>NC_065448.1:193034186-195850853 GCF_917563875.1 Diabrotica virgifera virgifera
AAACGGCATTTTTTCCGTTTTTTTTTTAATCAATGGAACACAGTGTACCTTGTGGTTACATTAGTACAAAAATCTCCGAGAGCATGAAAAAACCTTTAAAATGACGTATTACAAAGATTGATATACTTTCGTGAATCTATGTTAAGCTTTGTCCATAAAATTGTATAATTTTCTTTCAGTGACAATAAAGCATATTTCTATTCTATTCTATATACTTACTTATTGTTAATATAATTGAGAAAAAAGTCTAAATTTCAAAAAAATTAATTTTGCAATAACTATTGTAAAAATTAGTGTACAATTAGTGATTAACACCTGACAAAAATTTAGAAGCGATTCATTCAATTGTTTATATTTTATTCAAATTGTTTATCCCAGAGAGCTTTTTTTGCAATAACATAAGTCAGAAAAACAGAATGTTAGAACCACTCTGCAGGTGTCAAATGTAATAGCATAAGCTAAACTTTCAAACCTGTTCAAAAAATGTTAATAAAGAGTGCATTTATTAGTAATAAATAATTATGCAAAAGTTTCGTCAATTTTTCCTAATAAACAATTTGAATAACTTTCTTGTTATGGTCATTACAAACATTTTTTTGCACATTCTAAAAGATGGCATTTTTATACGACCTTAGGAAAAAATAAGTTAGCCTAGGTCAATTAGGGCCAAAGTTAGTAACATTTTTTTAAAAATCCACAGCTAATCTGTTTATGATAAATAAGAATCGAAAATAGCGCTCTTCCACTTTCAAATACACGAAGTATTCAGAAAAATTTTTGGATTTATTTGCTCTTTAAGGGAGTCGTCAATAAAGCTTCAAAAATTAAATGAACGCGACCCGCTTGCAACCGACGAAGTAGAAGCATAAAATCCGTGCTACCTAAAATTGAAATATCAACTTCAAAATCCTACAATTTTTTGGGAACCAACCAATGGATTTTAATGTTTTTTTTAATTTCTATGTACTTTTAGCGTACTTTACAAATATGGAGTCTGTTGATTTATAAATTATTTAATAAACAATTTAATTTGTTTAAAAAAAATTTTTTACCGTAATTTGGGTGAACAACTACAATGTTATGTATGTAATAATTGATAAAAAATTGTAATAAATATATTATTACTACACTCACCGGCACAAAATTCGGCCACCCAAAATTTTTGATTAAGTTTAATAGTTTATAACTTTATTATTTGTGCTCCGATTTTTAAGATTCTTGCACCAATTTGTAGATACATATTATATTGATATCGTTTCGTATTTTTCCGGTAACAAAAAAAATTTGCTTGCATGGCATTATACAGGGGTGAATCGAAGCGTTGTATTTTCTACTAACTTTAAAAAATTCTGTGGAAAAACGGAAGGGCTCATTTTGTGTCATAGTCCTGTCATATTATCCCAGAGACATCACTAAAATTTTGTTTTTTGAATTATCCGAATATCTCTTCTCTTGTAAGAGCTGCATCATTTTTTGTAAGTAAAACACTGATTGACTCATAAAATAGAGGTTGGATTGATAAGATTAGAATGGCCCGCATGCAGCCCAGATCTCAATCCTGTTAAGCATTTATGGGATGAATTAAAAAGAGCTATTCGCCGTTATCCCAGGCCTCCAGAAAACTTGGTACAGTTATGGCCTTGGTAGAGGAATATCGGACTATTCCCCAGGCAGTATTAACACACCTTTATGCGATGCCAAACAGATTGCGAGAAGTCGTTGCTGCAAGAGATGGACATACTCACTATTGAATTGTTTCGTTTTGTTGTTAATTTTGTTTTATTTTTTTTTTTAATTTTAGTGCGCTTGATATTTTTAATTAAATAAACCTTCAAAGCAGTGTTTATTTACAGCTCTTACAAGAAAAGAGATATTCGGATACTTCAAAAATTAGCTTACAAATAGATGTTTACATGTACTTTTTACAAAAAAGTAAAAAATGTCTCCACTTAATAGTATCTGTTGTACATACTTTCCAAATGAGTTCTTCTCACATGGAATGTTTTTAATAGAAAATTCGTATAAATAGTTACTCTATAGGTACATTTTAAAAAATCTTCTTAAATTTATAATTGAAAAAAGCTTTATATTTTTTACTCATATAAATATAAAATCTAAGACATAAAAATGATTTGATAAACAATGAATCACAAAATTCAAATTACTGCAACTGTAAGCAAACTTATAGAGTAAAAGTAGCACTTTTATAGAAATTTTTCTTTTATTATATAATATATACAGAGAGTATATAATATAATCGACGACTTTAAAGAAAAATCCCGAAACAGGTCGATTTTTATTTTTAAATTACAATTTTTTTGGCATATATTTTATACTAGTGTCGTCATCCATCTGAGCGGTAGACGTAATCGATGATTTTTTTAAATGGGAATAGGGGTCATGTGGCACCTCATTTGAAAGGGTGTTCAATTGTCTATTCAGTAATATAAACAATAATATCCTTATTTATACAGGGTGACCAAAATAATAATTTTTGAATTAAATTAATTGACGCAAAAAGAAGAATGTATGTAATTTATTTAACTCAAAATACATTGTACTGCTGTCATTAAATAAAAAAAAATTATTTCACAAATAAACATTTCTTTTCGCTTAAATTAAATCACAAACAACCTCTTTGCAGTTTTAACATTTAATTTGAGCGAAAATCAATGTTTATTTGCCAAATAAACATTTTTTTCAATTGTCTGACAGCGATAGAAAGTATTTTGAGATAAATAAACTGTATACATTCTTCTTTTTTCGTCAATTAATTTAATTCAAAAATTATTTTTTGGCCACCCTGTATAAATAATGATATTAATGTTTATATTACTGAATAGAGAATTGAACACCCTTTCAAATGGGGTGTCACACGACCCCTATTCCTATTTAAAAAAATCATCGATTACGTCATCATGCTCTGGTGGATGACGTCACTAATATGAAATATATGCCAAAACATTGTCATTTAAAAATAAAAATCGACCTGTTTCGGGATTTCTCCACAATCCTCCATTTTAGAGAAAATAAATTTTTTCCATAATTTAGCCCCTCCCTGTATATATATTATATATATTCATAACAATTGTTTATCAATTAATATATACATAACATTACTTGGTAGTTGTGCACCTAAAACACGGTAAAAAAATAAATAAATTGTTTTTTTGTTTAAATAAATTAAATTGGTTATTATAATTTATGAATCAACTGACTCCATACTTGTAAAGTACGCTAAAAGTACATACAAATTAAAAAAAAACATTAAAATCCATTGGTTGGTTCCCAAGATACAAAAAACTGTAGGATTTTGAAGTTAATATTTCAATTTTAGGTCGCATGGATTTACATACTTCATTTCTGAAGTTATATTGACGACTCCCTTGAAAAGCAAATAGAGCCAAAATTTTTTTATGAATAGTTCGTGTCTTTAAAAGTGAAAAAGTGCTATTTTCGATCCTTATTTTTTATAAACAAATTAGCTGTAAATTTTTAAAAAAATGTTGCTAACTTTGGCCCTAATTGACCTAGGCTAAATTATTTTTTTTAAGTTCGTGTAAAAATACCATCTTGTAGAATAAGTAAAAAAATGTTTGTACCGGCCATAACAAAAAAGCTATTCAAATTGTTTATAAGGAAAAATGGACGAGACTTTTGCATAATTATTTATTACTAATAAATGCACTTTTTATTAACTTTTTTTGAACAAGTTTGAAAGTTTAGCTTATGCTCTTTTATTTGACACCTGCAGAATGGTTCTAACATTCTGTTTTTCTGACTTATTTTATTGCAAAATAAAGCTCTCTGGGATAAACAATTTAAATAAAATATAAAAAATTTAATGAATCGCTTCGAAATTGTTGTCACATATTACGCACTACAGAACCCTCATTTGACAAAAATTTCAAAGCTGTACACTGATTTTTACAATAGTTATTGCAAAATTAATGTTTTTGCAATTTAGAAATTTTTTCTCAATTATATTAACAATAAATAAGGATATCAATATGTGTAATACGTCGTTTTAAAGATTTTTCCATGCTCACGAAGATGTTTGTACTAATGTAACCACAAGGTACACTGTTTTCCATTGATTTGAGAAAAAAACGGAAAAAATGTCGTTTTTCGACAATAAATTGTTAATAAATAAAAATGGCCGCCAGATCCTACGCAGGAAATAGTTACAATTTTTTCTCATAGGTATTACCTGTGGAAAAAACGCTTCAGTACCCTGTCTGCTCGAGTGTCACGAACAGGGTATATTTTTGCCTTATTACCCTGGCCTATTTTAAATGGATTACTTCATTGTTAGTATAGCAAATTTGTATATTACATTACTCAATCATCTAGTCGCGGTAAACATATTATATTCAATATCAGCAAAATGTTTTTTCTTGTAGGTTTGATCTAATACAGAGTAATCGCGATCGTGTTTAGTTTACAATTATTATTGTGACTATCTGTTACTGTGCATAAAATAACGGCGATAGTAGTCACTGTTGAAAATCACCGTTATCTAAAAATTATAGTCACTGATCACGGCGTGATTTAAAAATCACCATATTCATCATCACTTCTTAGAAAGGCCAATAAACTAAGAATGGCAGCACCTGTGATGCGCAGTAACGACAAGAGCCTTATTACCAGAGCTCGGGATATATGCAAAATGCATATTAAGTGCATATTTGCATATTTTGGATAAATTTTATAAATGCATATGCATTTATTAAAATTGCATATTTTCAGACTTTTTTTTACCTCAAACGATACCAATAGAAAAAAATATTAAAGAGAAATGAAAAGTCCCAGATCTAAACAATAAATCTGAAAATTCTCGTGGAACCACTTTCTGGTAACATATTAAATCACTGCCTTGTATAATTTATAAGGTAAGGAGACGACAAATAAAGGAGGCGGAGGGGACTCTACAATATGCAGTCCCATTTTGTTTGACCCAAGGTGGACAACATTTAAAAATATTTTTTTCAAATTTGTTACTTGTTTATCACACTTTAACCTTTAACTACACGCGCTGGCGTATTTTGTACGCCAGATATAAGAATTCTACTGTAAATATATTTAAAAATTTAATTTTTGACCTTGTTTATCTCTCTAACCTATCACTGGAATGTGCTTTACAATTTGGTTTTAGTTTCGTTATAATCGGCTTTCTGGGAAGATCGTAATTTACAGTTTATTGTTTGTTGTTTCCGGTGGTGGACAATATACGCCCCGATTATATTAATATAAGTAGTAATATAAGTACATATTACAATTGTTTTTTAGTCATTATGGCACAAAATATACTTTTCTTTATAAACAATACTTTTCTCCCGTAAAAAATCACATTTCAAAAAAAAATTTATTAGTAATTGTATTTATCATGGAATCCAGTTATTCCATGATTCCAGTTATAAATCCCAATTAACTTACTGAGAAGGAACCCCAAGTATTCAGTGATGCCGAATAAGGTTTATAACAAACAACTAAGTGTATTTTTTCAAAAAAAAATCAAATCCGCTGTTTTTAAGTGTATTTTCTTGTGGCGTATAAAGTACGCCACGCGTGTAGTTATGTTATAACTTGATGCGCGGGTAGTTAAAGGTTAAATAGAGTAGCAGAACCTGTAAGGACAGAATTTCCAACGGTCAATATCCTTGTATCAAATATAAAAAAATATTTTTAAAAGCCCTTCTGCGAGTACAGGTGTACAAAGATCGTTTATCTAATGTGCCTTTACCACCTGAACCTGTGATAACTAGATGGCGAACATGGTTAAATTCTGTAAATTTTATAACCGATCATTTTGAGGGAATTAGAGACGTCATTTAATATCTGTGGCAAAAAGTTTATCTAATGCCATCCCCTCTTTGTGAACACACACAGAGACGTCATTTGTAGTTTAGATGTAGATAACTCAGGTGCTATAAAAAATGTGTGGATGTTTTAAAAAAAACCGTTATTAAAAAGTATCCAAACCAATTTTGTAAATATTGCTGAACCAATAATTATTACTAAATTAGAAAAGCGAACCATTTCATTAGACCAAAGTATCGAAATCATCAATTCATTACATGAAAAAATAAACACCTTGGGGAAATCAATAAAGTGTATCAAAAATTCTGCACGGTGTTAAAGAAAAATGAGAGATATCAAAAAATAATTCAAATAAATAATATTATTAACACGGGGAAATGTGAAGATAATTTAATTTTATAGGTAGAACCTCAATTATACAATATTTTAAGTTTGCTCATTTAACTACATGTGAAGTAGAAAGAAGTTTTTCCGTGTATAAATAATAATTATTATCAGATAGACGGTTTAGTTTTTCTGTAGAAAGTTTAGAAAAACATCGAATAATGTATGTAGAGTTGTTTTAATTGTAATAATAATATAACAAAAAATGATGATAATAAATATAAAGAATAAACGAATAAATGTAATGATGTATTTTTTTTGTAGGTGATAGAAATTTCAATAAATATTTTTTGTGACTAGCATAAAATAAATATTTGTTTTTATTTAGCTTAAATGTCACGAGAGCTACGGCCATTGGCATAAAATAAATAATTAAATGCCATCAAAACAAATATTACTGCGGTTTTTATTTATATGCATTAAATGCATAAAAGCATTTTTTAGTGCATATTTCAACTGTTTTGGTGCATATTTGCATGCATATTTTAGGGTTTTTTAAGTGCATATTTCCCGAGCTCTAATTACTATGTGTTTTGGAAAAGGCCAGATGAGATAAGGCCCATAGGACGGCCTAGAAGAAGGTGTTAAAGTTCAGTCTGGAGAAAATATGAGTAAGACTATGGGAAATGGGGGCACAGGACTAAATATGGAAGGCAATAGTAACCGCCGCAAAGACTCACCACGAGTTGTAACATCTTTATATCTATCAAGGTAAGACCTATCTAAAATTTATACATTATTTTGTACACCCGCGTTTGCAATAATTGAAAGAAAAATTCCAGATATGTAACTAAGTCAGCTGTTTAGTGATTTTATGACATTTTAGTGAAGGCTTTCTGACACTTTAAACCAAAATTTTGTGGAAATGCTAAAAAAGTTCGTTTTTAATTCCAAAAGGAATGTCTTTTAACGATGTACATATCTGTTATTTAAGAAACCCCCTACCTTCCAATTCCAATACCGAAAATCATTGTGTATAGTCCAGAAAGCCACTTAACTGCGCATCCGTTAGGAAAAATATTCCGATTCGGATTTTTTGCAGTCTTACTTAAAAATTTTACTCCCCTTTTAACAAATTTGCATGTTGCCAGGACCAAAAGTGGGTCAAAAATGTTTAAACGTTTTTTTTTTCTAAAATTATTTTTTTTTGTATGGAACAAAGTTTTTTAGGTTTTTTGGATCATTCCAAACAGAAAAGGTCTTTAGTGACTTTTCTGTAAAGTTGATAGTTTTTGACATATAAGCGATTAAAAATTGAAAAATTGCGAAATCGGCCATTTTTAACCCTCAATAACTATGTGAAAAACTGAAAATTTGAATGTTCCCAAGGTAGGTAGATATTCTTTAAACATCGATTCATGAAATCCCGAAGAGTTTTTTGCAATACCGTATTCAAAACTCCTTTGTTTTTTAATTTCTAATCAAGCGTGCGCGACACTATTTTCCACCGTTGCTTGTGTATACAGTACGGAGTATGGCGCAAATGAAAGGAATAAATTCGTTATTTCGTAAACCGGCGACTTTAAGGGAAAATCCTGAAATAGGTCGATTTTTATTTTTAAGTTATGATATTGTGACATATATGGTATACTAGTGACGTCATCCATCTGGACGTGATGATGTAATCGATGATTTTTTTTAATGAGAATTATAGGGGTCGTATGCTAGCTTATTTGAAAGGTTCTTCAATTCTCTATTCAGTAATATAAACATTTATTACAACAGGGTAATCATTTACATAATTATTTATACAGGGTGTCCAAAAAAATATTATTAAATTAAATTATTTGACAAAAAAAGAAGAATGTATGTAATTTATTTAATTCAAAATACATTTTACTGCTTTCACAAATCAAAAAACAAAGTTTCACAAATAAACATTGTTTTTCGCTTAAATTAAATTTGCAAACTTCCAAAAGGCAGGTGGCTGGCGGGAGCTGCCTTGAACATTGAATTTAATCGAAAAGAAATGTTTATTTGTGAAATAAACATTTTTTAGTTTTCGGGTAACAGTAAAATGTATTTTGAATTAAATAAATTACATATATTCTTCTTTTTTCCAAATAATTTAATTAAAAACTTTTTTTGACACCCTGTATAAATATCATATAAATGTTTATAATACTGAATAGAGAATTAAAGAACCTTTCAAATGAGCTTGCACACGACCTCTATTCTCATTTAAAAAAATCATCGATTACGTCATCACGCCCAGATGGATAACGTCACTAGTATACCATATATGCCAAAATATCTTCTTCTTCTTCTTCTTCCTCTTTATAAGCAATTCTGCTTGTTCATTGGCGGATTGATACCTCTATGGAAGGTTGTCGCTCCATCTTTTGCGCGGTCGGCCGATACTTCTTCTGCCGATTGGTGATTTATCTCGTGCTATTTTGACCACACGTGTCTCCCCCATTCTGGTTATATGGTTGTTCCATTCTTTTTTTCTATTTAGTGTCCATTCGTTTATATACTGTACGTTACATTGTCTTCTAATATCTTCGTTCCTCTTTCGATCTCTCAGTGTATTTCCTATAATTCTTCTCAGTACTCTCATCTCTGCCGTTTCCAGTAGTCTTTGTGTTGTGGCTGTATCGGGTCTTGTTTCTGATGCATATGTCATTATTGGTCTTACACTGGCTTTATAAATTCTTGACTTCATCTCAGTGTTAATATGTCGGTTTCGCCATATAGTGTTATTAAGGCATCCTGCCAATCTATTTGCTTTTTGTACTTGATTTCTCACTTCTTTGTCTAGGTCTCCGTAACTTGACAATGTAATTCCAAGGTATTTTACTTCCATTACTTGTTCAATACTGATACCATCAATTTCTATTTTGCATCTGATTGGTTCTTTACTGATTACTAAAGTTTTAGTTTTTTGAGATGAAATTGTCATATTGAATTCTTTTGCTCTTATGTTAAATCTGTGGACTAATCTTTGCAGACTATCTTCATCTTGGGCTATCAATATTGCGTCGTCTGCGTAGCAGAGTATTTTTACTTCTTTGTTTCCCATTCTATATCCTCTTCCTTTGTTGACGTTTTTGATGATTTCATCCATGATTAAATTGAAAAGCAGAGGACTCAATGAGTCTCCCTGTCTTATTCCGCTGCCTATATCTACAGGTTCTGTAAGTTGTCCATCTATTCTGACTTCCATCTTGTTATTTTGGTAGATGTTCTCAATAGTTTTTATGATATCTAGAGGGATTTCTCTATTATACAGAAGGTGGATTACATCCCTGAGTCTTACTCTGTCAAATGCTTTCTTTAAGTCAATCAGACATAGAAATGCTGGTCTATTATACTCTAGTGATTTCTCAGTAATTTGCTTTATGACGAATATTGCATCTGTACACGATCTTCCAGTACGAAAACCTTGTTGTTCATCTGCTAAACTTATCCTCTGATTCATTACGTCTTGTAAGATTTTAGTTGTAAGTTTTAGGGTAGTATTTAACAAGTTGATACCTCTGTAGTTCTCTGGCTGCTTTTTATCTCCTTTTTTGAATAGTAGGATTAGTTCGCTCGTTCTCCATTCTTCCGGTATTTTACCGTGTTTTATGATTTTGTTAATTAATGTTGTTAATTGTTCTGTCATTGCTGCTCCACAATATTTCAGTAGTTCGTTTGGTATTCCATCCTTACCTGCAGCTTTTCTGTTCTTCAGCTTTTCGAGTGTTTTTCGTACTTCCTGTGCACTTATATTAACATCTTCATCTGTGGTAATTTCTGGTGTTTCCTGGCCAAAATATCATAACGTAAAAATAAAAATCGACCTGTTTCAGGATTTTTCCTTAAAGTCGCCGGTTTATGAAATAACGAATTTATACCTTTCATTTGCACTATAACTGTATACAGGGTGATTGATTAGTGGGGTAAAGCTCAATAGATCCGCTATAGTAATAGAAACCAATAAAATTTTTTTACAATTTATAAGCACAAGAGACGACGAATGTAGAAGAAAGCAAATAAATGACACTTAGGCCACGTATTTACCTTCTTTTCGTCTAGGAAAAGGACATTAATAAGCCTTCAATAATCTTTTACAATAAATGTGTTATATTCCAAAATGTAAACTTTTAATAAATAGGTTACTTGGAAAGGCCAATATAAGGAACAGAAGAAGAAGAACATCAAGGTTTTAGGTCGGGAAGATCATGCACCGATGCTATATTTTAATGAGGCTAATCTAAGAGAAATCGTTAGAATACAACAAACCGGCACATTTATGTTTAGTGGACCTTAAGAAAGCATTTGACAGGGTGAAATTAAAGGACGCTATCCGTTTGTTATACCCAAGAGATGTACCTGTAGGAATAATTAAAGCGACAGAAATCATCTACCAGAACAAGACAATAAAAGTAAAAGTAGAAAATGAACTAACTGACCCAATTGAAGCTGGCAATGGAATAAGACTGGGGGATTCCTTGAGTTCTTTATTCTTCAACCTGATTATGGATGAGGTATTAAAAAAAGTCAAAAATAAACTTAAAAATGATACCAAATGGGAGAAAACAAATTAAAATAATCTGCTATGCAGACAATGCAATATTAATCTGTCAAAGTGAGGATGACTTACAACGTATGCTGTTCCAATTTAATATAACTGCCAGAAAATTAAACATGTTTATTTCCCTATAAAAGACAAAATTCATGGATATAACAGCAAATCCAATAAGATGTTAATTGGAACTGGAGGGTCAGATAGTAGAACAAGTGATGAAGTTTAATAAATATCAAGGCATCACACTATCTACGTATGGAAAGCTCGAAACAGAAGTGGAAGATCGGAAGAACGGAAGAAACAGATCCGCAGGTTACCTGAATGACACGATATGGAGAAATAAAAATATCGGAAAAGAAATGAAAGGCAGAATTTACAAAACAGTCACCAGACCAATAATGACATACCGTACTGAGCGGACAAAAGATTGCTCGAAACAACGCAGATAAAAGCCCTCCGAAAAATTGATGGTAAGACTCGATGAGACAGTGCTAGATGAAGACGATCAGTGGGAAGACCATGAAAACAATGATACAACTTACTGGAGGCACTTTGAAAAAAACAGAGTCATGTCTATACAAAAAGAAGAAGAAGAAGGAAAAGCCAATAGACTAAGACGGGCGCAGCACATGTAACAGTAGCAGCAGGTAACAGCAGATAAACAGTAACGACAAACGCTTTAAAAACAACGTGTTTTGAAAAAGACCAGATGTGAGAAGGTCTATAAGACGGCCTAGAAAAAGATGGAAAAATACAGTTAAAGAAGATCTGGAGGTAATTTGAGTAAGGCAATTAGTCCAGGAACCGAAGATTTATACCTCGCAATTTTTACAGAATGGATCGATTTGCTTGAACATTTGAGAATAAGTAGTGGATAGTCAAAGAATCAAAATCTATATGATGCCGAAAGGCGCTTTTATCATGAGGGTGGTTGCTACCTTATCTCGGGGGGTGGAAATTTTTTATTATATTTTGACCGAAAAAGTTGATAAAAACATTCATTGTACGCTCTGAGCTTCGCTGGTGTCGCTCCTAGCGGATTAGTAATGCAACATTCACCGGTAATTTTTAAATTTATTATTTAATTGTTATCGCTTAATATTTACAACGCAAAAAAGTAATTAAATTGTAATCGATTTTTTTAAGATTTTACTAATCATTTTGACGTTCTATTGATGAAATATTAATTTCTTACTTCGGATACTTTCACAATTATCATGTAGATGGCGCTAAGATTAATAGATTAATATATAATTACATATTACGGAACATTAAAACAGTATTATATAACATTATAACAAAACTTAAATTCAGTATTTAAAACGTAAGTATATTTAACCCTTAAGTACTAACATCTTAAATCAATGGCGCAAACACTAACTAACCGCCTGACAGACGGGTTTCAAATTTTACTGGTTATTTTTCTTTTGTTAAATATTATAATGCAAAAAAATATTTCGATGACTTACTGAAAGTATTACTTATCTAAAAAACACAGTAATTGATCTAGTTTTTCTGTATTTATTAAAATACAAAACATTATAACAAGAATGGAAGGATTGTCTGTGCGACTTTTTATTCCTGAAAAAAAGTGTGATAAAAATGAAACAAATTAAAGAATCTTGATAAAAATTTATAATCGAGTTAAACAAAGAGTAATAAACATGAAAATAAAAAAAATTTTAAAAAATATTAAAACAAAAAAAAACTGACAGGCACTAAAATTTGTACAGTGTAGCAATGGTAGTCAGTGGCAACATTTTCATCACAAATTGATCCCACTTCGCTTACGTCGTCTTCTACCTCATCAAGTCATTTCAAAAGAGTTTCCTCATAGTCTTTATCCCCCTTATTTGAACTTTTTGACGAACTGGGGCACATTATGTTTAATGACGAACTGGGCACAAACACTAACACCCCGTCTATTAGACGGAAATCACACTTTGAGTCTAAATATCTTTCGAATAACAACCTGCAGCAAATTGCCGAATTCAATACTAGTAAATAACAACATAACTTGAAAAGTCATAAACGGATGACCTTCAAATTTTTCTAGGAATGGAAATATCCCACTTTCAACAAACGATGCCGTCTGAGAGACGGTGTGTTAGTACTTAAGGGTTAAGGTAAAAATATATACCACAGCTTTGACCAACTAATATTTTTTATAATTAATGTTTTTATTTTTAATTTTAAATTAATCACTTTGACATTTATGTCAAATTTCCAGTAAACGTTTACAGACTTGTCAGTACTGGCGCTCGCGAATTTTTAAATATCCCCTCTACGTACGAGCTCACAGCGTATAAGCAAAAGATGTTCTATACATTTTTTTGATAAAATTGATAGTTTTCGATTTATTCGCTATTGAAAGTGTTAGTTTTATATCGAAAAAATCAATGTTTTTCGATATTTGGACCGTGCAAGTTCGGCAAAGCGACACCTGGTTTCTACGCTCAGCAACATTATTCGCACTTTTAAATATATTGGCCAATTATATTAGTCCTGGTTACTGGATAATTGTCAAGGCCATATAGTCTATGTGGTGAGACCGCTCCCGTCTGAAAAAAATGTCTGATTCGGTTTCTTTGTGAATTCCTATTCAAAAATGTCCCCTTTAAACATATCTGAAGGGTGCCGGGCGGAATTTTTGGGCAGAAATTGTTTAAACAATTTTTTTTTAAATACAGAAGATTACGTTTTTTTGCCCTATAACATATATTTTTAGGTTTTTTGGGTCATTCTAAACAAGAAAGGTTTCTTGTAATTTTTTTTAAAAATTGATAGTTTTCGAGTTATAAGCGATTTAAAATCTGAAAAATGCCAAAATACGCATTTTCGAGGCTTAAAAACTCATATTTAAATTAGTATTTTTGAGGTTGCCACATACTTAATTTGAAGGTTAAACATTCAGCTTCAAGATTCTTAAGAGTGATCGCGTCTAACTTTAATTTATATCGTTGTTTTTTAATTGTTAAATATGCATGTTTATCCGATTTTGTTTGCCGATGCGGCGCGCTCTATTTCAAAAATCTCCTATTTTCCTTCGAAAAGTATTTTTTCTAGATTCTTTGGAATATTCTAAATAAAATAAGTTTCTTGACATTTTTCTAAAAAGTTAATAGTTTTAAAGTTATAAGCGATTTAAAATCCGAAAAATGACAAAAAAACGTATTTTCGGGTTTTAAATCGAATAGAGCGGTTGGAATAGAGCGCGCCGCACCGGCAAAAAAATCGGATGGACATGCATATTTAACAATTAAAAAACAAAGATTTCGTCTAAGATTAGACGCAATCACTTTTCATAATCTTGAAGCTGAATCTTTAAACTTCAATTTAAGTATATGGCAACCTCAAAACTATTAATTTAAATATGAGTTTTTAAGCCTCGACAATGCGGATTTTCGCATTTTTCAGATTTTAAATCGCTTATAACTCGAAAACTATCAATTTTTGAGAAAATTTACAAGATACCTTTCTTGTTTAGAATGACCCACGAGACTTAAAATATATGTTATGGAGCAAAAAACGTGATATTTTCTATTTGTTTAAAAAAATTCTTTAAACAATTTCTACCCAAAAATTCTGCCCGGCACCCTTCATATTTGTTTAAAGGAGACATTTTTGAATAGGAATCCACAAAGAAACCGAGTCAAAAAATTTTTCAGACGGGAGCGGTCCCACTACATGGACTAATAGTCCAAAAAAATAACAAGAAGAGAAAGTCAGATTCAGGTTATGTTATTAAAACATAAACAATTGTATGTAGTAAATAAAATTAGTTATTCAAATGCAGTACTGCAAGCAAAATACAATTAATTAAATTTACCTTTATATAATAATTGCATATATCAGTATTGTGGAGCAATATATAATTTTTCTTCTTCAATGACAGTAGGTATGAAATATACGTCAATTTGACAATTTCAATTGACAATATGAATTATTTGAGAAAGTTGGAATATTTCTCCGCTATTCGCGCACGATCGTTTCTCGTATCCCCTCCAAGTATTTGCACACCTCGAATACACATTTACGATTCACTCAAATTTTGCTGTAGAAAAATTTTTTTCAAACCAAGTTCTTGGGAATGAAATAACCTACAATTTCAGATTTAAACATTTTTTCGTATCTCTGATGCTAATATTTCTATTTTGAAGAAAATTGCATTTTTTACCAAACTACAAAAATTCGTTATTCGCTTTTAACTCCAGTTTTTTTTAATTAATCATTCTAAGCCAGTCCAGTCAAGCTTCTAGAATCTATTAATAATACATAAATAAAGAAGAATGTATAAGGCCAATGACTAAAAACACCGCTAATTTACATTATTATGCTTCCATTTGGAGTTCTCCTTTTTTTTTCAAAAAAATATATTGAGTTTTTAACCGTAACTTTTTTATTTTTTCTCTTAGAAAGTTTGGTAAAAAATAATTTTGTAGGTTTTTGCAAGATTTATAAGCCTATGAATATTAAATCTTTTTAAAATCCTCAGTCGCAAAAAAGAGGTGACTTTAAAAGGGTTGGTAAAGGTGGTTTTTCTATGTTATTACAAGTTTTAATTGTCAATAGCTAACACAATTTTTGCCGTGGAAAAAATTTTTGCAAACCAGGTTCTTGGGAATTAAATAGGCTACAATTTCATATTTAAATATTTTTTCGTATCTCTGATGCTAATCTTTCTATTCTGAAGAAAAAGCCATTTTTCCAAACTACAAAAATTCGTCAGCCGCTTGTAACTCCATTTTTTTAAAAACTAGTCATTCTAAGCCGGTCAAACTTCTAGAACCTATTAATAATACATAAATAAAGAAGACCAAATAAGGTATATGACTAATTTTAATTAGGGTGGTGATTAGGGGGCTGCTTCCGATCACTTTTTTGCTGAAAAAAAAAGGACTGACATTCTTTTCATTATTTATAAGTCACTTAATTTTTGAGCTAGTAGCTTTTTTTTACTTCTTGAGATAGATATTTTTAAATAGGTACTTTAAATTAGTTTCAACAAGTTATCGTCGAAAAATGCATAGTTTTCCCGTCCTTTGACTTTGTAACAACAATATTTAGCATTTGACGAAGAAGAGCTAACATATAATAAAGTATATCTCGATTACTATTGGTCTTAAAGAAAATTAAAAAAACGGCTTTGTTTATTTTTTTAAAAGGTACATTTTTGTTAATAGTCCTGTCGCCAGAAGTGGTACAACGGCCTCCTTAATTCAGATGGACTTACCCAAGTTTTTTATGTATTTTGACCCGTAGAACACGAATTTTTTGGGTAACAGTTGATCCGGATGTCGATAAGATTGTTATAAACAAAGAATTTGAGGAATTACATAACAGCGATTTTTCGCAAAACAAAACATTTTTTGTATTTATTGGGTGATTGTCAGCAAAAAATGGTCTTACAAGTTTTTTCGTAGGATGCATAGTTTTCGAGATAAACGCGGCTAAATTTAAAAAAAATCGAAAAAGTGCAATTTTTGAACCCGAATAACTTTTGATTAAAAAATAACATAGCAATTCTGCTTACTGCATTTGAAAGCTCAAGTCAAATTCTATCGGTTTTGATTATTTTCATTGCTAAAAATTAAGTTTTTATTTGTTAAACAACGCCATAAACACATAGTATTTCCCGTGCCCAATGCATGCGTTTTAATGTACGTAAACTACGTAGAAATTGTCTGTATGCGCGCCTACTCGTTCGATTTTTCAAATGAGAAATACATTGAAAGCATCATTCAATCGCTATGTGTTTATAGCTTTGTTTAACAATAAAAAAATTAATTTTTAGCAATGAAAGTAATCAAAACCGATAGAATTTGACTTTAACAGTCAAAAATTGCAATTTTTTTATTTTTTTTAAGTTCAACCGCGTTTATGTCAAAAACTATGCATCCTACGAAAAAACTTGTAAAAACATATTTTGCTTAGAATGACTCAGAAAATACAAAAAAATGTTTTGTTTTGCAAAAAATCGCTGTTATGTGATTCCTCAAGTTCTTTGTTTATAGTATTTTTACTACAAAAACGTTATTACGTAGGTCAAAATTTTTGACGTAAGAGAACTGTCAAAACATTAGAATGTGACTTTTCATTATTGCCATGTTTATAATAAACATGGCAATAATGAAAAGTCACATTCTAATGTTTTGACAGTTCTCTTACGTCAAAAATTTTGACCTATGTAATAACGTTTTTGTAGTAAAAATACTATATAACAATATTATCGACATCCGGATCGACTGTTGCCCAAAAAATTCGTGTTCTACGGGTCAAAATACATAAAAAAAAACTTGGGTACGTCCATCTGAATTAAGGAGGCCGTTGTACCCCAACTGGCGACAGGACTATAAGTAAGGTTGTCAGGTTGTTTTGATAAAACGAACACTTTTGGGGTTATTAGCAGAAAACTTATTACAAACATTGATTTGTTCGATATAAAACTAAAATTTTCGATAGCGAATAAATCTAAAACTATTAAATTTATCAAAAAAATGTATAGAACATTTTTTGCTTAGAATGAACGTTTTTATCAAATTTTGCGGTCAAAATATAATAAAGAATTTCCACCTCCGAGATGGGCGGCAACCACCCCATGGTAAAAGCGCCTCTCAGCATCATATATATTTTGATCCTTGGACTATCCACTACTTATTCTCAAATGTTCAAGCAAATCGATCCATTCTGTAAAAATTGCGAGGTTTTGTCCTATTTTTTAAGCTTTATTACTTGGACTAAGTAAATGGAAAATAGGGGCAGAGGACCGTTCATTCTGTAAAAATTGCGACGTTTTGTCCTATTTTAAGCTTCGTTGCTTGGACTAAGTAACTCTTATAATTTTTATCAGTTCAATAACGGCAATTGTTTGGATTTACATTATTTCGATTGACAATGTACAAAAGTACACTTAGTTCATATTGTATTGTTTTCAAACACCTTTTCAAGTTTAAGAACAGAAATAAACGTGCTTATGCAAGTTTTGTCTACGGTCTTGTTTATGGTTTATTACTTTTGATGCAATAAAATTTTGGTTATGCTTGCGAAAATTAAATGTTTGCTTTTCATTTCACTTTAATGAAGTAATGTGCTCTGGAGACATAAAAATTTCCAATTGTATTTTCAAGTTAATTAGAAAATCTAAATATTAACTTTGAAACTTAAGGTACCTACATAGCATTATTCAATATTTGTATTCCAATATATAAGATTACATGAAAATATTGATGAACTTTCACAAAGTAGTGATGTACAATTATATAAAGCAGCTGCTGAGTGTTGTAATTATTTAAAAAATTAGAACAACATAATAGTTATTCGTCTTCTTCTTTACCTACAACTAATAAGGATGGGTAATTTCAGTGATGATAATCTCTGAAAATAATTTGATGATAATTTCTGAAAATAACGACAACCGTAAAGTTAATGTATTTTTTCTCCTTTTTACTTTTAGCACTCCATATGAGCGTTAAAAATGTTACTTTAAAGCACTAGTACCTTAAAAATTTTAAGGCACTGCAGTTAAAATTGAAATGTCAAATTTTGAAAACAAACGTCAAAATATTTTTTATATTTCATTTATTAACATTAATATTAACAGTTCAACTTGCGAAATTTGAAAAAAAAAAATTAAATTTAATTTAAATTGTATTATTGCATTTTTAACACGTTTATAGAAAAAAAACTATTAAGATCTGTTAGAATATACAACAATAAAAGTAGATGTTATTCTATAGTTGTTATGATTTACGTATTGACAGTATAGGCAGTTTTGACGTAATGTCAAGAAAAAGATAAAAATGAAATGTCAGTCAAGTTCTAGTAAAAGTTTTTGTAGGTATTGTCCTGTAATTGAGAATGAATAAATTATAATTGTTTATATATAAGACGTTTGTAGAAAAATATTGTATGATATACGTGTTAAAATTACATTTTTAAGGAACTCATGTGAATTGCAGAATTCGCTTTGCTCATTCTGAAAACCTTCACATGCGTGCCTTAAAATTGTATTTTTAACACTACTTATATCATAAATAACTATTAAACACGCACGATATCAAATAGGCGTAAATAGGAAAAACCTGATCTAAATAGTAAGGTTAAAAGAATAAGGCAAAATTAAGAAAATGGGTTTGTTCTAGAAAGACTGGAAATGAGAAATGATGGAAAAGGGAAATAAGAGAAAAATGAGAAGACATACGGAAAAAATTTACTACAGCTAAAGGAACCGAAATGAAAAAGAGAATTCATGTTTCTTTAGTTTCTTGTCAAAATAACTGTGGAATATTAGAAGTAAAATTTAATTAAACATAAAACAATAGGAGAAAAAATTTGAAAAAAAAATAAGTTAAGACATGTTGGCCCCTTGGAGATAGAAACAAAAAAGTAAGCTTTTTCACTAGATTGGTGGACACCGTGTAGCTATTGGCTTCAAAGATAAGAACCACAGATCCTGTGAAAGACAAATTTTGTGTAGACTTATATGTTCCATGTTGTCCACCAACTTCTATGTTGCTTTTTATAAAAGGCAATTATGAACCTAAAACCTTATCCTTTATTACTAGTTAAAGTACTGGAGGGCACGCAAAGCTTGAACGAGGCAGAGTAGGGAACCGAATCGCTTGTACATATATCTTCAAAAAACTTACTGTAATGTGTAATCAAGCATCAGAACATTATACTAAGAAATGTGTGCAGGACAGGAAAAAATTTATATTTACCTACCATGTTTCTGACACAAACATTGGGGTGTAGATCGGAAGTATATTAAAAAAAAAAACAAAAGAAAAGAGCGCAAGTTCCCATATGATACCCTTATAATTGGTATCAGTTAGTGCGTTAAATTCAGTGCGGTGCTCCACAATTTTAGTTTAAAATATTGTTATTTTGACGTTTCAATTTCCACTGCGAATATCTCTAGGGCTGTTTCACATTATAAGAATTTTGAACGTTCGAGGGTTTTCTCGTGCGGTAGTTTTGACGCACTGTCCTTTTCACACAATAAGAATTGAGTCGCGCGAAGATATTTTGCTGTGTTGTGTGGTATATTATTTTTATTTACACTTTGTGGCTGAGATTCGTATATAATACGATGTCTGATATGTATTATTACGATGTATCATTACAAATGGATATTTTTTGTCTATACTTTTGTCCTAATGGGTTCTAGGTCAATTGCTCGAATGCAATTGCTCGAAAATCAATTGCTCGACATGAAAATTGCTCGAAATACAAATTGCTCGAATAAAATAAAATAAAATAAAATAAAATAAAATAAAATAAAATAAAATAAAATAAAATAAAATAAAATAAAATAAAATAAAATAAAATAAAATAAAATAAAATAAAATAAAATAAAATAAAATAAAATAAAATAAAATAAAATAAAATAAAATAAAATAAAATAAAATAAAATAAAATAAAATAAAATAAAATAAAATAAAATAAAATAAAATAAAATAAAATAAAATAAAATAAAATAAAATAAAATAAAATAAAATAAAATAAAATAAAATAAAATAAAATAAAAAAGAGAAGTATATATCTAAAATATTTATTCACAATAATCCACAAAATATCCACAAAAATCCAATACATACCCAATAAAGAAACATTGGTAATGGATAAGCATGTTAATGGGTATTTAATGATTTTAATCTTTCCCTAATACCTGGAAATACCTGGAAATTATTATAATACCTAATTATCATAATATAATGAGAGAAAATCAAAACCGTTATTTTTGTTATTATTTGAAAAGTTCAAAGATAGTTTAGATTTGTAATAAATACTTTTTCAGCATAAATTAACCTTCCGATGACCAACCTTTTTTTGTTACACGGATGACCAAGGGGGAAAACATGACCCCAGGCCAAAAATGTCAAAAATGACAATTAACAAAAAAATAAAGATTTTTTTTTAATTTTTAATTTTTTTTGGCATGGACTTTATGTCATTCAGCCAGTCACAACATGAGTATTAGTGTCATGTGTAGTGTGTATGTTGAGTAAGTGTCTTGTTACTTTGCAAAGTCGACGTCATTAGCGCAAAACTACTTGTAATTACACATAATAGACGCTATTTTACTAAACATCAACTTCAGAATATATTTTTTATTCGTAAAATATAGGGAATTTTTTTTATTTCAAAATATGAGGATATCTAGAATGATATTAAAGATAAATAAAAAAATAATGAGTTAAACATTAAAAATACTTTTAAATTTATTAATGAAAAACATACGCTGGGGTCACAATTTCCCCCGCTTGGTCATCCGAAGGTTAATATACTATTATATGTGTGACATATCACGCATAATTTGTAGTAATTCAAGAATCTTTCTTATGTATATATTTTGTATTATTTTGAATAAATATTTTAGATATATAATTTTCTTTTTTATTCGAGCAATTTGTATTTCGAGCAATTTTCATGTCGAGCAATTGATTTTCGAGCAATTACATTCGAGCAATTGCATTCGAGCAATTGACCGGTTACCGTCCTAATGTACTGTAATGCGTATTTATTCATTTTCAATTTCTATTTTATCAGTTATTATTTCTTATGTTTTTAAAAGTCTTAATTTGTTTTTATCATCTGCATATCGTTGTTTTACTAAGTTATTTATGGGATCTTGGATTAGCTCATCTTATTAGCTCATACAATCGTTTTTCATGTACAGAATTTAAAAGACCCTCTGTCATCCACTCGCTTTTAAATGATGTTCCACTCGTTTTAAATGTTGTTTTTAGATAATTTCACACAAGAGGTGACGGCCGCCCTACTCTATTCTTCACCGAGTCGTTTCCCCTATAATACTAAATATAACTTCGTAAAAAAGAGGGTGTAGTGTATAATAAACTTACGTGCATAGAAATCGGCCCACTTAAAAATTTGGTCATTTTTGATGTCTCATATTTCCTAAACCTGTTAACCGATTTAAATGATTTTTTAAACGTGTTACAGCCTGATTCTTTAAAAATACCACTGGAATAATATTGTTGCTATGCAGGTAAATTTTAATTGTATACCGAGTGTACCAATCAAACTGTGTTTTTTCTCAAAGTTCGCATCGCCCTGTGGAATATTCTAGCATTTATAAAATACTGAATTTAAAACTCAACTATAGCCTCAGGTTTTCTTGACATTCTGCTTTTTTATTCATTTGTTTATGTTGGATAATAAAAAAGTTAGGTACTTTAACAACTACACATGTTCTTCATCAATAAAGGGTGTTTCTAAATAAGTGCGACAAACTTTAAGAGATAATTCTGCATGAAAAAATAATGACAGTTTGCTTTATAAACGTATGTTCGCAAATGTTTCGGTTCCGAGATACGGGATGTTGAATTTTTTCTTACAAACTGACATTTTATTTTATTGCTTTAAAACCGGTTGAGATATACAAATAAAATTTGGTGGGTTTTAAGACGTATTTATTGCACATTTTTTGGCATACAATTAAGAATTTAATATTCACTATTAGCGGGCATGCATGTAATATTACCGATCTTATTACCCGTATGCACGCTAATGGTGAATATAAAATTCTTAATTTTATATAAAAAAATCCGCAATAACTATCTCATAAAACCTACCAAATTTCATTTGCATATCTCAACTGGTTTTAAAGCAATAAATAAATCGTCAGTTTGTAAGAAAAAATTCAACATCCCGTATTTCGGAAACGAAACATTTGCCGACATACGTTTATAAAGTTGTTAAAGTACATAACTTTTTTATTTCCCAACATATACGAATGAATCAAAAAACGTAATGTTAAGAAAACCTGAGGCTATAGTTGGGTTTTAATTTCAGTATATTATATACGCTAGAATATCCCACATGGTGGTGCGAACTTTGAGAAAAAAACACAGTTTGATTGGTACACCCGGTATACAATGAAAATTTACCTGTTTAGCAACAATATTACTTCAGTGGTATTTTAAAGACTCAGGCTATAACATGTTCAAAAAAACACTTAAATCGGCAAACAGTTTTAGGAAATATGAGACATCAAAAATGACCAAATTTTTAAGTGGGCCGATTTCTATGCACGTAAGTTTATTATTATATGGAGCAAAATCAAATTATAGCGTTGTGGTTACTTTATCGTCGAAGAAAGAGAAATAAAAGGAACCGAATTTATTGGATCCATCATTTTAACGCAAAAAAATACGATTGATATATTTTTATATTCACACATATTGACGGAACACCCTCTATATTGTATACTCAACGTTAATTGCAACTACAGTAGCACCCCGTAAATCCGAACCCCGCGAATCCGAACTTTCGGCAAATCCGAACCAACGGAAAGTGAAAAAAATTTAAAAATTCAAGACAAAAACTTAAAAACATGTTTATTATACAGAGTAAAGCCAGAAAATTGGACAATGTAGGATTACTAGGACTTTGACATTTAAAATTTCTTAAAAATAAATATTATACTTTAATATACATATAGGTTTATAAAGTGTTTATAAAGGTTAAACACAAACTTACTTTGGTTCTCTCGCAGTCAACTTGAGTCCAAAAATATTGTCCACACTCTTGCGAGAACGTTTGGCTACTCAAAATCACAATGAAAGCTTTGAACTACTAGTTAAGGCTAACTTTCGGATAATCCGAACTTTTCGGAATCCGAACAGACTGTCCCCCCAATTAGTTCGGATTTGCGGGGTTCTACTGTATGTAAAATAAAGTATACTATAATATACTAAGCAATTTTAATTATTGTTGATATCGGTAACATATAAATAATTTTACTGTATTTACCAAATGTGTATTTTTCTTTATCACTTAATTCATCAAATTCACTGTTAAGTGCACGGCATACACCATTCCAAGCATTTCTTGTCAAGTTTCTATCTTTAAATTATATTTCTATTGTTTTGTCCCAAAGAACGGGTCTCCCTTCAATTAATGTTATTAATATTTCACTATCAATATGAGACATCATAATATAAAATATATGCACCTACTTTAAACAGCCACAAAGTGTAAATGAAAATAATGTACCAAACAACCAATGAAACTATCTTCGTGCGACTGAACGACAGTATCATATGAAAGGATGCATTAAGTGCCCTATGCTACTGGGTGCATAAAGACGGCACAGCTGCCGTCTGTTGTTGTAAGCGAGGGACGGCATAAACACGGCGACTTCACCGAACGTTCCAGCCACCGTCTAAGGCTACGGCTCCACGGGCGAGAAATTGACGCTAGCAGTAGCAGTAAAATGAACTTAAGGTTCCGCGGAACGGAATGGGAATAGCCGAACTGAACCGACTACGCCACAAGTCCTGTAGTCGGTACAGTTCGGCTATTCCTATTCCGTTCCGCGGAACCTTAAGTTCATTTTACTGCTACTGCTAGCGTCAATTTCTCGCCCGTGGAGCCGTAGGCTAATGAGAAAGGCTCCATATGATTACATGCGCCACCACTGGAATGTCGTCGTGCGTTCTAACCCTCGCACCTTTAAATTCTTATAATGTGAAACAGCGCTTTTATTCGATAATTTAATTTTATCTGACTCGTAATATTGGATAAATGATAAAGGATAATCATTTTTTTTTAATAAAACATACGTTAACAAATTTTTCTCCCCTAAGGATGAATTTTAGAAGTTATTATTTTGGCTCTATCATATAAGGATTAAATGATTTCCTTTGTATTATTGATGTGATTTGATGTGTAATTTAGACATCTCTTGGAAAACTTCGCAAAAATGATACTAAAAGCATTGATTTTTTCTGGAGCTCTGTTAAATGGTTCCGTTTCACTCGGAAGCCAGGAATAATTTATTACAAAAATGGTTTCGACGATAGCGACCCTTTTAAATCATTTAATCTTGTTCGTCGCGCGTCGGGGCAAACTAGCGACAGATTTATGCCCAACTAGGTGTTACAAATGTGTTGTGTCTATTTCCAAAGAAAAAAGGAAGGACCTTTTGGACCTTTTACCGATGATGTCACCTCCATTTCATGATTTTTATATCACTCTTAAAACAAGAAATATACCGGAAAATTATTATGGTTTAGAATTTAGAAGATTCAGACGAAAGCAATAAGTAGTTACTTATTTTTCAGCATTGTTTCCCTTCGTATAAGATATTATTTAATTTTGGTCAAATTGAAATAAGTCGTTGTTTTCTGGTTAGCATATTAGTGGATACTACTTCCTACTTAAAGAGATGCATACTCTATATTCAGCACTAAAAAAATGGAAATATATTTTAAAATATACTAATAGACAAGGCGGAAACGGCGGGTTCGTTTGGAAAAATATTCCCATGAGATATTTTTGCATAATCACATTCGTGAGACGTCCCAGAATAAGGTTCAAGAAGTCGCCCACGTGAAAAGTTGGCCAATTTTTTTTTAACAATTTTTTTTAATCAAATTTCAAAAATCAATATTTTTGGCCGGTACTAATTTTTTTAGGTTTTTTGGGCCATTCTGGACAAATTCCTATAATTTTTCTCTAAAGTTGATCTTTTTCGAGTTATAAACAATTTAAAATTTGAAAAACGCGAAAATGGACATTTTTAAGACTCGGTTAAAAATTATTATTATGAAAGCCAGAAAGTGACTAAATCAAAGTTTAAAGTCTCCGCTACATGATCCTGAAGAAATCTGTGTCATTAATTTACTACTAAGCTGTTATTTTTAATTAAAAACAATGAGCGGTTAGATCGTATTGACGCGGTTGTAAATGTGAGTGCGAGTAAGATGCACAATTGGACTGCTGGAATGGCTTCTCTCTCGCACTCAGCATTTACAGTCGCCGCACAAGTGCATGGCGCTTATTATTATTACTTAAAAATAACAGCTTAGTAATAAAATAATGACAAAAATTTCTTCAGGATCTTGTAGGGGGGGGGCTTTAAACTTTGATTTAGTCATATATTGACTTTCATAATAATAACTTTTAACCGAGTTATTAAGCCTTGAAAATCGTCATTTTTCGTTTTTTTCAATTTTAAATTGCTTATAAGTCGAAAACGATCAACTTTAGAGAAAAATTATAAGAGATCTTTTTTGTCCAGAATGGTCCAAAAAATTAAAGAAAAAATTGTTCGGGCCAAAAATATTCATTCTTGCAATTTGATTAAAAAAAATGTTAAAAAAAAATTGGCCCACTTTTTACGTGGGCGACTTCTTGAACCTTATTCTGGGATGTCTCACGAATGTGATTATGCAAAAAAATCTCATGGGAATATTTTTCCCTTCGAACCCGCCGTTTTCGCCTTGTCTATAACTAAATAACCATAAATAAAAAATTGGCAAACCCACTTTTTTGGAATTACATTAGTTTTTCAAGCAGCCTAAAACTAGCATAATTTAATCTCTTTTTTTTTGTAAAAGTTGCCCTATTTTCTTGGCAGTAATAGGTCTGGATCCCGCGTATGGAAAAAAGTTGATTAATAGCAAGCTGAAAATTTGTTAGTAGCTTAAGGGTGTCTAGTCGGCCAAACTTTGATATATGGGAATACTGGAACAGGGGAAGTTTTAATTGTGGAACAGGTTAAAAATTTGGAACGGTCAGACCACGAAAACGGCACATTTATTTTGTCCGACAGAACAGACTTAAACTCTCCGAACAGAGATTAATCTCTCATGCAAAAATCAGACTGCTATTTATCACCAAATGGGCGTTTTAATGAGTGGAACATGTAGAATATGTCAAATGACAGGAATTATGACAGGTGATAAATAGTAGTCTGATTTTTGCATGAGAGTTTAATCTCTCTTCGGAGAGTTTAAGTCTGTTCTGTCGGACAAAATAAATGTGCCGTTTTCGTGGTCTGACCGTTCCAAATTTTTAACCTGTTCCACAATTAAAACTGCCCCTGTTCACTGTTCCCATATATCAAAGCTTATCCGACTGGACACCCTTAAGCTATTAACAAATTTTCAGCTTGCTATTAATTAACCTTTTTTTCATACGCGGGATCCAGACCTATAAAGGGATTATACTTGACTTGAATATACACGGTAGCCGAATGAAAACGAAACAGACATTATCAGGGACTACATATTCGAGGAACCCATCTACAAATAATTTTTGATTAGAGGTTGACGCATTTTTCCCGTATTTTCGATTATTTTATTTTTCACCGTTAAGCCAGGGAAATATTAACCAAAATATTTTAAAATGGGAATGGGGATCAAATAAGACAGTTTGAAAGCCTTTGCTTTCCCTGCATATTGGTCTTTAAATTTTTAAATTGGATGCAGTACTTTACTTGATTTGTTAAAAAATTTTAAAATTAATATTTTTAGCTGGTTATTTATTTCCTAGTTGTCCAAATGATGAATATTATTACTTTCTGAAGCGTTTACGGAGTGATTCGTAAGCATTCGTTGACGTAAGCGGGTGGTGTTCTGTAAATGTTACTTTTTAGGTGTCGCCACAAAAAAATCCAGTAGAGTTAAATCCGGTGACCTTGGAGACCATTCCATGTTGCTTCTCCTCCCAATCCAATGCCGTGGAAAATTTTGGTCTAAATAAACAAACAGCAAACTAAAGCATATTGCGGAGCTCCTTTTTGTTGAAAAGCCAAATTTAATAAAAAAAATACTAGATTTGTTGTGAAAGGTATATCTTAAAATACCCTAAATAAGGGTCACATTAAAACAAAACGTTTTCAGATTAAGAAATCCATCTTCAGTGTTTCTAAAACCCAAAAAATAGCAAGCCTGAGCCACCAGAATATTTTGGGTAAACACCCTTTAAATGTGAACAATTATATTGTGTTACATGTTAATATAACAGTTTAAGGATGTTGCAGATATGCCTGGATATTACTCAGGGCAACACAGGACTCTTCTAAAGTGGTTGGAATTTTTTTGGAATATTAACATGTAATACAACATAATTTTTCACATTTAAAGGGTTTTTACCCAAAATATTTTGGTGGCTCAGGCATGCTATTTTTTGGCTTTTAGAAACACTAATGATGGATTTCTTAATCCAAAAACGTTTTGTTTTAATGTGACCCTTATTTAGGGTATTTTAAAATATATCTTTTACAACAAATTTAGTATTTTTGTGATGGTATACAGCCAGCTACAGGAACTTTATTTCACTCGTGGATTTTCCAAATTTAATGATCTTCATCATACTGATAATCATTTTTAATAATATCAGTCAAGCAAAATTAATTAGGTCAAATGATCTCATCAGTCGATCACCAAAAATACCAGACTATACGATTAATTTTTGCGGATGATGTTTATGCACCCAGTGGAAAATTCTCGTGGAGTTTTAGTCATAAATAAACGGCAATTGTGATGATTTAGAATTCCATTTATGAAAAAAGTGCATTCATCGGGAAAAAAAATATTAAAGTGAAACTGTGGATCGGTTACTCTTCGCTCATTGCTTATTTAAAAAAAGCTGTAAGAGGCGGTCATAGTCATCACTGAGTTTCTGTATTATGTGTATTTTATATGGATCGAATTTGTTCTTCTTCAAAATGGCTCGGACGCTAGTTTGGTTAATTCCAGATACAGCTGCTACTTGCCTCGTACTTAACATGGAATTTGAGTCAAATAACTCTATTATTGCAACTTTACTAGGTCCATTAACTACAGACTATTCAATTTCTCGTTTTGTACAACATACCTACATTCCGAACTTCCGGAATTTATTTTACTTTCTTCAAAATATACTTCGTACGGTTTGTGTGCTGAACTGTCATATTGGAACATTTATTGTTCAGAAAATATAACTAAACAATATTTCATTTACGGAATGGAATAAACCATGGTAATACATTTTTAATATGATAGGGCATGTAATCAGGCGTGAAGAAGATGCCCAAGTCAGAAAAGTTTTTGGCAGAAGAGGGCCGATAGGACAACGAGGCAGAGGAAGACCGAAACTTGGGTACCAAGACAACTTAGATAATGATTTAAAATCTATTGCAATTAGAGCCTGGAGAAGAGTTGCCAGAAATAGGGGCGAATCGAGGATTGTTTTGAAGAATGCTTTGGCTCGTATAGAGCTGTGACGCCACTGATGATGAATACGTTTTTAAAGAATACAAATTAATGCTTACAAATGATATTTACAAGAGGATCATCTATGTTAATTTTCTTCTTTCAGGTAGAGACTTCTTCTTCTTGCTTCTTGTATGTAGGCTTTAAAGCCTGTTTCTTCTTCAATATTAGCCTCCTAAATTGTTTAAGTTATCGCACCATCTTTTTTTGGGTTTTCCAGTACTATTTCGTTCATTTGGTGACTTATCTCGTGCTATTCGAACTATTCTATTTTTTGCAATTCTACTAATGTGTTCGTTCCATTCCTGTTTCCGTTTTGTCACCCATCCATTTATGTCTTATACATTGCATGATCTTCTTATGTTTTTGCTTCTCTCCCTATGAAACAGACTTTTCCCTGATATTCGTTGGAGTATTTTCATCTCTGTTGCTTCTAGTAGTCGTCTCGTTTTAGATGTGTCAGCTCTTGTCTCCGCCGTGTATGTCAATATAGGTCTAATAGCTGCTTTATAGATTCTTGCTTTTGTGTCTTGCCTTAGGTATTTGTTCTTCCAGATTGTGTCATTAAGAGATCCCGCCGCTTTACTTGCTTTTAAGCTTTGTTGTCGTACTTTCTCTTCAATATCTCCGTAACTGGTTATATCTATTCCCAGATAGCTAAACCTTGCTTCCTGCTTTATGATTTTCCCATGCTATTTTCCCATATATGGGGTGTAATGCTAGTTCGCCTCCATGTGGTGCACCCTGGGTAACGCTAAATGAACTAGCAAAAATTTGGCGGCAGATGAACGAAAAACAAAAACAATATCCTGCCAACATCACAGATCACAAACAGAAATCTTATCTATACGTAAACATACGATGGGAACAAATAAAGGTTCTTCTCAGAACCAACTGACTAGAGATCTCGGACCGTGTATCCGAGTCTGTCACCTTAACATCGAGGGCATAAGCCAGGCAAAATGCCAAGTGTTGCAAAAAATCCTACACGATAACGACATTGACCTGGTTGCCATACAAGAGACCCATACTGAAGACAAAGTCCAGCTTGATTTAAGGGGAAAGATACCTGGCTACGATTTGCTGGGAGCCACCTATGATAAACATTACGGCGTCGCAACCTAAATTCGCTGCAATATAGAAAATGGTTTCCTACTTTCTGCTTCCAATGAAAATAATATACATGAAGTAGTCACCAAGATTGGAGATATTACCGTAGTAAACATATACAAACCTCCAGCCACTACATGGAACCCAGAAGTGCTAAAGACTCATCCACATCCTACTATATACATCGGCGACTTCAACAGCCACCACGAAATGTGGAAGTACACCACGAATGATGAAAATGGGGAGGCACTAGTAGAATGGTCCGAAGAGCAAAACACATATCTAGTTTTTGATGCCAAAGACAGAGGAACATTTAAATCAGCTGCATGGAGAAAAGAATATAACCCAGACCTATGTTTTGTCTCAAAAGATACCAATGACAGACCACTAACAACTGCGAGAAGTGTCCTTGCAGACTTGCCACATACTCAACATCGTCCGGTGCTTATCATCATCGGAATATCAATTCCAATAATTAGATCATATCCTCGACCCAGGTGGAATCTTAGAAAAGCAAACTGGAAGAAGTTCTCTGAACAACTAGACCGGACCTTGAGCTGGGTCCCTCCAACCAGCAAACATTATCAGAGGTTTGTGGGCGCAGTAATAAGCACTGCCAAGAAAACCATCCCTAGGGGGTATCGCAAAGAATATGTGCCTGGATGGACTGAAACATGTGAAGACTTATACACGAAGTTTCTCGAAAGTGGTGACCGAGAAATAGCCGATGAGCTTTTATACAACATCGATACAGCTAGACGCTAAAAATGGATAAAGACTGTCGAAAACCTTGACTTCAAAAAATCAAGCCGGCAGGCATGGTCCTTGTTGCGGAAAATTGGAGGAGCTAACCAGCTGGAATCCAGAGAATCTAAAATGTCTCCTAACAAGGTTGCCTCCCATATAGTATCTCTATCGAGAGCTCCACGAGATCGAACACATACTACCAACGTGAAAAGAGACTTAAGGGCATTAAAACAAATGAACAGAACGAACTCCGAATATTCAGCAAGAATACTTATTTCTGAAATCACACATGCGCTGAAAGAAATGAAATCAGGTAAAGCACCTGGCTTTGATGGTATCCATCCAGAGTTCTTGATATACAGTGGTGTATACACGAAACAGTGGCTTGCAATGTTCTTTAATGATATACTTCAGTCAGGTAACATTCCTTTCTCACTTAAGCGAACAAAGATAATTGCAATTCCGAAACCGGGCAAATCAAACGATAAGCCAGAAAACTGCCGCCCCATAGCTCTACTCAGCATGGTATATAAACTATTAGAAAAGCTTCTCCTCAACAGAATTAGTCACAGGATACTAGAAAATGTCCCCATTGAACAAGCTGGCTTCCGCCCTCATCGAAGCTGTACGGACCAAGTGCTGTCATTAACAACTTTTATAGAAGCTAGTTTTCAAAAGAAACAAAAGACAGCAACAGTATTTATAGATCTAACAGCAGCATATGATACTGTTTGGAGACAGGGATTAATATATAAACTGGCCCGCATTATCCCCTGCAGAAAGATAATTAACCTCATTGACAACATGCTGACCAACAGAGCCTTCCAGGTTATAATGGGAAAGGAGACGAGTAGACAGATGAAACTTAACAATGGTCTTCCACAGGGTTCTGTCCTTGCCCCTTTACTTTTCAGCCTCTATATTGCTGACATGCCTGAAACCGAATCTCGGAAGTTTGGATATGCTGACGACTGGAACCTTGCAACAAGCCACCAATCTTTAGAAACTACAGAAATCACTCTCACGAATGACTTATCCATCCTCAGCGAATACCTTAAGAAATGGAGACTACAGCCAAGTACTACAAAAACTGAAGTATCAGCTTTTCATCTAAACAACAAGTTGGCAAACAGAGAATTGCGGGTGTATTTTAATAACAAGCTGTTAAAACACAATAAATACCCGAAATACCTTGGGGTTACTCTAGACAGAACGTTCACATTCAGAGAACACCTGACGAAAACAGCAGCAAAATTGAAAACACGCAACAATATAATACAGAAACTCTGCGGCACTACATGGGGGTCCACAGCATCAACATTAAGATCCTCTGCTCTTGGCCTGATATATCCGGTGGCAGAATACTGTGCTCCAGTGTGGCTAAATAGCAGGCATACCCACCTGGTCAACACCCAACTAAACCGTACTATGCGTATGATAACAGGCACAATTAAGCCCACCCCTACAATGTGGCTACCTACCCTTAGTAATATAGCACCACCCAACCTACGCCGCGAACATGCATTGGTTAAAGAATATAACAAAATAATGGACAGTCGCCAGCTTCTAATCCACAACGACATCCCCGATATTCTTGGAAACCGTCTCCGATCCAGGTTACCCCCTCTACAATCTGCTCAAGCGCTGCAGCAATCCAACTTTGACTTACATACCCGATGGAGAGAAGATTGGGAAAGTAGGACAGATCCACATTACCATAGTCTACCGGACGTCATAGGGAAACCTGGCGAATTTGAACGTCCCCGTAAGATTTGGGCAGCCCTTAATCGAATTCGAACAAACTGTGGAAGATGCGCCGACTCCCTCCACAGATGGGGTAAACTCCCCTCGCCTTCTTGTGACTGCGGCGCTGCAAGACAGACGATCAGTCACATTGTTCAGGACTGCCCACGCAGAGCATACACAGGCGTCCCTATAGACTTTGTAATGGCAACCGAAGGGTCAATCGAATATATAAAAAAATTGGACATCTGTTTGTGATGCATTGTATAATGCATAAATCTAAATATGTTCTGTGATATACTTAAGCCATACGCTAAATAAAAATATGATTTTCCCATCAGTTTCGATTTTACAGAGTAGTGGCTATTTAGATGTCATACATTTGGTTTTTTCTGCTGATATTATCATATTGTGTTTCTTGGCTGTTGTATTGAAGACGTGTGTTAATCTTTGGGGATCGTCTTGTGTCTCGGCGATTAATGCGGCGTCGTCTGCATAACAAAATATTTGGATTTTTATGTTCCCCATTTTGTAACCATGACCTTTACGTACTGCTTCTATTATTTTGTCCATTATTATATTAAAGAGCAGTGGCTTTAACGAGTCACCTTTGTACTGGTATAAACTGCGTTAGTTTTCCATTTATATTTGCCTGTATTCGATTATGAAAGTAGATGATTTCGATGGTTTTTATGATATTGATTGGTATGTTTCTTGTATACAGGAAATGTAAGGCGTCTTCGACTTGGATGCGATCGAAAGCCTCTGTAAGGTCTATAAAACATAGATATGCTGGTTTTTTGTACTCAATGGCCTTTTCTGTGATTTGTCTCAGTTTAATACGGCGTCTACGCAGGATCTTCCAGATCTGAATTCTTGTTATTCATCTGCTAAATTGTTAGTTTTTTTATTTTGTTGGTTAGGACTTTTGTGGTTAGCTTAAGTGCGATGTTCAATAGGTTTATACCTCTATAATTGTTGGGGTCTTTTTTGTCTCCTTTCTTGAACATTAATATCATTACGCTGTTTCTCCATGTGTCTGGTATTTTGCAATGCAATATTAGTTTTTGTATAAGATTTGTCATCTCTAGGGTTATACTTTCTCCTCCGTATCTTAGAAGATCATTGGTTATTCCATCTGGTCCTGGTGACTTTTTGTTTTTGAGTGAATTTGTGGCTAGCTCTACTTCCTGAGAACTGATTTCTGTTTCGTGTCTTAATTCAGGTAGGTTATTGTTTTGATTACTTTCCGTTCCTGTAAACAGTTCCGTCAAGTATCTTTTCCATTCGTTTGCTGGTATGTTATTGTATTTCTTTAGTTCTGTCATTTCTTTCAGTTGGTTTCTTATGAATCTCCATATTAGTTTTTGTGTCCCGTATAAGTCGCTTTCCATCCTTTTTGTAAACTGTTCCCAGTGTTCATTTTTTGCTCTTCTTACCTATTGCTTTGTTTCATTTCGTATTCTTTTATAGGTGTCTCTGGATTCTGGAGTGTTTGATGTTCTATATTCATGTAGGTCTCTCGCTTCTCTTTACATTTCTCATTTATTTATTTTCTGAACCATGCTGTATTGTTGTTGTTTCTTTTGTTCAGTATGACTTTGCGTCTTCCTAGAGCTTCTGTGGCTGCCTCTTCAATGTTTTTAATTTTCTCCCAGCTCGCGTTTATGTACCTTCGATGTCGTCTATTTGTTTCAGCTGTATCTTCTGAGCTAGCCTCCTTTGGTACATTTCTCTTGTAGAATCGTTCTACAGGGATTATTAAATTTTTCCTCGGTGATTTCCTATAAAAAATGTTTTGGTGTTAGTTTCATTCTTATTTTTGCTAGGACTAGTTTGTGTTCACTCCCTGCGTCTGCTGAGTTTAAAGTTCGAATATCTCGAATCTGCTTTGGGTGGATTTTTCTATTAGAGACTATAAAGTCAATCATAGATTTGTGCCCCCTGGAGTTTTCAAACGTATATTTATACTGAAGCTTATGGTCGAAAAATGTATTATTGATTCTCAGTTCGTTAAAAGCACAGAGATTAGCCATGAGTTCTCCATTTGCGTTGACATGGTTTTCATTGAATCTTTGTTTTACTCCTGGAACTATTTCATTTCCGATTCATGCAATAAAATCACCCATAAGAATTAAGTGTTTTTCATGAAGTATGTAAAGACAATTTATTTAAAGTTTAAAATTTAAAGAGACAAAATATAGTATTGGACCGAATTTAAAATTTGAAAGACTGATATACAGGGAATTGCAAGGCCAGCAGCTTTTATTCCAAAATATTGTCGTAACTGCTGGTAGTGCCTCTGTTTCTTTAGGTCGTCACCCTGTATATTTGCTTAATTGAAACAAATGAGTTAAATAATATTTAATGTTGTTCTAAATATGACCTTGTGGGATACCGCAAATTATATCGTCAACAGACTTATGAGTATATAGGAAAGATAGGTATTATAATACAAAACTTTTATTCAAATTATCAGCGTTTATGAATAACACAGGGTCCAAAGATTTAATTTTTGCAAATGTTTCTGTAACTCATAAAATATTTCTGGGTCTAGGGTCAGATGTGACAAGCTCCTAATTCACAATTCCTTTGAGGAAAAAAGAAACAAATATTTAAATGAAAAAGTTGGCCGTTGATTGCTGTTTATGAATTTGGTGCTCTTTGTGTATTTTATTTTGTACAAATTTCCTTTATGTAACTTTTTGGGTTTGGTTTTATGTAGGTAAAAATAAAATAATGAACATTACGGAAAGTTTTTCGCGTTACCATATTAGAGAGTTATTGCCAACGTCTTTTAAGTCGACCTGTAATAAAAGATCCTTTATTTTGACGTATAAGCATGCGCAGTATTGCGTCTTTTATTTTTGTCTTTTAATAAAATACAGGCCGCCTGTATTTAAGGAAAATTAGAGGACACCTTTATTTTAATAAAAGTTCCTTTATTTTGACATAACGTGTCAAAAATGTGAAGAAAGGTCTAACTTCACTACTTGTATTTTGAATTTATCTTGTCACTTCTTTGGATTGATAATTTATGTATTGTGGGATTGATATTTGATTAAACTTTCATCATTATAGTTGTATGTTGGGTTTTACTTATTAAAAACAACTCTAAGTAATATTCTGAGATATAGATTATTGATGTTTTGACCCAAACGAATATAGAAAAGAACATTTTATTGAAGCTCGAGTTATTACAAGAAGTTGTAAAAAGGAATATTACCTAAATAATTTTAAATTGTTACTAATTACAATGATCAGACTTAAAATATCAGTAACTCATTTATTAAACTCAATATATTTTACATTTTTCTATAGAAATAAATATTTATTGAAGATATAAGATCAATAAATTTTAATGAAAGTTAGGATTTGTTAAAATTCTAGATTCAAAATAGAGTTCTATTCAACAGATATACAGAGTTGGGCTAAAGAATGGAACCAAGCAAATATCTTTGAAACGAAAAGACCAATATTTTTGAAACTTTGCACGCAAGTACAGTGACGCAAAACGCATCTGTTGCTATACTTTTTGTTACTAGTTCACTTCCGGTTTCACCGGAAATACCCTTAACTTATTTACTTTAAATGGGACACCCTGTATATTTTTGCAGATTTTGAAAGAACTTTTTATTTGTAATTCATAAATACCAAGTTTGGAAGAAAAAACTATTAAAACAAGAAATAAATCTCTTTACAGTTAAAAAATAGGTTAATTTATTTACGTTAGACCAACGATAATAAAAATAAAAAAAAATCATTTAAAATGTTGAAAATGATAGTTTGAGGTGATTCCTCTAAATCAATTGCAATATTTGTTTAATAACTTCGTTCAATTCATTAAAAATATTACACACCTCGTCATGAGTTCTAACACGATCACCATGACCAATATAATATTTCAATGCGATCTCTTTCACTTAAATGAACCATTTTGAATAGAACTTATTTCTATCAATTAGTTCAGTAACAGTTACCTACTATGCTAAATTCAAATAAATACAACAATAGTTTTAGTCTATAGTATGGACAATAGTACTCGTTTATTTTTAATACAAAAAATTATCTACAGACACTTTTTAACTATTTTTTTCTTCTAAATTTGGTATGTATGAATTAAAAATAATAAGTTCTTTCAAAATCTGCAAAAATATACAGGGTGTCCCATTTAAAATAAATAAGTTAAGGGTATTTCCGGTGAAACCGGAAGTGAACTAGTAACAAAAAGTATAGCAACAGATGCGTTTTGCGTCACTGTACTTGCATGCAAAGTTTCAAAAAGATTGTTCTTTTCGTTTCAAAGATATTTGCTTGGTTCCATTCTTTAGCCCAACCCAGTATAACAACAGGTTAACAAAATAAAACAAAGGTTCAAGTATTTATTTTTGAAAATTTAATCTTTTATAGATAAGAATCTATAAAGTTTTTAATCAAAAGTATTAATACACTTTCATTTTCATGCCATCTTCTTCTTTTGGTTCTTATCCGTTTCGAATGTTGGAAATCATATAGCAATCGTAACCTTGCTAGCTGCGATTCAAAACAGTTCCATTGATATTCTCCCTCTACCAGGTCTTCGCTTACCTTTGACTGTACCTTGCAATATGTACTGCAGCAGGGAGTAACGGTGCTGATTTATCATATGTGTCCCAGATACTGCAGTTTTATGCGTTTAATGGTAAACACAATCTCCAATTCCTTCTTCATTCCTCCTTGTTCGTGATCCATTTCATGCCATCAGTATTTGTTTATTTAAACATTGCCAAAAAAATTAATAAAAACCAGCATAAAGCTTAATTCTTCTATTATCTTTTTGTATATCGGGAAGTTTATCTGACAGATTAGAGGTCTTTTCATTTTCAGATAACTAATTATTGGGAAGTTTATATAACAGTATCCTTAGTATCTGTCTTTTCAGCTCCGGATAACTAGTTAACGGGAAGTTTTTCTCTGTCAGATATCTATTAGTATCTAATCTGTCAGATAAACTTCCTGATAACTAGTTATCCAGAGGTGAAAAGAAAGAAAGAGAGGGCCAAATGGATAAAAGATCAAACGCCAATAGCATGTATGTATATATTTATAAATTTATTATTTAAAACCTGCTAATGATCATAAAATACTTAAAATCAGTCACCAATATAATATTGTTCTGAAGCTATTTCCTTGTGGCATTTTTATAATTACGTATTTTTTATGGGAAATAAGCCACAATTTTACTAAAAAATGAATTTATTAACGTTTCGAAGCACAAATCGGGTTTCGTTGTCAAAATACAAAATACTATTGAAAAATAGTATTTTGTATTTTAATAATAAATACAATAGTATTTTGTATTTTGACACCGAAACCCGATTTGGGCTTCGAAACGTTAATAAATTTATTTTTTAGTAAAATTGTGGCTTATTTCCCATAAAAAATACATAATTACCAATATAATATTTATATTTATTTATAAATTTGTTAACAAACTGCAGTCCAATAAAAATAAAATTAGTTTAAGCGCTAGCTTTAAATGTCGAACAATAATTTTAAACAAACACACACACAATTTAGTCACATTAGATTAGCTCCTGGTTGAAAATGTACTGCCACAGCTTCTATATCAATATCAACACCACACTCATTTGCCAGTATTTCAACATTTTCTCTATTATGTACTACTGCAATATGTAAAACTGAACAAGCTGCATCTCATTACATATGGTAAAATGGGAAATCTCTTCACAATACCAAATGTTCTTTCAATAACAATTCTTGAAGGGATTTGTGATGGATTATAAAAACACAACTTCTGTCTGAAAATTCTGGAATGGTGTCATTCGGTAGTTGTAGTTGAGGAATGGATATCCACTATTCCCTAATAATATATTCTCCAGAAATTCCCCATTACAAAAATTCCCATAATGCAAAAGTATTTAAAAACTCCTAAAATAGTATTTCCAATTTATTGCACTTCCATATTATTGAACGATTAGTATTATGGGATATATTATGTTGTTCTCTAAACATCTTTAAATGACAAAATAATTAAATTTAACGTTTTACTCTTCAATTATCTTATTTTAATTTATATCGACAAATGGAATTTTATAGGTTATTTTTATATTTACAAAAATATTTCATGTCATTTGTCAAAATAAAAGATTCTTTAACTGTGTTTGCAATACCACTCTTTTAGACCCGTCCTGTATTTGTCCTTTATTAAAGTATCCTGTAATAAAGGATCCTTTATTTGCCGGTGGCAATAACTCTCTATTGTTTAATTTTTTAATAACAATGTACAACTAAAAAACAAATAGACTAAGAGCCGCTATAGGTGAAAATTCTTAATCATTTTAGGCACGACGGGACCCTATAACTTAAATAGTAGAACCTAAAAGAAAACGTTTGAATACTGTGCCGTCACTTTTCAGTGGCACATGCGTCTACAGTGGCGCATCAAACTTTCCACTTATGGACGGGAAACATAAATTAAAAAATACCCTCCCTAATTACCAGAATTTAATTTTTTTCATTTTTTTAAGTTTTATGTGATTAAGACATAAGATTCATCGTAATTTTAACCCACCACCCCCTTCTCCCTGCCCCCACCATCAAAAACTTTATTTTTCGATTTTATTTTTTTTTTTGGTGGGATGCAATCAATTTCAAAATTTCAAAAAATTTACACGCATAGTTACGGGTTTTATAAAACACGTCTATTTTTTATAGACCTGTAGGTTGATTGTACATAACCTCAAAAAAAATTTTAAATTTTTTTTTTGAAAAAAAGTATATAACTTTTTTTTGGGGATAGCTGCAGATCTAATTTTTTCTTAGTCTTGTGTATTTTATCAAACACTATATTTCTAATTTTTTTCACATTTTTCTGTAACGTTGGTCACCTTCAAAAATCCAAAAACCTGTTTTTTAAGGGGGTTTTGGGGGGTTTGAACGTGTTTTTCTGATTTTTAAATATTCTAAAGAACTCAGTTACTTCAAGTTACATATAACCTATAAAAACAAAATTGATTTGATATATTATGAAGTCTATAAAATAGGGAAAATCCCCCAAAACCCCCCAAAAAAACAGTTTTTCGGATTTTTGAAGGTGGGGAGACTAACGGAAAAATCTGAAAAAAATTTAAAATATAGTGTTTGATAAAACACACAAGATTAAGAAAAAATTAGACCGGCAGCTATTCCTCAAAAAAAGTTATACGATTTTATGAAAAAAAAAATTCTTTTAATTTTTTGAGGTTATATACACTCTACCTATGGGTCTATAAAAAATAGGCATGTTTTATAAAAGCCTCAACTATGCGTGTGAATTTTTTGAAATTTTAAAATTGATTGCATCCCACCAAAAAAAAAATAAAAACGAAAAATGAAGTTTTTGATGGTGGGGGCAGGGGGAAGGGGGTGGTGGGTTAAAATCACGATGAATCCTATGTGTTGATCACATAGAACTTAAAAAAATAAAAAAAATTTAATTCTGTTAGTAAGTTCTGTTAACTTTTAATTTATTTATCCCGTCCATAAGTGGAAAGTTTGATGCGCCACTGTCGACGCATGTGCCACTGAAAAGTGACGGCACAGTGTTCAAACGTTTTCTTTTAGGTTCTACTATTTAAGTTATAGGGTCCGATCGTGCCTAAAATGATTAAGAAATTTCACCTATAGCGGCTCTTAGTCTAAAAGTTTTATTTTACGTTTCGCTACCAAATCCAAAGTCAAAATATTTGGTTTTTATCCTCTTAAACATATTACTATTATACGTATATTAAGTAAGGTAATAATAAACATAATGAATATCTCCAACTGCATGATGGTTATGATTCAGTATCTCAATTGTCATGTTTCCAGTCCTAAGCCCGGATCATGTAGCGTTGAATGAGCAGGTTAGCACCTTACCCTTCTCAAAAAAAAGATGACTATGTTGATAAAACCAGAAACCTGCTGAAACCAGAAACCATGCTGCGGAATAGGATTACTATATCGATGTGGACACAAGCTGGAACACGGAATACGAATTGTAAAAATAATAATATAATGCGAGTAGCCTCATGGAATATAAAGAGATACAAAACAAACGATCAAGACACACTAAAAGAATTAAACGATAATAAAATAGACATATTATGTGACATCTAAGAAACCAAAAATAAATGGAAAGGCCGAAACTATATCCCAAATACGTAGTAGTCTACAGCGGAGTGGAAAAGAACGAGAGAGCAAAAGAAGGAGTTAATACGGCAATAAGATTGAGCTACAGAGGCTTTGTAAGAGAATATAAATATATCCCCATGAATCTTAGTTGTTGGACTGAATAGATGAGAACAAAATATAAACGTATTGTTGATATATGCACCTAAATATAATAAACCAAAAGCACACAGGGAACTTTTTTAATCAACTTCAAAATGCAATTTGTTAAACAAATTTTCCACATGACGAACCTATGATTATTCTAGGAGACTTAAATGTCCGCATTTACCTGTATATGCTTTAGGAGACTTAAATACCCTGTATATGTGATCTAACCTTCACATATACAGGGAATCTCAAATTAACAATCGATTTCAGAGTGACTAACAGGCATATTCGTCCACTACAAGTTCTGGATCTCAGAAAACTAAATTCAATGTCGGTACTGACCATTCTCTGTGCTATTAGAAAAAAAATAAAATTCAGATCACAAAAAAATTAAAACCAACAGCTGAAGCAGAAAAAAATTATGTAAATAAGCTATGGGAAACCAACATAAAAAACTTTATGAAAAACTAAAGAGAAACTTTAAAGATGGGTCTGAAGCTCTTGGCACGAGAACCGTTCTTAACCACAGCAATAGAACAGTAAGAAAAACCTCCTAATCGTATCTAGAAGTTAAATGTAACGAAAAGAAACCGTCTTACCTTAAATACCGAGCAGCGAGAACTACATCATCGTACGCTGAATGGCGAAAAAGAGAAAACAAAACGTTGAATTAGTGAGACAAATGAAAAGCCAATACTGGAATACCTTTTCCAAATGGTCTACAGAAACAGATGGGGAGGTGTATCAGATCACAAAGAAAAAAAATAATGACGCAGTTGACACGAATCAAATATCTAAGGAAGAATGGATCGATTACCTCACTGGACTCTAAAGAAGATACGAAGGATTTGTTGAACACACCAGAAATAATAGTACATAAATTAAAACATCGAAATTTATACACAGGGAATAAAGTCAGCCCTCCAGAAATTGAAGATTACTAATAACATCCTTTACCAACATAAAATCCCAAATGAATAGCGAACAACCCCTCCACACTCATTAAAAAAAATTGAAAAAGCAGCTCCCCTTAAATGATAGAGGAATAATCGGGTTTTTCGGTTGTTTTTGTCCTGGTTATAACCAGTTTTTCCTTTTTAAGAGAATAACCGGTAAAAAATCTCATAAGTTACCTCTGGAAAATATTGAATTTATAGAAAAAATGGGGAAAAAATGTTTTCGCTCCTGCGGGCAACAAGAAGACATTTTAAGCTGACCGAAACCGATTTGACAACATTGACGACTGATTTCTATTTTCGATCCCTGGTGCCAACTTCAAGTTTCTCTTTCCCCATTCCACTATGCAGTACTGACGCCGTTTATATATCGATTGATTATCTTGGTATCGATATGTTCTTTCGATGATATCGATATCGACAATATTGATATCGATTCGAATGAAGTAAATAAGTGCAATGCAAATATCATTATGATAATTGGTATATAATTATGAACTATAGGGCTTTTGATCGATTGTCATTTGTTTCGAGCTTCTGTCATGTGTCACATAATATTAATATACACACATGTCCAAAAGTTTGGAATACGTACCAATAATATATCTACGCCTATGGTGGTTTAAAAACTGTTGTTGATATTCATTTTAGAGCGTTTTTACATGAAAATGATAAAAACTTTGAATCGTTTTTGTATCATTTTGGTCACATTCAACTGATTAGCGTATTTACATATTATTTCTGTCTGTGTTTAAATTTGAATTGAGCCGTTTAAAAATGCCTAGAAACGTGATATCTCACTTTGACAGATCTAGGGTAATTGCTTTGTTACAACAGGGCTTTAGTCAAAGTGATATCGCGAATATTGTTGATGTTACTCAGCGTGCTGTATCTAAAATATAAAAAAATTCCAAGAGACAAATGACGTCAAGAATTGTCCCAGAAGTAGTAGAAGTCGATGTACAACAGCAGCATAAGATCGGCAGATAACATTGATAGCTCGAAGAAATCGTCTGGAATCCACAAGTGGTATATCCAGAGAAATTTCTAGGCTGCAAGGACTGAATATTTCACGGCAAACAATAACACGCCGACTAAATGCGGTAAATTTGTATCGTAGAAGGCCCTTACATGTTCCTAAACTAACCTACCAACACAAAATAGTAAGGTTGCAATAGGCTAGAGAAATGGTGCAACATGGTCCTAACTGGAATAACGTGATGTTCTCTGATGAATCAAAAATTGGCTTGGTATCTGATTCGCGAAGAACACTGGTTTAGAGGGCCCCAGGACGACAAGCCCGACTAGAAACAGCCCAACCGCGTGTCCCGTTTAAAGGTGGCAGTATTATGGTTTGGGTTGGTATTATGAGTGGTACACGGACGCCACTGCTGGATTTGGAGAGAAGTGTCACTGGTGCTGTGTACATCGAGGAAGATTTAAATCCTGTCGTACGTCTATTCTGAGGGGCAGTAGGTGATGAATTTGTGTCTATGTATGACAACGCACCTCCTCATCGAACAGCAGCAGTACAAAATTTTCTGGAAGAAGAAGGAATATCTACATTACAGTGGCCCTCGAATTCCCCTGATATAAACGTTATTGACCATGCTTGGCACATTCTCAAAACACGCATCAAAAAGCGAAACAATCCCCCTATTACAATTCGCGAACTAAAAGATGCTGCTCGTGAAGAATGGGAGAGAATTCCGCAAGCCCAGCTTGACCAGTTAATCGGCAGCATGCCAAATCGCCTACAGGCATGCATACAGGCCAATGGAGGAAATACTAATTATTAGTTTTATTGAAAATTATTTTTTTCTTTACTAATTTATTTTTAAACATTATTATAAATATAAACACAAACATATATTCGGCGGAGTTAATAGGTATACTAGAAGCCTTGAAGTATTGTTAACATATTGTCACAAATTCAGAAATTGTTATAATAAGTGACAGTAAAAGCGCTTTGTTAAAAATAAAGCACCTGAAGATAACTTCCAAAGTAAATTATATTATTTTGGAAATAATCAAAAATATTAACAAATTAAATACAGATTTAAAAAAATACGGTTAGTGTGGGTCAAAGGACATAGCGGAATTATGGGTAATGAACTGGTGGATTCCTTAGCTAAGCAGGCTCTAAAAGAAGGGATATATATTGACTACAAATGTACACCTGAAGAAATTAAAAATATTAGCACTAATATATATAAAACCATCTGGAGCAAAGAATTTGAGGAAATTAAAAAAGGTACGTACTATAAAGAAATCCAATGTACAATACCATCAAGACCATGGTTTGCAATGACAACTCTTCCAAAATACGCAGTGAGACAAATATGCCGGTTAAGATTTAACCATGCATTGATTCCAACATATCTACATACAATTCATTTAAGAGACAATCCATATTGTCAATGTGGAGAAATAGGTGATGCTGAACATATGATTTTAAATTGCCCTCTAATACAAATAAAAATAAATATGTTTATAAGTAAATTATACAGTTGTAAAGATATAACACACCCAATAAATTTAACATATTATCACAAATTAATAATACAGAATTAATGCAATTATTTATAGAACATATTAAAAATATAAAAATCAAATTATAAACTAACTAACGTAAAGACCGAAATTAAAATCTATTACAATATATAAGTAAAACTGTGTTTTTGCCTGATGTGGTATTCCCACTGATCAGTGGTCATTCCTTATAAAGTATGTAGAATAAGTAGGATAGAAAATGTTGAGTAGATAAGTATAGGAAAATATTATTGTAAAATAAATGAGCAAAATTGGTGAATCGGCGAATGAGCTTTGAAGGGCCCGTAGTCATACAACTCCAAAGAAAAAAAAAAGTTGTACTTTCTAAGTTTTTCACTCCAAGAGAATAAATATTTTTTTTGCATATCGTTTATCTGGTTTTGAGATTTATTTAGTATTGTTAAGAATTGAAACAAAATGATGTTTAACTATTCAGAAAGGTTTATATATAAAAATCAATAAAAAGACGAAATATTCCAATATTCCAAACTTTTGGACATATGTGTATGTACGTCATACGTCTTTGGTTTGTATCATGGGTATATACCAATAACGTACGACGTAGATATATTAATATTATGTGACACATGACAGAAGCTCGAAACAAATGAATGTGAATGAAAAGCCCTATTGGCCATTGGCGATTGATTAAAAAAACCAAACACCGGTTTTTGAAATAACCGGTTTTTTAATGATTATAACCGCAGGTTAAATCGCAAGTTAAAAAAATTGTATAACCGAAAACCGGTGTTTTGTCAACAATCTTCATCCCTATTTAACAGTGAGGGCAGTGCTCGAAACTCGAAAGTATTTCATAAATATATTGATAATTACTGGATAGTCAGGAGTCCATTGGAGCACCAATGACTTGATTTTAAAAGATGAAATAACTATGTGACATATAATGTTAATGATAATGAGACATACGTGGTCTTACTGGATATTATTTATTAAATATTTAGGGTTTCGTCTATATGAATGTTTACAAAAAGTTAAATGATGTCAAAACTTACTAGACCATCTTAGGGCGAAATAGAATATAGTCCAAGAGGCAGCTCTGAAAAATCTCTTTGAATTTACTAAAGCTAGATTTTTACAGTTCATTACTGTGATTGTGTAGAAAAACATACTGCGGTCGGTCAAGCGAAACGTAGAACAGGGTTTACTGAGAGGGTATCAAAGTTGCTTTCCTACGAAGGTAATTAAATCCATTTAATAAGGCTGAAAATCAGTACACACATTCTAAATTAAATATAAATAAAAGTTATTATAGTCGGTCAGCTGTATCATGGGACAGAGCCGGTCGGTCGGCCCCAGTGAATGTACAGGGTTATTCACTATATTTTTACCCCCTTTTAAACTGCTTTATATACAGAATTAGAAAAAAATGTAAAATACAAAAGTTATTCGATTTTTAAATTATGATTTTTTGACATATATATCGTACTAGTGACGTCATCCATTTGGGCGTGATGACTTAATCGACTATTTTTTAAATGGTAATAGGGGTCGAGTGCTAGCTCATTTTAAAGGTTATTCAATTCCCTATTCAGTAATATAACCATTAACATGATTAATTGTACAGGGTGTCCAAAAAAAATTTAATTAAATTAATTGTTTAATTAATAATTCAAAAGTTTTTTTGAACACCCTGTGTAAATATTGATCTTAATCTTGAATGGGTTGCATGTGAGAGTTCATTTTAAATGAAGTAAAAGTCAGACTTACTCTCAATCTTTATTATAACTTCCGACGACCGGTTTCGCTCTTTAAAATTTGTAGAGCATCTTCGGGTCAAAGGTAACAAGTTACAAAATGCTACAAATAAAAACCAGAATTAGCATAGTGTCTGGTTGTAAAAGATGCTAAAGATCCATATGATCAAGCCAATGTTGAATAACATACATAAAAGTAGCGAAATAGCATACCAATGCACATGCAAGCATTCATGGGGTTGGTGGTACAAAACTTCCCTCAAACGCAACAACATGTGCAGAAGTATGCTATACATAATCATGCAATCATAACGTGTCGTACTTACATTCGGATACAAGGTGCCATCAACTCAGTTTTCATTATCATGATGTTTCTTTTAAAGTTATGTTAACGGGATATGGTGGAATAGACGGACGATGCAGCAAAGGTAAACAAATCTATGGGACTTAGGAGTTCTTGAGGGTGATGAGATAGTTGGTGCAAGTTAACCAGCAAATCTATGTCTGTTATTATGTTTGTGTAAATCAAATTAGTGAATGACTTATTTACAATTTTACAATTTTAATGTGTGTTGATTTTAAAGATTTTATTTTTATTTTATTTTATTTTAATGATCTTAATGTTTATAGTACTGTATAGAGAATTGAATAACCTTTCAAATGAGCTAACACAGGACCCCTATTCTTATTTAAAAAAATAGTCGGTTACGTCATCACGCCCAGATGGATGACGTCACTAGTACGATATATTATATGTCAAAAAATCATAATTAAAAAATCGAACAACTTTTGTATTTTACATTTTTTTCTAATTCTGTAAATAAAGCAGTTTACAAGGGGTCAAAATATAGTGAATAAACCTGTACATTCATTGTGGCCGACCGACCGGCTCTGTCCCGTCATACTGCTGACCGACTATAATAACTTTTATTTATATTCAATTTAGAATGTGTGTACTGATTTTCAGCTCCATAGCTCCAAGTAGGCCATATTTAATTCAAAGTGTTATATAAAAAAAGGTTGTATAGAAATTTTCTAAAGTTTGCTGTAAGTTTAATGGATGCATATCCAATATAAATATAAGAATATTTAATAATATATTGCAACATAGAATGTATAAAAGCAAGGTTATTAATGGTAGGGGAACAAAGTATAGTAAATTTGCAGTCACTCGAGCGTTATGGGGACCTATTGGGCTGTGATTAATAGGTCCTAAAACCAAAAAAAGTTAAGTAAAATTTTCCATTTTAGTGGGTACTTTCCGTCTTTTAATTTAATTTTCCATTTACAACAATCGTTTTTTCCGACTATAGCGCCATCTATAAATAATTCTAAAAAATGTCTCTAATAGAAGCTGCTTATTTTTACGTAAAAAATCCAAATCTCCAGTAAAAATTTGGGGGTCCCATTTTAGATTTTAAAGTAACCTCTCACCCCATCTCCATGGGGGGTCGTGTTTGGTAACGTTCGATAGATTTTTTAAAAACATTTTGAAAGTGTGTTTTGCAATTTTTCGATCTGATGTTCATTTTGCGAAATATCGCGGGGTTTGTATTTAAAATTTTAAATTTACCCCCACCCCTCTCCGTGGAGGGTCATGTTTAGTACCATTCGACAGATTTTTGAAAAATAAAGACGCATTTTTTAGTTTTTCGATCTGATGTTCATTTCGCGAAATATTCGATTTTTTTGAGAAACTTTTTGACTCACCCATTTTCTTACGCCCTGCTCAAATCGTCAGATTTTTTAAATATACTATTAGGCCAGGGTAATAAGACAAAAATATACCCTGTTCGTGACACTCAAGCAGCCAGGGTACTGAAGCGTTTTTTCGACAGGTAATACCTATAAGAGCAAACTGTAACTACATAATATTTCCTGCGTAGGATCTGGCGGCCATTTTTATTTATAAACAATTAAGTGTCAAAAGTGGCATTTTTCCCTTTTTTTTCAAATCAATGGAAAACAGTGAAACTTATGGTTTTTTAGTACAAATATCTTTGAGATTCTGGAAAAAGCTTTAAAATGACATATTACAAAGTTTGATATACTCATTTATTGTTAATATAATTGCAAAATAGATCGGAATTGCACAAAAAATTATTTTTGCAATAACTGTTGTAAAAATTAGTGTATAGGTTTGAAATTTTTGTCAAATGAGGGTTCTTTGGTGCCTAATATGTGAAAAAAATTTCAAAGCGATTCATTCCATTGTTTAAATTTTATTTGAATTGATTGTCTCAGAGAGCATTTTTTTGCAATAACATAAGTCAGAAAGAAATGTCGTTAGAACCATTCCATAGGTGTCAAATGGAAGAGAATGAGCTATATTTTCAACTTGGTTTAAAAAAAGCAAATGAAAAATGCATTTATTAGTAATAAATAATTATGCAAAAGTATCGTAAATCTTTCCTTATAAACTTTTTGGATAACTTTTTCCAAAAAAATTAACTTATTTACCCTGTTTTAAGTGCACAACTACCAAGTAATGTTATTTATATCATAATTGATAAAAAATTGTAATAAATATATATAATTTCTTATATAACAAAATAAAAAGTTTATAAGGAAAGATTTATGATACTTTTGCATAATTATTTATTACTAATAAATACATTTTTTATTCGCTTATTTTAAAGCAAGTTGAAAATATAGCTCATGCTCTTTCATTTAACACCTGTGGCATGGTTCTAACGTCATTCTTTCTGACTTATGTTATTGCGAAAAAAATGCTCTCTGGGATAAACAATTTGAATAAAATTTAAACAATTAAATAAATCGCTTTGAAATTTTTATCACATATTAAGCACCAAAGAACCCTTATATGACAAGAATTTCAAATCTGTACACTAATTTTTACAATAGATATTGCGAAATTAATTTTTTTTGCAATTCCGACCTTTTTTCGCAATTATATTAACAATAAATGAGTATATCAAACTTTGTAATACGTCATTTTAAAGCTTTTTCCATAATCTCAAAGATATTTGTACTAAGAAAACCATAAGTTTCACTGTTTTCCAATGATTTGAAAAAAGAGGGGAAAATGCCATTTTTTGACACTTAGTTGTTTATAAATAAAAATGGCCGCCAGATCCTACGCAGGAAAGAGTTACAATTTGCTTTTATAGGTATTACCTGTCGAAAACACGCTTCAGTACCCTGGCTGCTCGAGTGTCATGGGAAAAACCTTGTTACCCTGGACTATATTTCCTAATTCCATATTCAAAAACTTTCAAGAATTCATTTAAAAATCGATTTCTGTAAGTTTTAAAATTAAAATTACTATTTTATAGTCGATTTTATTTTGGTCCATTCACTCAAGGTAAACTATTGCAAAACCTCGGAATTCTAAAGAACCGCTCTACAAAAGCTCTGGGGGGAGTACCACCCAAATAACTTGAAAAGTATTGACTTAGTGAAAAAACTCTATAGAACAAAAGTTGCTTATAGTTAATCAATTTATCCAATTCCGGACTTATTTTGAACGTATATTTTTTCATCCCCGAGAAGGGGTGAAACTCACCCCCAGGGCAAAAGCACACATCGGCAAAATATCACTTTTTTTCTTTGACATGCTAGCTATGCGCATGCCAAATTGTATGTCCATCCAAGCAGTTCTTTAAAATTCTGAGCAAAAACCGTGAGTAAATGGACTATTCATAATTAATATAGTTAATTGTAATAAGCAAGTCTTCTACAGCTGGTGCCGCATCTCGCACCCTAATATCTAGCGATAACTGTCTAAGCAATCTTCAATTTTTAGATCTCTGGAGGTCATTGCATATTCGACATCTTATCTCCAGGATCGTCTTGTTTTTCATTTTTCTATTTTTTTTCTTTGGCCATCTATTTCTAAGCATTCTGTGAAGGTGTCCGTACCAGTTAAGTCTTTTGGCTTTGATTTTGTCTATTATGTCTAGATCAATTTCCAATTCTGTCCTAATATCTTCGATTCTCACCCTCTTCTTGCTTACTATTTAGTTTGTAGGAGATTAATTATATCATTATCAACAAATTGATAAATTCGAAATCCAAAAACTATGGATCGATTTATCTATAGGATCCTTACCTAAGGCCCATTGTATAGTATGTTTGAATTAAATCCTATCTGTCAGTATAAATGTTGATTTTTTCGCACGCTTATTCATTACTTGCTCCAAGGTTACATTCTCATCAGATATACTGTAAATTAGATTCATCTAAAGTAGAGTGAGAAGAAATTCTCTTTGTATCTGAGAACATAATTTCAACTTTGACGTCCTTAATTGATGACGCGATAAATTATACGAATCTGCCAAAACATGCCTTTTTGGTAGTTCTATGTAAAATGACGTATAATTAATAATATGTCATTTCTAATGGCTTATACTCTGTATGGGCAGTCATGTACTATGGTAGGGGATAAATATGCAGTCACTCGAGCGTTATGGGGACCTATTGGGTTGTGAAGAGTAGGCCCTAAAACCAAAAAAAGTTTTGTAAAGTTTTCCATTTTAGTGGAGACTTTGCATTTTTAATTTAATTTTCCATTTCCAACAATCGTTTTTTTAGATTATAGCGCCATCTATCCATAATTAGAAAAAACGTGTCGAATAAAAGTTACTTATTTTTATGTAAGAAATCCAAATCTTCAATAAAAAATGGGGGCTCCATTTAAGATTTTAAAGTAACCCCCCCCCCCTATGTGGGGGATCGTGTTTGGTGCCATTCGATAGATTTTTTAAAAATATCGAATACGTGTATTTTTTTTTCAGTTTTTCGATCTGATGATAAATTTTAAATTTACCGCCCACCCTTTCCGTGGGAAGTCGTGTTTGGTATCATTCTTTTTTTTTCCCTTACATTACGCATCAACCACGCAGGGTTATTAGCGTGTACGGATTGTGTTACAAAATTATAAATTAAAAATAGATTTTACACATAACAATAGGAAATTATAAAAAGCCCTAAATCTATACAAAGTAAAGTAAAATACTATATTTTTGGTAAGAGGTTGCAGTCTTTGAGGAATGTGAAGATGATTTTTGTATCACTGTCTTTTCCGAGTGCACTATTTAATGTTGGTGGTATGTTGTACTTTTTTCGTTGCACTTTATGCTTCGGACACTGCAATAAACAATGCTTTACGGTAAGGACACTTCTACAAAAATCACACACAGGTTGATCGGCACGTTGGAGTATGAATGTAGTCATGGGATAATCGAGTATGGCCAATCCGGAGACGAGTGAAGATTACTTGCTCTCTTCTGTTTTTGAATTGTGGAATTTAATTGTGGTTAATGTCAACTTCGTATAGCTTGGTTAATGAGTCCCTCCATGTATCCTGCCATATTTTAAAAGTATTTTCTTTGAAATATGCTTTCAGGTCGGTGTGTAGGGTTTTCAAGTTCTCTTCTGCGTTTGGGTTATTAGGTGCATTCTTTGTTATTTTGTCTACAACCTCGTTACCTTCGATTCCAGTATGAGATGGTACCCAAATAAAATTAATATTCATATTTTCTGCATATTTCAGTTCCTTTTTAATAAAAAGTAGTAGTGGATGATCAGAATAGAGTTGTTTTAATGCCAATATTGAGCTGAGAGAATATTATATTATTTTTGTTAACTATCAGAGCCAATGCTTTTAGAATAGCAAACAGTTCAGCGGAGAACGTTGTTGTATATGAAGATAATTTATAAGCTGCTGTGCAATCTGACGAATAGATTGCTTCGCCAGTTCCGTCTTCATTTTTGGAGGCATCGGTGTAAACTTTGAAGCAGCTATCATATTTGCTTAATATTTTAAGAAAATCTTGATTGATTTGACTTGCTGGCGTTTCTGATTTGTTTAGTCGCAATAAGCTGGTATCAGTAGAGGGAAGGCGAATTGTCCAAGGAAGAGACATCAGAGGAGATTTGGTATCATTCGATAGATCTTTCAAAAATATTGCGAACGTATTTTTTAGTTTTTCGATCTGTCAGTCATTTCGCGAAATATTCGCTTTTTTCTTGTGAAACCTTGGGACTCATCCATTTCCTTACGCCCCGCTCAAATCGTCAGATTTTTTAAATATATACACTTAACTGTTTTGCATGTACTTACCTTATCTTAATCTGACAATTTCGAGTTTTTCTAAGGATAAATTTTTTTTCGGCCCCCCTTAACGAACTCCCCTGCATTAAGAGCCAATATATGGTAGAGGTACATTTTCACGGTACAAGGTTTTTCCCCATGTAATAATCTGACGCTCTCGAGTAACTGCAAAAATCCCCGTTTGGACTCCCCTACCACTATGTGCCTGATCGTCTGTCTTGCAGTGCCGCAATCACAAGAAGGAGAAGAAAGTTTACCACAAATGTAGAGGGAGTTGGCGCACCTTCGGCAGTTTGTTCTGATTCGATTAAGGGCTTCCCAAATCTTAAGGCTGTATGACACTATGCATTTCCTTGTATCGTTTCTTGTACGTACATTTGTGTCCTGTATGACACTATGCAAGTTCTTGTATCGAAAATAGTATAAAATTTGGTACGTGATTGGTCGAAATTTTGTTTGTCACCCTGTGTCACGTTACATTTGTATGGTCACGTATTGTAGTACTGCGTCTACAGCTGATTTTAAGGATTTTATAAAATTTATAAACTTTTAAAAACTTATAAATTTAACATTTTAATGTTAACCAGAATTTTTACGTTGACTGTTTGAGTTTGATTTTTTATGTTTTTATTTTGTTTTGATATTTGTGCTAAATAGACAAGGCGAAAACGGCGGGTTCGAAGGGAATAGCTATTTGTATAACAAGGGAGGAAAGTGCTACTTTTCCTCCCGAGAATGAAGTTTACTGCCCGACGCGTAGCGGAGGGCAGTAATCATTCAAGGGAGGAAAAGGCACTTTACTCCCATGTTATACATATGGTTTTTCCACCTTCCTCAAATAACAAGTCATTTTTTCATTTTTACTTAATTTATTTATGTAACTACCAACAAAATTTATTAGAGCTAAAACTAACAAGTAGGTACAATATAACTGTCAACTGTCAAATATAAGTCAAATTATTAATGTAAACATTGTTAAATCAGAATAACAATTTACTGTTTTTTACCATTCTGCAAAATATGGAGTGTTTTTAAATAAACGTTAAAATGTATAGATACTTACGTAATAGAAAATAGATATTATACAGGGCGTCAGTAAGTTATATTTCATGAATGAAATACCATGACGTCACTTTTACTTTTCCTCCCTAGGGAGGAAAAATATTTTCCTCCCTAGGGAGGAAAAGTACAACTTTGCTCCCTACAATCAGGTCCGGAAACGTATACTTTCGGTAGAGGTAGGTGGAAAACATATTCCCATGAGATTTTTTTGCATAATCACATTCGTGAGACATCCCAGAATAAGGTTCAAGAAGTCGCCCACGTAAAAAGTGGGCCAATTATTTTTACAATTTTTTTTTAATCAAATTGCAAGAATCAATATTTTTGGCCCGAACAATTTTTTCTTTAATTTTTTGGACCATTCTGGACAAAAATGGTCTCTTAAAATTTTTCTCTAAAGTTAATCGTTTTCGACTTATAAGCAATTTAAAATTGAAAAAAACGAAAAATGGCGATTTTCAAGGCTTAATAACTCGGTTAAAAGTTATTACTATGAAAGTCAGTATATGACTAAATCAAAGTTTAAAGCCCCCCCTACAAGACCCTGAAGAAATTTTTGTCATTATTTTATTACTAAGCTGTTATTTTTAAGTAATAATAATAAGCGCCATGCACGTGTGCGGCAGCTGTAAGTGCTGAGTGCGAGAGAGAAGCCATTCCAGCAGTCTAATTGTGCATCTTACTCGCACTCACATTTACAACCGAGTCAATACGATCTAACCGCTCATTGTTCTTAATTAAAAATAACAGCTTATTAGTAAATTAATGACACAGATTTCTTCAGGATCATGTAGCGGCGACTTTAAAATTTTTTTTTTTTTTTATTTACAATTTGCTTCAACCACAAGGGTTATTAGCAATGAACTGTATTTACATCAAATTACAAAATTTAGGTATATTAAATTTGGTTAATGAGTCCTATAGTACGTAAAAAATTAAGAGTCTTACATGAATTACTTTCACTTAAACAATCTTTAATTGTAGTTGGTAACTGTTGATGTTGCCGTTCTATAACGTAGAGGGGACAGTCTATTATTATATGTTGCACTGTTAGTTCACTATCACACACATAACACATCGGAGGGGCTTCCTTCTTTAATAAAAAGTCGTGGGTGATCTTCGTATGACCAAGTCGCAATCTGGACATGAGCACTTGGTCTCTTCTCTTTGTAGGATGTTTCGACGGTGATATACTTTGTTTGATTGTTCTTAATGTAGAGTTTGATTCGTTCCAATTTGTTTGCCATTTTGTCATGATCTTGTTTTTAAAATATTGCTTTAGATCAGTATGAACGCAAGTAGTTATGATGTCTGTTAAGGGATTCTCACTCGCATTTTTTGCTAATGTGTCAGCTTTATCATTTCCACTTATCTCGCAATGTGATGGTACCCAGAGGAACTGAACTAATCTTTGATTTTGTTGGCATATCAAGAGTTCCGCCTTAATTAAGAGGAGGATAGGATGTTTGGGGTATACCCGCCTCAAGGCCGTTAATGCACTTAGGGAATCGCTAATGATTATTGAGAATTTGATGTCATGTGTGTTAACAAACTTTAATGACTGGAGGATAGCAAAGAGTTCAGCTGAGAATATGGAGGTTTGGGGAGGGAGCTGGTAGGAACTGTTATAGTTATCTGTTGTGAAAGCCGCTCCTACTCCATTTGCAGATCTGGATGCATCGGTATAAATATGGATGTGATCATTAAAACCATTTAATATCTCTAATAATCTCTGATTGAAGATTTTTGCTGGTGTGTCACCTTTCTTGAATGCAGATAGGTTTGTATTACAAGCAGGGAGAGCAATTGTCCATGGTAATATGTGTTGGCTGACTTTAAAAGTATTGTAAGTGTGTGGAATTATTGTGTCTAAGCTCTGTAACGTTGCTCTCACTCGATGATAAAACGGAGGATCCAATCTTTTCCCACAATTAAATGTCGATGGAAATCTATCTGTAAATGTGTTTTTATAAACAGGTACATGTGGGTTAGTTGATACTCTTAAGGCATACATGAGGCTAAGGTATTCTCTCCTGAGTTGAAGGGATGGTTCGCCTGATTCAACATACATACATTCAACTGAGCTTGTGTAGTGTGCTCCCAGTGCAATTCTAATTGCTGAATTATGAACTGTGTCTAGCACTTTCAATAGTGAACCTTTGGCTGAGTTGTAGGCAACAGCAGCATAATCTAGTTTTGAACGAATTAGGGTTTTGTATACAGTCATAAGAGTTTGGAAATCGGCACCCCATTGTTTATGAGAGATACTTTTCATTAAGTTAAGGCCGTTTTGAACTGACAGACGGAGAGAGTGGATGTGGTCTTGCCAAGATAGTCGGCTATCCAGTTTTACTCCCAAGAAGTTGATCGATTCTGAATACTTTATTGGTAAATTTTTTAGGAAGAGTTTCGGTGGATTTACTTGTTTCTTTGGAGTTTTACTGAAGATCATTGCTTTCGTTTTAGTGGGTGAAAATTCTAGGCCAGTAGTATTCGACCAATTCTCTAGTTTGTAAATGGCTTGCTGTATATGGGTCGTCATTGTTGATATATTTTTACCACGATAGAATATAACAAGATCATCAGCAAATAGACGGGCTTTGACTAATGGGCTAAGTGACTTAGCGATGTCATTGATGGCAATAAGGAAAAGTGCAACACTAAGAGTAGACCCTTGAGGAATACCGTTTAATTGGATTTTAGAGTCTGAAAGAAAGTTGTCTATTCGAACTTTGAAGTTTCGCCTATATAAAAAATTATTAATAAACTTGATAATATTTCCTTTAATCGACCAACTTGACAGGATTCTTATGATATCTGATCTCCAGATTGTATCATATGCACGCGTTATATCAAAAAATACAGCCAGACATTCTTGACCACATCCAAATGACTCATGAATTACAGATTCAATATCCACTATGTTGTCTAATGTAGATCTGGACTTTCTAAATCCACTTTGTATAGGGCTAAGTAGCTGTCGATCTTCTAGGTACCACATTAGTCGGTTGCTTGCCATTTTTTCAAGTACTTTGCACATATTAGATGTTAGGGAGATTGGTCGGTAAGACTCTAGGTCCGATTTATTCTTGCCCTGTTTAAGAACTGGTACAATAATGGAATCGTACCAATCAATGGGGAAAACATTATTTGTCCAAATGAAATTATAAAGATCCAAAAGATATTGTTTTCCTTCCGTTGGCATAGCTTTTAAAAATGTCGTAGGGATGTTGTCAGGCCCTGGGCTAGTGTCTTTAACTTTGTTTAAAGTTTCTAACAGTTCATCCATCGTAAATATGGCATTTAGAGGTAAATTATTGTGGTCATCAAGATTTATACATGCATTATTAAATTTATTTTTATGGGCTAGGAAACTTGTAGATAGATTTTCGTCACTGCTATGTTGTTGATATACGTTTGCTAGTACGGAGGCTATTTCTTGCTTAGTTGAATAAATATGGTTATGATGTTCTAGGTAATGAATGGTGTTAAATGATTTTTTCCCGTACATTCTGCTTATCATTTGCCAAACCTCAGAAGTCGGGGTAGATGAATTTAAAGATGATACATAATTTTTCCAGGCTTCTCTCTTACTCTTCTTTAAGGTGTATCTACAATACGCCCTTAATCTTTTGAATTCTAGCTGGTTATTTAAAGTTGGGTGCCTTCTTAATTTATAAAACGCCTTTTTTGACTCTTTAATTGCTGCTTCGCAGTGGGAATTCCACCACGGGACTGGAGCACGTTTTTTTGGAAATTTTGAATAACCTATGGACTCGTGAGCTATTGACGTTAAAAACTGTACGAGATGGAGTACTTTGGAGTTAATATCAATGTCTGTATCAAAGGGCTGAACCAACTGAGAAATTTTTTGTGAAATTAAAGAGGAATATAGAGACCAATCTGCATTTTTCAGACACCATTTATTGGATGGAATTGATGAGGAGATATGGTTATTGTTCGTAATTAGGATAGGAAAATGATCGCTTCCATGCAAATGGGATGTCACATCCCACGACAGAGTTGGTTGTAAGACAGGGTCACAGAGGGATAAATCTATTGGGGATCCATTGCCGGTGGAAATATTGAACCTTGTGATTCTTCCATCGTTAAGGATATTCATATTAGAATCTGTAACAATTTGTTCGATTTTACGTCCCAAGGAATCTGTTTTTTTACCTCCCCAAAGTATATTGTGGGCATTAAAATCGCCTAATATAATACGCGGTTCTGCAATTTGATTGAAGAGTTCAGTTATTTCTTTTATGGACGGGTCTAAGTTCGGAGGAAAATAAATATTACATATATTGACTTTGTGGGGGCCTTTTATAGATACTGCTGTTGCCTCCAACTCAGTTCTTAAACGTATTACTTCGGTATTAAATGAGTTATGGACATATATTACTACTCCCCCACTAGCATGGCTAGCAGTTATTCTGTTCTTATAGTACGGAGTATAGTTTCTTAAATTATGACAGTTATCTTCTTTGAAGTGGGTTTCTTGTAGGCATATTACAGATGGTTTAAACTTAGCTATAATTAATTTAAGTTCTTCTAAATGGGTGTAATACCCATTTAGGTTCCATTGCAGTATACAGTTGAATGTTGTATTAAATTTCAGCACAGGCGTCGCTGCTGTATTCACTGTGATCAGTAGAGAAAGCGGATAATAATAGCTGTTTATTAATCTTAGTTTTTAATCTTGTACAGCGACTTTTCAGATACTTGGGAGTTAATGCTGGATGGATTTTAGTTAAAAAATTGAGTAGTCCTTCGATATCTTCTGTATACGTTTTTGCAATGCTGAGAGGATCTGCAGAGCCGTATGCATTTTCAAAGAAATCAATTAGTTCTTCCTGGGTTAAATATCCGTTGTCAGAATTATCTTGGAAAAAAGAACTAGTGCATTTAATAAGATCTTCTGCTAAAGTCTTATTATCTTCAGGAATAGTTTTTGCTTTCTTAGATTTACGCAGAGGTTCTTTAAATGGGTTCTGGTCTACTGATGTTGAAGGAGACGTTATTTCTGACACCGCTCGTTTAGACGATTGAGTGTCAGAGGGTGTAGGAGGTTGATTTTGGCTGTGATTATTCATTTCAACATTTTCTGGCTGGATAGGTGTTTGAATGGGATTTGAATCAAATAGAGAAGTATTGGTTGTTTCTTTTGATTGTGGACTGGTGGATTGTTGCGAAGATTGTGAAGGATGGATAGTTGGCTGAGCATCTGTTATGATAGGGTGGCAATTTTGGATATAATTTGGTTGAGCAGTAGGTGATGAATTTTCGATAGATGTTTGAGTGTTTGTATTTTTTTTGCACTGAGAGGCTAGATGACCTTGTTCTTTACAAATGTAACAAGACTGTTTTTCAAGTGAAAAATAAATTCGATAATTGATTTGTTCATAGTTAATTAATATAGACTCAGGAATATTTTCCAGATTTTTAGGAGAAATGTAAGTATAGCGTCGGAAACTCAAGATATGCTTAAATAAAGAGTTAGTTGTACCTATTCTTAGAAAATCCAATGGAGTTATTTGATGAATTGCAAAATTTTGTAGTTGAGTCTCTATAATACTGTGAGGTATTGATGGGGGGACATTAGAAATTATCAGTTTTTCGCTTGGTGTGACTAACTTCCTGGCTTGGATACGTTCCTGATTGATTACTATTGTTCCATTATCTGTTCTTAAAAATTCGGTGACTGTTTCTTCAGTAGTAAAATATACGCAAATACGATCGTTTACAATCCTGGAAATGGCGAGAATTTTATTGGGATCGACTTTAGTTGCTATGGCATTTAAATAATCTTCAATTTTTGTATTTGGAAGTGAATTGAATAAAATGGCTTGGTTTTTGCTTGCGAATTTTTTGTTAGGTTGAGTCAGAGCGGTTGAATATAATTTTGATTGATTGGATGGATTAATGACATCTTGAGAATTTTGAAGTTCAGAAGATCTCTCCTCTGAAATTTCCTGCATATTGGGCCTATGTTGCCTGATTACGGCCCTTGTGCTTGGACAGGTTCATTAGTAATTAAGCTACTTAATTACCTCGTTACTGGTATTTATAACCGTTGTTTACTGTTTGTTGATTAAAAAATAGTAATAAAGATGATCTAACTTACAGTTTGATCCCAAAATCGGATTAAGCACTATATAATACACTATTATACCAACTTTGATAATTTTCTAACAAGTAAAACCACCTTAATTTTGATAAAAACTAAGAGCTAATCGGAAACACTGTTTACTAGTTAAGAAACCAGTTTCGAATCTCGACTTTAAAATTTGATTTAGTCACTTTCTGACTTTCATAGTAATAATTTTTAACCGAGTTATTAAGTCTTAAAAATGGCCATTTTCGCGTTTTTCAAATTTTAAATTGCTTATAACTCGAAAAAGATCAACTTTAGAGAAATATTATAGGAGACCTTTTTTGTCCAGAATGGTCCAGAAAACCTAAAAAAAATTAGACCGGGCCAAAAATATTGATTTTTGCAATTTGATTAAAAAAAAATTGTTAAAAAAATATTGGCCCACTTTTCACGTGGGCGACTTCTTGAACCTTATTCTGGGATGTCTCACGAATGTGATTATGCAAAAATATCTCATGGGAATATTTTTCCCAACAAACCCGCCGTTTCCGCCTTGTCTAAAAATATTTGTAATTAGGATTATCTTCAGTTTGATCCAAACTAGGAACTATTGTGTTTTACTCTATTAAAAAATTATGCAACATGAAATCCAAAGTTATAGTTTGAACTTTACTAGGAGCTGAATATAATATGGTTATTAGTAGGACAGTAGTCCATATATTATGAAGTATCAATAAAAGATCTATAAATAATACAACGTGGAATGAAGTAAACACTTCTGTTGTATATAGGCATATGATATTCATATACCTATATACAACAGAAGTGTTTACTTCATTTTACGTTGTTTTATCGAAGGTATACAGCTAACTACAGAAGTTTAATAAATAATACCTACAAAAACAAAAATAAATTCATCAAGACATAGGATCCCATTTTCAGCCGCCATTATGACATTTAGATGTTTTACTAGCAGGTTTTACGTTATTGCTCTTTGCGCAGAAAATGGCGCAGGTCTTGTACAAGAATCTGTGTCTGACACAAATATTGTATCGTTTCTGATACCGTTTCTTGTATTTGTATATGACACTATGCATTTTTTTGACATATCAAAAACGATATCAGAAACGATACAAGAAAATGCATAGTGTCATACAGCCTTTAGGGGTACTTTCAAATGAATCAGGTTTGACTGCGATGACCAGTAGACTATGGTAATGAATAATGATCTCTTACTTTCAGGTTCTTCTATCCATCGGGCATTTAAGTCAAAATTGGAATAATATAACTCTAGAGCGGGCTTAATGGGAGGTGACCGGAAGTGGGAGCACGCAAAATAGAATTCTATTTTAGTGACGTCACGTTGCCTAGCAACCGTCGATTCTCCCATTGCGAAATTCGATTTTGTGACTTAAGAAGAAACAGTAGCGATCAACAGGTAGCGAAAACGCGTTCCAAGATTGCGGCTCTAATTTTGAATATTTTTTCGAGATATTTGGCACACGTATTCGTAATATAATAAAGAATGGCGGTACAGAGCCCAATTTGAAAAATATATTAATATGTGGAAATTACTCTGTAATTAAATACAACATTAAAAAACGAGCCTGTACCGCCATTAAGAAGAACAAAAAAAATACACTTTCTTCAAATAAACTTTTTTATCCGATGTCTAGATTTTGTGTCATTTTGGAACTAATAAAAATTTTTATTTCATTAGTAGTTCCAAAATGACACAAAATCTAGGCATCGGATAAAAAAGTTTATTTGAAGAAAGTGTATTTTTTTGTTCTTCTTAATGGCGGTACAGGCTCGTTTTTTTAATATTGTATTTAATTACAGAGTAATTTCCACATATTAATATATTTCTCAAATTGGGTTCCGCACCGTCATTCTTTATTATATTACGAATACGTATGCCAAATATCTAAAAAAAAATTTCAAAATTACAGCCGCAATCTTGGAACGCGTTTTGGCTACCTGTTGATCGCTACTGTATCACCTTAAGCAAAATAGAATTCTATTTTGCGTGCTCTGGATCCTGGATCGGAGACGATCTTCAAAAATATCGGGAATGTCGTTGTGGACTAGAAGTTGGCGACTATCCATAATTTTGTTGTGTTTAATAAAGTAGTGTTTAATAAATCTATATTCGCGGCGTATATTGGGTGGAGCTATGTTTCTAATGGTGGGTAACCAAATTGTAGTGGTGGGCATAATTATTGTACCTATTATCATACGCATAGCATGGTTTAGCTGAGTATCAACCAGGTTGGTATGCTTGCCATTTAACCACATCGAAGCACAGTTTTAAGCCACCAGATATACCAGGCCAGGATCTTAAGATTGATGCTGTGTACTCCCACTCCAATGTAGTGCCGTGTTTTTAGTTTTGCTCCTTTTTTCTTCACGTGCGCTCTACATTCCCATTTGATTTTCTTCATTGCCGATGAAAAAACTCTTAAAAGGAGTCTCACTTTAACTTTAAAAAGTTTTAATATGTGAAATAAATTTGAAGTACATTTCACCCGGACTAATACTGATATTGAAAGCGAAGCGAGACGATTATGTGTACCTACATGTAAAAAATTATAAACTTCAGAAGAAAATTGGTTTCTTAAAAAAATGTATAATATTAATATGGCAATTTAGATTCATTTTCTGAAATTATATTTTTATTGCCCTATTTCTTTTATTTGAACAGAAATAAAGTTTCATTGGAACCATTTTGTTCTTTATTCCAAATTACACACAGCACTCCACTGATCTCTAGTGAAAGCAATTACTCTTTTCCCCGCGCCATTACTTGAGTTTTATCAAGAAAAAAGCAACCAAAGAGAAATACGTTAATTAGAAAAGCTTTTATATGCTGCTGTCTTACAGATTTGTAAACCGTTTTTGGTTAAGCAAAGTTGAAGAAGTAGATATCTCCAGAGATCCCTGATTTATCATTAGGTAGAACAAGAATTTTTACGACTAATAAGTACTTGTTATATTGTATACAGCGTTTTAAGATATACCGATAAAAAATTGGTAGGCAAGCCAGAAAATAGCATACCTTTAAAAATATCATGCGTGATAAGTGTTTTCTTGTTTTTAAGTACCTAGTTTAGTTTTTAAGTTACTTTTTTTTTGGCACAGGCTTTTGCTATTCAGCCAGTCACAACTTTTTTTTCTTCCTAAAGCAAAGAAAAGAAAGTAATTATCACAATACCTATTTGATTATCAGTAAGGAATAACATGGTTACTCGCTTCTCGTCTAGGGACCAATCAAGACATTAAATTAATACACAAACTAGACTGGGTCACGGAAAAAAGGTTTTAAACAAATGGGGTAAAACAAAGGTTACTAGTTTAACTGTGCTCACAAGTTAAGCCAGGCCGCACATCAAAGAAACATGAAACGTAAATTACGTTTCATGGAAATAACCCACTGCTAAACAAATATACGTCCGGCCATTTATGAAACTCTCCGAAAATAAAAATGTGTCATGAGCATGAATCACACTCGTTTCATTGGTAGGCGGACTTTGAGATTTGTTTAGCAGTATTTTCTTTTCATGAAACATGTTTTTCGTTTCATGTTTCATGTTTTTCGTTTCATGTTTCTTTGGTGTGCGGCTTGCCTTGTTACTTTTTGATATAAACTCTGTTAAATAGTCATATACGGTTTTATTATTTAATGACAAAAGGTAGCAAATGTTATAGGGATTAAGGATTTTATATTTGATTAAATTTTTTATTAAGTCATCAGTTTGTTGTATATATTTTGTACATTCAAAGAAAATATGGTTTAAATCTGCTTCTTTTTGACAATCTTCACATAAATTGGAACTTAAAATTCTAAGTTTTGCTAGATGGGCTGGATAACACGCGTGTCCAGATCTCATTCTGATAATAGATGTAATATATCTACGTGGGACACAGTAATTTTTAAACCAAAATTCACTCGGGATTGTGGGTTGTATAAGTGCATATTGTGAGTTGGAATGTTGACTATATTCATAATATGCTTGTTTCCACTGCTTGTTTAGATCATTCTTGATTTTTATAAATTCATCTGGAATGCAGAGCTTATAATCTGTTTTCACACCAGAAGCAATGGCTTTCTTAGCTAATATATCTACATGCTCATTATACTCGAGCCCTGTGTGAGCTTTAATCCACAAAAATCTAACTGTTCTTTGCTCATGGTGTAATTCAAAAATAATTTTTTTAATTAGAAGAATGTAAATATTTGTGTTTTTACTGAGTAAAAACATAGTCTCAATGGCTAAAAGAACCGACAAAGAATCAGACGCAATTGTTGCGGAGCTGTCATTGGAACTCTTAAAATACTTTAATGCTTCATAAATTGCTATGGCTTCAGCTGTAAAAATTGAAAAATTATGATCCAGTGTAAAGATGTTTTCTATACTTTTTGAGGGAATATAAAAAGCGCATCCAGTGTCAAAAGAAGACTTTGATGCATCTGTGTAAATAACTGTTGATTCTGGCCAGTTTTCTAATAAATTTCTTAAAATATTGAAGCTGATTGCAGTATTTACATGGTACCTTGGTTTAATTACCGTAATAGTTTGCAAAAGAGCATTAAAATCTTCAAAGTTTGAGCTGTTTGAGCAAAGTGTATGTATGCGAGTTGGTGTAACCGCAATATGAGCGATTTCTAAAAGCCTCACAAAGTGGAGGAGAGTTCTTGTGGATCTAATATTTATTTATTAAATCTGCATTATTAAGTTTGCTAATATTGGAGTAGAGAGAGGGGTTTCTATGAAAAATGTTTATCAGAAACTTTTTACTAAGATATTGTCTTCTATATCTCAATGGAAATTCAAGAGATTCAACATATAACGAATTGGTTGGAGTTGACTTACACATAGATATACTTAGCTGCTGAACCATAAAAAACACATCCATAATCGATGATTGATCTTATGTACGATCGATAAAAAAGCAATGCCGTTTCTACATCGGCTCCCCACCAAGTTTTAGAAATTGCTTTAAGGAAATTTAATCCCTTGTTACATCTGTTTAACATGAATTCGATGTGTAGCTTCCAAGTTAATTTACGGTCAAGAATCATCCCTAAATATTTAATTGAGGCACAGAAATTATACTCACGACTGCTTACTGTTATTTTGTCTATTTTGGGAGATTATATCTCGTGAAAATACATATACTGGATTTGCTTGGTGCTATTTCAAATCCATTTTCTTTGAACCAGCTATTAGAGAAGTCGTCCATTTTTCCTACAATTTGTATGAACTTTTGTTATGATTTGGAAGATAAGTATATCAGAAAATCATCAGCATATTGTATTATATTAAAGCTGTTATTTGCCATTGAAATATTGTGCAAGTCAGCTGTATACAGATTAAAATAAAAGAGGGCTTAAAACTGACCCCTGTGGAAGTCCTAGGTTATTATATCGAGGACCTATTAGTTTATTATTATTAGATCCCAGTTAAATAGTTAATGCCCGGTTGCACCAACAGATCTTAAGCTTAAGTCGAGAATGTCATAAGAATTAATATAATATAATTATAATATATACCGATAAGAATACCATAATATAATAATAGATATAATTGATAATAAGGTAAGAATCCAAAATTATGGTGCAACGTAAGTGATACTCAAGGAGGTCCTATCTATAAGTAGAGCTTAGCTAAGCTGGAGCTTAAGATCTGGTGGTGCAACCAGGCATAAGTTACTTAAAAACCGCAAAAAACGTAAAAGAAAGGTATAAAATATACAGGGTGCCCCGAAAAGAGTGGTCATAAATTATACCACACATTCTAGGGTCAAAAATAGTTCGATTAAACATAAGTTACCTTAGTACAAATGTGCTTATAAAAAAAGTTACAGCCCTTTGAAGTTACAAAATGAAAATCGATTTTTTTCAATATATCGAAAACTATTAGAGATTTTTTATTGAAAATGGACATGTATCATTCATATGGCAGGAACATCTTAAAACAAAATTATAGTGAAGTTTGTCCACCCCATAAAAATTTTATGGGGGTTTTGTTCCCTTAATCCCCCCAAACTTTTGTGTACGTTCCAATTAATTCATTATTGTGGTTCCATTAGTTAAACACAACGTTTTTAGAACTTTTTTGCCTCTTAGTATTTTTTCGACAAGCCAGTTTTTATCGAGATGCGGCTTCTTTTTTAATATATTTACATAAAAATTTTATGGGGATTTTGTTCCTTTAAACCCCCCAAATGTTTGTGTACGCTCCAATTAAACTATTATCGTGGTACCATTAGTTAAACACAGTGTTTCTAAAACTTTTTTGCCTCTTAGTCTTTTTTTGACAAGTCACCTTTTATCGAGATGTGGCTTCTTTTTCAAAATATACCTAAAAATGTAAATTATAAATAAATTTTCAGATTATTAACAGGTCTCTATAATCGTACTTAACCATACACAGTGAGAACGTAAAGGTTGGAATAAATTCATTTTCTCGAGAATGGACGATTTTGGAAAAAAATCCCGAAACAGGTCAATTTTTATTTTTAAATTACTATTTGACATATATATCATACTAGTGACGTTACCCATTTGGGCGTGATGACATCATCGATGATTTTTTAAATGAGAATAGGGGTCGTGTGATAGCTCATTTGAAAGGTAATTTAATTCTCTATTCAGTAGCATAAACATTAACATGACTATTTATACAGGGTGTCGAAAAAAAATTTTTTTGAATTAAATTTATTGACATAAAAAGAAGAATATGTGTAATTTTTTTAATTCAAAATATATTTTACTGCTCTCAGAAAACAGAAAAAAATGTTTATTTGAAAAGAAATTATTGCTCTTCGCTGAAATTGTCAAGAGGCAAGTGGGTTTAATATTGAATTTGCAAAAAACAATATTTTTTATTTGTCAAATAAACATTTTTTCCTGTTTTCTGATAGCAGTAAAATGTATTTTGAATTAAATAAATTACACAGACTCTTCTTTTTATGTCAATAAATTTAATTAAAAAAAATTTTTTTGGACACCCTGTGTAAATAATTATGTTAATGTTTATGTACGCGCCACTCACCCCCAATTTTAATTTGAGTCAGAGCGCATCGTGGATGCGTGCGATCACCCCGACTGAGGGGAAAGACCAGTACTCATTCGTCTTCAGGGTAGTACACTACATACAATTTTGTCACTATAGCAATAAATACATTAGCATTTATAGTGTTTTTCAATAGTTATTCAGTAAATACAGAACACTTCAAGCGTCAGCTACAATTTTGGTCCTTCGAGCCGGATCTACAGTTCAATTAATAATAATAAGATTAGTTCATTTAAAAGCATTTGTGTTTCGTGGAAGTGACGCCAAGCCGAAAAAGCGCGCGCTCTAGACCCAGTCATCAAACGATTCATCATTCATCTGCATAGTAGGATTCTTCGATTCTTCAACTGGCCGTTTGCAACTACCACATCGAGGCGAGAACAGACAAAGATTCTCTGGTCAGGTACCTATTATACAAATATTCAGAGCTAATAATATAATCCTTATTTACCGTTTTCCTATACCATTTTTTAATTATTCAATGAAAGCAATTTAAAGACATTTTAACATGTTTTAATTTTAATTCAATTACATATATCATTTTATTTATCTTACGCTATACTTATCTATTAAATAATAATATTACATATATTATTAAATATAATATTTATTATATTATAAAAATAATTACACAATATCATTATATCGCATATTTATATAGTACAGTCATATTTAGTATTCGGTTTTATTTTAGTTAAATTCTATTTGCACTTTTAAATAAATCTTGTTGTTTTTGTTTTGTTAATAAATAAAATGGAACATTTAAAAACATTACGTGTCAAGCGGGGTAGCTTAGAAGCGCGACTAGCAAATTTTCAGATATACGTAGAAATGTGCATGACACAAATCGATTCAATAGACGATAGAGTCTTAAAAAACAGACTTTCGGATATTGAAAGCCTACTCGCGGAATTTTCGGAGCTTCAGGTAGGCATTGAATGCTCGGTGAAAGAAGAAGACTTACAAGGCGAGTATGACAAGCGCAAGGCATTTGAAAACGACTTTTATTCAATTATTTCAAAAGCGCAAGGTCTTGCCAAGGAAAATAGTACAGATAATGTAGGTTCAGCTTCGGTTTCCAATCCGGGAAATAGCAGATTCCCTAGCTCATCAGAAGTACGATTACCGGCCCTAAATCTGCCAATATATTCAGGAGAGGCAGGTGAATGGCTCCAGTTTCGCAATAGTTTTGACAGCTTGATAAATAGCAACCTTTCCATTAGTAATGTACAGAAATTTCACTATCTAAAGAGAGCTTTGAAGGGTGAAGCATTTGAAGTTATCGCCAATATCCAGGTCACATATGACAATTTTCCGATAGCTTGGGATTTATTGTGTGACCAATATACTGACAAGAGGGCATTGTTGCATGTACATACCAAGGCCTTATTCGATATTCCTCCTGTAAAAAAGGAATCTTCAAAGAGTTTAAGCCACTTGGTAGATCATGTGAGGATGCACTTAAGGACTTTAAAGTCATTAGGACAGCCTACAGAATCATGGAATACTTTAATTATATATTTGGTATTCACTAAACTTGATCCAGTGACAATTAGAGAATGGGAATCAAAGGATTTCATGAATGATACTCCTAAGTTGGAAGCTTTTCTCACATTTTTGAAACAAAAGGCAAAAATGCTCAAAAGAATGGAGGAAAAACCTACAGAGGCAAATTCAAGCCAAAACGTAAAGGGACAAACTTCTAAACCACCAGCAGAGTCTAGTAATAGATATAATTCTCATGTTCAGAGAAGTTATCACATCTCAAATCGTACTTGTGCATCATGCGATGCTCCAAATCACAAAATTTATACATGTACATAGTTTCTAAGGTTGTCTGTGCCTGAACGAACCAATTTAGTCAAAAAATCCAATTTGTGCGTTAACTGTCTAAATCGGGGGCATCAAGTAAACAATTGTAACTTTGGTCATTGCAAAAATTGTACTGTTAAGCATCATTCTCTGTTGCACGTTTCCAAACCTTCTACATCTAACACCAATACGCAACAGTCTCTATTTACATTTAATTCAAGTTCAAAACAGGTACTTCTATCCACTGTCTTGTTAGAGGTAGTTGATTCAAAGGGAAATCGTCATGATTGCAGAGCACTTTTAGATCCAGGGAGCCAGTCTAATTTCATTAGTTCACATTTATGCCATAAACTTGCACTACCAAGAAAGCCTACAAATATTATGATTTCAGGGGCATTCAAGGTGGAATCCAAAATTCAGGCTGTTTGTCAAATTCAAATTGTGTCTAAAAACACTCCATTTACTGCTCCTTTAGTCTGTTTGGTAGCTCCAGAAATATGCGATGTTGTACCCGAAGCTCCTATTGATCCAGTATCTCTTTCGATACCTACATGTCATAAATTAGCAGATCCTGATTTTCACATTCCCAAACAAATTGATCTTCTCATAGGTGCTGAGTTGTTTTGGGAAACATTATGCATAGGACAGATTCGTCTTAAACCTTCAGGTCCGTTTCTTCATAAAACTAAGTTCGGTTGGATAGTTAGTGGTCCACTCTCAAAGCCTCTTCTTTCAGACCGATCCAGTTCTTCTCCAAGTTATTCACAAAACTTAAACATACAAAGTCAGCTTGCTCGGTTTTGGGAAATAGAGGAGTGTTCTGACTTAATTCAGTCTCCAGAAGAGAAATCTTGTGAAGATATGTTTACTTCTACACACAACAGAGACAATGAATGTCGCTTCGTGGTCTCAATACCCTTGAAAGAACTTATTTCTAGACTAGGTGGCTCAAGATCTATTGCACTTAAAAGGTTTCATGGTCTAGAACGTAAACTTCAGCGGAATGCACAGCTTCGAGAATTATACACTTCATTCATGACAGAGTATAAAGAGTTAGGGCACATGTCCAAGGTAGACCCGTCGAATAATACAACACAGTTCTTTTTGCCACATCATGGCGTATTGAAGGCAGATTCACTTACAACCAAATTACGGGTTGTATTCGATGGTTCTTGTTCTTCATCTTCAGGCTGGTCCTTAAATGATATACAAATGGTAGGACCAACCATTCAAAATGATCTCTTTCACATCTTACTTCGTTTCAGGCAACATACATATGTCGTTTCAGCTGATATATGCAAAATGTATCGGCAAGTTTCAATTCATCCTTTACAAAGAAATCTTCAACAAATTCTGTGGAGAGAAAAACCTTCAGATCCTCTTTTGGAATTTCAATTAAATACGGTTACGTATGGCACATCTTCAGCGTCATATCTAGCCATAAGATCCATTTTTCAATTGGCTTTAGAAAATATGAATTCATATCCAGTCCCGTCCAAGGTCATCCAAAACGACTTCTATGTAGACCATCTACTCACAGGCTCTGATTCATTAACAGACCTGTCCAATATTTGCAAAGATGTATCTTCAATCCTCAAACAAGGTTGTTTTGAATTACGGAAGTGGATATCTAACGAACCTCAAGCCCTTAAACATATTTCAGATTCCAATGTGCAATTACACACACTGAACTTAGATTCCAAGGAAAATACAAAAACATTGGGCATATTTTGGTCATCTTCGTCAGATGTCCTAACCTACAATTCAGAGGTTTTATTAGGCAACTCTTCCAAAACCGTTACAAAACGCCTAATTTTATCCAGTGTCTCACAGATCTTTGATCCATTAGGTTTACTAAGTCCTTGTGTCATAATAGCAAAAATTCTTCTTCAAAAACTATGGACGGAACGGTTATCTTGGGATGAGTCCGTCCCAGCATATATCCACACAGTGTGGGTAAATCTTCGTGATGAGCTCAATCATATTAATACCTTTACGATTCCTAGACATATAAGATGTAACAACCCTGTTGTAACTGAACTCCACACTTTTTGCGATGCAAGTGAGAAGGCTTATGGTGCCTGCGCATACATTCGCACAATTGACATTCAAGGCAATGTTCATGTTCATCCACTTTGTGCCAAATCCAAGGTGAGTCCAATCAAGGTTCTTACAATTCCTCGATTGGAATTGTGCGGTGCTCTTGTAGCCGCCAAATGGTCCCATCATATTCAGAGGGCGCTCACCATATCTTTCAGTGGCATATTTCATTGAACGGATTCTACAATAGTCTTGGGCTGGATAAACATATCCTCTTCTTCACTAAAAACATTTGTTGTAAACAGAATATCTGAAATTCAGAGCAAAACTTCATGTGAAAATTGGTACCACGTCAATTCATCTTCGAACCCTGCAGATCTATTGTCACGAGGTGTCACTCCAACTTCATTATTTGCATCTTCTTTATGGTGGCATGGTCCAGACTGGCTTTCTCTTCCCTCAGTGAATTGGCCCATTGCTTCCGTTTTCAAGGAAACGGAACATCCTGAAATAAAAACCCCTCAAGTGCTACAAACTACAATAAGAGGTACTGCAATAATAGATATTGAACGGTTTTCAAATTTCTCAAGACTTCATCGCTCTATGGCATTTTGTTAACGTTTTATTCATAACCTCAAACCAGGTAACGATAAGTGCCATGGGCCATTGAGCAGTGAAGAACTGTCAAATGCGTTGAACATTCTTTCAAAGATAATTCAAGCTGAATATTTCAGTTCAGAAATAAAATTGTTGAGAGAATCATGCCCAATAAAAAAGGGTACTCTTAAGTTTCTTTCGCCGTTTTTGGACGACATGGGTATTTTGCGAGTTGGAGGTAGACTTAAACATGCCTCATGGTCATTCGAAAAACGCCATCCTATTCTACTTCCCAAAGATTCGCATTTTACAAAATTACTTTTCATTGATGAACATAAAAGGCTTCTTCATTCAGGTCCCAACCATTTACTTTCTTCTGTTAGGGACAGGTTTTGGCCCATTTCCGGCCGCAACATTGCTCGCAAAACAGTGCATAGTTGCATAACATGTTTCAGGGCAAAACCCTCTTTTCAAACCCCTATAATGGGTGATCTTCCCAAGGAGCGGGTTACTCAAACGTTTCCCTTCCATTCAACTGGCGTGGATTACGCTGGGCCCTTTCTCCTAAAGGATAGGAAGGGTCGGGGGTGCAAGACGTTTAAGGCTTGGGTTTGCCTCTTTATATGCCTTACAACCAAGGCTATTCATCTGGAGATAGCCACAAGTCTTACTTCCGAAGCATTCATTGCCTGCCTCAAGCGCTTTATAGCTAGAAGAGGCCGGCCCTTGCAATTATTTTCGGATAATGGCACTAATTTCACAGGAGCCAAGAGTGAGTTGGATGCAATTTCAAATTTTTTACTCAATAATGAGGCTGAGCTAGCTTCATTCTGCGCTAACGATCAAATAGTTTGAAAATTCATTCCGGCAAATTCTCCACATTTCGGGGGAATTTGGGAGGCGGGCGTAAAATCAATGAAAGTGCATTTACGCCGAACAATGAAAAACGACATACTCACTTTTGAGGAATTTCAAACACTTTTAATTCAAGTAGAGTCAGTATTAAATTTCCAACCACTCTCACCTCTTAGCTCCAATCCCAATGATTTAAATCCCATTACACCAGCTCATTTTATCATCGGCAGACCATTCACTGCATTGCCTGAACCAGACCTGACGGACGTATCTACAAACCGATTGTCTCGTTATCAACATCTTCAGATGATGCACCAGCACCTATGGCATCGCTGGTCCAAAGAATACATGGGAGAGTTGCAGCAACGTCAGAAATGGTTTTCTGACCCTTCACCTAACATACAAATGGGACAATTAGTTTTAATCAAGGACATGCGGTTTCCACCTCTGTGTTGGCCATTAGGCCGTGTGACTGCCATTCATCCAGGACAAGATGGTGTGACTCGCGTAGTGTCAGTGAAAACAGCTCGCGGCGAATACAAACGCGCGGTTAAGAACATTTCACCACTACCGAACATTTAAGCTTACTTATATTGAAGACTTTCGTTATTTTCACTACCGAACATTTAAGTTTTCACTTATATTGAACACTTTGCTTTGTTCTCATAACCATTTTTTTTATCTCATTTATGTATTTTATCTTATTTATATGTATTTCCTTCATTCATGTTGTATATGTACTTGCATAATTTGTGTTGACATATTTGAAATGTATTTCAAGGCGGGGGGCATGTACGCGCCACTCACCCCCAATTTTAATTTGAGTCAGAGCGCATCGTGGATGCGTGCGATCACCCCGACTGAGGGGAAAGACCAGTACTCATTCGTCTTCAGGTTAGTACACTACATACAATTTTGTCACTATAGCAATAAATACATTAGCATTTATAGTGTTTTTCAATAGTTATTCAGTAAATACAGAACACTTCAAGCGTCAGCTACAGTTTATATTACTGAATAGAGAATTGAGTTACCTTTGAGTCACCCAAATGGGTGACGTCACTAGTATGATATACAGGGTGTAACGAAAATACAGGTCATAAATTTAATCACATATTCTGGGACCAAAAATAGTTTGATTGAACCTAACTTACCTTAGTACAAATGTGTATATAAAAAAAGTTACAACCTTTTGAAGTTACAAAATAAAAATCGATTTTTTCGAATATATCGAAAACTATTAAAGGTTTTTTATCGAAAATGGACATATGGCATTCTTATGACAGTAGCATCTTAAGAAAAAATTATAGTGAAATTTGGACACCCTATAAAAATTTTATGGGGGTTTAGTTCCTTTAAACCCCCCCAAACTTTTGTGTACGTTCCAATTAAATTATTATCGTAGTACCATTACTTAAACAAAATATTTTTAAAACTTTTTTGGCTCTTAGTACTTTTTCGAAAAGTCAGTTTTTATCGAGATATTTTGAATACTTGTCAAATCCACCACATATTTGTATATGGTTAAGTACGATTATGGAGACTTGGTAATAATATGAAAATGTATGTATGATTTACATTTTTAGGTATATTTTGAACCGTATTAAAAAAGAAGTCATATCTCGATAAAAGTTGTCTTCTCGAAAAAATACAAAGAGGCAAAAAAGTTTTAAAAACATTTTGTTTAACTAACGATATCGCAGTAATAGTTTAATTGGAGCGTACACAAACATTTGGGGGGTTTAAAGGAACAAAACCCCCATAAAATTTTTATGTAAACATATTAAAAAAGAAGCCGCAACTCGATAAAAACTGCCTTATCGAAAAAATACTAAGAGCCAAAAAAGTTTTAAAAATATTGAATTTAACTAATGGTACCACAATAACAATTTAATTGGAACGTACAGAAAAGTTTGGGGGGGTTTAATGGAACAAAACCCCCATAAAATTTTTATGGGGAGCACAAATTTCACTATAATTTTTCTTTAAGATGCTCCTGCTATAAGAATGCCACATATCTATTTTCAGTAAAAAATCTCTAATAGTTTTCGATATATTCGAAAAAATCGATTTTCATTTTGTAACTTCAAAGAGCTATAACTTTTTTTGTGTGCATATTTGTACTAAGGTAAGTTAGGTTTATTCGAACTATTTTTGGTCCCAAAATATGTGATTTAATTTATGACCTGTATTTTTGTTACACCCTGTATATATGCCAAAAAGTCATAATTTAAAAATAAAAATCGTCCTGTTTCGGGATTTGTTTCCAAAATTGTCCATGCTCGAGAAAATGAATTTATTCCAAATTTTACGTGCTCACTGTATAAATATGTGGTGCGTTCGACAAATATTCAAAATATGTCGATAAACACTGGCTTATCGAAAAAGTACTAAGAGGCAAAAAAGTTTTAAAAACGTTGTGTCTAACTAATGGTGCCACAATAATAATTTAATTGTAACGTACACAAAAGTTTGGGGGGAGAGTTTAAAGGAACAAAACCCCCATAAAATTTTTATGGGGTGCACAAATTTCACTCTAATTTCTTTTAAGATGTTGCTGCCATAAGAATGCCACATGTCCATTTTCAATAAAATATTTCTAAGAGTTTTCGATATATGAAAAAAAAAATCGATTTTCATTTTGTAACTTCAAAGGGCTGTAACTTTTTTTGTGTGCACTATTGTATATAGGTAAGTGAGGTTCAATCAACCTATTTTTGACCCCAGAATCTGTGGTATAATTTATGACCAATCTTTTCGGGACACCCTGTATAAAAGGAGAAAAAAAGGGCTGAGAAAAATTCGCCAAACAAAACTTGAATTTTTTATGATTATTTGCCACTTTATTTTTTCGAGTATATTTCCTACTACAGTTTTTCTGACCAGTATCGGGCTACGTCTACACTCTTTGTATTTGCGATGTACTGTGAGGAGCAAAGTCTGCATACTCTCAGGTGGTCGACATTCATTATTTCACCACATTCACAAAGTACGTTGCTATACATATTAGTCCAGGGTAATAAGGTTTTTTTCATGACACTTGAACAGCTATGGTACTGAAGCGTTTTTTCGACAGGTAATACCTATAAGAACAAATTGTAACTATTTCCTGCGTAGGATCTGGCGACCATTTTTATTTATAAACAATTAAGTGTCAAAAAATGGCATTTTTATTTTTTTTTCAAATCAATGGAAAACAGGGAAACTTATGGTTTTTTAGTACAAATATCTTCGAGATTATGGAAAAAGCTTTAAAATGACGTATTACAAAGTTTGATATACTCATTTATTGTTAATATAATTGCGAAAAAACGTCGGAATTGCAAAAAAAATATTTTCGCAATAACTGTTGCAAAAATTAGTGTACAGCTTTAAAATTTTTGTCAAATAAGGGTTCTTTGGTGCTTAATATGTGATAAAAATTTCAAAACGATTCATTCAATTGTTTAAATTTTATTCAAATTGTTTATCCCAAAGAGCATTTTTTGCAATAACTTAAGTCAGAAAAAAATGACCTTAGAACCATTCCACAGGTGTCAAATGAAAGAGCATGAGCTATATTTTTAACTTGGTTTAAAAAAGTGAATAAAAATGCATTTATTAGTAATAAATAATTATGCAAAAGTATCGTAAATCTTTCCTTATAAACTTTTTATTCCGTTATATAAGAAATTATACATATTTATTACAATTTTTTATCGACTATGATATAGATAACATTACTTGGTAGTTGTGCACTTAAAACAGGGTAAAAAAGTTAATTTTTTTGGAAAAAGTTATTCAAAACGTTTATAAAGAAAAATTGACGATAATTTTGCATAACTATTTATTACTAATAAATGCATTTTTTATTAGTTTTTTAAACCACGTTCAAAAAGTAGCTCATGCTCTTTCATTTGACATCTGTGGAATGGTTCTAAGATCATTTTTTTCTGACTTATGTTATCGCAAAAAAAAATGCTCTCTGGGATAAAAAATTTGAATAAAATTTAAAAATTGAATGAATCACTTTGAAATTATTATCATATATTAAGCACTAAATAGCCCTCATTTGACAAAAATTTCAAAGCTGTACACTAATTTTTACAACAGTTATTGAGAATTTTTTTTTTTTTGCAATTCCGACGTTTTTTTTTTTTTTTTTTTTGAGTGAATTTGATGGCCTTGGCCGAGCCAATTAGCCAGACATTAATTCCGACGTTTTTTCGCAATTATATTAACAATAAGTGAGTATATCAAACTTTGTAATACGTCATTTTAAAGCTTTCTCTATAATCTCGAAGATATTTGTACTAAAAAATCATAAGTTTCACTGTTTTCCGTTGATTTGAAAATAAAAGGGAAAATGCCATTTTTGACAGTTAATTGTTTATAAATAAAAATGGCCGCCAGATCCTACGCAGGAAATAGTTATAATTTGTTCCTATAAGTATTACCTATCGAAAAAACGCTTCAGTACCCTGGCTGCTGAAGTGTCATGAACAGGGTATGTTGTCTTATTACCCTGGCCTATATGTCTTTATAGTCCATTTAATGAGGTTCTGTTTTACAGTGGCAACAGTGCGTATGCGGTTCGCCAGGTTCTCCAAGTTTATTCCATTAGTTGATTCTGGATGTAGAGGGAACAGTTCAGGTGGTTCAACGCTGACGTTTCTCATAAACATTTTCCTTGATTTAAGTCAACTGATTTCTTACGTTTCGTCAAACCCGAATAATTGGTGCCTTTCACCAATGCTTGCCTGAAATTCTCCACATATTGAGAAGAGCATCTTCGGTCTTCGGGTGATGCGAATCCAGCTGCCCGGTAAAGTAGGGACAGAGGAGTAGATTCCATAGATGTTTAATTTAAAGCAGTGGTGACTTATTGGGTGTGTCTAGATCTAGCCCACTCAGGACAAGCATATACCCTGCTGAGAAACATAAGGTCTCAGCTGTTGACATTAAGACCTAGTTTGCACCCCACTTGCTCCCTACAAGTTTTTCGAAAAGAATGATTCTTGTAGTAAGTTTTTGTCTTGTAGTCTGGGAGATATATTCAGCCTTGCACGTATCTCTCCCAAGATAGGGAGAGAATGCACATCTCCCACGAATGCACATACTTGGATTTTAGAAGGGTTTGGTTTTAATGAGATTTGTTTGTAGTAAGTTGACATCATCTAATAAAATAGAATACAGTATGTACTAGGTAGTATGGAACAAAAAGACAAAGAGAATTTGGAGTGGATTTTATGGTAAACCATAAATGCCGCAGGTCGGTACTGGGTTTCACTCCAGTTAATGAAAAATATGCAAAATACTCCTAAGGAGAAAATTTCATAATATTACAATTATTATTAATATCCATGCCCCAACAGAAGCAGCAGATGAACTAGTAACCGATCAATTATATGACCAACTATAAGTAGAATGTGAAACCGTACAGAAGTGATATGCAGTTATAGTCCTGAGTGATGTGAACGCAAAGCTGGGAAAAGAGCCAATATATGCAGAATCCTTTGGTAAGCATAGTTTAGCTGCAACAACGGTATAAGAGCGAAGCAGTTGGCAATGGCAAACAAACCCAGAGTGGTTAGTAGGTGTTTGCCACATAAAAACATTCGTAAATGAACCTGGATGATACCTGGTACTAATAAATTTAATGAAATTGATCACATATTAATATCTAAGCGGTGGCCAACCTCCATAACAGATGTTAGATCTTATAGAGGCCCAGATTGCGATTCGTCCATGTCTTAGTTATATCGAAGATAAAACAAAGAATATCAATGGTAAGAAAAGAAAAAAGGCGCTAAACAAAGAAAATAGAACACATATATAAATGAGTACCAGCAGAAAATCGACCTGTTTCGGCATTTCCTCAAAATCTAATAACTGCTGCCAAATATCGAGGTGGACTCTTGTCTTTGGCCCACACTGTATATAAAATTAATATTTTGCGATTGAACAGCTTCGAATCATATAAAGACCTATTTTGTTTTAATATTATTATCTAAAGATGTGTTTCGATTTAAAAGAATGTATTTTTCTTTGCGAGAATTTCTCCTGTTATCATTTTAAAATCTAGTGTCGTACTTAGTTGACCTCTTTTCATTGTATGTAGTGAGTTACATATATTATGAAATTGGTGCGCTCTTAGACATGAGTCGAGTGTCCCAGTTCTCTTCCTTTTGATACTAACGTGGTAGTATACACCATACGTTGAATAGGTAGTAGAGTTGTATTGGCATGGTAATGATATCAAAGAGAAGGAGAGGCTTTATTATCTAAGATTAAACAAATAATTTTAATACCTTGTAGTTGATATTTCATCGACTTGGGAAATTGATTTGGGTCATTGTATAAAAAATAATTATTTAAGTATATGAGTGATTAAGAGTAAACAGTAGCGATCAACAGGTAGCAATAAAAATATAACTTCGGGAGATAGTATCATAAACTTTGGCAACATTGGTAATCTTTGACATTATGTAAGATTAATATTATTGACAATTTAACTCATAGGCGCGCTAAATGGAAGTAACCGAAAACAATTTTGTTATTAGTAAATAAATATTTATAAAAATAAACCCAAATGGGTGAAAATTTTATGTTAACATAGGTATTTGTACGAAAAAATAATAATAAATAATAATTTCATTGTGAAGCGAAACGAGAGCAGTATTATTTTATTTAGTTCATAGAGCGCCAAAGGCACTCTAGAACACCCTTTAACCCTTCTTAGGGTCCCATCAGAGGTGCATATTTCATTCTCTTTGAACTACTAAAATTCGGGCTACCGTTATCGGTTCACAACGAAATGATGGCATGAATACCGTGGCGGTATCTGCTAAAGACGAACGAAAGTTTTACTTCTAATATTAACAATATCAAAAATAAAATAAAACTTAGAACTAGTCTTCTGGTTAAACCAATCGTGGCTTGTGGCTTCTAAAATTTGCAAGCCAAAGAATTGCCGGAGCTAAGAAGGCCGAGGGAAATCTACCAGGTTAAGTCGTACTTCATGGAATGATTATTTATTATTTTGAATAGTTCTACTCGTAATCTGAGTATTCGGAACTAAGCTTTGTTGGAATTTTACCGTGCTGGACAGGCGGGAAGTGAGATGCAGCCTGATAGATCTTCCTCGGCATTGTTAGCTCCTGCACTTTTTATAAAAATACACTTTCTTCAATTTTTTTATCCGATGCCTAGATTTTGTGTCATTTTGGAACTACTAATGAAATAAAAAAATTTAGTAGTTCCAAAATTACACAAAATCTAGGCATCGGATAAAAAAGTTTATTTGAAGAAATTGTATTTTTTTGTTCTTCTTAATGGCGGTACAGGCTCGTTTTTTAATATTGTATTTAATTACAGAGTAATTTCCACATATTAATATATTTTTCAAATTGGGCCCTGTACCGCCATTCTTTATTTTATTACGAATAAGTGTGCCAAATATCTCGAAAAAATATTCAAAATTACAGCCGCAATCTTGGAACGCGTTTTTGCTACCTGTTGATCGCTACTGTATCACCTTTAACAAAAAAAAAATTTTTTCGGGTTCAAAAATTGCAATTTTTCGATTTTATGTTCAACCGCGTTTATCTCGAAAACTATGCATCCTACGAAAAAACTTGTCAGAACAGTTTTTGCTTAGAATGACCCAAAAAATACAAAAAAAATGTTTTGTTTTGCGAGAAATCGCTGTTATGTAATTCCTCAAGTTCTTTGTTTATAACAATATTATCGACATCCGGATCAACTGTTACCCAAGAAATTCGTGTTCTACGGGTCAAGATACATAAAAAAATCTTGGGTAAGACCATCTGAATAAAGGAGGCCGTTGTACCTCCTTGGCGACAGGACTATGAATATCTACCTAAAAAAAATTGGCATTTGTACTGTAGTCAGGATTTCTGTACCTAAACATAGATTTATTACGAATTTCATTTTCATGGGAAACAACTTTTCACACTTTTTTTATGTATGACAACAGTAGATTACTTCTCATAGGTACTTACATTGTTAAAATTTGTGGTGGCTCCAATTTCGATGTTCTCATAATTTTGGCACGGCTTTTAATGGACTTTTTCTTGGAATTATTCGCTTTATTTGTCGTTTGATTAACTTTTCCCATTTCGTTAAACTATTGATAATATGTTAAAAATAAAATATCCTCCTAAATCTTTATACTCGCATTAGAATTCGAAATGGTTTTACGTAAAATATACTTACCTACCTACATAGAACTGAACTAAAACACAATTAACAACAATCTATTATTTCAAACAGGCCAACAACTTATACAACAACAAAAATATAATAAATAACTATCAACAAACACTATTTTCCTATGAAACAACTATAACGAATTCTTAAATTAACACACTACTGCACTGGACTGATATCAATAAAGATGACAGAAGAAATTAGAGAAAATCTGACGCAGGTTTGTCAAAATGACACTAATAATTTCTCTATGTTGCCTAATTAGTTATTTAGTTATAATATGTTCGATTTCTTGTTAGAAATAAAAAATTTTAGTAGTTCCAAGATTACACAAAATCTAGGCATGAGATAAAAAAGTTTATTTGAAGAAAGTTTATTATTTTTTTCTTCTTAATGGCGGTACAGGCTCCTTTTTTCAATATTTTATTTAGTTATAGAGTAATTTCCACGTACTAACATATTTCTAAAATTGGTCTCTGTACCGCCATTCTTTATTATATTACGAATATGTGTGCCAAATATCTCGACAAAATATTCAAAATTAGAGCCGCAATATTGGAACGCGTTTGCTGCTACTTGTTGCTCGCTACATCTTGATAGTATCGAAATACAGACGGCCATTAAAAATTGAAATAATGAAACTAATTATTCAGTTTCAGAAGAAAAAAAAATAAAATCAACTGAAGAACGAAAATAAACACAAATTAGTGCTCCGTTATACAGGGTCTCCCGAAAAGATTGGTCATAAATTATACAACATATTCTGGGGTCAAAAATAGTTTGATTGAACCTAACTTACTTTTGTACAAATGTGCTCATAAAAAAAGTTACAGCCCTTTGAAGTTACAAAATGAAAATCGATTTTTTTCAGTATATCGAATACTATTAGAGAAGTTTTATTGAAAATGAACATGGGGCATTCTTATGCAGGAACATCTTAAAACAAAATTATAGTGAAATTGGTCCAACCCATAAAAATTTTAGTGGCTTTTTGTTCCCTTACTTTTGTGTACGTTCCAATTAATTCATGTTTGTGGTACCATTAGTTAAACACAACGTTTCTAAAACTTTTTTGCCTCTTAGTATTTTTTAGATAAGTCAGTTTTTATCGGGATGCGGCTTCTTTTTTAATATGTTTACATAAAAATTTTATGGGGGTTTTATTCCTTTAAACCTCCCAAATGTGTGTGCACGTTCCAATTAAACTATTATTGTGGTAACATTAGGTAAACACAGTGTTTCTAAAACTTTTTTGACTCTTAGTCTTTTTTTGATAAGTCACCTTTTATCGAGATTTGGCTTCTTTTTCAAAATATACCTAATAATGTAAATTATAAATAAATTTTCAGATTATTAACTAACGGCTCTCTATAATCATATTTAACCATATACAAATATGTGGTGGATTCAACAAATATTCAAAATCTCTCGATAAACACTGGCTTATAGAAAAAGTACTAAGAGGCAAAAAGTTTTAGAAATATTGTGGTTACCTAATAGTGCAACAATAATAATTTAATTGAAATGTACCCAAAAGTTTGGGGGGTTTAAGGGAACAAAACCCCGATAAATTTTTTATGGAATGCACAAATTTCACTTTAATTTTTTTTAAGATGTTGCTACTACAAGAATGCCACATGTCCATTTTCAATAAAAAAAACCTCTAAGAGTTTTCGATTTATGAAAAAAATATATATTTTCAGTTTGTAACTTCAAAGGACTGTAACTAATTTTGTGTGCACTCTTGTATAAAGGTAAGTGAGGTTCAATCAACCTTATTTTAACCCCATAATCTGTGGTATAATTTATGACCAATATTTTCGGGACACCCTGTATAGAGTTACTGTTCAGATTTTATGGAGTCACTATTATGTAGATTTAATTATCTGCAAAATTCATTAGTGATACAATTTGATTGAAAATTCCTACACTAACTGCATGACTATTTACCATCGTATTAATTTACCTTTTAGCCCTGGATTCCGCGTACCAAAAAAAGTTGATTAATAGCAAGCTGAAAATTTGTTAATAGCTTAACTGTGTCTAGTCGGACAAACTTTGATGCACGGGAACACTGGAATAGGGGAAATTTTAATTGTGGAACAGGTTATAAATTTGGAACGTCGGTGTACGAAAACGTCACGTCATGTATATTGTCGGACAGATCTTCCAAATGATTTGTTACCCTTTCATTAAACTCTCATGCAAAAATCAGATTGCTATTTATCACCAACGTAATTCCTGTCGCTTGACATGTTCTACGTGTCGGACTTATTAAAAGACCCTTCTTCTTCAGCCTTCAGTAATCCAACTTTGGACATAGGCCTCCCCCAATTCAATCCAGTGTTGTCTATTTTGCGCCCCCTGTTTCCAGTTGTGTCCTCCAAACTTCTTTGTGTCATCGGCCCATCTCATTTGTGGCCTTCCTCTACTTCTTCTTCCTAAACACGGTCTCCATTGTTGTATTTCGTGATCCCATCTTTTATCCTTCAGTCGGGCATTGTGTCCTGCGAAGCTCCATTTTAATTTGGTAGCATGTTCTCCTGCGTCTTTTATTTTGGTTTTGCTTCTAATCCATGTATTTGTTTTTTTGTCTATGAGCCTCACTCCGAGCATTGATCTTTCCATCGCTCTCTGTGCCTTTACTATTTTATCCATATTGGCCATGGTGAGTGTCCACGTCTGTGAACCATACGTCAGTATAGGGTGGATACACTGATCGTAAACTCTGGTTCTCAAATATTGTTCTATTTTAGTGTTTTTCAAGATCCAACTCAGTTTTCCAAATCCTGCCCACGCTAACCTTATTCTTCTAGTAATTTCGACAGTTTAATTTTCTTTGTTAACTTTCATTATCTGTCACAGGTAGATGTATTCGCTTACTGTTTCTAACTCTATGTCATTCAACGTTATTTTTGTAATGTTCGGTGTATTCGTCATTACTTTTGTTTTTTTCAAGTTCATCTTAAGACCTACTTTTTCCGAAGCTTGAAATAGTTGCGTCATCATGGTCTGTAATTCTTCGACACTTGTAGCGAATATTACAATGTCGTTAGCATATCTCAAATAACTCAGTTTTCTTCCATTAACATTTATTCTTTTATCTACCCAGTTAATGTCTTTGAACACGTCTTCAAGTCCAAGTGTGAACAGCTTTGGTGAAATAACATCTCCCTGGAGAACTCCTCTGTTGATTGGTATAGCTTTGGTTTTTTCATCTATTTGTATTTTCATTGTAGCTTTTTATAAATATTATGTATGAGCATTCTGTATCGAGAATCTATCCTGCATTTGTTCATAGCTCTCTCTATTGCCCAACGTTCTATTGGAGTTGAATGCCTTTTCATAATCAACGAAGCGAATGTTTAACTTCAAGTGATATTCATTGGCTTTCTCTATTAGCGTTCTGACTGTAAGAAGGTGATCCGCTGTACTGTAACCCTTTCGGAATCCTGCCTGCTCTACCGGTTGATAGCTACCAAGCTTCGACGATAGCCTATTAGTTATTACTCTCATAAACAGTTTGTACATTTGGGACAACAGGGAAATTGGCATATAGTTCTTCAGATCTCCCCTGTCTCCTTTTTTGAAGAGAATAAATAATTAAAAAGCCCAGTTGGTGATAAATACCAGTCTGACTTTTGCAGGAGAGTTTAATGAAAGAATAAAAAATCAATTTTTAGTTTTGTCTGACAAAATACATGTGACGTTTTCGTAGTCTGACGTTCCAAATTTTTAACTTGTTCCACAATTAAAACTTCCCCTGTTCCAGTGTTTCCGTATATCACAGTTTGTCCGACTAGACACCGTTAAGCTATTATCAAATTTTCAGCTTGCTGTTAATCGACATTTTTTGGTACGCGGGATCCAGGCCTATTTGCAACATAAATGGAGCACAGGACAACTCTCCAATGTATAGCCATTCAAATTTGAAAATATACCCAAATTAATAGTTTGTAACAGGGATATTTTTTCTCTCTGTTGGTATTTACTATCTAAATATCGTAGTTCTTTGGACTTTTTGTGATAGTGTCGATCTTTTAAAAGGTTGTCAAAAGAATAAGCCTGTGATCAAGCATTTTGAAAATAAATTAATATTTTTTCAATCTACCGTTATGCTATCGAGATAGAATTAAACAGTAAATAAAGTGATATTGTTTTTATGATGCTTATTTTTGCGAAATTATTAAAGAACACAAGGAAAACATAATGCGTTATTGAATAATAATTTATAAAGTTCAAGCGGATCTTAATGTACTACTACTAGTACGTTCTTTAAAAGTAAAATGTTGCAAAACCTCTAAATTTTAAAGAACCGCTTGCATTGACATAAAATTTGGCATACACATAGCTCACAAGTTAAAGAAAAAAAATGATATTGTGCCGATGTGTGCTTTTGCCCTAGTGGTGAGTTTCACCCCCTTTTGAAGGTGAAATGACTAATTCCAAGCAACTTTTGTTCTGTAAAATTTTTTCACCAAGTTAATACTTTTTGAGTTATTTGCGAGTGAATATGTTAATTTTTCTACAAAATAACCACGTTTTCAGACGGTTTTTCGCAAATAACTCAAAAAGTAAGTATTTGGTCGAAAAAAAAAAATTGCTATCAAAAATATAGCACGTAACATTGCATTATAATGCATTTGCATATGCATTTGCAATTTACTTAAATTTTGCAATTGATTACTTCTGTTTAACTTCATTATGATTGTAAATATATTGACGATTTATGTAATTTTAGTAAATTGGATTGTTATTGTTTTGTTGTCTTGGCTTTTTATAAGCTTTGTCGCTAAATTGTACAATTTTTCATGACAATAAAGCATATTTCTATTCTATTCTAACAAAGTGAAATAGATGTGGTATATATTATGTCACTATACCTAATGTAGTAAAAGCAGAGTTATAGCTAATGAAAAATAGGTTCATATTCGTCAAATTCCAAATCGAATATTTTAACGTGCCATAACCAAAAAACGAAGCGCTTTTTTGGAGAAAACTCATTTTAACTTTTTTAAAGTGTTTAAAAAATGCTTATTTTTGTTTTTTAAAAAAAATTTAGCATCAAAAGTAAACAAAATTAAGCTCGAAATAAAGTTGGTCCCTTTTTTTTGGTAAGAAATCAGGAAATTCACCCCCTAAATAGCATTTCAAATGAACTTAATTGTTACCACTTCACAAGTTTTTTACTCACGTATATATTGATCATATAGGTCTGGATCCCGCGTATGAAAAAAGTTGATTAATAGCAAGCTGAAAATTTGTTAATAGCTTAAGGGTGTCTAGTCGGACAGACTTTGATATATGAGAACACTGGAACAGGGGAAGTTTTAATTGTGGAACAGGTTAAAAATTTGGAACGGTCAGACCACGAAAACGGCACATGTATTTTGTCCGACAGAACAGACTTTAACTCTCCGAACAGAGATTAAACTCTCATGCAAAAATCAGACTGCTATTTATCACCAAATGGGCGTTTTAATGAGTGGAACATGTAGAATATGTCAAATGACAGGAATTATGACAGGTGATAAATAGCAATGTGATTTTTGCATTAAAGTTTAATCTGTGTTCGGAGAGTTTAAGTATATTCTGTCGGACAAAATAACTGTGCCGTTTTCGTGGTCTGATCGTTCCAAATTTTTAACCTGTTCCACAATTATAACTGCCCCTGTTCCAGTGTTCCCATATATCAAAGTTTATCTGACTAGATACCCTTAAGCTATTAACAAATTTTCAGCTTGCTATTAATCAACTTTTTTTTCATACGCGGGATCCAGACCTAATATGATCATATGATAAAAGCGCTTGAACGAGTCACTTATCACGAGTGTATGCAAATTTAGAAACACCGAATCTTAACCAATTTTTATCTTACAGAAAAACAAACAAATACAAAATATTCAGAAAAGTAAAGCCGACTTTTTTTATTGTTTAAGATTTTTGGTATCTCTAACAATTTTTAAGTTATTTGGCAAACAAATATTTCTTTTCAAAATTAAAATTTTTTAAAATATTAACCAAATTTTTTCAAAAAAAAAAGCACTTTGAATCGATGAAACTTACAGATCATATAAAAACAATATAAGTAAAGTAACTTGTGAAACGGTAACGATTAATTTCATTTAAGTTGCTAATTGTGGGGTGATCTTCCTGATTTTTTATGCCAAAACAAAAGGGGTCAACTTTATTTTGAGCGTAACTTGCTTACATTTGATGCTAGAAATTTTTTTTATAAAGACAGAAATAAAGCTTTTCTTAAACACTCTAAAAAAGGTTGTAATGTGTTTTCCCCAAGAACGCTTCAATATTTGGATATTTCCCATTGAATTATTATATTTGGAATTATTCGAATGTGAAGCTATTTTTCATTAGCTGTAACTCTGCTTTTGCTAAGTATAAAGACCTAATATATACACCGTTTTTTTTTCACTTTTTTGGGGCTATAGTTTTGCTGAGAATATTTTTTTCGTCAAAACGCTTACGTTTTGAGTTATTTGCAAAAAAACCGTCTAAAAAAGTGGTTATTTTGTTGAAAAATAAACATATCCACTTGCAAATAACTCGAAAAGTAATGATTTGGTGAAAAAACTCTATACAACAAAAGTTGCTTAAAATTAGTTAGTTTATGCATTTCGGGACTTATCTTGGACATATATTTTTTCACTCCCAAGATGAGGTGAAACTTACCCCCAGGGCAAAATCACACATCGACACCATTTCACTCTTTTTCATTGACATGTTAGCTATGCGTATTAGGGTGGGTCGACAAAAAACTTTTTTTTTTTTTTAGAAACGTTCTAGTGCGGAAAAGTTGCCTTTGGTAACAATAAAACATATTAAGCAAGAAAATATTTTTTTTATTTATTTTTCCGTTCGCGCATTGCACGTAAAATTAAGGGAAAAAACAAAAAAACTCGATTTTTTCCATATTTTTTTTGAACCGTTTAACATGATATAAAAAACTCGTTCTAGCTTTCTTTTACTCACAATTGGTCCAAAAAGTCTTAAAAAATTTAGTTTGCACCAAAATATATAGTTTTCTGTTCGCGCATCGTACTTAAAGTTTGTGATAAATAGCGAAAATATGGGTTTTTGCGATCATTTTTTTGTTGTATTTGAACATCTTATAATCAATGTTTTCCAGTTTGTTTGCCTCTTTATGGTTCAAAACAATGGAAAATAAAGTATACAACTAATTAAATATATTGTTTTAATTTTTTTTCAACATTCTTATGTGCAACACTTCGCTAGTTTTGTAATACAAAACTACCCAGGACTCACCACGTGGAGGTGGTTGCACTTTGAGCCCCACCCACACCCTACCCAACCAACCTTCCAAATGTAAGGTGTGTCATATCTACATTACTATACAATTATTTACAAAGTAGTTTGTATCTCATTCTCAGTGTTTTTTACTTGTTTATAACATTTTAAAATCAGATTTTTTTGAAAACTGTGGAATAACTGAGCGAGACTTTAGAGTGGCCCTGATGTATCCGTCTCTGGCTTCTTTTCCGCAAACTTTAGACGAAGCCTCAGTTACTAGTTTCACACACCTTTCAACTGCCTGTGTGTGACAAGGAAACTTTACTACTTCTCTCATTGGTTTTGAATCTAAACTAATAACTGACCTAATGTCTTCTTCTTTAAGATTTCTCAGAATTGGAGGAGGGTACGGCACACATTTACTCCAATGTATTATTTCTGTGTAGTCACCTGCCAGAAAGTTAATCTTCGGAGGGACGAAGTTTCGTATGGTCTTCTTCTTAGGGATGGTCTGCCTGGATTTTAAAATTCTTCTGTAGGCAAGTTCCCGAATGTGGTCTCGCCCGTCAACAAGCATTGCTAAAAGTAAGTTTTCAGTGTGTGCAAAGAATGCGTTTCTTTCTATGACTGGGTCTATTACTTCACGCAACTCTTCGGACAAATATCGCGATGTTTGTATGGCTTGATATACATGTTTAGGCCCATCTGTAAAGTACTTACTTTACTGAGAACCACACAGGCATGTAGGACTTTAGTATGAAATGAACGATCTCTTTAAGGTTTTCAGAGGGATCTGATGATCCTATGTACAGTCTAAGTACTATATTTGCAGCAGTTAACCATCTGGAATGGGATAAAGGGCCAGGGTCCCGAACGGCTAAGTCTTCCGGACAATACCCTAGAGTTATTGCACTTGATATTTCCAACAAATATTGTTGATCTTTGCTTAATGTGCTTTTGTCTATTTCTGGAATAAAACAGTCTATTGGTTCATAATCAACCACAGGGAGTCGTTCACATGAAATCAGCTGCTGTCCGATTGGGCCATTAAAACTCTTAGGCCCTGTAGTTTGGCCATCAATGTGCTGGAAAATATGACGAAACGGAAGTTCGTTGAAATGAAGTAAACAAACACTCCATTGAAGAGGGCGCCCTACATGTTTTTCTAGCTGATGGATGACACCATTCTTCCAGCCAGTGTTGGTTACTGTACCATCGCACCCAACAACTTCTAAGTTTTCTAGTGGCATTGAGAGTTCTGTCAACTGAGAACTTATACTGTGAGTTATATCAGCGGAAGAACTGGATGATGGTGATACGTGCCCAATAAAATCTGAACCAGGCTCCATTATGAGAGAATAATGTTCTTCTTTTAAGGTTCTTCTGAATTGCTTGGCATTTAACTTCTCAATAAACAACGTGTCATCTTTTCTTCCGTCGAAGTACAGACCCCAGCTTTCTGTGGGAGGAGTGAACTCATTTTTTAACTCACTACTGACACGGCTCATCTCCCTTCTGACTTTACTTTTATCTACAACAAAGGCAGATTCTGACTCTTTTATCATGCCAACATCTTGCAGAACGCTGGAAGCTATAAGAGCTGTAGCCCGATCTGAAACACCGAACCTGTAACTGTTTAGAGAGGTCGCATTAAGTTTTATCCTCATCTGCCAGGGAGGCTTTTTAGCGGATTCATCTTCGTAGTCTTCATCTTCCATTGTCTCTAGTTCTTCATCAGAACTACATTCAGAACGGGGTTTTGAACACTCTCCTTGTTTATCGACTTTTTTACTACTGGCAAGTCTCTGAAGATCGCGAGCTTTCCGCTCGGCCTTTGCAGTAAGTTTTTTTATTACTATTTTATCAACAGCTCCAATTTTCCCTAGATTGAAGTGTCTTTGAAGATAAAAAAATCTCATTTCAAGAACAGGGATTTTGTTATTTTTTTCACATAAACATTCAATTGAAATCGCACACTGACATGCTTCTGGTGATTTTTTGCAAGTACAGATACACTTCATCGGGCATTTACAAGCAGCAACGTCAAACAGATTTTTAGCCTTAAGTTTAAATTCCTCCAACCTTGTTTTAAAAAAGCCTTATCCTTATCTCGGTTGTATGACTTTCTTAGGGTAGTGTAAGAACTGTAGTACGCATTAATAAGCGTTATGATTCTGCTATAAGACAAAGGGGGAATGGATGCTTTCTCATACAAATCAATTATTAGTTTCGCGACTGTGCAAGCTACTTTAGAAAAACTTACATTCCTCTTGTTGTTGGTCTCTAGTACAAATTTGTACCTCTCTTCTAAACAGCACCGAAGAACACACTCACCAGTTGGCAGTTTATTCTGTAGGAAGCTTCGAGGCTCACCAACTATAGGACAACAAAACTCCTGTCTAGACTTGGCAATTACAGCTCTAGTGAGAATAGTTTCTGACTCACTCTCCATTGCTTGATGTTAAATCACGTAATAAGCTTATAACGATCAAAAAACTATCAATATCATAACGAAGTAATAGTACAACACAAATTATAACACAATAAAGTCAAGACACAACTATCAGACACTGAGACAAATCGTGACACTAGTGGCACTATGACAGACAGCGGTAGACTGGCGGCCGAGTTCTGGTGGGAGAAATGAATATGGCCGACTAGTGAGAGAGGGGAGGGTTACGTGAGGCAACAGATCTAGTTCTAACCAGTTAAATCCACTTGCAGAAGCGAACTCAACTACTGTGCGTTGTGTTCTGGTGAAACAAGCAGACAGTTTAATCTGTGTCGTACAGCCGTCGAGTTTTAACATGCTATAAAAAGACTTGATTTTTTTTAGATTATAAATTACTAAAACTATATAGGTATATTAACATCAACATTTTTGTTTAGGTTATTTTGAACATATTTGAGGCAAAGGTACTGGAATACGATAATTATACCATGTTCAGCTAGCCAAACAAATTATCGCAAAAACCTGAATTTTCGCTATTTATTGTAAACTTTAAGTAGGATGCGCGAACGGAATTCTATATATTTTGGTGCAAACTAAATTTTTTAAGATGTTTTGGACCAATTGTGAGTAAAAGGAAGCTAGAACGAGTTTTTTATATCATGTTAAATGGTTCAAAAATATATGGAAAAAATCGAGTTTTTTTGTTTTTTCCCGTAGTTTTACGTGCAATGCGCGAACGGAAAAATAAATAAAAAAAATATTTTCTTGCTTAGTATGTTTTATTTTTACCAAAAACAACTTTTCCGCACTAGAACGTTTCTAAAAAAAAAATATTTTTTTTTGACCCACCCTAATGCGTATGTTATTTCATGTCAATCCAAGCGGTTCTTTAAAGGGCCTAGCCGGGTAAGATGATGAAAAGTGCCCCCAACTGGATTCGAATTCCATGTAGGTCACCGTTTAGCATATATAGTGAAACTAACTTTCTGAAATTTTTAGCCCCCTAGGTGGTCATGTGACCCACCTAGAGCCTAATTAGAGTTTTTATGTTTTTATTTTTTATCTCAGCTGCATCGAGAACTAGCGAAAAACTTTAAATAAAAAAGTTGTAATCTTTAAAAGTTCTGTCCGAAAAAAATTTTGTTTTTAATTTTTGGCGGGAAATTTAAATTTTAGAGCGATTTCAAAATTTTAAATGAGTATAAAAAAATAACTAAGGCATTCGTTTTCACGAAAAAAATATATAACGTGTATTTTTACATAATGTTTCACCCTGAATTTTTTCAAATTTTTAAAATTGGTGAAACGAACCTTTAAAATAAAAAACCGCGTTTTTTCGTTTTTTTTTTGTTTTTTTAATACAATTTTATACATATTTTTCAAAAAAGGTAACACCGTCACTGGAGTAGGTAAAAAACTGAAAAATAATTACGCCATCCATTTTCAAGATACAGGGCGTTGAAGAAAACAAAATTTTACACATTTTTTACGATTTTGCCGAAACTACTAGCAACATTGTCATAACATTTGGGGAGTTTTAAGATGTAGTTGTTGTGCATTTTTTGACCTTCAATTAAGAATTTTATATTTATCATTAGCGCGCATAGGGGTAATGGTCTGAACTTTTTAAAGAAAAAAGGTAGTACGCCACTGACATATTTCAAACTAACAATAATTTTTGAATTCCTCGTTCAATTTGTGACAAAAAATCTATCTTCCTATTTTTTCATACGAGGCGCCGTTTTGCTGCAAAAAATAAAATATCTTAACGCTTCCAAAGTATTCGAATTAGTTTCTATAATATGGATGTACGAGTTTATGGAGATGTAGAAACTACTAATAGTAGTATTTTATTTCATAGAAGTTCGAATACTTTGTAACGGTTAAGATGTTTTATTTTTTGAATAAAAATGGCGCGTCGTATGAAAAAATAGGAAGATAGATTTTTTGTCACAAATTGAACGGGGAATTCAAAAATGATTGTTAATTTGAAATATGTCAGTGGCGTACTATCTTTTTTCTTTAAAAAGTTCAGGCCATTACCCCTATGCGCGCCAACGAAAAATTCTTACTTGCATGTCAAAAAATGCACAACAACTACCTCTTAAAACTCACCAAATTTTATTACAATGTTGCCAGTAGTTTCGGCAAAATCGTAAAAAATGTGTAAAATTTTGTATTCTTCAACGCCCTGTATCTTGAAAATGGATGGCGTAACAAAAAATTTTTATTAAGCAAACCCCAATTATTTTTCAGTTTTTTACCTACTCCAGTGACGGTGTTACCTTTTTTGAAAAATATGTATAAAATTGTATCAAAAAACGAAAAAAAAAACAAAAAAATGCGGTTTTTTATTTTTAAAGGTTCGTTTCACCAATTTTAAAAATTTTAAAAAATTCAGGGTGAAACATTATGCAAAAATACACGTTATATATTTTTTTCGTGAAAACGAATGTCTTAGTTATTTTTTTATACTCATTTAAAATTTTGTAATCGTTCTAAAATTTAAATTTCCCGCCAAAAATTAAAAATAAATTTTTTTCGGACAGAACTTTTTAAAGCTTACACCTTGTTTATTTAAAGTTTTTCGCTAGTTCTCGATGCGGCTGAGATAAAAAATAAAAACCTAAAAAGCCTAATTAGGCTCTAGGTGGGTCACATGACCACCTAGGAGGCTAAAAATTTCAGAAAGTTAGTTTCACTGTAAATGCTAAACAGTGACCTATATGGAATTCGAATCGAGTTGGGGGCACTTTTCATCATCTTACCCGGCTAGGCCCACAGCAAAAACCGTGAAACAGCTCATACTACATGTCGGCTTTTGCTGTAGGTAGCATACATGACACTACATGTCGGTTTTAAACGTCCTCCGCCGTTTTCCGACTTCGATTCGCCACTTCTTTCGGTTGTACCATACTCTTCTATGGCCCGTGCTCTCAGCTCTTTTATTCCTTCGCTCCAGCTTTTTCTTGGTCTACCTCGTTATCTCTTTTCTTGTGGTTGCCATTTTGGTATTCGTTGTTCATCCGTTCTTTGTATATTTCCGAACTAGATACGTTTTGTTGATGTCATCCGTGATTGTTCGCTTGATTCCCATTATTTCTCTAATGCCTTCGTTGGTAATAATTTCTCTTCTAGATATTCCTGTTGCTGTTCCCCAAAAATCCATTTATGTTACTCTCAGTGTTCTTTCTTTTAGCTGCCATACCTCACAGGTTTATAGAGTGATACTTTTCACCATAGTCTCATATATCCTATTTTTATTTTCTTTGCTAATGGATTGGTCCCACAAAATACTATTTAACGTTATGAGGGCTTCTCTACCAGACGTATTTATTTTTCTTATGGCTTTGTCTAATGATCCATCGTGCGAAATATTGATACCTAAATATTGTAGTCGTCGTAGTGATTTATCGTGGTTATATCATCTAATATATGATATATATTTTTGTTCTCGTCAAACGCACAAGTATTCGGTTTTCTTTTTATTCACTTCTTGACCCCATGTATCATATTCCACTATTCAATTAATTTTCCGGTCATATTATAGTTTAAATCGTTATGGTTTCGTTTATACCATAGTGTTGGTGAGTGGTATCCCCATTGTTCTATGTTTTTGTTTCCATCTTTTTAAGGCACTTTCGAGGTACCTATATTTTAAATAAAGTGGGGGGAGAGGCAACATCCCTGCTTTAATCCTTTTGATGTTACAAATCCTATTGTCATTTGTGTCTCTGATTTCATTTCTGTTATGGGTTGATTGTACAATACTTTGATGGCTTTTAATAATTCTATATTACCTAATATACGTGCTTTGCATTGATTGCCACTGTTTCTTCAGTGGAACGCTATCGTAGCCTTTCTGTAGGTCGAGGAAAAACTGAAATTTCATGATTTCGTGTCAACTTTTTTTATTATCTGGGTTAAGGAGAAAATATGGTCAACAATGGATCGACCCGTACGAAATCCTGCTTGTTCTTCTGCATTGGAATCTAGATATTCTAAATATCTACAGTAAACAGAACTAAGATTTTGGTATGCAGCATAGTTTGACGTGACATCAAAAGCTGTCTTCCATCAAAAGGTGTCTTAAACTTGATGATACAAATAAAACAAAATATGTATGTAGAAATCTAAACAAGAATAAAAAAAACCGCTAAACGTCGTAAAAATGAGTGGCGCATACAATATTCTAGCTACAAAAGATCTGATATGAATATTACGTGGCGCGAAAATATATTTTCATTTTGATGAAAAACAAAATTTTAGTTTTATTTTAAAAGATTTTTCCATAATATTTGCTCAATTTGAAGTAAAACGTGCCACAAAAAAGTAACTTTTTAGTAAAAGAGGAATTTTTTAAACTCTTTAGTGGCGCGTTTACTTAAAATTTAGCAAACATTATGAAAAAATCTTCTAAAATAAAACTAGAATTTTGTTTTGCATTAAAATGGAAATACATTTTTGCGCCACATAATATTCATATCAGATCTTTTGTAGCTGGAATATTTTATGAGCCACTCATTTTTACGGCGTTTAGCGGTTTTTTATTCTTGTATCAGGAGTTTTTCAAAGTTATTTTTAATTAAATGTATGAAGTTAAATGCAATGTTTCTCGATTACACGTTAAGCTTTATAAATGGTCGGCTTTGTCTCATTACCTCCCAAATGATCTAGTGTCCATCAATGTACACTAGATTTTTTTTCTATTCGAAATAGAGTTTTTCACAAACCATTTCGGGAATAATCGTTAATTGGATTATATATTTGTAGCTTAATACGTTCTAAACGGCTTAACCAATTTTGATCACTAAACATGAGTTTGAAAAGTATGGACTAGTAGTATCTACTGCATCTAAGGTCAAGTATGATAACTGAAGCTTTTACAGGAATTATTTAGCTTGAAAAACCGTTTTTTCCATAGATAATAGATTTGATCATAATTATGTAGCCTATAACTTAAAAATTCGATTTTTTTCGGATATGAGGTATACACCGTTAGATTCGTCTAGAGTCCTTCTACAAACGCTCAGTTATTGGCGCAATTCGTAGGTTGAAATTTTTATTAATTGTCGAAAAACCAAAATTTTCAAAGTTTAGTTTTTCGGCTATACTGAGCTGTGTATATATCTGATCCTGATGGTTTAAACACCATTTGAAAGCTTAACTCAACACTATTGATTTGCTTTATTTGGGGTTCTCCTGTCTCTTCTTGAACCGAAGATACATACTCCCAATAAATATGCCATTTTGTATTTACCTAGCCCTATAGCTGGCTTATGGGTAGTCAGAAGTCAAAAATTACACCGGTTCTGAATCGGGCCTGACCCCCTCTTCAAAAACAGAAAAAAAAATCAGATCGGTTTAACTTTTCCAGTCACATACATACATACATACATATCCACAAACATTTTCCCTTTTTTAAATAGAAATTGAGTCATATTTCTGAGCTCGGTAACTTTTGAATGGCATAACCTATTTTCAAAATTAGACATGCGTTGGAAAGGTAATGATCAGTACTATTAGAAGCCGTAAAGGTCGGACTTAAATTTTCGAAGTTTTTGGGGGTTTTGGGGACGAGAACGAAAAACAGACACTAAATAGGAAGGGCCGTAAAATCCACACCCTTGGACCAAAATGGATGTTTGACATAGGAACAGGTAAGTCTTTTCCTGAACTATAAGATGGGAGTTGGCTCAATTTTCAATTCAGTCAGATTTATAAAATCGAAAATTTCGTGTATGTAATTATAGTGTCGCGTGTAGGGGGGTGTGGGTGTGCGCCACTGGCGAGAACTGCCATTCTCTGGTAATAATGTTTTGTGACTATTTTTCAAAACGATGTCAAAAAATTGTCAATATTGAAGAACACATAAAAAAGTTATTTAAGGTCAAAATAACAATTTTCATAGTATCAAACTCTATAACTACTCTATTTGCAGTACGAAGGGGCCATTCTCGCTGGAAATTTACCGCCTGAGCAAATGGAATATGAATATTATAAATTGTAAAATTCCCTAATATTCCTATAGACTCTCAATTCGTATGGCTTGCATTTTTAGAAACCTCGGATAATGTAACCAGAGACGGTTTTCCATTGTTTTTAATCTGGTGGGATAAAAAATGGTAGTTTAAATATCATTTTATGTACTATTATATTAAAAACTTAAACTTTTTTCTAGCAGATGTCGCTAGGGCATCCCTACCATTTCGTTCGTTGCAATCCGTGACTGCACGCGGAGTGCAATCCTGGTTCAGTCAGAGAGAAGAGCAGATCTGTATCTCCAGATGAAGAGCTAAGAAGTTCCGAAACCGGTAGATATGCTTGCTGTACTCTCTGATTGAATTAGAAATATAATACGACTGCAGTTTCGGGTTGCTACGAATTTTAAAATGTTTACTCACCCTTAAAAGTTCTTTTATTTTTTGGATAATTTCACTTTAACAATGAACTGAATGTTATACATTCTTGAACTGGAACAGATATTCTTGAGTTGGGGTTGATTTCATGTAATCGCACGAACTATTTTTCAGTAAAGTCGTCATAGGAACGCAACTCATAAATTGGCAATATCATTTTAAAGTCTTCTACTTTAAAATGTATAATAATATGTCTGAATTGCCGATATAAATGAGTCAGATTAAATAAATTATTAGAATTTTTTACTAAGCAACAACATTTTTGTTTAATATTAATATTTTTTGTATTTTGACAACGGCATCCGATTTGGACATCGAAACGTTAATATCTTTTTTTTAGTAAAATTGTGGCTTATTTCCCATTAAAAATAGTTAATTTTCTGACATTGTTTTTGCTCGTAATTACATTATTTATTTCTGGTGGTGTTTCAGACATTTTCTTAAAACTATTTAATGTTGAAATTTTTTAGTTTGTTTAAACAATAAATAAAAATTTTTCAGATTGTTTAAACATTAAATAGTTTTTTTTTATTTTAAATTGTCCAAGCGAATGCAATTGCCTTGGAATTGCTCATTGCACAAAAGCGCATGTGCTCCCGTCGATACAAAACTCATCTCGCGATTTTATTGGTTTAAAATCAGTATCGTAATGAAAATATATATCATAATGAAACTCATTATGATAAAGGTAGTGAAATCATAATTGATATATTAAAGTATGATAATAGATTTTTGTGACTATTTTTATTTTGATCTTAAATAACTTTTTTATGTGTGCCTCAATATTGATAAATTTTATTAATTATAATAATTATTATATAATAATAATAGTAAAAATAATTTTAGTAAGGTATGCGTTAGTCTTCGAAATAATTAAAATCAATTAACTTAAACCAATTTAACAAAATGCTGTAATTATATTATTAATTAGTAAACGATATTATATAAACTGATTCGTCCTTTACCCAAATTATTCCCGTTTGCGTTAATGCAGGATTTCCATTTCATTGAGTCTGTTATCCTGTACGTCATTCACGTCTGTCTTATTTAAAACTCAGTTCTACATTTTCAATGAGCTTTCGGGCATGATACCTTTAGAACCAACCACGACCACTTTGATTTCAATAGAAATTCGACGGGGAAATTGGGGCTGGGGAGCACTGATTTACTGAAATGTTATCCCTTTTGAATTCTGCTCCCTGGGGCTTACGTTAATTAAAAACCCTTACTTTATGAGTGTTATGATAACCTACAAAATACAAGGTCTATTGTTAGTTCAAAATGTAAAACAAAAGCCAGTTTATTAACTTTGGTCAAGAAAGAGACATATTAACTTTCTAATTTATTTAAGGTATTTTTATCTTTTCTTTGGTAATTTTAGAATAATAAAAAATATATTTTTCAGTTATTAGTATTTATTGGATACAGTTGTTCCAACGGATTTTTGCCGATGCATGAAATTATTCACGAATTGCTTTTTATACCAGCTCTCTTTTTACTCACAGAAACTAGTAAACTAGAAGTCAAACAACAAGGAATGCACGTAATTTTTCCATTGTTACCATATTCTAAATGTGAAAAAATATACAGGGAATAATCAGATTTTTTTGACATGCCTGACATGCCATTCCTATTACAGCGAGCATTTTATTGCCTAGAAGTAGTGACGATTATATATGACGTCATTATTATATTTGGTCAGATGGTAAATGGTAACAGGTTTGTCATAATATTGGAGGTTAAAATACAATGTCAAGTTATTGTTTTCAAATTATATTTTTTATTTAGTTCATATTTTAACAACAGTTTACTTTTTAACCAACTTCACTTTCCCTGCCCAATCCCTGATTGGTCTTGTTGCATGGTAGGTTTAATTAGGCGTTAATTATAAGAAATGCTGCTGACTAAATAAAAACTTTGTGGCACAGCTCACGAAGCCCATAAAGAACCCTAACCTTAAATCAGACAATGTCAGTTTGACAGTTATAGAAAAGTTCTTTGTTTCACACTCTTAAAGACAAAGCGAAACGGTGTAGGCTGTAGCAGCTTTGGTAAACAAATGTGTGTTTTTTATTTGGCAACAACGTTGTCTTGCCAAACTTAACGGTAGCAAAAAAACTAATATATGAGGAAAAATTGGTTGAATTTTTTTGCCTTTAAGTTTGTACAGGTGGGTTATGATGTCATTAAATCTATGACGTGCATTAATAATTTTTGTTTGACTTCTAGTTTATCGCAAAATTAAGCCGCTTCTCCATAGAAACCACAATAACTTAAACAAGCATAAGCGATACGGCATGTCTTTGATACATTCTTGATTAAGAATTTTGACGTTTATCATTTCAGTGGCATTGATGCATAAGTCATTTTTTAAGAACCTGGAATTTTAGGTAATTTTGAAGGAATAAAAGATGATTGGTTGAAAAATGGGGGTGAAAAGGGAATTTTGATTTTGCTGGATTTTGGGAGCCAAGAAGGTAGTTATCTGGCACTGACCCTTGAAAATAGAACATCCCATCGCACAGTGGTTCCAAATGCTCAAAACGTGGTCATTTTTATTCCCAAATTTTGGTGCAATATCTCGATCATGAGCGTCTCAAAAAAAAATAATAAAAACTGCGACTTTGACCCTTTATAACTACCCTCGTCCCCCACTCTGGTTTCCGCCCGTTGGGGAAAGTCATGTACACAACTAATTCAACATATCCCACTATAGTTTTTCCATATTACTTATCACGAGCAAAATCCGCTCCCAGCTCTTGAACTATATTATGCTATATTAGATTTCTTTTATTGAAAGTGTACTTCTAATTAGATATTATTTATTTAAAAATTGTTTGTCTTTAGAATATTGTTCTTGAGAACTTTCGATCAATCTCTGAAATCTGTTGTATTGTTTAAACTTCACAAATATGTTTTGTCGTGGAGCGTATGATGAATCATAAATATGTGTTACTTACTTACTTAATCCAGAACTCGTCTACCTTTCGGTGTGAGTTGTTACGGAGTTAGGTTCTCCGTCGTTTTCTTCCACATTTCCTTCCATTTCCTTCTATCCATGGCCAATGCTTTTGTTTCCTCCCATTTTATTCCTCTTTTGTCGGCCGCTTCCCTCACTTCTTCTGTCCACTTCTTTCTTGGTCGTCCTCTCTTCTTTCTTCCCATATCTTTCGCTTCATATATCTGTCTTACTATTTTTTTCTTCTCCTCTTCTCAGTACATGTCCGAGCCATCTAAGTTGTCCTTGTTCGATTGTTGTTGTAACTGGGTGTATTTTGAGATTTTGTCTAAAAGTTTGTTTTCTAATTTTTTCTTCCTTGTTTTTCCCTTTATTGTTCTCAAAAATCTCATTTCTGTGCTTATTAGTCTATTCTTTTGCCTTTTTGTTAATGCCCAAGATTCACAGGCATAGGTTAGAGTGGGTTTCACAATCTTTTTTACTATTTCGGTTTTTATATTCTTAGGTATTTCTTTCTTTTTTAAAAAGTTATTCTTAATACTATTGTACAGCTTACCAGTCTTTCCAATTCTTTCATTTATCTCATCTTCTAATTTTCCTAATATTGTTCTGAAGCTATTTTCTTGTGGCATTTTTACAATTTTAACTATTTATAATGGGAAATAAGCCACAATATTATTAAAAAATGATTTTTATTAACATTTCGACGCCCAAATCGGGTGCCGTTGTCAAAATACAAAATACTACTAATATAAACAAAAATGTTGTTGCTTAGTAAAAAAATTCTTCTAATAATTTATTTAATTTGACTCATTTATATCGGCAATTCAGATACATATGATACATTTTAAAGTAGAAGACTTTAAAATGATATTGCCAATATTTATGAGTTGCGTTCCTGGGACGACTTTACTGAAAGATAGTTCATTCGATTACATGAAATCAACCCCAACTCAAGAATATCCGTCACAGAAAAAACGTTAATAAAAATCATTTTTTAATAATATTGTGGCTTATTTCCCATTATAAATAGTTAAAATTCTAATTTTCCATTCCGGCTTATGATTACCCCCAAATACTTATATCTGTCTACCTGTTCAAGTTGCTTGCCATCTACTTCTATTTTGTGTTTTCCGTTTTGTCTTTCAATTATCATTGTTTTTGATTTTTCTTTGTTTATTTTCATGTTTCTGATTTTTAGCTCTCCACACAATATATTTATATTTTCTTGTAATTGTTTTTCTGACTCCCCAATGATCACCAGGTCGTCTGCGTAGCATAGTACTGTCATTTGTATCATTCTCAACTTCCAATATCCTACATCTACATTATATTTTCTCCATTTGTGTTTGCAGTTTTTTTATTACGTCATCTAGTACTAGGTTAAAGAGTAGTGGACTCAGGACACAACCCTGTTTTAATCCAATGTTGCTGTCGAATACTTTTGATTTTTCATTTCTTGTCCTTACATAGCTTTTCGTTTTTTCGTATAAACTCTGGATGCATCCTATTAGACCTTGTTCAATTTTTCTCTTCTCTAGTATTTTCCAAATATCTTCTCTTTTAATTCTGTCGAAAGCTTTTTCCATATCTATGAAACATGCATGTATTTCTTTTTCTGTTTTAAGAGCTTTTTCTATTATTTGTCTGATTATGAAAATCTGATCATTCGTCCCTCTCTCTTTTCTGAAACCACTCTGGCTCTCCTCAAAGGTGTTCTCTAGTTTTTCTCTTAGCCTGTTTTCTAGTTTACTAGCATAAAGTTTTCCTACTGTGCTTCCTAGTGTTATTCCTCTATAGTTTGAGCATTCTTTGCTATCTCCGTTTTTATACAATAGTGTTATAATGCCTATCTGCCAGTCTAGTGGTACTTTCTTTTCTTTCTTAGCTTGGTTCATGATATTTAATAATGCTTGTTGTCTTTCTTCATTCATGTATTTGACCATTTCTGCAGTTATATCGTCATGTTCTGGTGCTTTTTCCTCAGCTTGATTTTGTTGATTGCATTTGTTAATTCTTTTTGTGTTACATTTTCTATCTGTTCCTGTTGCTCTTGTGGGGTGTGTTGGTTTTTGTTTTGTTCTAACTTATTTCCTTCTACTTGTTCCACTTCCAAGAGTGCTTCAAAGAGTATTCTCTCCACCTCTTCATAATCTCATTCTCTTCTGTGAGTATGGTTCCATTCTTATCCTTCACGTTTTTCAATGTATTTGGTTTTGGTTTTCTCGTGCTCTTAAGTGTGTTATAGAACAATTTCTGGTTTTCACCGAATGTTTCTGTTAATTTATTTCCAAATTCTACCCACGTTCTGTCTTTGTTATTTTTAACCATCTGTTTAACTTCTGTTCTTTTCTCCTTGTACTTGTCATAGCTTTCTTGCTTTCTGTCTGTTAAGTATTTTTTCCACAGTTGTTTCTTTTCTTGTGTTATTCTTTCTAAGTCCTTTGTCCACCATGCCGTGCGTTTTTTGGGGTTATTACTTATTTTTGTTACTCCACAGCTCTCTTTTGCAGCTACTAATAGACTATGTTTAAAATCTTTCCATCTTTCTTCTACATTTTGGTACTTATTCTCTCTTTTCCTATCTTCCTCTAGACATTTCTGGTATCTCTTTTTAACTTTTATTTCTTTCAGTTTGTAGCTTCTGATTTTTTCTTTTATTATTTTTCTCTTTTTGTCAATTTGTATGTCTTTTATTATTCTAAAGCTCATTTTGACTAGATAGTGGTCACTTCCAATCTCTGCGCTTCTTTTTACTTTAATATTTTTTACTGCTTTCCATATCTCGGAGTTAATTAGGCAATAATAAATTATTGATCTCTCGCTTCTACCCCTCTCTTCCCTTGTGTATTTGTGGACGTCTTTGTGTGTAAACTTTGAATCCCTATTATCAGATCATTTTCGATGCATAAATTTATAGTCCTCGTTCCATTATCGTTTCTCGTCTCTTCTCCCTCTTTTCCTAGCCATTTTTCTATACCCGCATTTTGTTTTCCCACTCTTCCATTCATGTCGCCCATTATTATTAAATTGTTATTCTCTGTCTTGTCTATTATTTCTTGAAGTTTTTCAAAATACTCATTTTTTTCATTCTTGTTTGTATTATCAGTTGGTGCATATGTTATGATGTAACCATAATTTTCTTGTTTAATCATTAGTTGAACTGTTAAAATCCTCTCGTTTGTAAATTGGACATCGATGATGTTCTTCATGTAGGATAAATATGTGTTATAATCTCTATTATTGGATGGGACTTAACAAAGTGCATAATGGAAACTCTGCATGAATTTAATTAAAAATTCCAACCAGCATTGTTTGACGGTGCTACAACAAATTTTAAGCGTTCCCCTTTCAGAGTAGTATCTAGATTAGGCCTGGATTCCGCATACCAAAAAAAAGTTGATTAATAGCAAGCTGAAAATTTGTTAATGGCTTAACGGTGTCTCGACGGACAAACTTTGATGTAGTGACACTGGAGTTTAACACTGGAACAGGGGAAGTTTTAATTGTGGAACAGGTTATTTGTAACGTCAGACTACGAAAACGTCCAATGTATTTTGTCGGACAGAACTTCCAATTGATTTGTTACCCTTTCATTAAACTCTCATCCAAAAATCAGACTGGTATTTATCACCGACTGGGCATTTTAATAACCTCGACACGTAGAATATGTCAAATGACAGGAATTATGACAGGTGATAGATGGCAGTCTGATTCACAAACCATACATACTCATAGACGTTTCACGACCATGTTAATCTTTCGGATCGAATTAACGCCATCTATTGATTGGAATGGGAACTAAATTGACAAATTTTAGTTACGTGGGAATTTCAAATTATAAATTTTGCGGGATTTTTGATGAAATTTTTGCAGGAAATTAAAACAACAGAAAGACAATTCAATGGTTTAGTCAATATTTTACTGAAAACTTCAAATATTCCAATTTGTTTTCAAAATGCTAAACACTACTGCCATGTGTCACGTGAAAGCACTGATGTGTAATATTGAGTTGAATGAAAATTTTTGAAAGAATCTTGTAGGATGATTGTTTAGATAAATATTACCTTATAATCTTTTACAAACTTCCAAAAATACATAAGCCCGAAATGTTGATGACACACTTGTCTATTGGAATAAACTGTTTCAAGATCTATTATATTGTTTTTTTTAAATGTGGAGAAACACAACAAGGGATGGTCAATGTAAACTAAAAATTCTACTCATAAAAACGGAGAGGAGGTTAATACAATTGATTAAAATTGTGATTAAATCTAATTAAAAACGTAACACCACTATAATAAAATAATTAAGCCACAAACTGTAAAATAAAAAGTAAATAACAAATTAATTTAATTGTCAACTGTCAGTTGTTAAATATGACAAGCGAATTGACTGACAGCGACATCTCTGGATTGGAATGGTAACTAATTTGCTGTCTTGACCTTGACAATTTACGTGAAACGTCTATGAGTATGTATGGTTTGTGGTCTGATTTTTGCATGAGAGTTTAATGAAAGGGTAACAAATCATTTGGAAGTTATATCCGACAAAATACATTGGACGTTTTCGTATTCTGACGTTTCAAATTTTTAATCTGTTCCCCAATTAAAATTTCCCTTTTCCAGTGTTCCCATACATCAAAGTTTGTTCGACGAGACACTGTTAAGCTACTAATAAATTTTCAGCTTGCTATTAATTAACTTTTTTGGTACGCGGGATCCAGGCCTAGATTGCGTGATTATATTTACTAGAATTTCCATTATTCGTTTGTCAATTTACGTGTCATTCGTTTGTCAATTCTCGTATATGGTGAATTTTTACTAAAAATGTTATTTTTTAAAATATTCTTCGAAAGCCAATATGAGGAAATAAAAGATCAGAGTAGATTCCTTGCTGGCATATCTTGTCTTAATATTATGTATTCTTCACCGAACTATAGAGAAAAAACAACCAGAAATTTGCCGACTCATTTAGGTTCGTTGACTTAGAGAAGTTATATGATACAGTATCTACTCTTAAAAATATTATTTCAAATATTGACGAAGACAGGCCTGTGAAATGCCTACATCAATCCCATAAAGTGCTTTTAAAATGGAGAATAACATTTCAGACGCATTTTCTGTCACAAAAGTCACAAAAGGTTTAACGCTAGGATGTTCTTTTGTCCCCAACTATACAGGGTGCGCCAAACCTCTGGTTTTCTTTGATTACGGCTAAATTATGGGATATACAAAAAAATGTTTTTAACAAAATTAATGTATATCGAAACCGACTATAATTTAAAATTATTTTCGATTATACAGGGTGAGTGAGAACGACGGTACGAACCAAAGTTATGTTTTTTTAAATGGAACACCCTATATATTAGATCATTTTTGAATATATTCTTTAAAAATATTAAGAATTTGTATAAGGTATTATAGGCCTAAAGTTAACAATTTTCGAAATATTTACACTTTTATTGAGAAAAATGGTAATATTCAAAGGGCTGTGAAATAGGCTTTCAAGGTAATAAAAATTTAAATGAGAGGCCAAAGTTTTTTTAGTTTACTGTTATTTTTAAATACATTAACATATTTAACATATATCCATAGATTATACAGTGTGATCACTATTTGCAAATACAAAATTTTTTAATTTTTTTTAAATGGGACACCCTGTACATAGGTATTGCCTTTTGTAGTAAATATTACAACCTTTCTTTTGGTATGAAGTTATAGGTACCTAGCATGTTTCGTTTTATAGATATTTAAGAAAAACTATAGATTTTACGCTTTGGCGGATTTTTTATTAAAAAGTTTTTTTGTAAAAAAAATAATTATAATCTGGTTTTAGAAACATACATTAAAATATCAAATATGAAAACAAAAACGTAATTAAAGATTAAAATAAATCGCATACTAGTAAAATTCAATTGAATTTAATAACTTACAATTATTTTACAAAAAATATTTTACCATACTAATGAATGCATAAATTAGTTACTAAATTAAATAAACAACCAAATTTGATATCTACCCTAGAAATTTTTCTATCACAGAAACTTTCCTGTACTAAATGAATTGTTAGTTAGTATATTGTATTTACGAGTAAGATCAGTTAAACTTTTAATTTACCTACCTCTTAAATTTACTTACATCTTGAGAACATAATTATAAAGTATGCTTTGACACAAATGAATGTTAAATGTATCAACCAAATTATTTATTAATATAAATAGTATTAACTGGTGTCACAAAAGCTGGTAATACTTTTGTAGTTGAAATTTTTGTAAAAATTTTTTATATTTTAAATTTCAATTTTTCAACCGAACAATTGGTGGATATGACATTTGTTTTGGGCGAAACCATTAGAAATTATTACCAGCTTTTTTGACACAACTACATAATGTAGATACTATTTACTTCATAATATACTTCTATAACGTTTATTTGTTTCAAAGCATACTTTATACGTTCTCAAGATGTAGGTAAATTAAAAAGTTAAAAACTGATATACAATTTAACTAACAAAATTTGGTACAATAAAGTTACTAGGGTAGAAAAATTTCTAGGGTAGATATCAAATTTGGTTGTTATTTAATTTAGTAACTAATTTATGCGTTCATTAGTATGGTAAAATATTTTTTGTAAAATAATTTTAAGTTTTTAAATTCAATTGAATTGTACTAGTATACGATTTATTTTAATCTTTAATTACGTTTTTATTTTCATATTTGATATTTTAATGTATGTTTCTAAAACCAGATTATAATTATTTTTTTTGCAAAAAAATTTATTAATAAAAAATCCGCAAAAACGTAAAATCTATAGTTTTTTTATATCTACAAAACGAAACATGCTAGGTGCATACAACCTTATACCAAAAGAAAGGTTGTAATATTTACTACAAAAAGCAATACTAATTTACAGGGTGTCCCATTTAAAAAAAATGAGAAAATTTTGTATTTTCAAATAGTGATCACACTGTTAGGGTGGAGCGAAGTTGACCGATATTTTTCATTTTTCTTTTTTTGAAATGGGCTAGTACCCAAAAGTTGTCTATTAGGTAGTATATTATAGGGAAAAAAAATCAACCCCCTGTGTTGTAATTTAGAGGTTCCCCCCGGGACTTGAAATTTGCCTATAACGTTGTATACATTAATTGCAGCTCTTCGCTTGTATTTTATACTTTAGCATTAAAATACAACCCAGAACTCACCACGAGGAGGTGGCTGCTAAACGAGTTCCACCACCACCGCCCTCCGCCACCGCCCTCCACCCCCAAAAATTATTTTCACCCCCTAACTCATAATGTGAATATGGTATTATGTAGTGTCTAGTGAATACTCACGTTTTGTATTAAAATGCGGCATCTGTTGTCGTGAGTCTAATCTTGATTTGATAAATCCATCCCTGTTGTCCTCCCCACAGACCGCCATAGATGCTTCGGTAACCAGTCTGACACATCGTTCAACTGCTTGAGTATTACATGGATATTTAACAATTTCCATTTGATCTGGCACTTCTATCATAGCTAAAATGTCTTTGTTAGAAATATTAGCTAGTAATGGAGGTTCCGTCAGCGTGCAAGACTGCCAATCGATGAGTTCCACAAAGTCTGTGGCATTAAAATTAATTTTTGGAATAGTAAAAAATCGTATATATTGATTATTTTGATTTTGCTGACGAATTTTTAAGAGACGACGATAACCTAGCTCCCTTATGGACTTGGTTTCATCTGTTACCATCGCAAGTAACAGATTTTCTGGATGAGCATAGAAACCATTTCTCTGAATGACGGGATCAATAATTTCCAAAAGTTTCTTGTCAAAATTTCTGGACCATCTAATCATATTTAACAGATGACGAGGACCGTCCTTACATGACGGCTTTAGCTTAATATGGAACCATAAAGGTGCGTACACCTTTAGTACGTATTCGCTGAGAATTTGAAGATTACTTGAGACTTCATTTGAGGATATATAAAGTCTAAGTATCCTATTTGCAGCTGTTAGCCAACGGGAATGGGATAATTTGCCCGGGTTTCGATTGGCTAGGCTCTCCGTGCAAATGCCAGAAGTAACAGTTTGACATATATCCCACAAATATTTTTGATCGGTACTTAGATCATCAGGAACAAGCACTGGAAAGTTTCCACTCTGTATTGGAGTAAATGACACAACTGGCAAATTTTCACAGGTTTCTAAAGCTTTTCCAATGGTACCAGAATATCCGCTAGGTCCTGTTGAAGGTCCATCTAACTTTTGAAGTAAGTGCCTTAGGGGTAATTCATTTGCGTGAAAAAGGCAGATCAACCACTGAACGGGGCGTTTAAGATATAGTTCCATCATTCTTATGGCACCATTTTTATTTCCAGTGTTCACAACTGTTCCGTCACATCCGATAGCATTTAAATGGGAAAAGTCCACCTTTGTCTCTAAGAACTTTACGATTGCTTGTTTTATATGAGATGCAGTTCCAGACTGCGGCGCCACATGTCCTATAAACTTTGAGCCCGGTTCTGACACTAATACAACATGTTCTTCAACGACGGTGTTTCTATAAAGTTTGTTTCCCTTCATACATTGCGACAGTGTTTTGTCTTTTCGACCGTCAAAAAATAAGCCCGTTATCACTTCCTTACTTGTGCTCTCATAATCAGTTCTCTTCCTTTTTCTAGCACGACGTATTTTACTTCTATCGATTATTTTAGAAGTATCGCATGGAGTAACTATTTTAAAATCCTCTAAAACTGCAGTAGCTATTATTGCTGCAGCTCTGTCAGAGACACCTGTTCTGTCACACGCTTTCGCCAATTTTGGCAAGGAAATTCTCATTTGTCCAATATTTTCACATGACTGGGAACTTGAAGCAATCGATTGGTAATTTGTTTCTGACGTTTCTGAAACACTATCAGAAGAATCGGATTCTCGTAAAGTAACACCTTGTATGAAAGTTTCTGTTTGTCTTGGTTCTTCGGTGATTTTAGGTCTATCTTTTAATTTCCTTGCCATTCTCTTTTCTATTTTTTTACTTTCAATTTTATCTATGGAACTGATTGACATTTTACGTTGGCTTCGCTGGTCTAATAAGAAAGTCCTCTCTGTTAAGGGAACTTTTATTTTACACTTGCATAAAGCAAAATCGGCACATTTACATGAAGTAATATCAAAAAGGGTACTACTAGCATGATCTTGAAAGCTTTTTAGTTTTAGTGACATGGCAGTTGTTTTTCTGCTTTTTAATGGTTTCTTCAAATTTTGATATTTCTTATAATATCCGTTTAACATATCGGTAATCCTTTTGTGTGACAAAACAGGTAACGAAGCTTTGGTCCAAAGTCCTTCCAAATCTGTTGTCACTAGTGCTATTATTTCAGAAACATTTGGTTCCTTTTTAGAAGTTTGTTTTAACTGAAATCTAATCCATAAAAAATGTCTCATTACATCACTAAAAGTCGGTAACATTAGTTCATTTAGTTTTTTTGACGCTCCAAACACTGCACAAAAGGTCTCTTTTCTTGTTGTTGGCATGGCGCGATTAATAATAAAATACACAAAATCCAAATACGTAACACAGAAAACAAAACAAAGCGACGCGCTCGATACCGTAACTAAACACGTACTGACCCACGGCGTCCCACGGTACACAGAGAAGAGAACTGACTCAGTCTTCTGAAACTTGTGATGTGATGTCACGTGCTACAGACACAGACCCGCGCGCAAGTAATTTCCCAGAACTCATACACTTGTTGACTTTTGACCGTGGAGAATCAAATTGATGTTGTAAACCATAAAAATACCATATATGTAATATACCTTATTATTGTAAAATTCGAAGCGTTCGGGGAACCTCTGAAATATTTTTAATTTATTTGTGCTTTTAACACGTTATTTTGTATACCGATAGACAACTTTTGCACACTACCCCACTTCAAATTTCGAAAATTGAATTTTTCGCTCCACCCTACGTGTATACTCTATGGCTATATGTTAAATATGTTAATTTATTTAAAAATAACAGTATATTAAAAACCTTTGGCATATCATTTAAATTTTGATTACCTTGAAAGCCTTATTCACAGCCCTTTGAATGTTACCATTTTTCTCAATAAAATTGTACATATTTCGGAAACTGTTAACTTTAGGCCTATAATACCTCATATAAATTCTTAATATTTTTAAAAAATATATTTGAAAATGATTTAATATATAGGGTGTTCCATTTAAAAAAACAAAACTTTGGTTCGTACCGTCGTTCTGACTCGCCCTGTATAATCGAAAATAATTTTAAATTATAGACGGCTTCGATATACATTAATTTTGTTAAAAACATTTTTTTGTATATCCCATAATTTAGCCGTAATCAAAGAAGACCAGAGGTTTGGCGCACCCTGTATATATTAAAAATTTATATTCAGGAAGCATTAAACAACTGGAGGAAAAATGGAGAAAAATGGGAATAGAACTTAGGAAGAAGTACATAACAAATATTTTCTTCGCAGATGATGAAATTATCACGGAAAACTATGAGGAAGAGGTCGATTATACAATATACAGTGCACTGGAATAAGTGTTACTCCTCCCTAAACTTATTTATTTTAGCACATAAGCAAAACGCTCGGACAGCTCGATTTTTAAAATAATCATAGTATATTATAGCATCAATGTTTCGAACTTTACGGGATCCCTCTTTAGGTGACAGGCATAACTTTGATATTTTTTTAAGTATATGCGAAGAACAGTATTTTGTTAATATATTATGGTACATGCTCTGCTTCTACTACACATATACAAAAAAATACTATGCCGAATGTTGGTAGTATTATACCGGGTGGTGAATTGAAAAACGGGCCATAGGAAACTCAATGTAAAATTCTAAACTGTTGAATTCCTGCTTCCCTAATTATTTTACATCAAAAGTCATAAGAAACTATTTGTAGAGAATTAAAATCTGTATTGAAAACAACTGTTAATTTTGTTCTACGAACAATAATTATGTAAAATTTTGTAAAAATATAATACAATTTTCAGAGTAATACGCCAAAGTGAGACAACACACAGTGCAATAATGTGTATAAGGTTGCATTTGGTGACAACGAAGTTATTATATTAACAATTTGAACTGTCAGTTTTTTTAATTATTTTATCATTTATTGTTTAAAACGCAATAAAGTTGATAAGATACCCTCAGTTAATGAGAAAGTATTAATAATAAAGATATTTTCTTTAGTCAATAATGTGCTCACTGTCAGTTAAATAGTAACGTGTGACCTAACATGCCCACACATACCTACTGCGGTAAATACATTATATTTTTCAAAATTTTGGACTCTGTTTAAATCGTAGAAAAATTGTAACTTCTGTTTTTAATACAGATTTCAATCCTCTACAAATAACTTCTCATGACTTTTGATGTAACATAATTAGGGAAGCAGGAATTCAACATTTTAGAATTTTACATTGAGTTTTCTATGGCCCGTTTTCCGATTCACCACCCTGTACCTATGCTTCGAACATTGTGCGAACATTATTGTTAAGTGCATATAAGATCATGCACATAACATAAGAATGTGCGTATAAGTATTATTTACTAGATTATAGAAAAAAATCTTTAAAGGGACTAAATACAGAAGCAGAAAAAGTGACGTGCTTAGCATTTCAACAAAATTTTGATTCTACAAAAGACAATTACATCCAACTGTTCAGACCATTCTAATAAATCAACATGTTACCAAAATTCTCCATCATTTATAGTCCAAGTAATGAAGCTTAAAATATGACAAAACCTCACCATTTTTACAGAATAAATCGATTTGCTTGAAAATTTTAGAATAAGTAGTGGATAGTCCAAGGATCAAAACCTATATGAGGCCGACAGGCGCTTTTACCATGGGGGTGGTTGCCACCCCCTCTCCAGGGTAGAAAATTTTTATTTTATTTTGACCGCAAAAGTTAATGAAAATATTTATTCTAAGCAAAAAACGTTCTATACCTTTTTTTGATAGAATTAATAGTACTCGATTTATCTGCTATTGAAAGTGTTGGTTTTATATCGAAGAATCAATGTTTTTAACCCGCCATTACACGCGCTAGGAGGGAATCCCTCACCATATTTGTTTATAATCAATGAAATTGTGTAAACTAATACGATAACCTTAAGCACCCAGGAATGCCTTTAGCATGGTTCATGAGAGGGTATGAAAAAGTTATAGAATATTTCAGGCGGTCAGTGTGCTGTGTAATAGTTGAAAGAAGAGACATCCCTCTTTAAGTGAGGGAATTCCTCACTGCGCGTGCAATCACGGTGAAATCACGTTTCTGTTATCTCAAAGAAACTTTTATGTTTTTATTTAATATTTAGGTAGGTTTAATTAAAATATGATTGGATTAGGTTAGGAACAGTGGCACACCGAGGGGGGTTTGGGGGTTAAAATCCCACCCAGAGCATATAGAAATATATATAAAAGAAAGTAGGAAAATGTAACTTGTCTTTTATAAATAATACAAAAAACTTTCGGTGTCCAAGCAAACCCCCCCCTGAGGAAAATTCTTCTAGGTGCGCCACTGGTTAAGAACCGATTTTTAAATTTACCTATTCTAATTGGGAAATAAGCCACAATTTAACTTGAAAAATTAATTTTATTGACGTTTCGAATTCCACCTCGGACGTCGTTATCGAAATACAAAATATTAATAGTTAGTTACATAAATGCCACAAAGAAATAGCTTCAGAACAGTTGTTAATTTTAATTTGTATTTTTAGTAAAATGAATTCGCGTAAAGAACGTTAATTTCTTCAGTGGCTTGCTGAAATTGAAAATTAAGAAAATTTGCTTTTGATCTATATTATTTTTACTTTTGTTTTGTTAAATTAATAAAAAAAATTGGTTTACGAGACTTTCTATAATATGTGAGTACAACACATTTTATATTTATACATGTTGACATTCATTCTACCTCGAAATAAGTCGAATTTATGTAGGTGAGGGCGACGCTCATACGCATGCAACCACGTCACAATAGAAGACGCGTGTAACGGCGGGTTAATCAGTTTCCTGCTAATAACTCAAAAACTTTTCGTTTTATCCAAACAAATTTCATAACAAAAATGTACCTTTTGAAAAAATAAACAAAACCGTTTTTTTAATTTTCTTTGAGGCCAATAGTAATCGAGATATACTTTATTATATGTTAGCTCTTCTTTGTCAAATGCTAAATATTGTAGTTTTACAGTCAAAAGACGGCAAAACTATGCATTTTTCGAGGATAACTTGTTCATAGTAATTGAAATTATTTAAAAGTATCTATCTCCAGAAATAAAAAAATAGTCTCTAGCTTAAAAAGTAAGCGACTTATAATAAAAATAATATCAGCCCCTCCTTTTTTCATCGAAAAAGTGATCGTAAACTTCCCCCTACTCACCACCCTAATTCAAATTAGTCATTGACCTTATTTGGTCTTCTTTATTTATGTATTATTAATAGGTTCTAGAAGTTTGACCGGCTTAGAATGATTAGATTTAAAAAAAATGGAGTTAGAAGTGAATAACGAATTTTTGTAGTTTGGTAAAAAATTCCCTTTTCTTCAGAAAAGAAAGAATATTATCAGAGATACAAAAAAATATTTAAATATAAAATTGTAACTTTGGGAATTTAATTCCCAAGAACATGGTTTGCAAAAATTTTTTCTACCGAAAAATTTTAGTGAGCTATTGACAATTAAATCTGGTAATAACATGCAAAAACCAACTTTACCAACCGTTTCAAAGTCACCTCTTTTTGTTGAATGAGGATTTTAAAAGGATTTAATATTTTTAGCCTTATAGATCTTGTAAAAACGTACAAAATTGTTTTTACCAAACTTTCTAGGATAAAAAATAAAAAAGTTACGGTTAAAAAATCAACATATTTTTTTGAAAAAAAAAAAGAGAAATCCAATTGGAAGCATGATAATGTAAATTAGCGGTGTTTTTAGTCATTGGCCTTATTCATTCTTCTTTATTTATGTATTATTAATAGATTGCAGAAGGTTGACTGGCTTAGAACGATTAGTTTTTAAAAAAATTGAGTCAAAAGCGAATAACGATTTTTTGTAGTTTGGTAAAGAATTACATTTTCTTCAGAATAGAAAGATTAGCATCAGAGATACGAAAAAATGTTTAAATATGAAATTATAGGTTATTTAATTCCCAAGAACTTGGTTTGAAAAAACTTTTACTACGGCAAAAATTGAGTGAACCGTAAATGAGTATAATATCGAAAAACATTGATTTTTTCGATATAAAACTAACACTTTCGATAGCGAATAAATCAAAAACTATTAATTTTATCAAAAAAATGTATGGAATATTTTTTGCTTAAAATGAATGTTTTATCAACTTTTGCGGTTAAAATATAATAAAAAATTTGCACCACCGAGATGGGGTGGCACCCACCCCCATGGTAAAAGCGCCTTTCGGCATCATATAGATTTTGATCATTGGACTATCTACTACTTATTCTCAAATTTTGAAGCAAATCGATCCATTCTGTAAAAATTTCGAGGTGAAAAGCTTCTCCTGGACTATTAATGGAATTCCGATTGATCATTTACCCGTCTATAAAAAACACAACACTGATCACTCACCCTAACTACAATTTTCTATACGAAAGTAACCTTAAGGGGGTAGGCGCAAAATCTTCGTCCAATGCTATTTAAATGCATTAATTTGTAATTAAAGTATTTTTGAAAAATGTAAACGCAGAATGAAAGATTACATTATTACCTGGGGCAGAAAGTCCCTGAAATCTTCTATGTTTATTTTAATAGGTAACAAGGGTGAAAAAAAAAGAAAAAATTTAGTGTGATTTTTAATTTCAAATATTTCATTCAAATGAAACTTTTTAGTCGGTTCGCTAATCTCAGATACAACTGGCTAGTGATTTTAGTAAGTAATTTTGATAATTTAATTTGGTAAAATTGGCAAAAAAAAATTACTAAATATTAGTTAATAAGTACTAAATAGTTAGTAATTTTGACAAATTTGCCCACAAACAAAAAATTACCTACTAAAATCACTAGCTAGTTGTGTCTGAGTTTAGCGAACCGACTATACTAGGTAATTAAATACATTTTTCATTCACTAAATTAGTTTATTGGTTAGATTAATATTTACGAAGATTAATATTTACGAATGGACCTCTTTATTTGCAATACATGATAGACAATTTAGTATTTTTATTTATTTATGATAAACAATAACAATATTATTGATTATTCATCGATATGTGAATGACCTGGCGTGTACTTAACTAGACAATAATAATACAATGAACATTATCATATTATTTTACATATTTACGATTATACAGAATAAGCTGTTCTTCGTTATCAATGTTAGTAGTTCAAGTTCAACCCAGGTTAAAGTATTATACATTATTTACATTATTGTTATATTTTTGTGTTGTGTCTAATGCTGGAGCCACACCAGCGTCTAATGCCGTTAATTATCGCATTATTTGACATATACTCCTGTCGCCAGGGGGGGTACAACGGCCTCCTGTATTCAGATGGACTTACCCAAGCTTTTTTATGTTTTTTGACCCGTAGAACACGAATTTTTTGGGTAACAGTTAATCCGAATGTCGATAAAATTGTTATAAATAAACAAGTTGAGGAATTACATAACAGCGATTTATCGCAAAACAAAACATTTTTTTGTATTTTTTAGGCCATTCTAACCAAAAAATGTTCCTACAAATTTTTTCGTATGATGCATAGTTTTCGAAATAAAAGCGGTTGAACTTTCAAAAAATCGAAAAATTGCAATTTTTGAACCCGAATAACTTTTGATTAAAAAGTAAAATAGCAATTCTGCTTACCGCTTTTGAAAGTTCAAGTCAAATTATATCGGTTTTAATTATTTGCATTGCTAAAAATGTATTATTTTATTGTTAAACAAAGCTATAAACACCTATTGCTTGAGTGATTTTTCAATGACTTCTCATTTAAAATCGGACGAGTAGGTAGTGTAGGGTAAAATAAAAGTGCAAGCGAGGCGATTTCTACGTAAAGTCCATTCACTTTACAAATTCCCAACTGTAAACAAACGCACGTGGAAGCTAAACAGTGCCGTACTGAGGTGTATCATATGTTTTTTTAAGATATTTACTTTTGAAACTAATACCGTAAGAATTGCTTGAAATTTAATTGTAAACAAAATTTTATGTTCTTTTTAAGGGGAAAGGCGCAAAATATCGGCTTTCAAAATTTTTAATGTGTTTTAAATTGTATTCATTTTTTTCGATTCCTGAGAAAACTAATAAGTATTTTTGAAAAATTTAAACGCAGAATAAAATATTACCTTATTACCGAGGGTCAAGAGTCCCTTAGAATAAATAAAAAGTTTCTTTTTAGTGAAATATTTGCAATTAAAAATCACCCTAAATTTTCTCTTTTATTTTCACCCCTGTAACTTATTAAAATAAACATTATAGAAGTTTTCACGGACTTTCGGCCCTCAATAATGATGTAATCTTTCATTTTGTCTTTAAATTTTTCAAAAATATTTATTAGTTTTCACAGGACTCGAAAAAATGAATACATTTAAAACACATTGAACATTTTGACAGGCCAAATTTAGCGCCTATGTCCTTAAGAAAAATGTGGTAAAATAAAATATTCATTAACTGAGATATACATAACAATGTGAACATTTTGAATAAAGTAGCATCATATTAAAAGGTTGTGTTATTTATAAGTTATGTTTTTGCTAAGAATGATTTTTTTCGATAAATATTTACTTTTTGGAGTATTTGCAAAAAACCTTCTAAAAACGTGGTTATTTTGTTGAAAAATGAACATATTCACTCACAAATAACTCGAAAAGTATTGACTTTGTGAAAAAGTGAAAACCCGCTATAGAACAAAAGTTGCTTAGAATTAATAAATTTATCCATTTCCGGGTTTATTTTGAACGTGTATTTTTTGCCAGGACAAAAGCGCAAATCGGCACAGTATTACTTTTTTCTTTGACATATTAGCTATATGTATGCCAAATTTCATGTCAATCTAAGCGGTTCTTTAAAATTTGAAGATTTTGTAACATTTTACCGTGAGTGAATGGACTATTATGAAACTGCATTTTGTATATTTTTCCATGTCCAGAAGAGGAAATGAAACTTTTTGAAACATCAATAAATTAAAATATAAGTTTCTCTTACCTTTATAAAAGGGATTACCACAAGCTATTTTTACTTTTGATGAATAAATACTTTGCTTATGGATACTAAAAGTTCACTACACAGACTACACAATATATACCTAACTTTATAACTAACTATAAAAAGCTATAAAACATGACCAGTCTTAAATAATAACTCAACAATAACTACTGTAAAGTACATAACATAACACAAAATAATATTATCTTAAAAACCAACACGCTAAAAAATACAATTTGAATTTGCAGATGCAGACTGACAAGTTAGGACCTGTAAAATGAGAAACCCCCTCGTTTAGGGCGATAAATTATATTTAATAGCTTCTTGACGAATGAGTGGACGAATCGTTAACACGTGCGTTTGTTTATGTTGGGAACTTGCTATGTGAATGTGGTTTAGCATACATTAAAACGCATGTATTATAAAAGGCACGGGAAACAGTACGTGTTTATAGCTTTTTTAACAATAAAAAAATAAATTTTTAGTAATGCAAATATTCAAAATCGATATACTTTGACTTAAACTTTCAAATGCGCTAAGCAGAATTGCTATATTATTTTTTAATCAAAAGTTATTCGGGTTTAAAAATTGCAATTTTTCGATTTTTTGAAAGTTCAACCGCGTTTATCTCGAAAATTATGCATCCTACGAAAAAACTTGTAGAAACATTTTTTGCTTAGAATGGCCCAAAAAAATACAAAAAAAAATGTTTTGTTTTGTTAGAAATCGCTGTTATGAAATTCCCCAACTTCTTTGTTTATAACAATCTTATCGACATCCGGATCAACTGTTACCCAAAAAATTCGTCTTCTACGGGCCAAAATACATAAAAAAAAAGAATGTGTGTGTACTTTGTACGCACGTAAGAAGTTATACTTCTATTATATGATTTAAACGAAATTAATATACTTTTTATTTATATTTTGTTTAAATATTAAACTAATTTATACTTACTACTTCTCAAACATTTTTATTAGAACAGTGCCAAAAATTAAAATAATAAAAGAATAAAACACACACAAACACATTAAACAAGCCACAAATGATGTCTGAACATTAATTGTCGAAAATTTTTTTAACTAAATACGTATTTTCTGAAAATACAATTATATAATAAATATACTTACAATCATAAAATGTATTAAAAAAAACAAAAAAGAAAGTTTCTATTGGGACTCGAACCAGCGCTGATAAGAGCGGTTGGTATTGGAATTCATTGGCCTTCTCCGCTTAGCCACGGACACTATGTGTCATTATTTACGAAGATCGACTAACTAAAGGATTAAACTTGTGATATTTTGATATTTTGAAAATTGATCAAATTATTTTAATTTTGAATTGAAATGATTTAGAATTGAAAAAATACAACAAAACATAGAGTAAAAAGACAATATATTAGGTGAATATTGATAGAAATTTTGATGGTAATCAAATTATATAAATAAAAGTATTACATACTATGTATTTTGGCAGATCAAATAGGTAGGTTTATACCCATGATACATTAACAATTATTACGTACCTGTTGCTTTTAAAAACTATTTAAAAGTCACTACAATATTATAAACTTTTTTGTTTCTGTCCTCACAACAATAAAACTAATATATTATACATTTGTTTACCTTTACCTCCAAACCACAGCTGCCATATCGGATAATTTTTGACATGTCATTTGAACATCCAATCAGAACAAAGTTATAATGCGCATGCGCCGGGCTGATAGGTTTTAACATTTAAAAAAATCACCATCTATCGCCGGTAAAGAAGTATAACTTCAAAAATTGTCAAAAATATAAGTCCATCTGAATAAAGGAGGCCGTTGTACCCCCCCCCCCTGGCGACAGGATTATATATCTCTAGTGCAAATAATGTGATAATTAACGGCATTAGACGCTAGTGTGGCTCCAGCGTAATAATTAAGGGTGAATTACCTTAATACACGATGAAAAAGAAGAACACTTAAGCTTTAAAAAATTAGATGCACCTACTGATGGTCAAACAAATGGAACATTTTTTATACGGTTTTTTATTTGTGTCAAAAGTATTTCTTTGTAAGTTGTTTCTAAAAATATATATCGACGCCGTCGATACCATTATCTGCTGCTAAGTTAAAACATGTGAGATCATGGATAAATGATATTTCTTCTTCTACTATAGCGTTTGCTGGTTCTTTAAAGATAATAATAGCATTGCTAAAAGCTTCTGTAATATAAACATCATAAAGGTTACAAACTTCTAAGGGGAATAATATAGAAGTAGTTATTATGGCCAATACAATTATTGTCAGTTGTACGGTTTAAATTCTCTAGTTTCTCGACGTTTATCACTAAAATTGAAATGATTCTTATCATTTTTTGCTGCTATGTATTATTTTTCTTTGGTAACGACATTATTTTCTTACTACTTCTGCTATTCGTCTGCAACAAAAAAATGGCGTAAACTGTGCTGTAATACATAAAAAAATCGTTCAACACACTAGTACAAACTTAAATAGAAAATTTTAAAATAAACTTTTTATCTGTGCAATTTTAAAATATGAAATCTCCATAAGAATACCATGGCGGGATAGCACTTGTGTCAACCACAGTGTAAATTTTGATTTTGGCACAAACGCCTCGTAAGTTTTTGAAGAAATTCGGTATGTTTACGCTCTAAACATAAATAAGACCAAATTCATGACAATTAGTAAAAAACCCAATACTAATCGCTCAACTTACAATCAACCAACAGAATATCGAAAAAGTTGAGCAATATACATATCTGGGCACGAATTTAAATAGCCAATGGAGTTAAACAGCGAATAATAAAAGCGAAAGCAGCATACGTTAGAATGAGACCCATTTTCAACAGTCGAGACATATCATTAAAAACAAAATACCGTCTGTTGAAATGCTACATATTTACAGTTCTGCTCTACGGAATGGAAGCGTGGACACTAACTGTTGCATCTATGAATCGGCTCGAAGCCTTCTAAATGTGGTGTTATATGCGCATCTTACGTATATCCTGGGTTGACCGAATTACGAATGTGGAAGAGCTGCTTATAATGGGGAAAGAGTTTGAAATTCTCATAACCATCAAAACAAAAAAAAATAGAATATCTACGACATGTAATGGGAAATCAAGAACGTTACGGCCTTCTCCAACTGATTCTCCAAGGGAAGATAAATGGTAAAAGAGGACCGGGAAGAAGACGCAATTCCTGCCTTCAAAATTTACGAAAGTGGTATAACACGACTACCACTGAACTGTTCCGCGCTGCGGTAAACAAAGTCACGATAGCCATGATGATCGCCAACATCCGGAACGGATAGGCACTTTAAGAAGAAGACGCTTTAAAAATCTATACAAATTGAAAATATAGCAGAGGTAAGTAAAATCATGTTACTGGTGAATAAAAATTTTAATAATACATATAGTCGAGAAAATGAAGCTGAAAAAATGGCAAAACCTCGTAATTTTTTCGTCCAGCATCGATTTGTACAAAAATTTGGGATTAGGCTCATTTCACCCTGTAGTTCATTTTCTATATTGAGCCGTTGTACGCTTTTGGTTTTTTAAGGGTGAAAACTACCCCTAATTGTAAAAAATTATAAAATAACATTTTAAACTTTAATATTGTCAACATTTGGTTCTTATTAGCTACATAATGATTGTTTTATGCTTTAAGATATACTATCATAATATTTCAACCCTTAAAACCACCCTTGTTGCAGCTATATATAAAAAATTTACTTATCCTAAAATAATAATTTCGGCTTGCATCGATTTACATAAAAATTTGGGATTAGGATCATCTCACCCTGTACTTCATATTCTATATCATGCTTAAGGGCGTTGATTATTTTTAGGGTTGTGAACTACCCCCTATTTTCAAAAATTATATAAAAACATTGTAAACGTTAATATGCGTAAAATTTGATTTTGATTGGTTAAATAATAATTTTTTTATACTTTAGGATATAATATTATAACATTTCAACCCTGAAAAACCACCCTTAATAACATTACAATTTTTATAAGTAGATATTTTAATAGATCTATACAGAAAAAAAGTAGAATTAAAGAATTACAAAAATATTTATTTACACAAAAATACGAATTTACAAATACAAATACAAATAGTTTTTCAGTCATCTTCCAGTATACGAACCGGTTCTGTGGTATTATACACGGAATGGAACGTTTCGATGCCGCCGGTTCATCGCCGGCCGTTTCGATGCCGCCGGTTCATCGCCAGTCCATTTAATCGCCGTCATATCTCGCATTTCCTAGAATTCTTAATTGATACTAAAAATAACTAATCATTGTAACTGTCGAAAATTCGGAAATATATCAGATAGGGATTAATTGACTGGCGATGAATCGGCCGGCATCGGCATCGAACTGGCGGCATCGAAACGCAGGCGATGAAACGTCCTAGACCCTATTATACATACATTGAAAATTATCCATAAGCGGACTATCCGAATTTTTCGAAAAAAAAAATTGGTTTTATAAACATAGCTCCTTCATTTTTGGCGATAAAAAGTTTATTCAAAAATGACTTTGTAGAATTTTTGAAGAGTTATAAGGTTGTGTAAACTAAATTGCCTAAGATGCCTTAGTTTTTAATTAGGGCGGGTTTAAAGGTCTCGATTAAGGGGGTGTTTGCTCGAAATTAGAGGTTTTAAACAGCTATATCTCGCTAACTGTTCACTGTAATGAAAATCTATGTACAAGGGAATTTTAGTTATTAGAAAAGTTACAATTTAATAGTCCATCATTTTTTTCGTATCTCCAGTATTTTCGGAGATATTTTGAAGTAAAAGGTGACAAATGGGAAATTCCAAAAAATTATTCTTCTATAAACTCCAATTTTTCTAAAATTAGGCCTTTTAACCCGGCACCTGCCACGTGGCTTTGCAAGGCGCCAACTGCCACGTGGGGTGCTCACAGCACCCCTTAAAAATTTTCTGTGATCTACTTGTTTAAAAAACAAAATAATGTGTTGAGTAACACAAGAATATAAATAAACATGTTTTATTAACTTATTAGCCACTAATATGTTATAAAAGTTAAAAAATAAAATGAAAAAGGTGTTATAAGCAAATTAGCAAGTACCAAGCCATAATAAATGAAGTCAAGTAAAATATCTAAAAAAATTAAGATTTAGTGAGTACAGAGTCTATATTAATAATTTAAATCAGTTATTTCAATAAAAAAATATAAATTTGACCTGTTTATCAAAAATACAGAAAAAAATTAAAAATTAAAGTGCCAGATGATGACACCCCAATTTAACTTTAGAGCTAAAAGTTCAGAATGACACTAAATAACCACTTCAAACACTAACACATATGCTATATAATACAGTAGACTCGCGATTATCCGAGGTAACTGGGACCGTGACTACCTCGGATACGGAAGAACTCGGTTAATACTGAGATTTATTTTATTGATAGAAAAACGCGTAAATATTGATAACTGTGGATATTTTAATGACAAAACTAATACAGTACTATCTATAAAAGATAAAGACATTTACCTTATCAATATTACTGTTTAAAAAAGTCTTTGATTGATTATTGCGTAAGTTTCATTCCTCTTTTTGAGGCGTCGATGTTGAGCCAAGGTTGAAAGTTGTAACTCACCAGTTATGACTTTTGCCTCAGTTAACCGAGGGGCTCGGATAACCGAGACTCGGATAATCGCGAGTCTACTGTATTATAGAAAGCTACTATGACGCACAGCTCGGTTACCAAACTTGAAATACCAAATATTTGATAAAAATGTGTTATTGGGTGCTGGTAGCACCCCACGTGGCAGGTGCCGGGTTAAATAAGTCAAACATCTTGGGTGTTATGATAATACAAATATAAAAGGAATTACAGAAAGGTGAAGACCAATTTTTAATTAGGAAGGTAGTTAGGGGGTTATTTTCACTGATTTTTTTCATAGAGAAAAGCAGGTACCGACCTTTTTTTGATCATAAGTCGCCTAATTTTTAGGCTAGATACTTTTTATTATTATTCCTTGAGAGGCCTAACTGTATACTTGAAACAAGATTATTTAAGTTTTCCTTGAAAAATGCAAAGTTTTTCCGTTATTTTACTTTGAATGTTTAAAATTATGCATTTGACCAAAAAAGCTAACTTTTAACATGCCGTATCTCGGTTTGTATTGGTCTTAAAGATATTACAGACAAAAATTTGGTTTGTGTTACTAAAAGGTACAATTTTAATACCTACAGTTTTTTTGATTAAATGCATATTTTTCGAGGTATTCTCAAAAAACCCTCTAAAAAAGTCGATTTTTTCATCGAAAAACTGTTATTTTCAAGCGCGAATAACTCGAAAAATATTAGTTTTAGGAAGATAATGTGAAATACATTTTTTTCTTAGAATAACTTTTTACATTGATTTACATAGTTAAAATGTAATAAAAAATTCTCTCCCCCGAGATGGGGTGGCAACCACCCCCAAGGTTTTAGCGTACAGCGGCATGATATAGAAAATGATCCTTGGACTATTCCCTACCTTCTGTGAAAATTTCAAGTAAATCCATGCTGGACGAAAAAATTGCGAGCCAAAATGCTTCATTTCCTCGACTAATACCTTTACTAGTAATACTGGACCGAACTATACACAATGTTCTTACCGGCGCTTGGCGGTTATGTCAATCTGTGTTCACACACGTGACTAAATTGGCGTTAATAAAAACTTTAAACCAATATTACAGTTAATGTATTTTGTGTGTGGTTATGCAGCGTTGACTGTCTGATGGGGCTATTAAAATCCTCTTTTTTTGGTGCAGCTAACTAAAAGTGGCCATTTTGGCCTTTATGACGTTTTGGCTTGGCAACGTCGATATCTGATAAAGTTTTTACCTCGCCATATTTCCTTAAGGTGATACAGTAGCGATCAACAGGTAGCCAAAACGCGTTCCAAGATTGCGGCTATAATTTTGAATATTTTTTCGAGATATTTGGCACACGTATTCGCAATATAATAAAGAATGGCGGTACAGAGCCCAATTTGAAAAATATATTAATATGTGGAAATTACTCTGTAATTAAATACAATATTAAAAAAACGAGCCTGTACCGCTATTAAGAAGAACAAGAAAATACACTTCCTTCAAATAAACTTTATTATCCGATGCCTAAATTTTGTGTCATTTTGGAACTACTAAAATTTTTTATTTCATTAGTAGTTCCAAAATGACACAAAATCTAGGCATCGGATAAAAAAGTTTATTTGAAGAAAGTGTATTTTTTTGTTCTTCTTAATGGCGGTACAGGCTTGTTTTTTTAATATTGTATTTAATTACAGAGTAATTTCCACATATAAATATATTTTTCAAATTGGGCTCTGTACCGCCATTCTTTATTATATTACGAATACGTGTGCCAAATATCTCGAAAAAATATTCAAAATTATAGCCGCAATCTTGGAACGCGTTTTGGCTACCTGTTGATCGCTACTGTTTCCTCTTAAGCTTTATTTCTTTTTTTTTTGCAAAAACAAAAAAGATATATTTCTATGTATTTAACTTTAGTTTAATTTATAATTTTTAGTGGTTTTGGACTGTTTTTAGTAACTTAAGACTGTTCTTGATTTACCCAAAAAATTAAAATGTTATTTCGTCATTTAACCCTCGCAGGACCAACCTTTTAGTAGAAACAGCGAGGACCAAGGAGGGTCAATAAATGTTCACACATAAATTAATCAAAAACGTGCTTCTTTATTTAAACTAATTTAAAAATAACACTTTTATATTATTCCTAGACGATAATGGAACAGTTAAAAGATACGAATTTATAATTTACCCGGAGTCTTCGGCGTCAGTGGAATTGACATCATCGTAGGATACAGAAACATTTTTGACTTCTTGCTGTACTTACCGCATACATACTTGCATTTTGAACAAACTATGGTTGTTTTTGTCCACTTATTGGCATTTTTTCTTTTAGATTTTGCTAACTTGACACATGAATGATATCGTCCCTTTCCATTTTGGGATGGTGTTGAATGTATTCAAGTCTCTTTTTATAAAAGTATGAAGAAATGAATTAAATTATAGAAATGCTAATTATGCCATCTAATAGGGCAGTAGTACGCCGACAACTACTAATTATTTGAGATTTTTAGGAACAAATGTATTTAGAAAATCGGATGTAATGCAATGTTGTGGACACTTTTTAACCCTCCTTGCTCCTTCTAGGGTTAAGCGACTTCGAAAAAGGATGCATTGTAGACATATATACACGAGGCCGGTTTTCGTTTAGGAGAAATTTCACGAAGAGTTGAAGCTAATCCATCAAAGTTTTTAAGAGCTTGAAGGAGGAGGTTGTCCAATAATGAGACTTATCGGCGACGTGGTGGGTGTGGACGTCCTAAAATATTGCAATCCGTGATTTGGGCCATCTTAGATATCTTTCTCTCAGAAAGAGACGCTAGAGTGCATATTAACTAAGTGACGCTAGAGTGCATATTTGGTTTCAGCTACAGGAAGTGTAGGTAATCTGAAGAAAACCAGTTAATCAAAGATTGCTTGAACTGGAACTGAGTTCGCTTTTGGTGTTACCTTTGACACCGCAGAATAAGGCTCAACGCTTAGGATGGTAAAGATCTTGGCAAATCTGGAATGGGTAATGGAATTTTGTCTGCTTCGATGATGAATCTAGGTTTTAATTCGGTGGCTCCGATGAGCGGATAGAGGTAGGACGTTTTCGAGGTGAGAGAAGAAATATTACCTTGACTGTTAAAGGTCATACAGTAAGACGACAAAGCACTATTGTTTGAGGTGCTACATGTTTAGGAACCAGATCACCTGTATTTTTTGGTACTATATATTCGTGAAGTACTGCAATATGTTTTATATCGGTGTCCACAAACCATCCTCTTTCAACAGGATAATGCCAGATGTCATATTGACCGTAAAACCATGGAGTTCATACAACAATCTGGTATAAAGCCATTAGAGTGACCATTAAGATCAGCTGATTTTTCACTCATCAAACATGTATGGGATTGTGATATGGTAGGTAGGGATGGCGGTTTTTGACAAAACACCGGTTTTCGGTTATACCGGTTTTTTGCTTACGGTTTAACCTAGCGGTTATAACTGGTTTTTGGAAAAAACTGTTTTCGGTTTTGTTAATCCAATAAGTTACAATGTTACATTTAAAATGCACTTTAGTTTACGATACTCCACTCGACTCGATACTCGATATCAATATGATCAAAATTAGTACTATCGAAAGAACATCAATGTCAATATAAATAAAACACAATTTTTAATAAAACCGTTTTATTCTATTAATTATTATATTTATTTATTATTTTCTTATTATTATATATTTATTGATTATTAATAAATATAATATGGCGTAAGATTAATATATACATATTGCAATAATATAAAATTTAACCCAAACATTTCAACTTATAAAAAATTTCCCAGACTCTTTCAAATGGGATTTAAAACAAATAATATCAACATAAATGTTTTACCTAAAAATAAATTGGATAATGCAATTTATCTTTTATTTTTACCACCATCAAAAAAAAATTTATCATGTATGTATTTTAACAAGTTTGTATATTTGTATAATAGGTACATTTTAACTCATTTAATACTTCCTGTATGGGTGTATCGTTTTGAAAACGTAGGGAAATCCTTGGAGATTCGTATTCGCAACATTATTTTTGGTAATCAGAACAGTTATTCACCCACTTTCAATGTCAAGAGTCAAGTGTGAAAAATAGATGATGTTTGTGTCTACTTCATCCAGATCACTTCTTATGTAAATATTATGATTACAAATACCTTTTCAACGAAATATTATAATAAAACTTAATTGTTTCTGGCTGATGTGAGTTTGCACTTTCAGTTTGCTTCTGTATTTATAAAATAAAATTTGAAATATGGTTTTGTTTGGAATAAATACTTGAGAATAATAATTATGATTAGGATCCAAAATAATACCTAACCTAATCCAAATCACCGTAAAAACCTAATAACCGGTTTTTACTTTAAAAAGAAAAAACCGGTTATAACCGGGACAAAAAAACAACCGGTAAAACCGGTTATTGCGAAGTAAAAAAACCGGTTTTAGGTTAAAACCGGTAGATTTTTCCCACCCCTAATGGTAGGTCAAAACTTAAATCGATTGCCACGTCCTCCAGCACGTAGAAGACCTGTAGCATGTCACAAGAAGAATCTGGATGAATATTCGGCAATATGATACAGACCACTTAATTCGATCAATGCCTCCATAGATTAATTGATGGGGCCAGACGTAAAAGGGTTTAAGTGCAGTTTTGATAGTTCTGAGATAAAAAGCTTCAAAGTTGTTTGAGTTTTATAAATTCTAGGAGTCATTAACCTTCGTAAGGCGCTGCGGGGTGCACAAGCACCCCAGACCTCGTTTTTCTTACCTATCTTTTTTAATATTTTTTTTTGATTTTTGTCCATTTTTTTATTCGCATTAAATTAAATTCTAAACGCACTCCACCCATTACAGCATTTAAAACTATTTGCGTTTAAGTTCTTTTTTTGGAAAACTGACTGTAGGGTGCAAATAATGAAAATTTCATATCCTGAATTGGACGTTTCTGATGTTCCACCTGGAGCTAACAGAGCTACGGGACAAGGTCGGTGTTACTTATGTCACAGAAAAAATACAGGAAGTCCCGACATAACTGTATTGTGTGTAAAAACTTTGTGTTGCTTTCATGTGTTTGTCTTGCAACAATAATAATTTTTTTAAGAAGAAATGAGTACTTTGTTTGTAAAATTATGTTGCATAGTATAATAAGCAAGTCCCATTTATCTTTCAAATCAATTTCCCCGACCTTTACATATGAGGAACAATGGATATACGGATGGGGTGCAAATGCACCCCGCACCGTCGTTTACGTAAGAATCTGACCACCGCTTTACGAGGGTTAAACTAAAATATGTCTAGTGTACAAGGTACTATAAAATGATAAAAATGTAGGGGTATATTATTAGACTTAATATATCCTTTCTTTTTTTCAATTATTAAAAAATTGTACTTGAATCGGTACAAGATGTTGATGTTGACATGTTACTGGTAAAACGGTTCAGGTGTAGATGTTAACTACATATTACAAATCATTTTTATCCCAGCTGTTATCCATAGGGTAACTACAACTGGCACGTTGCATAATACTTAATTAGTCGACAAAATTGGTCACAAATCTAATATTTATTTACTTGAAATTAATCATGTATTAACATGTGTTTACACATTACCGAATACTAAAAATAGTAGACCTGGATCCCGCGTAAGGAAAAAAAGTTGATTAATAGCAAGCTGAAAATTTGTTAATAGCTTAACGGTGTCTAGTCGGACAAACATTGATGCACGGGAACACTGGAACAGGGGAAGTTTTAACGGTGGAGCATAATAAACGTGTCGTCCTGACAAGTTTATGATGGTAAAAATAGTAAGTTGTTTTTAAGTTTATTCATTAGCCAACGTTATGTAATATAGGAAAAAATGTTTGTCCGACAAAAAGGTTGGGCATTTTAACGAGTCCGACACGTAGAACATGTCACAGCACAGGAACTATGTTGGTGATGAATAGCAGTCTGATTTTTGCATGAGAGTTTAATGAAAAGTTAAAAAAGCAATTGGAAGTTCTGTCGGACAAAATTAATGGGAAATTTTCCTAGTCGGACATTCTAAACATGTAAGATATAGAAAAAAATGTTGGTGATAAATAGCAAGCTAATTTTGATTTGTTTATGTACAAATTATATTTTGTAACGCAAAAAGTTATATGTCGGACAAAAAGTTTGGGCAAATCGAAAGAAATAAACAAAAAACATTCTTTCAGAATGACTTAGTCACATATTGATAAAGCTATTTTAGTTGTATATTATTATTTATATACACATATTTGCATGTGCATATATATACATGCACACTCCAAAAACAGTGAGGTAAGTATCAATGCATGTATATATTGCAAAACAATTATTTTTTTGGGTGGAGTTTGTTCTAGATATTCTCAAAATGACAATAAAAAATGTCAAAGAACATGTGAAAGCAATCTCTTAGGGTTTTCTAATTAGGCGCATCAGAAAGTACGGAAAATTTCCTACAAAAAACGTTGTATACGCTCTGAGCTTCGCTGGTGTCGCTCCTAGCGGTTACTAATTCAACTTTCACCAGTAATTTTTAAATTTATTATTTAATTGTTATCGCTTAATATTTACAACGCTAAAAAGTAATTAAATTGTAATAGATTTTTTTAAGATTTTGCTAATCATTTTGACGTTCTATTGATGAAATATTAATTTCTTACTTCGGATACTTTCACAATTAGCATGTAGATGGCGCCAAGATTAATTTATAATTACATATTACAGAACATTAAAAAACGCAAATTCAGTATTTAAAACGTAAGTATATTTAAGGTAAAAATATAAACCACAGCTTTGATCAACTAATATTTTTTATAATTAATGTTTTTAATTTTAATTTAAAATTAATCACTTTGACATTTATGTCAAATTTCCGGTAAACGTTTACAGACTTGTCACTACTGGCGCTCACGAATTTATAAATATCCCCTCTACGTACGAGCTCACAGCGTATACATTTTTTTCCATACTCAAATCTTAACCCTGTAAACGACATTGAAAAATGTGATGAGTCTAAAACTTCGGTGGTTATAAGAATAGACGTAAATATGACACATTATGCTTAGAAGTACTGTCCTTTTCATGATCATTTTTCAGTGCGTAACAAATGATAGGAAAAAGGGTAAGTCCGTGATAATACACATTTATGACATTTATTCTAACATAACATTTTAGTTAAATCTGACAGTTGTCACATTTTATTTTCAGTTTGGAATAAAAACAAATCAAATGTGTTTCTTGCATTTATAAAATGGTATTTTCTTTGATTTGTATAGTCTTATAAATTATACAGATTATATTTGTAATATTATTATCTAATTAAAAAAAAAATTTTTTTATTATGGCGCCATCTATCGACAACTAGAATAACTAGAATAAATGTTATAAATGTCACCGACGAAATGTAATCAACGACGTGCCTTTTTTTCTGTCACATAAAATTTAATGCGTTAGAAAGAAATCGAAAAACTGTGACGCACTGAAAGATGATCATGAGAAAAAGAATATATATTAGAAGGCTGCATTTGTCAGTGTGACACTTTGTGCTATACAAAGTAGTATTTGAAAGTACATGGTCACTGAGTTTCTGTTTGCCACGTCTGTTGGAAATTAAAATTTATATTAACTATGGAGTGTTTTTGTGCCTATTTTTGAGTGTCAACAGTTTAAATTTTAAGTCGCCAAATCAAAAGTGAAACCATTCAACGGAACATTTTTGAGTAATTTTCGAACAAAGTTAGTAAAATACTTGGTCATCAATTCAATGAGGTTCAGTTGCCAGATAATTGTGAAAATTCTATTGAATATCATTCTTCGTGCTATAATGCTTTGCTTGATTGAAAAAGGGTACCTAAATAAATTATTATTAAAATTGTATAACGTAATTTTTCTCAACTTTCTACAAATGAAATAATAATGTAATTAGTATGTCACATGGCTAGAAATAATTTGCTGCCAAAATAAATCGATTAGTTTAAATTTGAAGTTACGATTGCAATTTATTATGAATTATTGTCAAAAGTGACAGTTTTTCTTAAATGGAAATGTATTCATTCATAGACATAAGGGTAGACAGGGAATACAGTGCAAAAAGTCGATAGGTGGTCTATCTACCTCTTTTAACCAAGCGATCCCGCGCATGTGGCAGACAAAGATAGCTAGACCACTCAATCCATAATATAATTTGCTTGATCTACTATATATGTATTACAGTGATGTATCTAAATGATGTTGAGATAAATCGAAAGATATCGATTGTAATTGATTGCAGGTACTTTTGACATAGAATAATCACCCCTTATTGAAATTTCAAAAATTATTTTTTTAAATTGTCCGACTACAAAATCTACCCCTTATTTTTTTCCGACAACAGTCATTCATGGTAAGGAATAATAAAATATACTTAATTAAATTTCGTCTTTGTCGGAAAGCTATTTATCGCCAGCATTTTTGTCTATATCTTACCTGTTTAGAATGTCCGACTACGAAAACTTCCCATTAATTTTGTCGGACAGAATTTTCAATTGCTTTTTTAACCTTTCATTATACTCTCATGCAAAAATCAGACTGCTATTCATCACCAACATAATTCCTGTGATGTGACATGTTCTACGTGTCGGACTCGTTAAAATGCCCAACATTTTTGTCGGACAAACATTTTCTCATATATTACATAACGTTGGCTATCGAATAAACTTAAAAACAACTTGTTATTTTTCACAATCATAAACTTGTCAGGACGACACGTTTATCATGCTCCACAGTTAAAACTTCCCCTGTTCCAGTGTTCCCGTGCATCAAAGTTTGTCCGACTAGACACCGTTAAGCTATTAACAAATTTTCAGCTTGCTATTAATCAACTTTTCTTTCTTACGCGGGATCCAGGTCTATAGTTTTGTGGTAAAATGGTTCAAGCACACTTAAACCCGTTTATTGCTATTTGTTTTTACAGACTACTAAAAATAGTTTCGTGGCAAAACGGTTCAAGCGCATGTTTAAACCTGTTTACTAAAAAAGCAAACTGTAACTGTTTTCAGTGAACTAAATGTAATGGCGATAGATGGCGACTTTAGGGCGAAATATGCTTAAATAGTTGTTTTATCACCAAGTCATAATACCATTTAAGTATGCGAATCTGTACTTAAAGTAAAATTTTAAAAAAGTGCACTTAAACTCTTTTATTTCTAATCCCCTCAATTCAGTTTATAGAAAATCAAGGATGATCCATTTATTATTAATTTTATCCATTTAAGGGGGTATGTGCAAAATCTTGCTCCAATGCTATTTAAATGTATTATTTTTTTTCGAATCCTGAGAAAACTAATTTTTGAAAAATTTAAACACCGAATGAAAGATAATAGTAATACTGAGTGCCGAAATTCCATGAAAACTTCTGTTACGTTTATTTAAATAAGTTACAGATGGAAAAAAAGAGAAAATTTAGTGTGCTTTTTAATTTCAAATATATGTCATTCAACAGAAACTTTTTGTTTATTCTAAAAGACTTTCGCCCCTCGGTAATAATAAAATATCATTCTGCGTTTAAATTTTTCAAAAATATTTATTAGTTTTCTCAGGATTCGAAAAAAATGAATGCATTTAAAAATCATTGGATCAAGATTTTGGGCCTACCCCCTTAATAAACTGGATACAATATTAGTGTTATGTAACAATATCAGTGATTTATTAAAATACAATTATTGAAATGTAACGATTACAGTCTTGCTGTATGGCGCAGAGGCCTAGACAATACCGGAAACATTAATGAAAAAGCTAAAGGTATTTGAAATGTGGGTGTACCAGCGTATCATTAAAATATCCTAGACGACCCACACCATCAACCTAGAGGTATTGCACCGAATGGGAAAAGAAAAATAAATCTCTTTCACAATAATTAACACGTTGGCGGGCAGAACATCTATTGATGTCTAATATGCATTTACCCCAGGCTGTGGGTGAAAAATAGGTCGATTTCAGGATATAATTCAGGAATTTTTGAAGCCTATCAAGTGTTGTAAAGGACGATGCCAGGAATAACTTCTACTAGAATGTAACCAAAAATATTTTGCGCTTTTTTTTTAATGCGATTTTCATTTGTTAAATTTTGCAATTTTTAATGATTTTTAATTTTGCAGCTTAGGATATTGATATTAGAGAAAAACTTTTTAATAGAAAGTTGTAGTAAATTAAAAAACCTACAATTTGAGGTACGGTAAGTTTAATTTGGTTAATTGGTTATTGCAAAACAGCCTGCGAAAAGTCCAAAATGGCCGTTTTTTACAATTGCATTATTTATTGTACAAATAATTTTTTTTTATTTTTTAAAGTTTTAGAATGAAGACCTTCCAATTCCAAACATAGAAAAAAATTGTAAGGCCAGATTAACGAATTTGTTGCTTAGATATTATAAATTGTTTATCCCAAGAGGTCAAATGTCGAAGGCTATAACTTTTTGAAACAAAATCGTAGAGAGTTGGTGAAACATCTAATCTCCTTCTAAAGAGTTATATTTTCATATTCTGATGTAAATAAATGCGTAAAACATTTTTAAACCTCTAATTTTTGGGTTTGAAAATAACGGGGCAAATTTCGTTATAAACATTTAGAGCTGAAGCGGCCCTGTACATCCTATGAGTTTTTAACTTACAGATTATTGTTGCTGAAGACAAAACGAAGATTTATAAAAAAAAAATTTCTACAACCAACTGAAGCCGAGATAATTGTTTTTTTTTTTTTCTTAAGTCGTAGTGCCTTTATTTATAAAAATTAAGAAATTATTTTACAGTCATTGACTAAAGAAAGACTTATATTATCTTAAAATAAAAATTATTATAAAATATAATTACATTTAATTATTAAAAATTATTTTTAAAATCGGTGCTTTTGCGGGTGGCCAAATTTTGCAAATCGCCCGGCTCGCTTCAAATCCGCGCCGTCGGAAAATTTTTACGTAACTTGTATTAAATTTTGACAGAAAACAATTTAATAATATTACCATTATAATATACAGTCTATTTACAACTGTATTTGTTTTTCTTGATAAACTTTTATATGTGAAATTTCATTTCTGAAGAAATAATATTACAAAAATGATACATATATATGGAATAAATAACTATATTTTTAATTTTTTCATTGTTATATAAATATAATAATAATAATGTTACTTCTTACTATAATATACAATATAAAACTTTTTCGTACTTCCGGGCCTAAAGTGACAACTTCACTCCCTTGTGACAGGTACTAAAGTGTCACATTTAATCCCTCCGGGATTAAATATTGACGAAACTCCCGGAACGATTAAATCACAAACAAACGAATTTAAGGGATATTTTATTGAAAAATATAATTAATTAGAATGGTAATTAACGTTAATATTCAAATTAATATTGTGACAGTTCGTCATATTGACCAGTCTTTCCTGGGTTAATGCAGCAGGTAACTGACGAGTAACAGATAGGTCCTTTTCATATTGAACTGGTGTTTGTTTCGAAGATCCTGCGGAAACAGGAAGCGAGAATGAGGACTGTGGCATAACTATAGTGGACGAATCGGCGACTTGACCAAATATTTTATCTGAAATTTTTTGTTTATTTTTAATAGACGATTCAATATATCCCTCGGCCACGTTGGAGGATTTCCATCCTCCATGTCTCTTCAGCACGTCTATTGTTGCTCCCGAATCAGCTAACAAAGACGCAGATGTGCGTCTAAAACAATGTCCCGTATAAGACGTCGCATTTTCTAATTTCAAGAAAGCTGCTATTTGCCGTGGAATTGTACCAAACATGTTTTTTCCTACTACTCGCGTAGTACATTCTTTGTTGATGTATTGAACAAAAAATTTTGAATGAGTTGTCCCTGTCTTTCGCAATGCCACATATTTCCGAAATATCGCCACAAAACTGATGGCACTGTTTTCTGAATTTTTGATCACAAAATTTCGGTCAATTTTATTTTTGGTGTTTCTAATCGCAATTAGGAAGGAATCGCCCAAATCTCTCACATCGTCGATTTCTAAATCAACCAACTCTTTTCCACGACAAGCTCCCGCAACGCCCAAAATAAGTGCAACCTACAAAAAAATTGATTTCTTAAAATTTCTGAATATAAACAAATTTCCAAATTTACCTTAAGCATTAAATATTTATCATCCGGAGCCTCCCGTAAGAACTGATCTACCTGCTCAGACGTGAGAATTCTTGACTTCTTTGGCTTAAATCCCTCATTTCTTCTCTTCAAAAAAGCTAATAATTTTGGAAATTTACTTATATCAATATCTTCTCTAATGTTAATAACCGATTTCAGCATTGAGTAATGTGCCCAGAGAGTTGAGGCACAAACCGCTTTTGATTTATCATCGAAGTAGACTAACAGCGCATTTTCAGTAGGTTGTCTCACATTTTTTAAGCGGCACCACTTTTTAAAAGCATCGTACTGCTGCTCGTATAGTTTTCTAGATTTCGGTGGTAACAATTCTTCACCTACTTCGGCTGCTCTTTTATCAATATCAGATACACCTTCTTCACTCATGATACCAATAATTATCAATAACAATGTTTCTTTACAATGACACTAGTAATGACAATGTTTCTAAATTATAACTGTCACAACGCAATGTTACTATGGTAACTTATTTTAAAGACAGTTTATTAAATGAGTTGAAGAGAGAAAAAACTGATTGAAATTATTGAAATAATTAATAAAATCATACCGGAAGTACGAAAAGTATCGTATATACCTTGCGACTGAAGTACATTTAATCCTTCAGGTAAATTATGGCCCTCCCTGCGGTCGGGCCATAAACTTTACCTTCAGGATTAAATGTACTACTTCAGTCCCGCGGTATATAATGTACTATTTCTTCTTGTAGTGACTATTCTTTTTGGATTTCACATATAAAAGTTTATCAAGGAAAACAAATACAGTGGTAAATAGACTGTCTATTATAATGGTAATATAATTAAATTGTTTTCTGTCACAATTTAATACAAGTTACGTAAAAATTTTCCGAGGGCGCGGATTTGAAGCGAGCCGGGCGATTTGCAAAATTCGGCCGCTCGCAAAATCACCGATTTTAAAAATAATTTTTAATAATTAAATGTAATTATATTTTATAATAATTTTTATTTTAAGATAATATAAGTCTTTCTTTAGTCAATGACTGTAAAATAATTTCTTAATTGTTATAAATAAAGGCACTACGATTTAAGAAAAAAAAAACAATTATCTCGGCTTCAGTTGGTTGTAGAAAATTTTAATTTTTTATAAATCTTCGTTTCATATTCAGCAACAATAATCTGTAAGTTAGAAACTCATAGGATATACAGGGCCACTTCAGCTCTAAATGTTTTTAACGAAATTTGCCCCCTTATTTTCACACCCAAAAATTATCTCGGCTTCAGCTGGTCGTAGAAATTTTTTATTTTTTTATAAATCTTCGTTTCATCTTCAGCAACAATAATCTGTAAGTTAAAACTCATAGGATGTACAGGGCCGCTTCAGCTCTAAATGTTTATAACGAAATTTGCCCTCTTATTTTCAAACCCAAAAATTAGAGGTTTAAAAATGTTTTACGCATTTATTTACATCAGAATATGAAAATATAACTCTTTAGAAGGAGATTGGATGTTTCACTAACTCTCTACGATTTTGTTTCAAAAAGTTATAGCCTTCGACATTTGACCTCTTGGGATAAACACTTTATAATATCTAATCAACAAATTCGTTAATCTGGCTTTACAATTTTTTTTAAATTTTTTTTACTTTAAGAAATAAAAAAATTATTTGTACAATAAATAATGCAATTGAAAGAACTGCCATTTTGGACTTTTCGCAGGCTGTTTTGCAATAACCAATTAACGAAATTAAACTTACCATAGCTCAAATTGTAGGTTTTTTAATTTACTACAACTTTCTATTAAAAAGTTTTTCTCTAAAATCAATATCCTAAGCTACAAAATTAAAAATTATTAAAAATTGCAAATGAAACAAATGAAAATCGCAATAAAAAAAAGCGCCCAATATTTTTGGTTACATTTTAGTAGAAGTTATTCCTGGCATCGTCCTTTACAACACCTGATAGGTTTCAAAAATTCCTGAATTATATCACGTTTTTTCACCCACAGCCTGGGGTAATTGGTGTAATGTGACACAACGTCTATAGACGACATTTTTAAAATAACGAGCTGTGACAAAAAATGTCACATTACATCTACCAATGCATATTAAATGTTACACGATATACATGGTCATCGTCCACATGTTTACAAAAATGTTAAAAGTCATTGTTTTCATAAACTATAAGCGCTAAAAGAAATTTAGCCCTTTCCTCATTCTACTTTACAACATACAGTGTCACAACACTTGCTTATACATTTGACGCAATGTCCGTCAACGTGTTAAGAAACGGAAACTTAAATACCTCGATCATATTATGAGACATGATAAATATAGTATACTACAACTGATAATACAGGATAAAATAGAGAAACGCGGACCCGGGAGAAGAAGACACTCAAGGCTTCAAAAATTACGCGAATATTTTGGACTGACATAGATCGAGTTATTCAGAAACGCCGCAAACAAAATTATAATTGCTATGATGATAACCAACGTCTGCAACGGACCAGGCACATGAAGAAGAAGAATGTGGCGTTTTGTCTAGGGGCCTTATCCAATGAATTTGCCACGAGCCTCATTTGTGTGTAACGCCACTAGTTAAAATGTACAGATTATTACAAAAATAGTAAAAAAATCACTAAGAACTTTTTACATAAGTTCATATCTTTTAGATGTTTTTTTTAATGGATGGATTTTATGACATACAGCCAGTCACAACATGAGGTACTTAGTATCATGTGTAGTGTGTGTGTTGAGTAAGTATCTTGTTACTTTGCAAAGTCGACATCATTGTCTTTGCAAAGAGACGCTAATTGTATCCGAACATCTATGGTCCCTCCGGTGAGTACCAATCCCACAAGGACAGAAACTACCTTCATTGATTAATTTATAATAAACGAAAAATTCCTGACCCATAAGGCTGACTAGATGCTAAGGCCATAAATTTATAGCACCCTGTCAACATTTTTCAAAGAATTTTAATCTGATCTAGAAACGGATGCAAATCTTAGTCCCATTTAGTTAATAGAAACTTATTTTATTTTGTAAAATCTAAATAAATATCCCACAATATACTAGTAGGTATTATATACCGGTTTTCAAAACTGGTATACTGATAAACAAAAATTAAAAGATTTATTGTCAAAGTCTCAAAATACTGATGAAGATGAAAAATAATACATTATTAGTTAATACTTATTATATTCAGTAAATTTGTAATTTGCATTCTGGCAAGGTGTCAATATTCATTAATAGTCCAGTTATTATGGCATTTTAACTCTAAATTTTTTATAAATACACCGATGTGTTTAAAATTTTTACAGTTGGCAGGAAATTACTCAAAAAATTAATTGAGTGGTTGGTCATATTTTATTAATAAGTGGTTGCTTATTTTCAGCCCTTAAAATCAAGTCGTCGTGTCAAACGTCATACAAAAATTCTGATAATTTCAAACGCATTTGAGAACAGAATTAATTTCCGGTTTATAAAATTTTCAATCCTTAAAAACCACCCCTATGCTCACGAAACCCCTATACTAATGATTTTTTATTGAAAAAAAATATGCATAAAAATAGACGAGCGGCCCACCCAAAAAAAAAACGTTTATTGACCACGATACTGACCACGGAGAGGTAAATGGCCAATTTTAGTCATACTGTACATATATTTTTGATGGTACTGTAGTGGGAGCACGCAAAATAGAATTGTATTTTAGTGACGTCACGTTGCCTAGCAACCGTCGATTTTCACATTGTGAAATTCGTTTTGTGACGTAAGCAAAATAGAATTCTATTTTGCGTGCTCCCACTACTGAAAACAAAAATGAGGTTTATTTTTAATTTTATGTGGGGGAACATTGTCAAAATCGCAATTTTACCCTAAAAATAAAAAAAATGAAATCACGTTTTTTTTTGCGTTTACCTAGCTACAACTCGGTTCACAGAAAAAAATATTAAAATGGAACAGAGTTGTAGCGACGTAAACGCAAAAAAACGTGATTGTATTTTTTTTTTATTTTTAGGGTAAAATTGCGATTTTGACAGCGTTCCCCACATAAAATTCAAAATAAACCTCATTGTCGTTTTCAGCACCATCAAAAACATACAGTATGACTAAAATTGGCCATTCACCTCTCCGTGGTCAGTACCTGGTCATTTTGGGATGCCTGCCGGTTGCCTAAAATACTTTACATAGAAGGTATACAAAATATATTTACAGAAATAACATATTTTTCATCATATTCTAACTCCATCTCTTCGTCTATTCCAGGGCAGTTTTGGCAATTATTGTCGCCAGACCATGTTCTCTACGAAGCAAAATAAATCTAGCAAAATGGCAAACAAAGCCGTTTCAGTAGTTCTTCTGATACAGATGAACTTTCATTTTTATTACTTTTTTATTGATTTTTATTACATTTAATTTAATTTCTATCCTGGTGGGATCGGTACTCACCGGAGGGACCGCAGACGTTCGGATACAATTAGCGTCTCTTTGCAAAGACAATGACGTCGACTTTGCAAGGTAACAAGACATTTACTCAACGCACACACTACACATTACACTAGGTGACTAATTGGAAAAACCCACTGTACCATCACCATGCCAATGGCCATTAGTTGTCGAGGCATAAGCTAAATAAACAAAAAATTTTAAATTTTTAATAAAAAAAATTCTCACCCAGCTGGGATTCGAACTCACAACTTGTGTCCAAAGATAGGCTCTTTCACCACTGAGCCACAGAGGTGGATTATTTTTATTGAAAGGTGTAGTTTAAGACAGTTCCAAGTTTGAGAATGTGCTCAATATGTATTATTATAATGGAAAATATTTCCATTGCATAATTTAGACGCATAAAATACTTTTCTATTTTTTTTTTCAAGAAGGGGTGGTTTTCACTCCTTAAAAATAAAAAACTCACCTAGCGCAAAATAATATATAAATAATTGATGATATAGACCGTTACTTGATGGAAATTCATTTTATCTAACAATAAAACACTGATAACTTTTGTTTTCAAGTTATTGTCAGCCAGCCGAAACAGCTGTAGTAGCATTCGTCAATTAGCCTATATTTGTCCCTTAAGATTTTCCACCTATCTCTCTCTTAAGCTTTTTGTATCCAATTTGTGGTGATACGCTTTATATCATCCGTCCATCTAGTCGGTGGTCGTCCTCTGCTTTGATGTGTCTCTTGTCTTGGACGACATTCCAGAATATTTCTGGTCCATCTATCATCCGTCAATCTGGCAAAATATCCGGTCTAAGCCCATTTAGCCAGTACTGCTCTTTCAACTGCATCTGTGACTCCTGTTCTACTTCCTATGTCTATGTTTGGTACTTTATCTCGGATGGTAATACCTAACATTGATCTTTCCATGCCATGTTATGTAACTCTTATTTTATTTATTGCTCCATTTGTCAATTAGTTTTTCCGCACCATATTAACCGGTGTAAGAACCGGTAAAACACATTGGTCAAAATCCTTCCTTTTCAAACAAACTGGAATATAATGTAATATACATATAATAATAGGTCTGGATCCCGCGTATGAAAAAAAAAGTTGATTAATAGCAAGCTGAAAATTTGTTAATAGCTTAAGGGTGTCTAGTCGGATAAACTTTGATATATGGGAACACTGGAACAGGGGCAGTTTTAATTGTGGAACAGGTTAAAAATTTGGAACGGTCACACCACGAAAACGGCCCATTTATTTTGTCCGACAGAACAGACTTAAACTCTCCGAACAGAGATTTAACTCTCATGCAAAAATCAGACTGCTATTTATCACCTGTCATAATTCCTGTCATTTGACATATTCTACATGTTCCACTCATTAAAACGCCCATTTGGTGATAAATAGCACTCTGATTTTTGCATGAGAGTTTAATCTCTGTTCGAAGAGTTTAAGTCTGTTTTGTCGGACAAAATAAATGTGCCGTTTTCGTGGTGTGACCGTTCCAAATTTTTAACCTGTTCCACAATTAAAACTGCTCCTGTTCCAGTGTTCCCATATATCAAAGTTTATCCGACTAGATACCCTTAAGCTATTAACAAATTTTCAGCTTGCTATTAATCAACTTTTTTTTCATACGCGGGATCCAGACCTATAATCTTATATTATAATAATATAATATAATATAAGACTTGAACATGTTGTTCAATCTACTTCAGTAGGCTGGCCAGCTGAGAGGGGGGTACAGCCGGTACATTTTACCGGGGCCCGGCGTCGACCAGACCAAAGACGTAATTTTTCTTGTTTCCTGAAATATAGGGCATAGTATTGAGGCGACTGATAATTTTGAGCCCGACGCAATATTTCGCTATGAAATATTTAATATTGCCATGCGCTGAGCTGGCCACCAGCCGTCTTACACCATCGGCCAAGAAACGTAGATGCGCCCAATGGCCCAATACTGTACTTGGAGTGATGGTCCAAGAGAGAGAGAGAGAGAGAGAGAGAGAGAAATTTAACATTTTATGGACATTCTGAGATGAAGATAATGACAATATAAAGAAAAAAATTGATATATTGCGCGAGCTTTATAAAGAAGACGATAGAGCGATATACAAGGAGAATATTTGTGAATCTCAACTTTCTCCAATAGATTAACATAATAAAATTAAACATCCCAAATTGGAGTCATTATTTCCTAACGTCGTTACAGCGTCAAGAATATTTTGCGCATTACCGGTGGAAGTCGCAAAAAGGAAAAAGATCCTTTAGTTTTTCTTTCTCGCATAAAAAATGCTATGAGATCTAAAATGGAACAGGAGCAGTTAACTGATCTAGCAACTTGGTGCACTGAGAATGATTTGGTAAAATCATGAAATTTTACGATAATTATAAACATCTTTGCCAATCAAAAAACTCTAAAAGCACCGGTATTTTAAATATGTTCACACCGAGAGAAAAAAATTCTTGACATAAAGAAACTTTATTTATGTTTAAGAAAGATGGACTTGGCATATTGCCTAAGAAATATATCTTTATATGTAATATATAATTTTCTAAAATATTTCAAATAAATTTTACTATAGCCAAAGAAATATATCTTAAACATGATTGAACTATCACTTTCTGGCAAACTTCAAACCCATTTATCAGAAAGAAATTACACTTGATATTAATTAATTTTATTAGTCATAAAAATATATTTTCTTGACATTACAAAACTATTCTTTCTGAGCAATAATATTTCTGAGTAAGGAATATTATTATCTTACTATTAATAATTAATGTATTTAATGTTAAAAAATATATTTCGCAGATATAAACCTATATTTAGAGTTAAGTTAATATTTCTTGAAAATAAAGTGATATTACATACGGCGAAATAAATCATTGTGTTAAGGTAAAATCATTATTTATTAATAAAAACAAGATATAAAACGTTATTATTACATACAAATATTTTCTCCACTCTTAAACCACTGGCTTCTACACAACAATAAAAGGATGGAGAGGCAAATCCAACTTCCTCAAATTTTCCTTCTTTTGTTAATAGCACTTTGTATATCAGCAATTCACTAAAACAAAATCGTTTTGTAGAAAGGGTAAACTTCTTTAATAAAGTTTTTTTATAAAGATATAGATATTTATTTTGACAAATTTAGGAAATACAAAAGAAAACAAATACACGGCCCCACATAAGAACTATTAATACTAATAATAATCAATCATAATTAGTTCAATCATGGCATTATTTAACCTACACATCTTTGTTTATTTATTTTTTCTCTTAATGAAATATTAATTATTTATCTGTATATTAAGTCACACCATAAACATTGTTTAGCTAAAACAAGAGGGAAAATACAACCAATGTGAAATATTGAAGCAGACATAATAATATGTAATTTTCTTTATTTTTATAATCTAAAAGAGACAGCATACCTAATCATTAAGAAATTTTATTACGGGAAAGTATTATTAGTTTACATCTTAAGTCATTTAATACATATTAACTAATTCACGGTTTTCGGCAATAACATTTCTTAACCATAAAAATATTTCTTTTGGGCTAACTGATTTCTTTATCTAAAATAAATGAACAGAAAATATCATCAGCGCGCCATGTTTGATATATCGTTGTATTGTATATTTTTATAGAAGACGATACATTCAAGAAACCTATTATAGTTGATACATAAGTATACACATTTTTAAAAAGGTATAAAGTTCTACCATTTATGGAAGGCCCCGCAGTTGGTTAATAACTCCTTTCTTAATATTGTTCTGAAGCTATACAGGGTGTCCCGAAAAGATTGGTCATAAATTATACCATAGATTCTGGGGTCAAAAATATGTTGATTGAACCTAAGTTACCTTAGTACAAATGTGCACTTAAAAAAAGTTATAGCCTTTTAAAGTTACAAAATGAAAATATATTTTTTCCAATATTTCGAAAACCATTATAGATTTTTTATTGAAAATAGTCATGTGGCATTCTTATGGTAGGAATATCTTAACAAAAAATTATAGTGAAATTTCGCACCCCATAAAAATTTTATGGGGTTTTGTTCCCTTAAACCCCTCCCAAACTTTTGTGTACGTTCCAATTAAATTATTATTGTGGCACCAATAGTTAGACACAATGTTTTTAAAACTTTTTTGCTTCTTAGCCTTTTTTTGATAAACCAGTTTTTATCTAGATGCGGCTTCTTTTTTAATATATTTACATAAAAATTGTACGGGGGTTTCGTTCCTTTAAACCCCCCAAATGTTTGTGTATGTTCCAATTAAACTTTTATTGCGGTACCATTAGTTAAACACAGTGTTTTAAAAACTTTTTTGCCTCTTAGCATATTTTTATATTATAAAAATGTAAATTATAGATTTTTCATACTATTACCAGGTCTCTATAATCGTACTTAGCCATATACAAATAGGTGGTGGATTTGACAAAAATTCAAAATATCTCGACAAAAACGGGCTTTTCTGAAAAGTACTAAGAAGCAAGGAAGTTTTAAAATCTCTGTGGTTAACTAGTAATACTTTAACAATAATTTAATACGAACATACACAAAAGTTTAGGGGGGTTTAACGGAACAAAACCCCCATAAAATGTTTGTGGGGTGTACAAATTTCACTATAATTTTTTGTTAAGATGTTCCTTTCATAAGAATGCCACAAGTCTATTTTCAATAAAAAAGCTCTAATAGTTTTAGAAATATTGAAAAAAAAATGATTTTTATTTTGTAACTTCAAAGGGCTATAATTTTTTTTATGTGCACATTTGTACTAAGGTAAGTTAGGTTTGATCAACATATTTTTGACGCCAGAACCTGTGGTATAATTTATGACCAATATTTTCGGGACACCCTGTATATTATTATATCATCCTGTCCCAGTTTTAATTGTGGCTTATTTCCCAGTTAGAATAATAAGCTCCTTTATTTCAGAGTTGTCCATCATTATACCTAAAAAGCATATAAAGATACCATTATGTTTCTTTTATAACCATTCGGATACGCAACAATATTATTATTACATCTTAAATTACTTAATTTACTTTTATTTAATACCTAGTATGTACGTACCTTCAAAATATCCGTTAATTTTTAAAGAACACCAATAAATCCAAAATCCATCTATATGAACATGAACATATCACGCCATCTTGACAAACATTGACGACTAAATCATAAATAAATAATCTGCGTAATTGTTTTGTGGAAGAAAATCTCTTTGCAAGTAACATTTCGGCATTAATGATAAAGTTTTTATTTTATAACCACAGTTACTACAGAGGGTATTTCTGAAGAATTATTTTTTGCGGTTTAAAATATTTATTTAATTGCAAGAAAATTTCTTGTTCCAAATATAAATATGGATTAACTCAACATTATATTTCTTATACTGCAAAATATTTGTAGTTTTCAATTTAAGAAATAAAAACTTTAGGATAAGAAAATTAAATGCAACCATTAATGAATTTCTTAGTATTGAAGAAATTATCGTAAGAAATTATTGAGTTTTGTTTAAAAAACTCGTTTCTTTATATGTGAACCGGTATGTTTAAGTTCATAGGATATGTTAACTTTTAAGAAATATTGCTCAAAGAAATCGGTGTTTTAGGAGAAAAGAAGTTGTTTTCTCGGTGCACTATTATAAAAACATAATCAAAATTTAGTAAGAGTTATATTTGAAATGTTTCTTATTATTTATTATTTATAATTGTATTTCCATAAAAATTAAACATTTTTTTTCGCTCTTCATTTTTTGCCGGGGCCCGCTTATGCCTCTCGGCGGCCCTGTCAGTAGGTAGTGACATTAATTTATATTAAATTTTGTGGAAGTATTTAAAACCAAAGTTTTCAATGTTTTATTGTTAAATAATGTTTAAAGGGGAGGGTAACATGAAGCTAGTTCCAAATTTTTAGTAAAATCGATTCAGTGATAAATAATTTAGAGATATTGTCGTGTTTTCCTCCACAGTTACATAATACACAACTTTTAAAAAGGGGCGTAAGATGAGTCTAATTCCAAATTTTTGATAAAATCGATTGAGTTATAAATATTTTAGAGGTGTTGAACTGGAATATAATTAGAAATGTCTGACCTCCATTAGCCATAATATATTTAGATAAGTATCATCCTTGATATAGCAGTATTTCTCCGTTGAGTAGCGTATCGTCAACATCAAAACATGGCTCCAAAATTGTACAAAATGAATCTTAGTCCGCCAGTAAGGGCTGTGTTATTGTGTTCAAAGATTGGAAATATAGATCTGGAGTTAATTGATATGAATTTAATGGCTGGAGAACAATTGACAAAGGATTACCTACAGGTTAGTTGTTAGTCCAAAGAATTTTTGTTTACCTTATTACTTTTCGACCACCTGTGTAGTGGGTAGGGTTCCGCGATTTATACAAAATTTTAGTATATTTTTGTACCTTAGAAAGTTGCCTATAGCTATTTTTTGCCTCTCTAGGTAACCCTGAGCCTCTCATGCTCAGAGAAAATGTCAAAAATAGTCCTTTTTACCGTATACTTGAAGAGCTACATAACTTAGTGGTCTTATTTTTCTTGTTATAATGACAACATTTTGATGATAATTTGCAAAACCGCAAAAAATACGTTGTTTTATAGGTTAAGAAGAACGAAAAAAAACTTACAAAATTGTATGATTTTTAACTAATTGTCAAAATTTAACTAAATAAGAATATAAAATACAGATAAAAGCTAATGAAAGTGAAAATACCTTTTAAAAGAGCATTTGTAAAATAAAACCCTTCTAGTATATCGACACCCCCATCGAACAAGGTTGTAACTCAAGTTACATCTTTTTTCAGATTTCAACACAGGCGAATTCAGCAAAAAATTGCGCACACGTCAATATAAACGACATAGTTTAATTCTCAATAGTTTGGCTAATAAGAAGTTGTATTTTAAGTTACTTTAGCTTGAAGAAGGCAGTAACACTGGATACTCCCTATGTAAAATATTTACTTTCTTTATACTTGACGATTAACAAGGTTTTTAAATGAGTTACAACTTTGTTGCACGTATGTTTAATTTATAACGCATTCCAACATATGGTGCATCTCATAAATCAAATTATCGAAATAAAAGTAAAAACAGATTTACGGAGTTTTTTTCCTTTTTGGTAGATGCGGTGGACAAAATAAGTATCGAATAGTGTTTGCTACGTACTTCTATGTAGTGAAAAAGTTTAATATTAACATTACACATGTATTTTTAGAAATAGCACATTCACAAAACGAGGGTGATTCAATGCAAGCCCTTACAGAAAAACAGAAAAAATATTGAGTCGTATATGCTCCACACCAATGGATAACCATGATACGATCTGCCAAAGCATCAGGCAAGCCTAAATCCTTAAATGAAATAAATCAGAAGCAAATTCTAAATTTTAACCCATTTAAGGGCACACATGTTAATTTTGAAGTAGATATTAATAGTAAAAGAGTAAAGTAATAAAGTAAAATGGTTTAAAATTAAATATTTACAGATACGCAATAAAGATGCGAAAAATTTGAGATATTTTATACCATGATTTTTTAATATTAATAGAAGTTGTGTTGAATATTATTGTTATTGTAAAATTTATAATTTCCAATTAAAATTGTGTAAACTGTGAGTTGATATTTTGTTTAAATATACCATAAAAACTAATTTTCTCCTAGCTATATTGCAAATAACTCAAAACATACAACCTTTTAATAGTTAAACGGGAAAAATAATTAACACGGAGAGTGTAAAATGGTTGTTAGGCGAGTTACAACCTTTTTCTACGAATACTCATGTTTAATCTAAAGGTTGTATCTCAATCAAACTGAAGATTCTCAATAGCTAATAAAATTACAAAGCATACATCTCACAGTAATCCCTTATTGTGTTATAAATATCATATCACGTTAGTGTAAAAGGGTCTAATCATTTCACTACAAATTTTTAAAAATTCTTGTTTTCGTTTTTTGCCTCTCCTGTAAAATCGCTAAAAATAAGTTACAACCTTGTTCGATGATGGTGTCGATATATTCGATGATAAATCTATTTAAAAAGAGCTAATTGTTCAAAAATACCTTTTTTCACTTTTACTGACAGTCTTACATTGCCTAAAAATTCGGGTGAAAATATTTCTGTATGTAAATATAAAAACAATACCTAATTATTGGATTTCTTAAACCGACCGTTTAACTATTTTTTTTTTTTTGGAAAAGCGTAAAACTTTGTTTTAAAATAGCTGCGGGTTTATTTTTTTATTTTGTGTATTTCATCAAAACCTATATTTCTAATTTTTTTCATATTTTTCCGTAAAGTGCGCCACCTTGAAGGAATCCGAAAAACTATTTTTTTAAGGAGTTTTTGAGTAGTTTCCCCATTTTGTTGACTTAAAGGTCAACTTCATTTTTTTACGCTCTATATGATTAAAAATACGACTCGGCGTTGTTTTATCCCCTTTTCCCTCTTCCCTTCAACAAAAACCTGCAGCCATAAAAAAAATCACTTTTTTCTAAAATTAGCTTTTTGCCAAAAAAATGCTGTTTGAGGTTAGTATGTACTTTAAACCTACTGTCCATAAAATATATACAGTGAGGACGTTTGATTTTTTTTTACTTTTTGGCGGACATATCATACTAGTGACGTCATCCATCTGGGCGTGATGACGTAATCGATGATTTTTTTAAATAAGAGTATGGGTCGCGTGATACCCGTATGACTGGTGATATCCCTGAAGATTGGTTAAAGTCCGAAGTCATAACCCTACCAAAAAAAAACAACGTCCGAAAAACTGTAGCGACTATAGAATGATAAGCCTTATGAGCCACACCTTGAAAATCTTTCTATGTATCGTCCACAGTAGAATCAGAAATAAATGTGAAGAAGACCAGGATGAAACACAATTTGGCTTCAGAAATGGACTGGGAACCCGGGACGCACTCTTTGCACTAAATGTGTTATTGCAGAAATGCCGAGATCAAAGGAAGGACGTATTTGCTGTATTTATTGACTATGAGAAGGCCTTTGATCGAGTACAACATCACAAATTAATTAAAATATTAAAGGATAAAGGAGTTGATAGTCAAGATGTACGAATCATAGAAAAATTATACTGGCGTCAAACAGCGACAGCTTTCATAAATGGAAAATCAACAGAAATATGCAAAATACAAAGAGGTGTCAGACAGGGTTGTATACTGTCCCCAATGTTGTTCGATTTGTATTCAGATAGAATATTTAAGGAAGCGCTGAATAATTTGGAATGGGGTGTGAAGGTTAATGGAATTGTGATAAATACAATCAGATATGCAGACGATACAGTTATTTTAAGTGATGATATGAATGGATTACAACACCTTTTAAATGCCATTGACACAGTGGGAAGAGAGTTTGGCCTAAATATAAACTGTTCAAAAACAAAATACATGGTATTTAGCCGTCTGGCCCATCAAGATTCACGGTTATATGTTGATGGTCATATAATTCAAAGAGTACCCAGTTTTAAATATCTTGGTTGACATATTACTGAACAACTAGATCCAGATAAAGAGATAAAATGTAGAATCGAGATAGCCCGCACGACATTTTTAAAAATGAGGTCATTTTTCTGTAATGATACCTTGCAACTTCAACTTCGAAAGCGCATGATTAAATGCTACATTTGGTCAGTCCTCTTGTATGGTGTCGAAGCATGGACATTAAAAATATCCACCATTAACCGTTTGGAGGCCTTTGAAATGTGGCTGCACAGACCTATTCTGAAAATACCATGGACGGCTATGCTGACAAATGTGGCAGTCGTTAAGAGAGCCAATGCTACCCTCGAGCTGCTTGATAACATCAAATATAGAAAGATGGCCTATTTTCGACACGTAGTAATGGGAGACCGGTATAATATTCTTCAAATTATTATGATGGGTAAAATCGAAGGACGCAGAGGAATTGGTAGAAAGCAGGCCCCTTGGTTGAAGAATATCCGGGAGTGGACAGGAATAAAGAAAGCAGAACACCTATTTAGAATAGCTCGAGACAGATACAGTTTCGCCATGTTAATCGCCAACGTCAAGGGGACTGATAGGGCACGTTAAGAAGAAGAAGATCGCGTGATAGCTTAGTTGAAAGGTTATTTAATTGTCTATTCAGTAAGATAAATGTTAACATAATTATTTATACAGGGCGTCAAAAAAAATTTTTTAAATTAAATTAATTGAGACAAAAAGAAGCATGTAGGTATATAATTCACTTATTTTAAAATACATTTGAGTGTTCTCAAAAAACAGAAAGAAATATTTATTTGACAAACAAACATTGTTTTTAGCTTAAATTCAATGTTAGAACTGCCACTCACCTTTGTCTCAGCAGTTTGAACATTGAATTTAAGCGAAAAATTAGGTTTACTTGTTAAATAAACATTTGTTTCTGTTTTCTGACAGCATTTAAATGTATTTTGAGATAAATGAATTACATACATTCTTCTTTTTGTCTCAATTAATTTAATAAAAAAAAAATTTGGACACCCTGTATACACAATTATGTTACCGTTTACATAATTGAATAGAGAATTACATAAGCTTTCAAATGAGCTATCACACGACCTTTACTCCCATTTAGAAAAATCATCGATTACGTCATCACGCCCAGGCAGATGACGTCACTAGTATGATATATATGCCAAAAACTGATAATTTAAAAATAAAAATCGACCTGTCTGACGATTTCTCTCCAAATTTGCCCATTATTGAGATAATGAATTTATTCCAACTCAAACGTCCTCGCTGTATATGTTTTGTAAAAGCCTCAGTTATTCGTGTGAATTTTTTGAAAATTTTAAATTGAATGCATCCCACCAAAAAAAATTAAAACAAAAAAGGATTAAAATTGCGCTGAGTTTTATTTTTTATTCATATAGAACGTAAAAAAATGAAAAAAAGTTAATTCTAAGAATGAGAGCATTTTGCCTATTTTAACATGGGTGTTCATTTTATTAAAACCGATTTAGTTATACATAATTTAGGGGTGTCGTCTTTTTTCCACCACAGAAACATAATACACGACTTTTGAAAAAGGGCGTAAGATGAGCCTATTTCCAAATTTTTTACAAAATTGATTAAGTTATAAATTATTTAGAGGTGTTGACCTGTTTTCCTCCACAATAACTGGACTATAAGAAATATCTGACCTTCATTAACGATAATGTATATTAGATAAGTAATATCATCCTTGATAGACCAGCATTAGCATTTCTCAGTTGAGTAGCGTATTGTTAACATCAAAACATGACTCCAAAATTATACAAAATGAATCTTAGTCCGCCCGTAAGGGCTGTGTTATTGTGTTCAAAAATTGCAAATATAGATCTGGATTTAATTGATATGGATTTAATAACTGGAGAACAAATGACACAGGATTACCTAAAGGTGAGATAGTCAAAAATGAATCTTTGTTTACCTTTTTATTACTTTTTGGCCACATGTATAATGGGGAAAGGTCCGCGGATTTTTACAAAATTTTAGTATATTATTTTAACTTAAAAACGTAGCCTCTAGATGACCCTGTGCCTGAGAGGTGTCCCCCGAAAATGTCAAAAATAGCCCTTTTTATACTATATTTGAAAAGCTATAGGTACCTCTGAGCCCCAGGGCTCATTTCAGTGCAGAATTGAGGCTTTTCTAAATTATGTTTATTTTTTTAAACGTATAGTATTTTTTTTAATGGCTGCAGGTCTAATTTTTTTATTTTGTGTTTTTTAGCAAAAACTATACTTTTTATTTTTTCAGATTTTTTCGTAAGATGTGCTACATTCAAAAATTCTAAAAACTGGTTTTTGGAGATTTTTCCCGTTTTATTGATTTCAAAATAGATCAAATCATGTGTTTTAGGACATAAAGGCCCCCTAAAAACATGGGGATTTTTTGGGCCTTTTTTGTGGTTTAAATATTTTTCTCTCATTTTGGAATATTCTTACGAACCCAGTTACTTCATATTATATAAAAAATACCTTGTTTTGTTCTATCAAGCCTATAAAATAGGAAAAAATCTCTAAAATCCCACTAAAAAAAGTTTCTCGGATTTTTTAAAGTGGCGCACCCTACTAAAAATCTGAAAAAAATTAAAAATATAGTTTTTGTTTAACTGTACAAAATACAAAAACTAGACCTGCAGACTTCTCCAAAAAGAAGTTATTAATAAAATAAAAATGTATTTTGAGGTAATCTGTACTAAACCCACTTGTCTTTAAAAAATATAAATGTTTTGTAAAATTCTCAACCATGCCTGTGAATTTTTTGAAATTTTTAATTGATTTTATCTTATCTAAAAAAAAAATAAAAAAGACAAAATTACTTTTCTGGTGGTGGGTAGAGGGGGTAAGGCTGTGGAGAATTACAATTGCGCTTAATCCTATTTTTAATCACAAGAACGTTAAAAATGAAAAAAAAATTGTTTTCTGCGAGTGAGAGCATTTTACCTGTTTTAACGTGAGGTACCCTTTTTAGTAAAATCGGTTCAGTTATAAATAACTTAAAGGTGTTGTCCTGTTTTCTTCCATAGTAATATAATACACACCTTTTGAAAAGGGGCGTAAGATGAGCCTAATTCCAAATTTTTGATAAACTGGATTCAACTATAAATAATTTAGAGGTGTTGAACTGGACTATAATTAGAAATATCTGACCTTCATTAGCGATAATGTATTTAGATTTAAATAAGTATCATCCTTGAGTCCTTGATATAGCAGCATTTCTCCGTTGAGTAGCCTATCGTCAACATAAAAACATGGCTCCAAAATTATACAAAATGAATCTTAGTCCGCCAGTAAGGGCTGTATTATTGTGTTCAAAGATTGCAAATATAGATCTGGAGTTAATTGATGTGAATTTAATGGCAGGAGAACAAATGACACAGGATTATTTAAAGGTTAGTTAGTTAAAAGAATTCAACTTTTTTATTTACCTTATTAGATACTTTTCGACCACCTGTGTAGTGGGGAGGGGTCCGCGATTTATACAAAATGTTAGTATACTATTGTACTTTAAAAAGTAGCCTATAACTATTTTTGGCTCTCTATGTGACCCTGACCCCTCGAAAATGTTAAAAATAATCCTTTTTACCCTATATTTGAAGAGCTAGGTATATCTCTGAACCCACGGAACCGATTTTATCTCTCATTTTTTTGTAATAGGTAATATAAACATTTATATTACATGAAATAATTTGCAAAATCTTAAAAGATAACGAAATACAGGGTGTTTCATTAATAATTGTCCATATAGTAACTGGAGAAACCTTATTACAAAATACGAAGATTTAACCTAAAAATCTTAAATAAAATGTGGTTCCTTACTGAGCTACAGGGTGTTTTATCTAATAATTTAAAAATTATTTTTGCTCATCATTTAAAAACTATCCGACGTATCCTTTTCATACTTGGCAGAAAGTGTGACTACTAGACACTCTACTAAATTATGATAAACAAACGCTTCTAGCTACTACCAGAGGCGTACGACAGGGGATGGTGAATGGTTGACCCTTCTCAAATTCTACGCCACTGGAGGAATTACTATTTTAGCGCCATATTTAGCTTCTACATTACTTTCTAAGTAAATAATACGCTCTTCATTGGTAACGAGAAAGTCATTTGTTTTCGAGATATTTAAAGTTAAATATGAAACGGCACAGTTATTTTGATTAATTTATGATATGATTCATATGATTAAAATTTAAAACTTATTTGTACATCCAGTACTTTAAAACTATTTGGCGTATCCTTCTCATACTTGGCAGACGAGTGTAGGTACTCCACACCCTACTAAATTAAGATAAATAAATGTTTCTAGCTACTACCAGAGGCGTACGACAGGGGAAAGTAGCTGGTTGACCCTTCCCAAATTCTACGCCACTGACGAAATTGTTATTTTAGTGTAATTTTTTGATTTGCAATAGTTTTTATGTAAATAATATACTCTTCATTCGTAACGATAAAATGATTAGTTTTAGAGATATTTGAAATTAAAAATGAAACGACACAATACACTGATAAAATAACCGTGTCGTTTCATTTTTAACTTCAAATATCTCGAAAACTAATGACTTTATCGTTACGAATGAAGAATATATTATTTTCATGGAAAGTATTGGAGAATCCAAAAATTAAACTAAAATAGCAATTCCACCAGTGGCGTAGAATTTGGAAAGGGTCAACCATTCACTTTCCCCCGTCGTACGCCTCTGGTAATAGCCATAAACGTTTGTTTCGCATAATTTAGTGGCTTGTATAGTACTTATAATTTCTGCCACGTATGAAAAGGATACGTCGAATAGTTTTAAAATGCTGAGCAAAAATAGTTTTTAAATTTTCAGATAAAACACCCTGTAACTCAGTAAAGATCCACATTTTGTTTAAGTGTTTTAGGTTAAATCTTCGTATTTTGTGCTAAGGTTTCTCCAGTTACTATATGGACAATTATTAATGAAACACCCTGTATAATATAGGTTAAGAGTAACGAAAAGAAAAACTTAAAAAACTTTATGATTTTCGAACAATTATGTATCAAAATTTGACTAAATGAGGAAAGAAAATATTACTATTCTTTTTCTCATGATCATCTTTCAGTGCATCACAGTTTTTCGATTTCTTTCTAACGCATTAAATTGTATGTGACAGAAAAAAGGCACGTCCGCGATTACAGACATTTACAACATTTATTCTAGTTATTCTAGTTGTCGATAGATGGCGCCATAATAAAAAAAAATATTTTTTTTAATTAGATAATATTACAAATATAATATGTATAATTTATAAGACTATACAAATCAAAGAAAATACCATTTTATAAATGCAAGAAACACATTTGATTTGTTTTTATTCCAAATTGAAAATAAAATGTGACAACTGTCAGATTTAACTAAAATGTCATGTTAGAATAAATGTCATAAATGTCTATTATCACGGACTTACCCTTTTTCCTATCATTTGTTACGCACTGAAAAATGCTCATGAAAAGGACAATACTAGCAAATGGAAGTAATTTTAAATAGCTTTCATTAGAGCATTTTAAAATTAAAATCCATCTAATAGAAATATTCGAAGATACGGCTATTTAAATAGAGGCAGTTTTTCAAAAATCGCTCTATTTTTCATTTGTAAACTGATAGTACTTTTACTTGACAGTATTAAGTTTAAAGCAAGAAACCATTGTGAACGCCCGGCACGGCACAGCCCGGCACGGCACAGCACATGCCGGCACGTCCAACCCATTTGTAACGGCCGGCACGGCACGGCACCGGAAAAATGATCATATACTTATTTTAAAAACTATCGTAAAATAAAAGTTTTTAAAAGGCATAAACTACACAATTTTAATGAATATGCATCATGTTAAAAAATCGAATTCATGGTTAAAAGATAATGTACGTACCTGTCCATTGATCAAAATTTTCGGGTATTTGTACCCATGTATTGTCCTTTTTTTACTATCATGATAACTTGAGTCCGATGCATCATACAAAAATGGGTATTCTCTGACACTCTCAATGAAAAGTTCTTCCATATTATTTTATTTCAAAAGAAACAACGCGCTTTTAATTAAAAAATCAACAATATATCTTACCAATTATGACGCACTGGCGCCGACTGGCCGTTCAGGCCGTTCGACTTCAACGGATTTTATTCTCCTCGGAGAATTTTGGCCGTTCCGTTTGCGTAGTCCACTGAAATATTCTCAACTGCTCAAAATTGGCAAAGAAGACGAAAACCTTTTGCAAATATGTTTTCGACTCTCAGGAATCCGAATCTGAAATTAGTTTTGCGAGAAAATGCCGGGAAATCCGGAAAAATCGTAAAATAGAGATTTTTCCACCTACCTCTACCGAAAGTATACTTTTCCGGACCTGATTGTAGGGAGCAAAGTTGTACTTTTCCTCCCTAGGGAGGAAAATATTTTTCCTCCCTAGGGAGGAAAAGTAAAAGTGACGTCATGGTATTTCATTCATGAAATGTAACTTATTGACGCCTTGTACAATATCTATTTTCTATTACGTAAGTTTCTATACATTTTAACGTTTATTTATAAAACACTGTATTTTGCAGAATGGTAAAAAACAGTAAATTGTTATTTTGATTTAACAATGTTTACATTATTAATTTGACTTATATTTGACAGTTGACAGTTATATTGTACGTACTTGTTAGTTTTAGTTCTAATAAATTTTGTTGGTTAGTTACATAAATAAATTAAGTAAAAATGAAAAAATGACTTGTTATTTGAGGAAGGTGGAAAAACCATATGTATAACATGGGAGTAAAGTGCCTTTTCCTCCCTTGAATGATTACTGCCCTCCGCTACGCGTCGGGCAGTAAACTTCATTCTCGGGAGGAAAAGTAGCACTTTCCTCCCTTGTTATACAAATAGCTATTTCGCAATTTTCTTTAAAAGTACAATAGCTAGCGGAAAAATAATCGAACTATCGTGTTTATTGGACGATTTTACTAAAAATAGATGAGTTTTCTTCGAGAAGATTACGGGAAATCCGGAAAAATCGTAAAATAGAGCTTTTCCGCAATTTGCTCGAAAACTGCAGTAGCTAGCGGAAAAAGAATAAAACCATCGTGTTTATTGGATGATTTTACATAAAAATACATGTTTTTTTTTGCGAGAAAATGCCGGGTAATCCAGAAAAATCGGAGAATGGAGATTTTTCGCAATTTCCTTGCAAACTACAATAGCTAGCGGAAAAATAATCACACCATCGTGTTTATTGGACGATTTTACATACAAATAGATGTGTTTTTGTCGAGAAAATGCCGGGAAATCCGGAAAAATTGTAAATAGAGATTTTGCGCAATTTTCTCGAAAACTACAGTAGCCAGCGGAAAAATAAATAAACCATCGTGTTTATTGGACGATTTTACATAAAAATAGAAAATAGGTAAATATAATAATAATTATATAGGGCGTCCCAAAAGTAATGGGACGATCGAATATCGCGCGAACTATAAATCGCATAAAAAAACTGAAAAACACGTTTTCAATCATTTTCAAAAATCTATCGAATGACACCGTACACGACCCGCTTCCACAACTTGGAGGTGGGGTGGAGGGTAATTTTAAAATCTTAAGGAACCCACATTTTTTATTGCAGATTTAAATAGGTACCTAATAAAAAAGTAAGTAACTTTTATTCGGGCCATTTTTTGTAATTGCGGATAGATGGCGCTATAGTCGGAAAATACTATTTATCCTAATACCCTAGTAGACAAATTATCGAAACGTACTCTGGGCTAATTAGCAAAATACAAGGAAAAGTTATTTACCAGCAATTTTATTGCTGGAATCGAATCGTATGAGTGTATATATTATTAATAATATCGGTATGCAAAGTCCTCAGATAGTGTGCTACTTATTTTATAAACAAAATGGCGCCCAAAAATCGTATTTTTTTCAATTTTTGCTCTATAACTCCAAAGATTTTAACTTAACACCAAAAACACCCAAATAAAAATTCACCGTAATTAAATTCTGCATAGAGACAAGTTTTTCCCGATTTAGTTTGAAGAAAATTTTCCCCGGAATATGCGGGTTTTTCCAGCAAAATCTTTAATTTTCAACTAATATTTTAGATAAGTAATTGTGTATCAATAATTAAATAACTTGGTAATATATAAGCTCTTTTCGTATATATTATAATTCCAGAAGCCGATGGAAATTGAATGAACAGTTTAGCAACAATTTAATTGTTAATTAAAAATTTCCGGTCACTAAAATAACCACAATAATTATGATACATAACAATAACTTTTTGTATAAAAAGACACTGTACCTATCCAATGTACTCTACAGAATTAAAATTGGACTATTTAGGCGGCCTCAGGAATATTTTAAAATTATAGACAATTTTTTGGCTAATAAACAGATAGAACATCTCGGGAAATATTAAATTTAATTAAATCATGAAAACGGTGCTGAAAAAAAAGCGACAGGACGCTTCTTTTAAAAGAAAAAGACGTTTAATGTTAATGAGATACAACCGGTCAAAATTGACCGGCATTTACGACAAATAAACTGCTCGTCAAAAGTTAGGGATATAGAAAATTCTGCTGAATTTTTATAGTAGATTTTTTCGTGAACAGATTAACGGATTCCGCTAATTTTTTTTTATTATTTTAGACTTTTCTTTAGTATTTACACTGTTATGCAAAGGTTTACTCAAAGTTTTTTTTACTTTTACCGGGTGGAAGAAAAGGAATGTTTTTCTTATGTTAAGTTTGAGACGCCCTGTAGGGAGGACGAGGTACAAATGGGAGTATATATCGAAATCGGATTGTAGTCTTATGTCTTGTGAACATTTTGTTTTTTGAATGTTCCTGATATCTTTAGAAATAAAAAAAAATAGACGGGTTTGTAATTTAACATTTGTTTTAACCGAAACAAAAGTTTGAGACACCTTTTAGGGAGAAAAAGGCACAAAGGTGTGTATACCTCGATATTTTGTTGTAGTCTCATTTTTTAATATTTTATTTTTTTTAATTTCTCTGATATCTTTAATAACAAAGAAACTAGACGATATTACTCTTTAATATGTGTTTTAACTGACGACATGCGTCACATCACACATGTGAAACATAGAAAAACATATTAAAGAGTAATACCGTCTAGTTTCTTTGTTATTAAAGATATCAGAGAAATTAAAAAAATAAAATATTCAAAAAATATGAGACTATAACCTAATATCGGGGTATACTCACCTTTGTGCCTTTTTCTCCCTACAAGGTGTCTCAAACTTTTGTTTCGGTTAAAACACATGTTAAATTACAAAACCGTCTATTTTTTTTTTATTTATAAAGATATCAGGGACATTCAAAAAACAAAATTTTCACAAAACATAAGACTACAATTCGATTTCGATATATACTCCCATTTGTACCTCGTCCTCCCTACAGGGCGTCTCAAACTTAACATAAGAAAAACATTTCTTTTCTTCCACCCGGTATAAGTAAAAAAAACTTTGAGTAAACCTTTGCATAACAGTGTAAATACTAAAGAAAAGTCTAAAATAATAAAAAAAAATAGCGAAATCCGTTAATAAATCTGTTCACGAAAAAATCTACTATAAAAATTCAGCAGAATTTTCTATATCCCTAACTTTTGACGAGCAGTTTATTTGTCGTAAATGCCGGTAAATTTTGACCGGTTGTATCTCATTAAAATCAAACATTTTTTCTTTTAAAAGAAGCGTCCTGCCGCTTTTTTTCAGCACCGTTTTCATGATTTAATTAAATTTAATATTTACCGAGATATCTGTTTATTAGCCAAAAAATTGTCTATAATTTTAAAATGTTCCTCAGGCCGCTTAAATAGTCCAATTTTAATTCTGTAAAGTACATTAGATAGGTAGTGTCTTTTTATACAAAAAATCAAAGTTATTCTTATGTATCATAATTATTGTGGTTATTTTAGTGACTGGAAATTTTTAATTAACAATTAAATTGTTGCTAAACTGTTCATTCAATTTCCATCGGCTTGTGGAATTATAATATATACGAAAAGAGCTTATATATTACCAAGATATTTAATTATTGATAAACAATTACTTAAACCCGCATATTCCAGGGAAAATTTTCTTCAAACTAAATCGGGAAAAACCTGTCTCTATGCAGAATTTAATTACGGTGAATTTTTATTTGAGTGTTTTTGGTGTAAAGTTAAAATATTTGGAGTTATAGAGCAAAAATTGAAAAAAATACGATTTTCGGGCGCCATTTCGTTTATAAAATAAGTAGCACACTATCTGAGGACTTTGCATACCTATATTATTAATAATATATACAATCATAAGATTCGATTCCAGCAATAAAATTGCTGGTAAATAACTTTTCCTTGTATTTTGCTAATTAGCCCAGAGTACGTTTCGATAATTTGTCTACTAGGGTATTAGGATAAATAGTATTTTCCGACTATAGCGCCATCTATCCGCAATTCGAAAAAATGTCCCGAATAAAAGTTACTTACTTTTATATTAGGTACCTACCTAGTTAAATCTGCAATAAAAAATGTGGGTTTCTTAAGATTTTAAAATTACCCTCCACCCCACCTCCAAGTTTTGAAAGCGGGTCGGGTACGGTGCCATTCGATAGATTTTTGCAAATGATTGAAAACTCGTTTTTCAGTTTTTTGATGCGATGTATAGTTCGCGAGATGTTCGATCGTCTCATTACTTTTGGGACGCCCTATATGATTATTACTATATTTATCTATTTTCTATTTTTATGTAAAATCGTCCAATAAACACGATGGTTTATTTATTTTTCCGCTGGCTACTGTAGTTTTCGAGAAAATTGCGGAAAATCTCTATTTTACAATTTTTTCGGATTCCCGGCATTTTCTCGACAAAAACACATCTATTTGAATGTAAAATCATCCAATAAACACGATGGTGTGATTATTTTTTCGCTAGCTATTGTAGTTTGCAAGGAAATTGCGAAAAATCTCTATTCTCCGATTTCTCTGGATTACTCAGCATTTTCTCGCAAAAAAAACATCTATTTTTAGTAAAATTATCCAATAAACACGATAGTTTGATTATTTTTCCGCTAGCTATTGTACTTTTAAAGAAAATTGCGTAAAATCTCTATTTTAGGTTTTTTCCGGATTTCCCGGCATTTTCTCGCAAAACTAATTTCAGATTCGGATTCCTGAGGGTCGAAAACATGTTTGCAAAAGGTTTTCGTCTTCTTTGCCAATTTTGAGCAGTTGAGAATATTTCAGTGGACTATGCGTGCTGGTCTGTGCCGGGTCGAGCCGGCCGCTCATAATGGGTTACGTTGCATTTAAAACTACAAATGAATTTGGACTGTCCTGTGCCGGGCCGGGCTGTGCCGTGCCGGCCGTTCATAATGGGTTTCTTGCTTAAGCAAGAACGTCAGTGCGCCAGTGCGTCATAATTGTTGGTAGTAAGCAGATATATTGTTGATTTTTTAATTGAAAGCGCGTTGTTTGTTTTGAAATATGGAAATATAAAATTTGGTTTGAGACATTCGAAAATATTTGATAAATTTTGGACCAACTTTATGCGGGTAAAGATGATAAAAATCGCCATATTCTCTTCTTCTTTAATATTTCGTGAACCCAAAACCGATGTTTCCGTCGTAATTTTGGATTTTCGTCTGTTTCAATCTCAGCACAAATTTCACTTACTACTATAACCTCTTCTTCCGACGGGGTCTCCATGGGAAATTATCATTTTTCCGGTGCCGTGCCGTGCCGGCCGTAACAAATGGGTTTTTGGACGTGCCGGCCTGTGCTGTGCCGTGCCGGGCTGTACCGTGCTGGGCGTTCATAATGGGTTTCCTGCTTTAAGTTACCTAAAAATATTCAGGCGAAGGTTATTCTATATTATACAACAACCTCTAATAATTATTGGATTTCTTAGCAGAAGCACTTTTTTTTTGATAAAAGCGTGCACATTTTTTTGGGGTATGGCTGCAGGTCTAATTCTTTTGAATGCGTATTTTATCAAAAACTACATTTCAAATTTTTTCATATTTTTCCGTAAAGTGCACACCCTTAAAAATTTCAAAAAACTGATTTTTAGGAAGATTTTGGGGTTTTCCCCATTTTGTGGGTTTCAAAATAGATAAAATTCGTTTTTGCTTTTTTATGTGATTAAAAATAAGAGTCAGCGAAGATCCCTCTTCCCCCTCCACGATCACAAACATCATTCTGTCGTTTTCTTTTAGGTGGGATGCAATAAATTTTAAAATTTCAAAAAGTCACATGCACAGTTGAGGCTGTTATAAATTATATCTCTTTTTGTTTTATTTTTTTAAGGTAGGCCTCCTTCAAAAATCCGAAAAACTCTTTTTTTTTTGTTTTTGGGGAATTTTTCCCATTTTATATACATCAAAGTAGATCAATTCAAGGTGTTTTTATAGGTCATGTATAATATGAGGTAAACGCGTCTTTTAGAATATTCAAAAATAGGGAAAGCCATTCAAATCCCCAAAAAGTTTTTGGAACCTTTTTGGGGTTTGACCGTGTTTTTTTCATTTTTGAATCACCTAAAGGACTTATTTCCTTCAAATTATACAGGGTGTCCTGAAAAGATTGGTCATAAATTATACCACAGATTCTGGGGTCAAAAATAGATTGATTGAACCTCACTTACCTATATACAATAGTGCACACAAAAAAAGTTACAGCCCTTTGAAGTTACAAAATGAAAATCGATTTTTTTTTTCATATATCAAAAACTCTTAGAGATTTTTTATTTAAAATGGACATGTGGCATTCTTATGGCAGGAACATCTTAAAAAAAATTAAAGTGAAATTTGTGCACCCCATAAAAATTTTATGGGGGTTTTGTTCCCTTCAACCCCCCCCCCCTCCGAAACTTCTGTGTACGTTCCAATTAAATTATTATTGTGGCACCATTAGTTAAACACAATATTTTTAAAACTTTTTTGCCACCTAGTACTTTTTCGATAAGCCAGTGTTATCGAGATATTTTGAATATTTGTCGAATCCACCACATATTTGTATATGGTTAAGTACGATTTCTATATGGTTAAGTACCTGTTAATAATCTGAAAATTTATTTATAATTTACAGTTTTAGATAAATTTTGAAAAAGAAGCCGCATCTCGATAAAAGGTGACTTATCAAAAAAAACTAAGAGGCGAAAAAGTTTTAAAAACACTGTGTTTAACTAATGGTGCCACAATAATAGTTTAATTGGAACGTACACAAACATTTGGGGGGTTTAAGGAAACAAAATCCCCAAAAAATTTTTATGTAAATATATTAAAAAACAAGCCGCATCTCGATAAAAACTGGCTTATCGAAAAAATACTAAGAGGCAAAAAAGGTTTAAAAACGTTGTGTTTACCTAATGGTACCAGAATAATTAATTAATTGGAACGTACAAAAAAGTTTAGGGGGGTTTAAGGGAACAAAACCCCCATAAGATTTTTATGTGGTGGACAAATTTCACTATAATTTTGTTTTAAGATGTTCCTGCCATAAGAATGGTACATGTCTATTTTCAATAAAAAATCTCTAATAATTTTCGATATATTGAAAAAAATCGATTTTCATTTTGTAACTTCAAAGGGCTGTAACTTTTTTTATGAGCACATTTGTACTAAGGTAAGTTAGGTTCAATAGAACTATTTTTGCCCCCAGGATGTGTGGTATAATTTATGACCAATCTTTTCGGGACACCCTGTATATTATAACCTATAACAAATACATTGTCTTAATATTTTGAAGCCTATAAAATGGGGAAATCCCTAAAAACTCCTAAAAAACGGTTCCCGGATTTTTGAAGGAGCAGATAAAACCTCCAGCCATCACAAAAAAAAAAGGTATAAGCTTTTTTCCAAAAAAAAATAATGCATTGTGTTTATCTACACTAAACGTAATGGTCTATAGAAAATATACAATACAATATTATGTACATGTTTTGTAGGAACCTCAACCATACGTGTGAATTTTTGAAATTTTTAAATTGATTGCATCCTACATAAAAAAATAAAAACATAAAAATAATGGTTTTGGTGGTGGGGAGAGGGTGTGGGGGCGTGGAATGTTAAAAGTGCACGGAAGAACCGCGAAATAAGTAAGAATAGTTGCGAAGAAAATTATTGAAGAAGCACAGAAATTTGGACTGGAGCTAAATGAAGACGAGACCAAATAATATGATCATAGGAGATACAGTAGAAGAAGAAAAAGAAGACTTTAGTATAAGGTCTGTAATTAGTAAAAGCTATAACTTTAAAAGGTATCTTATATGGTCGCCTAAGTGCACATTCAGAGGAGCTTCTTGGAGAATATCAAAGTGGTTTTAGGCCTGGTCGATCAACAACAGACCAGATCTTTCTGCTAAGGCAAATACTGGAAAAACCAATGAATTCAATATCGACACATACCATCTTTCGTAGATTTTAAATCGGACTATGATAGTGTCCTACGAAATAAATTGTATGAATGGATGAATTCCACATCCCTGATAAACTGATAAGATTGGTTAAGGCTACAATGCGTAAAGTCGTTTGCAAAGTCGAAATACAGACCAACCAATCACAGGCGTTTGAAACAAATGTTGGGCTGCGACAGGGAGATGCGCTGGTGTGTTTCCTCTTCAACACAGCTCTGGAAAAGGCGGTCAGAGATGCACGAATAGAAAACAGAGGAAATATTTTTAATAAATCATTCCAAATTTTGGCATATGCAGATGACGTGGACCTAGTTGCCCGCACAACACGTAAACTAGAAGAAATGTATACCACCTCCTCAAATGCCTCAAAAAATATGGGCCTAAAAGTAAACAAGGAGAAAACTAAGATGTTGGCATCAACACTCAACAATAGAGCCAGAAACATCGGTCACCAATTCACTGTTGATAACTCTACCTTTGAAGTGGTGGACAAATTCACATACTTAGGCTGCCTGATCACCAAGGAGAATATCATGACTGAAGAAATCTAGCGAAGGATAATCCTAGCGAACAAATGCTATTTTGGACGGAGTAGATATATGAGAAGCAGAAACTTAAGCCAAAAAACAAAAATAACCATATACAAAACCCTTATACAACCAGTGTTGATATATAGATCGGAGACATGGACCATTTCCAAGGCAGATGAAAACCTTCTGCTTATATTTGAACGAAGGGTCCTGAGAGGAATATTCGGTGGCATTTGTGAAAATGGTATTTGGAGGAGGAGGTACACCTACGAGGTATACCACAGATATAAACATATATTTGGTGGTAAAGACGTAGTATCTCTCATAAGAATAGGAAGACTAAGATGGGCAGGGCATCTAGCAAGATCACAGCATAACAACCCTCCTAGAAGAATCCTTATGTCACAACCTGTGGGAAGTAGAAATAGGGGTAGGCCAAAACTTAGATGGAAGGATGGTGTAGATGAGGATGGGAGAAAAATAGACGCAGCAAACTGGCAACCGTTGGCAATGGATAGGACTGACGGGTGTAATAGACTTGGGAAGGTCGAGGCTCGTTCATAGGGCTGTAGCATCATTGATGATGATAATTTTAAAAGAGTGGAAACTTTTGAATACCTGTGTGTAGTATTCGATGATAATTAAAAAGAAAGAACCGAATCAATACAACCGAAGGTATTATTCTTAATAGAGTGAGCATGAACAATATTAGATATGCCGGCGATACCTTAGTCCTGCCTAATTGCAGAGAAGACCTTTAAAGTCTAATGAACAAAATATTGCTCTCTCTGAGCAATCCATAGGTATTAAAATAAATGGTGTTAGATTAAACAATCTGAGATTTGCCGACGACACCGTTCTGATCGCAGAAACACTTGAACAGCTACAGACATTGGTGAATAAGATAGCAGACTGCAGCGAAGAATATGGACTATCTTTGAACATTGAACATAAAGAAATCTAAATTTATGGTAATATCGAAATCAACACGAAATGTCCAAAATTTATATTTGCACAATGAAATTACAAAATCGAGTTAGCAAATACAAATATTTAGGCATTTTTATGAATGAAGACAACGATAGCTTAGCAGAAATCAAAATAAGAATAGAAAAAGCCAGATCTATATTCACTAAAATGAAGAGAGTGTTCTTTGGAAGAGATTTGAGCCTTGAAATGAAACTTCGCCTGATGAGATGTTACGTACTTTCTGTGCTGTTCTACGGAATGGAGTCATGGACGCTGAAAAAGATTGATACCAAAAAATTAGAGGCATTTGAACTGTGGATGTATCGCAGAATCTTGAGAATATCATGGACGGAGAGAGTCACAAACGTCGAGGTCTTGCGAAGAACGAATAAAGAAAAGGAAGTCATATTTACGATCAAAAAACGAAAACTGCAATACTTGGGACACATTACAAGAGGCGAAAGATATGAAAAAGGTCCCTAGGAAGAAGACGAAACTCCTGGCTAAAGAATCTACGAAAATAGTATAGCTGTAGCAACAACGAATTGTTTCGGTCAGTTGTTTGGAAAATACGTATAGCCCTGATGATCGCCAACCTTCGGAACGAAGATGGCACTTGAAGAAGAAATACAAAATAAATTAAACATTACGTATTTTTTATGGGAAATAAGCCACAATTTTACTAAAAAATGAATTTATTAACGTTTCGAAGCCCAAATCGGGTTTCGTTGTCAAAATACAAAATACTATTAAAATAAAATAAACATGTTGTTGCTAAGTAAAAAAAATTCTTCTAATAATTTATTTAATCTGACTCATTTATATTGGCAATTCAGACGTATATTATACATTTTAAAGTAGAAGACTTTAAAATGATATCGCCAATATTTATGAGTTGCGTTCCTGGGACGACTTTACTAAAAGATAGTTCATTCGATTACATGAAATCAATCCCAACTCAAGAATATCCGTCGCAAAAAAATCATAGCATGTGATCTGTCTTTAAAAAGACAACCAAATGCAACGATGACAGTAAAATTCTCGCGTTAGAGATTCCATAGTAAATCACGAGGGAAAACCAGGAAAAAACCTCGTGATACTATCCCGACATCGTAAGTATTTGGTCTTACATTTAATCTACCTTCAAAAAACTAATACCAAATTCTGACTTTAATATGTTTAAATTATTAATAATATTAATATTACATAGATATACAATGAGTAATACTAAAATATAAAATTTGTACTAACTCGATATGTTATTGACTTACTAATCGTGGTATTTTCTTTCTATTGACTTCCTCTTTCAGTATGGGTAACCACATCCTACTGCATTCTACCGAGGAATTTGCGACACAATTGGTTTCATTTAGCATAATTAGAGCCGCTTCTTTGATTTTTCTCTTTTTACTATCTGATTCTTTCAGGACTATACTTGAATCTCTCCACTTGAAGGTAGATTAAATGTAAGACCAAATACTTACGATGTCGGGATAGTATCACGAGGTTTTTTCCTGGTTTTCCCTCGTGATTTACTATGGAATCTCTAACGCGAGAATTTTACTGTCATCGTTGCATTTGGTTGTCTTTTTGAAGACAGATCACATGCTATGATTTTTTTGCGACGGATATTCTTGAGTTGGGATTGATTTCATGTAATCGAATGAAGTATCTTTTAGTAAAGTCGTCCCAGGAACGCAACTCATAAATATTGGCGATATCATTTTAAAGTCTTCTACTTTAAAATGTATAATATACGTCTGAATTGCCAATATAAATGAGTCAGATTAAATAAATTATTAGAAGAATTTTTTTTACTTAGCAACAACATGTTTATTTTATTTTAATAGTATTTTGTATTTTGACAACGAAACCCGATTTGGGCTTCGAAACGTTAATAAATTCATTTTTTAGTAAAATTGTGGCTTATTTCCCATAAAAAATACGTAATTATAAAAATGCCACAAGGAAATAGCTTCAGAACAAAATTAAACATGTGATCATTACGTCATAGTTATTAAACCAAATTCTATACAGGATAACGGTATGAAAATCCGAGATGCCACACTGGATAGAGTAGAGAAACTCATATATCTAGGAAGCAATGTCAATGGGAACTGGGATCCAACCTCATAAATTAAAAGCCGAATAGAACAAGCCTGAACTACCTTTGTCAAAGTGAGAAACGTACTTTGCAGCCACGATCTTAGTCCTTCGCGTTCGAATGGCATATTGCTATTTATTTCCAGTCCTACAATATGGACTAGAAGTGTGGACTCTAAGTGATGCTATGCTTAAATTCTCAGAAGTGTTTAAGATGTGGGTATGCAGACGACTACTAAAAATAAGCTGGGTCGATATAGTTACAAATAAGGAGGTCCTTAAATGGCCGAACCAAACAACACAACTGGTCAATGTTATAAAGCAGTGTTTCCCAAAGTGTGGGTCGCGACCCCCTGGGGGGTCGCAATGGGGTACTAGGGGGTCGCCGGAAATTTCCAAAATAAGACAAAAACACTACTTTGTTAAATCATGTATTTTTATTTTAATAAAACCGTAAATAAAAATTAACAATTAATTATCAAACGAAACATAAAACTAAATATTAAAAGTCCTTAAAAGTAAAAGAAAAAAATATATATATATAATGGATTTCTACGGCTGTCGCCGCCTCTCCATACCCAGCTTCCAATTTTTTCTATCGTAACACGTATCTTCATCTAATTGCCTCGAATCCATTGCGTCCTGAATATTGTCCCTCCAGCTTCTCCGTGGTCGTCCCCTTCTTCTTCTCTCCGGTGGGACCCACCCTAATATTTTTCTCGGCCAGCGAGTCTCATTCATTCTTTTAACGTGCCCGAACCATGTCAGCTGTCTCTTTTCAATATCGTCCATTATAGTTTTTTCCACCTTCATACGTTCTCTAATTGTTTCATTTCTTACATGTTCTAATCTGGAAACCTGACAACTTCTCCTCAAGAAGTCCATTTCTGTTCTAAGTAGCTTTTTTTTATTTCTTGCACTTATGTCCCAAACTTCTGCACCGTAGATTGTAACGCTCTTCATTATACTTTCATATATTCTTTTCTTTGTTTCCTTCCTGATATCTTTGTCCCATAAAATTGAATTGAGGGATCTAGTGATGCTTCTACCTTTATTGATCCTGTGTTGTATTTCATCTTCACTATTTCCTCGTTTGTTAAATATAGCTCCCAAATATTTGCATTGTTTCACACCAACAATATGTCCTTGTTCTAATGGTAGGTTTTCAATGTCTTCGTTTCCCACTATGAAGTATTCTGACTTATCCATATTTATTACTAATCCTGACTGTTGGTAATGCTCATTTAGCTTCCGTATCATATAGCTTAAGTCATCTTGATCTTGGGCTATTACAACTTGGTCGTCCGCAAAGTATAATGCAAATAGGGAGTCATCTCCCACTTTCAGTCCCATCAGTTTTACTGCTTTTGTCCACCTCTGTAAGGATTGGTCAATGTATATTTTAAAGAGAGTGGGAGATAGACAACATCCTTGTCGGAGGCCTTTTGAAGTATTAAATGCCTCAGTGAAATTTTTGCCGTTTTTGATTCTGGTGTTAGTGGTCTCATACAACATTTTAGTTGCTTGTATGAGTTTTCCATCGATACCGATGTCTTTCATTGAATTCCATAGTTCTGTAATGGGGACACTATCATAGGCTTTTTCTAGGTCGATAAGAGCGATGTGGGTTTCCTGATTTCTTTGTATTCTTTTTTCTAGTGCTATTTTTAAAGTGAAGAGATCGTCTACCGTTGAACGTCCCGCACGAAAACCAGCTTGTTCTTCAGCTTGCTTTCCTTGAATTTCTTGTTCTATTTCATTTCTTAATAGCCTGGAGTATAATCTTCCAATGGTGCTGATGACTGCAATTCCCCTATAGTTTTTGGGGTTATTTTTAGGTCTCTTCTTATGTATGGGAGTAATATGTGATGTTAGCCATTCATCTGGTACTTTTTCTCCATTCAGGCATCTTTCGAAAAGATTTTTAAGCATATCCCATAGTTTGGGTGGTCCATATTTTATTAATTCAGGATTAATTCCTCCAGCTCCGGGTGCTTTCCGGGATTTCATATTTTTAATAGCTTCTTCCACTTTGGTTTTATCTAGTTGTATTTCGTGTTCACTCTGTATATCATTCTCTTTTTCTTGTATTCTTGTTATGTATTGTGGTCGTTTTTCTACCAATAATTCCTTAAAATGTTGTTCCCATTCGGCATCAGATATACTCTTAATTGTGTGTCCACCTTTATGTGATGTTCTGACATTCTTTATCATCTTCCATGCTTCTGAACTCCTAGTTCCTCCTAATTGTTGTCTATGTATTCACATTTTTTGATCCAGGTTGCGTTTTTTCTTTTAATCACTTCTCTTTTTACTTCTCTATTTAGGTCCCTGTATTGTTGTTGAATCTCAACGTTTTCCTGATTTTGTAGACGTTGTAGGTGAAGTTGTTTTTTCTTCTCTATTTTCTCTTCGATATCTTTATCCACCATTCTGGTTTCTTTCCGTTTTCTAAGTTTCCTAGTGCTTCTTGTGCTGCTTGTTTTATGCATGCTTTTATGTGATTATATTCTTCTTCGGTTGTTCTTTGTTCTTGACTTAGTTTCTGTTCAAGTCTGTTACGGTAAAGATATTGTGTAATTTCATGTTGTAAGCTATTAATATTATATTTTTCTATTTCTGGATCATATGAATTCCTTTTGTGTTCTTTTTCTTCGGAGTTATTTTGTTTTGGTATAAATGGAACATAAATTTTACCGATTACTAAGCAGTGGTCTGATCCGCAATCAGCCCCTCTGAAAGCTCTAACATCCTGGATGCTAAATTTTGCATTTTGTCTCGAGATTAGATAGTCAATGACTGACTTAAGTCCACGTGTATGTTGGTACCAAGTAAATTTATGGATGTCCTTATGTTCAAAGAATGTGTTGTATATTTTAAGTTCATACTCCTCGTTCATACTCCATACTCCAAAAGAAAAAAATAAAGTCATATATTACAATGTTAATGAGACCCATGCGCCTGTTTTTTTGAAACTAGTCTTTCAAATCTAGGCTGTGTATTTGAGACACACACACAATTATATCGTTTTCAAGTACGAGACGATTTCTCACTTTTGTTTTAATGGCAGTCATAGACGAGAAACTTAACTCACATAAATATGATGTTACAAATGGAACCAAACATTTTACAGCTTCATTCGCCAACTGAGGGTATTCCTACATCTTTTTGGTCAAAAATTCGTCCGGGTTCTGGGAAAAAAATTGGAGCTTCAACATTCCATCACTTGATATTTCAATAAGTTGTTATTTCATGTTTATTGGTATTTCAGCATGTTGAAAGGAATCGGCTAAAAACGGATTCAGTATCCATCTGCAACTGTCGTAACTGTTTTGAATTTCTTTTGGGAAATAATCACAAAGCTGTTGTTTTAAATTAAGGAAAGTAACTTGCATGCCTGCATAAACTTGTTCAAAATTTGTAGCACTGTATTTCCCCAAAATTACCCCATGACCTCCCCGGTACTTCTTCCCAAAAAATTCATGGCCCCTCCCGAAAATCAATCCTGGATCCGCCCTTGTAACACCTTCTAGGCTTCTACAACTTGCAAGCCATAACGGATGCTGAGACTAAGGAAGATGAGGGAATTTTACAATTTATAAAAAAACTTACAAAAAAAATTCCCTCATCTTCCTTAGTCTCAGCATCCGTTATGGCTTGCAAGTTGTAGAAGCCTCGGAGGTGTTACCAGAGAAGGTTCCATTGTTTTCAGTCTGGTAGGATGTAGGATAACATTTTTGGATGTTGTCTTATATGCTATTAGATTGAACACTTAGTTTTTTGATAGCAGTTGCCGCTAGGGCATCCCTGACATTTCTTTCATTGCAATCCGTGACTGCACGCCGGCGTTTGTCCTAGTTGGGTCAGTGAGAGCAGCATATGTGCCTCCTGACGAGAGACTAATAAGTTTCGAAACCGGTAGAGGTGCTTGTTGCACTCTCTAATTGAACTGGAATAATCATGCGGCTGTAATTTCGTGTTGCAACGAAATTGAAAATGATTATTCATTTTTGATTTATATGTTTACTCCGATTGGAGTACGAAGGGAACCATTCTCGTTGGAACTTTACCGCGCTGAGCAGATGGGACGTGAATTATAAATTGTAAAATTCCCTCATCTTCCTTAGTCTCAGCATCCGTTATGCCTTGCAAGTTGTAGAAGCCTCGGAGGTATTACCAGAGAAGGTTCCATTGTTTTCAGTCTGGTAGGATGTAGGATAACATTTTTGGATGTTGTCTTATATGCTATTAGATTGAAAACTTAGTTTTTTTATATAATTTTACTCTTTCTGGCCTCCTTCCATATGCTCCTAGTGTTGTGAGAAAGTCTTTTGAACCATAATTTCATGTAATTTAATACTTGACCTTGCTTATAAATATCAATAAATGGAATATAATATAATAGGAATGTCTTTATTCACAAGAATCAGTTAACAAACAAATAAATAATTCAAATGATTATAATTAAGCAGAATAGTGTCAAAATAAATACAGGATACAAATGTAGTAAAAAATATACAATTATTTTAATAGTTGTTTGCAATGGACATGATGAATTAAAAAACAATAATTAACTTATACATAAAACTTTTTTTTTAAATTAGGCAAAAACAAAAGTTCCTAAACCAACAACCAAAACATCATTCTTTCCTCAAATAATTCCTCGAGCTAACTATTTCACCAAATACTCATTTGCCGAATATGGTTCAAAGATATAAGATCGCTTACCGATTTCTTAAATGTGTTTTAAATGCATTCATTTTTTTTTGAATCCTGAGAAAAAAGTCCCTAAAAACTTCTATAATGTTTATTTTAATAAGTTACAGGGATGAAAAAAAAAAGTGAAAATATAGTGTCATTTTTAATTTTAAATATCTTAGTTAAATGGTTTATTGGTTATTCTAAGGGACTTTCAGCCCTCGGTAATAATGTAATATTTCATTCTGCAAAGCAGAAGCAAACATTTTTGGTCTTTTCATAAATAAGGAAAAGACAAAATACATGATAATAGGAGAAACAGATAAAGAAAAAGAAGACAATTTCACATTGGAGATAGAAGGAGAAAATTCATGCGCGTTTAAAAGAGTTTCAGAATTTACTTACCTGGGTGTAAAAGTAGATGAAAAGGGACATGGAGAAGGGGAGATAAAAGCAAGAATAGCAAAAGCAAATAAAAAGTATGGAGCATTGCGTCCATTAATGAAATCCAAAGATGTCTGAAGAAAAACAAAAATAAGAATCTACAAAACAGTTATCAGACCTACAGCTACATATGAATGTGAAACATGGGTGCTTAAATAATCAGAAATAGACCTTTTAGAAAGAGGTGAGAGGAAAGTACAACGAGCAACATATGGAGGCGTGAAAATAGATGGTCAATGGAGAAGAAGAAATAATAAGGAACTTGAAGAACTATGTAATGAACCAAAATTAACGACGGCAATCAAAGCACAGAGAATCCGATACTTAGGACACATTGAAAGAATAGGAAAGGCGAGAATGCCAAAAATGGTTCTATTACATAAACCAATACGAAAAAGAAGAATAGGAAGACCAAGAAGGAGATGGAAGGACAGCGTATACAGGGTGAGTCATGAGGAACTGTACATACTCCTACCTCGTATAGAGGCTTCTATGGGGAATAACAAATGACCATTAAAAAGTGTCTGCTCCCATTGTTTAATAATATACAGGGCGAGTTTCGCATTTTGACAGAAATTTGTATTCGTCATAATTTTTGAACGGTCAGATCGATGTGTCTCTTATTTTGGCCAATCGTTACACTATTATTACCTAATCAACTAATTTATTCAATCTAGAAAGAAATCAGGTCCGGCATTAAAACAATTAGTTCGTTTGGGTCTTAGAAAAAATTTCACCCTGTATACGCTTTTTGAAAACTCTAATATGAATTTTACAAATTAGACAAATAGGCAATTAAAATGGCATATTTATTTTTTTCCGCACACGATTACTTAATTTTTTATAAAAAAATCAAATTTCACTATGAATTAAAAGTTTGGTAAAGTGAACCATAGATTTAAAAAATAACTTTTATTACAAAAATTAATTTTTTTTGCACAAATAAGTAATTTATGTTACCATCCAATCAACTGATTTATTCAAACTAGAGAAAAATCAGGTCCGGATTTAAAAAATTAGTTCGTTTGGGTCTTAGAAAAAATTTCACCCTGTATACGCTTTTTGAAAACTCTAATATGAATTTTACAAATAAGACAAATAGGCAATTAAAATGGCCTATTTATTTTTTCCCCACACGATTACTTAATTTTTTATTAAAAAATCAAATTTGTCAAAATCGGAATTTTCTAAAAATGAAAAAAAAATGAACTCACGGTTTAACTCGCTACAACTCTGTTCCATTTTAATATTTTTTTTCTGAAATTTTTACAGCACATACCTCTTACCATTATGAAGACTATGAAAATTGTTGTAGACTTTCAGTCTTCTTCTTGTAAAAGCTGCAAACTTGTAAATCGCAAAAATTAGGTGGAAAAATTTAAAATTTATCAATTTGATCACGTCTATGTTAAACTATAGAGTCCAAAAGAAGTGTTATGGGAAGTTTTAGATCTAGACGTGTTATAGAAAAAAAAAATGGTAAAACTTTTAAGTTTAAGAAAAACGTTGTTTTTGTAAATTAATTTTTGTAAAAAAAGTTAATTTTTTTAAATCTATGCAAAAACTTTGCCAAACTTTTTATGCATAGTCAAAAATTCATATTAGAGTTTTCAAAAAACGTATACAAGGTGAAATTTTTTCTAAGACCCAAACAAACTAATTTTTTAAATCCGGGCCTGATTTTTTTCTAGTTTGAATAAATCAGTTGATTATGTGATAAAATAAATTAAATATTTGTTTAAAAATAATTCATTTTTGTAATAAAAGTTATTTTTTTTTAAATCTATGGTTCACTTTACCAAACTTTTTATTATTCATAGTCAAATTTGATTTTTTTTATAAAAAATTAAGTAATCGTGTGGGGAAAAAATAAATACGCCATTTTAATTGCCTATTTGTCTAATTTGTAAAAATCATATTAGAGTTTTCAAAAAGCGTATACAGGGCGAATTTTTTTCTAAGACCAAAACGAACTTATTTTTTAAATCCGGGCCTGATTTTTTTCTTGTTTGAATAAATCAGTTAATTGGTGGTAACATAAATTAAATATTTGTTCAAAAAAAATTAATTATGGTAATAAAAGTTAATTTTTTTAAATCTATGGTTCACTTTACCAAACTTTTAATTCATAATCAAATTTAATTTTTTTATAAAAAATTAAGCAATCGTGTGCGGAAAAAAATAAATATGTTATTTTAATTGCCTATTTGTCTAATTTGTAAAATTCATATTAGAGTTTTCAAAAAGCTTATACAGGGTGAAATTTTTTCTAAGACCCAAACGAACTAATTTTTTTAAAGCCGGACCTGATTTTTTTCTAGTTTGAATAAATCAGTTGATTGGGTGGCAATAGTGTAACGATTGACCAAAATAAGAGACACATCGATCTGACCGTTCAAAAATTATGACGAATACAAATTTCTGTCAAAATGCGAAACTCGCCCTGTATATTATTAAACAATGGGAGCAGACACTTTTTAATGGTCATTTGTTATTCCCCATAGGGGCCTCTATACGAGGTAGGAGTATGTACAGTTCCTCATGACTCACCCTGTATGAAGACTTAAAAAAAAGTAATATTGTAAACGTGAAACAAAAAGCATTGGACAGAAAACAATAGAAGGAAGTGATGAAGAAATGTATGGAAAGACTATAAGGAATATTAAGTGTAGTATTAAGTGTTTTATATAAACAAATGTAATATTGTATAATATATTATAGTAGTATAGGACTATAGGATATAGCATTATATATAATATGTAATAGTAATTGTAAGGAAAAATTAAATCTTTCAGCCCTAGGTCTTCACGGCCTGTTGAGCTTAATAAATAATAATATGAAAGATTACATTATTACCGGGGGCAGGAAGTCCCTAAAAACTTCTATAATGTTTATTCTAATAAGTTACAGGGGTGAAAAAAAAGATAAAATAGTATATAATAGTGTCATAATAAATATAACAGTGTCATTTTTAATTTTAAATATCTCATTCAAATGGTTTATTGGTTATTCTAAAGGACTTTCAGCTCTCGGTAATTAGTCTTTCATTCTGCGCCTAAATTTTTCAAAAATACTTATTAGTTTAAAACACATGGTCGCGAAATTTTGCGGGTATGCCCTTAAATTTGATAGAATTATTTTCCAATTTAGACACATCTAGTAGCAATTTCTTATAAAATTTTATCTCCCTGTCTATGTATAGGCAGATTATTTTATTCGTATACTTAAATTAGTTTTATGATGTTTATTTAAAATATTATGTTTTTATTTTTGAAGACAAATATGGACTTTGAAGACTCATAAATAAACTGATCGTCAAAAGTTAGGGATATAGAAAATTATACTGATTTTCATATTTGATTTTTTCGCGAACAGACGGATTCCGCTATTTTTTTGATTTTAGTCTTTTCTTTAGTATTTACACAGTTGTGCAAAGGTTTACTCAAACTTATTTTTTGTACTTATACCGGGTAAAAAAAAATATGTTTTTCTTGTGTTAAGTTTGAGACACCCTGTAGGGAGAACGAGGTACAAATGTGAGTATACATCAGAATATTATTGTAGTCTTATGTTTTGTGAATATGCTGTTGTTTGAATGTCCCTGATATCTTTAGAAACAAAAAAAATAGACAGTTTTGTAATTTAACATGTGTTTTAACCGAAACAAAAGTTTGAGACACCTTGTAGGGGGAAAAAAGCACAAAGGTGAGTACACCCCGATATTATGTTGTAGTCTCATATTTTTTGAATATTTTATTCTTTTAATTTTTCTGATATCTTGAATAACAAAGAAACTAGACGGTATAACTCTTTAATATGTTTTTCTATGTTTCACGTGTGTCATGTGACGCATGTCGTCAGTTAAAACACATATTAAAGAGTAATATCGTCTAGTTTCTTTGTTATTAAAGATATCAGAGAAACTAAAAAAAATAAAATATTCACAAAATATGAGACTACAACAAAATATCGAGGTATACTCACCTTTGTGCCTTTTTCTCCCTACAAGGTGTCTCAAACTTTTGTTTCGGTTAAAACGCATGTCACATTATAAAACCGTCTATTTTTTTATTTATAAAGATATCAGGGATGTTCAAAAAACGAAATGTTCACAAGACATAAGACTACAATACGATTTAGATATATACTCCCATTTGTACCTCGTCCTCCCTACAGGGCGTCTCAAACTTAACATGAGAAAAACATTTCTTTTCTTCCACCCGGTATAAGTACAAAAAAAAAAGTTTGAGTAAACCTTTGCATAACTGTGTAAATACTAGAGGAAAGTCTAAAATAATAAAAAAAAATTAGCGGAATCCGTTAATCTGTTCACGAAAAAATCTACTTTAAAAATTCAGCAGAATTTTCTATAACTGTTGACGAGCAGTTTATTTATGTTCATGGTACAGTCATTACACTAAGTGAAATAGGCATAATCGTCAAAAATTTAATATGCATTTATAATATTTACATATATTAATGAAACTTGCTGTATAATTCACTCTATAAAATAAAAAAAATGAATACAATCATTAAAATCAAATAATAAAATAAACACAAAAAATCTGCTCCCATATAGTATGGTATAGTTAGACGTAAACCCAGACATCCAAAGTGAAAGTTATCCTCCAACACCAAATTATTCTATATGGTCCACATAATGTTCAGAAAAAAGTCACACCATTTTGAGCGTCGGGTTTGGTGGGGGGAGAGGGGGGAGAAATCTGCAAATTCGTAGTTTTTTACGTTTTTCGTCAATATTTCTAAAACTAAGCGGTTTAGCATAAACAACCTTCTACACAAAATTGTTCTACATTAAATTTGAAATAAAACAGGCCCTATGCATAACTCTTCTAAAATGAACGGTTCCAAAGTTACGGAGGTAGTATAGTATAATTGGTCCAAAAAAGGCCTAACCTGACATCCAAAGTAAAAGTTTTCCTTCAACACCAAATTGTTCTATATGGTCCACATATTGTTCAGTAAAAAGTTAAACCATTTTGAGCGTCCGGTTTGAGGGGGCGATGGGGAGAAGTCGGTAAATTAGTAGTTTTTTTACGTTTTTTGTCAATGTTTCTAAAACTATGCCTTAGCGTAAGGAATGTTCTATAGAAAAATATCATACATAAAATTTAAAGCAAAAAAGGTTGCATACATAATTGTTATAAAATCAACGGTTCCAGAGTTACGGAGGGTGAAAAGTGGAGGTATTCGATACTTCTTATATTTACCGATTTCTACCCCCTCTCCCCCCCAAACCCGACGCTCAAAATGGTGTGACTTTTTTCTGAACATTATGTAGACCATAAATATAGAACAATTTGATGTTGGAGGATAACTTTCACTTGGGATGTCTGGGTTTTTGGTATAGTTATATCATAAATATTGCCCAAAAAATATAAAAAGTATCGAAAACCTCGAGTTTCACCCTCCGTAACTCTGGAACCGTTGATTTTATAACAATTATGTATAGAACATTTTTTGTTTTAAATTTCATGTAGAACATTTTTTTGTATAACATTGTTTACGCTAAAGCACAGTTCTAGAAATATTGACGAAAAACTTAAAAAAACTACTAATTTACCGGCTTCTCTCCCATCTCCCTCCCAAACCGGACGCTCAAAATGGTGTAACTTTTTACTGAACAATATGTGGACCATATAGAACATTTTGTTGTCGGAGGAAAACTTTTAGTTTGGATGTTTGGGTTAGGCCTTTTTTTGGACCAGTTATACAATACTACCTCCGTAACTTTGGAACCGTTCATTCTAGAAAGATTATGCGTAGGGCCTTTTTTATTTCAAATTTAATGTAGAACAATTTTGTATAGAGGGTTGTTTATGCTAAACCGCATAGGTTTAGAAATATTGGCGAAAAACTTAAAAAACTACGAATTTACTGATTTCTCCCCCCTCTCCCCCCAAACCCGACGCTGAAAATGGTGTGACTTTTTTCTGGACATTGTGTGGACCATATAGAACAATTTGGTGTTGAAGGATAACTTTCACTTTGGATGTCTGGGTTATGCCATCTTTTGGATCAACTATACTATACTAATAGTAAATATGTTAATGATTATAATCTTAGGTAGTTTAATTTAACGGATCTCATTACAGATAAATAAAATCCTAATTAAATATAACTCGTTTTCATTATGGTAGGGGACCAAAGTATGCTAAATGTGCAGTCATTCGTGCGTTATGGGGACCCATTGGCTTGTGAAGAGTAGGTCCTAAAACCAAAAAAAGTTAAGTAAAGTTTTCCATTTTAGTGGGGACTTTCCATTTTTAATTTAAATTTCCATTTCCAACAATCGTTTTTTTAGATTATAGAAAAATGTCTCGAAAAAAGATACTTATTTTTACGTAAGGAATCCAAATCTGCAATAAAAAACGGGGGCTCTAATTTAAGATTTTAAAGTAACCCCCACGCCACCTCCGTGGGGGTCGTGTTTGGTTCCATTCGATAGATTTTTCAAAAATATTGAATAAGTGTATTTTTCAGTTTTTCGATCTGATGTTCATTTCGCGAAATATCGCGGGATTCATATTAAAAATTTTAAATTTACCCCCCACCCCTCTCCGTGGAAAGTCGTGTTTGGTATCATTCGAAAGATTTTTAAAAAGTATTGAGCACGTATTTTTTTTAGTTTTTCGATCTGTCGTTCATTTCGCGAAATATTCGCTTTTTTTGTGAAACTTTAAGACTCGCCCATTTCCTTACGCCAATCGACAGATTTTTGAAATATGTACTGTTTCGCATGTACTTAACTTACCTTATCTTAATCTGACGATTTCGGGATTTTCTAAGGATAGATTTTTTTTCGGCCACCCCTTAACAAACTCGCCTACCTTAAGAGCCAATATATGATAGAGGTACATTTTCAGGGTACGAGGTTTCTCCACATGTAATAATCTGACGTGCTCGAGTAACTGCAAAAATCCCCGCTTGGGTTCCCCTTCCATTACAATTAAAATTTTGGATCGATTATACGAATTAAATAAAATATTTATAAATAATAATAACAAGAATTTAAATTGTTGATAGTTCCCAAAAATAAACATGATAAAATACCTCTATTAAAATTTTTATGCACGTAGTAGAGAAATAAATCTTTGCACATAAAGATTGTCCTTGTTAAAATTACGCTGTTAAATTAGTAAACAAGTGTCTGAAGACGATATCGAAAATTTAACACTTGGTATTTAACAACTATAGTATTTTTACTACAAAAGCGTTATTACGTAGGTCAAAATTTTTGACGTAAGAGAACTGTCAAAACATTAGAATGTGAGTTTTCATTATTTCCATGTTTATAATAAACATGGCAATAATGAAAAGTCACATTCTAATGTTTTGACAGTTCTCTTACGTCAAAAATTTTGACCTACGTAATATCGCTTTTGTAGTAAAAATACTATATGATAATATGTACAGCGAAAATCAAAATAGTATATCCTAACTCTTAATTTTTATTATAAACAAAATGGTGATTTTTTGAAAAAATCGTGTTACTCGTATAATATTTTTTCTAATTAAAAATTAGTGTTACCCATTTTTAACGAAAAGAAATAAATAAGCAAACATAGATGTCTTCTGATGGATGGATGTTTAACCAGTTTAATCACATATTAACCATATTAATCACAGGTTTGGAAAGGCTGACACTGATGAATGTCTATACTGCAGACACCCGGACACTGTTACACATACGATGCTAGAGTGCAACAGATGGATAGTAGAAAGAAATAGAATGGAAAGAGAGACAGGTGTGAATTTTGTGACAGTGCGAGAAATGATTGAGAGAATGATGAAAATAAAACTGGTTGGACTAGCATACACAACTATATCCGTGTAGTGATCAAGAAGAAAGAAGAGGAGGAAAAACAGCTGTACCAACGATAGGGGTGAGAGGGAAATATATTGTGAGTAGAAGGCAGAGGGAATAAGTTTTGACGAGAGGCGAATAGGTGAGATATATTGTATGAGACAGACTGTGGGAAAGAAGCTCTAATTAAAAAAAAGCCCAATCTTGGGACCAAAAAAAGGGGGGAACGGGGAAAATGAAGGGCCTCCTTGCTTACAGTCGGTGGACAAATGAAGGTAAAGTGCTTCGGAAGCGATGTCGACCTTGCAGCGGCCATTCCGCTTTCGGAGCGCTGGATGACAGAGGAGGGTCTGGTTTAGCAGGTAGGCATGCGGGGTAGCCTCGGTGACGAGAGAGCGTTTTAAAGTACCTCGGGAACTATCGCTGGTACTACGAAGAATGAATCCTGCACTAAGGTCAGTCAGGCGGCGTTCTGGACTGTCTTTTGAAGATTCCAGACCCCCTCTTTAAAGATGAAAAAAAAAGTTTAATCACATATTGGAGGAAAGAAACCATATACAATTTATAATAAATATAACAAGTATGAGAAGAGCCGAACCAAGTATGAGAAGGACTGGTTAGAGTTATATGTTGAATGGTGCAAAAAAATAAAGAAATAATAAAAACAAAGTCAAAGAGGAAAAATCGATATGGTACAGAAAAGCAAAAAATCAATGAAATAAGGGAAATAATAAAGGGCTATTATCCCCGAAAGACGAATAGAAACTAGGAATAGACTGAATAGAGCCAGTGTGAAAAACTAAAAGAAGGGCAAAAACTATAGCAAATGATAAACTTATTCCGCAAGGTGAATGAAATCAGGGAAGAGTTATTGGTGTGATGAAGAATGTCTTAAAATAGCAGAGGAAAAGAAAATGTTAAGGCAATTTACATTAACAAAAATACCGGAGGGACCGCAGACGTTTGGATACAATTAGCGTCTCTTTGCAAAGACAATGACGTCGACTTTGCAAACTAACAAGACACTTACTCAACACACACACACTAACAAAAAATGATGGTATGAATCAGAGTAACAAAGACCAAAGTAGAATAATGAGAATGGTGTGTAGACGAAATAAAAAAGAATGTGTCTGTACTTTGTACGCACGTAAGAAGTTATACTTCTATTATATGATTTCAACGAAATAAATATACTTTCAACAGGTTTTTGTATTTTATTTAAAGATTAAACTAATTTGTACTTACTACTTTCAAGAAATTTTTATTGAAACAATAAGAAAAATAAAAAAAAATAGAAAACACACGAATTCGAACCGGCGACCTCTCGATCTTCGGTCACACGCTCTACCAACTGAGCTATACTCCCTTTGCTTTGACAGGTTACAAGATTTCTCATACATACTGACAAATTTAATAGACCAAAAGTGAAGTATACAAAAATACTTTAAATATACTTATTACTATTATAAAATATCTTATTCCAAAGGAAGACAAATCCAAAGACATAAAAATTATAATAAATATATTTTTCTACAACCATGTTAAAAATGCAATTTTTAGCACTCCATAGGAGCGTTAAAAATGCTACTTTAAGCCACTAGTGCTTTAAAATATTTTTAAGGCACTGCAGTTGGTATTGACCGTATACACAATTTTGATGTAATGTCAAAAAAATATAAAAATGGAATGTCACTCCCGTTCAAGTAAAATTTTTTGAAGATATTGTCCTGTAATTACGTTTGTAGAAAAAATATTGTAATGAGTGTTAAAAAGTACATTTTTACAGCACTCATGTGAATTGCAGAACTCGCTATCGCTCATTCTGCAAATTTTCACATGCGTGCCTTAAACGTGTACTTTTAACACTTATATCATAAATAACTATTACTAATAGCCCAGTCGGGATAGCATTTGACCTTGCATTAGGAGCTGCCCCAAATTTTATTTTGTCAGTCTTTAGAGGGGGTCAATAGTAGTGTAAATTTAAAATCTGGACTGAATTCCACCGTTGCGTTAGCCGCCATCTTGATTTTAAACGAGAACTGTTTTTGCTCAATATCTCCGCCATTTTCGACTTTTCGATAGAAAGTGTAGACACTGAAATTATTGAAAATACGATTTTCTATAATTTCGTTTATTATGATTTTTTTCGTGCGGTCGATATTTTCCGAGTTATGGGGGGGAAATACTGACAGTTAGAGCATAATTATTGAATTATTGAATTATCTCGTTTATTATTAGCTTAACAACAAACATATACGTATACAAAATCGAAGAGAATTAAATATTGTAAAATTTTGATCCCTTTAATTTTTTTGATAAAATCAATATTTAAGTTAGTACGTACGGGGTAAAAGTGCGAGGGTAACACCTGATTGATTTTATAGCATTGGTTTTTGTTCAATATCTCCGCCATTTTAAACTTTTCGACAAAAAGTGTAAGGATTGAAATAGTTGCAATTACGATATACTACAATTTTTTGAGAAAACCAGTGGCGGGTCAAAGAGGGGGGGATGGGGAAATTCTCTCCCCCACAGGGTCCAAAATTTAAAAAAAAAATTGTTGGAATATAAAAATATATATTAGCTGACATGAAACTTAAAATATCGACAGACAAATTCAACCAATAGAACCCGCTAGTTAATAAAATGAAGTGAAGTGAATGCATAATATAAGGTATTATTTATGTCTTTTATGTACTTAGTTTGGTTGGTGTTTCATTAGAAGTTTTAAAAATTGTATAAAATATAATTCTCTTTATTTCTGTTTATGTACAATTATGTCGTAAAATTTATAATAAGTGGGACAATTCAATAATTATGCTTCCCCTCCGCTTCCAATATTTTCCCCCTTAACTCGGAAAATATTGATCGGATAAAGAAATTGTGCAATAGAATATGTAGGAAATTGTATTTCCAAAAATTTTATTTCCTACCGTTTTTGTCGAAAAGTTGAAAATGGCGGAGATATTAAGCAGTAACGGTTCTCCTTTAAAATCAATATGGCCGCTAATGCAACCGCGGAGTTCAATCGCGATTTTAAATTTACACTACTATTGATCTCCCCTAATGGATAGAATTATAAAATTTTTGGGCAGCTCGGAAACAATATTCAATTCAATAATTATGCTCCCCCCACCACTTTTTACTATTTTCCCACTTATCTCGGAAAATATCAACCGCATGAAAAAAAATTGTTAAAAAGAAATTGCAGGAAATCATATTTGGAACAATTTTATTGAAAATGGCGTAGATATTTAACAAAAACAATTGCTATAAAATCAATCAGGTCTTACGCTCCCTCAATTACCGTATAAGTACTACCTTAAATATTAATTTTGGTAAAAAAATGAAAGAAATCAAAATTGTGTAGAATTTAATTCTCCCTATTTTTGTATAGGTACATTTTTGTCGTAAAACTAATAATAAACGAGATAATTTAATAATTATGATCCAACTGTCACTATTTTCCGCCATAACTCGGAAAATATCGACCGCACGAAAAAATTGTAATATAAAAATTATACAAAATAACATTTTCAATAATTTTGGTTGGAATACTTTTTGTTGAAAAGTTGAAAATGGCGGAGTTATTGAGCAAAAGCGGTTCTAGTTTAAAATCAAGATGGCGGCTAACGCAACGGCGGAATTCAGTCGAGATTTTAAATTTACACTACTATTGACCCCCTCTACAGATCAGAAAAATAAAATTTGGGGCAGCTCCTAATGCAAGGTTAGGCCTGTTATTCGTCTAACCCGACTGGACTATAAAAACACTAATAATATATTCTTTTCACGCACACCTTATTTGCGCTACATAAAGATGTAGTATAGAGATTATTCATAATACCATACTGTCGGTGTGCGCATGCGCCAGGGAATGTAAAAATTCACCCTCGTGCCTAAAGAAGTATAACTTCAAAAAGAATTTAACGAGTACATACATCAAAAGTACAAGAAATATTTCGGAAAAAACAAGTACGGTCATGTTATCAAGAAACCAAAAACTCGGAAAGGGGTACCAGAATTACAATTCATACATGAAAAAATAAGATAGGGCAGTCACGAGTAAAAAAGAATTGGTGAAAAATTTCCTTATAGAGCAGGGGTGGGCAAAAGCCGGCCCGCTGGCCGGATCCGGTCCTTTTGCTTATTTTATCCGGCCCATTGAGAAATCCCGCAAGCAACTTTTTTAAGAGCGTAATGCATTCATTTTTTTCGAATCCTGAGAAAACTAATAAGTATTTTTGAAAAATTTAAACGCAATGAAATATTACATTACCGACAGCCGAAAGTCCCTGAAAACTTGTATAATGTTTATCACAGAGGTGAAAAAAAAGAGAAAATTTAGTGTGATTTTTAATTTCAAATTATGTCTTTCTCCTTTTAATGATGGTCAAAAGTTCTCTGTTCCTTTTCCTTTGTGTGCAACACCATTTCGTTCGTAATATGATCGGTCCATGTTATTTTCATAATTCCCCTAAAAAGCCACATCTCAAAAGCTTGCAGCTTTTTCGTTAAGTCAGCATTAACAATCCAATAAAGAAGAAAAGAATGGACATAACGTTTTTATTATTATCCCGGTTTTTATAGCGTTCTCCGTCTTCCGGTTGCCAGTTTCCAGCTTCGTCCGTCCTTGCATTCGTCAGGAAGAAGGTTCCTTTCCGACATTGCCTTCTGAATGCCGCCTAGCCAGGATTGTTTTGGCGTTCCTCTCTTCCTTATTTCCCTTGGCGTCCATTTTAAAATTTGTTTTGGCAGCCTGTCGTCGTCCATTGACTTCGTACATGACCATACCAGATCAGTTGTCTCCGTTGAATTTCGTCTATGATGGTTGACTTGACATAACATTTTACCATCCGATATTAGATTTGCAGATTTAATCTTTGGTTACTCAGAAATTTCCTCTTCTTCAAAAAGGCTGCTCTTGATTACTCTATTGTTGATCGAATTTCTGAAGTTTATTTTCTATCTGGATCCTTGTTATGGCTTAATATAATGTATATGTATATAAGCTGTACACTTTCGTGGAAGTTATAGCTGTTTTTCACTTTAATGATCCGTTTAGACATGGGGGATCAGCCTACTTTTCTTCTAATCTGTCTCCTCAAAGCTTCTGGTGTGTCTTCGTTTCCGTCACTACTTTTCTCCACTCATTTCGGTTCTCAGTCTTTTTTTCCAGTTTCGCATTCCCATAACTCTTAAGTCGTTTTCGACTTGCTGTTTCCATCTTGCTTTTGGTCTGCCTCGTGCTCTTGTCTCAGGGGGTATCCAGTTGGTAATAACTTTAATGGGATCATCTTCACTTTTTCTACTTATATGACCATACCACCTTATTCTTCGTGCTTTTGCTTCTTTCACTATGTTTTCTCCTTCCATCCATTGTTCTATTTCGTGGTTCATCCAGGGTTTTCTTTCGTTTTCATCTTCTTTCTTTCTTCTTCTTTTAACGTTAGGGTGTTGGTTTCTATGGCATACATTACCACTGGCCTTATGGTAGTCTTATATATTTGCATCTTTGTATTTCTGCTTAATTTTTATCTTTTATTATTTTTTTATTTTTGTGATAAGGCCTATTCCCTGCTTGTAGTTTCTGTTTCAGGTCTATCCTTTCATTATCTCTACTAATCATCGTTCCCAAGTATTTGAATATATCTACTTCCTCAAATCTGTAATTATCTATTATCATTTGTGTTAGTCTTGTTTTCTTGAATCTTCTTGCGTTCATGTACTTTGTTTTTTCCATATTTATATCTAGTCCTCTTCTTTTTGCCCCTTTTTCTATTTCAGAGAATGCCTTAATTAATGATCTTTTGTCCCGGGCTATTATAACGATATCATCTGCATAACCTACTATTTGTAGTGCATTTTTATTAATTATTCCATTATTTGTTGCTTCTTTTATTGCACAATCTAGAGCTGTAATGAATAACTCAGTTGACAGGGCATCCCCTTGTCTAACTCCGTTTTGGACCCTAATCTTCTCTATTACTGCTTGTGCCTCTTTCATTGTCATTTTTATTAACTATATTAATTTGCCTGGTATTTTTATGCGTGTTAGATTTTCTATTACTTCTCCTCTTTTTAGTTTATCGAAGGCCTGTTTAAAATCCACAAAAAGCATATGCAGTTCCATGTTGTGTTCATATGCTTTTTCCATGATTTGTCTTATTATGTGAATAGCGTCTATCGTCCATTTTTCTTTTCTGAATCCATATTGGTAATTTCCTATGCTTTTTTCGGTATGCTCTGCTAGTCTGTTCTTTATTATTCCCTTCATGACCTTATATGTCACATTTAGCAAGGTGATTCCTCTATAGTTTTTGCATATTTTTTGGTCTCCATTTTTGGGTATCGTTATAATTATTTCCGTTTTCCAGTCTTCTGGCATTCTTTTCTCTTTCCAAATCGTTACAATTAATTCATGTATTTTTCTAGTTATAGCTTGATGAGTTCTCCGTTTATGTTGTCATAACCCGCTGCTTCTCTGTTCTTGATCTTCTTGATACTTTCTGCTACTTCTTCGTATGTAGGTTCCTTGTATTCCTCCGCGTCCTGTCTTATCCTTATTATGTCCCCTTCCTGTGTCATCTCACCTGTTGCTTTATATAATTCCTCGAAATATCTTATCCAAATGTCTTCTTCTATGGCTACCATCGGTTTTGATTTTTTTCCTAATTTTAAGTAATTATATAGTGGTTTAATATTATTTCTCATATTTTCTCTTTCGATGTCCATCATTATTTCTTCTAATTTTTTTTCTTTTGCATTTTACATGTTTGCTTTGCTATTGTCCTTGCTCTCCTATATGTTTCCATATCTTTTGCTGTTCCTGAGTGTATCCATTCCAATCTGGCTTTATTCTTTCTTTCTATTTGTTCTCTACATTCCTGGTCAAACCATTCATTTCTTCTGATGTTTCTTATTGTGCCAATTTCTGTATCCGCTGCGTTTTCTCTGGCTTGTTTAATTCGTTTCCATTGTTCTTCTATTTCTTGTTATTCGTGTTGTATTCCTCTTTTAAGTCCTTCTTTGTATCAGTCTTTTATTTCATCCTCCTACAGTTTTTGTATGTTCCATTTCTTTTTCGCTACTCTTGTTCCTTTTGGTTTTGCCTTAATTTTGCATTTTGCAATCACCAGGAAGTGGTCGAAATCTATGTTCGCTCCTCTATATGATCGTACATCATTTATTGACTTCGCTTGTTTTTTCTTGATCAGAATGTGATCGATTTGGTTTCCGGTATTAGTTCCAGGTCTTAACCAATGGCTTAATATAATGGACCATATTAAAAATTTCCAGCGTGCATACTGGGTATAGTCGTCCGGCCCGGGAGACATTTTGAAAATTTAATTTTGGCCCGCGCTTAAAAGTATTTGCCCACCCCTGTTATAGAGGATGATTGCATAATAACAGAACTGCCTAGCGAGGAAAAGATTAATGAAATATTACCTATAAAATATCCAAAGTACTTAATTCGGTCCAAAATTTATACAGTGACATGAAATCTGCAGTAACATTAGAAAACAAAATAACAGATTTGTTTACAGTCAACAAAGGTCTACGACAAGGATGTTGCATATCACCGAGTCTGTTTAAGATTTATATCGCCAAAGCCCTTGCAATATGCAAAAGAAAATGCAGTGGAATGGGCATCCAAATCAACGACAACACCTGCCTGTACACCCTTCAGTTTGCAGACGATCAGATAATATGTGCAAACGATAAAGAAGGTTTGGAATATATGACTCGCAAATTGAAGGAAGAATACGAAAAATGGGGATTGCAGATGAATGTAGAAAAAACACAATATTTATGCCTAGGTAAGGATTCAACTGATATGATATTGGACAATAATCAGAAAATAACTAGCTGTGATAAATATAAGTATTTGGGCATTAATTTCAACAAGGAAGGTACTGACGATGCAGAAATTAAGAGCAGAATAAATAAAGCAAGAACGACAATTAAATCATTGAACGGAGTTTTGTGGAGTACCGAGATAGAGAAACAAAGAAAAATGCGAATATACAACACCATGATTAAGAGCACATTGGTATAAGGATCCGAAACATGGAGAATAAAGGAACACCTAAAACGATAAATAAAGCTACTGAGATGGACGCCCTAAGAAGAGCAAGTAGAACATCGAGATTGGACCGGGTTAGAAATGAGGAAGTAAAGCGAAGAATGAATTTACAGGAAACGGTTGTAGAATGCATTGAGAAGAAACAATTAACGTGATACGGACATGTTCAGAGAATGGGGGAGGAGAGACTGCCAAATAAAATTATGAAATGGATACCCACAGAAAACAGAAAAAAGGAAGGCCAAGAACGACATGGATACAAGGAGTAAGACGATCAATGAGTGTACGAGGATTAGAAGATGAAAACTGCAATGATAGAAGATATTGGCAACAAGGCATCGGACAACGTCGGAGGACGTTTTGAACCCGAATTTATATACACTTAATTCGGTCAGAGAACAAGGACCACAGAGAAGCGACACGCCTTTGATCCTTCGTGAGCACGCCGCCAATGACCTTGAAAGCAACCTGAACAACCAGCGTACCAATAGTCAGTGGGCATGTCACACAATACATATAAATTCGTAAATAAAATTAAGCATTTATGTTGACTTTCAATAAATATAAAATATTGCACCGAAAAAAAAGTTGCGTGCAGGGCCGACTTTTGTTGGCATTCTTTATAATAATGGAATCATTTTTGATTTACAAAAGGTTGCAAATATATCGCACAATGCAAAGTAATGGTGAAAATCATATTGATTGGAACCATAAATATAAATAGCTTTTTGTTTATCCTGATTTTGGCATTGAAAGACCAATAATAAAATATACCTATTTCCTACGGTAGGTGTGACATTCACTGATTGTTTTTGGCTTGGGCTGATACAAGATATAATTTGTTCGTCGGGGTATTTCCTAATAAATTATATTTTTTAATATGGGTTATCGAAAAATAACACAGCCATTGTAACTTCCACGGAAATGTCACAAACTCTGAAAGTTCCAATTCTCTTTGAGTGACAAATGTTCGTGATCGATAAAAAAACTTTATGTTGAAATCGAATGTCAATATTGTTATTGTCTTGGAAACGTATACCTTCTCTGATATATTTTTGGAGCAAAAGTATGAAGACATTTTACATTTAATTCTCTTCATGTTTCATAATTTGACAATGTTTCTTTAAGCGGAATTTTATCTCTGTAAATATTTTAAATTGGCTCTAAGCAGTACAAATATTGCCGAACCTTAAGAACCTAAAGCTTATCACGCACGGAAAGCTATACTATAATATACGGTGATGAGTGTGCTAATATCCGAAAATATAACGCAAAAGACGGAAAACATAATACGTTGTGAAATAAAACACAAGACTACAATATAATATCGATGTATCCACCTTTGTACCTTTGCATCCACAAAAGACATGTTAAACTACAAAATCGTCTACTTTCTTTGTTTCTAAAGATATTAGGTACATTCAAAAAAACAAACTATTCAGAAAACAATACTACAATACGATTCCGATGTATCCATATATATAGGTAACCTCTGTTATTTATATTTAAATAATTAAAAGTTGGCAGACAATTTTTGTATACTGCACTGCAAAAGGTAGATAAGTATTTAGTTTTTTCATTATTGAATGTAAGTTTGTTTATTTGCAACCGTGTTTTTGCAATTTTGAAGTCTTGTTCTGCTATAATTTTAAGATTTTCTCAATTATCGGCCCAATTATGTTTCCAACAATTTTTGTTTGAATCGTACTTTGTTTTTGTCGTTTAAATAAGAAATTCTCGTGTATAGAACTCTTTATATTTTTTTATTTCGTAAAAATAGGATATCTTGGAGTGCGATAACATACGGAAAACATCTGTTGAATTTTTGACCTGGCTGACCCTTCGTAGACTTGCGTCTGACACCAAATTTAATATTTTTAATTTGAAATATCCCTTGCTTGGCAGAGCGAAGTTTAGTTTTTTATGCATTACGTAGGGGTAATTAAATTCAAGAAAATGAATCACTTTCGTCATGATTTATTATCAATAATATTTAATCAAGTCAAATTAAGACTATTAGATACGTAATAACTAATACTTATGTAAAAATTACAAAGCAATTACAATTACCTGTTATTATTCTTACGAAATCGAAATAAACTTATTTCTCTTCCTGTCGCAGATGAACATCCGTGAAACACATACGAGTAACCAGACATTTTAACTATTATAATTATATAAATGCTCAAACAAACTTTTAAGTCGAGTATTTACCATACACGCCTACGGACTATTGTAAAACAACCAGGAGGGACAGAATTAGCATGCTGGTGATACTTAAAGCAACCAGGTTCGCGCATGCGTCTTCAAAAACGGTACACGTTTTTAGTGCGGTTGTGTCGTTTCTCTGTGGTCCTTGTTCTCTGATTCGGTTATGTTACAGACTTTATCTAAACAGACATTAAGGTAAAGGACGCATACCCTCATATTTCATGTAAGCTATCCTGTTTATTTTAATATATTAATCTATTTCACATTTTTATCAAACTAACGCATTAATTAAGTGTATCATATTTCGTTACAAACCAACAAATATATTCAAAACTGAAAAAAATCAAAAAAGCAGTTCTCATCCTACTTGCAATCAAAAAAGCTAACTCTAAAGAATTATGTTCCAGTATTTGGTAAACCTCATTTTGTAATCAGAAATCAAGAACGTTACGGCCTTCTCCAACTGATTCTCCAAGGGAAGGTAAATGGTAAAAGAGAACCGAGAAGAAGACGCATTTCCTGGCTTCAAAATGTACGAAAGTTTCACACGACTACCACTGAACTGTTCCACGCTGCGGTAAACAAATTTAAGATAGCCATGAATATCGCTAACATCTGGAACGGATAGGCACTTTAAAAAGAAGATTTTGTAAACAATCTAACTGGGATAGCTAGCTAGATAGCTTTATAGAACATTCTCCTTGAAGGCATATAAGTAAGTGCATTGAGCTTTCGACTTGCTCGTTGGACTTGAAAAAACTTCCTTGATTAAATTTATCAAGAAAATGTCTACTGTTATTTGACACCTGGTATAATAAACATGCATAAATTACGTAAAAAACTCTACCTTTCACAAGAATAACAGTGAGTAAACTACAAATTATGGAAAAAGCAATAGAGGGAATAATTTTAGTAGTTTCTCTACGAATATTATATTATATAATATACTACTATAAGCAAAAGATTAGGAGAAGCATATGTTACTAAAAAAAATAACAACAACACTTAAATAGAACTCGTAGCAAATCGTGTAGCAAGAGCAGTTAATAATTGGAGGAAAACAGTTTTAGAATGGAGCCTCCGAATAGCCAACAGAAACAGAGGTTGATCCTCGATGAAATGGACTGATGATATAAAAAAAAGTGATTACAAATTGGATTCAATGCAACATTGGACGAAATGCAAAAGCATACGAGAGTCCTATGTTCATATAGTCCAGAAAGCCACTGCGCATCAGCTAGGAAAAATATTCTAATTCGGATTTTTTGCACAATCTTACTCAAAAAGGACTCCTTTTAACAAATTTGCATGTTGCCAGGACCAAAAGGTGGTCAAAAATTTTGTAAACGTTTTTTTTTTTGTTTTTTTCCTAAAATATTTTTTTTTGCATCGAACAAAGTTTTTTTAGGTTTTTTGGATCATTCCAAACAGAAAACGTCTTTAGTGACTTTTCCCTAAAAATTATAGTTTTTGACATATAAGCGATTAAAAATTGAAAAATTGCGAAATCGGCCATTTCTAACCCTCAAAAACTATGTGAAAAACTTAAAATTTGAATATTGCCAAGGTAGGTAGATATTCTTTAAATATCGATTCATGAAATCCCGAAGAGTTTTTTGCAATACAATATTCAAAACTCCTTCGTTTTTTAATTGATAATCAAGCGTGCGCGACACTATTTTCCACCGACAGTATGGTGCAAATGAAAGGAATAAATTCGCTATTTCGTAAACCGGCGAATTTAAGGAAAAATCCCGAAACAGGTCGATTTGTATTTTTAAGTTATGATATTGTGGAATGTATGGTATACTAGTGACGTCATCCATCTGGGCGTGATGACGTAATCGATTATTTTTTTAAATGAGAATAGGGGTCGTGTGGTAACTCATTTGAAAGGTTCTTCAATTCTCTATTCAGTAATGTAAACATTTACATCATTATTTATACAGGGTGCCCAAAAAATTTTTATTAAATTAAATTATTTGACAAAAAAAGAAGTAGAACGACACCCTGTATAAATAATTATGTAAATGTTTACATTACTGAATAGAGAATTGAAGAACCTTTCAAATGAGTTACCACACGACCCCTATTCTCATTTAAAAAATAATCGATTACGTCATCACGCCCAGATGGATGACGTCACTAGTATACCATACATTCCACAATATCATAACTTAAAAATACAAATCGACCTGTTTCGGGATTTTTCCTTAAATTCGCCGGTTTACGAAATAGCGAATTTATTCCTTTCATTTGCCCCATACTGTCGGTGGAAAATAGTGTCGCGCACGCTTGATTATCAATTAAAAAACGAAGGAGTTTTGAATATTGTATTGCAAAAAACTCTTCGGGATTTCATGAATCGATGTTTAAAGAATATCTACCTACCTTGGCAACATTCAAATTTTAAGTTTTTCACATAGTTTTTGAGGGTTAAAAATGGCCGATTTCGCAATTTTTCAATGTTTAATCGCTTATATGTCAAAAACTATCATTTTTAGAGAAAAGTCACCAAAGACCTTTTCTGTTTGGAATCATCCAAAAAACCTAAAAAAACTATTTTCCATGCAACAAAAATAATTTTAGGAAAAAAACAAAAAAAAAACGTTGAAAAAATTTTTGACCACCTTTTGGTCCTGGCAACATGCAAATTTGTTAAAAGGAGTCCTTTTTGAGTAAGATTGTGCAAAAAATCCGAATTAGAATATTTTTCCTAGCGGATGCGCAGTGGCTTTCTGGACTAATAATTTTAAGCCATAAGTCAATAATTTTAAGCTGTTTTATGTATCTTTTCTCCAATGGTTTTCTATTTATCTTTACTATTTTCGCTTGTAACCAGACGTAATAAAATAATTATTATATTGCAGAATAATTAATATTTAATTAATAATATCAGAGATATCATAATATCTCGGATCATTGTTTAAATCTCGTGTTGTTTAAATTGATTATATTTGAAATTTTCTTATTAGATAACATTGTTTGCAAAAAAATATGGAGAGATGAGTATACCTATATATTTTAAATTTACTTATAAATAGTCTAAGTCTAAAGAGATAATAAGTTAAATGTACTTACACTTTTAACCGTTATTTTCCCAATAAAAAAAGTGACAAAATGAAAAGAATGTCAGTCCCTATTTTTTTCAGCAAAAAAGTGATCGTAACAACCCCCTAATCACCACCCTAATTAAAATTTGGTATTGATCTGATTTGGTTTTCTTGATTTATGTATTGTTAATAGGTTCTAGAAGTTTGATCGGCTTAGAATGATTAGTTTTTAAAAAAAAATGGAGTTAAAAGCGAATAACGAGTTTTTGTAGTTTGGTAAAAAATGCCCTTTTCTTCAGAATAGAAATATTGGCATGAGAGATACGAAAAAATATTTCAATATGAAATTGTAGCTTATTTAATTCCCAAGAACTTGTTTTGCAAAAATTTTTATTACGGCAAAAATTGAGTGAGCTATTGACAATTAAAACTTGTAATATCATACAAAAACCACCTTTACCAACCTTTTCAATGCCACCTGTTTTTGTAACTGAGAATTTTAAAAGGATTTAATATTAATAGCCCTATAGATCTTGCAAGGACCTATAAAATTCTTTTTTAATAAACTTTCTAAGATAAAAAATGAAAAATTTAGGGTTAAAAAATAAATATATTTTTTGAAAAAAAAAGGAAAAATTAAATTGGAAGCATAGTATTGTAAGTTAGCGGTGTTTTATTCTTCTTTATTTATGTATTATTAATAGATTCTAGAAGTTTGTCTGGCTTAGAATGGTTAGTTTTAAAAAAAAAACTGAAGTTTAAAGCGAATAATGTTTGCAATTAGGTAAAAAATGCCATTTTCTTCAGAATATAAAGATTAGCATCAGAGATACAAAAAAATCTTTAAATATGAAATTGTAGGTAATTTAATTCCCAAGAACTTGATTTGATAAAATTTATTCTACGGCAAAAATTGAGTGAATCGTAAATGAGTATACCATTGAAATACATTGATTTTTTAGATATAAAACTAACACTTTCGATAGCGAATAAATCAAAAACTTTTAATTTTATCAAAAAAATGTATAGAACATTGTTTGCTTAGAATGAATGTTTTTTTTAATTTTTGGGTTGTTAACATCCCCGAGATGGGATGTGGTTGCCACCCCCATGGTAAAAGCGCCTGTCGGCATCATATAGATTTTGATCCATGGACTATCCACTACTTATTCTCAAATTTTCAAGCAAATTGATCCATTCTGTAAAAATTTCGAGGTGAAAAGCTTTGCTTCCTGGACTATAATAAACCATTATCTCCAGAATAGTCTAGTGACTAGTGGTTATGAAGCTAAACTTGAGATGGAACAATCCTAGTTCATATCCAAGCCATCCCATTTTTTTTAAATATATTTTTTTGTCCATCGAATGGATATTAGATTTTTTTCTATTCGGAGTAGATTGTACAAAGTTTATTATGATTGCTAGCAAATAAATTCGATTTGCCCGATTACAAGTTTAGTGTTGTATCCATTTAGATCATTTCGGCGATTATAAATTTGGAGCTCGATAACTTCTAAACGGTTTAGCCGATTTTGATCACTACCCGCTTTTAAAATATATGGACTCTGGTATCTGGCGCGCCTAAGGTGAAATATAATACCTGAAGGTATTATAGGCTTTAGTGAGATGGAAAAATCATTTCTTCCCATACGAAATGGATTTAAGTAAATGAAAGTATACAGGGTGATTGATTAGTAGGGTAAAGCTCAATAGCTCCGCTATAGTAATAGATAGCAATAAAAGTCAATAACAAAAATTTTAGCCACCTTTAAGCTTCACATTACAAAATTAGTTAGAATGTTACAGGGTGTTCGATAACACAGTGGCAGACCAAACTTTCTTTTTTTTAAATGGAACACCCTATATTTTATTTTAAATTCGAAATCCTGTTAACTTCTCCATCGCAAAAATATAAAGGTTTGTAATGTTATACAGGAAATTTACAAAGTTATAACCAATTTTATATGAAAATCGTAACAAGTACAACTCCCTGTATAAATAAAAATAAGCAAAATAACAATGGTTTATTATTGCCATATTTTTAACGTATTGTCAAAATTTTCAAGAATGGTCGATATTGCTAATTTTCTTTATAACAAATACAGGGTGAGTCAAAACGCACGTATATTATTTTCTCAGTAATTTTAAATAGAACACCCTGTATTTTATATCACTATTGAAAAGTACCGTAAAGTTATCGTACTTTAATTTTTAGATAACATTCCCTATGTCTAAATTTATTAGTTTTCGAGATATTTTTATTTTTCAATGGACCAGTAGCGTGGCCACCCAAATCACCAGAATTTAATAAACTGGACTGATTTTTTTGGGGTTACGTTAATAATGAAGTTTACAAAATACCTCCAACAACAAGGGATGAGATGAAAAATAGGATACACAGTGTATTTCGATGTGTTAATTTACAAATGCTCCTAGAGTATCCGTAGAGTAAGTAGCTCACTCAATGATCGTTTTTAGGCGTAGATAAATGTGTTAGGAGATAATTTTGAACACCTTATGTAATTAAATATTAAAAATATTTTATTAAAAATAGCTTCTAATTTTTTCAAACATGTTTTTTTGCAAAATGTATTACTGATAAATTATGTTTGGTTCTTTATTTGTTACATTGTTACATTTACATACAAAAGTAGTGTTTAATTGTCTTCACAAAATATTGTATTTTGTGTTTGTGTATTTTTTTGTAAAATTTATTACTAATTTCCTTTGTTTATTTGTTGCATTTACATAAAAAGATAGTTTTTAATGGTTTCAAAAATGTTGCATGTAGTGGTTGTGTTTTTGTTTGTAAAATGTATTACTAATAAATTATTTTTATTTCTTTATTTGCTACAGTGTTACAATGATTACCGGATTGATAATCGGTAATCTTCAATTGTCAATTCAGTCATGGCTTACTTAAAATTTAGATAAATTTAAACACCTAAAATAATTTGCTCTGAAAAATGAAAATATCTCGAAAACTAATAAATTTGGGCATAGGGAATGTTAATAAAAATTAAAGTACGTTAATGTTACTTTTCAATAATGATATAAAATATAGGGTGTTCCATTTAACATTACTGAGAAAATAATGTACTTGCGTTTTGACTCACCCTGTATTTGGTATAAAGAAAATTAGCAATATCAATAATTCTTAAAAAATTTGACAATAAATAAAAAAATAGGGCATTAATAAACCGTTGCTGTTGTGCTTATTTTTATTTGTACAGGGAGTTATATACTGTATAACATTACAAACCTTTATATTTTTGTGATGGAGAAGTTAACAGAATTTCGAATATAAAATATAATATAGGGTGTTCCATTTAAAAAAACATAAGTTAGGTCTGCCACTGTGTTATCGAACACCCTGTAACATTCTAACTAATTTTGTAATGTGAAGCTCAAAGGTGGCTAAAATTTTTGTTATTAACTTTTATTGCTATCTATTACTATAGCGGAGCTATTGAGCTTTACCCTACTAATCAATCACCCTGTATACCGTTATACGCGTCTGGTGTCATCCTACAAACGCTAGTTATCGGTGCAAATCGTAGGTGGAAATTTTGAGTATGTACCTAATTTTCGAAAAACCATAATTTTTAAAGTTCAATTTTTCAGTTTTTAGGCTAAACTGGGTCGTGTGTATGTCAAATCCTAATTATTAATATATTATAAGGAACAGTTTCAAAGCAAGATTGAATTCAAGCGCTGCCGAGTTAGTATATTTCCGGTATCGAAATTTTTGGAGACGATTCCGAAAAATTGACCCAAAATGGGGAGGGACGTAAAACCTTACATCCGTTCACCTTTGGATCAAAATTGATGGTTGGCGTAGGGAATTGTCCTGTCTTTCCTAAACTTTAAGATGAGATATGGCATATTTTTCAATTCAGTCAGTTGATAGAATCGAAAATTTTGCGTATATACAGTGATGAGCGCGCTAATAACCGTCAGAATAACGTAAAAGATGGAAAACATATTAAGTTGTGAGATAAAGAGAAATGAAACTAGTGGAGGTGGGAAATTCAGCGATTAAAACCTATAAATTTATATTATATTTATTGTTTTCCACTTTTAGACGTATTGAACAGTGGAGTTTGACAGTGTTAGTTTTAGTTGACATACTCCTCTGATACGTCTAAAGATGGAAAACAATAAAAAGAATGTAAATTTATAGGCTTTTATCGCTAAATTTCCCTCCTTCCCTAGTTTCACTTCTTTTTATCTCACAACTTATTAGGTTTTCCATCTTTTGCGTTATTCTGTTGGTTATTAGCGCGCTCATCAGTGTGTAGTGTTGAATGCAGGGGGAGGAGTGATTATATGCTATTTTCTGCTATTTTTAATATATAATTTATACAATTTCAGTAGTTAACTCGAGAAATAAATAGATTTATATTATTTTGTAGTTAAACCCTCAACATACCGTACCACTTTTAGATGATGACGGATTCATTTTAGCCGATAGTCATGCTATTATGCAGTACCTTATTGAAACATATGCTGAAGATTCGCCTTTACTTCCAAAAGATATAAAATCGAGAGCTACTCTCAACCATAGACTACATTTTGACACTGGCATTCTCTTCGCAAGGGGGCTCGCAATAACAGTAAGTAGAATACATTTTTAAAAAATATGCATATATCATTAGCAGTATCATTAGCCTATATTTGGCCACTACTGAACGTAGACCGCACTTAAAATTTTCTAGCTCTCTCTATTTTGATCTTCTTGCATCCAATTTGTGATGATGCTCCTTATATCATTCGTTCATCTAATCGGTGGTCGTCATCTACTTCGATACGCCCTTGTCTTGGTTGCCATTCCAGAATCTTTCTAGTCCATCTATCATTCGTCAAGCTGGCAACTTATTCGGCACAAGCCCATTTATGGCTATTACAAGTATCTTGCTTATGGAACTTCACAACTTTATTTCGAAAGTCCATTCCTCTCGTATAAACTGGTACTATACATCCAATTGATTTATTCTGTTCCCTTACATTCATTAATTATCATCAATGGTGCTACAGCCCTATGAAAGAGCCTTGACCTTCCCAAGTCCCAGACGTTCCCAGTCAGTCCTATCCATTGCCAACCGTTGCCAGTTTGCTGCGCCTATTTTTCTTCCATCCTCATCTACACCATCCTTCCATCTAAGTTTTGGCCTACCCCTATTTCTACTTCCCACAGGTTGTGACACAAGGATTCTTCTAGGAGGGTTGTTATGCTGTGATCTTGATGGATGTCCTGCCTATCTTAGTCTTCCAATTCTTATAAGAAATAATACGTATATACCACCAAATATATGTTTATATCTGTGGTATACCTCGTAGTTGTACCTCCTCCTCCATATACCATTTTCACAGATGCCACCGAATATTACTCTCAGGATCCTTCGTTCAAATATAAGGCAGAAGGTTTTCATCTGCCTTGGAGATGGTCCATGTCTCCGATCCATATGTCAACACTGGTTGTATAAGGGTTTTGTATATGGTTATTTTTGTTTTTTGGCTTAAGTTTCTGCTTCTTATATGTCTACTTAGTCCAAAATAGTATTTGTTCGCTAGGATTATCCTTCGCTTGATTTCTTCCGCCATGACGTTCTTCTTGGTGATCAGGAACCCTAAGTATGTGAATTTGTCCATCAATTCAAAGGTAGAGTTATCAACAGTGAATTGGTGACCGATGTTTCTGGTTCTATTGTTGGATGTTGATACCAACATCTTAGTTTTCTCCTCGTTTACTTTCAGGCCCATATTTTTTGGGGCATTTGAGAAGGTGGTATAAATTTCTTCTAGTTTGCGTGTTTTGCGGGCAATTAGGTCCACGTCATCTGCATACGCCAAAATTTGGGATGATTTATTAAAAATATTTCCTCTGTTGTCTATTGGTGCATACCTGACCGCCTTTTCCGGAGCATGTTGAAGAGGAGACACGCCAGTGCATCTCCCTGTCCCAGCCCAACATTTGTATCAAACGCCTGTGATTGTTAGACCTGTATTTCGACTTTAGGCCATCGGTACATAATTCGCAAATATTTTACGGCTATCCCTACTTTTTCTGTCTTTACACGGCAAATTACGTGTAGTAAAATTCACACTGATATGGATATGTAAACATTACTAGAATATCATTATACTTGACAATGTAATGTCATCAATAACTTTAAACAGATGGCTTTTGAATGTTCTTGGATAACTGTTCTTTGTATAATTGCAAGTTATTAATTCAGTTAATAAATTATGTGATAATTTTTTCACTAACTATGTATTCAGTGATTGTAATAATTTATATTAACAACAAAAACTAATACTCAATCCAGAAAAGAGCAAAAGTGTTAAAGTGATTTTTTAATAATATATTGTTACTATGGAACGCTTACAATTATTTTGAACATCTTTAACAACAAAATACATACTTGGATCACAAAATATAATCGTGATGTATTCTCTGCTTGGATCTTCGATAAATAATTAACAATAAATAACTTTTTATTAAGTTCACGTCTTCAATCAATTATTTATCAAATACATTATCAATATTATTTAATCAACAACTCAAAATATTCCCGATGCCATGTCAAATATTTAAAATATTTAAAACTGTCACTGTCTTAACATCATATTCTATTTGACTCAGTGCGTTGTATGACAAAGATAGCGAATGTTCGATTTGGAAAGTATCACCACGGACATGGTGTCCATTTTTTTCGAATCCTGAAAAAACTAATAAATGTTTTTAAAAAATTTAAACGCAGAACGAAAGACTAAATTATTATCGAGGACCGAAAGTCTCTTATAATAAATAAAAAGTTTCTTCTGAATGAGATATTTGAAATTAAAAATCACACTACATTTTCTCTTAGATTTTCACCCCTGTAACTTATTAAAATAAACATTATAGAAGTTTTCAGGGACTTTTGACCCTCGGTAATAATGTAATCTTTCATTCTGCATTTAAATTTTTCAAAAATATTTATTAGTTTTCTCAGGATTCGCAAAAAATGAATCCCCGTTGAATAGCATTGCAGCCGAAAATACGCACCCATCCTCTTAACCAATCTTATCAGTTTATCAGTGATGTGGAATTCATCCATGGCTTCATACAATTTATTTCTTAGGACACTATCATAGGCCGATTTAAAATCTACGAAAAGATGGTATGTGTCTATATTGAGTTCATTGGTTTTTTCCAGTATTTGCCTTAGCACAAAGATCTGGTGTGTTGTTAATCGACCAGGCCTAAAACCACTTTGATATTTTCCAAGCAGCTCCTCTGAATGTGAACTTAGGCGACCATATAAGAGACTCGAAAATATTTTGTAAGCTGTATTAAGGAGGGTTATTCCCCTATAGTTTCTACATTCCAATTGATCACCCTTTTTGTGTAGCGGGCAAACGATTCCAATACACCACTCTTCCGGGATTTGTTCCTCATTCCAGGCCCTCAGTATTATTTTATATATTTGATTAGTCAGAGTAGCACCTCCAAATTAATAATATCCGCGGATATACGATCACTTCCTGGAGATTTTTGATTTTTTAGGTGTTTTATTGCATCCCTTACATTCATTAAGCACAAAAATATAGTGGAGTCACTGAAGGTGGATATGAGCTATTACCTCCGATTTCGTTGAACCTCCATCGATTTGCATGAAAATTGGTGAGTGGTTAGAGGATATCTCAAGGAACAAAGGTGACATGGTGCCAACTTGCGCTTTTACCCTGGGGGTGGATGCCACCCCTTCTCGGGGGTGAAAATTATTTTATTAAAAATAACCCCATAATTCGATAGAGGGACAAATTTCAAGCAAAATTTGTTATATAAAGTTATTAAAATAAATCAAAACTTTTTAAGTTATTAAAGATCAAAGATTTTAATTTTTCTTCAGAAAAATGCATGTTTTTAACCAATTTTTCATCAATAATTTAAAAAGTGTAAGTTTTTACAAAAAAGTTATTATTATCAAAATTGAAGCTAATAAAAAATGAAATAAACCTCTTACTGAAAAACCTTTTAGTGTTAACTAAACGTGAGTTATAGGTAATTGAATGTATATTTTTTTCGGCGAGTAAAAAAATCTAGTATTCATGATGAAATAACGGGACATTGATACATTTTATAACATAAACTCATTAAACATTTGTCAAAGTACTTAAAATATCTATCAAATAAGCCCCCGAACATGTTGATATCGTTAAAATTTATGCTCCAAAATTTTTTCAAAATTTATCTTTTAAAAATTTTTCCAAACAATGTTATTGTTTTTTTAATAACTCCGTTCGTGTTTACGATATCAGGTTCATCTAAAAACTGGTTGTAAGCTAATTCCAAGTACTATTTAAATGTGTTGAAACTAATCTTTTAAACCTCTTACTTTTTTAAAAATAAAAGGTTAAATGGCCCCAGTTGCATGGTTCCCACAGCAAAATTTAAGATTTAAACGTTTCTATCTCGGTTATTTTTTACCCTATAGAAATAGTAAAACAGGTAAAATATTTGGCACAGGAAAAACTAAAATTTGGTTAAATATAATTTTTTACGTATATTGAGTATTTTTGGAGTATTATCAAAAGAATATGAGAATTACAATAATTTTAAAAATTATGATTTTTTTAAATTATACCCTTTTTTTAAAAATATGCATTCTAAACCGGTCAAAATTATCGAAAACATTATTTATGCTAATATAAAGAAGTTCTTGTAAGGATTACTATAAATTTTAATTTTTTTGGAAATGGCGTATGTTTTATTTTTCTCTTTCTCCTAAAAAAGTCAAAACGGTTCTTTTATTTTCATTATAACTTGCTTAATTTTGACTCTATTACCTTGTTTGGAAGCTCCTTTGGTAGGTATTCCGAAGTAATTTGACAAATTTTTGGCAGGAATATTTTATACATTGTATCGTTTTCCCGTTATTTAAGCTTGAATACTTAGATTTGAGTACTCGTCGAAAAAAATACACATTCAATTCCCAATAACTCACTTTTAACTAATATTCGGTTAGTTCTTTATGTGAGGAATGTATTCAATTTTTTATTATCTTCAATTTCGGTAATAAAAACTTTTTAGTAAAAGCTTATAGTTTTTGATTTATACGTAAAAAACCGATTTAAAACATGCATTTTTTTACGAAAAAATAAAATCTTCGGTCTTTAATAACTCAAAAAGTGTTGATTTATTTCAATAACATTACATAACAAATTTTGCTTATAATTTGTCCCTCTATCGACTTATGCTATTATTTTTAATAAAATCATTTTCACCCACGAGAAGGGGTGACATCCACCCCCAGGGTAAAAGCGCAAGTTGGCATCATGTCACCTTTGTTCCTTGAGGTATCCTCTAATTACTCACCAATTTTCATGAAAATCGATGGAGGTTCAACGAAATCGGAGGTGAAAACCTTCAGTGACTGCAGTTAAACGGACGACGAAGAAAGTTACCATGGTGTTTAGGAAAAAGAAGACATTAATATAAGTGAGAAATTCTTATAAAAACAAATTGCTAATCTACGAACCTATTTTCGAATGCAGGCTGAATTTGCACAGTCGATGGCGCAGTATCGCTTAAACCGAGGAGACCAGAACGGCGCATATACTACCTTTCTAAGAAGAAAAAAATGTGCACCTCGATGGATAAACCTCTACATGGGCCACATCCTAATCAAGCCAGCCAGTACCATGTTGACAATATGAAGTCGAACTTTTGGTTGAACGTGTGTGCGGTCTCGTATTATCTTGCTAATAGATAAATTCTGGATTAATATTTTCAGCAAATGAGACATATGGTTCAATAAATATTTCGTTATTTTGTCGCCAAATAACTACTACGTCAGAGCGACCATTTAAAGTTATCCCAGCACAAAAAAAAAAATAACCTCCGCCAAAAGCCTAGGCTTCTTAAATTGTGGAATCCAAAAAGTGCTCGGCTGGTCTTCTCTAGGCTCTAACTCGTCTATCAACATGATTTAAAAAAAGAGTGTGTGTACTTGTGTACGCACGTAAGAAGTTATACTTCTTTGTCGTCATAAAAAACATTTTTTTATATACATCATACAAAATTGATAAAATTTGATATAAGATGGTTATATTTTAGGTTTTAGATCATGCAGAACATTCTATAAAGAATAACTTTTCTTTCGTAAAATTAATAACAAAAGTTACCATAATTGAAATAACAGAAAATAATAATTTCTTTTTAAAATAGAAGGATGTAATTGCATATTAGAAATAGTTCTAATTCCAATTAACTTTTCATAATAACAATGTTCAATATTGTAAAAATAAAGCTACTTTTCTCTTGAGTGAAATTTATATTTTTTGACATACCCTGTACATTACCCATAAAATTTACTATCTGATGGTTGAATCATAGATTCTAGATATTGCAGAACCTTTTATGTAGAGCAACTATTTTTCGTAAAATGAATAATAAAAAAGTTTTCCATATTATGGTTCCAACATACATGACAAAAATATTTTTAAATCAGTAGGCAAGTCAAAAGTGTAAACTTAACCTTAATTTAACAAGAGTTGTAATCGGTTCGCTAAACTCAGACACAACTGGCTAGTGTTTTTAGTAGATATTTTTTTTGTTTTTGGCTAATTTTGCGAAAATTGGCAAAATTATTAACTATTTAGAAATTTTTTTTTTTTGGCAATTTTACAAAATTGGCAAAATTACTTACTAAAATCACTAGCCATTTGTAGTAACACTAGTGGTACTCATTATTTTCTTTTAAAATATCATACAATATATTATTGACAAAAGTATATACAAATCCCGTATAATATCCCTACTTTATAGCATTTTCAATATCTTCCCTAAGTCCAAACGCTGAGTTTCCGATTTTTTTTCAAGGCGTCCAACTTTCTTTGAAGCGAAGCTCAATTGTTCGAATATAAAAAAAACTCCTGTGGTGTTGTCAGTATGAGATGATATGCCAGTCGCTAATGCATCATTGTCCTCTATGTTAACTTTTTGATTTATCTGTTCAGCCTACAAAAAAATTTAATCCAATTTAAATTTTAGATCACAACTACACCTGATATTGAATAACTCCACTTATAATGTTTTTCAACTATTGCTTAAATGACATCTATAAAGGACGACTTTCATTCTGATCTAAAAACTTTTATCCTATCTTATGTACCTAATAGGTCTGGATCTTGCGTATGAAAAAAAAGTTGATTAATAGCAAGCTGAAAATTTGTTAATAGCTTAAGGGTGTCTAGTGGGATAAACTTTGATATATGGGAACACTGTAACAGGGGCAGTTTTAATTGTGAAACAGGTTAAAAATTTGGAACGGTCAGAACACGAAAATGGCAAATTTATTTTGTCCGACAAAACAGGCATAAACTCTCCGAACAGAGATTAAACTCTCATGCAAAAATCAGACTGCTATTTATCACCTGTCATAATTCCTGTCATTTGACATATTTTACATGTTCCACCCATTAAAACGCTAAGTTGGTGATAAATAGCAGTCTGATTTTTGCATCGGAATTTAATCTCTGTTCGGAGAGTTTAAGTCTGTTCTGTCGGACAAAATACATGTGCCGTTTTCGTGGTCTGACCGTTCCAAATTTTTAACCTGTTCCACAGTTAAAACTTCCCCTGTTCCAGTGTTCCCATATATCAATGTTTGTCCGACTAGACACCCTTAAGCTAATAACAAATTTTCAGCTTGCTATTAATCAACTTTATTTTCATACGCGGGATCCAGACCTATAAATAATGTTTAATAAAATAACCTGATTGTAAGTGCAAATTTTGAATCACTCTGTGGAAAAAACTTTGTAACCAAAGTTACCAATACTATTAATTTCTATAATTGATGAATATTTTTATAAAAACATTGTAACATCTATATAATTCACGAGTGAACTAATTTCCACTGATAAAAATAAGGTACCTGATGTTCACAGTGGTTTACATGTTCAAGAAGCATCAACAGCGGAAATCCCTTCATGCATCAAAGGCATTAGATTATTATTAGATACGTCTGCTAAGAAAAAATTCCAAAGAAGAAAAATCTTGGAAAGAAGAGACAAAGAGATCCAAGTGTTTCCAAAATTAATATTTTGAAGAAACTGAGAAACTCTGACCAAGAATACACTAGAAAAACTGTAAAATTAACGTAAATGAGAGAATTGGAGCCTGATGTAACGATAAATGTAACATTAAATGTAAATCGAAATTATCTAAAAAAGAATGACTCAATTCATTTAATAATTTTTGAGCAATAGCTGATCATTTTAAACAGAGTGCATACTTTTATTTATGTAGAGCATACTTATGCAGATATAGTCCGTCCGCTATAACTTTTCACATGCGGTACGATTCATTTTCAATCAAATTAAGTCAAAACATAAATTGAAACGAACGTCGATGTGTATATACATTTTGTATACTATATACTATACTATATACTACACACTTCGGCGTATGTTTCACTTTCTGTTTTAAATTAATTAGATTGAAAATGAATCGTACCACACGGGAAAAGTTATAGCGGACGGCCTATATGTTCTCAAATAATAGAGAAAAGTTAAATGAGTCCACGTGAAACTGGTAAATATGAATATAATTTGCAGTCAGCAGAACACTAACACCAAGTTCGTAAGAAACATTTTTGGATACTTTAAACATAACAGATATATGGTTAACTACGCTATTCAAAAAAAGTGGCATTGCAACTCGACTTAAATCAGAACCATTAATTCTAACAACAATGTGATACATGAAAGCGAAAAGCTGTGGAAAAGTTATAAAATATGGATTAAGCAAATTGTAGCTGGAGCATCACATGAGCTGATGGTTTATTGCATAGAAGGAGACAGTCTATTACCACCGCACAGTACTCAGCTGAGAATATTTTTTAACAAAAATCAAAATATTAAATCTGTTATACTGGAGAGGAGAAGACTGTTTTTAAAATTGTTCAAATCACTCAAAAACTTGTAATTTCTATACAAATTTGTCAACATTCTTCATTATTTATTTTTTAGTTGTTATATCCACTTGAGAAAGCATAAGATAAATGTGTTTATTGGATTTACTCACTCTCAATTTACTTCTCCTTTTCCAATCTCCCCATTCTTTCAACATAATGTTAACTACGCACTTTTTTGAGGCATTTTGATTGCGTACCATTTCCTGTGACGGAACTTGATCAGGATGATTTTCGTCCTCTAAATAAGCAGGTTCATCTAAAATTAATAGATTTATGTAAAATATTGTTATGTGAATGTATGAGATAGCCACTTCACACGATGCAACTAATTGCGCAATTTCTTACAGCAATAGAAATTGCATCGTGTCACACGAGAATTTAACAGAAAAGCTGCAATCACTTGCAGCAACTTCTCGCTACAAGAAGTTGCAGCTAAATAGAATATGTTCATGCAATTTTTTTCTGCAATTTGGTTATATCTTTAGCAACTTTTAAGGCTACACTGTTTATTTTGACATTCTGTCAGCCTAAATTTCAAACTAAACAATTTTTAAGGAAACTATAGGAACTTTTTACCAATCTCACGCTTCACAGATAACGTTATTCTGGTGGATAACTTTAATTATACAACAAAAGGATTAAAGAAACTATTTTCTGTTTTTATTTCTTTTGTAACAACTTGTTTCCTTTTGTAAATGAATAATGTATTATAGGTAATACTTGCATTAGGTATTAATTGATTTTGTTATATATATAATACATATTATAATTTTCTCAATAATCTATCATTTTTAATCGAATATCTGATAACTCTACTCAAAAAATCACATTTAATTTATAAAAACAACATAACCTAAACTTTATGGTAGGTCAAACTTTCTGTCTATTTCATTTCAGTTTATGCAATTACTTGCACCCTGTAATCATTTTATTGCAGAAAGCTAGTTGCAACCTATTGCAGAAGTTCTTGCCGCAAAAACTTGTGCAATAAATTTCGCAATCACTTGGATCGTGCAAAGTGGCGTATATCGCATCATAACAATATTTGATCAACTATTTTTAAAACACTTACCAGTGTAAGATTCTTTAGCTTTGAATAAGCGAGATTGTAGATCGTCCCGGTTGATTGTTGTTATTCATAGTTCTTTACGCCTTCGAGCTAATAGGTTTTTTATCAGTAATTTTGTGGAACTCATTAGTTACAGTTTGATGGGCTTTCACATTGGCATGCAACAATCATCTTTTCTATGTTAATAAGTCCAAAAATATAATATGAAAACTATTTAAAAAGGCAGTATAACCATTAACTAACTTTTTTTTTGTTGTTTCTCTTCCTACAAATTTTAAAACGCAACAAAGATACACCATACATAACCAAACCACAGTTTCACAGCTGTGATACAGCTGCCATATTGGATAATTTTTGTCATGTCATTTGAACATCCAATCAGAGCAAAGTTGTAATGCGACTGCGCCGGGATCAAAGGTTTTAATCCTATTAAAATTCACCCTCATAATGTCCGTAAAGAAGTATAACTTCAAAAATCTCATTAGTAACGAGCGATCCAATTCATGTATTTTTCTGCAATCAAGCGTCTGGCTCTACTATGTACAGGGGTCAAAGGAGCTACTCTAACTGGCCTTCTTGCAATCAACTCATGTACCTGAAGCCGATTACATCTAGTTTGAATATTTTCTCTTATACCCGTGCCCATAGTTGTAAAAGTCGATACCCTCTAGCTGTAGTCACCCTTACACGATAGTTATAAGGTTGTCTTCTAATAACTCTATAAATATAAATTTGATTCCAAAATGTTATCAAGTTTTATTTTTTACTGTGTATTGTAAATAATTTACATCAAATTAAGTGTGTCCTTTTCCGTTTTGATCAGTGTATATTGCTATATTGTGATGTTAAACCTCTAGAAATTAAAATTCGATGCTATTTAGTTATTATACAATTATTAACTATTATTTTTTATGTTAAATTTATTTTTTTTTTTGCAGAAATTAATAATATTTGAATCAGTCAAAGAAGTCCCCGAAAAATATATAGCTTTATTAGATGAGGCTATTGGAATAGTAGAAAAATTTCTAACCCAAAACGAATGGATAGCTGGCGACCAAATGACCATCGCTGATCTTAGCTGTGTTACCAACGTTACAACTTTTTCATACTTTATTCCAATCACAGAAGAAAGGTTTCCAAAAATATCAGCATGGATCAAAAGATTTGAGGATGTGCCCCATTTTAAAGAAATTAACGAAGGAGTTAACGATTATATTAATGTTATTGAAGCAGCCATGAATCGTGATTAGTGATATTAAAAACGATAACATTCTTTTTCTAAATGTGTATCTGCACCAAAGCAACTTACTTCAACTTTTGTGTTTTACAATGTTGAAGTAGGTTGAATTAAGTTTCACATTTTTGTAACAAAGTATCTATACCCAAGCAACTTTGTTGTTCCAATGTTGGAGTTTGTTGCACGTATTTGCGGCTAGATGTATCATCATGTATCCACTGAAGCAACAGTTGTTTATAATGAGCGACGAAAGAGGCACCTGCTCCGGATTTCTTCATAGCCTTGTATTTTTTCCTTTCTCCGTAGAACTGGGCTCACAAATTTGTTATTTTTGGTTTTGCCTCTTCTATAATTTCACAGTTTAGACTGCTACAAATATTGTACCTGGCATCATATTTACCTTCTCTGCATTTATAATTTTTGTCAGTTGCATTCCAAAGATATATATATCCTGTTTATAATTATCTCTTAAAATAATACAGGCTTCTACAGTCCCTTTTAACACCATTTTATTAACCAAATTCAGAAAACAAAACAAACAGTTCGAAACTTATGTTAACATTTGTAGCTGTTGCGCTATGTTGCAAGATTTTCTTTTATCTTTACCGCCGAAGATGGAAACACGCAACAGACTCCAACTGCGACATAAACATACTGCTTCACAACAACAGCCAACTTTTATGTTGTTATCGCAGTAAGTTGCGGTATGTTGCTTTGGTGGAGACAAAACTTAAGAATATATTAAGTGTTTATCTCAGTGATTCAAAAACAAAATAATTTTCCATAGCATGTGAGCACATACAGTTGTTCCAACAGATCTTAGTACAAACGTAATTATTGATTTGCAAAAAATTTAAATCAAAACATTAAGTGTAACGTTTATCTTCATTCATACGTCTACCGTTTGAAAGATGCAAATCTCACTGTCAATTTTGAGAAATGCTAGTTTTGCAGATCTTCATTGCAATTTCTTGGATTTGTAGTAGATAATCAAGGGTTAAGAACTGATCCTGGTAAGGTCCAGTCTATTTTGGAATATCATGTACCCACAAATACAACCCAGATACGTAGGTTGATTGGCTGAATTGGTTATTACCGTAGGTTTTTAAACAATTTTGCTACTATTTGCAGTCCCATTTCTGACTTATTGAAAGGCAGAAAGAAAGGTCAACCCATTACTTGGACTCCTGAAGCTGATGAAACTTTCCATAAAATTAAACAGGTTCTTACAACAGCTCCTGTTCTTGCAAGTCCTGATTTTTCCAAGCATTTCTATCTTGCTTGTGATGCAAGTGACACTGGTGTGTGTGGTGTTTAATTTCAAAAGGATGATGAATTAGAACATCCTATTGCTTACTTCAGCAAAACTTTAACTAGAGCTTAGCGAAAGTACACAACTACTGAGAAAGAATTGTTAGCAATTTTGCTTTCAATTGAAAAATTTAGATGCTATATTGATGGTAGTGATAACTTTACTGTGATTACAGATCACGAGATCACTCATCATTGCAGTGGTTATACAGCATGAAGAATCCTTCTCCTAGAATTGCTAGATGGATAATGAAACTGTCTTGTCACAAATTTATTGTAGTAGCTGATTCACTTTCAAGAATTCCTGAAGCATCTCTGTTGAATCAAGTTTCTCTGTTGAATTTGTCTGATTTAAAAACAGATGCTTGGTATCTTGGTAAAAGTTACAGATAATAGTGATTTATATCCTGCCTTTAAGGTTCAAGATAATGTTCTTTACAAACATGTTTTTTCTAAATTTAAATTTTCTGATTCTACTCCAGAATGGAAAATTTTTGTTCCTGCTCCACATAAGAAGGAAATAATTTTGCATATGTATCATGATGATCCTACAGCTGCTCATTTAGGTGTCTTTAAAACCCTTTCTAGGATTTCAGAACTTTATTACTGGCCTAAAATGAGACCTTTTGTTGTGAACTATGTTCATAAATAATATCGTGATATTAATTTTCCTTTTCAATTTTTATTTGCTGATTTACTTAGTCCGTATCCTACATCTAAAAGTGTAAATCGCTTTCTTTTAGTTGTTGTTGACTGATTTACAAAGTTTATGTTTGTACATCCTTTGGCTAATGCTACCGGGATAATAACCATAGAAATGGCTGTTATCCCGGTAAAATGGCTGTTATCCCGGTAGACGTATCTTATAAAGTTATTTTATTGAAATCTATTTTTTCACTATTGCGGAGATTAATGGACTCAACATTAAAGCTTGAACATCATACCGGCTATTACTAATATAAAGATAAATATAGAAATGTAATAAATAAATAAAAAAAACAAAAATTAAAACAGTCATCTCGAAAATAAACAAATAAGTTTCCATTCGACAGGACAATAGCCAGATTCATGTAGTTTACTGATATTATTATATAGGTTGAAACATATTATTTGTCACATTAGTTTAAAAATAAATAATTACCCGCAGTAATAAAAAAAGAAGGCAACAGTTAGTAGTTATAACAATTATGAATTTTGCCATACTGGTTTCTGTGAGTAAAAAAAGAGACCTAGTATAAAAAGTATTTAGTAAAGAATGTCACCATGTGTAAAGATCTGTTGGAACAACTATACCTACACACGGCATATGAATACAATGTATAGAATGTAGGATTTTGAAGTGTTCATTATTATGTATTATTTTTAATATGAATTAAAAATTACAAAATACAGGTTTATGTAAAAATGTGCAATATTATTTTTAGCTTTTATCACCTTTCTATGAAAAATTAGCAAATGGCAGTAAAAAGATATTAACGCAAAAGCTTAAATGTAGAATGAGTAGGTATATAGGTGTATTTAAACATTACACGTTGATGATAAAAAATACCGGGAAGTCATTCATAATAACTGTGAATTTAACTGTTATGGTGTTTAACAGAAATCTTTAATTAAAATTGAACAAATACATGATTACAAATTTAATTTTACGAGTTTTAATGAATTCTTAAAACATTAGGTAAATCTTAGAAACTGGTTAAATTAATCAGCTGCTTCCAGATTTAGCCATACGGCTATCAATCTCTCTAAGGGGAAAATTTACTTATTAAAACGTTTTTATATACTTTACTTGGTATTTGTCACTATCTCCACAAATTTTGTAATCCATTTTAAACATAGTTCAATGTTTCCTAGGCACCTGAAATTTTCAGAATAGCTCAGAACTAGCTAACCATGCAATATTTAATTGCTATTATATTGATACATCGATTTTTTTTATTTCAAACTATTTTAAAATGTGACTAATGCAATGACATTTAAATAAGTACCATTTTAAACTACGTTAACGAATCGATACGTGGTAGCTCATTGGCAGAGCGGTAGACTGAAGATCGACAGGTACTGAGTTCAAACCCCGTCTGTTACGTATCTTTTTTTAATTTTTTTATTAAATGGTTAAAGGTTAGTATAATTAAAATTCATATTTTATAAGTTAATTATTTTATATAAGTATTATAATATATACCATTTTAAATATTTTCTTTAATTTACATGAGCTTAAATCTGCTAGAGAAATAATTATGCCGCTAAAAAAGTCGATTACAAAATTCTTTTTTCTATTCTCATACTATAATATTATCAATTATTATGATTTCACTACCTGTATCATAATGAACTTCATTATGATACAGTTTTAGCCAACAGAACCGCGATATAGCATTCGCGATGAAGGTGGCATACACGCAGTGACCAATGCGAGTCAAATACATACGCTTTGACAGTTCTCAATATATAAACAAACTGACAAACTACTTAATTTATTTGCGTTACAAAATTAATAAATTTGAATATATTTTTTGTTGTGAATGATTATAAAAAAAATTGTGTACGACTTGCATTTAATTATCATTATGAAGCTCTTACTCGCCGCTACTCGCTTCATAATGCCCATCATTAAATGCTCGTTGCATAATATGGTGCGAAAACGCACCATATTTTGTAGAATTGTTTTTTGACAGTTCGTTATTTTTTTTAATCTTTGTATTTTTTAAGCAACCAGAAGACATAAGTTTAACTAAATTTAATTTTGTTTAATTTCCAAACTCATGTTTTCATCACAAAAATATTTTCTAAATGCCCGACATTTTCAGTCCTTCGACACAACTTTATTTTTTCTGTAGTAATTTTATTGGCATACACACTTTTGTGGTCAAATAAATTAAAACATTATTTTTTTAACCTGTTTGTACATCAATTGTTATAAAATTTAAAAAAAAAAACTTTTTCTGAGTCATCAAATCTCGTGTTTGAAAATAATGGTTCGATAACGAACCATTGGTGGAAGTCGACTTATAATCCTGTCTGATCAGGAATTTCAAGGTGACGCACAGGCAGTAATTTGTTGGGATATTTTTATGTGTAAAATTTGTAAAAGCCCGTATCCACTATGCTTGCGCTCTGAGCTCCTGCAATTGCTCCACATAGTGGATACGTTTGCCGCTCCCGGACTGTGCAATTGTGCGCACTCTGCCTTGGCGCTCCAATCTGTGGCGGTTTATATGTAAGGGGGCGCATACCCTATCGATTGGAGCAGTTGCAGGCAGCGCGGAGCGCAAGAGGTTGCGCTCGACGGTCCAAGAGGTTTGTGAACTTAGTGGATGGTTGGCGCTCCTGGACCGTGCAACAGTGCCCGCTCCTCCCGGCGGTCCAATAGGTGGCGGTTTATATGTAGAGGAGCGCATGCCGTATCGATGGGTCCAGTTGCATGGAGCGCGGAGCGCAAGAGGTTTGTGAACATAGTGGCGCTCCCGGATCGTGCAACAATGCGCGCTCCGCCTTGGTGGTCCAATATTACGAACATAGTGCGTACTTATCCTTAGAAAGACGGGTATTCTGGTATTAAGTTTTGTTATAATCTAGGGCTGAAGGGAGGGGGCTACATAAGGCAGGTGGTGTAGTGTTGTAGACAATATGTCGATTTGTCGAATTTATGCAACTGGCATAGTGAGAGATACAGGATTAAAAAGTGTAAACTGGAAACATCTAAAATAATTTCTAAAAAAGATAGAGGGCCGTTCGACTTCGTTTTTGACAAATAAGCTGAATCAGGTGTGGGCAATGTTCTAACCATACTAAGGTTCCAAAACGAACCATTTTGTTGTTGTGACACCTGCTATTATCAAAGTGTAAAACAATTTTTTACGATTGTTTAAATTTTTATTTTACTCTAGTTAATCAAATATGTTACATATTATTGCAGTATTTCTTTGCTTGGCGGTTAATGGGTTAACTAGTATGAGATTCGGTCTATTCTGTGCCACTCGTTGGTCTGTGAGCACAGTGCAATCCCGGTATAATAGCTTGTAGTTGTCGTTTTCAAGCAGGCACATGTTGATAGTAAGGGAGATGGTCGGTCTGAAAATTCCAAATTTTCTAGTTAGTTCTTGGTGAAGATTCGTTCCTAGTGAGTCATGGCAAACGGCTGGCAGCCCCCGGTAAGATGTTGGATGGTTTCTTGGACTTGACATCCATAGTGGTATTATTGTCGACACATTCTTGCTTGATCTCATTGAGATACCGCCCATGCAGAGGTTTACGTATCCAAGTTCGCATTTTTCTTGTTTAGATAGGTGGTTTATGCACATTCCTTGTTACCTCTGTTTAAGCGGTGTTATGTCATCTACTGCGCAGATTACGAGATGTAAAGTCGATGTCTTGTCTGTGTCTAAAAATAAATTCTTAATTAAGCAACTTGCTTATCCAATAATTGTTCACCTATGTCCATGAGTCCTCTTTCCCCTAGATACCGCGGTAATGTTGTTCTCTCTACTGCACTGCGTGTATGATGCATTTGCGAGAAGTGGTCTTACTTTCCGCTGAAGACTTTCTATATTAGTCCAGAGAGTCACTGCGCATCCGCTAGGAAAAATATTCCGATTCGGATTTTTTGCACAATCTTACTCAAAAAGGACACCTTTTAACAAATTTGCATGTTTCTAGGACCAAAAGTTGGTCAAAAATTTTTTAAACGTTTTTTTTTTGTTTTTTTCCCGTGTGTTTTCCCCGCACTCGACTGCTTGCCCGAACTCTGTTATCGCGTCGTTAGGGTAAACGGCAGTCTCGTGCGTGAAAGTATCACTTTCCGCACTAGTTATGAAAATAACCTAAAGAACACCTTCCAGCTTAAAATATTAAAAAAGGAGTTTTGTAACCATTATGGAAAGCTTAACTTCCTAAACTGTAAGCTTAAGGTAACATATGACTCTTTACTTCATTCTATAGGCTTTGATAACCTGAGTAACTTTTTGAATGATGTTCAGGACAGATTGGACAATGTAACCTTTATTAAATTCAATACACTCAAATCTAAACTTGATAAACTCATTCGTAATAAATATATTTCACTAAGTCAAAATAACAGGAACAATACCAAATTTTCCAATTTTTCTTTCCACCCAAGACTTAAAAATCTCTCTTCAGTTGTCTTTAATAAAAATGAACTTGATTTACTAAATCTAGGACTCAAATACTCCATTCCAAGAAAGGTTTCTGAAAAAGACCTTCAGAGTCTCTCCATTGAGCTAGATATCATTATTCAAAATCTTTCTGTTCCGTTAAATCAAAAACCTCTATTCGTAATTCCTGCTTCATAACTATCAATAAATTCAAAAACAAAAATATTTCATCTTCTACATCTTCCAACACTTCTAATCACATCATCCCACTGAACACATCTGGTAACTTGTCCTTCAATTTACCCTCTACTTCTCAAAACTCTTTGCACAACTCATCTTTCCCTCAATTCTCTGACAACAAACGGAACATTCATCTTCAGACCCTTAGTTCAATCAAAAACAAAATCAAAACACACAATCTAATCATCAGCAAAGCCGACAAGGGTAATTGCTTAGTAATCCTAGATAAAACGTTATATAATGACAAAGTCATTACTTTTCTTTCTAAAAATAACTTCATTCCACTAACAGACGATCCTTCAAAAAAGTTCATTAATAAACTTAAAGACAACCTGAAACCCTTTGCAGAATTTTTTTCAGAACAGTTTGCTCCCTACTATAAAATACCAAGCAATCCTTTGACACCCAGACTGTATGGTTTACCTAAGATACATAAAGAGGGCATCCCCATCCGTCCAGTTGTTAGTTTCATAAACACACCAGTATCTATCTTATCAAAATTCATATTAAATCTCATTAACAACTTGACGAATTTCACCCCTCGCTTCTCAGTCAAAAACACCAACCAACTAGTCAACAATCTCCATCAAATAAACCTTCGTCCCAACATTACTATGCTTTCACTTGATGTTAGCAACCTTTTCACTTCTGTCCCTAAACATGCAACTATTAATCTGGTACATTCTCTTTTAAGAGCCAACTCTATTACTACGTCTACTACTAATTCCATCATCCAATTACTATAATTTTGTCTAGCTCAAGACTTCTTTGTATTTATAATAAATTTTATAATTTTATAGACAACCGGATGGCCTAGCCATGGGTAGTTGTTTATCCCCTCTCTTAGCTGGTATTTTCATGGATCATTTAGAATCCACTCATATCATGAAAAATCCGGAAATACTCCATTGGTTTAGATATGTAGATGTTATTTTGCTTTTCATTTCCGGTAATTCTAATTCAGCTGACCTATTCCTTTCTAAAGTCAATCAAATCCACCCAAACATCAAGTTCACCATGGAACTAGAATCTTCCCAATCAATTAACTTTCTTGATCTCACTATTACCAGATTAGACGACCATTTCCATTTCAGTATCTATAGGAAACCAACACAGACTGATCATGTCATACCTTTATCTTCTAATCACCTTATGTCACATAAATATGCAACTTTCCATAGTTATATCCATAGACTTGAAACTATTCCTTTATCACCATCAAACTATGATAAAGAACTTAATATTCTTCGTCAAATAGCGTTTAACAACGGGTACGATCCTAATCTTATCTACAAACTTATTCAAAAGAGACACCTCAGAGTCTTGAGAGAGACTGCTTTCCCTAGAGACTTGACCTTCAAACCCTCATATGCTTCCTTACCATATCTTCATGAACGTCTTTTTGGAGACATTAGATATATTTTTAAAAGAGCAGTTGATAATACTCACATTTCTTTCAAAGTACCTACCCAACAATCTAGGACAGTGTCTTACCAATGCCAAAGACCCAATCAACTACATGGATCGTAGTGGTGTGTATAGATTACAATGTTCTGATTGTGACGCTACATATATAGGTAGGACCTGTAGATCCCTATCTTCACGCTCCTTAGAGCACACCAAAAGAGAAAACACTTCTACTTTCTCACATCTTGTACAAAACAATCATACACTTAATATCCCAGAAGACGTCTCGTTACTACATAATATTTCACAAAAAAACTTCCTAAAATTGGACCTGTATGAAGACTTAGGAATAGTTAAAGATAAGCAGAGAAGTCCTAATTGTGTCAATCGCCATGTGTCATTTAACCGAGATTTTCAACCTCTACACCGTCAACTTTTTTCATAAACCACATCAGATACAATTTTCTCTTCTTTGCTTCACCATTCATGATTACCACTTACATCTATTTCACTCCCAATTGTCGATAAGCAACATCTTACTTTCTAATACATCCAACTCTCTAATATTCATTTGTACCTACTTCATCCTCCTACATTCTCATTATTTCACACCAGTTTTGCTTTTCCAAAATTTAGCTCCTACATCACATATACAACCACATCCATCAGAATTGAGTCTCATTCCAGCCAACCTGTCTTCTTAGTCTTATCTCATAGCTTATAGATTAGATAACTCTCATATCATAACAACACACTCCACACCTTCCATGGTCCAATATCACAACATACTCTGTCAGACTTTTCATACCTTCCAACTCTCCCCCATATTTTACGATCACTTCATTTATAACCAATTTGATGTAAGGTCTCTGATGGACTCAGTTTCGTCAAGCCACTCTAGTCTCATTTTCAATCAGATAAATACAAAACAGTATTTCTATAATTATCATATCACTTTTCTATCATTATGCAATTTATGTTTGGTCGACTACCAAGCAAGTTATCAGTCATTAAACAATTATCATTTAATCAATACTCTTAAAATCGTACACATATGTACACATTTCACATTACATACTATTTTGTGCTCTTAGACGTCTACACGTATAAGGCCTTTACCATTATTTGTCTAATTGTATTGATAATTTCATACCACCAATACAACACCTATTGGTGTTGTTGAATGCATAACTTCCTGTAACGTAAAGATTTTATTTTTATTTTCATATTTGAATACTTAATTAATGGATTATTTCAAGGAAATTTTTCATCTTTTGCGAACATCTTTAATTTTAATATACATATATATATATATATATATATATATATATATATATATATATATATATATATATATATTGCATTTGCGTCCCTCGTGGCTTCTGTATAGTTTTGACTCTTCGTGACTTCCGATCAATATACAGCGTGTATATTAACAAGAATGATTCCATACAGTTAGCGCTCACTTTGGCATCCGTTATACTGGCAACGATGTACTATGGTATCAAGTAAAATATTTAACCTTGGGCGTGTTTACGTGAGAACTTAGTTGAAGAACCCAGACAAATTCTATTTATAACTTTTGCCAACTAGGTGGTTTGCTCGGATATACGATAAGGATTTGCTGTAAATTCTTTGTTTCCGTTTTTATACTCTTAAATCAGGTTAGAAAAATTTATTTCTTGGGTGTAGTTATGAATAATGTATTTTCTAGACTTTAAAATTTTCTATTTTATTTTGATGGAAGAAGATTATGCATTTCGGAAGATTTCGATGGAATAAGTTATAATGTAATATACCTAACAATACCACTATAAACCCTTGACAAATGTTTTTTTTAGTTAATAATTGTTTGATGAGCCTTTCGATAGGTTAGGTTAGGTTTATTCTTAAATTTTATTTTGATAAATAATCGGTATTGTTTCTATCTCTCTCTCTCTTTCTCTCTCTCCCTCTCTCTCTCTCCCTGTAATACCTTCCCTTATTATGAAGTATTGGGCGCTCTTGCGTTTCTTTGCCAAAGATCAAAGATGACTGATTCGCAGGATTAGCGCATCCTTTTCTGTTTTATTCTTTCGAAATTTGCTATACAAGTATTTTCCATTGCTCTCTGTTTCTCGCTCTCTGTTTGACTTCTCTCCATCTCAACGCCAATTCTTTCATGATCTCTTGTTACAGTTCTTCTCCAGCAATTAATATTTTGATTTTGGTTAATTCTGATATATCGCGTGTGTTCCAGATTTTCCTTAGGCTACGGCTCCACGGGCTGGAAATTGACGCTAGCAGTAGCCGCAAAATGAACTTAAGGTTCCGCAGAACGGAATAGGAATAGCCGAACTGTACCGACTACAGGACTTGTGCTTAGTCGGTTCAGTTCGGCTATTCCTATTCCGTTCCGTGGAACCTTAAGTTCGTTTTACGGCTACTGCTAGCGTGAATTTCTCGCCCGTGGAGCCTTAGCCTTAGGAGGAAACAGTAGCGATCAACAGGTAGCGAAAACGCGTTCCAAGATTGCGGCTGTAATTTTGAATATTTTTTCGAAATATTTGGCACACGTATTCGTAATATAATAAAGAATGGCGGTACAGAGCCAATTTGAAAAATATATTAATATGTGGAAATTACTCTGTAATTAAATACAATATTAAAAAAACGAGCCTGTACCGCCATGAAGAAGACCAAAAAAAATACACTTTCTTCAAATAAACTTTTTTATCCGATGCCTAGATTTTGTGTAATTTTGGAACTACTAAAATTTTTTATTTCATTAGTAGTTCCAAAATGACACAAAATCTAGGCATCGGATAAAAAAGTTTATTTGAAGAAAGTGTATTTTTTTGTTCTTCTTAATGGCGGTACAGGCTCGTTTTTTTAATATTGTATTTAATTACAGAGTAATTTCCACATATTAATATATTTATTAATTTGGGCTCTGTACCGCCATTCTTTATTATATTACGAATACGTGTGCCAAATATCTCGAAAAAATATTCAAAATTACAGCCGCAATCTTGGAACGCGTTTTGGCTACCTGTTGATCGCTACTGTATCACCTTAATGCATTATATGATTATATAATGAGTGCATATTATTGTGCCTTTACTATCCTTTTTTCTACATCTGCTCTACTAGCGCCTTTTTTTCCATGATCGATCCCAGATATGTAAAGTTATCTACCTCCTGTATTTGTCTTCCTTGTATTTTAAATTTAGTTTCTTGGTTGCTGTTTTTTTTTTTTAAGTTTGTTTTTTTTTGTCTTTATCTTCAGGCCCATTATCTTGGAGTATTTTGCAAGCTTGTCGATCTTCCTTTGCTTATGGCTGCTATGTTCGGTTAGGGGACAAATGTCATCTGCGAACTACAAATCGTCCAACTAGTTATGCAATTTCCATCTAATACCTGTTTTATTATCGCTTATTTTCTGCATGATCCAGTCGGTTATTATTATAAATATTGTCGGGGATAGCACACATCCTTGTTTAACTCCGCTTTGTATAGCTATATCTACTACCATTTTTCCCACATGTTGTAATCTGGCTCTATATTTCTTGTAAAATAGTCTGATTAAGTTGATTTATTTTATCGGTAGTCCATATAGTTTTAGAATCTTCCACATTTGTTCTCTGTTTATACTATCGAAGGCCTTTTCAAAGTCACATGTTTATATTTGTTTGCCATTCACCAGCTTGTTCCAAGATAATTATAGAGTACAAGAGATACAGAGGTACAGGTACAAGATACAGAGGTACAGATAGAGTACAAATGTGGTCGATAGTGGAGCGTTTTGCGCGAAAACCTTCTTGGTTGCTTCTTAGTCTTAGTTTCTTGTCTATTTCTGGCTTCAGTCTATTCAATATGATACTTGACATTATTTTGAATGTGGCACTTAGCAGTGTTATTTCTCGCCAATTCTCGCATTTTTTGGTATCTTAATGGTTAAACCCACGTTCCATTTCTGTGGGAGCTCCTGGTTGGCCCATATCTTGTTAAAGAGTTTGTGTAACATTTCTACTGATTCGCTTGCGTCCGCCTTTATTAAATCTATCGGTAGTTTGTCGCCTTCAGCGGCTTTGCCATTTTTTTAGTTGATTCAGTGTGTTTTGTATTTCTTCTTTCGTAATTGCAACTGTTCTAATGTTTATTTCCTGTATTACATTATCTCCGTCTATATCTGGTGTTTGGAGTATATTTCCTTGCAGTGTTCTTTTCATCTTTGTATTATTTTATGTTCTGATTTAATTATATTATTTCCTTGTTTATCTTTATTTTGTTTATTACTGTTTAGCGTTTTCCCTGTCAAATTTCGGATGATATTGTACTGCATTTTCAGGTCGTTTTCTTGCGCAACTTTTCCTGACATTTTTACCATATGATTTACGTAGTATCGTTTGTCTTTTCTGACTTGCTTTTTAACCGCTATATTTTTCTTTGTATTTCCTTTCTACTGCTTTTCCTTCTTCGGTTGCTTCTTTTTGTAACATTTCTTCTTTAAGTTTCTTTCTTTCTTCTCTTAATTGCAATAGTCCAGAAAAATAAGGTTTTTGTCAGGACACTTGACCAGCCAGGTGGCAAATGGTTTTTTTGGAGTTATACATATTCCATTATAAATACAACAATGCCCGTCACAGTTCGGACGAGAATTTTAGTTATTAACAAATAAGGGTCAAATATGACAGTTTTTTTGTTTAAATGGCTACAGGTAAAAATAATGTAATTGTAGATATCTTTTAGTAGATAAGCAAAGGTTTAAAATGGAAGTTTTTGAGTTTTTTTCTGATTATTTGTTACTTCGTAAATTGCAAAATAAAACTAAATTTCGAAAATAAAGAAATTGCTATAACTTTTGCAAAAATGAACTTAAGACTTTGATATTGCATGAAATGTTGAGTCAAACAGTCCACATAATGCACAAAAAATTGCAAGACGATTTGTCAATTAGTTTAAGTTGCATTCGATTTGTTTATCACAAAGAGCTTTTTTGCAATGTTGTTGTTCAGAAAATAATAATGATACAGCAATTCTGTGGAAACCACAGGAAAGAAGAATACTTACATTTTCAACTTATTTAAAAAATCAATAAGAAGTCATTTTTACCATTCTGAAAACATTTTACGAAAGTAGAATCATTTCTGGCTTATAAACAATTTGAATAACCATATTAACATATTGACTAAATCTGCGTTGGGATTTGAAAAGCTGATATTTTTACACGAATTTTCAAAAAAAAAACTTTTCGCCTAGGTTAATTACGAGCAAATTTAGCCACTTCTATTACTTATTTAATTTACAGTTACTTCTATATACATAAAATTCTCCTGTAACAGTGTTGGTTATCATATTCCTCCGAAACGGCTTGACCGATTCTTATGTTTTACACATATATTCTGTAGGACTGAAAATAGATTGTAATCTATTATTTATACCCATAAGTTATAAGGGGGGTTACCCTCTGCCACTTTTTTATTGTTTTAGACAAAATTGTCTACCTTAATTTTATAGTATGTACCATTAAAAATATATATACAACCCTTAATTTTCACCCTTCTATCACCAAGACCCTATTTTTTAATAGACATATATTTATTTGTGTCTATAAAATTCTCCTGTCGTAGTGTTAGTTGCCATAATCTTCCGATACCGCTTGAACGATTTTTATGAAGTTATATATGTATACTCGAAGGTCTTAGAATCATAATTATCGGCCCCATAACTTTTTGTATTGTTAGGTAGGTATATGTGTACATAACATACTCTACAAGACTACAAGAAGTATATATAAATAAAAAAAAATGATCAAAATCCATCAACTATCTCTGGAGATATTAAGAGCAACATATCTTTGAAATCAAGTATATTCAAATGGGAAATAAGCCACAATTTTAACTAAAAATGATTTTATTAACGTTTCGACGCCCAAGTCGGGTGTCGTTGTCAAAATACAAAATAATACTAAATAAATAAAATGTTGTTGCTTAGTAAAAAATTCTTCTAATAATTTATTTAATCTGACTCATTTATATCGGCAATTCAGACACGTATTATACATTTTAAAGTAGACGACTTTAAAATGATATTGCCAATATTGATGAGTTGCGTTCCTGGGACGACTTTACTAAAAGATAGTTCATTCGATTACATGAAATCAATTCCAACTCAAGAATATCCGCCACAAAAAATCATAGCATGTGATCTGTCTTTAAAAAGACAACTAAATGTATCGGTGGCACTGAAATTCTCGCGTTAGAGATTGGCAATATCATTTTAAAGTCGTCTACTTTAAAATGTATAATACGTGTCTGAATTGCCGATATAAATGAGTCAGATTAAATAAATTATTAGAAGAATTTTTTACTAAGCAACAACATTTTATTTATTTAGTATTATTTTGTATTTTGACAACGACACCCGACTTGGGCGTCGAAACGTTAATAAAATCATTTTTAGTTAAAATTGTGGCTTATTTCCCATTTGAATATACTTGATTATAAAAATGCCACAAGAAAATAGCTTCAGAACAACATATCTTTGAAAAATAAATTTCATTTTTTGAGTGCACGGATTTTAATAATTCCCCTCCACCGACCACGAGTCGATTTCGTTAGGACGTTATTTTTAACGATATATTAACCACTCTGTTCAAGTTTACTCAAACTTTTACATATAAACTATATACATACCTTGAACTTCAAAATAGCGCTAGTTAGCTTTCTTAATTGTTATGAACAAACTAGCAGTGAATTAAATAAAAAAAAGTGGCTAACTTTGACCGTAATTAGCCAAGGTGAAAGTTTTTTTAACATTTGTGTAAAAGTACACATCGAAAACAATGTGATAAATACATGGGTATTTCCTGTACACCAACAATCAGCAAAATATACGGAAGGATCTTAAAAAACCGAATAGAAGACGAATACAAGAAAATGGAAGCAGAAGAGAAAGCAGGATTCAGAGCCGGAAGATCTACAATTGATCACCTTTTTGCAATCGCACAAGTCATGGAAAAGAAAACAGCGATTAACCAAGAGATTCATTTCGTATATTATATTGATCTGAAAAAGGCATACGACAGTGTACCTTCGGTAAAGTTATGGGAGGCAATGGAGAATACAAATATAAACATAGAAATGTGAAAATTGAAAACTACCCCTAACTGTAAAAAATTATAAAACAACATTTTTAACTTTAATATTGTCAACATTTGGTTTTTATTAGGTAAATAATGATTGTTTTATGCTTTAAGATATACTATCATAATATTTCAACCCTTAAAACCACCCTTGCTGGAGCTATATATAAAAAATTTACTTATTCTAAAAGAATCATTTCAGCTTGCATCGATTTACATAAAAATTTGGGATTAGGATCACATCACCCTGTACTTCATATTCTATATCATGCTTAAGGGCGTTGATTATTTTAGGGGTGTAACCTACCCCCTATTGACAAAAATTATATAAAAACATTGTAAATTTTAATATGGGTAAAATTTGGTTTTGATTGGTTAAATAATGATTGTTTTATACTTTAGGATAAAATATCATATTTCAACCCTTAAAAACCACCCTTAATGACATCACAATTTTTATAAGTAGATAATTTAATAGATCTATACAGAAAAAAGTAGAATTAAAGAATTACAAAAACATTTATTTACACAAAAATACGAATTTACAAATATGTACAAATACAAATAGTTTTTTAGTCATCTTCCAGTATATCAACCGGTTCTGTGGTATTATACATACATTAAAAATTATCCATAAGCGGACTATTCGATATTTAAAAAAAATCGTTTTCTAAACATGGCTCCTTTATTTTTGACGATAAAAACTTTTTTCAAAAATAATTCTGTAGGATTTTTAAAGAGTTCTAAGACCGTGAAAACTAAATTCTGTAAGATCCCTTAGTTTTTAATTGTGGTGAGTTTAAAAGATGCGAATAAGGGGGTGTTTGCTCGTAAATAGAGGTTTTAAATAGCTATAGTATCTCTCTAACTGTTCACTGTAATGAAAATCTATGCACAAGAGAATTTTACTTATTAAATAATAAGCGACAATTTAGTAGTCCATATTTTTTTTCGTATCTCCAGTATTTTCGGAGATATTTTGAAGTAAAAGGTGACAAATAGGAAATTGCAAAAAATCAATTTTTCTTTAAAGTCCAATTTTTCTAAAATTAGGCCTTTTAAATAGGTCAAACTTCTTGGATGTATTGATAATACGAATATAAAGGGAATTACAGAAAGGTGAAGACCAATTTTTAATCAGTACGGTAGTTAGGGGGTTGTTTTCACTGATTTTTTCATAGAGAATAGCAGGTACCGACCTTTTTTTGATCATAAGTCGCTTAATTTTCATTCTAGGAGCTTCATATTATTATTTTTTGAAAGGTCTAACAGTATACTTAAAAGATTATTTAAGTTTAATTTAATTTGTGTTACTAAAAGATGCATTTTTGATATCCACAGTTTTTTTGATTAAATGCATATTTTTCGAGGTATTCTCAAAAAACCATCTAAAAAAGTCGATTTTTTCGTCGAAAAACTGTTACTTTCAAGCGCGAATAACTCGAAAAATACTAGTTTCACGAAGAAAATGTAAAAAACATTTTTTTCTTAGAATTCATTTTTACATCGATTTACATGGTTAAAATATAATAAAAAATTTCCGTCCCCGAGATGGGCTGGCAACCATCCCAAGCTTTTAGCGTACAGCGGCATGATATAGAAAATGATCCTTGGACCATTCCCTACCTTTTGTGAAAATTTTAAGTAAATCCATGCTGGACGAAAAAATTGCGAGCCAAAATGCTTCATTTTCTCGACTATAGAAGGAGGAGAAACAATCAGTAAATGTAACCAATATAAATACCTGGGTATGACAATCACGAATGATGGAACACTGGACGGAGCCATTAAAGAACGAAATACTCAGGGCAGGAAAGCAGTTAGGCTCCTAAACTCAGTAATCTGGGACAAGCAGATAAACAACCAAAACAAGAAAAAATCTATAACGCCGTAGTGAAAAGCATTATAACATACAGCTGCGAAGTATGGCATATGAAGGAAAAATCAAAACAAATGTTAGATGTCACTGAAATGGATTTCTGGAGAAGAGCTGCAGGAAGACCAAGAAGAGAACATGTCACCAATGAACGGATACGAGAAATAATGAAGGTCACACATACAATAAATGACGAAATCAACGAAATACAACTACGATGGTTTGGTCACGTACAAAGAATGCATGAAGACAAAATCACAAAACAAGTGCAAAACTAGAAACCGCAAGGTAGAAGAAGACGAGGTAGACCGCGGAAAATTTGGCAGGCAGGAATAAACAAAGCCATGGATGAAAGAGGTCTGCAAGTAGATCAATGTGCGGACAGAGAGGAATGGCGAACGGGTATCGGAAGAGGGAGAAGGTTATAAACCGATAATACAATAATAATGTAAAAGTACCAGCTTTTTAAATCCTAAAGTCTAGGGATGGTGCATGGCGGTTGTTGAACAAAAAACCGGGTTTCGGTTATACCGTTTTTTTTTTACTTACGGTTTAACCTGGCGGTTATAACCGGTCAAATAACCGGTTGTTCCAAAAACCGGTTTTCGTTTTTTTTTTAATCAAAAGCAAATACTCAATAGGTTATAATGTTACATTTATATTGCACTTTAGTTTGCTCAATTTTCCTCCTGAAAAATTCCCCAACCAATTCAACCTATAAAAATTTTCCCAGGCGCTTTCAAATTACCCTAAAAATGGGCGAAAGTACCCCATCTCTGATTCGTCGCTAGTTGTAGACGGCCTCGGCGTATATTGCGTTGTCAATAATTGGGTACCGATCTACCGAAATGTCCCTTGGATCTATCAAGTTTAGAAAAATATCCAAATGACTTATATTTTACTTAAAAATAAATTCGATAAACCAATTCATTATTTACTTCTCTATTGCCATCAAAAAATTTCAGTAGGTAATATTTTTTAATACGTTGTATAATAGCTACCTTTTATTTCCTAATATTTAAAAATTACATATTGATTCCTAATCGTATTTCGGTATTCATATTTCATACAAGAGTCTCAAGTCTCAAGTACTCAAGTATAAACAATTTTTAGATGATGGTTGGAATATCGATTTCAAGCAGATCACTTACTTTTTTATGTAAATATATTATCATCTAAAAGTAAATAACTATTCCCAAAATTGTTTCATAAAAGCTGATGTGACAATTTCGTCCAGTTCTCTATTAGTAAATAAAAGTTGAATTATGGTTGTTTGGGTTAATTACTTATTACTTCGCATATTATTTATAATACATATGATTGAGATCGAAGATAAATAGAAATTTCTTCTTTTTCTCTAAATAAATTTTTTCCACAGGTAACTTGTTCGGTTTTTCGCCGGTTATTACGTTAAAAAGAAAAAACCTGTTATAACCGGGTTTAGAATGCCATATTTGGTTACAGAGTAGATGAAGTAATTTTACGCCAGTTTCTTCTGTGGCTTTGAGTATTTCTGCTGTTATCATATCTGGATCTGGTGCTTTATTATATTTGAGCTTAATGATCGCTAGTCTTACTTTATTTTCAAGTATATCAGGTTCTTCTTCTTCCTCATCAAAGATTTGGTTAATAGTTTTTTGGGGTTAATCATCTTTATATAGGTCCCTGCAATACGATCTCCATGTCTCTGCTATATTTTCTCTGATTGTTCTCAGTGTTCCACTGTTGTCTTCTATGGCCCAAGTTCTGGCTTTGAAGTATCTTGTTAAGTAGCGTATTTTTCTAAATAGATCTCTCGGCTGATTATTCTGATCATGTCTCTAAATTTCTTTGCATATACTTTGTTACTACAGTTTTTTATCTGCCTTGCATCTTCGCTTTACTTTTTTATTGAGGTTTCTTAAACTAGCTTTTTCCCTTTCACTATGCATACCACTTTGACAAAGATTTCTTCTATTCTCAATGATTTGAAAGGTTTCATCTGTTATCCAGTGTTTCCGTTTCACAGGATTATTTATCTTTGGATGATCAGTTGGTGTTGTTTAAAAGTCTCCCATATTTCTTGTGATGTTCCGTTACGAATAGAGGGCATTATTTTATGTACCTACTTCCTGGAGAAGTTCATCCTGCTTTTTTAGTTCTATCTAATGATCTATCTGATTCTATCTATGATACAGGTGGTGACATTATAATTGATATATTATAGTATGAGAATAGAAAAATTATTATTAGTACAAAGTTTATAATAACCGAGATACAGGGTGTCAAAATTAAACTTTTTTTTTATTTATTATTGAATATATCCTGACAGGTATGAGATAACAACATGAAATTTGGTACGTGGGGGTATTTTGGGCCGAGAAAACTAAATTCCCTACCAAAAATTATGTATTCCCCAGAGGGCGCCACATACGCCTTTCAGCACTCATTTATTACGTTCAATTTTTTTATCCCTCACTCTGTATAATTTTGACATTAAAATTTTTATTCTTCTATTAGTTTTACTTAAAAAATATATACTTCTTTCATCACCCTAAACTCATCCGTTTTCGAGATAAACGCATTTTAAATCTGCGATACACCATCATTTTTAGCATAATATCATTGTAGTTACACCCGAAAAATAACTTAAAACCATAAAATTATCCAAAAATGTATCGCAAATTTTTTCAAATGGAATTTGCGATGCAATGACATACATTTGAGAACTGGCACAATTATTATGGTTTTAAGTTATTTTTCGGGTGGAACTACAATGATATTATGCTAATAATGATGGTGTATCGAAGATTTAAAATGCGTTTATCTCGAAAACGGTTGAGTTTAGGGAGATGAAAAAAGTATACCTTTTTTAAGTAAAACTAATAGGAGAATAAAAATTTTAATGTCAAAATTATTCAGAGTGAGGGATAAAAAAAATTGAACGTAATAAATGAGTGCTGAAAGGCGTATGTGGCGCCCTCTGGACAATACATAATTTTTGGTAGGGAATTTGGTTTTCCCAACCCAAAAAACCCCCACATACCGAATTTCATGTTGTTATCTCATACCTGTCAGGATATATTCAATAATAAATAAAAAAAAAGTTTAATTATGACACCCTGTATCTCGGTTATTATAAACTTTGTACTGAGGTAAGTTAGCTTAAATCGGCCTATTTGAACCTCAGGAACCTAAGGTTAAGCTATGGCCCATTCTTTACCAAACACCCTGTATATCTATAAGCGAGGTTCCTATAGCCTCTGCTACTTCTCGCATTTCGACCGCTATCTTTTTCTGTCCATCCATTCGTCTTCTTTGGTGGCTTTATCTCTCATGATGTGCTGTACATGTTCTTCCCAGGTAACTGAAGGCCTTCCCCTTCTTCTTCTTCTTTGTTGTGGTATGCAATTTAAAGCTTTCTTTGGCCATCTATCTTCATTCATTCGTTTGACGTGACCATACCACACTAGTTGTCTCGTTTCAATTCTATCTACACTGGAATATACAGTTTTTGTCCTCCTTCCTGATGCCATCTTTTATATACCACACGCTCCCCTTAGATAATCTATTTCTACTACCTACTTCTATTCTCTTTTTATCTTTTTTGGGATCTGCCAAACTTCTGCTCCATAAGTCATAATAGGTTCTACCAAGGTACGATAGATTGTCCTTTTTTGTCTTATCTCTTTAGACCATAGTAGAGAGCTTAGAATGTTTACCGCTATTTTGCCCTGCTGTGTTCTGTTTTCGATGTCTCTTTTGCCTTCTTTAGATAATATAAATTCGAGATATTTATATTCTTTAAATGTATTTGTGGTTCTAATTTCTAAATCTGGATCTTCTAATAAATAATTAAGAATAAAATCTAACACTTCTATAATATGTTACAATTGAGCAATTAGACCACCAGTTTCGGCAACTGGTTATGATAAATTCATCAATTTTAATGAACATACTTTTTAATGGTTTTTATTTTTGCAGTAAAAATACACTGTTAATTATACAAAGAGAATATCATTAATCTGTCACAACAATAATTGTTTTAAAATACTACAATAATTATTTATAAAAATATCCGAAGTCTAAATACCAACATTTGAGGTGGCAACAGCGTAGTAGAAGCCATGAGGAGATAAACTGAAATATACGGATTCCGCGACAACCTTAAAATGAATAAATATATATTTGGACGTCATCAAAACCATTAAAGTGATTTTAGATATACAGCAAGCAAACGTGGTGCGCCTGACGGCAACTGCCCCAAGTAATGTGTATATTATTATACAGATAACGTGTCTGAGGACATCCGGCCAATATTTTGTTCAGGCATTGTAGGAAGTGGTACCTTTCACCTGCGATAAATTTTAGAGAAAATCCTCGTGGCAACCGTATATCGGAGTCCACGAAGACCTGGACGCCACGAGAGATTACAGTTTAACATGGGGGACGTCATGAGATGCTAAAAATAAATATATATATATATATATATATATATATATATATATATATATATATATAAAATTAAATTGTCAAATTATTTTTCTCTTTTTAAATTAACTAAAATTAAGGCATTGTAGAAGATTAGGAATTAGATATAAGAATTTTATATATTTTTTTGTTATGTATGCCAAAAATTTAATGGATTAACCTCACGTTGTAAGTTTTTTATGCTTTTTATGTACAATATTTTTTATCATCTTAATTTCGTTGTATTTACTAAAACTTTTTTAGCATATCTTGAAGAAGCAAATAAATTTTGCGAAAGCTTGATAATAACTAAGAGTTTTACTTATCCTGCCCCCTGAAATTTATGACTGCAACCTCAAAATTAACAAGATTTTACATAGTGTCAGTCAATATTACCTAACTGCTTTATATATATATATATATATATATATATATATATATATATATATATATATATATGTCTTCATATCAAGGCGAGATCCGTTTGTATCATAAGCTATACAAGATGAGATCCGTTTTGCAAGGCGAGATCCGATTTTGGATCTCACCTTGTATTCACGTGTATATAGTGACATCTCGATGTAACAATGGTTAGGCTACAAGGAAATCGATTTTTGTCTGGACCTCATTTTGCACCCCTTTTGGTGAATTTTATATTGCAGTGGTTCCACTAAATCCGCTGTAGAGGGCAGCGCGCGCGATCCGTTGTGTATATGGTAAATATATATTTTGCAGACAACCCGAGATCCGGTAAATTTGGAAACATCGCAAATGAATTTCACGGTCAGCTCTCTCACTCGGCTTATGTCTAGCTTGAATAAGAATGTTTACATTATTTAAGGGCTGTGTCCAGAAAGGCGATTGTCAAATATCTCGAGAACTAGACGGCATATCGAAAAAACTTTGGAATGCTTTTTGAATGGTTTTTCAAAATCTATATACTTATGCAATAGCAGGGTTCTTATTCTGCCTGCGAAAGCGGTGGGTGTAGCAACTTTGAATTGTCAACTGAAACACTTTATTTTTAATTAAATAGTTGAAATTTAGAATTAAAAATACACAACTTTTGTTTGAATCGATAATAGCTTCTTTAATCCAGTCGGAAGAGCTTCAAAATCGTCGTTTTTATGACATTTTTAGGGTTTACGGGTACCTCAGGTAGTTAGCTTAAAACGTAAGAAATAAATTTAAATAGTTAATGTTTATTGATAAACAAAGCTCCAATTCTATTTTACTTCAACTCATTTTAAGGCTATTTCAATAAACTAATCGGTTCTTTTTTCAGTTTTTTGGTAAAACATTGTAACTTATAGACGAAAATTCTTAAAATCGGCTATTTTTCATTTAAATTGTCAATAAATAATTAAATTGAGAAAAAATTGGTCAGATTTACATAAATTTTGTTATTCCGTCCATATAGAAACTAAAACAATTGTTACGTAGTTACACTGAGTGTCATAAAAACCGTGTATTTTTACTCATTTCTTTGAGCTATTTCACGTAATATCGAGATATAAGTTGTATTTTTTACATAAGTTATATTAACGTTAAACTGACTTAATTTATAGTTTTATAAGCAACAATTAAGTATAGCGAAATTTATAAAACCTTGTTTAAATTGTTTTACATGCTCTACAATGCGGTTATCTTAAATTTTGTTTTGAATGTTTTTCTTCTTACTGGTAGACAAAAAATGGCAAAATGTGCATTTTTGACATCAAATTGTTGATAACAAACATAGTTACTACTCAAAATATTAAAAAAACTAACCGTCGGTATAACAGGTTGCCTGGAAACCAGATGCAGAACAGTACCATAAATGTTTTAGACTTTTTAGCACTTTCTTTAATTGAAATTTAAAATCATTTACCACCCATGTACACTCATTACGGAATCTGTTACAAGAATTTCAGCGATTTCAGCCATTTTTTCAAAATTTATTTTGATTTTCTCTAGTAATCCTTCCAAAAGACAATACATAAATGGTGAATACCTTTTACACCAACTTCAAGGAGGGTAATTTATACAGGTACATACCTGGAATTATTATATGGACAGTTCACTCTTGTTAGAGTATAGTTCGCTCAAATATGAGCTCTTTTAATCCATTTCACGCGGTAAATTAGTCCGCTTTTCCTTTAGGTCTTAGTTCATAGGTTGTGATGTTTTTTGCCCTCTCTACTATCTTCTTCCACTCCCTCCTGTCCTGAATCTTTTCTCTCCAGTTTGCAATTTCCATCTTTGATATATCGTCTAGCAGTTGATTTTCCCATCTAATTTTTGGTCTTCCTCTTGGTCTATTTTTTACTGGTTTCCAGTTCATTATCTTCCTGATCAGTTCTTCTACCCCTCTTCTTTGTGTGTGCCCAAACCATCTGAGGCTTTGTGCTTTAATGAATTTTACTATATCTTCTCCTTTATTTATATTTATTATTTCATGGTTCATTAGCTTTCAATATTCCCCTGTTTCTGTCTTTACTGGGCCATGTATCCTTATAATTTTTCTCTTAATTATTTTTAACTTTTCTTCGCCTGCTGCCTGCCGACCTGTCTACAGGACTCAGATAAGTTTTAGCTTTTAAGGACATATACACACCAATAAGTAGTCTCATTGTAAAAAAAAAACTAAATTTAAATTTAGCTAGTTCTTTAAAGGAGATCACTCACTGGAGTGATACTCTACATGTCAATCTCACATTTGTCAAAGCAAACGCTTATTGCCTTCCGGCAGATTGCAGAATCCATTAGGGGTTATATAAAAAAAAAACTTTTCTTCGTCTTTTTTCGTAAGGCACATTACTTCTGCTCCATAGGCTATCACTGATCTGATTGCTGCTGTGTATATTTTTGATTTTGTTTTTTTTGCTCAGGTTTTTGTCCTTGAGTAGTTGGTGATATTTCCAATATACTCTATTACCTGCTTTAATTCTGTCGTTTATCTCTATACTCCTTCCGTTTTTGCCGTCCACCATCACCCCCAGGTATTTGAAGCAATCTACTCTCTGGAATGTATTTTCACCTATCTTTATTTCTGCTATTCTGTTTACATTGTCTCGTGTGCTTATAAGATATTTTGTTTTATTCTGATTGATTATTAGTCCTCTCGTCTTTGCTTCTCTTACCAGGGTTAAAAGTGCCTCTTCTAGTCTTTTTTTATCTCGTGCTACCAGTCCCAGTTCATCTGCATATCCTATGATCTGTGTTGAGCTTTGAATAATTGTCTTTTTCAGCCCTGTGTCCCTAATTACTCCTTCTAGAGCGATATTAAATAGTGTCGTTTGTCGTTGACAGACTGTCTCCTTGTCTTACTTCAAGTTCTATTTTGATGTCATTTGTATCGCCCTCATTTGTTTTAACTTTTGCTGTTGAGTCTTTTATTGTCATTCTAGTTAGTCTTATTAATTTTGCCGGTATCTCCATTTTTTTCATTTCTTTTAATAATTGTTGTCTGTATATGCTGTTGAAGGCCTGTTGGAAGTCGATGAATAGTATGTGTAATTCTATGTCATGTTCATAGCTTTTTTCAATTGTTTGTGTCAGTACGTGTATTGCATTTATTGTTGATCTTCCTTTGATCTATTGTTCTAAAACCCTGTTGATATGGTCCTATAATTTTTTCTGTGTATTGATTTAGTCGGTTTCTTATAATTGTGGTCAATATCTTATACGTTGTATTTAGTAGCATAATTGGTCTGTAGTTGCAGCACTTAGTTGGATCTCCTTTCTTAAAGATTGGTGCGATGTGTCCGTTTTTCCATTCTATGGGCATGCTTTCGTCCTTCCAAATTGTAACCATTAACTTGTGCATTCGCTTCGTGAGCTCCTCTCCGCCGATGATGATCAGTTCGTTGTTGATTTCATCTGGCCCTGGCGTTTTGTTTACTTTTAGTTGTTTTAATACCTCCATGAATTGCTAATAAGTAGGTGCGACTTCCTCTTCATCTCTGTTATCTCTTATATCCTCATCCTCTGAATATGCCTTATTGTCGTTTTTGTATAGGTCCGTGAAATGTTTTTCCCAATCTTTTTTGTTTATTTTTGTGACAGATTTTTTGGTACTGTGTTGTTGTTTTATCTATTCGAACAATTTCTTGTTGTCTTTATTATTCGTTTCTAATTCTTGCATTTGTTCAGAGATCCATGTGTTCTTCTTTCTTCTATAGAGTTTCAATGCTTCTTGTTTTTCTTTTCTATATTGGTCCAGTTGTTCCTGTTCGGCACTTTGTAGCCATTTGTTTCTTGCGAGGTGCTTCAGTTGACTTTTTTGGTGACATTCCTCATCAAACCATTCTTTCGATTCTTTGTTTTTTTGGAATCCTATTATTTGTTCTGCTGTCTCTATTATGCTGTTCTTTATGTTTTTCCATTCTCCTTCTATTTCTATGTGCTCGTACTGACCCAATTTCTGTTCCACTTGTTCTGTATATTGTTGCTTTGTTTCTTGCGTTTTCAGATTGGCTATATTCCATTTCCTACTTTTTCCTTCCTTATGATTATTTGCTTTGATTATTTTCATCTTAAGTTTTGCTATCAACAATATGTGGTCAGTGCCTCCATTTGCCCCTCTATATGACCTTACGTCTTGTACTATTTGTGTCCACTTTTTCGAAATTAGAGTATGATTTATTTGGTTTCCATCCATTCTTCCTGGTATCATCCATGTTATTTTGTTTTCTTTTTTATGTTTATGCCCAGTACTAAATATATATGTATTTGTTGCTGCTGCTAGGTTGCAGATTTCTCCTCCATTATCATTCGTAGTTTCATGAATGGTTTCTTTGCCAGCTACATTACGATTATAGTCCTCCTTTCCGATCTTTGCATTGAAATCACCCAATATTATTAATATGTCATTCCTCGGAATATTTTCACAGGTTTCTTCCAGGATGTCTTAGAATTCTGTTTTATCTTCTTGGTTTGCTTCTTCGGTGGGTGCATAGCAATTGACTATCGAGATGTGGGCTTGTTTATTTTCTTATGTAAGATATCCTTTCATTAACTGCTTTGAATTGTATCAGTTTTTCCCTCATTTTTTTGTTCACCATAAATGCCGTACCATTCGTTCCCTGTTTGTTTTCTCCCGAATAATACATGCTAAAGTTTTTCTTCTCAATTTTTCCTTCTTTCTTCCATCGTATTTCCTGTACGGCTAGGATTTCTAGTTGGTATTTTTTCATTTCAAGAGCTATTTCTTGCATCTTACCTGCTGCCAGCATGGTTCTAATATTCCAAGAGCCCATTCTAATGGGTTTTGTTCTTTTCTTCTTATTGAGATTATTTCTTTATTTTGTGTGCGTTATTTTGTTTTCGTTAACCGTTTGCATTTCCGAGTCTTTTTTTGCCATGTCAATATGATATTTCAGCCGCTGTTCTTCGTTTATTAGTTTTTTGAATTTTCTATCAGCTGTTCTCTCTCTTCGTCCCATATCTAGATTTTGCCATTCACTATTAATTTCTTGTAGCCGATTTTCGTTTGCTTACCCTTGCTTCTTTCGTCCTTTGCTATTTTAGTTATTTCCTTTTGTATTTCTTTTTCTTTCGATGTCCAATCGTTGTTTATATAGATACGATCTTTATGCTGTTTTAGTTTACGTTTCTTGTTTAGGATTTCCATTTTATCCGTGAGGGCTTCTGTTTCTATTGCGCATACTGTTTCTCCTATTTTTTTTGCACTTCTTAGTTTTATTTGTATTTGCAACTCTTGGGCTCTGAAATTTTCCATTTCTTCTTTTAATTTCTTATAGTCATTTGTTTCTACTTTCAACCCAGTCACGATCAAGCTTTTCTTTTTGCTAAATTTCTCCAGTTGCTCCATTCATTCATGTAGCTGTTTTACTTCTTTTTTTAGTTTTTGTTTCTCTGCTTTTACACCCATTAACTCTTTATTGGTTTGTTGTTATTCTTTCCTTATTTGTTTTATTTCCTGAACCATTTTATCGTTTTTATTCATTAGCTCTTTCATTATTGTAATCATAACATTTTCCATGTCTTCCTTGTTTTCGTTGCCTGCTTTGTTTGGTGACCGTTTTTTAATTTTACTTCTATTAAAACAATCATCCAAGTTTTCTCTTTTGCGTTTCGTTTCATCATCGGTTTCACTTCCTGTGACATTTTTTCCATTTTCTAGGAGTGCAGCGCTAAATACCTGGAATACCGATATTAGATTATCAACAATACTTAAAAAATGAAAGTTATCAATTCACCGGTAGTTAATGCGTTATTTAAAAATTACCTGCGCACCAGAGTTGCCAGTTGGTCTGTAATTAGGATGGGGATTAAAATAGATACGAATTCACCGGGACCCGGAAATATGCACACCCTGATATTCTAGTTACGTAAGCTCGTCCGATTGGCGCATGACGTTAACAACAGAGTAAAGCATAGTCCCGTCTATGCGTTCGTAATACGAACGCGAATGAAATTTGAGAATAGTGCAAATGAATGAATTATGACTAAAAGAAACTAAGTGATTTTTATAGTTTAGAGGAAAATTATTAAACTATTTACTTTTATTTAAATTGATTTTCAGTTATTTGTAAAGTTCCCAGTTTCTTGATTATATTGGCATCCGGAAAATAAAAATATTCATATAATCGATATCTACTAAAATTATTATATTTCGTTAGTTGGCAAAAATTGATTAGTGGCCTACACATTAGTAAATATAATTTTTACCAAGGGGAAGAAAAGCCCCAAAATAAAACAATAAATTTAATGGATTGATAAAAAAACACAATTTTTTACTTTTTAAATAATGTATTTCATCAGATTTAAGTAAGAGGCTTGGAAAAGACAAAAATAAGTTTTACAGTTTTCATGCCATGCACTTTATTTAAATTTTGTGCATGTGAAATAGACGTACATACAGCAACTATGTAGCAGTTTTCATAATTTTGCTTTTACGCAATGTCAGCTTGTTAAGAGACTTGTTTAATTCTTTAATTCGGAAGTACATCCGAGACCTAAAAAATAACTTGTTCGCTTTGTTAGAACAGTCTACAGTTACACTTTTGGACATAAGGTTTTCTAAATAATTTTTAGTTACCAAAATGGAATCACCATTCATGTGGAAGGAAAAATTGTCTCCAGTTACTTAATATATGACAAGAGAGTGTCTGATGGTTTACATAAACCACACTTACTCAAATGATCAACCCACGTGTACGTTGAAACATCTTCGGATTGAATACTGGAGTCCTTCAATTTATGGCAGATATAACCAGCCAAATTCTCCAAACCATCATACTCGAGGTCACTAATGTTTTTTCATTATAACTCTCATTAAAAACTTGAAAATCCACAACTGTTTCGTTGTTAGACTCCAGCCTTTGGATCAATTGTCCAGAAATTGGTAAATCTGGGATGTCGTCTGTTTAAACGTTCGAAAATTCGTTCCGTTGTCTCTCCTACCCGTATATAACTTTTATAAAATAAAATAAAGCTTTTTGTTAACACTTTAAAAAAATTTTAATGGGTTTTCCCCGAAAAGAGCTTCATTTTTTGGTGCTATGTATCACGTTAAAATATTTGATTTGGAATTTGAAGGATAAGATCGTCTTTTTTATGAGCTACAAATTTACTTTTACTGGTTCTATAGACTAAGAATATACCATTTTTTCGTTTTTTTTATATGCTACATTTTTTCCAAGAATGTTTTTTCGATATAATACTTACTTTTTGAGTATTTGCGAAAAACCGCCGAAAAACGTGTTTTTTTTTGTTGAAAAGGAAATATTTTTAGTCGCAAGTGACTCTAGTACCTACTACTAAATTAACCTAGTACCTAAGTTAAAAAAACTCTATAGAACAAAAGTTGCTTAAACTTAGTCAGATCTGTTTCCGGACTTATTTTAAACGTATATTTTTTCACCCTCCAAGTAAAAGCAATCAACGGCAAAAATTCAACTTTGAAGTGGGGGATGGGTAGAATCTAAATCCAAATTTTCTTGCAATTAGGAGTTGACCCTGAAAATTATGTGTGTTTCTTTTTATCTTTTAAATCATTTTACTTAAAATCATTTTTTAACTATCAAATAATAATTACATATTGCGTTATTTTATTTTTTAAACTTTAATAATATTTATAAAAAATTTTACTTTCTTGTAATGTATTTTTAAAACAAGCAATCATTTAAATAATTATTTTGTAACAATTTGTATTATTTAAGAATATAATAATTACATTTTGGTTTCGTAGTAAGTGTTTTTTAAGAATATTAATGTATAGTTTTAAAATATTGTATTGCAAATAATTATCATTATTAAATGGTTATTATTTGCCAAGTATTCTTTTTCTTTTTTCACACCCTTATGTATGTAATAAAACTAAGGGACTTTCTGAAAGGTCAATCGTAGACTTTAAAGACACAAAAGAAGCGATACTTAAAAGTTACGCCCATTATATATCTTTATATCGTGGGAAATATACAATACAACACGAGCTCCAACCGCTCGACTAATACTCTTTAGAGCTGGCATCAGTGTGTGATCTCGCGTTGAACGGTAAATATCTAAAATTTCGTATATAAGTCCTCCCCTTTACTTTTCAGCGACGGATCTCGTTTCGCTGTAAATTTATCAGAAAAATTTAAGTACAAAAATCTTTTCCCCTCTAAGTGTGCCATGATTAATATGTTAATTATAAAGATACTTATGAACAATATACTCCAATAATTAATTTCCTATTGGTGGATCTCGGGTTGTCCTCGATTTAGTCGGATCTCGCCTTGATATGAAGACGTATATATATATATATATATATATATATATATATATATATATATATTTACTCCCAGCGTATGAAGTGAGCCACATATCAAAAGAAACTGCGTTTGAAGTGAGGCCCTATACAAAGTGAGGTCCAGTATACGGACCTCACTTAGTCAATCAATGTAAGACTTTTTCGTAGACATGTACTGATAGCAAACACTGTTTTTTTACAAAAAAAAAGTGGGACCTCATTTTGTATGGTCCACATCAATTTTTAGTTCAGACATTTTCCGCACAGAGGCGCTGACTTTGGCGTATATTTTCTAACCATATATATTCTATGCCCTGTTGAATAACTTACGATACACATAGTGAGGACCATACAACTGGCAACATCTGTTCAACCAATCTTTAAATCAGTGGATCGTCGCATAAATTCAAACAGTACAAAAATGTATAATACTTTAATTCTTTTTGAGAGCGTAGGCGCAAAATTTTGATCGAGATATTTTTAAACGAATCTATTTTTTTCGAATCCTGAGATAACTAATAGGTGTTTTTAAAACATTTAAACGCAGAATAAAAGAATACATTATTGCCGAGGGCAGAAAGTCCCTTATAATAAACAAAAAGTTTCTTTTGAATGATATATTTAAAATTAAAAATAAGACTAACTTTTTTTTCACCCCTGTGACTTATTAAAATAAATATTATAGAAGTTCTCGGGGACTTTCGACCATGGATAATACAGTAATACTTCTTTCTGCGCTTAAATTTTTCAAAAATAATTAATGTTTTCTCAGGATTCGAAAAAAATGAACGCATTTAAAAATAATTCGAGCGAAATTTTGCGCCTATGCTCTCAGAAAGGCTTAAAATAATATACATTTTTGTAATCAGTACTTCAAAAGCTTTTAAACGAAGAGTTACATGATGTACCTATTTTCCTATTTAAAAAAATCAAAGTTATGCCTGTCACCTGAAGAGGGATCGCGTAAAGTTTGAAACATTGACGCTATAATATACTTTGATTATTTTAAAAATCGACCCGTTCGAGCGTTTTTATGTGCTAAAAATAAATAAGTTAATAAGGGGGTAACACTTATTCCAACGCACTGTATTTGCAACAACCAAGGTAGGGATGGCGGTTGTTGAACAAAAAACCGATTTTCGGTTATACCGGTTTCTTTACTTACGGTTTAACCTGTTTTCGGTTTTTTTAATCAAAAGCAAATACTCAATAGATTATAATGTTACATATATTTATATTTCAATTTAGTTTGCTCAATTTTCCTCCCGAAAAATGCCCCAACTAATTCAACGTATAAAAATTTTCCCAGGCGCTTTCAAATTACCCTAAAAATGGGCGAAAGTACCCCAATCTGGCATCTCTGATTCGTCGCTCGTTGTAGATGGCGTCGGTGTATATTGCGTTGTCGATTGGGATATTCCCAAAAGCAGCGGTGCTCAAAGAGTTGATCGCGATCGACTGGTCGATCGCCAACGTTTTTGAAGTCGATCGCGATTCACGAAAAAAAATTAAATTTATTTTTATTGTATGTATTTTTCTATTTAATACAAATGGAAAAGACGGGGAATGCGCTGACTCACCACACGTGTAAGAGCGAAATAAAATATGCGATCTCCTCACCCAAAAGTTGCGATAATGCCGATTCGTCTATTCGTCATATCAGCATTCACATATAACTTAAACTGGTAGTGTGCTGTATCGACATTGTATGGCTGTTAGTCAATCATTAGTCATTCATTACCAAAGTATTTTTAAAAACCAGTCAAAGATTTTATTATACGTTAATATTTGAAACTCGATATGAGTGCGGCGAAAAAGAGTAAGACATATCATTTTAATAATTGGAAATTGGAAAAGACTGGACTTGTACACACTTCTGAATAGGTCAAAACGGCAAACAGGTGTATGTTTTCAAAAACTTTTGATAGTGTGTAAAAAATATTTTATTATCAGCTAAGCACTTTCAACACATAACGTGCCATCATCAGAGCTTTCTAAAAGGACATATTTAAGATAAGATTTTTTTATATAAAAAATGAATGAAAAACTTACGTCCTCTTATAAAACCTTCATAGAAGAGCAATTGCTAAACGACACAATAAAAAACATGGATACTGGACAGAATCCACAGATATAGGGTATAATAACATTTTGAGCCCACGTGAACAGCAGATCAACTGAGGAAGACTGTCATTTATTAAAATGATAAAGAAGGAACTACAATCTTATGCGACCTCTATGTTCATAAATATTAATTAAAAATTGAAAATGACTAAAAAGCCATGTATAGGTTAAATGAATTTAAAGTTAAGATACTAAATTTTAAAGTTAAATTTTCAAAAAATTACTATTATTACTATTGAAGTGAAATGTTAACATGTATATTAAAAGTTATCAAAATTCTTCCAAAAACAAAACTGTTATAGTTTGACCAAGTGTAGAAGAAGTTAGATGAAATCATACCTAGGAGAAATATCATTTGACAAGCTCAGAGTTCGAAAGCTGTTATTTAAAAATTAAAAATCTTATTGATTAATTTAGACAAATAACAAATATTTACTTGTTTACAAATATGTAAACAATGAACGAAAACACAAGAATACCTAAAAGTAATGTTCAAAAACTTTCATAAATTGTTGGGTATACTGTATACTAAACCAAAATTACTAAAGAAATTTCTTAAAAATAGGATCAAATTTACAATTTAATTGAATCTGGGTGTTAACACAGTTTTGAGGGTTTCTTTTCATTTCTCTATTTATTTCTAGATCTTCTAGTAGATTCATTTTGGTATAGTTATTATTAGGTATGCTGTGTAAGATCCTACTATCTCTTTGTGGACTAAAGCTATGTTTCGATGCATGTAAATGATGACCAAAGCTAGATTTATCGATCTTTGACAGATGCTCTTTGATACGAGTATCCAAAGGTCGCATCGTTCTACCCACGTAGGTCACAGGGCATTCACCACATGACAATTTATAAATGCCACTTTTTGAAGTTTTTTTAATTCTGTCTTTATTATAAGAAAAAAGTGACTTGATGTTATCTTTGCATTTAAATGAAAGTTTTAAGTTAGGAATGTTATTTAAGATTTCGTATATACACCTTAAATCCAGAGCGACTGAGACGAAATTTTGGTCTTTCATATCGTCTGGGAAATATCCATCTTTGAGGCACGTAACTCTGCAGTCCACAGCATTCTTTGGATCAACGTACTTGTGTGAGTCTGCATTTTCCCAAATGAAGGTAGTGAAATCAAAGTATTGTAATCGTCTAACTGACGAACATCTCTCATCATGCTTGCGTATGGCCCTCGGTAATTACGTACCATCATATGAAAAATTTGTGGATGATATGCAGTGCCACGCATCAACATCCAAATAAAAGTAAGATGAAAAATATGACTTTAATTCCAACTCTCTATAGTTATAACTTTTTATCACATAGAAATGTGCAATAAAGTTTTATTTCCATAATGGTTTTTTTTTCACTAGCAGTCGATCGCTGGACGCTTGTAGTTTATGCGGTAGATCCCACGTAGTATAAGCGAGGCCGCAGACTGCAGACTTTTTAGTCGGCCGATAGTTTAGTCGGGTTGGGCTGTTCCTATCTCCTAGCGTTAGTTGTCGGCCGAGACTGAATCGGTGTAATGTGCGCACCTGCATACCTCTCTGTACTGATGAAGAACCCAACTAAACTATCGGCCGACTAAAAAGTCTGCAGTTTGCGGCCTCGCTAAGTCTGAGCACCACTGCCCAAAAGTGATGATCTTACCGATCTACCGAAATGTCCCTAGGATCTATCGAGTTTAAAAAAATATCCAAATGACATATTTTACTTAAAAATAAATTCGATAAACCAATTCATCATTTATTTCCATCAAAAAATTTCAGTAGGTAGTATTTTTTAACACGTTTGTATAATACCTTTAATTTCATTTTGGTATAGTTATTATTAGATATGCTGTGTAAGATCCTACTATCTCTTTGTGGACTAAAGCTATGTTTCGATACATGTAAATGATGACCAAAGCTAGATTTATCGATCTTTGACAGATGCTCTTTGATACGAGTATCCAAAGGTCGCATCGTTCTACCCACGTAGGTCACAGGGCATTCACCACATGACAATTTATAAATGCCACTTTTTGAAGTTTTTTTAATTCTGTCTTTAGTATAAGAAAAAATTTACTTGATGTTATCTTTGCATTTAAATGAAAGTTTTAAGTTAGGAATGTTATTTAAGATTTTTGCTATATTGTCTGAAGGATAACCTATGTATGATATAGATCTATACATAACTGCTGAGTTGGAGTTGTCCGGGGTTGCAATATAAGCTAGAGATCTGTTTCTTTTATTCCTTAATTTGTTGAGAATGTTATCAACCAAAGTAGGGGAGTAACCGTTACTATGAGCAAGTTGTTTAATAATATCCAATTCAGAAGTAAAATTTGTATCTGATAATGGTAAGCTAAGTAAACGATGGATATAGCAATAAAAGGAAGACATCTTCTGTTGAAAAGGATGATTCGAAGATCTAGTGATAGTATGGTCAGTCTGAGTTGGTTTTCTAAAGACTGAAAAACTTAATTTGTTCTCTATTCTAGTCAATGTTAAGTCTAGAAAATTAATAGAATTGCTAGACTCTGTTTCTAAAGGGAAAGTTATGCCGTTATGACTTTATGCCGTTATTGCCGTTTTGACCCATTTTAATAATGCCTGGGAAGAAGAATTCCTCTTTACCATGGTGAAAGGTGTTTGTCCTGTTTGTCGGTCTTCCGTTGCTCTTCCCAAATGAGGAAATTTAGAACGGCATTATAAAACTTTGCACAAAAATTAAGAAAATGATTTTTTCTACGAGCGTGCAAAAATGTTTACTTTCGCGCACGCATTTTAGTTTGGAAAGTTTTACTTTTCCGCACGCGTCTTACTTTTCCGCACGCGTTTTACTTTTCCGCACGCGGTCTTTACTTTTCCGCACGCGTATCCATCGTCATGGAAACCAAGATCGTCGTCATGCTAACTAATTATATTGAAAGTTTGGTTTTGACAACCTTGTCAAAGAATTAAGTAAATTTTTAACAATTTTATTATTATCAAATACAAAATATGTAATATTAATTATATCTATTTATTATTTACAATGTTTATATTGAACGTACAACTGAATCCTACGCTTTTTTTCTTCAAATATGCTGTTAAATTAAAATAATCGCCTATATTGACATTTTTTTCAATGTTTAATACTGACTTGAGCATGGAATAACGTGACCACAAAGTATTTGGTTTGCAGATTTTGGATAGACTAATAAAATAAGCCAAAAACACTTCTTCTTTTAAGCTATTTACACTTTTTTCTTTACATCAACTCATAAAATATTGTATTCTTTCTTGTACCTGTTTGCTGATTTTTCCGGTAACAAATTAAGATTATTGACAACGTCGAGAATAGATAGGGGTAGTTCTTCGTCACTTGATGCCATCTAAATCACTGAATTATTTTTTAATTCGTAAATAAAGATACATTTTAAAGTGTGTGACGTGCTTTTTGACAATAATTGCTTTGTTTGACATCGTTGCTATGATTTTAAAATATTAAAACCTGTACATAACAGGTATTTAGGCACCGCATTGACTTTAATTCGGTTTTATTAGATCGTCGTCATGCTAACCAATTATATAGACAGTTTGGTTTTGACAACCTTGTCAAAGATTTAATTTGTGTATGTATTTTTATATTAATTCAATTAATATAATTGATGACTTGGTCATTTTTTAAATGCTCGTAGAAAAAATATTGTTCCTAACTCTTGCAGAAAGTCTCTTTTCCGCACTCGACTGCTTGCCGAACTCCGCTTCGCTTCGTTCGGCAAACTGCAATCGCGTGCGGAAAAGTATGACTTTCTGCACTTGTTAGGAAAAAGGAAAATAACTATTCCGCAAAACAGTTTGTTTAGAAAACGGAAAGTGCAAGACTTGAAAAGTTGTTTGAAGACGGAACAATCAATGTTCACTATGCCTGTTAAACAATCAGTAGCTGCAACGATTCCGTCATTCAAAATTTCTTATATACTGGCGACTGGCACAACATAAAAAACCGTTTGAAGATGGAGAGGTAGTGAAAGAAGCATTCATTGAAGCAGCGAGTGTATTATTTGAATAGAATAGAATAGAATAGAAATATGCTTTATTGTCACTGAAAATTATACAATTTTATGGACAAAGCTTAACATAGAGTCACAAAAAAGATATACATAACAATAACAAATACAATTTTATAAAATTTGATAAATCGTCAATAAAAAAAATATAAACAAGTTAAAAAAGTGAAGTAAAAAAACAAAAACCAATATATTGCAAAATTACTATAAATTGCGAAATTGAACATACAACATAATAAAATAAAACACAAACAAAGGAACTAATAAGTTTAAGCTGCTGTATGTGACACGCAAATATAGATAAATACACTTTAGTTACTTGTACATTACTGTGACTTCTTAGTTAGTCATTAAGAAACTCTTCTACTGAATAATATGGTCTTTTAGATAAATGAGCTTTTGTCATTTTACGGAACTTGAGAAAGGATGCTGCAGATTTGAGTTGCAAAGGGAGATGGTTGTGTAGTTTTTTTGCGGAATATGGAATATAGTATAGATTTCTTTACTAACTCAGAAGACGGGATCGGTAAATAGACATCAAAAGTTGAATTTCTGGTGAAGTAGTCATGATGAGGCCTTGCTGGAAAGTCATGATGTGTTTACGAATTAAGCAAACAGTTTCTAAAATATACAAAGATGAAAGGGTTAAAATTTCGTGATCTTTAAAGTCACTTCTGCAATGGGTTGTTCTTCTGAGGCCAAACAGATATCTTATTGCTCTTTTTTGTAATTTGAAAATAACTTCAAATTGGGCAGCTGTACTAGACCCCCAAAAAGGAGGACCATATCGAAGATGAGACTCGAATAAAGAAAAATATGTTATTTTAGAAGATGTTAAATTGACAGATCTTATGGCATAGCAGGCTGAGGCGAGTTTCTTACTTAACAAATCGATATGAAGGGACCATTTGAGGTTGCTGTCTAAAAGAATACCAAGAAATTTTACAGAATCAACGGTAGAGATCTGGCTGCTATTCACAAGCAGGGGTTGAAGAGCACCTTTATATGATAGGGCTACCGTTTTATCCACGTTAAAAGAGAGTAAATTAGAGTCAGACCAGGTTTTTATCGTAAGAAGATCAGAAGTTATAGTTGCATGAAGAGTTGCAATAGTTGAGTTGCTCCAAGTGATACTGGTATCATCAGCAAAAAGAAAAATTTTTCCATCGATTTTTAAATTAGTGATGTCATTTATAAAGATAACGAAAAGTGGAGGACCCAATACTGAACCTTGTGGTACTCAACATACAATGTTTTTGAGACTAGAGTCAGTATCATTTGCTCTAACCAGTTGTTTCCTATTATCTAAGTAAGATTTTAACCAATTCAAAGAAATTTGAAGACTTCAAAAATAAAACAGATATTATGTCTGCTAACAAAGAAGTCCAGTTGTCACGCCCAACGGTCACCAGACGTATCGAAATCATGTGCAAATATTTGGAAAGCCAAGTGAAAAGTGATATTAGGAAGTGTGTATACTTTTCTTTGCAATTTGACGAGTCAACCGATATGACTGATACTGCCCAGTTGTGTATTTTCATTCGAATGGTATTTTCTGATATGTCATGTTAAGAAGATTTGTTAACAATGCTGCCTCTGAAAGAGAAAACTCGCGGAGAAGATATATTCAACGTTTTTATAAATTTTGTGGAGCAATACGAGTTACCGATTTACAAATTAGTGTGTATTATAACAGGTGGTGCACCATCCATGACAGGCGTTAACAATGGATTTGTTGCATTATGCCGAGCTAACGAGGACTTTTTTTTCATTTCATTGCATTATTCACCAGCAAGTTTTGTGTTCCAAAATTTTAAATATGGACGACATTATGAAGATTACAACAAAAATTTTGAATTCAATAAGAGCGCGAAGCTTGCAGCGACGATTTTTTAAATCGCAATTGGAAGCTAGCGACTCTGCGGAACACACTGCTTTACTTCTGCATACAGATGTGAGGTGGTTGAGCCGTGGAAAATTTTTAGATAGGTTCCAGGAGTTACTTCCCGAAATAATTTCTTTTCTAGAGGAACTAGGGGACGACACTCATCTACTTCAGAACGAAAAATGGCTCAGTGACCTAGCTTTCTTATCAGATTTAACAAATCATTTGAACGTCCTTAATTTGGAACTACAAGGTAAAAATAAAACAATTATCGATATGATGAGCGCAGTGCATTTTTTGTCAACAAATTGAAATTATTGATTAAACAAATTAACAGAAAGAATTTAAACAACTTTCCATTGCTGAAAAAGGGTAACCGCTCATTTGAATTATGTCTATTACGAGACGGAGCTGCAAATGAGTCACTTCATAGTGAGTTTGAAAGACGCTTCGCTGATTTTAAAAAACTGACAGATATTGGAACATTTATGCCATTTTCTTGCGAAGATGTCGAAAAAATTGCAACTGAAATATCCGTTACTTTCAATATGGAAATCGTTTCCGTCCAAAATGAGGTACTAAAAAGAATTTCGGATATACACCTTAAATCCAGAGCGACTGATACGAAATTTTGGTCTTTCATATCGTCTGAGAAATATCCATCTTTGAGGCACGTAGCTCTGCAGCTCACAGCATTCTTTGGATCAACGTACTTGTGTGAGTCTGTATTTTCCCAAATGAAGGTAGTGAAATCAAAGTATCGTAATCGTCTAACTGACGAACATCTCTCATCATGCTTGCGTATGGCCCTCGGTAATTACGTACCATCATATGAAAAATTTGTGGATGATATGCAGTGCCATGCATCAACATCCAAATAAAATTAAGATTAAAAATATGACTTTAATTCCAACTCTCTATAGTTACAACTTTTTATCACATAGAAATGTGCAATAAAGTTTTATTTCCATAATGGGTTTTTTTACTCGCAGTCGATCGCTGAACGCTTGTAGTTTATGCGGTAGATCCCACGTAGTATAAGTCTGAGCACCACTGCCCAAAAGTGATGATCTTACCGATCTAAAGAAATGTCCCTAGGATCTATCGAGTTTAAAAAAATATCCAAATGACATATTTTACTTAAAAATAAATTCGATAAACCAATTCATCATTTATTGCCATCAAAAAATTTAAGTAGGTAGTATTTTTTAACACGTTTGTATAATACCTTTCACTTCCTAAGAATTATGTATTATTTAAAAATTACATAATGGAGATTCCTAATCGTATTTCGGTAGGTATACACTTTTCATAACAAGAGTCTCAAAGTACTCAAGTATAAACAATTTTTAGATGATTTTGGGAATATCGATTTCAAGCAGATCACTTACCTTTTTATGTAAATCTTATATCATCCCAAACTAATAAAATTTGTTTTATAAATTTTATTGTTTCATAAAAGCTGATGTGACACTTTCGTCCAGTTCTTTATTAGTAAATAAAAGTTGAATTATGGTTGTTTGGGTTAATAATTACTTCGCATATTATTTATAATACATATAGTAGGGGAGCAAAGTATGCTAAATGTGCAGTCACTCGAGCGCTTTGGGGACCTATTGGGTTGTGATTATTAGGTTCTAAAACCAAAAAAGTTAAGTAAAATTTTCCATTTTAGTGGGGACTTTCCATTTTTTAATTTAATTTTCCATTTCCAACACCGGTTTTCTCCGATTATAGCGCCACCTATCCATAATTAGAAAAAATGTTTCGAATAAAAGTTGCTTATTTTTACGCAAAGAATCAAAATTTGCAATAAAAAAATAGGTGTTCCTATTTAAGATTTTAAAGGAACCCCCCACCCCACCTCCGTGGGGGGTCGCATTTGGTACCATTCGATAGATTTTTCAAAAATATTGAATAAGTGTATTTTGCAGTTTATCGATCTGATGCTTATTTTGCGAAATATCACGGGATTTGTATTTAAAATTTTAAATTTACCCCCCACCCCTCTCAGTGAGGGGGGGGGGGTATTATTGTATTGTATTTATTGTATTTATGTATATAATATGCGTAAAAGCACCTAAATTATTTAATTTTGAACTCTTGACAAAACCGCATCCATAGAAATAGTACAGTGTACAACACATGAGAAAATGACATATTTCTCCCTCGCTTGGTTTGCGGCCCTCGCCTCGTTCGTCAGCTCGTGACAATGAACTTTGCGCTCGTAAGAAATATGTCTTTTTTCTCACTTATTGTACAATATACTATTTTCTACGATCGTGCGTACCGTAGCTATGATTTTCTACAACCGTAGCTATGATTTTGACATTAATTAGGTACCTACTTACCTACAGTTGAGTCCGGGAATCTTTACCCGTGCGTCATCATTTAAAGCTTACGAAATAAGTCGATGATAAGTCGGAAATTGAAATTTATTAAACGCAACAGCAAGTCACTTAATGTCACTTGATGTTGCGTTTAGTAAATTTAAATTTCCGACTAATCATCGACTTATTTCGATTTAAATTTCCGACTAATCATCGACTTATTTCGTATGCTTGAAATGATGACGCACGGGTAAAGATTCGTGGACTCCAATGTAAATTACTTCTTGACATTGTCAAAATTAATATTGCATAAGTTTACAGTAAACTACATTGTATTGTCTAAAATATATTTTAAATATGATATTATTGTAGTTTGAGTTCTAAATACTAGATTGGTGTAAAGTAAAGCAAATTAAAAATATTCAGAAACTAGTGTATTACCTATAAGAAGTTACCGTTAAGCCGGGTCCAGACTATGTAACAAAACATGTTAAATAACAAAGTTTTGTAACTTGTTACAAAATTTTAAATAAAAAAGTTTTCAAACACAATGTTGCATAACATTTTTCTGGTTATATAGCATGTTTTATGTTATCCAACAGATGTCGGTAAACATCAAAGAAAGTTATAAAACATTATTGTAAAACCGCACCACGACTGATCTACACCTAAAAACATGTTATTGAAGCATTTCTCTGGCATAGTACGCGAGCAGCAACCGTTGGAGTTATATCACCTTGTTCATTCTTAAGTGATTTTGCTAGATTTTTCTTTGCTCTGTTCACGTAGGGTTATTTACGCGATGAAATTGTCGAAAGAACTAACTACTCATTTAATTGAGCTATTACGTAAGTAACGAGTATTATGGGATTGCTATGGGATGAGCTACATTTATTGATTTAAAAAACTAATCAAAAACACGATGAATTGACTGAAATAGCCGTAGAAGTGAAAATAGATACAGAAACTGTAGCTAAAACTAATGCACATGCGCCTATAACTCAAGCCAACAAAAGAAAAGTAGTACGCGGAACCTTAACAGCAAATCGGTGCAAATCAACTCCAAATTTGACATAAATAATAATCTCTACAGAGCAAAGTGTTCAGACATAAAACCTGTAACATTCACTTCATTCGCTACACAGATGCAGACTGCTTCATCAGGTACTCAAACAGGCACTCAATCATACAATACATCTGAGCCTTTCTATTCCGTCCACTACACCTACATCCGCTACTTCTCCAGCTACACCAATTCAAACAGACAGTGACACTCAATTATGAACAGGTGCAGAAGGTAATAGTGAGGAATTAAATTTTACAGAAATGTTATACTTCCTCTCTGAAACAATGAGTAAAAAGTTTAAAAAGTATACTTTGCTAATAATATAACTGCTAATCTTTCTCTTACTGGAGTTGCATCTCGAAATGTCTTTCCTGACTATTTTATGGCCGATTTCATTTATAAGAAATTCAAAATCAGAACTTTCTATTCTTAAGAAGTTTAAAACTGCCATCACATTTAATGTCTCCTGTCGATGGGTATATGTTATCTCTTTCCAGATCAGCTAAAAGAGCTGTACCACTACCTATATTTTGCTCGAGCTGCTAATAAAGGACACACCCAAAATATTAATTTAACACGCCGGTGTCGCCTCCACAATATTACACAAGCTGCTGCTGCTATGAAGAGATCCTCCATACTTATATGACGCAATTTTATATACTAACTAACCTACCAGCTATCAATCTAAAATGCTGCAAAATTTATGCGCATGTTGTTGTTTTGTTTTTTGTTATATAGTCTGGATACTCATGCTATATTATCACAAGTTACATAACAAAGTTGTACAACAAATTTGTTGTACAACTTTGTTATTAGCATGTTTTGTTAAATAGTCTAGACCCGGCTTTAAAAGTTCCCCGTTTCAGGAAAAAATATTGTCTAAGAGCGATAGCCTAGTGACCTAGTGGGTAGACCTCGGATTCGTAAAGCCCAGGTTTCGATTTCAAATCCGGGGTGTGGATCTCCGATTTTTTTTTATTTATTGTTACTGCATTCATGTCTATAGACAATGTTGCAATCTATTATCAGCACAATACAAAAATATAGTAATAAAATAAAAAATAAATATTAAAAAAAACAAGAAAAAAAAATACAATCACTGGAAGCGAAACTCAACAATACGGGAGAAATATAACCACTGGATTCGGAACTGGATATGGAACTGGATAATATTAGAAAACTGTGCACGAACATTAATAATATTATGTGATTTGCAAGTGTGCCAATTGTAGAATGTAGAAATTTTTTTATCATACTGATATTGTTTAAAAACATTAATAATATTGATATAAAATGTTAATAAATTTTATTTATTGTTATAAGAATCAAAGATAAATATGATTAGGCGAATGAAGCCTATGGTTTCGCAGTCAATATCCCAATCACACACACACACACACACACACACACACACACACACACACACACACACACACACACAAACACACACACACACACACACACACACACACACACACACACACACACACACACACACACACACACACACACACACACACACACACACACACACACACACACACACACACACACACACACACACACACACACACACACACACACACACACACACACACACACACACACACACACACACACACACACACACACACACACACACACACACACACACACACACACACACACACACACACACACACACACACACACACACACACACACACACACACACACACACACACACACACACACACACACACACACACACACACACACACACACACACACACACACACACACACACACACACACACACACACACACACACACACACACACACACACACACACACACACACACACACACACACACACACACACACACACACACACACACACACACACACACACACACACACACACACACACACACACACACACACACACACACACACACACACACACACACACACACACACACACACACACACACACACACACACACACACACACACACACACACACACACACACACACACACACACACACACACACACACACACACACACACACACACACACACACACACACACACACACACACACACACACACACACACACACACACACACACACACACACACACACACACACACACACACACACACACACACACACACACACACACACACACACACACACACACACACACACACACACACACACACACACACACACACACACACACACACACACACACACACACACACACACACACACACACACACACACACACACACACACACACACACACACACACACACACACACACACACACACACACACACACACACACACACACACACACACACACACACACACACACACACACACACACACACACACACACACACACACACACACACACACACACACACACACACACACACACACACACACACACACACACACACACACACACACACACACACACACACACACACACACACACACACACACACACACACACACACACACACACACACACACACACACACACACACACACACACACACACACACACACACACACACACACACACACACACACACACACACACACACACACACACACACACACACACACACACACACACACACACACACACACACACACACACACACACACACACACACACACACACACACACACACACACACACACACACACACACGTTGCAATCTATTTCAATGCGGTTTATAGTACAAACTATACATTTAATATCAAAATAGTGGGATATATTTTTTTAGTTGAGGACACTTGGTCACGTTGCATTGTTTCAGGATAAGGTGAAAATATCTTCAGTAAATGGAAAAAAGCATGTAAGTCATATTATATTATAATACTTTCTATACTCCTAATATGTAGTCTCGTATAAATTTGTAGTGATGTGATTTTAAGTATAAGAACAAGAAGCTTGCAACAATTTTCAGAGAAAATAGAAAATTAAAACTATTTTAAAATGATTATTCGAAATAAAACATATGCACATATTCACTGTATTTGCCATCTATTGGAATAACTGTAAAATTAAGTCAGTAAAAAAGGTGCATTAAGTTTAATTAAATTAAGTAAATCATCTTGTATAAGGTTGCTTAAAATTAAGGTTGGAAAATTGTCGTTTCAAAATGAAAATCGACGGGGGCAACAGTACCTATACTAAAATACACTGTATAGACAATTATGTCAATGTTAATATTACTGGATAGAGAATTGAATATCCTTTCAAATGAGCTAGCACACGCCCCTATTCCCTATTTAAAAATAAGGGGTGCGGGAAATGGAAGGGAGGGGTTGACAAATGACAGATATGTATGTACCGTAAAAATGTGTTCCTCTTAGATCAAAAGTCGGGCTTTTATATTTATATGTTAAGTTTAATATAAATTTCACATAACTGAACTATCACTGTACCCTCCATTTTAATTATTATTGTTCTCAACTAACGCCATTTTCAAAATTCTTGCTTTTCTATCCATCTTTATTGTAAATTATTGAAAAATATAAAACTATTTCTTTATTAACGCTAGTCTCCGATAAGGCTACCGTGATTTAATGCTTAGGTACTAAAATGTTATAAAAGTAACAAACAGTACGATCAAGAACAAAGAGTCCACATCCTTCTTATAACTACAAGTGACTGAAACATAGAAACAATAATAATTATTACTGTGTTATACAGAAAAAGGCGGTAGAAACGACTAATCTCATATTTATCGACAACACTGTATGGTCTTCACTTGATGAGCTGTAAGAAAATATACACGTAAAGTTGTCCTCACTTTGTGCGTATAACGAAAAAGCATATACAGTCTCACTTTGATAGCTACGTATAATGGCCTCACTTGGGTGGCAATATACTTAAACAATACGGGACACATATACGTAATTATTTTTTTTGTGTATACTGGTCATTTTTTAATTGCTATTTACCTATGAAGAGTTGAAACGATTATGTCTACGTTTTCTACCGGTCCTCACTAAGTGCGCGTAATGTCAGGACCTCACTTTGATATCTGTGCATAAATATATATATATATATATATATATATATATATATATATATATATATATATATATATATATATATATATATATATATATATATATATATATATATATATATATATTGTTATATTTCTATTTGATATGAAAATTAAATTTTGATAATTATAAACAGAATTCAATTTAATATAAAATATTTTCAATTTTCTCAACCACGGGCATACAAATTTAGAACAACCTGTATACAACAGATTGTTATATGTAATTTTAAGAAGTGATTAGAAGAAGCTTACGAAACTCGGGACAATGCGCCGAGAATAAACAAAGTGAATGGCGCGTACCATTATCGTTGTTCGCGGAAGGTTCGATCATTAGCCTATGCTAAATAAGACTCAGTTGAAATACATAATAGGTCATTATCGTTGTTCGCGGAAGGTTCGATCATTAGCCTATGCTAAATAAGACTCAGTTGAAATAGATAATAGTTCATTATCGTTGTTCGCGGAAGGTTCGATCATTAGCCTTTGCTAAATAAGACTCAGTTGAAGTAGATAATAGGTCATTAAATTTTGTAAATAGTAGAAAGTAATTTTAGAATGGGAATTAACTATTTTTTTTGGAAATCCATTAAGCATATTTAGAAAGATTAAAAATTGGTTTTGAGGAATACTGCGAATGAGAGTTGGTGGTGGAAGGTTGATTTGTGAATCTGGAAGGGATATTTAGAAAGTAGGGGAATGAATGAAAAAGATAGATCAGAATGTTTTGAGCTATCGAGAAGTGAAGTCCAGTAGTAGACGGTAGTGTACGGAGAGTGAGAAAGCCGGTGTAGTTCCGTGAGTGTGGAGTGTTGAGAGTAAAGAACCTCCTTGAGCCAAGAGTTCCCGGTAGCTGATTGCAGTTTCGAAAAAGGTAGAACACAGCATCACGACAGAAGCAGGAACGAGAGCTATACGAGCTAGTTTCAAAGGAGAACATTACTGGAAGCCAGGACGAGGTTTTGATCGCAGCCAAGGATAGCAGGAAACGGGTCTTGTGTGAAGACATTCTCAGTTCACCAGAAAAAGGTCAGTCTCATTTGTTTGGACATGAATGTATGGGTTTTTCGTATTAAATACCACATTTAAAATTGAAGAACATAATCAATAATATCAGAAAAGCTTCATCAAACTTAAATAGAATTGTTGCTAATAAATCATAATAGTTAAATGTTAATAAAAACTTTCAATTGGAAACCAAAAGGAAATAAGATTCCCATGTGTAAATGTTATGTTTAAGAATAATAAGATATAGCAAATATTAAGCAGTGATTGCCATTTAAATAAAATAAACAATATTTTGATTATAATTGTAACCCATATGTGTGTATTATTTTACTCTTTTCTTTCCTATCCCGATTAGGAACCATTGAGAAATACTTAGAAGCCACGTAAGTAAGTAATTAATTTTATAAAAAGCCCTGAGATTGAAAACATATTGATATGTGATCTGGTAAATTAATTAGATTATTATTAATGCATTGATTAAATTAAATGACATATAAGAATATTATCTCATATCAATAATCAAGATCACATCAACTGTCGTCCAACGTGGAAAGCATGGAAAAGTATTTCTAGTGGCAAATTTGAAGGATAGAAAGAGTAAAGCCGGTATTTGAAAATTTATATGCCTGTGGTAAAAAGTGAGATACTTACATTTGATAACATAAAATTTTAGATCTCTTTAGGTACAAATTTTACATAACTGATTTAATATTTTATTTTTACGATATTTACATTTGATATATTTATTGACAATTTATAATATTTGGGTGAGAAAAAGTCGTCTTGGTAACATACTAGTAAAATTTAATATTTGGCGGGGATAGTACTTCTTGAAAACAAATGTCTGTGACAAGAAGCCAAAGCAAGGACAACAAAAAACAAAAAGAACATACAAATCAAGAGAATAATTCAAACCAAGAAGATATTTTAGACACGACAATCATGGCATCAGAACAGCAAGAATTATCAGGAAAAGATAAATTATTACAAATGATGCAACTCCAGTCACAAAGAATGGAACAAAAACTGGATGACAATCAAAGAGAAACAAAACAAGCAATGGATGAAGCAAAAAGGACGATGGATAAAAATCAGGAGGAAACAAAACTAACAATGGATAAAAATCAAGAAGAAACATCAAAGAAAATGGATAAAGTGGATCAAAAATGGATGAAACACAACAAAAAATGGTTGAAACACAACAAAAATTGGATCAAAAAATGGATGAAACACAACAAAAAATGAAACAAGCAATAGAAGAGAACAACAAGAAAATGGAGGAACGCATAGGAAAGTATGAAAAGGAAGTAAAAGGATGTTTGACAATGATCAAGAACGATATGGGACAACAAGAGACAGAGATTAAAGAAATCAAAAGCAAAATAAAGGAAATAACGAATTGCCAGAAAAAGGAAATAGAAAATTTGGAAAATAAGTTGGAAAATGCTATTCAAGTAGACAGAGAAGAAGTGGAAAAAAGAATCACAGAAATAGAAAAACAAGTCACCGAAAACCGGACGCAACAAAATGTAGGAGAAAGAAGAGAAATGGTTATACATAGCACAGATGACGTGAAGATAAGGTTTGGCGGGGATGTAAGAAGATTACACCCAGTGCCGTTCATAAATAGCCTGAAAAAGAAAATACAACACATCGGAAATTTCGAAACAGCAAAAGAAACTATCAGAAACCATCTCAAATATGAAGCAAGCCTATGGTTCGATAGTAAAGAAGAAGAATTCGGCAATTGGCAACAATTTGAACAAAAATTTTTGAATTATTTCTGGGGAAAAGTCCAACAATTGGAAATTAACAAGGAATTGCAAAATGGGAAATACAATGATAGGATCGGGGTATCAGAAAGGACATATGCTTTACAAATTTACAATAATGCAAAACATTTACAATATAATTACTCATCGGAACAATTAGTCGAACTGATTGCAAGACATTTCGAAGAAACGCTGGAAGACCATATCACATTGCAAAACTACAAAGACATAGATAGTCTATGCCAATTCTTACAAATAAGAGAATCACGTCTAAGAGAAAGAAAATCAAGAAGGTCGCGAGAAGATTACAGGCCCCGAGAAACACAAGATTACAGAGATAGAAATCAAAATAGGAGGGACTATACAAGACGAGATTTTAATCCCAGAAGGGAAAACGAAAATAGAGACAACGGAAGAGGAAATTATGAACAAAGAAATAGGCAATGGAATAAGGACAGAAATCGAGAATACCAGAATAGAAACACCACACGCTCAAATCAAGAAAACAGAAATAATGGTAGACAAAATGAACAGGGATATCGAGAAAACCGAAACAGATCCGACAGACCAAGAGAAAATAGAAGAGAAGTAAATAATACCCAGACAGATGAATATGACGGAGAGAGACATTATGACGAAAATATAAACAACGATGAGCAACCGGCGTCTTTTCACGACGGCGCTCACTAAAAACCAAAAATCAAACAGGAATCTTTTGTCACCCCAAGGAGTTTATTAAATTGGCAGGAAACAACGAAAAGAAAAATGGAGTTAATTTAAAATTTGTGGATGGATTTATCAACGAGAAACCAATTAAAATTATGATAGACACTGGATCTGAAATAACATTGGTCAACAGAAAACTAATAGAAGAAGTTAACTTAACAAATTTAATTAACAAAATACCTAGGGTAAATTTAGTGGGCGCAAACAAACGGACATTGGCAACTATAAATGAAGGCATACGAGTAATGGTACGACTGGGTAAGAATATGTATGCACTACAATGTGTAATAATGCCAAACATGTCACATGACATGATAGTAGGAGTTGACGAATTGGCAGAAAAACATGTAGTGATAGATTTTAAAAATAATACGATGAAACTAACAGAAGAAAAAGAAAAAGAACAGGACAAGGAACATGAGAAACAAAATACGGACGAATCAGGTAAAGAACAAACAGTGGAAATGAATTTGGCAGCGAAGCAAGGACAAAGAAAAAAAGGAGAAAAGGTCAGAAAAAGATAAAAGAAAATGAAACCTGTGGCTCCTCAAAAGAAGAGTTGAGCCCAGAAGAAGAAAATTTGAGAGTATCAGAAACAAAGGAAACCTGGGATTCCTCAAAAGAAGAGACGAGCTCAGGAGAAGAAGAAATAAAGCTAAAAAATGAAAGTGAAAAGAATATGATTGAAACAGTGGTATTTGAAGAGGAGGTATATGCAAACGAGGATGCAGAATGCACGGTAAACATGTGTGAAGAATCTGAGAAAGAAGATAGAAAATTAATATGTGGAGAAGGGAAAGAAAAAGAATTGCGGTTGATGTTAAGAAACTACGAAAATTTGATCAATGAGGAAAACAGAGTGGCTAAAAAGTACGAACATTCATTTGAGGTGAAAAACTTGGGAAATTTTCGATCAAAGACTTACCCGATTCCATACAAGTATCGACAAGAGGTGAAAGAAGAAATAAATAAAATGTTGGAAGATCAAATCATCGAAAGATGTGATTCACCGTATGTTAACCCGATTGTGATAGTAAAGAAAAGCAATGGAGAATTGAGATTATGTTTAGATGCCAGGAATATCAACCAGCACACTGTATCACAATATGAATCACCTCTAAACATCGAGGCCATTTTTGGAAGAATCACCGGGTCACACATATTTTCGAAAATTGACTTAAAACACAGTTTTTGGTTGATACCGTTAGCTGAAAAGTGTAGAAACTACACCGCTTTTTCTATTGATGGTATTGTCTACCGGTTTAAGGTAGTGCCATTTGGATTGCAGAGGGCTTGTGCTGCACTCGTCCGAGCTCTACATACCATTTTGAATCGCCATGAAGATTTCATAGTTCATTATATCGATGATTTATTAATTTTTTCACAAGATACTCAGAGTCATCTGGAACACATAGAAATAATTCTGAAAGAATTGGACACAGCGGGATTGAAATTAAACATTGAAAAATGTCAATTTTTTCAAAAAGAAGTCATTTATTTGGGTTTTCAATTGGACACCAAAACAGTAAGATTAGCCGAAGACAGAGTCAAGCTCATAGATGAATACCCAAGACCAACGAATTTGAAAACATTGAGAGGTTTTCTTGGCACGATAAATTATTTTAAAAAGCTGATTCCCGATTTGAGCCAAAAGGAAATCCAATTTTAACTATTTAGAATGGAAAATAAGCCACAATATTATTAAAAAATGATTTTTATTAACGTTTCGGTAATTTATAATATATCATAATTTATCAAAATTCATATCAGAAACAAAGAAATATACATTTAAATAAATTTAATATTCTTTTAGAACAAAATAGTATACATACTTTTGATAACCTAAATAGAAATAATGACATATTAGCGACAGTTGTCAATCTATCAAATAGACATTTAAATGCGACGGAGAATTTGATATTGTCAAAGGGTTTAAACTATGCTGTTACTCATCCATCTATTCCAAAATTAGACATATAGGTCTGAATCCCGCGTATGAAAAAAAAGTTGATTAATAGCAAGCTGAAAATTTGTTAATAGCTTAAGGGTGTCTAGTCGGATAAACTTTGATATATGGGAACACTGGAACAGGGGCAGTTTTAATTGTGGAACAGGTTAAAAATTTGGAACGGTCAGACCACAAAAACGGCACATTTAATTTGTCCGACAGAATAGACTTAAACTCTCCGAACAGAGATTAAACTCTCATGCAAAAATCAGACTGCTATTTATCACCTGTCATAATTCCTGTCATTTGACATATTCTACATGTTCCACTCATTAAAACGCCCATTTGGTGATAAATAGCAGTCTGATTTTTGCATGAGAGTTTAATCTCTGTTCGGAGAGTTTAAGTCTGTTCTGTCGGACAAAATACATGTGCAGTTTTCGTTGTCTGACGGTTCCAAATTTTTAACCTGTTCCACAATTAAAACCTCCCCTGTTCCAGTGTTCCCATATATCAAAGTTTGTCCGACTAGACACCCTTAAGCTATTAACAAATTTTCAGCTTGCTATTAATCAACTTTTTTTTCATACGCGGGATCCAGACCTAATAATTAGTTCAGTGGAAAAAATATCACAGTGTTTACCAACTCATGAAAAAGAACAGTATAGGGTACTATGTAAACTTGAATTGGAAAAGACAAATCAAATTGAACAGAACATCAGTAAAGAGGAAATTAAAGCTTTAAAAACTTTAAAAAATGATGACTCTATAACGATCCTACCAGCGGATAAAGGAAATGCAACTGTAATAATGGATAAAATACAATACGAGGACAAAATTACAGATCTAATTACAAATGGACCTTATACCAAATTAACAAAGGATCCAACGAAAACACTGGAAAACAAAATCTATAGAACTTTATTCAAATTTAAAAATGATCTAACATACTATCAAAGAAAATTAATTACACCTCATTACAGTAAGTCACCACATTTTTATGGAGTACCGAAAATTCATAAAGCGAACATACCACTTAGACCCATTTGTAGTACCATCAGTTCTCCTTGTAGTGAACTATCAAAATTTTTATTAAACATTATAAAACCATTTGCTAATAATGATGACACATTTATAAAAAATACAAAACATTTTGTAAACAAATTATCAACTATTGAATTTAATCCAAATAATATTTTAGTAAGTTTTGACATAAACAGTTTATTTACAAATGTGCCATTAGATAAAACTTTAAACATAATCAAAACGAAATTAGAGAATGATGATACATTGACAACTAGGACAAAACTAAATGTATCAGCTATAATGGAGTTATTGACATTATGTACTAATAATACCTATTTTCAACTAAATAATGAATTTTATAAACAAAATTTTGGTCTAGCAATGGGCTCCTCTTTATCTCCATTATTGGCTAATATATTTATGGAGGATTTCGAAACTAATATCATTTCTAAACAAAATTTAAAACCCACTGTATGGTGGAGATATGTAGATGATGTGTTTTCAATATGGCCTCATAGATCAGAATTGTTGGATACATTCCTGAATATTATAAACGATCAAGAAGAGACAATAAAATTTACAATGGAAAAGGAATATAATAACACCCTGCCTTTCCTCGATGTTTTAGTCTTAAAGAAGGAGACTGGATATGAGACTCAAGTGTATAGAAAACCAACACATACCAACAGATATCTCAATTACAAATCAAATCACAACATCAACGTTAAAAAGGGAATCATAAAATCCTTATATGATAGAGCCAAAATTACTTGTTCTAACGAAAATTCCTTTTTAGAAGAAAAACAATTCTTAACATCTGTTTTATTAAAAAATGATTATCCTTTATCGTTTATAAATAAGGAATTGTCAAGATTGGATCGAATGGAACAGAACAACATAGAACGGGATCCTACAACATTCACAAGAAATAATACGAGGAAAATATCAATACCATACATAAAAGGACTATCCGAGAAACTTAAAACAATAGGAAATAAATTCAACATTTCAACAACATTCAAAACAACCAACACATTGAGATCTATTCTATCTAAAACTAAACCTAACAATGAACAAGAAAGGACAAAGAATTGTATTTATAAAATACCTTGTGAATGCGAACAGTTTTATATAGGTGAAACATCAAGACCATTAAACGTTAGAATAAGTGAACATCAATCTTATATTAAAAATAGAGAATTTGATAGATCTCAAATATGTCAACACGCATGGGATAATGAACATAGAGTTCAGTGGAGAGATTCAAGTATAGTCCTGAAAGAAACAGATAGTAAAAAGAGAAAAATCAAAGAAGCGGCTCTAATTATGCTAAACGAAACCAATTGTGTCGCAAATTCCTCGGTGGAATGCAGTAGGATGTGGATACCCATACTGAAAGAGGAAGTCAATAGAAAGAAAATACCACAATTAGTAAGTCAATAGTCGAGTTAGTACATATTTTATATTTTAGTATTACTTATATACCCATGTATTATTGACATTATTTATAATTTAAACAAAATTATAGTAAAATCAGAATTTGGTATTAATTTTGAGAGTAAATTAAATGTAAGACCAAATACTTACGATGTCGGGATAGTATCACGAGGTTTTTCCTGGTTTTCCCTCGTGATTTACTATGAGATCTCTAACGCGAGAATTTTAATGTCACCGTTGCATGTGGTTGTCTTTTTAAAGACAGATCACATGCTATGATTTTTTTGTGACGGATATTCTTGAGTTGGGGTTGATTTCATGTAATCGAATGAACTATCTTTCAGTAAAGTCGTCCCTGGAACGCAACTCATAAATATTGGCAATATCATTTTAAAGTCTTCTACTTTAAAATATATCATATGTATCTGAATTGCCGATATAAATGAGTCAAATTAAATAAATTATTAGAAGAATTTTTTTACTAAGCAACAACATTTTTGTTTATATTAATAGTATTTTGTATTTTGACAACGGCACCCGATTTGGGCGTCGAAACGTTAATAAAAATCATTTTTTAATAATATTGTGGCTTATTTCCCATTCTAAATAGTTAAAATTGTAAAAATGCCACAAGAAAATAGCTTCAGAACAACAAAAAGGAAATCCCTCTGATAAAATTGCTTAAAAAAGGAATAAAATGGAATTGGAAAGAAGAACAGGAGGAAGCTTTCGAAACATTAAAACGAGAATTCGCAAAAGGAACGAAAATATACCACCCCATTTACAATTTACCTTTTATACTCCGAACTGATGCCTCCATACAAAAATTTGCAGGAGTTCTGTCTCAAATACAAAACGACCAAGAAGTGCCGATATGTTTTATATCTCGAGTGACTAAAACACATGAGAGAAAATATAGTGTTACAGAATTGGAGTTTGCCAGTGTACTATATTGCGTAAACAAATTGAGGTTTTACTTATTGGGAGCAAAATTCACAATCGAAACAGACCATGCAGCTTTAGTACATATCATGAAGAATAGATTAGTAAATAATAGAATACATAGAGGCATTCTATTATTACAGGAGTATGATTTTGAGTTCCGATATATAAAAGGAAAAGACAACATAATAGCCGACGCTCTAACACGGGATGAGGACACGGGAAAAAAGGAAACAATTACTCTACAGGTGGGACTAAATAGATTAATACAAGAAGAAGGGATATATTCGTTAAATGAGATAAGGACAAACCAAGAAGACAAGTCTGGACACACAATAAAAACAGAGTTGGAGCTAATCAAAAGTTGGTTCTTATTCGTCAAATTCCAAATCGACTAGTTCAACGTAAAATGTCCAAAAAATAACGCACTTTTCGGGGAAAACCCGCCACAAATTTTTTAAAGAGTTTAAAAAAAGTTTTATTTTTGTTATATAAAAAGTATCTATTCTATCACCATCAGCATCAAAAGTAGACCGGGCAGTATCGTCGCCCCCGCTAGCGAAATTATTCCGATTCGATTTTTTTGCACAAACTTACTCAAAAAGAGGTCCTTATAACATATCCAAAGGGTGCCGGGCGGTGCATTGGTCGAAAAATTGTTTAAAAAATTTTTTTGAAACAAATTCACAAAAACAATTTTTTCATTTCGAACAATTTTTTTTAGATAACTTGTGTCATTCTGGGCAAAAAAGGTGTCTTGCCATTTTTGTTTAAAATTGATTGTTGTCGAGTTATATGCGATTAAAAATTTGAAAAATGCGAAAATGGCCATTTTTAAGTCTTAAATAACTCGATTAAAAGTTATTATTATGAAATTAAAAAGTGAGCAGATCAAGTTTCAAACCCTTGCTTCAAGGTCCTTAAGAGATTTTTGTCATTATTTTATTACAAAGCTGTTATTTTTAATTATTAATAATTAGCGCTATAGTCCCGGATTTATCGTCGCCCCTGTTAGTGAAATTATTCCGATTCGATTTTTTTGCACAAACTTACTCAAAAAGAGGTCCTTATAACATATTCACAAGGTGCCGTGGTCGAAAAATTGTTTAAACAATTTTTTAAACAAATCCACAAAAATAATTTTTTCACTTTGAACAATTTTTTTTTAGATAATTTTGGACATTCTGAACAAAAAAGGTCTCTTGTCAATTTTCTCTAAAATTGATTGTTGTCGAGTTATACGCGATTTAAAACCTGAAAAATGCGAAAATGGCCATATAACTCGACAAAAATCAATTTTAGAGAAAAATCTCAAGATACCTTTTTTGCTCAGAATAACCCAACTTATCTAAAAAATCGTTCGTAATGAAAAAATTATTTTTGTGAATTTGTTTAAAAAATTGTTTAAGGTGATACAGTAGCGATCAACAGGTAGCCAAAACGCGTTCCAAGATTGCGGCTGTAATTTTGAATATTTTTTCAAGATATTTGGCACACGTATCCGTAATATAATAAAGAATGGCGGTACAGAGCCCAATTTGAAAAATATATTAGGTAATATTTGAAAATTATTCTGTAATTAAATGCAATATTAAAAAAACGAGCCTGTACCGCCATTAAGAAGAACAAAAAAATACACTTTCTTCAAATAAACTTTTTTATCCGATGCCTAGATTTTGTGTCATTTTGGAACTACTAAAATGTTTTATTTCATTAGTCCAAAACAAAATTTAAATTTTTTAATTCGACAAAATATTTCCACGCACCGGCTGTGGTCTGTATTAATTCGAGAACCAAGAGAGACAGCTCATTAACCGCCTTTCATTTTTTCTTAGAAAATAAACGATCTCTACACAAAGTACTTATAGGATAATACGCCGCCGTTATGAAATGATTGTAGGATGTTAAAATGACGAAGGATGTTTTACCCGGAAATCCGAATTTTATATACTTTTGTTATATTTAATACCCTAATAGCACACGACGTCCTTTGGACGTCCAAAATAGGTCAATTTTTGGTCCTAACGTCCATGGACCATAAACGGACGTCCTTTGGACGTCCGACGCTGGACGTACTTCGGGTGTACTAAATATGTACGTCCTTTGGACGTCCGGCGTTGGACGTCCTTCAGGTGGACTAAATATGTACGTCCTTTGGACGTCCGGCGTTGGACGTCCTTCGGGTGGACTAAATATGTACGTCCTTCGGACGTCCGGTGTTGGACGTCCTTCGGGTGGAATAAATATGAACGTCCTTTGGACGTCCGTACTCGGACGAAATATGGACCTTTTCCAATCGTCCATATTGGACATATTCTACCAATAAGGGGATTAAACAGCAAAATTATTTAATAAAATATTAACTTAATTATGTTAATAAAATAGTTTAAATGGAAAAGATTATAAATCATATTTAATTCAAAACTGTATATGTAGTTTAATATCTAATACATGTTTTTGTTTTTATGTAAAGTGTGAAAATCTGATCGGTAAATTATTCGTTATGTCCACTCTACATCAACAATAAATTGAACAAGAAATTGACTAAGTTATTCAAGGCCAAATTTGACGAGTACAAAATGTATGATTTGTAAAAGAAAATGAAGGAATTTGATGAAATAGAACAATTGGATATGTTTTATTTTGTCAAATTTCTTTATTTTCTGTTTATTCACGGCAAAATTGGAAGTAGAATTGTGTTTTGTATAAGCCAAATTTGACCTTGAATAACTTGTCGTCAATTTCTTGTTCAATTATTGTTGATGTAAAGTGGACTTTATAATGTTTTATTATTCCCGTTACCAAGATGATAGAAGTTTGGTGGTTAATTCTAATAAGCAAAAATATAATTTTTATCAATGTATCCTTACTACAGATGAATATCGAGAGCATCTTTTTGAAGTTGAGCGTACGTGTGCCCAAAATAGGTCCAGTTTTAGTCCTAATGCGGATGGACTATAAATGAACGTCCTTCGGACGTCCGACGTTGGACGTACTTACGTGTTGAATAAATATGAACGTCCTTTGGACGTCCATTGGACGTCCGTGCTCGGACGTCCGTTGGACATTGACATCGATCCGTGAGCGTCATCTGCAAAGAAGAAAATCACAAGCCAGGACAACCAATCCAAATAGTGAGTGTTTCAAACTTTTGTGTTGTGTTGTCAAAAGTTTATTTAATTATTTATGTTTTTCCTTACATACTTACATATTTTTTCAAGCTTTTTGGTATATTTTTCATATTTTTTACTATATTCCGATAAAAAAATTCTTCGCAGTTTTATCCTAATCAACATCATCATCATTCTATCCAAAAAGGCAAATCGCCAAAATCGCAATTTTATCATAATATGATATGTATATTTGCATTTTACCACATTTTTTCGATGTTTTGAAACATTTTTGTATATCTTTTGTGTATCTATCTATATTTTGTATATCACCCCTCCTCAGGGTGAAACTCACCCCCCAAATTCACATACTAATTTGTAAGTACACATACTTTGTAAGTATGGAATAAAGGTTGCTTAATATTAATCAGTTTATCGAAGTCCGGACTTATTTTGAACGTTTTTCACCCCAGAGAAAGAGTGAAACTCACCCCAGGGCAATAGCACACATTGGCACAATATCACTTTTTTTCTTTGGCATGTTAGCTATGCGTATGCCAAATTTCATGTCAATCCTTTAAAATTTACAGCAAAAACCATCAAAGAATGTAGTAATACTTGTTTTCATGAAGTCGGTGATAGAGTTTGACAAATCTTTATGGTTGTTAAATATCTTTTAATTTGTGTATTCGATTTTTAAAGGTAGGTACTATATACGTCCATTTGGCACAATAAAAAATAACCTTCGACCGGTACATATTGCTTGTATCGATGCTCGGTGCATTGTTCAGTCATAAATTTTACCTGTCCCTATAGCGTCGGCCGTCGGGTCCTATTGTAAATTATTATAATAATAGTCCGTCTCGGTATTTTATTATTTCTGTCATAAGTATCTCTGTGGAAATGCAAATGCTGCTTGTAACATCCCAAAAACCAGCTCTACTATTAATTGTACTCGTATAAATAAGTGTATAATATGTACCTACCTACTTATTTATTGTATTCATTTATAGACCTGGATCCCGCGTAATAAAAAAAGTTGATTAACAGCAAGCTGAAAATTTGTTAATAGCTTCACGGTGTCTAGTCGGACAAACTTTGATGTACGGGAATACTGGAACCGGGGAAGTTTTAATTGTGGAACAGGTTAAAAACTTGGAACATCAGACTACCGAAAACGTTCCATGTATTTTGTCGGACAGAACTTCCAATTGATTTGTTACCATTTCATTAAACTCTTATGCAAAAATCAGACTGCGTACCAGTCTACTTTTATTCTCTTAATATTTTTACTTAAAAAAAGTGTACTACAATCATCTCGCTAAACTTAATATAACTGTTTTCGAGATAAACCCATTTTAAATCTGCGATATAACATAATTTTTTGCATAATATTGTAGTTAAATCCGAAAAATCAACTTAAAACCATAATAATAATTGTGCCAATTCTCATTTATGTCATTTATATTTTTGGAGATTTTTATGGTTTATAAGTTATTTTTCGAGTTTAGCGAGACGAATGTAGTATTTATTTTTTAAGTAATAATATTAAGAGAATAAAAGTTTTGATTCGAAAAGTATATATAATGTAGAGTTCCCTCAGCGATGTGATATAATATTATTACAGTATAGCTCCCCGTGCATGACAAGCTTATGGAGGTAGCCCATATAGCCTAGGCTATAATATTATTTAAAAAATCACTTAGATGGGACAATGACTTTAGGAAATTCGAGACATCAAAAATGGCCCATTTTTAAGGTAATGCGTTAATTTCTTGGAGAAATGTAATTATAATTTAATGTAAATAATCTAATATCCAATAATTGTAAATTAATATAAGATGTAATATAAGTTCCTTAAAAAATATATTTTTTATTTCCCACAATACATTCTCCACAGGTATAAATATCGTCTCTAGACGTCCACCGAACGTCCTCCCAGGACGTTAGATGGATGATCGGCAGCAATACATTGGACCAAACTGGGACTTCCTATGAAGGCCCAATTGACGTCCACCGAACGTCCCTTCGGACGTTAGGTGGACCTCCATTGGGCGTTTGGCAACGTGGAATTTGGATCAAAATTGGACGTCCTGTTAAGGTCCAATTCACGTCCCCTAAGACGTCCGATTAAGATCCAATTTACTCCGATTAAGGTCCAATTTACGTCCAATTAAGGTCCCATTTACGTCCAATTAAGGTCCAATTTACGTCCGATTAAAGTCCAATTTACGTCCGATTAAGGTTCAATTTACGTCTCGAAAAAATTAGCTATGAAAATGAGCATAATTTTCTATATCCCTAACTTTTGACGAGCAGTTTAGCTTAAATGGGGAAAAGCGGTAAGCTTAGACCAAACACCAGTAGGAGGCATTCAATTAATTGAGGAAAAAAATTAAATGGATAACAATATTCATTTCAGTTATAGAAAAGGCATTGCCCCGCTAGAATGGTTGAAATCACAAGTAACAATTAATAGTCCTACAAAAAAGACAGGCGCTTGAAAGTGATAAGCCCATTGAACAATAAGCCTGCGAACTGCCTTTTAAACACATTCTTAAAAATAATCCATAACACAATTAAAAAAAGGTTTGTTAAGAAATTCTTTTATAGACTTCAGAAATTCAACAACTTCTCCTGATTATGTTTAAAAAACGTACGGAATGCACTAAATGAAAAAAAGAAGAAAAAGATTTATCATACCGTTATACTCTAATATATTCTTACGTTGAATATTTGATGCTTCCCTGTAGAGTATAAAACGGACAGTTGTGTTTTTCCCGTGAGCTGCCTTGTTTAGTCTTCTTTGTCGTTCTATTCGTTAAATCCTATCCTCTCAAGTCACAGCGTCAGAAAGCAGTGGGTATATGCAGTGAACGGGAGGCCTATGTCGAGCAGTGAACGTTGGGGCCCTTTCGCGTTTATCATATGTAGAGAAGTCGCTTGTCAAAAACTGGACGTATGTAATCGTATTCTATTTGTTAAATACTCTCACCTAATATGTCATACCATGTGTGTTAATCCATTTTATTTCTACAATTTTAAAGTGTTATTACATGCCGTCATTTTCATTTGTCTACACCATCTTATTCTGCCAGTTAAATCCCATCATTTCAGACGCTGTACGTCACGATTGAACCAATAGAACCGTAGATACAAGACTAAGGCCCTTTTGACATGATGCTGTAATTGATTTTCATACGTCATTGTATTATATTAGTCAAATCCAGTTATTTTAGGTGCTGTACGCCACGATTGGACCAATAGGAGCGAAGATACGTAAATAAGGCCCTTTTGACATATTGCTGTATTTGATTTTTCTGTGTCATTGTATTCTGTTCATTAAACCCTACCATTTGAGCTGCTGTACGTCACAATTGGACCAATAGGACTAGATATACATAACTAGGGCCCTTTTGACTTGTTGCTGTATTTGATTTTTCTGTGTCATTGTATTTTATTTGTCAAGTCCTATTATTTGAGATGCCGTACGTCACGATTGGTCTTATAGGACCGAAGATACGCGACTAAGGCCCTTTTGACATGAGGTTGTATTTGATTTTTCTCTCATTGTATTCTGTTTGTCAAATCCTATCATTTGAGGTGCTATACATCACGATTGGACCAACAGGACCGAAGATACATAACTAAGGCCCTTTTGACATATTGCTTGTTTGATTTTTCTGTGTCATTGTCTTCTATGATGTCTAAGGCATATCTCTGATATGCCCTATTTTTAAATTGGACTTCGTAAGTCCTAGGTTTTCACCCACAAGCTTTTATTTGACACCTCATTTGTCATTCTACCCGGTATAATGGCGGAGGAGTTATATTGGCGGTCGTACGGACCGACAGAAAGAGTACCCAGCTCAAATATCTCACCTTTAGTACCATCCTTGGATTATAAGCTTTCATTTGACACCTCATTTATTATTATAGCTGGTATAATGATTGAGGAGTTACATTCGCGGTCGGACGGACCCACCGACAGACCGCCTAGGTCAAATATCTCACCTTTAGTACCATCCTTGTATTACCAGCTTACATTTGACACCTTATTTGTCGTTCTACCTGGTATAATGACGGAGAAGTTATATTCGCGGTCGTACGGACCGACAGAAAGATTGTCTAGGCCAAATATCTCACTTTTAGTACCATCCTTGGATTATAAGCTTTCATTTGACACCTTATTTATCATTCTACTTGGTATAAAGACGCAGAAGTTATAGTCGCGGTCGTACGGACCGGCGGAAAGACAGCTTAGGTCAAATCGCTCACCTGTAGTACCATCATTGGATTATCAGCTTTCATTTGACACCTCATTTGTCATTCTACTTGGTATAAAGACGCAGAAGTTATAGTCGCGGTCGTACGGACCGGCGGAAAGACAGCCTAGGTCAAATCGCTCACCTGTAGTACTATCATTGGATTATCAGCTTTCATTTGACACCTCATTTGTCATTCTACCTGGTATAACGACGGAGGGGTGATATGCGCGGTCGTACGGACCGACGGAAAGACAGCCTGGGTCAAATATCTCACCTTTAGTACCATCCTTGGAATATAAGCTTTCATTTGACACCTCATTTGTCATTCTACCTGGTATAATGACGGAGAAGTTATATTCGCGGTCGTACGGACCGACAGAAAGATTGCCTAGGCCAAATATCTCACCTTTAGTACCATACTTGGATTATAAGCTTTCATTTGACACCTCATTTATCATTCTACCTGGTATAATGATTGAGGAGTTATACTCGCGGTCGGACGGACCGACGGACAGACCATGTAGGTCAAATATCTCACCTTTAGTACCATCCTTGGAATATCAGCCTTCATTTGACACCTCATTTCTCATTCTACATGGTATAATGACGGAGGAGTTATATTCCCGGTCGTACGGACCGTCGGAAAGACAGCCTAGGTCAAATATCTCACCTTTATTACCATCCTTGGAATATAAGCTTTCATTTGACACCTCATTTGTCATTCTACCTGGTATAATGATGGAGGAGTTATATTGGCGGTCGGAGGGACCGACGGAAAGACAGCCTAGGTCAAATATCTCACCTTTAGTACCATCCTAGGATTATCAGCTTTCATTTGACACCTCATTTGTCATTCTACCTGGTATAATGACGGATAAGTTATATTCGCTGTCGGAGGGACCGAGTCACAGACCGCCTAAGTCAAATATCTCACCTTTAGTACCATCCTTGTATTATAAGCTTTCTTTTGACACCTCATTTGTCATTCTACCTGGTATAATGACGGAGGAGTTATATTTGCGGTCGGAGGGACCGACGGAAAGACAGCCTAGGTCAAATATCTCACCGTTAGTACCATCCTTGGATTATATGCTTTCATTTGACACCTCATTTGTCATTCTACCTGGTATAATGATGGAGGAGTTATATTCGCGGTCGTAAAGACCGACGGACAGACCGCCAAGGTCAAATATCTCACCTTTAGTACCATCCTTGGATTATCAGCTTTCATTTGATACCTCATTTGTCATTCTAGCTGGTATATTGACGGAGGAGTTGTGGTTACAGACAGACGGACAGACGGACGTGGATAATACAAAGTTTTCACATTTTTTCAAAATTGGGTGAAAACAATAAAACATGATGCCAGACTGATTTCTTTATGAAAATAATATATACATTCTCAAATTTTTATATTTTTCGTTGTGAATAATATTGTATTCAACAGTGATGCCAAATTTCTGATGCCAAAATGATTGATAATGAAAGTGGGATATACGTTTTCATGTATATAACGGCAGCGACAAAACGGTAAAACACTGAACTAAATGTATATAATATTTTCACTGTACGATCATTTTGGACTCAAACATTTTATGGAATAAACTTATATAACTTAGTAAGAGGTAAACAAGGAAAGCTGATATATTAAAGTAACATCAAGGAATCAAATCTCTAACTACCGAGCTGATTAGACTTCTGGTAGCAAGTACAGGAATAAAGTTATTAAGGTAGTGTAAAGTGGCATCGATATACAGATGCCACTTTGGAAGACGATGCCAAATCGATGGTAAATGCATAATGTATCGATGCCAAATTGATAGTAGGATGTATATATATATATATATATATATATATATATATATATATATATATATATATATATATATATATATATATATATATATATATATGGCTCACAAATGATAGGAAGCCCGCTACAACCTGCCGATGAATGGAAGCCCGCGGTTTACGGGGTAAGGGGATTGTAGCACTGTCTTATTCCTACGGTCTTACGAAGCCCACTCGTATAAACGCGTTCACAGTGTAAATGGATTACGCATTATACGAAGCCCGACGATGTTGCCATGTTTTAATTTACGTTTAAATAATACGACTGTTCTACGAGATCCTTATATGTGTATATAAGTCGTCATATTGCCTGTTATAAGAAGACCAATTCTATTCAGCAATCTATACGAAGCATTTTAGAAGAGTCAAGATAGAACGAAAAGATGCATTGTTTCGGAGCAATTCAAACAAGATTATCTTTTTCTAAAACTTTTTTTGTTAGTTTATATACATGTTAAAGTAAAAAGTTCTACTCACAGATTTTGCCGCTAATTGTTTATTATTTGTTTAAACAATAACAATAATTGTTTTGTACAGTGTGTCCAATTAACACGTTGACGGACACTGCGTCAAATGTATAAGCAAGTGTTGTGACACTATATGTATTTTGCAAAGTAGAATAGGGAAAAATTCAACGTATATAGACGTTGTGTCACATTACATCAATGGAAATTAGACGACTATAGACGTTCTGTTCGTCAACGTGAAAAGTTGTGCATGGTCTAAATTAAAAATAGAACCATCAGTTCAATTTTTTTAAGCCGTATACGAGATATTATGTCAAAAAATATGAATTTTACTCAAGAGTAAAGTAGCTTTATTATTCAAAATATTAAAAATTGTTTTAATGAAAAGTTGTTTGGAATTAAGAACTATATTCTAATATGCCATTTCATCTTTCTAATTAAAAAAAAGTTGAATTTTTTTAAATTATGGATATACAACATTATTTTCAGTTATTTCAATTATGATAACTCTTTTATTATAGACCAGTAAGGATCTGTGAAAAAACGTCTATTTTTGGATGTGAAAGGTGGCATTCGAATTTTTGCAGATAAAGTAAGGTGATAACTTCGTTAATAATAATTTACTTATGCTCCTTCTCAAATATGCCCGGAACATTAATAAAAAAAATAAAATATTTAAAAATTCGAAAAACGTCGATTTTTTTCTGTTTCTTTGCTTATAACTTTAAAACGATTCGTTTTGGAACAAAGTCGTATAGAAATAAAATAAAGATAATTGAATTTTGTATGATATCCGACTGGTCAAAAATGTCTTAACTTATTACCTTTTCTGCAATATAGCAATAAATACAAAATAAGGGGGCAAAATATGCCTGTTGTTATTCAATGTTTTTAACCACTTCGGTGGTACTTAGAACCTTAGTAATTCGCTTAGGAAATTATTTGTAACATACTTAAACCGTGTACCAAATTTCATTAAAATCGACCTAATAGATTTTGCATAATAAATTTGCAATTTAAATGTTTTTAAAAAAGTTCAAATTTTTTAAAATCTTTCTGAACAAAAAGTAGACCATTTAGAAGGTGTCTAATTTGTTTACATATAAAGAGGTGCTTTACCTATCTAATACACTTTACAGAATTAAAATCGGATTATTTAAGGGGCCTCAGCAATGTTTTAAACTTATAAATAATTTTTTGGCTTATAAACAAATAGCTTTGTTTAATAATAAAAAATTAATTTTTAGCAATGCAAATAATTAAAACCGGTATAATTTGATTTAAACTTTCAAATTCTGTCAGCAGAATTGCTATTTTATTTTTTAATCAAAAGTTATTCGCGTTCAAAAATTTCACTTTTTCGATTTTTTGAAAGTTCCACTGCGTTTATCTCGAAAACTATACATCCTACGAAAAAACTTGTAAGAACATTTTTTGCTTAGACTTACCCAAGAAATATAAAAAAATGTTTTATTTTGCGAAAAATCGATGTTATGTAATTCCTCAAGTTCTTTGTTTATAAAAATTTTATTGACACCCGGATCAACTGTTACCCAAAAAAATCGTGTTCCACGGGTCAAAAAATACATATAAATTTTGGGTAAGTCCATCTAAATAAAGGAGCCCGCAGCATCCCCTCCTGGCCACAGGACTAATTTGTTTATAAGCCAAAAAATTGTTTATAACTTTAAAACATTGCTGAAGCTGCTTAAACAATCCGATTTTAATTCTGTAAAGTGCATTAGATAGGTGGAGTGCTTCTTTATATGTAAAAAAATTGACAAATCTTTGTATATACTAGTTTTTGTTGTGCAAGATTTTAAAAAATATTAATTTTTAAAAAAAAGTTTAGATTGCAAAATTATTATTCAAAATCTAGTAAGTCAATTTTAATGAAATTTGGTGTACGGTTTTAGCACATTACAAAAATTTTCTAAGCGAATTAGGAAGGTTCCAAGTGTAACCTAAGTGATGGAAAATAATTGAATAAGAACAGGCTTGTTTTGCCCCCTTATTTTATATTTATTGCTATTTTGCAGCAAGGGTGATTAATTAAGAGATTTTTAACCAATCGCATCTGATAGAAAATTTAATTACCTTTGTTTTATTCCTATACGACTTTGTTCCAAAATGAATCGTTTTAAAGTTATAAGCAAAAAAAGTAGAAAAAAAAAACGAAATTTCTTGAAATTTTTAAATATTTTATTTTTTTTATTAATGTTCCGGGCATATTTGAGACGGAGCATTAATCAATTATTATTAACGAAGTTATCACCTAACTTTATCCGCAAAAATCTGAATGCCACCTCTCACATCCATCTAAAAACAGATCCTTACTGGTCTATTATTAATTATACGAAAAAAAGTTATCCTTTGTAAAAAGTTCTGCATGGCCAAAGACCTTAAATACAACCATCTTATATCAATTTTGATTAATTTTATACGAGGTATGTCAAAAAAGATAAATTTCGATCAAGAATAAAGTACCTTTATAGTTCAGAATATTTCAATGAGAAGGATGGAATATTGGAAGGTGGTTTTTAGTGTTGTTCTGAAGCTATTTCCTTGTGGCATTTTTATAATTATTTTGATTGGGAAATAAGCCACAATTAAATTGAAAAAATAATTTTATTAACGTTTCGACGCCCAAATCGGATGTCCTTGTCAAAATACAAAATATTACCGAGTAAATATTAGTAATATTTTATATTTTGACAACGACATCCGATTTGGGCGTCGAAACGCGAATAAAATTATTTTTTCAATTTAATTGTGGCTCATTTCCCAACCAAAGATAGATTCCCAACCTAGCGACCCGGCATTGGTCGCTAGGTAGATTGTTACGCGAGTGGTCGCGCGTGAGATTTTCTCTCACATATCCAAATTTTACCTTTTTTTACAAAATAAAGTTTTTAAAACAGTTTTTAAACTTTTTTTATTAACTAATAATAAGAAAAAAAGAATGTAACATAATATAGATAATAATATAATAAAATAAAAAGAAATAATCGGAATTAAACCAATATTAATCAATCTCCGTATCTTGATAATTTACGGCACAGCACACAAATATAACAAGAATGCTCTGGAAAAATTGATTGATGACAATTACAATTTTTTTTTACATTATTTTAGGTTTTAAGTGCCAAAATAAAATTAATTTTTATGTACAGTTCGTAACGCGGGTGGTCGCTTGATGAGAGAATATTGGGTGATATTAGGTCAACTGAGTCACTATCTAAGCGGACGATTCTATTAGATTGTCGAGGGAGGATAGTTAGGAGACTAGAAGGAACTACAGATCTTATAATTTCCCAGAAAAAAAATTCTGTGCAATTTTCTGAAACCGTGAGAGAAAATCTCATATAGCGACCACTGGCGGGTTAATTATGGTTTTTAGTTCTAAACAACTTTACATAAGCACAATTTTCAATATTGTGAATAATAAGGGAATATTATTTAAGTACTCTTGGGAAAATTCATATTTTTTTTATATACCTCGTATAAAATTGACAAAATTTGATATTAGACGGTTGTATTTTAGGTTTTAGACCCTGTAGAACATTTTATAAAGAATAACTGTTTTTCGTAAAATGAATAATAAAAGAGTTTTCCACCTACTTCTACCGAAAGTATACTTTTCCGGACCTGATTGTAGGGAGCAAAGTTGTACTTTTCCTCCCTAGGGAAGAAAAGTAAAAGTGACATCATGGTATTTCATTCATAAAAATATAACTTATTGACGCCCTGTACAATATCTATTTTCTATTACGTAAGTTTGTATACATTTTAACGTTTATTTATAAAACACTCTGTATTTCACAGAATGGTAAAAAACTGTAAATTGTTATTTTGATTTAACAATGTTTACATTTTTATTTTGACTTATATTTGACAGTTGACAGTTATATTGTACGTACTTATTAGTTTTAGTTCTAATAAATTTTGTTGGTTAGTTACATAAATAAATTAAGTAAAAATGAAAAAATGACTTGTTATTTGAGGAAGGTGGAAAAACCATATGTATAACATGGGAGTAAAGTGCCGTTTCCTCCCTTGAATGATTACTGCCCTCCGCTACGCGTCGGGCAGTAAACTTCATTCTCGGGAGGAAAAGAAGCACTTTCCTCCCTTGTTATACAAATATCTATATGTATCATAATTGAAATAAACAACTAAAAGTAATGTTGATTAGAAAAATTTTCAATTTTTTTTTCCATTAGAAGGATGAAATTGCATATCAGAATATAGTTCTTAATTCCAAACAATCATGTTAAATTATATAATTTAAAATAATTTTAAAAATATCGTTGAATTTTGTTTCTATTTTGTTTTTGATTATGCTGAATCCGAATATGGCATTACAATTTGAAAATGCTTATAAAGAAGCTCTTCTACACTATGTCTGCGCAGCAAGGAACCATATTTGAAACATTTTTTTACAAATTTTACGAAAAAAAGTTTATTCTTCATAAATTGCTCTGCATAGTCTAAAATCTAAAACCCAATCATCAGATATCAAGTTTTATCAATTTTATATGAGGTATGTCAAAAATACGAATTTTGTTAAAGAGTAAAGTACCTTTATATTCCAGAATATCAAAATATGGGTATTATAAAAAGTTGTTGGGAATTAAAAACTATGTTTTATTATAATTATATCATTATAATTGAAAAAAAAATTCAATGTTTTCTCAAATTACGGATACCCATCATCATTATTTTATTTCAATTATTTCAACTATTTTATTATTAATTTTACGAAAAAAAGTTATTCTTCATAAAATACTCTATTCTGGTCTAAAGTCCAAAAAACAACCATCAGATATCAAACTTTTTCAATTTTATACGAGGTATGTAAAAAATATGACTTTTGCTTAACAGTTCAGTATGGTTTGTTCAACAGTAAATGGTTGAGTTCAATTAGTGCGGTCGTAAATATTATTAAATTTATCTGACCTGGCCCATTGTTAAGACCCACCCGGAGCGATAAGCAACCGAGGTAGACAGAGTTGGTCTTTTGACAATTAACACTGACTAGACGGTAATCCCATAATAAAGCAAAGAAATTGTACCAGAAAACATATTTAAATTTTACCTGAAACCGGACCTTTTATACTATTATCGGTGATTCCAGGATGTTTATAGTGGTAACGAATTGAACTCGACCATTTACTGTTAAACATACCATATCTTTATAGTTCACAATATCTCATTTAGAAGAATGTAATTGAACAGTGAAACATATTTTGTAATTCCAAACAACTTTTTTTAATAACGATTTTCGAAATTGTGAAATCTAAAGGTACTTTACTCTTGAGTGAAATTCATATTTTTTTACATACCTCGTATGTCAAAATGTAAAATCGTATGTAAAACCTCGTATGTAAAATTAATAAAATTTGATATTTGATGGTTGCATCTGAGATCATATACGATGCAGAGTATTTTATAAAGAATAACTTTTTTCGTAAAACTGGTAATAAAAAAGTTATTAATAGGTTCGAAGTTACGCAGACATAATGTTTAAGAGCTAAAAATATTTTTTTGTTGAAAATTTATTATTGTTCAAGCTTATTATTAAATTTATTTTAGGTAAGTTTAGAGAAAACAGTTTTGATCACTTTTTATAAACAATTTTTTAGTTGGTAATTTTCGGTTTTTGTATTAGGTACATTTTTGTTATCTTTCTTAATTTTTGTCAAAAAGGAATAGTTTCATTCATAGTTTCATAGTTTCATTTCTAAAATAAAATTATTGAGTAAATTTTAAAAAATATATCAAATGCTTTAAAAAATCACCTATAAAATTGTAAAAAATCTTTTCAAACTTGAGTAATACCGTTTTAAAGTGCTGGTAATTCTGTAAACTACGTTTTTACTTAAAACTTACGTAAAAGTTTTCAAAAATTGCATTTTTGCGTCATATCATTTGAATTAAATTTTTGGCATTTTTTTGAATGAAACATTGTTTAGTAAGATGTTTGAAAGGTAAGTTGTGCAAATTTGAGAGCTTTATAAGAAAAATTTTATTAGTTACACATTTTTTTAAAGAAACATCTAATTTCGCAGTTCATTTGTTTAATAAAAAATTAAGTGCCCACTTCTAGAGTAGAACTTTTTAATATGTTGTTTATTAAACATTTCTTAGGGCCATCGGTACATAATTCGCAAATATTTTAAGGCTATCCCTACTTTTTCTGTCTTTACACGACAAATTACGTGTAGTAAAATTGTCACTGGTATGGATATGTAAACTTTACTTGACAATTTCATCATTAACTGTAAAGATGGCTTTTGAATGTTCTTGGATAACTTTTACTAGTATAATTAATTGCCTTAATTGTTAATTCAGTTAATTAATATGATTATTTCATATTTCCGACCAATAGAAAGCTACAGAAATACAAATTAAATTGATCATTTTTGATAATATCCCATCGTCAAGTATATTACGTCAGATGCCCTTCGTTGCTGTGAAAAAATACATTCAGTGACATTAATGACAATTACTGTTTTAAAACTTATAAAAGTGATGACTTTCAATCGTCAAATATTTATAACAACTGTGTGTTTAATTGTACTAATTTGTACTTACATAAATAAATTACAATAAAATTTTGGTTTTACACAGTTTTATTCATGAAATAATCGCAGCAAATTGCAGCTCGATCTCTGAAATTATTATCGAATTGTTTCCCTCGTGCCACTTGACGTAATTTCACTCCCCTTCGGGTCGTGAAATTAATACTGTCAAAGTGTCACTCGGGAAAAATGCGATAATTTCAGAGCTCTTGTGCAATTACTACTGATAATTTTTTCACTACCTATGTATTCAGTAATAATTTATCTACTGTACAACAAAAGCTAATAATCAATCGAGAAAAGAGGAAAAGTGTTAAAGTGATTTTTTAATAATATATTGTTACTATGAAACGCTTACAATTTTGAACATCTGTAACAACACAATACTTGGATCACTGAATATATCCTGGTGTATTCTCTGTTTTGGATCTTCCATAAATAATAAACAATAAATAACTTTTTATTAAGTTCACGTCTTAAATCAATTATTTATTAAACACATTATCAATATTATTTAATCAACAACTGAAAATATTCCCAATGCCAGGTCAAATATTTAAAATTGTCACTGTCTGACTGACAATATGCTGGCAATATTCTATTTACTACTGACAAAGATTTGGAAAATATTACCACGGAGATTGTGTTCATTTTTTTTCAAATCCTGAAAAAAAAAACAATAAATATTTTTGAAAAATTTAAACGCAAAATGAAAGACTAAATTATTACCGAGGGCCGAAAGTCTCTTACAATAAATAAAAAGTTTATTTTGAATGAGATATTTTGAAATTAAAAGTCACACTAAATTTTCTTTTAGTTTTTTAGCCCTGTAACTTATTAAAATAAACATTATAGAAGTTCTCAGGGACTTTCGGCCCTCGCTAATAACGTAATCTCTTATTCTGAGTTTAAAAGTTTCAAAAATAATTATTAGTTTTCTCAGAATTCGAAAAAAAAATGAATCCCATTTGAGTAGCATTCCAGCAGAAACTACGTACCCATCGTCCCATCCCCTTAATGAAATTAAAAAACATCTATATTGTTTGATTTTTTCCGAAGGGAAAATCTATATGCATTTATATTAAATATTTTGTATTTGTATTAAATGAGGCGCTCAGAGCAACAGTGACACAGTCCATAAATTGAGCATTTTTAGATTAATACATCAATAAAAGCAGAAAAATTGGATATATGGTTCAACAGTGGTCTACACAATCTAGCTCTATATTTGGCAAGATGGCACTACATAATGTATTGTTGCCTTGACAGATACTAAAAATACGAATGAAACAGTGGCCTAACCCTCAATTGTGTGGCTCAGACCCATCAAACAAGTGTTCATCGTATCAGAATCAGAATAATACGCATAATTCATAAGAATGACTATTTTTAATTTTATAAAGTAATGTTTAATAATAATAACTTTAACCCCGTCCTTGACTGAGTGGTAAGAGCGCCTACCTTTGGATCGAAAAATCCGAATGGCTGTGAGTTCGAATCTCACCAGGGTCAGAAGTGTTTCATTTATTATAAATTAATAAATGAAAATAGTTTCTGTCCTTGTGGGATCGGTACTCACCGGAGGGACCGCAGACGTTCGGATACCGTTAGCGTCTCTTTGCAAAGACAATGACGTCAACTTTGCAAAGTAACAAGACACTTACTCAACACACACACACTACACATTACACTAGGTACCTAACTGTTAAAAATTACTGTACCTACCATGCCAATGGCCATTAGTTGTCGAGGCATTAACCTTTTTTAAATAAAAAAAAAACAATAATTTAATTTGTCATATTAATTTCCTATTTGGTAGCAAATTTTGTGGCTTATTACAAACTAAAATAGTAAATTAGTAATACAAAGTATTAATTTGTATTAATTGTATCAATTAAAATAAATAATTCTTTTGCGATTCAATTTTTAAATCTTTTTTCTGTCGGTATCTTACTCTGTACAGGTAACGCTAAGAATTACTTACCATAATCTGTTCTCGGGAGTCTTAGTACACAAGATTAATGACGATGAACGACCCAAAAATACGAAAAATGTGCATGGCCAGGTAATAATAAAAATGTTTACAAGCTAATAGTACTTTGAGGAATACGCAAAAACGTTGCCAAACTTCAGGGCTTCTTATAATCGGTAGCTCAATGTGGGCTTCCTAACGCTGCTGAACTTCTACAGAGTATATACTTTTTTTCGCAGCACAAACTGGTGGTAGATACCATGAACTACGAGTGTATGTTTTGATAATAATTCCAGGCATAAGCAGCCCGGGCTTCGTATTATTAATCATGGTCTCAGAGCTACCTATGATACATTTCTAAAATTTGTCCGAATATATATGAAGCCCAAGCGTATTCACATGTTCTGAGCTGTGTTAAAATATCGAGAGATGGTGTAAAGTACGTTTTTTGGGGAAATAACATTAAATAATTACGAAGCCCGAATCCGGGCTTCGTAAGGAGGTGTCGGGCTTCGTATGACCGGTGCGATATAGCGTTTTTGGCTTCCTAAAGTCGGAATCCATATTATATATATATATATATATATATATATATATATATATATATATATATATATATATTCTATAACACTATACAACAGTGTTGAAATTATCGGGAATTGCGGTCTGTGGCTTAGATTGAAACTACATTTAATTCTGTTGAATTCGATATTTCGATGAGTATTTATTAATTTTTCATCTTCATCAGGAACAAACTACAAAATTAACTAACAGTTAGGTACAAACATAATATTACAATGATATAACTTACGAATTGTTGTAGGTATGTTATATAAAGCAATTTAACTTAAAGCTATGCATGTCGTTTCACGAGAACGTCGAGGGCGGCACTGAGTCAGGTATCTTTTCTCACATGTGTTAAGGGTCAAAAGTTCCAATATCGAGCCATCTCTTTAATATTCTGCTATTTTTCGAATTTTAAAACATTGCAGTAAATTTCGCTTAATCTACTTGTGTCTGATTTGTAATTAATTGAACGTTTATTACTGTTTATGTGGTACATCTCGAGGAACAACATTTTCTTATAATTGCTTTCTGAATCTAAGATCTTGATATCTGACAAATTAAATTGGTGTCCTGTTGTTATGGAATGGTGTGCTGCTGCACAAGTATTTTTGTGTGTTTTACAATCACTTTTGTGCTGCGTTATTCTTTGTTTCAGCCATTGCAATGTTTGTCCTATATACTCATCACATTCGAGACAAGAAAGTTGTATATATATATATATATATATATATATATATATATATATATATATATATATATATATATATATATATATATATATATATATATATATATATATATATAATATATATATATATATATATATATATATATATATATATGTAAATTTGATACTGTTTTTTATCTTAAACATTCAAAATAATCTTTCACGTTGTGGCTAAAGTAATATTACAACTAGGTTGCATTGACAGTTCTTAATGTCATTTTGGGTTGCTTTTGAATTCAGTTGTCAGTTGGCCATTGAAATCCAATATGTGAGGTTTTCTCCAAAAAAAGTTCCAACCACGTGGGGAGAGTCCTGTGTTGCCCTGGGTAACATCCAGGTTTATCTTTAACATCAGATGATTTTTATATAAATATGTAAAATAACTTTATCATTTACATTTAAAGGGTGGCTCAATACCCAATACATTTTGGTGGCTCAGGCATGCAAATTTTGTAAGTATGGCCTCTTGTTCTTGAAAACCTCTGTCAATTTTAACTTTTATCTCATTTAATTAGGTTATACTTAATTTTAGGGCTTTTAAACACTGATTATGGATTCCTTAATCCGAAAACGTTTTGTATTGTGACCCTTATTTAGGGTATTTTAATATATACCTTTTACAAGAAACTTGGTATTTTTTTTTAGTTATGAAAATAACTATTTCAAGTGAGTGTCGTTAGAGGTCGTTATAACCATACTCCGGTGTAAATATTTGAATACTTATACCGAGCAAACGGTGCGTTTTGGTTCAGATCAGTTTCTTGTAAAGCCTCTTTGATGACGGGTAAACCCAGAAACACGTATCAGGGTCTGGCAAGAGACTCGATTGAATCAAAACGAAACCGTTTATTTTTAAATTCTTTTTCCTCTTAGTATTGTCGAATTTGTTCACCTGTAACCTATATTATAACTTGTACTTTATAACTTCTGGAATCGATAAAATACTAGTAAATAATACAAATGTTTTAAAAACTTTAAAACAGCAGAGCGACAGATATTATTTATTAACTAAACTTTGAACATAGCTATAAACTTGAAAGTAATTCAACTTGTAATTACTTTGCTAGCTGTATTTTTATTTCTAGAGAAATATTTTGTCAATAAATAAAACGAAAATAACAGCAAATTGTGCCAGTGGGAATCTTATTCGAAAGGCCAAAACAGAAGATTCACAGAAAAATGTCTCCTAAAAATGCAAAACTGAAGGGAAAACATAGAAATCTAAACAAAGTGAAACAAAAATCATACCTTCTGCGCCTATTCTTTCGTCTATTTTATCTGCATTATTAAATGTAACAATATATGTATTTTGGTACTCATTATGTGTGACACATATATTTTTGGATTAAGAAACAATTATTGGTCTAATGAGAAAAAAACAATGTTTGACGTTTCGCTTTCCACTTCAGAAATCGCTCTCAATAAATATTATTTTAAAAAAATATGGGAATATGTAGGTATAACCAAGTTATTATTAGGTTATAATATAACCTAAAATATATAATATTTTTAAAATTGACATACTTGGCCTCCATCTTGTAGGCCACAGCTTGTGTGTGATTGAAAAAATCTGCACCGAGAGAACAATTTCTTTTCTCCTAAAATACTTATTTCTTTGAGCCATCTTTCTTAAAATTTAACATATCATATTTTAACCTTATACATACCGGTACACGTATAAAGAAACGAGTTTTTTTAAACAGAACTCAATAATTTCTTACAGATAATTTCTTCAATACTAAAAAATGCGTTAATCGTTACATTTTTATTTTCTTATCCTATAGTTTTTTTCTTAAATTGAAAACTACAAACATTTTTCAGTATAAGAAATATAATATTTTAAGTTATAGACCGGGAGATATTATACAGAAGTTCAGCCACGATTTTCTAAGTCCTGCCCTTTGCAATAGTGGAAGGGTAGACGAGGTACTTACAACTTGTGGAAATATCCACAAATTTCCTGTGACATTTTCCTGTAAAAATTAGATTTTCCCAAAAAATAAAAATAGGGTTTTGCGATGAATTTCTGAGTCCTGCCATATCCGTAGAATGACAGGATACTTTGGATTTTATTAAGAAAATTTTTTGGGCAGGAGGGTTGCAAACGGGCTAACGGAGTATATATGTATACAAACATGTAAGGAAAATAATGAAATTTTCATGATTTTCTGGGTCCTGGCAACTAAATAAATTAAACATTAAAATATTGTTTACTATATTTTTATTTCAATTATTCTAATTGTTTAAAAAGTAGTACACTTTGTATCTAGGCCTTTTCGTTGCTTTCCTCGTAATACGAGAGATGTCGCTAGATTGCGTCTCAAAAGGTGGAATCATTGTATCGCGATGGTTTCCCTTAAATAGGCAGATTGTTGATATTTCTTTCAGAGTTGTGACTGCATAGCTTCACTGAGGATGCATGAGGATGCTGAAATAGCTATATGGAGATGGTGGTCCAACTCTGAATCAAATATAAACAAAAACTGCCTTTATCTTTTTCATTTTTACTCAGTTTTGAGTATTTAGAAACTGTCTTTAGGTCGTTTTCCTAGACGAAGAGAAGGTAAATACGTGGCCTAATTGTCCTCTATTTGCTTTCTCCTATTTTCGTCGTCTCTGTGCTTATATATTTTAAAAGCCGGAGATACAGGATGCAGCCAGAAAGCGGTTTATTAACGAAAAATCTTAGATTTAAAATATTGTTTATTATATTTTTATTTCAATTATTCTAATTGTTTAAAAAGTAGTAAACTTTGTATCTAGGGCTTTTCGTTGTTTTCCTCGTAATACGAGAGATGTCGCTAGATTGCGTCTCAAAAGGTGGAATCATTGTATCGCGACGGTTTCCCTTAAATAGGCAGATTGTTGATATTTCTTTCAGAGTTGTGACTGCATAGCTTCACTGAGGATGCATGAGGATGCTGAAATAACTATATGGAGATGGTGGTCCAATTCTGAATCAAATTTAAACAAAAAGTGCCTTTATCTAAATTAAACATATTTATTTCAAAATGATAAAAAAAATGTTGACATGACGTCTCCTACCGTTCAAGAATAGGTACTTGTCCCTTGGAAAATTATGTGCAAAATTTTTACCCTGATTCTGTGATTTTCTGAGTCCTGCCTTCAAAAAGTTGTAATACTCAAATACAATCAATACTTTTTCGGTACTCGGCAGGAAGGTTAAACGGTTCTTGTAAGACGGCAGGAGTCATAGATTTGTACGAAAATTCGTGAAAAATTCCACGATGTTCTGAGTCATGCCATTTTGCATATGTTTCAAGAATCTTAATATAAATCTATTTACAAAGAGGCAGGATGGTTTTATAGTTATTTCGTATACAGGGTGGGGCATTAGTGTGACAAAGTCCAATTACTCGTTTGTCGTAAGAGATACGAAAAAAGTTATTTAGGTAAAACGTGGGGCAGAGAGAGGATCATAATTTAAAAATATTTTCTAATATACAGGGCTACCCGTATTGACAGGGTGACACAAACTTATGTTTTTTTTAATGGAACACCCTGTATATAATTTTAAGATTCCTAAGATAATTCTAAGACAATTTAAAACAATTCACATAATCCAAAAATGTTTCCCAAAGGTGCTACAGCTCTTTGAATATGGCGCCTTGTAATTATATTTTTTTTATCTCCAGAACGCTTCCATTTCGATAGACAAAAACTGGTCCGTCTTTTTATCTTCCAGATATAAATCGATTCCATCAATTGCGAATCTCTAGTACCGGTCATAGGAGTCCGTTTTGGGTAGGGCAATGGCTATTGTATAGCATAACTTTCTTGTCTTTAACTTTTAAGCATTTTTGACACTATATTATTAAATTCTGAGGTATTCTACTACTAAACGGTACTCTTGCTGTAAGTCGGTAGAATGCACCGTTTTCTGGAAAAATCATTTTCAAAATTTTTCGTATTTTGAATTTAAGAAAAATTTGAAATAAATAAAAACAAAAACGATGTATTTACCTACTTAAAGCAAGAGTAACTTTTAGTACTAGAATACCTCATAATTTAATACTCTACTGTCAAAAATGCTTAAAAATTAAAGCAAGTTATGAGATTTCGTTGATCTACCCAAGACGGACGCCTATGACCGACACTAGAAATTCACAATTGATAAAATATTCATTTCTGGAAGAGAAATAAACGTACGAGTTTTCGTTTTTCTAAATAGTTTTTTTTATTTTTTTTTTTCAAATTCAAAAACCGAAAAAATTTTCAAATCGATTGTTCTAGAACACGGCGTATCCTACCGACTTAAAACAAGAGTACCTTTTAGTACAAGAATACCCCATAATTTAATAATCCAGTGTCAAAAATGCTTAAAAGTTAGACACAGAAAAGTTATGGGATAAATATCCGTTTCCCTGCCCTAAACGGACGCCTATGACCGGTACTAAAAATTGACAAATAATGGAATCGATTTATCTCTGGAAGATAAATAGGTGTACCAGTTTTAGTTTTTCTAAATAGAAGTGTTCTGGAGCTATTAAAAAAAACTAATTAGAATACGCCACCAAAGAGCTTTAGCTTCCTTGGGAAGCATTTTGGGACAAGGTAAATTGAGTTAAATTTTCTTAAAATTATCTGAGGAATCTCCGGGCTTTGATTATTAGAAGAGTTTCTGGACACCCTGTATAATAGGTACAATCCCTACTATAACCAATTAATTGTAAAATTATTGATTTTCTTCCTATTACTTTTATTACGTTTACTTAGATACAAATATGATCTCATCGCTTAAAATAAATATGTTACAGTTTGGTATTAGATTTGAAAGGTGTGTAAAAATCCGAGACATTACTCAGGAAAATAATATTTAATACCGTACGATTCTTTTAACGATATAAAAATTAATTTTTTCTAAGAGCGTGCAAAAATGTCGCGTGTACTTTCGCGCACGCATTTTAGTTTAGAAAGTTTCACTTTTCCACACGCGTGTTACTTTTCCGCACGCGTGTTACTTTTCCGCACGCGGTTTTTACTTTTCCTCACGGGTGTTAATTTAGATATGTTAATATTGCCTTAAAGTAATAATACTACATGCAATAAACTAATATTTAAGTATTATTTACTAATTTATTTCAAATATATCTTATTGTGTTCCTGTTTTAATAATTAACACGACAATTCGATGAAATAAAATTAACAATATTCGAAAGTCAAATCGGTAGACGATAACAGTCGTTTTGAATCATCGTAATGGAAACCAAGATCGTCGTCATGCTAACTAATTATATTGAAAGTTTGGTTTTGACAACCTTGTCAAAGAATTAATTTGTGTATGTATTTCCATGTTAATTAAATTAATTGATTAAGATTTGGTAATTTTTTGAAGATTCTTAGAAAAAATATTGTTCCTAACTCTTGCAGAAAGTCTCTTTTCCGCACTCGACTGCTTGCCGAACTCCCGCTTCGCGTCGTTCGGCAAACTGCAGTCGCGTGCGGAAAAGAATGACTTTTTGCACTTGTTAGGAAAATAACTATTTATGTATTAAATATCTTTGCGATTATCCTGCCACGTTGTAAACGTTTTTAGATTAGTGTTTTTTTAAGCATACTTAACATGGCATGACTCAGAAATTTTGGTGATATGAATATGTTTTTATATCAACCTGCAATAATTTTACTGACTTAAAATTTTATTTTTATATACGAAATAACTACACAACCATCCTGCCTCTTTGTAAATAGCTTTATATTAACATTCTTGAGATATGTCCAAAATGGCATGACTCGTGTAAAGAAAATCGTGTAACTTTCCACGAATTTCCTTACACATTTTTTTTACCTATGTTTAGTAAAAAAGGTGTAACTAAACATCGTGCCATTTTGAATAATGTCTACTTAAATTATTTATTTTATAATAAAATTTATTTTATAACTATAATTTTTCACAGAATTTTCCAAGAGATAAGTACAGTTAAACATTAGGAGACGTCATGCCAACATTTTTTTCGATCATTTTCAAATAAGTATGTTTAATTTATTAAGTTGGCAGGACTCAGAAAATTATGAAAATTTCATTACTTTCATTACATGTTCGTATATCCATATACTCCCTTAGTCATTTTGCAACCCTCCTGCCCAAAAAATTGATAGTATCCTGTGATTCTATGGATATAGCAGGACTCTGAAATTCATCGCAACTCCCCATCTTTTTCCTCATAGAAAATATAATTTTCACAGGAAAATGTCACAGGAAACCCGTGGATTTTTCCATAAATTGTAAGTATCTTTTCTAACCTTTCAGTATTGCAAAGGGCAGGACTTAGAAAATCGTGGTTGAAGTTATGTTAATATCTCCCGGTTTATTATTAATCTATATTTATGTTTGTGAAGAAAACAAGAAATTTTTTGCAATCAAAATAAATATTTTAAACAGCAAGAAATAATTCTTTAGAAATACCCTCTGTAGTAACTGTGGTTATAAAATAAAAACTTTATCATTAAGCCGAAATGTTACTTGCAAATAGATTTTCTTTCACGAAAGAATTCCACAGATTAACTATTTATGATTTAATCGTCAGTGTTTGTCAAGATGGCGTGATATTAGTTCATGTTCATATAAATGGATTTTGGATTTGTTGGTGTTCTTTAAAAATTATCGGATATTTTGAAGGTACGTACATAGATAGGTATTAAATAAAATATAAATTGAGTAATTTGAGATGTAATAATAATATTGTTGCGTATCCGAATGGTTATAAAAGAAACATAATAGTATCTTTATATGCTTTTTAGGTATAATGATGGACAACTCTGAAAGAAAGGAGCTTATTATTCTAACTGGGAAATAAGCCACAATTTAGAGCTGGGACACAATGTAATGATATATCGCACACCTAGTTCAGTAGTGCCACAAATGCAAAACACAATATTCTCGAGAAATGAGCAAAACGTTCTGTAGTAAACGCGTTTTGCCCTGTAAATAATTTATTTTGAGAATGACTGGCTTCAAAATTACAATTTAGGTAGCAAATTATACACTTATTGGCTGGATCTTATTACAATTTATTAAAAATAAAACGTTATTATTATTTTGATAGTTATGGCGATATTGCATTGTGAAGAAAGTCATTTATAAAACGATACCTAGGAGATACGGCGGCAATATAATGAAAAAATCAATTGATTTTTGCAGTTGTGGCCGTATTGAATTATATCGGTTGTATTGTGGCAGTGTATATTATCGCCACATCTCTCTTGATTTTTGCAGTTGTGGCCGTATTGAACGTATTGAATTACATCGGTTGTATTGTGGCAGTGTATATTATCGCCACATCTCCCAGTTATGGCCATATTGCATTTTCAAAACCTCCAAAAACCCTACAGTGAAATACCGAAGTAACTTACTTTATACTTATCCAAAACAATATTTTAGTTCAGGCTGTATTGCATTAGATGGGCCATTATATAGGCAATATTTTACAGCCTTAACCCAAAATTCGAATTTTTTGCAGTTGTGGCACAATTGAACTAGGTGTGCGATATAGCTTCAGAACAATATTAAGAAAGGAGCTATTAACCAACTGCGGAGCCTTCCGGAAATGGTAGACCTTTATACATGTAAGTACCTTTTTAAAAATGTATATATTTATGTACCAACTATAATAGGTTTCTTGAATGTATCATCTTCTATAAAAATGTACAATACAACGCTATATCAAACATGGCGGGTGCAACGCTGATGATGTTTTCTGTTCATCTATTTGTGATAAAGAAATCAGTTAGCCTAAAAGAAATATTTTAATGGTTAAGAAATTTTATTGCCGAAAACTGTGAATTAGTTAATATGTAGATATTAAATGACTTAAGATGTAAACTAATAATACTTTCCCGTAATAAAATGTCTTAATTATTATTAGGTATGCTGTCTCTTTTAGATTATAAAAATAAAGAAAATTGCATATTATGTCTGCCTCAATGTTTTACATTGGTTGTATTTTTCCTTTTGTGTTAGCTAAACAATGTTTATTGTTTGACCTAATATTATACAGATAAATAATTAGTATTTCATTAACAAAAAGAAAAAAATAAACCAAGATGTGTAGGTTAAATAATGACATGTTTGAACTAAATAAGATTGATTTTTATTAGTATTATTAGTTTTTATGTGGGGCCGTTAGGGGAGTGCATATAGATTTTCACTTCGAAAAAAATCAAACAAGATAGAACTTTTTGTAATTTCATTAAGGATTAATAAACAACATCTCAAAAAGTTCTACTCGAGAAGTGGGTGCTTCATTTTTTATTAAACAAATGAACTACGAAATTAGATGTTTTTTAAATAACTCCGAAAATATACATTTTAGAAAAAACTGATTTGACCATTGAAAAATTCAGAAAATTTTACAAAAATACCTTAAAGAATTTTCTAAAATTAAATCTGTATCTTCTATATTTTTTTATTTATAACGCTAAAGTCACCCTTCTCACAAACATTGGCGCACTGTAAACTAACGTACGGCGAGTGCACGGTTGAGTTATTTTAATGTAATCCTTTAACTAATAAATCAAATGAAATTTTACAAATTGAACATGAAAGAAGAATAATTAAGCTATCTTATGGTTATAATAGAAAGATATAAAATGTTTGGGCATAAGTACGGTGTGGGCGGAAAATGAGCCTTACATGAATTTTGTTTAAAAATTCTCAATTTTGCACAACTTACCTTTCAAGCATCTTACTAAATGATGTTTTACTAAAAAAAATCTCAAAAATTTGATTCAAATGATATGACGTCTCAAAAAATGTAATTTTTGAAATCTTCGTAGTTTTATAGAATTACCACCAATTTAAGACGGTATTACTCAAGTTTGAACAGATCTATTACAGTTTTATAAGTACTTTTTTAAAGCTTAGGATCTTTAAAATGCACTAAATTATTTTACTTTAGAAATGAAATAAATTATTTCTTTTTAAGAAAATTAAGAAAGATAACAAAAATGTAATACAAAAACCGAAAATTACCAGCTAAAAAATGTTCATACAAAGTGATCAAAACTTTTTTCTGTAAAACTTACCTAAAATACATTTAATAATAAGCTTCAACAATAATAAATGTTCAGCAAAAATTTTTTTTAGTTCTTATACAGTATGTCTGCATAACTTGGAACCTATTGATAACTTTTTTATTATCAGTTTTACGAAAAAAAAGTTATTCTTTTTAAAATACTCTGCATCGTGTATAATCTAAGATGCAATCATCAAATATCAAATTTAATTAATGGTATACAAGGAATGTCAAAAATATGAATTTCACTCAAGAGTAAAGTACCTTTTCATTTCACAATATCGAAAATTGTTATTAAGAAAAGTTATTTGGAATTAAAAAATTTGTTTTAGTGTTCAATTACATCCTTCCAGTTAAAATATTGTAAATAGTAAAGGCACTTAACTCTTAAGAAAAACTCATATTTCTTACATACCTCGTATAAAATTTAAAAAGTTTGATATCTGATGGTTATATCTTAGATTCACCAGGCAGAGCATTTTATGAAGAATAAATTTTTTTTTCGTAAAAGTGATAATAAAATAGTTATCATAATTGTAATAAAATGATGATGAGTATCCGTAATTTGAGAAAAAATTAGAAAAAAAAATTTTTCGATTCGAATGATGTAATTGAATATTTAGACATAGTTTCTAATTTCAAACAACTTTTCATAATAGCATTTTTTGATATTCTGAAATATAAAGGTACTTTGCTCTTTAACGAAATTCATATTTTTGACATAACTCTTATAAAATTGATAAAATTTGTTATTTGATGGTTGAGTTTTAGATTTTTGACTATCCAGAGTATTTTATTAGGAATAACTTTTTTTCGTAAAATTGATAATAATTGAATAAAGAAGTTTTCCATGTGGTCCCTAGCTACGCAGACACACTGTATAAGAGCTTCTGTATAAGAATTTTCAAATTGCAGTGCCATATTCGGATTCAGCATATAATCAAAAACAAAATAGAAACATATTTGATCAAAGTAAAATGATGAATTTAACGATATTTTTAAAATTATTTATACAAAACAATTGTTATTGATTAAACAATTAATAAACAATTAGCGGCCAAGTCTGCGAGTAGAACTTTTTACTTTAACATGTATATAAACTAACAAAAAAAGTTTTAGAAAAATATAAGCTTGTTTGAATTTTTCCGAAACAATGCATATTTTTGTTCTAATTGCACGTGTATTTGTTTTTTTTTTGTGTTTCCTAAATTTGTCAAAATAAATATCTACATCTTTATAAAAAAAATGTATTAAAATAAGTTTACTTTTTCTACATAACGATTTTGTTTTAGTGAATTGCTGATATACAAAGTGCTATTAACAAAAGAAGGAAAAATTGAGGAAGTTGGATTTGCCTCTCCATCCTTTTATTGTTGTGTAGAAACCAGTGGTTTAAGAGTGGAGAAAATATCCGTATGTAATAATAACGATTTATATCTTGTTTTTATTAATAAATATTGATTTTACCTTAACACAATGATTTATTTCGCCATATGTAATATCACTTTATTTTCAAGAAATCTTAACTTAGTTCTAAATATACGATTATATCTGCGAAATATAATTCTTAACATTAAATACAATAATTATTAATAGTAAGATAATAATATTCCTTAATAAGAAATACCTATTATTGCTCAGAAAGAATAGTTTTGTAATTTCAACAAAATATATTCTTATGACTAATAAAATCAATTACCATCAAGTGTAATGTCTTTCTAATAAATGGGTTTGAAGTTTGCCAGAAAGTGATAGTTCAATCATGTTTAAAGTATATTTCTTTGGCTATAGTAAAATTTATTTGAAATATTTTAGAAAATTATATATTACTTACAAAGATATATTTCTACCTCGGCAATGGTTCGTTAATTACAAATGTTTATTGTGAGATAATTATAAATAAGTAGATATGTTTCAATAAAACAGCTTACAAAGCAAAATCCCTGCAGACATGATTTTCGAAACTTTATTATATGTTATGTATATATTTTTGTACTACGTAAAAATTGTTAGTAAACCTCTCTCTACGTATAGTTAAAGACCTTTAATATTGATAGTGACTCCTGTTTCATTGCATTGACTTTGTAGCTTAAGTCTCAAGTCTCTAATACCATTGATTGTATTACCTATGTGTACTCCAACCTTTATATGCAATAATTCACAAGCGTAATAACCATAATGGACACAAAGCTTCCGAGTTGGAGATATCTATTTACCTGTCTTTCTTCCTCATTAGTAGTAATAGTGGAGATTGTTTTTTCCATAGTGTAGAATATAATAATGGATTATAACCAGGAATAAATAATTACCGTATGTTTATTTCTATATGGCGTTCCAAAATTAAATTTAAAATAATTACACTTTTATACATAAAAACAACTTTTTATAATACCACGTTTTCATTATTTCTAGGACACAATATAAAATTATAAACTATTTTGTTGTTTCAATTCCTATGTCATGAAAGAATTTTGTAATCGATTTGAAACTCATATCCTCCTCCTCAGTCGTTTCCTCATTGCTGAGTGTCGTGATTCCCTATAATACGAGCAACTATCTCTTTCCATCGGCTTCTGTCCTGAGCTTCCCTCATGGATTCAGAGAATGTTTTTCCACTGGCTTTCTGTACTTGATTTGTCCATCGAGTAGGTGAGCGACCTCTACTTCTGCTCCCTTCAACGTTTCCCGAAATTATAAGTCTCTCAAGATTATCATCACTTCTTCTTGCAATATGACCGAAAAATTTTAAGACGGTGGAGAGGCAAATAGAGGAAAGTCCACTTCAAACTGGTCCAAGGCTCCTGTTGTCTGAAGTGAATTTGAATAATCTACTATCATAATTTTTGTTTATTCATCTTGAGACCACATCTATTGCTTTCGGCTTCCACTAGCTGCAGCAGGCTGGACATTTCTTCTTCGGATGCAGTTATTAATGTTGTATCATCCGCATATCTGAGATTTGAGATCTTCTTTCCTGCGATAGAAATACCGCCATTCCATTTGTCGAGTGCTTTTCTCATTATATATAAATATAAAACTCATAAACTCATATACATCAAAGAAAATGTTTAAAGTGGTAAAAAATTAATGAAACATGTTTCAAAAGAATAATTGTGATATACCTTAATATAGCTAATATAATAGGTTTGTTCTAGTAAACAGTCAAACTAGTCAGAAACTGTCAGCAAATAGTTGGTCAGTGAGAGAACATAATACAATCACCAGTGCTATCCCCTCTACTCGCGCTGGTCCACTATTCGCTGATGGTTTCAAACCGTTTGAAACTGATGCTAGAACAAACCTAATATGTATTAACTTAATGAAATATGAATTTTTATCGAATTATATAATTTATTTATATAATAATAAAATTTAATTTTGTTTTGAATTGAATTATATAATTCAAAATAAAACTCAATGCATTCATGTAAAAGCTGTTGAATATTGCAAAACCATCGAGTTCTGAGCTATTCTGAAAATTTCAGATGTCTAGCTAGTCGAAAAGTAGGTATGTATTAAATCGATTACAAGACTTCCTGGACATAGTGATAAAGAGACAGACAAAGAACAAGTGAAGTATGTATATTAAAACATTTTAAAATAAAATCTACTAAATTAAGAGCGTAGGCACAAAATTTCGGGACACGCTTTTTAAATGCATTCAATTTTTTCGAATCCTGAAAAAACTAATAAATATTTTTGAAAAATTTAAACGCATAATGAAAGATTAGATTATTACCGAGGGCCGAAAGTCCTTTAGCATATAATATTCACACTAAATTTTTTCTTCTTTTTCGACCCTGTAACTTAATATTAAAATGAACATTATAGAAGTTTTCAGGGACTTCGGTAATAATGTAATATTTTATTCTGCGTTTAAATTTTTCAAAAATACTTATTAGTTTTCTCAGGAGAAAACTAATACGCTTACGCTTTTAAAGGCAGTAAATACAATCATAGTATATTTCGCAAAGTTCTGCTTATATTTGATTTTACAAATTTTAATCTTGGTTCTGGATCTGTTTTCTTGTGGTATATGTAATTTAAGTATGATGTATATACTGTAACGTTGCGAAGGTCCCTAGTATTTTCTAATTACTGACACTTTCGCTACACCCTGTATTTTGAATTCGTTAAAACCAAGTTTGTGTTTCAGGGACTGTTGAATCTTTTCATGCATGATAGTGATTCTCACGAACGTCGAATGTATAATCTGTTTTTACGAAGAATGTGACGTACTTGTTTTTGAGTGTATCAGTGGTGTTTGCTTGGAAGCTCAGCGCCAAAAGAATCGAAGTCATAAATCTTTCAGTAAATTGTTTTTACCGACAGCGAGACTGGAAAATGTTTATGTTGTAGGATAAGTGGTTCATAGATAAGAGTCCAAGTGTTCAGCAGGGCCAGATGTTGTTTCAGCGGATTCAGCTATTTTCATGGGAAAAGTAGGTGGTACGAACTATTGAGATCTGTTTGTTTATTCTCTTCAGGATTGGACGAGCTGTTTTGGTGTGCGTCAGAGGGTTTAACTCAGAGCGTATTTTGCAATTTTCTATTGGTCAAGATTTTGATAATTGAGTGTCCTAAGTCTGTAATTGGTCATTAAATTGTTGATGGGAAAGATCAAATAATTTTTGGAAGAGGCGTCTGGTTTAAGAATCTGGTCTTGAATTGGGACGAGGACGGAAGTTATGTTTGGACTATGAACGGTGACGTTTGAGCCGTCAAGAAGTCAAGTTGAGCTAGCCTCGAAAGGTCTGCAGGATTGCAGTACCTGAAAGGTGGAAGTTTCAGTTTCTTTGAGTATAGTGAAGTTATTGTGTAATTTTATTGCAGAAGTGTTTGTGTTGGCGTTAAAGTGTTTGTTCCAGTATGGTCTAAACAAGCCGCAGGCCACCGCGTTCCGCTGTTTTTAGGCGAACGCGATATCTTATAGAAATATCGGTATAATAGATTTTTCTTACAAGCAAGCAGGACTTGAAAGTTTTCTTTTGTGTTACTAGTTTTAACACCACAATTAAAGCACGGATTTGCTTTTATTTTAGTATTTTTTTATCCCGTTTAATAAACTAGAAAACAATTTTTTTTAATAATTGTGTTCGAGTAGTACCTATTTATTTTGAGAAATAAATTCAATGCTGAATTTTTCTCTAAACTATGGGAGTAACCTGATGTACGGTTGTTGTATCTATTCATATGTAAAGTGACATTTAGTAGAGTGAATTGTGCCTTGGACTTAAAACTAACAAAAAAGATACAGGACTATGATATACCAGGTATTATTTTTTCTATGTAAAACTTTTCATTTTCTTTTTGGTAATGAGGATCTCTATTTGTAACACCGTAAGGCAAGCCGCACACCAAAGAAACATGAAACGAAAAACATGAAACATGAAACGCCAAACATGTTTCATGAAAATAAAACACTGCTGAATAAATCTCAAAGTCCGCCTACCAATGAAACAAGTGTGATTCATGCTCATGACACATTTTTATTTTCGGAGAGTTTCATAAATGGCCGGACGTATATTTGTTTAGCATTGTTTTATTTCCATGAAACGTAATTTACGTTTCATGTTCCTTTGATGTGCGGCCTGCCTTAGGCAAGCCGCACACCAACGAAACATGAAACGAAAAACATGAAACATGAAACGTAAAACACGTTTTATGAAAATTAAACACGGCTAAACAAATCTTGAAGTCGGCCTACCAATGAAACGAGTGTGAATCATGCTCATAACACATTTTTATTTTCGGAAAGTTTCATAAATGGCCGGACGTCTATTTGTTTAGCAGTGTTTTATTTCAATGAAACGTGATTTACGTTTCATGTTTCTTTGATGTGCGGCCTGCCTAAGAGATCAAAGATTTAATTTAATTTTGTTTCAATAAAAAAATTTTTGATTTGCAAAATACAATTGTACTATTTCTCTTTTCTTTCTCTCTTGCTCGCAAGTACAATAAAGATTTAGCTGAGTAAAGACATGTATAGGGTAAGTCACGCCATAAGTATTTTGCATATTTTGTATTGACTATGGTTTTGTTTTTAATTTTTGAGTTAGTTTTCTTTTACGTTTCTATTTTTGTATTTTTTGGTTCCCATAAGGTAACCAGTGGCGCCCAATATTGTACTTCTTTTCATTTGACATTCTTATTTTGATTTTTCTATTTTTCAACGAAAACTTTTCGTTTATAAATTTGCAAAAGTCTGTGTGTTATTGTTTGTCTTCTGAATCCAAATCTGAAAACGGCATTTCGATATCTCAAACCGTCTTCGAGCTAATCGACCTCAAAATCTAAAATGTGACGTCACAATCCGGTTATCTCCTATCAGGCACTAAACGTCAGCTGAAATCTTTGATTAGGAAGTAGGCTACTTTTTTTTAATCTGAATTTGTTAAGCAATGCAAATGTTATTATTTATATTTGAGTTTGACACTTCGTTAATGTCAAACTAAATTTTAAATTATTTAGCTATTAATAAAATATAAATGACATTTTATAGTGAATTTAATTATTATAATAATATGTGTAATAAATGTATAAAAATACAATTTGAGTATATTTTGAAAGCAATAATACATATTATACTATATTAATAATGAATCAGTACAAACGATTATATTTAAATTTGGTAAATTCTCCACTCGGCCAGCGACCAGCGCACACAACTCAAAACACAAGTACGTAAATACGGTTGCGTGAAGCGTGGCGCAAAGCCGTTGAATTTACGAGACTCGCTAGGTCTGTAGATCCAAGCATGATACTATAAATAACAAGATAATATATTGCACATCCGGAAGTCGTGACGTAACTGGAGACCGACAAGTTCGTAATGGTTCGTAATCATTCGCAATGTCCGATTACTTTGAATTGTTCGCGGTTGTATTTTATATTTTATTTTTGACAGTTATTTTGACTGGAATCTCGACCCTAAATGTTTTTCGCATACATTGAAGTTTAATGGTATTTTGCTAATTGAATAATTTCATCACATAATGCATAAAAATCCCATTTAACTTTAACAAGAATTCAAATTTAACTTCCGGTCTCCAGTTACGTCATGAATGCGCGAACTCGGGCGTACTTGCGCTACGGGAAAATACTATCTCTTTATTTATAGTATCATGGATCCAAGTAAAGTTCATCAGTAAAAAGTATCTTTATCATGTATGTATTATTTATTTTACAATATTGGAAAATTGTTATTTAAAATGTAGTTTGGAATAAAAAAGTATGTTCTGATATATGAAATTACATCCTTCTAATAAAAAAAAAATATTTGACGAATTTTCTCAAATTATGGATACCAACATCATTTTCATTTATAACTCTTGTATTTTTAATTTGACGAAGAAAAGTTATTCTTCATAAAAATCTCTTCTTGGTCTAAGATTTATGATGCAACCATCATGAATCAAATTTTATTAATTTTATACGAGGTATGTAAAAAAATATGAATTTCGAGTAAAGTATCTTTATAGTTCACAACATTTAAATTAGAATGATGTACTTGCACATTAAAACATAATTTTTAATTCTAAACAGTTTTTCGTAATAGCAATTTTCTATATTATGAATTTAAATAGGTATATAAACAAAGTTTTCGTTATGATAATGCTCGCAATTTCAGCTTGTTTATTTCTAAGCTATTAAGAGTATATTAATAACATCTTGTTAAGAACCATCCCATATCTCTTCCGATTCTGAGCAACCGAGGACTTGTTCTCCAAATTGTGTAGCACGTCACATCCTTATATGACATATCAACATCGTGTCAAATTCTATTTTCCAATAATGTTACAAAAATAACGCCCTTTCTTAGGCATGTTACATTACAATGTAGAATTAAGCCACAATTATTGGTGTAATAAAAATTACATTTTTAATTAACCAATGTTTGACGTTTCGATTTCCAATGCGGAAATCATTCTCAAAAAACATTTTTTTTTTAATTCGGAGAATATTATCATATTCATAACCTAGTTTTATTAAGTCATGTATGCCTTTTCAAAATCTGTGTATGAGATTCTAGATGACTTGTTCTCTGACTTTCTTTACTCTGCTGTTCTTGATATGTTTTTATTGTTGAGTTCTTCTTTAAGTAGTGCCAAACAAAGCCTGCTGCGTTCAGCTGATGGGTTTGCTACACATTGTGTTCAACGATCACAAACTTACTTCATTGTATAAGTGACTGGTCTTCATCTTTAAACAATCGACATCCTGTTGATGTAGTCTATTTAGATTTCTCCAAAGCTTTCGATCGTGTTCCCAAACGTCGATTACTAGCTAAATTGGATCACTATGGTATCCGCGGAAAGTTAAACTTTTGGATTCAAAATTTTCTATCAGACAGGTACTTCCGAGTTCGTGTTGGGGAAGCTTATTCACTGGACAAACCAGTCAAGAGTGGAGTTCCACAAGGATCAGTACTTGGACCACTACTATTTTGTATATACACTAGTGATCTTCCTCTTGTTGTATCCAGTAAGATTTCCATTTACGCAGATGATACTAAATTATATGTGAATCCAATTATTGACCAACATGTTCTTCAAACCGACCTTGACGCAATATTCAAATGGTCCTCAGAGTGGTTACTTCCACTGAATATTGAAAAATGCGTCTACATATTGGCAAAAATAACCCATTACTACTATACTTTATTAATGGGCATCCCATAGAGTCAGTAACCTCCCACAAAGATCTTGGAGTGATAGTTAATAGTAACTTAAATTGGTCTGACCATATAGTGTCCGTGTGTAAACGTGCAAATTCCAAACTGTTTCTAATCCGCAAATGTTTTACACGAATATCTCTAACCTCAATGAGTAAACTTTACTCTATATACGTCAGACCTATTCTTGAGTTTGCAGGACCAGTGTGGAGTCCAGATCTTAACCGTGATAAAGTCTTACTTGAAAATGTTCAACGTAAAGCCACAAGACTGGCATTTGGCCGTGTAAGACCTAATTATGAAGACAGATTATCCTTGGCTCATCTAACAACATTTGAACATCGACGTCTTCGAGGTGACCTAATTATATCCTTCCGTATTTTAAAATATAATTTTGGAAACCTTAACACAATATTTACGCTAAATCTAGACGAACGATTAAGAGGTCATCGTTATAAATTAAAGAGAGAACAGACGACAACAAGATCCAGAATGAACTTTTTACCAAACAGAATATTTAACATCTGGAATAACTTAGATGAAGACACCATATCGGCAACTAGTGTTAACATTTTTAAAAATAGACTTGATAATTCTTTATTTTCTTTGCAAGACTGAATAATTTTAGGACGGCATTATTTATTGTTTCAAAATTTTGTTTGAAATTGTAATCTTTAAAATTTTTATTAGTTTTATAACGATATTTTTCTTTGTTTTGAACATTATGGGAGCTTTACAGGATTGAATTGTTTTAGGGCGACATTGTTTTATTGTTTCAATATTTTTATTTGATGTTTGTTGATTTTTAACTTTATTCTTAATTTGTATTAGTTGTAAAATGATATTTCTCTTTGTTTTTGGGCATAATAGGAGCTCGCTCCTCTGCCCTTATTTGATTTATAATAATAAAAATAATAATAACATGTTTCTTCGTTAAGTAGGATGAGACGTGCTTCTTTGACTTTTCTCTTTTTCATGTCTGTTTCTTTCATTATTATTAATGAATCTTTTCATTGTACTATGTGCTCCTTATCCCATGTATGTTTGCATATCTAGGATATCTCGAATTCTCTGTTTATGATGTATACAGTTTCATGTTCGCTTACCCTGACACTTTGTTGTTTTTCAGTTTCTCCTACACAGAAATTGTTGCATTCACAATGTATTTTATAGATGTAGTTTTTATATCTATCTTATGTGTTGTTGGGTTTGGTTTTGGACAGGATTGATATCAGAATATTTGTTGTTTTGAATATTATTGTGATGTTGTACTTGATTCCGATTTTCATCTCATGATAATTTTTTTACGTGCCCTCTACGTATGGTATTGTTGTCATCTTTGAGTCTCTGCTTGTGAATATCTCCGGAATGCTTGTGTGTTTTGTTGTTTCTTTTCTTCAATCCTATGGAATTTCTTATTTATAAGTGGCACCAATTAGTTATTTTTAGTAAAAATGTATATTAGCCGGTTTTTTGCTGCTGAAATGCAATGTCATTAGAGCAGGTGCTCCGGGCTGTGTCATATAGGGATTTGAAAATTGTTGCTGTTTTATGTTTACTTTGTGCTTAGAGTGATAATTTAAATACCTGTTAGTATGGGTTGGTTTTCTATAGACCTTGGTTGCATATCCTGTATCTTCTTTTGTAATTAGCACATCCAGACAGGAAGTGAAATATTGTCTTCTTATTCCATGGTGATTTTGATGGATTCTTCTTTGTTGTTGATGTCTATCAGAAGTCTATTTAATGCCTCTGGTCCGTGAGGCCAAATGGAGAACATATCATCTTCATATCTCCACCACACTGTGGGTTGTTTGACTTGTTTGTGTACTGTTAATATAGTTAATCCAAAATTTTAATTTTAGACGTCATTATCTAGTTAAAATTAATTGTTATTTGAGCAATTTGTGTAAAGTGTTAGTAGACCATGATAGCTGATACATTTAGTTTGGTTTTTGTTGTCGATGTATCATCCCATTGTTTGCTTCTTATTATTTTTAAAGTTTTCTCCAGTGATACATTGGATATGCACTCAAAGTCTACAAAAAACCAACCAATACCAAAACATATCTAGATTTTCTGAAGCATATAGAACAATATTTAGTAATTTAATTTCTAACTAGATTCATAATTTTTCATGTACTCACATATACTGGCCTATTTAATTCTAACAGTGAGCCGTTATAGTTTACTCTTGATTGTCCTTAATATTCGGTGCTATCAAGCGATGTTTAAGACAGAAATTATATGAAATCAATCATAAAGCAGGCTCTAGGGATAACTTGTTACCTGTCGAGTGTCAATTATTGTCATTTCTGGTTTACATTTCATGAGGACAAGTGTTGTCCTATGAATCTCTCTGAGGATTTTCAATCAGAAGCCATCCAGAGAATTAATAAATAAATGTTAAAATTTCTGAAGTTATTGATTATTTTACCCATCAAGGATTTATAACTTCTGGATATTTAGGTCTTCCCGACCTTCTCTTCTTAAGCATATGCCATTTTAAGGACTTTTTCGAAAACTGTGTTTTTAGACACCTTGTTTTTTAAAAGCCCTTTTTGTAATATTTTTAGGACGGAATTTTCATACATGATTGTAGAGGTAATGGATTTTGACAAGAGCTATGAATCATGTCCAATGAACTGTCAAAACGGATGGAATGGCCCCGTCCAATTCAAACAGTGAAGCGAGATTGCGGCCAACATAAAAGAGAGAGGTCCTAGAGGGAGACAGAGAATGCCAGGGAAAATTTGACAGGCCGTGTAATTTGAGTTGCTTATATAAACTTAAATCGGGGAAATGGACCTCATATTTTTTTTAACTTGATATTAGGGCTGATAGGCAGTATTTAAAAATTAAGTTAAGTTAATAAAGTTATTATTATTATTATTAGTATACATAAACAAGGGCAGAGGGACAAGTCCCTATTATGCCCAAAAACAAAGAAATTACATAAGTAACCTACTAGTAAATACAATATAAAAAAAACAACAACAACAAAAAAAAAAGATACAATTTGGGTTTACATAAAAAAAATATTTCAACTATAATAGAAAACTGTCAAGTCTGTTTTTAAATGTGTTGGTAGAGGTGGCTGAGACAATGTTATCATCCAGGTTATTCCAAATATCGAAAATTCTATTTGTTAAAAAATTCTGTCTTGGTCTCGTACAAAAGTTCTCTTTTTTCAGTTTAAATTGGTGACCTCTAAGGCGTTCATCTTGATTGATTGTAAAAATTTCGTCGAGATTTCCGAAATTAAATTTTAATATTTTAAATGTGGTTATTAAGTCGTCACGTTGTCGGCGAAGTCCAAAAGAAGTTAGGTGGGCCATACTGAGCCTTTCTTCATAGGAAGGTCTTCTCAGTCCCAATGGAATTCGAGTGGCTTTTCTTTGGACGTTTTCCAATAAAATTTTGTTTCGAACCAAATCAGGATACCACGTTGGGCCAGCATATTCAAGAATCGGTTAAAAAAATATGAGGTCCATTTCCCCGATGACACAGCTATATTAGCAATAAACAGAAATCCTGAAGTAGCAGCGACAACACTACAAACCAGTGTCAACAATATAGCATCGTGGGCAAGGAAATGGCGAATTACAATAAATAAAAGGAAATCTGCACACATAACATTCACAAAATGCCATGGTGAAACGCCAAGCATCACATTCAACAATGAAAGAATACCTAAACAGATAGCGTAAAATATTTGGGGATACACCTGGACAAACATCTAACCTGGCGTACCCACATATGGAAAAAAAGAAAGCAGCTGGATACTAAATGGAAAAAGCTGTACTCGCTCCTTGGCAAAAAATCACAATTATCATTGTTATGGGGAACAGCATCTAAATCGAACATTGCTATCATCGAGAGATTCCAGTCAAAAGCCCTGCGCAGTATAGTAGATGCTCCTTGGTTCGTAACAAACCGAGATATTTATAATGATCTAGATATGCCAACGGTTACTGCAGTGACTAAACAGCTTAGCACAAACTACCTAAGGTCCTAGTCTAGACGCTTAGAGCAACATCCAAACACACTGGTAATTAATCTGTTTGACAACAGTGAAGAAACCCGAAGGCTGAAAATAAGAACACCCTTGGATCTACCATTCCAACAGCAATAATTGTACATATGAAATTAATTTTAAATTGTGATAGATTTATTTTATTTTTTTAATATCAATGTAATAATGTGAAGTTATAAATTTTTATTGTTTTTAACATAAATGTAAGAATGTAAAAGTGCATACAGAGAGTGGATCATTGGACAAACTCTCTCTCACGACATTGTACCAATCAACATGTATGCTTATTGTTATTATATGTTGTAACAGATTGCAAAATAAACATAAAACAACAAAAAAATTCCCCGATTTAAATTTTTATAGACAACTCCAATTACACGGCTTGTCAAATATTCCCTGGCATTCTCTGTCTCTCTCTTGTATGTTGGCCGCATTAAATTCGCTTCATGCCCATTCCATCCGTTCGTTGATCATGTCGACGTTTACATGAGTTGTTATTTACAAGGTCATAGCTCTTGTCAAAATCCATTACTTCTAGAAGCAAAGAAACCTTTAAGTACCGTTGGAAATACACAAGAGAAACAGAAAGTTATTTTCGTGTTCAATATTTCCATGTAACTAGTGCCTGGTTGCACCAACAGGTCTTAAGCTTAAGACGTTTTCAGCTTAAGGTCAGTATACGAAATATATGCGTTACACCATTGAGTGTAGATCAATTTTCAGATTGTCACAATGGGTTGCCACGTGGATTGGATCGATAAATAATCGAAAATGGTGGTGCAAAGTAAGTGAGACTGAAAGCAGCCCTATCTATAAGCTGAACTGGGCTAAGCTGGAGCTTAAGATTTGTTGGTGCAACCAGGCATAAATAAAATAGCAACAAGTATGAGGTATTATCAAACTACAATTGTGAGCAAAAAAAAATCGACTCAAAATTAAAATAAGTTATATTTTTTTAAATGTTGAATGGGTTGCATGTGAGAGTTCATTTTAAATGAGGTAAAAGACAGACGTACTCTCAATATTTTATTGTAACTTCTGACGACCGGTTTCGCTCTCTAAACTATGCAGAGCATCTTCAGGTCAACGGTTACAAGTCACTAAATGCTACAAATAAAAAACCATCTTTTATTGCCAGATGACATCTTTTATAACCAGACATTGTTCTAACTCTGGTTTTTTATTTGTAGCATTTAGTGACTTGTAACCGTTGACCTGAAGATGCTCTGCATAGTTTAGAGAGCGAAACCGGTCGTCGGAAGTTACAATAAATTATTGAGGGTACTTCTGTCTTTTACTTCATTTATATTTTTTTATTACGCTGTTTGGCAAGTGTCTATCCAAATACATACAATGTAAAATTACCAAGTCAAATATTGTGAACAGAAGTAATTTTTATTGCAATGACAAAAATATTATTTATAAAGTTAGTAACTGAAGAACATGAGAAAGATAACTTAATATTTTATATAAACAAACATAGTCCATTAAAATGTTACATTTAGGTTGCATTTCTTAAAGGAGTCAATTTTATTTTTTTAATTTGTAGGGGGGTTCAGTAGAAGCTTAAGTTCAAGTTTTTGGGGTCGCCACCCTTGTCCCCCGGCCGCCATATTTTAAAAAGGGGCACAAAGGGTTTTCGCGCTGTATCTTCTAAACTAGCAATCCTACAGAAAATTTAATTACACATAAAATGTATCAAATTAAATTTTCTACAATTTTATATCTATTACTTTTTATCGTCAAGTGACCAACAAAAAAGTTATAAATAAAATATGAGAAAATTTTGTAAGAAGTTTCTTTTTGGAGGTTATAACTTTTTTTCCGTTCATTTCACAATAAAATAACATCATAGCGATTTTGTAGAGGATTTTTCAGTGAACAACATTCGCTATAAAGTTGTTTAATTTTATTTATTATCTAGGTTTTACAGCGCTCCAATCTTGGCCAGATTCTCGAATTCTCATAGGAATACAATAAAAAAAAATACTTTTCTATCTTTATATTAGTCGAGCGGCAGCAATCTTTATGCCGACCACGAAAATCAAATTTAAGATGAATGACCAATTTTGATATATATTTATGTTTTCGAGGTCGCTGAATCCGAATATAAAGTTTATTTTTATCTAGATTTGGTAGAACATGTTCAAAAATCAAATTTTATACAAAAATGCCGAAAATCAATTTTGATGATTTTTCAAATTTACCTCGCTGTATCTTTGGTCGCTGTCAATATTTCCTTTTAAAAATGTTACTGTTTAATTTCTGAAGTATGTAGACATGTAGATAACAATGGGATTTGTCCTAAATATTTAACAACATCAAAAAAGGAGTTGTTAGTATTTAAACATTTTGTCATCATATTTCGTTAGTTTCATGTTTACCTAAAAAAGTTCAGTGACAAACTTTTTAGTTTATAATTTAGCCAACACAACAATAAAATATAACTCATGAAGAAGTTTTTTGGAAAAGTTTAAGTCAAAATATACAATAGGAAAAAAATTATGTTACTTCATAAACAAGCGGCACACTCCAAAAAACGCTTATATCTGAGATCCTGACCACGGTGTGGTGAATGGTTAATTTTGATCATACTTTATGATTTTGATAACAAAAATTCGTTTTTTGCTCTTTTTAATACCCCGCTGAATCGGAGTACCGCTGAAACGGGGACCGCTGTATTGAGACCGCTCAATCGGGGACCGCGCTTATGGGGACCGCTGAATAGGGGTGAAACCGCTTCGGGTTATAAGTTTTATAGTGAGGAGAAAGATCAAAAACAGATTAATAATAGCATAGGAATGTTAAAATCATAATAAATTGTGTGAACAAAAAATATATATAGATAGAAAAGTAAGCCTAACTTTTGTTTTTATTATATCACTATGAGCATTCGAGAATCTGGTCAAGTTTGGAGCGCTGTAACACCTATATAAATAAATAGAATTAAACAAATTTATAGTGGAAATTGTTCGCTGAAAAACCCTCTACAAAATTGCTATAATGTTATTTTATTTTAAAATGAACTGAAAAAAAGTTATAACCTCCAAAGGAATCTTGTTAAAAAAATTTTACATATTTTTGTTTATATCTTTTTTGTTGGTCACCTGACGATAAAAAGTAATAGAAATAAAATTGTAGAAAACTTAATTTGCTCCATTTTATGTTTAATTAGATTTTCCGTGGGATTGGTAGTTTACGAGATATAGCGCGAAACCCCTTTGCACACCATTTTCAAGATGGCGGCCGGGGGACCCCAAAGGTGGCGACCCCAAAAACTTGAACTTAAGCTTCGACTGATCCCCCTACACATTAAAGAAATAAAATTAATTCCTCTAACAAATGCAAGGTACGGCTTAAAAAATGTAACATTTTAATGGAGTAACATGTTATGAACGAAAGTTATTATGTAATGAATATAAAAGTAAATTAACATAAAAAATAAAGGTAAATACCTACTGAATATTTTCTCCTCTCCGTTATGTTACACTTTCCATGCTATATCTTAAAAACGTTATTAAGTTTCTTACTGATTCCTGAAGAATCGCTTCCCACTCTTCATCTAATACAGTTTTTAGCTGCGTTTGAGCTTATCCCATAGGTGCTCGATAAGATTTACATCCGTACTGAATTAAGGCCAGTTAATTTCTGTTATATTGGTTATGGCTAGGTATCTAGGTAACCTTTCGTAATCCGCGCTGTGTGGCATCAAGAATTATCATTTAGCATGAAGCCATCGCTCACGTAGCCGAAGGAACAACGTTGTCTTGGAAAATATCCGTAATGTTACGATCAGCTGTGAAACCCGTCAAGCTCTGTTTTTCCTTGTAAAGATATACCACTCGAAAATATACACGAACCATCCCCATAACTGAACTCAATGAACAAGCTGCCACACACCTGCCTCTTGGCAGTTTGAACATTTACTAAGCGAAAAGCAAAGTACAGTGAAAGGAAAAATTGAAGGAAGGAGAGGACTAGGGAGGAAAAGACTATCGTGACTCAGAAACATGCGACAATGGACAGGGCTAAATTTTGAACAGCTAATAAAAAGAGCTGAAGACAGAGAAGAGTTTGTAATTATTGTAGTAGCCAACCTCCATTGAGGAGACGGCACTTTAAGAAGAAGAAAGTTTATTTGTCAAATAAACATTTTATTTCTGTTGTTTGACAGCAGTAAAATCTATTTTGAATTAAATAAAGTACGCACATTCTTCTTTTTGTGTCAATTAATTTAATAAAAAAAAAATTTGCATAATTAATTATGCTAACGTGTATATTAATGAATAGATAATTGAATATCCTTTCAAATATAAGCTAGCACACGACCTCTATTCTCATTTAAAAAAAAAATCATCGATTAGGTCATCACGTCTTAATATTTTCTGTGAATAGATTATTAAAAAGACGAATGTCGCGTCAGTTTCCGCAAAGAAATTTAAAAATCACACTTTTCTATTTCTATTATTTGTTTATCTTTATACTTCTATTATGGTTAAATGTCAAAATTTTTGACATGAGTTACTTAAAACCAAACATGTGGAAAGCGCAAGTATGCCGCACAATATTGAAGCCAAAATTTAATTTAAATCCCTCACAAGTGTTTTTTTACAGTCAAAAATCACCCACACGCAAATGGGAAGGTAACTACAATGACTTTCATCAACCTGAAGGTAACTGGCACCAAAAATATGCTGAAATGCAATCGAAACGCAACAGAACGTTGATAATTGGAATTGGTTTTTTTGTTGGATCTTTTCTTTTTGGAAAATTTACAGGTTTGTGGGAGCATTATGACTATTATCCTGACCGACCAGCCGATTCTAATGATTACTCAGTTGGAGGGAAGAGCAAATAAAAATTATATAGCTTTTCAAAAAGACATTTTAGTTCATATCATTATCCCGTATTTGTGTTTCTTATGTAGTTACCGGATTCAACAATTATAAATATATATTAAATTATCATTATTGATTTCTCTATAATAAGAATATAATCGTGTTAAATATACGAAAATTCTTTAATTTTTTGCATTAAATTTATTCTGCTCATCACTCTTTATGTAGGTACTATTGTTTTAATTTCCATTGATAAAGTACTGATTTCCCCAAGTAGATAGTGGTGCTTTTAACTCTGAATTCCATCAATATTGATCGATTTTCTTCAAATTTTAACGTAAGTAGAGAATACCTTAACAAGCAAAATGTACCTTATGACAAAGTGTGCGTTTACCCTAAGGGTGGAATCTACACAAACTGAGTATTAAAACCTTTATATTGAAAGTAACCTTAGGAATTGGTAGAAAATTATATCCTAAGCAAAAAAATTTTATTGGAAATAAGCCACAAAGTACCCCGCACAAACCTTATGGAAATTAGGTCCCAATGGATTTAGTTCATACTTTGGGAAAATACTCTTTGAAGCATCCTGATACAAAGTTCTCATGGGCACATCTCGATCGTATGGAGAATTTTCAAGATATAGAGGCACAAACTCGGAAAATTATAAGATTTACCGGGTATTTCAATTCAATGAGTTACTGGTTATCTGGCAACATATAGAAGTTTTGATCAAAGAAAAGTACTAGTAGTCTAGGATTTTTTCCTGACTATCCAATGGCCTTTACTTTGGCCATGACCTTCAACGGACGTCATCTTCTAGCTAGAGTTTCGAGGGTTTTCGGCATTAAATTGATATAAACAAATTACCCATGGGTTTTTGGGATCGCTAAACACGAATATTCCATCAGAATTGACCTTCGGAGCACGTGGTGGCCAGGGCCACTGCAAGGGACGTCATCTTCTAAAGTTTCGATGGTTCTCAGCATTTAATTGATGCAAATGAATTACTGGAGGGTTTTTTGAGGTCGCTAAATACGAATATGGCACCAGAACCGACTCCCGAAGCACCTGGTTTAAAACGTCAATGAAAGGAGCTTCTGTAGTTTCGATGGTATTCCATACTACATTGATGCAAACGGATTACTCATAGGTTTTTGGAGTTGCTGAACACGAATACGCCATCAGAACATACACCGGTGTACCCGGTCATGTTCAAGGCAGGTTATCTTCTGGGGTTTCTAGAGTTTTCGGTACTAAATTGATGCAAGCATATTATTCTTGTATTTTGGGGTTGCCTAACACGAATATAACTTAGATAAAAGACTTTGGAGTATCTAGTGATCACGATCATAACCCTATCAAAATAGAAAATAGTAAAGCGGTCTTAAAATTAACGAAGGAAAAACATTGTCAGATATAAATTGAGTTTATAGACCTGGATCCCGCGTAAGAAAAAAAAGTTGATTAATAGCAAGCTGAAAATTTGTTAATAGCTTAACGATGTCTAGTCGGACAAACATTGATGCACGGGAACACTGAAACAGGGGAAGTTTTAACTCTGGAGCATGATAAACGTGTCATCCTGACAAGTTTATGATGGTGAAAAATAGCAAGTTGTTTTTAAGTATATTCAATAGCCAACGTTATATAATATATGAAAAAATGTTTGTGCGACAAAAAGGTTGGGCATTTTAACGAGTCCGACACGTAGAACATGTCACATCACAGGAACTATGTTGGTGATGAATAGCAGTCTGATTTTTGCATGAGAGTTTAATGAAAGGTTAAAAAAGCAATTGGAAGTTCTGTCGGACAAAATGAATGGGAAATTTTCCGAGTCGGACATTCTAAACATGTAAGATATAGACAAAAATGTTGGTGATAAATAGCAAGCTAATTTTGATTTGTTTATGTACAAATTATATTTTGTAACGCAAAAAGTTATATGTCGGACAAAAAGTTTGGGCAAATCGAAGGAAATAAATAAAAAACATTTTTTCAGAATGACTTAGTCACATATTGATAAAGCTATTTTAGTTGTATATTATTATTTATATTCACATATTTGCATGTGCATATATATACATGCACACTCCAAAAACAGTGAGGTAAGTATCAATGATTGTATATATTGCAAAACAATTATTTTTTTGGGTGGAGTTTGTTCTAGATATTCTCAAAATGACAATAAAAATGTCAAAGAACATGTGAAAACAATCTCTTAGGGTTTTCTAATTAGGCGCATCAGAAAGTACGGAAAATTTCCTACAAAAAACGTTGTATACATTTTTTTCCATACTCAAATCTTAACCCTGTAAACGACATTGAAAAATGTGAAGAGTCCAAAACTTCGGTGCTTATACGAATAGACGTAAATATGACACATTATGCTTAGACGTATGTATTAGAAGGCTGCATTTGTCAGTGTGACACTTTGTGCTATACAAAGTAGTATTTGAAAGTATGTACATGGTCTCTGAGTTTCTGTTTGCCACGTGTGTTGGAAATTAAAATTTATATTAACTATGGAGTGTTTTTGTGACTATTTTTGAGTGTCAACAGTTTAAATTTTAAGTCGCGAAATCAAAAGTGAAACCATTCAACGAAACATTTTTGAGTAATTTTCGAACATTTTACAAAGTTAGTAAAATACTTGGTCATCAATTCAATGAGGTTCAGTTGCCAGATAATAGTGAAAGTTCTATTGAATATCATTATTCGTGCTATAATGCTTTGCTTGATTGAAAAAGGGTACCTAAATAAATTATTACTAAAATTGTATAACGTAATTTTTCTCAACTTTCTACAAATGAAATAATAATGTAATTAATATGTCACATGGCAAGAAATAATTTCCTGCCAAAATAAATCGATTAGTTTAAATTTGAAGTTACGATTGCAATTTATTATGAATTATTGTCAAAAGTGACAGTTTTTCTTAAATGGAAATGTATTCATAGACATAAGGGTAAACAGGGAATACAGTGCAAAAAGTCGATAGGTGGTCTATGTATCTCTTTTAACCAAGCGATCCCGCGCATGTGGCAGACAAAGATAGCTAGACCACTCAATCCATAATATAATTTGCCTGATCTACTGGTATCTAAATGATGTTGAGATAAATCGAAAGATATCGATTTTAATTGATTGCAGGTACTTTTGACATAGAATAATCACCCCTTATTGAAATTTCAAAAATTATTTTTTTAAATTGTCCGACTACAAAATCTACCCCTTATTTTTTTCCGACAACAGTCATTCTTGGTAAGGAATAATTTACTTAATTAAATTTCGTCTTTGTCGGAAAGCTATTTATCACCAGCATTTTTGTCTATATCTTACCTGTTTAGAATGTCCGACTACGAAAACTTCCCATTAATTTTGTCGGACAGAACTTCCAGTTGCTTTTTTAACCTTTCATTAAACTCTCATGCAAAAATCAGACTGCTATTCATCACCAACATAATTCCTGTGATGTGACATGTTCTACGTGTCGGACTCGTTAAATTGCCCAACATTTTTGTCGGACAAACATTTTCGCATATATTACATAACGTTGGCTATCGAATAAACTTAAAAACAACTTGCTATTTTTCACAATTATAAACTTGTCAGGACGACACGTTTATCATGCTCCACAGTTAAAACTTCCCCTGTTTCAGTGTTCCCGTGCATCAAAGTTTGTCCGACTAGACACCGTTAAGCTATTAACAAATTTTCAGCTTGCTATTAATCAACTTTTCTTTCTTACGCGGGATCCAGGTCTATTATATTTATAAATAATTAAAACAAGTTAATAGCACGACATAGTTATTTTAATAAAAATCTACAAATAGCAAAAAAAATTCACCAGTTTTTACGCTTTGTTTGAACAGCAACTCAGAAAACCTCCGAGTACTCAGTTTGTACCAATCCGTTTGCATTAATTTAGTACCGAAAACTCTCGAAACTCCAGAAGATGACGTACCTTAGGCGTCAGGTGCTCCAGTGTGTGTTCTAATAGCGTATTCGTGTTCAGCAACTCCAAAAAGCCATAAGTAATCCATTCGTAACAATTTAATGCCGAAAACTCTCTAAACTCGAGAAGATGAATAATCTTAGGCACCAGGTGCTCCGGGGGTGGGATCTGATGGTGTATTACCGTTCAGCGACCACAAAAATCCATGAGTAATCAGTTTTTATCAATTTAATGCCGAAATCCCTCGAAACTCCATAAGATGACGTGCCGTAGGCACAAAGTGATTCGTGGGTCGGATCTGATAGAGTATGCATGTTCAATAACCCCAAAAACCTAAGAGTAATCCATTTGCATCAATTTAGTACCGAAAACTTTCGAAACTCCAGAAGGCAACGTGTTTTAGGCAACAGGTACTCCTGTCTCTGTACTGATCACGTATTCGTGTTCAGCAACCCCAAAAACCTATAACTAATCCGTTTGCATTAATGTAGTACCAAAGGCCCTCTAAACTCCAGGAGCCCCTTTCATTGACCTTGGAAACCAGGTGCTCTGGGAGTCAGTTCTGGTAGCATATTCGTGTTTAGCGACCTCAAAAAACTCTCCAGTAATTCATTTGCATCAATTAAATCCCGAAAACCATTGAAACTCTAGAAGATGACGTCCCCTGCAGTGGCCCTGGCCACCACATGCTCCAGAGGTCAATTCTGATGGCATATTCGTGTCTAGCGATCTCAAAAACCCATGAGTAATCTGTTTATATCAATTTCATGCCAAAAACACTCGAAACTATAGAAGATAACGTCCACAAACCATACATACTCATAGACGTTTCACGTAAATTGTCAAGGTCAAGACAGCAAATTAGTTACCATTCCAATCCAGAGATGTCGCTGTCAGTCAATTTTCTTGTCATATTTAACAACTGACAGTTGACAATTAAATTCATTTGTTATTTACTTTTTATTTTACAGTTTGTGGTTTAATTATTTTATTATAGTGGTGTTACGTTTTTAATTAGATTTAATCACAATATTAATCAATTGTATTAACCATCCGTTTTTATGAGTAGAATTTTTAGTTTACATTGATCATCCCGTGTTGTGTTTCTCCACATTTAAAAAAACAATATAATAGATCCTGAAACAGTTTATTCCAATACACAAGTGTGTCATCAACATTTCTGGCCTATATATTTTTGGAAGTTTGTAAAAGATTATAAGGTAATATTTATCTAAACAATCATCCAACAAGATTTTTTCAAAAATTTTCATTCAACTCAATATTACACATCAGTGCTTTCACGTGACACATGGCAGTAGTGTTTAGCATTTTGAAAACAAATTGGAATATTTGAAGTTTTCAGTAAAATATTGAATAAAACATTGAATTGTCTTTCTGTTGTTTTAATTTCCTGCGAAATGTCATCAAAAATCCCGCAAAATTTATAAGTTGAAATTCCCACGTAACTAAAATTTGTCAATTTAGTTCCCATTCCAATCAAGAGATGGCGTTAATTCGATCCGAAAGATTAACATGGTCGTGAAACGTCTATAAGTATATATGGTCTGTGATAACGTCTGTTGAAGGTCAAGGTCATAGGCGTAACCAGGATGATCCTAAGGGTGGTTACAACTACCTGAAGGGGGGGGTACAACTACTGGAAGGTCTCTGAGGGCTATGGTGTTAAGCGTATAGAGCTCAAAGTACATCCCAATGGGGGGGTTATAACCCCCAAAACCCCCCTGGTTACGCCTATGGTCAAGGTCAAAGTAAAGGTCGCCATTGGATCGCCAGGAAAAAATCCTAAACTACTATGAAAAAAATAGTACTTTTCTTTGATACAAACTTCTACAGGTTGCCAGATGTTTGGGCGGGGTACTTTGCTTTAAAATAAGTTTATTTTTAAGTTTCGATTTCCACTTCGGAAATCATTCAAAATAGCTTTAGAACTATTTTTGAAAAATTTAAACGCAGAATTAACGATTATATTATTTCCGAGAGCTGAAAGTCCCTGAAAACTTTTATAATGTTTATTTTAATAAGTTACAAGGGAGAAAAAGAGGAGAAAATTGAGTGTGATTTTTAACTTCAAATACCTTATTCACAAGAAACTGTTTATTTATAATAAGGGACTTTCGGACCTCGGTAATAATGTAATCTTTCATTCTGCGTTTAAAGTTTTTAAAAATATTTGTTAGTTTTTTCAGGATTTGAAAAGAATGAATGCATTTAAAAAGCATTCGGCCGAAATTAGCACCTACGCTCTTAAAATTATTCGTGAATGAAATTTTCAATTTGATAATGATTTCAATCGATTTTTCACGAATAACTCAAATACTTTCGATTTTGTCGAAAAACTATTAATGGATGAAATGTAGATCATACAAAATCAAAGATATTGCTTTTTTTATTTTTACTGTTTATTAACACTGAAGGTAAAAATTTCGTATTTAACGAAAGGGGGGTAGAAGTGCAGGCCTATGTGAATGATTTAGTAATTATGGTAAGAGGAAAATACAGTAATGTTCTATACAGCAAATTCCAAAGAAAATGAAATATATTTACTAGGTGGAACAGCAGAGAAAAAATTTCTGGCAATCCTACTAAAATAGTAGTAGTAGTAGTCAGTTTTAAGGAGAAGGAACCTAGATAACGTCTTGATAACTGCTCTGTATCAAAGTAACGGAGAAATATGTATCTGGAGAAACTATCAAAATAACAGATGAGGTAAAATATCTAGTAGTGCAGCCGATATGTGAAACAATTGTGCATTTAATGATGGAAGTATATAATTTGGACCATAAATACTGCACATATAAAGGTTCAAATTTAGATATGAGGCCAGCTCAGATTTTGCCTTTTACAAAAATGAAGGGGATTCAAAATGGCGACTATACATATGTGACTAATAGCACGATAACTTTTGAGCGATACCTCAGATTTCAACCAAATTTGGTATATAGGTTCTTATTTTTGATCTATAAGGTCGAGGTCTTGAACAGGAAGAATCGGTTTACCAGAAGTTGTGTTCTTCTTGGTTTATATGAAAAAATATGCAGTTTTTTTTTCAATTTTTTCACCCTGTATGTATTAATTTTTCAAAAAGTTAATACCGCCATTGAAAATAGCGTAAAAATATTTTTTAGGAAATATTTTTATCTTTTTAGTTTTGTTAATTACCATTTAATAAATGCAAAACGTATCTTCACATGTACCTATACGCGGCAGATTCCTGCAAATATTATAAGAATTATTGTGCATTTAATGGTAGAAGCATATAATTTGGACCACATATACTACACATATAAAGGTTCAAATAAAGGCCATCTCAGTTTTTGTTCCTTTAACAAAAATGGCGTGCATTCAAAATGGCGACTATACATATGTGACTAATAGCACGATAACTGATAACTTTTGAACGAGACGTCAGATTTCAACCAAATTTGGTATATAGGTTCTTTTCTTGATGAATAATACCGAGGTCTTGAACCGGAAGAATCGATTAACCAGAATTTGTGTTTTTACTGTTTTTTTATGTAAAAATTGTTGTTTCCTTTTCAATTATTTCACCCTATATATATATATATATATATATATATATATATATATATATATATATATATATACAGGGTGATCAATTTATGTGACAAAGTCCAATATATCTGTTATTATACAATATATGAAAAAAAGTTGTTAATAAAAGTTATAGGCACCTTCAATGTACACATTTTAAAATTAGTGAGAAATATACAGGGTCCTCCATAACAGGGTACCAAACCAAAGTTATGTTTTTTTAAATAGAATACCCTATATTTTATTCAAAATTTGGTTTCTCTATATTTTTCTGATTAAAAAGATATAACACTTGTCTAAGGTTACACCGAGCGTTTGAAAGTTATGAGCATTTTTATTAAAAAATCATACTGATTTGATCGCCCTGTATGTTTCTAACGGTGTAATATAACCTAATGCTTTTACTGCTTTTGACTGTCAATATTGAAGTAGTTTTGCAAAAATATACAGTTTTTTTATAACTACACAAATTGTATACAGGGTAAATCAAAATGTAAATACAAGATTTTCTTCATATTTTTAAATGGAACACCCTGTATTTTATATTACCATCGAAAAGTTCTATCAGTATACTTGCATATCTTTTAAATATTCCCTATACCTAAAGTTATTAGGTTTCGAGATATTTTAGTTTAATTGTTGATAACAACATGTATTACTTAGTCATTAATAACAATACTTTAATTTATCAAGAAAACTAAATTAAATAGAAATATGTTCAACGTACTTCTTATATTTCTTATAAAAGCTGTTCAAAGTGACCTCCCATAACGTCTACACAGCCTGAAGACGAGTTTTGAAAGACCTACTCGCGTTTATAAGCATTTTTGTTATGTGACAATTTGAAAGGCGTTTTTAATCCTTATTTTTATATCGTCAACTGTTGTTGGAGGTATCCTATACACTACGTCTTTAATACCCTGCAGCCCCTGCTCACTACAACGCACTTGTCAACGGTGAACTCGATGAATTATTTCCTGAAAGATGGATAGGAAGAGATGGGCCAGTTCATTGGCCACCTAGATCACCAGAATTGAACAAAGTTGACTTCTTTTTCTGGTGTTACATTAAAGACGTAGTGTATAGGACATCTCCAACAACAGCTGACGATGTGAAAATAAGGATTAAAGACGCCTTTCAAAGTGTCACATAACATATGCTTACAAACGTCAGTAGGTCTTTCGAAACCCGTCTCCAGGCTGTGTAGACGTTATGGGAGGTCACTTTGAACCACTTTTATAAGAAATATAAGAAGTACGTTGAATATTTTTTTATTTAATTTAGTTTCCTTGATAAATTAATGTATTGTTATTAATGACTAAGTAATACATGTTTTTATCAACAATAAAACTAAAATATCTCGAAAACTAATAACTTTAGGTATAGGGAATATTTAAAAGATATGTAAGTATATTGATAGAGCTTTTCGGTGATAATATAAAATACAGGGTGTTCCATTTAAAAAAATGAAGAAAATCTTTAATTACATTTTGACTTACCCTGTATACAATTTGTGTCATTATAAAAAAATGTACATTTCTGCAAAACTACTTTAATATTGACAGTCAAAAGTAGTCACAACACCAGTTTATATTACACCGTTAGAAACATACAGGGCGATCAAATCAGTATGATTTTTTAATAAAAGTGCTCATAACTTTCAAACGCTCGGTATAACCCTAGACAAGTGGCATATCTTTTTAATCAGAAAAATGTAGAGACATCAGATTTTGAATAAAATATAGGGTGTTCTATTTAAAAAAACATAACTTTGGTTTGGCACCGTGTTATGGATGACCCTGTATATTTCTGACTAATTTTAAAATGTGTACATTAAAGGTGTCTATAACGTTTATTAACAACTTTTTTTCATATATTGTATAATAACAGATATATTGGACTTTGTCACAGAAGTTGATCACCCTGTATATATATATTTTTCAAAAAGGTAACACCGCCATTGAAAAGAATGTAAATATATTTTTTAGGAAATATTTTGAACTTTTTATTTGTGTTAATTGCCATTTAATAAATGCATAACGTATGTTCACATGTACCTATGGGCGGCAGATTAAATTTGACTTGTGAATCTGATTAAAAAGACTAAATCTGAGATGGCCTCATATCTAAATTTTAATCTTTTTACGTGTAGTATGTGTGGTCCAAATTATATGCTTCTACCATTAAATGCACAATAATTCTTATATTATTATTTGCACGAATCTGCCGCACACAGGTACCTACTACATGTGAAGATACGTTATGCATTTATTAAATGGTTATTAATATAACTAAAAAGTTCAAAATATTTCCTAAAAAATATTTTTACGCTCTTTTCAACGCCGGTAAAACCTTTTTGAAGAATTAATATATACAGGGTGAAAGAATTGAAAAAAAAAACATATTTTTACATAAAAAAAAAACAGTAAAAATACAAATTCTGGTAAACCTATTCTTCCGGTTCAAGACCTCGATATTACTCATCAAAAAAAGAACCTGTATACCAAATTTGGTTGAAATCTGACGTCTCGTTCAAAAGTTATCAGTTATCGTGCTATTAGTCACATATGTATAGTCGCCATTTTGAATGCCCGCCATTTTTGTAAAAGGAACAAAAACTGAGATGGCCTCGTATCTAAATTTGAACCTCTATATGTGTAGTATATGTGGTCCAAGTTATAAGCTTCTACCATTAAATGCACAATAATTCTTATAATATTTGCACGAATCTGCCGCGTATAGGTACATGTGAAGATACGTTTTGCATTTATTAAATGGTAATTAACATAACTAAAAAGTTAAAAATATTTCCTTAAAAATATTTCTACGCTCTTTTTAATGGTCGTATTAGCTTTTTGAAAAATTAATATATACAGGGTGAAATAATTGAAAAAAAAAACAACATATTTTTACATAAACACCAGCAAAAACACAACTTCTGGTAAACCTATTCTTCCGGTTCAAGACCTCGATCTTAAACATCAAAAAAAGAACCTATATACCAAATTTGGTTGAAATCTGAAGTCTTGTTCAAAAGTTATCGTGCTATTAGTCACATATGTATAGTCGCCATTTTGAATGCCCGCCATTTTTGTAAAAGGCAAAATCTGAGACGGCCTCCTATCTAAATGTGAACCTTTATATGTGTAGTATATCTGGTCCAAATTATATGCTTCTATCATTAAATGCACAATTCTTATAATATTTGCACGAATCTGCCGCACTATAGCAGTAATGCTAGATAAGTGGTTACATGGAAAGAGTTTGGTATCTGGAAAGAACAATCAACAAAACAAAGCTTGAAGGATATGTGGGAAAACATAGGGAATGATATACAAACAGATGTACTGGCCATATAATTATGCTTATATTTAGACCTATGATGGCGTACTAATATGTTGATCTAAATGTGAACAAAAGACCACTAGAGAGAATATGAATAAGCTTTAATCACAAGCACGTTAAGGCCATTCCTTCTAAAACATAACGGTGAATATCCTCTCTCTCAAAAATTTCTTTCTACACGTAAACGTTTACGTGCAGAAAGCCCAGATCAAAAATTCTGTTCACCTGTTATCGAGCCGATAGACAAACCGGACACCCCCTGGGTGGCAGTTAAGAAGCTAAACAATAAAACGATTAACTTGTGGTCATTCTTGTCTTCAGTGGGATTATGGGTAGGTAATTAGAATGTACATTGTAAATTATTGTAGAAACGTGCAAAGTTATATTTTCGAGAACAATATTAATTTAGATTTCAAATTTTTAAATAAAACAAAATTAGATAGGTACAGCGTACAGCATGATATTTTTAGGTCACGGTATTGCTGAGTTGGGTTTTTTAAATATAATGTCTTATATTTTCTTTTGTTGTTAGGTTATTTTTTTAAGGACAAATTGGCTGTCTTAATTTAAACGTTGATTAAGGCTTGGAAATGTAATACATTTTTGTGAAATGTTGAGAATGTGGCGACACGATACTCTTGCCTCTTGACATATCCTAGACATATAAGTCTTTGTGACTTTATTATTTTAACTATATAGGATCTGGTTGGTTATATAATTCTTTCAATTCCTGGTTGGTTCTCACTGTCTAAAGTTCTCTGGTGCCATCCTTAACTGCTACATATATTCCTCTAAGAATTCTTTTTTTTGCGATTTTTAAGTTTTGTTATTGTCCATGTTTCACAGCATTTAGGTCTTATTACAGAATGGTAGATGCTTATTTTCGTACAACTGGATACATAATCTAATTTCAATATTTTTTTGTAACGCAAACCAACAACTATTGGAATTTTGTATTTTGTTTTTAATCATTGTTTATGAGTAATGTTATTATCAGATGTGATCGTAGCTCCCAAATGTTTAAACTGATGAACCCTTTTCTTTCAAAGTTGTTCTGGTGCATTGTAACGTTTTGCCCTATTCTGTCTCGCTGCCCCGTTCATGTTGTAGCTATATATTTTGTTTTATCCTCATTTATTCCTCGGATTGTTTTGCGGAATTTCTCAGTCTAATAAACTCTTCCTTGACACTGATCGTTGTATTTCCTACTACTATATCTATATCATCGCCTAATCGGTGAAAGCTAGTATAATGCGAAGCACTTTTGTTATAGGTATATAATGTGAGGATAATGTAATATAATGCGAGGAGTGTTTCTGTGCTCGTTTTCCTCACAATACGCTCCAAAGCGATACTGAAGGGAAGTGAGGATAAGGTATCTCCCTGTTTGAGACTACCGTTGATTGTAAAGAATGTCGACTATTTTCCTTCAATTCTTACAGCACTCATAACTCCGTCTACATATATATGCTTTTGTGATATTTATCAGTTTCTTTGGTATTCCTAGTTCTACCATGGCATTCCACAGTTCCACTCGTATACTACTATCATATGCCTGCTTAAAATCTATAAAAAGCTGGTGTAGTGTCTTGATGCATTCCCAGTATTTATCCATTAACTGCCTAGAGGTATAGCACAAACTATACCTCTATAGTTTGTGCAATCCATCTCATCATTTATCACCTTTTTGTGTATCGGAATGATAACACTCTCCTTCCAGGAGGTTGGTAATTGATCTTCTTTCCAGTTTGGCAAATCAGCTTACGAAAGGCATGTGTGTCTCCTCTATTTTTCAAACATTCTGCAGATACAATGTTGGTTCCTGCGCTTTGTGGTTTTTATGTTTATGGATAGCTCTAGAGTCTTCTTCGACTGTAGATTCTTCTACTATGGGTTCTGCCGTAGAATACACACATTCCTTTCAGGTTCCAGCTGACATGCTCCCAAAATTATGTCTATGAAGCATAGCCTATAATAATTATGATTAAAATTAATTTGAAATACATAACTGCTGGGCGAATTGAAACGGATAATGAATTTAGGAACATGAAATATACATGAAATCAATAACAAACATGAACTGATAGTTAAAGATATGGAAAATGTAAAATTGAATATAATATATTAAATATATGTTAAAGACTAAGTTTTCACTCTAATCTAATGGCATATAAAACAACATAATGTTACTCTACATCCTACCAGAATGAAAACATATGAAAAATATGTTCTCACGGAAACAGAAAACTGCTAAGCAAGGTGATTACATTCAGGCCCGGTCTGGCTCCATTGGAGGCCCTCGGCTAGATGGTGATTTGAGCCCCCCCCCCCCCGGAAATAGAACGAGGACCATGGGGTCCTCTCACGGCAACAATAGTTAGCCTATGTTTGCTGCATGCGGCTAACGTGGTTTTAAATGCTTTTAAATTTTTAATAATTTGGTTGAAATTGAATAATTGCTAAATATTTTACAATGCAATTTGAAGATCTTACCGATTCTATTTGGTTAGGTAATACTGTACCTCTAAATGACATTGACATTGTATATCAACAATCCAGAGGCTAAAATGATTAAAATATTTTACCTTTACATCAGCACCAAATTTTAATTTATTAATAAATGTAACTACTTCAAAAATCAATTTTAAATGCAGTACTGTTTAAGAATGGTTGACTAAAACAGAACGATAGTTAAATGAAAGGTCAACTACTAACATGACAATAAAAACACAATGAAAAAAACGCTGCATTTTACATTAAACAAAACTTTATTGCAACACTCTAGTGTACATTGATACTAAAATATGGCCTAGTGTCGATAAAAACACAAGGCAAAAAAACGCTGCATTATATTAAACAAAACTTTAATGCAACGCCCTAGTGTACGTTGATACTAAAATATGGCCTAGTGTAATAGAAGTATAAGTATAACATAAATAATTATTACATAAAGAAGTTAAAAAAAAAATGTGTTAACCGTATAAACACGACAAAAATTCCTACCATAGTGATAGTAGCCTTATCAACGATTGCCTAGCCTATCCCATCAGTTTTCTTTTAAGTTCGTCACTACTACTGGCCACGACATTAACGATTTCTTCTTTGTCGATGTCAGAAAACAAGTCTCTCTCTATGTTCATAAAAATAAGGCTAGACATAAGGTCTTGGCCTAAACTAGCCCTAAGACGATTCTTTATTATTTTTAGCTTAGAAAAAACCCGTTCACATGTAACCTGTGTACAGGGTATCGTTAGGATAAATTTATAAACTACATATAAGTTAGTGAACAATCCTGATCCAGAGAGTTCAAAAAGAACTGAGAAGGCACATGACAAACACTTGAAACATTTTTTGCTGTCATTGCAGAAACCACGAAAACTGTCTTGTTCTGATTCAGGTTCCGAATCGAATTCACGGTCTTTTAAAATTTCTTCTGCTTTGTTTGATTCTTCGTCTGAGATCTGTTCATTTTGAGTGTTTACAACTTTTATGAAACTTTTGTACTGATCTGCAAATTGTTTAAGTTCTATTAATAATATACTTCTTTCAACATTGCAAAGTTTTGAGATACAAGAGAGGACTCCAGCCGGAAAGTCTTTAATCGTCATTATCATTAAATTTTCTTGGATTTAACCAAGAAAGGTCCTCTAAAATTTCTCTGTTTAGGCAAAATCTTTCTTCTATGCTTGTTCTAGCACAGTCTAACATATTGAAAAATACATGCTTGAAATGTTGAGCTGCTGATATTTCAGGAGCATCATCACTTGATTGTTCCCCAGGCATTCGTTTTTTCTTTGAAATTCTTCTTTCCGTAAGTCCAATTGTAATTCCAAATCAATATTGCTATCTTCCAATTTACTGTTAACAGCAGTCGCATACTCTTTTGTTTTCGTGTACAAAAATTCAAAATATTTGTCATTTCTTTTTTCATTGATCTGTTTAAGTAGTGTTTGAACCAAATCCCAAGCAATAGCGTAGTCCAATGTTTTAGTTTGCAACTATTTCGAAACAGGCGTTATAACAAGAAACATATTTAGTAAAACGAATGAAATAAATAACGGTGCGGCGCGGTGGGATCGGTGACTACCTCGAGCACCGAGCGACTTACAAAACTTTTTTATTATACCTAGGTAACCTAGGGGTTACCCTTAGCTGTAATTTAATAAAAAGTAGGTTATTGTTTATTTAAAATTGTTTTTGCTGTATTACGTCGCTGTGAAACAGTAAAACAAAATAATTTTTTATAATAAAAAAACTTTTGTTTACTTGAATTTTTTGGCTTTTGGAGGCCCCCCTTGAGCCGGAGGCCCTCGGCGATCGCCGACCAGCCGCCCTGGCCAGACCGGGCCTGATTACATTGAATCAATAAACGACGAACTGAACTCCTTATATGTGGCACCAAAAAACTAATTCGACTGATTACAAAGATTGTTAATATGTGCATAAATGGAGTTCCCAGCTAATGGAAAGCGGCATAAATTTCCTCATTGTACAAAACAAAGAAAAGCAAAAAAAAGCTATAGGATGCCTTTCTCTGGAACAAGAAAATAACAGAAAATACAGGGTGTCCCGGAAAATAGTGCGTTCCTTTAAGGTATGGAGAGAATACACAATTTGGAACAAAAAAGTCCTATACCATTTTTTTCTAAAGTTAACCGTTTCCAAAAAAAAAGTTAACATTGTTTTCCATATACCTGTATTTTAATGTTTGGAAATTTTAATAAACTGGCAACATCGTACGCACTACGGAATAATAACATAATAAGAACTCGTTTGTGATTGTAATTAACAGTATTTAAAATAATCCAACCTAATAGTAGGTAATACTTATGTATTTACTATTTGTTTACTAAAATTATTTTCTTTTGAAATGTATTGAAATACCTATTGCATAATTTTAAACGAATTACACATCTTTTAACATAAAAACACATCTTTTAACTGAACTAGTATTATGTATTTAGTAAGGTTTAAATGGGTTGAATGCTGAGTATTGCTGAGGGCTTTAACTGAATTACATAGTTTTAATAGTTTACAGTGGAACTTAAATACACCAGATAATGTCTCAGTAATTTGTTTACTTGTGAACTGAAATAACTAAGTTGTACTTACTTGAAAATAATTATTATACCGAATAGATGTTTCAAGTAACCTTTCACAAACATCATTCATAGGTAATAACATAATAGGTAATACACTCACTATTCGAAAACATTTTCGGCATTGACACTAAACAGGATTCTTTAAAACTATCTGTTTACTATCTATCTTCTATCTATTTATTTACATGGGACTGTCTATGCTTAAATTTGCGTACCGCACATAGTTGTCAGATTTAAATTTGCCTACCAAAATACATTTTAATTTTTTGGTCAAACGGTTGCATTTAGAAAAAAATGTTATAAGAGTTTTTTGTTCTACATGGTGCCTTCTACCTATACCTTTAAGGAACGCACTATTTTCCGGGACACCCTGTATATAATTTAATATCTACGAAACTGGTAAAAAGCATGCTTTTATACGATTGTGAAATGAGGCGATTAACAGAGAGAAATATAAGAAAGACAGAAGCCGCGGAAATGGATGTAATAAGACGAACGCTAAGTACTTCGCTAACGTCTGGAAATTAACACAGAAAAAACAAAAATAATGACTCAGATGAGAAGAAATTTAATCCCACAAAACATTATACATGAAGATGACATTCAAACGGTTGAAAAGTTTACATACCTGGGAGTAGAAATTGAATATATGCCGACGGATCAGAAGATGGAGAAATACGGAAGAGAATAACGCAGGCAAACAGAGCTTATTTTGCCCTCTCCCATATATTTCGGTCTAAAAGTGTCCACCGAAATACAAGGATGAGAATCTTTAAAACCTTAATTCGACCAATAACATGCTATGGAAGTGAAACCTGGGTTCTGAAAGAAACATCCAAAAACAAGCTCGACACATTCGAAAGGAAAGTACTGAGGAGGACACTAGGACCTGTGAGGGAAAATGAAATCTTCAGAAGTAGATACAACAACGAGCTTTCTCAACTTTATAAGGAAACACCCCTGTCAGACTTCATTAGAATACAAAGATTGCAATGGGCCGGACATGTGATAAGAATGGGAGAGGATAGGCGACCAAAAAGAGCACAGAATGCTAGAATGCTGGGAAAGAGACCAGTTGGAAAGCCAAGAACGCGCTGGGAAGACATAGTAAACAGCGACGCACAAGTCCTTTTAGGAGTCCGTGTATGGAGAAGAGCAGCCACAGACAGGCAAGGGTGGAGGCAAAAAATAAAGGAGCCCAGGGCTCAATTTGGGCTGTAGTGCCGTAATTTCGAAATGGGAGAGGATAAGAAATGAAGAAATTAGAGCACGCATGAGAATACAAGGTAGTCATGGATGACAGACAACGAAAGCAGCTCAAATGGTTCGGAACTGTCCAACGAATGAAAAACAGTAGACTCCCGAAACAAGTAATTGCGTTGTCACCTACAGGAATACAGAAGAGAGAAATACCTAAGAGAACATGGATGAAAAGAATAAGAAACTCAATGAGCTTCAAATCCAAAGAACTTAGAGAAGATCAATGGAACAGCCGAATTGAATGAAAAATGGGATCGGATAACGTCGAAAGACGTTCTAAACGGATTATGCATATCATATTATACATGATAATACATATAATGAAAAAGTTTATACAAGTAACACGTATTATAAGAATTTGAGTAGCATCAGGAGCAAGATCGATAAAATGAAATTACATTTATAAATATAGAATTGTGTAATGTTTCTTTAGAGGGTGTTTTGAAATAAAAATTATAATAAAAATTTTGTCAAAAGTCTAAATAATCTTTGTCCATTCATAAGCACTAATTCGTTTTTGTACCTGTAATAACATTATTGATAATCCTACCGACAGGGTTCCTTTACCTGCTGGCTGGCCGCGGGCTGGATATCGACAACAAGGACAGAATGACGGCCGAGAGAGATACCTTTTAGCAAAACTTTGAGATTTTTAAAACAGTTTAAACAAAATAGCTGCTTTGTGTTACCCTTTATGTTAAAAACAAAAACAGATTCGGAAAGTGGGAAAAATTCTCTAGTGCCGTATTTAAATTTAAATTTTTTTACGTTAATTTTAAGCAAAAAAGTTAAAAAAAAACATATTGTTTAAACAATTTAATAATTGATAAGCAAATAGTGCACTAGGACTTTTTAATACCTTTCATATAAAAAAAGAATTATCTTAATATCTGCCATAGTTTTTGCGTTATTTTGTTTAAACTTTTACATTGGAATTTAGCTATGCTCAGAATCGTGAGGAACAGCCTTAAGTCATAACGAGATCTATTTCCTTAAATACCTCCATGTAGGTCAAAGTTGAACTCCTTCTAAATAGTTCGAAAAGGTGGCGGTGAAGGTAGGAGAATACAGAAGTCGAATAAGACGCCAGAAATAAGAGCCAAAGGATACCGGAATTAAAGCTGAGGAGATAATTGAAAATCACTCAAAGTTGAGAATGATACCAGAAGCAATTCAACCTAAATATAATTTGCATATGCCACTTACCGTTCTTGTTTCTGTAGAGGAATGGGAGTCGAACAAAACAAACCTAATAATGTCAAATCAATTCTAGCATGTAGGCGTATGGCTCTAAGAAATAAGAATGGCAGGGACATATCTACAAAAGTTATATGATAGCTAAGAGGCGTCCTGGAGGATGGTAGAGTGATTACCTAGACTTCATTAAGGCTTAGTGTTGGTTTATCTCTGTACACTCCAGACCCAACACCTTCATCGGTTATAGAGGCATCTGTATACCAGCATTGATCTGTTACTAAGTACATAACCTAGTACTATGGTAGATCTATAGATATTTGTGGACAATAAGATGTTCAAATAGGACAAGCAGTATTATATCCTCCACTAGAGATTTAAAAGAAAAGTGCTTAATGGCCCACTTTACATTCTTGAGTTTAATGTTTATTATGGATAAATCCCAGTGTTTTTTCTAGGATGTTCAGGTCGTTTGAGTCTTCTTGTAGATCCTAGAGCTAACAGGTACACCTGAAATACTGTGGCAAAACCTTCTCCAAATTCCTTTCCTTGGAAGGCTTTTTTTATCTCTTTTGCTGTTATTTGTCTTGATTTTGATTGAGCAGTTCTCCTGATATGATGTGAGGATTGCTTCCCTGATTCAATAATTTGATTAAATAACTAAACATGTTTTGAGATTACCAATTGTGTTGTATTGTCTTCTAATGTGTTCAGTCCTCTTTCGATCCCTCAGCGTATTTCCTGTAATTCTTCTCAGTACTCTCATCTCTGCCGTTTCCAGTTTCGGGTCTTATTTCTGATGCATATTTATGTCATTATTGGTCTTCACTGGCTTTATAAATTCTTGACTTCATCTCACTGTTAATATGCGAGTTTCTCCATATCGTGTTATTAAGACACACTCTCATCATATAAAACAAGCAAATAGAGAGAGTCTATTTGCTTTTTGTACCTGATTTCTCACTTCTTTGTCCAGGTCTCCGTAGCTTGACAATGTAATTCCAAGGTATTTTATTTCCATTATAGCCCAGTCGGGATAGCATTTGACCTTGCATTAGGAGCTGCCCCAAATTTTATTTTTCTAATCTTTAGGGAAGGTCAATATTAGTATAAATTTAAAATCTCGAGTGAATTCCACCGTTGCGTTAGCCGCCATCTTGATTTTAAACGAGAACTGTTTTGCTCAATATTTCCGCCATTTTAAATTTTTTGACAAAAAGTGTAGAAACTGAAATTGTTGAAAATATGATTTTCTATAATTTCATTTATTATAATTTTTTTCGTGCGGTCGATATTTTCCGAGTTATGAGGGGAAAATAGTGACAGATGTAGCATAATTATTGAATTATTGAATTATCTCGTTTATTATTAGTTTTACAACAAATATTTACCTATACAAAAATAAAGAGAATTAAATTTTGTACAATTTTTATGGCGTTCATTTTTTGATCAAATCAATATTTAAGGTATTACGTATGTGGTAAAGGTGCGAGCGTAAGACCTGATTGATTTTGTAGCAATTGTTCTTTTTTTTTTTTCAATATCTCCGCCATTTTCAACTTTTCGACAAAAAGTGTAAGAACTGAAATTGTTGCAATTACGATTTACTACAATTTTTCGAGAGAACCAGTGGCGGGTCTACAAAGGGAGAAATGGGAAAATTCCCCCAACAGGGTCCAAAATTAAAAAAAAATTTTTGGAACATCACGATATATTAGGTGACATAAAACTTAAAATATCGACAGATAAATGTAACCAATAAAACCCGCTAGTTAATAAAATTAAGTGAACTTAATGTATATAATGTCTTTTTATGTCTTTTATATACTTAGTGTGATTGATGTTTCATTGGAAGTTTCAAAAATTGTATAAAATACAATTTTCTTTATTTTGTTTATGTACAATTATGTCGTAAAGTTAATAATAAATGAGTCAATTCAATAATTATGCTTCCCCTCCGCTTCCATTATTTTCCCCCTTAACTCGAAAAATATTGATCGTATAAAAAAATTGTGCCAAAGAAATTGTAGGAAATTGCATTTCCAACAATTTTCTTTCCCACCATTTATGTCGAAAAGTTGAAAATGGCGGAGATATTAAGCAACAACAGTTCTCATTTAAAATCAATATGGCGGCTAATGCAACCGCGGAATTCAGTCGAGATTTTAAATGTACACTACTATTGATCTCTCCTAAAGGATATAATTATAAAATTTGGGGCAGCTCGGATACAAAATTCAATTCAATAATTATGCTCCCCCCACCACTTTTTACTATTTTCCCATGTAACTCGGAAAATATCAACCGCATGAAAAAAACTGTTAAAAAGAAATTGTAGGAAATTATATTTTGAACAATTTTAGTTGAAAATGGCGTAGATATTGAACAAAAACAATTGCTATAAAATCAATCCAGTCTTACGCTCGCGCCATTACCGCATACGTACTACCTTAAATATTACCTAAGCAAAAAAATTAAAGAGATCAAAATTGTGTAGAATTTACTTGTCTTCATTTTTGTACAGATACATATTTGTTGTAAAACTAATAATAAACGAGATAATTCAATAATTCAATAATTATGCTCCAACTGTCACTATTTTCCCCTCATAACTCGGAAAATATCGACCGCACGAAAAAAATTATAATAAACGAAATTATAGAAAATCGTATTTTCAACAATTTCAGTTTCTACACTTTTTGTCAAAAAATTGAAAATGGCGGAGATATTGAGCAAAAACGGTTCTTGTTTAAAATTAAGATGGCAGCTAACGCAACGGTGGAATTCAGTCGAAATTTTAAATTTATACTAATACTGACCCTCCCTAAAGATTAGAAAAATAAAATTTGGGGCAGCTGCTAATGCAAGGTTAGGCCTGTTATTCGTCTAACCCGACTGGACTATTAATCATTCAGTACTGATACCATCAATTGTCATATTGAATTTTTAGTTGATTGAATTGTCATATTGAATTGACGTAAGATGCCTCAACTCAGCAGATGTAGGTAGTGACCACAGCCTAGTATTATGTAAAATTAGAATCACCATGAAATAGGGATGGCGGTTTTTGACAAAACACCGGTTTTCGGTTATACCGGTTTTTTTTTTGCTTATGGTTTAACCTGGCGGTTATAACCGGCCAAAAAAAACGGTTTTTGGAAAAACCAGTTTTCGGTTTAATCGTAAAAACAATAACAAATACAATTTTATAAAATTAGATAAATCGTCAATAAAAAAAATATAAACAAGTTAAAAAAGTGAAGTAAAAAAACAAAAACCAATATATTGCAAAATTACTATAAATTGCAAAATTGAACATACAACATAATATAATAAAACACAAACAAAGGAACTAATAAGTTTAATACTTCCTGTATGGGTGTATCGTTTTGAAAATGTAGGGAAATTCTTGGAGATTCGTATTCGTAATCAGTAATACGATATTCACAGTCAGAGCATTATTTTTGGTAATCAGAAAAAGTCATTCACCCACTTTTAATGTCAAGAGTTAAGTGTGAAAAATAGATGATGTTTGCGTCTAATTCAACCAGGTCACTTCTTATGTAAATATTATGATTACAAATACCTTTTCAAGGAAATATTATAATAGAACTTAATAATTGTTTCTGGCTGATGTGATATTGCACTTTCAGTTTGCTTCTGTATTTATAAAATAAAATAAAATTTGAATTATGGTTTTGTTTGGAATAATTACTTGAGAATAATAATTATGATTGGGATTCAAAATAATACCTACTAACCTAATCCTAATCACCGTAAAAACCTAATAACCGGTTATTACTTTAAAAAGAAAAAACCGGTTATAACCAGGACAAAAAACAACCGGTAAATCCGGTTATTGCGAAGTAAAAAAACCGGTTTTAGGTTTAAACCGGTAGGTTTTTGCCATCCCTACCATGAAATGCTTCACACCTAAGAGAGTGGCACCAACACAAACAAAAATCAAAGTCGAAGGACTAAGTACGGGATCCACGGAGTACTTTTATAGAAAAGAATATCAGAGAAGATTGCTGATAATGAAATACTAGAAAACGATAACATCGAGGAAAGATGGAAAAACTCAAAAGTAACATAATTAACGCAGCAAAAGAATCACTTCGGGACAGGAAAGTAACGAATACCAATATATCAAAAAAGAAAACCCCATGGTTTCGGGAGGAAGTGAAGATAAAATGCCAAGAAAAGAATAAAGCCTTTTTACAATACAGAACACAACAAACACAACAGGCATACAACCACTATAAAAGAATTAGAAACGAAACAAACACTTTAGTCAGACAAATAAAAAGAGAACACTGGGAGAGTTTCTCAAAACAGATGGAACACGACTTCTACGGAATACAAAAGGAAATATGGAGAATGATCAGAGGACAAAGAAAAGAGATGAACGAACTAATAAAAACGAAACACATTCAGAAGGAAACTTGGGCAGACTATTTTCGATCTCTGTTTGCTAAAGATAACGATAACGAACCACCAACACCTGAAGTGACAACAAACGAAGAAATAAATATTGAAGAAGCAGAGGTAACGGAAGCATTAAGGAATTTAAAAAATAGAAAATCACCAGGAGAGGACAGAATATCGAATGAACTCCTAAAGTATGGAGGACAAGACCTGACCAAACAATTATTAAAACTAATCCAAAAAATAATAGAACAAAAAGAATACCACAAGAATGGAGATTAAGCATCCTAATACCTCTCTTCAAAAAGGGAGAAAAATCGGACCCGGAGAATTACAGAGGAATTAATTTATTAAACACAACACTAAAATTAACGACCAAAATGATAAAAAACACACTGAATAAAATTATAATAATAGCAGAAGAACAACAAGGTTTTAGGTCGGGAAGATCATGCACTGACGCTATATTTATAATGAGGCAGATTCAAGAAAAATCTTTAGAATACAACAAACCGGCGTATTTATGTTTCGTGGACCTTAAGAAGACATTTGACAGGTCAAATTAAAGGACGTTATTCATTTATTGTACGCAAGAGAGGTACCTCTAGGAATAATTAAAACGATCGAAAATATCTACCAGAACAACACAATAAAAGTAAAAGTAGATGAAGAACTAACTGACCCAATTGAAGCTGGCAATGGGATAAGACAGGGAGATTCCCTCAGTCCTCAGTTGTGCGACCTGATCATGGACGAAATAATAAAAAAGTAAGAACAAAAAAAGGATACCAAATGGGAGAAAAGCAACTTAAAATAATCTGCTATGCAGACGACGAAATTCTAATCTCTCAAAGTGAAGATGATTTACAACGTATGCTGCACGAATTTAATATAACCGCTAGATAATTTAACATGTTAATTTCCCCAAAAAAAGACTAAATGCATGGCTACAACAGCAGATCTAATAAGGTGTAAATTAGAGCTGGAGGGTCAAATAATAGAACAAGTCATGCAGTTTAAATATCTAGGCATCACACTATGCAGCTATGGAAAGCTCGAAACAGAAGTGGAAGATCATGTGAATAAAGCAAACAAAGCCGCAGGTTGCCTGAATGAAACAATATGGAGAAATAAAAACATCGGAAAAGAAGTGAAAGGCAGAATTTACAAAACAGTCATCAGACCAATAATGACATACGCGGCAGAAACGCGACCTGATACAGAAAGGACAAAAAGAATGCTAGAAGCAGCAGAGATGAAAACATTGCGAAAAATCGATGGTAAGACGCTGTGGGATAGAGCTAGAAATGCAGTTATACGAAGGAGATGCAAGCTGGACAACATTAATAACTGGGTGAAAAGTAAAAGAGTAGAATGGAACGATTACATAAGCCGGATGACAACAAATAGAGTAGTAAGGACGGCGAGAAACGGTTCCCCAATAGGAACGTCTATTACGCCAGATCATCCATTTCATAAGTCCATATTTGGAATAGTTTCATATTTTTTTGCTAATTTTTTGCTAATTTATTACCACAAAAACAAATTTTTTGCTCCACCCCTAACCGAGAAACAATGGTTGATGTAGCGTAATATTACGTCACATCAACGATAGCCATATCTCGCGAACCTAAAGAGCTAGAAAATCGTACTACGCGGCATATTTTTTTGCTAATTTATTGCTGTCGATCTGCATATGCAACATACCCCAACACCACCCCTGCTTCCCTTACAGCTAAACAACACCCCCAAAAAACAACGAAAAATCTTGAAAAATGATTTTTGTGATATAGTTGACGGTTGATATTTAATTGCTAATTTTTTGCTGTCATTAGCCGCAAAAAACAATTTTTTTGCTCCACCCCTAACCGAGAAACAATGGTTGATGTAGCGTAATATTACGTCACATCAACGATAGCCATATCTCGCGAACCTAAAGAGCTAGAAAATCGTACGACGCGGCATATTTTTTTGCTAATTTATTGCTGTCGATCTGAATATGCAACATACCCCAAAACCACCCCTGCTTCCCTTACAGCTAAACAACACCCCCAAAAAACAACGAAAAATCTTGAAAAATGATTTTTGTGATATAGTTGACGATTGATATTTAATTGCTTATTTTTTGCTGTCATTAGCCGTAAAAAACAATTTTTTTGCTCCACCCCTAACTGAGAAACAATGGTTGATGTAGCTTAATATTATGTCACATCATCGATAGCCATATCTCGCGAAACTAAATAGCTAGAAAATCGTACGACACGGCATATTTTTTTGCTAATTTATTGCTATCTGAATATGCAACATACCCCAAAACCACCCCTGCTTCCCTTACAGCTAAACAACACCCCCAAAAAACAACGAAAAATCTTGAAAAATGATTTTTGTGATATAGTTGACGGTTGAGATTTATTTGCTAATTTTTTACTGTCATTAGCCGTAAAAAACAATTTTTTTGCTCCACCCCTAACTGACAAACAATGGTTGATGTAGCTTAATATTATGTCACATCATCGATAGCCATATCTCGCGAACCTAAAGAGCTAGAAAATCGTACGACGCGGCATATTTTTTTGCTAATTTATTGCTGTCGATCTGAATATGCAACATACACCAAAACCACCCCTGCTTCCCTCGAACATTGATAAATGCTCAAAAATTTTTTAACAACTTTCTCAAGTTTGTTGCTTAAGCAACAAGCTTTCGAAATCTGTTATAAAATTTTTTCGAACAATAGGGAACTTGCACAATTTTTTTTTATTACATAATAATGTTCAGTTTTGTTTAAAAATGAGATTTCCAAAATTTCACGCTTCAAAAACTCGTAATAACTTAGAAATACATATTTAAAGTCTTCAGCGGTATAAAATAGTTCAAACGGCACGTGACGTCACATAGTTTTGCATTAGTTTTTATTATGGTTATATTTCGCTGTGTCTAGGTACACGCTAACGTGTACGCCAATAAAAAAAGTTAGGTATGAAAAAAATACACGCGAATTAAACTTCATCAAGCCAGTGACGTCATTATTTAGCGTGCGCAGTGACTGTATATTTTGGTACAAGATATTTTGATATGTTTAGTGTTTGTTTGATAGAAAAATATTTGTTAAAGGAAGGGAAGCAGAACTATTCAGATAGCCAGTGACGTCATTATTTAGCGTGCGCAGTGACTGTATATTTTGGTACAAGATATTTTGATATGTTTAGTGTTTGTTTGATATAAAAATATTTGTTAAAGGAAGGGAAGCAGAACTATTCAGATGTTTTAAACTTAATTGTAATAAATCAATGTATATATAAAAGTATATATTTAGGTTAGCAAAATAAATATATTATGTATTCAGTTGACATAACACGTACAAAATATTGTTAAAATAATTTTTATACGTAAGTTAATTATTATAATCAACTATTCTAAATGGGAAATAATTTGGGAAATACGTTTTGGGGTATGTTGCATATTCAGATCGACAGCAATAAATTAGCAAAAAAATATGCCGCGTCGTACGATTTTCTAGCTCTTTAGGTTCGCGAGATATGTCTATCGATGATGTGACATAATATTAAGCTACATCAACCATTGTTTCTCAGTTAGGGGTGGAGCAAAAAATTTGTTTTTTACGGCTAATGACAGCAAAAAATTAGCAATTAAATATCAACCGTCAACTATATCACAAAAGTCATTTTTCAAGATTTTTCGTTGTTTTTTGGGGGTGTTGTTTAGCTGTAAGGGAAGCAGGGGTGGTTTTGGGGTATGTTGCATATTCAGATCGACAGCAATAAATTAGCAAAAAAATATGCCGCGTCGTACGATTTTCTAGCTCTTTAGGTTCGCGAGATATGGCTATCGATGATGTGACATAATATTAAGATACTTCAACCATTGTTTCTCAGTTAGGGGTGGAGCAAAAAAATTGTTTTTTGCGGCTAATGACAGCAAAAAATTAGCAATTAAATATCAACCGTCAACTATATCACAAAAATCATTTTTCAAGATTTTTCGTTGTTTTTTGGGGTGTTGTTTAGCTGTAAGGGAAGCAGGGGTGGTGTTGGGGTATGTTGCATATGCAGATCGACAGAAATATATTAGCAAAAAAATATGCCGCGTAGTACGATTTTCTAGCTCTTTGGGTTCGCGAGATATGGCTATCGTTGATGTGACGTAATATTAACCTACATCAACCATTGTTTCTCGGTTAGGGGTGGAGCAAAAAAATTGTTTTTTGCGGCTAATGACAGCAAAAAATTAGCAATTAAATATCAACCGTCAACTATATCACAAAAATCATTTTTCAAGATTTTTCGTTGTTTTTTGGGGGTGTTGTTTAGCTGTAAGGGAAGCAGGGGTGGTTTTGGGGTAGGTTGCATATTCAGATAGCAATAAATTAGCAAAAAAATATGCCGCGTCGTACGATTTTCTAGCTATTTAGGTTCGCGTGATATGGCTATCGATGATGTGACATTATATTAAGCTACATCAACCATTGTTTCTCAGTTAGGGGTGGAGCAAAAAAATTGTTTTTTACGGCTAATGACAGCAAAAAATAAGCAATTAAATATCAATCGTCAACTATATCACAAAAATCATTTTTCAAGATTTTTCGTTGTTTTTTTGGGGTGTTGTTTAGCTGTAAGGGAAGCAGGGGTGGTTTTGGGGTATGTTGCATATTCAGATCGACAGCAATAAATTAGCAAAAAAATATGCCGCGTCGTACGATTTTCGAGCTCTTTAGGTTCGCGAGATATGGCTATCGTTGATGTGACGTAATATTACGCTACATCAACCATTGTTTCTCGGTTAGGGGTGGAGCAAAAAAATTGTTTTTTGCGGCTAATGGCAGCAAAAAATTAGCAATTAAATATCAACCGTCAACTATATCACAAAAATCATTTTTCAAGATTTTTCTTTGTTTTTTGGGGGTGTTGTTTAGCTGTAAGGGAAGCAGGGGTGGTGTTGGGGTATGTTGCATATGCAGATCGACAGCAATAAATTAGCAAAAAAATATGCCGCGTAGTACGATTTTCTAGCTCTTTAGGTTCGCGAGATATGGCTATCGTTGATGTGACGTAATATTACGCTACATCAACCATTGTTTCTCGGTTAGGGGTGGAGCAAAAAATTTGTTTTTGTGGTAATAAATTAGCAAAAAATTAGCAAAAAAATATGAAACTATTCCAAATATGGACTTATGAAATGGATGATCTGGCGTAATAGACGTCCAATACGAAGACGATCAGTGGGAAAACCACGAAAAAGGTGGAATGACAACTTACTGTAGGCACATTGAAAAACAGACAAAGTAATGTCTATATAAAAAGAAGAAAAAGAAGACTTTTTAGTTCTTTGTTTCCCATTCTGTATCCTCTTTCTTTGTTGACGTTTTTGATGATTTCTAATCCGTGATTATATTAACGAGAATAGGGCTCAACGAGTCTCCCAGTCTTATTCTGCTGCCTATATAATCCGGTCTATATAGACATTTCAAATAATAAAAATTGCCGGAGAGCCAAATTTTGGTGGAGAGCTAGGGTATACCATAACAAATAAAGTTTAAAAAGTCCCCATCGATCCCATGTGTGCGTCAAAAGTTATTCGGGGTCAAAAGTCAAAATTTAAGATTTTTTGGATTTTTTTCGAAAACGATAAGTTTTATCAAAAAAAAACATTAAGCCAATGTTTTAGATCTTAAAATTCTCTACAAAAATAGTCCTAACTATTTTTTTCCTAAGAGTTGCCATTCCTGAGATATCGCGATTCAAAAGTCACATTATACATGATATGCACACGTTTCCACACCACCTGTAGTGTACTCGGCGCGTTTTTTTTTACTGTGGTTTCCCCTGTAGGCCTACTCCAACTAACTGTTTTGACAATTTTAGGATAATTTAAGGAAACAATACCGGTCAAGTTCTAGATATTACCTTATTATTAATATTGATTATTGATATTGCTATTGATTATTAGGTTAACTATTGTTTTGATTTCTTTAGATATTTTAATCAGATTCATCTTCTTCCTCTTCCTCTTGCTGGATGTTCAAAAATTGTTCAAATGTGACTGAGTTAATTTTCCAGGCTTTTCTGTAATAATAATTCTACTACCATACTTCAATTTCAATCGTATTTTTATAGTTCTGTCATCTAAAACTACATCTTGACTAACATTCCTTAATTCATCCAACGAAAACTGGCAATTATCACTCGTTTCTATGTTGAAACATTTTCTCCATCGCAGAGTTTACAGTTTCATCTTGTGGACGGCCAATTTTACGACCAGTATTAGGTTTTAAGAAAGATTTGTAACAACTGTCATGGTATTTTGCATCAGCAGCGACTAAATCATACTCAAAATTAATACGTTCAAGGACAGTCTTCGAGACATCATCAGAACGATCTTTAGCTAATTTCAACAGGGATTCTTTGAATTTTAGTGTAGTCACGTTACGAATTATTTTTCGAAGATGATGTGCTTTCTTTATCTCAGATTCTTTATTGGCTTCATTGCCACAAAATAAACAGTATTTTTAAAACAAAAATGTGATTTACTTACTCGCGTTCTAGTATGAGGTGGACTTACTTTTGAAGTACTAGCCTGTTCCTCCTCACGTTGTCTTTTCACTGCAGCGATTGAAGTTTTCCGAATGTATGATTTTCTGCAATTCACGTGTATTGTAACGGATTTTTGAGTTCTTAAATACTCAATAAACTCATCACCTCTCTCGACACTAGCCTCGATTAAATTTGGCATTCCACGATCAACCACAACTGTTTTAGTTTCACTTAAAAGTTTATTGCAAATAAAGCAAAACTGCATTTTTAAAACTATAAAATTGTACAAATAACGGTAACGGTACTAAATGGTAGATGCTTGTAATAAGTACTTATATTCACTTGAACTGAACCTTTAGCACTAAAAGAAACAGATAATATTATGAACCAGACCTACCGACAATACTGTAGCCATTGCCTATAATAGACAATCTGTACCTTTTTAAACAATGGTACAGTAGAACCTCGATAACTCGGATTAATCGGGACCGCGGCCGATCCGGGTTATCGAAAATCCAGGTTAGCCGGAGAATATGGTAAAAATTAATAAAACACGGTATACTTACAGATAAACTCCGTTATAATTGAAATAACATGAAATATATATATGCACAGTATTCTACACATCTGAATACAAGACTGTACTACACACAATGCAGTCAAAATCGGAAAGATGTTATGTTATTTAGGAACAGTGAAAACTAAGACCATTGTTTAAAAAATAATTTTTTAAATAGTCTTTTAGTCTTTTTTAAACAATGCTAAGACAGTTTGAAATAAATAAAGGAATACTACAACAGGTGCCTGTTGTTTCCGATAAACCGAGACAATGAACGTCGCTCTGCTCTGCCGCCGTGTGCCATGAGTCATTTTTACTATCGTATAGTTCAAATTACACAAATACACATTATCTCTCAAATATTATATTACATACATTTTTATAGTTGAAATGTTTGTCTGATGAAAATCGGTCCGGGTTAGCCGGACTTCCGGGTTATCGGGGGCCGACTTATCGGGGTTCCACTGTATAGCCAAATGTTTTTCAAGGCCACGTGGATAGAGGAAATTCAGTTTGGGACTGATTACCTTTTGAAGAAATATTTTCAGAATAGTATAATATACTATATAAAAGAGACACAAATAGGCATTTATACTTGTCTTAAGGGCCACATCTGTATTATATACGTGGCTTATATGTGCATATAATGTATAAAGTAACTTTTAAAATCGCGATATCTCAGGAATGGTAACTCCTAGGAAAAAATTGTAAGGACAAATTTTGTAGAGAATGTTAAGATCTACAATTTTGGTTTGAGGTTTTTTTTTGATAAAACTTACCGTTTTCGAAAAAAATCCAAAAAATCTCAAATTTTGACCTTTGACCCCGAATAACCTTTGACGCACACATGGGATCGATGGGGACTTTTTAAACTTTATTTGTTATGGTATACCCTAGCTCTCCACCAAAATTTGGCTCTCCGGCAATTTTTGTTATTTGCCAAGCATTTTGATGTCTAAGTTGACCGGATAAATAGCTATAGGTTCTGTATGTTGTGGATCTACTCTGACTTCCATTTTGTTGTTTTGGTAGATGTTTTCATTATTTTTTATGATATTTAGGCGGACTTCTCTATTAAATACTCTCAGTGACAATAGAGCCAAAAATAACCACATGTTTGTAAATATTTACTACCATACACAAATATAAGCTACATATCAATTTTGTTTTTGATTTACCCTCCTACTTATTATCCAATTCTGTAATGTATCTTCCTCTACGTGGGAACAAAAGCAATCGTCATATTTCTCTGCAAAGTCTCATGACTTATTTTTAAATGAAAGTATTTGTTTCGAAAAACAATAATTAAGGTAAAATTTGTCTCTAAACTTCTTTCTAAAATACTTATTTCTTTTGCCTCTTGACTTTCATCGCTGCATGTCAGAGATCCACTTGGCTTATGAATTTATTTATTATGGACTGACAGTTTCCTCTTAAGAGCCATAGGTTTTAGAAAATTTATTCCGGTTTATTTGTTTTTAAAAAGATTATTATTTGAAAGGGATATGTAAATATATTTAACAGAATAATAAGACCTATACATAAAATCCTTTATAAAAGGTATATGTGTTAAAATCCCTATACAGGGCTACATCAAAGACAGAACTAGTTTTCGATCGGTTGACCGATCATCATCAGTGCAATCCTAAAATGTGTACAACCAGATAAAATGATGCAAAGTATTTAAAATGTTGACTAAGGTTATAAAAAGTTATAGGTTATACTCACTTAGAATCTACATGCTAACCACCAAGGTAAAAATATCTGGGTAAAAACCCTTTACAATTGATCCGTCATCGGAACATATGAAAAAGATGTGAATTATAACATGGATGAATAAAATATCCAATGTTTTTCGCCCGAGGTACCAATAAGCTCTATCTGACAAGTTCACATCATGGCTGTACGGAAGCAAGTGATTTTGATCACGGAAATTCTGAATGGTGACATGACAGGAATGACAGTTCCACAGGAAGTTATAATTTCCCTGTTGTTTTGTGATATTTATTGTAAAATTTGTTAAATTAATAACAATAAAAACAGTCGTTCCCACTGTGGTAAATAGTCTGTAAAAATGGAAATAGACTTGATGTAAATGTTAAAATATTGTAATGGAGGAAGTAGGCAAACCACATTACACATAATACAGAAAACTTAATAAACATTATCAAACCCTTTATATGTGATATCTAGGGCTTAGAAAAGCAGTTGTGTGTTTATTTAAAGTTATCAAATATATTAGAATAATTGGAAGTTGTTATAGTGTGTGGAAGTACCATAAAAAATCACTGTGTGGGTGACAAAGGTGTAGAACTGTTTTCTGATCTGGGAGGGATATATAATACAAGCGAAGATACATGCCACCATTTCTCAAGATCCCTGCATATCGCCTGGAACTCTAAGGGTTCGACAAAACAGACCAATATATGAGATAGCTAACATAGGGGAGAGGGGTGGTGTTATAAATTTATGAGAATATAATTAAAATGTAACATGAACGGGACCCAGAAAGAGTAGTGAGACTATTAAATTTAGTTACAGTATGATTATATGGGGTGGATATAATTAAATTATTGATGAAAATTTAGAGATGAAACAATAATAATAATAATAATAATAATAATAATAATAATAATACATTAAAACAAAAGCTCTCCGTTTATTCAGGACGACTAAGGAGGTACAAAGTTAGTAACAACCGCAAAAGCGACAATGTTCTTTTTGAAAGTTCTGAAAAGGCGTTCTATCGAAAACTCAATTCCACTGTAGAACGTGTCGATAAGACTTACCCAAGCCAAGAAGAAATTCATGAGTTTTGGGGAAATCAACTTTCCACGCCAGCTGCTCTTAACAGCAATGCTGGATGGATAGAAGATACGACACAGAACTGCCAACACTACATTACCACCCTTTACGAACCCTTCACCATTGAAGAAGTCTCAAATACCATCAAAGAGCTTCATAACTGGAAATCTCCTGGACCAGACGGAGTCCAAAACTTTTGGCTCAAGAAGTTTTGGAGTGTTCATGAATGCTTATCAACACTAATTAATCATGTAATTTCTAATCCGCAGGATATACCATCATTCCTAACTCAGGGAACCACTTATTTAATTCCGAAGGATCAAAATAACACCCAAGATCCAGCCAAATACCGCCCAATTACTTGTCTTCCAACTTTGTATAAATTGGTCACATCCTGTGTAGCCCGGCGTATCTACCAACATTGTGCTCTGAACAATATCATAGAGCCTCAACAGAAAGGATGCGCTAAGGGTTCCATGGGTTGCAAAGAACAACTCATCATCGACTCAGTGATTTCTAACCAGGCATATTCCAAAAAGAGGAATCTTTTTACTGCCTTCATTGATTACAAGAAGGCCTTTGATTCAGTGCCGCATGAATGGCTTATAAATATATTGAGAATATATAAAGTCGATGATAATATAGTGACATTTTTAGAGCATATAATGACGGAGTGGAAGACTAGAATTCACCTTCAAATACCTGGTGAAAATAACATCGAAACTGAAAATATCGCAATCAGCCGGGGCCTGTTTCAAGGAGATTCGTTGAGTCCACTGTGGTTCTGTCTAGCTATGAACCCACTATCTCAGCTATTGAACTCCACAGACGCAGGTTTTAGCATCAAAAATAACAACAATGTGGTGGCGAAGCTTAATCATTTATTGTATATGGATGATTTGAAATTAATGGCTTCCACTCGAAACCAACTCGATGAGATGCTAAAAACTGTAGAAACCTTTTCTAATGATATTAGCATGCACTTCGGACTAGACAAGTGCCGTATTTTAAATATAGTCAAAGGAAAAGTACAGCCCGGAGGATTCGATATGCAAAATGGCCAGAACATCGAGGCCATGGGTGAAAACGATATGTATAAATATCTTGGAGTAAAGCAAGCGCGGAGAATTGACCATAAACAAATAAAAACAGAGATAACTACTGAGTTTATACGAAGGGTAAAACAGCTGCTTCGCTCACACCTTAATAGTAGAAATTTGTTTAAGGCACTAAACACCTACGCATGTTCCGCGCTTAGCTATTCATTTGGCATTGTTAAGTGGACAAAAACGGACATAGAAAATCTTCAGCGAAAAGTAAGAACGCACCTCACAAAGGCACAAAAACACCATCCAAAAAGTGCAGTAGAAAGAACGACATTACCGCGGAATTTAGGAGGAAGAGGACTTATGGATATAGGTGAGCAATTAGACAAACAAATTGCTAATTTAAGATCTTATTTTCAGATGCAGGCTGAAACATCTACTCTACATCGCGCTATCTGCGCAGTAGATGACACAACACCGATAAAACTGAGGGAAGCAGAACTGCGCATAAACCACCTTACTAAGGACGAAAAAGTGCGCGCCTGGATGGGTAAACCTCTGCACGGGCGACATCCCAATGAGGTCAGCCAAGATTATGTCGACAATATAGCGTCGAACTACTGGTTGACATCAGGAAAGATGTTCCCTGAAACGGAGGGTTCATTACTGGCCATTCAGGATCAGGTTATACCAACCAGAAATTACCTGAAATATATCATCAAAGACCCTCATGTTCAAAACGACAGATGCCGATATGGATGTCAAGCCCAAGAAACCATCCAACATCTTACAGGGGGCTGCCAGGCATTTGCTGCAACTGAGTACAAGGAACGGCATGACGCAGTGGGAAAAATCCTTCATCAGGAGATAGCTATCAAGCTGGGACTTCTTCAAACCGACCATCTCCCATATTATCAATACGTCCCTGAGAGTATGCTTGAGGATGGCAACTACAAGCTATACTGGGACCGCACTGTTCTCACAGACCAAACAGTGGCGCATAATAGACCAGATCTCGTATTAGTCAATAAATTAACGAGGCAAACAACCCTCATTGATGTGGCGATTCCTAACAACAATAATTTACGAACTAAATTTACTGAAAAGATCGCCAAGTACAGAGATCTGGAAATTCAAATACGGAGACAATGGAGAATGCAAAGTACCCAGACGATACCGATTATTATGTCTACTACTGGAGTCATTCCCAAGACCCTCCTCGAAAGCATAAAAAAGCTGGGTCTTAATGAACATCTTTATAAGACCATGCAGAAAGCAGTACTACTCGCAACGGCCAGGTGTGTACGAAAATTTTTGGGAGATACACCTGCATACCAAGTCACCTAGGGCTCGATAACACGGAAAGAGTCCCACCAGAGCTCAATCCTTTTGATACCGTAGGTATCTGGGATGAGTCAATTTTCCCCTTAGAGGGAGTGTGAGCCGTATGGCTAAATATGTAAGTATAATAATAATAATAATAATAATAGCATTTATTGTCCAACAGAATCCATTTACAGGACAAAATATTACACAAATAAAAAAATTAAATAAAATATTAGTAATTCATAGGTATCGATAATAACAAAAATTTTACAAAACTAAATTTGAACCTAAAGAAATAAATTATTAATCACCTAGGTAGATCTTGGCCATAGAAATCAGTTGCTTTAAACTGCAGTTAAATATATCGCAGTAAATACTTAAGGCATTATAATAGCTGCGCATGACGAATAGAGGAGAATTTAACATAAGGTTAGTTCTAGCTTGTGTATTTCTGAACGTAATCGAATTTCTTACTGGATAAGACGGAACGTTAAAATTTATTTGTCGAAGGATATCAGGGCTGTCAATGAGATTATGTAGTAGCTTGTACAGGAATACCAGGGAGGCATTAATTCGTCTAGATTCTAATGAAACTACGTCCAAACCGCTACATAACTCATTATTGCTGATACCCCTCGTAGGATATATACCATTAATTTTATAAGACAAAAATTTTAAAAATTTACGCTGAACCCGTTCTATAATTTGGATGTGTACATCATAAAACGGTGACCAAATGATAGAGGCATATTCCAGTTTACAGCGTACAAAAGTGTAAAACAGTAATTTAATGGCCTTAGTATTAGTGAGATTTCGACTATTTCTAATTATAAATCCATAAGATTTAAGTGCTTCTCTAACCTTTACATTAACATGTTCAACAAAAGTGAGTTTGTGATCAAATATAACTCCAAGGTCTTTAATTTTAGTCAAACGTTCCAGTTCATTGCCATCAATAATATAAGGATGGTATATAGTAGACTGTTTCCTGGAATAACTAACCACCTTGCACTTATTGGCATTAAGATTCAGATGATTTTCTTTACACCATTCATGTACGAGATTCAGTTCACTCTGCAGAAAATGACAATCGTTAAGGTCGCTTATCAATGAATAAATCTTTAAGTCACCAGCATAACATAAACATGGTGCAGAAATAGATTCACACAGATCGTTAATAAATAACAAGAACAATAATGGACCTAGATTAGAACCTTGTGGAACCCCTGAAGAAGCAAGGTACTTTGCCGATGTGTAATCATTGTAAGAAACAAACTGCGTTCTATTTGATAAGTAAGACCTCATAAAAGTAACAGCATCCTCAGAAAGACCAAAGTGGTATAATTTAGAAAGCAATACTCCAGAAACGGTATGTATGTGGGTGATGATAGCAGCTGTTGGTTTGTGTGTGTATAATTGGATAGATGATAGTGGTTGATGGATAGAACTGAATAAGGAAAGAAAATCATTATGAATTGTGTCAAATCAACTGTAAATGTGGCTATGTGAAAGCGATAGAAGTAATAAAGAGGTGAAAAGTACTATTGTAATTAAAAAGAAGTTAAGAAAAAAGTGGTCGATGAAGTGGATGGAAGTCCCGGTTAAACGAAACATGGCGGTTGACACAATTTGCGCTTTTTTGTTTTTCTCTGACTATTTCCAGGTCCTCGTACAAGTCCAACTTCAGAAAGTCTCTTTGTGGGATATTGTGTAGAAGACAAACATCATCTGGGATGTTCAGAGTATGATTTTTCTCTTTGAGATGTTGTGAGAAGGTAGAGGTATTCTCTCTTCTGATGTGTTCAAGAGAGCGAGAAGCAAGTTATCTACAAGTTCTTCCTATATAGGTGGCATCACAGTCAGAACATTGTAGTTTGTAAAGACCACTACGATTCATATAATTGATAATATCTTTGGTGTTAGATAGAGACTGTCCTATGTTGTTGGATACCTTAAAAGAAATTTGAACGTTATCTACTGATCTTTTTATAATATTTGAAATATCCCCAGATAGTCGATCTTCGTGAAAAGGTATGGAAGCATAAGTAGGTTTGGTTGTCAAATCCCTAGGGAACGCGGCATGTCGTAAGACCCTGAGCTGTCTTTTATGTATGAGCTTGCTTATGATGTGTGGATCGTATCCGTTGTTGAAAGCAATTTGACGTATTATATTTAATTCTTTATTGTAGTTGGATTGTGATAAGGGGATGGTTTCAAGACGGTGTATGTAACTATGAAAAGCAGCAAGTTTGTGTGACATTGGGTGGTTGGAAGATGATGGAATAACATGGTCGGTCTGTGTTGGTTTCCTGTAGATACTGAATTCGAAGTGGTCATTTAATCTGGTAATAGTAAGGTCAAAAAATTGATTGATTGAGAAAACTCTAATTCCATGGTAAATTTAATGTTGGGGTGGATTTGGTTGATTCTAGAAAGTAATGAGTCAGCTGTATTTGAGTTACCTGAGATGATCAGAAAACAATCATCGACATAGCGAAACCAATGGAGAATTTCAGGATTTTTCATGATATGTACGGATTCTAAATGATCCATAAAAATGTCAGCTAGGAGAGGAGATAGGCAACTACCCATGGCTAAGCCATCAGGTTGTCTGTAATATTTATTGTTGAATACAAAGGAGTCTTGAGCTAGACAAAATTGTAGTAATTGAATAATTGAATTGGTGGTAGACATGGTAATGGAATTTGCTCTTAGAAGAGAATGTACCAGATTAATAGTTTCTTGTTTTGGGACTGAAGTAAAAAGATTGCTAACATCAAAAGATAGCATGGTAATGTTTGGACGAAGCTGAATTTGTTGGAGATTGTTGACAAGGTGACTTGTGTTTTTGACTGAGAATCGAGGGGTGAAGTTCGTCAAGTTGTGAATGAGATTAAGAATAAATTTTGAAAGAATGGAAACAGGAGTGTTTATGAAGCTAACAACTGGACGAAAGGGAATTCCCTCTTTATGTATCTTAGGTAAACCGTACAGTCTGGGAGTTAAAGGATTACTGGGAATTTTGTAGTAAGGTGCAAATTGTTCAGAAAAAAATTCTGTAAAAGGTTTAAGGTTATCTTTGAGTTTGTCAATGAATTTTTTGGAAGGATCTTCTGGAAGTGACCAGAAATTATTATTAGAAAGAAAGGTAGTGACTTTATCATTATAAATAGTTTGGTCTAGAATTACCAGACAATTGCCTTTGTCTGCCTTGCTCAGGGCCGCGCCAAGGCTTTCAAGCGCCCCGGGGCGAGTCATTTTAGGCGCCCTTTTTGCCCTCCCTTTGTCAGTAGTTTTTTGCTACTTAGTGAATCGGTATACGGTATTCGCTTCGTGCGTGAGCATATGGTGGGAGTTTCTCTTGAAACGATGCCAGCGTGAGTAGTGGCGAAATATGACAATTGTGGAGCTGTCTTTGTATTGTCATTGTTTTTATAACAAATTTGATCAAAAATGGTAAATAATTGTTACCTATTTATTATATGCGTAACGTCAAACAGGTCTTCTTTGGTCTTCTTCGCTCTTCCTCTCCTATTCCTTCCAGGGTTTACTCGACGTTAAACATGACTAAATCATTTTAACCTATGCTCCTCATTATGGCATCAATTATTGGTATCACCCCTAGACTTCCCTTAATATACTCATTCCTAATTTTATTCTTTTTTGTTACTCCACTCATCCATATAAGCATTCTCATTTCCGCCACATGCATTCAATGAGCTTCTTTCTTTTTAACTGTCATTCAGTTACGTACATCATAGATGGCTGTTTTATAGAATTTTCCCTTAGCTTCATTGGAATTGTTTTGTCACGCAGCACACCACTCGCTTCCTTCCACTTCATCCATCCAACTCTAGTTCTACTACGTGCATCTCCATCTATTTCCCCATTACTCTATAATGCCGATCATAGATACTTAATACTATTATACTTCTCACAATCATTGCACCAGTCAAAGATATCATTTTATTTCTAGTAACTCCATTTGAATAAACATTCCAAATAATCTGTTTTTGTTCTACAAACTTTTAAACCTTTTTCCTCGAGAGCTTGTCTCCACTGTTCCAGTTTTTGTTCTAAGTCGCTTTCACTATTTCCTACTAACACTACGTCATCAGCATACATTAAGCACCACGGAATGTTACACTCTATAGTTTCGCTGTTTTCTAATCTAAAACTCATGAGAATACATAAGGACTAAGCACTTAGCCTTGGTGCAATTCTACTTTCACATAAAACTTATCAGTCTCTCCCACACCTGTCCTAACACTAGTTGTTGCTCCTTCATACATATCCCTCACAATATTTAAATATTCACCGAGGACTTCATTTTTATTGAGTGCCCACCACAGAATCCCTCGAGGAACTCTATCATATGCTTTCTTAAGATCAATGAATACGATTTATGAGCGTTGGTATCTTTATTTCTGTATTTTTCTGTTGTTGATCTGCCCTACATAAAGCTAAATTGAACTTATCCCTCTATCAATTACTCTCTCCCATATTTTCATGGTGTAGTTAAGTAGTGGCCCTGTAGTTTGTATATTGTTGTATATTTCCCTTGTTTTTGTAGACAGGTACTAGTATACTGCTTCTCCATTCGTCTGGCATTTGTCCAACTTCCATAATTCTATTAAATAAACCTGTTAGCCTACTTGTTCCTGTCTCTCCTAACGCTTTCCACATTTCCCCAGGAATATCATCTGGTCCAACTGCTTGTTGTTGAATTCTTCATTTAACAAACTGTCAAATGGTAGTCAAACTGTGTCGCGTCAGTCATGCACGGAGCGAATACCTACAAACTATTTTTTATGTGTTAGGGAAGTAATATCGGTACTGATAAATTATTATGAATATACTATAAATATTTACAAAAAACAACGATTACATATAAGAGAACAAAATTTGTTCTCTAAAATGTATATTTAATATATAGTTCAGTTTAATGAGAGAAGTAAGGGTTCGTACACTTATGGGATCAAAATAATACTAACTGCTATTTTTATATTTACCTGCGATTGGTAAGTTTTCAATTTTACAAATTAATAAAATATTGCTAATATTTCTGGTAATTTCGGTATTTTCAAAAAAATTTTTTTGGCACCTACCGGCGCCTTTTCGAATACGGCGCCCGGGGGCACTGCCCCTGTTCGTCCTTATGGACGGCGCGGCCCTGGCCTTGCTAATTATAATAAGAGCCATATCATTTATATCCGTATATCATTTATTTTTATTATTTCTTTATGTTCATTATTACCGGTTTAATATATTTAATATTTGACAGCAGTGTAAGATACCTGGGAGAAAGATCGAAGATCATTTTCATGGCGCCCATGATTTGTTAGTTTTATTTAGTTTGTTCGTCTTTAGAATTTATTCATCTTCATTCATTTCAGTACATTATTCGTATTTTATTATTTCACCTTTTATTCATCATTACTATCCACTTAGAGCTACTGTTCTTCGACAGGCATGCAAACGAGCCGTATCCATCCTTGAGTGTCAAGTTGTTCTCTTGCATCTCTTGCTAGCCAACTCTATTCCGTTTGCCTCTGTCTCTTCATACTTCTCTGTCTCCCACTTCTACGTCTATCCCTTTTAATACCCCTTTCTTCACTTCTACATCCTTCCACTTTCATCCTCTTCAGTACTACTGCAAAATAGTATTTTTTTCTACTGCGGCTTCTCAACCTAGAAGCCACTTCACTCTCTTCTTTACATCCAATCTCTCTTCATTCTTGTCCCATTAGCTGACAGTTAGTTTCTTTTTCTGGTTCCTTACTTCTATTGGAGTATGTCTTTCTTTTTACTTTCACTCCAACAGAAGTTTTCTTTTTGTTACATTGGCATGATATATTTGATGATTTTGTTATATTGGTATGATATACAGATAATATAATAATAAGAGCCAAACCAGACGGGCCACTCTGCAGCGCTATTCTGTGGATCCACAAAGCAGCTTCCGATGATTGGCCGTGGGTTCTTATGCGAAGTGGACGTTACACCCCAGACGAGCGACGGTGGCCAGCCACAGTCGCCGAGCCTCACTGCTAGTGGCGTCCACTAGTGGCAAACACCATTCAGACGGATCACTTTTGTAGCTGCCGCAAATATTGACGAGAGTTTACATGTTGAGCACTTAAAATGAATTTTGATTCCGAAAGATCCGGCTATATGGGATATAAGAATAAAAGGGTATAGTTATAGGGCATTGAAAGGAAAAGCGTGGACGAGATCTTTGAATTATTTGTTCCTGATTTTAGAGAAGGTAGCCCTATCGAAAAGAATAAATCCGGTAAACAATATTTTCTCTATTTATATATACATTTACCATTTACTGTCCCGATTTGGACTTTCATAAATATGGTAAGCCTACCTATAATATGTTATAGTGTATTTAACACAATAAGTATAACTTTATAAAATAAACACAAGACACAATATATTAAGTTATAAATAAATTCCAATAAACACAGCAAATACGCTAATGTCACTGTCATTAAAAATGATAAACGTCAAAATTCATAATAAACATGGTATAAAAGTAAAAAATATACTGACGCATTGTTACACCTAAAAATCCTTTAAAAAATTATCGAAGTTAATCATTGATATAAATTACAATAATTATCTGTATAAAATAAACAAGTTTAACTAATTTTACTTATTAAATAGGCCATTCATCACATGAACCTAACTTCAGCCCGTGAGTAAATTCAGCCTGTGAGTAATGAACTATTACTCACGGGTAAAGTAATGGGTGCTATTATCGATTCAAAAATAGTGAATAATGAGCATGTTATTAAACGGTCGTAGAAAAATGATATTAAAAATAAAATTTTGTAAAAGCCTAACTTTAAATTTTAAACACACGTATACATTATACAAAACTGATATGGCAACAATGTTACGCTAGGTTATTAGTATGATACAACTGATCCCAAAGATGGCATAACCCAGACATACAAAGTGAAAGTTATCCTCCAACACCAAATTGTTCTATATGGAGGGTGAAAAGTAAAGGTTTTCGACACTTTTTACATTTTTTGGGCAATTGATGATGATTTTGGGTGGTGAGGTTGGCGGTTCTTCAAGGGCTTATCACTAACATACCATCGGCCACTGAAATAGCAAATTTTATTTACAAAATAAAATCCTGTTGAAGAAAATTTCTTTTATCAGTAATAATATTATAAATTGCCGAGAAAATATAGAAAGTATCGAAAACCTCCAATTTTCACCCTCCGTAATTCTGAAACCGTTGATTTTATAACAATTATGTATAGGACCTTTTTTGTTTTAAATGTTATGTAGAACATTTGTATATAGAACAGTGTTTACGCTAAAGTATAGTTTTAGAAATATTGACGAAAAACTTATAAAAACTACTAATTTACAGACTTCTCCCCCATTTCTCCCCCAAACCGGACGCTCAAAATGGGTGTAACTTTTTACTGAACAATATGTGGACTATATAGAACAATTTGGTGTTGGAGGAAAACTTTTACTTTAGATGTTTGGGTTAGGCCTTTTTTTGGACCAATTTTACCTCCGTAACTTTGGAACCGTTCATTTTAGAAGGATTATTCATAGAGCCTTTATTATTTCAAATTTAATGTAGAACATTTTTGTATAGAAGATTGTTCATGCTAAACCGCATAGTTTTAGAAATATTGACGAAAAACGTAAAAAACTACGAATTTACATATTTCTCCCCCCTCTCTCCCCCAAATACGATGCTCAAAACTTTTTCTGAACACTCTGTGGACCATATAGAACAATTTAGTGTTGGAGGATAACTTTCACTTTGGATGTCTGGGTTTGGGTCTAGTTATACCATACTATATTTTCATTGCCCCAAAATAATCATTGACCTCAGATTTTGTCAATTTGAAATATTATATTTATTTATGAAAGTAAACAAAATTGACCAACGTTCAACGTGATTTAAAAAATTATTAAATTTTTCAATTGTTATACATTAATTTTTAATAAAATATGTCACAAAACAGATCGAACGAAAACGACACATATTTTAAATATTACTAAATGATTCAATATTCGCAAAGTGTATTCTATCTATAAGGCGCATTTTAGAATTTCATAATATTACAAGCTCTCCATTAAAAAGCAACAGTTGAAAACTGAGAATGTGAGTTTACATGAGTAACCTGGATTCGCTTTTCTCCGGTCCTCCCTAGCTCCATCACAGCCTAATTACCTCCAAATACAATCGACGATTTAAGTTAAGAACCTCCAACTAAAACAGTATACGGGAGTATTGGTTTGCGCGCATGTTACCTGTATATTGATTTACGGAAAGGTACATTTTGGATCTACGCCACACGATTTCCCAGTCTGTCTCAGTTTCCTACACTATGTTGTTGTCTCTACACAATTAGCGAGACTCTAAATTTAGATCGGACCTCCCCTCTCTAAAAGAGAGTATTCCAAAAAGATAGGGAAATTATGATATCCTTTTTTGGGCTTAGGAACTTTTTAAACTATTTATAATTTTTAAAAGTTCATTTGTGTATGTTTTTTTAATATATTTTTTTTCTTCTTCTTCTACCGCACAACAGCCCAAATTGAGCCTTGGCCTCCTTTATTTTTTGCCTCCACCCTTGTTTGTCTTTGGTTGCTCTTCTCCATACACGGACTCCTAAAAGTGCTTGTGCGTCGCTGCTTACTGTGCCTTCCCAGCACTTTCTTGGCTTTCCAACCGGTATCTTTTCCTGCATTCTAGCGTTCAGTGCTCTTTTTGGTAGCCTATCCTCTCCCATTCTTATCACATGTGCGGCCCATTGCAATCTTTGCTTTCTAATAAAGTCTGAGAAGGATGTTTCCTTATACAGTTGATAAAGCTCGTTGTTGTATCTAATTATGAAGACTCCGTGTAACAAAAAGAAGAAAACTTCTGTTGGAGTGAAAGTAAAAAGATATACTCCAACAGAAGTAAGAAAAAAAAAAGACTAAGTAACTAAATAGTTGTGGCTGAAAAGAAGATGTAGTGGGTGAGTGTAAAGAAAAGGATGAAGTGACTTCTACGTTGAGAAGCCGCAATAGGAAAAATAAAAAAAAAATACTACTAAAGTGCAGTAGTACTGAAGAAAGGGGAATTAGAAGGGATAGAAGTAGAAGTGGGAAGAGACAGAGGCAAACTGAATAGAGTTGGCTAGCTATAGATGCAAGAGAGCAACTTGACACTCAAGGATGGATACGGCTCGTTTGCATGCCTGTCGAAGAACAGTAGCTCTATATAGATAGTAATGATGACTAAAAGATGAAATAATAAAATAAGAATAATGTACTGAAAATGAATGGAGATGACTAATGACTAAAAACGAACAAAATAAATAAAACTAACTAATCATGGGCGCCATGAAAATGATCTTCGATCATTCTCCCAGGTATCTTACACTGCTGTCAAATATTAAATATATTAAACCTGTAATAATGAACATAAAGGAGTAATAAAAATAAATGATATACAAAATAAATAAACATTTATTAAAATGAACTACCAGATTTTTAACAATCTCTGAGTTAAACAAGTTCATATTATGTGACTCTAACATGACAAAAGTTTGCAAAAGTTATGTTCAACCTAAGATAACAACAATGTTACCTGTTACAAAATTACAGGTATAAGTACCTTTCACTAACATATAGGGTACAAAATTACATAAGTCTTCTACCAAATGGTTATAGTACGCCTGCTACGTACAACTAAAGGAAACTGACAAAGATGAAAATACTACAAATAAATAGGCCCAAGCCTCACTAAGGGAAAATACAATAATGAATAAATAAAGTTAAATATACAATTGACTAAAGTAGAAATGAAGTTGAGATAAATACCGACGATGACCTAAATTAACCGAGCAAATGGAATAAAGCGAATAACAGTAAAATATTTGGGAAACAAGCTAGTAATATTAAAAAATAAATTTACCCGAATTACATAAACCAATATCAAAGCAATAATAAAGTATTAAAAACCTAATTTTCTCTAGGCTTATTCCTGTGCACAAGAAGTTACCGTAGATACAAAGTTTGGGAACCAAATAATCTAATATACAAATATGTCAAAAAAAAACCAGAGGTAACCTAAATCTGGAAAAAACATAGTGTATTTAACAGATAGTCTGAAATATAAAAAAACCAATAGTTACTAAAACACCTCACTAAATGTTCCCAAACGAGGTTGCGGTTGCATCCTAGAAAATGATGCACCAGGATGGTGCGACCCCATGACTCCTGTAGGTCCAGGTGCCAAGACGAAAATTGAGCTGGAACGCTCCCATAGCTTGCTCCCAAATAGACATACTCCCAATGGTGACTTGGCCGTGGCTGCAGTGGTTTCCCTAGGTGGTCAAAGGGCTACGGTTTCATGTTAGGGTTTCTTCCAAATGGCTAAAAACATTCCCAGTTTTATTTCCCATTTTAAACATGAGCAAAAAGTAAAGGGAAGAAGAAATACTTTTTAGAAGCAATAGTATAGAAAAACCGGCCATTAAAAATGGAACAAAAAACCAATCTCAGGTAACCTTGAACTATTTTAAGTGTGAAGACATGAATAAATGACACTGAAATGATTTATTTGAGGAAATATCTGTAAAAATATCTTGAATTTATAAAATATTGGATGTTCAATAAATTTAAAACCTACAGAGAAATGGTAATTATTTCCAATATTAATTTGAGGACTTCAAAAATGTTTGGTTATGTAAAACCAAAAACCCCATTAATATAAAGATCGATATAAAGATAATATAAAGATCGAAATCATCTACACCCTTCCCTTAATAGATTGACTAAGAAAGTTTAACAATGGGACTAATATTTTAAATATTCCACAACAAAAAACACATGACAATGGCTAATTAAAAAATTATTACAAAAAAAATAAATCTCACCGAATGATTCCTATTAGGCTCCAACAGGAGTTGTCACACACATGTCTCCCTAACTCCAGACAACCCTTGCTGGTAACTTTTTACTTAAAAAAACTGGATTGATGTTATAAAATAAGGTGTATGGAACTCATTCGCCATTTCATGGTACCAGTACCAAGTACCAAACCAACCCACTTAATTAGCAGCCACAAACCAAGTGACGAACGAGCGACGTTTCTCCGCCAAGGTGAACGTCAAATTCTCTCAGAAAACGAAATCATTCTCGATAGGTGGAGTACGTTCCATCACCGAGGTATGACGTCACCCCAGTAGTCCTATACGAGAAATTAGAGAATTTAAATGGAGACCGAGGGAAAATAATTATAATAATAATTAAAGAGCTAATTTTGTAACGTGACCGTTACATCCGTTTTTCCTCACAGGTTCTAGTATTATCGTCAGTACTTTCCTTTTGAATGTGTCGAGTTTGTTTTTGGATGTTTCTTTCAGGGCCCATGATTCATTGCCATAGCCATGTTATTGGTCGAATTAAGTTTTTATAGATTCTCATCTTTGTATGTCGGTGGACACTTTTAAACCGAAATATATGTGAGAGAGCAAAATGAGCTCTGTTTGCCTGCGTTATTTTCTTCCGTATTTCTCCATCTTCTGATCTGTCGGCATATTTTTCTACTACCAGGGATGTAAACTTTTTGATGTTCTACTCATAATATTAATATCATCGGCATAAGCGTCCAGTTGATCCGTTCTGTTGGTCAGTAGGTTTCCTCGTCCACTTTGCATTTGTGTAACCGCATACTCCAGGTCAGGTTAAACAATGTTGAGGCCAGCCTATCTCCGTGCTTAAATCTCTGCGAGATTTTGAAAAAGTCTGTCCGGTGGTTTTGTACTCCTACACATGCCTAAGTGTTATCCATTGTGGCTTTAATGCGTCTAATTAGCTAGTGTGGTATTGCCAATTCAGCCAATATATAGTATAGTCTGTTCCTTTTTACTGAGTCGTATGCCTGTTTGAAGGCTACAAACACGTTGTGAACACCAATTTCGTATTCCCATGATTTGCTCAAGACCTCCTTGGCTGTAAATATTTGATCCATTATTGATCTTCCCCATCTGAAACCCGTCTAACACTCTCCAATAAAATTTTCTGCTAGTGGTTGGAGCCGCTGGTTTATAGTATACGTGAGGACTTTATATGTTGTACAGTAAAGAAATTCCACGGTAGTTTTTGCATTGGAGTTGCTCTATTTTTTTATAGATCTGGCATACTATACTTTTCTTCCAGTCATCGAGTATTTTCTCTTCTTGCCATATGTCTTTGATGAGCGCGTGGATTGCCATATGACTTGCTAGGTGGTCGCCACCTACTTTATACTGTTCTTCTGGAATTTCGTCAACTCCCAGGGCTTTATTTTCTTCCATAAATTTTTAATTGTGTTCCACTAATTATCTTAGATATCTCTCATAATCATAGCTCTGTTAACACCGCAATACGAAGATTTCTTGAACTTTTTTTCCTTCGTATCTTCGTTTTCTTCTTAGTTTTCTATCGTCCACTGTTGGAAATAGGCCTCTCCCAACTCTTTCCATCGATCTTTATCCTGAGCAATCTGCTTCCTATTTGATTCGGCTGTCTTTTTAATTTCATCTACCCATATCATCTATGATCTTCCTTTTGGTCATCTACCTTTGTAGGGTCTACAATGTTGTATTGTGGCATTCCAACGTTGATCTTTTGTCTAGCCGTATGGCCTGTACAATTCGTTATTTGACTTGCCATATTTATTGGTGGTCTTTTGGATTCTAGTCTTGGTTTTTCTGTCACTTAGTAGGTCTGTAATGTCGGTGTTAATGGTAGCATTGAATTGTTTTGACACCTTCTATGTTGTACTTTTATTCCCACAAGCCGTCTTGATTCTTGTCGAGCAATTTACAAGACCTGAAGCCAAGCTCTTGATGTTGATCTAATAGTACCAGATATTTGCCGCATAGTTTGGTTCAACTGCGAGTTTAACATTGATGTATCTCTGTGCCACACTGGTGGGTAGTATTCTACGTTTGAGTAAACCATGGCGCTGATTCTGATGAACTTCTGCTAATTCTCCTCATGGGGAGTTTGAAAGTTTTATAATATTGTTTTGAGTTCTGATTTTGGACAATAATTTTTACATGTACAGTTTTAAATGTCAAATTTCGATCAAGGGTGGCGCCCGGGGATCTTTGTGTTGGGCTGTGGTGGTGGAATCCAACTCCTTCACATTCCACGTGGATTTTTTGGTTAACTTGTCGGTTATTTAGATGGAAGACGCTCACTTCTGTTTTTGTCAGTTTCAGCCCGTCACCATTTTTTAAAATAAATTGCTAACTAAGTATTTCCAGATATGTTGTTCCACTATGTTGTTTTCTCTACACAATGGACATCCTAAGTCTTGACGTCACAAAATTGGGAGGAGCTTATATTTGGCTAAAAACAATTTTGTTTATAATGTTAAACACTCATAAGGAATTTTTAATTTATGGTTTACGTGGTTTGTGTGACAAAATAAGACTTTTCATTTAGGTATTTATTTAAAGAAACGTACCAATTAAGAGATTTTTATTCGCTTTTGCCCAGGTGAGTTAATTTAATGCAATGATTAGTACGTACACAGTTTTGAGGTTATGTTTATTTTCAATCACTAAGGAATAAAAACCACCTGAGCAAAAACGAATAAAAATCTCTTAATTAACACGTTTCTTTAACGAAATACCTAAATGAAGTCTTATTTTGCCACACAAAGCACATAAATGAAAAATTCCTTATGACCATTTAACGTTGCAAACAAAATTGTTTGGAGCCAATGTAAGCTCCTCCCAATTTCGTGACATTTGTGACGTCAGACTTAGGCTGTCCATTAGCGAGACTCTAAATTTAGATCGGACGTCCCCTCTCTAAAAGAGAGTATTCCAAAAAGATTGGGAAATTATTATGATATCCTTTTTTGAGTTTTTAAACTTTTTGTTTTGAGTTTTCCTGTTTAAACTATTTATAATTTTTAAATGTTCATTTGTGTATGTTGTTTTAATCTTCTTCTTCTTCTTCGGATGCACATCCACTAATGGATTTTAGCGATAACATTTTCCGTTAACTCTCTGTTTCTTGCAATGCGTATCAGAGATTGTATATGGTTAATCCCTGTCCATTGCCTAAGTTGAAGGAACTGGTAAAAGAGCCGTAACAGAGGCCCTGCAGCATGAAGCTTGCGGGGGGCCCCAATATATCAGGGGCCCCATTTTGTCGTCTAATATAACATAAAATGTAAAAATGTGTTATTGATAAATTATTTTAAGCTTGAATATGCAACGTTTTTAAGCAGTGCCTGGAAATCTTCAAAAGCTTCCCTCGATTCCATTTAGCAAACAATGCAGAAAAAAGTCCAACCAAAATCGCTTACTCTAAAAACGTTATCGGTGACTAGGTGATCGTCCAGATCTCAATTTGTGCTTGGTGTAAAGCAGAACTACATGACAATTTTAAAAATACTGTCTAAAATAATATTAACTACCACAGATTGTGAGTAGAGAATGACAGCTAATAATTTACTTACTTAATCCAGAACTCTTCTACTCTTCCGTGTGAGTTAAGCTAATAATTTAAAAAAAAAAAAAGTAAAATGAAACAGTTTGAATTTGTGTTCCCGTCTATTTTACAAAATAAATTAGTACTTTTACATAACTGTAAAGAATTTTTATCAAATCTTTAGGCAAAACTATACGCCATTTCTACAAGGATCCAAAGATTTTTGCTACTAATTGTAGCTTTCCCTGTACTTTTAAAATCAAAAGGTTTGGTAGAGTTAAGAAGCATTTTGATTAATTTATTATTATATGATCAACGCATCTCAAACCCTGAAGAAATATAATATAATATTATAGAGTATGCGTGTTTTTCGGAAATCTCGATGTAGTCATTAATAAAATTCAAGCTGGATTTATAAGTAAGTAAAAAGTGAACAACGAGTTTAAAATCTTATATCCTAGAAGTTCAAATCGAATCCAGAAGTTTTTGCAGAAGCCAGTAAATCAGTTGCTGCGTACCCGTCACATTTAAGTGAGTTTTTGGAGCGACTGCAATTTTTTAGAAAATTATTAAGGGCACAGTTGGAATCGGCCAAGTTATGATGCAGCGAAAATTATTCTTATAGCTTTTCATTGCACTAGTACTTGCATACAACAGAAGTGTGTCATGCATGCATCTTGTTTTTAACTTCACCCAACTTCAACCCATCACGACCGCTAGTTTAGAGAGATTTTTTTTCCTAAACTTAAATTAATAAAACCATCTCTTCGTACTACAATGTCAGAAGCACGGTTATCTTGTCTAGCGCTGATAATTATTGAAAACGAAGTAGCCCATCAGATAGATATTAATAAAATTGTATATACAAAAGAAAGTTGTTCATCTCATAGAATAATACTATGTAATAATGTAATCATTTAAAGAGTCTAGGCGCAAAATTTCGGACTAATGCTTTTTCGAATCCTTAGAAAACTAATATTTTTTTTGAAAAGTTTAAACGCAGAATGAACGATTACATTATTGCCGAGGGCTGAAAGTCCCTTGGAATAAAAAAAAAGGTTTTTTTGAATGAGATATTTGAAATTAAAAATCATACTATATTTTCTCTTTTTTCACCCCTGTAACTTATTAAATTAAACGTTATAGAAGTTTTCAGGGAATTTTGGCCCTTCGGTCCTCGGTTGTTATAAACAGTGCATGAGTACACTAACACATATTGTATACGTTTCTGTTACACAAGTAGCCTTTAGTAATTTTTTAAAGGGGGTCCCATTTCCAATTCTGCGGGAGGGCCCCGACGTAGTTTTTTACACCACTGCTGGGCGCAACATTCATTCGCATGATGTGGCTTAGATACGCCGTCTTCCTTTTCTTGATGGTTTCGAAAAGTTGGCGTTCTTGGTTGATTCTTTTAAGGACATCTACATTTGTGACTTTCGCCGTCCATGCTATCTTTAGGATACGGCAATAGAGCCACATTTCGAAACCTTCTAATCTGTTTATATCCCTTGTTTTGAATGTCCAGCCCTCTACGCCATATAGCAGCACCGACCTTACGTAGAACTGAGTTAACCTTAGTCTCGGGTGAAGTTCGAAATTTGAGCAGGTCAGTACCTAAATTTTACGAAAGATTGTCGAGCTTGCTCAATTCGACATTTTACTTTTCTGGCCGATGCCCAGTCTTCAAAATGTCACGTTCTCAGTTATTTAAATTTGCTCACTCTTTCAGTGGACTTGGTATTCAATTTTTGGTGGAATTTTCAAGTGCATCCAAGTTTCTGGATATGATCATGAATTTGCATCATTTGAATCAATTCTGCCTGAGGTAAGGTGAGGAATGGGTGAACTGAGTAGCTCGGAAATCACTTTGCTGCAGCCGGTCCCAAGTATGGGTAAAAGAGGAGGGTTTAGCAGATGGTTAACTACCCACCCTCGGAAAAAGAAGCTAGTTATGAAAACTGCAACTTTGCCTTGGAACCGGACGGATAAACACAAAAAACGACAAATGCAATGTAAAAGGACTATGAATATCGGAACTTGGAACGTCCAGAGTTGGTACAGACCTGGAGCTGCCATGCCACATATGCTGTGGACCAACTGGAAAACATAGGAATGGATATACCTAACAGCAGTCCAAGAAATAAGATGGCCAGACGATAGAAATATAAAAATAAGTAAATCCACCATCTTCTTCAACGGTAACAAAAACGGAAGACATGAATTTGGAACGGGCTTTGTGATTAGAGACGACCTGGTACAGAATATACTAAATTTCAAACCTATAAACGAAAGAATATGCTATATCGGAATGAAGGGAGAACGATACAACATTTCGATCATCTCAGCTCATGCGCCAACGGAAGAGAAGGATGAAGATATCAAGGATGACTTCTACGACGCCCTAGAAAGAGTGATAGATACGATGCTCAAACAAGATATGCGCATACTCTGCGGAGATTTTAATGCTAAAATAGGCAAAGAGCCTAGTCTACACCCCACAATCGGTAAACAGAGTCTTCACAATATATCCAACGACAATGGCTTAAGACTCACAGAAACAGTTAATATGTTAATAAAGTCAACTATGTTTCTGTATAAAGACATTCATAAGCTAACCTGGATCTCAAACGACCATATTACGCGAAACCAAATTGACCACATCATTGTAGATGCCCGACATGGGAACAATATCATAGACGTAAGAGCCTCAGAGGAATAGACGGAGACAGAGATCGTTACAGAGCAAAAGTCAAATCCAGAATATCTAGCCACAAATACAACAAAACAACAATAAACCCACAATGGAACATGGACGAAATGCAGAACACAGAGAAACATCAAAAATATAAAGAACAACTTGAACAAACCTTGAACTCTAAAACAGTTTACACTGAAATAGAAAAGCTGTGGGAAACGGCTGCCGAAATAATAACCAAGACAGCTGACAAGATGTTTGGAAGGAGTAGGCAGAAGAGGGCAAAAACATGGTATGACGACGAATGTCGGAAAACCTGGAAAAAATACAAACAATAAGGAAGACATGGATACAACTACAAACAGACAAGAGTAAAAAGGAATACGACGACTGCCGAAAAGAAACAAGAAAAATGATACGCACAAAGAAAAGAAACTATGAACAACAAAAATATGAAGCTATCGAGAGAGACCGACCCAAATCAGGCTCCAGAGAATTCTATAAAGCAATCTCCACTGAGAAAAGATGACATAGAACCAATTCTATCCATACACTGAGAGACAATTAAGGCCATATGATAATCGACGATAAAGAACTAACAGAAGAATGGAAAGGATATTTCAGGGACCTTCTAAACATCATACAGGAAGAACAGTACAAAGAAGAGACCTATATAACAGCAGACATGCCCGTCGAAACTCCCTCTTTTGAAAAAACCCGAAAGGCCTTAACACTTTGGCCGCCACGCCAAACTAGTGGAGGGTTCCGTTGGGCCACGACTTTTTTTTTCTTTAAACTATCTCTAAATTACTTAATTAACATAGTAAACAACATTTTTGACAAAAAATATTAGTGCGCATGTGTGTTTGGTGTGTGTGCCAAAAATATACACGCGGCCTAGAGAATGGAAAATGTCTCTGTGCGCCACGTGTATACTTTTGTATACACATTTAGGAAGGGACTTCCCACGTAGGAAGGGACTTCCCACGTGTAACCTTGACGAAAACGTTGATGACCAGTAATTCTGGAACACGAGAGAGATCGTCAGTTGTAAAGAAACATTCGCAACGTGCTTTTACATTAATTATTGTGCATAATGTCTTACGAGAAAGAACAACGGAGATTGCAGAGTTTATGGGATGACAATATGAGCGATGATACCGAGGATCCATATTACAACGACTCAGATAATGACCCTGTGTACCAACAAGAGAGTTCGAGTACTGGCAGTAGTGTACTGACTTTCAACGAACCCAGAAAAAAAAGACGTAGGATTGAGAAGCTGGAACTTGAAGGTTAGTAATTTTTTTCTTTTGTATATATATTGTATAAAATTTGACATTTTATTTACCGATTGTTTCAAATCATCACTCGGGGAATTTTATTATTTACCAAAGTTAGAACATCAAAACGAAACTCAAGATTGTTTCTCAATAGGTAATAAAAATTTAGTATCAAATATTAAAAAACTCATAATAATAGTTATTATGAGTTTTTTATTATTATTGCGGTATGAATGAATCGTCAAAGATATCTGCAATTTTTTTCCGACTAACAATAACACAAGGAATATGAACTACCTAGCGTAAAACTTTCCTAACCATGTTTTTTTTGTTTCAGAATCTGAGGATTCTGAAATAAATGAGTCGTCAAATGAGGAAGAGCAAGATGTTGTGTCGGATTGGGGCGTAGTTGTTGGAGATCCCAAAGACTTTGATTTTGATGGGGACATTGGTCTGGTGAAAGAAGTACAAGATATGAAAGGTGAAGATATATTTGCTTACTATAAATTATTTCTTGATGACGAGCTAATAAATACCTTAGTAACCGAAACCAATTTATACGCGGAACAAGCCATAATAAAAGCCATTACGGAAGAGACTCTCATGCCGTCCTCTAGACTAAGTAAATGGACCAACGTGACGTGCGAAGAAATGTATTGTTTCTTGGGTTTTCTGCTATGGATGGGTTTAGACAAAAAACCGAAAATCACAGATTATTGGAAACGTTCTGAAATTTATTGGTCTGAAGCGGCAAACCGAATGTCTCGAAACCGCTTTGAAAATATTCTAAGAATGTGGCATTTCGCTAACAATGAACACTGCGAAGAAGGAGACCGACTGGGCAAAATTCGATTCCTGGTTGACTCCCTAAATAAGAAGTTCAAGCAAGTTATCTTTCCTGACGAAAATGTCTGTATAGACGAAACAATGGTACCCTTCCGAGGGCGCTTAATTTTTCGACAATATGTCAAAGGAAAAAGGCATAAATTTGGAATTAAGCTTTTCAAACTATGTCTCCCTGGAGGGTATACTTACCATTGTAAAATATATTGCGGAACAGAAAAATCAAATGACATGCTGGTAGCCACGAAGATTGTTTTTGAACTTATGGGTAAGTGTCTTGATAAAGGCATGACTCTGTATACCGATAACTGGTATACCAGCACCGAGTTAGCCCAAAAATTACTTGAAAGAAAAACCCATCTTGTCGGGACACTCAGAAAAAATAGGAAAGGGATTCCAAAAGAAATTTTGTCAACAAAATTGAAAAAAGGCGAAATTATAGGCAGAGAGAAAGATGGCATAGTTTTATTCAAATGGAAAGATAAACGGGACGTGTTGATGCTCACAACAAAACATGATGAAACGCTAGTTGAAGTTCCGGGCAGAATAAATAAATTTAAACCCAAGGCAGTTGTTGATTATAACAAAGCAAAAACGTTTATTGATTTATCTGACCAGATGTCGTCATATTCAACTTCTGTAAGACGAAGTCTTAAATGGTACCGTAAAGTTGCAGTAGAATTAATTACTGGAACTTGTGTCGTAAATGCTTGTTATTTATTCAATAAAAACAATAACAAAGTAGATAAAAAACAAATAACAGAATTACGAGAAAGTTTATGTTTGAAAATGCTTGCTTTCGGAAAAAAAGAAAATCCTTTAGATTTTCAACTGCAAGATCAACTAAAACACAGATTGATCCCAACCGAAAAAAAAGGACGTTGTGCTATATGCTACAAAAAATATAAGGATGCCAATGGGCGAGTATACGCAACAAAAAATTCAAGACAAGTTAAAACCAAATGTGAAACTTGTGAGGAACATTTTATGTGTCTGGAATGCTTTTTTGACAATCATATTTCTAATAGAAAATAATGTTTTTTTATTTTTTTCTTTCTTTTATTATGTAAAATTTTTTGTTAACTTTTTTTAATTGTTCGTAAAACTTTTGTAATAAATAGCTTATTTTTAGTTATTATTTGCCATTTGAATAATCAAGGTTGCCGCGTTACTTCTTCTTCTTCTTCTTCTATACTATATGTGATAAATAGTATAAAACGGTAACAGGTAAACAAATCGTAATAAAAAAAGTAAACTTTTTAATTTCCTGCTGCTAAGTATATTTTTAGGTAGCCTGCAGCCACGTCAGTTAACTACCCATTAGAAATACATATATATTGAGCTCTTTGAATATACACATGGCTCCAACCAAAACTTTGCATGTGTATCTAAAAGTATACACGCAGCGATTTTGACCCTCGCGTGTGTATACTTTTGGATACACACGGCGGCCAAAGTGTTAAATAAGGTGAAAAATGTGAAAAAATCACAAAGTGAAATGTGAAATGTGTAAATGTGAAAAATCACAATGCGCCGGGTACGGACGAGATACCAGCAGAATTTCTGAAATATGGTGGAGAAACACTACATCGCCAAATCCACCAATTAATAACACGGGACGGCGTTATCCATAACTCGACCAAGCCCCAAAACATAGTTTTGAGATAAATGGCTTCAAAGTTTTTCGTCTCTTGGTTGCTTAATGGTCGCTTAATGGTAGGTGGATTAATGTCGCTTGGTTTAATTTTGTTTTTCTTAGTAACCATTAACGTGACAATAACAGGGATTTTTTCCAAGATAGTTTTAGCTATGTGTCACAAGAATCCGCTGTTATCTCGATATTAAAGAAATGGCGCTTGGTCGAGTTATGCATAACGCCGTCCGCTAAAAGAAATGATACCAGCAAGATGGAAGGAAAACATCATAGTACCCATCCACAAAAAAGGAAACAAAACAAAATGCGCGAATTACAGAGGAATTTCAATCTTAAACACGGCATATAAAATCCTCTCAAACATCATTATTAGTAGACTAACCCCTGTAATAATAATGCTTAAGTATTTATTAAATATTATATTTAATAAAAATAAGATTTACAATCTTAACGTTACGACATGTTATATGTTGTAGTTCTAACCTTCTAAACTATATCTAACTTCATTGTGCCAAGTCACGCCTCTTCTTCTTTACCATGGCCTATTACTACATCTCCCCTTTTTCTCTTTTTTTTTTACAAAACTTTAATCAAACAAAAAACTATGCTAATACAAAATACAATCAGAGTAAACTATACTAATATAAAATATAATCAGAATACTTGGCAGGCTGTATGATAGTACGTGATGGTCTCAGGCTCACATCAGTATCACACTCTGAACTGCCAGAACTCTGAGCTTTACTGCAACTAGGTTGATCATTATTGTCATCACTTAAATTCTGAGTTTGCCTAATATCAGGATCAATTTTTGACTTACGCAAGTGATAGCTGTTTCTTCTTAAGATGTTTTTACCATTATCAATTAAATACGACCTTGGAGCCTCATGTTTACAATAACAGCCGGACTCCATTGATTATTGTCCTTGTACACCACATTTTCACCTTGCTTATATTCGGGCCTATTTCTTGTCTGCCTATCATAATATTCCTTATAAATATTATTTCTTTCTTCTAATTTTGACCTAACTTCTTTGATATTATCATTTTGCTTTTCAACAAATGGTAATTTAGTTTTAAGTTTTCTGCCAAATAAAAGTTGAGCTGGTGACCTCTTGAGATCAGTAATAGGAGTATTGCGATAGTTCATTAGAGCAACCCACATGTCATCTGATTTTTTAATAATATTTTTAGATATCTGTACAAACCTCTCAGCGAAACCATTCGATCGAGGGTAATGGGGGCTACTAGTTTGAAATTTAAACTCAAATTTATCTGCAAACTTTTCGTCGTATGATCCAAAAGGCATATTATCAGCTATAATTACATCTGGTATACCATGTGTTGCAAATATCTGCTTGAGTGCATTTATAACATCAGACGATTGTTTACTTCTTATAGGGATTATTTCTAGCCACTTCGTTAAATAATCAGCAACAACCAAATAAGCTTTGCCACCATGTTCCATAATATCAGCACCCAATTTTTAAAATGGCAATTCCGGGACGTCATGAGATATTAATGGCTCTTTACTATTTGCATATCTATACTTTTCACAAATTTTGCAACTCTGTATCTCATTCGCAATATCCACACTCATCCCTGGCCAAAATAAGACATCTTTTGCTCGATCTCTTGAACGATTTATACCAAAATGACCTTCGTGTACAATTTGAAGCATCTCTTTTCGCAAAACTTTAGGTACAACAATTCTATCATTGAAAAATAAAAGATTATCATTAACAAACAACTCAGTTCTTAACTTGTGAAAAACTTTCATCTCTCCTTCATACTTTGTATTTTTCCACCCTCTCAGACAACACTCAATGACTTTACTCAGTACATTATCTTTTACTGTTTCTGCTTTAAACTGAATCTTTTTAGTATCACTCATTCTTAAATGCTTTTCTAATGAATGCACCATTTCATTCATATCGGCATCATTCTCTGCACTTTCATCACTTACGTTTCTAGACAAATAATCAGCAATATGTAAATATGTACCAGGTACATACTGAATTTGTATATTATACTTCAATAGCTTCAGCTTTAGTTGCAACCTAGGAGAACTAATTTGACTTATTTGCTTACTCATGATACTTACATTAGATTTGTGATCTGTTATGAATTTTACAGAGCGACCATAAATATAATTGTGAAATTTTTGACATGCAAATACTACAGCTAATAACTCTTTCTCTATAACAGCATAATTTTCCTCAGTACCTGTTAAACCTCTAGAAGCATAAGCAACAGGCCTTCCATCTTGCATTAGAAAACATCCCAAACCAAACTGGGACGCATCTGTTTGAATTACAATATCTTTACTAGAATCAAAATTCTTTAGAGATATATTTTTAGCAAGTTCCTGTTTTATCACTTCCAGTGCTTTACTGTGAACTCCAAGCCACTGAAAAATAACATTATTTTTCAGTAACTGATACAGTGGGCTTGCAATCTCACCCAATTTCGGAACAAATTTTCGTACATAATTTACCACACCCAGCAGTTTTTGAAGCTCTTTCTTGTTAGACGGATTTTTTAGCTCTTATAGCCCTCAATCTTTCATTTTCTATTTTCATACCATCTTTGCTAAAAATGTGTCCCATATACTTCACTGTCAGTTGTCTAAACTGAAATTTTGATTTCTTGAACTTTACACCCTTTTCCCCAGCTCTATCAAATACTTTTTTAAGTGTTTTGTCATGCTCCTCCATGGAATCAGATGCAATTAATAGATCATCAAAATATATAATAACATTTTCAATGTCACCAAAATTTGTACAATTTAATTTTTGAAAATATTCTGGGGCCAGATTTAGACCGAATGTTAATCTAAGAAATTTGTAACACCCAAATGGAGTTGCAAATGTTGTCAAGGAACTAGATTTTTCATCTAACTTAACTTGATAAAAGCCATCTTTAAAGTCTAATACTGAAAAATATTTTTTTCCTGACAGTTTTGAACTTATTTCCTCTAAACTAGGTATTTCAAAATATTCCCTAACAATACATTTATTAAGCTCTTGAGGGTCTAGGCACGGACGCAGTGAACCATCTGGCTTCTCAACTATAACTATATTATTAACCCATTCACATGCTTCTGTTACTTTGGATATAATATTTCTACTTTCTAATTCACTTAATTTCTCTATTAGCTTATTTTTTATGGTAAATCTAGCTGGTCCAGCTACTGGAATACTATCATTTTTTAATTGTATTTTACAAAAATCTGTGAATGTTCCCATTCCCTCAAATACATCTTTATATTCTAGTAATAATTGTTCCTTATTAGTATGTTCCTCATCAACATTCACACTCTGTGTTTCTTTAATTAAATCAAAAGAATAACATGTTTTTAAACCCAAAATTGGCTGGACTTTTAAATCTATAACTACAAATTCTAAATTATAATTCCTATCTAACCTCTTACAATTTAGAGTAATTTTCCCTAAAGGTTTCAAACGTGTACCTCCATAAGCTTCTAACATAGTATTACACTTTTCAATTTTGTACTTACTGTTTCTGAATAAGACATTTAAGATATCCCTAGGTAATATATTTACTTCTGATCCAGTGTCCATTTTGAACTCAATGTCTTTGTTGTTTATGTTGACCACTTCGACCCATTGATTACGATTTCTACTGTTGATTGCTCCAACTCCTTTCACTGTATGCACATATATGTCATCATCTGTTGAATAGCCATCAATTTTCTCATCATGTCTTCTAATTTCTTTAACTTTTTTAACATTTTGCCTTTTATGTCTTTGCTGATTGGACGTTTCAGCAAAACAGGCATTACTAAAGTGATTTGCTCCACCACATTTAAAGCAATTTTTTCCAAACGCTGGGCACTGGGCAGCTACATGTTTACGTTTGCACTTTTTACACAAAAACTTTAACTCACTTTGTGTATTTCCACTGTCTTGTCTACTTTTTACTGCATTTACTTCCAAACTGTCATTGTTTCTTACAGATTCTAACTGCCTTTTTGTTATTTCAGAGTTTGTGCATATCTCTATTGCTGTTTCAAGCGTTAACTTTTGAGCATTTAATAATTTTTCTTGAACTGATGGACTATTTGTTCCTAAAACTAACCTATCTGTCAATATGCTGTCTTCCTGAGTATCATATTCACAGCTTTGTATCAACTTTTTTAGATCACTAAGATAACTATCAAAAGGTTCATCTGCAGCTTGAATTCTTTTGTTAAATACAAAACGTTCATATGTTTTATTTCTTCTGGGAGCACAATACTTCTTAAAGTCTGATATTACACTATCAAATTTATTAGGTTCTGGTATTTTGAGAATGTTATATATATATCAACTCCTTCCGGTCCAATCATATTTAAAAACAAAGCAATTTTTACTCTATCGGCTTTGTCATCTTTCTCAGTTGCAATAAGGTACATTTCAAAATTTTGGTAAAACCGTCTAAAATTTTCATGAAGGTTTCCCTCGAATTTCATGGATTCTGCCACTTTTCCTTCCATTCTGGATAACTGTACTTTTGGCTCTTTTACTGATTGCGCCATGTAATAATAATGCTCAAGTATTTATTAAATATTATATTTAATAAAAATAAGATTTACAATCTTAACGTTACGACATGTTATATGTTCTAGTTCTAACCTTCTAACCTATATATAACTTCATTGTGCCAAGTCACGCCTCTTCTTCTTTACCATGGCCTATTACTACAACCCCTTATGCTGAAAATGTCCTAGGAGAATTTCAAGCCGCTTTTAGGGCAAACAGATCCGCAATAGATCAACTATTCACGCGGAGACCGCATCTAGAAAAATGATGGGTGTATAACAGACCCATACACAATCTCTTCATAGACTTTCGACAGGCATGTACCAGCGTAGAAAGAAGCCAAGTATGGAATGCCATGGCGGAGTTCTCAATACCAAAGAAACTCATTCGGATGACTAACGTCTGTATGGAGGGTGGAATATCAAAAGTATGTGTAAATAATAAACTGTCTGACAGCTTCGAAATCAACAGTGGGCTCAAACAGGGTGATGCGTTATCTCCGCTACTTTTTAACCTTGTATTAGAGAAAGCCATGAGGTCGGCCGAAATAAAAACAAAACTACTATCGGTTCAAGGTCCCAAGCTTAACTAGCATACGCAGATGACATTGATCTCGTTGGAGACTCCATCCTATCCACAAAAGCCATTTCAACAAGGTGGAAGGAGCAACAAGCGAAGTAGGGCTGAGGATTAATGAAGAGAAGACGAAATATATGTGTATAAATAGAACGACACGAAGAGACAGGATAAATAAAAATGTGACGGTCAACACCTTCAATTTCGAAAGAGTACAACGTTTTAAGTATCTGGGGGCCGTAATTACAGCTGACAACGATGTTATTAAAGAAATAAAAGACAGAATCCAATCAGCAAATCGCTATCTATTCGCACTGGATAAGCTTATAAAATCAAAAAATCTTACAAGAAGTTCCAAGATCAAAATCTATAAATCCATCGTCAGACCTGTACTAACATATGGTTGCGAAACGTGGACCATGACCAAATCAAACGAAGAAAAGCTCAGACGTTTTGAACGAAAAATACTTAGAAAAATTTTTGTACCTCACCACGACATTAACACAAACCAGTATAGGATCAGAACCAACTTCGAATTAAAAGAACTCTACAATGACACCGATATTGTCCAAGAAATTAAATCACAGCGACTAAGATGGGCAGGCCACGTGCACAGACTTCATAACGAGAGACTTGAAAGACTGGTATGGGAGGAGATTCCTACAGGCAAAAGACCACTCGGACGTCCCAGAATACGATGGAAAGATAACATCCAAGCAGATCTCCGAAAAATGAACATCCCATTTGACCCTAGGTTGATGGAAGACCGAACAAATTGGAAGAAAGTTGTACAGTCAGCTAGGACCCACCCAGGGTTGTAGCGCTACGTGATGATGATGATCATGAATTTGGTCTTTTTGGTATTAATCTTTAATCCCATACGCTTCCTGTACTCTTCGATTATAGTGACAAGTTCTGAATTGTTTTGACACCTTACAACGCCTGAAGCCAAGCTGTTGATGTTGATATATTAGTACCAGATATTTACCGCATAGTTTGTTTCAACTGCGAGTTTATCATTGATACGGCTGTGCCACACTGGTGCGAAGTATTTTACGGTTTAGTAAACCAATTATGTGGCGCTGATTCCGATGAATTTCTTCTAATGCTCCCCATGATGAATTTGAAAGTTTTTCTATAATATTGTTTCGAGTTCTGATTTTTGATGATAATTTCTACATGTGCAGTTTTAAATGTCAAATTTTGATCAAGTGTGACTCCCAGGCAGTGCTGTTTTTGTGACGGTACGCGCCAGTAAAAATCCTGCACAAGCGGGGGACGTATGCATATCTGAAATATCTTATGGTGACTCCTAATATATTTGCACCATCTGGTATTTTATTGAATATTTTGTTACCACTACCACCAATAAAAATAGTGTTTAACAGGACACAAGTTGAAGGAGCAAGGAACTACAACAGAAGAAGCGAGAACATCATCAGGAAAAAAGTTTAACAAATTGACAAAACTCTAAAACAAACAACTTAAAACGCCTTAAAACACCTTAAAAATATTGACAATATCGTTCTAAAGCCATTTACTTTAAAATACATAATATATGCCTGGATTGTCAATATGAACAAGCAGACAAAAGTAAATTATTAGATTTTTTCTGTTTTCAAGAAGCAAAATAATTTTTAACTTGTGTTTTGATAACTAAAATTGTCGTAAATTCCCATTAAATATATGGCTTACGCCCGATTTCATAATAAAGTTAAAGTGGACTTTTTTAAAGTTGGCTTTAACTATAAACTTAATAATAATTGTTAAAGTCAACTTTAAATTTAAAGTCCACTTTAACTTTATTATGAAATCGGGAGTTGTACTAATTTATTATAGTTGTTGATAATATTATGTTGATACTTATCGATATCCTTAATAACATATAAATTGCACTTATTGAAATTATATAAAAATATAAAAGTTATCTCTATTCCAAAGATCGATCCGAAAGCTTTCCCATCAACACTGCTACGGGTTTGATTTATGGGCTTATAATAAGATAGCTAAAGGCAAAGAAGAGTGAATAATCGAATATCCCCGACCCCAGTATAATCCCAAGCCAAAATCAAACCCTCCCTACCTAAGTAGAGGGTCTAGCCTTTAGCGGATTTTATCTAAAAGGTCGACAACTATACCGTTTCAAAAATATAGAAAAGCTATGGAGTGTTTCGGGTCATTTGTTTACATCCTTCTCTTTCATTTATAGAGAAGTAGGATGATTGAGAACCTTTTCAATCGGTCCTGTGACGTTTTACATGGTTGTGTGTTTTTGTTTACAGAACTTGTTGACTTCCAAAACGAAAAGGGCGAAAGGGTTACTTTATAAAAAGTGCTAAATTGTTTAACAAGCCGTTTAAGATCCACGTCGATCGGTCGTTGAATGGACAATGGACAGCATAGTAAATGTTCATATATTAGAGTAATATATAAAAAAATAAACGAGTTGAATGGACAAACACAAAATAATTCCAGAACATTAATTCTAATTCCGTGACACACATGGAACCATAGAACAAGCACATAGATTGGTCAACCAAATAAACAAGAATTTTAACGCCAAAAGTTACTGCTCTGCTGCATTCCTTGACATATCTCAAGCTTTCGACAAGGTATGGCACATAGGACTACAAATAAAACTAAAAAGGCTCCTACCCTATCCTCATTTCCAGCTCTTAAAATCCTTCATAGGAACGAGACACTTCTTTGTAAAGCACGGTACCGAGCAGACTAAAATATATCCTATTCACTCGGGCATACCGCAAGGCAGCGTCTTCGGCTCAATTCAATATCTCTTATTCACAGCGGGCATTCCCACATCAAGAACAACTTCAGTTGCAATGTATGAAGACGACACTGTTATTCTGGACCTCGATTTTTAACCCTTCGCTTCGTTATCGATCATTCGCTATCTGCAGTGGCGGCTCGTCAGAGGAGGCAACGGAGGCTTAGCCTCCCCATAAATTTTTTACACATTTTATGTCATCTCTGGGACATAATATTTCTATAATTATTGATGAAATGTCACTGTTTTGTTTATTTTGAATCACGAGAAACAACAAGCGCTCGTACTAACACAAAGTGTAAATTATTGCACACTTGTAAATGACGCATCTGGAACGCATCTATATGCCCACCTATCAGGGTTGCCGATTTGCACATAATTATCAGATTTTAACATAATTTTTATGGCATTCTGATAATAAATATTTTTTTAACATAATTGATAATTTTAACATAATTTTATACGGATAGATTTGGCAATAGAGTTTCGTAGATTTTCAAGAATTCTTCAATTTGTTTGCATTTGCATTTACTAGCTTGCGACTTGCGACACATGTTCAGCAGATACAGATATCAATTTTATGACCACCTTTGTCCTTTTATATTTGATTTTGGGACTAATGTACCTACCTGAATAGTGAATACTATTGAGGATTGTGCTTTTCACATAAAAAATATCATTAATATCAAACTAAGTAACTTATGGATTAAAAAAAATGAAGACAATTATTGCTTTATAAAAAGCCGAGAAAATACATTTTTTAACGTAAACCGATTTTGAACTTTGAGTGATTTTTATGATGAATGATGATTATTGATCACCATATTATGACGAAAGTAGTTTATTTTTGAATACTTGTACCTATAATAGAAGTATAATAAAGTATCATTTTTTGCAATGTGATAGCAAAAGAAGTAAAAAATAAAATCAACCGAAATTTGACGATTTTTACCGAACAATTAGGAGCAATTCTACTGAAATTTTGTCCAAGTTCTGTGGCTTACGGCAGGGGTTGGCGATAAAAAATTTTAACATAATTTTTGGCAAAATCTGATAATTTTAGCAACCGCTTAACATAATTTCATATCGTGACATCGGCAACACTGCCACCTATACGCTGTGAGCAGCTCCTCATCACTACCACACTAGCAAGGGAGGCAGAAACCAGACTCGACTCCGTTGTGTTATAAGTTACGACAAACTTCTCGAAACCAGCAATATAGTTTCCTATGCGTACAATAATACTCGATAGAGAAACGTAATATTATATCGCTTCACGTCATACTACCCAGAAATATAAGGCAAGGGAGGCTAAACCAGAATTAGGCTCACTTGTGTTGTTACTTATATTCTATAAGAAAGTTAATAGTCAGAGTATTTCTTGGTGTGATTTTATCATTTTTTTTTTTTTATTAGTGTTTGGTGAATTTTTGTATTTCATATATTTTTATTTGTGTTGTTATTGGCTTGGTAAGGTTATTTTTACAATTTATGTACCGTTGTTTGTTTATATGAAATGGATAAGTTAAAGGAAATCAAAATATCTGAAGATATAATTGACTGACTGCTCAGGAATAATGTTAATACTTTAAGTATATATAATAAAGCTTATACTATTAAAACCTTAGGAAGACCACAGCCAAATTTAACTATTATTAAACCCTCAGGTAATCGTCAAAATCGTGCATTTAATATTAATTGGTATAATAAATTGGACTGGTTAACCGGGTCTATTAAGAGGGAAACAGTTTTTTGCTATCCTTGTATTTTATTTTCAACACAAACCGAACATACAACGTGGTCTAAAATAAAAAAATTACCTCGTTCAACTGAAAGACATTCCAAATCTAAAGATCACATATTTTCGTCGTGTAAATTAAAACTTTTTGCTAAACAAAATATAGTAACTGCTTTAGATACAGCTCAAAAAGAGGCCATAATTACTTACAATAATCAGATTTGGAGAATAGGATGAATTTAAAAAGGCTTATCGATATAACAATATATTGGGCTTCGCAAGAATTAGCTTTTCGCGGACACGATGAAAGTGATGATTACATTAATCGCGGCAATTACAAGGAACTTCTGTCGTTGCCGGGTAAATATGACTCAAAATTCGAAAAATTTCGTTAATTTTAGATTTAATCCTGTTTTTATAAAGTTCTTTTAGTATCAATAATTCTAAGAATATTATTATTATTAATTACAAAAGCTATTCTACATCTCAGTTATCAATGCAAGCATGCGGTAAGCGGGAGGGTCCCCGTAAGGTGAAATGTAAATAAAAATGGTCAAAAACAAATGGAGCCTTAAATTACATTTTTCGGTGCATTTTTTTGCTAGTGCAATTTTGTCTAGATTTTTTATAGTTAGAGCCTCCCCTATTGTAAAACTCACGAGCCGCCACTGGCTATCTGTATTGTATCTGTAGAGTGTACAGATAGCGAATGATCGACAACGAAGCGAAGGGTCAAAAATCGGGGTCCTTGTATTCTACACAGATCCATCAACGGCATCAAGAAACCTACAATCGAACCTAAATAGAATTCAGCAATGGATGAAAGTATGGCGCATCAAATCTAATGAAACTAAATTACTACATGTAACATTCACGTTACGTTGAGAGTTGAGAAACATGCTCCCTGTGTATATTGATAATTTTATAATTTCTCAATGCGAGGATGCCAAATATATCGGTATGCACTTGGAACGCCGCGCGCCGCCTAAGAGAAATTAGACGAAGCAACGAAGCGCTAAAAAGCCCAAAACCTAGGAATTTTGTGCAGTAAGATGAATCATCATGGAACTTTTTGCATTCGATTAGAGAGAGTGTCAGGCAACTTTGTGAACTAAATTCATCTAGGGCAAAAATTTTTGTGCATAAGAAAATGCATTTTAAAAGTGCATCTCGAAGAGGTGAAAGTGAAAAATTTAGAACTTGGGAAATATTGACGGAAATGAGTTGAATTTTTATACTCGGGGGTTTTTGGGATCGCTGAGCACGAATTTCATATCGGCGATGGTCTCCAAGGTACCTGGTGCCCACGGAGGAACTCGTCGCCTAGAGTTTTATGTTATAATCATTAAAAATCAGCAATATCCATTAGTCGGGGGGTTTTTGGGGTCGTTGGCCACGAATTTAATGTTGGCGATGGCATCCAAGATACCTGGTGGGCAGGGTTTAACTCGTCGCCAAGAGTTTTTAATTAGTATTATCCAAAATCAGCCAAAAACTATTACCCTGGGAGTTTTGGGGGTCGCTGAGTACGAATTTCATGTCGGCGATGGTCTCCAAGGTACCTGGTACCAGCCCAGTCGCCTGGAGTTTAATGTTATAATAATTAAAAATCAGTCAATATCCATTACACGGCGGGTCGCTGACCACGAATTTAATGTCGGCGATGGTCTCCAAGATACCTGGTGCCTAAAGTGGAACTCGTCGCCAGGAGTTTTTAGTTTTAATTATTCAAAATTATTCAAAAACTCATACCCTGGCGGTTTTGAGGGTTACTGAGTACGAATTTCATGTCGGCGATGGTGCCCAAGGTACCTGGTGCCAAGGGTTGGAACTCGTTGCCTAGCGTTTTATGTTATAACCATTCAAAATCAGTCAATAACCATTACTCGGGTGGTTTTTGGAGTCGCTTAACACAAATTAATGTTGGAGGTGGTCTCCAAGGTACCTGGTTTCCAGGGTGCAACTCGTCGCCTGCAGTTTTATGTCACAATTATTCAAAAACAGTGAAAAACCATTAATCTGGGGGTTTGGTGGTCGCTTCAACATTCAAAACCAGTCAATAACCATTACTCGGGGGTTTTTGGGGTCTCTGAGTACGAATTTCATGTCGGCGATGGTCTCCAAAGTACCTGGTGCCTAGGGTGGAACTCGTCGCCTGCAGTTTTATGTTATATTCATTCAAAATCAGTCAATATGCATTACTTCGGTGTTTTGGGGTCCCTAAATATATTTATCATTAATAATTTTTCTTAAAACACTTTTATATTATATCCTAAAAAATTACCTACCTATTTAAAAATTATTTTAAAATGTTGTCGCTTATAAAACGGTTGTCGTTAAATTTTGACACTAATGACATTTATGAAATTTTGACATAATTGGCATTTCAAGGGTAATTAAGTTATATCAACGATTTTTTGTGTTTTCTGCAGTATTATTTTAATTTTTAGATTTCTAGTCTGCTTTTATATAAAAAAACAGTGGTTTTTAGAACTCTTTAGCGACGTATTAGTATAATATAATGTTGATGGATTACCGTCAAAGGCCGATATGATCAACCAAAAAAGAAGATGTATATGGTGATTTTTCTATTGACTTTCTTGGGTGTGAATCTGTCTTTTTATTTTACTGCTCCTGGTTTAAAAACAAAGCATAGTATATATGTGAATACCTCCAAGCTACACTTTTATGTAGTTCTGTTCTTTTAAAAATTTTTAATTGATTATAAAAAAACATCTAAAAAGTGATACCGTATTTAAAACAAAGTAAGTTTTTAATGTTGGTGTTTTGAAAAAGTCATTTATTTTATACTTATTAGTTTTGTTAATTACAGAATAAATAATAATATTATAATATCAAGCCGTTTAAGATTGGTATTAAAGGAATTTTAATTATCTATAGTCTATAGCTGCACTGTTTTATAATTTTAGTTTTCGAAATTGCGGAAGAGAGAAATTTGTATAACTTCAAGTAAGTAAATATATTTTTTTATTTTATTTTACTTTTTATTAATTTTTTCATTATATTATACAAATAATTTGATTATGAATACGTGCACTAACATTTAATTTAACACGTATTTTTTAGATTATTGTATACCTACCTTGAAGGCCATCGCCAACATGAAATTGGTGCCCAGCGACCCCTAAAACCTTCATAGTAATGGTTATTGACTGATTTTGTATGATTATACCATAAAACTCCAGGCGACGAGTTCTACCCTGGGCACCAGGTACCTTGGAGACCATCACCGTCATGAAATTCATGTTCAGCGACCCCCAAAACTCCCCGAGTAATGGTTTTAAATGATTTGTAATAATTATAACATAAAACTCCAGACGACGAGTTCCACTTTGGGCATCAGGTACCTTGGAGACCATCGAACACATGAAATTATTGTTCAGCGTCCCCAAAATCCTCAGAGTAATGGTTATTGACTGATTTTGAATGATTATAACCTAAAACTCCAGGCGACGAGTTCCACCCTGGGCACCACGTGCACAGGAGACCATCGCAGTCATGAAATTCGTGCTCGGCGACCGCCAAAAGCCCCCGCGTAATGGTTTTAAATGATTTGAGTAATGGTTATTGACTGATTTTGAATAATTATAACATAAAACTCCAGGCGACGAGTTCCACCCTGGGCATCAGGTATCTTGGAGACCATCGCCAACACTAAATTCGTGGCCGGCGACCCCAAAAACCCCCCGAGTAATGGATATTGACTGATTTTTAATGATTATAACGTAAAACTCTAGGCGACGAGTTCCACCGTGGGCACCAGGTAGCTTGGAGACCATCGCCGATACGAAATTCGTGCTCAGCGATCCCCAAAACCCCCGATTATAAAAATTCAACTCATTTCCATCAATATTGCCTGAGTTCTAAATTTTTCATTTTCACCTCTTCGAGATGCACTTTTAAAATGCATTTTCTCATGCACAAAAATTTTTGCCCTAGATGAATTTAGTTCACAAAATTGCCTGACACTCTCACGAATCCAATGCAAAAAGTTGCATGACGATTCTTACTGCACAAAATTCCTAGGTTTAATGCTTCGTTGCTTCGTCTAAATAGGATGATTGGAACCTTTTCAATTGGTCCTGTGATGTTTTACATGGTCGTGTGTTTTTGATTACAGAACTTTTTGACTTCCAAAACGGAAAGGGCAAATAAAATGTGCTAAAATGTTTAACAAGCAGTTTAGGATCCAAATATATCGGTCGATGAATGGACAGCAGCGTAAGTGTTCATTTATCACTATCAGATTAATATATAAAAAAAGGAGATAAAAGCGTTTAATAGACAAACACAAAATTATTCACGAACATCAATTCGGTTTTCGTGACAAACACGGAACTATAGAACAAGTGCATATACTGAGCAACCAAATAAATAAGGATTTTAACGCCAAAGGATACTGCTCTGCTGCTTTTATTGATATATCTCAAGCTTTTGACAAGGTATGGCACATAGAACTACAAATAAAACTAAAGAATCTCCTACTCTATCCTCATTTCCAGCTCTTAAAATCATGCTCTTAAAAACATACCCCTTGCATATATTGATAATTGTTTAATTCCTCAATCCGAGTATGCCAAATATCTCGGCATGCACATGGACTGCCGCATAACTTATTTTCAACAAACGCAAACAACTTAGACTTAAATTGACAAATATGTATTGGCTCAATAGATGCAATCAAAAACTACCTTTAGAAAACATTTTAGTGTACAAATCCATCCTCAAGCCCATATGGACTTATTGGATTCAGTTATGAGGCACTGCCAGTACAGTCAAACCCGCTTATTAGAATACCTCTTAAAGGAATATCCCGGTTTTAGGAATAGAAATTTGAGGTCCCAAACCGTTTCTACTAGCGACCAATGATCAGTTATTAGAATATCTCGGTTATAGGAATACTTTTGATTGGCACGAAGTCTATTCCAATGAGCGGGTTCGACTGTATCTCCAATACAAACATCTTACAGAGATTCCAAAATAAGGTGTTGCGTGCCATAGTCAATGCGCCATACTATGTATCTGACAAGGTGATTCAGCACGATATCCCCCAAGAATCCGTGAAATAATCCATACAACGTTTTAGTGTAAATTACTGTGAACGAGTGCTACTGCATCTTAATGCGTTGGTCAGACAATTAAATGTGCATGACGTCTTTGAACCGCGTGAACTAAAACGGCAACTGCCGTCCGACTTGACTAATTAAACCTAATGAAGTGTATTCAGCGTGTTCTCCTGCGTCTTTTAGAACATGCTGCCAAATTAAAATGGAGCTTCGCAGAACACAATGCCCGGCTGAAAGATAAAAGATGCAATCACGAAATACAACAATGGAGACCGTGGTTAGGAAGAAGAAGCAGAGGAAGGCCACAAATGAGATGGGCTGATGACATAAAGAAGTTTGGAGGGCACAACTGGGAACAAGTGGCGCAAAATAGAAAACACTGGATTAAATTGGGGGAGGCCTATGTCCAAAATTGGATTACTGAAGGCTGAAGAAGAATAAGAAGAAGAAGTGTATTCAGTCCAATAAACTTTTAATTTCAGAATATTGTAAAGAGATTACTCACTGGAGTAACTTTCTACAAACTTTCTTTCTTTTCTTTGTGTTAATTAACAAAACAAATGCTTAATGCCCAATGGGCAGGTTGCTGTACTCAATGGAGTTAAAAAATGTAGAATAGCTCTGGAGTGTTTTGGGTGATTTGTTTACATCCTTTTCTTTCATTTATAGAGAAATAGGATGACTGAAACCTTTTTAATCGATCCTGCGGCGTTTTACATGGTTGTGTGTTTTTGTTTACAGAACTTGTTGACTTTTAAAACAAAAAGGGCGAAAGGGTTAATTTATAAAAAGTGCTCAAATGTTTATCAAGCAGTTTAAGATCCAAAACGGATCCTATCCGGTGGATAAGATCGCCATATGAATGAACAGCATGGTAAGAGTTCATATTATTATCTGTATTAGTTTAATATATTAAAAGAGTATAAACACGTGTGCACTAAAGTGTAAACACGGGTAATAGTCCAGAAAGCCACTGCGCATCCGCTAGGAAAAATATTCTAATTCGGATTTTTTGCAAAATCTTACTCAAAAAGGACTCCTTTTAACAAATATGCATGTTGCCAGGACCAAAAGGTGGTCAAAAAGTTTTTAAAAGTTTTTTTTGTTTTTTCCTAAAATTATTTTTTTTGAATGGAAAAAAGTTTTTTTAGGTTTTTTGGATCATTCCAAACAGAAAAGGTCTTTAGTGACTTGTCTCTAAAAATGATAGTTTTTCACATATAAGCGATTAAAAATTTAAAAATTTCGAAATCGGCCATTTTTAACCCTCAAAAACTATGTGAAAAACTAAAAATTTGAATGTTGCCAAGGTAGGTAGATATTCTTTAAATATCGATTGATGAAATCCCGAAGAGTTTTTGCAATAGAGTATTCAAAACTCCTTTGTTTTTTAATTGCTAATCAAGCGTGCGCGACACTATTTTCCACCGACAGTATGGTGCAAATGAAAGGAATACATTCGTTATTTCGTAAACCGGCGACTTTAAGGAAAAATCCCGAAACAGGTCGATTTTTATTTTTAAGTAGTAATATTGTGGCATATAATATGGTATATTAGTGACGTCATCCATCTGGACGTGATGACGTAATCGATAATTTTTTTAAATGAGAATAGGGGTCGTGTGCTAGCTCATTTGAAAGTTTCTTCAATTCTCTATTCAGTAATATAAACATTTACATAATTATTTATACAGGGTGTCCAAAAAAAATTTATTAAATTAAATTATTTGACAAAAAAGGAAGTAGAAGGACAACCTGTATAAATAATTATGTAAATGTTTACATTACTGAGTAGATAATTGAAGAACCTTTTAAATGAGCTACCACACGACCCCTAGTCTCATATAAAAAAATTATCGATTACGTCATCACGCCCAGACGGATGACGTCACTAGTATACCATATATGCTACAATATGCTTACTTAAAAATAAAAATCGACCTGTTTCGGGATTTTTCCTTAAAGTCGCCGGTTTACGAAATAACGAATTTATTCCTTTCATTTGCACCATACTGTCGGTGGAAAATAGTGTCGCGCACGCTTGATTAGCAATTAAAAAACAAAGGAGTTTTGAATATTGTATTGCAAAAAACTCTTCGGGATTTCATCAATCGATGTTTAAAGAATATCTACCTACCTTGGCAACATTCAAATTTTCAGTTTTTCACATAGTTTTTGAGGGTTAAAAATGGCCGATTTCGCAATTTTTCAATTTTTAATCGCTTATATGTCAAAAACTATCATTTTTAGAGAAAAGTCACCAAAGACCTTTTCTGTTTGGAATGATCCAAAAAACCTAAAAAAAACTATTTTTCATGCAACAAAAATAATTTTAGGAAAAAAACAAAAAAAAACGTTGAAAAAATTTTTGACCACCTTTTGGTCCTGGCAACATGCAAATTTGTTAAAAGGAGTCCTTTTTGAGTAAGATTGTGCAAAAAATCCGAATTAGAATATTTTTCCTAGCGGATGCGCAGTGGCTTTCTGGACTAATAATTTTAAGCCATAAGTCAATAATTTTAAGCTGTTTTATGTATTTTTTCTCCAATGGTTTTCTATTTATCTTTACTATTTTCGCTTGTAACCAGACGTAATAAAATAATTATTATATTGCAGAATAATTAATATTTAATTAATAATATCAGAGATATCATAATATCTCGGATCATTACCAGATTAAAATCATAAAATCAAAAGTGTGTTGTTTAAATTGATTATATTTGAAATTTTCTTATTAGATAACATTGTTTGCAAAAAAATATGGAGAGATGAGTATACCTATATATTTTAAATTTACTTATAAATAGTCTAAGTCTAAAGAGATAATAAGTTAAATGTACTTAGTCTTTGAGGGTTAAAAATGGCCGATTTCGCAATTTTTCAATTTTTAATCGCTTATATGTCAAAAACTATCATCTTTAGAGAAAATTCACTAAAGACCTTTTCTGTTTGGAATGATCCAAAAAATCTAAAAAAAACTTTTTTCCCTGAAAAAAAATAATTTTAGGAAAAAAACAAAAAGAAAACCTTTAAAAATTTTTGACCACCTTTTGGTCCTGGCAACATGCAAATTTGTTAAAAGGAGTCCTTTTGAGTAAGATTGTGCAAAAAATCCGAATCAGAATATTTTTCCTAGCGGATGCGCAGTGGCTTTCTGGACTATAAAGTGTATACAGTGTATAAGTATACAGTTTAGCAGCGTATCTTGAGATATGTTGTCTTCTTAAAAATACAGGTGGTTTATTTAGTGCAGCTTGAAGACTTGCCACTGGACTAGAGTTGTCAAAGATGTGGGTTAGATACCATCCACGATTTTAAGAATTTAAATTAAATAATCTAATTTACTTCGGATGAGTGACCGATATAAATGTAACTGAGTATTGGTTTCAGTACCCCAATATCTAGAAACCGTTTTAAGGAGATTTATTTATGGCTGGCAGGATAAACCAATATTTTTAATATGATTAGTCCATGTCACATGACTGTCAAATCTCAATCCCAGAAAGTCTGTTGAATCTACTTGTTTTATGTTAATACCATTTTGAGTTAGAGTAGGCTTGCTATTGGTTTTATTCTTACCATAAAATATGTCTTTCCATTAGAAAAAGCAACACTACTTTTTTGAGTCCGCATTTGCAGTTTATAAAGAATACTGCAGGATATTTGTGACAAGAGATATATTACAGTTTCTAGTGTAAACAATGAGATCGTCTGCATAATATAGATGTGTTTGTAACTCTATTGTTTTTTCTTCATAATCTACAAGGCCTAAACATAAATCTAGGCTGTAGACTGTAGACTATGAAAAATCATTTAAAAAGCGATAGCGTCGAGATATGGACGATAGAAAAATCTCTAAATAACAGCAGAATAGACTCCAAGTACAGGCAACTCTTACAGAACATCTATAAAACAGTCACTATGACGGTCGAAGGGGAAAATCTTCTTCTTCTTCTTTAGGTGCCGTGTCTGTATTCAGACGTTGGCCGTCATCATGTTTACAATTTCCTGAAATCTCTCTTTATCGGCTGCTGCGCGGAATAATTCTTCTACTGTGCAGCCACGCCATTGTCTAATATTACGCAGCCATGAAAGTTTCTTTCGACCAATCCATCTCTTTCCCTCCACTTTTCCTTGTATTATAAGGCGAAGCAGATGGTATTTAGGTCCTCTAATTATATGGCCGAAGTATTCTGTTTTTCTCCGCTTTATGATGCTTATTAGTAGACGTTCTGAATTCAGCATTTGAAGAACATCTTCATTGGGAGTTCTTCATTTGAAGAATATCTTTAGGATTCGTCGATAGCACCACAATTCGAATGCTTCTATTTTGTTTAGCATTGTGGTTTTTAACGTCCATGTCTCACAACAATACAATAGGATAGACCACACATTACATTTCAGCACATGGGAAAATAATACAAACAAAACTAATTCCATAGCAATCCGTAGAGGCGTAAGACAAGGAGATGTAATATCCACAAAACTCTTCACGCTAGCTCTGAAAGACGTCTTTAAAGAACTGGAATGGAAAGACATGGGTATCAACATAAACGGAAAGAAACTCAATCACCTCGGATATTGTGATGATGTTCTAATTACAACCAACCAAGAAGAACTAGTCACAAGTTGACTTCACTCGCTCAAGCATCAGAGAATATAGGATTAAAAAAGAACATTAGTAAAACAAAAATCATGACAAATACAAATGACAAAATAAATGTAAATAATATACCTGGGTCAAATAATCAAAGCTAATAAAGAGAACCAAAGAATTGAAGTACAAAGAAGAATCAGATTGGCGTGGGCAGCGTTTGGAAAGTTAAGACGGATACTAAAAAGCACAAAGATACAACAGTACCCAAAAACCCGTGTATCCTTCGTGGCCAGTGCATCCTTCCTGTTCTGACGTATGGCTCAGAAACATGGACATTAATAAAGGCCAACATAAACAAAATAGAAATAACTCAGAGAAAGAGTTGGAAACAAAACTTCAAGGCAGAAAATCAAACAAATGGATAAGAGAGAAAACAAAAGTAAAAAATGTAACTGAACATATAACAGGGTTAAAGTGGAGATTTGTGGGCAAAAATGCGAGACAGGAAGATAGAAGATGGAATGCCGAAATACAAAACTGGAGACCGTGGACAGGAGGAAGAAGAAGAGGAAGACCTCCGATGCGATGGAAGGACGATATTGTATAAGCTGCAGGAACTCAATGGAAAAGCGCAGCCAAGGACAGACAGATATGGAAAATTTTGAGGAAGGCCTATGTCCAAAGTTCGATAGAAATAGGCTAAAGAAGAAAAACTCTAGTTTTAATAGCTAACAAGAAGTTGTTGAGCTTAAAGTGGAACCTTGTGGAATACCGTTTTTTTAATCAGTCTTTGAATGTTAATACCATTTACGCGTACTTGAAATTTCCTGTTATTTATGAAATTTTTAGTGAAGGCTAGAATGTTACCTTGTATGTGTTTATTAATAATATTGTAACTCTTTTATTGTTGAAGGCTATCATGTTACCTTATTGTGTTTATTAATAATATTTAACTCTTTTATTTTGCTGCTGGCAAATATATTTAACAATTTGTATTTTAATTATGTACTATGTTTTATTAGTCGAAGCAATAAAGCACTGAACCTCCGAAAAAAAAACGACAAGACGGATCTTAATATGTAATTCTTTTTGCATTCGATTCGTGAATGCGCCAGGAAAGTTTGTGAACCAAAGCCATGATACAATATTGAAAAATCGCATACAAAAAATGCATTCTAAAAGTGCATCACAAACAGACAATAAAAAAAAATCAGAACTCGTCAATTATCGGCGGAAATGAGTAATTTTATTACTCGGGGGTTTTTGGGGTCGCTGAAAACGAATATGGCGTCAAAAGTGATCTCCGGAGTACCTGGTGCCCAGGGTTCCTACTGTGTACCTCCTCTTGTGGAGTTTTCGGCAAATTCATTAAAAACTAGTCAAAAATCATTACTCGGGGGTTTTTGGGGCCGCTAACGACGAATATGACATCGGCAGTAATTTCCGGAGTACCTGGTGCACAGGGTACCTACTGTTTACCTCGTCTTGTGGAGTTTTCAACAAAAAAATTATTAAAAAATTAGTCAAAAATAATTACTCGGGTGTTTTTGGGGTCTCTAACGACTAATATGACATCGGAAGCGATCTACGGAATACCTGGTGCCCAGGCTACCTACTTCTTAGGGAGTTTTCGGTAATTTCATTAAAAAATTAGCCAAAAATCATTACTTGGGGCTTTTTGGGTCGCTGGCGACGAATATGACATCGAAAGTGCTCTACGGAATACTTGGTACCCAGGGTACCTACTTTTTATCTCGCAACTAATAATGTTTGATTAATTTTTTAATGAATTTGCCGAAAACTACAGAAAACGAGGTAAACTCTGGGTACCAGGTACTCCGTAGATCACTTCCGATTTCATATTCGTCGTCAGCGACTCAAAAACTCCCCGAGTAATGATTTTTGGCTAATTTTTTAATGAATTTGCCGAAAACTCCATAAGAAGTAGGTACCCTGGGCACCAGGTGTTCCGGAGATCGCTTCCGATGTCATATTCGTCGTTAGCGACCCCAAAAATCCCCGAGTAATTATTTTTGTCTAATTTTTTAATAAATTTTTTGCCGAAAACTCCACAAGAGAGCTAAACAGTAGGTACCTTGGGCACCAAGTACCCCGAAAATCCCTTCCAATATCATATTCGTCGTTAGCGGCCCCAAAAACCCCCGAGTAATGATTTTTGACTAATTTTTAATGAATTTTAATGACGAGGTAAAGAGTAGGGGAACAAGGGGCTTGTTGTAACAGGGGTAAGTAGTAACACGGCTTTTTCGTAGGTTATTTGACCGTTTTTAACTAATTTAGCTGACTCAATTTTATTCTCTTATCGCCCTGCAAATGACACCGTCTAGCCAGCCATCCTCCGATAGTTGCAAATAGTAGTTTTGTGCACGTGCTCAGGGTTGCCAGATGATTTTTTTTAATTCCCTAGAATTTTTGCCAAAATTTCCCTAGATTTCCCTAACAACTTGACGACCATTTTTACCCTAGAATTCCCTATATATTTTCAATAGATCTATTCGCGGAGCACATCCTGCGCATGTGCATTACAAAACTGGGCGTTGGATAGGTCGAATTTTTCCCTGCGAACAGCAAATGCGCAGGAGTGCTCCCTCTGGGTAAGTTCAGGATGTGCTCTGCGAATAGACCCAGTATTTTTGTATATATGTTACGAGCAAACCCCGAAATTTGGCAATCCTGGCATTGTACGGAAAATATTGTACATTTCTAGCTTGTAGGCCTACTTCCTTGTGGCCTACTTTCAAACTGTACAATAATCGAAATGGTCAAAATTAAAAATGATCGATTCGAATCGATTATTATTGACAAGCGACACACCAAATCAAAAATCGAACATTAATTTATGGTTATCTAATATTTTTATATTTTCTATTTATTTAGTTATTAGAGTTGTTCTTTTTCGACTTAACAATGTGATAAAATGTTGTGTCCAACTAAATTATAAATAATAATAGTCCAACGATAGAAATTGATTCCAGCATCTCGAAGTTTTACGCCAACATCATTATTTATACCATACTAATGATAGAACCCAATCCCAGATAAATTTCTTCGTGGATTTTATATATGGACAATAATTTAATCCTACAACCCAGAAACGAGAAACCCTGATAAATTATGGATTTATAACATAACCTTATTGATGTTTGTTCGCCTTTAATAACAAATGGCGAGTAATCGTAAAAATCGATCTGAATCGATATTAATCTGTCATATTCTCTCCACTTCTAAACTTTAACGCATCGCTGTGATTCCCCGAATTACCGAATTGCAATTATCGTAAAAATCGATCTTAATCGATATCTATGTAATATTCTCTTCACTTCTAAACTTTGACGTATCGCTGTGATTCCCAGAATTTCCGAATAATACGATTTAACGATTTCCATGTGGATAATATATTATGCAATTTTGTAAAGTTTATAAAATCCAACAATTTTTTTAAAATCGTCTTACGAATATTAAGTATTCCCTAGATTTGTCATAGAATTGAATAAAATTCCCTTTTTCCCTAAGATGACCCAAAATTCCCTAGGTTTAGGGAAAATTCCCTAGGTCTGGTAACCCTGCACGTGCTTCATTTGGATGAGGTAATTTAAAATTTGACTCTCATAAAATGTTGGTTATCGCTATTGTTTTAAACATAGATATATAATACTCTAGATTGCGCCCTGCGATCTTAAAGTGGGTGACGGTTGCGACAGAGATAAATGAGCCTATTTGGTCGGTAGTCTCTTTTTAATTTAAGGGGAATATCGACGACGTGACTATCCCACTTTATCGAGTAATATGTGTTGACAGTTGGAGCTGGTGGTGACGAGAAATGGTCTTTGGTCTTCGGACGTGGATAATCGTGGTTCGAATCCCATACCAACTTTACCTTTTTTATTTTTATTTAATCAATATTGCGTTTATTAGATATTTTTACATCTGAAAAATGGACCTAAGTAAATCTAGCAGATAATAAATGTACCTATGTATAGTAAGTTAATATTGGAATACAAAATTTGTGAACTGCATAGTAAAATAAAAGTCATTCGTTATTAATATAAATTCGTCCTTATTCGAATGATGTGAATAATATTTGTTTTGCTTCTACTTTTTTTAAAAATTGTAACAATAGTTTCATAAATAAAAATAATGTGTAATTACTTATAATTGAATCGGTCATTTCAAAAACAGCATAGTCCACAATTTTGAGAAACTAACTTTTTGAGAATAATAGACTCCTTTAAGATAAACGTTGTGTGGAAAAACGACACCAGTCCAGTAAAAACATTAGGAACAAAACTACAATATATAACTCTGAATTTTGATGTCATCCATTTCATCCATCTTTCGACTATATAGTTAAGTTCTTTGCTTTTCTGTAAAATTAGGAATATGTGACTCGTGTTGTTTTTGAAATGACCGATTCAATTAATAAATCGATGGTACATTATGTTGATATTAATTATTGGTAATTTTTTACGAATATTTTTAATTACTTTATACTATTCTACCTATTAAAAAAAATAACATTGGCTTTTATATTTTTAAAAATCTATAGGTACCTACACAGTTTTTCTTATTTGTTATATATTTCTTTGAATAGATTTACTTTAGAGATGTAATAATATCTAATAAACGCAATATTGATTAAATAAAAAATAAAAAAAGTAAAGATTGGTATGGGATTCGAACCAGGATTATCCACGTCCGAAGACATACGACCAGTTCTCGTCGCCATCCGCTCGAACTGTCAAACCATCTAAAATACTCGACGACAGAGTAGGATAGTGACGTCGTCGATACTCCCCTTGAATTAGAAAGAGACTACCGACCAAATAGGCTCATTTATCTCTGTCGCAACCGTCACCCACTTTAAGATCGTAAGGCGCAATCTAGAGTATTATAAATCTATGGTTTTAAACGGAAATGAATCTTTCGGTGTTCATTTCTTTTCTAAATTTAGTTATACTTTGATATTGCTTAACGAGTTTACTATTAGCAAGATATTTTTACAGTTATTTTAATAAATATACAAAAGTGTGCTACGGGGTATGTTGTAACAAAACGTTGGGGCTTGTTGTAACATAAAACAAATTGCGCTGAATCTTACTAAATTTATGATCTACAATATAAAAACGTATTATTTAGTTTAGTAATAGTCCAGAACGAGACAACATAAAAGAAAATCATAAAGGACAACTCAAAGCCAGGAAGTGAAGTCTACGAGTTAGGTTCAGCGGAAATTTTAGATAATCAATGTAGCATAAAGCAAGCAAGTAAAACAGCACGGACTGTGTCATGTATCTTTATAACGATATAGAAAAAAAAGGAAAACATTAAGAGTCTACAAGTGGGCTGTACTAAAGCAGGGATAGTTTTTACAGCCGAAGAAGAAAGTAAAATGGCTTCGTATATTCTGAAGTGCACCGAAGTATATTTTGGACTAATTCCCATGAAGATGCGAAAAGTGCCTTACCAATATGATGTGAAACTCAGTGCTAAGCAACTTCCTTCTTCTTGGTATCAAAATTATACAGTTGATCCAGATTGGGTCCAAAATTTTATGCGTAGAAATCTACATTTATATTTAAGGGGATGGGTACGTATTTTCGGCTGCAATGGTATTTAAATGGGGATTCATTTTTTTCGAATCCTGAGAAAACTAATAAGTATTTTTGAAAAATTTAAACGGAGAATGAAAGATTACGTTCTTACCGAGGGCCGAAAGTCCCTGAAAACTTCTATAATGTTTATTTTAATAAGTTACAGGGGTGAAAAACTAAGAGAAAATGTAGTGTGATTTTCAATTTCAAATATATCATTCAAAATAAACTTTTTAGTTATTCTAAGGGACTTTCGGCCCTCGGTAAAAAAAGTTTTCTTTCATTCTGCGTTTAAATTTTTTAAAAATATTTATTATTTTTCTCAGGATTCTAAAAAAATGATTACATTTAAAATACGTTGAAAATTTCGACAGGCGTCAAAATGTTCCTTTCCTCTTAAGAACACCAGAAGCCACCTTATTAAGTCGAGCAACATCTTTCAACAGGACCAACGTTGGTATTTTCTTCGAAATATTCCAAAAAATTCGAATTTTCGTAATGTTATAACCTGCCCCAATAGATGTTACAACTAGCCCCAAGCGCGGGGTAAGTTGTAACAATGCACTTTTTTTGGTAAAATGCTAGTTGATTATAAAATAACAGTCTTCTTAACTTTTCTTCAGTTCAATTTTATTCAGAAAAAGTTAAACTAGCGTTTAGTGTTTAATTAGTGAAAATTGGGAAAATAGCTCTCAAGATATATTTGATTTTATGAAAATTGTTACAACTAGCCCCCTGCTCCCCTAGTTACCCTTGGCAAGAGGTACTCCGGAGATCACTTTTGACGTCATATTCGTTTTCAGCGACCCAAAAACCCCCTGATTAACAAAATTTAACTCATTTTCGCCGATAATTGACGAGTTCTGATTTTTTTATATTGTCTGCTTGAGATGCACTTTAAGAATGCATTTTTGTATGCAGTTTTTCAATATTATATCATGGTTCGGGTTTACAAAATTTCCTGGCGCATTCACGAATCGAAAGCAAAAAGAATTATTAAGATCCGTCTTTTCTTTTTTTTTCGGAGGTAATGCCGATTTTAGTGCTTTATTGCTTGATCTATATGTTTGTAAGGTAACCTTACAATTTGGAGGAAATTAATTTCCGAAATAAATGCTTTTTTAAACTCCCCCAATAATTTTCTTTCAATTTAGGTAATACCTTCCGTGAATAAGTAAAAAATCTCATTTTCATTTTGTATCAGGTTCTGCTAAACCCCTAGCTAAATTATATTCGTTTCTAACGCGTGGGCTTATATTGTTGATTGCTTTTGCGTAATAATGAAAATGTGTTATATAATAAAGTAATGTGTTATAATAAAGTACAAAACAACACGAAAATTGGAAATTTATTGGTGAAATATGAACAAATTTTGTTTAAACGGAAGTTTTACATATTACTTTTAATATATCGCACCCCGCTGCAGAAATGAAACGAATCAAAATACAACAATATTGAATAAACGCTGACTTAATAGAACTGAAAACTGAATATTGTTATTATAGCGAAGTAAGAATACATAGCTGAAATCTTTTTATTATTAGTCGAGGAAATGAAGCTGAAAAAATGGCAAAACTTCGCAATTTTTTCGTCCAGTTCCTCTAGTTCATTTTCTATATTGAGCCGTTGTACGCATTAGGTTTTGTAAGGGTGAAAACTACCCCTAAATGTAAAAAATTATAAAATAACATTTTAACTTTAATATTGTCAACATTTGGTTCTTATTAGTTACATAATGAATGTTTTATGCTTTAAGATATACTATCATAATATTTCAACCCTTAAAACCACCCTTGTTGCAGCTATATAAAAAATTTACTTATCCTAAAAGAATAATTTCGGCTTGCATCGATTTACATAAAAATTTGGGATTAGGATCATCTCACCCTGTATTTCATATTCTATATCATGCTTAAGGGCGTTGATTATTTTTAGGGGTGTAAACTACCCCTTATTTTCTAAAATTATATAAAACCATTCTAAACTTTAATATGGGTAAAATTTGGTTTTGATTGGTTAAATAATGATTGTTTCATACTTTAGGATATAATATCATAATATTTCAACCCTTATTTCAACCGCTTTTATAAGTAGATATTTATAATTATTTTATTTTATACAGAAAAAAAAAGTAGAATTAAAGAATTACAAAAACATTTATTTATAGTCCTGTCGCCAAGGGGGGTACAACGGCCTCCTGTATTCAGATGGACTTACCCAAGTTTTTTATGTATTTTCACCTGTAGAACACGAATTTTTTGGGTAACAGTTGATCCGGATGTCGATAAGATTGTTATAAACAAAGAAGTTGAGGAATCACATAACAGCGATTTCTCGCAAAATAAAACATTTTTTTGTATTTTTTGGGCCATTCTAACCAAAAAATGTTCCCACAAATTTTTTCTTAGGATGCATAGTTTTCGAGATAAACGCGGTTGAACTTTCAAAAAATCGAAAAATTGCAATTTTTGAACCCGAATAACTTTTGATTAAAAAAATTAAATAGCAATTCTGCTTACCGCCTTTAAAAGTTTAAGTAAAATTTTATCTGTTTTGAATATTTGCATTGCTAAAAATTTATTTTTTGATTGTTAAAAAAAGCTATAAACACATAGTGTTTCCCGTGCCTAATACATACGTTTTAATGCATGCTACGTAGAAATAGCGCCGCTTGCACTTTCACCTCCTCTACCTACTCATTCGATTTTAAATGAGAAATCATTGAAAACATCACTCAAGCACTAGGTGTTTATACCTTTGTTTTAACAATAAAATAATAAATTTTTAGCAATACAAATATTTAAAACCGATATAATTTGACTTGAACTTTCAAATGCGGTAAGCAGAATTGCTATTTTATTTTTTAATCAAAAGTTATTCGGGTTCAAAAATTGCAATTTTTAGATTTTTTGAAAGTTCAACCGCGTTTATCTCGAAAACTATGCATCCTACGAAAAAATTTGTAGGAACATTTTTTGGTTAGAAAGGCCCAAAAAATACAAAAAAATGTTTTCTTTTGCAAGAAATCGCTGTTATGTGATTCCTCAACTTCTTGGTTTATAACAATCTTATCGACATCCGGATCAACTGTTACCCAAAAAATTCGTGTTCTACAGGTCAAAATACATAAAAAATCTTGGGTAAGTCCATCTGAATACAGAAGGCCGTTGTAGCCCCCTTGGCGACAGGACTATTACACAAAAATACGAATTTACAAATATGTACAAATACAAATACAAATAGCTTTTTAGTCATCTTGCAGTATACGAACCGGTTCTGTGGTATTATACATGCATTGAAAATTATCCATAAGCGGACTATCCGAATTTTTCGAAAAAAAAATCGTTTTATAAACATAGCTCCTTCAGTTTTGGCAGTGAAAAGTTTTTTCAAAAATGACTTTATAGGATTTTTGAAGAGTTATAAGACTGTGTAAACTATATTCCGTTAGATCCCTCAGTTTTTAATTAGGGTGGGATTAAAGGGCTCGAATAAGGGGGTGTTTGAACAGTTATATCTCGCTAACTGTTCACTGTAATAAAAGTCTATGTACAAGAGAATTTTAGTTATTAAAGAAACTACAATTTAGTGGTCAATCATTTTTTTCGTATCTCGAAATTCCAAAAAATTATTTTTTTTAAACTCCAATTTTTCTAAAATTAGACCTTTTAAATAGGTCAAACTTTTTGGATGTATTGATAATACAAATATAAATAAAAGGAATTGCAAAAAGGTCGAGACCAATTTTTAGTCAGGAGGGTAGTTAGGGGGTTGTTTGCACTGATTTTTTCATAGAGAAAAGCAGGTACCGACCTTTTTTTGATCATAAGTCGCTTAATTTGTATACTATAAACTTTTTACTATTTTTTTTTGAAAGGTCTAACTGTATGCTTGAAAAAAGATTATTTAAGTTTTCCTCGAAAAATGCAAAGTTTTTCCGTTATTTTACTTTGAATATTTGAAATTATGCATTTGACGAAAAATGCCAACTTTTGACATGCCGTATCTCGGCTTGTATTGCTCTTAGCGATATTGCAAATAATTTGGTTTATGTTACTAAAAGATACAATTTTAATATCTACAGTTTTTTTGATTAAATGCATATTTTTCGAGTTATTCTCAAAAAACCTTCTAAAAAAGTCGATTTTTTCATCGAAAAACTGTTACTTTCAAGCGCGAATAACTCGAAAAATATTAGTTTTACGAAGAAAATGTAAAAAACATTTTTTTCTTATAATTACTTTTTACATCGATTTACATAGTTAAAATGTAATAAAAAATTCCCGCCCCCGAGATGGGGTGGCAACCACCCCCAAGGTTTTAGCGTACAGCGGCATGATATAGAAAATGATCCTTGGATATTCCCTACCTTCTGTGAAAATTTCAAGTAAATCCATGCTGGACGAAAAAATTGCGAGCCAAAATGCTTCATTTCCTCGACTATATGCTGTTATTTTGAGTTTAAATATATATGGTATACTTTATTGTCTCGTTGTTGTGGCATTAAAGCCATCGGTACATATTTCCCAAATATTTTACGGCTATCCCTACTTTTTCTGTCTTTACACGGCAAATTACGTGTAGTAAAATTCACACTGGTATGGATATGTAAACATTATTAGAATGTCATTCTACTTGACAATGTCATCATTAAGTTTAAAGAGTTGGCTTTTGAATGCTCTTGGATAACTGTTATTTGTATAATTGCAAATTATTAATTCAGTTAATAAATGTTATAATTTTTTCACTAACTATGGATTCAGTGATTGTAAAAATTTATATGTACAACAAAAACTAATACTCAATCGAGAAAAGAGGAAAAGTGTTAAAGTGATTTTTTAATAAAATATTGTTACTATGGAACGATTACAATTTTGAACATCTTTAACAAAATAATACTTGGATCACAGAATATATCCTGATGTATTATCTGCTTGGATCTTCTATAAATAATAAACAATAAACAACTTTTTATTAATCAAAAATGAATAGCCATTTTCAATTTCGTTGCAACACGAAACTACAGCCGCATCATTATTCCAGTTCAATCAGAGAGTGCAGCAAGCACCTCTACCGGTTTCGAAACTTATTAGTCTCTCATCAGGAGGCACGTATGCGGCTCTCTCTGACCCATTTAGGACAAACCCCGGCGTGCAGTCACGGATTGCAACGAACGAAATGGCAGGGATGCCCTAGCGCCAACTGCTAGCAAAAAACTAAGTTTTCAATCTAATAGCACATAAAACAACACCCAAAAATATTATTCTACATCCTACCAGATTGAAAACAATGGGAACCTTAGTTTTTTAGTTTTTTTTTTTTATTTTTATTCAGTCTTATTTCACGTCTTAAATCAATTATTTATCAAATACACTCTCAATATTATTTAATCAACAACTCAAAATATTTCCGATGCCGTGTCAAATATTTAAAACTGTCACTGTGTCTTGTCAGCATATTCTATTTGACTCAATGCGTTGTATGACAAAGATAGCGAATGTTTTATTTGGAAAATATCACCACGGACATGGTGTCCATTTTTTTCTAATCCTGAAAAAACTAGTAAATATTTTAAAAAAATTTAAACGCAGAATGAAAGACTAAATTATTATCGAGGACCGAAAGTCCTTAGAATAAGTAAAAAGTTTCTTTTGAATGAGATAATTTGAATTAAATATCACACTACATTTTCTCTTAGTTTTTCACCCTTGTAATTTATTAAAATAAACATTATAGAAGTTTTCAGGAACTTTCGGCCCTCGGTAAGAAAAATGATTCCCCATTTGAATAGCATTGCAGCCGAAAATACGTACCCATCCCCTTAAGAAAATATCGATTTTTGAAAGTTATGTCATTTCCGAATTATTTGACACTTTTAATATTTTGAGTTGTGACACTTGTCAGTTACCTAACTTTATTCGAAAGATTTGTTCATAAATTTGTTCATTAACTAAATGTGTACTTATCTTTGTATTAAAAAGTAGAAATAAATTTGTACTTATCTTTGTATTAAAAAGTAGAAATAAAGTAAGCAGTAGGTAACTTAACTTTTGCGCTTTAGAAATGTCACAACTCTAAAAAGTTTCAGTACCGCTAACTACCTACATAAAATAATCCACAAAAAGTGGCATAGAGCGCAAAGAACAATTTTAAAGAAATTAATGAAAAGAACCTTATAAAAAATTAAATATTTAGTTGAATTTATTAACGATAAAATAATTTATGTTTTAAAGCGCATAAACCAATATTTACTTACCTTCAGAATTATAACGTACCTAATATTAAGAGCAAACAGTAGCGATCAACAGGTAGCAACAAACGCGTTCCAAGATTGCGGCTCTAATTTTGAATATTTTGTCGAGATATGTGACACACATATTCGCAATATAATAAAGAATGACGGTATAATTCCATATAATACCAATGGCAGAATCCCCTTTGGGTCGTGAAATTAAAACTGTCAAAGTGTCACTCGGGATAAATTCGATAATTTTAGAGCTCTTGTACAATTACTACTGATAATTTAAAGTTAAACTGACGAATTTACTTTATTATAGATATTTACAGCGAGATTAACTTGCCAATTTATTCGAAAAGTAGATACATATGTATTTGAGAAATAAATAAAATAGGTCTTATTTGACGTTAGTAAAATTTAGAAACGTCAGTTTATTGGTCGAATAACTTTATTCATACAATAGAATACTACATATTTGTCGTTGGCGAAACCGGCCATTTAGTCAAAAAGTCATGACAAAAAATATAAAAAACAGTGTTTAACTAATACAGTCAACACTCACTACAAATTAAAATCTGAAGTAAAATACTCCTCAAATGAAAAAAAAAGGAGACGGACAATACACGACATCACGTCGACCACGACACTCCCTTTGGGTGGTCAGGATTGAAGAGAGAGGTATGGTAGGTACAAGTGGACATACAATAAAAAAAAATAAACAAAAATGGTCAACATAATCACAATTATAAATAACAATTATTGCATTTTGATTTTCCAAATTTAAAATCCCCAAAATAAAATATCTGGAATCTTTAAGGTTCGGGCCAAGGACGAGATGAATTGCGTGGTGAAGCGCGCTTCACCAGTTTACCAATTTCAACGTCGGCAAAGAGAGATAGAAAATATACAGTGGCGTGCTGGCCATATAAATGAATCGGTGCAATCACCGAGAGGCCGCGGCCTCTTGAGGCCGATCAAATAGGTCTTTTCACAAAAAAATTTAGATGTAACAAAATAAATATTTTTTTAATTTCTGATCGGATGTTAATTCTGCTAATAATATTAATAAATCTTTTCAAAAAAATTTAAATTATTTTTAATTGTAAAATACAGTTTAAGTAAATGTATAAGACTCTATATACCTAAAAATAGATTTCTAAGGATACCAATAGTTATTTTCATACATACAAGTATATTTATGGTGTTCCAATTTCCTTCAAACATGTATGTACTCTGCATAATAAAAAAACGTCTTGTACATAAGACAAATCGTTTTATGATGATATACTCGTAAACACTCTACGTCCTAGAAATTTTGATACAGTAAAAAATGATATACTTTTACTTTTAACAACATTTAAATCATTTTCTGAAAAATTAAGAAATGTTTATCCTACCATATCTGCGACTGCAATTAGAGAACTCGCGGATTTTGCTGATAAATGGATTGTATTAAAAAATGGGATTTTGCAAAATACTGAAATTATAGAAGGTCGAGTTAATGATGAATATATTCAGTCTACAGAAAATATAAAAAATGATATTATCAATCTAAGTGATAATGAACATGAATTAACAAAAATGACAATGTTGTTGATATCGTGAAAACTTCACCTCGGTGTGGTAATAAAAAGTGTAAGATTGTATAGCTTGCTGTTACGCTGTTTTTCTAAGTACAACTTATATCAGTGTGCTTATCCAAATTTGAATAGTAAAATCATTTATTAACTCTTTCAGTGAAACTGTGATTTAAGTATCTTGCGAAAGCGAAAGAAGCTTTTCAACGTTGAAATACATAAAAAGTCGGTTAAAAAGTACTTTAACACAAGATCACTTAAAAACATTTATGGATTTATGCTAAAGGTTACAGGAAAAGAAGCCTTGTATGAGCTTAAAAATGATGAAATAATCGACGGATTTGCTCAAAAATCAACGACTTAATGCGGACATTATTGATCAAGAGCTAAGTAATTATTTTATAAAATAATTGCAAAAGAATATTTAGAGTTTAGATTATTGCGTTATATTAACATTTTAAATATTTAATACACAAGGAAATTGAATTCCTGTAGCTGGTTGTATACCATGAATCACAAAAAATGTAAAATTTGTTTGTAAAAGCTATATTTAAAAATATCCCTAAAAAGGGGCTACATCAAGACAACAAATGTTTTCGGAATAAGAATTCCATCATTAGGTTTTAAATTCAACATAGCATGCCTGAGCCACCAGAATAATAGAGTCAATACCTTTTAAAGTAGTTAATGTTTACAAAGATTGTAAATAGTGTTGTTTTAAATTTTCCCAGATTTAACTTCAGGCAACATATAATTCTGCCCCATGTGGGTTGCATTGTCCAGAGGGTGAACCTCTATTGACGGACTCCAGATGGCAACTATTTTAAATTTTAAATATTGTTAAATTGAAGTATTTGCACTGTACTTGTATTTGTACCCTCTTGTAAAATTGATTTACTAAAATTCAACTTAATACATAATTGAGAAATTCTCAAAATTTCATTTTACTTTTATCTTAATTACGTGAAATTCGTATTATACATATTTATTCATCAAATTCTGCCTTATTGCATACAATATTGTCACACATGTCATTTATTATTTTTTGTAAGATGGCTTATTCTTAAATAAATAAATATAGCAAATTAAAAAGAATCATTTAATTCAAAGTTTTATGTTTGATTTAAAAATAATTCATATTTTTGTTTTTTTGATTTTATAAATAACGAATAAAACATTTTGATAATAGAAGGCAAAATGAGGATGGGAGGCCACTTTTCTATAAAATCACCGGGCCGCTTGAAAAGTTCCAGCACGCCACTGAAAATATATAATAGTGTAAAGGATAGAGTTTGTCCTCCCAAAGTACTGTAAAATTAATAAAGAAATATTTACTTTTATGATAAAATCATAGTAGGATAGTAGACCAGGGTAATAAGCTAGAAATATACCATGTTCGGAACACTCAAAGATCCAGGTAGCTGACTACTTTTTTAGTTATTGTATACCTATAGGATGAAAACCCACCTGTTTTCTGCCTAGAATTCGCGTCCGTTTTTTTAATTATTAACAATTTAGTGCAAGATTGGCGATTTTTTCGATTTTTTTGCACCCCATTCAAAAGCTAAATAGTTGACATAAAATTACAAAATTTAGTTTTTTAGAACATTGAAAAACCTTCAAAATGCCGATTTTTGAAAGTAAAAAAGTTAATTTGTTGCTATGCAAACTGCAATATTAGTGAAATTCGTTATTTGTTAATACCTTTTACTAAAACTAGAGGAAAGTCGCCAATTATGGAATACCATTTTGTTTTGGGGATATAAAATAATACCTTTATAGAAATGAAAACAATTTAATGTTATGACACATCAGTCATACATTTTTATATAGTAATTAAAAACCTTCTATTAAATATCTTAATTAACAAAAAAAAAATCGAACAAAAAAACAAAATCCCAAATGAGTAACCAAATATGGAATAGGTACCCATAAATGGAATATAGGCATAAACCAACATATCAATAACAAAAATAGACATACACATCTGAGATCAAATAAATTTAAATAAGAAAATTGTGAAAAATGAAAGAAGTAGCTTAATTCACTTGCAGACATCACAGATCCATGTATGAAACTCTGGACCAGCACAATCATAATGAGCTCACTTACACATAATCCACTATTCCATAATTAGGCACCAACGACTCTCCATATTTAGATTTGTACATTAGTTCAAACTAGTATCAACATTTTGTCAAGTCGTTATGTTTTAATTACAGACGGTAATAAAATATCAAAAGAAAGGTACTATTGATATACGCAATAGCATAACAAGTCTGTATTCATCCATAATAACCAATAATACACGTTGAATATATTTACCTTTGAAATTTTCTGCGAGACGATAAAACAAAACGCGCCTGTCAGACACGTATCGTTCGCGCATCTGACACAGAGGTGTGAATACGATAATAAAGAGAGCGACTGAAATAGAGGATGGTCTTGTAGTGCGCTTCCAATTTATATTTTGGAGAAATCAAGGAATTCCATATTAGGGCACTATTCCATATTTGGTTACTTTCCTCTACCTTAAAACTTTAGGGTTTCACCCAAAGTTGGGTATTGGGGTACTTAACAAACCCTCAAAATTTGAGACCGATCTATTAATTAGTTTAAGAGTTATTCTAATTGCTTATCCCAGAGACCTTTATTTTGCATTAACATAAGACAGAAAATAATGAAGATAGGGCAATTCTGAGTATGCCAAATGAAAGTAGAAAACTGATACTATCAAAATGTACTAAATAATGATAAAAAGATTATCTAATGTAGTCAAAAATCCTAATGCCAAATTTGTGAAATTTTGTAGTTTAAAAACATTTAGAATATCTTTAAAAATATTGTCGTATATAATATCATAAGAGAGAAAATTTTGCCGGCAATATTTTCGACTGGTATGAAAGTTTGTTGCCTAGCAATTTTCGCGAATTAAATTTTGACAGTTAAATCACGACACGTCAGTCGAGTGATTTTATCAAAATTTCATAAGCGAAAATTGCTATAAGGCAACAAACTTGAATAAAACCAGAAGAAAATTTTGCCGGTAAATAATTTTCTCTCGAATGATATTCGACAAGACTATTTCACGAGACAAAAACCAATTTTTTGATTTCTTCACCTGACTTGCATCCAAATCTTGATTTTTCGTCTGTATTCATTATATCTGCCCAAAACGGATTACGCCTCAATGACGTTTGTCAAAATGACAACAATAAAATCACCAGACTCCTTCGTGACGGATCTGTCATAATTTTGTCGCTGAAAAATCACGGGCAGAACGCAGAACGAGTTTTGTCAGTAGGAAACGTGGCGTTGCTATGACGTTTTATCAGTTAAAAACAGTCTAGTGAAATAGTCGTATATAATATCACAAGAGAGAAAATTTTGCCGGCAATATTTTCGACTGGTATGAAAGTTTGTTGCCTGGCAATTTTCGTGAATTAAATTTTGACTTAAATCACGAGACGTCAGTCGAGCGATTTTGTCAAAATTTCATAAGCGAAAATTACCAAAAGGCAACGAACTTGAATGAAACCAGGAGAAAATTTTGCCGGAAATAATTTTCTCTCGAATGATATTCGACAAGACTATTTCCCGAGACAATTAATGCACCATATCAACGAAATATAATCTTTATTTATTTGTTATTACCAGACACTTTCGTGACGGATCTGTCATAATTTTGTCGCTGAGAAATCACGTCGCTAAGGAGTTTTGTCAGTAGGAAACGATGCGTTGCTATGACGTTTTATCAGTTAAAAACAGTCTAGTGAAATAGTCTGTAGAAAAAGTCATTTTACATATTAGAAAAGCTGGTATTTTACACGTTTTTAAAAATGTAGTTTAATTGGTTACTAGTCGTAGTAAGTGAAGGGGGAGCTGGGAGCCGACAAATGCACGAGTTCAAAAACTATAAAAAGCAACTTAAAACTACTATCATTTTCTATATCTCGGGATCTACTGAATATATTTTGATTGTTCTTTTTTTAATTTGTATGTAATTTTTCTGTACATTACAAATATGCAATTTGTCTAGACATTTAGTAATTAATAAACAGTCTAATTTGTTTAAACAATTTTTGAAAAAATAATTTTTTGCCAAAAATCCATGATTTTAATCATACTATCCCTATTATTCATAAAAAAAGTTAAGGTATACTTTAATAAATAAATTATCTTCAATAAATAAATATCTAATAAAAATCATTTATTTATTAAAGTGTACTTTAACTTTTTCTGTGATCATTAATGATACTATAGTTAAAAAAATAGATTTTTGTAAAAAACATATTTTTTCAACAATTGTTTAAACAAATTAGACTGTTTATTAATTAATAAATTTATAAACAAATTGCATATTTGTAATGTACGTAAAAAGTACATACCAATTAAAAAAGAAAAATCAAAATCCATTGAGTCGATCCGGAGATACAGCAAATTATAATCGTTTGAAATTGCTTTTCCGGTATTTTAACTCGCTGGATTTGTAGATTCCCCCTAGTAATCGTTTGCACTACATTTTTGAAAAATCGTAGAGGGTGCTGTAAAGTTATAATGTATGTGCAAATTTTTTAAGAAAAAATACAAATCCCATTCTTTAAAATGGCATTAATGAGATTCCTTAATTATTATAAACAAATTAGCTGTGAATTAAAAAAAAACATATGGCTAACTTTGTCTCAAATGAGCCCAGGCTAAATTTTTTTATTTGAAAATTCATGTTAAAACAGGCCCGGACTGGGCCGCCGGCCCACCGGCCGCGGGCCGGTGCGCCTTTTGCTTTCGTTGATATTCCATTAAAAATTTAAACGCTGAAATTTTTTTTAAACTTTACACAAAGATTCGTTGAAGCAAAGATCAATTGAGCATAGTGTGGTTGCAAAATACAACTCGTATCAGGTATCAAATAATCAAAGTCTAGCACACATAGCTCGAAAATAGCATCCAGTTTTTTCTGTTAATAGCTTAGATGCGACGCGCGGCGCCCTCGAAGACCTTCGGGTGCCTTTTGCCTTACTACATTATACATACAGGATTGTTGCGCTCCAGAATCATACATAACGAAGCCAGTGGATACAAAAAAATACAACTCGTATCAGTTATCAGATAATCAAAGGCCAGCACACATAGCTTGAAAATGAGATCCTGCGTATTAAGTTAATAGCTTAGATACGACGCGGGGCGCCATCGAACACCTTCGGGCGCCTTTTGTGGGTATCAATACCCGCCGTTTCTGTAATAATAATATAAGAGTGTTACATCCCACAATTAGCTTAAAATATACAGGTACAGTTTTCAGCAAACATAGCTCGAAAATGGCATCCAGAGTTTTATTTTAATAGTTTAGAAACGACGCGCGGCGACCTCGAATATCTTCGGGCGCCTTTTTTAGGTATCAATCTCCACTGTTTATATTATAATATGAGGCCATGAGAGCCAGAGTGGCATAACAAGTCTGGAACAAGCACTCAAGCTGTGGAAAAATGGTATGGGAATTTTTCTCAATGATGAGACCACATTATACACTTTATGTTTCGCTGATGACCAAATTCTGATTGCTCAGAATCATGAAGACTTGCGTTACATGACGTGGAAGCTAATAGAAGAATATAACAAATGGGGCCTCGCAGTCAAAATTAAGAAAACTGAAGCCATGTGTATTGGAGGGACAAAGTAGTCCATTACATTAGATGAAGGGGTAGAAATTAAACACTGTGATGAATATAAGTATCTGGGCATGAAGATAACTCAAGATGAGATACTCGATGCTGCTATAAATGACAGAAACATACAGGGTAGAAAAGCCATATCCATGATGAACGGCATTCTGTGGGACCAAACAATATCTAAAGCGAACAAACAGATCATATACATTACCATACTTAAAAGTGTAAACAAAAGTCTCCACAAGATGGAGACCTTACGAAAATAGTACGGCCATATACAGAAAATGCCAGATGATAGGATCCATAAACATATTTTGGCGTGGATACCATAAGGGAGAAGGGAAAGAGGAAGACCGAGAAGAAGAACTAGAGGAAAGTCCAGGTCGGTCTGTGATTAAACAGAGAAGAATGGCGGTTAGGAGTTGGAAGGCGTCGGAGGGCTCTGTAAACCGATAGTAGTAGAAGTAGTATATTATTCTGTAGCAGTAGTTGAAAAATTACCCACATTTTTCAAAAATTTGTTTCGAGTCTCCAGAGAGTACCAAAGAGTGTAACGGATTAAAAGGGATAGGTACCTACTGGAAAACTGAAGCTATATTTTTGTGGCATCTTAGAAGTTTATTCCAAAGTAAACTTAATATAACGAACAAAATGAACTAAAGCACAGGATATCAAAAGGTAACCGAAACGTCGACAGGTTAAAAAAATTATTAAAGTCAAAGTACCTATCGATAAAGACGAAAACCAGAATATACAAAACCGTAATAAGAGCAACAGTCACCTACGGATGTGAGACATGGGTGCTAAACAAAACAAGAAGAAATGATAGAAAGGTGGGAACGGAAGGTACGAAGAGCTATTTTCGGGGGAAAATACAGAAGACGGTTGGCAAAGAAGAACCAATCAAGAATTAAGGATGCTTTACAACGAACCAAGTATAACAAGATAAACAAAGGCACAAAGAATCAGGTAGGCAGGTCATGTCGAGAGAATGGATAGAGCAAGAATGCCATATAAGGTACTGCTAAGTAGACCAGTTGGGACAATGAGACGAGGTAGCCCAAGAAAAAGATGACAAGAAAAGTTTCAGGACGATATAGGATCGATGGAAATTACAGACTGGAAAGAGAATGCGAAAAATAGGATACAGTGTAGAACCATAGTGCAGCAATTTTTACATAGAAATTAAATAAACTTAAATATAAGACATTAGTATATAATATATTACCATGTGTATTATGTAAAATTGTAAAGTTGTAATTGTAAAATTGTAAAGCCCTAGGCCTACAAGGCCTGTAGTGCATATTAAATAAATTAATGAAACTTAATATAACTTAAAAAATTTACAATTAATATTCAATGCATTAGGATTCCAAAAAAGTTTAGGAGGGGGGGAGTGGTAGGGCGCCTTACTTCATAGATTAGGTTGGCGCCTTTTTTAGAATTTGGGTTGGCGCCTTTTTGATGAGCCAGTCCGGCCCTGTGTTAAAATACTATTTTTTCGAATATATAAAAAGATTGTTTCTACGGATAACATTTTTAAAGTTATTCTAAATGTTTTTAAACTACAAAATTTTAAAAATTGGGAGTTAGGATTTTTGACTATGTTAATTATTTTTTTATCTTTTTTTAATACATTTTGATACTATTACTCTTCTACTTTCATTTGACATACTCAGAATTGCACTATCTTCATTATTTTCTGTCTTATCTTATTGCAAAATAAAGGTCTCTGGGATAAACAAATAAAATAACTCTTAAACTAATTAATGGATCGGTCTCAAATTTTGAGGGTTTGTTAAATACCCCAATGTCCAACTTTGGGTGAAACACTAAAGTTCTAAAGTAGTTTTAGTAAAAGTTATTAACAAATAACGACTTTCACTTATTTTGCAGTTTGCGTAGCAACAAATTAACTTTTCAACTTTCAAAAATCGGCATTTTGAAGGTTTTTCAATGTTCTAAAAAACTGAATTTTGTAATTTTATGTCAACTATTTAGTTTTTAAATAAAGTGCAAATAATCGAAAAAATCGCGATTTTTGCACTAAATTGTTAATAATTAAAAAACGGACGCGAACTCTAGGCAGGAAACAGGTAGGTTCTCATCCTATAGGTCTACAATAACTAAAAAAGTAATCAGCTACCTGGATCTTTGAGTGTCCCGAGAAAATCCTTATTACCCTGGACTATAGTGGAATTCAGATAATGGTAAAAACTTTAACACAACGTATTTATACCACTACCACTACATAGTTAAATTACCACGGCACTGATCGTATCAGCGCCCTAGCTCCTTCGAAAGGGGGACACTTTAGTACCTGTATGTTAAATTTCTTTGAACTATATCATTTACCTAGAATCTTCAGGAAAAAACGCGATGCTCCACAGAACAATAAAAATAGGGTACACAGGCCATAAATTATGGTTTGAGAGAAATTTCGCTATTTCGCGTTGTGTTGAATGTTGTCTTTAGTTTTCTTTTTTCTGTTACCTACATTTTTCTATTTCAAAAATCGGAATACTTTTTTATACGGTAAATGCATCTAGGTACAATATATGATGCACTTCACTTGGCGATTGTTCAAGTGATCTCTGAAAATAAGACTATATCGAAATAAAAATTATATTTGCATTTACTCGTAAACGTAGCTTTAAGCACTTAACATAAAAGCGACGTTACAATAAAAACAGGATCTGAAAACCATGTCCTGAAGACATTGGGAAATTACTACAGATTTAAAGTAGGATTTAACCTGAATTTGACGTTAGTGAAATTTATTCACTATGCAAGACTTACATTGCACGTTTTGTTTTTAAATTAAAACTTAATTTTGTACATTGTTCATGTCATTTTATAATTTTCTGATTATGATGAATCACAATTTTATTATTAAAATTCAACATAAATAAATCATGTATTATAAATATAGATCAGGAGATCAAGGAAATTAAATAAGAACAAAAAAATAAAAGTTTAAAGAAAGGCAATGAATAGACCAGGACCAACAACACCAGAATAAATCGATATTTAAGTACAATAACTAGAGACTTGCAACTTTTTACATTGTGTTCAGGATGATGTCAAGAAAAAAGTTCACTATAGAAAAATGTCAGAAAATGAATAAGTGCATCAACATGTCAAAATAAGCATAGATATTAAGTGCCGGATTTTGTTGTTTATTGTGCAATAGGCTACTGGGGCGATTTTGGGGTTATTGAAAACTAATACGCCATCAGTACCGACACCCGGAGCACCTGGTATCTATGTTCACGTCATCTTCTGGAGTTTCTAGGAATTCCGGCACTAAATTAATGCAAACAAATTACAAGAGGGGTTTTGTGGTTACTGAACACGTATACGCCATCAGAACTGATCCCCGGAGCACCTGGTGCTCATTATCACTGCTAAGGCACCTCATCTTCTGGAGTTCTGAAGGTTTTCGGCCTCGAATGGATGAAAATAGATTACTTGGCGGTTTTTGGGGTAGCTAAATAGGAATACGTTATCAGGACCTACCCTTGGACCACCTGGCGCCCAAGATCACTGCTAAGGCATGTTATCTTCTGCAGTTTGGAGGGTTTTTGAAATCATGTGCATCGGTGATCAGTTCTCATGGCGTATTCTTATTCAGCGACCCTAAAAAACTCACGAGTAATCTGTTTGCGTCAATTTGGTGCTGAAACCCCTCGAAACGTCAAATGACGTACCTTAGCAGTGAACCTTGGCACCAGGTGATCCGGTGGTCAGTTCTGATGCCGTATTTGTCTTCAGCGAGCCCAAAAATGCCGAAAACAAAATCTGGCCCTTAATACAATTATTTTGACATGTTTATGCACTTTTGGATGCATTTTATTCACTTTAAAATGCGACTATGCATTTCCACCCATTTCTCTATAGAATTTTGATATTCTGAACAGAATGCTAAAACTTGCAAGTCTTTAGGTGATATTTTTAAAAATCGATTTATTTTGTGCTAATTGTCCTGGTCTGGAACAAACCATGAAAGAAATTAAATGATGAAAGAGAGAGAGGAACAGATACAAAGTGAAAAACGATTAAAAAATATAGTATAGTACAAGGCCTCACAATAAAAAATTATGTACAGAAAGAATTGCGAGAGAAAGAAGCAGAAGGTGAAATAACAGTAATTGCGGCAAAAAATTGGGAGAGAAAACATGTTTGTTTGAGTTAAGTAGAAGAGAAGGAAAAATAACAATTATGAAAAATAAAAATAAACTGAAGAAAATGAAAACAAAAAATCTATATTAACTACGCTATGACCAAAGTAGAAAGAGATATACAAGCAAAAAGAAGGAACTATGCAATGGACGAAAAAACAAAAGGAAAACATTTTAAGATTGGCTTTTAAAAGATATTTATCGACAATGAAATATGGAAATCAAATTGAGATAAAGAAATGGAAAACTAAGAATAGAAAGTGACAAAGGAACGGTAATGACAAGGCGTATACAAGATGTCCCCGAAAATAGTGCGTTCCTTTAAGGTATAGATATAATACACAATGTAGAACAAAAAAGTCCTATAACATTTTTTTCCAAAGTTTACCGTTTCCAAAAAAAATTACATTGTGCGCCATTTAAGCGAACTTTTATTTTCATAAAATTAACTAATTTGGCATCACTGTACAAGAACTGTTTGTGATTTAGTTTATTGACACCACAAATGTAAGTCAGACGTATAATACCACCTGCAAAATAATTGTACATATTTGAAAATCCAACAAAACAAGTATTTGTTTGTTTGTTTAGGATAAACACAGGGTTTAATGTAAATATTTATGGCTAAAATGCTGCAACTATTTTTGAATTGTGATTGTCTATGTTTAGATTTTTGTATACATAGTAGTCAGATTTCAATTTGCATACCAAAATGTATTTTGGTTCTTTAGCCAGACGGTTGCATTTAGAAAAAAATATTTTTTTTTGATCCAGTTTAACTTACTGAAGAAATAGTAAAGTTTTCTTTAATAATTGGTTTGTGAGCAGTACCAATTTGTTTAAGAGATAAATGCTGAATTTTTCTATATATAAAAGTTTTTTTGATGAACTATGGAGTTTTTTTTTAATGAACTATGGATAACCTGATGTACTTTTGTTGTATCAATTTTGTGACTTTAGTGAAGTGAAATCGCGTCTTGGACTTACAACTTACAACCACACCAAGGAGAACAGGACTGATAAACAAGGTATATTTTATAAACTTTCTATTTTATTTTTTTGTAATCACGATCTCAATTTGTAACACCAAGAGATCACAAATTAATTTTTTTTGTTTTTTTAATAAATGTTTAATTTGCTGACTACAAATTTATTTCTTTTCCTTCTCTGTTGAATCGTAAGAGCAATAAAGAAACTGGCTGAGTATAGAATATAGTATAAAGTCGTTAAGGTAAGTTAGGTTATAATATTTTGTATATTATGTATATTTTCTGTGTGACTATGTTTTTGTTTTATTTTGATGGAGCGATCTATTTTTCTTTTAATATTTCCATTTTGTGATATTTTGGTTCCTTAAGGTAACCAGTGGCGCCCAATATTTTATTTTTTTTTTATTTTACATCCTTATTTCGATTTTTCTATCTCTTTAATTTTTTTTCTAAGCTAATAAGAGTATATTATTACCATCCCTTAAGGATCCACACCCTTTAATCTCTGAGACTGAGCGACCGTGGCTATAAATTTCGTTGTGTAACATCCCTTATATGACATATCAACATCTTGTCCAATTTCTATCCCCTTGTTACGTTATACAAATAACACCCTCTTTTGGAGTACGTTACAGTACTTCTTGAATTGATGGAGGCTCTAATGGTGTATTGTTGGTTGCTCCTGGGGGTGGTTGATTTGGATCTTCTACTTCGATGGTAAGTATTTCTTTATATTGTTCCCCCACCTTTTCAATATTTCTTCTTTTGTATTGAGTATTTGCTCCTCCTTAACCTTACATAGTCTTAGTCTTGGTTTGAATTCCTTTCTTGCATTATTCAGAGTTTTATAGAATTTTCTTGTTTGATTTTCCTGTTTTAATGCCTCAGGTTCTTCCAGAAATCTATTTTTATAAATTCTCTTTTTTCTTCTATGAATGTACTTCTCTTCTTTCCTAAGGTCTTTATATTTTTGTTGTTTTTCTCGGGTTCTTCTTTGCTGCTTCTGTTTATATGCATCGTTCTTTCTTTTTGTAATATCCTCACACTCAGCATCGAACCAGTCATTGCGTGATGGTAGTTTTTCTTGTCCTAGAATATTACTTGCTGCGTCTTTAATATTACTTTTACACATTTCTCATTGTTCGCTGATTGTTAGATTCTCATTAATTATGCAGTTAGTTTCGAGATAGTTTTGAAACCTTTTTACCGTTTGCGGATTTTTGAGGAGTTCGATAGTAAAGCACGTTGTTTTGGTACTTCTCTCCTTCTTCGCGTTTGAGATTCTAGCTCGAATTCTTGTGCCAACTAGAAAGTGATCTGAATCAATATTGGCGCCTCGATACGTCCGGACATCCATCAAGTTTGAGAAGTGTCTAGCATCTATGATCACATGATCAGTTTGGTTGTTCGTTAGTCCATCGGGCGAGGTCCAAGTTCCCATATGTATTTTTTTATGTAGAAAATATGTGCTTCCTACGATCATGTTCTTTGCAGCTGCGAAGGTTACTTACTTACTTACTTACTAGCCAAGGCCCACCCTTGGCATGTTAGCCATTTGGCGGCGCGCTGACCAGTATAGACGAGCCGTTTCTCGTAGGCGATCTTCATCCTCCTCGGGTGGGTCTGTTATCAGGGCTGGGCACTCTGGAAGGTGAGCAGCATCCATCTGGGGCTGATTACATAGTGGAGAGTTGTCATTTTCACGGACGCCGATGCGATGTAGATGGGAGGCCAGGTAGTCATGCCCCGTAGTTGTTCTGAACGCGGCTACACTGATGGGTCTCGGCAAGTTGTGAGGGATTGGTGACTCTATTAGGTGGGCCCAAGATTTTCCAGCACCGGCTTGTATTTGCTGGTCTTTTATCTTCGCTTTGATTCCTCTTTTAATGGTGGACTTTGCTGATGTGTACGATTGGAAGCTAGGGAGCTGTGGAAGAGTAGTGCCTTCTTTTGCAAGTTCATCCGCCGCTTCATTCCCTTCAACACCGACATGACTTGGGATTCATTGTAAAGTCATCAGCCACCCTTTTTCCAGCAAGTTCGATAGTTGGACGCGGCAAGATATTGTTTGGGCACAGTCGGTATATCGATTTGTCGACAGGACGAGGATTGCGGCTTGGCAGTCGATGAAGAAGGCAACTTTTTGGGGGTGTTGGAGATTCTCGAGACTTTTAGCGGCTTCGTATATAGCAGCAATTTCGCCATCATAGTTGGTGAGAGGGGCACCCACAGCTATGGAGCCTTTGGAGAACGTTGAGACATATCCTGTTCCTGTTCTTCCCGAGTCCGGCATCGAGGAGCCATCGCAGTAGATGTGGAGCCACTCATGCGCTGGGTAATTGGTGTGTATCGTCTCTATGGCGGCTTTCCTTAGGACAATGTCTGACGATAAGTGCTTCGGGTCGTTATGGTTTTCAAGACGCAATTCTGTGTTTGGTAGACAGCGGGCGAGTGTAGTTTGCGCTGGGAAGGGGGCGGCTTTCGACAGGTCAATGTGGTATTTTTCCATGATTTGATTTGCTACTGTAAGCGGAGTGTTTTGTGTTTTAAGACGTGCGGCTGCTTGTCTATATTCGTCCCATTTTTGTGGAAGTATTCGTCTTTGCCTTTCCCAGAAGGTTAACGCGTGTTGCTCTCTGCGGCATTGTATTGGTTCAATACCGGTCTGGGTTTCCATTGATGTAATCGGTGTTGATTTTGGAGCACCGATGATGACGCAAAGGGCAGTGTTCTGGGCGACTTCAAGCTTGGAGGTGGTGTTTGTACTCGCAGTTATTGTAGCTTCACTCCCATATTCTAGTATCTGCCGGACATAGGTTTTGTATGTTGCTACCAAGACATCTTGCGTGGCGCCCCATTTTGTTGCTGTGAGACGTTTGAGCAGTCGACATCTCTTTGTGGCTTTCTCTGCAATGTCGTCGATTTGAGGTTTCCACGTCATTTTCTTATCTATGTACACCCCCAGGTATTTTGTTACATCCTCTCTTTCCAGGTCGACTCCTTTGTATGTCAGCTTGACAGCAGTCTGCTTTGTTGAAAGGGTAATTACTTGATATACGGTTTTGGTTGTACTGACAGTTAGGCAGTTTTTATCCGCCCATTTTTCTAGATTTTTGAGAGCCTGGTTCATTACTCCCTCGAGCGCTTTCAGACTGCTACTTGATGCCCATATTAGGAGGTCATCGGCATACAGGAGGGCATCAACACCAGGTGTCTTTCTAATCATTGCGAGCACATCGTTTATCATTAGGTTGAACAATTGACAGCTGATGAAAGCTCCTTTTGGCAGCCCTTGTCTTTGTATTCTAAATTTGGAACAATGGTTGTGAAATTTGACTCTCTGATACCTTTCACCGAGAAAAGATTTTATCCAATTGAACAGTTTACCGTCAATTCCAGACTTCGCTATCTTGTGTAACAGCAAACCTCTCCATACTGTGTCGTATGCAGCTTTGAGGTCTACTAGCACTGCAACTGTTGACATCTTACGGTGGAAAGCATCCTTGACTTTTTGAGCAAACTCGACTACATGGTCCATGGTGTTCCTGTGTTTCCTGAAGCCAGCTTGTGCTTCGTCAATCAGTTCAAGATGGGTTATGGCTCGGTTCAGTCTGTCCAGAACCATTTTTTCGGCTACTTTGCATAAGGAGCTTGTGAGGGATATTGGCCGGTAGCTATCAGTCAGGCTCGGGTCTTTTTGTTTCTTTAGGGTGGGTATGACCTCGCTCTTCCTCCATTGACTTGGGACTCTTGAATTCCATGTTAGGTTAATCAAGTTCAGAATGGTGTTTTTGGCTGCGGCTCCCAGATATTTAAGCATTTCCGGGTACAACTCGTCAATCCCTGCTGCCTTTTTCGTTTTTGTGTCAGAGAGAGCCGCTTCCAGCTCTGATATAGAGAAATCTTCTGTACAGATGTCCTTTATACTTTTGCTCATCCTCCGGGGAGGGGGATAGCGCAACAGTTTTGCTCTCTCCCTCTTATTTATCTTAATATTACTCACTTTTGTGTAGTGTTTACAGAGTTCGTTTGCTATATCGGCATGTGTAGTGAGTTCTCTAGCCATGCCTCTCATTGGCATTTGCTGTTGCTTGTTTCCATCATTGTTTAACGTAGTAACGAACCTGTGCGCTTTGACGCCGTCTTTTCGGAAGTCGAGCTTAGCAAGGAAGGATTTGAAAGCTTCTCTTTTCCCTGACTTAATGGCTTGAGTTAGGATCGCTTGTCTCTTTCGAAGCTCTACACAATCGTTCATTTGCCTGGATTTTTCAGCTTTGCCCCTGGCTTTATTTCTGGCAGCTTTCAATTTGGATAGCGTTGAGGACCAGAAAGTCTTATACCCCTTAATTTGACCTCGCGGTATGCACTCTTTTGCACATTTAAGTATGGCCTCGGTTACTTTCTTTGCTGCTTCTTCTGGTTCTTGTAGTGTTAGTAGAGTAAGGACTTCATCTGTGCATTCCCTGTACTTTTTCCAATCCGCCTTTTTAAAATTCCAGCGCAAGGCGCGATTTTGGGCTTTTTTGTCCTTTGCCAGTTTGCATGTCACTAGCAGAGCGCGGTGACCACAGCCTGCTGCGTCGTCCAGGAGGGTTACACTGGTCTTCCCTGTAATGTGTGGGTGTGTTACGACAAGATCGGGCCTTGATTGACTTCCTCTAAACGATAAGAACGTAGGTGGGGTGTTCACTACATCAAGATAGTTGTTATCCAAAAAGTCCTCGAGGTGTTTCCCAACGTTGGTGGTTCTAGAGTAGCCCCATCTCGTGGATGGACTATTGAAATCTCCAATTATGATGGTACTTGGCTGGATTTGTTGCTCTACCAATTCCAATGCAGGTATATTATCTGGCGGATTGTATAGTAAGAAAAGGGTGACATGTTTCGAGTTTTTCCAGACTTCGACCTGGAACATTTCCAGTTTATCTCTATCCTGCATTTCGTGGATTATGTTAGTCTTCCATACTAGAGGGGTTTTGATTCCGATGATAATTCCTGACGCTACTTGTCGACTCCTCTTCAGCACATGGGTTGAATAGCCAACTGTAGAGTAGAGGTGAGGTGTGTCTGTAGCGGCTCCTGCCTCTACAATGACATATATATCAACGTTCTTTTCGAGAACGCTTCGTTTGAGTTCTAAAAACTTGCTATTGCTTAGACCTCCAGCGTTCCAGAAGATGACTTTGAGGTCTGCGTCGCTGCCCTGAGAAGGGCCGTTTCGGGTAGGGATTCGTACACTCATGGATCAGCGCGCGTAACGACGAATCGCTGCTGCTCATTTAGCGTTACCCAGGGGACACGTGTGATCGTACCTTACGATAGACCACGGACGCGGGCAACTCTGTCTCCCCTTCGCGGCTGCGAAGGTGACTGCTCGGTGTCCATTCGAATTGGTATTATTATGGAGACTATATTTACCGATGTGCGGTAGATATATTTCTTTCCTTCCGGTTTTTGCGTTGAGATCACCGATTACTATTATAATGTCTCTTCTGGGACAACTGTCTTATGCTCTTTCTAATTCATCATAGAATTCGTCTTTTTGTTATTTAGGTCTTTCATAAAATTAACTTTATTTAGGTGTAATTCATACGATCCATGTGATTTGACCAGTTTGGAATGCTTAATTTAGAAAAAATAGTTGATCAAATAGAAAATGACATTTTTAAAATTTAAAAAAAAAGTGCATTTTTGTTAAATAAATCTAAAAGTATTCATACTATGAAAAAATGTTTCAAATATTAATTGTAGTTTTTTCTTGCTGAATTTTTTTTTGTTTTTGTATCCTGAATACTTTTAGGTTTATTTAAGAAAAATGCACTTTTTTTAATTATAATAATGTCATTTTTGATTTAATCAACTATTTTTTTACAACAAATAGTGTAGTAAGACCACGAAACAGACAGAGTCATGTTTATACAAATAGAAGAAGAAGAAGAAGAAGAAGTATTTTTCTAAACTAGGCATTCCAAACCAGTCAAATCACATGAATCGTATCAATTATACCTAAATAAAGTTAATTTTAAGTGGGAAGATATTCATTTCTATTAGGATTATCACGACGAGGGTTTAATTTTTACATTTCAAAAAGAAAAAAGCAGAGAGCGACTTTATTTACGTCATAAGTCAGTCAGTTCTTATGCAGAAAACTTTTGTCAGAGCTTATTTGAAAGATTTTTTAATGAGCTTTAAAAGATGTCTTTCAAGTTTTCCCAAAAAATTGCACCTTATTCGAGTTATTTGAGATTTAAGGTTTTCCATTTCGAGGTTCTTCGAAAATAACCATCCATTAAAGAGCAATAACTCAGTTTCTAGCTCAGTTCACCTAGCTATTTCCGACGCGACTCTCTCTTTGTTTTTTTATTAGCCACAATTTTGTTCCTAATATAATTTTTTCTATAAAATTAAATTTTTTTAATTTACTCATGAAAAACGGTTATAAAATGTGAGTTTTTCAATGAAAAATGCATAGTTTTAATCGCAGATAACTTAGAAAGTCTCAATTTTGCATAAAAAATTTTATAGAACAAAATTTACTTAGAATTGGTCACTCTATCAATTTCCATAGTTATTGTGATTAAAAAAAATTCATCCCCTAGATGGGGTTGTTTTCGCCCCCAGGCCAAAAGCGCAGTTCGGCATAGGGTAGATTTTGAAGAAAAGTGTCAACAGAGCTTAAACCCAAATTTTCATTAAAATTGGTGTTGGTTCTCAAAATTCCACGGTTTTTCAGTTTTCTACCGCTCGCTGATGAGAGTGGTCTAGTAATTAGAAATTAAACATTATCGCCACCGAAAATTATCGATTAAATAATATTTAATCATTATAATTAAATAATATTTAATCATTATATTATAATATCTCAAATTAACAATGTGAGCGTAATTTTGTATAGCTTGCAAAAAACCCAAAAACTAGGCGCGAAAATCATATCAATATTTAAACTAAAATATAATATAAGTATCGCCATCTACACTTGGTAATAGAAACCAACACATACATAATACTAACATCAATAAGAAAACTTTAATGATTGAATTGACCTAGCTATAGAAGGGGCAAAGTTTTATGCCTGCAGCACCGATAATAAATATATTCAGATGCAATTACTTTATTTTTAATATTTATTTTTTATTTGATTAGAGTGGTGTGAAACACAAGGTGGAGTTTTATTAATTGTGCTTGTTAGTGAAATTAGTAATTTTCTAATACTTAATAGAATAATATTGTGTCGCATAATAAAAGGTAAGTGGTATTTATATACAGTGGGTTATATTTTGATTGGCACTTCTAATAGTGCCATCTTCATAAAACATTTAAGACTATTTTGATTGTACACTTACTCCTTATTTGCATATTTTTCTTAATACCTAAATTCAAATTTTCGAGTCCACGTTACCATTAAAATAAATTCAAAATTCTATCAACTATATTATATTTTAATCATTTGTTTTCAAATTTGTCATCAAAAATGTTTGTTTTATCTATTATCTCTGTTACCTTTAAAACGGTGCTTCTACTTAATGTAGTTTAAATTTAGTTCATTAAAGTGTGTTTACCGTAAAATCACTGCATTATTCAAATTGCAAGTATTGCATTACTTACATTCTACTTACAGTTAAGTAGTAATTAGTAGTAATAAATATACCTATATATTATTAAGGGGGTAGGCGCAAAACCTTGGTCCAATGCTATTTGAATGCATTAATTTTTTTCGAATCCTGAGAAAATTTAAACGCAGAATGAAATAGATTATTACCGAGGGCCAAAAAAACCCTGAAAACTTCAATATTGTTTATTTTAATAAGTTACAGGGGTGAAAAAATAACAGAAAATTTAGCGTGATTATTAAATTAAAATATTTCACTCAAAAGAACCTTTTTGTTTATTCTAAGGGACTTTCTAATATTCTAATATTTCATTCTGTCTTTAAATTTTTCAAAAATAAACTATGTTTTGACAATATTTGGTCAATAATATATTTCTTGATAAGCCGGTTAGTAATATATAATGTTATTGTTAATTATCTTCAGCAAATAATGCTTGTGACGTAATTTTTACTTGTTTCTAAATAGTTTACTTCATTAATAATAGATAAATTTCTTCTTGTTACAATAATATATTAACATTAAAACAGAATACATAATTAAAAGAAACAGTACATAATACATAGGTATCTACTTAAAAAATCCAAAAATTGATACTCTTGCAAACGCAAAAGTTATGAGCAATTTAAACTTAACACGACATTAAGCAAAAAGTTAACAATTTCAAAAAATCATATCTTAGCTCTGCTAAAGCATAACGTACAACCTCACAAATTTTTTTTTGTATATAGGCAAATTTTCATTTACGTTTTTGCTTTTTTTGGGTATCTAAGGGGTAAAATGCTGATGAATCTTCGAAGTAAAACTCACACAGCTCAAACATTTTCCCTTCCAGACCCAGAAAATCTAAATGAATACTTTGTTAATGTGAGTAAAAATATAACATCAACTATTGTGTCACAAGATCCCATTTCCTATCTCCCTAATTCAGGAAAGGTTTCGAATTCACTCTTTATAAGACCGATTGGTAAATCTGAACTGATCCAAACAATCAAGAGTATCAAAAGCAAATCTTCCTGTAGTACCGATGGACTGACTATCCATAAAAATTTTCTCAGATCTCCCAGACAATGTGTTGGGAGTCCTCATCTCTCTAATAAATGATTCTTTTGAGAAAGGTAAATTTCCAGAGTGCCTAAAGACGGCCATCATTATTCCTCTTCATAAGGGTGGTGAAAAATCTATTGCCTGCAATTATAGACCTATTGCATTACTACCGGTACTCTCCAAAATTATTGAAAGACTCATAAAAGCCCGACTTATGTCCTTTCTCGTTGATAACAAGATTTTATCACAAAATCAGTTCGGCTTTTTAAATAATAAATGTACCACCGATGCCATGTTTTCTGTACTACATGAGGTTTATCAAGCATTAAACAATAATCTCCACACTTCCACTGTTTTTTGTGATTATGCCAAAGCTTTTGATTGTGTAAATCACGACATTTTGATAAAAAAACTAGATTTCTATGGAATTCGAGGTATTTCTTTGAACTGGTTTCAATCTTACTTGGAAAATAGGAAACAACTGGTTAGAGCAAATGATACAGACTCTAGTCTCAGAAATGTTGTATGTGGGGTACCACAAGGTTCAGTATTGGGTCCTTTACTTTTCCTTATCTTTATTAATGACATCACTAGTTTAAAAATCGATGGAAAAGTTTTTCTTTTTGCTGACGATACCAGTATCACTTGGAGCAACTCAAATATCGCAACTCTTCATGCTACTATAACTTCTGATCTACTCACAATAAAATCCTGGTCAGATTCTAATTTACTCTCTTTTAACGTAGATAAAACAGTCGCATTACCCTATAAAGGAACTCTTCAACCCTTACCTCTTCATAACAGCCAGATCAGTATCGTTGATTCTGTAAAGTTTCTTGGTATTTTTTTAGATAGCAACCTTAAATGGTCCCTGCATATCGATGTGTTAAGCAAGAAACTATCCTCAGCTTGCTTTGCAATAAGATCTGTCTCGAAGGAAATGGATTTAGCCTCTTCCAAAATAACATACTTTTCATTGTTCGAGTCCCATCTTCGATATGGTCTGCCTTTTTGGGGTTTTGGTACAGCTGCCCAATCCGATGTTATTTTTAAATTGCAAAAAAGAGCAATCAGATATCTGTTTGGCCTCAGAAGAACAACACATTGCAGAAGCTACTTTAAAGATCACAGAATTCTAACATTACCTTCTTTATATATTTTAGAAACTGTTTGCTTAATTCGTAAACATCTACATGTCTTTCCAGAAAGACCTAGACATGACTATTCCACCAGGAATTCTACTTTTGACATCTATTTACCGATCCCGTCCAGTGAGTTAGTAAAGAAATCTATATTATATTCTGCAAAAAAACTATACAACCATCTCCCTCTACAACTTAAATCTGTAACATCTTTCCCCAAGTTCCGTAAAATGACAAAAGCCTATTTATCTGAAAGACCATATTATTCAATAGCAGAGTTTCTTAACCAATAACTAAGAAATTACAGTATTCTTATGTATAAGTAGAATCTTAATCTATATTTGAGTGTCATATGCAGCAGCATAACTTATTAAATCACTTATTAAATTTCTTAAGGTAGATTACGCAATTTGCAATTTTTTTTTTTAATTTTGCAATAGATTGTTACTGATTTTTATTTGACTTTATTATGTTTTATTTATATTGACGATTTGTATAATTTTAGTAAATTGTATTTGTTATTGTTTTTATTTATGATTCTTGTAAGCTTTGTCTATAAAATTGTTAAATTTTTCATGACAATAAAGCATATTTCTATTCTATTCTATAATCACTTGGGTGAGTACCTATAAGCTGATGAACAAATTTTTGAAAATAATTTTTATTGATGTAGGTATAATAACAATTTTTCTAAATAATGTTAATGTATAAAAAAGGAATTAATGAATAAACTAGTTTATTAAGTCATAACCGATTACTGCATCAAAGATTTCAGTGTCATCAGGTATTATTTCTGGCTCAGTTTCAGGGTTTTTATATTTAGACGAGCAAGAACAAATTTCAAAATATTTGAAACCTTGAGACAAACAAGAGCAAATTTCTTCGTCATTGCAGGGTTTCCTACCGCTGCATGAAAAAATATGTATGTATTATAAATTGCTGTATCACCTTCTAAATAATTCACACAACACGTATTATTTTCTAAAAGCAAACCATATTCAGTCAAACGATTTTATGTTTTCATATCTTGATTGTGACCATTCATTTGTTTGCCATTTCACCTGTTTAATATGTTTGATTATATATAAGGAAGGCTGGAATGGAGGTAATATGTCTATTGTTATAATTTTAATTTTCGATATTTTATACTTACTTAATTCATGCTTTTGTTTTACCAATAAAGAGAAAAATCTTGTGGTGTCAGATCTAGTGAAAGCATGCAGACTTATGAGTGATAAGCGTTTATGTGTCCTAATTTTTCATGTAACTTATGTAAGGAGTATAATAATACTTATCAATGATCGTCAATTTTTTTATTGGTTCTTCCAATATAAAATCATATTTTAAAGAATTAGAAGAATAATATATCTGAAGACTCTACTATTATTTAAATGCTGTCAGTATATTTGGATTGAACATCATTTACATGAAAAAATAAACGTGAATCGGCGTCCATATTATGATTACAAGATGAGTTAAAATCTTCCTACTGATAGTTTTTGGAAATAAGTTTTTTTCTCTAAGCTCCAATCAACCAGTTATGAACGTTTTTTCCTGTTCATCATTCTTAACAAATTCATGAATGTGTTGATGTAAATATTTAGAAACAAAATTTCTTAAGCTAGTTTTGCTTTCGTTATTTGCCAAACATTTTTTAAATCACGTACACGTCGACTTCTAAAGGTACGTATCCATACGTGGGTGCTTCGTGCTCGGGGTAGCTGCTCAAATGGATCCGGCATGCGCTCGCCTACATATAAACCGCAAACCGGTTGAATCGAAGAGGGGGAGCACCGAGCGGCGAGCACCAACGTACCTATCCACTATGTGGAGCTGCTACACCGAGCACGGAGCACCCACGTATGGATATATATACCTTAACATCTAACATTTCTACAACATGACCACCGCATCCATATCTTGTAAATCTTTCTTCTTGTTTTGAATTAATACCATAAACATCGTTGAAGCCAGAAGTAAGACTGAAGTTGAGCCATACCATCAATAATCACGGATTATTATAATTTCAATACACGTAATATGTAAATATAAAAGTATTATCCATATATTAAACAAATTTATTACAAAAAAAATTATTTCCTAAAATAGTATTGCACATAAAGATATGCAATATTTATTCTACAATTACAATACGGTTTATTGAAAATTACTTTAAAAATTTGTTCTTCAGATTATACTCACCTTGAAAAAACGGTGTTTTTTCGATGTAGAAATTCGCGGGCTAAATGAAAAGTTGTCTCAACAAATATTTTGCGAGGCTGTAAGTTACGGTTGCTTTAGTAGAAGGTAGGATATGATTTTTTGAAATTGCTAACTTTTGGTCTGATCATAACCCTTTCACCTTTTAATCGCTTATAACTCGAAGAGGGGCTCTTTTAGAAAAAAAAAATGTCAGAATTTTTTTTTACTAAATTTACCTAGAAAAACTCCTTTTTGTTTGATTCCTTGTGGGATCAAAAGAGAGCTATATGATTCTCGAATAAAACTCGAAATTTGACTACGTTTATCAAAATGCTACGGTAGACTCTTCTCTATGAGGGAGAAACATGGACCCTTAAAACATCAACCGTAAATAAATTGGAGGCCTTGGATATGGATCTACCGAAGACTCCTCAAAATTTCATAGGCATCGCATTCCTCAAACGAAGAAGTGCTGTATAGAATAGTCAAGGAACGCAAGGAACTTTTCAACGCAGTGAAAGTTAGGAAAAAGTCATACCTAGGCCACATACCTAGAAATAATATGTACCAATATGCTCAACTAATAGTGAAAGGAAAGATCAAGGGAGAGAGGGGACTAGGGAGGAAAAGACTATCCGTCATATCTGGAAACATCCAACAAGGGACAGAGTTAAATTTTGAACAGCTAGTAAGAACAGCTGAAGACAGAAAAGAGTTAGCAATTGTCGGAGCCAACCTCCATTGAGCAGGGACGCAAGGAACTTTTCGACAGAGTGAAAGTTAGAAAAAAGTCATACCTAGGCCACATACCTAGAAATAATATTTACCAATATGCTCAACTAATAGTGAAAAGAAAGATCAAGGGAGAGGGGGGTCTAGGGAGGAAAACACTATTCGTCATAGCTGGAAACATTCAACAAGGGACAGAGTTAAATTTTGAACAGCTAGTAAGAACAGCTGAAGACAGAAAATAGTTAGCAATTGTCGTAGCCAACCTCCATTGAGCAGGGACGCAAGGAACTTTTCGACAGAGTGAAAGTTAGAAAAAAGTCATACCTAGGCCACATACCTAGAAATAATATGTACCAATATGCTCAACTAATAGTGAATTAGCAATTGTCGGAGCCAACCTCCATTGAGCAGGGACGCAAGGAACTTTTCGACAGAGTGAAAGTTAGAAAAAAGTTATACCTAGGCCACATACCTAGAAATAATATATACCAATATGCTCAACTAATAGTGAAAAGAAAGATCAAGGGAGAGGGGGGTCTAGGTAGGGAAAGACTATCCGTCATAGCTGGAAACATTCAACAATGGACAGAGTTAAATTTTGAACAGCTAGTAAGAACAGCTGAAGACAGAAAAGAGTCAGCAATTGTCGTAGCCAACCTCCATTGAGCAGAAACCCAAGGAAATTTTCGACACAGTGAAAGTTAGAAAAAAGTTATACCTAGGCCACATACCTAGAAATAATATGTACCAATATGCTCAACTAATAGTGAAAGGAAAGATCAACGGAGAGAGGGGTCTAGGGAGAAAAAGACTATCCGTCATAGCTGGAAACATTCAACAATGGACAGAGTTAAATTTTGAACAGCTAGTAAGAACAGCTGAAGACAGAAAAGAGTTAGCAATTGTCGTAGCTAACCTCCATTGAGCAGGAACGCAAGGAACTTTTCGACACAGTGAAAGTTAGAAAAAAGTCATACCTAGGCCACATACCTAGAAATAATATGTACCAATATGCTCAACTAATAGTGAAAGGAAAGATCAATGGAGAGAGGGGTCTAGGGAGGAAAAGACTATCCGTCATAGCTGGAAACATTCAACAATGGACAGAGTTAAATTTTGAACAGCTAGTAGGAACAGCTGAAGACAGAAAAGAGTCAGCAATTGTCGTAGCCAACCTCCATTGAGCAGGAACGCAAAGAACTTTTCGACACAGTGAAAGTTAGAAAAAAGTCATACCTAGGCCACATACCTAGAAATAATATGTACTAATATGCTCAACTAATAGTGAAAGAAAAGACAACGAAGAGAGGGACTAGGGAGGAAAAGACTATCCGTCATAGCTGGAAACATCCAACAAGGGACAGAGTTAAATTTTGAATAGTTAGTAAGAACAGCTGAAGGCAGAACAGAGTTACCAATTGTCGTAGCCAACCTCCATTGAGCAGGAACGCAAGGAACTTTTCGACACAGTGAAAGTTAGAAAAAAGTCATACCTAGGCCATATACCTAGAAATAATATGTACTAATATGCTCAACTAATAGTGAAAGGAAAGACAACGAAGAGAGGGACTAGGGAGGAAAAGACTATCCGTCATAGCTGGAAACATCCAACAAGGGACAGAGTTAAATTTTGAATAGTTAGTAAGAACAGCTGAAGACAGAAAAGAGTTACCAATTGTCGTAGCCAACCTCCATTGAGCAGGAACGCAAGGAACTTTTCGACACAGTGAAAGTTAGAAAAAAGTCATACCTAGGCCACATACCTAGAAATAATATGTACCAATATGCTCAACTAATAGTGAAAGGAAAGATCAATGGAGAGAGGGGTCTAGGTAGGGAAAGACTATCCGTCATAGCTGGAAACATTCAACAATGGACAGAGTTAAATTTTGAACAGCTAGTAAGAACAGCTGAAGACAGAAAAGAGTCAGCAATTGTCTTAGCCAACCTCCATTGAGCAGGAACGCAAGGAACTTTTCGACACAGTGAAAGTTAGAAAAAAGTCATACCTAGGCCACATACCTAGAAATAATATCTACCAATATGCTCAACTAATAGTGAAAGGAAAGATCAATGGAGAGAGGGGTCTAGGGAGGAAAAGACTATCCGTCATAGCTGGAAACATTCAACAATGGACAGAGTTAAATTTTGAACAGCTAGTAAGAACAGCTGAAGACAGAAAAGAGTCAGCAATTGTCGTAGCCAACCTCCATTGACCAGGAACGCAAGGAACTTTTCGACACAGTGAAAGTTAGAAAAAAGTCATACCTAGGCCACATACCTAGAAATAATATGTACCAATATGCTCAACTAATAGTGAAAGGAAAGATCAATGGAGAGAGGGGTCTAGGGAGGAAAAGACTATCCGTCATAGCTGGAAACATTCAACAATGGACAGAGTTAAATTTTGAACAGCTAGTAAGAACAGCTGAAGACAGAAAAGAGTTACCAATTGTCGTAGCCAACCTCCATTGAGCAGGAACCCAAGGAACTTTTCGACACAGTGAAAGTTAGAAAAAAGTCATACCTAGGCCATATACCTAGAAATAATATGTACTAATATGCTCAACTAATAGTGAAAGGAAAGACAACGAAGAGAGGGACTAGGGAGGAAAAGACTATCCGTCATAGCTGGAAACATCCAACAAGGGACAGAGTTAAATTTTGAATAGTTAGTAAGAACAGCTGAAGACAGAAAAGAGTTACCAATTGTCGTAGCCAACCTCCATTGAGCAGGAACGCAAGGAACTTTTCGACACAGTGAAAGTTAGAAAAAAGTCATACCTAGGCCACATACCTAGAAATAATATGTACCAATATGCTCAACTACTAGTGAAAGGAAAGATCAATGGAGAGAGGGGTCTAGGGAGGAAAAGACTATCCGTCATAGCTGGAAACATTCAACAATGGACAGAGTTAAATTTTGAACAGCTAGTAGGAACAGCTGAAGACAGAAAAGAGTCAGCAATTGTCGGAGCCAACCTCCATTGAGCAGGGACGCAAGGAACTTTTCGACAGAGTGAAAGTTAGAAAAAAGTCATACCTAGGCCACATACCTAGAAATAATATTTACCAATATGCTCAACTAATAGTGAAAAGAAAGATCAAGGGAGAGGGGGGTCTAGGGAGGAAAACACTATTCGTCATAGCTGGAAACATTCAACAAGGGACAGAGTTAAATTTTGAACAGCTAGTAAGAACAGCTGAAGACAGAAAAGAGTTAGCAATTGTCGTAGCCAACCTCCATTGAGCAGGGACGCAAGGAACTTTTCGACAGAGTGAAAGTTAGAAAAAAGTCATACCTAGGCCACATACCTAGAAATAATATGTACCAATATGCTCAACTAATAGTGAATTAGCAATTGTCGGAGCCAACCTCCATTGAGCAGGGACGCAAGGAACTTTTCGACAGAGTGAAAGTTAGAAAAAAGTTATACTTAGGCCACATACCTAGAAATAATATATACCAATATGCTCAACTATTAGTGAAAAGAAAGATCAAGGGAGAGGGGGGTCTAGGTAGGGAAAGACTATCCGTCATAGCTGGAAACATTCAACAATGGACAGAGTTAAATTTTGAACAGCTAGTAAGAACAGCTGAAGACAGAAAAGAGTCAGCAATTGTCGTAGCCAACCTCCATTGAGCAGAAACGCAAGGAAATTTTCGACACAGTGAAAGTTAGAAAAAAGTCATACCTAGGCCACATACCTAGAAATAATATGTACCAATATGCTCAACTAATAGTGAAAGGAAAGATCAACGGAGAGAGGGGTCTAGGGAGGAAAAGACTATCCGTCATAGCTGGAAACATTCAACAATGGACAGAGTTAAATTTTAAACAGCTAGTAGGAACAGCTGAAGACAGAAAAGAGTCAGCAATTGTCGTAGCCAACCTCCATTGAGCAGGAACGCAAAGAACTTTTCGACACAGTGAAAGTTAGAAAAAAGTCATACCTAGGCCACATACCTAGAAATAATATGTACTAATATGCTCAACTAATAGTGAAAGAAAAGACAACGAAGAGAGGGACTAGGGAGGAAAAGACTATCCGTCATAGCTGGAAACATCCAACAAGGGACAGAGTTAAATTTTGAATAGTTAGTAAGAACAGCTGAAGGCAGAACAGAGTTACCAATTGTCGTAGCCAACCTCCATTGAGCAGGAACGCAAGGAACTTTTCGACACAGTGAAAGTTAGAAAAAAGTCATACCTAGGCCATATACCTAGAAATAATATGTACTAATATGCTCAACTAATAGTGAAAGGAAAGACAACGAAGAGAGGGACTAGGGAGGAAAAGACTATCCGTCATAGCTGGAAACATCCAACAAGGGACAGAGTTAAATTTTGAATAGTTAGTAAGAACAGCTGAAGACAGAAAAGAGTTACCAATTGTCGTAGCCAACCTCCATTGAGCAGGAACGCAAGGAACTTTTCGACACAGTGAAAGTTAGAAAAAAGTCATACCTAGGCCACATACCTAGAAATAATATGTACCAATATGCTCAACTAATAGTGAAAGGAAAGATCAATGGAGAGAGGGGTCTAGGTAGGGACAGACTATCCGTCATAGCTGGAAACATTCAACAATGGACAGAGTTAAATTTTGAACAACTAGTAAGAACAGCTGAAGACAGAAAAGAGTCAGCAATTGTCTTAGCCAACCTCCATTGAGCAGGAACGCAAGGAACTTTTCGACACAGTGAAAGTTAGAAAAAAGTCATACCTAGGCCACATACCTAGAAATAATATCTACCAATATGCTCAACTAATAGTGAAAGGAAAGATCAATGGAGAGAGGGGTCTAGGGAGGAAAAGACTATCCGTCATAGCTGGAAACATTCAACAATGGACAGAGTTAAATTTTGAACAGCTAGTAAGAACAGCTGAAGACAGAAAAGAGTCAGCAATTGTCGTAGCCAACCTCCATTGAGCAGGAACGCAAGGAACTTTTCGACACAGTGAAAGTTAGAAAAAAGTCATACCTAGGCCACATACCTAGAAATAATATGTACCAATATGCTCAACTAATAGTGAAAGGAAAGATCAATGGAGAGAGGGGTCTAGGGAGGAAAAGACTATCCGTCATAGCTGGAAACATTCAACAATGGACAGAGTTAAATTTTGAACAGCTAGTAAGAACAGCTGAAGACAGAAAAGAGTCAGCAATTGTCGTAGCCAACCTCCATTGAGCAGGAACGCAAAGAACTTTTCGACACAGTGAAAGTTAGAAAAAAGTCATATCTAGGCCACATACCTAGAAATAATATGTACTAATATGCTCAACTAATAGTGAAAGGAAAGACAACGAAGAGAGGGACTAGGGAGGAAAAGACTATCCGTCATAGCTGGAAACATCCAACAAGGGACAGAGTTAAATTTTGAATAGTTAGTAAGAACAGCTGAAGGCAGAAAAGAGTTACCAATTGTCGTAGCCAACCTCCATTGAGCAGGAACCCAAGGAACTTTTCGACACAGTGAAAGTTAGAAAAAAGTCATACCTAGGCCATATACCTAGAAATAATATGTACTAATATGCTCAACTAATAGTGAAAGGAAAGACAACGAAGAGAGGGACTAGGGAGGAAAAGACTATCCGTCATAGCTGGAAACATCCAACAAGGGACAGAGTTAAATTTTGAATAGTTAGTAAGAACAGCTGAAGGCAGAAAAGAGTTACCAATTGTCGTAGCCAACCTCCATTGAGCAGGAACGCAAGGAACTTTTCGACACAGTGAAAGTTAGAAAAAAGTCATACCTAGGCCACATACCTAGAAATAATATGTACCAATATGCTCAACTACTAGTGAAAGGAAAGATCAATGGAGAGAGGGGTCTAGGGAGGAAAAGACTATCCGTCATAGCTGGAAACATTCAACAATGGACAGAGTTAAATTTTGAACAGCTAGTAGGAACAGCTGAAGACAGAAAAGAGTCAGCAATTGTCGGAGCCAACCTCCATTGAGCAGGGACGCAAGGAACTTTTCGACAGAGTGAAAGTTAGAAAAAAGTCATACCTAGGCCACATACCTAGAAATAATATTTACCAATATGCTCAACTAATAGTGAAAAGAAAGATCAAGGGAGAGGGGGGTCTAGGGAGGAAAACACTATTCGTCATAGCTGGAAACATTCAACAAGGGACAGAGTTAAATTTTGAACAGCTAGTAAGAACAGCTGAAGACAGAAAAGAGTTAGCAATTGTCGTAGCCAACCTCCATTGAGCAGGGACGCAAGGAACTTTTCGACAGAGTGAAAGTTAGAAAAAAGTCATACCTAGGCCACATACCTAGAAATAATATGTACCAATATGCTCAACTAATAGTGAATTAGCAATTGTCGGAGCCAACCTCCATTGAGCAGGGACGCAAGGAACTTTTCGACAGAGTGAAATTTAGAAAAAAGTTATACTTAGGCCACATACCTAGAAATAATATATACCAATATGCTCAACTATTAGTGAAAAGAAAGATCAAGGGAGAGGGGGGTCTAGGTAGGGAAAGACTATCCGTCATAGCTGGAAACATTCAACAATGGACAGAGTTAAATTTTGAACAGCTAGTAAGAACAGCTGAAGACAGAAAAGAGTCAGCAATTGTCGTAGCCAACCTCCATTGAGCGAAACGCAAGGAAATTTTCGACACAGTGAAAGTTAGAAAAAAGTCATACCTAGGCCACATACCTAGAAATAATATGTAAAAATATGCTCAACTAATAGTGAAAGGAAAGATCAACGGAGAGAGGGGTCTAGGGAGAAAAAGACTATCCGTCATAGCTGGAAACATTCAACAATGGACAGAGTTAAATTTTGAACAGCTAGTAAGAACAGCTGAAGACAGAAAAGAGTTAGCAATTGTCGTAGCTAACCTCCATTGGGCAGGAACGCAAGGAACTTTTCGACACAGTGAAAGTTAGAAAAAAGTCATACCTAGGCCACATACCTAGAAATAATATGTACCAATATGCTCAACTAATAGTGAAAGGAAAGATCAATGGAGAGAGGGGTCTAGGGAGGAAAAGACTATCCGTCATAGCTGGAAACATTCAACAATGGACAGAGTTAAATTTTAAACAGCTAGTAGGAACAGCTGAAGACAGAAAAGAGTCAGCAATTGTCGTAGCCAACCTCCATTGAGCAGGAACGCAAAGAACTTTTCGACACAGTGAAAGTTAGAAAAAAGTCATACCTAGGCCACATACCTAGAAATAATATGTACTAATATGCTCAACTAATAGTGAAAGAAAACACAACGAAGAGAGGGACTAGGGAGGAAAAGACTATCCGTCATAGCTGGAAACATCCAACAAGGGACAGAGTTAAATTTTGAATAGTTAGTAAGAACAGCTGAAGGCAGAACAGAGTTACCAATTGTCGTAGCCAACCTCCATTGAGCAGGAACGCAAGGAACTTTTCGACACAGTGAAAGTTAGAAAAAAGTCATACCTAGGCCATATACCTAGAAATAATATGTACTAATATGCTCAACTAATAGTGAAAGGAAAGACAACGAAGACAGGGACTAGGGAGGAAAAGACTATCCGTCATAGCTGGAAACATCCAACAAGGGACAGAGTTAAATTTTGAATAGTTAGTAAGAACAGCTGAAGACAGAAAAGAGTTACCAATTGTCGTAGCCAACCTCCATTGAGCAGGAACGCAAGGAACTTTTCGACACAGTGAAAGTTAGAAAAAAGTCATACCTAGGCCACATACCTAGAAATAATATGTACCAATATGCTCAACTAATAGTGAAAGGAAAGATCAATGGAGAGAGGGGTCTAGGGAGGAAAAGACTATCCGTCATAGCTGGAAACATTCAACAATGGACAGAGTTAAATTTTGAACAGCTAGTAAGAACAGCTGAAGACAGAAAAGAGTCAGCAATTGTCGTAGCCAACCTCCATTGAGCAGGAACGCAAAGAACTTTTCGACACAGTGAAAGTTAGAAAAAAGTCATATCTAGGCCACATACCTAGAAATAATATGTACTAATATGCTCAACTAATAGTGAAAGGAAAGACAACGAAGAGAGGGACTAGGGAGGAAAAGACTATCCGTCATAGCTGGAAACATCCAACAAGGGACAGAGTTAAATTTTGAATAGTTAGTAAGAACAGCTGAAGGCAGAAAAGAGTTACCAATTGTCGTAGCCAACCTCCATTGAGCAGGAACCCAAGGAACTTTTCGACACAGTGAAAGTTAGAAAAAAGTCATACCTAGGCCATATACCTAGAAATAATATGTACTAATATGCTCAACTAATAGTGAAAGGAAAGACAACGAAGAGAGGGACTAGGGAGGAAAAGACTATCCGTCATAGCTGGAAACATCCAACAAGGGACAGAGTTAAATTTTGAATAGTTAGTAAGAACAGCTGAAGGCAGAAAAGAGTTACCAATTGTCGTAGCCAACCTCCATTGAGCAGGAACGCAAGGAACTTTTCGACACAGTGAAAGTTAGAAAAAAGTCATACCTAGGCCACATACCTAGAAATAATATGTACCAATATGCTCAACTACTAGTGAAAGGAAAGATCAATGGAGAGAGGGGTCTAGGGAGGAAAAGACTATCCGTCATAGCTGGAAACATTCAACAATGGACAGAGTTAAATTTTGAACAGCTAGTAGGAACAGCTGAAGACAGAAAAGAGTCAGCAATTGTCGGAGCCAACCTCCATTGAGCAGGGACGCAAGGAACTTTTCGACAGAGTGAAAGTTAGAAAAAAGTCATACCTAGGCCACATACCTAGAAATAATATTTACCAATATGCTCAACTAATAGTGAAAAGAAAGATCAAGGGAGAGGGGGGTCTAGGGAGGAAAACACTATTCGTCATAGCTGGAAACATTCAACAAGGGACAGAGTTAAATTTTGAACAGCTAGTAAGAACAGCTGAAGACAGAAAAGAGTTAGCAATTGTCGTAGCCAACCTCCATTGAGCAGGGACGCAAGGAACTTTTCGACAGAGTGAAAGTTAGAAAAAAGTCATACCTAGGCCACATACCTAGAAATAATATGTACCAATATGCTCAACTAATAGTGAATTAGCAATTGTCGGAGCCAACCTCCATTGAGCAGGGACGCAAGGAACTTTTCGACAGAGTGAAATTTAGAAAAAAGTTATACTTAGGCCACATACCTAGAAATAATATATACCAATATGCTCAACTATTAGTGAAAAGAAAGATCAAGGGAGAGGGGGGTCTAGGTAGGGAAAGACTATCCGTCATAGCTGGAAACATTCAACAATGGACAGAGTTAAATTTTGAACAGCTAGTAAGAACAGCTGAAGACAGAAAAGAGTCAGCAATTGTCGTAGCCAACCTCCATTGAGCGAAACGCAAGGAAATTTTCGACACAGTGAAAGTTAGAAAAAAGTCATACCTAGGCCACATACCTAGAAATAATATGTACCAATATGCTCAACTAATAGTGAAAGGAAAGATCAACGGAGAGAGGGGTCTAGGGAGAAAAAGACTATCCGTCATAGCTGGAAACATTCAACAATGGACAGAGTTAAATTTTGAACAGCTAGTAAGAACAGCTGAAGACAGAAAAGAGTTAGCAATTGTCGTAGCTAACCTCCATTGGGCAGGAACGCAAGGAACTTTTCGACACAGTGAAAGTTAGAAAAAAGTCATACCTAGGCCACATACCTAGAAATAATATGTACCAATATGCTCAACTAATAGTGAAAGGAAAGATCAATGGAGAGAGGGGTCTAGGGAGGAAAAGACTATCCGTCATAGCTGGAAACATTCAACAATGGACAGAGTTAAATTTTAAACAGCTAGTAGGAACAGCTGAAGACAGAAAAGAGTCAGCAATTGTCGTAGCCAACCTCCATTGAGCAGGAACGCAAAGAACTTTTCGACACAGTGAAAGTTAGAAAAAAGTCATACCTAGGCCACATACCTAGAAATAATATGTACTAATATGCTCAACTAATAGTGAAAGAAAAGACAACGAAGAGAGGGACTAGGGAGGAAAAGACTATCCGTCATAGCTGGAAACATCCAACAAGGGACAGAGTTAAATTTTGAATAGTTAGTAAGAACAGCTGAAGGCAGAACAGAGTTACCAATTGTCGTAGCCAACCTCCATTGAGCAGGAACGCAAGGAACTTTTCGACACAGTGAAAGTTAGAAAAAAGTCATACCTAGGCCATATACCTAGAAATAATATGTACTAATATGCTCAACTAATAGTGAAAGGAAAGACAACGAAGAGAGGGACTAGGGAGGAAAAGACTATCCGTCATAGCTGGAAACATCCAACAAGGGACAGAGTTAAATTTTGAATAGTTAGTAAGAACAGCTGAAGACAGAAAAGAGTTACCAATTGTCGTAGCCAACCTCCATTGAGCAGGAACGCAAGGAACTTTTCGACACAGTGAAAGTTAGAAAAAAGTCATACCTAGGCCACATACCTAGAAATAATATGTACCAATATGCTCAACTAATAGTGAAAGGAAAGATCAATGGAGAGAGGGGTCTAGGTAGGGACAGACTATCCGTCATAGCTGGAAACATTCAACAATGGACAGAGTTAAATTTTGAACAACTAGTAAGAACAGCTGAAGACAGAAAAGAGTCAGCAATTGTCTTAGCCAACCTCCATTGAGCAGGAACGCAAGGAACTTTTCGACACAGTGAAAGTTAGAAAAAAGTCATACCTAGGCCACATACCTAGAAATAATATCTACCAATATGCTCAACTAATAGTGAAAGGAAAGATCAATGGAGAGAGGGGTCTAGGGAGGAAAAGACTATCCGTCATAGCTGGAAACATTCAACAATGGACAGAGTTAAATTTTGAACAGCTAGTAAGAACAGCTGAAGACAGAAAAGAGTCAGCAATTGTCGTAGCCAACCTCCATTGAGCAGGAACGCAAGGAACTTTTCGACACAGTGAAAGTTAGAAAAAAGTCATACCTAGGCCACATACCTAGAAATAATATGTACCAATATGCTCAACTAATAGTGAAAGGAAAGATCAATGGAGAGAGGGGTCTAGGGAGGAAAAGACTATCCGTCATAGCTGGAAACATTCAACAATGGACAGAGTTAAATTTTGAACAGCTAGTAAGAACAGCTGAAGACAGAAAAGAGTCAGCAATTGTCGTAGCCAACCTCCATTGAGCAGGAACGCAAAGAACTTTTCGACACAGTGAAAGTTAGAAAAAAGTCATATCTAGGCCACATACCTAGAAATAATATGTACTAATATGCTCAACTAATAGTGAAAGGAAAGACAACGAAGAGAGGGACTAGGGAGGAAAAGACTATCCGTCATAGCTGGAAACATCCAACAAGGGACAGAGTTAAATTTTGAATAGTTAGTAAGAACAGCTGAAGGCAGAAAAGAGTTACCAATTGTCGTAGCCAACCTCCATTGAGCAGGAACCCAAGGAACTTTTCGACACAGTGAAAGTTAGAAAAAAGTCATACCTAGGCCATATACCTAGAAATAATATGTACTAATATGCTCAACTAATAGTGAAAGGAAAGACAACGAAGAGAGGGACTAGGGAGGAAAAGACTATCCGTCATAGCTGGAAACATCCAACAAGGGACAGAGTTAAATTTTGAATAGTTAGTAAGAACAGCTGAAGGCAGAAAAGAGTTACCAATTGTCGTAGCCAACCTCCATTGAGCAGGAACGCAAGGAACTTTTCGACACAGTGAAAGTTAGAAAAAAGTCATACCTAGGCCACATACCTAGAAATAATATGTACCAATATGCTCAACTACTAGTGAAAGGAAAGATCAATGGAGAGAGGGGTCTAGGTAGGGAAAGACTATCCGTCATAGCTGGAAACATTCAACAATGGACAGAGTTAAATTTTGAACAGCTAGTAAGAACAGCTGAAGACAGAAAAGAGTCAGCAATTGTCGTAGCCAACCTCCATTGAGCAGGAACGCAAGGAACTTTTCGACACAGTGAAAGTTAGAAAAAAGTCATACCTAGGCCACATACCTAGAAATAATATCTACCAATATGTTCAACTAATAGTGAAAGGAAAGATCAATGGAGAGAGAGGTCTAGGGAGGAAAAGACTATCCGTCATAGCTGGAAACATTCAACAATGGACAGAGTTAAATTTTGAACAGCTACAATTGTCGTAGCCAACCTCTATTGAGCAGGAACGCAAGGAACTTTTCGACACAGTGAAAGTTAGAAAAAAGTCATACCTAGGCCACATACCTAGAAATAATATGTACCAATATGCTCAACTACTAGTGAAAGGAAAGATCAATGGAGAGAGGGGTCTAGGGAGGAAAAGACTATCCGTCATAGCTGGAAACATTCAACAATGGACAGAGTTAAATTTTGAACAGCTAGTAGGAACAGCTGAAGACAGAAAAGAGTCAGCAATTGTCGGAGCCAACCTCCATTGAGCAGGGACGCAAGGAACTTTTCGACAGAGTGAAAGTTAGAAAAAAGTCATACCTAGGCCACATACCTAGAAATAATATTTACCAATATGCTCAACTAATAGTGAAAAGAAAGATCAAGGGAGAGGGGGGTCTAGGGAGGAAAACACTATTCGTCATAGCTGGAAACATTCAACAAGGGACAGAGTTAAATTTTGAACAGCTAGTAAGAACAGCTGAAGACAGAAAAGAGTTAGCAATTGTCGTAGCCAACCTCCATTGAGCAGGGACGCAAGGAACTTTTCGACAGAGTGAAAGTTAGAAAAAAGTCATACCTAGGCCACATACCTAGAAATAATATGTACCAATATGCTCAACTAATAGTGAATTAGCAATTGTCGGAGCCAACCTCCATTGAGCAGGGACGCAAGGAACTTTTCGACAGAGTGAAAGTTAGAAAAAAGTTATACTTAGGCCACATACCTAGAAATAATATATACCAATATGCTCAACTATTAGTGAAAAGAAAGATCAAGGGAGAGGGGGGTCTAGGTAGGGAAAGACTATCCGTCATAGCTGGAAACATTCAACAATGGACAGAGTTAAATTTTGAACAGCTAGTAAGAACAGCTGAAGACAGAAAAGAGTCAGCAATTGTCGTAGCCAACCTCCATTGAGCAGAAACGCAAGGAAATTTTCGACACAGTGAAAGTTAGAAAAAAGTCATACCTAGGCCACATACCTAGAAATAATATGTACCAATATGCTCAACTAATAGTGAAAGGAAAGATCAACGGAGAGAGGGGTCTAGGGAGGAAAAGACTATCCGTCATAGCTGGAAACATTCAACAATGGACAGAGTTAAATTTTAAACAGCTAGTAGGAACAGCTGAAGACAGAAAAGAGTCAGCAATTGTCGTAGCCAACCTCCATTGAGCAGGAACGCAAAGAACTTTTCGACACAGTGAAAGTTAGAAAAAAGTCATACCTAGGCCACATACCTAGAAATAATATGTACTAATATGCTCAACTAATAGTGAAAGAAAAGACAACGAAGAGAGGGACTAGGGAGGAAAAGACTATCCGTCATAGCTGGAAACATCCAACAAGGGACAGAGTTAAATTTTGAATAGTTAGTAAGAACAGCTGAAGGCAGAACAGAGTTACCAATTGTCGTAGCCAACCTCCATTGAGCAGGAACGCAAGGAACTTTTCGACACAGTGAAAGTTAGAAAAAAGTCATACCTAGGCCATATACCTAGAAATAATATGTACTAATATGCTCAACTAATAGTGAAAGGAAAGACAACGAAGAGAGGGACTAGGGAGGAAAAGACTATCCGTCATAGCTGGAAACATCCAACAAGGGACAGAGTTAAATTTTGAATAGTTAGTAAGAACAGCTGAAGACAGAAAAGAGTTACCAATTGTCGTAGCCAACCTCCATTGAGCAGGAACGCAAGGAACTTTTCGACACAGTGAAAGTTAGAAAAAAGTCATACCTAGGCCACATACCTAGAAATAATATGTACCAATATGCTCAACTAATAGTGAAAGGAAAGATCAATGGAGAGAGGGGTCTAGGTAGGGACAGACTATCCGTCATAGCTGGAAACATTCAACAATGGACAGAGTTAAATTTTGAACAACTAGTAAGAACAGCTGAAGACAGAAAAGAGTCAGCAATTGTCTTAGCCAACCTCCATTGAGCAGGAACGCAAGGAACTTTTCGACACAGTGAAAGTTAGAAAAAAGTCATACCTAGGCCACATACCTAGAAATAATATCTACCAATATGCTCAACTAATAGTGAAAGGAAAGATCAATGGAGAGAGGGGTCTAGGGAGGAAAAGACTATCCGTCATAGCTGGAAACATTCAACAATGGACAGAGTTAAATTTTGAACAGCTAGTAAGAACAGCTGAAGACAGAAAAGAGTCAGCAATTGTCGTAGCCAACCTCCATTGAGCAGGAACGCAAGGAACTTTTCGACACAGTGAAAGTTAGAAAAAAGTCATACCTAGGCCACATACCTAGAAATAATATGTACCAATATGCTCAACTAATAGTGAAAGGAAAGATCAATGGAGAGAGGGGTCTAGGGAGGAAAAGACTATCCGTCATAGCTGGAAACATTCAACAATGGACAGAGTTAAATTTTGAACAGCTAGTAAGAACAGCTGAAGACAGAAAAGAGTCAGCAATTGTCGTAGCCAACCTCCATTGAGCAGGAACGCAAAGAACTTTTCGACACAGTGAAAGTTAGAAAAAAGTCATATCTAGGCCACATACCTAGAAATAATATGTACTAATATGCTCAACTAATAGTGAAAGGAAAGACAACGAAGAGAGGGACTAGGGAGGAAAAGACTATCCGTCATAGCTGGAAACATCCAACAAGGGACAGAGTTAAATTTTGAATAGTTAGTAAGAACAGCTGAAGGCAGAAAAGAGTTACCAATTGTCGTAGCCAACCTCCATTGAGCAGGAACCCAAGGAACTTTTCGACACAGTGAAAGTTAGAAAAAAGTCATACCTAGGCCATATACCTAGAAATAATATGTACTAATATGCTCAACTAATAGTGAAAGGAAAGACAACGAAGAGAGGGACTAGGGAGGAAAAGACTATCCGTCATAGCTGGAAACATCCAACAAGGGACAGAGTTAAATTTTGAATAGTTAGTAAGAACAGCTGAAGGCAGAAAAGAGTTACCAATTGTCGTAGCCAACCTCCATTGAGCAGGAACGCAAGGAACTTTTCGACACAGTGAAAGTTAGAAAAAAGTCATACCTAGGCCACATACCTAGAAATAATATGTACCAATATGCTCAACTACTAGTGAAAGGAAAGATCAATGGAGAGAGGGGTCTAGGGAGGAAAAGACTATCCGTCATAGCTGGAAACATTCAACAATGGACAGAGTTAAATTTTGAACAGCTAGTAGGAACAGCTGAAGACAGAAAAGAGTCAGCAATTGTCGGAGCCAACCTCCATTGAGCAGGGACGCAAGGAACTTTTCGACAGAGTGAAAGTTAGAAAAAAGTCATACCTAGGCCACATACCTAGAAATAATATTTACCAATATGCTCAACTAATAGTGAAAAGAAAGATCAAGGGAGAGGGGGGTCTAGGGAGGAAAACACTATTCGTCATAGCTGGAAACATTCAACAAGGGACAGAGTTAAATTTTGAACAGCTAGTAAGAACAGCTGAAGACAGAAAAGAGTTAGCAATTGTCGTAGCCAACCTCCATTGAGCAGGGACGCAAGGAACTTTTCGACAGAGTGAAAGTTAGAAAAAAGTCATACCTAGGCCACATACCTAGAAATAATATGTACCAATATGCTCAACTAATAGTGAATTAGCAATTGTCGGAGCCAACCTCCATTGAGCAGGGACGCAAGGAACTTTTCGACAGAGTGAAATTTAGAAAAAAGTTATACTTAGGCCACATACCTAGAAATAATATATACCAATATGCTCAACTATTAGTGAAAAGAAAGATCAAGGGAGAGGGGGGTCTAGGTAGGGAAAGACTATCCGTCATAGCTGGAAACATTCAACAATGGACAGAGTTAAATTTTGAACAGCTAGTAAGAACAGCTGAAGACAGAAAAGAGTCAGCAATTGTCGTAGCCAACCTCCATTGAGCGAAACGCAAGGAAATTTTCGACACAGTGAAAGTTAGAAAAAAGTCATACCTAGGCCACATACCTAGAAATAATATGTAAAAATATGCTCAACTAATAGTGAAAGGAAAGATCAACGGAGAGAGGGGTCTAGGGAGAAAAAGACTATCCGTCATAGCTGGAAACATTCAACAATGGACAGAGTTAAATTTTGAACAGCTAGTAAGAACAGCTGAAGACAGAAAAGAGTTAGCAATTGTCGTAGCTAACCTCCATTGGGCAGGAACGCAAGGAACTTTTCGACACAGTGAAAGTTAGAAAAAAGTCATACCTAGGCCACATACCTAGAAATAATATGTACCAATATGCTCAACTAATAGTGAAAGGAAAGATCAATGGAGAGAGGGGTCTAGGGAGGAAAAGACTATCCGTCATAGCTGGAAACATTCAACAATGGACAGAGTTAAATTTTAAACAGCTAGTAGGAACAGCTGAAGACAGAAAAGAGTCAGCAATTGTCGTAGCCAACCTCCATTGAGCAGGAACGCAAAGAACTTTTCGACACAGTGAAAGTTAGAAAAAAGTCATACCTAGGCCACATACCTAGAAATAATATGTACTAATATGCTCAACTAATAGTGAAAGAAAACACAACGAAGAGAGGGACTAGGGAGGAAAAGACTATCCGTCATAGCTGGAAACATCCAACAAGGGACAGAGTTAAATTTTGAATAGTTAGTAAGAACAGCTGAAGGCAGAACAGAGTTACCAATTGTCGTAGCCAACCTCCATTGAGCAGGAACGCAAGGAACTTTTCGACACAGTGAAAGTTAGAAAAAAGTCATACCTAGGCCATATACCTAGAAATAATATGTACTAATATGCTCAACTAATAGTGAAAGGAAAGACAACGAAGACAGGGACTAGGGAGGAAAAGACTATCCGTCATAGCTGGAAACATCCAACAAGGGACAGAGTTAAATTTTGAATAGTTAGTAAGAACAGCTGAAGACAGAAAAGAGTTACCAATTGTCGTAGCCAACCTCCATTGAGCAGGAACGCAAGGAACTTTTCGACACAGTGAAAGTTAGAAAAAAGTCATACCTAGGCCACATACCTAGAAATAATATGTACCAATATGCTCAACTAATAGTGAAAGGAAAGATCAATGGAGAGAGGGGTCTAGGGAGGAAAAGACTATCCGTCATAGCTGGAAACATTCAACAATGGACAGAGTTAAATTTTGAACAGCTAGTAAGAACAGCTGAAGACAGAAAAGAGTCAGCAATTGTCGTAGCCAACCTCCATTGAGCAGGAACGCAAAGAACTTTTCGACACAGTGAAAGTTAGAAAAAAGTCATATCTAGGCCACATACCTAGAAATAATATGTACTAATATGCTCAACTAATAGTGAAAGGAAAGACAACGAAGAGAGGGACTAGGGAGGAAAAGACTATCCGTCATAGCTGGAAACATCCAACAAGGGACAGAGTTAAATTTTGAATAGTTAGTAAGAACAGCTGAAGGCAGAAAAGAGTTACCAATTGTCGTAGCCAACCTCCATTGAGCAGGAACCCAAGGAACTTTTCGACACAGTGAAAGTTAGAAAAAAGTCATACCTAGGCCATATACCTAGAAATAATATGTACTAATATGCTCAACTAATAGTGAAAGGAAAGACAACGAAGAGAGGGACTAGGGAGGAAAAGACTATCCGTCATAGCTGGAAACATCCAACAAGGGACAGAGTTAAATTTTGAATAGTTAGTAAGAACAGCTGAAGGCAGAAAAGAGTTACCAATTGTCGTAGCCAACCTCCATTGAGCAGGAACGCAAGGAACTTTTCGACACAGTGAAAGTTAGAAAAAAGTCATACCTAGGCCACATACCTAGAAATAATATGTACCAATATGCTCAACTACTAGTGAAAGGAAAGATCAATGGAGAGAGGGGTCTAGGGAGGAAAAGACTATCCGTCATAGCTGGAAACATTCAACAATGGACAGAGTTAAATTTTGAACAGCTAGTAGGAACAGCTGAAGACAGAAAAGAGTCAGCAATTGTCGGAGCCAACCTCCATTGAGCAGGGACGCAAGGAACTTTTCGACAGAGTGAAAGTTAGAAAAAAGTCATACCTAGGCCACATACCTAGAAATAATATTTACCAATATGCTCAACTAATAGTGAAAAGAAAGATCAAGGGAGAGGGGGGTCTAGGGAGGAAAACACTATTCGTCATAGCTGGAAACATTCAACAAGGGACAGAGTTAAATTTTGAACAGCTAGTAAGAACAGCTGAAGACAGAAAAGAGTTAGCAATTGTCGTAGCCAACCTCCATTGAGCAGGGACGCAAGGAACTTTTCGACAGAGTGAAAGTTAGAAAAAAGTCATACCTAGGCCACATACCTAGAAATAATATGTACCAATATGCTCAACTAATAGTGAATTAGCAATTGTCGGAGCCAACCTCCATTGAGCAGGGACGCAAGGAACTTTTCGACAGAGTGAAATTTAGAAAAAAGTTATACTTAGGCCACATACCTAGAAATAATATATACCAATATGCTCAACTATTAGTGAAAAGAAAGATCAAGGGAGAGGGGGGTCTAGGTAGGGAAAGACTATCCGTCATAGCTGGAAACATTCAACAATGGACAGAGTTAAATTTTGAACAGCTAGTAAGAACAGCTGAAGACAGAAAAGAGTCAGCAATTGTCGTAGCCAACCTCCATTGAGCGAAACGCAAGGAAATTTTCGACACAGTGAAAGTTAGAAAAAAGTCATACCTAGGCCACATACCTAGAAATAATATGTACCAATATGCTCAACTAATAGTGAAAGGAAAGATCAACGGAGAGAGGGGTCTAGGGAGAAAAAGACTATCCGTCATAGCTGGAAACATTCAACAATGGACAGAGTTAAATTTTGAACAGCTAGTAAGAACAGCTGAAGACAGAAAAGAGTTAGCAATTGTCGTAGCTAACCTCCATTGGGCAGGAACGCAAGGAACTTTTCGACACAGTGAAAGTTAGAAAAAAGTCATACCTAGGCCACATACCTAGAAATAATATGTACCAATATGCTCAACTAATAGTGAAAGGAAAGATCAATGGAGAGAGGGGTCTAGGGAGGAAAAGACTATCCGTCATAGCTGGAAACATTCAACAATGGACAGAGTTAAATTTTAAACAGCTAGTAGGAACAGCTGAAGACAGAAAAGAGTCAGCAATTGTCGTAGCCAACCTCCATTGAGCAGGAACGCAAAGAACTTTTCGACACAGTGAAAGTTAGAAAAAAGTCATACCTAGGCCACATACCTAGAAATAATATGTACTAATATGCTCAACTAATAGTGAAAGAAAAGACAACGAAGAGAGGGACTAGGGAGGAAAAGACTATCCGTCATAGCTGGAAACATCCAACAAGGGACAGAGTTAAATTTTGAATAGTTAGTAAGAACAGCTGAAGGCAGAACAGAGTTACCAATTGTCGTAGCCAACCTCCATTGAGCAGGAACGCAAGGAACTTTTCGACACAGTGAAAGTTAGAAAAAAGTCATACCTAGGCCATATACCTAGAAATAATATGTACTAATATGCTCAACTAATAGTGAAAGGAAAGACAACGAAGAGAGGGACTAGGGAGGAAAAGACTATCCGTCATAGCTGGAAACATCCAACAAGGGACAGAGTTAAATTTTGAATAGTTAGTAAGAACAGCTGAAGACAGAAAAGAGTTACCAATTGTCGTAGCCAACCTCCATTGAGCAGGAACGCAAGGAACTTTTCGACACAGTGAAAGTTAGAAAAAAGTCATACCTAGGCCACATACCTAGAAATAATATGTACCAATATGCTCAACTAATAGTGAAAGGAAAGATCAATGGAGAGAGGGGTCTAGGTAGGGACAGACTATCCGTCATAGCTGGAAACATTCAACAATGGACAGAGTTAAATTTTGAACAACTAGTAAGAACAGCTGAAGACAGAAAAGAGTCAGCAATTGTCTTAGCCAACCTCCATTGAGCAGGAACGCAAGGAACTTTTCGACACAGTGAAAGTTAGAAAAAAGTCATACCTAGGCCACATACCTAGAAATAATATCTACCAATATGCTCAACTAATAGTGAAAGGAAAGATCAATGGAGAGAGGGGTCTAGGGAGGAAAAGACTATCCGTCATAGCTGGAAACATTCAACAATGGACAGAGTTAAATTTTGAACAGCTAGTAAGAACAGCTGAAGACAGAAAAGAGTCAGCAATTGTCGTAGCCAACCTCCATTGAGCAGGAACGCAAGGAACTTTTCGACACAGTGAAAGTTAGAAAAAAGTCATACCTAGGCCACATACCTAGAAATAATATGTACCAATATGCTCAACTAATAGTGAAAGGAAAGATCAATGGAGAGAGGGGTCTAGGGAGGAAAAGACTATCCGTCATAGCTGGAAACATTCAACAATGGACAGAGTTAAATTTTGAACAGCTAGTAAGAACAGCTGAAGACAGAAAAGAGTCAGCAATTGTCGTAGCCAACCTCCATTGAGCAGGAACGCAAAGAACTTTTCGACACAGTGAAAGTTAGAAAAAAGTCATATCTAGGCCACATACCTAGAAATAATATGTACTAATATGCTCAACTAATAGTGAAAGGAAAGACAACGAAGAGAGGGACTAGGGAGGAAAAGACTATCCGTCATAGCTGGAAACATCCAACAAGGGACAGAGTTAAATTTTGAATAGTTAGTAAGAACAGCTGAAGGCAGAAAAGAGTTACCAATTGTCGTAGCCAACCTCCATTGAGCAGGAACCCAAGGAACTTTTCGACACAGTGAAAGTTAGAAAAAAGTCATACCTAGGCCATATACCTAGAAATAATATGTACTAATATGCTCAACTAATAGTGAAAGGAAAGACAACGAAGAGAGGGACTAGGGAGGAAAAGACTATCCGTCATAGCTGGAAACATCCAACAAGGGACAGAGTTAAATTTTGAATAGTTAGTAAGAACAGCTGAAGGCAGAAAAGAGTTACCAATTGTCGTAGCCAACCTCCATTGAGCAGGAACGCAAGGAACTTTTCGACACAGTGAAAGTTAGAAAAAAGTCATACCTAGGCCACATACCTAGAAATAATATGTACCAATATGCTCAACTACTAGTGAAAGGAAAGATCAATGGAGAGAGGGGTCTAGGTAGGGAAAGACTATCCGTCATAGCTGGAAACATTCAACAATGGACAGAGTTAAATTTTGAACAGCTAGTAAGAACAGCTGAAGACAGAAAAGAGTCAGCAATTGTCGTAGCCAACCTCCATTGAGCAGGAACGCAAGGAACTTTTCGACACAGTGAAAGTTAGAAAAAAGTCATACCTAGGCCACATACCTAGAAATAATATCTACCAATATGTTCAACTAATAGTGAAAGGAAAGATCAATGGAGAGAGAGGTCTAGGGAGGAAAAGACTATCCGTCATAGCTGGAAACATTCAACAATGGACAGAGTTAAATTTTGAACAGCTACAATTGTCGTAGCCAACCTCTATTGAGCAGGAACGCAAGGAACTTTTCGACACAGTGAAAGTTAGAAAAAAGTCATACCTAGGCCACATACCTAGAAATAATATGTACCAATATGCTCAACTAATAGTGAAAGGAAAGATCAATGGAGAGAGGGGTCTAGGGAGGAAAAGACTATCCGTGATAGCTGGAAACATTCAACAATGGACAGAGTTAAATTTTGAACAGCTAGTAAGAACAGCTGAAGACAGAAAAGAGTCAGCAATTGTCGTAGCCCACCTCCATTGAGCAGGAACGCAAAGAACTTTTCGACATAGTGAAAGTTAGAAAAAAGTCATACCTAGGCCACATACCTAGAAATAATATGTACTAATATGCTCAACTAATAGTGTTACTCTTCGCCGATGTTACCGGTTTTTATTGAAGGTATGCGAAGGTAAATAACTAGTTTTATTTTCTACCAAACAAAAAAATAATAATAAGAAATCAAAAAAATCGGAGAATTCACAAACTATTTATTCTTATTAACCAAAACTAAAAAAATTCATATTAATCTTAATTGAAAATATAAAAAAAAACCAAAAGGAAGAGGTAAAAAGCTCAACTAAAGTTTATATTTGCCTCTAAGAATATTCTTTTCAGCGTACACCCATATTATAGTTCTTAAAACTATGTAATATTATATTTAGGTACTATTTACAAGAAAAAAAATACAAAACCGAGATATTTGTCAGACTGCTGTATGGTGTGGTGGCTTAGACAGGCAAAACAACGTTCTTTTAAGAGAAGTATTGGTTTGATCCTACCTTATGTTTTTTTCGTCGATGTTATACACGTGAATGATGTCGTACTGCATTTATATACTTGGATACTTCACAGATATACAGGTTATATAAATATCGACCCTGGACAAGGGTGTTTCAAAAAAACTCACAACATCAAAATGAATTGGAGAGAAAGAAGAATTGTTGGCCTGAAATGAATAGATACATCAGCATGCAAGCAGAGCAAAAGGTATAAATTAAAATTACTAAAGGTTTCCCTTTAGACAACGAATCAGGTGTTAAAAAAACAAAGCTTACCCTAAAGATAGCGTATGGCCAAAAAGAAAGGTCTTGGGACCTAAATATCCAGATATTTTAAATCCTTGCTGAGCAAGACAATCGTCAACTTCATCAAATTGAATATTTCTTAATTAGTTATCTGGATTACTTCTGATCAAATATCCTCAAGGAGTTTCATAGGACCATACTAACTTGTCCTCATGAAGTGTAAATCAAAAGTGAGCAAGATATGACACTAGACAGGTAAAGACAAAGAGATGACCCTTACTAGACAGGTAGCAATGTATACCTAAAGCCTACTTCATGCCTAATTTTCTATATGATTTCGGACTTAAAAATGGCTTGATAGCCGCTAATGTTCAAGACAATATAGAAGCCTGATTTTTATAATTGTTTAGGCCAGTACTTGTGACAATAAAGCAAAAATTATGACAATCTTATTTATAAGAATCGTTTCTAGTTGCTTAGCGACTTTTAACCCGTAACAACCCCACCCTTACTTGCAAAAAGTTTCAAAGAAACTTTTAAGTCCTAGCGGTACAAAACAAAATAAAAATAAAACAAAAATAAAAAAAAAAACAAAACCAAAAAAAATAAAACAAAAACTTGTAAAGATAACAAAATCTTACAATAAAATTTTCAACACATTGTAACTCTATACTTCCACATCAGGAGGTTTAGACTTAATGTCCTTAACCTCACTGTCCTGAGTAACCGGTTTCAAATCTTTTGCATTCCAGGTTCCTGCATGAGAGCCATTTTCATCAACAAGTTCATAACTCCATGGGGAGACCACTTTCTTAATACTAAATGGTCCTACAAACTTTTGGGCCAATTTTGCGCTGAAATATCTTGTAGCATCAGACTGAACGAAATTTCTTCTCCAAACCATGTCCCCTACTTTATATGTTTCTGTCTTTCTTCGCAGGTTATATGGAACTTTACTTTTTTCATACGCTGACTTAAGTTTCTTCCGAACATCAGAAAACAGTTTATCCAGAGATTCCTTCCTTGTTCCGATATTATACTGACCTTGTTCAGACTCATGTCTATTTCTATTGCCATTCAGATTGATTTCCCTACCAAAATTAATAAGGTTCGGTGAGACTCCGGTGACTTCATGAACCGAACATCGCAAGGCACATGTAATCTTTGCCAAAAGAAGATCCCAGTGTCTTTGATTTTGAGAGACATAGGCCGTCAACATAGTTTTTATTACTCTATGAACTCTTTCCACGGGATTAGCTTGTGGATGGTATAGTGCTGTAAACTTTAATTCAATACCATAGTTTGAGACAAGTTGTTGGAATGTATGGCCACGAAATTGTGCTCCATTATCCAACAAAATTCTCTCTGGTACACCATAGACTAGAAACACCTCATTTTCTAGCAACTTAACTATGTTGGCTGATGTCGCTGCTCTAATTGGGAAAGCTAAAATAAATTTGGAAAAGCAATCTAACACGGTGAAAATATACGAAAATCCTGAAGTGGTCCTAGGTAAAGGTCCAACTAAGTCTATACTGATGAGAGTCCATGGATGAGTGGCAGTCGGCTGCTGAGATAACAATTGACCTCTAGGACGTTGCTGTTCTGGTTTTATCCGTTGACATGTTGTACAGTTCTTTATATAGCGTCCTATATCTGATCGCATCTTTGGCCAATAATATTTTTGACTAAGTCTTCCAAATGTTTTTGAAACGCCAAGGTGTCCATACGTTGGAGGATCATGATGATCTCTTATAAGGTTTAGTCTTTGTTCCCTTGGAACAACCGTTACCCACTCTGATAAAGCTAGTTCAGGGTATCGCGGTTTTATATTCTTCAAAAGTTTTCCTCCCTCTATCCTCCAAAGTGGATAGTTTCTAGGAAATTTGTTGACCTTGGAAATCATACCCAAGTACCATCGGTCTAGACTGACCTGTGTAGAAGTAGAACAGTCTACATCCAAAGCATTTATGCAAGGAACTGCACGAGATAGTGCGTCAGGCACTAGATGATCTTTTCCTTTCCGGTGTATGACTTCAAAGTCATATGCCTGCAAACGCAGAGCCCAACGAGCAATTCTGCCTATGGGGTCTTTAATGGAAAACAACCACTTTAAACTAAAATGGTCTGTAATAACTACAAATTTAGTAGCTTCTAAGTATGGTCTTAGTTTCTCTACAGCAAATAGAACGGCGAGACATTCTTTCTCTGTAGTAGAATACTTCCTTTCGGTTTTTGTCAGTGATCGACTCAAGTAAGCTATAACGTGTTCTTCATCTCCATGTTTTTGAGAAAGAACAGCCCCCAATCCATAGTCACTTGCATCTGTCTCTACTATAAATGGCAAAGAAAAATCAGGACACGCCAAAATGGGTGCCGAAACTAAATATTCTTTAACCTTATTCAGGGCGTCCTCGCATGTCTTATTCCAAACGAATTGTACATTTTTTCGAGTAAGTTGAGTAAGCGGTGAGACAACAGTACTAAATGATGGAATAAATCTCCTATACCATGATGCCATACCTACAATCCGACGAACATCCTGAACAGTTCTCGGTGTCGGTATTCCCAGTATTGCTTCTACCTTTTCTGGATCGACAAGTAATCCAGATTTATTTACTACGTAGCCTAAATACTTCAATTCTGAACGACATATTAAACACTTCTCCCTATTAAGAGTAACACCAGCGTCGGTTAAACGCTGAAATACTGTCTCTAAAACTTTTAAATGCTGCTCAAACGTTGATGTACAAATAATTATATCATCAAGATATACAAAAACATAACTGTCTAATTCGGGACCTAAAATATTGTCAATTGCACGCTGCCATGTAGCAGGAGCTGAATGTAGCCCAAAAGGCATACGACGAAACTGAAATAAACCTCTATTAGGCACTGTGAAAGCAGTTAAAGGTCTAGATTCCATAGCTACATTTATTTGCCAATATGCTGATTTGACATCCAAGGTAGTTAAATATCGTGCATCTCGAAGTTTATCTAGAATAGATGACACATAAGGAATTGGATATGCATCCGGAACGCTTACCGCATTTAACTTTCTATAGTTAACACAAAATCTCCATTTGTCATTCTTTTGTACCATGACTATGGGCGACGACCACGGTGAGGTTGAAGGTTCTACTATGCCTTTTTCTAACATTTGGTCCAGTTCGGTATTAACTACCTTTTGTAGAGCTGGTGACAATGGGTAGTACCTCTGTTTAATGGGTGGTGAATTGGTATGTATCACATGCTCCACGCCCTTTATACATCCTGTCTCTTGAGATGTCATTCCTAAAAACGCTTTATCTACAATCTTTTGTAATTGATCACATTGTTCTTTATTTAATGAATCAAAGTCCTGGATTCCAGAAATTAATACACTATTTAACTCTTCTTCACGGTTAAAAAACCATTCTCCCTTAAAAAGGTCTGGGACTATCCCCATAGCTGACCAAAAGTCAATACCTAAAATAAGCGAAGAAACAAGGGATGGGATAACTAGAATATTCAAAACACGAACCCGATCTCTTAACCGTACTGGTACAGTAATAGATCCTATACTTTCACATGAATCACCTGAAGCAACTATACATGATTTCTTGTTATCTTCATTTAATGGGCAAATGTCTTTAAACACATCCCAACCAGATTTTCCAAGAATGGTTCGTGATGCTCCACTATCCAATAATCCAAGTATATCCTTTCCAAGAATTGAGACACTCAAGTATGGTCGTTGATCACCTTCAGCATGGGCTAAAATGTATTCAAGGACCGCTGTATTATCAGTTGTCGGAGTTGATTTACATTCCACTCCACTCGTCCGACTTACCGAGGGAGAGAAGCTGCGTTTTTTTGAACATCTGGGACAGTTTTTCGTTGTCATATTGTTGCATCCACATTTATAACAGAAGAACTTCTTAGGCTGGTTACAATTTTTAAACTTGTGTCCCTCAGATCCACAATTAAAGCATGTACCCTTATTCAAATGTTCAGATTTATCGCTATTTGCAACTTCTTCTGTAAACACAGGTGTTGTAACCGGACTCGTAAAAATAGGAGTTGACGGCTTTCTATAAGCTAATTCAGGTTCTACCAAAAGTCTGGTGCTTGAAGGAGGAGGGCAAAATTGTCGAATCCTTGTTTCCATTGCTTCCATAGCCTTGGCTAATGAACAAAGATCACTGATGTTGCTAATTTTTGTTAAAGCCAAGCCCTGCTGAATATAAGGAAGCATATTCCTACGAATGATATTCAGTCTTTCTTCTTCGTTAGGGGGGATCAATAGTTTCTTGAATAGATTTTCCATGACTGAAATATAGTTTATAACTCGTTCCTGTGAGCCCTGTGTTCTTCTTCGGATTTCCTCCCATAAGGAATTCTCATAGTCATGGGGCTGGAAAGCAGACCTAAGTTCCTGGACCAGATTATCCCACGATGTAAAATTTCCCATTCTGTACCAGAGTAAGGCGTCTTTGGTAAAAAGTTCTGGAGCCGAACGAAGTAGTCTCTCTTTAGATACTCCTCTTGAAACTCTGAGTTCCTCCACTCTTTCTAGAAAACTAGTAACGCTCGAGATTCCATCATATTGTAATCTCCATCGACTTATATCAACGTTCTGAACATCATGCTTTAAGAAATCTAGCGAATCCATTATTTTACTGTTGAAGTTAGATGAAGGTGTTTCCAGATTAAAATGTCGAGCTAAAGTATTATCAATCTCCCTTGTAGGTACTGTTGCACTACTTCCATTATTAAAATTGTGCCTTGATAATCTTGTATCAGTTTGTGGTTCCGTATGCCTATTGTGATTTTCAGAAGAATTCATTTCTCTACTTGAATTAAGTGATCTATTTATAGCACTGGACATATACTCTTGATTCCCATCTGATATTCTGCTTGAAACCCTCAGAGAACTAGAACATCTTTGAGAATGTACTTGTGGTTGTATCGTGCTATCATGTTGATTTTCTTCAAAAACCTGCCTTAAGAATGAAACTCTATTGCCTGCAGTTGGTGAACTGTTAGTAGCTCCAAACAGCGCAGCTTCAATAGGATGCTCTTCAGCTAATGATTCTGAGTTTACGAAACCACATTCATGAGACCCGGAATGAACAATTTCAGGCAATAATGGAACTGAAGTATCCAAAAGTGAGATGTGCTCTACTTGATTATCTTTCCCAAAGCTCTCATAAATCCTGTTGACTTCTAATAGTAACCGTTTGTGCCAATCTAATAGTTGATTCCTTTGAGCTTCCTGTTTTTCGTTGCATTGAAATCTGTTAAGTCTAAGTTTAACATGTGTTAGACGGGAACTAATTCTTTTAAATTCATTAGTTCTGTTCTGTTCATTAAAATGTTCTATACCTTCTTCCAGATCGCTAAGTTTCCCTGAGCACAACGAAAACTCAAAAGATGGATCTATATTAACCACCTTAGGAGAATCTCTTTGTCCCTCTCTTTCTGCTTTAAGAGCTTCTCTCAACGTAGCCCTTTTCGTGTGTACATTTGCATCAATTGGTAAACTTCTTATTGATAACTCATAACTGAGTTCATCACCCAAAAGTCTATTAACCTCCATATTAAGTAAACCGAAAAAGAATAAAATAAAACCCTATCTCCGTTAGAGATAAAAAAATATGATAAAATAAGAGATGAAGTATAAAGTAAAGACAAAAAAAAATCTCAACAATATATTATAGTATCCTATTCTTAAATATTTTTGCGTGAAATGGCAACACGCAACCCTTACCCAATGTTACAAAAAACAAAAAAAATAACTTCAACTACTACTTTAAGTTATGCGAGCTTACAAAAAACAAAAAGAAAATAACTTCAACTACTACTTTAAGTTATGCGAGCTAGTAGTAAGTCAATACACAACTATTTTAAATCCGAACACTAAAACCGATAAAATACTATGCAATATATATTTTATGAGGTGCAATAATTTTGAGCCACCCTGTATATTGGAAATAAAGGAATAAAATTAACTATTTATTTGCAAGAAATCAAGAAAGTGTCCACAAAGCACAAAAATCAAAAATATTGTGCCTAATACAGCAGTGTATATTAAAATATCTGTGTAATATGTAATAATAATTAATATTAAGCCACTATGCCATATCAAAAATCAAAAATTTTATGCCTAATAATATTTATGTACAGCAGTGTGTATCAAAATATCTGTGAAATATGTACCTAACAATAATTACTATTATGCCACTATGCCATATCAAAAATCAGAAATTTTATGCCTAATAATAGTTATGTACAGCAGTGTATATCTTTATATCTGTTAAATAATAATATGTAATAATACTCAATGCTTTATAAAATAAATAATAACAAAAAAATTTTACGTTGGAGCGCCAAATGTTACTCTTCGCCGATGTTACCGGTTTTTATTGAAGGTATGCGAAGGTAAATAACTAGTTTTATTTTCTACCAAACAAAAAAATAATAATAAGAAATCAAAAAAATCGGAGAATTCACAAACTATTTATTCTTATTAACCAAAACTAAAAAAATTCATATTAATCTTAATTGAAAATATAAAAAAAAACCAAAAGGAAGAGGTAAAAAGCTCAACTAAAGTTTATATTTGCCTCTAAGAATATTCTTTTCAGCGTACACCCATATTATAATTCTTAAAACTATGTAATATTATATTTAGGTACTATTTACAAGAAAAAAAATACAAAACCGAGATATTTGTCAGACTGCTGTATGGTGTGGTGGCTTAGACAGGCAAAACAACGTTCTTTTAAGAGAAGTATTGGTTTGATCCTACCTTATGTTTTTTTCGTCGATGTTATACACGTGAATGATGTCGTACTGCATTTATATACTTGGATACTTCACAGATATACAGGTTATATAAATATCGACCCTGGACAAGGGTGTTTCAAAAAAACTCACAACATCAAAATGAATTGGAGAGAAAGAAAAATTGTTGGCCTGAAATGAATAGATACATCAGCATGCAAGCAGAGCAAAAGGTATAAATTAAAATTACTAAAGGTTTCCCTTTAGACAACGAATCAGGTGTTAAAAAAACAAAGCTTACCCTAAAGATAGCGTATGGCCAAAAAGAAAGGTCTTGGGGACCTAAATATCCAGATATTTTAAATCCTTGCTGAGCAAGACAATCGTCAACTTCATCAAATTGAATATTTCTTAATTAGTTATCTGGATTACTTCTGATTAAATATCCTCAAGGAGTTTCATAGGACAATACTAACTTGTCCTCATGAAGTGTAAATCAAAAGTGAGCAAGATATGACACTAGACAGGTAAAGACAAAGAGATGACCCTTACTAGACAGGTAGCAATGTATACCTAAAGCCTACTTCATGCCTGATTTTCTATATGATTTCGGACTTAAAAATGGCTTGATAGCCGCTAATGTTCAAGACAATATAGAAGCCTGATTTTTATAATTGTTTAGGCCAGTACTTGTGACAATAAAGCAAAAATTATGACAATCTTATTTATAAGAATCGTTTCTAGTTGCTTAGCGACTTTTAACCCGTAACAATAGTGAAAGGAAAGACAACGAAGAGAGGGACTAGGGAGGAAAAGACTATCCGTCATAGCTGGAAACATCCAACAAGGGACAGAGTTAAATTTTGAATAGTTAGTAAGAACAGCTGAAGACAGAAAAGAGTTACCAATTGTCGTAGCCAACCTCCATTGAGCAGGAACGCAAGGAACTTTTCGACACAGTGAAAGTTAGAAAAAAAGTCATACCTAGGCCACATACCTAGAAATAATATGTACCAATATGCTCAACTAATAGTGAAAGGAAAGATCAATGGAGAGAGGGGTCTAGGGAGGAAAAGACTATCCGTCATAGCTGGAAACATTCAACAATGGACAGAGTTAAATTTTGAACAGCTAGTAAGAACAGCTGAAGACAGAAAAGAGTTAGCAATTGTCGTGGCCAACCTCCATTGAGCAGGAACGCAAGGAACTTTTCGACAGGGTGAAAGTTAGAAAAAAGTCATACCTAGGCCAAATACCTAGAAATAATATGTACCAATATGCTTAACTAATAGTGAAAGGAAAGATCAACGGAGAAAGGGGTCTAGGGAGGAAAAGACTATCCGTCGTAGCTGGAAACATTCAACAATGAACAGAGTTAAATTTTGAACAGCTAGTAAGAACAGCTGAAGACAGAAAAGAGTTAGCAGTTGTCGTAGCCAACCTCCATTGAGCAGGGACACGTAAAGGAGAAGAGAAGTTAAGGGAAGATAATATGTCAGCAAATTGGATAATATTATTGGATTAATGAGGAGAAAGGAATTAGATACTCAACTTGTTTAATAACAGTGCTTGGGCTCACCTTTTCTACACTACATCAGTTCCATGTGAATGCTGTAGATGTGTAGATAATACGAGTATAACATACATTGTTTATATCACACGTCAAATTTTTTATTTCTTTTATATTGATTGTCTTTATTTTACACATTTGTATCCAGTATAATATAATATATCGTTAGTTGGCATAAATAAGTACCTTTTTATATTTTTATCTAATATAGTATTTCTTCATAATAAGATAAAGAACTTAACCGGTTAAGTACTTGTTAATTTAATACAAATAAAAAAATGACCTAATATGAAAAATTCTCGATTTCTACTAAGAGGTTGAAGTTTATTTATCAACAAACGATAAAAATAAAAGTAGTATAATAATTGTTTATGGTATAATAAAATCGAATCATGTGTTTTTTATCTGGGACATATAATTTTAACTCTTGCTTGCTTGACTATACAAAATGTATGTTTAACTCATCATAGAGTAATTAATAGCCATGTGGTAAATCAAACATACAGTTTTTTAAATAGGACACCCTGTATATTTTCTATATATAGGGAGCTTAAAAATTATGAAATAAATTCAGTTTTTCGAGAATAGCCCACTTTGGGGAAAAATACCGAGACAGGTCGATTTTTATGTTTAAATTACAATTTTTTGACATACAGTTGAGTCCGGGAATCTTTACCCGTGCGTAATCATTTACAGTTTAAAGCATACGAAATAAGTCAATGATAAGTCGGAAATTGAAGTTTACTAAACGCAACAGCAAGTCACTTGCTGTCACTTGCTGTTGCGTTTAGTAAATTTCAAGTTCCGACTTATCATCGACTTATTTCGTATGCTTTAAATGATGACGCACGGGTAAAGATTCCCGGACTCAACTGTACATGCCCTAATAGTGACGTCATCTATTTGGGTGTGATGACGTAATCGATGATTTTTTTTAAATGCGAATATGGGTCGTGTTATAACTCATTCGAAACGTTATTCAATTCTCTATTCTCAGTAATATAAACATTAATTTCATTATTTATACAAGGTGGCCAAAAAATAATTTTTGAATTAAATTAATTTACGAAAAAATAATGCATTTAATTTATTTAGCTCAAAATACATTTTACTGCAGTCAGAAAATATAACAAAAAAATGCTTTTTAATAAATAAACAATTGCTTTTCGCTTAAATTAAGTGTCAAACAGCCACCCACCTGCCTCTTGACAGTTTGAACATTTAACTTAAGCAAAAAGCAATGTTTACTTACCACATTTTTTTTTCTATTTTCTGACAGCAGTAAAATGTATTTTGAGTTAAATAAATTACATACATTCTTCTTTTTGAGGTAAGTAATTTAATTCAAAAATTATTTTTTAGCCAAACTGTATTAATAATGATATTAATGTTTATATTACTGAACAAAGAATTGAATAACATTTCAAATGAACTACAAGACTGCCATAAAATATGTCAAAAAATCGTAATTTAAAAATAAAAAGCGATCTGCCTCGGAATTTTTCTCCAAAGTGGTCAATTCTCGAAAAAAATAATTTATTCCATAATTTTGAACCTCTCTGATATGTATGTGTGTGTATTTATACATAGGATGTATAAATTAGCTTTGTTTCATTAATAACTAAAGTAGTCACGAAATAAAACCGTCAACTATTGATTATTTATTTTATTTCTCTTCAAGATTAGCATGACGAGATAACATCTCCTTATTAACTGTAATCTCCACAAGAAATCTTCAGCTGATGTAAACATTAAAACATAGAACAAAGGAACCTTTACCGCTTAGTATATATTTATATACCTAACCTTCACACACTGATTTATTAGTATGTATATATTTTTGTAAAAAAATTTAATATATCCTAATGATGTAGCCTAGTTATGCTTCCCATTAATCGTTAGGTTTAGGTACTACGTATGTATTTATAAAAAAAATTATATTATTGAAATGTACATTTTATTTATTTATCATTTAGTTATTTCTTTATTTTAGTACCCTTTCAATATTTTTAACGCTTTTTTTACCGAATACCTTATACTATTACTTCAGGTTTGTTACACGGCTTGACTTTATTTATTTTTAAATAAAAAGACCTACTTCATATTATTTTATTTACAAACACAAAACAACTAATACTAAAAAACAAATACCTAAACTGTATTTTTTATAATCTCAAATTACAATTTATTTATTAGACAAACCGCGAGAATATACAACACTGCCTGCCTATACTAATTAAAAAGCGTCTTATATATACACCTAAGCAAATAGATCCATAAAATTCATCAACAGTAAACAACCAACTTTTTTAGGTAAAAAGAATTTAATAGTACAATCGGCAAATGTCTAGAATGAGGAAAATGTTTAAATCATAAATCAAACAGGTAATAAAAAGTTGTTTACGTAGAATTACAAAAATAGGCCGGAATCTTCGGCGGTCAATCGGGGTCTAGGAGCGTCACACTATATTGATAGGCAGTAGCCGATGAATATGACTTTCAAATATTCCACTTCCGCCATGTCAATATGTAGATATCATTAATTTTTTCAAATCAAAATGTTTTATTGAAGCAAAGTAAAATTAATATCTGAAAATCATGTTGATTTTGGGCCAATATTATGGGAATTTCGGCGTAACATACTATTATCTGGAGTTCCTGTTCTTTCATTTTGTATCATAGGGAATATAGTGAATGTTAACGGATTCAACAAATTTACTTACGTAATGCCTGTATCATACCCAGTTAGCTTCTACCTATTACAAGTAAAATTCACAGTGTTAGGATGATAATAATTTAAAATAAAAACTGGATTTTAAAGGAACTTCTAAACGAGATTTTGATGTTGGCCTACATAATAACTAATAGGACTAAAAGAAATAACAGTTAGAAAGTATTTAAAAAAAATGGTAAAAAGTTGATGAGATGATAAGGTTGGATTGCTACACCAAAATAATTGTTTAGTAGATAAAATCAGATTTAATTTTTCTTACCAGAATTTTATGCGTGGTATTATTATTTAAAACGGTATAAAAGAATATTTAAAAGTTTGGCAACCATTGCTCAGTGGCGTAGCTAGCCCGACAGGGGCCGGTATCAAAGTTTGTCGCGGGGCCCTTTTCAACGACTGATAAGGAATAGTGCTAAAAAAAATGTTTAACAATAACAGCAAAAACGCTTGTATAGAATAGAATAGAAATATATGTACTTAATTATTACTGAAAATTTTACAATTTTATGGACAAAGTTTACACAGAGTAGAAAAAAAAACAATCTATTGCAAAATTTAAATAAATTGCAAATTGCATAATACAACCTTAGGAACTAATTAGTTCTCCGTATCACACCCAAATATAGATAAAAATACTTTAGTTACTTGTACAGGGTTATTCACTATATTTTGACCCCCCTGTAAACTCCTTTATTTACAGAATTGGAAAAAAATGTAAAATACATAAGTTATTCGATTTTTAAAATATGATTTTTTGACATATATAACATACTAGTGACGTCATCTATCTGGGCGTGATGACGTAATGGACTATTTTTTATGAGAATAGGGGTCGTGTGCTAGCGTGTGCAGTAATATAAACATTATGATAATTATTTATACAGGGTGTCCAATTTTTTTTTATTAAATTAATTGACACAAAAAGAAGAATATATGTAATTTATTTAATTCGAAATACATTCTACTGCTGTCAGAAAACAGAAATAAAAGTTTATTGAACAAATAAACATTGATTCTTGCTTAAATTCAATGTTCAAACTGCCAAGAGGCAGATGGATGGCAAATTGAACATTGAATTTAAGTGAAAAGTAATGTTTATTTGTTCAATAAACATTTATTTCCGTTTTCTGACAGCAGTAGAATGTATTTTGAATTAAATAAATTACATACATTCTTCTTTTTGTGTAAATTAATTTAATTAAAAAAAAATTTTGGACACCCTGTATAATTATTCATGTTAATATTTATATTATTAAATAGGGAATGGAATAACCTTTCAAATGAGCTAGCATTTGACCCCTATTCCCATTTAAAAAAATAGTCGATTATGTCATCACTCCCAAATGGATGACGTCACTAGTACGATATATATGTCAAAAAATCTTCTTCTTCTTTAAGTACCGTGCCCAAATTTTTAGGCGTGGGTAGCTTCCATAACAATTTGCCGATATCGTTCTCGATCTTGTGCGGCATGTAACAATTGATCTGCTGATAAGCCAGTCCATTGACGAAGGTTTCGGAGCCATGAATATTTCTTTCGACCAATTCCTCTTTTTCCGTCGATCTTTCCATTGAGTATTAACTGCAGCATCCTGTATCTGCTACCTCTCATTATATACCCCAGATATTCAAGTTTTCTCTTTTTTATCATCTTCATTAAGTCACCTTCGCCTTGACCTACTCTGTTTAAGACTTCTCTGTTTGAAATGCGTTGAACCCAAGATATTCTGAGCATTCTACGATACGACCACATCTCAAAGGCTTCTAATTTGTTCATCATGTTAACCTTCATGATCCAGGTTTCACATCCATATAGTAATACAGGATACACATAACATTTTAGGAACTTGATTCTTAGTTGTAAATTCAGCTGAGAGTTGCTCAGAATAGATCTAAGTTTCATAAATGCTCCTCTTGCAATTTTTATACGAGCTTTAATTTCTTCATCCGGATTTAGTGTCTCGTTTATCCAACATCCTAGGTATTTAAAATGGTTAACTTTTGTTATTGATTCATCACTGACAATTACTTGCATAGGGCCGACGTCTTGTTTACTAACCACAAGTAACTTTGTCTTTGTTGCATTTATGTTAAGTCCGTTATTGGAGCATTCTCTAGTGACTCGATCAATAAGGAATTGAAGATCTTCGATATTTTCAGCCATGATCGCGGTGTCGTCTGCATATCTGATGTTGTTAATAGTTTCTCCCCCGATTCGAACTCCACATTGTCCTTCCAAGGCTTCATTAAAAATTATTTCTGAGTATGCGTTAAACAAAGTTGGGAATAACACACAAGCCTCTTTGAATGCAAATTTTGTCTGTTTCTTTGCCGTCTACCAGAATAGAAGCTTCTTGATTCCAATATAGATGTTGTAAAAGTCTCAGATCTTTATCATCTATTCCAATCATTTCTAGATATTCAAACAACCTATCATGTTGAACTCTATCAAACGCCTTCTCAAAATCTATAAAGCAGACGTAAATTGGTTTCTGTACTTCACATTATCGTTGAAGTAATGTTCACATTGAGAACAAAGCTTCCCTTGTTCCCAATCCTTCTCTGAAACCGAATTGTTTGTTTCCCATTGTCTCTTCACATTTCTGCTTGATTCTATTAAGAATTATCTTAAGAAATAGCTTGAGAGAGTGGCTCATGAGACTAATTAGTCTAAAGTCTTTACATGATGATGTATTAGGTTTTTTTGGGAGTGGAATAAATGTAGACTCCAACCATATCTGTGGCATCATTCCAGTCTCGTATATATGGTTATAAATGTTTGTTAATTGTGAGACATTATCGTCATCCAGAAGTTTGAGCCAGTCTGATGGTATTTGGTCAGGGCCTGGAGATTTCCCATTTTTGCTCTGTTTGATGGCTTTCTCTACTTCCGCTTTTAAAATACTAGGACCAGTATTCCTATACTTTGTGGTGTTAAGTGGTGGCCTCGTATCCAGGAAGAGCTCTTTTATATAGTTAGTCCATTCTTCCTTTTTTTCATCCAAGTCGAGAATTATGTTACCTTTGGTGTTTCTCATAAAGTGAGGAGTTCTTTTTCTCTGAGTGTAGGAAATTTCTTTAAGCTTTTTATGTATATTAAACTCGTCATGTTTTCTTTGTAGTTCTTCCATTTCACGACATCTTTGTTCCATCCAGTCCTCTTTTGCTCGCTTAACCTCGTATCTTATTTGTCGATATATCTCTCTATACCGAATCTCGTCTTTGTTTTTCCAATTTCTTCTTTGTTGAACAAGGTCTAGTATTTTATCGGTCATCCAATACTTTTTCTTTATTGGGTCTTTTTCTGGTTTCAAAACTTCGTTTGCTATGGTGACCATGGCGGAATTCATGATATCTAGATTTTGACCGATATTTTCTTGTTCAGATCTTTCTAACTATTTTTTAATCTCACGATTTATCTTATTTCCGAACTCATCTGCTATTACGGCACTTCTTAGGAGTCGAGTATTAGGTTTCTTCTGCGTTGTGGGGGCTTTTATTCTTTTTAGTTTTAGTTTGAATCCAGCACAGAGCAGATTATGGTTAGTTGCTGCGTCTGCACTTGGGTATGTTTTGCAGATGTAATACTGTTTCTAAACCTTCTATTAATGATAATGTAGTCAATTTGATTTCTGACTATCTTTCCCTCTTGATCAGCTGGAGATTTCCAGGTATATAGTCGTCTTTTAGGTTGCTGAAACAAAGTATTTGCTATAATGCATTTCTCTTCTTGGCAGAACTGTATTAGTCTTTGCCCTCTTTCGTTCCTTTCTCCAAGTCCATACTTTCCGGTTATACCTTGTGTGATTTCGGCACCAACTTTTGAGTTGAAGTCTCCCATAATAATTGTAGCTTCATGTTTTTTTGTGCTCCGGAGAATTTGTTTAATTTAGCTGTAGAATTGCTCAATTTCTTCATCTGGTTTGTCAGCTGTTGGTGCATAGACTTGTACTATATTAATATTTAGCAGTTTATTTTGCAGCTGAATCATCATGATACGATCATTGAAGGGGACGAAATTTCGGATACAGTTCAAAAAATCATAATTTAAAAATCGAATAACTTTTGTATTTTACATTTTTTCTAATTCTGTAAATAGAGCAGTTTACAGAGAGGTCAAAATATAGTGAATAACCCTGTACATAAGGGTAACTATACTTTCTTAGTTATTCATAGAAACCCTTCTACCGAATATGGTCTTTCAGATCGATAGGCTTTTGTCATTTTACGGAACTTGGGAAAATATGTTGCAGTATAACTCAGTGGGCGGGATCGGTAAATAGACATCAATGGTTGAATTTCTGGTGGAGTAGTCATGACTAGGTCTTGCTGGAAAGACATATACTTAGGTGTTTACAAATTAAGAGTAAACAGTAGCGATCAACAGGTAGCAACAAAATATAACTTCCAGAGATAGTATCATAAACTTTGGCAACAGTGGTAATCTTTGACATTATCTAAGATTAATATTTTGACAATATCATAGTCCCGCTAAATGGAAGTGTAATAGAAAACGATTTTATTATTAATAAATAGATATTTATAAAAATAAACCAAAATGGGTGAAAATTTATGTTAAGACAGGTATTTAGAAAGGTATTTTCATGAAATATATAATAATAAAACAATAATAAATAATTATTTTTTGTTGTGAAGCGAAACAAATTTCGATTTTCGCATAATTTTGGCACGGTTTTTAATGGACTTTTTCTTGGAAGGTTTCACTTTATTTTTCGTTTGATTTACTTTTTCCATTTTGTTGTACTATTGATAATATTTTTAGAATAAAAAATCCTCCTAAAACTCTATATACTCGCATTAGAATTCGAAATATTTTTACGTAAAATATACTTACCTACCTACATATAACTTAAACTCACAATTAACAACAATCTATTCTTTCAAAGAGGTCAACAACTTATACAACAACAACAAATATGTAATAAATTAACTATCAATAAACACTACTTTCCTATGAAACAACAAAAACGAATTCTTAAATTAACACACTACTGCACTGAACAGATATCGATAAAGATGACAGAACAGATTAGAGAAAATCTGACGCAAGTTTGTCAAAATGACAGTGATAATTTCTCTATGTTGCCTAATTAGTTATTTAGTTATAATATGTTCGATTTCTTGTTAGAAATAAAAAATTTTAGTAGTTCCAAGATTACATAAAATCTAGGCATGGGATAAAAAAGTTTATTTGAAGAAAGTTTATTTTCTTTTCTTCTTAATGGCGGTACAGGCTCCTTTTTTCAATATTTTATTTAGTTATAGAGTCATTTCCACGTACTAACATATTTGTGAAATTGGGCTCTGTACCTCCATTCTTTGTTATATTACGAATATTTGTGCCAAATATCTCGACAAAATATTCAAAATTAGAGCCGCAATCTTGGAACGCGTTTGTTGCTACCTGTTGATCGCTACTGTAGCCTCTTAAGCAAACAGTTTCTAGAATATAGAAGGAAGTGTTAAAATTCCGTGATCTTTTAAGAAGCTTCTGCAATATGTTGTTGTATTGAGCTGCAATAAGTTATCCAAACAGATACCTTATTGCTCTTTTTTGTAATTTAAAAATAATATTGGATCCGGCAGCTGTGCTAGAACCCCAAAAAGAAGATCATATCGAAGATGAGACTCGAACATAGAAATATATGTTATTTTGGAAGATACTGAATTGATTTCCTTCGAAACAGATATTACTGCATAGAAAGCTTAGGCTAGTTTCTTACTTAACAAACCGATAAGAAGGGACCATTTATGTTTGATGTCTAAAAAAATACCAAGAAATTTTACAGAATCAACGGTACTAATCTGGCTGTTATTAAGAAGCAAGGGTTGAATAATACTACTGTCTTATTCACCTTAAAGAGAGTAAATTAGGGTTGGACCAGTTTTTTATTGTAAGTAGATCAGAAACTATAGCTGCATGAAGAGTTGCAATATTTGAGTTGCTCCAAGTGATACTCGTATCACCAGCAAAAAGAAAAATGTTTCCATCGATTTTTAAATTAGTGATATCATTTATAAATATAAGAAAAAGTAGAGGACCTAATATTTAAACCTGTGGTACCCCACATACAATGTATGTGAGAATAAAGTCAGTATCATTTTTGCTCTAACCAGTTGTTACCTTAAAGACGAAATACAATATATAGATAAAGACTAGATTACAGCAAAATATACCCAAACAATACACACTGTTTCAAACATATTCAAAGATATAGCGATTACAAAAATTGCAATTTGGCATTATACATTATACAGTGTCTCACACACAGCCAACGGTAAATGGACAATGTACAATGAAAAGTAGCTTGAAAACAAAAAAAGCTCTGTTATTATGTAATAACAATGAGCGGCGGCAAATAGATATACATAGGTATATACTACGAGTATATAAAATTTTAGATAAAAGATAGATAAAGAATCAATTACACGAAAATGTGGATATCCTAATAATACACACTGTTTCAAAGCGTTTTAAGTGTTTTAATTTTGTCCAATTTTTTAAATGTAAGTTTTGTTTCAATATGCCGCGCCGGGGCCCCTGAATGTTGGGAGCCCCGTATAATTGATACGGCTGATACGGCGATAGCTACGCCTCTACAATTACTACTAACTAAAAATCTTATTTTAACAGTTACAAGAGATAAATAACCACTCTAGGAAATATTTAATTACAGTACGTAATTGACATTCATAAATCTTTATTAGTAAGTCGGATGCAGTGGCGACGCGTGACTTTTCTAAAGTGTTACCAAAACCAGATGTAAAAAAATCTTATTTAAAAAAATATTTTTAACCTCCCAAATATAAGTTTTTGTTTTCAATCCTGTGGGATAAAATTAAACAAATCACTATTCCCAAATTATATGTATGTAATTATGTATATGTAACAGGTATAATAATAAATAATAAACAAACTAAACATATTATTCTACCATAAAATTAACATAAAAAAATGAACAAGTAGGAAAAAGAACAGATTTTGAAAACTATTGTTTATATTTTAATTCTTCCATTTTCAATAATATCATTTTTTTTCTTTAAAATAATATATATAAAAAATATACAAGTAGAATGACTTTTCAAGTAGTTGATCAATTACGCAATACGTAGCAACACTCTTCCATGTTTAAATGCACGCACACTGTAATCTTTAATAGGTACTAAACCAACGTTACCAATCTTCAAAATGGTTACAATACTGATATGCACAGCGTGCCCGCGCTCCGTCTCTAGATCCGTCGCTCCTTCAAAATTTTCAGAGCTAGTCCCGAGCGATAGCGAAGTTTCTCCTGCGTACCATTACCAGTGCCAGTATTGGTAACAGCATATGACAACGTGCCATGGATTCACATATCTCGCCAATATTTTCGTGCGTCTAGTTCGCTATTTACTGAATTAGGTACTATTAACAAGTATTTCTGTTGGTGAAAAATATAAATGGAATTATTTCGTAGTACATAGTCATAAAATATTTATTTGCAAGATGTGTAACTGTTACCAATGATAACAGTGGTTACATGGACGCTTCGCCACTGGTCGGATGCTACTTTTAATACCGCATACCGCAACTTATTATAAAATGAAGAATGTTACATACCAGGGCTATTTTGAATATATTTAACAAAAATAAAAGATATTTTTTAAAAAAGCCTTATTGATTTCCAAAACCCCTTTCCTTGGCGGTAATTAAGTTATTTGATCGACTTTATTTAAATTGTAATCGCTCCTATGAGTGATGCGCCCATGCCTCCAGATTTCAATTGAAATTTCTCGATGCCGCTGAATAAGCCTTACATAGTCTAGTCGCAACATAAGGGGTCCCATGGGAAATTCTAGCTCGCCGAGATTTGATGGTGGTATTATAGGTTTTTTGTGGAAGCCTAAATATGGTCAGTTTAATTGTTATTAACAAATTATGGTAAATTTAGGTATTTTTCAGGTATTATTAGAAGCCCTAAAAAGAAATTGATAGTGTTAAGGTCTTCTCTGGTGTATTTTTGGTCACTGAATTTTTTGGCGACTAGTCGCTATTACTCAAAATATGTTCTTATTTTGTTAATTACAAAATAATTGAAAATGTATAAACATTTTCAATTTCTTTGCAACATGAAAATGCAGCAGCTGCATAATACTCTGGTTAAATCGGAGAGTGCAGGAAGAGTCTATACCGGTTTCGGAGGTCTTTTCCCCCTCATCAGTAGTCCCATATCCTCTTCTCTCCGATTTCACCAGGTATCACACTTTGGGCCCTTCCGAATTGCAAAGAAAGAAATGTTACGGATGAACTAGAGCCATCTACCGAAAAACAAAGTAAGTTATCAATCGAAGTAGCACAGAAAACGACAATAAATATCGTTCCCATACCACCAGATTCACAACAGGTGGAATACTTCCACCAATTCCACTCGAGCGCTTAAAATTGCCGATTATTCCCAGTATTATAATATAGGTAGATTATTCCCGGTATAATAATAATCTGATTGGACAGAATTAAACCCGTGATGAAAAATCTTAGTACACGATTGGAAATTAAAATCAATAAAAAATAATCACTGAAAGTTTTAATTTTTTAGGTTTCTGTTGATTACAATCTTTATGAATGAAATAATCAGAACAACCTCGTAGTACAAAATCAATCATATATATCAGGGGTGGCCAAACTGTGGCTCGCGAGCCACTTGTGGCTATTTGAAGGATTATTTATGGCTCTCAATAAATGTACCTGAGTTACTTTTAATTTTTTTTTTTGTTTTAAAATGACTTAAATTATTGACAACAAAAATATAAAAGACTGTAACATTAGACTTAGACAAGGAGACCCCTTATCATCGGTGCTATTTAATTTGGTCTTAGAATACGTAATAAGTAAAATATCATCTGAGCTGACAGGGGGATTTGCAAATCGAGGATCAAAACTATTGTTGGCCTTTGCTGATGATCTAGGTGCAGTCGCTCATTCTACGAGATACGTGAGAGAGGTGTTTTCACAACTAGTGAAAGGAACAGGCGAATGACGAAAAACATGCAAGTAACCAAAAATCAAAGACCAAGAGTCAGGCAGAAGATACTATTAATGACCACAACTTCGAAGTAGTAAAAGAGTTTAAATATCTAGGGGCAGTAATCACAGATGACAACCACATATAAAAAGAGATCTCAGAAAGAATAACTGCGTGGAACAGAGCATCATACTCCCTATCATCATTATTAAGATCTATGCTGCTGAAAAGCAATCTAAATTAAGACTGTATGTCAATTATTCGTCCAATTTTTTAAATATGATAGTGAGACATAAACTCTACATCAGAGGGGAAAAAAGCTGCTGGTGTTTGAAAGGAAAGTTCTCAGAATGATATTTGGCCCTCAGAGTGATGAATTGACAGAAGAATGGAGAAGGCGCCGCAAAGTTGAATTGGTGACTGTATGGTACTGAAAACATCGTAAGAGATATAAAAGCTAAGAAAAGATGGGCAGGTCATGTGGTAAGATCAGAGGAAGACAAATTGTTAAAGACAGTGCTTTTTGAGAGACGGTAGAAGATCAGTAGGCGGTCCGAGAAGAAGACGATGAAGACTTGAAGTATTCTAAATTAGTAAAGACTGCTTGTAGAATTATTTGCATATTTGAAACAACGATGTGAACCATTTTATTTCACTTTAAAGTTCGCACTTTAGTTCACGAGGTTCGTGTAGTCCAAACAGTATGAGAAAAATTAAACACCTTTTTTACACTTTTTAAATAATTATTTAGTTGCGGCTCGCGAAAAAATTCAAATTTTGAAAAATGGCTCGATTATCAAGGAGCTTGGCCACCCCTGATATACAGGGTGTCCCGAAAAGATTGGTCATAAACTATACCACAGATTCTGGGGTCAATAATACGTTGATTGAACCTCACATACCTATATACAATAGTGCACACAAAAAAAGTTACAGCCCTTTGAAGTTACAAAATGAAAATCGATTTTTTTTCATATATCGAAAACTCTAAGTGATTTTTTATTGAAAATGAACATGTGGAAATTTTATGACAGTAACATTTAAAAAAACATTAAAGTGAAATTTGTGCACCCCATAAAAATTTTATGGGGGTTTTGTTCTCTTAAATCCCCCCAAACTTTTGTGTACGTTCCAATTAAATTATTATGGTGACACCATTAGTTAAACAAAATGTTTTTAAAACTGTTTTGGCTCTCAGTACTTTTTTGATAAGCCAATGTTTATCGAGATATTTTGAATATTTGTCGAATACACCACATATTGGTATATGGTTAAGTATGATTATAGACACCTGTTATAATCTGAAAATTTATTTATAACTTACATTTTTAGGTATATTTTGAAAAAGAAGCCACATCTCGATAAAAGGTGACTTATCAAAAAAAGACTAAGAGGCAAAAAAGTTTTAAAAACACTGTTTAACTAATGGTACCACAGTAATAGTTTAATTGGAACGTACACAAACATTTGGGGGATTTAAAGGAACAAAACCTCCATGAAATTTTTATGTAAATATATTTAAAAAGAAGCCGCATCTCGATAAAAACTAGCTTATTGAAAAAATACTAAGAGGCAAAAAAGTTTTAAAAACGTTGTGTTTAACTAATGATACCACAATAATGAATTAATTGGACGGGGTCGAGTTCGCTCCCAATGGTAAGAATTTTACCTGAACTAAAAAAGGTAGAGTCCGAATTGGCTCCCATAGACAAAATTTATTTTACCTAAACATGTCGAAAATATCACCCAGCGTTGTCACTTCTTTCAAATTTTCTCTTTTTGTTAGAAACAGGTACCTTCCTAGAAATATCTATGGGAAAGGAGGAAGACCTAACCCTTCGGTCCTAACTTAACTTTCGAGTATTAGAGTGTAGAGCGCAAACCGGCCGATTTCAGGTAAGAGCGCAAAACGGTCGAGCGCATACCGGCCGACACCGATAATTTGTGTTAAAATTGCCACATATGCCAATGTTGAACTAAAACAAACTCTAAAAGTATTTGTCTAAAAGTATAATTTTCCTATAAAAAGTCTATATCACTATGTAAATTTCCTAAGCAGTATAAATATTACACGATTTGGCAACAATGTCTAATGTTTCCGCGATTATATGAGAGCCTACCCGCATTCATGCGGGAGCCAATTCGTACCCTTCTAAAATATACCTGAACGAAGCGGAGCGAACTCGACCTACCCAATTAATTGGAAGGCACACAAAAGTTTGGGGGGGTTTAAGGGAAAAAAACCCCCATAAAATTTTTATGGGGTGGACAAATTTCACTATAATTTTGTTTTAAGATGTTCCTGTCAAAAGAATGATACATGTCCATTTTCAATAAAAAATCTCTAATAGTTTTCGATATATTGAAAAAAATCGATTTTCATTTTGTAACTTCAAAGGGCTGTAACTTTTTTTTATCAGCATATTTGTACTAATGTAAGTTAGGTTCAACCGAACTATTTTTGACTCCAGAATGTGTGGTATAATTTATGACCAATCTTTTCGGGACACCCTGTATATTATATTCCAGTGTTACGATGACACACAAGCAAGTGTTGAAATAAATAATATTAACTGCTATTATACATGTCTCCTGATTATATTGTTTATAAGACTTCAAGAATCATAAACATATTACTAGTATAAATAAATATGATATTACATATTACAATTTCAGGATTTTATTTGCTGAGATGGACTTTAAATGGTTTTTACTCTTGGTGGCCGTTATAGATATTGAGGGAGGAAGTTCTGCTTCAAAACCGCCAAATATTGTTTTTATTATGGCTGACGATTTGGTAAGTGTTTTAAATATTACATATTGCAAAAAAATTTAAAAATTAAAATGTGGTATATTAAAAAATATTTAGCTAATAGGCTATTGATTATGTACTATAGAAAGGAACTACAACGTTAACGGGGTTTTATTATTTCACATGGTCAATGAATCTCTATATATGAAAAAACCGCGGAGTGCTACCATTTAGAGGGGTGCGTTTTTGAGAAATGGGTGAATTAGTCCCTGGGCACAGGTTACATTAGGGTGAGTTCTATGCAGTTTTGGTACAAACATGTTTACATAAAAATTGTTCCTCGTTAAATTTCCTATCTAAATATAACTTTTTAAAGTCAAAGATACTTTTTTTTACAAAAATATATTCAAAAGAAAAAGCACAAAGAAACCCAAAAGAAAGAAATTTTGTTCTCTGTCCCACAACTTTTGTCAACGGGGATATAGGTATAGACATTGCTTCATATAAAAAAAACTTACATATTTTCTCTTTAAAATGATGTTCGGTAGAGGTCATTAGGATTTACAGTTCTCGAAATATGATTTTTGAAACTTCGCCACTCACAGCAATTTTGGGCAATTTTCCTTGTTATTTCGCAAATATCGTTCGGTAACTTTTTTCTACGTAACTTTAGGCATATGCAATGGTACATGTAGGAGAAATAGAAATCAATTACCTCTAAAATGTTCTACAGTATAATGTTGTAGGACTCCTTTTAAAGAGGTTATCTTTTTCAAGATTTTATACTTTTAACGAGTTTTTATATTTTTTACGATTATTTTTTAAATTTCCCAGTATAACTTTTTTTTTCTACATTTAGGTATATATTATATAATAAAAAAGAAATCCTATTCTGTTCAATTTAAAATTATGTATTATAAAAAATTCTAGGATTATTTTTGAATAAGATATGCTTTTTCAAAATGTAATAAGCACTTGCAACGCTTTTTGATTTTAAGATTATTTTTTAAATTTCTCATTATAACTAGACACGATAGATACAAGTTGTTTCATTATAACCTATCCTCCAAAGTTAACCTAGGAACCCTACCACGTGTTACATTATAACATTACAGCATAGTCTAGATGTGATCTCACTAAACCTTTATAAATGTCTTTATAAAAGTCTCTCTGACATTAAAAGTCATCAAATTACATCATTACTTAACATCAATACAATAGGCCATTTCAAGACTTTGACGTTTATGACACTAATTGAAGGGAGAGATTAAATGTCCAGCAAACGACGGCACTGTTGCCAGATTTACCTTTTTCCTTTTAGCGGGAATTTTAAAATTAGTCTAATGCCACTTCGATTTTTATGTGATTGTGTGTTATGATTGAATCTTATTTTTTAAAGGTAATACTTTTAATCCACTTGACTCTGCCGGGCAGTCTTCACAACATGGATTCAGAACTTCAAAATATGGATTAATACCAATATTTACTATCAAAGCTCCTGAACCCCAAGCTTTGCTTCAAAAAATAGTATGTAAATGTAGCAAAGGATGTACAAAAAACTGCGGTTGTAGAAGATATGAATTAGTTGTTCAATATTCTGCAAAGGATGCATCTGCATGGGTACTAATTGTGGAAAATCTAAGATAACTGAGGTGTCAGAGGAAGATATTGAAGCTAATGCTAACAAAAAGATGGACTTTGATTTCGAAAATTTTGTAAATGTCAACGTTTAAATAATTTTAACTAAAGTGATGTTTTCTACGACCAATGTTTATGTAATTTTTGTAAAAGAAATAATTTTAAATAATCCAGGTAAAAAAATATCAAAGAATCACTCGGTTTCCATTATCTAAATATAGATGGTACACCATTTTTAAGAACAGAAAGTAAGCCCTCTTTATTGAGCAATATAATATAGTATATTCATGTATAAGAAAAAAAAAGTTATAATGAAAAATTTAAAAAATAATCCTAAAATCAAAAATAATCCTAGAATTTTTTGTAATACACCATTTTAAAGTAAACAAAATAAACTTTTTTTATTATATAATATAATAGGTATATACCTAAATGTAGAAGAAAAAAAGTTCAAAAATAATCGTAAAAAATGTAAAAAATAATATTTTTTATATTAGGTATTAGTATATTGTAAGGTATATATTAGGTATATAGTATATATAATATAATATTATATTATAATATATTATATAATAATATTATTTTATGTTTATATTATATTATAAAAAATCGTTAAAAGTATAAAACCTTAAAATACCATAATCTGTTTAAAAAAAGTCGTACAACATTGTACAGTAGACCATTTTAAAGGTAATTGATTTCTATTCCTATTACCTGTACCATTGTATATACCTAAAGTTACGTAGAAAAAAGTTACAGAACAATATGTGCGAAATAACATGGACAATTGCCCAAAATTGCTGTGAGTGCAGAATTTTTAAAAATCATATTTCGAAAACCATAAATCCTAATTACCTATACTAAACAATATTTTAAAGAAAAAATATCTAGGTTTTTTTTCTGTAAAGCAATGTCTATACCTATATCCTCGTGGACAAAAGTTATGGGACAAAAACAAAATTTCTTTCTTTTGGGTTTCTTTGTGCTTTTTCTTTTGAATATATTTTTGTAAAAAAAGTATCATTGACTTTAAAAAGTGGTATTTAGATTGGAAATTTAACCAGGAACAATTTTTATGTAGATATGTTTGTACCAAAAGTGCATAGAACTCACTCTAATGTAACCTGTGCTCAGGGACTAATTCACCCATTTCTCAAAGACGCACCCCTTTAAATGGTAGCACTCCGCGGTTTTTTCATACATAGATGCCCATTGCTCATATGAAATAATAAAACCCTGTTAACGTTGTAGTTCCTTTTAGCTATCTTATTTTGAATATAATCAATAGCCTATAATAGAAACGTTCAGCGCTAACTACTTTTAAAATAAAAATATTAAAGTAAAACTGAAAGTTAACAAATAAATAAAATAAACAGAAATTATACATTTGAACATATATCCCATTCTTAGAACCCTAACAATATATAGAAATATATAGATATTGAATGATAAAAAAACTTAAATTATTAATTTATGACTTTTTGCTGCTAGGGATGGAACGATGTGAGTTTTCATGGATCTGGCCAAATTCCAACTCCCAACATAGACGCGTTAGCTTATTCAGGCCTTATTTTACAAAACTACTACGTAAATCCAATATGTACTCCTTCCCGAAGTGCCTTAATGACTGGGAAGCATCCGATACATACGGGTATGCAACACACAGTTTTGTTCGGAGCAGAAGCTCGTGGATTACCGCTTACCGAGAAACTTCTACCGCAATATTTGGAAGAGTTGGGATATGAGAATCATATTGTTGGAAAATGGCACCTTGGATCATATAAACTAGAGTATACACCAATGTTTAGGGGATTTAAATCACATCTTGGTAAGTATCTGGAACGTTGTTAGCCTGGTGTCACTAGTCGCAGTTTCATTCTTCTTCTTCTTCTTCTTCTTTTTCTTCTTCTTCTTCTTCTTCTTCTTCTTCTTCCTCTTCCTCTTTATAAGCAATTCTGCTTGTTCATTGGCGGATTGATACCTCTATGGAAGGTTGTCACTCCATCTTTTGCGGGGTCGGCCTATCCTTCTTCTACCGATTGGTGATTTATCTCGTGCTATTTTGACCACACGTGTCTCCCCCCATTCTGGTTATGTGGTTGTTCCATTCTTTTTTTCTATTTAGTGTCAATTCGTTTATACACTGTACGTTACATTGTCTTCTAATATCTTCGCTCCTCTTTCGATCTCTCAGTGTATTTCCTGTAATTCTTCTCAGTACTCTCATCTCTGCCGTTTCCAGTAGTCTTTGTGTTGTGGCTTTATCGGGTCTTGTTTCTGATGCATATGTCATTATTGGTCTTACACTGGCTTTATAAATTCTTGACTTCATCTGTTCATATCAGGTTTAATATGTCGGTTTCGCCATATAGTGTTATTAAGGCATCCTGACAATCTATTGCTTTTTGTACTTGATTTCTCATTTCTTTGTCTAGGTCTCCGTAACTTGACAATGTAATTCTAAGGTATTTTACCTCCGTTACTTGTTCAACACTGATACCATCAATTTCTATTTTGCATCTGATTGGTTCTTTACTGATTACTATTGTTTTGGTTTTCTGAGATGAAATTGTCATATTGAATTCTTTTGATCTTATGTTAAATCTGTGGACTAATCTTTGCAGACTATCTTCATCTCGGGCTATCAATATTGCGTCGTCTGCGTAGCACAGTATTTTTACTTCTTTGTTTCCCATTCTATATCCTCTTCCTTTGTTGACATTTTTGATGATTTCATCCATGATTAAATTGAAAAGCATAAGACTCAATGAGTCTCCCTGTCTTATTCCGCTGCCTATATCTATAGGTTCTGTAAGTTGTCCGTCTATTCTGACTTCCATTTTGTTGTTTTGGTAGATGTTTTCAATAGTTTTTATGATATCTAGAGGGACTTTTCTATTATGGATTACATCGTTGAGTCTTACTCTGTCAAATGCTTTCTTTAAGTCAATCAGACACAGAAATGCTGGTCTATTATACTCTAGTGATTTCTCAGTAATTTGCTTTATGACGAATGTTGCATCTGTACACGATCTTACAGTACGAAAACCCTGTTGTTCATCTGCTAAACTTATCCTCTGATTCATAACGTCTTGTAAGATTTTAGTTGTAAGTTTTAGGATAGTATTTAACAAGTTGATACCTCTGTAGTTTTCTGGCTGCTTTTTATCTCCTTTTTTGAATAGTAGAATTAGTTCGCTCGTTCTCCATTCTTCTGGTATTTTATTCTGTTTTATGATTTTGTTAATTAATGTTGTTAATTGTTCTGTCATTGCTGCTCCACAATATTTCAATAATTCGTTTAATATTCCAACCTTACCTGCAGCTTTTCGAGTTTTTCGTACTTCTTGTGCACTTATATTAACATCTTCGTTTGTGGTAATTTCTGGTGTTTTCGGTTCTATCATCATTTGTTCTTCCTCTGCATAGAGCTTTTTTGGATAGTCAATCCATGTATCCTTTCAGTTTCATTATTTATAATAATAATTAGCGCGTCGAACCTAGTAGGCCCATGGCTTGATTAACGATTCTCCTCTATCCATTCTTGTCCATGCCCATTGCTTTCATTCTCCAATTTGTGACGTTGAGTCTTTTTAGACCCTATTCTACATCCATTTTCCATCCATCCATCCTTGTTCTTGGTCGACCTCTTCTCTGACGTCCTCCAATTGGACGGCGTTATGCAGAAAGCTACCAACACTCAATATATCAGATATTGGGTTGGATGCACATTTGGACAACAAAATAGGAGTTCTGCATTCTATAAAAACCTACCACCTCTAGATTAATATATAACCTATAAAACTATAAAAATTATAAGCCACATATTAAATTTATCTGATATTCTAATTTGCAGAAACCTACCAACCCACTTGGTAGTATACTTTTAATTTACAGAAACCTTCCAACCCACTTGGTAGAATTTTAAAGCGCCACTTGCATCCAAGTGGGTTGGTAGCTTTCTGCAAATATTGGGCTCTATAACTCTACAGTTATAATAACCTAACCTAATAATTTTATGTATTGTTTTGCGTGTGGTTTACCGGATTACCGGCGTGTTTAATGTGTTTTAGTAGTGGTCTAGATTGTCTAGATAGTTAAAAAGGACTTTAAATACAGTGAAAAAAATGGTTGAAAGTTGAAAGTACACTTTTTATTTAGCATAATGTACAGTAATCGAAGTGTTAGGATTTTAAAGGCTGCTCTTGCAATACAGGAAAATTCAGGCAAGTTTTATTATAATATTTAATTTTTATCTTCCAAATTTTGGTACAAAAGCTTACTGACGGATTGTAACTAAACAAACTAGACTAAATAAATTAGGTAATCAAATTGTTTACTTAAAATTTACAAGCAGGAAGAAACCAATCCCGTAAGCTTAATGTCGTACAAGAACATATTCTACACGAAATTTAATTTGAAAATAAAGCCATTAAAAAAAGACACCTACAATGTTTGCGATACTTTTAAAATGAAAATAGATAATGAAAAGGATGAAAGATGATTTCAAGATAGCGACTGAACAAACAGATCAAGAGTGTTTAAGTTTTGACTTGGAAAAAACCCTACCGCTTCCCAGAATACCTACAGGCATCATATTTTATAAGCGTCAGTTGTGGGTGTATAATGCAGGAATGCACAGTGCTAAAGAAAATAGAGGATACTGCTACGTTTGGGGAGAAGGTTCAGCTGGAAGGGGCGCCCAAGAAATAGGCTCTTGCCTTATAAAACATGCTACAACTAAATTAACTCCAGAAGTCAAACATCTTACGCTTTGGTGTGATTCTTGCGGTGGGCAAAATCAAAATATTAAGTTAATACTTATGTATGCTTAAATCAATTTTGCATGGGACACGCACAAACCTAGAAAGCATTACCGTAAAATATCTCTGTTCTGGTCATAGTTTTGTGCCCAACGACACTGATTTCAGTGATATTGAGTCGGCTCTAAAACAACAGCAAAGATTATATACCCCAAATGACTATATCGAGGTAATGCGTTCTTGTAGAAAGCAGAGACCATTGGTAGTAACTCAAATGCACGTCGAAGATTTTTTAGGTGTAATAAATATTGAGAAAAAAATTACTAATCGCAAAGTGACCGAAGATAAAGAAAAAATTAATTTTTTGAAGATTAGGTCAATCAAAATAGAAAAGTCTGACCCATTTCGGCTAATGATACAACAACACGATTTTTCACAACCGTATCAAAAAATTTCTATAAAAAAATTTTCTCGAGATAGAACTGCTAACGAAGAAATCTTTAGCGATTTAATACCACTGTGGCCTAACGGAAAGCCTATCGCTGAGGTGAAATTACAAAATTTAAAGGAAATGATGCACCTTATTCCTGCTGATGCATCGAGTTTTTATCAAAATTTTCAGGGTGCCAATGCCACTGAAGATGTTGAGGGTTACAATGTCAATGTTGAACATCTAGATTTTGAAGTGGATGAAGTAGATTAATATTAAAATTTATTAAATTAATACGTTAAATATTCATATCCTTAACTTTCCTGTAAATAAAAATAATTTTTCTAACTTTACTGGTGTTTTTATTTAATATTGTTGGTATTAATTTCCCACTTTGCAAAATGCAGAAACCTACCAAACCACAAAAATTTGCCATTTCTCTTTTTAATTTACAATTAAAATATTTAAACATGTAGAAAATACCAAAATATTTATCCACAGTAAAAAAAAGTTACAAAGTAGTAGCAACATATCCTACAGATTTTTTAAATTAATAAAAACTTTAAACTTCATTACCTCAGTTTGCCACTATTGAGGGTTGGTAGCTTTCTGCATAACGCCGTCCAATTGTACTTGAGAGTAGAATTTTCGGTAGTCTACCCTCTGGCATCCTTCGTATGTGTCCTAGCCATCTTAGTCATTAGGTTCTTATTACTCCTAGTATACTGGGCTCCCCATATAGGGGCTTCAGATCTTCATTTGTCCTTCGGATCCAAATGCCGTTCTCCATTTTTCCTCCAAATATTTTCCTTGTGGCTACCACTCCAACGTTAACTTCGATAGGTGATGGTACGTCATTCTCTGTACATGTCTATAAGCACAAATGAGCGGTTTTGCTCTATTTCTTCTATGATGGTTCTTCTTAAAGTTCCCTCTCCTATCGGAGGTTGGATATCATAATGGCTATGGTCACTTTGTTGGCTGCTGCTCTGAATAGTTATAATGAACTACAGTTAAACCATTCTCTAAGGTTCCTCAGCCAGAAGATGCGTCTTCTTCCTATGCTTCTTCTTCCTTGGATCCTTCCTTGCATAATAATTCTCAGCAACTCATATTTTTCTCCTCTGGTAATGTGGCCCAAATATTCCAGTTTTCTAGTTTTTATACTTTTCATAATTTCTAACTCCTTATTTAAACGTCGTAGCACTTCAACATTGGTAATCCTTTGAACCCACTGAATTTTCAATATTCTTCTGTAACACCACATTTCGAACGCTTCTATTCTTCTTATGTGTTGTCTCTTCGATGTCCAAGCTTTTATTTCGTATAGCAATATAGAAAATATGTAGCATCTTAGAGCCCTCAATCTGAGAGGCAACTGAAGGTCTTTCTTTGTAAGCAGTGTCTTCATTTTTATAAATGTTTGCCTTGCAGTTTCAATTCGGACTTTAATTTCTTTGCTTTGGTCATTTTTGTCATCAACCCAGGTTCCCAGATATTTGTACGTCTTAACTTTTTATATTTGGATTTGCTCTATCATTAACCTTTCATTTCCATGTTCTGTTTTCGAGACAATCATAAATTTAGTTTTTTTCTTATTTATTTTTAGTCCGTATCGAATGCAATAATCGTTAATTCTCTTTAGAAATTCTTGTAGCGATTCCAGGGTGTCTGCCATTATAACGGTGTCATCAGCGAATCTTATGTTATTTACTATTCTTCCGCTTATAAAGATTCCATCACTTAGCTCCGCTATCGTTTCCTGAAATATGGCTTCACTGTAATATGGCTTCACTTTACAATGGCTTCACTGTACATACATCTATGATGGTGGTTGTTCTGATTTTTACGTGATCATGCCGGATATACTTGCTAATTTACACCAAAATCCATTTCCAGAATAACGATTTTTTTGTTCTGTTCTCTTAGTGAGTTTCCAAATTTCACATTCATTAAGTACCTACAATTAAGGGGATAGGCGGAAAATCTTGATCCAATGCTATTTAAATGCATTCATTTTTTTTTCAAGTCCTGAGAAAACTTATAAATATTTTTGAAAAATTTAAACGCAGAATGAAAGATTACATTGTTGCCGAGGGTCGAAAGTCCCTTAGAATAAACAAAAAGTTTGTTGTGAGTGAAATATTTGAAACTAAAAATCACAATAAATTTCTCTTTTTTATTAACCCCTGTAACTTATTAAAATAAACATTATTAAATGTTATTAGTTTTCTCAGAATTCGAAAAAAAAATGAATGCATTTTAATAGAATTGGACCAAGATTTTGCGCCTATTCCCTTAAGTTGTCAAACTATTGTCTAGTGCAGTGATTCCCAAAGTGGTCCAGGTGGACCCCTAGGGGTCCACGAGGCACTCAACGGGGGTCTACGTTGGCGTGAAATAAAAATGGGGGTTCACAAGTTGCAAGTGGGGGTCCACGAAAATTTTATAGCAATTTGGTATTTATTTAATCAAATTTGCATTTTTTATTGTAAAATGTCAATGGAAAAAATAATATTTTAATAGTAGTGACTCAAAAATGTTATTATAATGCATCATAACAAGTTATTTTGATTAAAAACAAGTTTCTTGTCAAATTTTAGTGTCGAAAACGTTAAAATACCGTTTTTCACATATTCCTCCATTCCCAAAACACGTGTCTTTCGATTTGACTGAAAATTTGCCCACAGATAGCCAAAACACAGGACTTTAAGTGGTTAAGAGAATTTGTATCGTTTTACAATACAAAAAAAATACGTGGAATAATATCAGAATCAAAAATATAGGCGTCTACTGTAAGTACAATTAATTCGGAAAATATCGACCATACGAAAAAAATGGTTAAGAAAATTATAATAATTATTTTAAACACAATTTATTTGGATCAATTTCAGTTCCTACCAATTTTGTAGAAAAGTTGGGAATTGCGGAGATATTGAATAAAAACCACTGCTATCAAATCAATCAGGGCTTATGCTCGTGCCTTTAACGCATACGTACAACCTGAAATATTGATTTTAACAAAAACATGAAACAGACCAAAATTGTATAAAATTTAATTTTCTCCATTTTTGTATAGGCACATATTTGTTATAAAACTAATAATAAACGAGATAATTCAATAATTATGCTATAACTGTCACTCTTTCCCCCATATCGACGGCACAAAAAAATTTACAATAGAATAAATTATACGAAATTATATTTTTCACAACTTCAGTCCTTACAATTGTTGTCGAAAAGTTAAATATGGCGGAGATATTGAGCAAAAACGGTTGTCCTTTATTCCCGATCTTAAATTTACACTACTACATGCTAACCCGACTGTACTATATAATTTTGACTCTTTATTGCATGTAACTTTTCTTGTATTGTAAAACTATACAAATTCTTTTAACCATTAAAGTCCTCTGTTTTGGCTATCTGTGGGCAAATTTTCAGCCAAATAAAAGTACATGTATTTTGGGAATGGAGGAAAATGGAAAAACAGTATTTTAACGTTTTCTATGGTAAAGTTTGATCAACTTGTTATAAAACAAAAAACTTGTTATAATGCCTAATAATCACATTTTGGACAACCCTTCTATTAAATTATTTAAATTATTTTTTCAATTGATAATTTACGATAAAAAATGCAAATTTGTTTAAGTAGATTCCAAATCACTGTAAAATCGCATAAAATAGTATTTTGAGAAAAGAAAAGAAGACGAAAAACACCTTCAATGTCATTTTTTACCCCCCCCCCCCATATTTTTCATTACAAGTATGGTAAAAATGTAGCAGCAGGGGTCCACCGAAACCAGTATATTTTTTAAAGTGGTCTACGAGAAAAAATAGTTTGGGAATCTCTGGTCTAGTGTTATCTACTATTGTCAAAAAACAACTTATTTAAAATCCTAAGACCAACTTACTTTTCTTTTGAATTTGAAAAAACTATATCGCTCATCCGGAAGAACAGTGTCACAAGTCAAAAAATATCATTTTTTAGGAGAGACAAAAATAGATTTTTAGATTTAAATTTAACTGTCAGTTTTAAACGGTAATTGCTAAAATTTTCAAATCAAAACCAAAGAATATGGATAAGTGAATATTTCTAATTGTGTAAGAAGCAAAACCAAAGAAAATCATATTTTCTTTGGTTTTGGCTTTTCTCCCCATGTGGTAGCAAAAACTGAGTACTATCGATTAGCCTAGCAATTCAGGACAATAACCAGAAAGAGCAGTCTATATAAATTTTCTAAGAATTTATATCCAGACGAAGGACCAGGATTGTCCGCACGCCACTGAACAAAAATAAGGAATGTCAGCAGTTTTTTTGTGCATTAATAAATTAATAAGTTAATATAGATTAATATTATATTAAGATTATAGAATAAGAATTGCTGGAATTCTGCTAAGAATTTCCTAAGTATTTTTTAGGTATCATAAGAATTAAACCTTTATTGATGTTTATCTCAATATGAAATCGATACGAATCAATAGGAAACAAGGAAATCAGAAGAAGGACAGGCGTCACAGATCTTATAGACCGAGTAGCATAGCTGAAGTGGAATTGGACGGGCCATGTAGCCAGAATGAAGGACGGGAGGTGGACAAAAAAATTACGGTGTGGAGACCAAGAGAAGACATAAGAAGTAGAGGTAGACCACCTACACGATGGACAGACGACGTCAAAAGGATTGCTGGGAATTGGTTACAGGAAGCCCAAGATCGACAAAACTGGAAGAAATTAGGGGAGGCCTATGTTCAACTTTGGATGCAGAAGGCTAGATGATGATGATGATCTCAATATGTATAAAATGTGACATTCCTTATTTTCCCCCTGTACTCTTCAAATGTGCTCTAAAATTGAAAATTTACCATATTTATTTATATATATACCCACATTATGGTACATTGTTGAACTCGGGATTATATCCATTTCATTTGAGCTAACTTTTATCCCCCTGATTAGGGATGGGCAAACCTACCGGTTTAAACCTAAAACCGGTTTTTTTACTTCGCAATAACCGCAATAACAGCAATTTCTATGATGGAAAACATAACATTTTTAGACCAAAAAACATTAATAAAAATCCTCCTTCGCAAAACCTGGCAGGAAAGATGGAGCCAAACAGAAGCAAAACTAAAAATTATCAAACCAGATGTTACTTCTGCTTTACTACCACTCCCAGCTCAAAGACATGACCAAGTAGTCCTCAACAGGTTGCGGCTAGGTCATACAAAACTCACACATGGATACATCATTTCCAAGGATCCTCAGCCGATGTGCCACAACTGCCAAAGACCAACTTCAGTACAGCATAATGATAGACTGTCCAGTGTATTTAACAGCAACATCTATAGCGAAAATACATCCCAACCTGAAAGAAACTTTAACAGAAGACATTAGTGAAACAATAAACTATCTCAAAAATTGTAAACTTTTATAACAAACTGTAAGATTTCACATGTATTTTTCAATTGCTATGTAAATATGTCATGTATAAAACTATTTCTAAAATAAAATAAACCACCCCGCTAATAACCCTAGAGGTTGATGCGGTTAAAAAGAACAGTACTGAAATGCGTATGCCTCAAATGTGTATGTGTCATGCACCGAGACGTACTGAGTGGTTTCCGAACGTTGTTATAACGTATGTGAATGTCGTGTTAATGTCAGATGCTTCAGGATGGTTTTTAGTTTCGCAGAAAAAAAATTTATCGTGGAGTGCTTTTTTCGCTTATACGGAAAATGTCCCGAAAACGATCCAAGCTTAAAATCAACAATGGTTTCAGCAAGACGGGGCAACCAATCGCACGGCCAGCTAGTCTCTTCGAATATTACGCGATGATTTGGAGAGATTGCCACTCACCAGAAGTAACGCCTCCTGATGCGCCCATTAAGGGAAGTGTCCCGAAAACGATCCAAGCTTAAAATCAACAATGGTTTCAGCAAGACGGGGCAACCAATCACACGGCCAGCTAGTCTCTTCGAATATTGCGCGAAGATTTGGGGAAATCGCCACTCACCAGACTTAACACCACCTGATGCGTACATATGGGGAATTCTGAAGGGGCACAACGATTCACCATCTGACATTCTGGATTTATGGACTGGAATTAAAAGGTTTTTTTATACCACAGGTCGTCGTGAATAACGTTTGTATTGCTACAAAGAGTATAATAACTATACAAAAATAATCATGAACATTTCAATTTTCATTTCAGTACTGTTTATTTTGCCGCATACCGTATTGAATGGAATAGCTACCCTTTGTTTTAAAGGGTGTTAGAAAAGAAATTTCGTAATAGTTCAGAGAAATAAGGGAAAAAATATCCTGTTGGTGACACAACCCCTCCAGGTCGAAACCAAATTTTTTGAGTAGTATGGGCATCTATATTAATAACCTATACATATGTTTCCAGCAGCCGATTTTGATGATATACATAGTTATAAATAAATGAAGATCAAACCGTAAATTTTCGCTTTTTTCGTCTATTACCAAAGAGTTAAGCATTTGAAACAAATTTGAGAGTAAGAAACTCATAAATCGTATAAAAAAACTTCAATATGGCGTTCGCTGAATATGTCTGTCCTTATTGGTTGCTTAGAAAATTGCAAAATAAATCATAAATTTTGATATTTTATAAATATTCATAACTTACGTAAAAATTAACTCACAACCTTCTTATTACGCGGAATGCTGAGACTTCTCGTGCTTAAACCATACCCTAAATTTTAAAGCAATTGGTCAAGTAGTTTAAAAGTTATTTAATTTGTTTATCCCAAATTAATTTTTTTTGCAACACTATAAGTCAGCAAATGATAAAGTTACAATAATACTTTGGCTAGTTTATGAAAAAAGAAGATTTACACTATTAATTTAATTTAAAAGAATGACAAAAAATAATTCTAAATATTGCAAAGTTATTTTGCAAAAACATGTGAATTAAAAAGAGAAACTTCATTCCTAATTGTCCTAGGAAATTTTTTTTTCTTTCTAAATGTGTATAAAAATTCAGTCTTTCTAAATATAAAAAAATAATTTTTCTAGGTTAAAAAGTTATTCTAATTGTTTATAAGTAAGCAAAAAATCTACATGTTTTTGCAAAATAATTTTACACTGTTTAAAATTACTTTTTGTCATTTTTTTTAATTAAGTTAATAGTATAAATGTTTTTCTTTCATAAACTGTCCGAAGTGATATTGTAACCTCATAATTTTCTGACTTATAGTGTTGCAAAAAAATGAATTTGGGATAAACAAATTAAATAAAATTTGTGACTTATTTTGCAATTTTCTAAGCAACAAATAAGGATAGACATATTCAGCGAACGCCATATTGAAGCTTTTTCTATGATTTATGAGTTTCTGATTCTCAAATTTGTTTAAAGTGCTTTACTTTTTAGTAATAGACGAAAAAACGAAAATTTACCGTTTTTTGATCTTAATTTGTTTATAACTATGTATATCCTCAAAATCGACTGCAGTAAACATATAGGTTATTAATATAGATGTCCATACTACTCAAAAAATTTGGATTCCGCCTGGAGGGGGATGTGTAACGAGAAAAATCCTATTTCTCTGGACTATAGTAAAAATGTACCTACTAAATTATAAACAGAAATAGAACTGTTAAAGGATATTTTCGAAGATAAATTACATTAATGATAATTAAGGTAATTTGGAAGATGGTAACTACAGACTCTCACATGTGTAATTATTAATTTCTGAATGAGACAATTAATTATTATTTGTAGGATTTTGGACTGGTCATCAAGACTACAACGATCATACAGCATCTGAAAATCCAGGATGGGGATTAGACATGCGAAGAAACTTATCAATAGCGTATGACCTACATGGCAAATATTCCACTGACGTATTTACGGAGGAAGCTGTACGTATTATCAAAAATCACAATTCATCCAAACCTCTTTTCTTATACCTTGCTCATGCTGCAGTTCATTCTGGGAATCCCTATAACCCAATTGTAGCGCCCGATGTATTAGCTAAAGATTTTACCCATATAGAAGATTATAACAGAAGAAGATTTGCAGGTATTTAATTAAATATTCTACTACAATGTTTAATGGTGTGACTTATCAGTCTACACAAAAACTTGCAATTTTTCGAGTTTATTTCAGTATTTTTCTATTAGTCGAGGGAATGAAGCAATTTGGCTCGCAATTTTTTCGTCCAGCATGGATCTACTTGAAATTTTCACAGAAGGTAGGAAATAGTCCAAGGATCATTTTCTATATCATGTCGCTGTACGCTAAAACCTTGGGTGTGGTTGCCACCCCATCTCGTGGGCGGGAATTTTTTATTACATTTTAACCTTGTTAATCTATGTAAAAAGTAATACTAAGAAAAAAATGTTTTTTACATTTTCTTCGTAAAACTAACATTTTTCGAGTTATTCGCGCTTGAAAGTAACAGTTTTTCGATGAAAAAATCCATTTTTTAGAGAGTTTTTTTTTTGAGAATACCTCGAAAAATATGCATTTAATCAAAAAAAACTGTAAATATCAAAATTGTATCTTTTAGTAACACAAACCAAATTCTTTTTCTGTAACATCTTTAAAACCAAGACAAACCGAGATATGGCATGTTAAAGTTAGCTTTTTTCGTCAAATGCATAATTTGAAATATTCAAAGTAATATAACGGAAAAACTAATCATTTTTCGAGGAAAACATAAATAATATTTTTTCAAGTATGCAGTTAGGCCTTTAAAAAATAATAATAAAAAGTTTCTAGACTGAAAATTAAGGGATTTATGATAAAAAAAAGTCGGTACCTGCTTTTCTCTATGAAAAAATCAGGGAAACAAACCCCTAACTACCCTCCTAATTAAAAATTGGTCTTCACCTTTCTGCAATTCCTTTTATATTTCTGTTATCAATACACCCGAGAAGTTTAACCTATTTAAATGGCCTAATTTTAGAAAAATTGGAGTTTAAAGAAAAATTTATTTTTTAGAATTTCCCATTTTTCACCTATTACTTCAAAATATCTCCGAGAATACTGGAGATACAAAAAAAATTATGGATTACTAAATTGTAGCTTTTTTAATAACTAAAATTCCTCTGTACATAGATTTTCATGATTTTCATTATAGTGAACAGTTAGCGAGATATAGTTGTTTAAAACCTCTATTTACGAGCAAGCACCCCCTTATTCGAGCCCTTTAAACCCACCCTAATTAAAAACTAACGGATCTTACGGAATTTAGTTTACACAGTCTTATAACTCTTCAAAAATCCTACAAAGTCACTTTTGAGAAAACTTTTTATCGCCAAAATAAAAGTGAAGGAGCTATGTTTATAAAACGAATTTTTTTTTTTCGAAAAATTCGGATAGTTCGCTTTGGATAATTTATACCACAGAACCGGTTCGCATACTGGAAGATGACTAAAAAACTATTTGTATTTGTATTTTTACATATTTGTAAATTCGTATTTTTGTGTAAATAAATGTTTTTGTAATTCTTTAATTCTATTTTTTTCTGTAGAGATCTATTAAAATATCTGCTTATAAAAACTGTAATGTTATTAAGGGTGGTTTTTAAGGGTTGAAATATTATAATATTATATCCTAAAGTATAAAACAATCATTATTTAACCAATCAAAACCAAATTTTACCCATATTAAAGTTTACAATGTTTTTATATAATTTTTGACAATAAGGGGTAGTTTACACCCCTAAAAATTATCAACGCCCTTAAGCATGATATAAAATATGAAGTACAGGGTGAGATGATCCTAGTCCCAAATTTTTATGTAAATCGAAGCAAGCCGAGATTATTTTTTAAGAATAATTAAATTTTTTATGTATAGCTCCAACAAGGGTGGTTTTAAAAGTTGAAATATTATGATAGTACATCTTAAAGCATAAAACAATCATTATGTAACTAATGAGAACCAAATGTTGACAATATTAAAGTTTAAAAGTTATTTTATAATTTTTTACAATTAGGGGTAGTTTTCAGCCTTAAAAAACCAAAAGCGTACAACGGCTCAATATAGAAAAACAACCAGAGGGTGTAATGAGCCTAATCCCAAATTTTTGTGGTGGAAAAATTAAAGAAGAGTGGAAAATAAATGGAGAAGTGGTGGAAGTTGTTAATAATTATGGCTATTTGGGAGTGAAACTAACACCGCGTCTATCTTTTAGTTCCCATTTTATCGAAAAACGACGAGCGGCTAAAGCAGCTATAAACATGGCTTGGCGACAGGTCTTAGCTAAGGCGAATCTTCCACTATCATCTAAGGTGTGTATTTATGAAGGGGTAGTCCGATCTATTCTGACTTATGGTGCTCAAGTTTGGGGATTGGCGGAATTTAAGGAAGTTGAGGAGGTAAGAAGGTTTTTCATAAAAAAAATGTTGAATATTCCGAGTTACTGTCCAAACTATATGTTGGATTTAGAAACCAACATTGAGCATGTGTATCTATTTACGATGAAGTTGCATAAAAAATATGTCAAGAGAGTGTTAGAGTATGAGGAAGGAAGTTTGCCTAAATTTCTGCTTCAGGAAATGATAAGAGCTAACTGTGGTTGGAGAAGAGATTGGGAAACTTGGGAGAGAGATGAGGAGTGGAATTTAACACAGAGTGGGAAAATAGGAATTTTTTGGGAGGATAAGTTGGAACAGGTGATAGGAGCCATTCGTGTTGGGATAAGGGAAATAGCATTGAAGAGAGCAACTAGATCAAATTTATGCAATCATTATAGAGAGTTAATGGGTCTCGGCGTTGACATGGGTTATATGAGGGATGAAGTGAGTTTTAATGATATAAGGTGGATATTCAAGATTAGATGTGGAGTATTGTATCTCAATGATAGACCTGGTAGGGCTGATGATAGGAAAAAGTGTGCTTTGTGTAATGAGAGGGAGGTGGAAGATATTTTGCGTTTCATGGGACGATGTCCGATACTACTTGAATACAGAATGAAGTGGTTCAGAAAAAGTAGATTAGATAGGGAAGAATTGTTGGAACTGATGAGAGGATTGGGCTGGAGGGAACTGGTTGGATATACAAGGGATGTATGGAAGTATAGATACAATCTAGTGTTTGAATATAACTATTAGACTCATGACATTCTATTCTTCTTCTTAATGTATTGTGCCTCTTCACCAGTTATTAACCGATTTTGAGCTTGTATTCACGACATTCTAATAGGTAAAATTTAATATATACTTCTCAATTAATGAGTGACCTTATATGCTTTATTAAATTTTAATTAATATTTAATTTAATTGTGTTTATATTTTTATTTTAGTACATAATACTTTATAAAATTTCATTATGTATTCTGGTGCCTGGGTAAGCTTATCCCAGGAAGGGAATTTCACTGTAAACTATGATAGTTATCATTATTTTCACACTCATTAGTTATATTTGTTATTAATAATTGTTAATTTTTGTGTTAGTTATAGAAAAAAAACGTTGATTTATATTTTGGCCAACGCCCCAGACGACCAACGGTCATGGGGGAAAATGTTTTATTATTTTATTAGGTGAGCTATTATGTTACTTTAAGCATTACTGTAGTTAAAAGCAATAAACCTTTCTGAATCTGAATCTGAATCTGAAAACAATCATTATGTAACTAATAAGAACCAAATGTTGACAATATTAAAGTTTAAAAAGTTATTTTATAATTTTTTACAATTAATGGTAGTTTTCAGCCTTAAAAAACCAAAAGCGTACAACGGCTCAATATAGAAAAACAACCAGAGGGTGTAATGAGCCTAATCCCAAATTTTTGTACAAATCGATGCTGGACGAAAAAATTGCGAGGTTTTGCTATTTTTTCAGCTTCATTTCCTTGACTATATATCTCGTGGCAAAATTACGAAAGAATAAAGACCAGTAAATGACCGTTATGGAGTGTAATTTTCCTCGTCATGGCGGATTTGCTTGAAATTTTGGATTTAGGTTCCTCTTACTCTCTACTTCACTATTGGACTTTAGCCTAGGGTTGCTTTTACTTGGGGGTACAAGCCATCCCTTCTCGGGGGGTGAAAAACCATACGTTCAAAATAAGTCGGGAAATGGATAAATTGACTAATTCTAAGCAACTACATACTGTTCTATAAAGCAGTGTTTTTCAATCTTTTTGATTTCGCGACCCCTTTACAGGTTGAAATATTCTGGCGACCCCCTGGTCAGGCGCGGATACAGGGGGGTCAATGGGTCTATGGACCCCTATTTTATTTAGTCTATAAGTATTTTTTATTATTTATTATTTTTTTCTGTTAACTCTAATCTTTAAGCCATCAGTACAACACTAAATTACACGACAACCGCTTACAAAGAATTCAAAGAAGCCATAAAATCTAATAAAACTCCCTTCTCTGAAAAATAATCTGCAGGCGCATTTGTTTGGGCACCGGTGGAACCATAAACAACGGAAATATTTTTCTCAATTCAAAGAATAACAAAAATTATATGTTAAAATGCAAATACATTACACTGGGTATAAACCTTATCTCATGAAAAGTCACGTTTCAAATTTGCGATACAATAAAGATATAAAAATTTGTATTTTACTAGATAATCCATGCGTACCTACCCATTGATGGTAGAAAGGTTAATCTTTATGGTAAAGAACGACCAGTGAGATTAATAGTCGTGAATTGTTTATCAATCCTTTTGATACCGTAGATATCTGGGATTATATAGTGTATTTTATCCTTAGAGTAAGTGTGAGTCGTATGGCTAAATCTGGAAAATATAATTTGAGGTAAGTCTAGCCCCCCCCCCCTATTATGAATTCCTAGATCCGCGCCTGCCCCTGGTGTTATAGAAAACCAAAGAAATAAATTAATTAAAAACTACATACGTTAGGTAATAACTTTTTTCCTATTTTGATACATTTATCTTTTAATCACGCGGGTCAACAATTAAAGAACAGCCAACATTTCGCTCTGCAGTTTGACGGATCTACAAATTAATATTTCCGAGTTTGTAGTATTTACGGGCTTTGAAGCATATGACAGTATCGTGGAAGAAATTTTATTTTGCAAAGCACTTCCTACAAACACTACTAGTCAGTGTTTGTACGATATGTTTTTATAAAACACTTGCGACTACAATATCGATTGGAATAAAGTTTATCGCTATTTATAGCGATGGCGCTAAAGCTATGACTGGCAAAAATAGCGGACTCATTGCAAAATAAAAACGACCAGGCCAAACATATCTTAGACACACTAGTTTTCTTTATCGACAGGCGCTAGCTTCTAAGGTAGTATCTTTTGATTTAAATGACGTGCTCAAGGATCTAATAAAAATTCTAAATTCTATCAAAGGTAAACCTTTGCAAACCCGGCTATTCAGAACATTAACAGTTCACAACTGAGAGCTGAAATGTTCTTACAAAATGTAAAATCTAAATTATGCTTATCGTTTTTCTGACCCTATTGGCTCCTGAAATTAGCATTTTGGCAGATCTTTTTAGCCATCTTAACAATTTGAACAAGAACCTTGAAGGAACAAAAGAAAATACAGTATAACCTGCCATATCCGGACCTGTCATATCCGGACCTCCCCATATCCGGACGGTTCTGCGCCGTCCGGATCTACCGAAATCTACCGAGAAAGGCAATCCTGCTGTTGGACAACGCACTAAAAAAAGAACTAAAAGATGGCGAAATAATGTATTATAGATTCAATAAAACGTGTCTATTGACGAAAGTTATTGAAGGCGTTGATTACTGGAATGTATGAAGGAGAAAACGTTTCAGATACTGTAAAAGAAGTAGTGGTCTTGATATCCGGATTTTTTCATATCCGGATCGGTCTGTCGCCACATTGATCCGGATATGGCAGGTTTGACTGTATTTTAACAGCTAAAGATAAAGTAAAAGCATCTCACGCAAAGCTTCGTTTGTGGTCAACCTCTCTGCCAAACAAAATTACTCTTTTCCAAGTGTTCAAAAGATTGATGAAGATAATGCAACAGACCAAAGTTTTCCAGTACTGGCTCACATTCCTTGCATCATTCGGAGCTTGCACAATTTACAAGAGCAACTTTTGACATACTTTCCAGACTTGCACTCTGAAGCTGACAATGGGTGTAGATGGATATTAAACTCTTTTTGTAGACAAATTAATAGATTTGGCTGATGTCACCAAAAAAATGAAAGAATGTCTTCTAGATTTACCTGCTGATGACATGCTTAAAATGGAATTTTATTCGCAGATTGTCGACGTACTTTGGATGAAAGGGAAACACCAATATCCAGAGCTGGCAAGGGAAGTCCTTAAATTATTAGTGCGATTCGCCACTTCATACTTGTGTGAACTGACATTTTCTTCAATGGTAGACAGTAAAACTAAAAAGAGAAATAGACTGCAATTATAAAATGATTTGATTATTAGCCTTTCAAAAATAGCACCAGAATTTGATAAATTTTCGAAAAACAAACAAGCACATCCTTCCCACCAAAATTCTGTTTTAAGAGCCTCAATTTTTTCTTTCAGTCGGCGACCCCCCGAGAAAGACTTCGCGACCCCCCGAGAGTCGTAACCCACAGATTGAAAAACACTGCTATAAAGTTTTTCCACTAAGTCAATACTTTTTTAGTTATTTGTTCATGTTCATTTTTCAACAAAGAAACACATTTATTAGACGGTTTTTTGCAAAAAAAACTCAAAATATTAGTTTATCGAAAAAAAATTCTTAAAACAAATGCAGTTTATAGTTATAGAAAATGGTGTAAATGTTACCGGCCGAACCCGATTTCAGGACAAACTAGTTTGTCCTAAACACGATAGGATAAACTAATTTAGCCTAGGTCAAACTAGTTTATCCTGATATTAATACGGAAACTGCAGGGTAAGCTAGTACGGTCTAGTATAAACATTATAGTATACCTACCTACAAAGCCTAAATAAATACACTGCGGTGCAATAAAATCGATTCACTAAAAATTTGGTCATTTTTGATGATTCAAATTTCCTAAACCTGTTGTCCGATTTAAGCGATTTTTTACCACGTTATAGCCTTATGCATTGACAATATCGCTATAATAATATTGTTGCTAAACAGTCAAACTGTGATTGTATATCGGGTGTACGAATCAAACTGTGCTTTTTTCTCAAAGTTCGCATCACCCTGTGGATTATTCTAGCATTTATAAAATACTGAAATTAAAACCCAACTATAGCCTCAGGTTTTCTTAACATTTTGTCTTTTGATTCATTCGCTTATGTTGGATAATAAAAAAGTTAGGTACTTTAACAACTGGCCATGTTCGTCATCAGTACAGGGTGTTTTTAAATAAGTGCAACAAACTTTAAGGGGTAATTTTACATGAGAAAAGAATGATAATTTGCTGTATAATCATATGTCCGCAAACGCTTCGTTTCCGAGATACGGGATGTTCAATTTTTTTTACAAACTGACGATTTATTTATTGCTTTAAAACCAGTTGAGATATGCAAATCAAATTTGGTGGGTTTTAAGTCGTAGTTATTGCACATTTTTGACATACAATTAAGAATTTAATATTCACCATTGGCGCGCAAACGGGTGTTATGGCCGATAATATTACCTGTACGCACGTCAATGGTGAAAATACAATTTTTAATTGTATGTTAAAAAATGTGCAATAACTACTTCTTAAAACCCACCAAGTTTCATTTGCATATCTTAAAATTGGTTTTAAAGCAATAAATAAATCGTCAGTTTGTAAAAAAAAAATTGAACATCCCGTATCTCGGAAACGAAGCGTTTGCGGACATATAATTATAAAGCAAATTGTCATTATTTTTTCATGTAAAATTACCCCTTAAAGTTTGTTGCACTTATTTAAAAACACCCTTTACTGATGACGAACATAGCTAGTTGTTAAAGTACCTAATTTTTTTATTATCCAACATAAGCGAATGAATCTAAAAACAGAATGTTAAGTAAACCTGAGGCTATAGTTGGGTTTTTATTTCAGTATTTTATAAATGCTAGAATATTCCACAGGATGATGCAAACTTTGAGAAAAAACACAGTTTGATTCGTACACCCGGTATACAATGACAGTTTGACTGTCTAGCAACAATATTACTACAGCGATATTGTCAATGAATAAGGCTATAACGTGGTAAAAAATCACTTAAATCGGACAACAGGTTTAGGAAATTCGAAACATCAAAAATGACCAAATTTTTAGTGGATCGATTTTTTTGCACCGCAGTGTAGATAAACTAAATAAAATACTCTGTAATTGGATGTAATATAGGTAATTATTTTTCTTAAAACGATAATGATTCGTCGTAAAGCTAATGGAAAATTTATAATACAAACCATCATATTATAAAATATAATTAATAAAAATAAATATTTATTTTTCTTTCGAGTGCTTTGGTGACACTTATAATTGCATAGTTTCGTTGCCTTGTTGCACTTGCATCTGTTTGTGGAGCAGTTTTTGTTGCAGTTGCACTTGCCAAGACCTTGCTTGTACTGATCCAACTGAATTTCGTAGCTTATTAACACATTCTTGGACAAGACTGCAGACACTATCAAAGAGACATGACTGTCTGAATATGAAGTAGTATGCGTGAATGTGTTAAGTAAGAAAAAATAAAACCGAGAATATAGATTCTGAAGGACACCAACTTTGGTGCCAACTTCGTAAAATCCTTTGTCATTTCTCAAAAGAATAACTCCAATGATGTTTCTGAGATCACATCTACCTGTTAGCATCACTGCCTTCTCTTAGGTTAACATTGCAATTATTGTCTATTAACTTCCTTAAGTTATCTTCATCTTGAATTTCATTTATGATTTCTTGCTGCAAAGATGAAGTCGAAAGTCCTAAACTAAAGCTCTGAAATATCGTTATTGGTTGCAGCTACAAGAAATTCAGTTGAATCAGAACAAGGTTTTTTAAAATACACCTGCAACAAAAACTGTTTCATAAACAGATGCAACTGCAACAAGACAATGACATTCCGCAATTCTACGTGTCACCAAAGCACTCCATGAAAAAACAAATAATAATTTTTATAATTAAAATATATTTATTGTTTAATCAAAAAACACTGATTATGTTTTATATGATTGTTTGTATTTCCAATTCTCCATTGGTTCACCGAATCATTATTGTTTTAATAAAAAATTATTTAGTCCAGAGAAATAAGATTTTTTCGTGACACATCCCCCTCCAGGCCGAAACCAAATTTTTTGAGTAGTATGGACATCTATATTAATAACCTATATGTTTCCTGCAGCCAATTTTGATGATATACATAGTTATAAACAAATGAAGATCAAAAACGCTAAATTTTCGCTTTTTTCGTCTATTACTAAAAAGTAAAGCATTTTAAACAAATTTGAGAGTTAGAAACTGATAAACCATATAAAAAATTTTAATATGGCGTTCGCTGCATATATCTATCCTTATTTGTTGCTTAGAAAATTGCAAAATAAGTCATAAATATTGAGATTTTATAAATGTTCATAACTTATGTAAAAATTAAGTTAGAACTTTCTTATTATACGGAATGTTGAGACATCTGGTGCTTAAATTATATTCTAAATTTCAAAGCAATTGGTCAAATCGTTTAAAAGTTATTTAATTTGTTTATCCCAAATTAATTTTTTTGCAACACTATAAGTGAGAAAATAATGAGGTTATAGTAATACTTTGGACAGTTAATGAAAGAAGAAGATTTGTGCTATTAACTTTATTTTAAAAAAATGACAAAAAATAATTTTAAATAGTGTCAAATTATTTTGCAAAAGCACGTCGATTTTTTGCTTATAAACAATTTGAATAACTGTTTAACCGTTACCCATAGAAAAATTAGTTTTCCATATTTAGAAAGACTGAATTTTTATACATATTTAGAAAGAAAAACAATTGTCCTAGAACAATTAGGAACAAAGTTAACCCCCTTCTATTTTTAATTCGCAGCAGCTTTGTTTATAAAAATTAAGAAATAAAATTAGCCGCATTTGAAAGAAAATACTTCAAAGTTTTAACGTACCAAGTATACAAACGATTTCCTTTCAAGGAAATCCTCCACAAAACTTAAAAATATGGCCCTTAAAATCGACCGGCGTTGAAACCTGGGATAGCGATGAGAGGGGGAGGAGATCTCTGTTCCTCGATTATTTATTTCGTTGTTTTTTTTTTTAATTTATATGTACTTTTTACGTACATTACGAATATGCGTTATTTAAATAAACTAATTGTTATATACACCATCAAATTTGTTTAAACACTTTTTTTTTCAATTTTTAAATAATATTTTATGTAACTTTTATTGTAAAACGTAAATATTAGTTATACAGGGCGTAACAAAAATACAGGTCATAAATTAAATCACATATTCTGGGACCAAAAATAGATCGATTGGACCTAATTTACCTTAATACAAATGTGCACATAAAAAAGTTATAGCCCTTTGAAGTTACAAAATGAAAATCTATTTTTTCCAATACATCGAAAAATATTAGATATTTTTTATTGAAAATGGACATGTATCATTCTTATGACAGGAACATCTTAAAGAAAAATTATAGTGAAATTTGTGCATCCCATAAAAATTTTATGAGGGTTTTGTTCCCTTAAACCCCCCAAACTTTTGTGTACGTTCCAATTAAATTATTATTGTGCTACCATTACTTAAACTCACTGTTTTTAAAACTTTCTTGCCTCTTAGTATTTTTTCGATAAGGCAGTTTTTATCAAGTTTCGGCTTCTTTTTTAATATGTTTACATAAACATTGTATGGGGGTTTTGTTCCTTTACATCCCCCAAATGTTTGTGTACGTTCCAATTAAACTATTACTGCGGTACCATTAATTAAACACAATGTTTCTAAAACTTTTTTGTCTCTTAGTATTTTTTTGATAAGACACCTATTATCAAGATTTGGCTTCTTTTTAATATGGTTCAAAATATACCTAAAAATGTAAATTATAAATAAATTTTCATACGATTACCAAGTCTCCATAATCGTACTTAACCATATACAAATATGTGGTGGATTTGACTAATATTCAAAATATCTCAATAAAAACTGACTTTTAGAAAAAGTACTGAGAGGCAAAAAACTTTTAAAAACATTGTGTTTAACTAATGGTACCACAATAATAATTTAATTGGAACGTACACAAAAGTTTGGGGGGGTTTAAAGGAACAAAACCCCCATAAAATTTTTATGAGGTGTCAAAATTTTACTATCATTTTTTTGTAAGTTGCTCCTGCCATAAAAATACCACATGTCTATTTTCAATAAAAAATCTCTAGAAATTTTCGATATATTGGACAAAATCGATTTTCATTTTGTAACTTCAAAGGTCTGTAACTTTTTTTATGTGCATATTTATACTAAGGTAAGTTAAGTTCAATCGACCTATTTTTGGTCCCAGAATATGCGATTAAATTTATGACCTGTATTTTTGTTACACCCTGTAATTATTATACCGAGAGAGTCTGTAATTTGGAATAAATTCAATATCTCAAATACTAATTGTTTTTTTGAAAAATGCTCAGACCCGTCGATTAGTATTTCAAATTGTCCTTTTTGGCATACAATAATAATGTATACAGGGTGTCCCAATTTAGAGATATGACGTCATCGTTGATTTTCTTAAATGGCAACACTGTCATTTTGATAGCTATTTTGATAGGGTGTGTAAAGTTATACATAACTGCAAAATATCATATTTTTATTCTCTACCATTTACAAAATAATAAAAAATAACAAAGTTATGTCTGTAATTTGGAATAAATTCAATAATTCAAATACTAATTGTTTTTTTGAAAAATGTTCAGACCCGTCGATTAGTATTTCAAATTGTCATTTTTGAAATACAATAATAATGTATACAGGGAGTCTCTGGCAACACTGTCATTTTGATAGCTATTTTAATAGAGTGTGTAAAGTTATACATAACTGCACAATTTCAAATTTTTATTCCCTACCAATTACAAGATAATAAAAAATAACAAAGTTATGAAAAACAAGTAATCGAATAATAATTGAATTTAATTATTTCAATTAAGCAAATACTCATAATGTGGCCCATTGACTATTTGACAATAATTAAGGGCAACATTATGAGCATTTGCTTAATTGAAATAATTATTTCAATTATTATTTGATTACTTGTTTTTCATAACTTTATTTTTTATTATCTTGTAAATGGTAGGAAATAAAAATTTGAAATTTTGCAGATATGTATAACTTTACACACCCTATCAAAATAGCTATCAAAATAAGAGTGTTGCCATTTAAGAAAATCAACGATGTCGTCATATCCCTAAATTGGGACACCCTGTATACATTATTATTGTATGTTAAAAAGGACAATTTGAAATACTAAACGACGGGTCTGAGCATTTTTCAAAAAAACAATTAGTATTTGAGATATTGAATTTATTCCAAATTACAGACTCTCTCTGTATATTAATCCTATTCAATTATTCCTAAATCTAAAATTGGCTTATATGTAATATTGAATTGAAAATAAAAAATCTCAAATAAACTAGGTTTTATTTCTTGATAAACATGCTACTAGAAACTAGATAAACGAAAAATTAAATGTAACAAAATTAGAGAGAGGATAAAAAGAACAAAATTATTTTCAATCTATAATATTGTAATAATTGTATCTTACAACATTGAAAGTTATAATTTTAAGATTCCAAAAAAACAAAAATTAAGATATTTCATACATTTTGGTATGATAACAAGACATGGACGTATAAATAAAGAATCTTTATTTATACTTTATTTATAAAAAAAATCTTTATTTAAACGTCCATGTAACAAGACTATTAAAATAAAATTAAAGGAGATTTATCTAGAAATACTTGTATTTTTATGAAAAAAGTAACAATTATCAGTTACCTATTTATTATAAGTTATTGTAGAATCAAGTGCATATGATCCACTCCTATGATTGCCAACAAAGTTATCCTAAAAATATCGTAAAAGAATTTCCAAAAATTGTTTACACAATTTACATAGTTAATTAAATAACCACTTTATTAACAAAAAACATATCCGTAACGTACGCAAACAGTACATACAGATTAAAAAAAGAAACTTAAAAATAGATAATAGAGAAAGATTGAGGTTTTGGTTATCGACGTCCATAAACTATTTATATCTCTGTATTAACAAGTACTCGGTGCAACCAGTTTTGCAAGAGCAGATAGTTTATTTTAATAAAATATCTGGTATAAAGAAGATCTGTTGATCGGATCGGTACTAACGGTTCTTAGCTTAATTTCCAACCCCAATCAATTACGTTTATCTCTTGTTTGGTGGTTCTGTAACTGGTGGTTCAGTTTTTCATTCATCTAATAGCATGTTTACCAAAAAAATAAAACTTAGTTTATTTGAGATTTTCTGATTTCCATAGACCAATACTATTTTAAGAAACAATTGAATGGGATAATTTGTTTTTCATACTTTAAATTATTACTAAGTTTAATAAAAAACTATGTATTATTATATTATTTATAAATATTTATATTTTGTAATTAAAATTACTTTAAATATTATTAAAAAAATTGAAAAAAAAAATTGTTTAAACAAATTTGATGGTGTATATAACAATTAATTTATTTAAATAATGCATACTCGTATTGTATGCAAAAAGTATATACAAATTAAAAAAAGAAACGTCGAAATCCACAGACGAGAACAAGAGATACAGCTAACAGTTCCTTCCCCCTTCTCATAGATCTCCTAAGTTTCAAGGCCGGCCGATTTTAAGGGTCACATATTGAAGCTTTGTGGACGATTTGTTTGAAAGTATATATGTTTTATATTTGGTACATTAAAACACTGAAGTATGTTCTTTCAAATGTGACTAATTTGATTTCGTAATTATTATAAAGAAAGCTGCTGTGAATTAAAAAAAGGGGGGGCAACTTCGTCCCTAATTGTCCTAGGACAATTTTTTCTTTTTTAAATTTGTATAAAAATTCAGTCTTTCTAAATATGAAAAAATAATTTTTCTACGGGTAATGGTTAAAAAGTTATTCTAATTGTTTATAAGCAAAAAATTGACATGTTCTTGCAAAATAATTATGCGATACTTAGAATTATTTTTTGTAATTTTTTTTTAGTTAAGTTATTAGTATAAATCTTCTTCTTTCATAAACTATCCAAAGTGTTACTGTAACTTCATCATTTTCTGACTTATAGTGTTGCAAAAAAAAAGGAATTTGGGATAAACAAATTAAATAACTTTTAAACTATTTGACTAATTGTTATGAAATTTAGTGTATGATTTAAGCACCAGAAGTCCCAGCATTCCGTGTATTAAGAAGGTTCTAAGTTAATTTTTACAGAAGTTATGAATATTTATAAAAACTCAAAATTTATGAATTATTTTGCAATTTTCTAAGCAACCAATAAGGATAGACATATTCAGCGAACGCGATGTTAAAGTTTATTATATGATTTATGAGTTTCTTACTTCCAAATTTGTTTAAAATGCTTAGTCTTTTGGCAATAGACGAAAAACGCGAAAATTTAGCGTTTTTTGATCTTCATTTGTTTATAACTATGTATATCATCAAAATCGGCTGCAGGAAACATATAGGTTATTATTATAGATGTCCACACTACTCAAAAAATTTGGTTTCGGCCTGGAGGGGGTTGTGTCACCAACATGAATTTTTTTCCTTATTTCTCCCCCCGCTTTTAGGACCATCCTGGTTACACCTCTGGTTTATCGTACAGTGTCCGTATAAGGATAAACTAGTTTGTCCTAGGCTAAACTAGTTTATCCTATCGCATTTAGGACAAACTAGTTTGGGCCTAGTTTGTCCTGAAATCGGGTTTGGCCGGTAACCCAGAAAGATTGACCCAGAAGAAGCAGAGTTATAGCTCATGAAAATTTGGTTCTTATTCGTGAAATTCCAAATCGAATAATTCAACGAAATAAACAAAAAATGAAGAACTTTTTGGAGAAAACTCATCAAAACTTTTATAAGGTGTTTAATTGTATTTTTGTTTTTTGTAAAAGGTTATAAAACTAAGCAAATAACGTTCAAAATAAAGCCGGTACCTTTTTTTTTGTAAAAAAAAAAACTTGAAAATCACAGCATTACAAATGAAATTATTCGCTACCTCTATAAAGTTTACTTTACTTGTGTATTATTTGTATGATCTAAATTGCTTATTTTTGAAAAAAAAAATTGGTTTTAAAGTGAATTTAAATTTATTAAGGATATTTATATAGAGAGTAAAATTAAAATAATAAAATAAAATAATACTCCGTCTTTACTCCGCCCTCAAAGAAAGACTCCTTGGCTGACGTCTGTAAAAGGAAACTAAATTGTATTTACTATTACCAAACACGTAATAACATAATTATACACAGACTCGCAGACCATTACACCTCAACACAGTGTAATCGCACGTATTCTTACAATGAAACATCGACACAGCTACTGATAAAATAACTCCGGATCGGAGATAACAGCAACCGCTCACGGCGGTTACGTGCCGGCGAGGTATCTCTTTGATACAGAGTACCTTCGCCCCGGCATATTTGCGGCTCGATCCGTCGCATAACTGCCGCTGGGTGACCGCCTGTTGGTGACCAGGTTGTTTCTTTATAGTTCAGTACACTAAGTGGAACTGCCTTCATGTCCCTCGATTTCTTTTTAAATAACCTTTCGGAAGGCCATCAATCCTTGCATCCACAGGAGAGGTGGAACTTAGTGGGAGTGCCTGGCTATCAATGCTCGTTCGGTCCTCTGCTGACGAGCTATGGAACGATGGGCGGAATGCATATCGTTACAGGTTGACTCAATGAGAATAAGTATTTTGTTAATTTAAGGAAATAGATGACATTGTTATTTATATATCACCAGTCTGGCATATAGCATATTTTTATATGCTTTCAGCTGAGTTTTGAGCTTGAGACTAATGCAGCCACTCTCAAGTTCGAGTAGAAAGGGGATAAAGGAGTAACATCTTTATAAAAAACAGGGTTCAAATGGCAAGACTGATAGCACCCTGTAAGGATCCCGTGTTTAGGGTATAGACGAGGACCACAACGATGATGATAACGGATGAGAAAAATTTTCGAAACGGCGAGTTCAGCGAAAGTGGCAGCGCACCTGTTGGGCGTCTTTAAGAACCATAATATACAGTGTCTGATCCAGAGTGGGCGGCTGCATAAAGCTTGTGTTCTCGTGTTAGAGGCCACTGAAGTCAAAACAATGAAGGCAATGAGAAATCACACTGTTAACTACTATTTTCCATGATATTGAATATGATGCCAATGCCGAATTAGATCGATTTACTGTTACCTTAAAATTCAAAAATATATGCTTGTTTAATAGTTACGTCAGTAATAACTTTCAATATATCTATTTTAGCTGTTTTAACAAAACTTGACGACTCAGTTGGATCGGTCACAAAGGCTCTTTATAATGCAGGAAAATTAGAAAATACCATTATAATATTTTCTAGTGACAATGGTGGCCCCGCTGCTGGATTTAATTTAAATGCAGCTTCAAATTATCCATTACGAGGTGTAAAAAATACTTTATGGGAAGGAGGGATACGGGCAGCGGGCTTATTGTGGAGTCCATTAATTAAAAAACCCCAAAGAGTAGCTTCTCAACGATTTCATATAACGGATTGGTTACCAACACTTGTTGATGCTGCTGGAGGAGATTCTAGGTAAGTATATAATATAGTAAATTATCGCTTCAACTCAGACCTTCGAGTTTGGGCTCTCAATCTGCCTGGGTTATTAGAATATCCCGGTAGTAGGGATACTTTCACTTGGCACGAAGGCCATTCCAATAAGCGGGTTCGACTTAAATAATTTTCATATAGCCTTTCATGGAATAGAGGCTTGGACGCTAAAAAGGAAGATAGGTTATTAACTTGGCTTCTAACATTTCTATATACTGGGTTACATGACTATTTCAAATCAATAGAATAATATTTTCTTAATCGCTAAAGTTTATACTCGTGTTGAGCTGCCCCCCCCCACACTTGCAAAAATTCAAAAACAAATAGCGCTGATTTATGAGCTATTTATGAGCTCTCATATCCCGCATATTAAAAATTTTGAGCTCGTTACCCTGGGCAGGAATTTAATAGCAGCTCGTTACCCTGGGGGGCTGCTGGGGCAGCCCCCCCACTACTTAAAAATAGGGATATTGAATCGATCTTTGTGGCAGAATTACATAGTTTCGATGTTACAAGTGACATAGTTTCGATTTTTGAGCTCATCCCCTTCACCCCCAAACAACCCTTTAATTGATTTAACTTAAGAGAAAAATGCTGAGAAAAATTAAAATACGTTGTATCGCGGATATAATTCGTATAGCTTATATATTCTAAGAATAATCTTTTAAATTACGCGCATTTCGATTATTGAGCTACAACCCCTTCGCAAGAAAACCACCCCATCTTCCCGGCTTAAGAGAGAGTTGTACTTAAAATGATTTAAATTCATTATTTGGCGACTACATATCGTTTAATAATTTATGAGCCCCCAAAATACGAGCATTTAGATCATTAAATTGCAATTTCTTTTGTATAGGTAGTGCAGTCACTGAAGGTAAAAATCAACTACCTATTACCTTTAATTTCGGTGAACCTTCATCAATTTTCACGAAAATTGTTGAGTGTGTAGAGGATACCTCAAGAAATAAAGGTGACATGGTGACACCTTGCGCTTTTACCCTGAGGGTGGATACCACCCCTTCTCGGGGGTGAAAATTATTTTATTAAAAATAAATGCAGAAATCGATCGAAAGACAAATTATAAGCAAAATTTGTTATATAAAGTTATTAACCTTCGGAGTACGGAGATTATTTGACTTACTTAGATTACGATGATGGGTCAAGCGTGACCCATTCTCATTTTTTTATAAGGATCTTTTAAATGGTCAGTATTATTCAACAGTATCTTTAATTCAACAAAAAACAAACAAAATCCTTAATAATTGTATTTAAATTTTTTAAGATTAAGGTTACCCATGGGCATATTATGTACTAGTTCGCTCCGGCGGCCAGATTTTAATACCTTACAGAAAACGGGCATAGGTAAATTTGCTCCGGCCATATATTTGAATACAGTGGAACCTCGATAAGTCGGATTAATCGAGACTGCGGCCTATCCGAGTTATCGAAAATCCGAGTTAGCCGGAGAATATGGTAAAAATTAATTAAACACGGTATACTTACAGATAAACTCCATTATAATTGCAAAAACATGAAATACATAAAATATGCACAATACATCTAAATTACGTACAGTTGTATACAGTATTGTTTATTTCTTGGTAAAAAACTTAGTCAAAGTGAAAATATGTTTGTTTTTTCTGATGAAAATCGGTTCCGGTTAGCCGGACTTCCGGGTTATCGGAGGCCGACTTATCGGGGTTCCACTGTACGCATACTTGTAAACAGAGACCGCTGCGATTTACGTGTACCTACAAACATATTGAAAATATTCTTCAAAATCCGAAGACCGGGTCAGGACTGACCCGGCATCATAGATGTTACGTAGAGGAAAAACTGCAATTTGCATGTTCACGAATTATATACGAAAAAATAGATTGAAACAAATAAGGAGAACTTACGATCAATCGGATTTGTAAAAAAAATATTTCATAAAATATTCAGAAATAACTGAATTTCGGGTCACGCTTGACCCAGTCTTCGTACTCCGAAGGTTAAAATAAATCAATACTTTTTGAGTTATTAAAGATCAAATATTTTAATTTTCGTAAAAAAATGCATGCTTTAAAGCGATTTTCATAAATAACTCAAAAACTGTAAGTTTTCCAAAAAAAGTTTTAATTGCCAAAATTGAAGCTAATAAAAATATAATAAATTTCTTACTTGAAAAACCTCTTAATATTAATTTAACGTAAGTTATAGGTAATTGAATGTATATTTTTTTTCTGCGAGTACTCAAATCTAAGGATCCAAACTTAAATAACGGGAAAACGATGCATTTTATAACATATACTTACTAAATACTTGTCAAAGTACTTAGAAATACCTATCAAATGAGCTCCAGAAGAAGTTGATAACATCAAAACTTATACTCCAAAAATTTTTCCATAGTTTGAAGAGATATAAAACTGTATTACATCTAGTCTTTCAAATACATACTTTTTTTTAGGATAATAGGTTAAAGGGCTCCAGTTGCATTGTTTTCGCAGTAAAATTTAGGTTTAAACGTTTCTATCTTGGTTATTTTGATTCATACAGAAATAAAAATACAAGACAATAAAAAAAGTCAAATTTCGTTCTCTATCATTTTTACGTGTATCGAGTATTGTTGGAGTTATTATCAAAAGAAAATAATTTACGAAAATTTGAAAGATTTTGATTTTTTTTTAATCATATAATATACATCTGTTAAAAATATGCATTTTTAATCGGTCAAAATGTTTAAGGTCCATTACTTATGCTAAAGTTAAGAAAGTCGTATATAGGTCTGGATCCCGCGTATGAAAAAAAAGTTGATTAATAGCAAGCTGAAAATTTGTTAATAGCTTAAGGGTATCTAGTCGGACAAACTTTGATATATGGGAACACTGGAGTAGGGGCAGTTTTAATTGTGGAACAGGTTAAAAATTTGAAACGGTCAGGCCACGAAAACGGCACACGTATTTTGTCCGACAGAACAGACTTAAACTCTCCGAACAGAGATTAAACTCTCATGCAAAAATCAGACTGCTATTTATCACCAAATGGGCGTTTTAATGAGTGAAACATGTAGAATATGTCAAATGACAGGAATTATGACAGGTGATAAATAGCAGTCTGATTTTTGCATGAAAGTTTAGTCTCTGTTCGGAGAGTTTAAGTTTATTCTGTCGGACAAAATAAATGTGCCGTTTTCGTAGTCTGACCGTTACAAATTTTTAACCTGTTCCACAATTAAAACTGCCCCTGTTACAGTATTCCCATATATCAATGTTTATCCGACTAGACACTTTTAAGCTATTAACAAATTTTCAGCTTGCTATTAATCAACTTTTTTTTCATACGCGGGATCCAGACCTAATAGGGATTACTCAAGATTTTATTTTTTGTGGAAATGGTGAACGTTTTATTTTTCACTTTTTCCTAAAAAATTCGAAAGGGTCCTATTATTTTCGTGTTCACTTAGGTACTTAATTTTGATGCTGTCAACTTCTTTTGGAGCTTATTACTTATGCTAAAGTTAAGAAAGTCTTATAGGGATTACTAAAGATTTTATTTTTTCTGGAAATAGTGAACGTTTTATTTTTCACTTTTTCCTAAAAAATTCGAAAGAGTCCTATTATTTTCGGGTTCACTTAGGTACTTAATTTTGATGCTGTCAACTTCTTTTGAAGTTTATCACTTATGCTAAAGTTAAGAAAGTCTTATAGGGATTACTAAAGATTTTATTTTTTGTGGAAATGGCGAACGTTTTATTTTTCACTTTTTCCTAAAAAATTCGAATGGGTCCTATTATTTTCATGTTCACTTAGGTACTTAATTTTGATGCTGTCAACTTCTTTTGGAGCTTATTACTTATGCTAAAGTTAAGAAAGTCTTATAGGGATTACTACAGATTTTATTTTTTGTGGAAATGGTGAACGTTTTATTTTTCACTTTTTCCTAAAAAATTCGAATGGGTCCTATTATTTTCATGTTTACTTAGGTTTTTAATTTTGCTGCTGTCAACTTCTTTTGGAGCTTATTACTTATGCTAAAGTTAAGAAAGTCTTATAGGGATTACTAAAGATTTTATTTTTTGTGGAAATGGTGAACGTTTTATTTTTCACTTTTTCCTAAAGAATTCGAAAGGGTCCTATTATTTTCGTGTTCACTTAGGTACTTAATTTTGATGCTGTCAACTTCTTTTGGAGCTTATTACCTATGCTAAAGTTAAGAAAGTCTTATAGGGATTACTACAGATTTTATTTTTTGTGGAAATGGTGAACGTTTTATTTTTCACTTTTTCCTAAAAAATTCAAATGGGTCCTATTATTTTCATGTTTACTTAGGTTTTTAATTTTGCTGCTGTCAACTTCTTTTGGAGCTTATTACTTATGCTAAAGTTAAGAAAGTCTTATAGGGATTACTAAAGATTTTATTTTTTGTGGAAATGGTGAACGTTTTATTTTTCACTTTTTCCTAAAGAATTCGAAAGGGTCCTATTATTTTCGTGTTCACTTAGGTACTTAATTTTGATGCTGTCAACTTCTTTTGGAGCTTATTACTTATGCTAAAGTTAAGAAAGTCTTATAGGGATTACTAAAGATTTTATTTTTTGTGGAAATTGTGAACGTTTTCTTTTTCACTTTTTCCTAAAAAATTCGAATGAGTCCTATTATTTTCATGTTCACTTAGGTACTTAATTTTGATGCTGTCAACTTCTTTTGAAGTTTATCACTTATGCTAAAGTTAAGAAAGTCTTATAGGGATTACTAAAGATTTTATTTTTTGTGGAAATGGCGAACGTTTTATTTTTCACTTTTTCCTAAAAGATTCGAATGGGTCCTATTATTTTCATGTTCACTTAGGTACTTAATTTTGATGCTGTCAACTTCTTTTGGAGCTTATTACTTATGCTAAAGTTAAGAAAGTCTTATAGGGATTACTACAGATTTTATTTTTTGTGGAAATGGTGAACGTTTTATTTTTCACTTTTTCCTAAAAAATTCGAATGGGTCCTATTATTTTCATGTTTACTTAGGTTTTTAATTTTGCTGCTGTCAACTTCTTTTGGAGCTTATTACTTATGCTAAAGTTAAGAAAGTCTTATAGGGATTACTAAAGATTTTATTTTTTGTGGAAATGGTGAACGTTTTATTTTTCACTTTTTCCTAAAAAATTCGAAAGGGTCCTATTATTTTCGTGTTCACTTAGGTACTTAATTTTGATGCTGTCAACTTCTTTTGGAGCTTATTACTTATGCTAAAGTTAAGAAAGTCTTATAGGGATTACTACAGATTTTATTTTTTGTGGAAATGGTGAACGTTTTATTTTTCACTTTTTCCTAAAAAATTCGAATGGGTCCTATTATTTTCATGTTTACTTAGGTTTTTAATTTTGCTGCTGTCAACTTCTTTTGGAGCTTATTACTTATGCTAAAGTTAAGAAAGTCTTATAGGGATTACTAAAGATTTTATTTTTTGTGGAAATGGTGAACGTTTTATTTTTCACTTTTTCCTAAAGAATTCGAAAGGGTCCTATTATTTTCGTGTTCACTTAGGTACTTAATTTTGATGCTGTCAACTTCTTTTGGAGCTTATTACTTATGCTAAAGTTAAGAAAGTCTTATAGGGATTACTAAAGATTTTATTTTTTGTGGAAATGGCGAACGTTTTATTTTTCACTTTTTCCTAAAAGATTCGAATGTGTCCTATTATTTTCATGTTCACTTAGGTACTTAATTTTGATGCTGTCAACTTCTTTTGGAGCTTATTACTTATGCTAAAGTTAAGAAAGTCTTATAGGGATTACTACAGATTTTATTTTTTGTGGAAATGGTGAACGTTTTATTTTTCACTTTTTCCTAAAAAATTCGAATGGGTCCTATTATTTTCATGTTCACTTAGGTACTTAATTTTGACGCTGTCAACTTCTTTTGGAGCTTATTACTTATGCTAAAGTTAAGAAAGTCTTATAGGGATTACTACAGATTTTATTTTTTGTGGAAATGGTGAACGTTTTATTTTTCACTTTTTCCTAAAAAATTCGAATGGGTCCTATTATTTTCATGTTTACTTAGGTTTTTAATTTTGCTGCTGTCAACTTCTTTTGGAGCTTATTACTTATGCTAAAGTTAAGAAAGTCTTATAGGGATTACTAAAGATTTTATTTTTTGTGGAAATGGTGAACGTTTTATTTTTCACTTTTTCCTAAAGAATTCGAAAGGGTCCTATTATTTTCGTGTTCACTTAGGTACTTAATTTTGATGCTGTCAACTTCTTTTGGAGCTTATTACTTATGCTAAAGTTAAGAAAGTCTTATAGGGATTACTACAGATTTTATTTTTTGTGGAAATGGTGAACGTTTTATTTTTCACTTTTTCCTAAAAAATTCGAATGGGTCCTATTATTTTCGGGTTCACTTAGGTACTTAATTTTGATGCTGTCAACTTCTTTTGAAGTTTATCACTTATGCTAAAGTTAAGAAAGTCTTATAGGGATTACTAAAGATTTTATTTTTTGTGGAAATGGCGAACGTTTTATTTTTCACTTTTTCCTAAAAAATTCGAATGGGTCCTATTATTTTCATGTTCACTTAGGTACTTAATTTTGATGCTGTCAACTTCTTTTGAAGTTTATCACTTATGCTAAAGTTAAGAAAGTCTTATAGGGATTACTAAAGATTTTATTTTTTGTGGAAATGGCGAACGTTTTATTTTTCACTTTTTCCTAAAAAATTCGAATGGGTCCTATTATTTTCGTGTTCACTTAGGTACTTAATTTTGATGCTGTCAACTTCTTTTGGAGCTTATTACTTATGCTAAAGTTAAGAAAGTCTTATAGGGATTACTAAAGATTTTATTTTTTGTGGAAATGGTGAACGTTTTATTTTTCACTTTTTCCTAAAAAATTCGAAAGAGTCCTATTATTTTCGGGTTCACTTAGGTACTTAATTTTGATGCTGTCAACTTCTTTTGAAGTTTATCACTTATGCTAAAGTTAAGAAAGTCTTATAGGGATTACTAAAGATTTTATTTTTTGTGGAAATGGCGAACGTTTTATTTTTCACTTTTTCCTAAAAAATTCGAATGGGTCCTATTATTTTCATGTTCACTTAGGTACTTAATTTTGATGCTGTCAACTTCTTTTGGAGCTTATTACTTATGCTAAAGTTAAGAAAGTCTTATAGGGATTACTACAGATTTTATTTTTTGTGGAAATGGTGAACGTTTTATTTTTCACTTTTTCCTAAAAAATTCGAATGGGTCCTATTATTTTCATGTTTACTTAGGTTTTTAATTTTGCTGCTGTCAACTTCTTTTGGAGCTTATTACTTATGCTAAAGTTAAGAAAGTCTTATAGGGATTACTAAAGATTTTATTTTTTGTGGAAATGGTGAACGTTTTATTTTTCACTTTTTCCTAAAGAATTCGAAAGGGTCCTATTATTTTCGTGTTCACTTAGGTACTTAATTTTGATGCTGTCAACTTCTTTTGGAGCTTATTACCTATGCTAAAGTTAAGAAAGTCTTATAGGGATTACTAAAGATTTTATTTTTTGTGGAAATGGTGAACGTTTTATTTTTCACTTTTTCCTAAAAAATTCGAATGGGTCCTATTATTTTCATGTTCACTTAGGTACTTAATTTTGATGCTGTCAACTTCTTTTGGAGCTTATTACTTATGCTAAAGTTAAGAAAGTCTTATAGGGATTACTACAGATTTTATTTTTTGTGGAAATGGTGAACGTTTTATTTTTCACTTTTTCCTAAAAAATTCGAATGGGTCCTATTATTTTCATGTTTACTTAGGTTTTTAATTTTGCTGCTGTCAACTTCTTTTGGAGCTTATTACTTATGCTAAAGTTAAGAAAGTCTTATAGGGATTACTAAAGATTTTATTTTTTGTGGAAATGGTGAACGTTTTATTTTTCACTTTTTCCTAAAGAATTCGAAAGGGTCCTATTATTTTCGTGTTCACTTAGGTACTTAATTTTGCTGCTGTCAACTTCTTTTGGAGCTTATTACTTATGCTAAAGTTAAGAAAGTCTTATAGGGATTACTAAAGATTTTATTTTTTGTGGAAATGGTGAACGTTTTATTTTTCACTTTTTCCTAAAAAATTCGAATGGGTCCTATTATTTTCATGTTTACTTAGGTTTTTAATTTTGCTGCTGTCAACTTCGTTTGGAGCTTATTACTTATGCTAAAGTTAAGAAAGTCTTATAGGGATTACTAAAGATTTTATTTTTTGTGGAAATGGTGAACGTTTTATTTTTCACTTTTTCCTAAAAAATTCGAAAGGGTCCTATTATTTTCGTGTTCACTTAGGTACTTAATTTTGATGCTGTCAACTTCTTTTGGAGCTTATTACTTATGCTAAAGTTACGAAAGTCTTATAGGGATTACTAAAGATTTTATTTTTTGTGGAAATGGCCAACGTTTTATTTTTCACTTTTTCCTAAAAAATTCGAATGGGTCCTATTATTTTCATGTTCACTTAGGTACTTAATTTTGAGTCCACTACGAGGAGCATTCATGCTCCTCGTGCATCTTTATTGTGATTTTAATATATTTAACTATTTATTTGTTTGTTTTAGTAAAATTACTAACATTGATGGAAAAAGTCAATGGACGACTTTATCCAATGATCAACCGTCAACAAGAAATGAAATTTTACACAATATTGATGATATTTACGGTAATGCTGCTTTAACAGTTGGTCCTTGGAAGCTGCTAAAAGGTATTTTTTATACATTATTTATTTTTACAAATAGTCCAAGTAATGAAGCTTAAAATAGGACAAAATCTCGCAATTTTTACAGAATGGATCGATTTGCTTAAAAATTTGAGAATAAATAGTGGATAGCCAAGGATCAAAATCTATATCATGCCAAAAGGCGCTTTTACCATGGGGGTGGTTGCCACCCCATCTCGGGGGTGGAAATTTTTATTATATTTTGACCGCAAGAGTTGGTAAAAACATTCATTATAAGCAAAAAACGTTCTATACATTTTTTTGATAAAATTAATAGTTTTCGATTTATTCGCTATCGAAAGTGTTAGTTTTATATCGAAAACATCAATGTTTTAATCAGTTTTCTGCTAATAACTCAAAAAGTTTTCGTTTTATCAAAACAGCTTTATTTAACAAAAATGTACCTTTTGAAAAAATAGGCAAAACCATTTTTATTTTATTTTCTTTAAGACCAATAGTAATCGAGCTATACTTTATTATATGTTAGCTCTTCTTCGTCAAATGCTAAATATTGTAGTTTCAAAGTCAAAGGACGGGAAAACTATGGATTTTTCGAGGATAACTTGTTGAAACTAATTTCAAGTATTTAAAAATATGTATCTCCAGAAATAAAAAAAATCTCTTGCTAAAAAAATTAAGTGACTTATAATGAAAAGAATGTCAGTCCCTATTTTTTTTTTTTTCAGTAAAACAGTGGTCGTAAGCAACCCCCTAATCGCCACCCTATTTAAAATGTGTCATTGACCTGATTAGGTTTTCTTGATTTATGTATTGTTAATAGGTTCTAGAAGTTTGATCGGCTTAGAGTGATTAGTTTAAAAAAAATGAATAGGAGTTAAAAGCGAATAACGAGTTTTTGTAGTTTGGAAAACTATTCTTCAGAATAGAAAGATTAGCATGAGAGATACGAAAAAATATTTAAATATGAAATTGTAGCTTATTTAATTCACAAGAACTTGGTTTGCAAAAAATTTTTTACGGCAAAAATTGAGTGAGCTATTGACAATTAAAACTTGTAATATCATGCAAAAACCACCTTTACCAACCCTTTCAAAGTCACCTCTTTTTGCGACTGAGAATTTTAAAAGGATTTAATATTAATAACCTTATAGATCTTGTAAAAACCTACAAAATTATTTTTTACGAATTTTTTAAGGTAAAAAATAAAAAAGGTACGGTAAAAAATCAATATATTTTTTTTAAAGAGAAATCCAATGGGAAGTATAATAATGTAAGTTAGCGGTGATTTTAGTCATTGGCCTTATATATTTTTCTTTATTCGTGTATTATTAATAGATTCTAGAAGTTTGACTGGCTTAGAATGATTATTTTTTTAAAAACTGAAGTTTAAAGCGAATAACGAATCAGAGATTTCAAGAATAGAAAGATTAGCATCAGACATACAAAAAATGTTTAAATATGAAATTGTAGGTAATTTAATTCTCAAGAACATGGTTTGATAAAATTTGTTCTACGTCAAAAATTGAGTGAATCGTAAATGAGTATACCATCGAAAAACATTGATTTTTTAGATATAAGACTAACACTTTCGATAGCGAATAAATCAAAAACTATTAATTTTATCAAAAAAATGTATAGAACATTTTTTGCTTAGAATGAATGTTTTTATTAGCTTTTGCGGTCAAAGTATAATAAAAAATTTCCACCCCCGAGATGGGGTGGCAACCAACCCCATGGTAAAAGCGCCTGTCGGCATCATATAGATTTTGATGTATGGACTATCCATTACCTATTCTCAAATTTTCAAGCAAATTGATCCATTCTGTAAAAATTGCGAAGTGAAAAGCTTTGATTCCTGGACTAAAATACTATTGTAGAAAATAAACATTATTAAATTTGTGAATAGACGACGCTAATATTGAACTAGTAAAACAGGACGGCAACGAGGGGGAGGAAATACGAAAACGGATAAGGCTTGTTAACAAAGCATGCTTCTCTCCGTCACAGGTGTTTAAATCCAAACACATAACATCCATAGGGAAGAAAGTTTAAAATATATACAACCATCATACGACCAATAGCAATATATGGCGTAGAAATATGGATCATGACAGAAAAGACAATAAACCTTATTAATACTTTCGAAAGAAAGATATTAAGGAGGATATTGGGACCCATTAGCGACAATGGTATATGGAGAACAAGATTCAACCAACGAATATACAGCTCCTAGAAGAAGATTTTACATGAAACAGATGGTCACGTTTATAAGCAGGCTTGTTGACGAGGGATATTGCGGCCGCAGTGCGGACGGTGGTAGTCCGTAGTCGCTGTCAGGTCTGTGCACCTTCATGGCACCTACTCATGGAACGCAAAATCCTATGCTAAAACGTTACAGGGCCGTACCTTTCTATGTTCAACTACGAGTTATACCAATATTACAAAGAACCCTCTATAGCAAATTAGGCAAAAATACAAAGATTGCGCTGGGCAGGTAACCAGGGCCGGCGATAACGGGCCAGCAAGGGATGCATTGCAGGTGGGCGCCCCTGTTTAGGGGGCGCCAAAATGATCTTTTTTCTGCTGGTGCTATAAAAAATACTAATTTAAAAGAAGCCGAAGGGCGCCTATGTTAGTTTTGCAGGCGGGCGCCTTATACCCTAGCGCCGGTACTGCAGGTAACCTTATAAAAATGGATAATGACCATAACACCTTACCATCTAGTAAAATCATTAACGGAACTATGGCAGTACTTCGGCCAGTAGAAAGACCAAGAAAGAGGTGGATAGACGAAGTGGTGACCGATACTAAAGAGATATTTAGGGTCGACAACGTAATTAAATATGGGAAGTGGGAGGATTTCCTGGTTGCGAAATTTAAGGAAGTGGTACGGATGCAGATCAATACAATTGTTCAGATCTACAGTCAACAAAGTTAAGATTGCTATGATGGTAGCCAACCTTCGATAGAAGACGGTACTACAAGAAGAAGAACTGGGCTCGAATTGGGCTGTAGCGCCATAGGCAGGCCCGCCGAGAGGGGGGTATAGCCAGTACATTTTACCGGGGCCCGGCGATGTAAGAGGCCCGGCGTCGACCAGACCAAAGACGTAATTTTTCCTTCACTTTATTTGAGCACGTAATTTGCTCTTCACTTTATGTATATAATGCGTTTAAAGTGACGCGACTGATAATTTTGAGCCCGTCGAAATATTTCGCTGTGAAATATTTAGTATTGTCATAGATTGTTTAAGCAATTAAGAAATTTTACCCGCTGAAGAGGAAAGCTCCTTTAGTTGTCTTTCTCGCATTAAAAATGCCATGAGATCTACAATGAAGTAGGATCAGAAATAAATGTTTATTGAACAAATAAACATTACTTTTCAGTTAAATTCAATGTTCAAACTGTAAATTTAAGCAAAAAGCAATGTTTATTTGTGCAATAAACTTTTATTTATGTTTTCTAACAGCAGTAGAAGATATTTTGAATTAAATAAATTACATAAATTTTTCTTTTTGTGTCAATTAATTTAATCCAAAAAAATTTTTGGTCACCCTGTATAAATAATTATTGTAATGTTTATATTACTGAATAGAGGATTCAATAACCTTTCGAATGAGGTATCACACAACCCCTATTCTCATTTAAAAATAGTCGATTATGTTATCACGCCCAGATGGATGACGTCACTAGTCTGATATATATGTCAAAAAATCATAATTTATAAATCAAATAACTTTTGTATTTTACATTTTTTTCTAATTCTGTAAATAAATCAGTTTACAGGGGGTCAAAATATAGTGAATAACCCTGTACATATTCACTAACTCATTGTTTTAAGGAACAACCTATAATGGCACATGGGATTCGTGGTATGGTCCATCTGGAAGAGATTATGAGTACAACGAAACTAAAGTAATTAACTCGTTATCAGGACAGGCATTAAAACATATTAAAAAAGCAGCCAATGGAACCCAAATCAAAATTTTAAGAAAACAAGCTACGGTTGATTGTGCTGTGACGAAGCATAAGGAATGTAATCTACTTGAAGAAGTATGCTTATACAATATTGAAAATGATCCATGTGAACTAAACAATGTTGCAACCAAGTAAGTCTGTAGAAAAGAAAAAATTTATATTACAATACTATAATATTTAGTTTAGTAATTTTTCTTGTACCTTAATAGTCTACTATCCTAAACCATTTGTAACAAATTAACTCGGTCTAACGCCTTTTGATTAAAAAAAAACGAATCTGCGCACATTTCAACTCAAGATCATTTTATATTTGCATATTTTTGTCTATACATAATATAGTATTTTCTATATTATTTACATACTACTAGTTATGTTGACTGTCCACGCACCATCAGAGATTAAATTGAAAATAGTGGCACCAAAGAAAGGCAATCAGCAGAAAAAAGTCTACCTTATTGCTGACATTCAGATTGGAGATATGAAGGATGTACTCCTTGCAATATTTATACGCCTTTACAAGATGTGACACGGTATCATCTATCTCCAAGAAGTGGAAAATTACACCGTATAGGACAGTACACGCTAATGACGCACTTAGTCTTTAACTACTCCAAAGCTGACCCGAGTGCAGTAGCTGATGCCGGAATGCATTTTCTTCTTGCGATATTTGGTGTCAGGAACATGGAAGATCTAGATTGCTTTCACCAGTTTTACTTGAAGGCTATTGCAGAGAAGCCTATGCATTATTTACTCAAGTTAGCTGCACTACCCCCCACTTCAGGAGCTTCCAGCCAGCATTCGTTCAGAACCTACCACCAGGTACAGTGGGGTTCAGTACAATATAGTAGGTGCTGCAGCTCCAGAGGAATTACTTTCCCTCATAGTGTGTACTTGCAAAGACGAATGCCTTCGTAACTGTGAGTGTAGAAAGAGTGGGCTAAACTGCTCAAGCATATGCTGCAATTACTCAGGCCTAGGATGTGATAATAGGGACACAACCATCATAGACGAAGACGTAGAAGAGGACGTCGTTGTATTTGAAGAGGACTGAAACCGATGAATAAGTTTACTTGAAACTCGGTGCATTATAATAATCATGTTTATGCAAGAAATATTTTGTGTATTTAAGATAATTTATTTGGAATTTACAGTTGAAAAGATATTCATGCGACATTGTCCATATAGAAAGTTCAGAGTGGATTTCTCCGTACCACAGGTTTATACCCACATAACAATGATGTTCGCATCATGTTCTAAGCATATCCTACCAACATTCGTCGAAGTATATCCTTTTTAGTATATGCGTAGTACAAGCATAGCATGTACCATAAAAAACATTCTAAATTTCATGTTCTTTGCATGTGCCTCAAAGAATATTCTTGCACCGAATATACTGAGCACATTTGGGTACGTAGTATCTCGGAATGTTCGTAAAAGTTTATTCTTAGAATATACCTTAATCGAATATTCTTAGTATATGCAAAAGTATATGCTTAACACATACTTGTATATACTTTTAAAATATCTTAAAAAGAATATACTGTATGTACCTATAGGAAGAAGAATAATGTTAGCCTATAGATTATCAACTTCGCGTTAAGAATAATTAATCAAATTTATGTATTTTGGTAGGTACTAGTGAACTATCTAATTCATTTTTTTTTAACCGGTTTAGTTGTATGGTAAAGAGTTTAAAACTTAATTCTATTGAAGAAAAATGAGAAATTCTCGTTTCGTTTTCAGTTGAAATGAATATATACCATTTTGATTTGAGTTTATACCATAAGTATTTTTACCTATAATTTTCGGGAATCCGGAAACGGCCATTCATTGTCATTCTGACCCTTGCATTGCATTTTATACCTGCACAAGGGAAGGGGGTAGGTAACAAAAGAGCAAAATATGAAAAGTTTCCAGTTTCCAGTACAGTTATGCATTTATGTCTACGCTGTTAGGTAGGACCAAGTATTTCTAGCTACAAGGACTAAAACATTTTTAAGAACATAAAAAGCAGTTTGAAAATAATAAATTGATATTGGTACTTCAATATTTCCTAAATACCTAGTAAGTAAAAGTATGTATAATGTATATAGATACCTATAAATTTTAGTAATTTACATACATATTATATATATTTGGCTATTATATAATTATATAAGCAGCATTTTTATTTTGATGTGCACATAATAACTAAATATATTACTTATATTTTATATATAGGCTACTTACCCATATAATATTTATTATACATAGGTACCTATATAACTAACTAAAGTTTATATATTTTATACTTACTTTTTACGTAATATTGTAGAATAATGTAATAACTACATTCTCATATGCAATTAAAATATGTAAATATAATATATTAGTAGAACCAAAGAATACTTAGTATTCTTTGGTAGAACCTATAGGATGAGATTGGGTGATGTTGAAAACATACTTCTGAGAAATACAGCACATCCTTGGAATATTCTTCCCATATACTAAAAATATGTGCGATAGTACATTCTAAGTATATACATAGAAGGTATATAGCACTTCCTTGGAATATTCTTCCCATATACTAAAAATATGTGCGATAGTACATTCTAAGTATATAACTAGAAGGTATATAGCACTTCCTTGGAATATTCTTCCCATATACTAAAAATATGTGCGATAGTACATTCTAAGTATATAAATAGAACGTTTATAGCACCTCCTTAGAATCTTCTAAAAAGTATGTTCTTGGTATATACTGAAAAGAAGTGCGGTAGTACATTCTAAGTATATACATAGAACGTTTAAGTACTGTAATGTAGTATATACTCAGTATATGCTCTGCACATTCGCAATGGTAATTACGCATATTCTAAGTATATACTTTTTCTGAAAAGTATGTTCTATGAATCTACTAAGAACATGAAATTGTTATGTGGGTATGGCCTAGGTCTGTGGAAGCTTCTTTTCCCTTAAAAAGTAGCATCCCTTGAGAAGGTGGTGAAGTTGACGTTCCTTCAAGGGCTTATCAATAACATACCACCGGCCACTGAAATAGAAAATTACATTTACAAAACACTTAAAGCAAATTAGTTTTCTCAGTTATAGTATTATAATTTACACCCTCCGTAACTTCGGAATCGTTGATTTTAGAACAATTATTATGCATACGACCTTTATTGTTTTAAATTTGATGTAGAATATTTTTATATAACGCTAAACCGTATAGTTTTCGAAATATTTGCGAAAACTACTAATTTTTTTACTTCTTCCCAATCCCGCCGCTCCAAACCCGACACTCTAAATAACTTTTTACTGAACTATATTATGTGGACCATATAGAACAATTTGGTGATGTAGGATAACTTTTACTTTGTATGTCAGGGTTTGGGTCTAATTATACCGTACAATAAATAAATCTTATTAATTTTAGCAACCCATCCATTGTTCGATGGTTAACTGATATCTTGAATCAATACAATAGGACAGCTATACCACCAGGTAACCTTCCATTAGACCCGAGAGGAAATCCTAAATACTGGAATTATGTTTGGACAAATTTTGGAGATTATATTGATATTTCTATATAATAAATTGCGTATAAAAGTTATTAATAAAGTATTTGTTACATAAACAATGTTTTTTTTAATTTAGTTTAGAGTTGCTTCTCACCATCCTCAATGAGAAGTTATAATATTGTCTATTAAATAACCCACGTGCCTTGTGGGGGTCGTATAATGCCAAAGACCGTATCCATACCATAGACATACATCATAGACCAGTGATATAGACAGACTGTCATGATGAGCGAAGTGACGACACCATCTTTTTTTTGTGGCTCAGTGTTGTTTCACTCTTACGCATAGTAAAGCTGCGATAATAATCCTCCCGTTCCGCGCCTATACCCCCACTCAGTTTCATGTTAGTTTCTCGATATAATGTGCTAGAAAGAGATACCGCTAACCTTTCCAAGAGATCTTGTCGTCAGGAAGCGCGGAGGGTAGGCTAAGGGTATATAAGAACAGAACAAGTGGGTCGCGGTAGAGGTGGAGGTGGAGCTCGCGGTCGATGTCGATATCCATGTAAAACAAACAGATTGTAGTGAATGGAAGAGAACAGAGCAGGTAAATCGCGGTGAAGGTTTAGCGCGATGCCATCCAGGAGGTTTACATCGATGCTTTTGAAAATAAAATGAGTTTGTTTTAGATGGATGTCTACTGCGCGACCTACAAGAATGCTTCCCTGTGATTAGTCCGTTCGAAGCCAAGTTGTCATTTCCTGCGCTATCTGAGTTGATACTTTTTATATAATCCTTTTTTGTATTCAGTTTATTTTTGGATTTCTAAAGTAATTAAATTCAGTAAATTTTTGAAATATGAAGGAGGATCTGATTATTTACGGCTGACATTTCATCACTATCATCACTTGACTGACACAACATCGCAAAGAACAGTCTTTTTGTCATTCAAATTTCAATAAACTACTTCACTTGATACTAGCTCGACTGACAGCACAGGTGACCTCCTTGCTATGTGCTGTTGATATCGACCGCGACCTACCCCAAGTAGCAATTTGTCGACGTGACAACGTTGTCTACCGCGTGGCAACGTTTTCTTACAACGTTGTTATTACCTAGAAGACGACCCTATTCTGCACTGATTTGGTGGACGATTTTTGAGTTGTCTTGACGTTGCCTAGGCAACCTCCTGTTTAAGCAACATCGTTTCGTAAGCGTTGCATAAGACAACTGAAGCGACTATAAAAAGCACCTGCGCGTGCAATGGTTGCTCAAGGAGTCAGACTAGTTATGTTTTTTTACCTATATTTTAACACCTGTATGGTGAATGCGAAAACCAAAAAGTAAACTGTTTTGACATCGTATTGGGTATTTAAATTTATATAAATACATAAAGGACTTATTACCTGATGTGAAATTTATAAACGCATCTCAAATTACCGTCAAATATGGATATTTCACCTTTAAAAAACACACGCGCTCCTTTTTTATGACATTTTTGACAAAAAATATGCAAATTTAAAAAATCAAATTTTAATATAAAAGTCAAAATTTATGTTAAAGATGTTCTGTATAAATTTAATGTATTGATGGTGCTTCTAAAGGTATCAGAAAATGCCTGCATTTTTTATATTCTGTGTTTTCATTTTCTTTACATCCCAAAAATCTCAAGTAAAGCCAAAATAGCACATTAAACAATATTACCAATATTACTAAAAATTACCTTATTACCAACCTTAGACGGATAAGACAACTTAGAAGTCCAATCGCCAAAACTAAACCCGGCCGCGCCGACTATCAAAACCATTTTAGAACGCACCCTCTTACTGTGTGACTGAGGTCATGTGACCAGTGTCAAAAGTGTATCATTCTCATTAACAGCGTTGCCACATTTAGCAGATTTCTACTTTTTTGGTAGATTTTTGATATTTTTTAAAACATTCTTGTAGGCAATATTTTTTAGTAGATTTTTGGTATATTTCAACAGAATTTGATCCATTTTTTTCGAACCATGAGGAAACTATACTAAGTATTTTTGAAAAATTTAAACGCAGAATGAAAGACTGCATTATTTAGAAAAACCAAAACGTTTCTTTTGAACGAGATATTTGGAATTAAAAGTCACACTAAATTTTTTCTTTTTTTCACCCCTGTAACTTATTAAAATAAACATTATAGAAGTTTTCAGGGACTTTCGGTCCTCGGTAATAACGTAATCTTTCTTTGTGCGTTTAAATTTTTCAAAAATACTTATTAGTTTTCTAAGCATTCGCAAAAAATGAAAACATTTAAAATACATTGAACATTTTAACAGACGACATTTTGCGCCTATCGACTTAAGTTAGCTGTTGTTTTTATTATAAAAAATCCCAAATATATCCCAAAAATCCTTAAGTATATTTTAGTTTTTGATTTAGTAGATTTTAGCTAAAAAATGGTAATTAGCAGTGTGTGGTTTGGAATAATTAGGTTTCCAATTTTGTGGAATTCCTCTTCGGACATTTAGGACGGATGTGCATATCACTGTATTACTGTATTTACATGGCCTAAAAAGAATCTACTGATTTTGTGAAAATAAAACTACTGAAAGAGTAAAAACTGACCTGACAACCCTGTCTACCAAAGTTGATACAAAGAATCAAATCTCAAATCTACTGATAAAACAATGGAATGTAAACCAGCTATTAAAAAAACAAATAAACAGGTTGTTAAATAAATCGAAAATTTCCATCAAAATAAAATATATACCTAATAATAAGAAAAAAATTAGGTTATAAAGTAAATTCTTTTCTCCTTTGGAAGTTGGCGCAAACGTGTCACATCTCTAGAACAACACAGGGTCGTGACGTGACAGACAACTACTCAACTACAGAGTCGGCCAGGGCGAAAAATTAGTTTAGCATTATAACATTTTTAAGTCGTTGCGATTGTTGAGAAAACTGAACTGTGATATGTAGTTGTCTCAATTTTAATCAATTAGTTGCCCGTATAACCATGATACTATAAATAACAAGATAATATATTGCACATCCGGAAGTCGTGACGTAACTGGAGACCGGCAAGTTCGTAATGGTTCGTAATCATTCGTAATGTCCGATTACTTTGAATTGTTCGCGGTTGTATTTTATATTTTATCTTTGACAGTTATTTTGACTGGAATCTCGACACTAAATTTTTTTCGAATACATTGAAGTTTAATTTTATTTTGCTAATTGAATAATTCCATCACATAATGCATACAAATCCCATTTAACTTTAACAAGAATTCAAATTCAACTTCCGGTCTCCAGTTACATCATCAATGCGCGAGCTGGGACGTATTTGCGCTACGGGAAAATACTATCTCTTTATTTATAGTATCATGCGTATAACTAAAGGTTGTAACATCGTAATGTTAGTCGGGGTAGAGGACGTTGGCTGAAACAACTGAAAATGCTCTCAGGCAACGTTGTATACAGTGCATTTGTTTGTACTGACAACCAATGCGTCGAAAAATTGCTACTTGGGACACCTCCACCTCGACCCACTTAAATTCTGTTCTTACCCTTAGTCTATGATAATATATATGTCTATGATCCATACGTATTGTATCCATTAATTGTATTTTTCATTTGTTATGTCAATGTAAGACTTTTGTCAATAATTAAAAGGGTTTTTACCTATGTATTTTTGGTGGCTCTGCATGTCACGCCTTTAACAGCACTGATAATGATCTACTTAGAGCGAAAACGTTCTGTGATAAATGTAGCCCTTTAAGGGTTTTTAAAATAAATATGCCTTTTATGGAGAAATTTTCATTAAATTTCTTTTTGATACATTAGTAAAGGCATCATGGGTAATCTATAAAAATTTTAACCAAAGTGGAACAACGATGTCTCGTGTCTCTTCTTAAATTTAGAAAAAGAGTTATAAATGCCTTAATAAAATTAATGGTAATCTAACAGAGCTATTTAACAGATGTGTCCATAATAGCTATCCCTAAAGACTGAAATGAGAATCTAGTAATACTCTTGGCGCTTGTTCACAATGGACGTAAAACGTAATGTACGCATAATGCATCCGTAATTCATAAAGTTAAACATGTAGAAATCAAACGTAAGTATTCACAATGGGCAAACGTAAAATTTATGGTTATGGTTGTCTTACGTTTAAACGTAAGGATTACATAAAGTTGAGATTGTTTCAACTTTATGTTGGAATTACGTGAATTTTAAGGATAACTGTAGTATTTTTTGTATTTTAATGTTGGTGATCAAAAGTTTGACATTTCAGACGGGTGCACTCTGTCAGTTTACTTATGGTTTGTTTTTGTTTACCCCATTACTCTATTAATCTATATTTATCTCACGTTTTGGTAATATAAATTAAATAAAATGGAGAACGTGGATATTGAACTTTTAATTCAGCTTGTGCGTTCAAAGCCCTAGCCCTAATTATAATATAGTAAGGGTGAAAAACATTTTTAAATTGTATATAAAAATCCTTGTGTAAGTAAAAAACCACTGTGCATCATACACCCTCATTTCATTCATAAGCCTCCTAACCTTTCCTTTTTTCTTTTTGGTTTATGTATTTGTTTTTTAAATCACCCGTAATAATAAAATGGTAAGCAGGTCACAAGTCAAAACAGCTGTATTCATATTTCTGTTAAATAAATGCACACAAATTCAAAAACAAACATGTTGGTATTTACATCAACCCATAAATAACGTTTTGACAATTGACAATCAAAATACCTGTTTTGTTACGTAAAATTTAAGTCTATTGTGAACGCTGCATAAAATTATGTACAAATTACGGTTTACGAAATGATAACGGTTTACGTTCACCTTATGGTTACGTCCATTGTGAACAAGCGCTTACATAAAAAAGGGAACAAATAATGTGATTTACAGAATTATATACTTACATCGTTGCTCAGTCAAATATACAAACTATTTGAGAATTATTAGCAACCGGTTGACTTATTACAAAATGGCGTGTTAAGCAGTGAATAAATAAACATTAGTGAATATTATCGAAAGTTGTAGAAAGATGTTACTAGAAGGTACAACCAAAAGATTGGCAAAATAAATAATATAGGCCTACTTTCCCTCAAGGGGTCTGAGTTAATCTACGGTGGAGACAGTTTTCCAAGCGTAAGTAACATGGACATTGTCATGATGACATCATTTAGATGGCTGGCATTCGCTAGAAATTGCCTATTCAATAAAGTGAAAAAAAGAGAAGAGGAGGGAGCACCCCTCTCAGATGTCAATTTGAACCATGTGTTTTATTAATTTTATTTCACCCTATAATTACCCAATTAATCGAAACAAAAGTAAGTAAGCACACAAATATTATATGGCGCAGTCATATTTCGTTGTCTTCGCACCCTAAGGAGAATTGATAAATAGTAATACTTTGTAAATTTGACTTAACCTCCAAAATGAACGACCACATTGTTCCAGTAACAGAACTGTGTTTTGATGGTAATATGGGAGATAATTGGAGTTTTTTCGAACAAAAATTTAATATATTTTTGGAAGCCAGCAAGCTTAATGAAGAGACCGATAGTTTGCAAGGCAGCGTACTGTTGAATCGAGTTGGAGATCGGGCTCTTCGTATTTATAACAATTTCGAGTGGTCTTCAGATGAAAAGAAAACGTCTTGTAAAGCTATTCTAAAAAAGTTTAAAGAGTACTTTACACCCTCAAAAAATGTCACATATGAGCGATACTTATTTTTTACTCGAGACAAGATAGGGTTAGAGACATATGACTCATATGTAACAGAACTGAGACAGCTTGCAAGTACCTGTGAATTCGACACTCTAACTGACAGTTTAATACGTGATCGTCTAATCCTTGGAATCTCGGATGTTTCGTTAAAGGATAGATTGTTACGAGAACAAGGTTTAACACTGAGCCGAGGATTAGAAATATGCAGAGCTGCTGAGGTGGCAGCAAGACAGTTGAGCGTTATTAGTGGGGCCAATAGTAGTCAATCATTAGAAGTTCTAGAAATACAAAAACAGAAAAAACATCAATCAAATAGAAACCAGCAGCCGAAATCTGCTCCTCAGTATACAGCTGATCCTGGTCAGTCTTACCGAAATCATCCCCAGACGTCAGGAAATCAAAAGATAAGTAACAATTTTATAAAAAACTGTTATAAGTGTGGTTCTAATCATAGTTTAAACAAGTGTCCGGCTTATGGATTACGGTGTAAAATTTGTAATAAGTTTAACCATTTTGCAAAAGTTTGTAATGCTAATAGTTATAGAAACAGAGTCCATAATGTAAATGTCCATCAAAGTGATACCGATTCAGATTCTGATCTTTCGCCAGATCAGTTTTTTCTAAATAATATAAATGAAAAGTCTTCAGAAAAGTGGTATGAAGACTGTTTTATAAATAATAAAATAAGTGTATCTTTTAGATTAGACTCAGGAGCAGACTGTTGTGTTTTGCCATACACTTATTTTAAAAAATTAAATATTCAAACTTCTGAACTTACTAGTAGCACCAATAAAATTACTGATTATAATGGAAAAATAATAAATACAGTAGGAAGTGTATATTTAAAAGTCAGGCAATGCAAAAATAAAGAAAATATAGCTAAATTGAAATTTTATATTGTTAAAACACATAATGATGCAATACTTGGCCTTGATGCCTGTATAATGTTAAATTTAATTCAGAAAAATAATATTAATGTAATAAATGATAATTTACACAATGATATTGAGAGTATTAGTCAAATAATTCATGAATATGATGATGCTTTTAGGGGTGTAGGATGTTTGAAAGGTAAACATACCATAAAAATTGATGAGAAAGTAGCCCCCAGAGTCCATCCACCTAGAAAGGTACCATTTGCAATGCATGACAAACTGATGGAGAAACTGAAGGAGCTGGAAAGACTTGAGATAATTAGAAAAGTGACAGAACCAACGGATTGGGTAAATTCTCTTGTAATAGTTAATAAAAAAGCTAATAATGATATAAGAATTTGTATGGATCCTAAAGATCTTAACAATGCTATTAAGCGTGAGCATTTTTATATCCCTACACTTGATGATATTTCTAGTCGACTAAAAGGTTCTTGTCATTTTTCTGTCTTGGATCTTAGCAACGGATTTTGGCATATCCAGTTAGATGATAACAGCAGTAAACTATGTACATTTAATACCCCATTTGGTCGATATCGTTTTTAAGAATGCCAAATGGCATAGCTTCAGCTCCTGAGGTTTTTCAAAAGAAAATGCAGCAATTATTTGAAAATGTAGAAATAGGGTTATATTTTGATGATTTATTAATATATTCTGATACTCTTGAGGGTCACAATAAAAAATTAAAACAGGTTTTAGATATTGCTAGAAAAAATAATATAAAATTTAATAGAGATAAATGCAAGTTCGGGTTAGCTTCTGTAAATTATATGGGATATAATATTTCTAAAAAGGGTCTGGAACCTGATGAGAAAAAAATTGAAGCTGTTACTAAGATGCAAAGACCAAGATCTGCAAAAGATGTACAACGATTCTTAGGTGTTGTAAATTATTTATGTCGTTTCATACCTAACTTTTCTGAGCTTACAGAGCCATTAAGACTTCTGACAAGAAAAAATATTTCTTTTCATTGGGAAAACCAACAGGAAACTGCTTTTCAGAAATTAAAAAAGCTGTTAGTTGAAGCACCTATCCTACAGTTTTATTCAGTAAAATGTCCTGTAGTGATTTCAACAGATGCCAGTCAGTTTGGATGTGGTTCTGTTTTACTACAAAATAATAAACCTGTGGCATATGCCTCGAAGGCTTTTACACCAACTCAGAAAAATTATGCAGTAATTGAAAAAGAGATGTTGTCTATTGTTAATGCTTGTTTGAAGTTTCACCAGTATATTTTTGGTCGTGTTGATGTGACAATCGAGACGGATCACAAGCCTCTTGTTGGAGTTTTTAACAAACCTCTAGTGGATGCTCCAGCTAGAATTCAAAGAATGCTTGTCATGTTACAACCATATAGTTTTACTATTGTTTATAAGAAAGGTAAGGATATGTTTTTTGCTGATGCCTTAAGTAGGGCTTTTCCAAAATCATATGATGAAACATTTGAAAATAAATTCAGTGAAATTGAATCACAGCTTCTAAGCATTACAGAGAGTTTCCCAATTTCAAATTGTAAAATTAGAGAGTTTCAAAAACAAACTGCAGAAGACCCTCATTTAATACAACTCATGAAATTAATTACAGAAGGATTCCCTGATAGTAAGTACATAAATCAAGAATTTCAAAAATATTTGCCATTTAAAGATGAACTAAGTGTAGTTCAAGGTATAATTGTAAAAAATAATAAATTGCTTGTACCTAAACATCTAAGGGAAGAAACCCTGGATAAATTACATATGTCACACCAAGGAATACAGAAAACAAAATTATTAGCTAGGCAATATTTTTTTGGCCAGGAATGTCAAGAGATATAGAAAATGTTGTGAAATGTTGCAATATTTGCCTATCAGAGAGAAAATGTAATCAGAGAGAACCTTTACTGCCTCACACCATTCCTGACCTCCCTTGGGATAAAGTCGGAATTGATTTATTTGTTTTTAATTCACAAAATTATATTTTAGTGGTTGACTATTATTCAAAATTCGTGGAAATGTCTGCTTTAACGTCACAAACTAGTAATAGAGTAATACAGTTCTTAAAACAAATTTTTTGCAGACATGGAATCCCTACAGTTGTGTTTTCTGATAACGGGCCTTGCTTTTCTTCTATGGAGTTCAGTCGTTTTGCTGCAGAATGGGGGTTTTCTCATAAAACATCTAGTCCCCATTTTCCTCAATCCAATGGTCAGGTAGAAAGATTTGTACAAACTGCAAAGTCAATGTTAAAAAAGGCATTCAAATCTAATAAAGATCCTTATTTGTGTATATTAGATTTAATGAATACACCAATATCAGATAAAGTTCCAAGTCCTGCTGAATTGCTATATAGTCGCAAAGTTAGAACAACTTTTCCTGTATTAAAATCAAATTTGAGACCACAAGTGGTAAAAAACAATGTACGGAAGGAATTAACACAAAGGCAAAATCAATATAAAAAGTACTATGATAAAAATACTAAAGAATTGCCTGTATTAAAAATTAATGATCAAGTTAAAGTAAAAAATTTTAATGAATCTAACAAAGAAAAATGGCTAGATGGTATAGTAGTTGAAAAACTGTCTAATCCGAGATCATATAAAATAAGATTATGTGGAACTAATAATGTTGTAGTAAGAAATAGAGCTCACCTAATAAAAGTAGAGTTGAAAAATGTAAATTCAGGTGAAGCTTCATGTAGTTACAATCAGTTTCAATATGATAATGCACCTTCTGCAAATAGCACACACATACGCGACACTGTTGAAAATTCATTAAATTCAAGTGTAAGTTCTAATCACTCTTCCAGATGTGATACAGATTTATCAGATCATGAAATAAATAATTCAACTGTAATCTCTGAGCATACATCTTGTAGAACAAGATCTGGGCGAATTGTTAGACCTCCTGTTCGACCTAATTTATAATGTGTAAGCAATGTATTTTATGATTTTATAATTTGGTAATTAACTTTCTGCTAAACTTTAATCATAGTGTATAAGCTGTTTATCTGTATATGTGTGTATATATGTGTATGGGTCTACATGTTTATTATTGTAATAGCTTCTAAGTTCTTGACATGTTCTTTTCCAGCGAATGTTGAATTATTATCTTAGGAAGGGAGATGTCATGATGACATCATTTAGATGGCTGGCATTCGCTAGAAATTGCCTATTCAATAAAGTGAAAAAAAGAGAAGAGGAGGGAGCACCCCTCTCAGATGTCAATTTGAACCATGTGTTTTATTAATTTTATTTCACCCTATAATTACCCAATTAATCGAAACAAAAGTAAGTAAGCACACAAATATTATAGACATACCTAGTTATTTAGCATTTTTATAGGAGGTTTTATAGCATTTAACATTTACCCATTATTTTTGTCTCTCAGGTGATAACTTATTTAGTTGTTTCATGCTTAAAATGTAGCACTGATGGTAACTGACAAAACTGAACTTTATCATGATTACGTCATTCACACTTCAAAACACAACAGAAATGAAGCATATTATCTTTTTAAATTAATTCTTCCAGTAAAAATATTAAATTATGCCTTGTACAAAACAAAATTACAAATAAACGCAACTAAAAATGATTGAACTCATGATACTATAAATAACAAGATAATATATTACACATCCGGAAGTCGTGACGTAACTGGAGACCGGCAAGTTCGTAATGGTTCGTAATCATTCGTAATGTCCGATTACTTTGAATTATTCGCGGTTGTATTTTATATTTTATCTTTGACAGTTATTTTGACTGGAATCTCGACACGTAAATTCTTTTCGAATACATTGAAGTTTAATTTTATTTTGCTAATTGAATAATTTCATCACATAATGCATAAAAATCCCATTTAACTTTAACAAGAATTCAAATTCAACTTCCGGTCTCCAGTTACATCATCAATGCGCGAGCTCGGACGTATTTGCGCTACGGGAAAATACTATCTCTTAATAGGGCTTTTCATCGATTGTCATTTGTTTCGAGCTTCTCTCATATGTTGTATAATCTGTGTATAATATAGGGCTTTTCATCGATTGTCATTTGTTTCGAGCTTCTGTCAAATGTCGTATAATCCGTGTCTAATATTAATATACACGGATTATACAACATATGACAGAAGCTCGAAACAAATGACTGTGAATGAAAAGCCCTATTAATATACACGGATTACACGACATTTGACAGAAGCTCGAAACAAATGACTGTGAACGAAAAGCCCTATTTATAGTATCATTATTGTACCACAGAATAAATAACAACACAGAAGCGAAACTCCTGACGAAAACGGTAACACAATTTTTATGCTCATGTGTCAACGTAACTGGTGCAACCTCACTTTTGCGACTGACGTGACAGTTGTTTATTGGCTCCGTGCGTCTCCCACTACTTACAGTCACGTGACACGCTGTCAGATTTTGTCAGGACGTTTTAACATTGAGTCTTATGGGATTATTTTGTTAAACTTGAATATTTTATTTTGTAGTGATAATAACCGAATACAATTGTTAGAATTCATTAGTTATTAATTTATACTGTAATTTATAGTGCAACAAAAATATTTTCTTTTTCGTTAATAAAGATTTATTGACATAAACTGCGATAGTGAGGTTATATATACAAAATCAAACTGATAATCAATATTGGAAATAGAAGAATTTATATCAGATTAAGGGCCGGTACTTTATGTCCCGGTTAAACCTCGGTTAGCTAACCGGGGTTTAATCGGGACAGAAAAGTATCTCATAGGGCCTTTTGCGTTGTAATAAAAAGCAATTATAATTATTATTATAATTATTTATGAATATAATAATAAGTATAATTGCGTTTATGTCTATGTTATGCATATATTTCTGTCCCGATTAAACCCCGGTTAACTAACCGGCTGTTAACGGAGACATAAAAGTACCGGGCCTAAGTGCGTTTTTATTTTCTGTTTATATTAATACATAATATCACTAGCGTGACACGGCATTTTTTTAAATGTCTCATTTAAACATACACAAAGCGTCCTGATAAAATTTCAAAAACCGCCACCATGAGCAGGTCGGTCGATTTTGCTTTGACACTTTGTTAACCCGCCATTACACGCGCTATGAGGGAATCCCTCACCATATTTGTTTATAACCAATAAAATTGTGTAAACTAATACGATAACCTTAAGCACCCAGGAATGCCTTTAGCATGGTTCATGAGAGGGTATGAAAAAGTTATAGAATATTTCAGGCGGTCTGTGTGCTGTGTGATAATTGAAAGAAAAGACATTCCTCTTCAAGTGAGGGAATTCCTCACTGCGCGTGCAATCACGGTGAAATCACGTTTCTGTTATCTCAAAGAAACTTTTAGGTTTTTATTTAATATTTAGGTAGGTTTAATTAAAATATTATTGTTTGGATTAGGTTAGGAACAGTGGCACACCGAGGGGGGGTTTGGGGGTTAAAATCCCACCAAGAGCATATAGAAATATATATAAAAGAAAGTAGGAAAATGTAACTTGTCTTTCACAAACAGTACAAAAAACTTTCTGTGCCCAAGCAAACCCCCTCCACCCCAGAGGAAAATTCTAGGTGCGCCGCTGGTTAAGAACCCATTTTTAAATTTACCTATTTTAATTGGGAAATAAGCCACAATTTAACTTGAAAAATTGATTTTATTGACGTTTCGAATTCCACCTCGGACGTCGTTATCAAAATGCAAAATATTAATAGTTAATTACATAAATGCCACAAAGAAATAGCTTCAGAACAGTTGTTAATTTTAATTTGTATTTTTAGTAAAATGAATTCTCGTAAAGAACGTTAATTTCTTCAGTGGCTTGCTGAAATTGAAAATTAAGAAAACTTGCTTTTGATCTATATTATTTTTACTTTTGTTTTGTTAAATTAATAAAAAAAATTGGTTTACGAGACTTTCTATAATATGTGAGTACAACCCACTTTATATTTATACATGTTGACATTCATTCTTCCTCGAAATAAGTCGAATTGATGTAGGTGAGGGCGACGCTCATACGCGTGCAACCACGTCACAATAGAAGACGCGTGTAACGGCGGGTTAACGCTCAGAGCGAATAGTTAAATTTTATATTTATATATGTTTTATTTTATATTTTATAGTTAAATTTTATATTTCATATTTAATTAACAACTACTTGTCAAAAATATTACCTATGGAATGGTCTATTCCTTAGAACATAAAGTTCTATTCTGTAACTGGTACACAAGGTCAAATATTTCGGTCCCTACAAAATCAATGGAAACGACAGTCAGATTCGCTTCTGTGTTGTTACTTATAGGGTTTTTAGTGTAATATATTATACACAGATTGTACAACATATGACAGGAGCTCGAAACAAATGACAATCGATGAAAAGCCCTATTCTGTGATTGTACTCATGATACTATAAATAAAGAGATAGTATTTTCCCGTAGCTCAAATACGTCCGAGTTCGCGCATTGATTACGGAACTGGAGACCGGAAGTTGAATTTGTATTCTTGTTAAAGTTAAATGGGATTTGTATGCATTATGTGATGAAATTATTCAATTAGCAAAATATAGTATTTTTACTACAAAAACGTTATTACGTAGGTCAAAATTTTTGACGTAAGAGAACTGTCAAAACATTAGAATGTGACTTTTCATTATTGCCATGTTTATAATAAACACACAATAATGAAAAGTCACATTCTAATGTTTTGACAGTTCTCTTACGTCAAAAATTTTGACCTACGTAATAACGTTTTTGTAGTAAAAATACTATAACATTAAACTTCACTGTATTCGAAAAGAATTTAGTGTCGAGATTCCAGTCAAAATAACTGTCAAAGATAAAATATAAAAAATACCCGCGAACAATTCAAAGTAATCGGACATTACGAATGATTACGAACCATTACGAACTTGCCGGTCTCCAGTTACGTCACGACTTCCGGATGTGCAATATATTATCTTGTTATTTATAGTATCATGATTGTACTGATAGAATCAACAGAATCAACTAAACTGATAGCATCACATTTATGTTTGCCTCCCAGCCGTCATCTTGATTTAATTTTGACAGCATGTTGGAATATGGTTGGAATGCCCTATTGACTTCATAGTTTAAACCGATGAAAAAATGAAGAATTGCGTAAAAAGAAGAAGATATAAACTACTACTCTGTTTCTGTCATTTGCATCTGTTTCACTGTTTCTCTGTATTTGTTTTGAATTTTTTGTGTTATTTTTATGCTAAAAAGACTGTACATAATAATGAAAAGCACTACACTTATTTTAAACCACTTGTCCTGTGTGCATAGGATATCAAATGGACATCAATCAAATTTTTTCAGCTTCCTAAAACATCCAGTTAGAAATTATCATTTTATACCACTACTATCTATAAAAAGACTGGCCAGTACAACACAAGTTGATAGTAATAATAACAGTGATGTATCGAAAAAGCTGCAGGATATTTTAAACATACGTGCTGTTAAAGCCCATACCATAGTGACAAATAATACACTTTTTTCCAAAGTTTCTCCAGAAGACATAGAAAACAACTATAAGTTAGGTTTAAGCAATCACCTCACAAGAGAAAACTTTAAATTGTATCCAAATATGTTAGCAGATCAATCCTTAAGTTTAAAATTGGAGGTTTTGAAAATGTTACCTTTTGATTTCAATGTAACAGCCCCTTTACTTTTAGTTAGTTATGCCAAGTTAAAAAGTTTCGTCTTTGATGAACTTGCTGCGAAAAGAATAAATGAATTTGCAAGGATTTTTCAGGTAACTTAAATGTATACCTGGACCTCGGAGGTAAACTACACTATGCTGCCGTGCTAAGCCCAAAGGCAGTAACTGATTTTTTATCGAAAATGACATTTTTGTATTTCTAGGTAGGTTTCATTATGTTATAATGCTTCTACAACTGCAAAGACTTTGTAAATATATTCTAGATACCCATTATAATAGTTCTACAACTCTAAGGACTTGGTAAAAATATTCTAAATACCTATAATCTACGTAGAAATACAACAATCTCATTTTCGATAAAAAATCAGTTACCGCCTTTGGGCTTAGCACGGCAGTATGGTCACTATGACATTTAGAGCAACTGTGAAGTAGAGCATTTTGAATGTCATAAAAATCTGATATATCCCTTAAAAAAAGTTTGATATATTCCATACTTGTTCGAAAAACAATGTGACCATATTGTAATGATAGCATATACCTGACCAATTTGCCAAACAATTACCAATTACAAATTAATTAACCAACAAAAAATAAGTGGATTCAAAACAACACTACATGTCTACATAGTGTAGTGTACCTCCGAGGTCCAGATATCGCCTTCTGGCAATGATACCGGGACAACTCAAAAAAACGTGTTTTGAGAAAATCGAGTTGCAAGTTTTTGTCATTTTGCACAGCTATTGTATGCTTTGAGTTATATTCGTTTTTAACTAAAACTATGTTCTTTGTTTCAGTTGATATCAAAGATTGTTTTTCAGTTCATTTTGGCAATCTTTTGACCACTCGAGTTAATAATTAGCAATTAATTGAAAAAATTTTGAATTGTCCCAGTATTGTTGGAAGAATCATTTCAAGATTATGAATATTTTTGTGATCATTGTGGCATACACACTGAGACAATTCAAAAGGTTCACGAAGGATTTTAGCGTTAGCCTACTACTCGCGCCGTGTTTACCTCCTACCACTCTGAATGTAACAGTGGACCTTGCGCTTTCACTCAGAGAGTATTGCACTTAAAAATGTCCCAGTCATCGCGAATTATAGAGCTTAAAATCGGGGTGGCCAAGCTCCTTGATAGCCAGAGCCACTTTTCATAAGTTAAAATTTTTCGCGAGCCGCATTTATTAAAAACGTATTCAAAAAGTATGTAAAGAAGGTATGTACAATGTTTTTTAACAGAACTTTTATTTATTGAAAACAGAAATAAAATTACGAAATATTAAAACTTACATTTTTGTTTATCTTATTCTTCTTCTCGGTGTCCTTTTGCCCAATAAGAGGGTCGAACTTTGCTATCACCTATCCATCTTTTACCCATTTCTTCCACGCCTTCTTCCCATTTCCTTTACCTGTTGCGCTGTTTTCCGTCTCTTGGTTTCGATTTCCTGGATTTGTTCCATCCACCTCTTTCTAGGTCTGCTCCTTCTTCTTTTCCCCTGTATCTTGGTATCTGTCACCTTCTTTACTAGTCTTCTCGTCTAGTTCTCGTTCATTCCAGTTATATGTCCAAACAAATTCAGGTTTCTTTTTTAATTTTTTTTCTCTGTTGGTCCCTGTCTTAGCATGTTTCTAATGTTCTCGTTCCTTTCCCTGTCCAACATTTGTTTTCCTTCTTTTGGTAATTCTTTAAAATTTATTGAATAATTTGTGGTAGCACTTCTCAGTAATTCTTTCAGATTCTGGTTAGTTAATACTGATATGGAATTAAATGGCCCATACAAGTTCGTTATTTATAATATGGAAATAATTCGACAAGTATACTTTTTAAATTAGAGTATGTACTTCGATTTTGGTACACATTTCCAAAATTCGGTAATCGGCGTCGACTTATAGTTTTATTTTCGAGCTTGATCTTCTTTCGTCTCTATGAATTTTAATTCACCAGTCCTATATTGGTAATACATACAAAAATTCACCTTATGGACTATGTACAATTCAAACGAATTCAGAAAAAAAATGAAAGAGACGATTTAAAATATTTTAAGCCTTAAAATGAATTTTGGACTTCGGTCAATATTCCTTCTGGTTTTTTTATTTACTCGTTAAGTTTTTCTAGTTTAATATTGTAACAATTTTTTTTTAAGTCGAGTAAAATGATTAAATATACAAATCGGTCTGGAGTGGGTTGATTACTGACTTTTATGTCGTGCCGCTCTTAATATTCTTTCGCACAGTTTTCGAATTGTTATATCACTCTTAGCTTGGATGGAAATGGAATTTGTTACAAAGTTGCATTTGGTCTTTCATATTTGTTGTCAGTAATTTAAAAGACATTCTGAAACACATATGGAACGATAATAATTTTTTTAAATAATAACACAAAATTGAAAAGGATCTCGGGTACATTTATCGAGAGCCACAAGCAATTCTTGAAAGAGCCGCATGTGGCTCGCGAGCCGCAGTTTGGCCACCCCTGCTCTATATGTTAGTGTAGACATCTCAAAAACGACTAATTTTGAGTTGTCCCAGTATCGTTGCAGGAAAGCGATATGCACTAAGGATTTCTCACAGTTTTCACTGTATTCATTCTCACAACCTTGTTGTTCTTTCTGTTTTGCTAGTATCCTTCCTGTAGACTTCTTCTCTCCATTGCTTCGTCCACTTCATATCTGAAGGATCTTCAGGGTCTGCCTCTCTTCCTTCTTCCTGGCAGGTTCCACTCTGTTATTCTATTTATCCAAAGATTTTGATCTGCTCTTCTGACATGTCCGAACCAGGTTAATATCTGGTTTTTGATGTAGTCTATTATATATCAGTGGTCGTTTGCCAAATATCAGATATGTCCATTTTTGATATTTTTCAGAAGAGCAAATTCAAATTTCCATGACAGCCATAAAATTACAGTTTTTTCGTATATGTCAACTAGTGATGTCTACAGCTTTTCTCCCCTCGAGTTTCGTCCCTTCCTTTTTCCCTCCCTTTTTTGTTTTCTCTTTCGCCCCCGCTGCTCTCTCTTCCGCCTTTATTGTTTTTCTTTTTTTGTCCCATTTGTCTTCCCACGAGTTGGGTCATGCTGATCGGTTTAGTGGGGCAGTGCGCCCTTGCCCCTCCAAGGCTATTTTCCACTCGGGTTCGCCATCTCCCTTCGGCATCGCTTGTAACCCACTATGTTACCCCGGGGCCATCACAGAAAAATCTCTGGAGAATATTCTCGGCAAAAATTGTCTATATTTTCAAAAACCGAAACAAAAATAAAAATTAGATACGGGTCAAATTATTATAATTTAAAAAATATGTAGGTATATTGTTTTTGCCAAATCCATGAACCACTAGCAAGGGTGTTTACAGTGTCAATATTTATTGTTTTGGTGCAATATTAACGTGCATATATTTAGAATGGTGTTCATTTAAGCAGAGGAGAACAAGTTGAGGAAACTGAGTTTGTAGATAATTTAGCAACTTTAAAATATGTTGATGAGTCGGCTGAAATAATGGCAGATTTGGCACTTTATCAGTCTAAGGAGGGATTTTTTGGAAAACCATACGTTGTAAAATAAATTGAAAAACTAGACCCAATCATATGGTGAAAAGGTACATGTTTCGGAACAAAATTAACTAAAATAGCAATTGATATATTAAGCATGCCTTTATCCATCGCAGCTACTGAAAGATGTTTCAATACTTATGGTTTTTTTATCCAATCCTCTAAAAGAAACCGGCTTACTGCTGAACGGGCTCGTAAGGTAACTTTTATTGCTCACAATTTAAAATTGTTTAAGTAGACCAATCCATGACTGAGCTGGCCACTCGTGAAAAACAAAATCCCACTTCTCATCAGCACATTGAAATACAGAATGTAGATGACCAGGATGAACTAATGATATCTATGAACCAATAATTTTTTATCAAAGAAATTTTGTGTTTTCTGTTGTTTTTGTATATTTTTATATACAAAGAACACTGTTGTTTCGTCTCATAATTTTGTATATAATTTCATGATTTTTAATACCCTATTTTTCATCTTTATATTCTTTATATTTTTTATATTCCTAAGTTCGTCTTGGGATTCATTCTCAGAAAATTCTCCATATCAAGAATATTCTCGAGAATATTCACTGATTTTTTATTCTCGAGAATTTTCCAACACTAATGTCAACTCACATAAATAGCTGTATAAACATTAAACTTAAAACCAAATATGATATTTCTAAAACTGTGATTTTATGGACATTGTAGATATTTGAATTTGCTCTTCTGAAAAATATCGAAAGTGGACATATCAGCTTTTGACAAACGGCCACTCATATGAGTTCACTTCCATTCTTCTCTTAATCTCCATGTTATTTATTCTATCTCTTCGTGGTACTCTGCAGTGTCCCCTTAGAAATTCCATCTCTGTTGCTCCTATTTTATTTTTGGTTTTCTTTTATTGGGTCAAAACGGCAAACAGGTGTATGTTCTCAAAAAAATTTTTGATAGTGTGTAAAAAAAGTTTTATTATCAGCTAAGTACTTTCAACTCATAACGTGCCATCATCAGAGCTTCATCCTCTTATAAAACATTCATAGAAGAGCAATTGCTAAATGACACAATAAAATACATAGATACTGGGCAAAAGCCACAGATATCGGGTATAACAACCCCTTAAAATGAATAATTTCACATCTAAATTCTTTTATATATTAAAAAAGACAACATGGCTGAGTCAAACCATTTTGAGCCCACGTGAACAGCTGTTCACGTGGGCTCAAAATGGTTTGACTCAGCCTTGTTGTCTTGTCTTTTTTAATATATAAAAGAATTTAGATGTGTATTTATTCATTTTAAGGAGTTGTTATACCTGATATCTGTGGCTTTTGCCCAGTATCCATGTATTTTATTGTGTCGTTTAGCAATTGCTCTTCTATGAAGGTTTTATAAGAGGATGAAGCTCTGATGATGGCACGTTATGTGTTGAAAGTACTTAGCTGATAATAAAACTTTTTTTGCACACTATCAAAAATTTTTTTGAGAACATACACCTGTTTGCCGTTTTGACCTACTTAGAAGTGTGTACAAGTCTTGCAGTCTTTTCCAATTTCTTTTATTCTATTGTCCAATTTTCACACCCATAAGTGAGGATACTTCTTGTCAATGTATTATATATTCTTCTTTTTTGTTTTTATGCTGTGATGTTCTTATCCCACAGTACTGGATTCAGTTTTCGGATGCAGTCTTTTTTTTGTCCTAGGCTATTTTTTATGTCCTAGGCTATTTTTTATGTCCTCTTCCCATGTTCCTTTGTGTGATATTATGAAACCTAAATACCTTTACTTGTCTGTTCCTGTGATTTATTTACCTTTGTCTATTTCCAGCTGTTTTAGGTACCTACTTCTGTATTCTCCTTTTTTAGGTATTCACTTTTCTTTTGGTTTATTTCCATCCCATTCTTTGTATACTCCTGTTCCAGTTTTCTCATCTTAAAACTGAGGTCATCTTCATCTTGTGCCATCACGATTTGGTTGTCAGTAAAACTTAGGGTATATAGATATTCGTTCCGTACTGGTATACCCATTCCTTCGTATTTTCTTTTCCATGGTTTTAGGGTTTTTTCAGGAATATTTTGAACAGGGTATTAGATGTGGAGCAGCCCTGATGATGGCTGTAGTAGTCCCTTTATCGTCTTAACCCTTAGTCTCCCAGCAGGTTTAGAGTTTTTTTGACAGTTACTTCCCAACGATACTTTTAAGTCCGCCTTATTTTTTTGGCGATAACTTTTTAAAATAAGCAAAAGCGTTTTCCCCAACGGTCCTTTAGAGTAACTACAAATCTTATTGTGTATTTAACATGAAACCATTTTAATGACATTTGAAGTACAGTAAAACCTCGATATAACGGACTAATTGGGGGGACGGGGTGTCCCTTATAGCCGAAAGCCCGTTATATAAAAAAGTTTTGTAGGCAGTTTTGAAGTTTGCTGTTTTTTTATAATTAGAAATGTGTCCGCATTATGCCACAATAAAAATTTTATTGAAATTTTTTGGGGACGTTTTGGGAAATACAGGGACTTTTTTTCATATTTGGCAGGATTTTTTGTCCGTTATATCTGAAGCCCATTAAATAGAGGTCCATTATATCAGGGTTTTACTGTATTAACCCTCGTAAGGTGGTTCGGGGTGTAGCTGCACCCAGACTTTCTTTTTCTCACCTATCTTTTTTAATATTTTTTTTTATTTTTGTCCATTTTGTTATTCGCATTAAATTTAATTAGAAACGTATTCCACCCATTACGACATTTAAAACTCTTGTGCTTCTTTGGAAAAGTGAGTGTGGGGTGCAAATTCACCCCGCACCGGCGTTAACATTTGATATATTAGGTATTTTAGAACAATATCTCAAGTGTGTTCTCGAGAGAATTATGTTACAATTTGACGTTGTATTTGTTTGTTTGAAATAGTAGGGTCAGCTTGGTAATACAATCTGCAAGATTTTACTAGAGCAGGTGCGGCTTCTTGTGTAGGAAAATTTATCACATTTGGAAGCCTTTGTCAGTAACTATCTTAATCAAGTCAGCCAATACACATGTAAGAATTATTTATTGTAGTGGATTCAGTTTATATTTCAGTTTATTCCCAAGTCTTCTTGAGTGTAGTAAGTTGGTTTGTGCAAGTGACTCATCGAATCTTGTAATGATAAGAGATGGATTGTTTCTGATGTTCCACCTGGAGCTCACAAAGCTACAGGACAAGGTCAGTGTTACTTAAGCCAGATAAGAAAAGACCGAAAGTCCCAGCATTGTATTGTGTGTAAAAAAAACTTTGTGTTGTTCACTCTGTGAAAAACTTCATGTGTTTGTCTTGCAACGATAATTAATTTTTTAAGAAGAAATAAGTACTTTCTTTGTAAAATTATGTTTCATATTATAACAAACAAGTTCTAATTATTTTTCAAATCAATTTCCCGTACATATAAAAAAATCGTTATACGGATGGGGTGCAAATGCACCCCTCACTCTTGTTTACGTAAGAATCTAGGCACCATCTTACGAGGGTTAAACATCAGCTGATAACTAATAAATGATATTTAACAGAACATTCTCAAATTAGATCTACTTCAATACTTGGGATTTAAGGTTACCAAAATGTGGTGGTACTTAAAAGTACCGTGGGGAAGCTAGTTAACTGGACTGCATATTTTGTTGCCCATTTTGATAGCTACTTTGTTATTCTTGTAGAGTGCTTTTACTGTGTTTATTAATATTTGTGGAACTTTGATGTCTTCCATTTCTTCTCATAGCTTGGTTTTAGCTGAGTCATATGCCTTCTTAAGATCTACAAAAGCTAGATGAAAGAATCTATTTTTGGCTATTCTTTTTTCTTTGTTCGACCATGTAAATGTGATCTAAGCATGCTTTCCCTGCTGTGAAACCTGACTGATCTTCTCCGATTTTATCCTGTAGGTATATTTACTTCTAATTTTTTCCTTTATGGTCTTGCCATACAGTCTGCCTATAGACGATATAATTCTGATTCCTCAACAGTTTTTTCTATTTCCTTTCTTATACAGGGTGTCTGCGTAACTTGGAACCATATGGGAAACTTTTTTAATATCAATTTTACGGAAAAAAGCCATTCTTTATAAGCATAGTCTAAAACCTAAGATGCAATCATCAGATATCAAATTTTGTCAACAGTATACGAGGTATGTCAAAAAATATGAATTTGGCTCAATAGCAAACTACCTGTATATTTCAAAATATCAAAAAATTTTATTATGAAAAGTTATTTGTAATTAAAAACCATATTCAAATATGCAACAACAGCCTTCTGCTTGAAAAAAAAAATTTCTGAAATTTTCCTAAATTACCGATTCCGAACATCATTTTTATTTATTAGACATGTAATAACTCTTTTATTAATAACTTTAGGAAAAAAAGTTATTCTTCATAAAAATCTGTGCATGGTCTAAACCTCAAGATGCAACCATCAGTTATCCAAGTTTGTTAATTTTATACCAGGTGTGTCAAATATGAATTCTAGAATTCTTTCTAAATTCATATTATTCGACACACCTCGTATAAAATTAACAAACTTGGATAACTGATGGTTGCATCTTGGGGTTTAGACCATGCACAGATTTTTATGAAGAATAACTTTTTTTCCTAAAATTATTAATAAAAGAGTTATTACGTGTCTAATAAATAAAAATGATGTTCGGAATCGGTAATTTAGGAAAATTTCAGAAATTTTTGTTTTCAAGTAGAAGGCTGTTATTGCATATTTGAATATGGTTTTTAATTACAAATAAATTTTCATAATAAAATTGTTTGATATTTTGAAATATAAAGGTATGTAGTTTGCTCTTGAGCGAAATTCATATTTTTTGACATACCTCGTATACTGTTGACAAAATTTGATATCTGATGATTGCATCTTAGGATTTAGACTATGCAGAGCACTTTATAAAGAATGACTTTTTTTCGTAAAATTGATATTAAAAAAGTTTCCCATATGGTTCCAAGTTACGCAGACACCCTGTATATTGGTGTCATATTAAAGATATGCCATATTATGCTTGAGGAGATTCTGTCGGTAAGTCTTCTCCATTCAGTGCTCTCTCAAACATTTTGTGTATTAAATCCAAGTATCCAAGTAATCCAATTAAATACAAGTAAAGTAAAACGCATTAAATCCAAAGATGCAATGATATATAAGATAAAATATGTGTTATTTATATTTTCAGGTAGATGAGAATGAAGTATGCAAGTGGATGTCACAGAAGATATTTTTAATGTCTGCCAATATGCAGAACATTAAAAAATGTAAAAAAATTTTGCAGGGTATGTAAATTTTTGTACTACTGTTTTGAATAGTATCTGAATTTTTCTATTGTAATTTTTCAAATATTTTAGCGTCTGGTGTTACTTTAGAAGAAATTATTAATGATCTTTGGGTATTACGTTATAATGCTACTACAGTCGAAGAAAGAATTAGAATGGCTAAGGAAAATAATGTTGATACTATTAAAACATGGATGGTTAGAGCTCAGCGTGAAATATTTGATAAGTATGTTTATTTATTTATTTTTTCTATTATTTATTTATTGTTTATTTTATTTATTTATATATTTATTTATTTTTCCCAATGGAGTAGGGAGTATAGATTATTTAAATATTATCTCCATTTATGTAATCATATTATCTTCATCATCATTTAAAACTCTGTAAAATAACTATTAAAATTAGTGTAAAAGTCTCTTTCTTGTAAGCTAAGTTTAATTTTTTGTATAATATGTAATTAGACATTTTTGACTATTGAATATTTGTTCTGAAATGAACGTTGTTGTTAAAAGATTTCTAGGTAGATAATTTGTAAAAATCGATTTAGTGAATGCCAAATGTTTCAAAGGTTAAGTAATACAAGCAAGAAATAGAATATTCAGGCCCGGTCTTTTCACCTCCCAATAACTATTTATTGGGAAGTTTATCCGGCAGATTTCATGTAAATCTGTCAAATAAACCTCCGAATAACTTTTATTCGGAGGTGAAAAGACCGGGCCTTAGTCAAATTAAAATCAACCTTGAGGTACAATGCTTATAACAATAAACAGAAAAAATCTTCTGGAAGCAATAAAACAGCATTTATTATCTAAACTTTATTCTCAACTGAAGAGCCATATTATTGGCCCACCGAGAGAAATAAAATCCCATACTTATAATAATATGTTCCGCCCTCGCGGAGTTTTTACTGAAGATTTTACTTAGTTACGTTATGACCTACTATTCCCAAATTATTGTGCACTATCTCATTCATGAGTGTCACAAAAGAAATAATAAAAACCACGACTTTGATCCCTGATAACTACCCCCGTCCCCCGCTCTGGTTTCCGCCCGTGTGGGAAAGTCATGTACACAACTAATTCAACATATTCCCGTATAGTTTGTCCATATTACATATCACGAGCAAAATCCGCTTCTATCTCTCCGACTTATACATCAATATCAGTTATATAGTCTTTGCATCTTTCTCTCGTTAAAAGCTGTGATTACCACAACATCTACATACAGTAATCCTTCTAACTTATGTTAGTTGTGTTGAGTAATATTGTTTTTAAGTTGTTTGTTTGTTCTTTTTATATTTTTAAATAGTTTGTCAAGATCCTGACCTGGAAGTTAACCAGTACAGTAGCTAAATATCGTCTCTTAAATTAAGTAAACTTTACGTTAGATATACCCGTTGAAAATTTACAAGAGTGAGTTGGTGAAGTTCCTGAGTAGAAGTTGCATCAGAGGCTCTGTAAGTCATATTACATTACATCAATCATCAGTAATAACAAGAATAACCATTTAATAACACAAGAATAACCTTAAATTATTTCAATTTCAAACAAGAATTTGTGTTCTTTGTGTTCATCTTTTTGTTTTTTACACCGGTTAATTGGCTTGTTATTGTCTTAATACAGGACCGTAATCAGATCAAATGACTTATTTCAATATTTATTTAAATGGATAACATCAATTCCGAATTAGCTCAAGAAATGAGCTCTATTCCACCACCAACACCTATAAAAACCCAGTACTCCTTCTAATGCTAGTTTTCCATCCAGAAAGCAATCTGTTGTATTCAGTTTATTGGAAAATGTAAAACTTGAAGATTACCTTATATCACTTGGATCAGTTATATCTCCAAAAGATATTCTATTCATCTCACGTATATCTAATAACAGAATTTGTATTTATTTATCTAAAAAAGAATTAGTGGACAAATTTATCAATATTCATCAAGGAAAAATCAGAGTTAACAATCAAATAATACAAGGAAGAAGATTAATTACTCCTAGTGAACGACTAATATTATCCAATGTATCCCCATCAATTCCACATACTATTCTAGAAACAGAACTACAGAAACTAGGTGTTAAAATTATGTCTCCCATATCATTCCTTAGAATTGGCACATCTCGTCCTGAATTTCAACACATACTAAGTTTCCGCAGACAGGTATATATTACACCTTTAGTCGACTTAATACTTCCTGGGTCCTTATTAATTTGTAATGACAATACAACCAATAGAATTTTTATGTCTTTAGACCAACATTCATGTTATATTTGTAAAAATATTGATCATGTAGCCTCAAACTGTCCTCAAAAAAATAATAACTCCAGTTCAGTAATAAATAACACGGTAACTACAGCAGACACTATATCTGACGTTACATTACATTCAGCACAAATCCATTCTGAATCGAATCAATTTGTAGAAGATAGTCAATCTAAACAACACAAAAATAAAGACTTTAATTTAACAGACAAATGCGACACACCAAAGCCAGAAACCGAGAACCCGCCCACAAATAAAGATATAAACGTTAGTGAACCAGGACCAGAAATCAATGAATCATCGTTTACTTCACAAATTAACGAAGAGTCGACGCTACAAATACAGAGCAAAAGATCTTTTTCCGAAACAGTAACACCACCTGATACTCCTGAATGCTTTAAACAACCTACTACAGATACACGTTCAAAAAAAAAGAAAACTACCCAAACAAGAGATACTATCGATATAAAGAAACAGATGGAACCAACTAAAACATTTTTTGAAGACGAAAAAAATCACACTGTTCTTAATTATCAAGAAACGATTCACTTCTGTGAAAACGCATATGGTTCAGCTGACACATTGAGTGTTGCTCAAACTTTCACAAAAGATATTGAGGGATTACTAGAATTATTAGACAACATCTATCCTTTGTTCGATAAAAAAATCATGAAAACACGTTGTACAAAAATTAAACGTAAAATATCTAAACAGTTGGATGTATTATATTCCTCCTCCGAAATAGATAGCGATCAAGTACAAGAATAAAAATTAACATATACGTATAACAAAATGTCAATACTACAGTGGAACATAAACGGTTATTACACACAACTAGAAATACTTAAATTATTAATTGCTAAACACTTACCGTCAATTATATGTCTCCAAGAGACTAACTTTACTGAACAAAAATTAGCAAAATTAAACGCATTTAAAGGTTATCATAAAAACCGACATGATTCTAAAAAAGCTAGTGGAGGAGTTTCCATTTACGTAAATAACTCATTGGAATCTGAGCAAATACCTTTAAATACCAACTTTGAAGCAGTAGCAGTAAGCATAAAAACTCTCAAAATTATTAATATCTGCAACATTTATTTTCCACCAAATACTGATATAAGTATAAAAGAAATAACTCATATTATAGATCAAATTACATCGCCTAAGATTGTAGTGGGAGATTTAAATGGGCACAATCCACTTTGGGGATCTAACAGGTATAACAAAATAGGACACATAATAGAAACTGTCATTAATAACACCAATATTACTCTGCTTAACGATGGATCCCCAACAAGATTTGATTCTTTTACTGGAAACACTTCATGTACCGACTTATCTCTTGCAGATCCTTCTTTAGTACAAAACATAACTTGGGAAGCTAGTGCACAACTCTATGGGAGTGATCATTTTCCCATATTTATACATTTCGAAGATAAACAAGAAATTCAACCGTACACTAGATGGAATATAGAAATAGAGGATTGGTCACCATATACAAAGTTTGTGGAGAATCAACTGGATTCTTTTTCAGATCCGTCTCCTAATGATAATATAAACGACGGTAAATAAATTTTCCTCCGTCATACTTACCGCGGCAGATCATTTCATCGGAAAAAAGAAAATAGTAAGAAATCGCATAGGAGTACCGTGGTGGAATAATCACTGTCAAGATTCTATAAAGAAGACTCACAGGGCTTTCAATAGATATAAAAAACACAAGAAAATCTCCTGGAATATAAGAAGTTAAGAGCCATAAGTAGAAAAGTGGTAAAAGAAGCAAAAAAGGAATCATGGAAAAAAATTTTATCAACAATAAACAGTTCTACCCCGGCAGCAATAGTGTGGAAACAAATTAACAAAATTTCGGGACGTCACACAAACTCTTCAATAAGATATTTAGAATATAATAACAAAGTTAATACATCTAGACCTCAGATAGCTAATGCATTAGCCTCATCATATGAATCATATTCAAGTAATGAAAATTATTCTCAAGAGTTTTTACAGTTTAAGACTAAAGAAGAATTAGTAGAATTTAGTCATAATGAAACCGATAGCCTGCCAATAAATTCACCAATACTAGAAGAGGAGTTAACTGAATCTATAAATTCTATTAAAAACTCAAGTCCTGATCCAGATGATATTCCTATCATTTTCCTTAAAAAGTTGCCTAGAAATGGAACTGCCTACTTACTAAAGATATATAACAAAATATGGCTTGAAGGAGTGTTTCCAAACACTTGGAATAATGTTTACACAATACCTATCCTTAAACCTGGTAAACCACGTTCAGACCCAAACTCCTACCGGCCGGTATCTTTAGGATGTGCAATGAGCAAAGTACTCGAGAAATTAATCAACCAACGCCTTATTTGGATACTCGAGCAAAGATCTGTTCTATCTAACAAACAAAGTGGATTTCGTAAAGATAGATCAACCCTAGACAACTTAGTTGACCTCGAGTCCGAAATACACGAAGCTCTAGCAAATAATCTAAGCTGCATAGCGGTATTTTTTGATATAACCAGAGCATTTGATACAGTGTGGCGCCATGGTATAATTAAAACTTTACAGGAATTAGGTATACAAGGAAATATTCTAAATTTTATCACTAATTTTTTAAAAAACCAAGCTTCCAAGTAAAAGTAGATGATTTTATTTCTAACAAAAGAATACAGGTAAATGGTACCCCCCAAGGATCATCGATTAGTGTTACTCTTTTTCTTGTTGCTATAAATAGCATTAGGGAAAATGATGCTCCACCAGTAAAGAGTAGACTATACGCAGATGACCTCATAATTTATTGTAAAGGAAGAAACATAGAACTAATTAAACAAACTTTACAAGATGCTATTTTGAAATTAGAAAAATGGTCAATTAAATCGGGAATGAAATTTAGTGCCAATAAAAGTAAATGTATTCATTTCACCAGTAAACGCAATGTTAGTAGTCCCGAACTTTCAATCTTTAATCAAAAAATAGATTATGTTGACTGTATCAAATTCCTTGGAGTAAATTTTGATAATCATTTAAATTTTAAGCAACATATTTATCATCTTAAAAAATCTTGCCAACAATATTTGAACATAATGAGGGTCCTAGCTACTAAAAATTGGGGATCTGATCAAGATATCCTATTGACAGTATATAAAAGCCTTATTAGATCTAAAGTCGATTATGGCTCAATAGTGTATGGATCTACCAGTCAATCACTTTAAAAAGAGTTACAAACAATCCAAAATGCTGCTGTAAGAATAGCCTTAGGAGCTTTTTGTACTACACCCACAGATAGCTTACTATGTTTAGCAGGAGAAATGCCTCTGGAATTAAGAAGACAATACCTGAGTCTAGCATATGCCGCAAATGTGTCAGCAAATAATGAAAATCCCGTCAGAGATAATGCCTTTGCATCTCGTTTTCACCAAACATACCTTCAAAAGAAAAGATCTAAACCCCCTTTCTATGAAAGACTTAACAGATACATGACCAGTAATAATATTGTCTTCCCTACGTTATACCAAACCAACCTCTTTACCACTCCTCCTTGGATTGTCAGAAAACCCTTTTTAGATATGAGTTTAACAAAGACTAGTAATCAACTGAATGCATCCTCTATGGTTAAACAATTTTACAGTAACATTGATAAGTGTCAGAATTATCAACATATATAATATACTGATGCATCCAAATCAGAAAAAGGAGTTGGATGTGCTTTCGTACACAATGACTATACTGCTTCATACAAAATCTCGAATTTTAGCACAATATACACAGGAGAACTATTCGCAATCTACAAAGCATTAAAATATACTATAAATGCTAACATAGACAGATGCCTAATAATGACAGATTCTTTAAGTTCTATTAGCAGCTTAGGCACCATTTACCCAATCCATCCTTTGTTGCGATTGATAAAGAACCATTTATACCAACTTCAGCAAAAGAATGCCATAGTAAAGTTTATGTGGATTCCATCGCATATAGGTATACATGGTAATGAAAGAGTAGATGCTGTAGCCAAATCTTCAGTTAACAACGAAGAGTTAACAGACACTACATACAAGAAAGATTTTCATCACGGGATAAACTACACACTAAGTGAACGGTGGCTTCAAACCTGGAACCAGTCTCAACAAAAGTTGCGGGACATAAAAACAACAGTTACAAGATGGAAGAGTAAGTGTACCAACAGGAAAGAGCAGAATATATTAAATAGACTGAGATTAGGACATACACGTCTAACACATGAATACCATATTACTGGAAGTGTTAATCCAATGTGCGGTAACAGCTTAAGTGTAAAACATGTATTCCTTGAATGCTCGGCATATGCAAATAACCAGAAAAAGTGTAAACTACCGATAACGCTACGTGAGTGTTTCGAAGAGGACTGTGACTTTTCGTCAGTTTTAAGTTTTTTGAAATCAATAGGGATCTACAACCAAATATAAACATCAACACTGTAAAAATCAATGTATATGAAAATCCATGTATATGTATCTATCTATATATCAACAAATTGTAAACATAAACTTTGTAATACCGAGCGGCGCTAATAACCATATAGGTTGATGCGTCTTAAATTTAAATAAAAAAAAATAGTTTGTCAATAATGATTAGGAAGAAGAGTGAGTTTTTGTTAAAATATAAAAATCACTACCAACTACAATAGAGGTACTAAGATTACTCTTTAGAGCATAATCCAGTTATAATATAAAATTAATTATAATATAAAAATAGTCCAGTTTAATATACTTTAGTTGTGCATTTTACGTAAAGTTTCTTCTTAAAGTGTCCTCAATGGAGGTTGGCTACTACAATTAAGGCCCTCAGAGGAACAGTGGCCTAAGCCACAAATTGAGCGTTTTTAGATTAATATATGAATGAAAGCAGCAACATTAGATCTTCGGATTAACCGGGGCCTACACAACCTACCTCTGTATTTGGTTAGATGGCGCTACATAACTTCTTGTTGTCTTAACAAATATATTGAAAATACGAATACAAAGATTGCATTTAACCCAAAAATTGGTTTTTGGGCTTAGGCAACTGTTGGTCTGATTCTCAATTTAGTCCTGTTCATTGTTGGATGTTTCTTAGCCACGCCTCTCTTTCCCTTGATCGTTCCTTTCACTATTAGTTTATAGCAAAACACATAATATATCAGTTTAACATTTGTTTAACTCTTTCTCTTTTAGTTATGTCAGAAGACGATCCGATAATAAAGAAATTTTAGGAGAGAAAGCATCTTTAGCAGAATACTTATCCGAAAAGTTGGAATGTTCGCAAGAGGTGTCGAAGTACCTAATTTTAAAACAACCCGCCCTGCAGAAGAAAAGTTTAAAGAAAATGAACGATATTATAGATTTTTTATTACAGAAAGGTTTTAAACCTATTCATATTTGTAGGACACCCAAAATATTATTACACAGCGTAAATACAATTAAAAAAAGACTTCAAGAAATAGAAGCAAACAATGTACAATTAGATTCATTGGTAATTCTTACTAAAAGTCAAAGACAGTATGCTCATGTTCTCGATTCTATGAAATCTACTAAAACTAAATTAAAAAATTAACTTTTGTTGTATTGTTTATTTGTGAAACGCTTTTTTAGTAATCCTAGCCCTATCCTTATTTTACCAATATTGGGTTATTGTACCAATCCACAAAAAAGGAAACAAAAGGCAATGTACTATCTACCGGGGAATAACACTCCTAAAATACCACCTACAAAATCCTTGCGAACATCCTGCTAGAAAGAACCAAAACATACGCAGAAGAAATTGTTGAGGACTGTCAGTGCGGATTTAGACCGGGCCGCTCTACTATTGACCAGATATTTACAATAAAACAGATAATAGAAAATGCTGGGAGTTTGATCGTGAGCTTCATCAGATGTTCATAGATTTTAAACAAGCATTTGATAGAGTATGCAGGGCTAGACTATGGACAGCGATGAAGGAACTTAGCTTTCCAAAAAACTAGTGAGTTTGATACAGATGTGTATGGAACGCAGGGGCGTAACAGAGGCCCCCGCAGCGTGAAGCTTGCGGGGGGCCCAATATATCGGGGGCCCCATCTTGTCGTCTAATATATGTAAAAATGTGTTATTGACATATTATTTTACGCATGCATACGCAACGTTTTTAAGCAGTGTCTGGAAATCTTCAAAAACTTCCCTCGATTCGATTTACCAAAGAATGCAGAAAAACGTCCAACCAAAATCGCTTACTATAAAAACGTTTTCGGTGACTAGGTGGACATCCAGATTTCAAACTCTGCTTGGTGTAAAGCAGAACAACATGGAAATTTTAAAAACAATGTCTAAAATAATATTAACTACCACAGATCGTGAGGAGAGAATGACAACTAATAATTAAAAAAGTAAAATGGAACAGTTTGAATATGTCTTCGCATCTATTTTACAAAATAGTAGTACTTTTACATAACTCTAAAGAATTTTTGTCAAATCTTTAGGCAAAACGATACGTCATTTTGCAAGAATCCAAAGATTTTGCTACTAATTGTGACTTTCCCTGTACTTTTAAAACCAAAAGGTTTGGTAGAGTTAAGAAATAATTGATGAATTTTTACATAATCAATGCATCTCAAACCCTGAAGAAATATAATATAATAATATTATAGAGTAGGCGTTTTTTCGGAAATCTCGATGTAGTCATTGAACAAATTCAAGCCGGATTTATAAATATGTACAAAGTGAACAACGATTTTAAAGTCTTACATCAAATCGGATTCAGAAGTTTTTGCAGGAGCCAGTAAAATAGTTGCTGCGTACCCGTCAGATTTAAGTAATGAGTTTTTTGGAGTAACTGAAATTTGTTAGAAAATCATTAAGGACACAGTTGGAATCAGCGAACTCAATTATTTATGATGCAGCCAAAATTATTCTTATAGATTTTGATTGCACTGGTGCTTGCATCTTGCGTACCAGAAGTGTGTCATGCGTACACCTTGTTTTCAACTTTACTTGTTATGACCGCTAGTTCAAAGAGATATATTTCTAAACTTAAATTAATAAAACCATATCTTCGTAGTACAATGTCAGAAGCACGGTTGTCTTCTCTAGCGCTTATAAGTATTGAAAACGAAGTTGCCCATCAGATAGATATTAATAAAATAATTGTAGATATATTCGCTGATAGTAGTGCACAAAATAAGTTGTTCATCTCATAGAAAAATACTGTGTAATAATTTAAAGAGTGTAGGCGCAAAATTTCGGACTAATGCTTTTTAAATGCATTCATTTTTTTAATCCTGAGAAAACTAATACAATTTTTGAGAAGTTTAAACGCAAAAAGAAAGATTGCATTATTACCGAGGGCTGAAAGTTACTTAGAATAAACAAAAAGTTTCTTTTGAATGGGATATTTGAAATTAAAAATCATACTAAACATTCTCTTTTTTTTCACCTCTGTAACTTATTAAATTAAACATTATAGAAGTTTTCAGGGTTCATATGTAATCATTCATTCTGCGTTCAAATTTTTCAAAAATACGTACTAGTTTTCTCAGGATTCGAAAAAAATGAATATAAAAAGCATTGTCACGAAATTTTGCGCCTACGCTCTCAATTTTTGTTCTATTTTATTCTATACCAATAAAGATCAAAAATATAAGTTTTTATAAACAGTGCATAAATACACTAACACATATACGTTTTTGTTACACAAGTCGCATTTAGTAATTTTTTAAAGGGGGCCCCATTTCCTATTCTGCGGGGGGGCCCGACGGAGTTTGTTACGCCACTGATGGAACGGTTACGATGTAAGATGAGAGTTGGACAACAATACTCGGAGACTTTCGAAATTAACAATGGACTATAACGGAGATGCGCTTTCACCACAACTCTTCAACCTAGCTCTGGAACATTTAATCAGAAGTGCAAGAATCGAAAAACCGACTACAGTATTAGATCGAGAAAGTACTGTTGGCATTTGCAGACAATATCGATTTAACAGGAAACACCAGATTAAGGATGAAGGAGACTTTCGTCCGGTTCGAGAAGGAAGCAGAGAAGATGGGGCTCCAGATCAATGAAACTGAAACGAAATATATGTATATGAGCCGCAATAACCAAAGCAGAGACAGAATAGATCAGAACATCACCATCGATGAATTTATATAACTTTGAGCGCGTTAGAGAATTTAAGTATTTTAAGGAACAACGATAACTGAAGAAAATAACGGATCACAAGAAATAAACAATAGGATACAAGCCAGCGACAAATGTCTTTATGCCCTTCAAAACCCTATAAAATCGAAACAACTAACAAGACGTACAAAGTAGATACAAAGATACAAGTATATAATACGACCCGTTGTGATGTACGGAAGCGAATCGTGGACGATAACAAAGGCAAACGAAGAGAGACTATGTGTTTGGGAAAGAAAAATCCTAATGAAGATCTTTGGGCCTGTGCTTGATGAAGCAAGCAGGGTAATATAGAATAAGAACTAACAAAGAGCTCGAAGAACTTTACCCAGACGCCAACATAATAAAAGAAATAAAGCCCAGAACACTTCAATGGGCCGGACATCTCAGAAGACATTCTGACCAAAGCAGCAGTCAGTCTAGTATGGGAGGAAGTCCCAACTAGAAGAAGAGCACGCGGATGCCCTCGACTCCGGTGGTAAGATAATATAGCAGGAGACCTGAAAGCTATGGGCGTGAAGAATTGGACAGCCACGGAGTAAGTAAGTAGCTATATCCTTGTCTTTAAGTTGCATTTCTACATAAATTGCGATAATATTGGGAATTCTGGAGAGGGAAATTTTAAATAATACGAACAAAAAAAGAAAATGTAAAGAAAAATCAATGACAAAATATGAAATTCCAAAGGTTAAAAAAGAGGGCAAGTTCCAAAATATAATAGGTGAGTACGGCCTGGGAAAACGAAATGAAAAAGGAGAAAAACTGTTAAAGTTTTGTCAACAATAAAATATGATAGCAACAAATACTTAGTTTAAGTTACCTCCATTGAACACAAAAGACATAATAATACGGCATCAAATAGAGTACATTTTAATTACACGGTGCCAGAATATATCCCAGTACTGATTCAAACCCCAAACATAATCCAGTAGCAGCTAATATTCGCACAAGAATTAATGTGATAAAAAATTCAAAGCTGAGGACCATACTTAACATTTTTTTTATTAACCCTACTTTTATTACAATCTCAACTTAAATGTTTAGGTAGATAAATATAGACAATAACTAATATGACTGACAATCCAAGTCTTATGACATGCAGGGAGGCATCCAGTATATGCACCCCTTTTTTAACCCTAGTCTTAAATATTGCGACTATGTTCATGCACCTTTAGTAGGTATTTATCAATTAGTTCTAACGAAACTTCGTTTTAACCTTCGAACTGTATGCGGTTCGGTTAACTGCGAATGTTGCTATTTAGCAGCAGATTAATCATTTGCGTCTTGCTCATGTTGGTTTTTAGTGAGACCTCCAATAAGATATAATTTGAGCTTAGTGTGTTCTAAAAGTATTGTGAATAACTTTGGAGAGATGGCTTGCCGTACCCCTCGCTATACACAGAATTTGTTTCTTGTTCGGGTAGTCCTACTAGCCGTAATATTTTGGTAGATATCTTGGATTGTGTTAGTGTAGCGATGGCCCATTCGACAATCTATCAATGATGTTACCATTTTCAGCTAGCTTATAGTATCAAATGCTTTCTGGTAATACTGTATCCCGATTAAAGCTTATTATTTAGGCTGATAGAAGTCTAACTTAGCCTCCAGTCTTTTTTTTTTTGGTATGTTATGTTTTCTTTCTTGTGCAATAAAGCAATTACTGCTTTGTTCTATTGATAAGGGTTTTTTCCTTAGTCGATGCTTTCGCTGAACAGTTTGGCCAAAGCCTGTATGCTTCTATTTTCACCTACCTTGATCAAGCCTTGGTCGCCTCGATCACTATATTTTCACCTATCATTGTTTAATCGCCTCGATCACTACTCCATCATTGTCCAGAGATTTGTAATTTTTCATTACTGAAAGTGTCGTTTTAACTTCATAATATGGTGTTCTTCTTCTTATCTTAGCCTCTATCGTCCATTTATAGACATAGGCCTCCAAACTCCTTCCATCGATCCCTATCCTGACCAACATACATACTTCCAATTTGTTCCGGCTCTTGTTTTAATGTCATCTTTCCATCACATCTGTGGTTTTCCACTTGATCGTCTACCCTCATAAGCAGGTCTCCACCAATGTTGTATTGTGGCATTGCAACGTTAGTCTTTTTGTCTAGTAGTGTGGCCTGCGAAGATCTATTTGAGTTTGCAATTTTTATCGTAATATCCTCGACTTATGTTTTAAATCTTACCCAGTCGTTCCTTTTTTTATCTGACAGTCATATACCTAACAATGCCCTTTCTGTTGTGGCTAGTTTATTCATATTGGCCTTGGTTAGGGTCCATTTTTGACATCCATGTCATGATAGGAAGGTTACACACACTGGTTAACACTGTGCTTCTCAAGTATTGAGGTACTTTGTGGTTCTTAAGTATCCAACTAAGTTTACCAAATCCTGCCCATGTAAGTCTTGCTCTTCGAGTGCTTTCCGTACTTTGGTTCTCTTTGTTAAGTTTCAGAATTTGGCCGAAGTATACTTATGTATATAATATAATATATTCATGGACTTGTTCTATCTCTTTGCCATTTATAGTTATACGTCGGTGGCGCCCAAAATCCTGACGGCCAAAACACCGGCAAGCCAGAATTCCGACACGCCAAAATCCCGACAGGCCAAAATCCCGACATGCAACAATCCTCGCATAAGTAAAAATTCCGACCACTACATTTTGAATATTTATTGTTTTCTTTTCAAATTCAATACCAAATCATATTATAGAGCATTGAAATTGAAAAATTAATTACTTCCTAATAAGTACGGTACTAATAATTATGATGTATTTTAAAAGAAAAAATATTAAACACTTCATTTTATAATATAAAAGCTATACTTACTGAAATGGAAGGTTGTAAGTGACATGATAATATCTATTATATGAAAGTAAACTTGAATTCAGGATTTGATGATACATATATTATTGGACAATATATTGAGAAAAAAAAATAATTTAATTCATATACCCATGTTAGAAATTTTATTTAGAAAATTAGTTCATATTAAATGGTAAATACTTTAATAACAAAAAATAAAAAAAGATGGCCATAAACAAAACAAAAAACAAGAAATACATGTAATTAAAAAGAAACTTATCAAACCTGTCGGGATTTTGGCCTGTCGGGATTTTGGCCGTCGGGATTGTGGCTATCGGGATTTTGGGGTAGACCCTTAAACGACGTATTGGGAGTTGTCTGCGAGTTGCTCTATCATAATTTGTAGTTCCTTGAATGTGCTCGCTGTAATCACGATGTCGTCAGCGAATCTGAGGTGTCCTACTTGTTGCTATTAACATTAATACCATATCGATGACTTAGTGTGAAAACCTCGTATCTCATTAAATTACAATTTTACAGGAGAGGCAAAAAACTGATTTTCTGCATAATATAAGCTAAAAACAAAAATTACGTTACTTATTTTTAATTCGAGCACATTGAGACCAATATGTGATATTGGCACAGAGCTAAAAGTGTTAAATGTTGCTATTAAATTGGAAATTCAAATATTAACTATGAAAATCACGTAAATATCCTTGCAGTATATAGAGCCTTTGCCCAAGTTACTATGATAACCTCGTATATCTTGATATACGTGTTTTTCATCTCAAATGAGGTTGTGTTTATTATTATTTACGAGGTTTTCATTTTTCATAGCTTATTGCACACCTCCAAATACTAGGTCGATACAATACAAATCTTTTGATTTAAGGTTCATAAAATGTACCTATATGCCGGACTACCTTTTGTTGTTCACAAAAAAAAACATTTCTGCAAGTCGAATCTCTCAAACAAACACTCCAAATTAAGTACCAAATTAATTACCACAGAAAGAACCCAGTACCTTCTGCTCTCTCACATATACTGGCAAAATAACAACAAAAATAGCCAGATACATAAAAAAGAAAGGAATAACACCAGCTTTCAGAACTAACAACAACTTAAGCAAACATATTAAAAACAATAAAAGCCGAAAGAGAAAGCAACTACAGAGTGGTGTGTACAAACTAACTTGTGGTGACTGTCCGAAAACTTACATCGGTCAAACTGGCAGAACTTTTGACAAACGGATAGCAGAACACAAAAGGGCTTTCAACAATAGAAAAACAGACACTTCTACATACGCACTTCACCTTCTAGATCATAATCATTCTTTCAATGAAGAGTTTCAAATTCTACATATTCGAAATAAAGGCCTTAAGCTATCACTTTTAGAATCAATGGAAATTAATAAATTGAAAAATACAGATATAATTCTGAATGACCAACTCGAGACAAACAGCTCCCCACTCCTCAACCTCTTCAGTTAAAGACTTAAAAAGGCAAACACATTGTAGAATATATCACTTGAGAAAGGCACTTTGCCGAAACAGCTGTAGTAATAACATAGTTGTAATAAATTTTGTGGAAGTATAGAAAAACGTTTTTCATTGTTTTATTGTGAGAAGTACCAAATTCTTGGTTATAAATAATACGTGGTATTCACACTAAATCAAGAGAGAAATTGATATACGTGGTTTCTTTTTTTGGCTGTAGAAAATAGTCTAGTGTATTTGGAATTTTTTTAACAGTTGTAAATCGTGAGATACAAGGTTTTCAAACTAAAACCACCAAAATGTCATTTTCGAAAAAAAAAAATGAGATACGAGGTTTTCACACTAAGCCATCGATATGTTGATCAATTTGTAGTTTTGAAGATATCTTCCAGGGCTACATTAAAATTTTTTAGTGATAATACATCTCCATGTCTAACTCCTCTCTTAACGGGGATGAGATTTGTATTTTCGTTCAGTTGTACCATCATAGGGTGTCCCAAAAGTAGCGGAACGGTCGAATATTTCTTGAACTAAACGTCGGCGTCGTATTGAAAAACTAAAAAATACGTGTTCAATAATTTTCAAAAATCTATCGAATGACCCCCCACTCCACCCCCTAGAGGTGGGGTGGGGAGTAACTTTCAAATCTTAAATAGACACCCCCAGTTTTTATTTTAGATTTGGATTCCTTACAAAAATAAGGAACTTTTATTCGAGACATTTTTTTGAGCTGTGGATAGATGGCGCTATAATCGGAAAAAACCATTTATCCTGATACCATAGGTAAATTATAGAAACAGTCTAACATCTAGAGAAATACACTTCCAAATGAAAAACCAAAAATACCTGTTTAATACTTTTCAAAAACCTATCGAATGACACTAAACACGACCCCCCACTGTACACCCTGAAGGTGGGGTGGGGGGTTACCCTAAAATATTAAAAAGCAACCCCCATTTTTTATTACAAATTTGGATTTGTCATTAACAATTGTGTGGTCGGCGGACAAAAGCAGACAAGTCAAAATTTGAGTTTTTTCAGGGAGCGAAAAAAACTATTTTAAAATTAAACGTGTGTAGGACGCTTCACCTGTGGTAAAAGGACCTGGTGAATATCTCCTGTCCTTCACACAAGAGGGGAACCAGCTTCTTTAGTGGTTGATATAATTAGACTCTGATATTCTTTGTCGAGTCGAAGCAAGGTGTAAATCGGTGTTGAAATGATTAAAATACGTGTGGGATAATTAGTTTATTTAACACAATCACTGTTATTTACAAGTATCGTACAAAATATTTATTATTGTGTTTACTACAACAAAAAGCATACATAAATTTGCTATGTACAATTGACAGTAAAGTGAACCGCGATTTAAGAGTGAAATATGTGATTATTAACGAGTGAAAGAATTAATTCGCGTGAAAAACCGTGTAATGTGATAGGAAATGCGAGACGTGAATACTTTCAGAGTTGAGCGAGAGACGCGACCGATTAGCTTGGTGGTTGACGAATAAGTGCTTGAGAGACGAGAGACTCAAAACGACTTAGGCATAAGGATTCCTTTTTCCTTTGGGTCCCCAAAAAGAAGTAGAAATCATTTATCAATGTCCTATGCGTGTCTAATTTACGTTCAGAAATAAACAGAAGATTTAATTTTGTCCAGTAACGACAAAGGCCCTTATTGGTTTAAGGATACATAAATCCGACAGCAAGACAGCTTCACACATTGTCAAGTTGAAAGAATTGTTCTTAATTTCAATCCAAACCCTGGGAACCGGATGCATCTTAAACTCGAATGTTTTCGTAGTGCATGGGTCCTTGTGTCGCCGACTGAAATGGGAGGCCACGGGACAAGCAAATGTTTTCTGGGAATTAGTCAGGTTGGAAGCTACAAAGGGTGTTCTTTTTGAAATAGTCGGCAGGATGCGACGAATTTTTATTAAAAAACATACAAGTAGAAATTATAATTATCCTTATGTTAGAAAATTCTTCTAACAAAACGTATAAAAATAAATATGGCTTTTATTAATTAAAGTTATGTATATAAGATACCTTTATTACAATAAAAATAAAAATAAAATAAAAAAATCATAAATGTTAAATATTTTTAATTTTGATTGACTTGTCCACTTAGGGACGTCTTTCTTGACTTAACTTATAAGGCACAAATGAAGTCATCATCATCATCACGTAGCGCTTCAACCCTGGGTGGGTCCTGGCTGACTGTACAACTTTCTTCCAATTTGTTCGGTCTTCCATCAACCTAGGGTCAAATGGGATGTTCATTTTTCGGAGATCTGCTTGGATGTTATCTTTCCATCGTATTCTGGGACGTCCGAGTGGTCTTTTGCCTGTAGGAATCTCCTCCCATACCAGTCTTTCAAGTCTCTCGTTATGAAGTCTGTGCACGTGGCCTGCCCATCTTAGTCGCTGTGATTTAATTCCTTGGACAATATCGGTGTCATTGTAGAGTACTTTTAATTGGATGTTGGTTCTGATCCTATACTGGTTTGTGTTAATGTCGTGATGAGGTCAGAAAATTTTTCTATGTTCAAAACATTTGAGTTTTTCTTCGTTTGATTTGGTCATGGTCCACGTTTCGCATCCATATGTTAGTACAGTTCTGACGATGGATTTATAGATTTTGATCTTGGAACTTCTTGTAAGATTTTTTGATTTTATAAGCTTATCCAGTGCGAATAGACTTGCACTTCATTTGTGTATTTGTTACAGTTCAAGTTGATTCTCAGTTAGAGTTGACTCCAACTAGTTGGAGTCAACTCCAACTGAAACGAGCAGTAAAAGTTGATTTTAAAAATTTAAATCAACTTTTACTAGTTGGAGTTGACTCTTCCTGGATCGATTCAGTAAATGTTGATTATACGAGAATCTCAAGTGCATTTTTGATGAGTGAGCGTTTCTTTGTTTTGACCGTTTCAACTACTTCTTAGTATAGTCTGTAACGTCGCCCCCGTTAGGTAAATTATTCTGATTCGATTTTTTGCACAAACTTACTCAAAGAAATACATCCGTATAACAATCCTTATAACAAATACACAGGGTGTCACGCGGTACCGCGGTCGAAAAATTGTTTAACCGATTTTTGTTAACCAAATTCACAAAAATAATTTTTATCTACTCTATCTCATATTATGTAAAGCAGCGGTTCTCAATCTGTGGTACATGTACCACTGGTGGTACATACATTATTTGCGGTGGTACACAAAACACACAAAAACTTAAAATAGTAGTAAATAGTAAGCCTTGATTATACAATTTAAAAATATAGAAATATAATAAAAGAAACTTTAGATGGTACATGACTCAAAAAGATTGAGAACCGCTGATGTAAAGGTTTTATTGTGTGAAAATTGTAAATATAGATTGCAGTACATGAAGAGTTTAAAGTGTGTCTGAAGTAACAATGTATTTTTAATGGGTTTTACTTTTTCGCACTGTTTTTTAGCACTCTTTCATAAAATTAAACATCCTTAACTTTCGCCTTCGGGAGGAAATCAGACACGCCCTTGCAACGGCAACTGAAATGCTCACAAAACAGCGACCACGGAAGCAAAGATGGATGACAGAGGAAATATTGGATTTAATGGATAAAAGAAGAAAATGCAAACAGCACAAAGCAATGTACAAAGCATTAAATAGAACCATTAAACAAAAAATAAAAATTGCAAAACAAAAATGGATGACAGAACAATGTGAAGAAATCGAAAACTTATATAAAAACATGATGACTTCCATCTGTATAAGAAACTCAAGGAATTCACAGGCACGACATACTCACAAGGACCAAATAATCTAATCAACGCAGAAGGCAAACTGATGTCAAGCCCTGAAGAACAAATAAACATGTGGGAAGACTATATAAAGGAACTCTTCTATGACATCAGAGAACCTCCTACATTAAATACCGAAAACGACGAAGGTCTTCCAATACTGAAGTCCGAACTGGAATATGCTCTACGTCAACTAAAAAATAACAAATCTGTAGGAAAAGATGAAATACCAGCTGAGCTATTGAAGTTAATCAACGAGGAAAACTTAGACCTTCTTCTTGGACTATTTAATAATGTTTACAATACAGGGACTATCCCTAAAATATGGCTTGGATCAGTCTTCATACCACTGCCTAAAAAGAAGAACGCCAAATTATGCCAAGACTTCCGCCTTAATGGTTATTTATGATATAAGTGTTAAAAGTACACATTTAAGGCACGCATGTGAAAGTTTGCAGAATGAGAGATAGCGAGTTCTGCAATTCACATGAGTGCCTTAAAAATGTACTTTTTAACACGCATATCATAAAATATTTTTTCTACAAATGTAATTACAGGAAAATATCTACAAAAACTTTTACTTGAACATTTACTGACATTCCATTTTTATATTTTTTTGACATTACATCAAAATTGTCTATACGGTCAATACGAATTGCAGTGCCATAAAATTTTTTTAAAGCCTAGTGCCTTAAAGTAGCATTTTTAACGCTCGTATGGAGTGCTAAAAATTGTATTTTTAACACGGTTGTAGAAAAAGTATATTAAATAACATTCTGAAGCTTTTCTTGCGTATCATACAGAACAGAATATATTATAAAAAATGTGATGAGGTCACCGGTCAAAACAATTTGGCTTCAGGAAAGGTATGGGGACACGAAAAGCAATATTCTGTCTTCAAACTCTGGCACAAAGATACAAAGATCAGCAAGCAGACCTTTTTATCTGTTTCATAGATTTTAAGAAAGCGTTCGATAGGGTGAAGCACAAGACCTTGATAGAATGATTGAACGACATCGGAGTCGACAAAAGAGATTCTAAAATTATAGAGGCTATTTATTGGAATCAGACAGCAATCGTAAAGACCAATGGTAATACGTCAAGGCCAATTGAAATACGAGGTGTTAGACAGGGTTGTGTGCTATCACCCATACTTTTAACGTCTACTCTGAGGTAATATTTGCGAACTCTTTATCGCACCCTTCAGAAGGAATCAGGATAAACGGTCAGAGAGTAAATAGCATCCGCTATGCAGATGACACAGTATTAATGACTGAAGTTGATTGACAAGAAGTCAAGAGCGAGAATAGAGGTAGCCCGACAGGGGTTTATCAAAATGAAAAGCTTATTTTGTAACAGTAGCATTAATACCAGCCTTAGATGTCGTTTTCTGCATTGCTATGTGTGGTCAATACTTTTGTATGGAACGGAGGCCTGGACACAACACAACACTGATGAACAAGTTGGACGCCTTTGAACTCTGGCTTTATAGAAGAGACTTGAAAATACCTTGGACAACCCACACCACCAACGAATAGGTTCTGAGGAGAATAGCTACAGATAGGGAACTGCTAAAAATCATTAAAGTCAGAAAAGTTAGCTACCTGGGACACATAATGAGAAACGAAAAGTAACGCCTCACGCAACTGATCATCCAGGGTAAGATCGAAGGAAAACGGGGTCCCGGTAGGCGCCAGATTTCATGGATTAGAAATATCAGAGACTGGACCGGCCTTGATTCAACATGTTTGTTTAGAGCCGCATTGGACAGAGACAGATTTGCCAGTGTAGTCGCTAACCTCCACTAAATGAGAAAGCACCACAAGAAGAACTTTCGCCTTGTCATGGTAATGACATGTGAGCAATAAATTCCAAAAAAGTTTTGACACTTTTGTGGTTTGACAGAAGTTTGAATTTTTAAAAGTCAAAATGGTGCAATGATGCATCTCACTCGCACTCACATTTATAGCTGCGTCAATACGCTCCTACCGCTCATTGTTAATAATTAAAAATATGTAACCGCTTAGTAATAAAAAAATAACAAAAATTTCTTGTAGGGGTATCTTGTAGGGGAGTCGTTAAAATTTTATTTGGTGACTTTCGGACTTTCATAATAATAATTTTTAACTGAGTTATTAAGCCTTGAAAATGGTTATTTTCGTATTTTGCAAATTTTAAATCGCATATAACTCGAGAAAAATAAATTTTACAGAAAAATCACAAAAGACCTCTTTTGCTCCGAATGACCCAAATGATGTAAAGAAAGTTGTCGTAAATGAATTTTTTTTGTGAGTTTGTTTAACAAAATTGTTTAAACAATTTTTCGACCACAGTACCATCTGACACCCTGTGGATTCGTTATAAGGACCTCTTTTTGAGTAAGTTTGTGCAAAAAAATCGAACTGGAATAATTTACCTAACGGGGGCAGTAACATTTAATTTCTAGAATCGGCTGTTTGTGTGAATCAGAATCAACTTTTACTAAATGGCATTCGGAAGAGTATACTTTTCCTAGTTGGAGTCTACTTTTACTAGTAAATGTTGAATATTAATCTTCATTTTATATTTATAATCAACTTTTACTGAAACCAGCCGTTAGAGTTGACTCCAACTAGTTGGAGTCAACTCCAACTGGATAATCAACTTGAACTGTAACATATTCACAAATGAAGTGCAAACTTTAAATTAAAAAGTATATAAATATTAGTTATTATGAAATAAAAATTAAAAAATACTGATATGAATTGGTTGATCTGTTATAATTGGGACTTCGAAAGGGAGTTGGCCTCATATTCTGTTGAAATCAACAGTCTTAAATGGGTCTTTTCTATTAAGGCTCTTTGAATTATTGAAGGATTGCCAACCCTTTCGTATATCAAAGCCATTTTTTTCCAACCATCGGAACTGACAAATATCAGTGTCTGTAGTTCTTAGTACCATGCAACCTTTCAGTAATAATAAGAAATCAAAGAAATCCATTTGTGACATTTCCGTAACAGTGAATTTAGAGCTGCCTGAACGTACAAGTTACATCCAGTAATGAGGGTGAAATATTTGAATGACAGTTTTCTTCTTTTTATTCTCAATTATTATAAGTACTGTGATCAGTATCTACTTTCAAATGAGTGTGGCCTGGTACCAAAAACGTATGATCTATCAGCTAGCTTAATATTAGATGAGGATCTATGCAAGGCTCACGTAAACATGGCAGATACATTAGTTACGGTTTTGCCCCCCATTGTGTCTGAATAATAAATTACATGTTCTGTCTTAGGTGGTACGATCGTTTGCAGGTTTTGTACAGACAATATGCTATCTGATTTGCCCCTCTACCTGCAAGAGATTCATACTACATGTAACAAACATCTTTACGTGTACTGCTATTATGAACCATCAAATTAAACGTCCACAGCTGTATCTTATAAAGTGAAGGTCGAAACTGTATGGCCTTAAATTTGGAACAGTTTTAGCAGTTTCTGTATCTCTGATTTTTTCATCATACGCTTGATCAGCTTCTATTTGGTGGGACTTGCGATCTGATAGTTTTTCATTCTGGTAATTTGTAATACAAATTGCATAATAAATTTATTGCAGGTAAAACATGCATCAAGTTTTGGCTTTTTAAATCCAAGATTAAGTTTTTTAAATTCCTATGAATAAATTTGGATATTATATGAGTTTCTTTGAGTAGAATAAAATTACATTAAATGTACAATATAAAGCATATCTACATTTATTAAAATAAAAAATATCACTTCACTTCCTCTAAAAGTGTTTTTGTTGAAAGTTCTACACATAGTTTCCCCTGCCCTTTTAAAAATTTCATTTTTAAGTCTTTACGTTCAAACAGAATATCTATAGGTATTTATTTGGTGTATGTATGAATATTTTCATGAAATATGCTTACTATACACATTATACACCGTATATTATTAACCAAAACATTGGAAGAGATAAGAAACTTAGAAACACAACGTAATCAATACACAAATTAAATGAATCATTTACATGATATTCTTTTTTCATGACTCCGTCAGTCTTTCGCTAGTGAGCATTTCACTGATAACTGGATAAATCCACAAATGTACCTAATGAGTCAAGTCAAATGTTTTGGTTAGGCACACGCCGATGTAAACCAGATTAAAAGGACTTGATTGGTTGAGTTCATCTCTAAAATGAATAAAATTGTAAGTATGAAAAAGATCACTATTTGATATGGAACCACAGGTATACCATTTGACTTGTCTCTTTTATTCCAGCAATAGATAATTTTTTTAGATGATTTTAATGAATAAAAAAAATTCCCAAAAATTGACTTGTCTGCTTTTGTCCGCCGACCACACAATTAAGCAACATTTATTTGAAATATTTTTTAGAATTGTTGATAGATGACGCTAATAAATCGTCTTTTTCCAATTATAGCGCCATCTATCAATGATTCTAAAAAATGTTTCGAATAAATGTTGCTTAATTTTTTATGGCGAATCCAAATCTGCAATAAAAAATGGAGGTTGCTATTTAATATTTTAAAGTTACCCCCCCCCCACCCCACCTCAAGCAGGTGGGGTGGAGGGTCACGTTTGGTGTTATTCAGTAGGTTTCTGAAAAATATTAAACACATGTTTTTGGGTTTTTCATTTTAAAGTGAATTTCTCGAGATATTAGACCGTTTCTATAATTTACCTATAGTATCAAGATAAATCGTTTTTTCCGATTATAGCACCATCTGTCGACAATTCGAAAAAATGTCTCGAACAAAAGTTGTTTACTTTTACAGAAGGAATGCAAATCTGCAACAAAAACTGGGGGTTTCTATTTAAGATTTTAAAGTTCCAGGGGGTGGAGTGGGGGATCGTGTTTACTGTCATTTGATAGATTTTTAAAAATTGTTGAAAACGTGTTTTTCAGTTTTTCGATACGATGTTTAGTTCGCGAAATATTCGACCGTTCCTCTTCTTTTGGGACACGCTGTATGTAGTTGTGTTTTCATAATTTATTATGTGGTGTGTAATATAAATATATTGTATATGGTGTTATTTCGACATTTCTTCTAATCCCTGATTTGTGATTTTGGGCAGCGGCTAATATTGTCTTTGTTTGTCCTCTCATACATTTCATGAAAAGGATTCGACAACCTCGAGGATTTCGGTTCTATCCATAGTGATATTTCTATCTTTGTTTCTTATTCTGTACATATTTTTGTTGCCTACATTATTCATAACCACCTCACCACCAACTTTTATTTTCTTGAATTATTTTTGTTAACTCTCTTGTATTGTTTTCTGTTATGTCTTTTCAGATTGGTCGGTGGTATTTGTTAATGACATACTAATAAACAAAATATACATAGTATATCGCCTAAATATGAAATTGGGTTAAAAAAACAAACGCACAAATAAATAGCTAAATAACTATTTATTTCTATTATCTCTAACAATAGGCATCAGTTGTTTAAAAAAAATTGTAAACCTGATATCACAAAATTAATAAATAATAAAAAAATAGTACTATAGCTGTATATCTAAAACAATATTTACAATATTCTTCTTATCCAACACATCTTATCCTGCAGAGTTATTTGGTCTGTTCAAAAAAATTTTATTGGGAGTGTACATGTTGTGAATATCCGTTCTAAAAAGAAACAAGATTAATTTCATAGAGTATACAGCTACATTAGAGAAAATGTTTTTATCAATAACCCTAAGCAAAGTCAATAAAACTGCGTACTCAAAAAGACTTCATTTTTATATCTAATTTTGAAAATAAAAAAAAAACAATAAAAAAGGTGTTGAGGAAGCTTTATCATAAGCTACGTTAGGTACGAAATTATGAAACATATTAAAAAAGAAGCTGCATTTCGATAAAAACTGGCTTATCCAAAAAGTACTACGAGGCCAAAGAACAAAACTCCCATAAAATTATGGGGTGCATAAATTTCACTGCTATTTTCTTAAGATGTTCCTGCCATAAGAATGTCACATGTCACAAAGGGCTGTAACTTTCTTATGTGCACATTTATAAAGTAAGTTAGGTTCGATCGAACTATTTTTGGTCCCAGAATATGTAATTTAATTTATGTCCTATCTTTTTGTCACACGCTGTATTAAAATTGTTAATTGTTCCTCTAAAAACTTAAACAAACTTACTACAAAAGCAACATTTAAGAAGGAGGAGTAGGAAAATTACTATGATATTATGGCATGCATGGTTACCTCAAATTTTGTGGAAGGTTTGAATCTTCTATCTTGTAATTCCTAACAGCCATAAGGCATAGAGTTTTTAATGTTGGTTTAAAATCCAACACATGCATATCACTATGATCTCTTAATTTATCATCTATATTCCTACTATTACTATTCGACGAAACTGATGGATGTGGGCTAAAAATAAAAAAACAATGATTATTTTAAGTTTAATATTGAATTAACAAGTCTCATCATATTTATTAAATAATATTGAATATATGAAACAGCAGAAAGGATTACCTTGTTCCACCAAACATATAGATTCTATCTCCGACCACCACACAAGCCTGCCTTCTTCGTCTACAGGGCTTTTTGCCAGTTATACTCAATTTCTTCCATATGTTGGTCTTTGGATCGAATTCGTATATATTATTATAGTGTCGATCTTTCTCTGAGTTATATCCTCCAAAAATGTACATTTTTTCATCATAAACAACTAAAAATTAATAAAAGATTATGCTTTACAAAATTAGCGATACGAAAAAATGTTTTAATATGAAATTGTAGCGTATTTAATTTCCAAGAACCTGGTTTGCAAAAATTTTTTTCTACGGCAAAAATTGAGTGAGCTATTGACAATTAAAACTTGTAATAACATGCAAAAACCACCTTTACCAACCCTTTCATCACCTCTTTTTGCAAATGAGGATTTTAAAAAGATTTAATATTAATAGGCTTATAGGCTTATAGATCTGAGGAGATAGTCCGAACGAGACCTTTATCGCATGAAACGAACCAGTTGTAATGAGCAGAGAAGATAAAAAATACGAAGAGCTATTTCGAATGGAAAGTGACGGTACCACGACGGACGAAAACGACAAGAAGAGAAAAGAGGAAGAATTGGAACGGGCTTTTAACAAAAGTCGAAAAATAAGCAGATCTCCCTCCTACAGAAAGGAGAAAATGTAGGATAATGTACAAAAAATTATGGAAATGATGGCAGCAGTAAGTTTAAAAATCAAGGAACAATCAAGAGAACTTAGCGAGATGCGTAGAGAGCAGAAAGAATATAGAGATCAAATAAGAGAGCTACGACAGGAGAATATAACATTAAGGGAAGAAAACACGAAACTAAAACAGGCAGTTTACCAAATAGAAGAACGGCTTGAAAGTTTAGAAAATCAAAAAAGGCGGAAAAATATAATTATACATGGTTTGAACATAGATACAAATGGCCCAGATATCCTAAAACATACAATGAAAAATTTTCTGCAGACAGAATTATAAGTAGATGTACAAATAGAGAAGGCTTTGAAGCTAGGAGAAAAAGTTTGTTTGGTTGAGCTTGAAAAGGAAGAAGATAAAAGAAAAATAATGCGAAACAAAACCAAATTGAGAAATCGCGAAGAAGGTCTAGTTTATATCAACGATGACCTATCAAAGAACGACAGAATTGTGTCAGACAAAAAGCGCAAGAACTAAGAAAGGAAGGGAGAAAAGTGAAAGTAGAGTATAAGAAAATATATGCCGATCATGAAATATGGCGCTGGGATGGAATGAACCAAACGTTGGTGGTAGAAACCAAAGCAAAAAACTAAGCAATAGCAATGAAAGGAAACAAATGACGACGAAAAATGCAAAGAAGAGGATTACGAACTATGGAAATAAGACAAATCAAGACAGCAATAAAAAAGAAAAGCCGAAAAATGACAAGATACAGTTTGCAACAGAGATAAAGAAGACGGAAACGACGAAGGCAATAAGCAAAAATAACAAAAATAAAACTAAAGTTAACTGGGGTACATGGAATGTAAGAGGCACATACGAAACAGGAAAACTCAAAGAATTAATTAGAGAAATTAAAAGATATAATGTAGAAATAATAGATTTACAAGAGACAAAACAATTGGAGACAGAAATAGTAGAAATAGAAGACGTGGTATTTTTTAAAAGCGGGAGAAACCAGAAAGTTAGGAACAGGTTTTATAAATACAGCGAAAATGGAAGGAAAGAGTAATGGCATTCCAACCAATATCAGATAGATTATGCACAATAAGATTAAAAGGGGACAAACGAAACATAAGTATAATAAATGTACACGCACCGATTGAAGATGCCACAGAAGAAGAAAAAGATGAATTCTACGAGCAATTGGAAAGAGAATATGATAAATTACCAGGGTTTGACATCAAAATAATAATGGGAGACTGCAACGCCAAAGTCGGAAGAGAGAATATATACGAACACATAATAGGGAAAGATAGTAAGCATGAGGTGTCGAACGATAATGGCCAAAGAATAATAGGTTTTGCAACAGAAAGGCAAATGGTGATAAGAAGCACACAATTACGCCGAAAAGATATATATAAAGGAACGTGGATTCCCCCTGATAAAAAGACAGTAAATCAGATAGACCATATTTTAATAGAGAAGACACATGCAAACAATGTAATAAATGTAAAGAGCATGAGAGGGGCGGACTGTAACTCTGACCACTACTTGGTGAGAGCAGAATACAAAATCGAGCATAAGATAAAGAAAAACAATAAAACAAAAGAAAAAATTGGAAAACAATTCAACATAGGACTACTAAAAGATAACAACACACAGAAGAAGTATGAACAGGGAATAAGCAACAGACTAATCAGGGAACAAGAAACGTCAAACCCAGACAAGTAATGGGAAAATATCAAAGAAGCAATCTTGAACACAAGTAAAGCAATCCTAGCGAAAACCAAAAGAAGACACAAAACAAAAGATTGGTATGATGAAGAATGTCAAGAAGCAATAAGAAAGGTAAGACTAAAAAATCTCACAAATGACGAAGAAAGCACTAGAGAAGAATACAGAGAATTGAGAAAAATCATGAAAAGAAAATGTAGAAGTAAAAAGAGAAAATACAACGAGAACAAACTGAAAGAAATAGAAGAAAAATTTCAAAAAAAAGAAATAAGATCATTCTACCAGGAAGCAAAAAAAATGGAAAGAGGATATCAAAAAAACAACCCATATATGAGAGATGATAAAGGGCTGTTGCTAAATGAGCCGGAAAAAATAATGGAAAATTGGCAAAACTATTTCACAGAACTGCTAAATAAGAGCGAAGTACAAAAGGAAACAAACCATGAAATTGAAGATGATCAGATAGCAATAGAAATATCCACAGAATAACAATAGAAATACCCACATAAAGAACGAAATAAAGAGCTTGAAAAATAACAAAAGCCCAGGAATAACAGAAATATCGGCCGAAATGATAAAATCAGGAGGGAAAAGATTACAGAGTGAGATATATGACCTGATATGCCAGAAGAGTGGACCATAGCAAGGATATGCCCTATACATAAAAAAGGAGATAGAATGCTATGCGAAAACTACAGAGGCATCGCACTATTAGAAATAGTTTACAAAATCTTGGCACAAAGTATAAGAAAAAGGCTAAGTCAATATTCGGAAAAAATACTGGGAGAATATCAGGCAGGTTTTAGAAACAACAGATCAACGACTGACCAAATATTTGCCTTAAAAGAAATACAGACCACCGAACATACACAGTACTATATGCTTTGTTCATAGACTTTAAGCAGGCTTACGACACAGTAAATAGACAGCAGATGTACGAACTGATGAAAGAATTGGGGATACAAAGTAAAATTGTCAGGATGATAAAGATGACGATGGAAAACACAACAAACGAAATAGATTAGGTATACATCCAAAAAGTTTGAAACCAAGGAAGGATTACGACAAGGAGACCCACTATCAACAACGGCATTCAATCTAATATTGGAAGGAATAATCAGGAAAAGCAGAATAAACATGGAAGAAACGATATTTAAAAACGGCCACCAATGCATAGCATTTGCAGATGACCTGACGCTATTAGCAACAAGCAAAAAAGAACTACAAAAGTTAATGAAAAACATAATAACAGAAGCCAAAAAATTCGGACTTAAAATAAATGAAGAAAAGACAAAGTATATGATAATGGGAGAGATCCAAAAAGAAAAAGAGAATAACATCATAGTACAAATAGATGGAGAAAAAACATACTCGTTCAAAAGAGCCAAAGAAATTATTTATCTGGGAGCCAAAATAGATGAAAATGGTCATGAAGAAGGGGAGATAAAGGCAAGAATGGCTAAAGGAGATAAAAAAATATGGAGCATTACGAACATTATTGAAATCCAAATACGTATCAAGAAAAACAAAAATAAGAATTTATAAGACTGTTACAGACCTACAGTAACATACGCATGCGAAACATGGATGCTCAAAAAGTCAGAAACAGACCTTTTAGAAAGATGGGAGAGAAAAATTCAAAGAGCAATATATGGAGGTGTGAAAATAGAAGGTCAGTGGAGAAGAAGAACCAATAAAGAATTGGAAGAACTATATCAAGAGCCAACGATCACGACGACAAGCACAGAGAATACGATACTAAGGGCACATCGAGAGAATGGGAAGTAAACGAATGCCAAAAATGGTACTCTCACGAAGACCAATACAAAAGAGGAGGAAAGGCAGGCCAAGGAAAAGATGGAAGGACAGTGTGTATGAAGACTTGAAGAAAAGTAACTTTGAGAGATGGAAAGAACTAGCATTGGACAGGAGGAGATGGAGAGAGGTGGTGAAGGAGTGTATAAAAAGACTGAAGTGTAATTAAATAAAATGTATAAGTTTTATAAGTTATGTAAGTTATATTAAGTTATTTATTATATTATTTATGTAATCAGGAATGTAAACATTTTAGCCCTAAGCCTACAAGGCCTGTTGCGCTTAATAAATAAATAAATAAATAAATAAATAGGCTTATAGATCTTACTACAAAATTCTTTTTTACCAAACTTTCTAAGATAAAAAATAAAAAAAGTTACGGTTAAAAATCAATATTTTTTTTTTGAAAAAAAAAAAAAGAAGAAATCCAATTGGAAGCATAATAATGTAATTTAGCGGTGTTTTTAGGCATTGGCCTTATTCATTCTTCTTTACATATGTATTAGTAATAGATTCTAGAAGTTTGACTGGCTTAGAATGATTAGCTTTTAAATAGCTGGACTTAAAAGCGAATAAGAAATTTTTGTAGTTTGGTAAAAAATACCATTTTCTTCAGTATAGAAAGATTAGCATCAGAGATACAAAAAAATTTTAAATAAGAAATTGTAGGTTATTTAATTCCCAAGAATTTGGTTTGAAACAACTTTTTCTACGGAAAAAATTGAGTGAATCGTAAATAAGTATATCGAAAAACGTTGATATTTTCGATATAAAATAACACTTTTGATGGCGAATAAATCGAAAACTATTAATTTGATCAAAAAAATGTGTAGAACATTTTTTGCTTAGAATGAACGTTTTTATCAACTTTTGCGGTCAAAATATAATAAACAAATTCCACCCCCGAAATGCGGTGGCAACCATCCCCATGGTAAAAGCTCCTTTTGGCATCATATATATTTTGATCCTTGAACTATCCACTACTTATTCTCAAATTTTCAAGCAAGTCGATCCATTCTGTAAAAATTGCGAGGTGAAAAGCTTCGGTTCCTGGACTATTAGTCTGTGGTTAGTCACTCTGAACGACCCCTGGGTACGAAAAGTTTTTTTTCTTGTCCCTGCCAATCGATTGTTCGATTAGATTCGTAATAGTCTTGGTGTATGATAGGTTTAGTTAGGCGTTAATTTTAAGAAATGTTGCTGGGTAAATGGGCACAGTTCTCAAAGGTCAGAAAAGAAGAGAAAAAAAATAAAAATTAATGATATGTACTTACACGCAGAATGGCTTCTTCTCCCAACTGGTACGGTGCCCGTGACTTTACAGTGGTGCCATGTAAAAGTATTAAGATCCAAATACCACAATTCATTACAATACAACACTTGTCTTCCGCCAACAAAGTGATCATGTAAGGTACCTCTTCCTCCAAACAAATACATTCTGTCATTGATTACGACAGTCGTATGAAAATCTCGTGGAGTTGGTTCCGGTCCTAAAACATATTTTTTTTTAATTTCAATTTGTGTTGAAAATGTTTAATTAAGTATCTTTGTCAACCCCATCTTAAAAATTTAGAAAAAGTCGGTGACACGTGAATTCGCAACGTGAATGTAAGGACTGCAAGGTAATAGTTAGTGAGACAGTAAGCCAACAACATAAACTGCTTGTTCTGGACATCGAAGTAAAAAGCGAAACTAAACAAAAATATCGGAGAGGACCACAAAAAATCAAGTGGTGGCTGCTAAAAGATGAGAAAGAAGGTCTATTCAGGAGCAGAATAGTAGAAAAAATATGTTGGAACATGAAAGGAAGCCCTAATACAATTTGGAGAAAAATGGCCAGTAGTATTAGAGAGACTGCTATTGAAATACTTCGAAAAACGTCAGGAACAAAGTTTGAGGATAAAGAGACTTGGTGGTGGTTAAACGAAGTACAAGGAAAAATAAAAGAGAAGAGAAAATTATATAAGAAGTGGCAAGAAACAAGATCCGACACAGATCTTCAAAACTATATGGTGGCGAAAACGGAAGCGAAAGTAGCAGTAGCAAAAGCCAAAGCAGAAGCGTATTCAAACCTATACGATCAACTTGATACCAGGGAAGGCGAAACGAAGATATATAAAATAGCCAAACAGAGAGCAAAGAAAGCAAAAGATTTTTTGATTAGATTAGATGTATCCGAGATGAAAATAATAAAATACTAGTTCACGAAAGGGATGACAAAAAGAGATGGAGAAAGTACTATGACAGCTTATTAAATGAAGAATTTGACAGACAGCCTCTAGAGTCAACGGAGACAGTAGCAGCAACGGTCACCAAAATAACAAACGAAGAAGTCGCTCAAGCCCTTCAAAAAATAAAGAAAGGAAAAGCGGTAGGACCAGATGATATTCCTGGGGAAGTATGGAGAGCATTGGGAGAGACAGGAACAAGGTGGCTAGCAGGTCTATTTAATAGAATTATGGGAGTTGGACAAATGCCAGCCGAATGGAGAAGCAGTATTTATACTGGTACCTGTTTACAAAAACAAGGGAGATATACAACAATGTACAAACTACAGGGCTATAAAACTGCTTAGCCACACCATGAAAATATGGGAAAGAGTAATTGATAGACGGATACGTGAAAAGACCGAAATATCCGAGAATCAATTTGGCTTTATGCAGGGCAGATCAACAACAGATGCAATTTTCATTATAAGTCAGTTGATGGAAAAATACAGGAGTAAAGAAAGAAACGCTCATATGGTATTCATTGATCTTGAGAAAGCATATGATAGAGTTCCTCGAGAGATTCTGTGGTGGGCACTCAATAAGAAAGGAATCCCTGGTGAATATGTAAAGATTGTGAGGGATATGTATGAGGGAGTAACGACTAGTAGGACAGGTGTGGGAGAGACTGATAAATTTCATGTGAAAGTAGGATTGCACCAAGGCTCTGTGCTTAGTCCGTATTTATTATCATTAGTTTTGGACCAGATAACAGCGAAACTACAGGGTAACATTCCATGGTGCTTAATGTATGCTGATGATGTCGTGTTAGTAGGAAATAGTGAAAGAGACTTGGAACAAAAACTGGAACAGTGGAAGCAAGCTCTGGAGGAAAAAGGTTTAAAACTTAGTAGGACAAAAACAGAGTATTTGGAATGTTCATTTAAAGATGGAGTTACTACAAATAAAATGGTATCTTTGGATGGTGAACTGATTGTAAAAAGCAATAGTTTTAAGTACCTGGGATCGGTATTACAGAGTAATGGAGAAATAGATGGAGATGCATGCAGTAGAAATAGGGCTGGATGGATGAAATGGAAAGAAGCGAGTGGTGTGTTGTGTGACATAAAAATTTCAATGAAGCTGAAGGGAAAATTCTATAAAACAGCCATAAGACCGGCTGTGATGTACGGAACTGAATACGGAACTGAATGTTGGACAGTGAAGAAGAAAGAGGAACAATGAATGCATGTGGCGGAAACGAGAATGCTGAGATGGATGAGTGGAGTGACAAAGAAGGATAAAATTAGAAATGAGTATATTAGGGGAAGTCTAGGTGTGGCACCAATTGATGCCAAGAGCATAGGTTAAGATGGTTTGGTCATGTTCAACGTCGAGACGTTAATCACCCAATACGAAGAATAGCTGAAGTGCAGATTCCTGGAAGGAGTAGGAGAGGAAGACCAAAGAAGACCTGGGGGGAGACGATAAGGCAGGACATGTTGGTAAAGGGGATTGACATTGATATGACCCAAGATAGAATTGTGTAGAGAAATGCAATTAGGGAAGCCGACCCCACATAGGGATAAGGCAAACAGAATGATGATGATTCTCTTTACAATCAATTGTGGCTTAATACCACATAAACATTTTATTTATACACAAAATGACACAGTCAATGTATATATAATGCATAAAAATTATTGGAAGTCACATCGGAAGGAAAATTATATTTTTAAAAATTTGAATTTACCATAAAAAACAAACTAAAATTAGTAAATATTTACTCCTGCAATAAATTGTCTCATGTAGGAACATTTCAAAACACATGTTGATTGCAGAAAAACAATATAATTTGGCAAAGATATTAATAGTGGCATTGAAAAATTAGACATTTTTGCTAGTAAATTGTTTGAGAATTTATAGTGTTATGTTTTATGTAATAAATAAAACAAGCTTTAAAATACACAATATCTTATAGTTCAGGCTGTATGCTTGCCCCCGTTAGGTAAATTATTCCGATTCGTTTTTTTTTTAGACAAACTTACTCAAAAAGGGGTCCTTATAACAAATGCATAGGGTGCCAGGCGGTACCGCGATCAGAAAATTGTTTAGACAACTTTTTTTAGAGAATTGTTTAGACAACTGATTGTTGTCGAGTTATACGCGATTTAAAATTTAAAAACGCAAAACTGGCCGTTTTCAAAGCTTAATAACTCGGTTAAAAATTATTTTTATTGTTACGGCAGTTCTATAGAATAATCTTACATAGACAAGGTCCCTTGACGTGAAAGAAGTAGTCACATACGAGAATGTTCTAGATGTCATGGAATAACCCAGAATGTCTGGTCACGTCTAAAACGTCAGAACATCTATAAAAACATACCTATGTGTTTGACATTTTAGGTAACAGTTATAATTCAGATTTAGAAGTCTACAGTTGTCAGGTTGTTAACGTTTGCAATATTGTATTGGAGTAAATAAAGTTACTTTCAAGAAGTGTAACATTATGAAAGTCACAAAGTGACCAAATCAAAGTTTAAAGCCCCCTACAAGATCCTGAGGAATTTTTGTCATTATTTTATTACAAAGCTGTTATTTTTAATTATTAACAATGAGCGCTAAACGTTTTGAGGAGGCCGTCTAATGGTGCATCTCTCTCGCAGACGGCCGCCACAATACTCGCTTAGCGCTCATTGTTAATAATTAAAAATAACGTAAATAATTGTAATACAATAATGACAAACATTTCTTCGATATCTTGTAGGGGGGACTATAAACTTTGATTTTATCATTTCACTTTCTGACCTTCATAATAATAATATTTAACCGAGTTACTAATGTCCAGTTGCATCCAACAAATAAACGGTTGATTTTTTGATTTGGATTGTTTATTTTAAAATATGTTGCACCAACCATTACTCAATTGTAACGTGACAGTTTTTGAACTGTCAAAAGTAACCAGCCCATTTTCTGCGGTTATTTGAATAATCGACTGTTTTATTTTGGCAATTCAATTTCATAACATAACCTTACAAAACTTACTTTGACAATCATCTTTGACAGACCAAACTTGGATTCGAATGGAATAATCTGTACTAATACGATGTTGCCACTTATACATTGCCGGTTTGTAGAACGGTGCAACATGTAACTCGTTTGAAAAATAATCATTGATCATTGATTTACATCTTCGAGTTCACGGTTTAGACAAGGCGAAAACGGCGGGTTCGTTGGGAAAAATATTCCCATGAGATTTTTTTGTATAATCACATTCGTGAGACATCCCAGAATAGGGTTCAAGAAGTCGCCCACGTGAAAAGGTTTCCAAATTTTTTTTGCCAATTTTTTTTAATCAAATTGCAAAAATCAATATTTTTGGCCCGGACAATTTTTCTGTGGGTTTTTTGGACCATTCTGGATAAAAAAGTATCTTATAATTTTTCTCTAAAGTTGATCGTTTTCGAGTTATAAGCAATTTAAACTATTTATAATGGGAAATATTGAAATGCCAAATAAGCAATTTAAAATTGAAAAAAACGAAAATGGCGATTTTCAAGGCTTAATAACTCGGTTAAAAGTTATTTTTATGAAAGTCAGAAAGTGACTAAATCAAACTTTAATGCCCCCTACAAGATCATGAAGACATTTTTGTCAGTATTTTATTACTAAGCTGTTATTCTTAAGTAATAATAATGAGCGCCATGCACGTGTTAGGGTCGATTCTCACTATACCTCCCGTTTACTTTCAATACGCATGGCATTCCGTTTCCATAAAATATTATTAAATACAAATCATATAGTATATGCCCACTTTCCGTTACGTTTACCTACCATTCCCGAATCTTTGCGTTCAAAACCGGCCACGTATTTTTCGGCGACTTTGTGACTGAACCGCGAGGTAATAGCAATATTCACACTATCCATAGGGTCGCGACGTCTCGGATACCCTATGGATAGTGTGAATATTGCTATTACCTCGCGGTTCAGTCACGTATTTTTTTCTACGACAAGGTGTGACTTGTCAGGTAGAGTATGGATTGGGGGAATACATAGCGGTTATGGATAGGGGGAATACATGGTGAGAAAAATTTGGACAATAAAAAATTTATAGAACTTGTCTGACATGACTTTTTAATTTTGAAAATAAAAAATACAGTGATAATACATTTAAAGACGGCAATATTTTGGGCGGCTGTTGCCAAGGAATTAAAATATTTTCTTCATCCAATATCTTCTTAAGCAATTCCGCTGGTTCATCGGCGGATTGATAACCTCTACGGAATATTGTCACTCCATTTTTTGCTTGTTCGGCCGATACTTCTATCGATTGGTGATTTATTTCTTGCTATTTTGACCACACGTGTCTCTCTATTCTGCTATGTGGTTGTTCCATTCTTTTTTCTTCTATTTAGTGTCCATTCGTTTAAACATCCTAAGATATATAGTCCTGAACATTTCAGGGACTACCTTCTTCGCTTTCCGGTGACACAATTATAATATGTCTGCTTGTTCCAACGGCGTCGCTTCACTAGAAACAAAGTTAGAGAACTATAGGTTCTTCCAAGTTGTGCGTTACCTTTTTCGCTTTCTGGTGACACAATAAATTATAATATATCTGCTTGTTCCAACTCCATTGCTTCACCAGAAACGAAGTTAGAAAACTATAGGTTCTTCCAAGTTGTGCGTTACCTTTTTTGCTTCCCGGTGACACAATTATAATATATCTGCTTGTCGCAACTCCGTTGCTTCACCAGAAGCGAAGTTAGAAAACTATAGGCTCTTCCAAGTTGTGCGTTACCTTTCTTGCTTTCCGGTGACACAATTACAATATATCTGCTTGTTCCAACTGCGTTGCTTCACCAGAAACGAAAATAGAAATCTATAGCTTTTTCCAAGTTGTGCGTTACCTTTTTCGCTTTCCGGTGACCCAATTATAATATATTTGCTTGTTCCAACTCCGTTGCTTCACCACAAGTGAAGTTAGAAAACTATAGGCTCTTCCAAGTTGTGCGTTACCTTTTTCTCTTTCCGGTGACACAATTATAATATATCTGCTTGTTCAAACTCCGTTGCTTCACCACAAGCGAAGTTAGAAAACTATAGGCTCTTCCAAGTTGTGCGTTACCTTTTTCGCTTTTTGGTGACCCAATTATAATATATCTGCTTGTTCCAACTCCGTTGCTTCACCACAAGCGAAGTTAGAAAACTATAGGCTCCTCCAAGTTGTGCGTTACCTTTTTCGCTTTCTTGTGACCCAATTATAATATATCTGCTTGCTCCAACTCCGTTGCTTCACCACAAGCGAAGTTAGAAAACTATAGGCTCCTCCAAGTTGTGCGTTACTTTTTCGCTTTCTGGTGACTCAGTTATAATATATCTGCTTGTTACAACTGCGTTGCTTCACCAGAAACGAAGATAGAAATCTATAGGTTCTTCCAAGTTGTGCGTTACCTTTTTCGCTTTCTGGTGACTCAATTATAATATATCTGCTCGTTCCAACTGCGTTGCTTCACCAGAAACAAAGTTAAATTTTTAATTTATGAATGTTTTTTATATTGATAACGATTTCCGAAGTGAAAGTCGAAACGTCAAGTAAACTTTATTTCAAACTCGAATTGTGGCTTATGCCCAAATAAAATAGTAAATCTTATTTTGTATTTCTCACGCGGCGGCGCGCCGGTAAGGAAACAAATGTGAAATAACCTTTTTTTACATTGGTCCGCATGTATATTTTACATTTCTATTATTAAATTTTCTTCAGACCACATTTTTCATCAAGCCGGAAAAAACACGTGTACTCGAATCAAAAATTTAGGGTAAAATGTTACCAAACCGGTACAAAATGTGTGGAATATTAAATGGGGAAAGTAAACGCGACGTCTAGTAAGAATGGTGGTTAAATTAATGGAAGGTGTATGGAACGTGTATGGGAAGTAAACTGAAGGTATAGTGAGAATAGAATTTTAATGGGAGGTGTATGGAATGGTTATGGAAAGTAAACGGGAGGTATAGTGGGAATCGACCCTTAGGCGGCCGTAAATGCTAAGTGCGAGAGAGATGCCATTCCGGCAGTCCAATTTGCATCTTACTTGCACTCACATTTAGAGCCGCATCAATACGATCTAACCGCCCATTGTTATTAATTAAAAATAACAGCTTAGTAATAAATTTATAACACAGATTTCTTCAGGATCATGTAGCGGAGGCTTTAAATTTTGATTTAATCACTTTCTAACTTTCATAGTAATAATTTTTAACCGAGTTATTAAGTCTTAAAATGGGTCATTTTCGCGTTTTTTAAATTTTAAATTGCTTATAACTCGAAAAAGATCAACCTTGGAGAAAAATTATAAGAGACCTTTTTTTGTCCAGAATCGTCCAAAAAACCTAAAAAAAATTGTCCAAGCTAAAAATATTGATTTTTGCAACTTGATTAAAAAAATTGTTAAAAAAAAATTGAACCACTTTTCACGTGGGCGACTTCTTGAACCTTATTCTGGGATGTCTCACGAATGTGATTATGCAAAAAAATCTCATGGGAATATTTTTCCCAACGGACCCGCCGTTTTGGCCTTGTCTAGTTAGCAAATCACCTGATTTGCAGTCTGTTAGTGCAACTGGGCATAAGCTTTGAAAACGGTTATTTTTGCGTTTTTCAAATTTTAAATTGCGTGTAACTCGACAACAATCTGTTTTAGAGAAAAATCACAAGAGACTTTTTTTTGCTTAGAATGTCCCAAAGAATCTTAAAAAAATTGTCTGAAGTGAAAAAATTAATTTTTTTAAATTTGGTTAAAAAGAATTGTTTAAACAATTTTCCGACCACGGTATTAAATAACACCCTATGAATTTTTTATAAAGACCTATTTTTGAGTAAGTTTGTGCAAAAAAAACGATTCGGAATAATTTACCTAACGGGGGCGATCATACAGCCTGGACTATTACACGATTTACGATATCCTGTGTTTCTTAATAAAATGTTGGATGGCTTCCAAGATTCTTTGATGACATTGAAAAACAAATGTCAACAAATGTTATAAAACTTATTTTTAAATATAAACTATTTTTAAAAATATTTTCCGTTATCTGTTATTAAATGTTTTTAAAAACGCTTCGTCTTCTATCACAAATAATAAAGGAAACTATATTTAAACAAATTTAAAAGAATTGAAACTCATAAGAGATATCGAATAGAAAATAAGAACTAAAGAAAGAAGAACAACCTGTGAGGAAGCACCAAGGAAGGCGGATAAAATCTCAACTTAAGTTGAGTTAGTTGTTATATACCACTTGTTGGACCACATAAATCTTTTTAGTGGGAACACAAGAAAGGTCCTAGATACAGAATTCATTATTAAAATAAAATTAAAACAACAAATAATGATTTAAATCTGAAACTTTTCTTGGAACCACTTTCTGGTAACATCCGTTATCTCTGACTTTTACAATTTATAAGGCAAGAGACGATGAATAAAGAAAGCGAAAAGGATTCTACAATATGCAATTACATTTCGTCTTACTCGTCTAGGAAAAGGTCCGAAAGACTGTTCCAAGTACTTACTCAAAATCAGAGTAAAAATAAAGATTTCAGATATAGTCCTGTCGCCAGGGGGGTACAACGGCCTTCTTAATTCAGATGGACTTACCCAAGTTTTTTTTTAAAAAATCCCCAATCACATAATAGCGATTTCTCGCAAAACAAAACATTTTTTTGTATTTTTTGGGCCATTCTAACCAAAAAATGTTCCTACAAATTTTTTCGTAGGATGCATAGTTTTCGAGATAAACGCAGTTGAACTTTCAAAAAATCGAAAATTTTTCAACTCGAATAACCTTTGAATAAAAAATAAAATAGCAATTCTGCTTACCGCCTTTAAAAGTTTGAGTCAAATTATATCTGTTTTGGATATTTGCATTGCTAAAAATTTATTTTTTGATTGTTAAAAAAAGCTTTAGACACATAGTGTTTCCCGTGCCTAATATATGCGTTTTAATGCATGCTACGTAGAAATAGCCCCGCTTGCACTTTTACCGCATCTACCTACTCGTTCGATTTTAAATGAGAAATCATTGAAAACATCACTCAAGCACTAGGTGTTTATAGCTTTCTTTAATAATAAAACAATAAATTTTTAGCAATACAAATAATTAAAACCGATATAATTTGACTTGAACTTTCAAATGCGGTAAGCAGAATTGCTATTTTATTTTTTAATCAAAAGTTATTCGGGTTCAAAAATTGCAATTTTTCGATTTTTTGAAAGTTCAACCGCGTTTATCTCGAAAACTATGCATCCTACGAAAAAATTTGTAGGAACATTTTTTGGTTAGAATGGCCCAAAAAATACAAAAAAATGTTTTGTTTTGCGAGAAATCGCTGTTATGTGATTCCTCAACTCTTGGTTTATAACAATCTTATCGACATCCGGATCAACTGTTACCCAAAAAATTTGTGTTCTACAGGTCAAAATACATAAAAAAAACTTGGGTAAGTCCATCTGAATACAGGAGGCCGTTGTACCCCCCCCCTGACGACAGGACTAATAAAAGTGAATGATAGTTTATATTATTATTTCCATTCGATTCAGAGGAATTTTATTTAATTAATTAAGATTAAAATGTTTAAATATATTTGTTTCATTGAAATCATAAAAATAGAAGTACAGTATAACCTGTCATATCCGGACGGTTCTACCGTCCATATCTGCCAAAAAGGCAGTCCTGCTGTTGGACAATGCACCCTCTCATGCCGACCCAGAAGAACTAACAGATGGCGAAATAAAGTCTTTTTTTGCCCCTAAATGTTACATCCCACTGTCAGCCTATGGACCAAGCTGTTATAGAATCTATAAAACGTGTCTATCGACGAAGGTTACTGACACTGTTGATTGCTGGAATGGATGAAAGAAAAAACGTGGATGAACGAGAAATACAGCTATAATGATTAGGTTTCTATTTTACCTTTCTTATCTATATAATTTATGTATGTACTATATTTTAGTCCTGATGCTAAATGCCTAAAATGCTATAAACTGTTGTAGAAATTTCAGGCTGTTTACAGCTACATATTTTTAAATTGTCTTGATATCCGATTTTTTCATATCCGGATTGATCCGTCTCCACATTGATCCAGATATGATAGGTTTTACTGTATAACTTCTTATGTGCGTACAAAGTACGCACACATTCTTTTTTTTTTGTATTTTGTGTATTTTAATCAAAAACTAAATTTTCTTTTAGATTTTTTCTTAACGTGCGAAACCTTCAAAATCAGAAAACCTGGTTTTTGGGGGTATTTTTTCCAGTTTATAGACTTCAACATAGATCAAATAAAGGTTTTTTTATAGGCTATATGTAATTTAAAGTAACTCGGTCCTTTGGGACGTTCAAAAATGGGAGAAACCCTGAAAAGGTGGGGGATCTTTTTTGGGGCTTTGAACGTGTTTCTCCCACTTTTATAAATGTCCCAAAGGATTGTTTTACTTTAAATTATATGTAACCTTTAAAAGATCCTTGATTTGGTCTCTAAAATGGAAAAAACCCTTAAAAACCCCCTAAAAACTCAGTTTTTCGGATTTTTCAAATTGATAAAATACACAAAATACAAAGAAATTAGACATTTCCAAAAAAAAAAGCCAAAATCTTGCATCATATTTACTTATTACTTTATCGAAGTACTTAGATTGTACATTAGCACTGAATAAAAACTATGATATACAGCCAAACACTGGGATTTTCCCTTTTAAATTTTAATATTTAATTAGTAACTTACAGTCGGAAAAATGAAAGAATACCCATGAACGGACATATAAAACACGCTGTATTTTCCTGTCACCGTGTCATACAAAAAATTGGCCAGCGCAAGTACATGTAATAATTATTATTACATGTACTTGCGCTGGGCAATTTTCTTTGTGACACGGTGACAGGAAAATACAGTGTGTTTTATATGTTCGTTCATGGGTATTCTTTCATTTTTCCGACTGTAAGTATTCTCAAAGATATAAGAATTCAAGAAATTAATAACATTGCAGTTATGTACTTACCACCTATAGGGACATATGTCCAATGCATAGTATCTAAATCCAAGTAATATATAATTCGAGCGAAAGCATCAGAGTGTTCTTCATATCCACCATAAATAATCATATAATGCTTCCATAAACAAGCCGTGTGCCCATCTCGAGCTGGGGGAAAATGTCCAGTTGTTTTAGGAGCTGTCCAACAATGCCAAACAGTATCGAAACAGAAGAGAGTTGAACATGAGGCTCTATCATTTCTTCCACCCCAGATATAGACTTTTTCCCCATACACTATTGCAGTATGACCATATCTAAAAAAGAAGTAGATCTATATAATTTTATTGCTGCAAATATCAGATTCTTACATAATTGAAATCTCTAAACCCATGTTGAAGGTTGAAATAATTGGTTGTGAATAATAGTAAGTACATATGAACAAAAATGTCCACATATAACAATATGATACATTGGTTGGTAAGTATTCTGGTATAGATCGTCCCAAACCCTTTTTTCAGTGTGTCACAGATTATCAAATTCTCTCTAACGCATTACAGTTGGAAGTGACAGTAAAAAACGTACCTCTGTGGTTATTATACATTGAACTTGGAAAATTATGTATTCCTTTACAGGTATTTGCATATTAAAACGGACTTATACTTATAGATGTATAATTGGTAGATAACCAATCAATGATGAGAATAAACGATAATTTGACACAAAAGTAATTGATTGTGACAATATTTTTACAATATCATATGGTAAAATGACAATTATTGTAATTTCTTAGGTTAGTATTTTTCAGCAACATAAATATAAATATTTTATATCATTGTGTAGTGAAATTTTATTTTATATTTATTTATTTGTACATTCAAATATTTTAAATATTAATATTCTGGCAAATATTTGCATAAATATTGATGTTTATATAAATATTCTGACACCTGTCAGATTTAACTAAAATGTCATGTAATGATTTGTGACATTCTTAAAATCCTATATGACTTCAAAAAACGAAAAAAAAATGGGTTTGGGATCCACTATATCACATTACGGCACTAATCAAATAGGAAAAAAATAATAGACAACTTTGTATAACACAAAATTATAAAATCAAGCATTTAGTGCACTAATAAGTGCTCAAGAGTAAAGTATCTTTATCTGCCGTAGGAGGTCTAACTACCTTAAGGGCTCACAAGTGGTCCCTGCCCCAATGTACCATACCATAAAGTACCTATTTCACAACTTGCAAAAGTTGTTTGCAATTAAAAACCATGTTGTTAGTATGCAATTACATACATCCTTTTAACTGAAAAAAATTTAGTTTTTAAATCTTGTTTTAAATTACTGATATGGTTCAAGTGGAAATCGGTGGGACTACGCATTTTATCAATGAAATTAGATATGTCTCAGACACTACAGAAGCCGCTAACGATAAAATGTTTTAATATCGCATTAATCATTGTATATTATTCGACGGATATTAGTACAGTGCAAATAATAAGACGAGAATTTTACAATAATGATAATAAAGAATAAATTTAAAGGTTTTTCTACTTTAATGACAAAAAAAGAAAGCTCATTAGCAGAAACCAATTCAAAATTATTTTGCACATCATATTTGAAACATTATTTGGTTGAAAAATCTCATTTTTGTTGGCACAAAAATATATTAATTTGTCTGGACTAAATTACAGTTCTGTTATCTTATGTGGGATATGTTACTATCAACATTCATACAGTGTTGCCAAACTGAATTTTGATATTTTGGGTGTAAATTTTTCCACGGATCTCCGAGGGTACAATACCCAACATCATTAAATTTTCCATCATTTTGAATTTTCAAATTGTAAAGTCAAAGTGTATTCAAACAAAAAGAAGCAAGCCACGGGAGGTTACCATAAATAACAATCCTATTCCCATAACAACTGTGGTAAAATATCTTGGACTCCACTTGGATGAGAAACTGACATGGAAGACACACATAAAAGCAAAAATATGCCAACTTAATCTCAAAATCAAAAATATGTACTGGCTACTCAATAGAAAGTCCAAAATATCACTTGAAAACAAACTGACCATCTACAAATATATAGTAAAAGCGATTTGGACATTACAGATTGAGCTCTGAGGATGTACCTACCAAGCCATCTCATATCAAAATATTACAGTCATTTCAGTTCCAAGGCATTTCGTATGATATCTGGAGCACCTTGGTATGTAACAAATCTAACCTTATACAGAGATCTAAAAATCCTGTAATAAAAGATTTAATATCCTCTAGCCTGAATAAACACAAAGAACAAAAATCACATCATGGCAATCTGTTCATAAGAGCCCTATTCGATCCACCCTTGGAAGATAGAACATTGAAACGAATTTGGCCAGAAGACTTAAGTACTTGAGTGACTATACAGAGAAGCTAGCACTGATGGATGGTACCTAACATACGCATACTACAAAATATAAATTATTTACTTATTACTATAAAAATGTTAGTGTAGAGTAAGTAGATTGTAAATTTGCAATTATGTAAATAAATAAAAAAAAATTTAATGTCAGATTCAGATACTGTTCGGGAATCCTTATTTCTTTATTTTATATTGAATATCATTTTAATATTTAATTTATTTCGGGTAGAATAAGTTTTAGATAATTTAATAATTATATTTAGTGGCTGTTTTCTGCCCTCTTTAAAAATTATGCAGAATAACCTTGTGTGTCTTGTAATTTAAATAAATGCTCAATATCAATTTTTACTCATCCACAAGCACAAAAATTGCTTTGCGCATCATATACAGACATGCTCTGTTGAGTACCTTAAGGACAGAAGATACAACTTCGCTTCATACTTGATTTTAAATAATATGGTTCCACAAGCTGTACGCAAATTGCTTACCTTAAAATTGGTGTTCTTTAGGATTTGGTAAACTATGCAGACCCAAGGCTGACTACTCAATTCATCACTGCTCCTTTTAATGGACTCTTTCCATGGAATTCACGATGCATGTGCGATGCGACAATACCATCAAATCACGAAAGGTTTGGAATTCGAGAGTTCTTTCACCATTGAAGGCTTTTGTGATTTGATGGTACCATTGCGTTGTATGTGCATTGTGAATTCCATGGAAGGAGTCCATTAAAAGGAGCAGTGATGAATTGAGTAGTCACCTTTGGGTCTGCATAGTTTACCAAATCCTAAAGAACACCAATTTTAAGGTAAGTGATTTGTGCATAGCTTGTGGAACCATATTATTTAAAATCAATCTTTTTTCAAGTTTTCATATTTCCCACAGTTTTCACACAGATACAAGATAATCCAAAACAAAATATGTAGAAACATTTTTGATCAAAGCAAAATGATGAATTCACTGATATTTTAAAATTGTTTATACAAAACAGCTTTTAATGTTTAAATAATTAATAAACAATTAGCGGCTAAATGTGTGAGTCGAACTTTTTTCACTTTAACATACTTATTTTATAAACTAACAAAAAAGGTTTTGGAAAAATATAAGCTTGTTTGATTTTTTACAAAACAATGCATGTTTTTGATCTACATTGACTTCCCTATAAAGGGAGCATTTAGGATGATATAAGGCTTTGATGAACTACAACATTAAAAATAGAAGAGGTAGTGGTTAAATTCATGTATGTAAAAAGGTAATGAACAATTAAACTATTGTGGAGCAATCTAGAATGTTAAAAAAAGGTAGGTAGTAGGTTCATGGAATCAATTTTAGTTGGTAGGTTTATGAAAGTAAAGAAAAGTGAATGTTATTTCTAATAAAATAAGATCCATGGTAATGAGTTAAGTCAACAGAAAAATTCACATAATCAAACATAAAATTTTAAATGGAACTAACCTCTTGTAGGGAAGAATATCATCGTTTTCAAAATATGGTAAGTCACTCACAGGATGTTGTGTCCATCGAAGGGTAGTAGTATTTAACACATGTACATCCATAGATGTGTACTCCCGGGAGTTTTCTCCAGTGCAGTATCCCCCAAAAGAATAAATTTTATGACCCACAGCAACAGCTGCATGGTTAACTCTCTTGGGGCCACCTTCTAAGCAGGTTATCCAAGGCATTCTTACCGTCCAATAAATATTCCGAGTGACTTTCAAAAATTGCTGTGCATCTGACACAGTTTAGATAGGATGTCCCTTTAATAACACAATATCTGTTTTTATATTTATATCATTGTATTAAAAACTTTCTAATTTAAGGGCGATTAAAATCAACGAGAATCTAATATACATTGCCGACACAAAAATTCGCGACTACAACACTATGTAGATGTAGACTAATATCTAGTTTTTAGTTTTATATTTAAATAAAAAACACAACAACTTCTATCTTTCCCATTTGCTACGCAATTAAACGATCATGGACGATCAAAAAATCAAAAGTCAAAAATCGACAAAGTTTGACAGGAAACTGACATTAGTGACATGTGCAGAGAATAGGGCTTTTCATCGATTGTCATTTGTTTCGAGCTTCTGTCAAATGTCGTATAATCCGTGTATACGCTCTGAGCTTCGCTGGTGTCGCTCCTAGTGGATTATAATTCAACTTTTACCGGTAATTTTTAAATTTATTATTAAATTGATATCGCTTAATATTTACAACGCTAAAAAGTAATTAAATTGTAAAATATTTTTTTAAGATTTTGCTAATCATTTTGACGTTCTATTGATGAAATATTAATTTCTTACTTCAGATACTTTCACAATTATCGTGTAGATGGCGCTAAGATTAATTTATAATTACATATTACGGAACATTAAAAAAACGTAAATTGAGTATTTAAAACGTAAGTATATTTAAGGTAAAAATATATATCACAGCTTTGACCAACTAATATTTTTTATAATTAATGTTTTTAATTTTAATTGTAATTTAATCACTTAAGGCTGTATGACACTATGCATTTTCTTGTATCATTTCTAATATCGTTTCTGATATGTCAAAAAAATGTATAGTGTCATACACAGATACAAGAAACGATATCAGAAACGATACAAGAATTTGTGTCAGGCACAGATTCTTGTACAATAACTGCGCCAATTTCTGCGCAAAGAGCAAAAACGTAAAACCTGCTGGTAAAACTTCTAATAAATGTCATAATGGCGGCTTAAAATGAGATCATATGATTTATGTCTTGATGAATTTATTTGTGTTTTGTAGGTATTATTTATAAATATTTTATTGATACTTAATATACCGTTTGGTATGGACTACTGTTCTACTAATAACCATATATTTAGAATAACTTTGGGTTTCATATTGCATAATTTTTTAATAGAGGAAAATACAATAAGTTCCAATTTGGATCAAACTGAAGATAATTATAATGCAAATATTTTAGCACAAATATCAAAACAAAATAAAAAACACAAATAATCAACAGTCAACGTAAAATTTCTAGTTATTATAACATTAAAATATTTGTTTTTAAAAGTTTATAAATTTTATAAAATCCTTAAAATCAGCTGTAGACGCAGTACTACCATACCAATGGGTGCGTTCACCAGACCAGTGCGCTACGTCAGCGCTCTGAAACTGTTTAAGATTTTTCGGGTGAACGTCACGTCAATTTAGGCTAAACTTCAACGTATTGACGAAGCGGTCGCCATTTTATTGAACGTAGTATTTGTATCGCTTCAATATTGAACGTGTTTAAGAAATATATTATAATGGCGCGATTATTTGAAAATATTTATTTTACAATGGTTTTAATTATAAAGTAATTGAAACTTAGGAGATACATAATTGTATATGCTCACGAAATTGTAAATTTGTGTATTAATGAACAATATTTTCAACATAATTCATATTTACGTGATAATTATTATTTATTTATGGTGGTTCATCCAATGGTTCTGCTCTGCCAAGTCCAGCACAGCCAGCAGCACCAAAAATTATTTCTTGTTCATTTCATTCTCAAACATCAATAAAGGTAGTATATTATCCATTTTTGAATTAAATTTGTTTAAGATACGTCCAATTTATCGTTGAACGATAAGTATAATAAATCAACAAAAACAACGAATCTCGTTTTAGGTTAGGTTCATACATAACACAAAAAAACCAACTATGAAAGTGTCAAACGGAAAAATACCATTCACCAGACTAAACGTAGTTTTACAGCGCTGCAACATAGCTGTTTAGTTGAAACTTAAACCGATTATTTCTGGTGAACGCAGCCAATGTAACGTGACAGGGTGACGAACAACATTTCGACCAATCACGTGCCGAGTTTCATACAGTTTTCGATACAAGAACTTGCATAGTGTCATACAGGGCACAAATGTACGTACAAGAAATGATACAAGAAAATGTATACAAGAAACGATATCAGAAACGATATTAGAAATGATACAAGAAAATGCATAGTGTCATACAGCCTTTAGACATTTATGTCAAATTTCCAGTAAACGTTTACAGACTTGTCACTACTGGCGCTCGTGAATTTATAAATATCCCCTCTATGTACGAGCTCACAGCGTATAATACTAATATACACGGATTCATAGAGGTATATATTAACATAGAGGGAGCCTACCTTCCGCGCTTCCTGACGACAAGATCCCATGGACTGGTTTGCTGCATCTCTTTCTAACACATTGTATCGAAAATCTATGATGACATTCAGTGTGAATATAGGCACGGAAGAGGAGGACAACTGTAGCAGCTTTACTATGCGTAAGAGTGAAACAGAACTAATCCAAATAAAAAAGATGGTGTCGTCACTTCGCTCTGAAAGACACTCTCTCTATGCTAATATATAACTCTATGACACGGGTTATGCAAAATATGACAGAAGCTCGAAACAAATGACTGTGAATGAAAAGCCCTATTTCAGAAGTGTATACTAGCCCGAGGACCGTGCAGAAAAGGTGCGTCCAAGGCCCAAGGTGCACGCTGGTTTTCGGAGTCAGTTTCGGAGTCCGTGTGCGAATAATCCATCGTATTTAAGCGGGCCTGACCAAAGTGCACCTGCGCACTGACAACTGTATACAAAGAGTTATTCACACACAAACTCGACGCTGACTCCGTGTGCGAATAAAGTTGGATTTATAGTTTGACGTAGCGTAGACGTAGACGTAACGTAGACGCAATGGAAAAGTTCAACACCGAGTTTTGTGTACTCTTGTTTATAAATGAACGCAAGCGCCTGACGGAACATAAGAGAAACGTAACGTAACGGAAGAGATGACCAACTTTCATCTTTTACAGTGCGTTTCTTCCGTCTGGCCAATCATAAGGCAGAATTTTGTTCTGTCACTCAAAGTGGACCCGCCCCGCCCCCTCAAACCTTGTGTTGTGTAAAAAGTTGATTGTCAACATATTCGAATTTTGTTAATTATTTGTTAATACAATGGATGTTAAGTTATTAATTTAATAAAAATATATCATAGAGTCATTTCAATAATTCAGATAAATATGAGTTGTTTATTAGCCTAATTCGTGGTTATCCACACATACTATACGATAGGTAAATCCAATAAACATTTAAAGACCAGGAAATGAAACAAAATAGTTGGAAATCCCACGGCATGCGGCACCAAAGAGCATACTTTCGTTTATTTTATAATCCATGTAACACACAAAACAGATAAATATTATAACAAATAATAGTAGGGAGTTTTTGTGCACACAAATACGTAAACGTAACGCATCTTTTTGACATATACGCTTGCGCATTAATGGTTGAACTCCCGTATCGCGATACGTATTACCTAAGGTTACGGGCTGGTACGTTAGGTTCATACGCATCCCTATCGAGCCGAAACTCACCGAATGCACACGAGGATCTTGCCCAATTACCTACCAAATGAACATTTCATCAGCGTACTATCCGTTTATAAACATTTTAAGGTTATATTGGTTATTGGTTTAGTCTATTTGAGTAAAATTATTCTGTTTGTAATTGGAAATTGGAACTTCATAATAGATTTAAAATTTTATTGTTTTTAAGTTGTCTATTAATAAAGCAAAACAAACAAATCTTGTATTAATTTAAGAAATACAGAGTGATCACCACAATTAAAAACTAGATAAACAAATGACCTAGTTTCAGTAAAATTTTCAAATAAATATTACCACACTAGTTACATTATACCTACTGGAATTCTGATGTAGGTATACAATAATTTACAACTAAAAAGTAGGTATAAACAAAAATAAAAAAATTTTAACCTAAGGAAAAATAATATTTTTATATTTAAATAGAAGCAATTAAAACCATACAATTTCATTATTCATTTATCTTTTTTTACATTTGTATATTAATTGTATATTGTGTGAACATTGTTTTATTATTTTGAATGTCAACGGAATTTAAAAGCGACTTTACGATTTGCTTTACGTTACGTTAAGGCAGTTACAAAAACTACCTATTTTAACATTCATCCTCTACGACACGTTAGTTGCTTTACGTATACGGAGATGCGTACGTTACGTAGCAACAAAAACTCCCTATTATTATAAGTATAAATAAATAAACACAAAGTTTGTTTACTGTTCGTATAATTTATAGGCTATGTTGTTGAATTAGAATTAAGTCATTGTTTACTCTTTCTACTCATGCGCAAAAATTCCGCTACGTCGATCTATAAATTGACATAATAGGGAGTTTTTGTGTACACAAATACGTAAACGAAACGCATCTTTTTGACATATACGCTTGCGCATTAATGGTTGAACTCCCGTATCGCGATACGTATTACCTAAGGTTACGGGCTGGTACGTTAGGTTCATACGCATCCCTATCGAGCCGAAAGTCACCGAATGCACACGAGGATCTTGCCCGATTACCTACCAAATGAACATTTCATCAGCGTACTATCCGTTTATAAACATTTTAAGGTTATATTGGTTATTGGTTTAGTCTATTTGAGTAAAATTATTCTGTTTGTAATTGGAAATTGGAACTTCATAATAGATTTAAAATTTTATTGTTTTTAGTTGTCTATTAATAAAGCAAAACAAACAAATCTTGTATTAATTTAAGAAATACAGTGATCACAACAAGTAATAACTAGATAAACAAATGACCTAGTTTCAGTAAAATTTTCAAATAAATATTACCACACTATTTACATTATACCTACTGGAATTCTGATGTAGGTATACAATAATTATTTACAACTAAAAAGTAGGTATAAACAAAAATAAAAAAATTTTAACCTAAGAAAAAATAATATTTTTATATTTAAATAGAAGCAATTAAAACCATACAATTTCATTATTCATTTATCTTTTTTTACATTTGTATATTAATTGTATATTGTGTGAACATTGTTTTATTTTTTTGAATGTCAACAGAATTTAAAAGTGACTTTACAACTAAAAAGTAGGTATAAACAAAAATAAAAAAATTTTAACCTAAGAAAAAATAATATTTTTATATTTAAATAGAAGCAATTAAAACCATACAATTTCATTATTCATTTATCTTTTTTTACATTTGTATATTAATTGTATATTGTGTGAACATTGTTTTATTTTTTTGAATGTCAACGGAATTTAAAAGTGACTTTACGATTTGCTTTACGTTACGTTAAGGCAGTTACAAAAACTACCTATTTTAACATTCATCCTCTACGACACGTTAGTTGCTTTACGTATACGGAGATGCGTACGTTACGTAGCAACAAAAACTCCCTTTTCTTCCGTCTCCAGTCCGTTTCTTACGTCTACGTCTACGCTACGTCAAACTATAAATCCAACTTTACCCTTCCTATAGGGCTTTTCATCGCTTCCCATTCTTTACCAATCACCCTGTATAACAGAAGCTCGAAACAAATGAGAAGCCTTGAAAAGTCCTATACAAAGGGTTTTAGACATATGAGCCAGTAGAGGTGAAATTTGCTAATCATTTTAGGAAGATTTTTTGCGGTTACGTGGAAGAGCGCTTCTTAGCTGGTGTTTCTAGGAACATCATCTAAGAGCGAACGTCGCCTTTTGCTTTATTATAATTATTACTGTTTGTCTAGTTTGTATTTTTTTTTTGAAAAAAAAGCAATAAAGTCATTATTATTATTATTATTATTATTATTAAGATAAGAACCTGTAACTCAAATAGTAGAATCAACCTAAAAGAGAAGGTATGAACAATATGCCGTCACTTTTTAGTGGCACATGCGTCGACAGTGGCGCATCAAACTTTCCACTTATGGACGGGATAAATAAATTAAAAAGTACCCTCTCCTTTCCTCATTACCAGAATTCGTTTTTTTTAATTTCTATGTGATTAAAAAAGAATGTGTGTGTACTTTGTACGCACGTAAGAAGTTATACTTCTATTATATGATTTCAACGAAATTAATATGCTTTAAACAGTTTATTTATATTTAATTTAAATATTAAACTAATTTTAATACTTACTACTTCTCAAAAATTTCTCAAAAAAAAACACAGTGCCAAAAATTAAAAGAATAAAACACACATAAACAAACACATTAAAAAATGCCACAAATGATTTCTGAACAATTTAGGAAAAATTTTTAACTAAATACGTATTTTCTGAATAAAAAATTATATAATAAACTTACAATCATAAAATTTATAAAAAAAAAATAAAAGTTTCCATTGGGGTTAGAACCCGCTTATCAGCGCAGTTAGTATTGAAATTGATTCACCTTAAACTTTTACCCACGGAGACCACGTGTCATCATGTGCGAAGATCAACTAACTAAACGGATTAAACTTTTGACGGTTCTGAATTTAACCAAATTATTTTGATTTTGAATTGAAATTATTTAGAATTGAAAGAAATATTAGAACATACAACAAAACATAGAGTAAGAAAACAATATATTAGGTGAATATTGATAGAAATTTTGATGGTAATCAAATTATGTAAATCAAAGCATTACATACTATTTTAGTAGGTTCTTTTTAAATTTTCCAAATAGGTAGGTCCTACCTATGAAATTTTTTATTGGGATACTGAAACATTTACAATTATTACGTACCTGCCGCTTTTAAAAACTATTTAAAAAGTGACTACAATATTCTAAACTTGCATTTTTCTCTGCTATCATAACAATAAAAACTAATAAACAATGCTAATATACACAACATTAATTCGTTTATCCAAAATCTCCGGTTATGAGATGTTAGCACCTCATTGATCGAATTTCGTAAAAATAATTATACCATCCTTTTGCTCACGGTTTGTACAGCAATGATCACTAGGTTTCAGATTTTGATCACCTGTAGTTTATTTTTTATTAAGGGTTGAAAATTCAAGGACGAAAAAAAAGATGTTGGCACCTCATTGATCGAAATCTTTAAAACAAATGACTGTATTCGATAGGAAATAAAGCGCTGAGCAATGATCACCTATTTTGAACATTGATCAGGCTTTTTTTGCACTGAAAATAATTATTAAAGTTGCAATAACATTACCACGCACGCGCAGTCCATTAAAAATTTTATATCTAACAGGAGCCCAGTTCTTTAGCGCGGTAAAAATTTTAAACCTACTGTGAAATCAGTGCCTTCCCGAGTTTTGCTAAATTACTATGTTACGGCTAGTATTTCTGAAATATATTTATACCATCTGAAAGTTAACAAAGTGCTCACGAAAGGACACACATTTCCAGGGTTTAGTCATTAGCAGATAATTTTGTATTAATTATTTGAAAAATTTTCAAGGACAGTCACTCTTCCATCTCATCAAAATTCTTGCAAGCTTTTTACTCTTCGAACGAATCTTTTTCTTACAGTGTTGCGCGATTTTGAATAAGTAATAAATTATAAGTTCTGACCTAGAAAACTCAGAATTGATTTTTTACATTATAATCACACAAAGCGGTTATAGTTAAATTTGTTGCTATCTAGAGAATGTAAAGATTATTCGTGATAATAAGAATTGTAATATATTTCTTTGTTGTGGATATTAGGACTAATATAATCCAAGGAGACTAAGTCAGATCACACTATTGGCAACTGAGCATCTTAAAACATATGTCTTATTATATGCATTGTTGTCAGGTCTAAAAGTTACTTTTTCTCTTAGAGTTTTTTATACCTACCTAATAATATTATTATAATTATTATACTATATTATATTATATTATATTATATTATATTATATTATATTATATTATATTATATTATATTATATTATATTATATTATATTATATTATATTATATTATATTATATTATATTATATTATATTATATTATATTATAATATAATAATTATACTATCATTTTTTAAAAAGGAATTTCTTTTTTTAAGCAATGATACTATTATATAAAACTGGTGATTTTTTCCTTCGCCATGCGACGGGGGATACAATCAATTGCCCTGTACAGTCGCTGCACTCAATTTTTTTCTGGCATCCTCTAATTTTATTTGACAACCAACGTTTTCTGACTCGTACTTTTTTTTTTATTTTATAACTATGAGAAAGACTGGATTGATTTGGCTAATTTTGATTTTGAAATATTTTTAAAAGTCGTGTTCTCACCATAGATATAATAACACAATAGATTAGGCCAGGTCCGAAAAATAGCCTAACGCGGAGAAGTTCTGGTCGGTGGTCTATTTATCTCTCTTTACCGGCGCTTAGCTTTCTCTCTCTAGCATATGATGGCTGCCGCTTCTGTGTCACTGTCGTTCCATTAAACCCACCTCTTGGTAGATACGCTCACACTCGCACGACAGACAAATATAGCTAGACTACTGTACTTAACCCGCGAGTAGTCACGCCGTTAGATAGAATCTCACATTATAACATTTTTCGCGATAACTTGATGAAAAATTTTGCAATTTTGAAAAAATTTCGTAAGTGCCTCGAGGAAGGGTGTAGTAATACGTAGGACTTTTTTTATTTTTTTTCTTCTTCTTCTTTTGTGGAAATTATGGCTATGGGGACAGTAAATTAGCTTTAATAATTGTTATAAATAATATTTTTATTATCTGGACCAGAATAATATTTCATTGTTTATATAATATAATAGGTACAATAAAAAGTATTTTTCAACATTTACTCTGCGATAAAGTTTAAAATTCAAAACCCTCCAGTGATTGACAGACTCCTAAGCCTAAAAAGACTTTGGCCAGAAGACCAAGCTGCTAGGTCAATTCCAGAGAGTCGTCAATCGTCAATGGACGACACCTGCCACAAGCCAAGAACTTATACCATATAATTACGGGTGATTCCATTTCAAATCACTCAATTTTGGATCAAAAAAACTTTTGGATCTCCGATTTGTCTGAAAATTTGTATATATATAGCATCTGAGAGATGTAGAAATAAAACATTTAAGGTCGAATTGTCTTCTTCTTCTTTTCTCAAATTGTTATTTTAAGCGATTTTATAGTGATTTTGTATTTATTTAAACAAATTTGCATTTTCTATCGTAAAGTATCAATGGAAAACATACTATTTTAATACAAGGGACTCAAAAATGTCATTTATGTGGCATTATAGGTATAGGTAACAAGTTATTTGGATTCAAAACAGGTTTTTGATCAAATTTTATAGTGTAGAAAACGTTAAAATACCGTCATTTTCCTTCATTTCCAAAATACATCATAATCGATTTGGCTGAAAATTTGCCCACAGATAGCCAAAACATAGGACTTTAAGTGGTTAGAAGGATTTGAATTATATTACAATAATAAAAAAGTTACATGCAATATCATGGTCAAAAATATAGGCGGTTACTGTAAGTACAATTAACTCAGAAAATATCGACCTCACGACAAAAATTTTTAAAAAGAAATTGTAAATACGATTTATTTTTAACAATTTCAGTTTCTACCATTTTTGTGGAAAAGTTAAAAATGGCGGAGATATTGTGCAAAAACGGTTCTCCTTTAAAATCAAGATGGTGGCTAACGTAACGGAGGAATTCATTCGCGATTTTAAATTTAGACTACTTTTGACCCCCCTAAAGATAAGAAAAATAAAATTTTGAGCAGCTCGGCATGCAAGGTCAAATGCTATCCCGACTGGACTAATTATACTTTTGAGTATTTTGAGTTTGTATTGTAATGTAATTCAATGCTCCTCCTAGCGGCGCCGCTTGGTACACTTCGCGTCATATAAAACTGGTACACTTTTTTTCCCAATGTAAACCTGTGTTCAGACTGACAATTATTGTTCGTGAATCACTTCGTTGTTGCCATCACAGTTAACGCAAATACAAAACGCAAAGATAACGCAAAAAAATATCGTTTAAAATGTATATTTCGAATAATTGTAATACATATATTTAAATTACACACTTGTTCACTGTAAAAGTTATTCATTTTGTATTAATTTCAAATTAAATTTTTAATTTTTCCAGTGTGTTTTATGTATTCTACACAACTTAATGCAGTTTTGTCCTACAATTTACGAGAAACCAATCACACCTCTCGATTTGACATTAAACATAATAATTTAAAGTCATGCCAAGATTTATTATCTATCATTATTTTTGAATTGAAATATTTTTATAATTATAATAAAAACCGAATCAATGTATGGAAGTCTTATTCTTTATAAAATGTGGTGTGTTCGTTGGAGAATTGAGTAACGTAACTACTGAAGGAAATGCACAAATTTATTGAGATGTTAACAGTTAGAGATACAAAACGATACTGCCTAAATTAATGAATACAAACTACATATTTCTTAAAACCTTTCATAGTCCATGAACATTTCGCTGACACCGCGAAATTACAAGCGTTGGTGTTTATCATGTCACGTAGTCTAAATATTGAAATATAAACACACACAGTGGCGTGCTCGCCATAACATGGATACTTAATTTAGATGACGGAAAATTACAATTGTTTTAGTTTTTAGTGTATTAAAAAATGCGGTCTGTCGCACAGCCCCGTTTTTACCTAGTTTGATATAATATTTTCGTTGAACTGGCAACTTTTCCCTAGAAATTTAAATGACACTTGTGACAAGATCAACTTACACAACTTGAAAAACACGATTTTCGTTTTTTGACGCGAAGTGTACTATCGTATCTCGGTTAACAGAATCCTGACTCTTGGTCGAAATTTATTTTTATTCATTTTGTCATTCCCCGTTAGAGGATAGTCTAACCACACTCTGCTGCAGATATTTTAATATATGCAGTTCTTCTTCGTTTCGAGTTGATTCAATTCAGTCTACTTGCATAGCCTCTTTGATAAGGGGTAGAGACCCCGAAACACGGTGTCAGAGGATGGCAAGAGACTCGAATTGAATCAAAACGAAAACGATTATTTTCTTTTCTAATTCAAATCATTCTAACCACTTAAAGTCCTATGCTTTGGCTATCTGTGGGCATATTTTCAGCCAAATCGATTATAATGTATTTTGGGAATGGAGGAAAATGTAAAAATAGTTATTTATGATCATCATCATCATTGGCTCGACAGCCCTTTCTGGGTCTTGGCCTGTTCCAGGATTCTTCTCCACTCTGATCTGTTTCGTGCTTTTTTTCTCCAGTTTTTTATTTTTAAGGTTTTTATATCATTTTCTATTTGTTCTAAATATCTCAGCTTCGGTCTTCCTCTTGTTCTTTTTCCTACTGGCATCTGTTTGAATATTTTGTTTGGTATTTCGCCTTCTTCCATTCTTTCTACATGTCCCATCCAACGCAGCCGTCCTATTTTAATGAATGTTATGATATCTGGATCCTGGTATATTTCGTATAGTTCAAAGTTGTACCTTCTTCGCCAAATTCCATTTTCTTTTGTGCCCTTATATATGTGTCGCAAGATTTTTCTTTCAAAGGTGGCTAGCAATGTTTCCTCTCTTTTAGTGAGTGTCCAGATTTCTGAGCCGTATGTGAGTACCGGTCTTATTAGGGTTTTGTATATTTGGCATTTTGTTTTCCTTGCGACGTTGTCTGATCTTAGTTGCCGAATTAAGCCATGGTAACTTTTATTGGCAATAAATATTCGCCTCTTCACTTCCTCTGCTACGTTATTATCAGATGTGACTAGGGATCCCAAGTATGTAAAGTTTTTTACCCCCTCAATGTTGTATTCTCCTATTGTTATATTTTGTGGCTGCCTTATTTCTGTGTTTTTACTTACCTGCATATATTTTATTTTGTTCTGGTTGATTTTCAGGCCACTATTTTGTGCAGCTCGTTCTATTTGATTGAATGCCTCTATCATTTCTCTTCTTGATCTTGCGATTATGTCAACATCATCTGCAAATGCTAGTATTTGCACGCTTTTATTAATTATTGTTCCTCGAGTATTGACTGTTGTGTCCCTCATTATTTTCTCGAGTACAATGTTAGTCCCTGGCGTAGTCCCTTTTTCACATCTATTGTTTCCGTTAGTTCGTTTTGTATCCGGAGTTATTTATGATATTAATATTAAAAGTACACGTTTAAAGCACGCATGTGAAAATTTTCAGAATGAGCGAAGCGAGTTCTGCAATTCACATGAGTGCCTTAAAAATGTACTTTTTAACACGCATATCATACAATATTTTTTCTACAAACGTAATTACAGGGCAATATCCACAAAAACTTTTACTTGAACTTGACTGACATTCCATTTTTATATTTTTTGGACATTACATCAAAATTGCCTATACGGTCAATACGAACTGCAGTGCCATATAAATTTTAAAGCACTAATAGTGCCTTAAAGTTTAATGATCGTATGGAGTGCTAAAAATTGCATTTTTAACACGGTTGTAGAAAAACGATATTTAAACGTTTTATACACTATAAAATTTGATCAAAAACTGATTTTCCATCAAAATAACTTGTTATAATGCCATATAATGATATTTTTGAGTCCCTTGTACTAAAATATATTTTTTTCATTGATACTTTACGATGTAAAATGCAAATTTGTTTAAATAAACACCAAATCATGTATAATCGCATAAAATGACATTTTGAGAAAAAAAAAGAAGAAGACATTTGACCTTAAATACTTATTTTGTATTTGCTGTCTTTTTCTATAACAAAAGTTTGTTATTTATAGAAAAAGACAGCAAATACAAAATAAGTGATTGATGTGATCGTTCATGGGGCTTTTCATTCAGTCATTTGTTTCGAGCTTCTGTCATGTGTCACATAATATTAATATATCAACGTCATACGTTATTGGTATTGCCAATGATACAAACCAAAGACGTATTACGTAGATATATTAATATTATGTGACACATGACAGAAGCTCGAAACAAATGACAATCGATGAAAAGCCTCTTTCTACTTTTTTACATATTACACAGCAATTTTTTTGTATGTTTGTTAATAAAGACAAGTTACATTTTCCTACTATTCTTTGTATGTCCTGGTGGCCGGTGGGAGGGGTTTTAACACCCAAACCACCCCCTGGGTGCGCCACTGGTGCCATTAGTATGAGATTAGTAACAGCCATAACAGGATGTTTCTGTCGCAGCTTAAGGTCTGTTAAGAAGACTTATTCTGTCTGTCGATCTCACTCTATCTATATATTTAATATCGTTCTGTATTTTCTTGTTTGATAAGATCTACGTACCCAATCGTCATTATTATCATGCACAATTACCTTTTTGGAATCCCTAGTTTGTCCATAAATACCTATATAAGTAGTACACGTTGTTTTTTAATGCAACCACATTTTAAAAATTACGTTTGTTTTCTGTTATCCACCTTGTTTCAAAATATAAAAGATTGAATATAAGAAATAAAACAAAGCAGGATTCGTCCTTTAAATCGCTGATACGGTAGCGAGGTTTGATAATTGCATTGCAATTTGCAACCCAGAAAATAAGCTAGCTTCCAAAATAAGCAACTTGTTACAGAATATGTTTGTCTTCAATCAGAATTGTATTGATAATTTTCAAATAACAAGTTCAATAGTTAATTTCAAAGTAAGCTGCTTATTATTACAATGTTAATAAATGCTGAAAGTTATACCTACTAAGTGAATAAAACGTTAATGGAAGCCATCGAGATGAATTATTACATATTATTTATAAATATTTACTTAAAAACGTAACTTATTTCAAACAATTTTATACTGTATTGTTCTGAAGCTATTTTCTTATGGCAACTTAGGATAAAACTCCAAATAAATTTAATTTCACACTTAAATTGTGGCTGATAGATAAATAAAATAGTAAATTATAATTGGTTTAACGATATAATACTGAAACTTAGGCAACAAGGCAACACTGTATAATCAGCTGTCTATCAAGTTAGCCAACTTGTACATTCATAATAATCCAGTAGAAGGGATAGAACTATTAACAGAGAGAGAAAAAAATTACTTCTAATGCAAATTGTTGTTACCATCAGCAGTGTTGCCTGAGTTTCAATATTTATTTAAATCAACGAACTTGGTTGAAATATTACATATAAATGTAAATATTTACAAGTTTATCTCGATGGCTTCGATTAATGTTTTTTCCATATTATATATAAGTTCACCATTTATTAACATTTTAACAATAAGCCCCTTACTTACAAATTAACTATCGAATATATAATATATGTATTTATTAAACCGATTAAAGGCAAATTATGCACCTATATAGGTATATTTTTTTATTTTTAAAAATAAAATGCAAATATTGAGCATAGTTATTTATTAATATTATCTTGCCCAAGCATACTTTCGATCTAAGTATACCTTCCCAGAATGCAGACATTTACTTAAAATTAACGATACAAATAACATACACTGGACAAAGGACAAACAGATTAAAATATTTGAACGAGATAACATTGTTCAGAGTTTGGTGGTAAAAATATACGGTGATGAGTACATTAATAACTGGCAAAATAACGGAAAACATATTACGTTGTGAAATAAATAGATATGAAACCAGTAGAGGTGGGAAATTATATATAAAAACCTAGAAATTTACCTTATATTGATAGTTTGGCCACGTATCGGAGTCAAATTATGACAGAATTTATAAAATTTTCCTGCCACAGTTTGACTCCTATACGTCGCCAAACTCATCCGATACGTCTTAAGGTGAGAAACTATGAATATAATGTAAATTTATAGATGTCTATTGATAATTTCCCACCTCTACTAGTTTCATCTCTTTTTACCTCTCAACGTATTATGTTTTCCGTCTTTTGCGTTATTTTGCCTGTTCTTAGTGCACTCATCATACTGTATACCTATTCAGCAAGAATGTTGTTATTATAGAAACTAGCTTCAACTCAATTCAATTATCAAACCTTGCTTACGCATGATAACGCAAAAGATTGAAAACATAACACGTTGTGTAATAAAAAGAGTTGAAACTAGCAGAGGTGTTAAACTATCGATAGGAACCTATAAATTTACATTACATTACATACTTCACCATCTTTAGACAATTTTAGTATGAAAGGAGTATGACAAGCAGAGATATGTAAAGAAAATAGATCAGGCTAGTCATATGCCACTCAATGCATCGGGGTGTAACGCCGATATCAGGTACGGTGGTCTAGCTATCTTTGTCTGTCGTGCGAGTGTGAGCGTATCTACCAAGAGGTGGGAATAACGGAACGACAGTGACACACAGGCGGCGGCCATCATATGCTAGAGAGAGAAAGCTAAGCGCCGGTAGAGAGAGATAGATAGACCACCGACCCGAACTGTTCCGCGTTACGCTATTTTTCGAACTGGCCTAATCTATTCTGTTATATCTATGATGGCAAGTGCCACACACAATTTTATAAAATTCTCCTGTCACAGACGTCTAAAGGTGAGAAACTATGTAATATAAATTTAAGTATAGCTTCCTATTGATAATTTTACATCTCTACTAGTGTCATCTCTTTTTATTTCACAATGTGTTATCTTTTCTCTCTTTTACGTTATTTTGCCCGTTATTAGCTCGCTCATCACTGAATATTTTATAAATTCTTGGCTTGTGGCAGGTGTCGTCCATTGACGACTCTCTAGAATTGACGTAGCAGCTTGGTCTTCTGCTTCTGGCCAAAGTCTTTTATAGGCGTCTGTCAATCATTGGAGGGTTTTGAATTTTAAACTTTATCGCAGAGTAAATGTTGAAAAACACTTTTTATTATACCTAATAAATAAACAATATTTTAAACTTATTTTTATTTATAAACATATTTTCCGTATATTAATTTTCGATATTGTCAAAAATAGAGATATTCTTGAACAAGGAGCACATTATTTAGACACTTTCTATACAACTAATAACGCATTTGATATCTGATGAGATTCAATGTATAGAGTAGGTATAGAGATCTTCTTCCTTACGTGCGGTTTCATAATCAGTTAAAGTGGACTTTAAATTTTAAGTTGGTAACCTTATCATATGGGGCTTTTCATTCACAGTCATTTGTTTCGAGCTTCTGTCTTATGTTGTATAATCCGTGTATATTAATATTGTACACAGATTATACAACATCTGACAGAAGCTCGAAACAAATGCCAATCGATGAAAAGCCCTATGGGTAAATGTCAATTTTAAAGTGTTAAACATCAACAAAAGTTCACTTTAACGTTGACATTTACCCATATGAATTATTGCATTGATAAAGGTAATATGAATAGTCTCCCGTTTTATACCGCTCACGTGGCTTTGGGAGTATAGCAGGGTAGTCTGCTATTGACTCCGTGCGTCTCCCCTCTACTTACAGTCACGTGACACGCTGTCAGATTTTGTCAGGACGTTTTAACATTGAGTCTTATGGGATTATTTTGTTAAACTTGAATATTTTATTTTGTAGTGATAATAACCGAATACAATTGTTAGAATTCATTAGTTATTAATTTATACTGTAATTTATAGTGCATCAAAAATATTTTCTTTTTCGTTAATAAAGATTTATTGACATAAACTGCGATAGTGAGGTTATGTATACAAAATCAAACTGATAATCAATATTGGAAATAGAAGAATTTATATCAGATTAAGCGCGTTTTTATTTTCTGTTTATATTAATACATAATATCACTAGCGTGACACGGCATTTTTTTTAAATGTCTCATTTAAACATACACAAAGCGTCCTGATAAAATTTCAAAAAACCGCCACCATGAGCAGGTCGGTCGATTTTGTTTTGACACTTTGTTAACGCTCAGAGCGAATATCTAGGGCCTACGGTATACAAGGAAGGTAACACCTTCAACCACTTTCAACAGCGTGCCACGCTTCAACTGCCTATTATTACCCCTGGTTTTACCCAAGGTACTCATTTTATTCAGGCTGAGTCGACCTGGGGCCTATAAAAATTTTAAAAATGTCTAGTTGTTCTTGCCGGCGGTAGGATTTGAACTCCGGACCACCGGCACGCGAGCCAAGCACACTACCGCTTAGCTACGCCGGCCCCGACGTAGCCTTAGCCATTTATTTATTAGCCTTAGCCTTTATTTACAGTATCATGGCCTTAGCTATTGATAAAGGTACCAACTTAAAATTTAAAGTTCACTTTATCTGATTATGAAACCGAGCGTTAAGTCGTGTTCTCACTATTAAATAATTTGATTAAACAGTTTGAGCAAACTCCGGAAGTACGTCAAAGTGGCGTCACAATTGCAGTTTGTTAAAATTTTAAAATCTGTGTTCTCACTATCAGTCTAGTTTGATCAAATTTTTTTTATTGAGTTGTCTAACTTGTTTGTACTTTACTTAAAATTAAAATTTTTCATTATTATCCTTATTATCCACAATGAAAACTCAGAATGTGACGTCACTAACTTTCAGTTTGCTCAAACCAGATTGATCAAGTGGACCGTAAAGACCGCGTCCCACCATCAAATAATTTGATCAAACTGGTTTGAGCAAACTGAAAGTGACAGTTAGTGACGTCACATCCTGCGTGTTCATTGTGGATAATAATGAAAAATTTTAATTTTAAATAAAGTACAAACAAGTTAAGGCTCCGTCTCACCATCAAATAATTGACAGTTATTTGATCAAACTTGACAGTTAGTGACACAAAGTGACAGTTAGTATGTATAGTTTGTGTCACTAACTGTCAAGTTTGATCAAATAACTGTCAATTATTTGATGGTGAGGGGGCCTAGACAACTCAATACAAAAAATTTGATCAAACTAGACTGATAGTGAGAGCACAGATTTTTAGAATTTCAAAAAAACTGCAATTGTGACGTCACTTTGACGTACTTCCTCAAGTACGTCAAGTTTGCTCAAACTGTTCGATCAAATTATTTGATGGTGAGACGCGGCCTTGATAGTCGTGACGTCAAATCAATGTTGGCTACTCTGAAAAGTTTCCAAACAAAGCAAAAATTCACACGTGGTGTTTGTTTTGGTTTTTATAATTGGAATATATTGCTTATTGTAAGATGTTTAATTTTTACAAAATGGTAATGTGTTGGGTGTTGGGTACCCGTGATTGTAATCAATGCTCATAGTATATTTCCCACCATATTTCCATATAGGACTGGTTAAGAACCTGAAGAGCAGTAAGTACTATGTAGTGTGTAAATCCTTGATTTTGTGTAAGGACATTTATAAAATTAAAAGCAATATGATTGATATGACTAACAAGGATTGTGTCTTAAGAAAAAATGTGCAGATTATTGTTAAAATAAAATAAAATTAAAATGGATTACACAAATCACGTGTATAAACAATTCACAGACGTCAAACCTTTGCTTTGTTTGGAAACTTTTTGGACCTTTTGACGTCGCACTATCACGGTTCATTATTTGATAGTGAGAACCAGAGATATGTCAACAATAGATCTGGCTAGGGATATGCTACTCAATGCATCGGCCTCCTATTGGGACCGTGCAAGTTCGGCAAAGCGACCTCTATTTCTACGCTCTGTACTTTTATTCGCACTTTTAATTATATTGGCCAATTATATTAGTCCTGGTTGCTGGATAATTGTCAAGACCATAGTCCAAAAAAATAATAAGAAGAAAAAATAAGATGCAGGTTATGTTTAGCAAACGTAAACAATTGTATGTAGTAAATAAAATCAGTTATTAAAATGCAATACTGCAAGCAAAATACAATTAATTAAATTTACCTTTATATAATAATTGCATATCATATCAATATTGTGGAGAAATATATAATTTTTCTGCGTCAATGACAGAAGGTATGAAATATACGTCAATTTGACAATTTCAATTGACAATATCAATTATTTAAGATAGTTGCAATATTTCTGCGCGACTCGCGCACGGTCGTTTCTCGTTTCCCTTTCCAAGTACTTGCACACCGCGAATACTGTGGCATCGAGGGGTAACCAAAGATATTATACACATAGATTTGGTCAACTCCGAAAAATAGCGTAACGCGGAGCAGTTCGGGTCGGTGGTCTATCTATCTCTATCTACTGGCGCTTAGCTTTCTCTCTCTAGCATATGATGGCTGCCGCCTCTGTGTAAAGGCCGCGTCTCACCATCAAATAATTTGAGCAAACTCCGGAAGTACGTCAAAGTGACATCACAATTGCAGTTTTTTTGAAATTCTAAAAATCTGTGCTCTCACTATCAGTCTAGTTTGATCAAATTTTGTGTATTAAGTTGTCTAACTTGTTTGTACTTTATTTAAAATTAAAATTTTTCATTATTATCCACAATGACCACTCAGGATGTGACGTCACTAATTGTCACTTTCAGTTTGCTCAAACCAGTTTGATCAAATTATTTGATGGTGGGACGCGGCCTTAACTGTCGTTCCATTACTCCCACCTCTTGGTAGATACGCTCACACTCGCACGACAGACAAAGATAGCTAGACCACCGTACTTGATATTGACGTTACACCCCGATGCATTATTTAGCATATCCCTAGCCAGATCTATTCTTGACATATCTCTGGGTGTAACGCCAATATTAACCCGGAAGTAGTCGCGCTCACTTCTGTAACGTGAATAGTCGCGTGTTAGATTCTATCTCAAAATTGGAATTTAAATACGGATTTACAACAAATTTTTATTTTATATTATTTCTAACAATTATTAAAGCTAATTGGCTGTCCCCATAGCCATAAATTCCACAAAAAGAAGAAGAAGAAGAAATAAATAAATAAAAAAATCCTACGTATTACTACACCCTTCCTCGAGGCACTTACGAAATTTTTTCAAAATTTCAAAATTTTTCATCAAGTTATCGCGAAAAAGGATAAAATGTGAGATTCTATCTAACGGCGTGACTACTCGCGGGTTAAGTACAGTGGTCTAGCTATCTTTGTCTGTCGTGCCAGTGTGAGCGTATCTACCAAGAGGTGGGAGTAATGGAACGACAGTGACACACAAGGTAGATTATTGCATACTATCTATGAACCTTGAGTGACACAGAGGCGGCAGCCATCATATGCTAGAGAGAGAAAGCTAAGCGCCGGTAAAGAGAGATAGATAGACCACCGACCCGAACTGCTCCGCGTTACGCTATTTTTCGGACCTGGCCTAATCTATTGTGTTATTATACCTATGGTGAGAACACGACTTCTAAAAATATTTCAAAATCAAAATTAGCGAAATCAATCCAGTCTTTCTTATAGTTATAAAATAAAAAAAGTACGAGTCAGAAAACGTTGGAGGTTGTCAAATAAAATTAGAGGATGCCAGAAAAAATTGAGTACAGCGACTGTACATGGCAATTGATTGTATCCCCCGTCGCATGGCGAAGGAAAAAATCACCAGTTTTATATAATATTATCATTCCTTAAAAAAGAAATTCCTTTTTAAAAAATGAAAGTATAATTATTATAATATAATATAATTATATAATATAATATAATATAATATAATATAATATAATATAATCTAATATAATATAATATAATATAATAATTATACTAATATTATTAGGTAGGTATAAAAAACTTTAAGAGAAAAAGTAACTTTTAGACCTGACAACAATGCATATAATAAGACATATGTTTTAAGATTCTCAGTTGCCAATAGTGTGATCTGACTTAATCTCCTTGGAATAAAATAGTCCTAATATCCACAACAAAGAAATCTATTACAATTCTTATTATCACGAATAATCTTTACATTCTCTAGATAGCAACAAATTTAACTATAACCGCTTCGTTTGATTATAATGTAAAAATCAATTCTGAGTTTTCTGGATCAGAACTTATAATTTATTACTTATTCAAAATCGCGCAACACTGTAAGAAAACGGTTCGTTCGAAGTATGGAGACCTGTAAGAAGGAGTGGAAACGCAATGCATCGTTTGTGGGCTAACTTTTCAACCTCTAATTCAACTTTCAGCAATCGCCGCTAGAGGCGCAAGTGTTCGAATAGGTAGTACAAAACTAGAGTCTGTAGCACCAAACAAAAAGAAATTTCGCAAGGCTATGATTGGCCACAAAATCCCGGCTTGCGATTGGTTAGAAAGCTGACTGTGATCATAAGATAATATAACCTACAATTTAAATTTTATTTGACAGTTGTTTGTTGTTTTAATGTCTGTGAAATATTCAACAAAATAAACAAAATATAGAACAATAATAATAATAATTATAATGATTTATGATTTCCTAAAGAAATATATGCTTTAGAAAGATGTAACATATTTAAATAGAAAATGAGATGTAAAATCTTGAGAACCCAAGAGCTGCATATGTCTGAAAGCAAAATAAATGAAACTGAGGGCATAGATGTAGATAACATTTTACTGGTAAGTAATGAAATATTTTAGAGGTATAAAGAATTTATAAAGCCTGTCACATTAAAAAATAATTGCTTGAAATACAGAAATTGCTACAGAAATGTTAATTTTCTAATCAGATATACTATTTTTAGAAAGACAATGAATAAAATATCACTGAATATGAGAAGATAGTTCATCAAAAGTTGGGGATGTTTAAGAAGAATTTTGCTGCATCGAACAATCATAATCGCTGCTGTCAGTCATACAAAGTAAAAAGTAAACTGCGAAAGTTTAGTCCTATCAAAATTTAACTATGGTGATGTTGTGTATGGGCCATTCCACAAATATACGTCTGTTCCAGACCATCGCGACAACAAATATTTTAGTGTGCAACATAAGAAGGACGAAAGTAAATGGCTCTAAACATTATTACAATAAACAAGAATGTAATTTGCAATTTAGTTTCGTACTTCTTATGTTGCACACTAACATTCGTTGTCACGATGGTCTGGAACAGACGTATATTCGTGGAATGGACATTGTATTCGATCAGATGACAGAGGAAGAATTCGGGGGGTTCAAAAGACACCAGCCTATTTGTCACAAATTTAAAACATGTAAAATGGTTGAGCATGGAAAAGAGAAGATTTCTACATGCTGCTTGTCTGTTCCACAAAATTATCAAAAACTAACTACCAACATATCTTTTTAAAAAAGTTATACAGTGATGAGCGCCCTAATAACCGGCAAAATAACGCAAAGGTAGGAAACATTAAGTTGTGAGATAACAGAAATGAAACTAGTGGAGGTGGGAGATTTAGCGATAAAAACTTATAAGTTTACATTTTACTTATTGTTTCCCACCTTCAGACGTATCAGATGAGTATTTCAACTAAAACTGTCACAGTGGCAGTTGCCAAACTCGTCCGATACATCTAAGGTGGAAAACAATAAATATAATATAAATGTATAGGTTTGTATCGCTAAATTTTCCACCTACACTAGTTTTATTTCTTTTTATCTCACAACTTAATTTATTACACTCATCACTGTTTATAGAACTGACATAAGAGGCACAGAGCAACAGTGGCCTGACACCAAAAAAACGAAGTTTTGAGATAAATGCAATCTTTTCATTCATATTTACATTGTGCTTATGGGATGATGCTACAAATTATGTAACGATATTTATCCAAATATACAGGTAGGTTGTGTAGGCCCTTGTTAATCTGAAGATTTACGCCCGGTTTCATAATCAACTTAAAGTGAACATTAACTAAAGTTCACTTTAACGTTGACATTTACCCATATGAATTGCATTGACAGGGGTACCAACTTAAAACTTAAAGTCCACTTTAACTGATTATGAAACCGGGCGTTAATGTTGCTACTTTTATTGATGTATTAATCTAAAAATGCTCAATTTGTGCTTTTTTTCTCTTGCTTAAGATGAAAAGTCTAGGTGCTGATTTCTTGAAATCGGTACCAACTGATCTTCAGCATTTTTTTCTTAGTATTTTGTGCATAGAGGTATATCGTCATCGTCAGAGCCAAACCTCATATGTACATTATTGATAAAATCCACTATTTTTTTATTTATAATTAAAACATAATACAGTCGAACCTCGATTATCTGTCTCTCCATTAACCGTCACCTCTGTTAACCGTCAGGGTACATACAGAAGTTGTATCGACTACATAAGCAAAACTTTTAATGGAAAAAAACAAAAAAAAATTAATTTGATTTGTGATGAGGACACAAACGGCTATCCATTGCTGACAGATAAAGAAATCGTTGAAATGGCAACAAAGGCGGACCAAACAGATTCAGAAGCTGACACAGACTTGGAATTTGACTGTAGCTATGTTGATGAACTTATTGTAACTGACAAAGATTTGCATAAATAATCTAGAGAAGCTGCATCGAATATGCAATAATTCATCAAGTGGTATTCTCAACAAGAAGCCAATAAAGTAGATTCCATGATCTTATGCCGATTAAGAAATTCAGCTGTCGCAAAATGTGAAGCAACAGTAAAACAAACAAAAATTTCAGAATATCTTAAATCTATTCAATTGTACGAACACAAATCCGTCTTATATTGTCAAACAAACCATACAAATGAAATTTGAGAGTTGTACTGTGAATTTTTAATTTTTTTTAATATTCTGTTAACCGTCTTTTCGATTATCCGTCATACCATTGGTCCGGTGCCCTGACGGATAATCGAGGTTCTACTGTACTGATATAATCTTCTTAATATTATTTCTAAATTTAAAGAGTATAGTACTTTTTAACACATTTCAGCAAAATGATATTAATTCTGATAAAGATAAAAAATATATGAGTTTTTTTCATTTCCTGAAAAATCTCACAACATGCACATATGTACAAGATTTGGCACTGAGGCCGACGATATATGAATATATTTTATCATGTTATATTTTGTGTATTGTTTGAATTTGAACAAAAAATGCAGACCTTTATTGTTATTATTAGATGCAGATATTTCCTCTTGTATAATATAGTAAGACAAAACATTGAATATAACAAGTGTTACCAAAATAGTTCAATTTCAAATTTTTATTTTATTATTGAATCCTATGCAGGAACAATGTTGTAAATGCCAAATCAGATTTTGTCGACAACTTGAGAAAAATATGCAAGTAGTAATGATTTGAAAAAAGGATCTTTATGAGGATAACATGATAGACTATAGGATGCATCAAGTAAAGTCTTTTAATATTCCCAATGCTCGGCAGTACATTATTTTGCACATGTAGAACTTTGTTCCTGGAAAACCAACATACAACTATTGTGGTTACGCAAACATTGTTCCAGCATGGGATTCAATTATTTTCATAGAAGACACAATTTTTTCAAGACATGACTACTATCTGATGTATCTCTTTTAATTTGAAAAATGCCAAATGTAATATTTAGTCAAATTCTTAGTGTTCTGCACACACATACACACACTTTGTCTAGATCTAGAGTGACCCGTAGCTATTTTTCCACTCTATTTATGAGTTAAAGATTAAGGACAGGTTGTTCTTCCAACATGTTTATTCTTTTCTTGAACCAAATGAATTGAGGTTTGTCAGGGTTGACAGCTATCTTCCACTACATAAACTTTATTAAATTAAAAGCTTCATGTAGATTTGTCGCAGTACATACTTCATTTTGTATATTTGGCAGCTATTAATGTATTTCATACATACAGAATTGCAATAATCGTGGCAGTACTAGCTGTTCTCATGTTTTGAATAAATATTATAATTTCCAACTAATAACATATTAAAATAATATAATATCACCAGGGGTTTTCTGTAGCTTGTAGATTATAATAATATGTGTAAGTATAAAGCACTATTTTCCATAGTTAAAAATATTATTTTATGTAAAGTTTTATGAAATAAAAGCACATACTTATCTAAAAGAAATTTATTTTATTTTACAAAATTTACAAAAAGTACATCTTAAGTATATTTTGAAATATTACATAGAATGAGTAGAGAATGAAAGAGCATATCTATTGGAGAATACACAGGAATACTGAGAACAAATAGAGAAGCAGGGATCTATATAAAGATGATCAACTCTAGGAACTCATTCACTAAACCCCTAACAAAACAGAAAACAACCTGATATACTTGAAAATTAAGTCAGACTGGTGATCAAACTCAAATTTAACAAACCACCAGGTCCAACAATTAAAATACTTTGAAGATGCTATAAGACCAGATACCTACAGAAAACATGGAAACACTCATAAAGAAACGTAACTAGAAAGCAATAGAAAATTTTAAATATTTGTTTACGAAAACTAAAGATTGGTTCCTACAAAATAAATTTGTGTACAATGAACAAAAGCAAATGTAATACTGTTTATAGAATAGAATATCTTTAATAATTCATTTAGATGACAGTGTGATATACCTACTGCCATAATTAGCGAAAACACCATATCTGCATAGACATCACATTTGAGTAAAATCGATTTTTGTTTAAGTATTTGTATACATTTACACAAAATACGGCATAAGATGCAGTGTGTTTAATGTGTTTTGGTTTAACTTACGTCATTTTTAGTAAGCAAATAAGATATATATGCACATTTGGGTTAGAAAGAAGTAAAAATTTAATTTTTGCAGATACAGTGTTTTCTCTAAGCACAGTAGTATAGGACAAGCCATATATGTAGTTACATAGAACATAATCAACAAGTCATACAGGACAATTATATAAAACATAATCAACAAACTATAAATTAATAAAAAAAGATATTATGCAATATAGAGCGTCTCTGAACCCGTCGGTCCTCATTCCTTGTAGTCTTTTATTAAGTCAAAGTAATCATTTAGGTTGTAAACACATAATTTGATCAAGCATGATTTTAATTTATTTTTGAATATTATTTTCATTTCTCATATCAAGTGGCAAACAATTGTAAATTTTAGATCCTGTAAAATCAGGACTAGTATCAAAAAGAGTTGTGAAATGTTTACACACACGCTTATCAACCTCCCGTGCCTTGTCGTGTAATTATGATAGACAGAGTTGAGAGTAAAATTTTGAAATTTAGTTTTAACATGAATAATGCACTTATAAATGTATAAAGCATTTAAAGTCAGTCTTTGTTCAATAAAATATTTACATGATTGTCTATTATCGATAGATATTAAATATCAATCTAAGAATTCTCTTTTTAGTTACAAAAACTCTAGAAGAGTTTCCCTACAAGACAACATTATAGGCTATAATATGACTCATATATTATATGAGTAAACCAATGCATAGTACACACTTATCAATTGATTGGTATTAAATAGAGTTTTCAACTGAAGGATCGCATACTAACCCTTATTCATTTTTTTGCAGACTTTAGTAATGTTTTCATCCCATGTCATATTACTTTCTAGAATGCTACCAAGAAATACTGTTGTATCACTAAAAGGTATTTCCTCAGAACTAACTGTGATCTTATAATCATGGGATGGCTTACTGCACGAGTAGCACTGCATACAAATAGTTTTCTTTGCATATACATATACCATTAAAGAGTTCATTTTACACCAGGTTGTAAATTCCTGTGCTACCAAGTTAATTTTGGATATGAGTTCTGACTTCAGTTGAACAATAATTGTTGAATCATCTGCATAGAGACCTGTATGATCTGCAGTTAAAAAATTTATCAAATTCATCATTCTCTTTGCCTTATCCCTATGCGGGTCGGCTTCCTTAATAATCTATGTTGGGATTATTTGTGCTTTTCAATTATCCATGCTAGGTTCAGACATCATTTCATTCTGTGTTAGTAATTACTGTTTGTGTGCTGTGGTTATAACACATCTTTCTAAAGCATATATTTCTTTAGAAAATCATTATAATTATTATTATTATTGTTCTATATTTTGTTTATTTTTAGTGGATATTGCACAGACATTAAAACAACAAACAACTGTCAACTAAAATTTAAATTTTAGGTTATATTATGTTATGATCACACTGAGCTTTCTAACCAATCGCAAGCCGGGATTTTGTAGCCAATCATAGCCTTGCGAAATTTCTTTTTGTTGGGTGCTACAGACTCTAGTGTGTTACTAATACATTAGCTCTTATGGACTTATTTAATATTTAACTCATTTTATTTTTGTTTTTAGCGTAATTAGACATTAATTTATTGGTGGATTGTAGCTGAATATGTTTTATGCCAAAAATAAATTATTTTAACCTTATAACATATCGACGTGTGGTAAAAAGTGTATTCTTTTTATACCATTGTAGATGGAGATGTGACATCAAATTTAAATTTGTCATTACTTTAATATGTAGGACAGCTTATTTTGAAGCGGAAATATTTTGTCACATTATCTAACTGCCACATTTATATAATACCAATGGTATTTCAACTGCAAATTAATTTTTTAATATCTTTGTAACTGATATTAAAAAGTTTGTTTTGAAAAAATTGACTTACTGTACGTAATTGTTTTTAAAAAGTTTAAAAAGTTATTTAAATAATTTGAAGTTTATTGATCAATTCTTTTTAATTATTCTTTTTATCAAAATTTAAACTGCTTTTTCTTTTGAATACTTCATTTATCTATATTCTGAAAGCTTACCTATCAGATGTTTAAATTTAGTTAATAAAAATATATGTCTATAAACTACGCAGACGATAGTCTGACTTTTATAAAATTAATGTTAATTTTTGTGAAATATTTTGTCTCAAAAAATGTATTGTTTCGACAGAAAAACTTTCAAGATCCTCCTACTATTATCACTATAATTTTCAGGTTAAAATAAAAACCAATAATAGGCACAAACTTTATTTACACCGAAGGAAATAACATACAAACGAATAGGTTTAATCCACGAACGTTTTAAATAACATAAAGACAAATCTTTATAAAAAGTCTTTATTAACTTCATGAAGTTCCCTTTTGAATTTTTTATCGGAACGATAACTCGATATAAATCCCGTTACGAAGCAAGTTCTTTTAGTGTAAGCTTTCTTGGCACTCATATTTAAATAATATTAACCACCAAAACCAATAATCTTATATTAACTACGAATAATTAATTATTTTCGAAATTTTCACATTCACTCCAATGCAAAAGTAGCATCTATTTCTACGCCACCGCCGCCCTAGCGAGAAACCAAGCAAACAGGCAAAATCGTGTACAAAAATTTCAAGGTCGTCCTATCTCGATTCCTCTCCTCTGTGTAGGTCTCCATAGTTCGAAGAGTAAAAAGCTTGCAACAATTTTGATACTCGATTCTAGATCCTGACCCGAATATTAGCGGCGTGTAATTTGTGTTGATAAACTTGAATCGCGAAATGGCCTGTTTATTATCGGTGGCAATTATGTAGTTCACTTTTTCAGCAATAAAACGACACTAGCATTTGTTTCAAGCTCTATTTTATTCTTCCAAGAAATAAAGTCATCATGGTTGGAAAACTCTATTGTATCCTATTGCATAGGAATGCTATGAGAAGTTTCATAATGTTTAATAAAGTCCTTTTTAAAAGTTGCATGATAATTACACACAGAACATTTATGATGAAATGTTTTAGTTTCTGCATAAACTGATACATTTGTGTGCACTTTTTTGACATGAAAGTTTAAACTTGACTTATATCTAAATTGTTTATCACAATGTGTGCACTTATAGACGTTGCCTTTAAGCACTTTTAAAGGGGCAATTGCATCCAATTTGTCGGGATGCGAACTTTTTACATGTCTTTTTAAATCATGTTTATGTTTATACACTTTTTCGCATTTCACGCACTTATTAATTCTTTCCACACCTAACATTTTCGATGTCAAGAAAATGAAATACATACTCAAAAGCAAACACAAACACACAACTGTAAACAGTAGAAATGATTGAATCGGAAAATTGATCTAACAGCTTCACTGTTCAATTGGTAATTATACAAAGAGTCTACATTCTACCACATCCAATAATATTTTAATATTAAATATCATGTAACCGCAGTAAATATCGGTTTTTATTATCACTAACTAGTCTTTTCAGCGTTTTAAATAACTCAAATTTCGTCGATGTTTATATAGGCAACCCAAATTACACGCCGCTACCCCTCGGGTCAAGATTTAGACAGAATCATTTTACTCGGACCGAAGAGTGACTGTCCTTGAAAATTTTTCAAATAAAGAACAGAGCTCCTGTTAGATATAAAATTTTTAATGGACTGCGCGTGCGTGCTAAGGTTATTGCAACTTTAATAATTATTTTCAGTGCAAAAAAAAGCCTGATCAATGTTCAATATAGGTGATCATTGTTCAGCGCTTTATTTCCTATCGAATACAGTCATTCGTTTTAAAGATTTCGATCAATGAGGTGCCAACATCTTTTTTTTCGTCCTTGAATTTTCAACCCTTAATAAAAAATAAACTACAGGTGATCAAAATCTGAAACCTAGTGATCATTGCTGTACAAACCGTGAGCAAAAGAATGGTATAATTATTTTTACGAAATTCGATCAATGAGGTGCTAACATCTCATAACCAAAATCTCCATATTGAACAATTATTGACAGATGATTTTGACACCCAATCAGATCCCGTATAACTTTTATACGCTCTGAGCTTCGCTGGTGTCGCTTCTAGCGGTTACTAATTTAACTTTCACCGGTAATTTTTAAATTTATTATTTAATTGTTATCGCTTATTATTTACAATGCAAAAAATTAATTAAATTGTAATCGATTTTTTTAAGATTTTGCTAATCATTTTGACGTTATATTGATAAAATATGAATTTCTTACTTCGGATACTTTCACAATTATCGTGTAGATGGCGCTAAGATTGATAGGTTGATTTATAATTACATATTACGGAACATTAAAAAAACTTAAATTCAGTATTTAAAACGTAAGTATATTTAAGTTAAAAATATATACCACAGCTTTGACCAACTAATATTTTTTATAATTAATGTTTTTAATTTTAAATTAATCACTTTGACATTTATGTCAAATTTCCGGTAAAGGTTTACAGACTTGTCACTACTGGCGCTCGCGAATTTGTAAATATCCCCTCTACGTACGAGCTCACAGCGTATACTATACTGTCTGTGTGCGCATGCGCGCAGAATTATGAAATTTTACTCTCAATCGCGCCTAAAGAAGTATAACTTCAAAAATAAGACTCAGCGTAATTTTAACCCACCACCCATTTTCCTTCCCCCACCGTCAAATACTTCATTTTTCGTTTTTATTTTTTTTACGTGGGACGCAATCAATTTTTAAATTTCAAAAAATTCACACGCATAGGTTGAGGCTTTTACTAAACATGTCTATTTTTTATAAACGTGTCTATTCTTCAAGTGCCATCTTCGTTCCGAAGGTTGGCGATCATCATGCTATACGTATTTTCGAAACTGCTGACCGAAACAATTCGTTGTTGCTAGAGCTATACCATTCCCGTAGATTCTTTAGCCAGGAGTTTTGTCTTCTTCCTATGGACCATTTTCCTGCTATCTTCTCCTGCATAATTATTCGAAGCAGCCCTAATAGCACAAGGACGTCCAATGGACGTCCATTGGACGTCCTTCACGGACTTTAGGGACGTCCATTGGACGTCCGTTTTCGTCCGAGGAACGTCCTTTATACGTCCTATTTTGGTCCAAATGTCGCGCTACCGAACGTCCATCTAAGGTCCGAGGGGACGTATATTGGACCTTAATCGGACGTAATTTGGACCTTAATCGGACGTCCTAGGGGACGTAAATTGGACCTTAATCGGACGTAAATTGGACCTTAATCAGACGTAAATTGGACCTTAATAGGACATAAATTGGACCTTAATCGGACGTAAATTGGACCTTAATCGGACGTAAATTGGACCTTAATAGGACGTAAATTGGACCTTAATGGGACGTAAATGGGACCTTAATCGGACGTAAATTGGACCTTAACCGGACGTAAATTGGACCTTAATAGGACGTAAATTGGACCTTAATCGGACGTAAATGGGACCTTAATCGGACGTAAATTGGACCTTAATCGGACGTAAATTGAACCTTAATCGGACGTAAATTGGACCTTAATAGGACGTAAATTGGACCTTAATCGGACGTAAATGGGACCTTAATCGGACGTAAATTGGACCTTAATCGGAAGTAAATTGGACCTTAACCGGACGTCCTAGGGGACGTGAATTGGACATTAACAGGACGTCCAATTTTGGTCCAAATGCCACGTTGCCAAACGTCCAATGGAGGTCCACTTAACATCCGAAGGGACGTTCGGTGGACGTCAATTGGGCCTTCATAGGACGTCTTAGTTTGGTCCAATGTCTTGCTGCCGAACATCCATCTAATGTCGTGGGAAATAAAAAATATATTTTTTAAGGAACTTATATTACATCTTATATTAAATTACAATTATTGGATATTACATTATTTACATTAAATTACAATACACTTCTCCAAGAAATTAACGCACCACCTTAAATATGGGGTATTTTTGATGTCTCGTATTTCCTAAACCTGTTGTTTCATCTAAGTGATTTTTTTATAATATTATAGCCTAGGCTATAGGTTACCTCCTTAAGCTTGTCACGCACAGGGAGCTATGCTGTAATATATGTACATTATATCATATCGCTCTCTATAGTAATGAGTGAGCCTGCAGACAGGAAACAAATGGTTCCGTATGTACAGGCTCACTCATTACTATAGAGAGCGATGTGATATAATATATATTACAGTATAGCTCCCCGTGCATGACAAGCATAAGGAGGTACTTAACCTATAGCCTAGGCTAGAATATTATAAAAAAATCACTTAGATGCAACAACAGGTTTAGGAAATTTGAGACATCAAAAATGCCCAATTTTTAAGGTGGTGCGTAATCGGCTGTATATACAGGGTGTAACAAAAATACAGGTCATAAATTAAATCACATATTCTGGGACCAAAAATAGTTCGAATGAACCTAACTTACCTTAGTACAAATATGCACATAAAAAAAGTTACAGCCCTTTGAAATTACAAAATGAAAATCGATTTTTTCGATTATATCGAAAACTATTAGCGATTTTTTATTGAAAATGGACATGTGGCAGTATTATGGCAGGAATATCTTAAACAAAAATTATGGTGAAATTTGTGCACCCCATAAAAATTTTATGGGGGTTTTGATCCCTTAGATCCTCCCAAACTTTTGTGTACGTTCCAATTCAATTTTATTATTGTGGTAGGTACCATTAGTTAAATTCAATATTTTTGTTTCTTAGTATTTTTCAGATAAGGCAGTTTTTATCGAGTTGCGACTTCTTTTTTAACATGTCTACATAAAAATTTTATGGGGGTTTTGTTCCTTTAAACCCCCCAAATGTTTGTGTACGTTCCAATTAAACTATTACTGAGGTACCATTAGTTAAACAGAATGTTTTTAAAACTTTTTTGCCTCTTTGTATTTTTTCGATAAGGCACATTTTATCGAGATCTGGCTTCTTTTTTAATATGGTTCAAAATATACCTAAAAATGTAAAGCATAAATAAGTCTGCATATTATTACCAAGTCTCCATAATCGTACTTAACCATATACAAATATGTGGTGGATTTGACAAATATTCAAAATATTTCGATAAAAATTGACTTTTCGAAAAAGCAATAAGAGGCAAAAAAGTTTTTAAAACGTTGTGTTTAAATGGTACTACAATAATAATTAAATTGAAACGTGCACAAAAATTTGGGGGGGTTTAAAGGAACAAAACCCCCATAAAATTTTTATGGGGTGTCCAAATTTTACTATAGTTTTTTCGTAAGATAGTTGCAGCCAAAGGGCTGCAACTTTTCTTGTGTGCACATTTGTACTAAGGTAAGTTAGGTCCAATCAAACTATTTTTGGTCCCAGAATATGTGATTAAATTTATGACCTGTATTTTTGTTACACCCTGTATATATCTACATACTTCGTCTAATTTACTAACTGTTGTGCGTCATCCTCGTCGTAGTCTGTGAGGTCGCATGATACCAACACGACATATTTAGGCGGTAGGTGTGTTCTTTTTTAGAATCACTTTGCTGAGTACACTGGAAATACAGACTCTAGACATATTTTATTATATACGCGTAGAAATAATATTTGAAGATTTCTATTAATGTTAACCTAAAGAAATACACAATAATATGTTTCATTTAATTTGTATAAATGGATTATAAAGCGTTTTTATGAAGCAGATTTGTTCGGATCACACTGTAACTGTAATCGAACGAAGGTGACATTTTAGAATAAATTGGTAACATTTATTTGACAGTTGTGGTGATGACACTTCATATTTGTTTATATTCTTTACTATAAGTATCTGTTTTATTTATTATATTTACTGTCTTTATTATTTACTTTACTATAAAAAGATCCTCTACTATAAAAATATAAATTTCAACTAATTTTATAACGACTTGGAATAATCATCGTGGTATCTGACAACTTTTTTAGTTGTTATTGTAGACATACTTATACAAAGAAACCTACCGGCTTTTTGCCAAGAGTTCGGAGCCGTTTTTTAATTATTAACAATGCAGTGCAAAAACGCTTGCACGCAAACCTTAAAAGATTATAACTTAATTCTTGTTCTCTATTTCTTAAGTTTTTACTTATTTACATTGAATATTAATTTGTTTTGTTGTATAATCCACGTTTACAATAATTATGTGATATATTTGATTTAAAATGGATTCAGGATCTTTTTATACTTTGGCAACTATGTCAACTTAGATCTCTGGCGTAGATAATGACATGCAACAGTAAGTAAATTAGATGGACTGTAGGTTATATTTGGTTCTTGGGACATCAAAGTATATTTTTTAGACATTCCCTGGATATAGTCACAGATGTGACATACCTCCGATTTGTTTTTTCATGAGTCTTGTAAGAGAGACTAAAAACTTTTTTTATAGTCACCTCCTGTTTTCATATATTTTTTGACATGTTTTGTAGTAAATTCAACTATCTATTTACTACAAAACATGTCAAAATTTACATGTGAAAGCAGATGATCCTAAAAATGGTTTTTCTTCTCCTACAAAATTCATGAAAAAGCAGATAGGAGAATTATTGTACATTACAATTCTCTGATGTTTGGGAAAAAGGGCTTAAGTCAGAATTGCACATCGATAATGTTTTGATGATTTCTACAGTACTGTAGTAGATTCTACTGTACATACAGTTTACATCTACAACAGTTTTTTTCTGGTCCAGAAATCATCAAAACATTATCAATGTGCAATTCTGACTTAAGTCCTTTTTGCCAAACATAAAAAAACAATCTGGTCATAACTGACCAAGGAGCAATTTTAATTTAACCTAAATGACTACTGTTTCTTAAAATGAAGAGCTTACCCCATAGCGTCTCTTATCTAATCTAACAAGATCGTGCACTATTCTAACATACACAGGCACAGCACACAAGCACTATGCTCCGTTTTTCACTATCACCTATCACTCAAACTAGTTCAAAAGGCTTTGTCCTCTTCAATCTTCTAGTTTGCCCAGTAGTATCGAGGAGCTGGATTTCCTCGATATTCTTGAACTTATGAAGTTGTTCAATTGCTCGTGTTGCTCGTGACTTCCTGCTATCTTCTTGATATTTGTTGATAAAGTAATAACTTATTATGCATGGACAATGTGGACTTTCTTCCAACTAGCCAATACACTTTTTATATCTCTCTTTTGCCTTTCATAGCCACAAGGCTATACATTTCCTTCTTGTTTTTTTTTGTAGACCACTTTCAGCTGATTCTAAAAAAAATTAAAATGAACGGTAATTTTTCTATTCTTTACAATTAAAAATCAAAAGATATAGATACTATTTACAGGTAATAATATGCATGCATAAATGATTCGTTTCAAGAATAAAGAAAATTGAAAACGGATTTTATAATACTTACAAAATTGTTTAAACAAGAGATCCAGCCAGATCCCAGAGCAAAAACTAGCACACAGTACAGCAAAAAAGCCACTAATTTCCATTTCCCACACCCCCTTATCAATGCATTTTTTTCCAATCAAAATTTTTACTAAATTTTTAGGTTATCGGTTATCTTACGAAAATGAAATTATATGAAATGTGATGACCAATGACCACGCGACGCTACATAGATATTCGCGCGGCAAATTTGAAAATGAACGCAAATTGAACAGTAAATGGCCTCTAAAAATCTTGTAATGGACAATTTTACCCCTCCAGGAAGACATTGTACATAGAATATCTTGTGGTAACTTTCCACCCATAATTTAATCAGATAGATGTTCACGGAAGAGAACGGTAGTACCTACCTACATTCCTGGAATGTTTTGTGTTGTTAGGATTAAACTTTTATTTTATTTATTCTTGAATATTTCCTATTGTTAAACATTGTAACCAATAATTTACAAATAAGATTTTCTTTACATTACATAAAATCAAAAACATGTTTTGGATATTAAACTATAGTTTATAATTGTAATAATTGTATATACAATTTTGAATTAAGATTTAATCTTTTCGATTTAAACTACAGTAAAACCTGTGTTACCGGCCCCCTGCAAACACCGGCCACCTGTACTAACGGCCAGTTTAAAAATTCCGCAAACCAATTACAGTAAAACTTGTCAGTAACGGCCACTAAAAATGAAAAAGCTATTGGCCGATATAGAAAGGTGACCGGTATTGCCAGTTTTTGTAGTCTAGATATAATTGGTTTGGGGAATTTTTAAACTGGCCGTTAGTACAGGTGGCCAGTAACACAAGTTTTACTGTATATCTAGACTACAAAAACTGGCAATAACGGCCACCTTTCTATATCGGCCAATAGTTCTTTCATTTTAGTGGCCGTTACTGACAGGTTTGACTGTATTTCATTAACGTAAAGTTAACGCCTAAGTTAATATTTTATTGAATTATTTTGCTATTTGATCCCGTTAATTGGTATAATGTGTCCAATATAATATATAAGCGTTCATAAAACGTCCGTATTTCGTCCAGTATGGACGTCCAAAGGACGTTCAACGTCGGACGTCCATATTTATTCCGTCCGAAGGACGTCCAACGTCGGACGTCCAAAGGACGTCCATATTTATTCCTTCCGAAGGACGTCCAACATGGGACGTCCAAAGGACGTCCGTTTATAGTCCATGGACGTAAGGACCAAAAATGGACCTATTTTGGACGTCCAAAGGACGTCGTGTGCTATTAGGGAGTTCATATCTTTCGCCTCTTGTAATGTGTCCCAAATATTCCAGTTTTCGTTTTTTGATCGTAAATATGACTTCCTTTTCTTTATTCATTCTTCTCAAGACCTCGACGTTTGTGACTCTCCGTCCATGATATTCTCAAGATTCTGCGATACATCCACAGTTCAAATGCCTTCAATTTTTTGATATCAATCTTTTTCAGCGTCCATGACTCCATTCCGTACAACACTCTCTTCATTTTAGTGAATATCGATCTGGCTTTTTCTATTCTTATTTTGATTTCTGCTGAGATATCGTTGTCTTCATTTACAAAAGTGCCTAAATATTTGTATTTGCTAACTCGATCGATAATTTTATTGTGTAAATATGCCAGATTTTGGACATTTCGTGTTGGTTTCGATATTACCATAAATTTACTTTTCTTTATGTTCACAGATAGTCCATATTCTTCGCTGCAGTCTGCTATCTTATTCACCAATATCTGTAGCTCTTCAAGTGTTTCTGCGATCAGAACGATGTCGTCGGCAAATCTCAGATTGTTTAATCCAACACCATTTATTTTAATACCTATGGATTGCTCAGAGAGTGTTCGATTCATTACGTCTTCGGAATAGAGATTAAACAGGGTTGGTGACAGTATACACCCTCTTGTCTCACACCTCGCTTTATTTCAATTTCTTCAGTGGTATTATTCTCTACTCTCACTACTGCTTTCTGATTGTAGTACATATTTGCTATTAGTCGGATGTCTCGTTTATCTAAATTCTTTTCTGCCAGGAGTCTGATTAGATGATCATGCCACACTTTATCAAAGGCCTTGTTATAATCTATGAAACACATGAATACATCTTGATTTATGTCAAGACATCTTTGAAACGTGTAGGTTGAGTGTAAATAACCTAATTTTTTTTATTTTTTGAAAAAAGTGTATAACTTTAATTTATACAGGTTTAATGCAGGCTGCATTTAATGTTTTTGATCTTGTTTAATACAGGTTGTTTCATTGGGAAACGGAAATACTTGAATGGCGAATAGAGGTCACTGAGGCGGTTGTACATATACCACATTTATTGCCTTACCGATTTTTATAACCTAGTTACAGGGTGTTTTATAGATTTTGCCCATTTCTTTCTGGCCCCATAACTTTAGAACCACCCTGTATATTTTTTTGATATTTGGTACACATATGTCTCATTTAAAACACAAACCACCGAACTACTAATCACAAGAAAAATCCAGGTCCGGACTAAAAAAAAATTCTTTGCGACCTTGAAACAACACCCTGTATATTGAAATTTTTAAAATCCTTTTGCATATTTGAAAAGAGCACAAAAAAATAAGTTTAACGGTTCGCTCAAATTTTTCGGCCAGACAATTTAATGACATTAATTTTGAAATTTTATTGAAGTTTTAAAGAACTTTTAAGGCCGCGTCCCACCATCAAATAATTTGATCAAACTGGTTTGAGCAAACTGAAAGTGACAGTTAGTGACGTCACATCCTGAGTGTTCATTGTGGATAATAATGAAAAAGTACGAACAAGTTAGACAACTCAATACAAAAAATTTGATCAAACTAGACTGATAGTGAGAGCACAGATTTTTAGAATTTCAAAAAACTGCAATTGTGACGCCACTTTGACGTACTTCCGTAGTTTGCTCAAACTGTTTGATCAAATTATTTGATGGTGCGAAGCGGTCTTTAGAGTAAAGAGTAGGTATTATTAACCTTTAATAATAAATTATTAAAGTTAATGAACAAATACTCATTTTAAAAACAATCAATACCTATTTACTACATTAGAACAACCCATTTACTAATCACAAGAAAAATCCAGGTCCGGATTAACAAAAAACATAAAGTAATTGTGACCTTTAAACAACACCCTGTATATTGAAATTTTCCAAATGGGTTTGCACATTTGAAAAGAGCACAAAAAACTGAGTTTATAGGTTGGCTTTAATTTTTTGCGCACAAAATTTAATAACTTTAACTTTGAAATTCAATATATTGAAATTTTTTATAACTCTGAGATTAAAAATAAGGTATTACTGGTATTAGTAACTTTTAATAATAAGTTAACGACTAAATACTCATTTTAAACGTAATTAAACGACCTATAGTAATCAGTTACTACATTGGAAGACCCATTTACTAATCACAAAAAAAATCCAGGTCCAGATTAACAAAAAAAATATAAGGTAATAGTCACCTTGAAGAAACACCCTGTATATTGAAATTTTCAAAACCCGTTTAAACATTTGAAAAGAGCATAAAAAACTAAGTTTAATGGCTCGCTTTAATTTTTGCGCAGACAATTTAATGAAATTACTTTTGATATTATATCGAAATTTTTGTTAGAGTTCTTAAAAATTTCGGCATAATTGCAAAATTAAAGTCATTAAATTGTCTGCGCAAAAAATCGGAACGAACTATTAACGTAGTTTTTGTGCTCTTTTCAAGTGTTCAAACGGACTTGAAAATTTCAATATACAGGGTGTGCTTTCATGATCACCATCACTTTAAATTAAATTTTTTGGGTTTTTCCGGACCTAAATTTTTGTTATGATTAGTATGTGGTCGTTCCAATGTAGTAAATAAGTATTAATTTATTTTAAAATAAGTATTTGTTCATTAACTTTAATAATTTATTATTAAAAGTTAATAATACCTGCTTTTTAATATAAGAGTTCTTAAAAACGTAAATATTATTTCAAAATAAAAGACATTAAATTGTCTGGCCGAAAAATTTAAGCGAACCATTAAACTTTGTTTTTTGTGCTCTTTTCAAATATGCAAAAGGAATTTTAAAAATTTCAATATACAGGGTGTTGTTTCAAGGTCACAAAGTATTTATAATTTTCTTTAGTGCGGACCTGGATATTTTTGTGATTAGTAGTTGTGATGGGTTGTGTTGTAAATGAGAAATATGTGTACCAACTATCAAAAAACATACAAGGTGGTTCTAAGGTTATGGGTCCAGAAAGAAATGGGCAAAATTGATAAAACTCGGTTATAAAAATCGGTGAGGCAATAAATATGGTATATCTTGAAACGCCTTAGTAACCTCTATTCACAATTCAAGCATTTCCGTTTCCCAATAAAACACCCTGATGACTTTCTCTGAATGAACTAAAACAAGTCCGATTACTAGTACCGAATTACAGCAAAATAACATGCTACGGGTGCTGAGGAAAAGAAGGCTAGGGCAGCTCTATCAATTACATTTCACTTCCTAAAACTTGGTCCGGCATACTCTGTTAGGAGTAAGCTAATAGAAATAAATAATAGTTTTGATGTAAAACGAAAACTAGAGACGTCTTATATTTCAATTAATTCAGAGAGTGCCATAAACAAATAAACATCCTAACCGGTTTCCAGCTCCTAAAGTTATCATCACGATATGAGAAATCAGCACCGTTACTCCCTGCTGGCAGTCCATATTGCAAGGTAAGATCAAAGGTAACCAAGGACCGGTAGAAGGAGAATATCATGGCTGCGAAATTTGATAAATTGGTTTAAGAAAACCTCAATACAACTGTTTCGAGCCGCAGCTAGCAAGGTTATGATTGCCAATATGATTTCCAACATCCGAAACAGATAGGAACCAGAAGAAGAAGAAGCTATCATTAGAGAGTGTATGTATGACTTTCTCTGGATGAACTAAAACAAATCCGTCTGCTAAAAGAAAAGTCAAACAATAAGGAATGCACGACAATTTTCCCCTTTTTGTCTTATTCTAAATTTGAAAAAATATATAGGAAATAATCAGATTTTTGTGACATGCCATTCCTATAAGGCTTTTCTTCATCGATTATTATTTGTTTCGAACTTCTGTCATATGTTGTATAATATGTGTATAGTATTAATATACACGGATTATACAACATATGACACAAGCTCGAAACAAATGACTGTGAATGAAAAGCCCTATTACAGCGAACATTTTATTAGCTAAAATTAGTGACGATTTTAAATATGACGTCTGTATTATATTTGGTGAGATTGTAAATGGTAACTGACGTCTGTCATAATATTGGAGGTTAAATATAATGTCAAATGATTGTTTTCAAATTATATTTTATTTAAAAAAAGACTAAGTTTTCACTCTAATGGCATATAAAACAACATAATGCTATTCTACATCCCAGCAGAATGAAAACAATGGGAACCTTCTCTGGTTACACCTCCGAGGCTTCTACAATTTGCAAGCCATACGGATGCTGAGACTAAGGAAGATGAGGGAATTCTACAATTTACAATTCACGTCCCATCTGCTCAGCGCGGTAAAGTTCCAACGAGAATGGTTCCCTTCGTACTCAAATCAGAGTATATGTAAATCAGAAATGAATAACCATTTTCAATTTCGTTGCAAAACGAAAATACAGCCGAACCATATCCCAGTCCAATCAGAGAGTGCAGCAAGCACCTCTACCGGTTTCGAAACTTATGAGTATCTCATCAGGAGGCACATCGGAGGTGTAACCAGAAAAGGTTCCCATTGTTTTCATTCTAGTGGGATGTAGAATAGCATTATGTTGTTTTATATGCCATTAGAGTGAAAACTTAGTTTTTTTGCTAGCAGTTGCCGCTAGAGCATCTATGCCATTTCGTTCGTTGCAATCCGGGACTGCACGCTGGGGTCTGTTTTGGTTGGATCAGAGAGAGCAACATATGTGCCTCCTGATGAGAGACTAATAAGTTTCGAAATCGGTAGAGGTGCTTGCTGCACTCTCTGATTGGACTGGGATATGGTTCGGCTGTATTTTCGTTTTGCAACGAAATTGAAAATGGTTATTCATTTTTGATTTACATTTACTCTGATTGGAGTACGAAAGGAACCATTCTCGTTGGAACTTTACCGCGCTGAGCAGATGGGACGTGAATTGTAAATTGTAGAATTCCCTCATCTTCCTTAGTCTCAGCATCCGTATGGCTTGCAAATTGTAGAAGCCTCGGAGGTGTAACCAGAGAAGGTCTCCATTGTTTTCATTCTGGTGGGATGTAGAATAGCATTATGTTGTTTTATATGCCATTAGAATGAAAACTCAGTCTTTTTGCTAGCAGTTGCCGCTAGGTCTATGCCGTTTCTTTGTTGCAATCCGGGACTTCACGCTGGGGTTTGTTTTGGTTGGATCAGAGAGAGCAGCATATGTGCCTCCTGATGAGAGACTAATAAGTTTCGAAACCGGTAGAGGTGCTTGCTGCACTCTCTGATTGGACTGGGATATGGTTCGGCTGTATTTTCGTTTTGCAAAGAAATTGAAAATGGTTATTCATTTGTTTTTTTATATTTTATATATTTAGTTTATATTTTAACGACAGGTTATTTTTTAACCAACTTCACTTCCCCTTCCCTATTCTTGATTGGTCTAATTAGGTTGGTAATAGTTTTGTCAAAGAATACTTACTATTACTGGTCTATTAGGTTTTGTTGTACGGTAGGTTTAGTTAGACGTTAATTTTAAGAAATGTTGCTGGCTAAATGGTCACAGTTCCCAAAGACCATAAAAGAAGAAAAAAACAAACAAAAATCTTACATAACCTTCTATAGGACATGACTTTGACACTTATATTACAGATAGTTATTTTTGTTTCACACTCTTAAAGAGGAAGAGTAACAATGTAGCCGGTAATTGCTGTGGTAAATACATATAGGTTTTTTATTTGGAAACAGCGCTTTGCTGATAAACTTGACGGTAGCGAAAAAACTAATATATGAGGAAAAATTTGCTGAAGTTGTTTGCCGTCAAGTTTGTACCGGAGGGTTATGATGTCATTAAATATATGACGTGTATTCCTAATAGTACTTTTCAACGCTTCTCATTTGTTTCGACCTTCTGTCATATGTCGTATAATCCGTGTATAATATTAACATACGAAATATGACAAAGACTCGAAACAAATGAGAAGCGTTGAAAAGTCCTATTGTTTGAGTTTTTAGTTTAGTACTGAATTACAGCAAAATAACATAATACGGGTGCCGTGGCGGCATCTGCTCACAACAATCGAAAGTTTTAGTTTAATAAAATTAAAATAAAACTTTTATTGAGACCAAGTTTCTGGTAACGCTGTCGCGGTTTCTATAATTTGCAAACCATAAGAATGCTGAGGAAAAGAAGGCTAGTGGAGCTCTATTAATTGCATTTCACTTCCTGCCTGCTCAATGTGGCAAAAATTCCAACGAAAACTTGGTCCCGCATTATCTGTAAGGAGTAAACTAATAGAAATAAATAACAATTTTGCTGTAAAACGAAAACTCAAGTCAAGCAAGTCAAATAAGTTTAAGAAAAAGAACTACACTGAAATTTTTATTAAGAAGCTTGTATTGAAGATTGCTTAGATTGTATCGAGTTATTTTGAGAATTAAAGTAAACATACAGAACAACAGCAGACAGTCTAGCTTGTAAATCTTGTTGACTCAAATCGTGAGCCCATTCAACTCGTCCCCAACGACCACTCTGGTATTCTTCTTCCAACCTCGACAGCAATACTGCTTTCTCTGGGCTTATAAATCTCTCAGTGGAAGCCATGGTTAAAACTACTGACTTTAGCGTATCTACTCCATACATGAATCCTGAAAAAGGTGATGAATGTTAAATTATCTTATTTACTTAGGCAAAATTAAATTATCTTATTTACTTAGGCGAAATTAACATATAATATTAAAAACACTTTGACAGTGTAATAAGGGAGGAGCTAATTAATGATATGAATCAACTAGGCATTCAAGAAAAACTAGTAAGTCTCATGAAAATGACGATGAAGGAATCCAAGGCACGAATCTTAACAATGGAAGGCCCGTCAGATGAAGTACAAATGGAGGTAGGTGTCAGACAGGGAGACTCCCTGTCAACAATATTATTTAACATTGCCATAGAGGGGGCAGTAAGAGCAGCCAAAATTATGGGAACTATTATCGAATCTTCAGCCCAACTGATAGCGTATGCAGATGATATTGCACTGGTTACTAGAGATTTAAAAACCATGCAGAATATAATATTAATACTAGATAAAGAAGCAAAGAAAAGAGGGCTAGTAATAAACCAAAGCAAAACAAAATACCTCAAATGCTCAAGAGAGAATACGATCATCGAGAAATAAATTAAGCTTGGTGCATATACATTTAAAAGAGTTTGCAAAATACCTCAAATGCTCAAGAGAGAATACGATCATCGAGAAATAAATTAAGCTTGGTGCATATACATTTAAAAGAGTACACCGTTTTAAATACTTGGGAGTGATGGTGAATGGCAGAAGCGATAGAACGGATGAAATAAATGAACGCATCCTACTGGGTAATAAAACCTACTGGAACTACCAAAAATTCTTGAAAGAAAAACACATTAGTAAGACAACAAAATTAAAAATTTTATAAGACTGCAATCAGGCCAGTAATCACCTACGGTGCAGAGACGATGTGCCTAACACAAAAAGATGAAATGAGGTTAGAAATCTTAGAGGGAAAATTCATTCGACGAATAATGGGACCGGTGAGGATAAGTGTAGGCGAATTTAGAAGATTAACCAATGGAGACATTAAAGAAGTCATCCAGGGTGAAGACATAATCAAGTTCGTGAAGGCGCAAAGGCTCAGGTGGCTGGGACACACAAGAGCTAACCCAGACTCTACGCTAAAGCGAATAACTGGCTGGAGACCAACAACAAAGAGACCAAAGGGAAGACCCAAAACAAGATGGAGAGATCAAGTCTTAGGAGACATAAAGAAGCTGAGAATCTACAATTGGAAGGAGCGTTGTAGGACACAAAAGAATGGAGGAAAATTGTACACAGGGCCAAGTCACACACGCTGCTATAATAATAAAATACAACAGCGGACTGATTCTCCGCAACAAATGAGTCAGAGAGCCCAAAAGGGCGGCAAACACTCCGCCAGGAGTGAATAAGCCATAATGATGATGATTAAAAACTACACTTGAGAGCAAAAAAATCGACCCACTCAATGAATTATGCACGTTAGATGTCTCGAAATTCCTAAACCTGTTGTCCGAGTTGAATGGTTTTTTTAGTATATTATAGCCTTATTATTAAGAAAATCCATGTAATAATATTGTTCCCAGACACGTAAATGTCATTTTATACCGGGTGTAACAATCATAATGTGTTTTTTTCTGGACTATGCGACGGCCAATGGCAGCTATGTACGCCGTTGCTCCCGCTTGGCGGCGCTAGTGTAGTTGGGGGTAGTTTTGACAATTCGTGAGGTTTTTATATTGTGGTTTTGTTTACGATTTAATAAATAATAAATTATGGCAGAAAAATACGGATCTTGGGCTGTTTGTGCGTTGACAAACGAACTGAGAAGGAATGCTAGAATTACTGGAAAAAAGGAGGCCCTTATCGAAAGGTAAACTACATTAATCACCGTCTTAATGTTTTATTTCTATAGCTCAGACCAAAATAAAAATATTTATGTTGATCTGAGCTTTATAGTGAAGTATTCGATTTTTTACAGTCAAATCTAGGGGCAATACGTAATCTGTTTCCACAAAATGTTTATTGCAGATAAGTGCATTTATTGTCGGCACATATTTATTCCTTCTTATTGCCACAATCCACTTTTTTCATATCAGAATCTCTTTGAGAAACCTGTGACCTGATGTTCTCGATAAGCACAAAGGCACAGCACAACATTTTGGCATTTTATTTTCTCAAATTAAATTCACACAGCGAAACAAATATGCAATATTTACTTATAAATCACTGTGTTCAAGAGAAAATCTAAATAAAAGTTGATCGAACCCCCTATTTTTTTTGCTTTTATGCTAGCAGTATCCCTTGTAGATAAAAAATACGTCAAAATTAAAATCGGCCACGGGGCACTTTTTTGCGCATGCGTAAAAGAAGATTTTTTCTATTTATTTTTCTGTTTTTTTATTTTTCTTTATCTGTATAATCAGATTTTCATATATTTTAATATGTGTGAGTATGTATATGACATGTATACACACCCACACATATACACACAGACATACACACACAAGTATACCGGGTGTTGAATACTCAAACGGGTCATAGGAAACAAAGGGGAATTCTTAACTGTTGCATTCCTGCTTCCCTAATTATTTTAAATCAAAAGTTATGAGAAACTATTTGTAGAGGACTAAAATCTGTAGATATTAAAAACAAATGTTAAAATTGTTCTACGAATTAAACACATTCCAAAATTTTGCAAAAACCTTAAACAATTGTCACAGTATTAATAGTCCAATTGACCTCTAAAGCTCACGATTTTACCTCTAAACTCTAAAAACCATACGAACTAGCTGAATTTTGCTAGGAATATCAATTTTGGGACCCCAAAAAAGATTGCCACTCCTACCTCCGAGCTTCCCCCTAAAAGCACCCGTCTTAGAGGGGGAAACCGAAAATTTCATATTACCAAGAATATGTTTACGCCGTATAAAAAAACTATTTAAACAAAATATAGCTGAGATTTTGAACAAAAATGTTTGTTAGCATTTTTTGTGCAGAATGAACCTTTCTTTCAGAAGCAACGCTTGAAGCGACCGGCGATTTTAAATGTCAGTTAAGCCCCCTTTTGACAAAAATCCAAATGCGTTTTAAAGATAAAATATGTTCAGCTTTGGTGTCTAATTTTTGCATTTTGTAGCAAATGAAGTCAGTTTCTGTATAGCTGTTAAATAAATAAACATTACTCGATTTTTACCACATTCTTTACGATTCTCATGAGATCAATAAAATTTATTATTTCTATTGGCTGGTTGCTTTGGAGTTTCCATTATTAAAGCACAATCTTCAAATCTTCAAAAATTCGATTTTGAGTTTTGGCAACAAATATGAGGCATTTAAAATATGCCTAAAACACGCTGAATTTAAACTTTCACGTAACAAACGATCTAAAAAGTTGAAAACTGCTTCTGTTCGATAACACAAGTAAGTTTTTCGAAATTAAACAACTTTAGTTACAAATTCCACCCACGTCTACGTGGAAGGATTTTCCCTGACGTGAGATCATTTTTGTAATGTGATAGTTTAAATTTAGCGTGTTTTAGGCATATTTCAAATGCCTCATAGTGGTTGCCAAAACTCAAAATCGAAATATCATGTTAAAATTTTGAAGACTGTGCTCTACTCTAATAATGCAAACTCCATACCAGTGAATGAAAATAATAAATTATATCGATCTCATGAGAATCTTAAAAAATGACTTTTATATATGTCGTTTATATAGAAACTGACTTCATTTTCTCAAAATGCAACAATTGGATATCAAAGCTGCACATTTTTTTTATTTTAAACCGTATTTTTATTTTTGGTAATAGGACACTCTGATCAAAAGATATCGAATTTTTACCGTCGATCTGATACAAATTATATTTAAAAAATTGAGTTCGCGCGCTTAACTGACATTCAAAATCGCCGGTCGCTTCAAGCGTTGTTTTCAAAAGAATGGTTCATTCTGCAGAAAAAATGCTAACAAACATTTTTGTACAAAATCTGAGCTACATTTGTTGTTTAAAACATTTTGTTTATACGGCATAAACATATTTTTGGTAATATGAAGTTTTCGGTTTCCCCCTCTACGAGGGGTGGTTTTAGGAGGCAGCCCGGGGGTAGAAGTAGCAAACAGGTTTGCATCTTTTTGGAGTCCCAAAATTGATATTCTTAGCAAATAACAACTTGTTCATAACATTTTTAGAGGTCAAATCTGACTTTTAGAGATCGATTGGAATACATTTTTGCAAAATTTTGGAATGTGTTTAATTCGTAGAACAATTTTTACATTGGTTTTTAATACAGATTTCAGTCCTTTACAAATAGTTTCTCATGACTTTTGATTTAAAATAATTAGGGAAGCAGGAATTCAACAGTTTAGAATTCCCCATTGTTTCCTATGGCCCGTTTGACTATTCAACACCCGGTATATTTGTGTGTGTATGTGTATGTCTGTGTGTATATGTGTGAGGGTGTATACATATCATATACTTACTCACACATATTAAAATATATGAAAATCCGATTATACAGATAAAAAAAAAACAGAAAAATAAATACAAAAAATCTTCTTTTACGCATGCGCAAAAAGTGCCCCGTAGCAGATTTTAATTTTGACGTATTTTTGATCTACGAGGGATACTGCAAGCATGAAAGCAAAAAAATAGGGGGTTCGATCAACTTTTATTTAGATTTTCTCTTGAACACCGTGAAATATATTGATTTGAAGAGTTTGAATAGATTGACGTAAGTTAACGTGACCTCCAACTATACAAGCGCCACCTACACTTAGCTTTCCAGATTAGCTGCCATTCAAAGTCCGAAGTTTTACCTGCTGTAAATATTCGGTTACAGTTCGTGAACGTGAGGTCTTGCATTATCGTGCATTAGCAAAATATTGTTACCAATATAAGGAGCCGATAGCATGGTAGCTAAGTCTTCACTATATAAGATCACTGCTTGAACACACTCATAGCGGGTCAAATTCCTTGTAGCGCGTTCCATTTCCACCAAACAACAGAAAAATACGGACTTAATTGAAATTTAAATAATAAATCTACTAATTTTCACAACAAACCAGACACTTTTGACTGTTAATAATTTGACATCCAATAAATTGTTAATTTCTCATAGCCTACCTTAGGCTTGTTTATTAAACTAAGCAGAAAATAAGGATTTATTGATGAAAAACATGGCTAGTTGTAAACGTACCTAACTTTTTTATTATACAACACAAGCAAATTAATCAAAAAAGAAAATGTTAATAAAGCCCAAGGCTACAATTGAGTTTTAATTTCAATATTTTATATACCTATGTTAGAATATTACACAGGGTGTTCCGAACTTTAAGGAAAAACACAGTATGATTGTTACACCCGGTATAAAATGACATTTATCTGCTTAGCAACATTTTTATTACAACGGTATTGTTAAAGAATAAAGGTTATAACATATTAAAAAATCACTTAAATCGGACGACAGGTTTAAGAAATTAGATACATCTAACGTGTATAATTCATCGAGTGAGTCGATTTTTTTGCTCTTAAGTGTAGATTTGTTGCAACCTAAATTAGTCGAGGAAATGAAGCTGGAAAAATGGCAAAACCTCGCAATTTTTTCGTCCAACATCGATTTTTACAAAAAATTGGGATTAGGCTCATTTCACCCTCTAGTTCATTTTCTATATTGAGCCGTTGTACGCTTTTGGTTTTTTTAGGGTGAAAACCATCCCTAATTGTAAAAAATTATAAAATAACATTTTAAACTTTAATATTGTCAACATTTGCTTCTTATTAGTTACATAATGATTGTTTTGTGCTTTAAGATATAATATCACAATATTTCAACCCTTAAAATCACCCTTGTTTGAGCTGTATATGAAAAGTTTACTTATCCTAAAAGAATAATTTCGGCTTGCATCAATTTATATAAAAATTTGGGGTTAGGATCATCTTACCCCGTACTTCATATTCTTCTATATCATGCTCAAGGGCGTTGATTATTTTTAGGTGCGTAAACTACCCTTATTGTCAAAAATTATATAAAAAAATTGTAAACTTTAAACTTCTCTATAAAGGGACTATTCGAATTTTTCGAAAAAAAAATTAGTTTTATAAACATAGCTCCTTCATTTTTGACGATAAAAAGTTTTTTCAGTAATAGTTTTGTAGGATTTTTGAAGAGTAATAAGACTGTGTAAATTAAATTCTGTAAAATCCCTTAATTTTTAATTGAGGTGGGTTTAAATGGCTCGAATAAGGGGATGTTTGCTCGTAAATAGATGTTTTAAACAGCTATATCTCGCTAACTGTTCACTGTAATGAAAATCTATGCATAAGGAAATTTTAGCTATTAAAAAAGCTACAATTTAGTAGTCCATCATTTTTTTCGTATCTCCAGTATTTTCGGAGATATTTTGAAGAAAATGATAAAAAATGCAAAATTGCAAAAAATCAATTTTTATTTAAACTCCAATTTTTCTAATATTAGACCTTTTAAATAGGTCAAACTTCTTGGGTGTATTGATAATATGAATATAAAAGGAATTACAGAAAGGCGAAGACCAATTTTTAGTTACAAGGGTAGTTATGGGGTTGTTTTCACTGTTTTTTTCGTAGAGAAAAACAGGTACCGACTTTTTTTTATCATAAGTTGCCCAATTTTTATGCTAGAAACTTTTTATTATTATTTTTTGAAAGATCTTATTGTATGCTTGAAAAAACATCATGTAAGTTTTTCTGGAAAAATGCAAAGTTTTCCCGTTATTTGGCTTTGATTATTTGAAATTATGCATTTGACGAAAAAAGCTAACCTTTAACATGCTGTATCTCGGTTTGTATTAGTCGTAAAAATATTAGAGAAAAACAGTTTCGTTTGTTACTAAAAGATACAATTTTGACACCCACAGTTTTTTTGACTAAATGCATATTTTTCGAGTTATTCTCAAAAAACCCTCTAAAAAAGTCGATTTTTCCGTTGAAAAGCTGTTACTTTCAACCACGAATAACTCGAAAAATATTAGTTTTACGAAGAAAATGTAAAAAACATTTTTTTCCTAAAATTACTTTTTACATCGATTTACATGGTTAAAATGTAATAAAAAATTCCCACCCCCGAGATGGGGTGGCAACTACCCCAAGGTTTTAGCGTACAGCAGCATGATATAGAAAATAATCCTTACACTATTTTCTACCTTCTGTGAAAATTTTAAGTAAATCCATGCTGGACGAAAAAATTGCGAGCCAAAATGCTCCATTTCCTCGACTAAATAGAGCGACAAAAGTTTTATTCGAGTACAGACACATTCGCAATTGTCACGGGTATACTTTTCATCTAGAAAGACGTCTTAAAACTTTTAGTATTTTGACTCTTTCGCATTTTGTTTTTATTTGTGTGGGTATGGTAGTACGGTGGTTGTTAGCCCCGATGATGGGGTTGATTTGTTTAAACACTATTTACCAGAATATATTTATTTAGAACACTAAATACGACAGTAACTAGTTGGTGGACAACGTCTCTGATCTAACCACGTCGATGTCTGAATAATGAATAATCTCTTCTTTACTTTCTCCCTATCTATAAATAAATCGTAATTGTTTTGTTATGATTGACTATACCTGAATGTGACCGTGAAAATACTAATAGTAACATAATTGCTGACTTCGATGTTTTTAAAACGAGTGGCCTACATTGCAAAACCAATATCACCCATTTACGTAATGTAAACAATACATGTAAATAATATTTGTTTGAGACTTCAAAAATTAAATCGATATGGATTACTCTTATTGTTTGGATGCTAATATAAATCCTGTACATGGGTATAATCTAATCGATCTTATCTTCTATAATAACTTCATTTGCTATCTGCATAAACGAACGCTAAATAAACCTCGACTTTAATTTAAAAACCCCGTAATTACATGTTAGAAAAATTTGTTTTAATAGTTGTTAAGTATATAGATTTACGAATTGTAGGGAAAAACGTTAAGAAAATTGAATACACCCTCTAAATTAAAAATACAAAATTATAGGCAGCCCCTAGTTCGATCATCTGAATTCCTTGCATCGCAACACAACAGTTGGGCATAACTAGGAACAAGCTAGCGTCCATCGATATGTGTTTTCACGTCGGAATCAGAAACTCGTACCTATTAGGTTTCTAGAATAGGTATTTGACTGGAATAGGTTCAGTTTCAACCTATTGTCCCATCCCTAATTAAGAAAGCTCTAAATGAATTTGTATCCTTACCATTGACCGCAGCAAAGTTATGAGACGTTAAATGTTTGAGAAATTGCGTCTTATCCTTTTCACTAGCTGTTGGTATATCCATTTGAACTGATTTCTTTAAATTCACTCCATACTTTTCATTGAACCATTGGATAATCGGATCCCATTCTTGAACTTGAAAACTAAATAACTCTTCATCTTCCTAAAATTTATTTCTTTATAAGAAATGAAACGTAAATATGGGGAAAGTTAACTGCTTAACTAACAGTATTTAATATTGGGAAGAACAAAAAATAAATAAACAAAAGTTAAAATTTGATTCCAAAAGGTAATAATAATACAGAAAGAAAATATAATACCAAAATAAACCGGATGATAATGGCTGAATTGAAAAGTGATGGAAAAGAGATAGAAACAAATAGGAAATAAATGAAGATAAAGGAAAAAAGGAAATTTAAAAATAAAAACATGGAATAAAATGAGGCTTATAAAATTAAATATTATTTGGGAAGCGGCATAATTGACCAACTAGATCCATACATAGAAATAAAACGCTGAATAGCAATGACTTTAACCACTTCTCTGAAAAAGAAAACATTTCTTTGCAGTAACCATCTCAGTTTCGAACTAAGACAAAGAATAATTAAGCGCTTTTTTTTGGTCTGTATTTCTGCATGACACAGAAGTATGGACCTTAAAAGTATCAAGAATGAATCGAATTGAAGCATTAGAAATGTGGATTCATATACGGATGTTGAAGATACCTTGGACGGCAATGAAACAAAGAAGTACTACGGAGGTTCAACAAAGAGACTGTTAAACACTGGATAATGTTTTATATTGGGCATATATTGAGGAGAAATCGATAGAGAATGCTAAAACCAATTCTCAAAGGCAAAACAGAAGGTCGGAATGATATAGAAAACAGGTTTCTTGGCTAAAAACCATTCATGAATGGAGTCAGGTATCAAATCCAGGACAATTATTCATGTTGCAGAAGATCGACAAGTCTTAGCAATAGTAATTACAAACGTCAGACAATTCTGATATAGCACGCGAAGAAGAAGTGTTGACAGAACCTAAAAAACTGAGACAAGATATTCAAGAAATTACCTACCAAATCTGATTTAATGGCGGAGAAGATAATAGAGTTTTACGTAATGGTTTCGTGGTTAGTAAAAAATTAAAAAGCGTAGTCATTTGAGGCCTACATCAGATATATTGTGTACTTGACGCATTTGGAAAATGCAAACATACCAATTGCATTAATATTAAGACAAAAGAAGATCGTTTGAGTGAGAACTTGTGGTTTATTTCCATTAAGTATAGTAGTTAATATAGTAATGTTTGAATAACGGCAATTCGGTCAGTTGAAAGAAAACTCTATTTGTTTTAAGTCTCAATATTTCGTCACTATTTGGTGACTTCTTCAGGAGAAAACTGCAAATTTATTAATATTAGACATGCACAAACTTAAATATTTCGATACTTACAACTATAAGAGTAAAAATTTAAATTTCTTTAACATTATTTTGAAAATTGATTTAGAAAATGACAGATTTTATTTTGACTTATTGGGGAGTTATGGAAACTGCAATATATTTTATATTAATAGAATGTTATCTGATATATACAATTTTTAGTGAATAGGTCAAAGTAAAAAAGGAAATTATACATTTACGAAATTTTAAGGTGGAAAGGTAATAGTAGAAAACTAAGAAAGGACCTAGAGTAAGTTAAATTGATTTATAAAATGTAATTGATGGTACTTCATGAGTTAGTGTAAGACTGGTATTTAGAAATTTAAATAAAATTGAGGTAGATTAACTATTAGAAGATAAATTGGGTAATTTGTTTATTTAAATGTTATGTATTAGTTAGAATATTACAGTAGATATTACTCAAATGGTTAGTGTCAGTCTTATAATTAATTGATTCTGGAGTTTTGTTAATATATACCATCTCAAGGAAAAGTCGCTTTTTATAATTATCAACTTGTTCCAATATTTTTACATTATTAAAATCAAATTTATGTCCTGTATTTATGTGGTGATCTACTAAGGCACAACAGTTCTTTCTTATATTGCAGTCACTTTTATGTTGAGTGACACGTTGCTTAAGCCATTGTTTACTTTGACCAATATAACAACCTTGACATCCAATGCAATTTATTTTGTAAATTATGTTGCTCTTCAATGTGTTTGGAGTATTAGCTTTAGTTTTTGAGAACAAACTTGAATTTAGAAGTGGATTGTACTTAACTAATTTGATGTTGGGAAAAGTTTTCAAAAGTGGGACAATTTTGTCTGTTAAAAAAAAAAAATTTAAAAACCACTTTTAAAAACTTTTCCCAACATCAAATTAGTTAAGTACAATCCACTTCTAAATTCAAGTTTGTTCTCAAAAACTAAAGCTAATACTCCAAACACATTGAAGAGCAACATAATTTACAAAATAAATTGCATTGGATGTCAAGGTTGTTATATTGGTCAAAGTAAACAATGGCTTAAGCAACGTGTCACTCAACATAAAAGTGACTGCAATATAAGAAAGAACTGTTGTGCCTTAGTAGATCACCACATAAATACAGGACATAAATTTGATTTTAATAATGTAAAAATATTGGAACAAGTTGATAATTATAAAAAGCGACTTTTCCTTGAGATGGTACATATTAACAAAACTCCAGAATCAATTAATTATAAGACTGACACTAACCATCTGAGTAATATCTACTGTAATATTCTAACTAATACATAACATTTAAATAAACAAATTACCCAATTTATCTTCTAATAGTTAATCTACCTCAATTTTATTTAAATTTCTAAATACCAGTCTTACACTAACTCATGAAGTACCATCAATTACATTTTATAAATCAATTTAACTTACTCTAGGTCCTTTCTTAGTTTTCTACTATTACCTTTCCACCTTAAAATTTCGTAAATGTATAATTTCCTTTTTTACTTTGACCTATTCACTAAAAATTGTATATATCAGATAACATTCTATTAATATAAAATATATTGCAGTTACCATAACTCCCCAATAAGTCAAAATAAAATCTGTCATTTTCTAAATCAATTTTCAAAATAATGTTAAAGAAATTTAAATTTTTACTCTTATAGTTGTAAGTATCGAAATTTTTAAGTTTGTCCATGTCTAATATTAATAAATTTGCAGTTTTCTCCTGAAGAAGTCACCAAATAGTGACGAAATATTGAGACTTAAAACAAATAGAGTTTTCTTTCAACTGACCGAATTGCCGTTATTCAAACATTACTATTTAACACAGTACGGTCGATAATATTTGTACAAATACAAGTAGTTAATATAAATATAATATAAATATACCACAAGAAAATGATATCAGAACAGAAAAGTTTGTTATAGAACTCCCAGGACCTCATGCTCATTAAAGGAATATTAAGCCTAGATGTACATGGCCCAAAGAGCTAATTTAATATACAGTAAGCGCCACTCTAGTAGGCACACGGTACCTATGTAATTACTAGGCTTATGGGCTAATCCCATGTGACTTTCATGTCTGTCATGTTCATGTTTTCACATGTGACTTTCATGTCTGCCATGTCATGTGACCGTCATGTCGTGTACATACGTCATGTATTTTATACTTTTACTACCGTAGTTTTAACTTTTACTACCATAAACAGTGTCATGTTGAGCGAAGTGATGACACCAGCTTTTTTTTGGATCATTGTTGTTTCACTCTTACACACAGTAAAGCTGCGACAGTAGTCCTCCCCTTCCTTCCTATACCACCACTAAGTTTCATGTTAAGTTTCTCGATACAATGTGCTAGAAAGAGATAGCATCAAACCAGTCCCAGAGATCCTGTCGTCAGGAAACGCGGAAGGTGCGCTCAGTCTATGTTAATATACCTACAGTGATGAGCGCGCAAATAACCGGCAAAATAACGCAAAAGATGGAAAACATTGTGAAATAAAAAGAGATGAAACTAGTAGAGGTGGACATTATCGATATAAACGTATAAATTAACATTTCATTACACAGTTTCCCATCTTTTGACGTATCGGAGGAGTATAAAAACTGTCAATGTGACAGGAGAATTTTATAAAGTACTCCTGTCATAGACGTCTAAAAGGTGGGAAACTATGTAATGTAATGTTAATTTATACGTTTATATCGATTCACTAGTTTCATCTCTTTTTAATTTTAAATTTATTATGTTTTCCATCTTTTGCGTTATTCTGCCAGTTACTAGCGCGCTTATCACTATAAGTCCATGTTTACAACTTAAACACATGACAACAATTACAATAACTATAAACTTTAAATATAACTGTTCTACAAACTGTCAACTTTCTATGTTTATATACATTTTATGACCTTTTAGACGCATAGATATAATACTAGGGCAGTCCGATACGTACTTAGCCTATCTTGGGCAATTTGCATCCATTTTGACCCAGTGTGTTTCTTCAGATCATCTGACCATCGCATTTGTGGCCTTCCCCTTTTTCGTTTGTGGTTCCATGGTCTCCAATGTATAATCATCTTAGTTCATCTTTCATCCTTCTGCCGTAGGGTGTGTCGGGCGAACTTCCATTTAAGCTTTGCTACTTGGGTAGAGATGGCCCCACTACCGCAAATGAAGTGGAATGTCATTTAATGCGTTCTCGTAGACGGCTATTGTCAAAATTTCAGCCAAATCAAAATTATAGTATTGTTGTGATTGCGTGTGAAAGTCAGCGTCCGCGGATTTAAATAAAATGGAAAAAGAGCAATATCGGTCGGTGATTCGATTCTTGTTTTTGGAAGGGAAATCACCCACCGAAATGAAAGAGCGCTTGGATGCTGTGTACGGTGACTCTTCTCCTTCGATGGCAACTGTCAAAAATTGGTTTAATTAGTTTTAACGTGGATGAACGTCGTTTCTGATGAGCCACGCGCAGGTGTCCCGAAAATGGCTACCACGGAGAATAACGTGACAAAAATCCACGATCTTGAATTGACAGATCGCCGACTGAAGGTGCGCGAGATAGCTGACACAGTAGGCATCTCAAAAGACCGCGTAGGTCATATCCTGCATGAAATTGGTCATGAGAAAGCTGTCGGCGCGTTTGCTCACTTCAGACTATAAGCGCAACCGTGAGACCACTTCAGAGCAGTGTTTCACGCTATTCAAGTGTGATCCAAAGAAGTTTTTACGTCGTTTCATAACCGTCGACGAAATATGAATTCACTGGTATACACTAGAAACCAAAAAACAGTCAAAAGAGTGGACAGCACCCGGCGAACGTGCTCCGAAGAAGGCGAAGACTGTCCAATCGACCGGAAAGGTAATGACCAGCATTTTCTGGGATTCACAAGGTGTGATCTACATCGACTACTTGGAGAAGGGCAAAGCGATCACAGGGCCCTATTATGCCGAATTATTGGGCCGATTCGACGCCGAATTGAAGAAAAAACGACCCCATTTGGCAAAGAAAGAAGTGCTCTTCCACTATGACAACGCACCGGCTCACACCTCCGCCGTCGCCATGGCCAAATTGGTCGAATTGGGATACGAACTGTTGCCCCATCCAGCGTATTGTCCAGATTTGGCCCCGTGCGACTACTATTTGTTTCCAAACTTGAAAAAGACACTCGCTGGGCAGAAACTTAAGTCGAATGAGGAGGTCATCGCCGCCACGGAAGCCTATTTTGCAGACCTCGAGATAACGTATTTTTCAGACGGGTTAAACAAGTTGAAGCATCGCTGGGTCAAGTGTATCGAGCTAAAAAGAGACTATGTAGAGAAATAAATTGCCACTTTTCCAACATTTTCCTTTTTCTTTTGTAGGCTAAGTACTTATCGGACTGCCCACGTAACTAGTAGATTAGGCAAAGTATGGGCCGCTCTGTGCATCGAGGTGTAAAGGCTGTATGACACTATGCATTTTCTTAGTATCATTTCTAATATCGTTTCTGATATTAGAAAGTTATACATATTTGATCGGATAGCTCAGTGCGACTAGCGGCTGACCCGCACTTCACTTCGCCGTGAGGTACGAGAGTTCAAGCCCAAGCCAGGCCATCGGAAAAACAAAAAGGCTAACGCGTCAGTACAAAATTCTAAATATGAATCTGGCGCTTAGACTGGAATATGCGGGCATCTGATCGACCTATGACGGAGCAGTACGGCAAGGGATAAGGGCTTGCGGCTCGGTGATACTCCCCCATAGATCCCTACCGAAGGGCGTTGACGCCTAAGAACGGTGTATATACATATATATATTTTCTTGTATCATTTTTTGTACGTACATTTGTGCCCTGCATGACACTATGCAAGTTCTTGTATCGAAAATTGTATGTAATTCGGCACGTGATTGGTCGAAATTTTGTTTGTCACCCTGTGTGACGTTACATTGGTATGGTAGTACTGCGTCTACAGCTGATTTTAACGATTTTATAAAATTTATAAACTTTTAAAAACTTATAAATTTAACATTTTAATGTTAACCAGAATTTTTACGTTGACTGTTTGAGGTTGATTATTTGTGTTTTTATTTTGTTTTGATATTTGTGCTAAAATATTTGCATTAGAACTATCTTCAGTTTGATCCAAATTAGGAACTATTGTATTTTCCTCTATTAAAAAATTATGCAACATGAAATCCAAAGTTATAGTTTGAACTTTACTAGGAGCTAAATATATGGTTATTATTAGAACAGTAGTCCATATATTTTAAATAACTATTTACATGGGAAATAAGCCACAATTAAATTGAAGAAAATAATTTTATTAACAATAATTTTATTAATAATACCTACAAAAACACAAATAAATTCATCAAGACATACTGATCCCATTTTCAGCCGCCATTATGACATTTAGATGTTTTACCAGCAGGTTTTACGTTTTTGCTCTTTGCGCAGAAATTGGCGCAGTTCTTGTACAAGAATCTGTGTCTGACACAAATGATTGTAACGTTTCTGATATCGTTTCTTGTATCTGTGCATGACACTATGCATTTTTTTGACATATCAGAAACGATACAAGAAAATGCATAGTGTCATACAGCCTTAACGCCAATATTAAGGATTGAGTGGTCTAGCCATCTTTGTCTGTCACATGCGCGGGATTGCTTGGTTAAAAGAGATAGATAGACCACCGATTGACTGCTCCGCTTACGCTTTTTTGCTCAGTATGCCTTGTCTACCCTTAATATGTCTATGTCTAGATGTTTCTAGATATTTCAAGGTTATTCAATGACATTTCGAATATTCTCCAAATGAATACTTCTTCTTTTACGTCAAGGGACTTTTTCTACGTAGGGTCAATATTTTTAGTTCTCGACATAAAAGTAAACAGTGCAACAAGTGAAGGGTTCAGGACTGTATTAGCTCAATGTACCCATGTGTCTACTAGCGTAACGGTTACTGTATAGGTACATTTATAAGAGTAATTATTAATGTTTAGAGCTACTATAGTTTTACATTTTACTTTATACTTACATTAGCCTGAAATAGGACAGTATCAGTATCCAAGTAATTTACAATATAATTGGCAATATCATATTTTGTCAAGTTATTAGGATTGTCCATGGTGGTATTACACAGAGTTGTCTAAAAAGATAATATATTTACATATAGACAATGTATGTAGTTAAGTAAGAATTCATATTACATTAGAACTATCGTGTGGTGTATTAATAAAATTTTACATCCATTCTACTCTCCCATATAGTTTCGACACTCTGATAATGAATAAGTACTGCTGAGTGGTATAGCAGCAGTCTTCAAATAAGTATTGTAGAAATCCTGTAACTGTATTCAAAAATACCTGTGATAGCCAAATTTCTAAACGGGAAGTAACTCAAGAAGAATATGGTGTAATAATGTAAATAGTTAGTAATATCAAATACATTAGACGATAATACATCCAACTCCCACAGAAAACTGGAAGCACGTTGCCACTAACGCATCTGTCGGCAAGAGTTGAACTACGTTTTCTCAACGTAAACATACAAATTTAATTTTGTTAATTTTTGGATAATTAATTGGCTAATCTTGGTAAATTGTGTTTGTATTTTTACACAAAATGTCTTATAAAATAGGTTCGATAAAATGGATTCTCAGCAAATACCTAGGATGGCAACAAAATTAAGTAAAAAGTGTATTACTTTGCCTCCATTCACCCCGATGAGAGGGCGTTTAGCTGCAATTTCTTTTTACAAGAAGGCTAACCCCAAACTGTATAGGAAATTTATTTTCTATTATTAGGGCTAAGGATACACCTGATAGGGTGAAATTTAGGTGTAACTTATAAAGGGAGCTTCAGATAAAATTAATGATATTAACAGGTATTTTTAAAATTATATACAAGAGAGTGTTGAAAATGTTAAATATAATTTAAAATTAAAATGTTACAAGAAACTCTCCAAAATGTATGTACCTTCCTGAAAATTGTCACAAAACTTTTATAGATATGTATTTTGATCTTTTAATAAAAGCGTATTATGTTAATAAAATTAACGACAGTAAAAAGGAAAAATTATGTAAATTAAAAAGAATATAAAATTAAAGAAAATAGCTCACAACTAAATTTGTATTTTGATTTAATCCTATAAAAAACCTTTCTTTTAAATGCATAGTTTGTGGTTACAACCCATACCACTAGATGGCGCTATTTTGTTTGATCCCGAAAATATATTATAAAATGTCAAGAGTTGTATGTATTATCGTCTAATGTATTTGGTAATATTTATAGAATATGTACTAATAATAATCTTATTACTACAAAGATTACGGTCCTCGGTCAAAATAAAATAAACGATTATTCAGAACATTCAAATTAAATTAGTAGTTACTCAAAAACTTCGAACTTAATGGAAGACAAGTGCAATCTGTTAAACCTGAAAGAAGATTTTTAGGTTCATCTTATAATATATAACAAAGAAGCATGACACATAAAATTCTCGTAGGTAATATTAGAAAAATTCGTAACTCTTAAAAAATGAATCATATGCTTACTTGCTTACTTTAATTTAATAAATACATGAAGTTTTCAAAAAATTTAAATGCAATAATTTGAAGAAGAACGAATTCAATAAAGAGTTATGCAAATGAGTCCGTCTTTGACAATAAAAACAAAAATATTCTATTTGATTTGTTAGAACTCACTTTAAAAATAGTTGAACCCTGGAGATTATAAATATGTTATGAAAAACCAGGTATACGCTTGGGAATGATGCAGAATAAGGTTACTTTTACCCTCTGTAAAAGACCCTTCACCCTTTCTCTTCTCATCAGTAGAAAGACAAATGCAAGCTTTCTGTTCATGAAGTGACTTCGTCTCAAGCGACCATTCTCCTTCTTTTTAAAATATTCTTCCCATTTATTTAGAAGATTTATGTAATTTGAGCCACTTTCTTTATCAAATTTTATTACTAACCGGACCATATCTGATATATCTTGATTGAAATATGATTCACGAAGAGCTAATAATTTTTGATTGGGAGCGTCTTCTACGTTTTGAAAGGATATATAATTCCCAAATTTTCGTCTCCAGTCCTTGAACTGTAAGTAAATTAAGATTTCTACCAATTTTTCAGGACCAGCCACGGCATTTGATAAATGTAAGTTGTAGTTTATACTGTTAGTCAACGTTTTTAAACTCTCAGCCTCTTCTACTATTGAAGATGTTGCTGCGGGGTTATCAGTCGAGACAACAGTAGTTTTTGATAAAAGTACTTGCATCATATCTTACAAAGATTTGATGCTATCTTGTGTGGAACTTACAAAATGTTCGAGAATTGTAATCCGATCATTGGAACTCTTTTCTTCATTAAAAGACATACTGGTTTTGGTCTTTCGTTTTGGCATCTTCTATTTTGTATGTTTTAGAACTGCGCCATATGTTCGTTAAGTATATTTTATTTAATGGAATAGGCAGGAAGACAATTAATGCAGCCACGATACAAGAGAGAGGTCCTAGAGAGAGACAGGCAAGGTGCTGGAGACTTTGACAGGCCGTGTAATTTGAGTTGCCTATATCAACTTAAACGGGGAAATATAAAAGTAAAATTCTAAATATAAAAAAAAGTAACATAAAAACATAATCAAGGACTTCTTCACTTTATATAAAACAGTCAGTAATTTAGTATTTAAATAGTTTTAAAATTATTTAACTCCCAAATACTTTAGGAAAGTAGGTATTTGTTTTGATAAATACAAATAACAATTCTGAAAAGTATTTAAACTGATTTAAACACCAAATATGGTAATCTGTACTCTATTTACTCTGTAAATACAAAAAGTATTTAAATTTTGAAATATGTACTGCCAATCAGCCCTGAAAGTTAAAATATGAGGTCCATTCAACGAAATGTCAATACTGATTTAATCGGGTCCATTTATATAGGCAACTCAAATTACACGGCCTGTCAAATTCTCCAGCACCTTGTCCGTTTCTCTCTAGAACCTCTTTCTTGTATGTTGGTGGTAATCTCGCTTCACTATTTGAATGGGACAGGGCCATTCCATCCGTATTGACAGTTCATTGTTAATGACACTGACAATCAACAAACTAAACTAACCTAAGTACATAGTATAAATCTAAATATATATTAACTATAACTACAGTCAACAATCAACATACAATCAACAGCAGACGACGCACATAGGGGTATTTATTTAATAAAACCGGACAAAAGTCGAAATCGGCAACTTAAATAAAACCCTGGCTAAACCTCATTTTCCACTACCTAAGTAACCGACCCATCTAATGGTAGGTATAAATCAACCTCCTGGTGTGCACCTCTCAGCTAGGTCAGTTGGAACTTAGTTCTTAGCGAAATCGATTGCTTTTGATCTCGGCGTTTTTAGTTTCTGTGAATTTTAAATTTAATACTGTGTTTTTCTGTAGAGAAGTTTAGTGGAAAAACTTTGTGAATATGGCAGAAGAAGATATGTACTCTATTTTAAAATTACAATTGAATGAATAATTAATTATTTTTCATATTTAATAGTCATATAATAAAAGTAATTATTTTGGTATATATTTTTACTTAAATTTATCAAACAGCAGTGTTTTTGTTAATGTGTCGGGTCTTGTCGGGCTACAATTTATGCATAGTAGTACTAATAAACTTGTTGGCTAACAAACAACGTTGTTAAATCATCCGCCTACTTCCGCCATTTTGTTTACTCCAACTACATCTCATGAAGAGGATAGCGACGATAATACAGATCAGGAAGAAAATAAAAGCGAAGAAGAAGACGATTAATATTAGCTAAACAAATATTTAAAATATATTATAATGTATGCAAAGTCTAAATACACTTTAATTATGACTATTTGTTGTGTTACAGTCTTATTAGACTTATTTCAGTAACTCGTTCTTAGTAACACTTAATCCCTAGAATGCATTATGCTATCAACACTTAATCCGATTATTTGCATAAACAATTAAATAAGTTCAAAATTCAAAGCATATTAAACAGGTCATTATATATAAAGTATTTACCTGACCCAAACCCAGCAATTAGTCTAAATGTACGAAATGGCAGGTAGAATAAATTAAATTTACGTTATTATAGTTTTGTCCGGTTTTGTTACCCAAATACTCCTATGTGCGACGTGGAAAATTTTTACGCAACTTTGGAGACAACACTCGACAAAATATCAAACAAAGACATTGTAACGATAATAGGCGACTTCAATGCCAAAATTGGTAGAACTCAGCTTGATCATCATATGAGATTCACCTTGGGCCCATTTGGTCTTGGGGAAAGAAATGAACGAGGCGATAGATTAATAGAGTTATGTGGCCAAAGAATGTCTGTAATGAATACCTACTTCCAACACCACCCACGAAGACTCTACACTTGGAAATCCCCGGGCGACAGAACAAGAAATCAGATAGATTTCATAATGATCAATTCAAGGTGGAAGTCCTCAGTTACTAACGCAAAAACTTATCCAGGTGCAGATTGTGGAAGCGACCACCAACTCCTTGTAGCTGTATTCCGAATATGTTTTAGAAACAAACACAAACCCACTCCTAGAACTCCCAGGTTTACAGAGACTGAACTTTTAACTTTCAAAGAAGGAATAAACCCAGTGTTAACTGAGACAAGTACTACCCCCATAGATGATATCGAGACTTTCTGGGGAGGTTTTAAAAGAGATATATTAGATACAGCTAAGCAAAGTCGCCAACCCATAAAAAATAACAGTCGTAAACCATGGATCAGTGACCAAACATGGAAAATTATAGAACAAAGAAGGCAACTTAAAGTTGGCAGTTTTGATTTAAACGACTATCGAAGCGTATCAAGAGAAATCCAAAGAAATTGCCGGAAAGAAAAAGACAAATATGTGTCTAACATTTGCCAGGAAGTAGAAATCCACTTACATCGAAATGAAACAAGAGATCTCTTTCAGAAAGTAAAGTTACTGGCTCGGGAATTCAAACCCAGAAATTACGCTATAGAGGATGAGACAGGTAATATGGTAGGCGATATGGATGCGGTTCTGGAGACTTGGAAGAAATACTGCACAGAACTCTATAAAGCTGAAACCTCTAACATTAATCATATAACAGCACTGCAAGTCTCAACAACAACCCTACAACCAGATATTCTAAGGTCTGAACTCGATGAAGCCATAAAACACCTTAAAAGAAATAAATCACCTGGTTGCGATGACATCACAGCAGAACTTTTACAGAACATGGTCTCCAATTAATGTGGAGACTGTGCAATCATGTATGTAGAATCGGTAAATGGCCCAGTGATTGGTGTACCGCACTATCTACTCCCATTCATAAGAAAGGCGTAACCACAAAATGTAGTAACTACCGAACCATTTCACTAATTTAACACCCAAGTAAAATTCTGTTGAGAATCATCAAGTGTCGCATGCAGACATACCTGGATAGACAAATACCACAAGAACAGGCAGGCTTCGTGAAGGGTAAAGGCACAAGGGAGCAAATTCTTAATATGCGACAACTCATTGAGAAAGCACGAGAATTCAAAATTCCGATGATCATCTGCTTTCTAGATTATCAGAAGGCATTTGACTGTGTAAACTGGACAGTTTTGTGGAAGGTTCTACATGAGATGGGGATTCCTGATCATCTGTCAGCTCTGGTGAAAAGCCTATATGAGAACAGTGAAACCAGAATAAGAATTGAAAACCATAAGTCCGATCCTTTTAAAATAGGTAGAGGAGTCCGACAAGGATGTATATCTCCAAGTCTTTTTAATTTCTATGGGGAATATATAATGAGAAAAGCACTCGGCAAATGGAATGGCGGTATTTCTATCGCAGGAAAGAAGATCTCAAATCTCAGATATGCAGATGATACAACATTAATAACTGCATCCGAAAAAGAAATGTCCAGCCTGCTGCAGCTAGTGGAAGCCGAAAGCAATAGATGTGGTCTCAAGATCAATAAACAAAAAACAAAAATTATGATAGTAGATTATTCAAATTCACTTCAGACAACAGGAGCCTTAGACCAGTTTGAAGTGATTAACGAGTTCAATTATCTAGGATCTTACATCAGTAATACAGGATCTTGTGAAACAGAAATACGTAGGAGAATAGGCATGGCCAAAAACGCTATGAGTCGATTATAGAAAATCTGGAAAGATCGCTCCTTCGAAAGGTCGAAGAACACCAAAATAAGATTAGTATGTGCCTTAATTTTTCCCATATTTAATTACGGATCCGAAACATGGACAATGAAATCGGACGACAGAAAAAGGATTGACACCTTTGAAATGTGGTGCTGGAGAAGAATGCTTTGGATCTCATGGACGGAACACAGAGCAAATCACTTAATTCTCCAAGAGCTTAATATTCAGTCTAGACTTTCCTCTATTTGCCTCTCCACCGTCTTAAAATTTTTCGGCCATATTGCAAGAAGAAGTGATGATAATTTTGAGAGACTTATAATTTTGGGAAACGTTGAAGGGCGCAGAAGTAGAGGTCGCTCACCTACTCGATGGACGGATCAAGTACAGAAAGCCAGTGGAAAAACATTCTCTGAATCAATGAGGGAAGCTCAGGACAGAAGCCGATGGAAAGAGATAGTTGCTCGTATTATAGGGAATCACGACACTCAACAATGAGGAAACGACTGAGGAGGAGGAGGCATTAATATGAAAACTATAGGTAGTAACTTGGAAGTATCACATACCAAATGCATTTTACTTCTAATAATTTTATCTTTCTGAGAATTCCATTCTGTTGCCACTGCTAATGCTAAAGCTTCACTCTCAACTGCAAAAATATTTCCCTTGGGTGTTTTTAACTTCCTTTGATCAAGGGTGATCTCAAATTTACCATCACTACGTAATATTCCAGTATTTTTATAAAATCGTTTGGGTGGAGTGGCTGTAAATAAAAAATTATTTAATTATTTGTTAATAAAATTTTTATTAATATTATAACTTTTAAGAAATATTGCTAGATAACTATATAAATAATTGACATTCCGTTTATTTAATTTCCACTTTCTGAAATCTTTGAGTCTATAAATGATCTCAAGAATAAACTCAGTTATGGCCCTGATAATATTCCAACATATTTCTTAAAAAGATGTGTCTATAGTTTATCTAAACCGTTACATGTATTATTGAAGTTATCTTTGAGACTACATACCTTCCCTAGTAAGTGGATAATTACGTATTTTTTATGGGAAATAAGCCACAATTTTACTAAAAAATGAATTTATTAACGTTTCGAAGCCCAAATCGGGTTTCGTTGTCAAAATACAAAATACTATTAAAATAAAACAAACATGTTGTTGCTAAGTAAAAAAATTCTTCTAATAATTTATTTAATCTGACTCATTTATATTGGCAATTCAGACGTATATTATACATTTTAAAGTAGAAGACTTTAAAATGATATCGCCAATATTTATGAGTTGCGTTCCTGGGACGACTTTACTAAAAGATAGTTCATTCGATTACATGAAATCAATCCCAACTCAAGAATATCCGTCGCAAAAAAATCATAGCATGTGATCTGTCTTTAAACAGACAACCAAATGCAACGATGACAGTAAAATTCTCGCGTTAGAGATTCCATAGTAAATCACGAGGGAAAACCAGGAAAAAACCTCGTGATACTATCCCGACATCGTAAGTATTTGGTCTTACATTTAATCTACCTTCAAAAAACTAATACCAAATTCTGACTTTAATATGTTTAAATTATAAATAATATTAATATTACATAAATATACAATAAGTAATACTAAAATATAAAATTTGTACTAACTCGATATGTTATTGACTTACTAATCGTGGTATTTTCTTTCTATTGACTTCCTCTTTCAGTATGGGTAACCACATCCTACTGCATTCTACCGAGGAATTTGCGACACAATTGGTTTCATTTAGCATAATTAGAGCCGCTTCTTTGATTTTTCTCTTCTTTGGAATCTCTAACGCGAGAATTTTACTGTCATCGTTGCATTTGGTTGTCTGTTTAAAGACAGATCACATGCTATGATTTTTTTGCGACGGATATTCTTGAGTTGGGATTGATTTCATGTAATCGAATGAACTATCTTTTAGTAAAGTCGTCCCAGGAACGCAACTCATAAATATTGGCGATATCATTTTAAAGTCTTCTACTTTAAAATGTATAATATACGTCTGAATTGCCAATATAAATGAGTCAGATTAAATAAATTATTAGAAGAATTTTTTTACTTAGCAACAACATGTTTGTTTTATTTTAATATTATTTTGTATTTTGACAACGAAACCCGATTTGGGCTTCGAAACGTTAATAAATTCATTTTTTAGTAAAATTGTGGCTTATTTCCCATAAAAAATACGTAATTATAAAAATGCCACAAGGAAATAGCTTCAGAACAACTATAGTTTATTTTTTAACCAGGAGGAGTAACCTAAAAAGACAGATTCACACCCAAGAAAGTCACTAGAATAATAACCAAATACATCTTCTGTTTTGGTTGATCTAGTCGGCCCTCAACGGTAATCCATAAATATTATATTAAATTAATACGACGCTAAAGAGTTCCAAAAACAACTGCTTTTTATATAAAAGCAGACTAACAATCTAAAAATTAAAGGAATCACACAGAAAACACAAAAACCGCCGATATAACTTAATTAACCTATGAAATGTCACTAGTGTCAAAATTTGATAAATGTCATTAGTGTCAAAACTTTATAGCAATGGAGTAAACTTGGCTGCGGTTGGACCAATTACAAACAAGCAATACAGCGCGGTAAATTTGAATCACTTCTCTTGGTTAAAAAACAAACCATAGTAAGTGGAGTGACAGTTATACAGGGTGTAACAAAAATACAGGTCATAAATTAAAGTGCATAGTCTAGGACCAAAAATAGTCCGAATGAACCTAACTTACCTTAGTACAAATATGCACATAAAAAAAGTTACAGCCCTTTGAAGTTACAAAATGAAAATCGATTTTTTAGAATATATCGAGAACTATTAGAGATTTTTTATTGAAAATCGACAAGTGGCATTCTTATGACAGGAACATCTTAAACAAAAATTATGGTGAAATTTGTGCACCCCCTAAAAATTTTATGGGGTATTGTTCACTTAAACCCCCCCAAACTTTTGTGTACGTTCCAATTAAATTATTATTGTGGTACCATTAGTTCAATTCAATGTTTTCAAAACTTTTTTGCCTCTTAGTATTTTTTTGATAAGGCAGTATTTATCGAGATGCGGCTTCTTTTTTAATATGTTTACATAAAAAATATATGGGGGTTTTGTGCCTTTAAACCCCCCAAATGTTTGTGTACGTTCCAATTAAACTATTACTGCGGTACCATTAGTTAAACACAGTATTTTTAAAACTTTTTTGTCTCTTTGTATTTTTTCGATAAGGCACCTTTTATCGAGATGTGGCTTCGTTTTTAATATGGTTCACAATATACCTAAAAATGTAAATCATAAATAAATTTTCATAATATTACCAAGTCTCCATAATCGTACTTAACCATATACAAAATATGTGGTGGATTTGACAAATATTCAAAATATCTCGATAAAAACTGACTTTTCGAAAAAGTACTAAGAGGCTAAAAAGTTTTTAAAACATTGTGTTTAGCTAATGGTACTACAATTATAGTTAAATTGGAACGTACACAAAAGTTTGGGGGGGTTTAAAGGAACAAAACCCCCATAAAATTTTTAAGGGGTGTCCAAATTTCACTATAATTATTTCTTAAGATACTACTGCCATAAGCATGCCACATGTCTATTTTCAATAAAAAATCTCTAAAAGTTTTCGATATATTGGAAAAAATCGATTTTCATTTTGTAACTTCAAAGGACTATAACTTTTTTTATGTGCACATTTGTACTAAGGTAAGTTAGGGTCAATCGAACTATTTTTGGCCCCAGAATATGTGATTAAATTTATGACCTGTATTTTTGTTACACCCTGTATAATTCCGGTATTTAAAAATGGTGACAGAGACAATATAAAAAATTATAGGCCTGTTGTTATGTTATCTGCCATCCCAAAACTTTTTGAATTAATTCTAAACAAATATCTTACTTGGCACTGTAGAAATCACTTGATTAATGAGCAACATGGATTTAGGCAGGGTAAATCTACGTCTAAAAATCTTGTTCTGTATTATGATTACATTGTCAGGGCTTTCGAAGATGGGTACCAAGTGGACTCCATTTATACTGATTTCTCGAAGGCCTTTGACACAGTAATCCATTCTTTACTCATATTTAAATTAAGATGTATTTACTTTCCTGAGTGGTTTCTTTCATGGTTGGGTAGTTATCTTGATGAAAGAGTTCAGTTTGTTTTTATAAAGGGTTCACTTTCGATTCCTATCTTGGTCAGTTCAGGGGTCCCACAAGGCTCACATGTGGGTTCTCTTCTCTTTAACATACCGTAATCTAGGTTTTATTACAAGAAACTTTCGAGATCTTTCCGTACCCACATATAGAATTTTATATCTTACTTTCGTCCGTAGCATCCTGTCTTATGCTTCTATAGTATGATCACCATACTATTTTAACCATATTTACACCCTTGAAAAAATTCAAAATAAGTTTCTCCGGATATGTGCTTATAGATTAAACTTGAAAAATATGACTTTGGAGGAACTAAGATCAAGGCTAAATATTAGTTCATTGGAAAACTACAGAACTAAACGTGATTTCATTTTTCTCTATAAACTACTTGACCATACCACTGACTGTTCTTATTTATTAAGTCTTATCAACTTTAGATGTAGCACTAGAATTCTTAGCGACATGCCTGTATTTTATATAAAACACTATCACACAAACTATGGCAAATTCTCTCCAATTAACAGGATTCGGACACTGGGAAATGACTTTAGTCAATCTTATGATCTGGTGGATATAGAATCTGTACTGCCCGACTGAGTATGTTAGGAATCGAAGATGAGTGACCTTTACCTTTACCTTGGAGTCTTCATTTCATTTTCATTTGAATTTTCAGCAATTGTCATTTTAATAATATTTTCAGGAAATTTAAGTTACTTAAATTATAATCATTTGTTTAACAATATTTAATTATTTAATACTTAGTTTAGTATTTGTGTTATGGTTAGGATACTTTATTTTTGTTAAATTTTTGTAAAATGGGGACATCCCGTTTTCTTGTGTCATGTTTCATTTAGTATTCTGTTTATATGGGATTGAGCCACAATTTTTGGTGCAATGAAAATTACATTTCTTAATTAACTATTGTTTGAGGTTTTAATTTGCACTCCGAAATTCGTCATCAGAAAATTAAAAATCCTAGTCAATAAAGAAAAATGCGTAGCAAACCCATCAGCAGAATGCAACAGGCATTGGTGACCAATACTAAAAGAAGAAGTCAAGAACAAGAAAATACCAACCTTAGCCGAATCAAGAACAGACCATTGAAAGTCTCATACCAAATACATATGCAACAAGCAACATAACAAAATATAAAATCCAGGAGCGGGAAAAATATATCGTATTGAAGATCAATAGGTCACTCACTGTCTTTGACTCCTATCAAAGTCATGCACAGCGAATGTGTTAAGGTATGTATACATATTGTACTCTGCTCCGCGCGCCATTTACGCGCAGCATGTTTGTTAGATTAGTATGTGTTTTCAAGAGGTTCGAACAGAGCTATCTGCTACAATAAAATAATTTTGAAGTCTATGGTTGAAGATCTAAAGATTGAGGTAGAGACTTAAGTGTGCTAATGAAAAATCCTTACATGAAAAGGATAATCAGATTTGTGATCTAAGGAAGACTATTGATGAACTGAAATGCAACTCCAATGCGCCAGGTTTGCCATTTGAGGAAATGTTCATAGAAATAAATGATAGAATTGTAAAATCTAACAATATTGTTATTCAATGTTCCCGAATTGAATTCTGTGAATATTGAAGATAGGATAGAACAAGACAGAGCCAAAGTCGAGGAAATTATGAAACAAATGGGAAAAGATGAAGCGTTGGAGGATTTAGTGAAAGTTGTTCGAGTAGGAAAGAACACGGGTAGTAAGTCTCATCCACTTAGAGCTATTTTTTCCAATAATGGTGTTGTTAAGGACATTTTAAGGAATAAGAAAAGACTACAGAATTCAACAACCAAAATAAATAGTGATCAAACAAATATGCAAAGGGATATGTTCAGTAAAGCTTGGAAAGAATTAAATGACAGACAAAATAAAGGCGAAAAAGACATTGCCATAAAATACAGAAATTGTGTACCAAAAATTGAATCATTCAAGAAAGAATGAAAAAACTAATTTCATCCCCATTACAAGTTTATTGTCAGAACGTCGGAGAACTTCGTACAAAAATTCAAGATCTGATTAGTTCTATTTTATGTTCTGATTATGACATTTTTATATTTGTTGAAAGTTGGTTACACGAGGATATTTTAGATAGTGAAATTAAAATACCTTCATATAGAACTTTTAGATGTGATCGTGATAATAGTTATAAGTCAAGAGGAGGAGGTATTTTGATTGTTGTTAAAGACTACATTAAGGTAACTGTGCTGAAACCCTTGTACAAATCTATTGAACAACTTTTTATTTTATGCTCATTTGGTAAAGAAAATTTTATAATTAGAGGGGTACATATTCCACCAAAATCCGTAAAACAAATATATGAACAACATTGTTTATCAGTCGAAGATATATCCCAAAGGTATGATCATCATAAGACATATATATTCGGAGACTTCAACCTTCCGGAAGCTTCATGGGATAACAATGAATCAGGTGTCCTGGTGAATTGTCCTCAAGGTTCACATGCATTGTACTTAGCTGAGTTTTATGGGTTCTTGAATTTTTTCCACATGATTAATATTCCAAATGAAAGAAATGTGTTTTTAGACTTAATATTTACAAATGTTTGTGATTTACAAGTAGCAAAAGCTTCAGATCCGATTTTTAAAAATAGTTATCATCACATAAGTTACACTTACAATATTAGTTTGTGTGAATGTCAAGGTAAGTCATTAGAATATACTGAATTTTATCATGATTTTGTAAACGCAGACTATGAAGGTCTCAATAACTATCTTTCAATGATACCTTGGGAAGACCATTTGAATTTGTCAAATGTTGATGATAACTAACTTTATATCTTATTTTTGAGTCATCATTAAAGACATCAGTTTTCCCAACTTTATGGAAGCACTCTTATATTTGCCCAATTTTTAAATCAGGTAATAAACAAGACATAACAAATTATCGAAGCGTTTGTAAACAATCCTCTATACCAAAACTTTTTGATAGACTAATGCATGATCAATTAAAATTTTATTTTAAAGAGCGTCTAATACACAATCAACCTGGATTTTCTCAGAATAAATCAACTGTAACAAATTTAGTACTCCTTGAACAAAAAATATTAAACGCGTTGGAGAATAAAAGTCAGATGGATACTATTTATACTGACTTCTCCAAGGCATTTGACAGAGTAGATCATAACATCTTATTAGGAAAATTAAATGCTTTTGGCTTTAGTCATCAATCCTTACAATGGTTCAATAGCTTTTTAAGAGACCGCACACAGCAGGTGGGAATAGGTTGTTTTAATTCAAATATAATTCATGTGACATCAGGAGTACCTCAAGGAGCTCACTGTTCACCTTTATTATTTAATATATTTGTGAACGATTATTTATCAAGAAGATTTAGACTGGTTGAGTATTTGGTGTAAGAATAATATTTTGCATTTAAATGTTGCTAAATGCTGCTATATAAGCTTTTTTAGAGGTAATAAAAAATATGATACTTCTTACACAATTAATGAAAATGAACTGTCTTATGTTTAAACAATAAAAGACTTAGGAGTCACATTTGATGAGCAGTTGCGTTTTGTGCAACATATAAATAATGTAACAGTAAATGCATTAAAATCTTTGGGCTTTATCATTCGCAACTGTCTGAGACTATCTGTATGGGCTTTAAGAACGGTATATTATGCTTTGGTTGTATCTAAAGTGGAATATGCATCTATTGTATGGTCTCCACAATACCAAGCTCATTCTACTACGTTGGAGAGATTGCAGAATAAATTTTTGAGATATTGTGCATACAAATTAAACATACGCATTACTAATCATTCATTGAATGACGAGAGACTTCCAAAACAATGTCTGGAATGGCAACCTCCTGAACATCGGAAGCGAGGGAGACCGAAAGTTAATTGGACCACCGGCATCCGGAAAGCGATGAGCGCGCGAGACCTCAGGGATGACCTGTGGCAAAATAGGAAGGAATGGAATTTGGGAATCGGACAACGCCGCAAGACATTCTAAACCGATCATATATATATATATATATATATATATATATATATATATATATATGAAAAAACAAAAGATGTAGATCCTTGAAACACACTCAGTGATCAAAAGATCCACAGGTACTGGTTTGGACGACCACTCGTATTTTTTTCTTATATTAAGATATATTAATTATATTTTATATTTTCTTATATTTCTTATTATATTCTTATATTTTTCATTTTTCCCAGCCCGAAGTAGTGGATGTGTGAATTGTTCGTAAGGGGATTTTTCCGCATTCTCTATTTCATTTGTTTATATATATTGTTAAGATATGTAAAATTTGAATTAATATGGTTTCGATCTTAATATTTTAGAAAAGTTAAAACATATAATAAAAATATACCAAAATTCATTTCGAAGAAATGAAAGTCAATTATCTTTGGATGGCCGTAGGTAAACAAAATTTAAATAGGGATTAAGTATTTTCTTTGTACAGTTAGTATGATAAGAAAGTGGTTATGTGTTTGGACAATGAGACCGGGTTTCCCAAATGGACTTTTGCGGCGAGGGAACAATTGTATTTAGAAATTTAAATGAATGTAATCTTTGTTTAGATATTAAGAAAGGAAAAAAAAACCGATTGGCATGTAATTAGTTTTAGGAAATTTCTAATGGTAGGGAAAATTGGTGTTTGTTATCTGAAAGGTAGATGGGGATAAAATTGAGGAACTCGGATTGGTGAAGAAGGAAAAAGGAGGGGCTAGGTATGAAGAATGGGAGTTTAGCGAAATGTTAGAGGGTGGAAGAAGAGTCAGTTGTTAAATGATCGTTAAGTCGACTAGTGGTGATCTCTAAGAGTCTCCTGAAGTAGTAAGGCAGATAAGTGAATAGTTGTGAGTTTGTTAAAATAAGTGTCCTGACGGAAGCTCATCACGTAAAGCATTGTAAGTTATATTGTTCTACTTATATTCCAAGAGTCACCGTTGCATGCCGGAACGAGAAATAGATTCAGTTTATCGAGAGGAGAAAAGGCTAGCATTGTTTTTTGAAAGATACGTGCATCTGTAGGGGGTCATTAATGACAATAGGCTTGCAATAATTTGTTGCGAGATTGCTGACTACATAGGGGGCTGCTAAGAGTAAATTGTTGGCGACCAGAGACAAGAATTTGGACAACTCATCATCCGAGAGACAGTTTTATTTTTTTTGTAGAATTATTCATAACGCAAATTTCAATAAGTACTTTAGATAGTGGTAGGGTTATTTCAATAATCAGAATAGGAGATATTATTTTTAGAGGATATTTTGAGGGTGAATTTATTTCAATAGATGCTTTTGTACCATATATGTGTTTTATTCCGTTAATCTTTGACCTTATTTATCATATGTAAAGCAAAGGAGATATTGAAGCACGAGAATATAAAACCCTGAGATTAGAGCATTAAATAGTGTGATTAAATCATAAGTGCATCATTAAAATTAAATTTAATTAATTAGTTAATTATCTAATCAAGTGCTTTGAGCACACCGATCTTTGAATATCACATTAACTGGAGCCCAGAACGTGGTGGCTTAAAAATATCGCAGCTTTGCATTTGATGGCAGGGAAAGAGATAAGGAATAACTACAGGTGATCCAGAGATAATTTGACAATTTTTCCAGGTGTAAAAATAATTTTGATTTATGGATTGATCGTAGGTATTTGATATTTACTGCCATTGAATTATTTGATTTTTTTTTACCAATCGTACATTTGATATTTATTTTGAAATTTACTGATTGCATATTTGATATTTGTGGAGAAAATTTATTAAATTTGGGGAGAAATATTTGTCGTGTTCTGCAACTTATAGAGTGTTGTAAAATTTCACATTTGGCGGGGACAAAGAAAACAGTAACGAAAAGAAACAACATGTCGACCACAAGGAGGCAAAGCAAAATGCAAGAAAACAGAGAAGAGGAAAAAATTGTTGAAGAAGGATTGGATAATGAAGGAGATACAACGATTATGGAGAGAAAAGAACAGGAATTAACAGGAATAGAGAAACTATTGCAACTGATGCAACTCCAATCACAACAAATGGATAGAAATCAACAGGAAACAAAAAGGACAATGCAAGAAAATCAACAGGAATCAAAACGAGCCATGGAAGAAACACAACAAAAAATAGAGAAAAATCAACAGGAAGCAAAACGAGCCATGGAAATAACACAACAAAAAATGGAAGAAACACAAAGAGAAATATCACAGAGAATAGAACAGAAATTGGAAGAGAATGATGGCAAATTGGAAAAGCGTTTGGAAAAATATGAAAATGAAGTGAAAGCCTGTTTAGAAAAAGTTAGAGAAGAAACAGAAAGGAAACTGAAGATGCAACGAGAAGAAATAGAAACTAAAATGAAGAATATTAAGACTGTGCAGAAGATGGAATTAGAACAGTTAGAAAGCAAATTTGAAAATGCAATACAAGAAGACAGGCGAGAAATAGAAGAAAAATTTAAGCAAAACGAAAAACAAATTGCGGAACTCAAGAATCAACAGAATTGTGGAGAAAGAAGGGAAATGATTATCCTTGGTACAAGCGACGCGAAAATACAATTTGGAGGGGATATTAGAAAAACACACCCAGTACCATTTGTTAAAAATTTGAAAACCAAATTGCAACATATTAGATATTTTGACGACTGCAAAGAAACAATTAGAAACCATCTGAAAGAAGGAGCAGCGTTATGGTATGAAAGTAAAGAAGATGAGTTTGAAAATTGGACAGATTTCGAAAATAAATTTCTCAACTATTTCTGGGGGAAAGTTAAACAGAGGGAAATCAACCAAGAGCTACAGAATGGAAGATATCACGAGAAAATGGGAATATCGGAAGAAAGATATGCTTTGCAGATATATAACAATTCCAAATATCTAGACTACAAATACTCTACCGAACAACTGGTAGAAATGATAAGCAGACATTTCGAAGAAACGCTGGAGGACCACGTGATTTTGAGAAACTATCAAGATATTGATAGTTTGTGCCAATTCCTTCAAGTAAGGGAAGCAAAAAGAAGAGAAATGCGAAACAGAAGACAACATGAACAATATAATGGACCGGCAAGAAGGTATCAATCAAATTATGACCAGAGAAACCGACATGCCCAATCAACAAACGAAGATAGGCCGAGAGAATACCAAAATTACAATAGACAACAAAATTATGATAACAGGAATCACGCAAAAAATAGAACATATGAAAATCACAACAAAAACAGAGATGCACAAAATCCTCCGACTAGGAATACGAACGAACAAAGGGACGGTAGAAACAATCAGAATTTCCAACGAAAAAATAGAAGGGAGATGAATCATGTAACAATAGAAAACGAGGAAGAAGATGTATGCAATGAATCCAGACAGGATTTTCAATAAAGCATCCACTGAACAAACATAAACAACTCTCCGGTATATTTTGTCATCCGAGAGAGTTTATACAGTTGGCGGGAAATGAAAGACAAAGTTCTAATTCAAATTTAATATTCTTAGATGCATTTATAAAACATAAAGCGATTAAAATTTTGATTGATTCTGGATCGGAGATATCGTTAATCAATAAGAAACTAGTAAAAGAATTAAATTTGGACAGATTTGTGTATAAAATTCCTAGGGTTGTTTTAGTGGGTGCAAACAAAAAAAATTGACGACAGTAAATGAAGGTTTGGGAGTGCGGATCAGAGTGGGAGACAAATACTATATTATGCAATGTGTGGTGATCGAAGATTTAAACCATGATATGATAGCGGGAATTGATGAATTGAGTGAAAAACATATCACCATAAATTTTTCGGAGAATCAACTGGAAATCAAAGCAGAACCAGACAACATAGAAGAAGAAACGGAAATAGAGAGGAAAATAATTGTTGAAAAGATAAATGAACAGGAAAAACATAAAGAAATCAATATGACTGTAGAGGAAAAACCGAAAGTACAAGAAAAAAATCAACCAGAAAAAAAAAGAAGGAAGAAAAAGAAGAAGAGTTCAAAAAGAAAGAAGGAAAACACGGTGGATACAAGAGAAAGACAGGAAATCGAAGATACGGAAGAATTGTCGGCAATCGACGATAAAACAGAAAGGAAGCAGGAAGAAAAGGAAGTTCTCATAAGAGAAATGAAAGCAGTAGAAACATGGTGCTCGGGATACCAAATGGAAATTGAAGATAAAAAAAACAGAAGAAGAAATAAAGGATGAGGACAGAGAAGAAATGGCAATAATGGACGAGAATCCAGAATTTTATGAAGAAATATTATGGACAGTGAACACATGCGAACAAAATGAGGATGAAAGAAAATTAAAATGTGGAGAAAACATGGAAAAGGAAGTAGAGAAGATTCTAGAAAATTATGGAGATTTGATTAATGAAGAAAGCCGAGTGGCTAAAAATTATGAACATTCTTTTAAAGTTAAAAACTTAGAAAATTTTAAATCAAAGACATATCCAATCCCGTATAAATACAGGCAAAGCGTCGGACAGGAAATTGAAAAAATGATCGAAGACAAGGTGATAGAAAGATGTGACTCTCCATATATCAACCCGATAGTATGCGTTAAAAAATCGAGTGGTGATTTGCGATTATGTTTAGATGCAAGAAACATTAATTCACACACAATCGCGCAATACGAAGCGCCTTTGAACATCGAAGCCATATTTGGACGAATCACAGGGTCACACATTTTTTCCAAAATCGATTTGAAACATAGTTTTTGGTTAATACCTTTGGCAGAGAAATGTCGAAATTATACCGCTTTTTCGATCGACGGAGTGGTATACCGATTTAGGGTGGTACCATTTGGCCTACAGAGTGCATGCGCTGCTTTGGTTCGCGCATTGAACACAATCTTAAATAGGCATGAAGAATTTGTTGTACATTACATAGATGATTTATTAATTTTCTCACCAGATATAACAAGCCATCTACGACATATTCACACTGTGCTAGAAGAACTGGATCAAGCGGGATTGAAATTAAATATTCAAAAGTGTCAGTTTTTCCAAAAGGAAATACTGTATTTAGGATTCAAATTAGACACAAAAGGGATTAGTCTTGCAGAAGATAGAATCGAAATTATAAATAACTACGCTAGGCCAACCAATTTAAAAACATTGCGGGGATTTTTGGGAATGGTAAACTATTTCAAAAAACTAATACCAGACATCAGCACAAAAGAAATACCGTTGATAGCATTACTTAAGAAAAATGTTAGGTGGAAATGGGGAACGGAACAAGAAATGGCTTTCAAAAATTTAAAAGGAGCTTTCTCCACAGCTGTAAGAGTACACCACCCAAGATATGATCAACCTTTCATTCTCCGGACCGATGCTTCCATAACAAAATTCGCAGGGGTGTTATCACAGATCCAAGACGATGTAGAGGTGCCAATCTGTTTTGTCTCCCGTGTAACCAAAACATATGAGAGAAAGTACAGTGTTACTGAATTAGAGTTCGCCAGTGTGTTATTTTGTGTAAATAAATTACGGTTTTACCTACTAGGGGCAAAATTCACCGTTGAAACAGACCATGCAGCTTTGGTACATATAATGAAAAATAGGCTGGTAAATAATAGAATTCATAGGGGCATTCTTTTACTTCAAGAGTATGATTTTGAATTTAAATATATCAAAGGAACTGACAATATCTTGGCTGATGCGTTGACGAGAGATGAACAATTCCGCAAAGAGGACCACAAAACTCTCCACGTTGGCATGAACATAATGAGAGAAGAAGCAGGCTTATTTTCTTTGGCTCAGATCAGGGAAAATCAGGAACAACTGGATGAAAGAGAAAAGCAAAGGGCCGAACAAGAAGATAACTTATATTTTAAGAGGGTCGATGGTAAAGAACTATATGTAATCACGGAACAGATGGCAAAAGAAGTTTTAGCAAAATTACACTGTGACAACGGACACATTGGAAGCAGGAAGGTGTGGCTTATGTTCAGGGAGAACTACATTTGTCGACAGGACTATACAATAGCCAAAGAGATGACTCGAAATTGCGAGACATGCCAAAAGTGTAAAAGTAAGAATTTCAAAAACGAAAACATCACAAAAAACGTCATAGCTCGGAAGAAACTGGATATTGTCGCCATTGATATGTTGAGCGATTTAATAATAACAACACAGAGGAATAAACACATATTAGTTATGGTGGATGTTTTCTCAAAGTATTTAAAACTGTACCCATGTAGAACCACGAAAGGAGCTGAAATACTTCGGAAGATAGACGATTTTATCGAAACAGTGGGAAGACCAGACAATATTTTGTTGGACAATGCGACATACTTTAGGAATGACCGTTTTAAAGGGGAATTAAGAGAGAGAGGCATAAATACAAAATTTGTAAGCATCCGACATCCACAGAGCAACCCATCAGAGCGTTTTATACAAGAAGTCACAAAATTTCTAAGAATTGCTGCGGAAGAACATCATCGACATTGGGACAGAAAAGTGTTTGAAATAGAGACGTATTTGAACTGTGCACCAAATACGGTTACCAAGGAGACGCCTTTATATGTAATGAAAGGAACAATGCCTACGAGACCGTGGGAAGACACCGCCCCCAGACAATACGAAGAAGTGATCGAGGTGGTTCAACGAAGATTGAGACGAAGTGGAGAGAAATATCTCCAAAGGCAAGAGAGGACCCGAAGAAGAAGGCCGGTTACATTCCAGAAAGGGGATAAAGTTTTAGTGAGGGCACTGAGGGTGTCCAATTTACAAAATGGTATTTGTGCTAAATTGATGCCGGTATTTGAAGGTCCATATAGGGTCAATACGGAAAATGGGGTAAATAGTTATGAATTAGCGCATATAGAGACAGGCAAGATACGGGGTATTTTTAACATTCACGACATTTATAAGTATCATGAGTAGAGTTTGGTAACATAATGGAATAATTTGATCCTAAAAAAAACTTGTGTCATTTAAATAAATAACAGAATTTTTTCGGCAAATCAAATGGCGGGGAGTTGTTAAGATATGTAAAATTTGAATTAATATGGTTTCGATCTTAATATTTTAGAAAAGTTAAAACATATAATAAAAATATACCAAAATTCATTTCGAAGAAATGAAAGTCAATTATCTTTGGATGGCCGTAGGTAAACAAAATTTAAATAGGGATTAAGTATTTTCTTTGTACAGTTAGTATGATAAGAAAGTGGTTATGTGTTTGGACAATGAGACCGGGTTTCCCAAATGGACTTTTGCGGCGAGGGAACAATTGTATTTAGAAATTTAAATGAATGTAATCTTTGTTTAGATATTAAGAAAGGAAAAAAAAAACCGATTGGCATGTAATTAGTTTTAGGAAATTTCTAATGGTAGGGAAAATTGGTGTTTGTTATCTGAAAGGTAGATGGGGATAAAATTGAGGAACTCGGATTGGTGAAGAAGGAAAAAGGAGGGGCTAGGTATGAAGAATGGGAGTTTAGCGAAATGTTAGAGGGTGGAAGAAGAGTCAGTTGTTAAATGATCGTTAAGTCGACTAGTGGTGATCTCTAAGAGTCTCCTGAAGTAGTAAGGCAGATAAGTGAATAGTTGTGAGTTTGTTGAAATAAGTGTCCTGACGGAAGCTCATCACGTAAAGCATTGTAAGTTATATTGTTCTACTTATATTCCAAGAGTCACCGTTGCATGCCGGAACGAGAAATAGATTCAGTTTATCGAGAGGAGAAAAGGCTAGCATTGTTTTTTGAAAGATACGTGCATCTGTAGGGGGTCATTAATGACAATAGGCTTGCAATAATTTGTTGCGAGATTGCTGACTACATAGGGGGCTGCTAAGAGTAAATTGTTGGCGACCAGAGACAAGAATTTGGACAACTCATCATCCGAGAGACAGTTTTATTTTTTTTGTAGAATTATTCATAACGCAAATTTCAATAAGTACTTTAGATAGTGGTAGGGTTATTTCAATAATCAGAATAGGAGATATTATTTTTAGAGGATATTTTGAGGGTGAATTTATTTCAATAGATGCTTTTGTACCATATATGTGTTTTATTCCGTTAATCTTTGACCTTATTTATCATATGTAAAGCAAAGGAGATATTGAAGCACGAGAATATAAAACCCTGAGATTAGAGCATTAAATAGTGTGATTAAATCATAAGTGCATCATTAAAATTAAATTTAATTAATTAGTTAATTATCTAATCAAGTGCTTTGAGCACACCGATCTTTGAATATCACATTAATATATATATATATATATATATATATATATATATATATATATATATATATATATATATATATATATATTACTAATCATGATTATACCTATATTTTAAAAACACTCAACATGAATTTATTAAAAACTCGACGAGATAACTCTGATTTGGTATTTGTGTTTAAATTAATAAATGGTTTAATTTGTTGTTCTGAACTTCTCCAATCTATTAATTTATATGTTCCCTCCAGAAGTCTCAGACATGTTGATTTGTTTTATATACCTTTTCATCGAACAAACTATGGTATGCATTCGCCCATTGAGAGAACACTAAAAATTATAAACGAGAATAACTTTGAAATGTTTGGTGTCTCCTTGGCTGCTTTTAAGATCGGATTAAAAGAGCTTGACAGGTACTTTTTTGTTTATTTTAACTGATTTGTGTAATAGATGTAATATGTGTAATGGATAACTATTAATATTTAATTTTTGTTTAATGTGTAATTAAGATTTATTTTACTCTAGTTTAGTAGAAATTACAGTGATTGATTTTATACTGTATATTTTGTAATGGGGGTAATCCCGTATATAAATAAATAAATATTTTATTAAAAAACAAGACTAAGTTTTCAATCTAATACCACATAAAACAACAACAAAAAATGCTGTTCCACATCCTACCAGACTGAAAACAATGGGAACCTACTCTGGTAACACATCCGAGGCTTCGACAATTTGCAAGCCATAACGGATGCTGAGACTAAGGAAGATGAGGGAATTCCGTTATGGCTTGCAAATTGTAGAAGCCTCGGAGGTGTTACCAGAGAAGGTTCCCATTGTTTTCAGTCTGGTAGGATGTGGAATATCAATTTTTGGTGTTGTTTTATGTGCTATTAGATTAAAAACTTAGTCTTTTGCTAGCAGTTGCCGCTAGGGCATCCCTGCCATTTTGTTTGTTGCAATCCGTGACTGCACGCCAGGGATTGTCCTAGTTGGGTCAGAGAGAGCAGCAGATGTGCCTCCTGATGAGAGACTAATAAGTTTCTAAACCGGTAGAGGTGTTTGCTGCACTCTCTGATTGAACTGGATTAATGATGCGGCTGTATTTTCTTGTTGCAACGAAATTGAAAATTGTTATTCATTTTTGATAATATTTTATTATTTACAATATTATAGTCTGCCTAAACAAGGTAAGTGCCAGTTAGCTTATTTTTGCTGTACTATGTTGGGTTAAAGGCACAAATTGCATGTGATGATTGTACTTAGCTGTCAACTTAGTGTGATATTGTACATAGACAATAATTTGTAGAGATGTACATTATCCTTCAGTAGAAGTCTATACCGTATGTCAAACATGCTATGCAGTGTACAACGACAGCCCCATGCGAACTAAATGAGAGTTACTTTACTTTTTCGTGCCTGGATCTGACTACAGTTTTTCCGCCCAGTATCGGGCTACGTCCACACCCTTTGTATTTGCGAGCCATATACAGTGGGTGATCATATTATTAGAGCCACCTAGTAAAATTCAATGTTTTAGAGGAAGGGTATATAATTGAGCTGTATCATATATTAATGGATTTGTTTCCATTTGGCTGTCTGGTTACACTTTATGAAAGTGCAATAAATAGTCTGACAATAGTGGCAACACGCATGTGTGGCAATGCGTGACTCAGATGCCATTGTTTGTCAGTGCTGCCCAGCCTAGCATGCAACTCGTGTGCCTAGTATTTTGTATTCTTGGTGTTTAGAGTTATAATAAACTTTGCGAGTTTCCATTGCTCTCTAGTGATATTCTGACAGGCCTATACTATTTTTTGTGAAGTTAGTAAAAATTGCGCGTTCATTACACTAGTGGTACCAGAACATCATGGGAAATCCAAAGACATCTCACCAAGGGAAATAGCAGAAATAAAACTTTAATATTCAATACTAATCACTCCAACAGAATCATAACATCCATTTCTAGAGTTTCAAAGGCAACGTGGACTGTATAAAGAAAAAACTTACATACCGTTATTAAACAAAAGTAAAATTTTCTGAGGTGGCTCTAATAATATGATCACCCACTGTATCATGGAGGGTGCATTTTGATGGGCAAAGTCTGCATACTCTCAGATGCTCCACGTTCTGTATTTCCCCACATTCACAAAGTGCGCCGTTACCTGTTTTGACGTCCCATTTAATGAGGTTCTGTTTTACAGGGGCAACACCTGTGCGTATGCTGTTGAGTGTCCACCAGGTTCTCCAGTCAAGGTTCATTCCATTAGGTAATTCTAGATGTAGGGTGAACAGTTCGGGTGGTTCAATGCTACAAGTCTCATAAACTTTTTCCTTGATTTAAGTCGGCTGGTTCGTGGTGGTTCATCAAACCCGTATAATTGGTGCCTTTCATAGAAAGTTTGCCTGAACTTCTCCACATATTGTGAGGCGCATATATGGTCGTCTGGTGATGCGAATCCAGCTGCCCGCTAAAGTAGGGGTAGAGGGGTAGGCTTCATCAGAAATTCTAAATGAGAATTTTCTGACAACGTTGCCACTCTTCACAACTTTGGCCATGAAAGGTAGTATTAGGCAGTTACTTGTAGAGAATGATCGCTGTTAACTGCTGCGAAATACTAAAGGAGGATTTATTTATGATAATTCACAGAATGGCAAACCCACTTGCAATATACAACCATACTGACTCTAACATTTTGAAACGGAGATTAGACTTGTTGTTATCCAAATTAAATGAAGCATTGTATTGATTACAATTTATGTACTTAAGTACAACTAAAGAACTGTTACTTTCAGTTTATTGATAAATAAGACTGGAAAGATAAAATGTTTTATCATAAGATAGGAAAGGTACTTTTATTCAATATAATTTAATACAAATTTAACCAAATCATACATACTTTGTTATTCTGTTGAGTAACACATCACACATCTTGAAAAAGGGGTCAGAGTCAGAGCTGTAAAATTATGAATACAATAATCAAAATTAAGAATTCTTACCATAATGTCTATAGTAATTATTAATCCTAGATCTTTTAGAACTAAGTAAAGATTCAGTTGATAACTTAAGTATTCTAAAACCTTTGGTGATAACTTCCATGGTTATATATTACTATTTAAAAATTTCAATTCTATTTCACATTCACAGTTTATTTCACATTTCACAAAAATACATTGAGGTTATGTATTTGTTATGGAATGATAAAGGTGGACATATGGTGAATAATACCAATTCCGTTCCGCAACGAAAAACACAACAATTTTCACGACAGGTGAAACAAGATCAAAATTTAAATAAAAAGAATAGAAACATTAATTTAATGTGTGAAGAAGAGCTTATATTTCCAAACAAACCAACAATGAGCAAAAATTAATATTATGAGAACCGTACTTAAATTATTATGAAGATAATACCGTATAATACTATAATTATATAACAAAACAATTATTGCAGAAAATAAATTAAAACCAACGACATCAACACATATTTACACATGATCACATCACAACATCGCAGACTGTCACAGCTCCAAAATATTCGGTGACAACAGTTTTTCTAAGTGTCTGTCTCTAATAACCACAAAATATTATGAACAACAAGAAAAAGAAGAAGAACAAGGTTATTTTTATATTTTTATAGGTTAGGATTCAAACATTTAAAATTCAAAATGATTTCTTCAAAAGTAAGTAATTTAAAGTATACACATAAATGAATGCTGATTTCTTTATTTTAAGGTTGTGAAATGTTTACCTTCCCTTTTAAAACAAAGAGCACCTAGTTGTATCAGCGCTGTTCGCAACAATGCTACTGTTCAACAAGAACCTCCAAGGATAGAAAAAAGTAAGTATACTTTTAATTTATGTACTTGGATAATATAAATGTGACCATAATGCGTCGATTAAATGTATACCCAATTTGTATTATGAAGAATTCTTTTATTAAGACAAAGCAGTTTATAATAAAATATAGTGCAATTTTTTTAAGCAGGTAACATGTTTTCTTTCTTCTTTATTGACTGGATTTACAACTCCGAGTGAGTCTTTTCCGCATCCGTCTTCTATGATCTTATGTTTCCATTTTCCACTCTTGTACCACAATCCTAGATAAATTAGCCTCAACATTATCCTTCCATTTTTTTCTGAGACAGCCAACTGATCTACTGTCTGGTCCCTCAAAAAACACTGTCTTTAACACTCTGTCTTCCTCTGATCTTTCCACATGACCTGCCCATCTTCTCCGGTTATCTTTTATAACAGCGTTTCCCAAACGGTGGGTCGCGACCCACTAGTGGGTTGCAGGCAGATTTCAGATGGTTAGCGGAGTGATTCTTACAGTAGCTGAATAACATACATATATATCATCATGGGTGAGGGATGGGTCGCGAATATGAAAAAACATCAGAAGGTGGGTCGCCAGACATAAAAGGTTGGGAACCACTGTTTTATAATATAAATGATAGTTTAAATCTCAGAATGATATTTTGATAGGAAAGTGAAGAAGGCTCCACAATGCTGAATTGGTGACTTGCATAAATTTTTAAATATTAAAATAATATTAAAAAACATAAGGTAACATGATCTTAAAACGCTTGCATGCGAAAAAAACAAATATTTTTAACCCGTACGCTAATTATGGCGCTTTGAAAATGCTATAAAATTCAAATATCTTAGGAGGCTCTTGAACATCCTTCTATTGGTCTGACGTCAGAGGCCACAGTCATCTACATCTACGATTAGGTATTACGGGTGTATTACATTTTAATCGTATTTAAATGGATATTACCAGCTATTATTTGTATTCTTGCATAGTTCTACAATCAGTTTATTTACTTTAAAGTCAAAGGACATCGCACACATCTTATGGAAAATATAATTTATTTATTTATTTATACGGGCAAGCCCAATTCGGTAATACATTAATAAGATATTGATAATTACAGTGTTGAATATATAAGAATAAAATGAGAGAGTACAAAACATTTAAAAAGACATGACAAAGTAAAATAATTACAAAACATTAATTACTAACAAATAACAAGGTTATAATGTCACTCAAATTCAATAAAATTTATACCAATAGATTCGTTTTAAATTAACGATCAAATCTTATCATTGCGCCAACTCTCTATTTTCAAAAATAGGAGCAGAAATTGATATAAATAAATCTGAAATCAAATGGGTAGGTACATAAGTTAGAGAGAGAAAAAATATTTTAAAATACCCAGATTTTCGGTACTCCATAAATCAGCGGATTAGTTTCACTAATCCGCTTAGGCCCAGCGGGATTTAAGCTGTTATGAATAGCACTCAGAGCAATAATGATTGTAAACTAACATTTTATGGACTCCAAAAATGTGATTTCGATAAACTTTAATTGCAATTTGCGCCGTAATTAATCATAATTAAGAGTTGGCGCAATGATAAGAATTGATCGTTATATTAAAATGAATCTAATCGTGTAAATTTTATTGAATTTGAGTGACATTATATTTTCCATAAGATGTGTGCGATGTCCTTTATAAATCTTTAGAAATTACTAATGTGTTTATAACGTATAAGTATTATTACTCACGAGGGTTTTCAAAAGAAACCGATTAAGTACAACAGTTCATTTTAATCGTCTTTAATTGAAAATTCCTACGTATTATTTATGTTCATCTTATATATTGTAAGTAGTTCCCCAATCAGCTTAATTTCAAACTGAAATTGGTACCATTATATGTATTATAGTAAACGGTTTTCCCCGTGGGTTTCATCTACCTAACTCTAATCGAAGGAGTTCGTATATCCTGGAAAAGATTATGGTGTAATTTGCATAATAATAAAGAAACTAAATTTTTATGAAGTTTATTATATTTGATTGTAATGTTTATTAGTACCTACTGGAGCCTTTCATTATTGTGTTCAAAGCCTTCTGAGAAAAGATTATGATGATTAGCAGACGTCCCGATAGCCAACAAAACCCTTCTTTACAAAGTTAATAATACGCATAAATAAGAAGAATCATTATTGTAATTTTACAAGTTAATTACTTTATCATCTCAGCTTATATGGGCCATTCCACGAACATACGCCTGTTTTGGATTACTTCGACAACGAATATTTTACTGTACAACATAAGAAGTACAAAAGTAAATGACGCTAATAATTATTCCAATAAACAACAATGTAATTTGCAATTTACTTTCGTTCTTCTTATTTTGCACAGTAAAATATTCGTTGTCGAAGTAATCCAAAATAGGCGTATGTTCGTGGAATAGGGTATACTCACACAGCATCCCTCGGTAGACTGCAAGCTATAGTAGAAACATGACTGTAGACCGCATACTATAGTAGCACCAATACTTTTTAGTTACTCTTACTTCTATTACTAAGTTTTGTTTATTTTTAAGTTACTTGTTTCTTTTTTCAACACAAGAAACGACAAAAGTAATTTCATAAAAAAGAACTTTTTGATGCATCCAGGTGCATCCAGGCACTATACAGTACTTATATTGTGCAGATTTGTTTTCCATTTTGACAAAGTATATTACACACTAAATACAATAACATAAATACCGAGCAAACGTCACAGTTACTCGACACGCACAACTGGCAATGGCAAACTGCATTCAAAGCAAACGGGCGAAAACGATAAATGTGGCCTGTGATGTCAGACTCAAGCTCGCGCTTTTGAAGTTGTTTGAAACGGAAATTTTAGGCGCGGAACTTTGATCAGATGTTGTACGTACACTATTCATTGTTAAGACGTAATATTTTGAATATAACATTTTTAAACATAAATTAACAATTTTATGCAAAAAAATTTTTTAGTGCAAGTTCCCTATTGGTGACTGTATGGTACTGAAAACATTCTTAGACATATGTATGTTGATTGTCAATTGAATCGCTTATTGTATAACGGGAATAAGTCCACTTTCATATGAAATTAAAGTGAGATATACATTTTGTTAAAACAATGTCGACGGATCAATTAGTTTGTAAAGGAAATTTGTATCTCTCACTGTACGTGAAATATCGCACGATAAAATTTTTGTTGAGCGTATAAAGGGAACTAGTCAGGGACTGATTACCTTTATACAATAATTCTTGTGGCGCCACCATCGTTTGTGGCACTTTGTTGTTTAATTTATTACTTCGGTTAGCTTACATTAGTTAGTCTTACGATGTATTTTAGGTCTTGTTTGTAATAATAAACATTTTTTTATAAATAAATTAATAATTTAACTGTAGAGAAGCAGCACTATTTCGTCTTTTATTCATTGATTGTATAAAGGAATCAAGTCCCAGCCTTTAAAAACGACTTTTTGACCTTAATCGTTTTCAAAGCCAAGTTTGTTGTATCACATGTCACTCTACTAGTCTTCTTCTACATTTCATCTGTAGAACAAAATTTGATAGATCATCAAGTTTCTAAACTGAAGAGTTTTTTCGTTTTTCTCAAAACTAAGTATTGTGGACTTATACCCTTTATACAGTAAGCGCTTCAATTATAAGTTTAACATAATGTTTGCAGTACCATACAGAGTCACCAATTCAGCATTCCAGCACCTTCTTCACTCTCCTTTCAAAATATTGTGTCTAACAACGTTTTCAGTGCCATACAGAGTCACCAATTCAGCATTGCAGTGCCTTCTTCACTCTCCTATCAAAATATCATTCTGAGAACTGTCCTTTCAAATACCAGCAGCTTATTTATACCGCTGTTGTAGAGTCCATGTTTCACTTCCATATGTAACAACTGGGCAAATAATTGACATATACAGTCTTAATCTAGATTGTCTTTTTAGCAGCTTGGATCTTCAGAAAATGATAATAGGGAGTATAATGCTCTATTCCCCACACCTATCCTTGCTGAGATTCCTTTTCTAGGTGGTTCCCATCTATGATTACTGCCCCCAAGGGGCATTCATATACAACGAGAAATATTGAAGATTTTGACATTACAAAAACTAATAAACATAGCATAATGACATCCTTGTTTTACAAATGTATGAATGAATGTAACCATCTTCCCCCCAGTGTTAAGAATGCAGTGACAGTTAAAATTTTTTAAAAGTTACTGAAAACATATATTTTACCTGGATAAAAAATTAATAATTTTTAATAAGTCTATGTGTTGTATATTGCATGTATTGTATATTGTATGTTACATTTAATTAAGCAAATTCATATTTAAATATTGTTATAGTCGGTTCGCTAAACTCAGACGCAACTGGCTAGATATTTTAGTCGATATTTTTTTGTTTTTTGCTAATTTTGAGTAATTTTGCTAATTTAGAAAGTTGCGTCTGAGTTTAGCGAACAGACTCTAGTAGGATTTCTATTTCAATAAAGTATTTCAGATATTTAAAACCTTTTACTACTTCGAAGTTGTGATCATTAATAGCTATGTTCTGCCTAACTCTTGGTCTTGGTTTTTTGGTTATTAACATGTGTATTTCATCTCCCCTTCATTACAATATTTTATGCATTGTATATTCTGTGGCCAAATTGAATAATAATGGTGATAAGTGGTGTCCTTGTCTCTGTCCTGATGTTTTACGAAATGGCATCGATGTTCTGTTTCCTATTTTTACCTGTGCATATGATTCTGTCATGCACATTTGAGTTAGCTTCACTAATTTTCTTGGTATTCCCATTTCTAGCATTGCTAGCCATAGTCTGCTTCTTTTTATCTAATCATAATGCTTGCTGGAAATCTGTGAAAATTTGGGTATACATCTTGGTTGAACTCCCAGTTTTTTTCTAATATTTGTTAGATCATAAATAAGTTTTCAGAGGTAAAATATTCTAATGTTATCAACTATTGCATTTTTGATATTTCGAGACTTATTTATGCTTCAATTATACAGAGTGAGTTTTATGTATGGAAACCCTCAACGATCTCAGAAACAGCTTTCACGATTTTTATAGATTTTGGTGGGTAGGGGTTTTCTAATATTATAGTGATAATTACATTGTTGCCAGATCTTCCGTTATTCTGGAAATCTAATGAACTTTCTTATTTCAAATGGAACACCCTGTATATTTTTTGCGTTTTAAAGTCCTTAAGAAATACTGATTATTTTTGATGTTATATTCAAAATTTTAAACAAATTTTAAGATCAATTTTTTTGGCCCGTGTAGACATTATTTTACTTTCATTGGGAACAAAGAAGATCGTTTGCAATTTTTCTGTAAAGTTAATCGGTTTCGAGTTATAAACAATTTAAAACTGAAAAAAAATCGAATAATGACGATGTTCAAGGTTCAAAAACACAAATAAAAAATATTTTTGAAACTGCGGAGTACCCAAATTCAAGCTAAACTCTTCTCCTAGGGGCTTGCTATAAAATTTTTTGGGACGTTTTATTCTAAAACATTGCTTTTTAATAATAGTTAATTATTTTGTATTTTGACAACGACACCCCACTTGGGCGTCGAAATGTTAATAAAATAATTTTTTTGGTAGAATTGTGGCTTATTTCCCATTGAAAATAGTTGATAATAGTTAATGAAGCGCATATGAGGGGACGGGCCGATCGGGCTGCATTAACAACTAAAAAACAATATTTTAGAATGAAACAAGCTCAAATTACTTATTGGTAACTGATAAAATTAGGCTTGAACTTGAATTTTATTTGTGTACTTCGCAGTTTCAAAAATAATATTTTTGATTCGTATTTTTGAACCTTGAAAATCGTCATTATTCGCTTTTTTCAGTTTTAAATTGTTTATAACTCGAAAACGATTAACTTTAGAGAAAAATTACAAAATAACTTTTTTGTTCGCAATGGTCCAAAGAACGTAAAATAATGTCTACCCGGGCCGAAAAAATTGATTTTTATAATTTGTTTAATTTTTTTTTAATAAATGTAGCAATAACTCCGAAATTATGGCCTTTAGGTATAGGGAATATAACATGAAAAATAATCAGTATTTCTTAGGGACTTCAAAACGCAAAAAATATACAGGGTGTTCCATTTGAAATAAGAAAGTTAATTAGATTTTCAGAAAAACGGAAGATCTGACAGCAATGTAATTATCACTATAATATCGGCCGCATTAAAAAACCCCTACCCACCAAAATCTATAAATGTCGTGCAAACCGTTTCCGAGATAATTCAGGGTTTCCATACATAAAACTTACTCTGTAGTGTTGGTATAATTACAAGTATGTAGCTTGTTAGTAAGCAGGATAGACACTTTATGCAGTTTACCTAGAGGGAAAAATCAATTGCAGATGTGGGATTCACATGCAGTAACTCAAGAGCTCAATTTATGATTCCATGTATTAAGGATGGAGTATCTGTTTGTGCATTCTTTGTCGAAAGAAGCTGGATGTGTAGGTAGGGGGAATGTGATCTGAGTTCAAGATATATGCATATGTGGGAAAATTTTAGGCAATCATTTAGATTGTGGGTTTAGAAAAAAAATTCTTATCAATTAGGTCATTTCTATTGTCTGTTAACTAAATGCCTAAGTACTGCAGTCTTGCCACTTCACAATTAAAAGTTACTCTTTATAATAAGAGAATCAGCTCAAGGTTCAGAATTGTTTATAGAATGTAGGATGATATTCAGAGGCGGCTGTATCAGACATATCAATTATACGAGGCCCCCGACATTCAGGGGCCCCGCGCGGCATGTTGAAACAAAAGTTTTATTTAAAAAAATTGAACAAAATTTCTACAATTTCACTCTTAAAACGCCTTGAAACAGTGTGTATTGTTTGGATATCGACATTTTCGTGTAATGGATTCTTTATCTTTCTTATTATAAATTGTATATACCTATGTATATCTATTTGATGTCGCTCGCCGTTATTCCATAATAACAGAGCTTTTTTTGTTTTCAAGCTACTTTTCATTGTCCATTCACCGTTGGCTGTGTGTGAAACACTGTATAATGTATAATGACAAATTGCAATTTTTGTAATCGCTATACCTTTGAATATTTTTGAAACAGTGTGTATTGTTTCGGTATATTTGGCTGTAATCTATTCTTTATCTATATATTGTATTTATTTATATAAATTTCTACTGAATTCGAGGTATTTCTTCTTCGAGGTAACAACTGGTTAGAACAAATAATACTGACTTTAGTCTCACATACATTGTATGTGGGGTACCACATTCTTCAGTATTGGGTCCTCTACTTTTTCTTATCTTTATAAGTGACATCTGATCTGATCTATTTACAAGAAAAACATGGTCCGATAGTAATATTTACTCTCTTTTAAGGTAGATAAGACAGTAGCATTATTCAACCCTTGCTTCTTAAGAGGAAACAGTAGCGATCAACAGGTAGCAAAACGCGTTCCAAGATTGCGGCTGTAATTTTGAATATTTTTTCGAGATATTTGGCACACATATTCGTAATATAATTAAGAATGGCGGTACAGAGCCCAATTTGAAAAATATATTAATATGTGAAAATTACTCTGTAATTAAACACAATATTAAAAAAACGAGCCTGTACTGCCATTAAGAAGAACAAAAAAATACACTTTCTTCAAATAAACTTTTTTATCCGATGCCTAGATTTTGTCATTTTGGAACTACTAAAATTTTTTATTTCATTAGTAGTTCCAAAATGACACAAAATCTAGGCATCGGATAAAAAAGTTTATTTGAAGAAAGTGTATTTTTTTGTTCTTCTTAATGGCGGTACAGGCTCGTTTTTTTAATATTGTATTTAATTACAGAGTAATTTCCACATATTAATATATTTTTCAAATTGGGCCCTGTACCGCCATTCTTTATTATATTACGAATACGTGTGCCAAATATCTCGAAAAAATATTCAAAATTACAGCCGCATTCTTGGAACGCGTTTTCGCTACCTGTTGATCGCTACTGTTTCCTCTTAATAACAGCCAGATTAGTACCGTTGATTCTGTAAAAATTTTTTAGTATTTTTTTAAACAGCAATCTTAAATGGCCCCTTCTTATCGGATTGTTGAGTAAGAAACCAGCCTCAGCTTGCTATGCAATAAGAAATAACATATTTTTCTTTGTTCGAGTCTCATCTCCAATATGATCTTCCTTTTTGGGGTTCAAGTACAGCTGCCCAATCGGATATTATTTTTAAATTACAAACAAGAGCAATAAGGTATCTGTTTGGCCTGAAAAGAACAACACATTGCAGAAACTACTTCCAAGATTACGGAATTTTAACACTTCCTTCTATATTCTAGAAACTGTTTGCTTAATTTGTTAACACCTACATGTCTTTCCAGCAAGACCTAATCATGACTACCTACTCCACCAGAAATTTAACCTTTGATATCTATTTACCGATCCCGTCTGTCTACTGAGTCAACCATCAACATACAACATATATCCATCCCCTTTACAACTTAAATATTCAACACCTTTCCCCAAGTTGCGTAAAATGACAAAGGCCTATCTATCTGAAAGACCATATTATTCGACAGAGGAGTTTCTGAATGAATAATTAAGAAAGTACAGTTACCTTTATGTACAAGTAACTAAATCTATATTTGTGTGTGATAGGGAGAACTTATTGGTTCCTAAGGTTGTATTATGCAATTTGCAATTTATTTAAATTTTGCAATATATTGTTTTTGTTATATTTTGTAGTATTGACGATTTATGTAATTATTGTAAACTGTATTTGTTGTTTTTTCCTGCTCTTTGTCTTTGTACATAAAATTTTAAAAATTTCAGTGACGGTAAAGTATATTTCTATTCTATTCTATACAAGCGTTTTTGCTGCTTTTGTTGAACATTTTTTTAATACTATCCATTTTTTTAATACTATAAAAGAGCCCAGCGACAAACTTTGATAGGGGGCCCCTGTAGGGCTAGCTACGCTACTGATGTTATTGTTATTTTTTTAATCACATAATGCCATAAGTGAAATAAATACTTACACCCAAGATTGCACTAATTTTTTGATCTTGTGAAAGTACTTTGTGACTTACTTAATAAATAATTTAATTATATAAAAAATAAGCCTTGCGGTATATTTCTAATGATAATAAATAAATTTATTTTTTTTAAGCTATAAATGCAGTTCAGTTGTTGGGAAGGGTTGGAGCAGATCCACAGAAAAAGGGCACAGAACAACATCCTATAGCAGTATTTTCCTTAGCTACACATACAAACTACAGATATGAATCAGGAGAATTTATGCAAAGAACTGAATGGCACAGAATTGTATGTTTTAAACCAGGTCTTCGTGAAACAATCCTGAACTATTTAAAAAAGGGTCAGAGGGTTCATGTTAGTGGTAGAATAACATATGGAGAAGTCAGGGGTGAAGACGGGAAGCCAAAAACAACAACAGCGATAGCTGCTGATGATGTAATATTTTTTAATTCCAACCAGTAGATAAGATCTGTTATAGAAGTAAGAGCACTTATTTTGTAAGTTTCAAATAAATTTTTTTAATCTGTTGTAGTCTTTTTATAATGTATACAGTGCGGATTAGCCAATAGACATTCAAAAAATCCCGAAAGCACAGCTGCCTTAGATTTTAAAATTATATCTTGTATTAGACTTAGACTTTCATCATACGGGATATCTTCCAACCAATGTACAATTGTATTGCTCGGAAGAAACAATTTCTTGATTTTGGATAGGTAGTTGGGTTCCATAGATGTTCGAGCATGCTGGACCTCTCCTTTTCTCTATATGCGGCTGCCTCCCAGGGGATCATGGATGGTGCGATTCCTGCCAGGTGGTACGTACTATCTGCGGGAGTTGGTTGCAAGCAGCCGATAATAAGCCTGTATGTTTCGTAGAGTGCTACTTGTGTCAGATGGGGGAGGCACACTCACTGGCAGGGAAGCTGTTATTGTTCTTACGACTTGTGGTTTAGCGCCCCAGCTTGAGCCTTTAATTTTGTGTAAGATATTGTTTTTGCGTTGACTTTCATCTTGGTGTTAGGATAGTGTTGTCTATATATCTTAGAGCTCTATTTCAGGTGACACCCAGATACTTTGGGTGTGGGCAGTGCTTTAGCGGCGTTCCTTTCCATGTGACGCGCAGTTTTCGGGATATGTGCCTGTTACAGAGATGAAAGGTATAGACCTGGGACTTTGCAGGCTTTGGGGTGAGTTGTTTCTGGCCGTAGAATCGATCGATCATCTCTAAGCCTCAGTTAGCCTCTCTTCAACCTAATATATAAAGTTGGTAGTGTGGTTAGGTATTGATTCGTCTTTGGTGAACCTTGTTAAAGAGAGTTGTTCTGTATTGGCCACCTGCTCCTCCTATCCTGGAACTCCACAAAGAACATGCGGTTCGCTAGAAAACTCCCGATTGCTAAAATTAACGTATTATAATCTTTAGTAATAGAATATATTTTTAGGAGGGGCAAAAGAAACACAACTCAGGCTGCAGGTGTTAAACTGTATAGGTAAGGGCGGACGTAGGAATATTAAGTAGATAGTGATGAAAATGTAAATATTTCTATATAAATAATGCATTCCCCCCCCCCTTGTAAATATTTCTATTCCACTAATATCTCTGTATTTTAGTAATAAACTTATACAATCTTACCTTGTGCAAGAGAAATCAACACGATGACTTTCAAAATAAAATGGATCAATTTCAATCACTCATCAGAAGCCCTCAGGTAGACTCTAGCCTATTTTATGGGAATGCCGAGAAATCAACAGAGTGACGGAATATAGCAGGGTTACCCTTGTGTGAGGTTACCTGGGAATATACATAGGTACAGCTATTAAAGGACTGATAAACTTGCCAGAAGCAGATATCCTGCAAAATACTCCGATTCGTCGTCTTCCTAATGTATCTGTCCATGAAAAATGTTGGCGATCATCATGGCAGTCTTTATCTTGACTGCAGCAACACGGAAATGTTGTACATTTGTGTTGAACCAGGTTCTGAGGTTCTTTAACCAGGATGTCCAGGATTAACCAATTTTTTTTTGCAGGATGACTTGTAGGAGGGCTTTTGTGCATTGATTTTGCATAGGTGTTAGAAGTATTGTAGCCTCCGAGATTTTATGGTGGTCAGTACCTCTCGGGTTTTCTTCATTCTTCTGAGGACTTCCTCATTTGTCACTCGGCCAATCCACGGGATCTTAGGTATTCTCCAATATAACCACATATCAAATACTTCCAATCTTCTGCACATATCTTCGTTGAAGTTCCACGATTAAACATAAAAAAGGACAGAGCTTTACCATGAGCTTTGTCTTCTTTACGGTCATATTGAGTCCATATTGTGGACTGTAATACGTGACTTATTGTTCATAAGGATTTGTAGGTTTAAGCTACTCGATCAGTACTGTAGTTGGTAAGCAGTAGCTGGACTGCATAAGCTAGTAGAGTTTCCAGAATGGGAGATGTACAATAAGCCAACTGGTGGTGGCAGTACGACCGGTTTATAACAGAAGCCTTCCATAAAAAGCGATTGTAGCCATATAGAGAACCAAATATCATAAAAATACTTAAACTCAACATATTTAGTGTTCGGTAGATGTTTCAAAAACGATGAACGAAGCAACACGGAAGAAAAAACGTTTCCTGGAAGTAGATCTACATTTTATTTAGCGTATGGCTACATCACAGGTTCATATATATACATATATATAAATTACAAACAACAGTAAATACAAAAATATTCTACAAACAAACATCTAGATTATAAATATATTCGATTGACTCTTTTGTAGCAACCAGGAAATCCGAAGGGTTGCCGTTATAGGATCTAATCGGGCATTCCTCTACCATGTGTTTTACTGTTTGCCTTTCGGCGCCGCAGTCGCAATTTGGTGATTGTATTTTTCCCCACCTGAAAAGTGAGTCGGAACTTCTGCCACAGTTCGTCCTTATTCTATTGAGTGTGGTCCAAATTCCTCTCGGTTGGTTGAAGCCCTCAGGTTTGCTTGTAATACATGGCATGTTCCAGTTAGCTGGTGCAGCGTTATTCTCCCATTGTTCTCTCCACCGTTCAGTTACATTAAAGTTTTGATCTACTAGCCTTTTTGCTGTTTTTAGAGGCGGGTGTCTTGAGCGGAGCCTATTTATGTCTCTGGCGGAAGTTCCGACATGGGAGCGGAGCTCAGGATCAGTATTGATTTTTGTAAATTCCCTGACAAGGGCATGTTCCCGGCGGATGGGTGGTGGAGCTATATGACTCAAAGCTGGTAACCAGTAAGTGGGCGTGGCCTTGATTGTGCCCGATATAGTTCGCATGGCTTGGTTGAGTTGGACATCAACACGGTGAGTATGTGGACTGTTTATCCATACTGGTGCGCAGTATTCCGCTACGGGGTATACCAGTCCTAATGCTGTCGATCTAAGTGTGGGTGCTGAGGAGCCCCATGTAGTGCCGCAGAGCTTTTGCAGGATGTTGTTACGAGTTCCGAGTTTTGCAGCAGTCTTAGTAAGATGCTCTTTAAAGTTTAGCGTTCTGTCAAGTGTAACACCTAAGTATTTTGGGTGTTTATTATAGTTAAGGAGTCTGTCCTCAAAATGGATTTGAGGTTGATAGTTGGCCATCTTGTTGTTCAAATGGAAGCAGGACACTTCTGTCTTAGTTGGATTGGGTTGCAATCTTCATTTGCGGAAATAATTCCCTAGGGCATTTAAATCGTTTGTTAGAATGCGTTCAGTGACCTCGAATTCTTTATGACTTGCGGCAAGCGTCCAGTCGTCTGCGTATCCAAACTTTTTTGATGTGGTTTCTGGCATGTCTGCTATGTAGAGGCTGAAAAGCATGGGAGCCAGCACGGATCCTTGTGGAAGTCCATTATTCAGTTTTCTTTGGGTACTAGTCTTGTCTCCCAATATAACTTTAAAACATCTGTTGGATAGCATGGCGTTAATAACCTCAGTGGTCTTTCTGCATGGGATTATTCGCATTAATTTATATATTGCCCCTTGTCGCCACACAGTGTCGTAAGCAGCAGATAGATCGATGAAGACAGCGGTTGTTTTTAATTGCTTTTGAAAGTTTGATTCCACATAATTGGTCAGGGCGAGTACCTGGTCTGTGCAGCTGCGGTTTGGCCGAAATCCTGCCTGTTCCACTGGTAAGTGTTGGAATATGGTTTTGCTGATTCTATTATACAACAGTCTTTCGAATAATTTGTATACCATACTTAAGAGTGCGATGGGGCGGTAGTTTTTCGGTGAATTATTACTTTTCCCTGGTTTTAAAGTGGCGACGATTTTTGCATTTTTGAGTTGGTGGGGGACGTTTCCCGTTTGAAGGATGTCAGAAAAGAATTTTGCGAGCCATTGCCTAGTGAATCTGCCGCTATGTTTGAGGAACTCAGCGTGAATGGCGTCGAAACCCGGCGCTTTTCCTGTTTTCATTTCATTTAGGGCTTGCGATATTTCTTCATGCGTAAATGGGTTGGAATATTCTGTTGAGGGTGCAAGACTAGATTTTATGGTTTTGAGGTGTTTTTTTACTTTAATTGTATGTAAACGATTTTGAGGTGCCCTAGAGGTTGACACTATGTGCGTAGCTATTTGGTCTGGAGTTACTAGGTTGGTTTGGCGAGCGGGTGGGTTGCTACTTCCGAGTTTCCGTAGTAGGGACCAAGCTTGTCGACTTGACTTCTGAAAGTTTAGGTTTTCTACTGTCTGGGTCCATTTAGATCTACAGTAGATCTACAAGTACTGGGAATAACAACATGGAGAAAACTGGTTCTGAATGGTGAACGCTGGAAGCATATTTTAAGGTAAGCCAAGCTCATTAACGGTTGTACTGGATTGTGGTTTGAACGTATGTCGTGAAATTTTTAAGTTTAGAACAAAATTGCGTACAGAAGTAATTTCGAAATCTTGATATAGTATATAGGTTCATTTTGGATAGTTTATACAAAGTATTAAGAGCCAACATATTGTTTTTTAATAGAATTCAACATAGTGTGTTACCTATGTCTTGCACTTGATTCACAGACCATAGGTTTTAACAGCGGACTTTACCTTATGCGTTACTATTTACTTTAAATAAGTTTCTTGGACTCCCTTTTAGAACCCCGCATATCTATAGATATATTTTTCTTCTGCCTACCGTATCAAATTCTATTATCCAATCTAATCAAATATAATCAATATTAGCCCATTAAATGAACGGAAAATTCGGCGATACCGTGTAATTTTCAGGGGCAACTCCGAATTGCATGAAAATTTGGATTTAGGTTCTACTTACCCTCCACTTCAAAGTTGAAATTGTGCTGTTGGTTGCTTTTACTTGGGGGGTGACAGTCACCCCTTCTCGGGGGTGAAAAAACATACGTTCAAGATAAGATCGGAAATGCATAATTTGACTGATTTTAAGCAACTTTTGTTCTATAGAGTTTTTTACGTAAGTCAATACTTCGAGTTATTTGCCATTGAAAATGTTGATTTTTCGACAACAAAACTACGTTTTCAGACGGTTTTTTGCAAATAACTCAAAAAGTAAATATTTTATCGAAAAAAATATCCTTAGCAAAAGTGTAGCTTATAAAAACCCCAAAACAATGGTGTATCAGTAAAGTCTATCAATCAAATAAAAACAAAATTGTAGCTCATGAAAAATACGTTCTTATTCGTCTAATTTCAAATCGAATATTTCAAGGTGAAATCACCGAAAAATTAAGCACTTTCGGGAAAAGCCCTCTTTTTTTTTTGTAAAAAATTATGAAAATCTCGCGGCTTTAGCTCCCCAAATGAAATTAATCGCTACCGCTTTACAAACAATTTACTTACCTACCTATTTTTTATATGATCTGTCAGTCTCACCGGTTTAAAGTGTTTATTTTTGAAAGGGTTATAATTGAGAAAGCTTGAATTTGTCAATAATCATAAGTGTATGCAAATTTTAAACAGCCATATATTAACCCATTTTTGTCTTGCGGAGAAACAAAATAAACTAGCATATTTATAATGGCAAAACCTACATTTTTTTACTCCTTAAGATTTTTCTTATCACTAATACTTTTTAAGTTATTTTGAAAAAATGAAATTTTTCAAAATGTTTTAGAAATTTTTTTTTTAATATAAAACCAAATGTTTTTAAAAATAAGCACTTCAAACCAATCAAACTTATAGATCATATAAACAATACACATACAGTTAAAATAGATGGTAAAGCCAAACGATTAATTTCATTTAGGGTGCTAAATAGAGGGAGGTTTTCACGATTTTTTTACCAAAAAAAAAGGGGCCAACTTTTCTTTTTCAGTGTAACTCTTTTATTTTTGACGCTGTAAACTTTTGTAAAAAACAAATAATAAGCTTTTTTTCGATACTTTAAAAATGTTAATAAGGTTTTCCCGAAAAACGCTTTTTTCTTCGGTGATTTCGCGTTGAATTATTCGATTTGGAATTAGACGAATAAGAACGTATTTTTTATGAGCTACAACTTTGCTTTTACTCAATTTGTAGACTTTACTGGTACATCATTTTTTTCGTTTTTTTTATAGGCTACACTTTTGCTTAAAATAGTTTTTTCGATAAATTTTCAGTTATTTGGGAAAAACAGTCTGAAAACGTAGTTTTTTTGTGAAAAAATCAACATTTTAAATCGCGAATAACTCGAAAAGTATTGACTTAAGTAAAAAACTTTATGGAACAAAAGGTGCTTAAAATAAGTCAATTTATCCATTTCCGGCCTCATTTTAAACATGCGTTTTTCACCCCCCGAGAAGGGGTAAATGTCACCCCCCAAGTAAAAGCAACCAACGGCACAAATTCAACTTTGAAGTGGAGGGTAAGTAGAACCTAAATCCAAATTTTCATGCAATTCGGAGTTGCCCCTGGAAATTACACTCCAAAACGGTCATTTATTGGGCTATATGTATGGAGACGTCAAAGAGATTGTCAATTTGTAATATGAATTTGAATTATATATTAAACACTTTAGATTCTTCAGGATATTTTGGCCATGTAATTAGTACAGAAGAAAGTATAATCCTACAAAGTTCTCTTTTGATTCTTCAAAACGAAAATCATTTTAAGGAAATATATTTTTGGGGTAAAATTCTTGGCGCCGAGAAGGACTATTACATTGCTTACGGATATCAGAAGGATATTTTGCACGGAAGGGTTTTTTATTATAGTAGGAATTGTGTAAATTGGGGATTATTGCCGAAACCTACTCAAAATGGACTTTCCTTGACACCTCTTTGCACTACAAAATTTCAAGGTAAGATTTTTTTCAAAAGTTTAAAAATATTGTCTAAGTTGTCTATATTCTTCTTCTACTTATCTCGTTCTTCGTGCTTGGCGTCTTGCATATGCATGATTTTTTTCTATTTGTTATCCACATAGTGTTTTTTGTTTTTCAATAGTTATCCACATCTTCAACTATATCACCTGTACAGTCCTCTAGCTTAAGTTCCAGACTTTACTCGAATCTCTTGGCTATCACAGAGTTATTTAACGCTTTTACGTTAAACTTTTCCTCTTTAACTCCTCTAACTTTCTTTGTATTGTAGATTCTAGCTCTTATTTTCGTTTGGACTAGGTAGTGGCACAGTATAAAGAGGGACAGTAGAACTACTCTCCGAAAAATTGGAAGTAAAATCTTTTAACGCGCATGGCGACCGCGCAAGGTTCCCAGTCGCTAGACCACCACTCTTGCTGTGCTAGTCACGTAGAAACGTACGGGTTTTAACAGGGAAAACCTGCATCCACCACTGGTGAATTACCAATTGCGTACTACCGGTATTACTTCTTGAGATCAAAGTGCCTACATAGGAGAGCTTGGTTTTACTGTCCCTCTTTATACTGTGGTAGTAGTATGAGTCCAAGGTATGGCACGTAATGTTCCAAAATCGGTTGCTTTCGCGTATGACGTAGTAAAGATCCTTTTTCACGCAATATATTTGAATATAGTTTTATAGGAAAGACTGTTTAATTTTAAATTTTTAATAAAATTTGGCTAATATAATTATATTAATTATAAAGAAATGAAACGTTGTGTTATTATAATCTTTAATAATAAAAAATTTTGTAGCTAATTTAATTTTGTTGATTTTCGGGTAGTTATTTTAGCGAGGTTTTGAAACTGATATTTTAGAAACTTGCTATTTTGTTAACACAGATATCCATTATAAAGCATTTTTTAATTATTATTTGTTTATTATACATACAGGTTGATCAAGTGGTACTCCAGGGTTCGATATTTCAGTTGTTTAAAGATACAAAAAAAGTAATATCCACATAAAAATGGGTCGCTACAAATTTTAAAATTATATTCAAATATACAGGGTATCCCACTTCTTAATTTGTTAATGATCACTTTGTAATTTAGGTAAGTACTCAAAATTTGTAGCTACACTTGAGTCCAGACTTGAGTACAAACAAAAAACACAAAAACAAACAAATACACGAAAGCAAATAAAAGTATATAGACACTAACGAGTAAATGTTCTTAAATTAGTCTATACAAACTATAACACATATATACTATCCAAAAAACTGAAAAAAAAATGGCTAAAGACGAGTTAATTATAAGAATTTTGCAAAATAATCCTCATCATAATAGTAACTACCATTACAAATAATGGCTCACAGGGATCTTTGCTACGTCACACGCTTGACCTCAGCTGTCAAATGTCATGTGCAAAATTTTACCATGGTATGAGTCTATGTTTGCCCCGCGTCTTGTACGTACGTCTATTATGTCGCTGAAATGTCGCGCGTCTACCACTACGTGGTCGATTTGATTTACTGTATTCCTATCAGGGCTTCTCCTTCTCCATGTCACCTTATGAATATCTTTGTGCATAAAGTATTGCCACCGAGTATGTGCTGGCAACTACCATGTTCATTAAGACAGCTAGGTGTATCAAGCGAGTTCCGTTGTTGTTTATTTCTTTATGTAAACTGTGGTTTCCAATGGTTGGCGTGTATCGCCTTTTGACTATCTTTGCATTAAAATCTCCTAATAATAAATTAATAAACTTTACGTCATTTTTAGGACAGCCTTGTGTTATGCTTTCTAGTTGTTCGTTAAATTCTTCTTTTTTCCGTCCGGCTTTTCCTCAGTTGGTACATGAGCGTTTATTATTGAATACCTATTTAAAGAATTTGCCTCTGATTCTAATTTTGCATAGTCTTTCGTTGATAGGCTGGGAGTCTAGATATTATAAAGTGTTTCACTCATTTATTTATTATGAAGCCCGTTCCTAATTTATGTTCTGTTAGGTGGCAGCTATGTATCGTGGAATTCCTTTTTTCAAAAATTATCTTTTCCGACCATATAAATAAGCCTTTTCCTAAATTGCTAATAAGCGTCTGTAAGGCATCTGGCCTGTAAAGAGATCTTTCATTCCACGTTAATAAACTTAAATCTTTTTCCTCTTTTTCCTCTTTTAATTAACAAAGTTGAATATTTACAAAACATAGTTTTACTGTTTTTTTTTAAACCATAAAATCCTTTATAAAAGGAACATTTTTTAAAATCCCTATACAGGGCTACATCACAGAACAGAACTAGTTTTCATCATCATCATCAGTGTTTGCGTGAATCTAACATGCTAACCACCAAAGTAAAAATATTTGGGTAAAAACCCTTTACAATTAATCCGTCATAGGAACATAGAAATAAAGTGTGATATTTAACTTGGATGTTTAAAATATCCAATGTTTCATGCTCTAGGTACTATTGAGCTCGAAAATGACTTGTTCACATCATGACTTTATGGTAGCAAGTCAAGTGTTTTTATAGGTACCCTAAATTTTGTTTTAGGTGATCCTTCTATGATTATCGAAATAGTAATAGAGCAAGATGAAACATTGATTAGTGGTAAAAGAAAACAGCCAGAAATAAGAAAACTTAAGGAAGAAGATCGTCTTGCTAGCACAGTTTATTTGATAATGGAAGAATCAGCTGTCATTCCTAGAGCAGGTATATTTCGCCAACCAGATGGAGTAATAGTAAATAATCTGGGTTTTGAAGGACTCCATTTGTTAGACGCGCGTGAATGGAGCTCATTTTTGCATTTGCGAGTTCCTACTAGAAAGCAAAATACAAATCTGTTAACTAAAGATGATTACAATTATGCAACAGACTTCTTAGATCCCATAGACAACGATATACCTGAGGGTTGTTGGATGATTCAAATAACTCAAAGTGAGGATCTTGTTATATTGAAATCAATGTATTGGCCTGGACTTATATTTTTTCACAATATAAAAACACCTAAGCACGGATTTATTTATTTTGGCCATGGTAAAAAATGCTTGGATGTTCCATTTATGCTTAGCCCGTTCTTTACTTAGTTTTTATATTCACTTAATATCAATTTAATAAAACTCTTAAATTTTATACAATTGTTGTCTTTTTTGTCTTTTTCCTCTTCCTCTTTTCTTTTCTTCCTCTTCTTTTGGCATAACTCTGGATGGGTCTTTGCCTGTCTGGCTATGTCGTTCTATTCAGATCTCTTTTTTTTAACCTGCTCCTCCCTTCTCTTATATTAATTTTCTTTTTTCTTTATTTTTGTTCCAATAACCATTGTATTCGCAACAATTGAGTTTTACAAGGAAGGGTCGTTAGTCCTTCGCTCAACCCCTTATTCATCGGAGGACCAAGGCTCTCTTCTTAGTCAGCCCAGACCCCACCTTCCACTGGTGGTTGGTTTTCCAATCTCAAATGGGGCGTTGATCAGGTTACTGGTGTGTACCAATTTGGAGGTGAAGATAGAAATTGAGTAGGAGAGGCTAAGTGATATATTCTTTAATATATTTACTTTTGATTGAGACTGGCTGAATGGACTATAGTCCAAGCCAACTATAGTCCAAGCCAAAAAAATCATAAGCTAATATAGCCTAAGCCTATGAAAATTGTAAAACGTGAAAAAAAAAATGGTAACATGATGGATTCTATAGAAAAGGGAAGAAAACAAACAAAAATTAAAGGAAAAATAATTTACGGGCAATCTGAGTTTGGGAAATGAAAAGGGGTAAGTTTATAAGGGTAAAAAACAGTTTATCATGATTTTCGGGAAAACTATAATTCCTATGGAAAAAACGGCAAAGTTGTAGGTAATTTTTTAAAAGACCATTTTTTTATTCCTTTTTGTAATTTTTAAAATCATTTAGTGTATTTTATCTACGACTGATACATAATATATGTATTATACTTGTGGTGTTTGCAATATAATGCCATATAATAATCCCTTAGGGATTAATAATTCGGGATTAAAATTCACCACGGAAACAAAATAATCAACCTCAAAAAGTGTCACTGTCAAACGAATAGTATATTTGACAGTTTGTGTTGAGATGGACGAAAATGAAGAATCTTTTAATTGTACACCACCAGAAATTGTAGAACTAGCTACAGCAACAGCATGAAGATATATATATATATATATATATATATATATATATATATATATATATATATATATATATATATATATATATATATATATATATATATATATATATATAGCTGAAGGATACATTGATCAGTCTATGAGAAACAAGGCAACTACAGCAGATACTATCGCTAAAGAGATAAACAGTAATGTACCATCTTCTTGTTCTACAGCAATCGAGATCCCAAATATTTATATTAAAAACTCTACTAAAGTTAATGATAATTCTCAACCAATTCAGTTTATTAATTGTACTATTACTAATTTTAATGTTTTTAACAAATAAAGTTGTTCATTAAAAATCTTAAATTAATTAATTTGTCGTAGATAAAGTAGAGTATACTACTCGCAATAATGGCTCTCATTCCCTCGGAATGTTACTCCCTCGCCGCTAACGCGGCTCGGTTCGTAAATATTCCTCGGGAATAATAGCCATCATTATTGACTCGTGGTATAATCTACTATTATAATCAAAATTTAACCCTCACGTACAAGTTGTACGTACAACTTCAGTGAGGAACTGAGTTTATTTTATCATGTACAATTTATTTGCTACAAATAAACTCCATTATTATTATCCAGATTTAGCCATACGGCTCACACTCCCTCTTAGGGGAAATTTGACTCATCCCAGATACCTACGGTATCAAAAGGATTGAGCTCTGGTGGGACGTTTTCCGTGTTATCGAGCCCTAGGTGACTTGGTACCTATGCAGGTGTATCTCCCAAAAATTTTCGTACACATCTGGCCGTTGCGAGTAGTACAGCTTCGTGCATGGTCTTATAAAGATGTTCATTCAGACCCAGCTTTTTTATGCTTTCGAGGAGGGTCTTCGGAATGACTCCAGTAGTAGACATAATAATCAGTATCGTCTGGGTACTTTGCATTCTCCATTGCCTTCGTATTTGAATTTCCAGATCTCTGTACGTTTGAGTATTGTGGACAAACAATATATAATAATAATAATAATTATTATTAATTAAAATATCTACACCTTTTGTATTTACAGTTGTTTTTACGTCACCTCAAAATTTATCCGATAAACTAAAATAACCGGGTTTTTGGTTTTTTATTTTTATCATCCACAAAAAAAATGTTTACGGAATTTGGTGAAAACTTTCCTTTTTATGTCTCTACTTTCTGACAGTGCCAGAAATATACATTACTATGGCCAGTTTTCTCAGAAAATGCAAAAAACCCAAAAAACTCGAATTCAAACATTTTGTCTTTGATCACCATGTAAAATTTTGAGTTGTTTATTAAAATTTTTAGTTTAATTACCCGGAAAAGTATAGTCCAAATAATGAAGCTTAAAATAGGACAAAACCTTGAAATTTTTACAGAATAGATGGATTTGCTTGAAAATTTGAGAATAAGTAGTGGATAGTCCAAGGATCAAAATCTATATGAGGCCGAAAGGCGCTTTTACCATGGGGGTGGATGCCACCCCATCTCATCATCATCATCATCATCATCATTTGGCTCTACAACTCTATGTGAGTCTTGTTGTATTGTCTTGTCAATTTATTGTTGTAGTAATTTCAATAATTTACGATAGATAAGAGCGGTCACGTCATAGCGGCTTCTAATCTTTGTGTGTAAATCCGTACAAGAACAAATTACTGAATATTATTATTTATTTATTGTAATATTCAACAATTTTTTACCAGTTATGCTAGTAATAAATAATAATATTATCTTAAAATTAACATATATTTTCTTTTAGATTAACGATTTTTTGAGAAAATATATAACAGGTAAGAGTTGTACCTATGCCGTCTGTTAACGGTGTAAAATTATGCCGCTCGACAAAGGTTAAACTATGGGTACACCGTTTTGTTTCACAGTGTATACGTTTTTTATGTTTGATAACATTATTCTGCTTACATTTTAATTTTATTATACTGTTGCATTTACCAAATATTTATTTTTGCTGTCTTCCCTCATGGATTTATAATAAATGTTTATTATATTAAACAGTATGAGATCGCAATCATTGTGGACAAACAAAAGCGTAGAATCGCATATAGCTTCGAATTTCTAATTTATTTGCGTTAGACGCTTGCGTAGGTTTATCCTTAAATTTGAAAACAATACCAAATAACGTATTATATCCGCATGGATTTCTAAAATTTTAAAATAAAATAAAGACATGCAGATATATCTGCTGTTAGTTAGTATTTATAAAAAAGTGTTACAATAGGCAGTAGGTAGGTCTATATACAAAACCTCACAATTTTTACAGAATGGATAGATTTGCTTGAAAATTTAAGAGTAAGTAGTGGGTAGTCCAAGGATCAAACTCTATATCATGCCGAAAGGCGCTTTTATCATGGGGGTGGTTGCCACCCCATCTCGGGGGTGGAAATATTTTATTATATTTTAATTGCGAGAGTTGGTAAAAACGTTAATTCTAAGTAAAAAACGTTCTATAGATTTTTTTGATAAAATTGATAGTTTTCGATTTATTCGCTATCGAACGTGTTAGTTTTATATCGAAAAAATCAATGTTTTTAACAAGTTTTCTGCTAATAACTCCAAAAGTTTTCGTTTTATCAAAACAACTTTACTTAACAAAAATGTACCCTTTGAAAAAATGAACAAAACCGTTTCTTTAAATTTTCTTTAAGACCAATAGTAATCGAGCTATACTTTATTATATGTTGGCTATTCTTCTTCAAATGCTAAATATTGTAGTTTCAAAGTCAAAAGACGAGAAAACTATGCATTTTTCGAGGACAATTTGTTTAAACTAATTTAAAGTACTTAAAAATATCTATCTCCAGAAATAAAAGAAAAGTCTCTAGCTCAAAAATTAAGTGACTTATAAAGAAAAGAATGTCACTCCCTATTTTTTTCAGCGAAAAAGTGATCGCAAGCAACCCCCTAATTAAACCCTAATTAAACCCTAATTTAATTAACCCTAATTAAAATTAGTCATTGACTTTATCTGGTCTCTTTTATTTATGTATTATTAATAGGGTCTAGAAGTTTGACCGGCTTAGAATGATAAGTTTTAAAAAAAATGGAGTTAAAACGAATAACGAAGTTTTTGTAATTTGGAAAAAAATGGCCTTTTCTTCAGAATAGCAAGATTAGCATCAGAGATACGAAAAAATGTTTAAATCTGAAATTGTAGCTTATTTAATTCCCAAGACCCTGGCTTGCAAAAATTTTTTCTGCGATAAAAATTGAGTGAGCTATTGACAATTAAAACTTGTAATAACATGTAAAAACCACCTTTACCAACCCTTTCAAAATTACCTCTTTTTGCGACTGAGGATTTTAAAAATATTTAGTATTAATAGGCTTAAAACCCTACAAAACTATTTTTTACCAAACTTTCTAAGATAAAAAATAAAAAAGTTACGGTTAAAACATCAATATATTTTATTGAAGAAAAAAGGAGAAATCCAATTGGAAGTATAATAATGTAAGTTAGCGGTGTTTTTAGTCAATGGCCTTATTCATTTTTATTTCTTTATGTATTATTAATAGATTCTAGAAGTTTAACTCGCTTAGAATGATTAGTTTTAAAAAAACTGGAGTTAAAAGCGAATAACGAATTTTTGTAGTTTGGTAAAAAATACCATTTTCTTCAGAATAGAAAGATTAGCATCAGAGATACGAAAAAATGTTTCAATATAAAATTGTAGGTTATTTAATTCCCAAGAACTTAGTTTGAAAAATTTTTTCTACAGCAAAAATTGAGTGAATCGTAAATGAGTAGGTATATCGAAAAACATTGATTTTTCCTATACAAAACTTTCGATAGCGAATAAATCGAAAACTATTAATTTTATCAAAAAAATGTATAAAATATTTTTTGCTTACAATGAATGTTTTTATCAACTTTTGCGGTCAAAATAAAATAAAAAATTTCCACCCCCGAGATGGGGTGGCAACTACCCCTATGGTAAAAGCGCCTTTCGAAATCATATAGATTTTGATCCTTGGACTATCCACTACTTACTCTCAAATTTTCAGACAAATCGATCCATTCTGTAAAACTTGCGAGGGGAAAAGTTTCAGTTCCTGGCCTATTTTATTACAGTGGAACCTCGATAAGTCGGCCCCCGATAACCCGGAAGTCCGGCTAACCCGGACCGATTTTCATCGGACAAACATTTCAACAATAAAAATGTATGTATTATGTTACACCATTTTATCTGCAGCCGCTTCTGGAATGTCTTAAAAATATCGAATTTCATTGATAAAACTTCCCTTCAGTCATAATATAATATTTGAGAGATAATGGGTATCTGTGTAATTTGAACTATATGATAGTAAAAATGACTCATGCACACGGCAGCGGCAGAGCGACATTCATTATCGCAAACAACAGGCACCTGTTATTCCTTTATTTATTTTCAACTGTCTTTTAAAAAATTGTTTTTTAAACAATGGTCTTTTAAACAATGAAAGAGTCACTGTTCTTAAATTACATAAGCAGACCAGACGAAATTATTGACACAACCAAACTGACTGAGTTTTTTTACCTAGAAATTAATAATACTCTATATTGTCTATACTAAACTCTATACAACCATAGGTAACTGTGCATATATATTTCATATTATTTTGCTTATAAGGGACTTTATCTATAAGTATACCGTATTTTATTAATTTTTACCATGCTCTCCGGCTAACCCGGATTTTCGATAACCCGGATCGGCCGCGGTCCCGATTAATCCGAGTTATCGAGGTTCCACTGTATTTATTTATTATGATTTTTATTTAGTTCTGCGGTCACTTTTAACTGGCATTTGATCTGTCCAAAACCTCATTATAGGTACCTATTATACAATATAGTTCTGACGGGTACTTGTAGTCCTTAAAAAAATGTACCTCTGTATATTATGGGATCATCTTCGTATATTTACTGCACTAAAAACCATAAAAACCAATATTGTACCTAATAAGTTCATATTTTCGAAAGTTTTTAACAAGGCACGCGTGATTGCTATAATATTCAATATAAATATTGATACGTTTTGTTTACTCTATTTTTGCTTTTACCTTAATACAAAATATATGAGCAGATTTCTTACCTCAAGGAATATATAAATAAAAAAAAACAAACATATTGATTTTTATCTGTTCTGTTTTTATTTAATATTGTAAAGTAATTTCACTCTGGGAGTATTTGGAAAGAATTATCATCGGAAAAATACAGCACAAAAATTTATACTTCACACTATTAATGGCTTCAATAATAATGGGGGTTTCTTTTATTGAAGTAAGAAGAATAATCATAAATTATGGAAGTGTATATTAGACCCATAATATTTTTATTTCATTTTTTATTTAGCGTATGGCTTAAGTACATCACAGAATACAGTTAGATTTATGCATTATACAATGCATCACAAACAGATGTCCAATTTTTTTATATATTCGATTGACCCTTCGGTTGCTATTACAAAGTCTATAGGGTCACCTGTGTATGCTCTGCGTGGGCAGTCCTGAACAATGTGTCTGATCGTCTGTCTTGCAGCGCAGCAGTCACAAGAAGGTGAGGGGAGTTTACCCCATCTGTAGAGGGAGTCGGCGCATCTTCCACAGTTTGTTCGAATTCGATTAAGGGCTGCCCAAATCTTACGGGGACGTTCAAATTCGCCAGGTTTCCCTATGATGTCCGGTAGACTATGGTAATGCGGATCTGTCCTACTTTCCCAATCTTCTCTCCATCGGGTATTTAAGTCAAAGTTGGATTGCTGCAGCGCTTGAGCAGATTGTAGAGAGGGTAACCTGGATCGGAGACGGTTTCCAAGAATATCGGGGATGTCGTTGTGGACTAGAAGCTGGCGACTGTCCATTATTTTGTTATATTCTTTAACCAATGCATGTTCGCGGCGTAGGTTGGATGGTGCTATATTACTAAGGGTAGGTAGCCACATTGTAGGGGTGGGCTTAATTGTGCCTGTTATCATACGCATAGCACGGTTTAGTTGGGTGTCGACCAGGTGGGTATGCCTGCTATTTAACCACACTGGAGCACAGTATTCTGCCACCGGATATATCAGGCCAACAGCAGAGGATCTTAATGTTGATGCTGTGAACCCCCATGTAGTGCCGCAGAGTTTCTATATTATATTGTTGCGTTTTTTCAATTTTGCTGCTGTTTTCGTCAGGTGTTCTCTAAATGTGAGCGTTCTGTCTAGAGTAACCCCAAGGTATTTCGGGTATTTATTGTGTTTTAACAGCTTTTTATTAAAATACACTCGCAATTCCCTGTTTGCCAGCTTGCTGTTGAGATGAAAAGCTGATACCTACTTCAGTTTTTGTAGTACTGGACCATTTCTTAAGGTATTCGCTGAGGATGGATAAGTCATTCGTGAGAGTGATTTCTGTAGTTTCTAAAGATTGGTGGCTTGTTGCAAGGGTCCAGTCGTCAGCATATCCAAACTTCCGAGATTCGGTTTCAGGCATGTCAGCAATATAGAGGCTAAAAAATAAAGATGCAAGGACAGAACCCTGTGGAAGACCATTGTTAAGTTTCATCTGTCTACTCGTCTCCTTTCCCATTATAACCTGGAAGGCTCTGTTTGTCAGCATGTTGTCAATGAGGTTAATTATCTTTCTGCAGGGATAATACGGGCCAGTTTATATATTAATCCCTGTCTCCAAACAGTATCATATGCTGCTGTTAGATCTATAAATACTGTTGCTGTCTTTTAACCCATAATAAATTGCGCGTCATAGAAAACGGGCACCCTAAAAAATGGATAATTTTTGAGGTTGCGTATCTCCTAAACCTGTTGTCCGATTTAAGTGATTTTTTGAACATATTATAGCCTTATTCTTTGTCAATATCCCTGTAATATTTTTGCTAAACAGGTAAATTTTCATTGTATACCGGGTGTACGAATCAAATTGTGTTTTTTTCCCAAAGTTCGCAACACCCTGTGGAATATCCTAGCATTTATAAAATACTGAAATTAAAACCCAACTATAGCCTTAGGTTTTCTCAATATTCTGTTTTTTGACTCATTCGCTTATGTTGGATAATACAAACAAATGGTACTATAACAATTAGTCATGTTCTTTTTCAGTACAGGGTCTTTCTAAACAAGTGCGACAAACTTTAAGGGGCAATTCTGCATTAAAAAATAATGACAGTTTGCTTTATAATCGTATGTCCGCAAATGCTTCGTTTGCGAGATACGGGATGTTAAATTTTTTCTTACAAACTGATGATTTATTTATTGCTTTAAAACCGGTTGAGATATACAAATGAAATTTGGTGGGTTTTAAGACGTAGTTATTGCACATTTTTTGACATACAATTAAGAATTTTATATTCACCATTGGCGTGCATACGGGTAATATGATCGGTCATATTACCCGTATGCACGCCAATAGTGAATATAAAATTCTTGATTGCAAGTAAAAAAATTCGCAATAACTATCTCTTACAACCTACCAAATTTTATTTGCATGTCTCAACCGGTTTTAGGGCAATAAAATAAATCGTCAGTTTGTAAAAAAAATTCAACGTCCCATATCTCCTAAACGAAGCATTTGCTGACATAAGTTTATAAAGCAAACGGTCATTATTTCTTCATGCAGAATTGCCCCTTAAAGTTTGTCGCACTTATTTACAAACAACCTATACTGATGAAGAACATGACTAGTTGTTAAAGTACATAACTTTTGTATTATCCAACATAAGATAATGAATCAAAAATCAGAATGTTCAGAAAACCTGAGGCTATAGTCGGGATTTAATTTCAGTATTTTATAAAGGCTAGAATATTCCACAAGGTGTTGCGAACTTTGAGAAAAAAACACAGTTTGATTCGTACACCCGGTATACAATGAAAATTTACCTGCTTAGCAAAAATGTTATTACAGGGTTATTGACAAAGAATAAGGCTATAGCATTTTCAAAAAATCACTTAAATCGAACAACAGGTTAAGGAGATACGCGACATCAAAAATGACCCATTTTTAGGGTACCCGTTTTCTATGACGCGCAGTGTATTTTCTGTATATATTTAAAAAATATATTTCAGTTGTTATCGTTTGACGCAAATCTGCTAAGTAGATATAAATGAGTCAAATGTTGTCAAATTATTTTGCTTTGCTAAATCCTGATATGATATCATAGCTGTTAATAATTCGTCTTTTGCAATGTAAAAAGAGAATGTGTGTGTACTTTGTACGCTTTTAAGAAGTTATACTTCTATTATCTATTATATGATTCCAACGAAATTAATTTGTACTTTAAACAGTTTATTTATATTTTATTTAAATAATAAACTAATTTTAATAAGTACTTACTACTTTCCAAAATTTTTTATTAAAACAATACCAAAAATTAAAAAAAAATAAAAGAGTAAAACACACACAAATATATTGAAAAATTCCTCAAAGAAATGATTTCTGAACAATAATTGTTGGCAAAAATTTTAACTAAATACGAATTTTCTGAAAAAAAATATATAACAAATATACTTACAATCATAAAATGTACAAAAAAAATTAAAAAGCAAAAAAATAAAAGCATTGGGATTCGAACCCGCGTTTATTCGGGTGCTTAGCATTTGAAGTCGAAGCCTCTACTCATTTAGCCACTTACACATACCTGTCATGTGGGAAGATAGGCCAACTGAACGTTTTACTGTTTGACAGTTCTGAATTTAATCAAATTAGTTTGATTTTTGTGGAATCAAAATATTAAAATACAACAAAACAGAATAAGAAAACAATATATTAGATGAAGATTTATAGAAATTTTGTTGGTAATCAATTTATGTAAATTAAAGCATTACCTACTAGATAGGTAGGTACATACATTTTCCAAATAGGTAAGTACCTATGTAATTTTTTATTACAATACTGAAACATTTACAATTACGTACCTGTTGCTTTTAAAAACTATTTAAAAAGTCACTACAATTATTATAAACTTGCTTTTTCTCTGTCCTCACAATAATAAAAACATATACTTACATAACATTTGTTTACCCATAACCGACGTATTGAACAATATTGTTGACAGGTTATTGTAATTACCCAATCACAGCCCGTATAACGTTTGAGCTGCGCTCAGGACCAAGACTTTTGATGAATTCGCGCGCATATAAATTTACTCCCGACGCGCCTAAAGAAGTATAACTTTAAAAACCAAAATTTGGGTTAGCAAACCTACCTAAAATGATTGCCCGAAATGCAGAAAACATTTTAACGAACACTCAAAGCGATAGATATTCTGAGCGGGAGGAGGGTTCAGCCCAAATGGGGGCTACAATAACAATCACAGCTTAAAAGGGGGTAACTAGCCAATAAATTCAATCCAATCGTAGAATTTAAAGGGGAGGTAGTACCAAGCGAATCTGGGGAGATGTAGGTCGGAACATGGTACGTACTTATATTCGCGATAAAAAGGGGATGAAAGCAAAGGAATATGTATTGTAGACAGAACAAGAAACAGAACCATCTATATCAGAAAGGGAAATAGAAGTGAAAACATTCCTAAAGAAGGAGGGAGTTGTGAATACAAAAAGGGTGTGAAAGGTAGCTAGTCATGCAGCAAGAAAAAAGAAATTATATATTACGGGTGACACAGAATGATGACAGAGGAGATATGAGAGATGAGGTGATCAAAGAAATACGCCTATGGTCCCTTAACAAGGGCAAACCAACCTTCGTTAGAAAGGAAAGCCAGACCTATATACAGGGTGTCCAGAAACTCTACCCACAAACGAAGACAGGAGATTGTTCAGATAATTTTAAAACAATTTAGCTCAATTCACCTAATCCGACAATGCTTGCTAAGGGAGCTAGAGCTCTTTGAAAATGGCGTTTTGTAATTAGTTTTTCTTAAATACCTCTAGAACGCTTCAATTTAGAAAAACTAAAATCGGTGCGTATACTTATCTTACAGAGATAAATCGATTTCATCCATTGCAAATTTCTAGTATCGATCACAGGCGTCCGTTTTGGGTAGGGCAACGGTTATTTTATCACATAACTTTTTTGTCTTTAATTTTTAAGCATTTTTGACACTGGATTATTACATTTAGCAGCACTTATGATGAAATCTTTATTTCGAAAACGTTGTGTGATGTAGTTTGAAAGGGATTTTTTAAATTAAATTTTCATTTTATAAAGGATTTTAATTAATTTTTTTCCTCTGTTCATAATATCTTCTTTAGTAGAGTCATTGTTTTAAGACTATGTATTTAATTTCGATATTACTTAGTCGTTTAATAAAAATAATGTCCTGCCCTGTACATTATTCTGGACGTTCATCTTTTTTATAAAAATAGTAGTAGGCTTAGTAGAATCAGCTTATACGGGAAAACATACTTCACCTTACATGCCAAGGTTCTGTATTATTAAAATCCTATTACTTTTTATTGGGGTGATTCAAAATTTTCTCCTTAGTTGGGAGGTCATCTATATTTAAAAACAATATTGGGAACGAAATCCGCAGAAATAATGTCGGAAAAATTAATAAAAGAGACTATTTTTGAGTTTCCAGGAATTTACACCTTTCATACAATTTTATCAGTGTTACAAATACTTTGATGTATATTTTGCATGTTTTATCTGTATAAATATTATTTTGATTGATACAAAAGCTATTTTAGACCAGTAAGGATCTGCAGCAATAACAGAACAATTAACAAAATTAATTAACAAAATCATAAAACACAATAAAATACCGGAAGAGTGGAGAACGAGCGAACTAATTCTACTATTCAAAAAAGGAGATAAAAAGCAGCCAGAAAACTACAGAGGTATCAACTTGTTAAATACTACCCTAAAACTTACAACTAAAATCTTACAAGACGTAATGAATCAGAGGATAAGTTTAGCAGATGAACAACAGGGTTTTCGTACTGGAAGATCGTGTACAGATGCAATATTCGTCATAAAGCAAATTACTGAGAAATCACTAGAGTATAATAGACCAGCATTTCTATGTCTGATTGACTTAAAGAAAGCATTTGACAGAGTAAGACTCAAAGATGTAATCCATCTTCTGTATAATAGAGAAGTCCCTCTAGATATCATAAAAACTAATGAGAATATCTACCAAAACAACAAAATGGAAGTCAGAATAGATGGACAACTTACAGAACCTATAGATATAGGCAGAGGAATAAGACAGGGAGACTCATTGAGTCCTATGCTTTTCAATTTAATCATGGATGAAATCATCAAAAACGTCAACAAAGGAAGAGGTTATAGAATGGGAAACACACAAGTAAAAATACTCTGCTACGCAGACGACGCAATATTGATAGCCCAAGATGAAGATAGTCTGCAAAGATTAGTACACAGATTTAATATAAGAGCAAAAGAATTCAATATGACAATTTAATCTCAGAAAACCAAAACAATAGTAATCAGTAAAGAACCAATCAGATGCAAAATAGAAATTGATGGTATCAGTATTGAACAAGTAATGGAAGTAAATTACCTTGGAATTACATGGTCAAGTTACGGAGACCTAGACAAAGAAGTGAGAAATCGAGTACAAAAAGCAAATAGATTGGCAGGATGCCTTAATAACACTATATGGCGAAACCGACATATTAACACTGAGATGAAGTCAAGAATTTATAAAGCCAGTGTAAGACCAATAATGACATATGCATCAGAAACAAGACCCGATACAGCCACAATACAAAGACTACTGGAAACGGCAGAGATGAGAGTGCTGAGAAGAATTACAGGAAATACACTGAGAGATCGAAAGAGGAGCGAAGATATTAGAAGACAATGTAACGTACAGTGTATAAACGAATGGACACTAAATAGAAAAAAAGAATGGAACAACCACATAACCAGAATGGGGGAGACACGTGTGGTCAAAATAGCACGAGATAAATCACCAATTGGCAGAAGAAGTATCGGCCGACCGCGCAAAAGATGGACTGACAACCTTCCGTAGAGGTATAAATCCGCCAATGAACAAGCAGAATTGCTTATAAAGAGGAAGAAGAAGAAGGATCTGTTTTTAGGTGGATGTGAGAGGTGGCATTCAGATTTTTGCGGATAAAGTTAGGTGATAACTTCGTTAATAATAATTGAATTATGCTCCTTCTCAAATATTCCCGGAACATTAATAAAAAAAAAAAAATATTTAAAAATTTCAAAAAATTTCGTTTTTTTTTCTACTTTTTTTGCTTATAACTTAAAAACTATTCATTTTAGAACAAAGTCGTAGAGGAATAAAACAAAGATAATTAAATTTTCTATCAGATTCGATTGGTTAAAAATGTCTTAATTTATCACCTTTGCTTCAAAATAGCAATAAATATAAAATAAGGGACAAAACAAGCCTGTCTTTATTCAATGATTTTCCATCACTTACGTTACACTTGGAACCTTCCTAATTCGCTTAGAAAATTTTTGTAATGTGCTAAAACCGTAAACCAAATTTCATTAAAATTAACTTACTAGATTTTGCATAATAATTTTGCAATCTAAACTTTTTTTAAAAAATTAAAATTTTTTAAAAATCTTGCACAACAAAAACCAGAACATACAAAGATTTGTCAATTTGTTTACGTATAAAGAAGTACTCCACCTATCTAACGTACTTTACAGAATTGAAATCGGATTATTTAAGCAGCCTCAGCAATGTTTTAAAGTTATAAACAATTTTTTGGCCTATAAACAAATTAGTGCTGTGGCCAGGAGAGGGTGCTACGGGCTCCTTTATTTAGATGGACTTACCCAAGTTTTTTATGTATTTTGACCCGTATAACACGAATTTTTTGGGTAACAATTGATCCGGATGTCGATAAGACTGTTATAAACAAAGAACTTGAGGAATTACATAACATCGATTTTTCGCAAAATAAAACATTTTTTTGTATTTCTTGGGTAATTCTAAGCAAAAAATGTTCTTACAAATTTTTTCGTAGGATGCATAGTTTTCGAGATAAACGCGGTGGAACTTTCAAAAAATCGAGAAATTTCAATTTTTGAACGCGAATAACGTTTGAACAAAAAATAAAATAGCAATTTTGCTGACAACATTTGAAAGTTTAAGTCAAATTATACCGGTTTTAATTATTTGCATTGCTAAAAATTAATTTTTTTATTATTAAACAAAGCTATTTGTTTATAAGCCAAAAATTGTTTATAAATTTAAAACATTGCTGAGGCCCCTTAAATAAACCGATTTTAATTCTGTACAGTGTATTAGATAGGTAGAGCACCTCTTTATATGTAAAAAAATTAGCCAACTTCTAACTTTTTGTTCAAAAAGATTTTAAAAAATTTGAACTTTTTTAAAAATATTTAGATTGCAAATTTATTATGCAAAATTTATTAGGTCGATTTTAATGAAATTTGGTACACGATTTAAGTTTGTTACAAAGAATTTTCTAAGTGGATTACTAAGGTTCTAAGTGCCACCAAAGTGGTTAAAAAATATTGAATAACAACTGACTTATTTTGCCCCCTTATTTTGTATTTATTGCTATATTTCAGAAAAGGTAATACCTTAATACATTTTTTACCAGACGTATATCACACAAAATTCAATTATCTTTTTTTATTTCTTTACGACTTTGTTCCAAAACGAATCGTTTTAAAGTTATAAGCAAAGAAAGCAGAAAAAAATCGATTTTCTTCGAAATTTTTAAATATTTTTAATTAATGTTCAATGCATATTTGAGAAGGAGCATATAAGTCAATTATTATTACTGAAGGTGTCACCTAACGTTATCTGCAAAAATCCGAATGCCACCTCTCACATCCAAAAATAGACGTTTTTTCGCAGATCCTTGTGTGTGTGTGTGTGGTTGAAAAAAATGACTGCGGATTACTGGATCCATTCGCCCAACCGATTTTTATATTTTGATCTCATGAATTGCTGCACTTTATAATTTCTTTTTCATTTTTTTTATTGTGGTTAACAAAAATGTTTTATTTTTATATATTATATTTTTTCTTATGTATATATTTTTTCTTAATCAATTGGCGCCAAATTAATTAAATAATTATTTTTTTTAATTCTATTTTTTTATCATTTTTTTTCTATTTTTTTATTCTATTTTTTTTATTAATTTTTTTTATTTTTTTCCTATTTTTTTATTCTATTTTTTTTATTAATTTTTTTTCCAAATATATACATATAATTTACAATTTTAAACCTATATTACAAATTTGTTTATACAGTGTTTTATATACTTTTATATCTTTAGATATAAGTAATTGGGCAAGATTGTATGGATTTTTAATACATTTGAATTTATTCAATTCATAATTTAATTCGCAGATTCTTACCGATCTATTTATGATACTGTTTATTTATCAAATGTAATTTATTGCACGAAAATTTGAAGTTAAAAGGGGATTAAAACCACTGGCGGATCCAGAAATTTCTTTTGGGGGGGAGGGGTCATGGATCTTGATAGTGAATAGTTTTCTCTGATGCAAGGTCATTTTAGTCTTACCACCAATAGGATATTCAAATATTTTTGGGGGGTCATGACCCCGTGACTCCCCTCTGGATCCGCCAGTGATTAAAACAGGGAGATCCGCTGTCCAGATTACTCTTCAATTTTTTGTTGGAGGCAATATTGAAAGAGAGTGGAATACGAACGAAATATGTGATCTATGACAACAGAAGCCAGGTTCTGGTCTTTGCGGACGATGTAGTGTTAATGGCAAGAACTGAAGGGGAACTGCTGAGGATTTTCAAACTCTTTTTAACGAACGCAAAAGCTACCGCAAATAACGAGAGTAATGAGTATTGCTTCAAAAAGGTGAAGGAGTTTGAGTATCTAGGAATAACTCTAACAAGAAAAGGGGAAGAAAGCCAAGAAATTGGGAAGCGAATTTAGAGAGAAAGGAAGACTGTCGGAGCCCTAAACAAACTACTAAGAGCAAAAAATATCTCAAGAGTTGCAAAATTGAGACTATACCGAACAGAGATCCATCTCTCAGTCCTTTACGGAAGCAAAATTTGGGTTATGAACAAAAATCAAGAAAATATGCTGAACATCTGGGAGCGAAGTGTCCTAAGGAAGATATTCGGAGGAGAAAATGACATGAAGACGTTTGGAGAGGATGAGCAAATCCAAAGATCAGAGAGCTGTCCCGGAAACCAGATATTAGTCAGATAGTCAGAACAAAGAGGTTAGGGAGGTTAATTAGGTTACCTTGCGAGAATGACTGACGAAAGTTAATCAAAGGGCTTGCTACTGAGAGGGGAAGGAAATAAGACAAGAGGACGACCACGGAAAAAGTGGCTATTATAGAAGCGTGTAAGAAAGGCCTGGCAACAATCGGGATAACAATTTAGAGACTGCAGCAATGGACAGAAGAAAATGGAGGAAATCAGTGGAGAAATTCTAAGCGCAGAACCTTTAAGGCTTGCTAAGCTGTGTACATATTATATACTTATTATTTTTTATTTGGGCGATTAAAAATTGTCTCCTTAGTTGTGACGACGCGGTCGTCTATATTCAATATTGGGAACGAAATCCGTAGAAATAACGTCGGAAAAATTAATAAAAGAGACTATTTTTGAGTTTCCAGGAATTTACACCTTTCATACAATTTTATCAGTATTACAAATACGTTCATTTATATTTTGGGTGTTTTATCTGTATTAAATATCGTTTTGATTGATACAATGACTATTTATGATGCGGTTTATTTATACAATGGATTTTATTGCACGAAAATGTAGGTTTCATCGATTACAGCAATAATAAAAATAAAGTAAACATTATGTGACATCACTTGGACAAGAAATTTAGGTAGGAGTAGGAAGGTAGGAAAAACTGAAAATGAATATATTTGAGAGCTATTGGCGAGTCCTTTGGTTTCTTCTTCTTCAGGTGCCATCTCCTCTACGGAGGTTGGCAATCATCATAGCTATTTTAATTTTTGAGGCAGTAGCTCTAAATAGTTGTTTTGAGCTGCATCCAAACTATTCTCTCAGGTTCTTCAGCCATGAAATTCTTCTTCTGCCATCTATCTTCCCTTGCAGGATGCCATAATTCTCGCCCCGCATCACATGTCCGGGATACTGCAGTTTTCTTTATTTAATTATAAGTTTAACTTCCTTCTCTTGACCTATTCATATTTATATAATTTATATACACATATACATATTTATATAATTTAGTGCCATTTAAATAGAAACATTTGTGTAATTTAATTCAACATCAAATTAGTGAGTTAAGTGTAAGAGTAGTCTAGGCTAACCTTCGCTCATTGCGATATTTGTATGTATATTTTTCTTATAATAAAGAACTTTATTATTTTTATTATTATTATTCTTCTCAGTACTTCTTTGTTCGTAACTCTATCTACTCAGGAAATCCTCATAATTCTTCTATATGTCCACATTTCAAAGGCGTTAAGTCGTCTCATTGTCTCTACATTTAAAGTCCATGATTCCACTCCATAGTATAATACACTGTATACGTAGCCTTTCGTTAGGCGTACTTTAAGAGCTAATGTTAAATCTTTGCTACATAGGACCTTTTTCATTTTCACAAAATTACAACGTGCTTTTTCGATTCTGACTTTGATTTCTGCGGTGTACTCATTATTTTCTGTTATAGGTGTTCCTAGGTAAGTGTACTTTTTTACTTTTTCGATCTGCTGGCCCTCTACTATCAAGATTTCGTTAGATTTGGTTTGGACATGAGAAATAACAGAGTTGAACGTCTCTACGTTTGCTAGTTATAACAAACTGGTGTTAACAAATATAAAATATACTTAACTAAATACAACTAATAACTAAATAAATACAACCCAACTAACTGACATAACTATTATCATAAGCTGCTAAAATGTAACTAAAGTATCAGACTACACAGCTTAATGTCCTAATGAGTGTTGAGAATAAGATGTTTTCATGCTTTATACCATGGAATAGAAGCGTGAACTTTAAAGAAATGTATGATGGATAAACCGGAGCCATTGAAGGTATAAATCTACAGAAATATGCCAAGAATAAATTGGGAGGAGGTGTTAGAAATACCGAGGTGTCGAGAAGAATGGAAAAATAGAGAGAAGTGCTGAATACCATTAAAATTAGAATGTTACAAGATTTGGGACATTTTATGGGAGGGGAATTTTATAATTTGATTAAAGTGATAATACAGTAGGTTGGATAGAATACGTATCTAGTGGTTAAATAATTGAATATTCAGAGCAGTAGCATCCAAAATTTTCAAGATGATTGCTAACTTTCTTAGAATACATGAAGTTCTTCAAACATTTTACTCTTAAAATTCCTTTTATTTCTCTTTTGGATATATTTCTCAACTGCTACCGTTTCGATAAGGATAGAAACTTTTTTCATTTATTAATTTTTAATAAACTAAAATTTTCCCACCCAGCTGATATTCGAACTCACAATCCTTGGATCCTCTTACCACTGAGCCACAAAGAGGGTTTGACAATTTTGATTTTATCTAATTGAACTTCAATAGGAACCAGAAGAAATTTAAAAAATATAGGCTTTATAAAGGTATTATAAACTTTATTTCGCAATAGATATAAAACCGCAGATATTTTGGTTTATGATGGCTACAAAAAGGCGATACTTAATATGTTATAGATTACGTCATCACGCCCAGCTGAATGACGTCAGTAATAATAATAATAATTTATTCAACAATAATAGGTACAATCTTTTTAGATATTTACAGCTAAAGTGAATAAATTAACCCGAAGGTCTCCGAGAGGTGTGGATACACCTGTTTCGGTAAATAGGATATAAAATAATAAATAATAACATACTAACGTAAATAACATAAATAACATAAATAGTAACATAATACAATATAATATAATACAATAAATAGATAGGTACGTTTTTTTAATTGTAAATACACAGTTATGTTTTAGTAAATATGATACGTAGAATAAATAATATAATGAAAACAATAAAATAAATACTTAGTTTAACAATAAAGCACAAATAATTATTTTTTTTTTAAACAATTATGTATGGCTCAATTAGTTAGTAATATTTTTGAAGAATGGTGTATATACGCATGTTTTATTAAATATGATAAAAATAATAAGCAAAATAAATCAGTTTAAAACAATATAAAATTTGAAATATAGGTATAAAAATTGGTAGTGACTCTAGAGTTTCATTTATTTTTTTTGTTTTTTAATGTATGTAAATTCAAGCTACTATAATGATGTCACAAAAATTTCTTGTTTGTTCCATCAGAAATGATTTTAATTTCTTTTTAAATAGAAGAACATTCTTAGTATTTTTGATATCACTGGGGATATGATTATATATTTTTGGGGCCAGAAATAGAAAACTTCTTTGACAGAAGGATTTTGTCATTTTCGGAATCATATAGAGGTGTTTGCCTCTTGTATCATGCTCATGTGATGGTAAATTGTTGTCTGTTTTCATGGTGTGATATTTTAAAGACACACAAAGAAATACCTGTTTCAAGTCAAATATATTACTATCCTTATATAATCTATCTGTAGAGTAGGTGTATGGTTTAGACATAATAATTTTCAGAAATCTTCTTTGTATGATTTCCAGTGGGAGAATGTGTGTTTTCAGGGCGCTTCCCCAAGTCAGTATACCATAACGGAGATGACTTTCCACTAGTCCGTAATATAGTGTGCGAAGGTATATATTAGTTATTTGTTTTTTAAGATGTTTAAACTTATACAGGATAAACTGTAGCTTTTTAATGATATATTTAATGTGAAAGTCCCATTTTAGATGTGTATCTATAAAAACTCCTAGATATTTAACATTTGTTACGGGTTTAATATAAAAATTTTGCTTATTATGTGATATTTGAAGGGGTTTGAAAAGATCAGTGGTCAAGCTGGAGTTAAATATTGGTAGATAAACAGTTTTCTTAAAATTGATTGTTAGTATTTTGTAGTCAAACCATTCTTTTATTAGTTGTAGATCACATTCTGCTTTTGTTTTTAATTCATACCAATTCTCAGCATCATAAATAATAGCAGTATCATCAGCAAACCCAATTATATGCCCCGTACTCTGTAATGAAAATAATCCATTTATATATAGATTAAACAGGACAGGACCTAATACTGTTCCCTATGGCACTCCATATGTTATACTTCTTTGTCCGCTTATTACTTCGGAGACCCTTACTACCTGTTGTCTCTCAGAGAGGTAACTTCTAAATAATTGTAAACAGTTGTCTCTTATACCAATTTTCTCTAAGGTTTGTAAGAGGTTATTGTGACAAACAGTGTCAAATGCTTTGGCCAAATCAAGAAATATGCATAAGCAAACTTTATTTTTGTTAATTGCTTCATATGCTTTGGATGTTAAATTCAAAATGGCATCTTGGGTGGAAGTATTTTGCTTAAAACCAAATTGGTGAGGGGAAATTAAAATTAGTACAATATATAGATAATATATATCGTATATATTATATATACCAAAAATTAGTATTTAAAAACAAAAATCGACCTGATTCGGGATTTATTTCCAAAATTACCCATTCAAGGAAAAATTAATTTATGCAAACCTTTACGTCCTCACTGTATATTTTTTATAGGAAGGCATAATAATGCACCAGAAATCATGATTAAAATAGACTTCGACATCTAAATATAACCATAATCATTGGGCTAGTAGGTAATAGGTATGTAATGTTGATTATAAAGACTGTTATGCACGTGATGTGCATGATCAGTTTTGTTTTATATTTCAAGAGCGCCTTGCTACTGGCATAATGACATACATCTCAATCTATTATAGAGTTAAGTATTTCACAACATTTATTAAGGAAATATTATCGAGGAGGTTATAAAATATTTGACAAAACATTTTGTATAGTTAAATAATACTTTCATGCAAAGTTATATATTGTATGTATATTGTATACAGTCGGAAAAATGAAAGAACACCCATGAAGGATCACATCAATCACATATTTTGTATTTGCTGTCTTTTTCTATAACAAACGTTTGTTGTTTATAGAAAAAGACAGCAAATACAAAATAAGTGATTGATGTGATCGTTCATAGGTATTCTTTCACTTTTCCGACTGTACGTGATGAGTGTCCTAATAACCGGCAAAATATCGCAAAATACGCCAGTCAGTGGGGGCAAGAATAGGATATTACCTCCGAATTCTATTCTACTGGATGGATTTTAATGAAATTTTGAGAATAGCATTTACTTGTGAGCATGTGAGCTTTATCTTGAGGGTGGTTCCCACCCCTCCTCGGGTGTGGAAAATTTTTTGATTAAAATAACTACGGAAGTGGCTATAGAACCTAATTCTAAGCAAAAACTGTTCTATATATATTTTTTTGAAAACTCAATACTTTTTGAGAGATTCGTGGTTGAAAATTGGGCATTTTCATTAAAAAATGACACCTTTTCGGACGGTTTTCTGCTAATACCTTAAAAACTATGCATCTCACAAAAAAACTATATAAAACATTATTGTAGCTTATAAGAAAACAAAGAGATTCGTTTCTTCATAAATATTTTGTTATATTACAAAAAGAGATGTGGTAGGTGAGAAGAGTTTGTTTTTTTGGTGCATGCCCAAATCGGTGCATTCAACTTGAAATAACAGAGAAACGGTGGATTTTAGGTGTATAATGCTACTGATGCCTTTTGTAGTTCTTGAAAAGACCTTTAAAATGAACAATATTGAATGTCGATTACATTCAAACTAAGTGAGATATGCTGCAAAAAATTTGATGACTAATGTATTTTAAGAAAAAATGAGAAGTATATTTAACCCCTCATCCACCAGAATTTAAATACAACGTTTTCCTTCTACTATACCTTTTATTATAGTGTTATTTCTATGTTCAAAAAGTTGGGCGGGTTTAAAACGAATTGCTTTTGAAAAAACATAAGATTAAATTATAGAGTTAATTTTTAAATTTTCTTAAAAATCTTCCTTTTTCTCCCTGTAACTTGAAAACAATAAGAAAAACAGTAATGAAAAACAAAAACAAAATTTTTATCTAAAAAAATCTTACATTTTTGTTCGGTATAATATTTTTTCGTATCTCTTATCATTTATATACATATATTCAAGTTACATGGTGAAAAAGAAGATTTTTAAGAAAATTTAAAGATGCGCTCTATAATTTGATCTTATTTTTTTCAAAAACCATTCATTTTAAACACGTCCAACTTTTTAAACATAGAAATAACACTATAACAAAAAGTATTGTAGAAGAAAAATTATGTATTTAAATTCTGATGGATGAGGGGTAAAATATGCTTCCCATTTTTTCTTAAGGTGATACAGTAGCGATCAACAGGTAGCAAAAACGTGTTCCCAGATTGCGGCTGTAATTTTGAATATTTTTTCGAGATATTTGGCACACGTATTCGTAATATAATAAAGAATGGCGGTACAGAGCCCAATTTGAAAAATATATTAATATGTGGAAATTTCTCTGTAATTAAATACAATATTAAAAAAACGAGCCTGTACCGCCATTAAGAAGAACAAAAAAATACACTTTCTTCAAATAAACTTTTTTATCCGATGCCTAGATTTTGTGTCATTTTGGAACTACTAAAATTTTTTATTTCATTAGTAGTTCCAATAGGACACAAAACCTAGACATCGGATAAAAAAGTTTATTTGAAGAAAGTGTACTTTTTTGTTCTTCTTAATGGCGGTACAGGCTCGTTTTTTAATATTTTATTTAATTACAGAGTAATTTCCACATATTAATATATTTTTCAAATTGGGCTCTGTCCCGCCATTCTTTATTATATTACGAATACGTGTGCCAAATATCTCGAAAAAATATTCAAAATTACAGCCGCAATCTTGGAACGCGTTTTCGCTACCTGTTGATCGCTACTGTTTCGTCTTAAAATACATTAGTCATCAATATTTTGCAGCATATCGCGCTTAGGTTTAATGTAATCGACATTTAATATTGCTCATTTTAAAACTCTTTTTAATCACTCTAAAAGGTGTTGGTAGCATTATACACCTAAAATCGACAGTTTCTCTGTTATTTCAAGTTTAATACACCGATTTGAGCATGCACAAAAAAACAAACTCTTCTCACCTACCATATCTCTTTTTGTATTATACCTAACTAGAAGATTCATGAAGGAACGAGTCTCTTTGTTTTTTTTTATAAGCTACAAAAATATTTTGTATGTATTCGCAAAAATCTTTCGAAAAGGTGTAATTTTTCAATGAGATTGGCCAATTTTAACCACGAATAACTCAAAAAGTATTGAGGTTTTCAAAATAATATATAGAACAGTTTTTGCTCAGAATTAGGTTCTCTAGCCAATTCCGTGGTTATTGTAACCAAAAAATTTTCCACCCCCGAGAAGGGGTGAGAATTATCCCCAAGATAAAAGCGCAGATCGGAATGGGGTAGACTTCGTTTACTGATCTATTCCCTACCAACTCTGAAAATATCAAGTAAATCGATGTGGTAGGATGGAATGTCCTCATTGACTGCCGTAAAACACGGAAAACATGTGAGACAGTCGTAGATACATATTTTAAGACCAATTTGTCAAGAAATATCCAAATACAGTGGAACTATAAAAGCGTACTGGGCTTAATGGGAATCTCTCTTATCTTTCGAATGGTCTGTAAAATTCTATCTCTGTATCTTTTCGGAAGTGCAAAAGTCCCGATGTAGTACGTACAGTTCAACGAGTGGTACTGCCAAAATCACACATTAAAAGTGTGTTGCAAGAACTTCATAATAGTCTGTCTGGAAGATATTTTGGAGTTAAAAGAACACTGTCCAGGGTTCAAGACAGATTTTACTGAATTAATAGTCACCGAGATGTAGCAGATTTGTGTAATAAATGCGAAGAAATTGCCCTAGAACAAGAGGTCGTAGTAAAAAGGCACAATATCTTTCCGGAGAGCTTTTTGAATGACTTGCAGTGGATATTCTTGCTTCATTTCCGACGATAGAGAGAAGTAACAAGTACTTAATGATTGTAATGGATTATTTTTCAAAATGGACCGAAATTGTATCTCCTCCTAATCAAGAAGCGACTACAGTAGCAGAAGAAGCATTCATAACACGCCGTATCATGACATGGAATTCCTTTTGCATTCTTTTGGCAGTTACATTCTGATCAAGGATGAAATTTTGAATCAAAACTATGGCAAGAATTAATGAAAATCTTGGGTATTCAAAAATCTCGAACTACGTCTTTCCATCCACAATCAGACAGAATTGTCGAGAGACACAATAGAACTATTTGTCAATATCGCACTTAAAAACTGAATAGAAAAATTGGAAAAAGTCAATGAATTTGCTCGTAAAAGTTTGAAGCTCCAAAGTGATAAAGCCAAGTCCAGGCTCGATGTGCGTGCTACTGGGACAATTTTCGAAAGGGGTGACCCAGTATGGTAATACAATTTCACACGCAAGAAAGGACTTTGTCCGATAGTCCAATGAAACTGGAAAGGTCCGTACAACGTATTAAAGAAAATAAACGATCTACTCTACCGCATCCAGTTTTCAGCTAGAAGTAAACCCAAGGCTAGAAGTAAACCTCAAAAGATCTAAAAACGGTAAAGCAGCAGGACCTGGAGACGTCCCAATTGAGTTGGTAAAGTACGGACCAAACATATTACATGAGATGTTGGTTCAACTATTTAATAAAAGTCTTAAAAGGACAAAATATCCCTGATGATTGGAATGTTAGATACATCAGCTCAGTATACAAGAAAGGGGATAAACGCATATGCTCTAATTATAGAGGAATAACTGTTACCAGCTCAGTAGGGAGGTTGTACGGTCGAATAATAAAAAAAGAATAGAATCAGAATACGAAGACATGGAAGAACAAAGTGGATTTCGTGCAGGAAGATCGTGCACTGATAATATATTCGTTCTGCAGCAGGTAATAGAAAAACGGAAGGCAAGGAATCTATCTACCAACCTATTGTTTGTAGATTTGGAGAAGGCATACGATACGGTACCTTTGAAAAAACTGTTTCAAACATTGACGAAGGTAGGTCTCAGTAGAGAGTATGTGGATGCTATCGCAAATATATACAAAAATGCAAGAAGTGTCGTTAAAGAAGGAAACTTTATATCTAAATAATTCCCTATATCAAAGGGGCTTAAACAAAGATGTTGTCTGTCTCCGACTTTATTTAAAATATATATTCAATCATCGCTAGAGCAGTGGAGGAAACAAGTATCCGCAATGGGAATTGACATAGGCAGTGATAAATTTCTAACAACTTTGTTTTTTGCGGATGATCAGGTGGTCGTAGCGAATGATGAGGAAGACATGGACTACATGTTTAGAAAACTAAAAAAAGAATATGAAAAATGGAGCCTCAATATGAATATGTCAAAGACAGAGTATCTTAAAATAGGGGATGATGAAGAAGATCCAGAGTTAGAAATTAGAACCACAAAAAGATGTAATGAATATAAATATCTCGGATCTATGATATCTAAAGAAAGCACTACCAAAAGAGACATCGAAAAGAGAACGCAGCAGGGCAAAAAAGCGGTAAACATTCTAAGCTCTCTACTGTGGTCTAAAGATATAAGACAAAAAACGAAATTGACAATCTATCATTCCTTGGTAGAGCCTATTATGACTTATGGCAGGGGTCGGCAACCTTTTTTGGATGGCGGGCCATGTTCAAAATAAAATTTTTAATGCTGGCCGCATATTCAAATGTAGCTTAAATAGTCTTCTTATTCAGTCTGTTTGCATCCATCCCTGGACAAAAGTCTCACCATGAGTTCTTCAGATCTCTCTGTTTTGTGCTATTTAGTGCCAGTATCTACCCATTTTTGCTTTGACCTCGTATAGCCATCGTTTTTGTGGTTTTGCTTTAGTATGACCGGGCTCGTGTGGTCTTCAATGTATAATCTTTTGCTTTCCACATTTCATTGCTTTGTCATGGCCAGTTCCATTTTATTTGCGCAATTTTTCCAATTGCATTTTCCACGTTCGTCCTGCGTCACACGTCCTTATTTTCGTTTATGTCCTTTCAGCTTAGTCCTAACATAGCTTGTTAGATGAACCTCTGTGTTGATTTTAATCTATATTCAACTTTCATCAATTTTAAGGCATTTATAACGTCCTCGTTAGTAATTTTGGTAGTTCAGATTTTACATTTAATATTTCCATACCGCAGTTTTCTGGTTTTTCTATGTTGAACGAGTATAATTCTGTATAAATAGTACTATTCTATAATACAGTGCGTCCATAAAGTAACGCATAAATTAATTATTTCGTAAACCGGAGACTTTAAGAAAAAAATCCCGAAACAGGTCGATTTGTATTTTTAAATTACGATTTTTTGACATATATATCATACTAGTGACGTCATCCATCTGGGCGTGATGACGTAATCGATGATTTTTTTAAATAAGAATAGGGGTCACGTAATAGCTCATTTGAAAAGGTATGTAATTCTCTATTCAGTAATATAAACATTAATATAATTATTTATACAGGCTGTCCAAAAAATGTTTTTTTTTAAATTAAATTAATTGGTACAACAACATGAATGTATGTAATTTGTTTAATTCTCAATATATTTTATTCGTGTCATAAAACATAAAAATGTTTAATTTAAAAAATAAACATTGATTTTCGCGATTTATTATTTGTCAAATAAACATGTATTCTTGTTTTCTGACTAAAGTAAAACGAATTTTGAATTAAATAAGTTACATACATTCTTCTTCTTGTCTCAATTAATTTAGTTAAAAAATTCTTTTTGGACACCGTGTATAAATAATTATGTTATTGTTTGTATTAGTAAATAGAGAATTACATACCCTTGCAAATGAGCTATCACATGAATCCTATTCTCAGTTAAAAAATTCATCGATTACGTTATCAAGCCCAGATGGATGACGTCACTAGTATGATATATATTCCAAAATATTATTGTAATTTAAAAATAAAAATCGACCTGTTTCGAAATTTTTCCTTAAAGTCGTCCGTTTACGAAGTAATGAATTTATACGTTACTTTATGGACGCACTGTATTTATTAAATTATTTTTGTCATTTATAGTGATTCCATTTATATCTGTTATCAGGTGTATTTGTTGTCGGTCTTTCCTATTTAGAGTTTTTAAAATTTTCATACTCTTGATTTTCCCTATACTATTTTCGATTTGTTCGGTATTTTAGTCCCTTATGTCTTGTCTTATTCCTTTTTTTATTGCCTTATTAAGTATACCTTATATTTTAGTGAATTTCGGTCCATACAACTGTTGCCCTTAAGCGTCTGTAGTCTTTCTGTCTTTAATTTATTTTTCATAAGTTTGTTGATTTATCCTCAAATTACATTAGTGCATTGACGGGCCGCGCAAAAAGTTTCAAAGGGCCGTATGCGGCTCGCGGGCCGCCTGTTGCCGACCCCTGACTTATGGGGCAGAAGTTTGGCATATGACAAAAAAAGATAGAGAAAGAATAGAAGTAGTAGAAATGGACTATCTAAGGAGAGCGTGTGGTATATCTAAAAAAAATCACATCAGGAATGACGATATTAGAAGGAGCACATACTGTATATTCCAGTGTAGATAGAATTGAAACTAGACAACTAGTGTGGTATGGTCACGTGAAACGAATGAATGAAGATAGATGGCCAAAGAAAGCTTTGAATTACATACCACACCAAAGAAGAAGAAGGGGAAGACCTTCAGTTGCCTGGGAAGAAAATGTACGGCACATCATGAAAGATAGAGCCATCAAAGAAGACGAATGGATGGACAGAAAACGATGGCGGTCGAAGTGCGAGAAGCGGCAGAGGCTGTAGGAACCTTGCTTATAGATATAGAGTAAACCCAAGGTAGTTCGTATCGAGAGACTAGCCCCATATCATGTAACTGATCCACCCTGTTGGCTTCAACCAGGCCCTAATAGACCAGTTATTCGAGGCGAATAACTATAAAGGAGGGAGCAGTGTTACGACAGTTCCATAGATTGATCTAACATAGAAAAGTCCCTTGACGCGAAAGAAGAAGTAGTCACGTACGAGAATGTTCTAGATATCATGCAATAATCCAGAAATGTCTGGTGGCCTCTAGAACGTCAGAAAATCTATACAAACATATTATGTGTTTGACATTTTTAGTAGTTGTTGTATTTTGAAGTTGTGGTTGTCATTGAGTTAAAGAATTGTTTTCTTATTAGTACTCAATAAATCGATATAAACCAGAGCAATAACAACATATATCAATATTTTACACACATTTATAATTATAAAGGGTGTTTCATTGGAAAAGTAACATACGTTAACTGTAGAAAGAGGACACTTAGGCTCAAAAATATTATACTTAATGGGTCTTACTCCATTAATAACAAAGATACTGGGTGTTTTATCTATTTTGCCATTTTCTTAATTGGTTCATAACTTTTTAACCATACTGTAAATTTATTTTATATTTGGCACGCAAATATCATTTAAGGTGTACAATAAATTAATATATTTAAAATTGTAAAAAATCCAGGACCGGATTAAAAAATATTGAAAAATATTTCCGACCCAAAAACAACATTACATTAAATTTTTTTAAAATGGATTTTTCAGTTGAAAAGAGGATAAAAAACTAAATTCAGTGGTATACTTTGAATTTGGGCAAAATGATTTTTCTGGTGAAATTTTGAATTTGAATTCTGAAATTAAGTGAATTGCGACTTGCGAGAGCTCTAAGTGGAAAAAAATTGAAATACAGCTTACAACTTGTCAACCACACTATGTATTGATTTTATATTTAACACGCGAATATTCCTTTAGGTGTCCAATCAATTAATTTATTTACAATTATAAAAAATCCAGGTCAGGATTAACAAATATTGTATAAACTTTCCGACCCAAAAAACACCTTGTATATTAAATTTTTTTAAAATGGATTATGCATTTGAAAAGAGGATGAAAAACAAAATTAGTGATATACTTTGAATTTTCAGCAAAATGATTTTGCTGGTAAAATTTTGAATTAGAATTCTGAAATTATGTGAATTGCGAAGCTCAAAGTAAAATAAATTAAAATATGACTTAATTTTAATTAATATGTACCATTATTTAATCTAAATTGGTAAAATATTAACATTTACACACATAACAATAATTTTTGATGACCTCTCTGTGGCTCAGTGGTAAGAGTGCCTACCTTTGGATCGAAAGGTCGTGAGTTCGAATCTCACCAGGGTCAGAAATTTTTCGTTTATAATAAATTAATAAATGAAAATAGGTTCTGTCCTTGTGGGATCGGTACTCACCGGAGGGACCGCAGACGTTCGGATACAATTAGCGTCTCTTTACAAAAAAAATGACAATTTGCAAAGTAACAAGACACTTACTCAACACACACACTACACATGACACTAGGTACCTAACTACAAAAATTTACCGTATCTACGTATAAAAAAAATAATTTTTAATGGTGATAATTTTGAATAAGTACTTTAGTTTTGAATAGTTATTATGCTGCAAATTTTCGCTGTTTTGTTATAATTTTTAGATATTTTGTTGATGAAAGTGATGTATTATTTATTGACCCTTTATTATTTATTCATTATTTAAGGATGAATATTCGCCAAAAACTATTTTTCACACATAATAAAAAACACTAAAATATTAACATTTTACCAATTTAGATTAAATAATGGTATTAATTAAAATTAAGTCACATTTTAATTTTTTTTACTTCGAGCTCTCGCAATTCACCTAATTTCAAAATTTAAATTCAGAATTCAGAAAAATCATTTTGCAGAAAATTCAAAGTATTTCACTAAATTTAGTGTTTTTTATCATCTTTTTAAATGAAAAGTCGGAACATTTTTCTATTTTTTTAATCCGGCCCTGTATTTTTTATAATTGTAAATAAATTAATTGATGGACACCTTAAATAATATTCGGTGTTAAATATAAAATAAATATACAGTGTGGTTAAAAAGTCGCATTTGAATTTTTTCTACTTAGAGCTCTCGCAATTGACATAACTTCGGAATTCAAATTCAAAATTTTACCAGAAAAATCATTTTGCCGAAAATTCAAATTATACAACTAATTTTGTTTTTCGTCCTCTTTTCAAACGCAAAATCCATTTTAAAAAAATTTAATATACAAGGGGGTTTTTTAACTCGGAACATTTATACAATATCTTTTAATCCGGACCTGGATTTTTTATAATTGTAAATAAATTAATTGATTGGACACCTAAAAGAATATTCGCGTGTTAAATATAAAATCAATATACAGTGTGGTTGACAAGTTGTAAGCTGTGTTTCAATTTTTTTCTACTTAGAGCTCTCACAATTCACTTAATTTCAGAATTCAAATTCAAAATTTCACCAGAAAAATCATTTGGCCGAAAATTCAAAGTATACCACTGAATTTAGTTTTTTATCCTCTTTTCAACTGAAAAATCCATTTTAAAAAAATTTAATGTACAGGGTGTTGTTTTTGGGTTGGTATATTTTTCCAATATTTTTTAATCCGGACCTGGATTTTTTTACAATTGTAAATAAATTAGTTTATTGTACACCTTACATGATATTTGCGTGCCAAATATAAAATAAATATACGGTGTGGTTAAAAAGTTATGAACCAATTAAGAAAATGGAAAAATAGAGATAAAACACCCAGGATCTTTGTTATTAATGGAGTAAGACCCATTAATTATGGTATTTTTGAGACCGCCTAAGTGTCCTCTTTCTACAGTTATGTTACTTTCCCAATGAAACACCCTGTATTACCTCAGAATATCAAGTTGCTTTTCTTTGAATGTAGGTAGGAGTAGAATAATTAAAATATAAAAGTTTTATCGTTGCTACATTTTCCCGTTTTACACTTTTTACTTTTTTGTAAACATGGAAACGCGATAAAAATAAAATATCTATTTTTAATTTACTTCATATTTTTAGACGGTTATGCACCCTGATTTAAATGCTTTTGTGTTGGTGTTACGGATTTATTAAGACAACCGACATATTTAAAAGAAAAGGTTACGAGAGAAAAGGATACAAAATGTTATGAGATATAATCAGAAATATATCTAACAGAAGTAGGATTACAATAAATTGTTACATCACTTATTACATTCACTACACTCACTACACTGAAAAGAGATGGTTATACAGGGTGTCTACAAACTCTCCTGGCAAACGAAGACCAGAGATTCCTCAGATAATTTTAAGACAATTTAACCCAATTCACCTAGTCCGAAAATGTTTCCTAATGGAGCTACAGCTCTTTGTATGGCACCTTGTAATTGTTTTTTTAATACCTCCAGAACGCTTCTTTCTATTTACAAAACCCAAAAATGGTACGCCTATTTATTTTTTAGAGATAAATCGATTCCATCAATTGCCTGGTACCGGTCATGGGCGTCCGTTCTGTTTAGGGCAACGGCTACTTTATTCGATAATTTCAAAGTATTACTGTAATACTTTGGATAGTTTATGAAAGAAGAAGATTTACACTATTAATTTAATTTAAAAAAATGACAAAAAATAATTCTAAATATTGCAAAATTATTTTGCAAGAACATGTGAATTAAAAAAGGGGGGCTAACTTCGTTCCTTATTGTCCTAGGACAATTGTTTTTCTTTCTAAATGTGTAGTCTTTAAAAAATTAAGTCTTTCTAAATATGAAAAAATAATTTTTCTACTGGTAACGGTTAAAAAGTTATTCTTATTGTTTATAAGTAATCAAAAAATCGACGTGTTTTTGCAAAATAATTTTACACTGTTTAAAATTAATTTTTGTCATTTTTTAAATTAAGTTAATAGTATAAATATTCTTCTTTCATAAACTGGATGAAGTATTACTGTAACCTTATAATTTTCTGACTTATAGTGTTGCAAAAAAACTATATGTTTAGTTATAAGTTTAGTGTTTATAACTATGTATATCATCAAAATCGGCTGCAGGAAACATATAGGTTATTATTATAGATCAGTAAGGATCTGTGAAAAAACGTCCATTTTTGTATGTGAGAGGTGGCATTCGGATTTTTGCAGATAAAGTTAGGTAACACCTTCAGTAATAATAATTGACTTATGCTCCTTCTCAAATATGCCCGGAACGTTAATAAAAAAAGTAAAATATTTAAGAATTTCGAAAAACTTCGATTTTTTTCTGCTTTCTTTGCTTATAACTTTAAAACGATTCGTTTTGGAACAAAGTCGTAGAGAAATAAAATAAAGATAATTGAATTTTGTATGATATTCGACTGGTCAAAAATGTCTTAACGTATTATCTTTTCTGCAATATAGCAATAAATACAAAATAAGGGGGCAAATACGCCTGTTGTTATTCAATGTTTTTAACCACTTTGGTGGCACTTAGAACCTTAGTAATTCGCTTAGGAAATTATTTGTAACATACTTAAACCGTGTACCAAATTTCATTTAAATCGACCTAATAGATTTTGCATAATAAATTTGCAATCTAAATGTTTTCAAAAAAGTTCAAATTTTTTAAAATCTTTCTGAACAATAAGTAGGCCATTTAGAAGTTGTCTAATTTTTTTACATATAAAGAGGTGCTCTACCTATCTAATACACTTTACAGAATTATCGGATTATTTAAGGGGCCTCAGCAATGTTTTAAACTTATAAACAATTTTTTGGCTTATAAACAAATAGCTTTGTTTAATAATAAAAAAATTAATTTTTAGCAATGAAAATAATTAAAATCGGTATAATCTGACTTAAACTTTCAAATGCTGTCAGCAGAATTGCTATTTTATTTTTTAATCAAAAGTTATTCGCGTTCAAAAATTGCAATTTTTCGAATTTTTGAAAGTTTCACTGCGTTTATCTCAAAAACTATGCATCCTACGAAAAAACTTGTAAGAACATTTTTGTTTAGAATTACCCAAGAAATACAAAGAAATGTTTTATTTTGCGAAAAATCGATGTTATCTAATTCCTCAAGTTCTTTGTTTATAACAATCTTATCGACATCCGGATCAACTGTTACCCAAAAAAATCGTGTTCTACGGGTCAAAAAATACATAAAAAAGAATGTGTGTGTACTTTGTTCGCACGTAAGAAGTTATACTTCTACTACATATTATGTGATTTTTAAGACAATACCAAAAATTATAAAGTGGCATAACTTTAGTTTTATTAAAATGTGCCGGAAATGAAGGGAAATATGCACGTGGTACAACTCTATCTAGGGGATTCAATGCAAGCTACCTTTATGCCGGTTTTGTTCAATTATGAAGTGAAATTTCGTAATTTTTAAATAGTGGTTATTACAAAACACCATTTTCTGAAAATGTGCCACTATAGAACTCAGTGAGCGAATGAAGCATTTTAATAAAGTGCATGGTGTGTGAAGGATTCCAAGAAAATCACTTTTAGGCCAGGGTAATAAGACAAACATATACCCTGTTCGTGACACTTCAGCATCCAGGGTACTGAAGCGTTTTTTCGACAGGTATTCTTTTTCTCATGATCATCTTTCAGTGCGTCACAGTTTTTCGATTTCTTTCTAAAGCATTAAATTGTATGTGACAGAAAAAAAGGCACGTCGGTGATTACTTCTAGTTCTGTGATTATTCTAGTTGTCGATAGATGGCGCCATAATTAAAAAAAATAATTTTTTTAATTAGATAATAATATTACAAATATAATCTGTATAATTTATAAGACTATACAAATCAAAGAAAATACCATTTTATAAATGCAAGAAACACATTTGATTTGTTTTTATTCTAAATTGAAAATAAAATGTGACAACTGTCAGATTTAACTAAAATGTCATGTTAGAATAAATGCCATAAATGTGTATTATCACGGACTTACCCTTTTTCCTATCATTTGTGACGCACTGAAAAATGATCATGAAAAGGACAATAATACCTATAGGAACAAATTATAACTATTTCCTGCGTAGGATCTGGCGGCCATTTTTATTTATAAACAAATAACTGTCAAAAAATGGCAGTTTCCCCTTTTTTTCAAATCAATGGAAAACAGTGAAACTTACGATTTTTTTAGTACAAATATCTTTGAGACTATGGAAAAATCTTTAAAATGACATATTACAAAGTTTGATATACTTATTTATTGTTAATATAATTGCGAAAAAAGGTCGGAATTGCAAAAAAAATATTTTTGCAATAACTGTTGTAAAAATTAGTGTACAGATTTGAAATTTTTGTCAAATGAGGTTTCTTTGGTGCTTAATATGTGGTAAAAATTTCAAAGCGATTCATTCAATTGTTTAAATTTTATTTGAATTGTTTATCTCAGAGAGCATTTTTTTTGCAATAACTAAAGTCAGAAAAAAAATAACGTTAGAACCATATCACAGGTGTTAAATGGAAGAGCATGAGTTATATTTTCAAATTTGTCTAAAAAAAGCGAGTAAAAAATGCATTTATTAGTAATAAATAATTATGCAAAAGTATCGTAAATCTTTCCTCATAAACTTTTTGAATAACTTTTTCCAAAAAAAAAATGGAACTGCACAACTACCAAGTAATATTATTTATATCATAATATCATTTTATGATATTATGATATAAATGCATTTTTTATTTGCTTTTTTTTAAACCAAGTTGAAAATATAGCTCATGCTCTTTCATTTGACACCTTATGGATGGTTCTAACGTCATTTTTTCTCTGACTTATGTTATTGCAAAAAAATGCTCTCTGGGATAAACAACTTGAATATAATTTAAACAATTAAACGAATCGCTTTGAAATTTTTATCACATATTAAGCACCAAAGAACCCTTATATGACAAAAATTTCAAAGCTGTATACTAATTTTTACATTAGATATTGCGAAATTAATTTTTTTTTTTGCAATTCCGACTTTTTTTCTCAATTATACTAACAATAAATGAGTATATCAAACTTTGTAATACGTCATTTTAAAGCTTTTTCCATAATCTCAAAGATATTTGTACTAAAAAAACCATAAGATTCACTGTTTTCCATTGATTTGAGAAAAAATGAAAAATGCCATTTTTTGACACTTAATTGTTTATAAATAAAAATGGCCGCCAGATCCTACGCAGGAGATAGTTACAATTGGCTGTTATAGGTATTACCTGTCGAAAAAACGCTTCAGTACCCTTGCTGCTCGAGTGTCATGGAATAACCTTATTACCCTGGACTATTTCTTTATTAATTCTCCTTTTTTGGGGTGGTTCTGAAAAAAAGGGGTGCATTATAGAAATTTTTAAATGACAACAGTACATGGATAATCGCTGAAAGTGTTTTATACTCTAGCATAGGCGGTTCAGATGGTATAAAAAGGGGTTTTTTTTTAAAATGTAACACCCTGTAATTAAAACATTTGCAATTGCCCTTAAATGAAACCTATACTAAAAAATCAGCTATTTATTTGTGATTAATTGCCGCAGAGTTTCTCCTTAATTTTCATTACAGTTAGGGAAAAATATTTTTTTTAAACATCTTTTTTTTTTTTTTAATTTGTCAACTTTTGACGCCACCCCCGCTAAACGGTGGTTGATAGGCATATGCTGTCGAGAAATAAATAGTAGGAGTAAATTTTTTGCAATATGTATACGTGCAATACGTACAGGAAAGGCTACGTTTCGCAAAAGCCACAAATTACCCCCTTCAAAGGGATGAAAAGGGGGGTTTCGGGGCGAAATTATTTAAGGAAAAGTTAGTCTCATAATAAGCACCCCTTGATATACCAGAAAAAAAATAAAACCGGACTTAAGTCCATTTTGCGAGATTCAACCTCGATTTCCTACACTATAGAGTATTATTTATTTTAATACATTGATTTAGTCGGAGAGATAGAAGCGGATTTTGTGCGTGATAAGTAATATGGAAAAACTATACGGGGATATGTTGAATTAGTTGTGTACGTGACTTTCACCAACGGCCGGAAACCAGAGTTGGGGCCGAGGGTAGTTATAAGGGGTCAAAGTCGCGGATTTTATTATTTTTTTTATGACGCTTATGATCGAGATAGTGCACCAAAATTTGGAAATAAGTAGGTTATGACGTAACTAAGTAAAATCTCTAGGGGCGGAACGCTGCGTGGCCGACAAAGGGGTGGGGTAGGGGTGAATATAAAAAATATAAAGGGTTTTTTGCGACGTTCGAGATTGAGATAGTAGAAACAAAATTTGGGAATAAGTAGATCATGACATTACTAAGTAAAATCCCCAGAACCGGAAACCAGAGTTGGGGATGAGGGTAGTTATAAGGGGTCAATATCGCCATTTTTATTATTTTATTTGTGACGCTCATGATCGAGAGAGTGCACCAAAATTTGGGAATAAGTAGGTCATGACGTAACTAAGTAAAATATCCAGGGGTGGCACTCTGCGTGGCCGACAAAGGGGTGGGGCAGGGGTGAACACAAAAAATATAAGGGGTTTTTTTGCGACGTTTGTAATTGACAGAGTGCACCAAAATTTGAGAATAAGTAGACCATGATATAACTAAGTAAAATCCTCAGAGCCGGAAACCAGAGTTGGGCATGAGGGTAGTTATAGGGGGTCAAAATCGCCGTTTTTGTTATTTTTTTTGTGACGCTCATGATCCAGATAGTGCACCAAAATTTGGGAATAAGTAGGTCATGAGGTAACTAAGTACAATCTCCAGGAGTGGAACGCTGCGTGGCCGATAAAGGGGTGGGGGTAGGTGTGAATATAAAAAATATAAGGGTTTTTTTGCGACGTGCTAGATTGAGATAGTGCACCAAAATTTGGGAATAAGTAGACCATGACTTAGCTAAGTAAAATCTCCAGAGCCGGAAACCAGAGTTGGGGATGAGGGTAGTTTTAAGGGGTCAAAGTCGCAGTGTGTATTATTTTTTTGTGACCCGGCACAACATTTGTCCCCCACGCAGCGTTCCGCCCCTGGAGATTTTACTTAGTAATGTCATGATCTACTTATTCCCAAATTTTGGTGCACTATCTCGATCATGAACGGCAAAAAAACCCCCATATATTTTTATACTCACCCCTGCCTACCACCCCTTTGTACCCCAAGCAGCGTTCCGCCCCTGAAGATTTTACTTAGTTACGTCATAACCTACTTACTCCCAAATTTTGGTGCACTATCTCCATCATGAGCGCCACAAAAAAATAATAAAAACCGCGAATTTTACCCCTTATAACTACCCTCGTCCGCCACTCTGGTTTCCGCCTCTGGGGATATTACTTAGTTATGGCATGGTCTACTTATTTCCAAATTTTGGTGCACTATTTCAATCACGAACGTCGCAAAAAAACCCTTAAATTTTTTTATATTCACCCCTGCCCCACCCCTTTGTCGACCACGCAGCGTTCCACTCCTGGAGATTTTACTTAGTTATGTCATGACCTACTTATTCCCAAATTTTGGCGCGCTATCTCGATCATGAGCGTCACAAAAAAAAAATAATAAAAAACGGAATTTTGACCCCTTAAAACTACCTTCCTTCCCCACTCTGGTTTCCGGCTCTGGGGATTTTAATTACTTATGTCATGGTCTACTTATACCCAAATTTTGGTGCACTATGTCAATCACGAACGTCGCAAAAAACCCGTTATATTTTTTATATTCACCCCTACCCCCACCCATTTGTCGGCCACGCAACGTTGAGCCCCTATAGATTTTACTTAGGTACGTCATGACCTACTTATTCCCAAATTTTGGTGCATTATCTCGATCATGAGCGTCATAAAAAAAAATAATAAAATCCGCGACTTTGACCCCTTATAACTACCCTCGGCCCCAACTCTGGTTTCCGGCCGTTGGTGAAAGTCATGTACACAACTAATTCAACATATCCCCGTATAGTTTTTCCATATTACTTATCACGCACAAAATCCGCTCCCAGCTCTTCGACTAATTGTATTGGTCTACCTTTAAAACTAAATATTTATATTTCAAAGTGCTTTTATTATTAATATCTACTTATTATAAATTATTATAGATAGGTATTTTGTCTGCAAAACAGATAAAGTTTCAGATTTACTTTTATTACTTTTTCGGGCCTCTAAGCACCAAGATATCATAATAACAACTCGTATCTTCTTCTTCTTTGAGTGCCTCTCCTATCGGGGATTGGATATCACTAGGGCGATTCTAATTTTATTTACTGCTGTTTTGAACAATTCGTTAGTGGTACAGCCAAACCACTCTCTCAAATTTCTCATCCAGGACATTCTTCTACGGCCTGGTTTGCTTCGTCCTTGGATTTTTTCTTGCATTATATTTTGTAGGAATGTGTACTTTTTTCCCCTCATCACGTGACCCAAGTATTTAAGTTTTCTCTTTTTTATATTCAGTAGAACTTCTGGCTCGTTATTTATTCTGCGTATTATTTCTTCATTTGTAATTTTATCCACCCAACTTATTCTTAGTATACGGCGGTAGCACCAGGGCTGCTTTATCCATTAGGCAATATAGGCAGTTGCCTAGGGCGGCACAATATGAGCGGGCGGCAAAAATACTGTACACAAAATATTTGTATATAAAAATTACTTATGGATCTGGGTTCTGTCATTAAAGAGTATAAAGCACTTTCAAACCCGGGGGGGGGGGCGATGATGAACTAAACTTTGCAGCTAGTGATGAGATGAAAATCCACACATTCTATATTATAATCGACTCTTTGATAAAGAAACCTGAATAGACGTCTGGAATTTTATCGACTTATTTATCAACGTTTTCGTGTTATTAACAGACTTGTCAAAATTAAGCAATGAAGAAATTATTAAAGAAGCTGAAAATCTGATACAAAATAAAGACGATCAAGATACATCATTCATACACGAAACTTAAAGGGTCATTTGGATACCACCATAAAATCACTAATTGACATATCTTAATATTTAAAGAAGAGTTAGTGGAGTCACTGAATGTGGATATGAGTTATTACCTCCGATTTCGTGAGTAGTTAGAGGATATCTCAAGGAACAAAAGTGATATGGTATCAACTTGCGCTTTTACCCTGGGGGTGGATGCCACTCCTTCTCGGGGGTGAAAATTATTTTATTAAAAATATCCCCAAAATTCGATAGAGGGACAAATTATAAGCAAAATTTGTTATATAAGTTATTAAAATAAATAAAATCTTTTTGAGTTATTAAAGATCAAAAATTAATTTTTCGTGAGAAACATGCATGTTTTTATGCAAAAAAAGTTATTATTATCAAAACTGAAGCTAATAAAAAATGAAATAAACTCCTTACTGGAAAAACCTTTTAATGTTAACTAAAAGTGAGTTATAGGTAATTGAATTTGTATATTTTTTCGGCGAGTACCCAAATCTAAGTATTCAAGCTTAAATAACGGGAAAATTATGCATTTTATAACATAACCTTATTAAACATTTGTCGTCAAAGTACTGAGAAATATCTATCAATTAGCCCCAGAACCAGTTGACAGCATTAAAATTTATGCACCAACTATTTTTCAGAGTTTATCTTTTAAAAAATTTTTCAAAAAAGTTAATGTTTTTTTTAATAACTCCGTTAATTTTTACGATATCAGGTTTGCCTAAAAACCATTTGAAAGTTAATTTTATTGGCTATTAAACCACGTTGAATTTAATGTTTTAAACACCTGGCTTTTTTTAAAATAAAACATTAAATGTCCCGGCTTTAAATTTTAAAAATTCTGATTTTTTAAATTATATCTTTTTTTTTCTTCCAAAATATGCATTCTAAACCGGTCAAAATTGTTGAAATCATTACTTATGCTAATATAAAGAAATTCTTCTAAGGGTTACTATAAATTTTAATTTTTGTGGAAATGGCGTATGTTTTATTTTTCACTTGTTCCTAAAAAGTTCTAAAGGGTTCTCTTATTTTCATCACAACTTGTTAAATTTTGACGCTATTAACTTCTACTAGAGCTCATTTGATAGGTACTTCGAAGTACTTTGACAAGTGCTTAGCAGGTATATTTTATAAAATGCATCGTTTTCCCGTTATTTAAGCTTGTATACTTAGATTTGAGTACTCATCGAAAAAAATATACATTCAATTACCCATAACCCACTTTGAATTAACATTAGTTTAGTTTTTTAAGTAAGAAGTGTATTCAGCTTGTTATTATCTTCAATTTTGGTAATAATAACTTTTTTGTAAAAGCTTATAGTCTTTGAGGTATACGTGAAAAACAGCTTTAAAACATGCATTTTTTTACGAAAAAATAAAATCTACGTTCTTTAATAACTCAAAAAGTATTGATTTATATTAATAACATTATATAACAAATTTGGTACAATTTACGGTATTATTTAAAAAAAATTAACTTTCACCCCCGAGAAGAGGTAGCATCCACCACCACGGTAAAACCCGCAAGTTTTTATCATATCACCTTGTTCCTTGAGGTATCCTCTTGACAATTTTCATGAAAATCGATGGAGGTTCAACGAAATCGGAGGTGAAAACCTTCAGTGACTGCACTAAGTGGATTGAAAGATATTTTCCCTAATTTTGACATTGCTTTGCACATGTATTTGTGCATCCCAGTTGCCAACGTGTCCGCTGAAAGGTCATTTTCGAAAATGTCAATAATTAAAAATAATTTCCCATCAAGTATGACGAAGAACGTGTTAAGAATTTGTTGATTTTGTCAAGAAAAAAAGTTTTTTTTGAAAAAAAGTCTCTGATATAATCGAATTGGAATGACAATTTTTTCTGTTATAGGTATATAAACATCGTAGTTTAAATCCATTTTTAGTGTAGATATTCTTATTTAAATAAAAATTTTTGCAATTTTTTTTTCTCAAAAATGGTACATGTTTGAATGGCGGCTACAAGAAAATTGCCTAGGGCGTCAATTGACCTAAACGCGGCCCTGGGTAGCACCACATCTTAAAGCTTTCAAGATTATTAATATTCCTCTGTTTAAGAGTCCATGACTCAACACCGTAGAGCAAAGTACTGAATACATAGCATTTTGACATTCTAGTTCGTAGATAAATACTAATATCACGATTACAAAATAATTTTTTCATTTTTCAACAACTCGTATAATATTTAATAAATAATTAAATAAAAATGGCGTCTTCCCCTGTCTACATGCCTGATCCCTCTTGATATTGTCACGGTTGTACGTTGTCCGTTACGACCGTTAATCATCTCGTTTGGAATATTTCGGTTGTATTTAGTGTTTATGTGTTTGTAAAGGTTTTATAATGTCAGCGAGAAATTATTTATGAGGATACTCACTATATCTCCGAGTCTTATTGAAAGCTTTCACAAGTCCGCAGAGCGAAAGTATGCATACCTACATTTTTTATTCGAAATTTATTTTATGAAAAAAATATGAACCAATCTCTTTTAAAATCATCTTAATACCTACCTTATTTTAGTTAGGTACTGCGATTCGTGATTTGTTTTTATCAACTATACCAACACAACGAAAAAACCAACTCAACTAAAAAAAAAACGTAGCCAGAGACAGAGAAATATATCTGTTATAGTCAAAGCACGAATTTCAGGCACTCCTAGGTTTGACTAGGTAATCCTCAGGTCTGTCTGACGGTCTTAGTAAAAGCCCGAAATAAATTACAGTTTCGGCTTTTAACTAGTCAAACCTAGGAGAGACTAAGTTGGTCAGGCAAAGTCGAAATTTAATTTTATGAAATCGGGGTTTGACTAGTCAAACCCCGATCAGCTATTAAAATGTGTTAATTTGTTATATAAGGTTTAATAAAACGTTATTTTTTAATTTTAATGTTTATTATTTTTATATTGTCGTAATTAAAATAAAAAAAAATTGTCAGATGACGCTAGTCACCTAATATTTTCACTTCAGTTGCAATGGGTGGGAGAACCTCTCAGTGCGGATCAATTGGGATATGGAGAACAAGCCTACGTTCTTTCCGATGAGGCTCCAATAAGAGCCGAAAATCGCGATTCAAGGGACTGGACTGCGCTCCGTATTCTAATTGAAAACTAGGATTGTTTTGCCTTCGCATTGCGGCTGAATTAAAAATAAAATTTTTATTTTATAAAAAAAATTGTGTTTATTCTCACATGTTGAGGCATTATGGCATTTAGAGTTGCACAATATGTTAGACCTTTTACACTTACGTAATTTGAAAGAGCATTTCTTATTGCAGTAGCATTTTATAAATCCTTGTCCTCCAAATTTAGAATCTTTTGTACTAATTTCTCTTAGAGACAGAGACAGCTGGAACATCTTCGAAATTAGGAAATTTCTTTTTGCATTCTCTTATTTGATTTCTTGAAAAAAGTGTGTTTATTGTTCCCTATTTCGTACCAAGTTTTTATCTTGTATGCTACTCAAAATATTTCGAGCATCCTCTTTGGCTCTAGCAAAGTTGGGGATAGGTATTGTTACAGTTTTTCCGATCGAAATTGGAATAATTTTTTTTTTCACTTAATTGTTTCATAGCATTAGCCTGGGCATGAAGACCTTCAATCGCATTTCCTTTATTAATTGTAATCTTTTCTGTCTGTGCACAACGCATGCTCGAAAGCGTGCCAAGGAGATTCTCGAAATATTTTGGGTATCATACAAGATACAACAATAATTGACGGTTTATATAGAGCTGGTACGAAATACGGAACAATAAACACACTTTTTTTTTTAAATCAAATAAGAGAATGCAAAGAGAATTTTCCTAATTTCGAAGATGTTCCAGACGTTTAACTGTCTCTAAGAGAGATTAGTACAAAAGATTCTAAATTTTCAGAACAAGGATTTATAAAATACCACTGCAATAAGAAGTGCTCTTCAAAACTATGTAAGTGTAAAAGGTCTAACGTATTGTGCAACTCTAAATGCCATAATGCCTCGACGTGCGAGAATAAACACTATGTTTTTTATTTTAATTACAATATAAAAATAATAAACATTATAATTAAAAAAATGACGTTCTATTAAACCTAATCTAACAAATTACGACATTTTAATAGCTGATCGGGGTTTGACTAGTCAAACGCCGATTTCATAAAATTAAATTTCGACCTTTACCTGACCAACGTAGTCTCTCCTAGGTTTGACTAGTCAAAGGCCGAAACTGTAATTTATTTCGGGCTTTGACTAAGACCGTCAGTCAGACCTGAGGATTGCCTAGTCAAACCTAGGAGTGCCAGAAATTCGGGCTTTGACTATAATATATCTACTATTCGTCGATCTAACTAAGGCATATAATATACCGTAGCTCTGTGTACCGTACCAAATCTGCGATAAAAATAGGGGTTCCTATTTAAGATTTTAAAGTAACTCCCTACCCCACCTCCGTAGTGGTCGTGTTTGGTGTAATTGGATAGATTTTTGAAAAATATTGAATATGTATTTTTCAGTTTTTCGATCGGATGTTTATTTCGCGAAATATCGGGGGTTCCTACTTAAAATTTTAAAATTACCCCCCACCCACTCCGTGGGGGGCGTGTTTGGTATTATTCGATAGATTTCAGAAAAATATTGAACACGTATTTTTCAGTTTTCGATCTGATATTCATTTCGCGAAATATTCTTTTTTTTTGTGAAACTTCGTGACTCGCCCATTTCCCCGCTCAAATCGTCAGATTTTTTAAATATACACTATTTACTTAACAGTTTTTCTAAGGATAGATTTTTTTACGGACTGCTCCCAAAAACCGTCCCTATATTAAGAGTCCATATATGGTAGGGGTACATTTACAGAGTACAAGGTTTTTCCTCATGTGATTTTTGCAGTTACTCTAGCGCGTTAGATTATCACATGAGGAGAAACCTTGTACCCTATAAATGTACCTCTACACTCAGCGAAAAAGGTACGTAATATCAATAAAAATGTTAATTCAGACAACAAACGCAATACTTAAAATTTGTCCAATTCTTAGTTTTATTGGGACAACAAAACAATGTTCATCAATTCATTATTTTCGTTCGTTGAGCCAATGTATTACGTTTATTGAATGGATGAACATTCATTATGTATACCATAATATCATTTTATTGGTATTACGAACTCTGTTCACTGAGTCAACGAACACTATTTATTGATATTACGAACTCTGTTCACTGAGTCAACGAACACTATTTATTGAAACAACAACGTCGTTAATTGACCGACGAAGACTATTCGTTGTGCCAATAACAGTGTTATTTCTCCTAACGTATTTCGTTTACTTCTACAATTATTTCCGTTTATTGTTACAATAAATTCCGTTCATTCCTACTATGAACGTATTTTATATTAATAATTACTGAATGCAATAGCCCAATGTATGATATTAATTGATTAATAATAATTTTTTAAATCCCCCTTTTTTGTCCTTAACCTAAAGGACTTTACACTGTGTGATTTTTCATATGATTTCACTTATACAGTGTACTGGAATAAGTGTTACACTCCCCCACCCCCTTATTAACTTATTTATTTTTAGCACATAAGCAAAACGCTCGGACAGGTCCATTTTTAAAATAATCAAAGTATATTATAACATCAATGTTTCGAACTTTACACGATCCCTCTTCAGGTGACAGTAACTTTGATTTTTTTTAATGGGAAAGTACGTCATGTGACAGCTTATTTAAAAGCGTTTGAAATAGTGATTCCAAAAATGTATAACACTTTAATCCTTTTTGAGAGCGCAGGTGCAAAATTTCGATCGAATTCTTTTTAAGCGCATTCATTTTTTTTTGGAATTCTGAGAAAACTAATAAGTATTTTTGAAAAATTTAAACGCAGAATAAAATATTACATTATTACCGAGGGCAGAAAGTCCCTTAGAATAAACAAAATGTTTCTGTTGAATGGTATGCCTATTTAAAATTAAAAATCATACTAAATTTTCTCTTTTTCACCCCTGTGACTTATTAAAATAATCATTTTAGAGGTTCTCAGGGACTTCAGACCCTCGATAATACTGTAATATTTTATTTTGCATTTAAATTTTCAAAAATAATAATTAGTTTTCTCAGGATTCGAAAAAAATTAATACATTTAAAAAGAATTCGACCGAAATTTCACGATAATAGACACACAAAAACTTCCTTCTACTACGGACTACACTTGAAAACGAAATGCAATTATTATTCGGCACTTCGGTAACACAGAGAAGCTAGGGGTATCACGATAAGGAAAAGCCGTTAACTTTCAAATGGTCAAGCAAAACATTTATTGTCTCAACAACCACGATTATTGTCACAATGAACGCATTGATTGTGGGAATTAAATGCAGTAGTAGATTGATTAATGCATTCGTTGTCACAACAATCAATTTACATCTATTCAATAATCATATATTACTCTATATTAACAACATTTGTACATTGTTTTAATGAAATCTGTACGTTGTCACGATAAACCAAGGTAATTGCTTGTCATCTACGAAATCAAGAACGTGAGTTGCTGCCAGAATTAACAGTATTTATTAAATATACGAAACTAAGTTATTGGCTAAATAAATTGAGTGTTATTGATTAATGTACTCTAGTTATTCTCACAATTATTATTCAATCATTGTGACAATAACCAAATACATTCGTCAATGTCTAAAAGTTCGTTGAAACAACAAATTAAATTGTTGTGACAACGAAATACTATTCAGTAATCACTGTTAATCAATATTACGAACTAAATTTTTTTGAGTGTACCATATATATTGGCTCTTAATACAGGGGAGTTCGTTAAGGGGACCAGAAAAAAATATATCCTTAGAAAAACTCGAAATCGTCAGGTTAAGATAAGGTAAATTAAGTAGGTACATGCAAAACAGTGTATATTTAAAAAATCTGACGATTTGAGCGGGGTGTAAGCAAATGGGTCGAGTCTCAAAGTTTCACAAAAAAAGCGAATATTTAGCGAAATTAACGTCAGATCGAAAAACTAAAAAATACCTGTTCAATATTTTTCAAAAATTTATTGAATGATACCAAACACGACCCCCACGGAGAGAAGTCGGGGGGTTACTTTAAAATATTAAATAGGAGCCCCCATTTTTTTATTGCAGAGTTGGATTCCTTACGTAAAAATAAGTAACTTGTATTCGAGACATTTTTTCGAATTATGGATAGATGGCGCTATAATCGGAAAAAACGATTGTTAGAAATGGAAAATAAAACAAAATGTAAAGTCCCCCACTTTATGGAAAACCTAACCTACTCTTCACAACCCAATAGGTCCCCATAACGCTTGAGTAAGTGCAAATTTAGCATACTTTACTCCCCTACTATAAGTATTTATAGAGTTTACAGGATACCCTCAACTTTTATTATTATAGATCAAAAGCAGTGACTATTAAAGCTAAAAATTTATTAAACGCTTTTCTTTACTTCAATAGTTTGCCTCAAATCTTTAGACGTTTATTTGACTGACTTTTCTTCAATGCAAATGGATGAAAATTTGCAGACATATGCATCCACGAATAGTCAATAAAAAATTTTTATGTTTATTAATTGTTTAAATAAAAAAAACGATTTTAATGGAAAATGCTTAAATTCTCTTGTTTTTTACAATATAGAATGTTGAAACTTTTACTGATTGTAGCTATAAACTATACATAACTTCACTTTTTACGTTAACTATTTACGTTATGCTTCATAAATACACAATATAGTTTAAAATTTTGAACGCTCATGTATTTGTTTATATATCAATCGGCGTTTATTCGTGTCAAATTTCAATACGATACGAAACAAAACTTCAACCAAAACTCGAATTAAAAAAATTCGTATTTTTATCGTAGTCTTAGAAAAACCACCGGTAGAGACGTTTTGTGCTACAATTAACATTAGAATTCGTTTTGTCGTATTAATTAATTAAACGCTTTTCTTTAGTTCTATGGTTTGGGTCAAATCTTTAGACGTTAATTTGACTGCCTTTTCTTCAATACAAATGACTAAAAATTTGCATTCGCGGGAACAATACACGAATAGTCAATAAAAATTTATTTTTGTTTATTAATTGTTTAAATAAAAAACGATTTTAACGGAAAATGCTTAAATTCTCTTGTTTTTTACAATGAAGAAACTTGAAACTTTTACAGATTGTAGCTAATTATATGAACTATACATAATTTTACTTTCTACGTTAATTGTTTACGTTATGCTTCATAAATAAACAATAAAGTTTCAAATTTTTTGCCGATTCCGACTACTCTTCATGTTTGTACATCATATGTTTTATACATATTTTAATAAATATATTTTAATGTTTGAAAAGTGTAAGAATAAAAAGTACAAAATAAAAAAATATGAAAAAAATATTTTTAAAGAAACGCTTTTCTTTAGTTACAAGTGACTAAAATTAAACATATTATAAAAAAATTAACTAAAAAGCAAAAAATAAAAAAAATTGAAAAAATCTATCACATTCGTTAAAGAAAAGAGTTGTGCGAAAACCGTTTATTCGATGAAGACGCGCCAAGCTTTTATTTGACGAATGTGTTAGAGTTTTCAGTTTTTTTTATTTTTTGCTTTTTAGTTGATTATTTTATAATATGTTTAATTTTAGTCACTCGTAACTAAAGAAAAGCGTGTCTTAAAAATATTTTTTTCATATTTTTTTATTTTTAGTTTAAAAATGTTTTACTTACTAGACATTTTCGGAATATAAACACTGTAGTTTTTTAACACCGTTTCTAAGATTATCTGAGTGTAGTAGATGCGTGAAATTTATTTTTATAATAACGCAATAAAAAACACAATTTTTCATGACAAAAAACTGATTACCCAATCCAATCTTTTAAAGTAGGTACATGTATGAAGATATATATAGTGACATTAACTACCGGTAGTTTATTTTACAGCCGAATAGAAAGAGCAAAAACGTGGTTAATAGGAATGTTGTTTCCGAAAACTAAGTTTTCAAAACTTTATGATATTGATATTAAATTTAAGGACATAATCTATATGTAATTCCGTAAACAATGTCTTGACAAAAATTATACAAAATTTCAACCTTATAATAATTAAACAAAAATTAATGATGAGAAAAATTAGAGGAACTATGTAATACATGACTAACTACCACAGACTCTACTAGGTACCCACATAACAATATAGTACTCATAGTAGATTCATAGAACATACTTTTCAGAAAAAGTATATACTTAGAATATGCGTAATTACCATTGCGAATGTGCAGAACATATACTGAGTACATACTACATTACAGTACTTAAACGTTCTATGTATATACTTAGAATGTACTACCGTACTCCTTTTCAGTATATACCAAGAACATACTTTTTAGAAGATTCTAAGGAGGTGCTATAAACCTTCTATTTATTTACTTAGAATGTACTATCGCACATATTTTTAGTATATGGGAAGAATATTCCAAGGAAGTGCTATATACCTTCTAGTTATATACTTAGAATGTACTATCGCACATATTTTTAGTATATGGGAAGAATATTCCAAGGAAGTGCTATATGCCTTCTATGTATACACTTAGAATGTACTATCGCACATATTTTTAGTATATGGGAAGAATATTCCAAGGATGTGCTATATTTCTCAGAAGTATGTTTTCAACATCACCCAATCTCATTCTAGGTTCTACTAATATATTATATTTACATATTCTAATTGCATATGAGAATGTAGTTATTACATTCTACAATATTACGTAAAAAGTAAGTATAAAATATATAAACTTTAGTTAGTTATATTAGTCCTGTCGCCAGGGGGGGTACAACGGCCTCGTTAATTCAGATGGACTTACTCAAGTTTTTTTTATGTATTTTGACCCGTAGAACACGAATTTTTTGGGTAACAGTTGATCCGGATGTCGATAAGATTGTTATAGACCAAGAACTTGAGGAATCAAATAACAGCGATTTTTGGCAAAACAAAACAATATTTTGTATTTTTTGGGCCATTTTAAGTAAAAAATATTTCTACAAGTTTTTTCGTAGGATGCACAGTTTTCGAGATAAACGCGGTTGAACTTTAAAAAAATCGAAAAATTGCAATTTTTGAACCCGAATAACTTTTGATTAAAAAATAAAATAGCAAGTCTGCTTACCGCATTTGAAAGTTTAAGTCAAATTATATCGGTTTTGATTATTTGCATTGGTAAAAATTTATTTTTTTATTGTTTAACAAAGCTATAAACACGTAGGGTTTCCCGTGCTTTTACATGCGTTTTAACGCATGTAACGTAGAAATAGTCTTGATTGCACTAGTACCTATTCTACCTACTCGTTCGATTTTAAATGAGAAATCATAGAAACATCACTCACGCACTAGTTGTTTGTAGCTTTGTTTAGCAATAACACAATAAATTTTTAGCAATGCAAATAATCAAAACCGACATAATTTGACTTGAACTTTCAAAGGCGCTAAGCAGAATTGCTATTTTATTTTTTAATCAAAAGTTATTCGGGTTTAAAAATTGCAGTTTTTCGATTTTTTGAAAGTTCAACCGCGTTTATCTCGAAAACTGTGCATCCTACTAAAAAACTTGTAGAAATATTTTTTGCTTAAAATGACCCAAAAAATACAAAATATTGTTTTGTTTTGCCAAAAATCGCTGTTATTTGATTCCTCAAGTTCTTGGTCTATAACAATCTTATCGACATCCGGATCAACTGTTACCCAAAAAATTCGTGTTCTACGGGTCAAAATACATAAAAAAAATTTGGGTAAGTCCATCTGAATTAACGAGGCCGTTGTACCCCCCCTGGCGACAGGACTATATAGGTACCTATGTATAATAAATATTATATGGGTAAGTAGACTATATATAGAATATGAGTAATATATTTAGTTATTATGTGCACATCAAAATAAAAATGCTGCTTATATAATTATATAATAGTCAAATATACATAATATGTATGTAAATTACTAAAATTTATAGGTATCTATATACATTATACATACTTTTACTTACTAGGTATTTAGGAAATATTGAAGTACCAATATGAATTTATTATTTTCAAGCTGCTTTTTATGTTCTTAAAAATGTTTTAGTCCTTGTAGCTAGAAATACTTCGTCTTCGCTTCGTCCTAACAGAGTAGACATAAATGCCTAACTGTACTGGAAACTATTTTCATATTTTGCCCTTTTGTTACCTACCCCCTTCCCTTGTGCAGGTATAACATATGCCATGCAAGGGTCAGAATGACAATGAATGGCCGTTTCCGGATTCCCGAATATTATAGGTAAAAATACTTATGGTATAAACTCAAATCAAAATGGTATATTCATTTAAATTGAAAATGAAACGAGAATTTCTCATTTTTCTTCAATAGAATTAAGTTTTAAACTTTTTTACCATACAATTAAAACGGTTTAAAAAAAATGAATTAGATAGTTCAGTAGTACCTACCAAAATACCTAAATTTTATTAATTATTCTTAACGCGAAGTTGATAATCTATAGGCTAACATTATTCTTCTTCCTATAGGTACATACAGTATATTCTTTTTAAGATATTTTAAAAGTATATACAAGTATGTGTTAAGCATATACTTACGCATATACTAAGAATATTCGATTAAGGTATATTCTAAGAATAAACTTTTACGAACATTCCGAGATACTACGTACACGAAAGTGCTCAGTATATTCGGTGCAAGAATATTCTTTGAAGCACATGCAAAGAACATGAAATTTAGAATGTTTTTTATGGTACATGCTATGCTTGTACTACGCATATACTAAAAATGATATACTTCGACGAATGTTGGTAGAATATGCTTAGAACATGATGCGAACATCATTGTTATTTGGGTACTATAAGTACTACTCTCTAACCGAGAAACAGATAGGTAATGAAAATAAAAAATAATAAATCACCTGATCCTGGAGATATGCTTGCGGAACTATTTAAATTTTTACCGGATGTAGTATTGAAAAACTTAACCGTGATTTTTAACAAATGTCTCAATAGGAAAGATATTCCATCAGAACGAAGAATTGCTTACATTAGTTCCGTACACAAGAAAGACAACATAGTTGACTGTAAAGTAAACTGTAAAGTGCAAAGGTCAAACCACAGTGGAGTCAGTATTATACCATCTCCAGCTAGACTGCAGGCAGAGTATTACCAGACAGGATATAAACTTAGTCCAAAGACTGGGAAGAACAGAGTGGTATGAGAACTGAACAATCAGGTGTTGTTAATTTGTTTTTATGAAACAATAATTAGAGAAGTCACAATAATTAGAGAATAAGAGAATAAAGGAAATATCAGTCGTACCAAACGCAAAATGGATACTCAGAATTGTTTCAAATTAACATGCGTCTAAATAAGGAAGTTATTTTCTCCCTTCTTCTCCTTTTTCTTCACGTGCCTCATCCCATGCGGACATCGGCGATCATCATGGCCCGTTTTGCTTTGTCTGCAGCAGTTTTGAAGAGTTTTGTTGTATATTAATATTATACACAGATTATACAACACATTGTCATGACAGAAGCTCGAAACAAATGACAATCGATGAAAAGCCCTATTGTTCAGATTTCGAACTTATTGCAAAATTTTATGGTAGGAATTTACACAAAATTGGCTACAAAATTAAGCGAGTTTTGAAAAACTTGAATTTTATTTCATTTTATGGGGTTTTAGAACAACTAAATCTTTTTATCAATATTGAAATTTTTCGCTAAAATTGAAAATAAAAAAGTATTTCCTCTTGGATATCCCATCCGTGGACACACTGTATATTCTTCCCATCTACTTATTTTCTCTACACTTTCAATTAATATTGTGTTGTTTTTGTCCATTATGTTTCCAATATCTCTTTTTTTGTATATGCCAGTTCTTTTCTTAATTTCTCTGTATATGTTGTCATACTGTTCTATCTCAGCACATTTTTCTGATAGCCACAAATCCTTCGCTTTTTTAATTTTTTGATTGATTGTTTTAGTTACGTTTTTGTGTTGTTCTTCGTTTTTATTTTTATATTTTCTCTTTTCCAATATCACTTTATGACTTTATTTCTTGTTATCCATTATTTGCTTTTAGGGAAAAATCTCCCTCCAGTTCTTGTCGAATAATGTTCCTCGGGATCTTCTCTGACTCCCTCGATTGTTCTGTAGTATTATGTTGTCCTTGTCTTCCTACTTTCTGGAATTCTTGGTTTATTTGTTCTTTGATATGTTGGCAGAGATCAGCTTTCTTCAGTCTTCAGTCAGTCTTCTTCTTAAGTTAATTTTATGTGTTTTGGTGGCTGTTTGTATTTTCTTTAGTTTGAGTTTCATGGGTGCCAAAACAAGGTTGTGGTCACTTACTATATCTACTCCTGGGTAAGATTTAGTCGATATTATGGCGTTGCGAAATCCTTGGTTTATGTTTTCTCCCACCTCTTCAAAATTTATTTTAACTTTGTTCCAAAACATTGGTTTAAAAAAGTAATGAAATGGGAATACAAATTGGGGAAAGTAATATAACCATATTAGTCGCCGACGACAAGGTTTGTCTAGTAGAAAGTTTACTAGTCGAGGTTTATCTAGTAGTAGAAAACGTTGAAGACGCTACATAGTACATATACCTACATACATATATACAAACAGAAAGATACAATCAGTTGGCTCTAGAAATAAATACGGATAAAACGAAAGACTTAAAAGAGAAAATAATATGTTAGAGAATAAAATCGTATATTTTCTTTATTTTTAAAGATATCACAGATATCTGTTTTTAGGTGGATGTGAGAGGTGGCATTCAGATTTTTGCGGATAAAGTTAGGTGATAACTTCGTTAATAATAATTGATGTATGCTCCTTCTCAAATATTCCCGGAACGTTAATAAAAAAAATAAAATATTTAAAAATTTCAAAAAATTTCTTTTTTTTTCTACTTTTTTTGCTTATAACTTTAAAACGATTCATTTTGGAACAAAGTCGGATAGGAATAAAACAAAGACAATTAAATTTTCTATCAGATGGGATTGGATAAAAATGTCTTAATTTATCATCCTTGCTGCAAAATAGCAATACATATAAAATAAGGGGACAAAACAAGCCTGTCATTATTCAATGATTTTTCATCACTTGGGTTACACTTGGAACCTTCCTAATTCGCTTAGAAAATTTTTGTAATTTGCTGAAACCGTCCACTAAATTTCATTAAAATTGACTTACTAGATTTTGCATAATAAGTTTGCAATCTAAACTTCTTTAAAAAAATTTAAATTTTTTAAAATCTTGCACAACAAAACCTAGAACATACAAAGATTTGTAAATTTTTTTGCATATAAAGAAGCACTCCACCTATCTAATGCACTTTACAGAATTGAAATCGGATTATTCAAGCAGCCTCAGCAATGTTTTAAAGCTATAAACAATTTTTTGGCTTATAAACAAATTTGTCCTGTGGCCAGGAGGAGGTGCTACGGGCTCCTTTATTTAGATGGACTTACCCAAGATTTTTATGTATTTTTTGACCCGTAAACACGATTTTTTTGGATAACAGTTGATCCGGATGTCGATAAGATTGTTATAAAAAAGAACTTGAGGAATTACATAACATCGATTTTTCGCAAAATAAAACATTTTTGATGCCTCGTATTTCCTAAAGCTGTTAACCGATTTAAGTGATTTTTTCAAATTTGTTATAGCCTGATTCTTTAACAATATCTTTGTAATAATGTTGTTGCTAAACATGTAAGTGTCATTGTATACCGGGTGTAACAGTGATAGTGTGTTTTTTCCTTAAAGTTTGGAACACCCTGTGTAATATTCTAGCGTACATAAAATATTGAAATTAAAACTCAACTGTAGCCTTAGGCTTTCTTAACATTTTGCTTTTTGATTCATTCGCTTGTGTTGGATAATAAAAAAGTTAGGTACTTTAACAACTAGACATGTTCTTCATCAATACGCGGTGTTGTTTCCAAACCGTCCGAAAAGGTGCCATTTTTTAATGAAAATGGCCAATTTTCAACCACGAATAACTCAAAAAGTATTGGGTTTAAAAAATATATAGAACAGCTTTTGCTTAGAATTAGGTTCTATAGCCACTTCCGAAGTTATTTTAATCGAAAAATTTTCCACACCCGAGAAGGGGTGGGAACCACCCCCAAGATAAAGTGCACATCGGCATAGGGTAGACTTTAATTAGGAGATAAGTAGAGGCTACTCCCAAAATTTTATTAAAATCCATACAGTAGAATAAAATTCGGAGGTAATATCCTATTCTTGCTCCCACCGACTGGCGTATTTTGCGATATTTTGTCGGTTATTAGGGCACTCATCACTGTATAGACCAGTCAAGATCTGTTTTTAGGTGAATGTGAGAGGTGGCATTCAGATTTTTGCGTATAAAGTTAGGTGATAACTTCGTTAATAATAATTGATTTATGCTCCTTCTCAAATATGCCCGGAACATTAATAAAAAAGAATAAAATATTTAAAAATTTCAAAAAATTTCGTTATTTTTTCTAATTTTTTTGCTTATAACTTTAAATCGATTCATTTTGGAACAAAGTCGTATAGGAATAAAACAAAGATAATTAAATTTTCTATCAGATGCGGTTGGTTAAAAATGTCTTAATTTATCACCATTGCTGCAGAATAGCAATAAATATAAAATAAAAGGGCAAAACAAGTCTGTCTTTATTCAATGATTTTCCATCACTTAGGTTACACTTGGAACCTTTCTAATTCGCTTAGAAAAATTTTGTAATGTGGTAAAACCGTACACCAAATTTCAATAAAATTAACTTACTAGATTTTGAATAATAATTTTGCAATCTAAACTTTTTTAAAAAATTAAAATTTTTTAAAATCTTGCACAACAAAATCTAGAACAAACAATGATTTGTAAATTTTTTTTACATATAAAGAAGCACTCCACCTATCTAATGCACTTTACAGAATTGAAATCGGATTGTTTAAGCAGCCTCAGCAATGTTTTAAAGTTATAAACAATTTTTTGGCTTATAAACAAATTTGTCCTGTGGCCAGGAGGGGGTGCTACGGGCTCCTTTGTTTAGATGGTCTTACCCAAGATTTTTATGTATTTTTTGACCCGTAGAACACGATTTTTTTGGATAACAGTTGACCCGGATGTCGATAAGATTGTTATAAACAAAGAACTTGAGGAATTACATAACATCGATTTTTCGCAAAATAAAACATTTTTTCGTATTTCTCTGGTAATTCTAAGCAAAAAACAAGTTTTTTCGTAGTATGCATAGTTTTCGAGATAGCCACCTCTCACATCCAAAAATAAACGTTTTTTCACAGATCCTTACTGGTCTAAGAGATTAAAAAAACAAAATGTTCACAAAACATGAGACTCCAACAAGATATCGATTATCGATGTATATATACATACTCTTGTTCCTTGTTCTCCCCACAGGTGTCTAAAACGTAACATAAAAAAAGAGTTCCTTTTTTGCTCTCGGTTTAAGTCCAAAAGAGAAATTTAAATAAACTTTTGCCCAATATTGTTAATACCAAAGAAAAAAATTTTATATAATAAAAAAATCAGTGGAATTTTGAATAATTTTGTTATGTCAAGTTATTAGCTACTTTTTATCAGCTACTTTGGACGCCAGAATTTTGCTCATAGGTTCTATCCTGGCTAAAACTAACAGTATAGATTTTAGGAAAAATATTAATTTATTGACAGTATCCACAACAGTTCCGAAAACCACTAAGTTCATACACATATTGGTAAAATTATTTAAATATGTAGTTGAAGTGCACTTAACACAATACTGCTACCTGATTGTTCAAGTACCTTGATTAATACAAACAAGATAAAGTTATTGCAAAGTAAACATACAGTATCCCAATTATTTTCACAATATATTTGTATTTGTTATATTCTTCATATTAATTTTTTCATTGACTTGTTTTTTACGATAAATCGCATATCTCTCTAGTAACATATGACTGAGTGACGCTTTGGTATGGTAATACTGTTTAATAAAGATCTATTTATTATCGAATATAATAACCGAACATTGATTCTGTATATTTTAATTGTCATGTATTAAAATAGATTTAAATTTAGATGCAGATCAAATATTAATAAAAGCCTGTGCCGCCATTAATAAGAACAAAAAATACACTTTTTCCAAATAATAGTTATTTAAGTACCAAGTCAGTAAAGTTACTCTTTATCGGACGAGTCTGATATTATGAGCAGAGCGAGCCTTGCGAGCGAGGCGAATAACAGACGAGTTCGATAAAGAGTCTTTACTGACGTGGTGCATACAAAATTTTATCACCAATCATAAAAACCATTAACCCTTATTTAATACTTACTTAATTACATCCTAATGAAAAAAGAGTGTGTGTACTTGTTATGCACGTAAGACGTTTATACTTCTATTATTATAATTTCAACGAAATAAATATATTTCAAACAGTTTAGTCGTAGTTTTATTTAATTATTAAACCAATTTTAACACTTAAATAAAATACAAAAAAATTAAAAATGTATCCCGTTAATAGTTACGTTATTGTTTATGAAGTGTAGCCTTCCGTAGCGCAGTTGCTTTTCTCTTGATAGTCCAGGAACCGAAGCTTTTCACCTCGCAATTTTTACAGAATGAATCGATTTGCTTGAAAATTTGAGAATAAGTAGTGGCTAGTCCAAGGATCAAAATCTATATGATGCCGAAAGGCGCTTTTACCATGGGGGTGGTTGCCACCCCATCTCGGGGTGGAAATTTTTTATTATATTTTGACTGCAAATGTTGATAAAAACATTAATTCTAAACAAAAAACGTTCTATACATTTTTTTGATAAAATTAATAGTTTTCGATTTATTCGCTATCGAAAGTGTTAGTTTTATATCTAAAAAATCAATGTTTTTTGATGGTATACTCATTTACGATTAACTCAATTTTTGTCGTAGAAAAATTTTTTTCAAACCCTGTTCTTAAGAATTAAATGATCTACAATTTCATATTTAGACATTTTTTCGTATCTCTGATGCTAATCTTTCTATTCTGAAGAGAAGGGCATTTTTTACCAAATTACAAAAATTCGATATTCGCTTTAAACTCCAGTTTTTTTAAAACTAATCATTCTAAGCCAGTTAAACTTCTAGAATCTATTAATAATACATAGATAAAGAAGAATGAATAGGGCTAATGACTAAAAACACAGCTAACTTACATTATTATGCTTTCAATTGGATTTCTTCTTTTTTTTTATAAAAAAAAATATTGTTTTTTTAACCGTAACTTTTTTATTTTTTATCTTAGAAAGTTTGGTAAAAAATAGTTGTGTAGATTTTTACATGGTCTAAAAGGCTATTAATATTAAATCTTTTTAAAATTCTCAGTCACAAGAAGAGGTGACATTGAAAGGGTTGGTAAAGGTGGTTTTTGCATGTGATTACAAGTTTTAATTGTCAATAGCTCACTCAATTTTTGCCGTAGCAAAAATTTTGGCAGACCAATTTCTTGTGAATTAAATAGGCTATAATTTCATTTTATAATACTTTTTCGTATCTCTGATGCTAATCTTTCTATTCTGAATAAAAAGGCATTTTTTACCAAACTACAAAAACTCGTTATTCGCTTTTAACTCCATTTTTTTTAAAACTAATCATTCTAAGCCGATCAAACTTCTAGAACCTGTTAATAATACATAAATAAAGAGGACCAAATCAAGTCAATGTCTAATTTTAATTGGAGTGGTGATTAGGGGGTTGTTTCCGATTACTTTTTACTAAAAAAAAAATAGGGACTGACATGATTTTCATTATACTTAAGTCACTAAAGTTTTGAGCTAGAGACTTTTTTATTTCTGGAGATAGGTATTTTTAAATGCTTTAAATTAGTTTGACCAAGTTATCCTCAAAAAATGCATAGTTTTCCCGTGTTTTGACCTTGAAACTACAATATTTAGCGTCTGACGAAGAAAAGCTAACATATAATAAAGTATAGCTCGATTACTATTGGTCTTAAAGAAAATTAAAAAAACGGTTTTGTTTATTTTTTTCAAAAGGCACATTTTTGTTAAGTAAAGTTGTTTTGATAAAACGAAAACTTTTTGAGTTATTAGCAGAAAACTGATTAAAAACATTGATTCTTTCGTATATAATATCACAAGAGAGAACATTTTGCCGGCAATATTTTCGACTCTTATGAAAGTTTGTTGCCTGGCAATTTTCGCGAATTAAATTTTGACTTAAATCACGAGACGTCAGTCGAGTGATTTTGTCAAAATTTCATAAGCGAAAATTACCAAGAGGCAACGAACTTGAATGAAACCAGGTGAAAATATTGCCGGTAAATAATTTTCTCTCGAATGATATTCGACAAGACTATTTCACGAGACAATTAATGCACCATATCAATGAAATATAATCTTTATTTATTTGTTATGACCAGACACTTTCGTGACGGATCTGTCATAATTTTGTCGCTGAGAAATCATGTCGCTAAGGAGTTTTGTCAGTAGGAAATTATCCGTTGCTATGAAGTTTTATCAGTTAAAAACAGTCTAATGAAATAGTCAATATAAAACTAACACTTTCGATAGCGAATAAATCGAAAACTATTCATTTCATCAAAAAAATGTATAGAACGATTTTTACTTATAATAAATGTTTTTACTAACTTTTGCGGTCAAAATATATTAAAACATTTCCACCCCCGAGATGGGGTGGCAACTACCCCCACGGTAAAAGCGCCTTTTTGCATCATATAGATTTTAATGCTTGGACTATCCAATACTTATTCTCAAATTTTCAAGCAAATCGATCCATTCTGTAAAAATTGCGAGATTTTGTCCTATTTTAAGCTTCATTACTTGGACTATGATGAATATGTAGTAGAAACTGTAAATAATAGTTATTTATGACATAAGTGTTAAAAGTACACGTTTAAGGCACGCATGTGAAAATTTGCAGAATGAGCGAAAGCGAGTTCTGCAATTCACATGAGTGCCTTAAAAATGTACTTTTTAACACGCATATTATACAATATTTTTTCTACAAACGTAATTACAGGACAATATCTACAAAAAATTTACTTGAACTTGACTGGCTTTCCAATTTTATATTTTTTTGACATTACATCAAAATTGCCTATACGGTCAATACGAACTGCATTGCCTTAAAAATGTTTTAAAGCACTAGTGCCTTAACGTAGCATTTTTAACGCTCGTATGGAGTGCTAAAAATTGCATTTTTAACACGGTTGTAGAAAAACATATTTATATTTGCTAACAAATTCTCATTAATATCTGTCACCGTCCTATAAAAATATAATCGAATTAACAAAAACAGCATTTCATAATATATTTGCATTAATAGAAAACTTAAAAGATTTAAGAATTTTATTAATTTTAGACGAAATAAAAATTTCGTATGACAGTGAATGCACAGTATAGGAGGAATTCTTCCTATACTGTGGTAAATGACGATCACTGAATGCTTTTGCATGATGGCCGATTTCGATGTTTAATCGATAGTTGTTCAAGTAATCAATATTGAATAAGTACCTAATTACCGTGCCTAATTACTAAATCTGTAAAGTTTCGATTTGTGTATTATGAATATAATTGCAATATACTACATAATTTCACTTTCTGACATAAATTGAATTAATAATAACGTAAATTTTGTACAATATTTTTAATAATTAAAGTAAATAAATTTTAAGTTCACTCAAATAAATAATCGATTACTGCCATCGGCCGCTTACATTCAATCTCAGTTAATTTGATTAATCGCGCCAGGTAAAGTAAAATTCTCCTTTCAGTACAATAAAGTGTTACTTTATTGCCGCAAATGGCGTCAAATGAGTACAATAATGAATGACTTTAGTGACAGTTGGCCATAAAATGTTTTATCCCATGACTAGATTTTGTGTCACATTGGAATTTCCAAAAAATCGATTATCTATAACAAGAAATCGAACTTGACTGACTTGGCAACATTTATCGCGCCTATGAGTATAATAATGATTGTTTTTGATAGTACATATAATGTCATTGTCACTGTCGTATACTGCCGACGCGCGACGCACTGTTGCCGCACTGTTGAAAGTTCGCAGAGAGTACGTAAAACAAAAATATTGATGACACGCTACTGTTGGCTTTTAAGATCTTATTAAAATTTTATAAAATGGTAGAAAAGTATATTTTATTAAGTAAAAACTTCCTGCAAATAGCAATGACTAGAACTACTTTTACGAAAGTAGTGACTGTAGTCATTTCTTTGCAATAATCATCTCAGTTTAGAACTAAGACAAAGAATGGTCAAGTGCTATGTTTGGTCCGTACTTTTGTATAGTGCAGAAGTGTGAACGCTAAAAGTATCGATTGTGAACAGAATTGAAGCATTGGAAATGTGGATTCATAGACGGATGCTGAAGATACCCTGGACAGCAAGAAAAACTAATGAAGAAGTAATAAGGAAGGTCAACAAAGATAGAGAACTGCTAAAGACTGTTAAACATCGAAAAATGTCTTATCTGTGACATATAGTGAGGGGAAGTCGATATAAAATATTACAATTGATCCTTAAAGGCAAAATAGAGGGCCGTAGAGATGTAGGAAGAAAACAAGTTTCTTGGTTAAAAAACATTCGTGAATAGACTCAGATATCAAATGCAGGACAACTATTCCATATTGCAGAAGATCGAGAAGCATTCGCAATGGTGATCGCCAACGTCGGATAATTCTGATATGGCACGTGAAGAAGAAGAAGAAAAACTTCCTTCTTCGTCAAAAAGATAGAAGGAACACACTGGAAACAGAAAGCAAAAAACAGAAGCGGATGGAGGAAATTGGGGGAAGCCTATGTTCAAAATTGGAGGAATTAAAGGGTAAAAGAAGCAGAAGAAATAATCTTCTTCGTCACATATAATATGGGAGTCAATATAGGTCGAAAACTTACATTGTTTCAGAAAAAATCAAACAAGCTTATATTTTTCTAAAACCTTTTTTGTTATTTTATATATTTAGTCCAAGTAATGAAGCTTAAAATAGGACAAAACCTCGCAATTTTTACAGAATGGATCGATTTGCTTGAAAATTTGGGAATAAGTAGTGGATTGTCCAAGGATCAAGCTTAAGCTCCTAGAACGACTTATCTACAATATAATTAGCCCAAAGCTGCTTGAAACAATACCGGTTGATCAGGCAGGTTTCCGACCCAAAAGAAGCTGCGCAGATCAGGTTCTTTCACTTACCACATATATTAAGGCAGGGTTCCAGCGAAAACTTAAAGCTGCAGCCGCATTCATAGACCTAACAGCGGCCTACGATACATTCAGTTCGAAAACACCACACTCGCCTACAATAATAAAATACCAAAGTATCTTGGGAAGACTCTTGACAGAAGGCTATCATTCAAGGAACAACTGACAAAAACAGCGGAAAATCTTAAATCCAGAAACAACATCATCCAGAAGCTGTGCGGCACAACATGGGGAGCATCGGCTTCCACCTTGCGATTATCTACCCTGGGCCTTGTCCTCTCAAATGCGGAATACTGCTCTTCAGCCTGGCTTAACAGCCCACATATACAAAAAGTAGATGCCCAATTGAATAATACAATGAGAATGATTGCTGGAGTTATCAATCCACCACTACGCAATGGTTCCCAGTACTGAGCCACATTCCACCACCCAAACTACGACACATACACGCACTCACTAGTGAGTACAGAAAGATAGTAGATAACGAGAGCCTGCCAATCCATCAAGATATATAGGCCAGGGTAATAAGACAAAAATATACTCTGTTCGTGACACTTCAGCAGCCAGGGTACTGAAGCGTTTATTCGACAGTTTATAGGAACAAATTATAACTATTTCCTGCGTAGGATCTGGCGGCCATTTTTATGTATAAACAATTAACTGTCAAAAAAGCCTTACACCTAAAAGGTAGAAAGGCTTAGGACTAAGTGAGTAAGTAAGTAACTGTCAAAAAATGGCATTTTCCCCTTTTTTTTTTCAAATCAATGGAAAGCAGTGAAACTTATGATTTTTTTAGTACAAATATCTTCGAGATTGTGGTAAAAGCTTTAAAATGACGTATTACAAAGTTTGATATACCCATTTATGGTTAATATACACTCTGGGCCAAAATTAACCGGCCACCTTAAAAATGGGTCATTTTTGATGCCTTATATCTCCTAAACCTGTTGTCTGATTTAAGTGATTTTTTTAATATGTTATAGCCTTTACTTATTCCTTGACAATATCGTTATAATAATATTATTCCTAAAAAGGTAAATTTTCATTCTATACCGGGTGTACGAGTCAAACTGTGTTTTTTAAAGTTTGCATCACCTGTGGAATATTCTAGAGTTTATAAAATATTGAAATGAAAACCTAACTATAGCCTCATGTTTTCTCAACATTCCGATTTTTGAATCATTTGCTTATGTTATAAAAAAAAATTAGGTGTTTTAACAAGTAGGCATAATTTTTATCAATACAGGGTGTTTTTTAAAATTTTTTGCAAAGTTTAAGGGGTAATTCTGCATGAAATAATAATGACAGTTTGCTTTATAAACTTATGTCCGAAAACGCTTCGTTTCCGAGATAGGGGGTGTTGAAATTTCTCTGACAAACTCAGGATTTATTTATTGATTTAAAACCGGTTGAGATATGCAAATGCAATTTGATGGGTTTTATGACGTAGTTATTGCATATTTTTAGACATGCAATTAAGAATTAATTAAATGCTTAATTTTATCCCAAAAATTGTGCAATAAATACGTCTTAAAACCCACCAAATTGCATTTGCATATCTCAACCGGTTTTGAAGCAATAAATAAATCGTCAGTTTGTAAGAAAAAAATCAACATCCCGTATCTCGGAAACGAAGCATTTGCGGACATAAGTTTATAAAGCAAACTGTCATTATTTTTTCATGCAGAATTATCCCTTCAACTTTGCCAAATTTTTTTAAAAACACGCTGTATTGATAAAAAACATGTGTAGATATTAAAGCACCTAACTTTTTTATTATCCAACATAAGCGAATAAATCAAAAAACAAAATGTTGAAAAAGTATGAGGCTATATTTAGGTTTTAATTTCAATATTTTATAAATGCTAGAATATTCCACAGGGTGATGCAAATTTTAAAGAAAAAACACAGTTTGATTCATACAGCCGGTATGCAATTAAAATTTAGCTGTTTAGCAACTATATTATTATAACGATATTGTCAAGGAATAATTTTATAACATATTAAAAATATCACTTAAATCGGACAATAGGTTTAAGAGATATAAGACATCAAAAATGACCCATTTTTAAGGTGGACGGTTAATCCGTTTTTCCGAAAATAATTTTTTTTGTAATTCAGAACTTTTTTCGCAATTATATTAACAATAAATGAGTATATCAAACTTTGTAATACGTCATTTTAAAGCTTTTTCCATAATATCGAAGATATTTGTATTAAAAAAACCATAAGTTTCCCTGTTTTCCATTGATTTGAAAAAAAAAAGTGAAAATGCCATTTTTTGACACTTAGTTGTTTATAAAAAAAACTGGCCGTCAGATCCTACGCAGGAAATAGTTACAATTTGGTCTTATAGGTATTACCTGTCGAAAAAACGCTTCAGTAGCCTGGCTGTTTAAGTGTCATGAAAAAAACCTTATTACCCTGGATTAATAGATGCTGCCAACGGTAACCGTTAGTGTTGCCAGGTCCGATTTGTTTTTAATCGGTACATATGCAAAAACAAATCGGGATTTAGGGTTGTAGATCGGGACAAATAAACAACAATAGCCCAGGACCGTTCTGGAGTGTAATTTTCATAGTCAACTCCGAATTGTATGAAAATCTAGTTTTAGGTTCTATTTACTGTCTACTTCAAAGTTGAACTTGTACCATTGGCTGCTTTTACTTGAGGGGTGACAGTTACAGTTAACCCGTCTCGGGGGTAAAAAACCGCGCGTTTAAAGTAAGTCCCAAAATGGATCAACTGACTAACTATAAAAACCAAGTCGATACTTTTCAAGTAATTTTATCGAAAAAAATATTCTTAGCAAAAACGTAGCTTTTAAAAAAGCAAAAAAAATTATTTTCAGAAAGTTTATAAAACCAGTAAAAGCAAAGTTGTAGCTCATCAAAAATACGTTCTTATTCGTCAAATTCCAAATCGAATTTTTCAATTTGAAATAACCAAAAAATTAAGCAATTTTCGGGCAAAACCTATTAAAATTGTTTAAATTTTGTTTTATATAAAAGTCTCTAGCATTAAAACTAAGCGAGTTGCGCTCAAAATAAAGATGGCTTCTTTTTTTTGGTAAAAAAAATCGTGAAAATCTCCCCCTATTGTGTATTGTTTATACGATCTGTAAGATTTACCGGTTGGGAGTACTTAGTTTTGAAAAAAATTGGTTTTATAGTAAAAAGAATTTTCCTAAAATATTGGAAAATGCCCTTTTTTCAAAATAACTTACAAGGTATTAGGGATACTAAAAATCTCAATGAGTAAAAAGAAGGTAGGTTTTGCTTTTATAAATATGATAGATTCATTTTGTTTTTCTGTAAGTCAAAAATTGGTTAAAATATGGCTGTTCATATTTTGCATACACTCGTGATTAATGACTCGTTCAGGCCCTTTCAATCATGTAAAAAATACATAAGTAAAAAAAAAGGAGTCAACTTGATCTTGAGCATAACTCACTTAGTTTTGATGCTAGAAATTTTTTAAACATAAAATAAAGCTTTACTAAAAAAGTTTTAATTGGTTTTTCCCGAAAAGTGCTTAATTTCTTGGTTATTTAACATTGAAATATTTGATTTGGAATTTGACGAATAAGAACGTATTTTTCATGAGCTACAACTTTGCTTTCCATATTTTCCTTTGTTTTCTATAATATGCTCCATTGTCAAAATAACTGTCAAAGTTGATGTTGATATTTTGATCTGCTCCTGTAAAAGATAAAAGTTTTGGTGTTTTTTGGAAGATAAAGTAGTGGTTAATAATTAATTTAGTGTTTATAAACAAAAACATTTCAGTATATAGTGGTTTAAAACTTATTTCCCCCTAAATGGGGGATAAAAGTGAGTCAGGGACGTCTCTTGTGACGCGAGTGACTGCGGATAATGGTGATATTATTAGTAAAATGGAATTGAATATGCAAGATGATGGACAAAATGCGAGACCGAAGATTAAACAATTCAATTTGCTTTCAGATAAGTATAATCTTGATAATATTTGGGTTTACATTGAAAGGATTGGTGATGATCTTAATTTGGGAAAATTACATGCAATGACGATTGGGCACCTTATTTTTAAAAAATTAAAGTTAACGAATGTTCGAGAAATTAAAAGTATAGGTAGGAACCGTGTAAAAGTTTTGCTTACTTCTCGGTTAGAGGCAAATAACCTCGTCAATAACAGCTCACTTAAAGAACAAAATTTGAAAGCATATATTCCTAGTCAATTACTAGAAATAAAAGGTGTGGTGAAAGACGTTGACACTAGATATGATGTGAAATATCTCATGGATAACATCGAAACTCCTTCTAATGTTTTGAGTATATATAGGACTAAGCGTAGGGTACAAAAAGAAGATAAAATTGAATATGTTGACAAAAAAACTATAATTATAACTTTTGAAGGCAATATTTTACCGAAATATGTTGCCTTTAATAGAGTATATTTTTCTGTTGAACAGTTTTTTGGCCGAGTTGTTCAATGTTATAAGTGTTTAAAATTTGGGCATGTTTCAGGGCAATGCCGAAGTACACAGGAACTATGTATACAGTGCGGTGAAATTAAAAATAAAGACCATCATTGCGAAAAAAGTATGTTTTGTATACATTGCAAAAATAACGAACATGTGACAATATCAAAAAAATGTCCATTTTATGAAAAACAAAAGAAAATTAAGAATATTATGATAGAACAAAAAACTACTTTTGTGGAAGCTAGATTAATATGTGAAAACTCCTTTTCAGCACTCATCAGTCCCAACTCTTTCTCTTGTTTAAATAATAATGAAAAAGAATTTCCATCCCTACCAATTAATAATAATGATAAAAATCTTGGCCCGACTCGGCCAACTGTAGAAATTAATAGATCTCAATTTTTGACTCAATCAAACTCTAATATAAATAATTTAAATGAACACTCAGGAAAGAAAAGAAAAGCAAATTCACCTATTTTAGAATCAACATCTCATAAACCGATGTTCCCCTTCACTTTTGGACCGTCTCAACCTTTGCCAACTAATTCTTATACACCGAATAATAATATCGAAAATAAAACTGAACTAGCTAAATCTGTAGCAACATTTATAATAAACTTTTTAAAAAATATTCATACAGTAGAAGACATAAAAACCTTAGACAACAAAATAATTATTAAAGAAGTAGAACAGTTCATAATTAATTCATAATGCCAATACAACATAATTTAAAAATAAGTCAGTGGAATTCCAGATCTGCTATATCAAACAAAGGTAGTTTAATGCATTATTTAAATAATAAAAGTATAGACATCCTCCTAATTAGTGAAACATGGTTCAAAAAAGATATTAGTTATCATTTTAAAAATTATAATTTGGTTAGAAAAGACAGAAATGATGGCTTCGGTGGTGTAGCTATTCTCATCCACAATTCAATTACTTTTAGTGAATTAAATTTAAACTCTAATTTTAACACGGAAATAGAAGTTTGTGGTGTAACAATTAAATATAAAACAAAGGATCTGAATATTTTATCTATATATAGACCACCTAAAAGTAAAAGTTCAATAAATGATTGGACAAACATCTTCTCGCAAGTTAATAATTCAGCAATTATAGGAGGAGATTTTAATGCTCACCATACTATTTGGGGATCTAGTTACAATGACACAGTTGGAACACAGCTTATTAATACTGCAGATGATCTCAACCTTATCGTAATAAATAATGGCGAGCCTACTGTTCTTACTCGACCAGATCAAAATAGTTCAGCAATTGATGTAACTTTTGTTACTCCTGACATAGCTAATAAAATCCACTGGTACATACATTCTGACACACTAGGCTCTAATCATTTTATTATCAATATGGAAATATTAGATAGTACTACAACTGAAGAGTTTATACCCAGAAGTAAGTGGAACATTAGAAAAGCCAATTGGACTCTATACACAACCTCAGTTGAAAATTTTTTTAATAGTGTTTACGAAATGGACAGTACATCTGATAAATATTGCTTTCTAATAGATAGTATGAATCATGCTGCGCACATTTCAATCCCGCAATATAAAACTTTTAAAAATAAAATTCGTTGTTCCCCACCTTGGTGGAATACAGAATGTGATACAATTATTAAAGAAAGGCAAGAAGCACTGACAGAATATAAAAAAAATGCTAATTTTAATAATTATATAAAGTGTCAAGCTAGCATGGCTAAAACTAAGAAGAATCTAAAATTGATAGCTAAAAAGAGTTGGAAAGATTTTGTGTCTTCTCTAAACAAAAATACTCCAACTACAACGTTGTGGAAGCAAGCCAGAAAACTAAATAGAAAATCAATTCCAAATGCATACAATTTGGATAACACCTTAGATGATGAAATCTTTGATAAAATTGCTCCGCCATCTGTTAAACCACCTAATACTCATAATTATATTCCAGATAAGCAAAGCCATTTTTTACTAGAACCTTTTAATATTACAGAACTAGAATATGTTCTAAAAAATCGAAATAACACGAGTCCAGGATTTGATAATATTAAATATCCAATGATTCAACATCTCCCTAAAATTGCCAAACTTCTAATGTTAGATATTTTTAATTGTGTAATCAGCAATAAATCAGTTATTGATCAATTTCACGATGTAATTGTTTTACCAATATTAAAACCAGGTAAAAACTCAAATTTGGCTCAGTCATATAGACCGATTTCTCTTATGTCCTGTATGTTGAAAACTCTAGAACGAATGATAAAACACAGGTTGGAATGGTGGGTAGAAAAAAATAAACTTCTTCCAGATTTTCAGTTTGGTTATAAAAAAGGATATGGTACTTTAGACGCACTTTCTACACTAGTAACAGATATTCAAAACACATTTTCCAACAACACCTATTTACCTACTATATGCTTAGACATTGAAAGTGCATATGACAATGTCAGTCTTGACATTTTAAGGGAAAAATTGATAAAACATTTTCATATACCGCCTCAGTTGGCTGAAGCTCTTTATAATTTTTATTCCTGCAGAAAGATATATCTAAGAACTAATTATAATAAACTGATAGGCCCTAGATATAATAATTTAGGACTACCACAGGGATCAGTATTGAGTCCCCTTTTGTTTAATATGTATACTGCGGATTTGCATAAAGTCCCTACTGACATTTTTAAATTTCAAATAATACAATATGCTGATGATTTTCTCCTGTATTCACAGGCCAAAACTTATGATAACTCGGTTCAAACCTTAGGACGAATTCAATATTGTGTTAATTTATGGTTCAATCAAAACGGATTCGAAATAGCTCAAAATAAATCTACTGTCTGTATTTTCACTCGACATAATATCCCAAAAATAGAGAATTTAAAACTTAATGGCTACGACTATGCATTTGCTTCTTCCATTAAGTATTTGGGAATGATTTTGGATCGTAAATTGACTTGGAAATTACATATTGACTTTATGATAAATCGATGTAATAAGGGTCTAAATTTTCTTAAATCAGTTTCAAGGATCTGGTGGGGAGCTGATGTTGAAACTTCCTTGCTTTTCTATCGATCATATATTAGATCTATAATTGATTATGGTAGTATTCTATATGGCTCAGCTTCTAAACATATTTTAAACAAAGTAGACGTTGTACAAAACTTAGGACTCCGTATCTGTTTGGGAGCTATGAAATCAACCCCAAATAAAGCTTTACATGTAGAAGCTTTAGAAATTCCACTCAATTATAGAAGGAAATATCTCAGCCAGAAATTTTTAATGAAAATTCGTTACCTAAATATCGGTCTTTACCAAAATATTAACAAGCTGAATGTAGCGGATTTAACTAATAAATACTGGAAGCTAAAGAACTCTCCTCCCCTTTGCGAGGCTTTTCGAGATCTGTTAAATTTTGACTGTGATTATAACATGATTGATAGTTTTGGACTCGAAGATTTTCATTCTTTTTTACATACAGTTAAATTAGTAAAACCAAGTTACCACGAAAACAGTAATATTAGCTCTAACATCTTAAGAACATTCTTAGATAATTGGCCAGATTCTATAAATATATATACAGATGCATCTAAGACGTTAGTTGGCACTGGATGTGCCTTTTTCATACCTGCTACTAAAACAGAAAGAATATTTAAGTTAGGCTATGATTTTTCTATCTTCAGTGCTGAAGCCATAGCAATTTATGAGGCCCTGCAATATTTTAAAGAATCAGAAGATATATCTGCAACAATTATTTCCGATTCACTCTCTGTTCTTCTTGCTATTCAAACTATAGATTTTCCCAATAACAATTCAAATATTTATATCCTACTAATTAAGAAAATCCTTTTTGAAATTCATAAAAATAAAAGAAGAGTGAACTTTTTATGGGTTAAGGCTCATATAGGACTAACGCATAATGAATATGTTGATAGGTTGGCTAAAAAAGCCATTGAATATGGTACTTCACATAATCGTAAGTTTTGCATATCTGACTTAGTTAACACTATTAAGCATCGAGTTAAAAATCAGTGGAGTCAATCATGGCGAGATCTTTGTAAACAATCCAAATCTCAGTATTCACTGATTCAACCTTCTGTTCCAAATATATATTGGTTTAAAAATTACGTAGTACCTCGAAGATATATAACAACATTAATTAGAATGAAGTTTGGACATGCATGTTTCCCTCTACATCTAGCAAGAATTAAAGTTTTTGATTCAAATCTTTGTACAGAATGTCAGAAGGTTGGTGACTTAAATCATACTTTCTTTGAGTGCGCAAAATATATTCCATGCACATATAATTTAATCCAAGATTTAATAAAATGTAATGTTTTTCCACCTTTCAATGTATCCTATCTATTGTCTCTGAACAGCAAGAATATATATGATTGTTTAATGAAATTTATCTGTGAAACTAAAATTAATCTCTAAACTTGTTAATCCTGATAATTTGGTATATTATGTACATATGAAAAAAGAAGAAGAAGAAGAAGAAGATACATAATGGAAAATGTGGTGAGCAACTTGGACAGTCCATAGCGGCCAGCTTTTGAACTGAGTAGAGAGCTGTAGAAGAGTTTGCTATGGAACTCTAAGGACCTCATTGCCTTCCTTATGTATGAACAGAAAACAAAAAAAAAAGTTGTGACTGGCTAAATGACACCCAAGTCAATGCCATAAAAAAACAAAAAAAAAAAAAAAAAAATAATATGCTCCATTTTTGCTAAGAATATTTTTTTCGATCAAATACGAGTTATTTGTGAAAAACGCCTGAAAAAGTGATTTTTTTGTCGAAAAATAAACATTTTCAATCGTAAATAACTCGAATTAAAAGTATTCCGAGTATTAACTAAGTATTAACTAAGTTAGTTAGTTCCGAGCAATTTTAGTTGTATAGAACTAAAATTGCTTGGAATTAGTCAATTTATCCATCTCCGGACTTATTTTAAACGCGCGGTTTTTCACCCCCAACTAGGGGTGACTGTCACCCCCGAGTAAAAGCAACCGACGGTACAAGCCGACCAAATTTTCATGCAATTCGGAGTTGATCCTGAAAATTACACGGTATCGCCGTATTTCCCGTTCATTTACTGGACTACAAGGTGTTTCTATAATCTGTATTTAATCCTACATAATAATAATAATCGGACGAAATTACAAAAAAATAATCGTAGATTAAGTAAACTATTTTGCCGCTTTTAGGAGTGCCTTGTTTTTATAACATAGTTATAAAATTCACTGCAAGTCCACCTGAAATTGGTTTTCGTGGGTGAAAATCGGGACATTTAGTGTCCCGATCAGGTACAAATCGGTACGCGTCCCCAGACCCCTGAAAATCGGGACGTCCCGCGCAAATCGGGACACCTGGTAACGCTAGTAACCGTCTACGCTCCAGACGACCGCCAATAAAAAAAGCAAAGGTTGCTGCGGAAAATGAGTTCAATTTAACGACCACATGGACTCGAGAATGGATGAAACAACAAAATAGCAACTTAACCTGCATCACACAAAAACAGCCAGGTTTTTACTTACCACGCAACACATGGACTATGCTGAACCGAATCAGAACCCAACACGACAGATGTGGTTACATGATGCACAAATGGGGTAAACGACCATCCCCAGTCTGTGACTGTGGACAACCACAAACCATATGTCACATCACAGAACAGTGTCCTACAAGATCATATATCATGGCAGGTCAGGCGATTTCCTAATGGCGACTCTAGAGTCAATAGAATATGTAAATAAGCTAGATGTACGTTTGTGAACCTATGTCTTGTCTTATACAAAATATGTGTAAATGCAAATGTGTCAAGTGCCATACGATAAATAAATAAATTTCATAATTATTTTATCACTATTTTTATGTATAGTACTGAGGTATGATACTTTCCATTCCATAGGGATTTCGCTTGTGTTTATGCATTATTGAAACAAGAACAAAAAACCGCTAAGCGCCGTAAAAATGAGTGGCGCATACAATATTCCAGCTACAAAAGATCTGATATGAATATTACGTGGCGCGAAAATGTATTTTCATTTTGATGCAAAATAAAATTCTAGTTTTATTTTAAAAGATTTTTCCATAATGTTTGCTAAATTTGAAGTAAACGCGCCACAAAAGAGTTTCAAAATTCAAACTGTATCAAAGTTACTCTTTTGTGGCGCGTTTTACTTCAAATTTAGCAAATATTATGGAAAAATCTTTTAAAATAATACTAGAATTTTGTTTTGCATCAAAATGAAAATACATTTTCGCGCCACGTAATATTCATATCAGATCTTTTGTAGCTGGAATATTGTATGCGCCACTCATTTTACGGCGTTTAGCGGTTTTTTGGTCTTGTATCAGGAGTTTTTCAAAGTTATTTATAAATTAAATGTATGAAGTTAAATGTAATGTTTCTCGATTACACGTTAAGCTTTATAAATAGTCGCCTTTGTCGCATTATCTCACAAATGATCTAGTGTCCACCGAATGTACACTAGTTCTTTTTTTTTTTCTATTTGAAATAGATTGAAAAAAAATATTGGGATGGCCGGTAAATGAACTCGAATTGCCCGTTGCCAGATCAAATTTAGCGTCATAACCACTTCTTCTTCTTAAAGTTCCATCTCCTAGCGGAGGTTGGATATCATAATGGCTATGGTCACTTTGTTGGCTGCTGCTCTGAATAGTTGTAATGAACTACAGTTAAACCATTCTCTAAAGTTCCTCACTCAGGAGATGCGTCTTTTTCCTATGCTTCTTCTTCCTTGGATCCTTCCTTGCATAATAACTCTCAGCTGCTCATATTTCTCTCCTCTGGTAATGTGACCCAAATATTCTAGTTTTTTTGTTTTTATACTGTTCATAATTTCTAACTCCTTATTTAAACCTCGTAGCACTTCAACATTGGTAATCCTTTGAACCCACTGAATTTTCAACATTCTTCTGTAACACCACATTTCGAACGCTTCTATTTTTCTTATGTGTTGCCTTTTCAATGTCCAAGCTTCCATTCCGTATAGTAATAGAGAAAATATGTAGCATCTTATAGCCCTCAATCTGAGAGGCAACTGAAGGCCTTTGTTTGTAAGCAGTGTCTTCATTTTTATAAATGCTTGCCTTGCAGTTTCAATTCGGACTTTAATTTATTTGCTTTGGTCATTTTTGTCATCAACCCAGGTTCCCAGATATTTGTATGTCTTTACTTTTTCTATTTGGGTTTGCTCTAGTATTAACCTTTCATTTCCATGTTGTGTTTTTGAGACCATCATAAATTTAGTTTTTTTCTTGTTTATTTTGAGTCCATATCGAATGCAATAATCGTTAATTCTATTTAACAATTCTTGTAGCGGCTCCAGGGTGTCTGCCATTATAACGGTGTCATCAGCGAATATTATGTTATTTACTATTCTTCCGTTTATAGAGGTTCCATCACTTAGTTCCGCTATCGCTTCCTGAAATATGGCTTTACTGTACCCGTTAAACAGTAGCCGCGACAGTACACAACCCTGTCTTACTCCTCTCTTTATATCAATATTCTCGGACTCTTGTTCGTCTATCTTTATATTGGCCTTTTGATTCCAATACAGATTGATGATAATTCGTAAGTCTCGTCTGTCTATATCTCTGTTTTGCAATAATTCTATTAGTTTTTCATGTCGGACTCTGTCGAACGCTTTTTCGAAGTCTATGAAACAGGAATAAATATCCAGGTTCATATCTAAGCATCTTTGAGAAAGGACATTAAATGCAAACAATGCCTCTCTTGTTCCAAGTCCTTTGCGGAACCCAAATTGGGTATCATTCATATCATTTTCTAGCTTTCTGTATAATCTTCCATGAATCACCTTTAGAAATATTTTGAGGGTATGGCTTATTAGTGATATTGTCCTATAACCACTACAACTACATAAACCATTTAGGGAATAATCGTTAATTGGATTATACTTTTTGTAGCTTAATAACTTCTAAACGGCTTAACCGATTTTGATCGCTAAACATGAGTTTGGAACGTATTGATAAGTAGTATCTGATGAATCTAAGGTCAAGTATGATAACTGAAGCTATTACAGGAATTATTGAGGTTGAAAAACCGTTTTTCCCATAAGAAATAGATTTGATTATATTTATGAAGCCCATAACTTCAAAATTAGAATTTTCCCGAATACGAGGTATACACCCCTAGATTCGCCTAGAGTCCTTCTACAAAGGCTCAGTTATTGGCGCAATTCTTAGGTTGAAATTTTGAGTAATTGTCGAAAAACCAAAATTTTTTCAAAGTTTAATTTTTTCAGTTTTTTGGCTATACTGAGCCGTGTGTACATCTAATCCTAGAGGGTTATAATAATAATAATAATATCGTATGGCATTTTTGCCGGGGAGATCCTTTCGGATAGTTCCAGCGCCAATTACATCTTTAACCCTGTTTCAAGTAACTAGTGTCGATGTACACTAGCCCAGGGGGACCGACGGCTTAACGTACTCTCCGAGGCACGGTGAGACGGCTCGTGTCATTATTGGAAATGAAAATGGTTTGTCTTTGGCAGGGATCGAACCCACGTCTACTGGCGTATGAGGCCAGCGTTTATGCCGTTACCCACGGCCGCTCATCCTAGAGGGTTAAACACCATTTGAAAGCTTAACTCAATACTATTGATTTGGTGTATTTGCGGTTCTCCTGTCTCTTCTTGAACCGAAGATATATACCCCCATAAAATATGCCGTTTTGTACTTGCTAAGTCTTATAGCTGGCTTATGGGTAGTCAAAAGTCACAAACTACATCGATTCTGAATCGGCCCTGGTCCCCTCTTCAAACACAGAAACAAAAATTCAGATCGGTTTAACTTTTCCACATACATACATACATATCGACAAACATTTTCCCTTTTTTAAATAAAAATTGAGTCATATTTCTGAGCTCGGTAACTTTTGAATGGTATAACCAATTTTCAAAATTAGACATGCGTTAGAAAAGTAATGATCAATACTATCAGAAGCCGCAAAAAAATCTATCATTAGAAAAACTCAAAATGGTCAGATTAGACTAAGGTAAGTTAGGTACATGCAACACAGTGTATATTTAAAAAATCTGACGATTTGAGCGGGGCGTAAGGAAATGGGTGAGCCACACAGTTTCACAAGAGAAAAGCGAATATTTAGTGAAATGAACGACAGATTGAAAAACTAAAAAAATATGTAAAATAACTAAAAATAAGAGCCGAAAATCGCGATTCAAGGGACTGGACTGTACTCCGTATGCTAATTGAAAAGGAAGATTGTTTTGCCTTCGCATTGCAACTGAATAAAAATGGTATACATTTTTATTTTTATTTTATAGTCGTATTACTCCGTGGAGTAACTAGGTGCATTTTTCCGTTGGAACTTTACCAGCTACAGACGGGGGATGTGAATTGCATAGTGTAGAATTCCTTCCCTCTCGTCTTCACTGCAGCATCCATTTGTCTTGCAAATTGTAGAAGTCTTGGTGGTGTCACCAGGAAAGTGTACCAATTAGTTTTCAATTTAAAAATCTTTTAGTAATATTTTTAATATTTTCAATATTAATAATTTACTATTAGGATTGAAAACTACTTCGTACTTCGTCTAAAAAAATATGTGTTCAATATTTCTCAAAAATTATCGAATTATACCAAACACGACCCGCCACTGAGAGGGGGGGGGGTAAATTTAAAAAAAAATTTAAATACGAACCCCGCGATATTTTGCGAAATGAACATCAGATCGAAAAACTGAAAAATACACTTATTCAATATTTTTGAAAAACCTATCGAGTGACACCAAACACGACCCCCCACGGAGATGGGGTGGGGGGTTACTTTAAAATATTTAATAGGAACCCCAATTTTTTATTGAAGATTTGGATCCTTTATGTAAAAATAAGTAACTTTTATTTGAGACATTTTTTCGAAATATGGATAGATGGCGCTATAATCGGAATAATCGATTATTGGAAATGGAAAATCAATTAAAAAATGGAAAGTCCCCACTAAAATGGAAAACTTAACTTTTTTTGGTTTTAGGACCTACTCCTCACAACCCAATAGGTCCCCATAACGCTCGAGTGACTGCACATTTAGCATACCTTCCTCCCCTACTAGAATTGTTATACTAAAAAAACTGTAAATATAAATCTGCAAACATGCTTTTAGCGTTTTTTTCATTTTTTAGCTGTAAGTTAACTGAGATTGTAAATTACTACAAAAATATTAATCAATATAATAATAAAAATTATAATATTAAGCAATATAACATATTATTATTATCCGTTTTTGTAATGTTTTTAATATAGGTAAACCGGAAACAAAAATGGTATTGTTTGTTTTCAAATTTTACTCTACTAAATAAATTAAATTAAAGGTTGAACGCAAAAATACTCAAACCCTGTTGGATAATGCCAAGGGTCAAAAATCAACAAAAAAAAAAATTTCCTGATTGCCACTTATCCAGATACCCAAAAAGCGTAGTACGTTGGTGTATGTGTAGGTGATATCTTTAAAAGCAGGTACTAATAACACTAACACCAGCAAAATAGGCATCCAATCACGCAATAATAGCAACAGTCGTAGGCAATAAATGCCAATATTGAAATAAAAACCTTATCAAAAAGCTCTCACAAGGAAAAAGTGCACCTGCGTTGGTATTTTCTGTTATCCATATCAAACATGACGTCGCTAGAATAAAGGAGAGAGAGAGAGAGGAACAAGAGTCCCTACTCCGAAAATCGGGATAAGAATCCTGGATATAAAAGCTTTTGTAGGATATGGCGAGCGCCACAAGCCATCTTTATCCATTCTGGTATGATGCGGTCAGTCCTTGTGCTCCTCGCGGTTGTTGCCGCTTTCTTGTTGATTTGCGTTCACTGTGCGCCTCGAGAGGTAAGTGGTAATTATAATAAAGCTGCGTGTACGAAAATTTGCTGAATTTTTGATTTCGAAAACTTTTAGTATAACTGACAGAAATACTTTATTTTAATTTGATTTATTTACAATAATTATTTTAAAATTTAGTTTTTCCATTGTATTATAAGTAACTTAGTGTTTCTTATTTCAAATTATTATTAACATATTATACCTAGTACAATATTCGCGTTTTGGTTTTGGTAAAAATTTGGCTTCACATGCTTAAATTAATTTTTTTCTTACTTTATATTTTTAAATATATATCAAATACGAGTGAATATATTTTTTATTCAATTCTATTTGATTCTGTTTAACTTGTATCGTTTTTATTTTTGAAAAATGACTTTTGACACAGAAAAATACATTTTTTTAATTTGTTTTAGATTAGTTAAAAAAGTAATTTTGTCTAGTGACGAAAAATGTTAAGTTAACGTCTTAACTTTCATTGTCCAATTCTGATTTATTTTAAAATTTAAATTTAAATTTTTAAAATTTTGTAAAATTTAAAATTTTTGTGTAAAAGTGAAAATTATGTGAAATTTTATTTAGCTTATTTACCAAGATTTACCAAAATATATTTAAATTTAAAAATATAGCCAATTTATTAATATTTTTTAAATTTGTATTTTTTCTTGTATTGGCTAATATTTTATTGTTATTTGGTAGTAATAATTTTCCTATTTCCGCGACTAATTATGTTTTAAAAGAATTACCAATAAATATTTTCTAAATAATATTTGAAAATAATTTGAATAATTTAATTTTGTAATTCGCATGGTTAGCACGGTAGTTTTCATTATTTGATATGTTTTTTCACTATTATTAATATAATTATAAAAAATAAATTCAATAGAATAAAAAAAATTATACAGTTTGTCTCAGAAAATTAATTCATGCAGAAATCTTGTCTATTAGATATGTACTACTATTCGGAAAAAAGATATTTGTCATAAAAATTTGAGAATCCGTCAGATATTAAATTTTTGCATTATATTAGTAGTCTCAAAAAATATATTTTTGCTTTTACAATAAACGAATGTTTGAAATTAGTTATTAAAACAAGGTTGATTATAAAAACACAACGTTTAAATATGTAATTATATTAATTCAAAATAATAATTCAAGGGTTCCTACCTTTTTTATTATTAATGTTAAAAAATCTACATACCTACAAAGTTGTATATTGTGTAATAAATAATTTAGTATTTCGTTCCTCAAATTATTGTTAAATTATTATACTACAATAATCACGTTTTGGTTGCGTAATTATTAGTCATTTAATTTATATATCTTTTTCTATTATCAGTAAAAATATGGCTTGAGATGCTTAAATTAATTTTTTGCTCATAATTTTTTATGAAATATAAGTGAACCTATTTTTGTATTGTGTTAGAAAAAGTCTTGCAGTAAATAAATTAAAATGTTATTACCGATTTTTATAGCCTGATTTATTTAAAATTTTTGAACGTATACTGGTTTTAAATGTTTGAATCGTTTTTTAATTTTGAATAATGTCAATGTTTCAAGTAAAAAGTATATATTTTTAAAATTATTTGTTTTAGGACGATTGTAATTTTGTAAAAAAATTAAATTTTTTAAATTTAGCCCAAACTCTAACATTTACCGAAATTAATATTAGATATCATTTTAACTTTCATTGTCTAAACCAAATTTAAATTAACTCTAAATTAAGTTTTTAAAATCTTTGAAAAACTTTAGAGTTAAAATTAAGGAAAATTGTTATTCTATTTAGTAAGTTTTGGCAAAATATATTTAATGGAAAAATATAGCCAGTTTTTTTAAATATAAAAATATTTTCTGTACTTGTTAATATTTTATTATTTCAAAATAAAAATACTTTCTGTATCTCCGCGGCGACTTATTTTGTTTTAAAAGGGTTAAAAATAAATATTTTCTATATAATTTTTGAAAATAATTAACAAATCACTTATAAAACTAGTTACACAAATTACAAAAAACTTATACAAATTTTTTAAATCACGTTTAATAGCTATTTGATATGTCGGTATCTTCACTATTATTGAAATAAAACATCAATTACCTAGTAGAAGAAATTAAGAAATTTATAAAAAGTTTTTATTCACTTTGTTCATGAAAATTAATTCATATGGGAAACTTTTCATTATTACTATTAGGAAAAAAGTTATTTGATATAAAAATTTGAGAATCGGTCTGATATTAAATTTTTGAACTATTGCAGTGCGGGAGCACGCAAAATAGAATTCTATTTTAGTGACGTCACGTTGCCACGACGAAACCATCGTTTCTTCCATTATGAAATTCTATTTTGTGACGTCAGCAAAATAGAATTCTATTTTGCATGCTCTGGGCCCAGTGTCAAAAAATATGAACGTATAGCTTTATTTTTGTTTTTAGAATGAATGAATGTTTGAAATTAGTTATTAAAACAACGTTGAGTAGAAAAAGCACCACGTTGAAATATATAATATATATTAATTAAAAATAATAATTCTACAGTACCCTTCTTTACTATTATCGTTAGAGGAAATATATATAAAAAATGGTGCATAGTCTAAAATCTAAGATTTCGGTTAGTCAGATTTCAGGAATACATCGTTAGTTCAGACATGACGTATCAAAAATGATGAATAAATCAGGAAACTAGATTTTTTTGTTTTTACTATTGAAAATAGTTATTAAAATAAACAATGATCATAAAACACCATTTTCAGATATTATGTAATTAAATTAATTTACAATAACAATTCAACATTAACTTTTTTGCTAAAGATATTTATATAAAGGTTTTATACAGTTTGTCTCAGTGAGTTAGAGTTTTATTAAAATATTTTGTACTATTTTTAAAAAAAAATTGAGCATGGTTGTTGGTATATTCTTTGTCTTCTTTTTTGAACACATGTATCATTATGCTATTTCGTCGATATTCTGGTATCCTGAATTGTAATATTATTTTTTTGACAAGCTTTGTTGTCTCTAGGGTTATACCAATTTCCTCGTAATACCTATTTCAGAAGCTCATTAGAATATTTAAATAAAAGGGAAAATGTTTATAAAGCTTTGGGATTGAATTAATTACTAAGATTGCGAATGAGCAGAGCATTTAAAGCTAATCGCACCAATATTTAAATCCTAAATTTTTGAGAAGTTAAGAATAAAAAAAATTTTCTATGCTCTGAAAAATTGTATAATGGTAATATATTTTAAAATAAATTTTATACCAATTTTCATATTTTGGTATATTTTACAAAACAAAATAAAATCTACTGTTGCCGTAAGAAAAAATACTATAAAAATAATAAAATATTTATTTATTTTCAGTAGATCACGGTTATAAATAATTATCTCTTAAAAACAATCTTTTGCCAACTACTATAACCAAGATATTTAAATTTTTTAATAATTTATATTTGAACTTTATATTTGAAGTATCTCAAAATACAATCTATCTGCCAGTAATATTGGAGACTGGTTTCTTTGTGTCTTCGGTTTTTATTCAATAAAATATATAGTGTTAGTTTTCAATCACTTGCTATTCCGGATACTTTCTCACTATCCATTCATGTAACATGCAGGTTCCAGTCTCGTCTTTTCTATCTTTCTCAACGAGCAATATACAGGATGTTAAAGAACTGTATCACGGAATACACTGAATTCTGAAAGAACATCTAAAATGATTAGCTATGTTTTCAACCTGCATTATATTTTTGAATTATTGTTTTAGTGTCAAATTAGAATTTTTTGTAAAATATAAATATATTGTAAAATATATTGTACATATACAAATATTTGTAACTTAGCTCTTCTTTATATTTATACCAATTTATTTTAAAAACACTTTTTTATATGTATAAACCTCAAATAATTTAATTTTAACAAAAAAAGTTTGCAAGCGATATGTTGTAAATATTCCAGCTATTTTCAAAGCTTTTTTTACATTGCAGCCAACAAATATTTTTGCATAAAAATTATAAAATGACTGTGTGATAAATCAATATGCCTTTAGATTTTCGAGGTTAAAAACTGTACTTAATACAAAAAAATTAATAAGTTATACGTATACCCCAAAATTTTCCCAAGAGTACGCCCGTCAAGGGCTTTAATTCATAGCACACCAAGGCTAAAAACCATGACCTGGCAGGCATCAGCGGTGCACGTGTATCTACCAGGTGAATCGAAAAGTGCATAGTTTAGTGGTAAAATAAACTTTCTCCTGTAAGGTTTAAATTTAAGTATGTGTTTGAGTAAGTCATTTAGAAGAAATGTGTACAATGACAGGCGATTCTGAAGAGCATAAGACCTTGCCATGCGAGGGGAAAGATTAGGGGTTTCTCCTAAAATTAAATTTTTTGCATCGAACAATTTTTTTAGGTTTTTTGAATCATTCCAAACAGAAAAGGTCTTTAGTGATTTTTCTCTTAAGTTAATAGTTTTTGTTATATAAGCGATTGAAAATTTTGAAAATTGCGAAATCGGACATTTTTAACCCTAAATCGGACATTTATCTAAAAATTTCAAAGTGGCCAAGGTAGTTAGATATTCTTTAAACATTGATTGATGAAATCCCAAAGAGGTTTTTGCAATACAATGTCGGAAACCCCTTTGTTTTTTAATTGCTAATCAAGCGGGCGCGACACTGTAGTATAAGTGAGGACGTTTGAGTTGGCATAAATTCATTATCTCGAGAATGGGCAAATTTCAAGAGAAATCCTTAGACAGGTCGATTTTTATTTTTAAATTAGGACTTTTTGGCATATATATAATACTAGTGACATCATCCATCTGAGCGTGATGACGTAATCGATGATTTTTTCAAATGAGAGTAGGGGTTGTGTGATAGCTCATTTGAAAGATTATTTAATTCTCTATTCAATAATATAAACATTAACATCATTACTTATACAAGGTGTACAAAAAAATTTTTTCTTCTATTTGTCAAATTTAATCAAAGTTAGTTTAATAAAAAAAATTTTTTTGTACACCCTGTATAAATAATTATGTTATTGTTTACATTACTGAATAGAGAATTAAATAGCCTTTCAAATGAGCTCTCACACAACCCCTATTCTCGTTTAAAAAAATCATCGATTACGTCATCACGCTCAGATGGATGACGTCACTAGTATTATATATATGCCAAAAAGTCCTAATTTAAAAATAAAAATCGACCAGTCTCAGGATTTCTCTTGAAATTTGCCCATTCTCGAGATAATGAATTTATGCCAACTCAAACGTCCTCACTTATACTACAGTGTCGCGCCCGCTTGATTAGCAATTAAAAAACAAAGGGGTTTCCGATATTGTATTTCAAAAAACTCTTTGGGATTTTATCAATCAATGTTTAAAGAATATCTACCTACCTTGGAAACTTTGAAATTTTTAGATAAATGTCCGATTTAGGGTTAAAAATGGCCGATTTCGCAATTTTCAAAATTTTCAATCGCTTATATAACAAAAACTATTAACTTAAGAGAAAAATCACTAAAGACCTTTTCTGTTTGGAATGATTCAAAAAACCTAAAAAAAATTGTTCGATGCAAAAAAAATAATTTTAGGAAAAACCCATAATCTTTCCCGTCGCCTGGCAAGGTCTTATGCTCTTCAGAATCGCCTGTCATTGTACACATTTCTTCTAAATGACTTACTCAAACACATACTTAAATTTAAACCTTACAGGAGAAAGTTTATTTTACCCCTAAACTATGCACTTTCGATTCACCTGGTAGATACACGTGCACCGCTGATGCATGCCAGGTCATGGTTTTTAGCCTTGGTGTGCTATGAATTATCACTAGACAAATTTCTAGCCTTACAGGACGACCGTTAGTCGGAGGGTTCACTAGTTCTTAGACTAAAAGGGATGACTATAAAATGGTTATTGTTAATAAGAGTCAGCTATTGTTATATTTCCTCATTACCGCTGGATACAGATAAAAGTCTTAAATTAACAATTAAATATTTATATCGATATACTCTATTAAAATACATATTGTTATACAGTGTGTAACAAAAAGGCAGGTCGTAAATTAAATCAAATATTCTGGGACCAAAAATAATTCAATTGAACCTAACTTATCTTAGTACAAATGTGCACATAAAAAAGTTACAGCCCTTTGAAGTTACAATATAAAAATCGATTTTTTCCAACATATCGAAAACTATTAGAGATTTTTTAATGAAAATGGACATGTGGCTTTCTTGTGGTAGGAATATTTTCTAAATGGGAAGTAAGCCACAATTTTACTTAAAAAATGATTTTATTGACGTTTCAACTTCCACCTCAGACGTCGTTATCAAAATACAAAATACTACTAAATTAAACAAAAATGTTGTTGCATAGTAAAAAAAATTCTCCTAATAATTTAACTTAATCTGACTCATTCATATCATTTTTATTATATTCATATTTTTTTCCTTGTTTTTCCTCGTAATTTACTATGGAATCACTAACACGGGAATTTTACTGTCACCATTGCATGTGGTTGTTTTTTTTTTAAGAAAAGTTATATGCCATGATTTTTTTGTGACGATTATTTTTGAGTTAAAGTTGATTTCATGTAATCGAATAAACTCTCTTTCAATAAAGTCGTGCCAGGAAGGCAACTCATAAATATTGGCAATATCATTTTCAGTCATCAGTCTTCTACTTTAAAATGTATAATGTATGTCTGAATTGCCGATATGAATGAGTCAGATTAAATTAAATTATTAGAAGCATTTTTTTACTAAGCAACAACAGTTTTGTTTAATTTAGTAATATTTTGTATTTTGATAACGACGTCCGAGGTGGAGTCGAAACGCCAATAAAATAATTTTTTAAGCAAAAGTGTGGCTTATTTCCCATTTAGAATAATAAATTACATAAATGCCACAAAGAAATAGCTTCAGAACAATATTAGGTATATCTTAAAAAAAAACTATGAAATCTGTGCACCTCATACAAATTTTATGGGGGTTTGTTCCCTTAAACCTCCGCAAATGGTTGTGTACGCTTCAATTAAATTATTATTTTGGTACCATTAGTTAAACACAATGTTTTTAAACTTTTTTGGCCTCTTAGTACTTTTTCAATAAGCCAGTCTTTATCGAGATATTTGTAAAATGCACAAAATATTTGTAAATCATTAACTAAGATTATAGAGACTTGGTAATAATATTAGGAAAATAGTATTCTACAATCTTATTTTTTCAATAAACCAGTTTTTATCGAGATAATTTGCACATTTGTAAAGTACACTACATATTAAATATTAATATTAACAAATTTTGTATTTGGTTCAGGAAGAATATAGAGACCTGGTAATAATATTATGAAAATAATGTTCTACATATTATAATCTTATTTAACCATAAACCCACATGTACAGTGCAAAGATTCTAAAGGTGCCGATGGGGGAAGGCGTCTACGTGCAGCATTATGTATGTCGTCTGTGTAGTATGAGAGAAAAGTATTCGAAAAAATGAAAAAACAAATTTTAAAAAATTTGTTATGATATATATTATAAAGATTGTAAAGCCGCCAACAAGATACGAATTGTCAGGCTAATAGCCAACGTCTGGAATAGATAAGGCGCGAGAAGAAGGAGGTAGATATCTATGTTTTATTATTAATTTATTTGGCTACGAAAATGTGAACTTATTTTCTTGAGAGCCTCGTTGTTTCTTAATAGTATGTATGCTTTATTTTTCTTATTCGTAAGAGAATGGCGATTTTAAGATAGTTAATAAGATTTTTACTATTAGTATTGTAATGCTCATCCTCCACTTGTCTGTGTATATGCTTACCATTTAAAATTCTCTAAAAAGGTATCCCTAACAGTTCAATTCGGATGCAATCGGATCCTGGGGCTTTCCCCTTTTTTAATTCCCCGTTTTTAATATTTTTTAGTTTCTCATACCTTAAAATATCGGTACCTTATTTCAACAGTCTTAAAACTTTCAGTCAAAATTATCTCTATTAAAAAAAAGTAATAAAAATAAAATAAAAATATTTTCGGAAAAGAATCAGTTTTACACAAGGCGAAAACGGCGGGTTCGTTGGAAAAAATATTCCCATGAGATTTGTTTGCATAATAACATTCGTGAGACATCCCAGAATAAGGTTCAAGAAGTAGCCCACGTGAAAAGGGGTCCAACTTTTAAATTTTTTTTTATAATCAAATTGCAAAAATATATTTTTGGCCCGGACAAATTTTTTTAGGTTTGTTGGACCATTCTGGACAGAAAAGGTCTCTTATAATTTTTCTATAAAGTTGATCGTTTTCGAGTTATAAGCAATTTAAAATTGAAAAAAACCAAAAATGGCGATTTTCAAGGCTTAATAACTCGGTTAAAATTTATTATTATGAAAGTCAGAAAATGACTAAATCAAAGATTAAAGCCACCCCTACATGCCCTACAAGATCCTGAATAAATTTTTGTCATTATTTTATTACTAAGCTGTTATTTATAAGTAATAATAATGAGCGCCATGCACGTATTAGGCTGCCATCAATGGTGAGTGCGAGAAAGATGCCATTCCGGCAGTCAATGGTGCATCTTAGTCGCACTCACATTTACCGCTCATTGTTAATAATTAAAAATATCAGCTTAGTAATACATTAATGACACAAATTTGTTCAGGATCATGTAGGGGGGGCTTTAAACTTTGATTACGTCACTTTCTGACTTTCATAATAATAATTTTTAACCGAGTTATTAAGCGCTTGTTCACAATGGACGTAACCATAAGATGAACGTAAACCGTCATCATTTCGTAAACCATAATTGGTACATAATTTTTTGCAGCGTTCACAATAGACTTAAATTTTACGTAAAGACAGGCTGTCTTTAGGTAAAATTTAAGTCTATTGTGAACGCTGCATTAAATTATGTACAAATTACGGTTTACGAAATGATAACGGCTTACGTTCATCTTATGGTTACGTCCATTGTGAACAAGCGCTATAAGTCTTAAAAATGGCCATATTCGCGTTTTTCAAATTTTAAATCGCTTATCTCGAAAACCATCAACTTTGGAGAAAAATTACAAAAGACCTTTTTTGTCCAGAATAGTCCAGGAAACCTAAAAAAATTGTCCCAACCAAAACAATTTATTTTTACAATTCGATTAAAAAAATTGTTAAAAAAAATTTGGACCACTTTTCGCGCGGGCGACTTCTTGAACCTTATTTATATATATTTTTGCACGATTGATTATTTTTGACTGTTTACCGTGACAGATTTTACGTCAGTAGGTGACATTTACTAGCAACTCGACGGTAAGTAATCCAACTCGACGGTAAGTAATCCAACTCGACGGTAAGTACTCCAACTCGACGGTAAGTAATTCACTTACCGTCGAGTTAAAAAATCTTTTAATTTTAATTTATTTTTTGAAAGAATAAAGAAAACTAACGAATTATTTATTAATATTGAAACTTATGGTACAATTTGTTAAATTATTTAATGAAATCTCACTTTTTTGGGCTGTGGTTTTACTTCTAACAGAAACTCCTGCAGAATCGCATACATTAGTAGTATTACTAGTATTGCACAATATTTTTTCGGCAAAATCTATTTTATTTTGAAGAGAATCTTCTACATAGCTTTCTGCCACTGTCGATGAACGCCATGCTCCATGACGCTTTAAATTGAGGACATCAACATTCCCAAGCCCGTTCAATTTCTTCAAATTCACTTTCGCTCATATTTTAATTTATAATAATCAAAATTGTACTTAAAATTATTGACAACTAAATAAAAACTCAATTCTCCATTGTTGTTATGCACCCTAGTTACTACCTAACAACCAAAGTATCTATCTTGATAAAATGAATGAAACTAGTCAATATGACGAAAATGTTTAATTTTAAAATTTATAATGGTATCAATCGTGCAAAAAACGTTATAAGCATGTCGAACGTTAAGGGTAACCGATCTCAGACAATAATTGTAGTCGTCGCTCCGCTCCTCCTCCAAACAATTGTTTTCGGTCGGTATAAAACCCTTACCGTTCTCCATACTTAATATACTATTTCCAACGAACCCGCCGCGCCGTTTTCGTCTTGTCTATTTTCGATTCTCGCTACCAATCTGTAAATAGTGCACATACGTTTCATATTCATTTTTCACGTTTAGTACCTACCAGTTGTTTCTGGGATATAATATGTATTTGCATAATTTGTAATTCCAGGTGAAGTATTATTATATTAAATTCGATATCTAAATCATACGATTTTTCACTCATTTTTTGTTAAGCAAATATCTCAAAACAACTAGGACACTGGATTTACATCTGACGCTGACAGCTTTTAAACCTGTGCATTTGACTGAAGCATAATAATTATGAAATATTCTTTCGGTCACTTATAATACAGTATGGTGCGAATGAAAGGAATCCATTCGTTATTTCGTAACCGGCAACTTTAAGGAAAATTCCTGAAACTGGTCGATTTTTATCTTTAAATTATGATTTTTTTGACATATTATATGTTTATCTTACTAGCGACGTCATCAATCTGGGCGTGATGACGCAATCAATGATAGTTTTAAATGAGAATAGAGGTCGTGTGCTATGTTTTTCTCATGAGCATCTTTCAGTGCGTCACAGTTTTTCGATTTCATTCTAACGCATTAAATTGTATGTGACAGAAAAAAACGCACGTCGGTGATTACATTTCATCGGTGACGTTTATAACATTTATTCTAGTTGTCAATAGATGGCGCTATAATAAAAAAAAATGATTTACCAATTATATAATATAATATCTGCGAATATAATCTGTACAATTTATAAGACTATACAAATCAAAGAAAATACCATTTTATAAATGCAATAAGTTGTTATGCCAAATTGCAAATAAAATGTGACAACTGTCAGATTTAACTAAAATGTCTTGTCACTAAAATGTATATTATCACGGACTTACCTTTTTTTCTATCATTTGTGACGCACTGAAAAATGCTCGTGAAAAGAAGCATAGCTCATTTGCGAGGTAATTGAGTTCTCTATTCAGTAATATAAACATTAATGCTTTTTAAATGCATTCATTTTTCTTCGAATCTAGAAAAAACTAATACTTAAGTGTTTTTAAAAATGTAAACGCTGAATGAAATATTACATTATTAGCGAGACCGAAAAGTCTATGAAAACTTCTATAATATTTATTTTAATAATTATTTTCTATAAAGTTACTGAGGTGAAAAAGAAGAGAAAATTTCAGTCTGTATTAAAATTTTTCAAAAATCTTTATTAGTTTTTTCAGGATTCCAAAAAAGTTAACGGATTTAAAAAGCATTGGTCCGAAATTTTGCGCCTACGCTCTTAGCATAATGATTCATACAAGTTCGTTCGTCATAGGTTCGTTCCTGTTTATGGCTTTCTGCTGATGACGTCAGTATCTGGGATTTTTTAAACGCTTTTGTCTCGTTAGGCTGCCATAGGCGTAGTACCTTAAAAGTTGATTGTAGCACAAAAAATCAGGTGTATCAAAAGTGTATAAAATATAATTCCTACCATCTTAATTCGTCACTATTTTCCCCATTGACTCGGAAAATATCGACCTCAGAATAAATCTATATTATATATAAAAGAAAGTCGAGTAATGTTAGTTACACCTTTTATAACTCGAGAATGACTGAACAGATTTTTATGGAATTTTACACGTATATTCGAGCGGACTGGGAATAGGATATTATAGAGTTTCATACCCGTACGTCATAAGGGGGGTTGCCCCCTTGATATGTTTTTTTCATTTTTGGAAAAACCGTTTTTTACTAATTTTATGAGATGTAGAACCAAAAGATACATACAATCCTAAATTTTCAATTTTCTATCTCAGACCGTTATTTTTTAATAGCCATTTAAATATTTTATATCTACATATATTAAAATTCTCCGGTCGCAGTGTTTGTCACCATACTCCTCCGAAACGACTTTACCGATTTTTATGAAATTTGGCAGGTATATTCGACCGTACTGGGAGTAGTTTGTTATCTATATTTCATACCCGTACGTCATAAGCGGGTTGCCCATGACGCAGTAATTGTCACAATAACGACGCGAAAAATACGTAATTAAGTAGGTAGACTCCTTGCTGAATTCCGAGCAGAACCGTACTAAATTTTTTCGTTAGTGTAGTCGGTGTTCGAAATACAATATGTCAAGCCGTAGAAATATTCTGAGGATAGAAGGAGACGAGAGACAAATTTCATAGAAGAGAAGTGGAACAGTTTAACTTTGGGACTGAAATTGGGCAAAATATGAATTTTTTAATTTTGCAAATTTTCAAAAAATATCTTTAAACGGAACTTTTCTGACGAACCGTAAGCAGGAGAAAAATTCTGAGCACACGAAAAGAACAAGCAGCAAATTATAAAATTTTATTTAATTTTAATTAATTTTGTTTATTTTTATTTAATTTTATTTAATTTAAGTTTTTTATTTATTTTCATCTATTTTATTTTATTGCAATTTTTAATTCCATTTATTTTTTTTATATTATTTCGTTTTTCTAAATTTTATTAATTTTTTTAAATTAATTTAATATTTTTATTTAATTGCTTTTAGCTTTATTTAATTGTATTTAGATTAATATGATTTTATTTATTTGTATTTAATTTTATTTATTTTTATCTAATTTCATTAATTTTATTTAATTCTATTCGGTTTTATTTATTTTTATTTATTTTTTTTTCAATTTCATTTAATTTTAATTTACTTCATTTGTTTTTTATTTAATTTTATTTAATCAATACCTATAGAGTTGGAACCACCCCGAACACAATCATAAATACAGGGTTGTTTTAAATGTAGATCAAATAAAGCTGTTATATTTATTATAAGATAAACAAATTTAAGATTGTAACTGTTGCACTACAAACTTTATTTTGTTACTTCTAACTAAACTTTATTACTTCAAACATCATGTGTAATTGAATAAAAATAATAATAAAATCTCATTCACAGCGAACATTTTTTGTTTATTAATTACGAATTCCTTTTATTTATTTTAAGTTTATTGTATACAAAAGTTTGTTTTTATCTATTGAGGCAGTACGAAGTCTGCCGGGTCAGCTAGTGAAGAATATAAACAGAATAATATAATTATAATTATGAGAATTAAGTATATTTCAAAATTTTATATTTTTTAGTAACAATACAAAAAATTTATTCCGTTGGTATTCTCACAAGGTGTAAATCAAAAACGTCACTTATAAAATAATTTTTAAGTATAATTATAATTTATTTCTATAAAATATAGTAACATTTAACTGGAAATTTCGTATGGATTTTTCATTGGCGTATAAAAATTTCTTAATATTTTGATATCAGCCATAATATTTAATATTTATTTGACAATTATTTCACGTGTTTCAGATACTCCGCAGTCATGCTTTTATAATTTAAAATATAAATATAAATATAAATATAAATATAAATATAAATATAAATATAAATATAAATATAAATATAAATATAAATATAAATATAAATATAAATATAAATATAAATATAAATATAAATATAAATATAAATATAAATATAAATATAAATATAAATATAAATATAAATATAAATATAAATATAAATATAAATATAAATATAAATATAAATATAAATATAAATATAAATATAAATATAAATATAAATATAAATATAAATATAAATATAAATATAAATATAAATATAAATATAAATATAAATATAAATATAAATATAAATATAAAGATCATGCATAGCATTGCTAGTCTAGCACAGAAGGAATATAGAATTTCGTTCCGACAGATGAGAATATACCTAAGTACAATACTTGCATCAATTGTAGGGTACGGTTCAAGTGTATGGGCACATAGATTAATAAATAAAAAAAATGCAGAAAAATTAAATAGAGCTCAGAGAGGATTTCTTGTAAGAATGACGGGAGCATTTGGAACAACTGCAACACAGGCACTCACAGTTTTAACTGGAGTCATGCCAATGCATTTAGAAACACAAAAAAGAGAATGTAATTATTGGCTAAAAAAAGAAAAATATGAAAAAATAATACAAATAATAGAATTAGATATAAGAAATAAAAGAGAATTAAAAGAAATAATAAATAGAAAAAGACAAAATGAATGGGAAAATTCAACAAAATCTAGACGTTTATACAATTTTATACCAATATTAGAAAACATTCCAAATTATTTTAATCCAATACAAGGTTTAGTACACTTTTTAACAGGACATGGACCGTACCCAACATATTTGGAAAGATTTAACTTAAAAGATGATGCATATTGTGAATGTGGAGAATTAGGTAGACCAGAACATATAGTGTTACATTGTGAAAATACTATAGAAAATGAAGAACATAGAGAAATGAGAAGAAGATTAGAAAGAATTGAAATAAGAGATATATTACAAAATGAAGAATATTTTGAAATATTAAACAATCTAACAGAAATAATATCTAAAAAACAACAAGAAATTTATAATAATAGAAGAAGACAACAAATAATCCAACCCTGATGAAGTTGAGTAAGATAAAGTTAAAATAAATAAAAGAAAATATAAATTCAAAAATAGATGTTAACAATTATAATAATAATAATTCAATATGAAATAAATAAATAAAAATAATAATTCAATAAATAATTCACTAAATAAATAAAAAAAAAACTACCAACCCTCTTCTGAAAATAGAGGGACTGTCTTTATAACTTAGAAGGGAGTTGATAGTACCAAAAATTTTTTAACAAATATATATTGTTTCTTTAAATTTGTTAAATGTAATTAATAGATTATGGCAAATTATTAATTGTAAAAATAGATTTAGTAGTTTAGTAAAAAATGTAAAAATATAAAAAAAAATATCTGTAATCCCACCAGGAAGAAAACGACCTGGATTAGTCACTAGAGGCCAGGTCATATGTATGAACAATAAATAAATAAAAAAAATAAAAAAGTCATATTTTTATATTTTAGTGTAAGAAACATTGAATTTTCTTTTGTAAAATTCATATATTTTTTCATGGAAAGACTACAATTTTTGTTGATTTTTGGCTTAAAAATTGGACCAGACAAACAAATGGAAAGTAGATAAAACATTGATTAGTATCTTATAGCCACTAGAACTTATAAAGGCTAAAACAGCTTTGCAATCTTTCCTCACTTGACTGCTGCTCCTGGCACGGAAAATAATTTTATTCGCAGAACCTTTTTGTTATCTCTGTTGTGTTTGCGATTCAAAACTAAGAAGATAAGAGAATTTATTTTTTTGATCACATATATGGTTACTGCGAGCTTATATCTGTCTGCAACAAAAGCAGTTGAAATAATTTTCAATGTTTATACCACGTTTTATGATATTAATCACCTAAATATTGTTTTGTCCAGTAATCGTTTATTTCATGAGTTTCATATTCCGACTTATAAATATCTAAAGGTTTATAAAATTAAAATTATAAAACGCTGGACTATTCATATACAAAGAGGGGAAAAATTAATTAATAAATTCATTTTTCAAGAATAAGCGACTCTTAAAATACCGAAAAATCGATTTTCAACGAAACCTTTTCGTTTATAAATTCGCAAAGCCTGTGCGTTCGTGCGTTGCCGCTCCTGCAACACTTAGAGCAGATTTATCGATGGATTCTCATGTAGCCTTGTCTTCTGAATCCAAATCTGAAGACGGCATTTCTATAACTCTAATCGTCTTCGAGATAATCGACCTCAAAGTCTAAAATGTGACGTCACAATCCATTTATTTTCTGCCAACACACTTAAACGTCAGCTGAAATCGTTGCTAGTAAGTAGGCTAGTTTTCAACGAAAACTTTTCGTTTATAAATTCGCAAAGTCGGTGCCTTCGTGCGTTGCCGCTCCTGCAATACTTAGGGAAGGTTTATCGATGGATCCTTATGTAGTTTTTTCTTCTGAATCCAAATCTGAAAACTTGAAAAAAAGTTCGATATATCTAACCGTCTTCGAGATAATCGACCTCAAAGTCTAAAATGTGACGTCACAATCCCTTTATTTTCTGCCGACACACTAAACGTCAGCTGAAATCGTTGTTAGTAAGTAGGCTAGTTTTCTAATCTGAATTTATTAAGCAAAGCATAGGTTATTTACATTTGAGTTTGACACTTCGTGAATGTCAAACTGAATTTTAAATTAAGTATTAATAAAATATCAACGACATTTGATAGTGAATTTAATTATACTCTGGGCTAATTAGCAAAATACATGGAAAAGTTATTTACCTGATCGAATCTTATGATTGTATATATTAATAATATAGGTATGCAAAGTCCGCAGATAGTGTGCTACTTTTTTATAAATAAAATTGCGCCCGAAAATCGTGTTTTTTTCAATTTTTGCTCTATAACTCCAAATATTTTAACTTTACACCAAAAACAACCAAATAAAAATTCACCGTAATTAAATTCTGCATAGAGACGTGTTTTTCCCGATTTACTTCGACGAAAATTTTCCCCGAAAATGCGGGTTTTTCCAACAAAATCTTTAATTTTCAACTAAAATTTTAGATAGGTAATTGTTAATCAATAATTAAATAACTTGGTAATATAAAAGCTCTTTTCGTATAGATAATAATTCTCGAAGCCGATGGAAATTGAATGAACAGTTTAGCAACAATTGAATTGTAAATTAAAAATTTACGGTCACACTAATAACCACAATAATTGTGATACATAAGAATTACTATGATTTTTGTATAAAAAGACAGTGTACCTATCTAATTAGTCCAGAAAGCCACTGCGCATCCGCTAGGAAAAATATTCTAATTCGGATTTTTTGCACAATCTTACTCAAAAAGGACTCCTTTTAACAAATTTGCATGTTGCCAGGACCAAAAGGTGGTCAAAAATTTTTTAAACGTTTTTTTTTTGTTTTTTTCCTAAAATTATTATTTTTGCATGGAAAAAAGTTTTCTTAGGTTTTTTGGATCATTCCAAACAGAAAAGGTCTTTAGTGACTTTTTTCTAAAATTGATAGTTTTTGACATATAAGCGACTAAAAATTGAAAAATTGCGAAATCGGCCATTTTTAACCCTCAAAAACTATGTGAAAAACTAATAATTTGAATGTTACCAAGGTAGGTAGATATTCTTTAAACATCTATTGATGAAATCCCGAAGAGTTTTTTGCAATACAATATTAAAAACTCCTTTGTTTTTTAATTGCTAATCAAGCGTGCGCGACACTATTTTCCACCGACAGTATGGTGCAAATGAAAGGAATAAATTCGTTATTTCGTAAACCGGCGACTTTAAGGAAAAATCCCGAAACAGGTCGATTTTTATTTTTAAGTTATGATATTGTGGCATATATGGTATACTAGTGACGTCATCCGTCTGGGCGTGATGACGTAATCGATGATTTTTTTAAATGAGAATAGAGGTCGTGTGGTAGCTCATTTGAAAGGTTCTTCAATTCTCTATTCAGTAATGTAAACATTTATACAATTATTTATACAGGGTGTCCTTCAACTTCTTTTTTTGTCAAATAATTTAATTTAATAAAAATCTTTTGGATACCCTGTATAAATAATTATGTAAATGTTTATATTACTGAATAGAGAATTAAAGAGCCTTTCAAATGAGCTAGCACACGGCCCCTATTCTCATTTAAAAAAATCATCCATTACGCCATCACGTCCAGATGGATGACGTCACTAGTATACTATATATGCCACAATATCACAACTTAAAAATAAAAATCGACCTGTTTCGGGATTTTTCCTTAAAGTCGCCGGTTTACGAAATAACGAATTTATTCCTTTCATTTGCATCATACTGTCGGTGGAAAATAGTGTCGCGCACGCTTGATTAGCAATTAAAAAACGAAGGAGATTTGAATATTGTATTGCAAAAAACTCTTCGGGATTTCATCAATCGATGTTTAAAGAATATCTACCTACCTTGGCAACATTCAAATTTTTAGTTTTTCACATAGTTTTTGAGGGTTAAAAATGGCCGATTTCGCAACTTTTCAATTTTTAATCGCTTATGTGTCAAAAACTATCAATTCTAGAGAAAAGTCACTAAAGACCTTTTCTGTTTGTAATGATCCAAAAAACCTAAAATAACTTTTTTCCATGCAAAGAAAAATCATTTTAGGAAAAAACAAAAAAAAAACATTTAAAAAATTTTGGACCATTTTTTGGTCCTGGCAACATGCAAATTTGTTAAAAGGAGTCCTTGTTAAGTAAGATTGTGCAAGAAATCCGAATTAGAATATTTTCCCTAGCGGATGCGCAGTGGCTTTCTGGACTAAATGTAGTTTATAGAATTGAAATTGGACTTTTTAAACGGCCGCAGGAACATTTTAAAATTATAAAAAATTTTTGGCTTATAAACAATTAGAATATTTCGGGAAATATTTAATTAAATTAAATCATAAAAACGGTATAAAAAAAGCGGCTGGATGCTTATTTTATAAGAAAAACGTTTAATCGCGATGAGTGGTTCCTGAGACACAACCGGTCAAAATTGACCGGCATTTACGGCAAAGATATAAACAATAGGATCATAATTTTCGAACCATCACCTTTTTAGTTTTGTCCTCTTTCTCCACACCAATTTTCATATCTTTAAAATAATCATAGCATAGATTATTATAATAAAAATTATCGATATTACGAGTGAAAATTGCCAAAAATAGCCAAATTCCAATCAAAAATCAGGAAAATGTAATCTCAAAGTTCAAAATCGGTATAGGTACGTTAAAAAAATGCATTTTCTCGGCTTCCCATGGAGCAATTTTCTTCATTCTTTTTTTGTTCCCAAGTAACTCGAGTAGATCCATCTAACTAATGCATTATTAAATGTCAAACTTGCTTTTGTTTTGTTATAATAGATTAATTTATTTATAAGAAATGAAAACTACATATTCTTTCCAGTTGTAGACTTTTTTTAGGTTAACTTACTACAAGTGTACCTTTTACCGTTAAAAACACAAATATTCTCATTTAAAAGCTGTATAATTATTTAAACAATCTTTATTTAAACAAATTAAAAATTGTTGTTATAATCGATAAATTAATTTATTAATTATTAAAAATTATTAACAAAAGCAAGTTTGACATTTAATAATGCGTTAGTTATATGGCTCTACTCAAGTTACTTGGGACCAAAAAAAGAATGAAGCAAATTGCTCAAAGGGAAGCCGAGAAAATGCATTTTTTAACGTATACCGATTTTGAACTTTGAGATTACATTTTCTCCAACCTAATTTTTAATTGGAAGTTTGCTATTTTTGGCAATTTTCACTAGTAATATCGATAGTTTTTATTTAATAATATATGTTATGAGTATTTTAAAAATATAAAAATTAGTGCGGAGAAAGAGGGAACAATAAAAAGGTGATGGTTCGAAAATTATGATCCTGTTGTTTACATCTTTGCCGCAAATGCCGGTCAACTTTGACCGGTTGTACCTCAGGAACCACTCATCACAATTAAACGTTTTTTCTTTTAAAAGAAGCGTCCTGCCGCTTTTTTTCCAATAGCGTTTTCATGATTTAATTTCATTGTGTTCTGCTACAAAAGGGCTTTCAACAATAGAAAAACAGACACTTCTACATACGCACTTCACCTTCTAGATCATAATCATTCTTTTAATGAACAGTTTCAAATTCTGAATATTCAAAATAAAGGCCATAAGCTATATTTATTAGAATCTATGGAAATTAATAAATTGAAAAATACAGATATAATTCTGAATGACCAACTCGAGACAAACCGCTCCCCACTCCTCAACCTCTTCAGTTAAAGACTTTAAAAAGGCAAACCGATAGTAATCTAAATCACTTGAGAAAGGCACTCTGCCGAAACAGCTGTAGTCACATAGTTGTAATAAATTTTGTGGAAGTATAAGAAACAAACGTTTTCAGTGTCTTATTGTTAGATAAAATGAACTTCCATGAAGTAACGGTCGAATCTAGCAACTTTTTTTGTATTTCAGATCGCTATAGTGCACACAATTTGGCATTGGTATAGACGTGAAAAAAGCACTATGGTGTATTCCACGAATATACGACTGTTTTGGATTATCGCGACAATGAATATTTTAGTGTGCAACATAAGAAATACGAAAGTATTTTGCTCTAATAATTACTCAAATAAACAATAATATAATTTGCAATTTACTTTCGTTCTTCATATTTTGCACAGTAAAATATTCGTTGTCGCGATAATCCAAGAGGGTCGTATATTCGTGGAATGGGGAATAATTATTATTCTTTTACTAATTTGTCTTCCGGTCGCACAATGCCATCTTAGTTAGCAAAAAATTGTGAAAAACTTTAATTTTTCATGTTGTTCTTTAAGCAGGCCAGATGGTTTTAATTGCGTTCCTATACCATGAATTAACTACTAAAAGTATGTGAAATCAATATATATGCACTTATTATATATTTGTTTCATATATCTTCCGGTCGGGCAACATAATACAAAATGAGTAAAATTGGTAGTTTTTGCAAAATTTCAAAGGTTGACTGTTTAGTACATTTTAATCATACGACTTTTAGAGATGCTATAGTTTAATTATATTACAATAATATATTCGACATCCAAGCATATAAGATAAACTTTCATATTCAAGTAGAATTCGGTCGCGGAGCTTCGTCAAAAAAAAAAAACAGATACCGAGAGGCGAGGCGAAAGTGACGAATGACATAGAAGACTATAAATACAAAATAAAATAATGCTGAATAATATTATACACGGTGGTCGCGCGATGAGAGAATATCTCACGTTAAGCGCACTGACTTAACAATTGGGCCATACTAAGTCAACTGAACCACCATCTGAGCAGATGAGTCTATTCGATTGTAGAGGAAGGATAATTCGGAGACTAGAAGGAACTACAGACTACAGCATGTGCAATTTACCAGGGAAAAAGTTGTGTGCAATATTCTGAAACCGTGAGAGAAAATCTCATACTGCGACCAATGCCGGTTTAAGCAAAGTTGTTGTACATGACTGAAGGTTGCTGAGTTGGTACGACTAATCTAAGTGAATAGGGGGCTGCCTCCCCCCCACTACATTCTTTTTTATTTTTTTTGGACAAACTTTTTTTCTTAATTTTATATGATGTAGAACCAAAAGATATATACAACCCTAAACAACCCTTTTTCAAATAAACAATAGTTTTTTGTGCTGTCTGCGCAAATAATGATTACTTAGGTTGGTCGTATTAACTCAGAAACCTTCCCAGGTTCATGTACAACAACTTTGCTTGAGGTCATCATATTATGATCAAATGCATAGTTTATGATTCTGTAAAGGACATAGACTTTTTTATATTGTGTCGTATGAATATTAAAAACACGGTATTATAAAAATAATTATTTTTCAAATCAAAATGTCAATTTTACAAATAAAAAAAACTTCCAACGTAGGGAATGGAACCCGGCTCACCTGGGTGAAAGCCAGGAGCTAGGTATTTTAGGCCATGATGGATGTAAGCCACGGAGATAAATATTTCACATATAGTTGTAGTGTTTTTCCATCTAGTTTCATATTTTATCTTGTTTTGCCTAAAAGCCCCGGTTTTGGACCGACTGACACACCGTTTTTTAATTTTAATGGAACACCTAACTCAATAAAGAAAAACACCCATGCTAAAATGCTCCGGTCAAATTTTACACTACCTCCCTGACATATAGCATATCCAAAGTTGGTCCAAAATTTGTTTTTGACCAACTATTTTTTTTACAAGTTGATAATTTAACATTGTGTTAAAAATAAAATACATTAACAAAATTTAACATTTTGTTAAAAATAAAATACATTATGTGTGTAATTATTGATTTACATGGAATGTGCATACTACACATTTCACACCATATTCTAAACGAAAACAATGAAAGAGATAAGAAACATGACAAACGCAATGTAATCAACACCCAAATTAAATGAGTCACATAATATAATTTTTTTTTCCTGAAACCGTCAGTCCAGTCCTTTAGCCAGGAATAAAGTTACATGTTACATAGTTCAATCTCAATCAAAAACACAGACTGTCGCGGACCGCGGACCATGGGAAGACATCTGCCCGCGGTGCGTTGGTGTCCGTGGTCGTCGGCTGTGCGTGATGATCCGTAGAATCGCAGACCGTGGGCAGCCGCTATAAGAGAGACGAGATGATTATTTAATGCAGGCTTTGTGATGTATTGGGGTGGAATTTCTTTGAGAATAAGTACGGATTTGGTGTCTGCTTCGAGGCTCCTTAAATAGCGAGAGGTACATTAGTCAGATTTTTTTCTTTAAACCCTCTGTTCCTGTTGCACTATATGTAGGAAATAATTTCATCTTAGTGGTATGGTAAGACATGGCCTCCTCACGTATCGCATGTCGTCAGTTAAAACACATATTAACGAGTAAAACCGTCTAGTTCCTGTTTTATTAAAGATATTAAGAGAAATTAATAAAATAAAATATTCACAAAATATGAGACTACCACAGAATATCGATGTATACCCACCCACCTTTGTGCCTTTTTCTCGCTACAAGGTGTCTCAAACTTTTTTTTTCGGTTAAAAGACATGTTAAACTACAAAAAATAAATAAAATTAAAAAAATAAAAGAATAAAAAATATATAAAAAGAGAGAGGTTGAATCGGGTTTAGTTCCTATCGTAGTGAAAAAAAAAGTAATAATTAGCATAGTTGTATTTATTAACAAAGTAATCAGACATTGTTATTTGTAAGCTTTATTTTTTATTATTCTTTATTTTTAAGTGTATGAACGAATTTTGTATGAACGAATAATAATTTTATATGTAATTACGTGGCTAAAGGTTCTAAACCAAGGCCAGAATCAAAACAAAAAAAACTATAAAACCGTCTATTTTCTTTTTTCTAAAAATGTTCACTGAACATAAAACTACAATACAATTCTGATGTATAGTCACATTTGTAGCTCGTCCTCCCTACAGGGTGTCTCAAATATTCACAAAATATGACACTACCACAGAATATCGATGTATGTGCTTTGTGCCTTTTTCTCCCTACAAGGTGTCTCAAACTTTTGTTTCCGTTAAAACACGACATAAAATCAAAATGTTCACTAAACATAAAACTACAATACGATTCTGATGTATACTCACATTTGTAGCTCGTCCTCCCTACAGGGTGTCTCAAACTTAACATAAGAAAAAAATTTATTTTCTTCCACTCGGTATAAGTACCAAAATGAAGTCTATGTAAACCTTTCACAACTGTGTAAATACAAAAGAAAAATTTAAAATAATAAAAAAATTAGCGTACTCCGTTAATCTGTTCACGAAAAAATCAACTCTGAAAATGAGCATAATTTTCTATATCCCTAACTTTTGACGAGCAGTTTATTTTGCAAAATGTACAGCACAATTTATTTCAACAGACAATATAAATATGCGCCAAGAAGCTGTCCGGAAATTAGCGGCTATAGATGATCGTCGAATTGTAATACCAGCGCGCAGACATTCCAAATGCAGTGCTCAAAGATTATTAAACAATAGTATTCTGTAAATGTTTCACTTTCTAAGATTAGGTAGCGCCTTCAGTAATTTAATGTGAGAAGTACAGGATCTGCCAAACATCTGTGGCTAACGATGCAGCAATAAGTTTAGTAATGGGCTATATTTTGTCATTGCAATATAGATGGACAATATTATAGTGTTTGAAAGCAGCTGAGCCGAACAATATTTAGAAGAAAATATCGATCTTACAGGCACCGAATGTTGGCTATAATGTGTCATTCGGAGACGATTTAATTGAAGTTTGTTGTGACATAACATTCTATATATACACCGAAATGGTAATTGTAGTAAGATCCATAATGCAAAAATAATGCTGGGGCTTGATCATTCTACCTAATATTTTCCCACTTAATTAATTTCCTTAAAAACGAAATAATTTCAAATAATCGGATAATTGTTGTTTTTAATATACGAACATAACCCGCTTAATCATTATCTGATGAATCGCATATACAGAGAGAGTCTGTAATTTGGAATAAATTCAATATCTCAAATACTAATGTTTTTTTTGAAAAATGCTCAGACCCGTCGATTAGTATTTCAAATTGTTCTTTTTGACATACAATAATAATGTATACAGGGTTTACCAATTTAGAGATATGACGTCATCGTTGATTTTTTTAAATGGCAACACTGTCATTTTGATAGCTACGTTGATAGGGTGTGTAAAGCTATACATAACTGCAAAATATCAAATTTTTATTCTCTACCATTTACAAGATAATAAAAAATAACAAAGCTATGTCTGTAATTTGGAATAAATTCAATAATTCAAATACTAATTGTATTTTTTAAAAATGCTCACACCCGTCGATTAGTATTTCAAATTGTCATTTTTGACATACAATAGTAATGTATACCGGGTGTCCCAATTTAGAGATATGACGTCATGGTTGGTTTTCTTAAATGGCAACACTGTCATTTTGATAGCTATTTTGATAGGGTGTGTAAAGTTATACATAACTGCAAAATTTCAAATTTTTATTCGCTACCATTTACAAGATAATAAAAAATAACAAAGTTATGAAAAACAAGTAATCGAATAAAGACTGAATTAATATTTCAATTAAGCAAATGCTCATAATGTTGCCCATTGACTATATGACAATAATTAAGGGCAACATTATGAGCCTTTGCTTAATTGAAATAATTAAATAATTCAATTATTATTTGATTACTTGTTTTTCATAACTTTGTTATTTTTTATTATCTTGTAAATGGTAGGGAATAAAAATTTGAAATTTTGCAGTTATGTATAACTTTACCTTTAACACCCTATCAAAATAGCTATCAAAATGAAAGTGTTGTCATTAAGGAAAATCAATGGTTACGTCATATCTCTAAATTGGGACACCCTGTATACATTATTATTTTATGTCAAAAATGACAATTTGAAATACTAATCGACGGGTCTGAGCATTTTTCAAAAAAAAAAAATTAATATTTGAATTATTGAATTTATTCCAAATTACAGACATAACTTTGTTATTTTTTATTATCTTGTAAATGGCTGAAAATAAAAATTTTATATTTAGCAGTTATGTGTAACTTTACACACCCTATCAAAATAGCTGTCAAAATGACAGTGTTGCCGTTTGAAAAAAATAACGATGACGTCATATCTCTAAATTGGGACACCCTGTATACATTATTATTGTATGTCAAAGAGGACAATTTGAAATACTAATCGACGGGTCTGAGCATTTTTCAAAAAAACAATTAGTATTTGAGATATTGAATTTATTCCAAATTACAGACTCTCTCTGTATAATGAAGTATTAATAAAATAATAATCTCAATAATCTAATGAAGTTTTAGGAGAAAAAATAGTCACAAATTGTCATCTGCTCGTTCTCTGAATATAAAACCTTTGAAACCATATGAAAAGAAATAATCAAAATCATCGAAAATATCTACCAGAGGAACGCAATAAAAGGAAAAATAGAAGAAGAACTAATTTAACAAACTGGCATTGAAATAAGACAGAAGGACTAAAACCCAACTTAAAATATCTGCAAGATGACGCAATACTAATCTCCCAAAGTGAAGATGATTTACAATGTAGGTATTCTGCGTCAATTTAATATGAACGCCAGAAAATTTAACATCTTAATTTCCCAAACAAAGAGAAAATGCATGCTTATAACCAGAAGTATAACCAGGATGATCCTAAGGGGGGGGTTACGTCTACTTGAAGGTCTCTGTGGGGTATGGAATAATAATGGTGTTAATCGTATAGAGTATAGAGTTTAAAGTACATCCAAAAGGGGGGATTATATCCCCCAAAACCACCCCCTGGTTATGCCTATGTTTATAACAATAAATCTACTAACGCTAAATATACACACATCCATTTTTAACGGGCGATTTTATCGCCCGTATCCAAATTCCGATAGTGAACCACATGAGAGAACGGGACATTTTACACACGCCGACCGCTTATCGGTGACGATAAATATCGTTCAGCAGCCACTGCCACGCCACGGTGTTCGCCCGGCACTAGTGGCGTACGTGACTAGTGTGACCAACTAAAATGCAGTCGGGACAAGGCTGAAATAAATACCTGATATCCGGGACTTTTCAATGAAAATCGGGATATTTTTATTAATATAAAATTTTAATATTATCATTTTATTGATTATTTAACATTTTTATGTTGAAAGTGATATTTTTGGTGGAATTAAGCCATGATTTGTTGCGCTGTTGGTTGTTTCCAATGCGGAAATCGTTCTCAAAAAAGGAAAAATTAAAAAAATCAACTGATGTTGGATTTCCATGTAAATATAACCTTAGGTTAATATAAAAATGTAATTATTATTACAACCAATTGTGGCTTAATCCCATCAAAAATATAATTGTCTAACATGCCACAAGAAAATATGCATCTTACAGGCATACTTGTCGAACGATTGAATTTGCTTAAAAATGAAAAGCACGCTTTTAAAAATATAAATTGACCTCAACGAACAAAATATATTCATTTGTTACATTGCCTGATCCTTAACTGTCTTGCCATGAATTATATTAGTAGATATTACACTCTAGAAATTGTTGACTTTTTTTCGTCCCACTGATTCAATTTGATGTGAATTCTTAGAAGAATAACGTATTCAAAATGTCAAAATATAATTTTACCAAAACGTTGAAAATTCGGATGGTCCGGAAGCCTTGTCCGGGACGTCGGGACACGACTTCGTAATTCGAGCCATGTCCCAGATTTTTCGGACTAGTTGGTTATACTATACATGACTCAATACAGCATTACACACACATTGATTTTTATCGACAAATTCCATTCAACAGATGGGTGAAATTGTAGGTATACGTTGTAATTTTAGCTTTGGTAGTCCTTGAATATAATTTAAAATATTAAAATGAGTGATATTACTGATTTTCTTGACAATGATGTCTTTATTTTGTTAGTGGAAGCAAGACCTCTTTTGTGGGACAAAACTTTGGATATATTTAAGGTCAGGAATCAAACTACGGATGCCTGTACGGACTCTTCAAAAAGATTTAATCCTACGCACCTAATCTGGCGTTTTAATACGGCGATACAATAAACACACAGCAACAACTCGTTTAGGATTCATTTATTCATTAACCTTGTATCACGACAACCAGGCAACTGATTGTTTCAGCGGTAAATATCGATGTGTCTGCAAGTACCTGCTATACCAACTAAAAATCGGGCGATAAAAATCGACCGTCCAAAATAGATGTGTGTGTATTTAGCGTAAGATGTAAATTGAAGCTGGAGGGTGAGATTATAGAACAAGTGATGGAGTTTAAATATCTAAGCATGACACTATCTAATCTAGCTACGGAAAGCTCGAAACAGAAGTGGAAGATCAAGTAAATAGAGCAAAGAGAGAGGCAGGATGCCTGAATGAATCAATATGGAGAAATAAAAATATCGATAAAGAAATGAAAGGCAGAATTTACAAAACAATTATGACATAGTCCGTTATCAAATGTCTTACTCTTATTTCTGTTTTACATTGTTTCTTAGTATCGTGTACTAGGTTAATTAGCCTGTGGTTCAGCACTTTTTCTCCCATTATTTCTAATACGTCCTTTAATCGCACTCTGTCAAAAGCCTTGGTCATATCGACGAAAGCGTGACACGTCAAAATGGCCGGGCAAAACAGCCCCGTCAAAAAAGCCCCGTTAAAATAGCCCGGATACAAAATAGCCTCGACAAAATAGCTCGTAAACAAAATAGCCCCGACAAAATAGATAGCACACAAAATAGCCCCGGTCAAGATAGCCCCGGCTAAAACAGCCCCGGCAAAAACACTCCCAATAAAAAGTTTTACATTTGAACGGAGTACCATTTATTTTAAATTACTATTCGAATTGGAAAATAAGCCACAATTTAACTTAAATATTTTATTAACGTTTCGACTTCCACTTCGGACGTCGTTGTCAAAATACAAAATATTAATAAATTAAACTAAAATGTTATTGCTTGGTAAAAAATTCTTCTAATAATTTAATTTAATCTGACTCATTCATATCGGCAATTTAGACATATAGTATGGTGCAAATGAAAGGAATAAATTCGTTATTTCGCAAACCCGCGACGTTAAGGAAAAATCCTGAAACTGGTCAATTTTTATTCTCATTTTAAAGGTTATTTAATTCTCTATTCAGTAATATAAACATTTACATAATTGTTTATACAAGGTGTCAGTGACAAAAACCAGCTTACTGTAAATGTTGGCAAAACCAAAATTCTTCCATTTGCCCGAAGCGGTCAAATTGGCAATAAAGGCGTTAAGTTCCTATATAAGAACGAAAAAATAGAAGTTGCTAACAAATTTGTATATCTTGGAGTCACCCTAACCACAACATCACTTTTTAAAGCAACGGCCGATACAACAGTGGAAAGAGCAAAACACGCAATTGGTAACGTGATAGGTTTAATGGCTAAAACCAAAATGAATTCTTGGACATCTCGTGTGCAACTTTTCGATTCGCTAGTTCAAAGCCTTGTTATGAACTGTGTGCCCGTTTGGGGAATGAGATATACTGACCAGTTAGAAAGAATACAAGTAACTTTCTTTAAAAAACTTTTACATCTCAGTATCAATACATCTGATTATGCTGTTAGGTTGGAGACAGGAAAAGTAATTTTTTTTTTTACTATTTTCAAGCTAACTTTAAATTGGCTCATCAAGCTATCGCAAATGCATGATTTAAGACTTCCTCTTATTTGTTTTCTGCGTCAGCTTCAAATTTCTTCAGCAAATAATTCAATAAATATGAACAGATACAACTGGGTCTCACAGCTTAAGCAATATTTTCAAATATTAGATTATGAATTTTCTTGGGATGAAAACATCTCTGATTGGCTATTAAAGAACAAGAAAAGCATGTTAAAAAAGTATATGGATAATGGATATGCTTCATCAAGAAGACATTCATGCAGTTCCCATGTCAACATTCTCAACTATTTACAAACATTTATCCGTAGATACCTCAGTACAGAAATACCTGGAATTTCAAATTCCTATAAAATATATTCGTGCCATGGTGCAACTTCGAACATCTAATAGTCATGTATACTCCAGGGAAATAAGGTTTTTGTCGGGACACTTGAGCAGCCAGGTTGCAAATAGGTTTTTTGGGTGCTATATACCTAATACATTATACATACAAAAATGCCCGTCACAGTTCGGACGAGAATTTTAGTTATTAACAAATAAGCATCAAAAATGGCAGTTTTTTCGTTTAAATCGCTACAGGTAAAAATAGGATAATTAAATATCTTATTTATGGTATTCTTCTTTTAGTAGATGAGCCAATGTTTAAAACAGCAGTTTTTTAATTTTGGTCCGATCATTTGTTGCTTCGAAAATTGCAAAATAAAACTAAAATTTCGAAAATAAAAAATTTTCTATAACTTTCGCGAAAGTGAGCTTACGACTTTTATATTTCACAAAAAGTTGAGTCAAAGAGTCAATATATTGCACAAAAAATTATAATATGATTCATCAATTAGTTTAAATTTTATTCAATTTGTTTATCCCAATGAGCTTTTTTTGTAATGTTATTGTTCAGAAAATAATAATTATATAGAAATTCTGTGTAAACCACATGAAAGAACAATAGTTTTGTTTTCAAATTATTGAAGAAAATCATTAAAAATAATTTTTGTCACTACGAAAACATTTTACTAAAGTAGAGTCATTTTTAACTTGAAAACAATTTGAATAGCTTTGTTAATATTTACTGTAGAGTAAATTTACCTTGGAATTTCAAAAGCTGGTATTTTTACACAAATTTTCAAAAAAAAACTTTTCGCCTATGTTAATTACGGTCAAACTTAGCCACTTTTATTATTTAATTCACAGTTACTTCAATATAGGTACATAAAATTCTCCTGTAACAGTGTTAGTTACCATACTACTCCGAAACAGCTTGGCCGATTTTTATTAAATTTTATAAATGTATCCTATGGGACTGAGAATAGGTTTTAATCTATTTTTCATATCCATAAGTTCTAAGGGGGGTTGCCCCCCTGACATTTTATTTTATTTTTTTGGACAAAATTGTCTATCTTAATTTTATATGATGTAGGATTAAAAAATACATACAACCCTTAATTTACACTTTTCCATCACCAACCCCTATTTGTTAATACCCATCTATATATTTACATCTATAAAATTCTCCTGTCACAGTGTTAGTTGTCATACTCCTCCGAGACCGCTTGACCGATTTTTATGAAATTATATATGTATATTCGGTAGGTCTTAGAATCGGTCGTAATCTTTTTTTCATATCCCTGAGTGATAAGGGGAACTCCCCCTAACATTTTGAAATGTTAGGTGGGGATTTACGTACATAACGTACTCTACAAGACTACGAGTACATACAATTTAAAAAAATTATGATCAAAATCCATCAACAAGCTCTGGAGATATTAATCGCAGCATATGTTTGAAGAATCAGTTTCATTTTTTGAGTGCACGGATTTTAATAATTCATTTTCACCGACCACAAATCGATTTCGTTAGAACGTTATTTTAAAGCTTTATTAACAACTCTGTTGAAGTTTAAAGTTTACTCAAACATTTACACATAAACTATATACCTTCAAATTCGAAATGGCGCTAGTTGGGTTGCTTAATTGTTATAAACAAAGTAGCTGTCAATTAAATAAAAAAAGTAAATAACTTTGACTGTAATTAACCTAGGCAAAAAGTGTTTTTTCGAAAATTCGTATAAAAATACCAGTTTTTCAAATTCTAAAGTAGTTTTAACCTTCGGTCAATATTAACAAAGTTATTCAAATTGTTTATGAACTAAAAATGACCCTACTTTAGTAAAATGTTTTCGGAGAGATAAAAATGACTTTTTAATGATTTTTTTTTAAATACTTTGAAATCATGACTTTTCTTCTTTCATGTGGTTTTCACAGAATTGCTATTGCATTACTATTTTCTGAACAATATTATTGCGAAAAAAAAGCTCATTGGGATAAACAAATTGAATAAAATTTAAACTAATTGACGAATCGTCTTAAAAATTTTTGTACATTATACGAACTATTTGTCTCAACTTTTCGTGCAATATGAAAGTCTTACGGTCATTTTCGCAAAAGTTATAGCAATTTTTTTATTTTCGAGATTTTAGTCTTATTTTGCAATTTCTGAAGCAACAAATAATCGAACCGAAATTCAAAAACTGCCATTTTAAACCTTTGCTTATCTACTACGAGAATAACAGTATAAATAAGATATTTAATTACCCTATTTTTACCCGTAGCGATTTAAACGAAAAAACTGCCATTTTTGACACTTATTTGTTAATAACTAAATTTCTCGTCCGAACTGTGACGGGCATTTTTGTATGTATAATGTATTAGGTATATAGTACCCAAAAAACCCATTTACAACCTGGCTGCTCAAGTGTCCCGAACATGGTATATTGTTACCTTATTTCCCTGGAGTAGTATTAAAATTTACCTATAATGGTATAACATAAATATCATATACGACCATCTGAAATCTGTACTATTTGTAACACAAACAAGTTGGAAACTCTTGAACATTTACTGTTTGAATGTCCCATTTACAGTTCGATGAAACCAGTTAATATGGCCCCCCTTAATAATTGCACCGACCTTATTGGTTGTCTTAATAATGTAACTATAATATTTGTGAAAGCAATTTCAATATATATTTGGAATATCATAAAACATAGATCTTTTGTTTTAAACGAATAAGCTTCAGTTTCTCCTTCATTGATGTTTATTAAAAAAACCAAGCTCTCCATTTCAGTCAGTGATAGCGATTAACTTTTGTTTAAATTTGTTAATAGTTACTTATGTTCTAGACTAGTTGTTAGTTATATTCTGTACTTCAGTTTCTTCTTCATTGGTGTTTATTAAAAAAACCAAGTTCTCCAATTCAGTTAGTGATAGCGCTTAACTTTTGTTTAAATTTGTTAATAGTTACTTATGTTCTAGACTAGTTGTTAGTTATATTCTGTACTTCAATTTCTCCTTCATTGGTGTTTATTAAAAAAACCAAGTTCTCCAATTCAGTTAGTGATAGCGCTTAACTTTTGTTTAAATTTGTTAATAGTTACTTATGTTCTAGACTAGTTGTTAGTTATATTCTGTACTTACTAAACTCATTGTTATAAAACTGTAGTTTTTAAAAACAATAAATGTCTATCTATCTACAAGGTGTCCAAAAACTTTTTTTTAATTTAAATTATTTGACAAAAAAAAAAGAAAAATTATGTAATTTATTTAATTCAACATACATTTTACTGCTGTCAGAAATCAGACAAAAATGTTTTTATCACAATACATTACAAACAAACATTGATTTTCGCTTAAATTAAATGTTCAAACTTCCAAGAGGCAGATCGCTGGCAGAAGTTGGCTTGAACATTGAATTTAATCGAAAAGCAGAACACATTTAATCGAAACAGAAGATATGGTTCGAGTTCTCTAAAAAGATCATTTTTATTTAATGTGGTTAAGATAAACATCTGAATAGAGGATAGCTACCATTTCCGAAAAAATTTATTTTTAAGGGATTATTTCATGATGAATTCTGAACGGAACTTTTTTGTCGGGACTATTTTGCGGGCGAGCTATTATTCCGCGGCTATTTTGTCTGCAGGCTATTTTGTCGGAGCTATTTTGTGTGCGGATTATTATATCAGGGCCGTTTTGTCGGAGCTTTTTCGACGGGGCTATTTTGACGGAGTACCCGACGAAATACATGTGCAGGTTTATTAAATTCTATGGATTTTTCCGCTACCTGTCCGATAACAAATATTGCATCAATGGTAGATCTATTTCTCTGGAAACCTTGTTGTTCTTTCCGTATAATTTTATAGTTTTGGCGATTTCTTCCAGTATAGTTTTTGTGAATGATTTGAGAGTGAAGTGTTATTCCCCTATAGTTTTCTGAATGTGTTTCCTCTCCCTTTTTGAAAATGGGTATTTTTATGCTGTTTTTCATTCGCTCGGTATTTTCTGCTCTTCTATAATGTTCTTAAATATGGTTGGTAATTCGTTCTGCAATTTTTCCCACCATGTGTCAATATCCAGAAAACTTTATTTACTCTATAATCAGATAAATTTTACCTGTTCGAAATAATATAAATAAACCCTTAAGATTTCATTATGTATAAATCTTTAAAAATATGAATGTGACAAAAAAGGAATCTTATATACGTATTCCAGTTAATGCTTTGTTTTCTTCTGGAATAAAATAATAATTATGAACGTAATTTACTCACTTTACTTTCTCGGATTCTTGTCTAGTTTTAATTGACGTTGTCAGTCTAAAAACAAGCCACGTCTATAGCAGCATCGCTGTCTTTTTAAAGTCATCCACTTCTTCCAGTTGAGGGTAATACCTGAGGGTCTATTCTAGAGGTGGAAGGTAGTTTTCTCGCGGATCGACTAGTATAACAGCTCAGAAAACTTTTCTTGGCATCAGCATTGAATGATTGAGTTCTGCATTGTGTAATGGATGGCAGTTTTTTTAAAATATTCGTGAAGTTTTTGCTGTTTTTGTTATTTGCTTCAATTGATTTTATTTGCTGTATAATCCATTCTCATTTTTCTTTTTTTATATTTTTGACGCTTCTTGTTTTTTCTTTTTGTAAGTATTTATTTATGTTTTCATTTGTTTTGATTTGTTCTTTTTCTTTCCTTGTGTTTTCCAAGTTCTTTGTATTTATCGATTTTCTCTATTTTGTGTCCTATATCAGTCCTAATATGTTATATATTTTTTCTGTGGTAGACTCTTTTTGTGGTTATATTACTGTCATTGTGCTCTTTTCGAATGGTTCGTCATCTTGGCTTATATTTCTTTTTTTTTTCTACCGGCGTTGACACACTCATGCGAGTATTATAATTATATGGGGTGTTTCATTAAGAATGTCAAATCTCTGAGTTCTAGATTCCAGACCTCAAAAGATTAAGATTTAACCACAATCACTTAAATAATATATGGCTCCTTATTGAGTTACAGAGTGTATTTAAAAACTAATTTTTGTTCAGTATTTTAAAACTATTCGACGTATGTTTTTCATACTTGGCAGATAGTGCAGGTACTATACACCCTATGCAATTATGTTAAATACACGTTCATGGCTATTACCAGAGGCGTACCACAGGGGACAGTGAATGGTGGATCCTTCCCAAATTCTACGCCACTTGCGAAATTGCCATTTAAGCGCAATTTTTCGATTTTACAATAATCTTTTTATAAGTAACATACTCTGCACTCGTAACGATAAAGTCATTAGTTTTCGAGATATTTGAAGTTAAACATATAAATAACAACAGTTATTTGGATTAATGTATCTATTGTGCCGCTTAATTTTTAATTTCAAATATCTAGACATCTAATGATTTTATCGTTAAGAATGAATAACATACTCTTTAGTGTCAACGATAAAATCTTTAGTTTTCGAGATATTTGAAGTTTAAAAATAAGGGGCACAATATATTCATCAAAATATCTGTGCCGTTACATGTTCAAATATCTGAAAAACTAATGACTTTATCGTTACGAGTAAAGAGTATGTTATTTACATATTGGAGAATCGAAAAATTACGCTAAAATGACAATTCCGCCAGTGATGTAGAATTTGGAAAGGGTCAACCATTCACTGTCGCCTGTCGTATGCCTCTGATAATAGCTAGAAACGTTTATTTAACATAATTTCTTAGGGCGTAAAGTACCTACACTTTTTGCCAAGTATGAAAAGGATACATCAAATGAAGGGTACAGAGGAAAAAGGAGGAATGTCAGAAATTTTCATTTTTTGTTTTAATAATGTTAAAAATGGGTTGTGTCATGAGATAACACGAATAATAAAATACCTATACAGGAGAAGAAGGAGTATCAGTTGTGAATCAAGCGGCAATAAGTTAAAACGCTTTTATTGTTTTTGCGTGTAGTTTTCACAGAGTAAACATACCAAACATATGATTTAAAAAAAAAAACCATATACAACAAAACATATCATTATATCATTAATATTAGTCTTATATGTTTGAAAACGCTATCCTGAAAAATTCAATAAAAGTCCTCCTTTTTCCACTGTATCCTTCAAATAGTTTTAAAATACTGACCAAAAATAGTTTTTAAATATTTAAATAAAACACCCTGTAACTCAGTAAGGAGCCATATTTTATTTAAATGATTTTGGTTAAATCTTAATATGTTGAGGTCTAGAATCTACAACTTAGAGATTGGACATTCTTAATGAAACACCCTATATAATACTTGGTGTTTATTAAAATTTAATAATAATTTATTATTAACATTTTTTAAACATAAATTTATTTTGTATCGATCACAGTAATAAAAGATAAATAACAATACGCTAATTATATTGTGATGATTGGCATGTTTAATTAGCACATTGGCAATAATTAATTTAATAAATAAATAAATTATTAAAAAAACATATATTATAAATATAAACTACAACTTATAAACTATAATTAATAAATTACAAGATTGTAATAAATGTTAAGTGTTTGTTTTCGATATTACGCGTAAGTAGGTACGTATATGTTTCAGTGGGACAGAGACGCATCATATAGTGCAGCGCGCTGCGGCGTCTTAAAAGTCTCGATTAGACACTTCAGGTCTAAATTGAAATAAGCCCCGCATACTCTACACATTCTTAAAACTAAATGTTTCAACTTAAATTTAGGCACAACCTCAAAAATAATAATTTACATAGGAGTTTTCAATTCTCGAAAATACATAAGTATTTTACCATTTTTAAGATTTCAAATCGCGTACCTATAACTTGAAAACAATTAGCTTTAGATAAAAATTACAAGAAATACTTTTTTTTAAATGAGATTAAAAAATGTTGTTCTTAACAGAAAAAAATTAGTTTTGGATTTTTTTTTTAAATTATTCAAACAAATTTTGCCCAAAATTTCGGCCAGCTCCCTTTAGATTTATTTAAAGAGGACATTGTTGAACATACTCTGCGGAGATTTTAATGCTAAAATAGGCAAAGAGCCTAGCCTACACCCCACAATCGGTAAAAACGACAATGGCTTAAGACTCACAGAAACTGCAGTAGCTAATAATATGTTAATAAAGTCAACTATATTTCCGCGTTAAGACATTCATAAGCAAACCTGGATCTCAAATGACCGTAATATTATTACGCGAAACCAAATTGACCACATCATTGTAGATGCCCGACATGGGAACAATATCATATACGTAAGAAGCCTCAGAGGAATAGACGGAGACACAGATCATTACTTAGTCAGAGCAAAAGTCAAATGCAGAATATCTAGCCACAAATACAACAAAACAACAATGAACCCACAATGGAACATGGACGAAATGCAGAACACAGAGAAACATCAAAAATATAATATAGAACAACTTGAACAAACCTTAAACTCTGAAACAGTTTACAATGATATAGAAGAGCTGTGAGAAACGACTGCCGAAATAATAACCAAGACAGCTGACAAGATCTTTGGAAGAAGTAGACAGAAGAGGGCAAAAATATGGTATGACGATGAATGTCGGAAACATCTGGAAAAAAGACAAACAGTAAGTAAGACATGAATACAACTACAAACAGACAAAAGTAAAAAGGAATACGACGACTGCCGAAAAGAAACAAGAAAAATGATACGCACAAAGAAAAGAAACTATGAACAACAAAAATATGAAGCTATGGAGAGAGACCGACCCAAACCAGGCTCCAGAGAATTCTATAAAGCAATCTACACAGAGAAAAGAGGACATAGAACCAATTCTATCCATACACTTGGTGACAATCAAGGCCATATTTATGATAATCGACGATACAGAACTAACAGAAGAATGGAAAGGGTATTTCAGGGACCTTCTAAACATCATACAGGAAGAACAGCACAAAGAAGAGATCTATATAACAGCAGACATGCCCGTCGAAAATCCCTCTTTTGAAGAAACCCGAAAGGCCTTAAATAAGCTGAAAAATCACAAAGCGCCGGGTACGGACGAGATACCAGCAGAATTTCTGAAATATGGTGGAGAAACACTACATCGCCAAATCCACCAATTAATAAAACAGATATGGTTAGAAGAAAGGATACCAGCAAGATGGAAGGAAAACATCATAATGCCCATCCACAAAAAAGGGGACAAAACAAAATGCGCGAATTACAGAGGAATTTCACTCTTAAATACGGCATATAAAATTCTCTGAAATATCATTCTTAGTAGACTAACCCCTTATGCTGAAAATGTCCTAGGAGAATATCAAGCTGGTTTTAGGGCAAAGAGATCCACAATAGATCAACTATTCACGCTGAGACAGCTTCTAGAAAAGGGATGCGAGTATAAAAGACTCATACACAATCCCTTCATAGACTTTCGACAGGCATATGGCAGCGTAGAAAGAAGCCAAGTATGGAATGCCATGGCGGAGTTCTCAATACCAAAGAAACTCATTCGGATGACTAAAGTCTGTATGGAGGGTGGAATATCAAAAGTAAGTGTAAATAATAAACTATCTGACAGCTTCTAAATCAACAGTGGACTCAAACAGGGTGATGCGTTATCTTCACTACTTATTAAACCTGTATTAGAGAAAGCCATGAGGTCTGCCGAAATAAAAACAGAACTGCTATCGGTTCAAGGTCCCAAGCTATTACTAGCATACGCAGATGATATTGATCTCGTTGTAGACTCCATCCTATCCATAAAAGCCATGTTCAACAAGGTGGAAGGAGCAACAAGCGAAGTAGGGCTGAGGATTAATGAAGAGAAGACGAAATATATGTGTATAAATAGAACGACACGAAGAGACAGGATAGGACAAAATGTGACGGTCAACACCTTCAATTTCGAAAGAGTACAACGCTTTAAGTATCTGGGGGCCGTAATCACAGCTGACAACGATGTTACTGAAAATATAAAAGACAGAATCCAATCAGCGAATCGTTGTCTATTCGCACTGGATAAGCTTATATAATCAAAAAATCTTACAAAAAGTTCCAAGATCAAAATCTATAAATCCATCGTCAGACCTGTACTAACATATGGTTGCGAAACGTGGACCATGACCAAATCAAACGAAGAAAAGCTCAGACGTTTTGAACGAAAAATTTTCGGACCTCACCACGATATTAACACAAACCAGTATAGGATCAGAATCAACTTCGAATTAAAAGAACTCTATAATGACACCGATATTGTCCAAGAAATTAAATCACAGCGACTAAGATGTGGCAAAAGACTAAGAGGCAAAAGACCACTCGGACGTCCCAGAAAGCGATGAAGAGATAACATTCAATCAGATCTCCGAAAAATGAACATTCCATTTGACCCTAGGTTGATGGAAGACCGAACAAATTGGAAGAAAGTTGTACAGTCAGCCAGAACTAGTGTGGCCAGGTCCGATTTGTTTTTAATCGGTACATAAGCAAAAACAAATCGGGATTTAGGGTTGTAGATCGGGACAAATAAACAACAATAGCCCAGTAAATGACCGTTTTGGAGTGTAATTTTCAGAGTCAACTCCGAATTGCATGAAAATCTGGTTTTAGGTTCTACTTCTGTCTACTTCAAAGTTGAACTTGTACCGTTGGATGCTTTTACTTGGGGTGTGACAGTTAGAGTTACCCCTTCTCGGGGGTAAAAAAACGCGCGTTTAAAGTAAGTATCAAAATGGTTCAACTGACTAACTCTAAAAAACTTATGTTCTATATTATTTTTAAACTAAGTCAATACTTTTCGAGTAATTTTATCGAAAAAAATATTCTAAGCAAAAATATAGCTTTTAAAAAAGCAAAAAAATTGTATGTTCAGAAAGTCTACAAAACCAGTAAAAGCAAAGTTGTAGCTCATCAAAAATACGTCTTATCCGTCCAATTCCAAATCGAATTTTTCAACTTAAAATAACCAAAAAATTAAGCAATTTTCGGGCAAAAACTATTAAAATTTTTTGAAGTGTTTAAAAAAATATTTAATTTTGTTTTATATAAAAGTCTCTAGCATTAAAACTAAGAGAGTTACGCTCAAAATAAAGTTGGCTCCTTTTTCTGGAAAAAAAATCGTGAAAATATCTCCCCCTATTTAGCACCGCAAATATAATTAATCGTTACCGCTTTACCATTTACTTTATATGTGTATTGTTTATACGATCTGTAAGGTTTAGCGGTTCGGAGTGCTTAATTTTGAAAAAAAAATTGGTTTTATAGTAAATACAAATTTTCCTAAAATATTGGAAAATGCCCTTTTTTCAAAATAATTTAAAAAGTATTAGGGATTGTAGCAATTTTGACACCTTCAAAATATGCGACATGCACTACTGGGTATGCAACCAACATACACCCAGAAATTGACAGGTAGACGGCGCTCGGCACGCAGAGCGAGGTGGATAATTTTGAAAAGCGACCCTGATTGACGCGCGAAGAAGGACAGCACTTTTTTACGTTGGGGATGATGGCAGAATAGTACCGTCGAGGTAGAATCAAGTTTTTCCGTTTTTATTGTGGCCATCCTTACGTATTTTCAAAAATAGATCGAGTTTGTTGTAGTGGTAGATGATATAGATAATTTGTAAACAAATATTTAAGTGATTAAGGGTGGTTTTCGAGTTCACCGTGCCAACTCGTGTTTTGTTTGTTTGTTGAGCCATTTGTGTTTAGTGAAAGCCCTTCTGTTGGTTCCCGTTATCGCCTTCCTTTCGTGGGATATGTTCTGGTGGGATGTGAAAGGAGTATATAGTGCCGCTGGCGATATTTTCCTGTGCCAGAGTAAGGTACCGTTGCTGCATTAAGGTAACAAATTATTTTAATCTGACTCTGGAATATTCAAGTACCTACTTCGACAGATAAGAATGTCTTTTTTAAAGACAGATTCGTGTAATAGCCGACTTTGTCAGGATACATAGACTGTCCTAATTTTTTTGTCCAGTGGTGACCAATTAATCTGACTCCCGAATGTTCAAGTACCTACTTCGACAGATAAGAGTGTTTTCTTTAAAGACAGATTCGTGTAATAGCCGACTTTGTCAGGATACATGGACTGTCCTAATTTTTTTTTAATTTTTTGTCCAGTAGTGACCAAATTAACTTTCCCTTTTTTATGCTTAATTCTACAAATAAAGAAATGAGATATCGTATATGTATTTAGCTAAGGTATATTTTAATATTAACTATCGGGAATTTGTTGAGCTCAGCATCTTTCAATAAAACCTACAGTGCTGCCATTTTTCTAGTTTTCCAGTTTTAATTTTTATTTTTTTTAAATTCATTTTTTTACAAAAATAACAGGTGCACAATGTGCTTTTGCGAAGGTAAGATTAAGTAGTAATTTCCATACCAATAGATACAGTATCTCTAGGTTTTATATTTTTTTTACATTTTATATTTTTACATTTTATATTTTTACATTTTATATTTTTACGGCTTTGTGTTTTTTTTCTTGTAGGTTTATATTTACGTTTAATATAATTTTGGTTAATGCATAGTCAATTCCAGTGCCGGCGACTAACAGAACTGACTTGTACTGAATTGGCATTGCGAATATGTTTTGTCCATTTTTGTATTATTGTGCAACTTAACGTAGAATAAATTCTTAAAATTTTCGTTTCTTTACGATTTTCATTTTTTTATTACATTTAAATTTTTTTATAATCACTACAAAAGTTAATTTTTAACACTCATTTAGTTCCGGTTTAAGGTGTATCTATAAGGTAAGGTAAGGTAAGGTAAAATCCTACGTATGTAGGTTGGCGTCCAACTTTTCGTTTTCTTCTTCGTTTTCATTTCAATTTTCTTCTTCGTTTTTTTATCGACCCCGACCCCTCCGAAAACTTCAAAGAGCAACGGTGCAGTATTTCATATATGTCGGCATCTTCAGGCTGTTGCCACTTTATAGGCACCCAAGGTTGCCGCACATAAATGGCGCCCAACGTGGGGCTTTATTTTCTTCTCTTTGTCTACCTTGATCTATTTTTATTTTTTTTGCCTACGAGTTTAGTGTGTGAGTATTTAGTTATTACGTTCATGTCACCTTCCGTTGTTTTATTTATTTCGTCTCGTACTTCTAGATATCAGTTTTGTATGTCGTTTGTTCTCGTTATCTTAGTATAGTTTAGCCTATTTATAGTTAGTATAGTTACTTATAGTTAGTATAGCTTCATAGTTCTGCGGTGTGTGCTCATAAGTCTCCATTAATATTCAGTTTTCTGTTCCGGATACTCCAGTTGAACAATGGCATCCCTTTTTGTTGACGATTTACTTGAAGAGCAAGTAGATTATGAATTGTGTATTAGAGGTACTGCACCACTGGACACTCCTCTAGAAGATAAGCGTAGTGTCCTAGACCTACTTATCGAAAACAGTACTCCTATAATTGGTACTGACAAATTAGGCTCACTGCAGAAATTTGAGGACGAACTACAAAGCATCGAGAATTCTATTTCTGATGCTAAAAATTTGATTAAACAAATCACTGAAGGAAGTACCGACGTATCTTCCCGTACTGTCACATCTCGTCTATCCCACATTCATCACCGGATAGGTTTGGTCGTAATCCCACTCGATAATTCTTCGGCATCAGACAGTTTGGCTAAATTACGAATGTCATGCTTAGTAGTAGAAGCCAATTATCGTCGAAACTCTCGTACATCACAGGTAGGCCTTTCTTATGCTTCTGCTCCGTCCAGCAACCCTTTGCCCGAAACACCCCAACTGCCAAACTCTTCCTCTCTTAATACACCGTCCACAATTACGTACGTACAGAAAACCCATTTGTCGGACTGGAATATTAAGTTTACAGGTGACCCAAAGTCCGTGTTCTCGTTCGTAGAAAAGGTTAACGATTTGGTGGAATCTAGAAACATAGGACCAGATATTCTTTTCCGGTCAGCAGTGGAATTATTTTCTGGTAGCGCGGCCGTATGGTATCGTAGCGTTAAGCATTCCGTTTCGTCTTGGGAAGATATCGTGAGTCTGGTAAAAGAATCTTTTCTCCCGCCAGATTACGACGAAGAAATTTGGGACCAAATCAAGTCTAGAAAGCAGAAGAGGGGAGAATCCGTTGTTCTTTTCGTAGCTCATATGGACGTACTGTTTAAACGACTCCCTATCTACCCCTCTGAAGAAAAAAGGATTAAATATCTACGTAGAAACGTAGCTCCCGAATCGGCTCAACATATAATCCTGCAAGATACCCCGACCGTCACTGCGTTTACCTCTTTAGTAAAACGTCTTGAGGAAAGTATGGTACAGCTATCCATCAAACCTCAGCCCAAGCCCACTTTCGTCTCTCCCGTAGATGTCCCCAGGAACAACCGACCCCCAGAACAAACAAGGTCTCGTACTCCCCAGGCCAACGACCAAACTCCCGCAGTTATGTCCAATTCAAACACTAACTCCCAAAGAGTATCGACTCTGTGTTGGAATTGCTCAGGCACGGACCACACTCACCGATCTTGTAACGCCCCTAGGACCGTATTTTGTTACCGATGTGGGAATAAAAATCATACCGTTCGTACTTGTACGAGTTGTCTACCAAAAAACGAATAAGTCAGGTATGTTCCGTCGGCCAACATACCTCCACAAACGCAGTCACAGCCGACAAAAATAAATCAGAAGACTGGTCTAATTGGGTCAGTTTTGTGCATAAGTTTATGGCTAGCGAAGACCATGCAAGTGCGGCTCCCGTCTTAGTTAATAAAGTTTCAGACAACAGACCATATATCGTAATAGAAGTGTATTCACAAGAGTTTACCGTTCTTCTAGATACGGGTTGCAGTACTACCGTGGTAGGATCTAACGGCTTAAAGTTTTTAGAGTCTATAGGAGTCAAAACTCTGTCGTCAAAACATAGTTACGTTACTCTGGCAGATGGGTCTTCAAAGGATGTTCTGGGTACAATTGATCTTCCGATTACTGCGGGTGATTGCACCCATGTCGTGAACGCCCTTATCGTACCGAGTCTTCCGTGTAGCTTCATCCTCGGAAGCAATTTCATTAGAGAACTTGCGTTAACAGTCAATTTTTCAGACAATACCTGGGAAACCAAAGGTAAAGTCAGTATTGTACATAGTCCCAATCCCGACGAAAATACGTCCCTATGTAGTCTTTGCACCATAGACGATTTGTCTCCCGATCTTCGTGCCATCGCAGAAGATACTATTAGGTGTTTCGAAACGATTACTAATGAGGAACACTTAGGGCGAACGGACAAAATCCAAATGTACATAGACACCGGAGATTCAAAGCCCGTTAAAAAGAGACAATATCCAATGTCCCCTTACATGGCCAATATATTGGGTAAGGAACTCGACGAAATGCTCAAGTTAGGAGTTGTAGAACGATCTAATAGCCCCTGGAGCTCCCCAGTATTGCTTGTGAAGAAAAAATCTGGTGAGTACCGTTTCTGTTTTGATGGTAGGTCGCTAAATGAAGTTACTCGTTTCGATTCCTATCCGTTGCCTAGTATTGATCGTATCCTGTCACTTCTTAGAGGAGCAAAGTTCATTAGTTCTATTGATCTCCGTAAGGCTTTTTGGCAAGTCCCTCTCGATAAAGAATCTCGTGAAAAAACTGCGTTTAGTGTGGTAGGTAGAGGTCTGTTTCAGTTTACCGTCATGCCTTTCGGACTCTCTAATTCCGCCCAAACTCAGCAAAGATTGGTAGACGCTATCTTTGGTCCTGAGCTCGAGCCCTGGGTATTTTGTTACCTCGATGATATAATCATCTGCTCCCCAAATTTCGATGAACACATTCGAATTTTAATGTTAGTTTTGGACAGGCTCAAGGAGGCCAAACTAACAATAAATTTGAAAAAGTGTGAGTTTTTCAAAACTCAGCTGAAATTTTTAGGATATATTGTGGGAGACAACTCGCTCCGTACCGATCCCGATAAGATATCTGCTATGGTTAGTTACCCTCGGCCTTCCAATGCTACCGAAATTAAAAGGTTCATTGGATTGTGTTCATGGTATAGGCGGTTCATTAAGGATTTTTCGTCTGTTGTCTCGCCAATTAATGATCTGCTCAAAGGGAAGAGAAAAAAGCAGTCTGTCGATTGGAATCTCGAAGCTGAAAACTCTTTCCTACGTATAAAGGAGGCACTGGTTTCTGCACCCGTTCTGTCCCAACCCGACTTTACACAACCTTTTGTTATTCAGTGCGATGCAAGCGACACTGGACTAGGTGGTGTATTGACACAAAATTTAGACGGAGGAGAAAAGGTGATTGCCTATGCCAGTCGCTCGCTCACTAGGACAGAACGCAATTATTCGGTCACTGAGCGAGAATGCCTTGCTGTTCTTTTCTCCATTGAAAAGTTTAGGCCCTATGTTGAAGGTGTTAAGTTTGTCGTTATCACTGACCACCACTCTCTGTTGTGGTTGAGTAACCTCAAAAACCCGTCTGGACGTCTGGCTAGGTGGTCTATGAGACTTCGTCAGCACGATTTCGATCTCATTCACCGCAAGGGATCCTGTCATAATGTTCCGGACGCCCTTAGCAGGGCTCACGAACGTGAAGCGGCTCCCGATCTACCAATTCACGTAGATCCCGTTTCCGACATTCCCGTCGTATGTTACGTTGAGGTAGATGCAGATAGAATCGACCCTTCTTTCGATAATTTTCGATCGAGAATACTTCGTGATCCCGATCAATTTCCCCAGTGGAAGGTCGATAACGACCTTGTATACAAATTTATGCCTACCAACTCGCCTTTCGTTGCTAACGCAATTGAGTGGAAAGTATTAGTCCCGAAACCCCAACGCCCCGAGGTGATTAAGTCATGTCACGATCCGCCTACGTGTGCTCACTTAGGTTTTTATAAAACTTTGTCCCGAGTACAAGAGCGATACTATTGGCCGAAAATGAGGCGTGACATTCTCCAATATGTTAGGTCCTGCTTAATATGTGGTGCACAGAAAGCACCAAATACGGCTCCTATGGGAATGATGGGTCGCGAGAAAACGGCCGACCGTCCGTGGCAAGTGATTGCCGTAGATTTGATAGGTCCGTTAACTAGGTCCAGGAAAGGTTACACATGGCTCTTGGTGATTGCGGATTGGTTTTCAAAATACACTCTCCTACACCCACTAAGGAATGCAACCGCCACAAATATCGCTTCGTATCTAGAAGATAACGTCTTCCTTATATTTGGCGTTCCTGAATACGTAATGTGTGACAATGCCCACAACTTTACCGGCCCCCCTTTGAGAAATCTCTGTGAGAGGTATAACGTCCGTAAGATATGGTACAGTGCCGTTTATTCGCCCCAATGCAATTTTGTGGAGCGAACCAATAAAACAATTGGTACCGCAATTCGGTCGTATATAGATGAGCACCGCGATTGGGACAAAAACTTGTCGAAGATCCGACAGGCTCTAAATACAGCTAAACACGAAGTTACGGGGTATACGCCATGCTTTTTGAATTTCGCTCGTCACGTCCCGATCTCTGGTAACTACTATCAGTCCCCCACCCCTGCTCATGATGATTTTGAAATTGTCCCGGGTGACCGTCAAGCTTATGCAGCTTCCGTAAAAGGTCTGTCCGAAGTTTTCCCGATAGTCCGACAAGGACTACACAAGGCATACACGAGGAATGCCAACGCTTACAATATGCGGAGACGCCCCATCCAATTTTCAGTCGGCGATACCGTGTGGAAGAGGAACATCGTGCAGTCAAACGCTGCTAAGAATTTTATGTCCAAACTAGCTCCCAAATTCGTCATGTGTAAGGTGCTAAGGAAACTATCGCCTGTAGTATACAAGCTGAGCAATTTAGATGGTGTCAGCATAGGCAATTGGCATATCAAGGACCTTAAAGAGTTCCATTCCCCTGACGATGAAGTGGACGACACATCAGATACCGAAGTAAACGAGTGAAACTGCACGAGGATAGGTTAGGGTGGTACTAGAATCCCACTCGCCGAGGGTCCTGCGGTTCCACCGCGTCAATACGGTATTTTATTCGATGTATTTTAAGTCCTTCTGTATGTTGCCGTAGTGGCACACTTTCAACTGCCCGTCAGTGGCCTCTAATTTTCGTTAGGTTAGGTTAGATATAATTTTTTTTGGTTAGGTCAGGTTAGATATAATTTTTCGTCATGTTATCGAATTCCAATTCAGATGTTATCGTCAATTGCCTCTGTTTACCGTAACGTGGTATTTGAATTCGAAATAGTATGTATACCGTTCGTTACGTTTACCGTCAATTGTATATAGCTTCCGTTACTTTATCGACTTCTCGTTCGTAGGTGTACCGATCGTTACGGTACAACTTCACGTGCAATCCCGTTCTTTTTGCTTTATTTACGTCTAGTTCTCGAGTCGCACTGGGTATATTACTTAGAAAAACTGGTGACCCGTTTTCTCTCTCGGGGAGAGGCTGTGTAGCAATTTTGACACCTTCAAAATATGCGACATGCACTACTGGGTATGCAACCAACATACACCCAGAAATTGACAGGTAGACGGCGCTCGGCACGCAGAGCGAGGTGGATAATTTTGAAAAGCGACCCTGATTGACGCGCGAAGAAGGACAGCACTTTTTTACGTTGGGGATGATGGCAGAATAGTACCGTCGAGGTAGAATCAAGTTTTTCCGTTTTTATTGTGGCCATCCTTACGTATTTTCAAAAATAGATCGAGTTTGTTGTAGTGGTAGATGATATAGATAATTTGTAAACAAATATTTAAGTGATTAAGGGTGGTTTTCGAGTTCACCGTGCCAACTCGTGTTTTGTTTGTTTGTTGAGCCATTTGTGTTTAGTGAAAGCCCTTCTGTTGGTTCCCGTTATCGCCTTCCTTTCGTGGGATATGTTCTGGTGGGATGTGAAAGGAGTATATAGTGCCGCTGGCGATATTTTCCTGTGCCAGAGTAAGGTACCGTTGCTGCATTAAGGTAACAAATTATTTTAATCTGACTCTGGAATATTCAAGTACCTACTTCGACAGATAAGAATGTCTTTTTTAAAGACAGATTCGTGTAATAGCCGACTTTGTCAGGATACATAGACTGTCCTAATTTTTTTGTCCAGTGGTGACCAATTAATCTGACTCCCGAATGTTCAAGTACCTACTTCGACAGATAAGAGTGTTTTCTTTAAAGACAGATTCGTGTAATAGCCGACTTTGTCAGGATACATGGACTGTCCTAATTTTTTTTTAATTTTTTGTCCAGTAGTGACCAAATTAACTTTCCCTTTTTTATGCTTAATTCTACAAATAAAGAAATGAGATATCGTATATGTATTTAGCTAAGGTATATTTTAATATTAACTATCGGGAATTTGTTGAGCTCAGCATCTTTCAATAAAACCTACAGTGCTGCCATTTTTCTAGTTTTCCAGTTTTAATTTTTATTTTTTTTAAATTCATTTTTTTACAAAAATAACAGGTGCACAATGTGCTTTTGCGAAGGTAAGATTAAGTAGTAATTTCCATACCAATAGATACAGTATCTCTAGGTTTTATATTTTTTTTACATTTTATATTTTTACATTTTATATTTTTACATTTTATATTTTTACGGCTTTGTGTTTTTTTTCTTGTAGGTTTATATTTACGTTTAATATAATTTTGGTTAATGCATAGTCAATTCCAGTGCCGGCGACTAACAGAACTGACTTGTACTGAATTGGCATTGCGAATATGTTTTGTCCATTTTTGTATTATTGTGCAACTTAACGTAGAATAAATTCTTAAAATTTTCGTTTCTTTACGATTTTCATTTTTTTATTACATTTAAATTTTTTTATAATCACTACAAAAGTTAATTTTTAACACTCATTTAGTTCCGGTTTAAGGTGTATCTATAAGGTAAGGTAAGGTAAGGTAAAATCCTACGTATGTAGGTTGGCGTCCAACTTTTCGTTTTCTTCTTCGTTTTCATTTCAATTTTCTTCTTCGTTTTTTTATCGACCCCGACCCCTCCGAAAACTTCAAAGAGCAACGGTGCAGTATTTCATATATGTCGGCATCTTCAGGCTGTTGCCACTTTATAGGCACCCAAGGTTGCCGCAGGATACATACTAAAAATCTAAAGGATTAAAAAGTAGGTAGGTTTTGCTTTCATAAATATGATAGATTCATTTTGTTTTTCTGTTAGACAAAAATGGGTTCAAATATGGCTGTTCATATTTTGCATACACTCGTGATTAGTGACTCGTTCAGGCCCTTTCAATCATGTTAAAAATAGATAAGTAAAGCAAATTGTTTGTAAAGCGGTAACGATTAATTTCATTTGGGATGCTAAGTAGGAGAAGATTTTCATGATTTTTTACCAAAAAAAAGGAGTCAACTTGATTTTGAGGATAACTCGCTTAGTTTTGATGCTAGAAACTTTTTTAAAACATAAAAATAAAGCAATTCGGAGTTGATCCTGAAAATTACACGGTATCGCCGTATTTCCCGTTCATTTACTGGACTACAAGGTGTTTCTATAATCTGTATTTAACCCTACATAATAATAATAATCAGACGAAATTACAAGAAAAATCGTAGATTAAGTAAATTATATTTTTCATTCGATTTTGCCGCTTTTAGGAGTGCCTTGTTTTTATAACATAGTTATAAAATTCACTGCAAGTCCTCCTGAAATTGGTTTTCGTGGATGAAAATCGGGACATTTAGTGTCCCGATAAGGTACAAATCGGTACACGTCCCCAGACCCCTAAAAATCGGGACGTCCCGCGCAAATCGGGACACCTGGTAACGCTAGCCAGAACCCACCCAGGGTTGTAGCGCTACGTGATGATGATGATGTTTGTAGAACAGGAATCCGCAAAAAAACCGAATCAGAAACATTTTTCCTATGGGAGCGGCTTCATAACCTGGACTAATAATGATTATAAACAATGAATCCATATACAGGGTGTACCAAAAATACAGGTCATAAATTAAATCGCATACTCTGGGACCAAAAATAGTGCGAATGAACCTAACTTACTTTAGTACAAATATGAACATAAAAAAGTTACAGCCCTTTGAAGTTACAAAATGAAAATCGATTTTTTCGAATATATATATCGAAAATTATTGGAGATTTTTTATTGAAAATGGACATGTGGCATTCTTATGGCAATGATATCTTAAAGAAAAATTATAGTTAAATTTGTGCACCCCATAAAAATTTTATGGGGGTTTTGTTCCCTTAAACCCTCCCAAACTTTTCTGTACGTCTCAATTAAATTATTATTGTGGTACCATTAGTTAAACTTAATATTCTAAAAACTTTTTTGCCTCTCAGTATTTTTTCGATAAGGCAGGTTTTATAGAGTTGAGGCTTATTTTTTAATATGTTTACATAAAAATTTTATGGGGTTTTGTTCTCTTAAAGCCCCCAAATTTTTGTGTACGTTTCAATTAAAATATTACTGCGGTTCCATTAGTTAAACACAGTGTTTTTAAAACTTTTTTGCCTCTGTATGTTTTCGAGAAAGCACCTTTTATCGAGATGTGGCTTCTTTTTTAATATGGTTCAATATATACCTAAAAATGTAACTCATAAATAAATTTTCATATTATTACAAAGTCTCCATAATCGTACTTAACCATACAAAATTTGTATCGATTATTTAATAATATGTGGTGGATTTGAAAATATTCAAAATATCTCGATCAAAACTGACTTTTCGAAAAAGTACTAAGAGGCAAAAAAGTCTTAAAAACAATGTGTTTAACTAATGGTAAAACAATAACTTAATTGGCACGTACACAAAAGTTTGGGGGGGGGGGTTTAAAAGAACGTAACCCCCATAAGTTTTTATGGGGTGTCCAAATTTTGCTATAATTTTTTTTTCTTAAGATACTAGTTCCATAATAATGCCACATGTCCATTTTGAATAAAAAAAGGTTTAATAGATTTCGATATATTGGAAAAAATCGATTTTCATTTTGTAACTTCAAAGAGCTGTAACTTTTTTTATGTGCACATTTGTACTAAGGTAAGTTAGGTTCAATCGAACTATTTTTGGTCCCAAATTATGTGATTAAATTTATGACCTGTATTTTTGTTACACCCTGTATTATAATAGTGACTAATCAGTAAAACAAAAAATAATACTTTTAATAAATACTCATTTCATTACTGTGAAATTCTAGATACCTATAAAATCCAGAATTATTAAAAGTTTTATGAATGATATTTTACATTTGCGGTTGTGAGTTTTACTTAATTAAAAACGCTTCACATAAACCTAATTCACCATACAAAATTACCATAAAAATATTAAATATTTTATTTAAATTTAATTACTATACACACTACAAAAGTGCTAAATTTTAGTACCTTCCTTATTTAAATATGCAGAGATTTTTAGGTTAGAATAGGTATTTGAACCTAATTTGAATAAAATATTTGTTATTATGTTAATATTTCAAGCGATAATAGTCGAGAGTGCAATAAAAAATGTAACACAAAGGTAGGTTATAAATAATATTAAACGACAATTTTTAAATACAGCACCTAGAGATTTACAAGTTTTTGCATTGTGTTCAGGATGATGTCAGGAAAAAAGTCTACTATAGAAGATGGGTATGGGGTGTACTATAGAAGTGTACTATAGAAAACGGTGGAAATGTATAATTGCATCTGCAGTGCATAAAGCGCATCCAAAAGTACATAAACTAGTCAAATTAAGTATATTAAGGGCCATATTTCGTTACTCGGTGATTTTGGGGTCACTGAATATGAATACGCTATCAGAACTGACCACCGGAGCACATGGTATCGAGTATTACTGCTAGGGCACGTCATCTGGAGTTTCGAGGATTTTAGACAATAAATTGATTTAAAAAGATTAGTCAGGTGTTTTTTGGGGTCGCCGGTGCATCTGGTACCCAGGGTAATTGCTAAAACACATATCCATGTCATATTCCGGAGTCTCCAGGGTTTTTGGCACTAAATTAATTTAAACAGATTATTCGGGGGTTCTTGGGGCCCCTAAACACGAATACACTATCAGAACCGATCCCCAGAGCACCTGGTATCCAGAATATGCATAGCAATCACCCTAGACACTAGGTACTCCGTGGGTCACTTCTGATGTTATATTCGATTTCAACAACACCACTAACACCGAGTAATCTGTTTCCTTCAATTTAGTGCGTAAAACCCTTGAAACTCTAGAATATGACGTATCTCACCAGTGACCCTGGGCACCTGGTGCTCCGATAGTCGGTTCTCATGACGTTCACTGACCCCAAAAATCCCCCGAGTATAGTCTGTTTGCATCAATTTAGTGCTGACAACTCACGACAATCCAGATCACCTTCCTTAAGTAACACTGGGTACCAGGTACTCTAGGGGTCAACTCCAATGCCGTATTCATATTCAGCGACCACAAAACCCCCCGAATAACACAATTTGACCCTTAATATACTGATTTTGACATGTTTATTAGGGTGGAACGAAAGGATAGGAAAAAAAATTTTTTTTTCAAAGAACTTTCTTATAGCACTCGAAAGTTGCCTTATTATGTCTACAATAAAACTACAAAATAGTTTTGTTCTAGGCTTACATCTTGAGGTGCCGCAAGAGCTTTGAAAAGATAGGTTTTTAACAAAAAAATGCAGAAAGTTTCAAATATTTTATATATTTAACCTGGTGCCATAGCTAACATTTCTTAGTCAAATATTGTTTCTAATAACAGTTAACATTGCTATCATTACTATTTGTACACATTGCTATAAGATTTCTTTAGTTACAATATTCATCTTTATACTTAAATAAATTGTTTTTTTATCTCAAACTTGGACATAAACTTTTGGGAAGCAAACTTTTTCTAAAAAAGCCATTTTTGCTTCAAGACCACAGACACTAAGAGATGACTCAGTTACGAGCTTTATGACTCTTTTCACTGCCTGTGTATGACAGGGAAAACACGGAAAATCCACACATTGCATCTGACAAAGTCTCTTGCTGTACTTATATACTTTTTTAAGTCCTCGTCAGTTATATGTTTTGTCATAGGAGGCTCTGTAATTTCTTCTTCCGTCCAGTTAATTATATCAATGTAGTTATTGGCATTAAAGTTAAGTTTCGGGACAACAAACTTCCTTAATTTATGAGTTCCGATCTTGCCTTCAAAAGTCGCCGCAGACCTAGCTCCCTTATGTGTTTTTTGTCACATAACATGAAGAAAAGCACATTTTCTGGGTGAGAGAAGTAACCATTCTTGTGAATTACTGGATCAATTATTGAGAGATGTTCCTTACAAAAAAAGATAACGTGAAAATTTTATGAGTCTCCATAGATGTTTTGATCCCTTTACACAAAATGGTTTCAGTTTGATATGAAACCAGACTCTGGCATACACCTTCATCAAATACATATTTAAAGTTTTCAGAATATTTGAAAGATTCTCTGTTGCAACATATATCCGAAGAAGGCGATTGGCCAACGTAAGCCATCGTGAATGATTTAATTTTTCATGAGTTTTTAAAGAAATACCAGAAGTACATGCACCACTGGAGATTGCTTTACATATTTGAAGTAAATATTTTTGGTCTATGTTTAGATCATCCTTAATATCAAGAATAGGAAGGTTGTTTTGTATGGAAGCGAAATTAACCACAGAAAGCTGATTACAGATTTCAAGTTGTTTCCCTAAAAGCCCTCCAAATGCATTAGGGCCTTTAGTTTTTTCATCAAATGTGCAAAACAAATGACACAAAAGCAATTCATTGGTATAGAACAAACAAATCAGCCACTTCAGCGGCTTATTTAGGTTTTTTTCTATTAAAGCTATTACACCATTGTTAACACCCGTGTTAGTGGCAGTTCCATCACATCCGGAAGCTGTTATATTGGAAATGTTCAAAGGATTGTCACCTTGAAAATGCTCTATTACCCTATATTTTATAGCTTCGCCTGTTCCGGAAGCAGGAGGTATATGTCCTAGGAGGGTTGATACAGGGTTCCTCTACTATTGAAATGTGCTCTTCTACTATAGTTAGAATATTAAGGAATGAAATAAATATTTACTATTAAACATTTCTTATATGTGGCATTTAAGTTCAAACTTTGCCAGTTTTAGTAAAAACAAAGATTGTTTTGTTGTAAGTTAAAGCTAAAATTATTTTGAAAGAGTGGTTCTAGAGTGTGTATTTATCATTTAAAATAGGAATTAAGACATTACAATAGCTATTTTTTGCCAAATCAAAATCATCAAAATTCGCAAAATTTAACTAAAAATTTTAACTTTCAACCCTTTTGCGGCACCCCTAAAAATATTTTGTTTGGAAAAATATTTTATTTGTGACTTAACAATGACTATAGGCAACTTTCTATCACTATTATACATTGAAATTATAAAAACATTTTTTCTTTCCACCCTAATGTTTATGCACTTTGGATGCGTTTTATGCACTGTAAATGTAATTATGCATACTCACCCATTTTCTATTGTAGACTTTTTCTTGACGTCATCTCGCACACAATGCAAAAGTTGTAAGTCGATTGGTGCTATATTTAAAAATCGATTTATTTTTTTCTAATTGCCCTGGTCTAACATTGTGGGATACAATATTTCTGTTTGAATTTTATTTTCGTCGGTGTAAATATGCACACCAAAAGACGTTACAACCCTTCGATACAACAAAATAAAAATCGATTTTTTAAAATATCTTTTGAAGTCTTCGTCCGTACGTAATAAAAATGGACACATGCTTTTCTTATGGTAAGAGCATCTTTAAAAAAGTAAAAAAATATATGCACCCCATAAAAATTTTACGTTTATATCAAAGATGTGATATAATTCGAAGTCGTGGATTAAATGGATTCGTGGATTAAAAATAAGCACCCTCAAAGTCATGCGTTGTTCAAAAATTACTAAACGTATTAAATCCTCCAGCGGACGGGTGAGGCTTGTCAGGCCTTATCTATATCCAACATCTTTTTCTTCTCATTCTTCCTTTTCTTTATATACGTAGTACTGCCTTTTTTCTTTAACGGTGCTTTTTATTCTGCCCCTAAATTGTTGTTCTATGTTTTCCTTAGGCGTCCTATACTTCTTTTACCTAACGGTGACTTGTCCCTGGCTATTCTTACTATATTTGATTCAGATATCCTGCTTGTGTGTTGATTCTACTCTTCTTTTCTGTTCTTTACCCTGGTATATCCAACACAAACTTTATGTTTTTTTATTATTAAAATTGAGACCTTATATACTATTTCTACTAATAGAGGAGGAAAGTATGCTAAATTTGCAGTTACTCGAGCGTTATGGGGACCTATTGGGTTGTGAAGAGTAGGTCTCGAAACCAAAAAAGTTAAGTTAAGTTTTCCATAAAGTGGGGTACTTTCTATTTTTAATTTAATTTTCCATTTCCAACAATTGTTTTCTCCGATTATAGCGCCATCTATCCATAATTCCAAAAAATGTCTCAAATAAAAGTTACTTATTTTTACGTAGGGAGTCAAAATTTACAGTAAAAAATGGGGGTTTAAGATTTTAAAGTAACCCCCCACCCCACTTCCGTGGGGGGCCGTGTTTGGTGTCGTTCGATAGGTTTTCAAAAACATGGAACATGCATTTTTTTATTTTTTCGATCTGACGTTCATTTCGCGAAATATTCGCTTTAATATAATCGCCGAATAACTGCTAAAATCGCCGCTTGGCTCCTATACCATAATTAAAATATAATGTCCCTGCAAATTAAAAAAAAAAACTAGACGGAACTTAAAATATACCGCTAATGGACCTCACAAGTCTCACCTGACCGAACCTGTAATTTTTTTCAAAACTTTATGTTCCATCTTTACACGCTTGATAGAAAATTACCTCCGTAGTTCCTCTAAAGAATCTAGCCAGTTAAAATGTGAAAATGCCCCCAGCGATATCACAAAAATAAAAATATGTTGTTCTACATCAAAAAACATCATGATCAAAAAATTTTTTTGGCCACTAGGCCGACCCATAACGCCCCAAAAAATTAAAACGTGTTTTTTTGTTTTTTGGTGATATCTTCGGTTCCAATCGTCGTAGAAACTTTATCGTCTTTTTCCATCATTTTGTAGGGTTTTTATGTCCAATAACATGTTATTTTTTACAAAAATGTGGTCGTTAAATTCAAATTTTTAAAAAAATTTGAAATTTTTAAAAATTTGTAAAAAAAATTGGACCGACCGCAGCGCCGAAAAAAAAATATTATTTTTTGGGTGTCAGATTGTCTCCATATTTTATATATTATTCGTTATTTTCTTTAACAGTTATGACTCTGATTCAATTGTAAAATCATTCTCTGGTTTGATTTATTTCAAGTACACCCTAAAAAAAACACAAAAATTTTTAGCCCCACCCATGCCCTCAAAAACAATTATTAAAACGTGATTTTCCGTTTTGTGACGATATCATTGCTTCTAATTTTCACAAAAATTAATATTACAAAAAAAAACAATTTTTGTACTTCGACACCTTTTTCAATGTATAAAAAATTACATCCATATAAATATAATAATTGTTTCTTTAAAAATATTTAAAAATTGCCTTTTTTCGAACTTATAAAGTAAAAGTCTCCGTTTAAATAATATTTTGCATTTTTTCAAATATATTATTATTGATATATCATGTTTTCTTGACTTTGAAAAGAAAACAGTAGTAGTGTATTAAAATTCACTTTCATCTTTTGGCGAATTTACTTTTTTAGCGCATACACCATATTCTGTATGTATGGAATATTTTTTATACTGCACGTAAAATGTTATATTTCCATAAATATAGCTATATAAATTTAATTTTTAAGGGTTTCCTTTAAAAATAGGAAATAGAAGGGACAAATATACAGGGTGTAACAAAAATACAGGTCATAACTTAATCCACATATTCTGGGACCACAAATAGGTTGAAGGAACCTAACGTACCTTAGTACAAATATGCACACAAAAGAAGTTACAGCCCTTTGAAGTTACAAAACGAAAATCGATTTTTTTGAATATATCGAAAACCATTAGAGATTTTTTGTTGAAAATGGACATGTGGCATTCTTATGGAAAGAACATGGTAAAGAGAAATTATAGTGAAATTTGTGCACCCCATAAAAATTTTATGGGGGTTTTGTTCCCTTAAACCTCCCCAAACTTTTCTGTCCGTTCCAAATGAATTATTATTGTGGTGCCATTAGTTAAATTCAATATTTTTAAAACTTTTTTGCCTCTTAGTATTTTTTCTATAAGGCAGTTTTTATCGAGTTGCGGCTTCTTTTTTAATATGTTTACATAAAAATTGTATGAGGGTTTTGTTCCTTTAAACCCCCCAAATGTTTGTGTACGTTCCAATTAAACTATTACTGCGGTACCATTAGTTAAACACAGTGTTCTTAAAACTTTTTTACGTCTTTGTATTTTTTTGATAAAGCATCTTTTATCGAGATGTGGCTTCTTTTTTAATATGGTTCAAAATATACTTAAAAATGTAAATCATAAATAAATTTTCATATTATTACCAAGTCTCCATAATCGTACTTTACCATATATAGTATTTTTACTACAAAAACGTTATTACGTAGGTCAAAATTTTTGACGTAAGAGAACTGTCAAAACATTAGATTGTGACTTTTCATTATTGCCGTGTTTATAATAAACATAGCAATAATGAAAAGTCTCTAATGTTTTGACAGTTCTCTTACGTCAAAAATTTTGACCTACGTAATAACGTTTTTGTAGTAAAAATACTATACAAATATGTGGTGGATTTGACAAATATTCAAATATCTAGATAAAAACTGACTTTTGGAAAAAGTACTAAGAGACAAAAAAGTTTTTAAAAACTTGTGTTTAACTAATGGCGCTACAATAATAATTAAATTGGAACGCACACAAAAGTTTGGGGGGGTTTAAGGGAACCAAACCCCATAAAATTTTTATGGGGTGTCCAAATTTTATTATCATTTTTTCTTAAAATACTACTGCCATAAGAATACCACATGTCCATTTTCAATAAAAAATCTCTAACAGTTTTCGATATATTGGAAAAAATCGATTTTCATTTTATAACTTCAAAGGGCTGTAACTTTTTTTCCGTGCACATTTGTACCAAGGTAAGTTAGGTTCAATCGAACTATTTTTGGTCCCAAAATATGTGATTAAATTTATGACCTGTATTTTTGTTACACCCTGTATAAGCAGCCTGTAGAAGAAGAAGCAATATGAATACGGCTTACAAATTTTTGCAATATTACTAATAGTGTAGGAAACAGAGGTTGAACCTTGCAAAATGGACACAAGTCCGGTTTTATTTTTTTTCCGTTATATCAAGGGGTGCTTATTATAAGACTAACTTTTTCTGAAAAAATTTCGCCCCGGAACCCCCCTTTTCACCCCTTTAAAGGGGATAATTTGCGGTTTTTGCGGAACGTAGCCCTTCATGTATCATTTACAAAAAATTTCTTTTATACAAATGTGAAGAGGACTATATTTTCTACGATTTAGTTCCCGACAGCATATGTCTATCATCCACCGTTTATCGGGGGGTGGCGCCCCAAATTTGACAAGTTTTTAAAAAAGATGTTTTTAAAAAATATATATTTTTCTCTAACTGTAAAGGAAATTAAGAAGAAATCCTGCGGCAATTATTTACAAATAAGTGGCTCATTTTTTGGTAGAGGTTTCACTTAAGGCCAATTGCCCTATTTTTAATTACAGGGTGTTACATTTTAAAAAACCCCTTTTTATACCATCTGAACCGCTTCTGCTACAGTAAAAAGACTTTCAGCGATTACCCATGTACTGGTGCTATTTACAAATTTGTATAATGCACCCCCATTTTTTCCCCGGAACCACCCCAAATTAAAGAAGAATTAATAAATAAAGTGATTTTCTTGGAATCCTTCACACACAATGCCCTTTATTAACATGCTTCATATATAATTTTATGCACGTTATTATTACCCATGCATGGACACCAAAAGCGATTTCCTAGTGCAACCCTTGTAGTCAAAAAAAAAATAAATAAAATGGGGGGTTGAATTTTTTTTTTGTTTTTTGCTTTTTGATCCATATGGGCATATGCTTCATCAATAGTTCTTTTCAAAAATATATATGGTTATTGCAACATTCCTGCGGAAACCACCCCTATCCTTGAAAATATACTGCAAAAACTACCCCTATCCCTTTGCGAGGATGTTTTTACGATTTTCTCATTACCTATGCATTCTTTTTAAACAAAACTTATACAAGGTTAAAGATCACTATTTACTCTAAAAATTAGGCCCTATTCATTTTTTTCGTATAAGCAACCGTTACGGCACAGTGGCGCCGTAAACCTCATATATGCTTTGGAGGGCTCCAGTTTTTGTTCTTTTTTTTCGTCATCTGTTCGTTTTACTGATAAAGTACTTATATAAAATAAAACAACACAGTGTAACCTACAAATTATGACCTATGCATATTTTACAATCTTTGCGCCCCAAAGCCACAGTGGGGGCCCAAAATCAATTTTTGCATATTTTCGCCACCTACACGCATTTTATTGCATTAATGCTACCTTAATAGCACACTATTTACCCTTAAGTGGTCGCTAAGCAGTGGCGGATCCAGGGAGGGGTGATGGGGGTATTCACCTCCCCCTCTGAAACCAAGTGATATTATATTCAAAGATTATAAAAATATTAATTTATTTTTATAGAAATACTTATATTATATTATTATTTTTATAAGAATGGCGTACTTTTTATGCTTTAGTGACAGTGGAGGATCAAGCATCGTTAAGAGGGGGGTGCCAATTTGCTAAATTTCTATAAAAATAAAAGAATATTTTTATAATCCTTGAATATAATATCACTTGGTTTGAGAGGAGGGGGAGGTGATCACCCCCATCACCCCTCCCTGGATCCGACACTGATTAGCGACCACCTAAGGGTAAATATTGTGCTATTAAGGTAGCATTAATGCAATAAAATGCGTGTAGGTGGCGAAAATATGCAAAAATTGATTTTGGGCCACCACTGTGGCTTTGGGGCGCAAAGATTGTAAAATGTGCATAAGTCATAATTTGTAGGTTACACTGTGTTGTTTTATTTTACATAAGTACTTTATCAATAAAACGAACAGATGACGAGAAAAAAAAAACAAAAACTGGAGGCCGCCAAAGCATATATGAGGTTTACGGCGCCACTGTGCCGTAACGGTTGCTTATACGAAAAAAATGAATAGGACCTAATTTTTAGAGTAAATAGTGGTCTATAACCTTGTATAAGTTTTGTTTAAAAAGAATGCATAGGTAATGAGAAAATCGTAAAAACATACTCGCCAAGGGATAGGGGTAGGTTCTGCAGTATATTTTCAAGGAAAAGGGTGGTTTCCGCAGGGATGTTGCAATAACCATATATATTTTTCAAAAGCACTATTGATGAAGCATATGCCCATATGGATCAAAAAGCAAAAAACAAAAAAAAAATTTCAACCCTCCATTTTATTTATTTTTTTTTGACTACAGTGGTTACACTAGGAAATTTCTTTTGGTGTCCATGCATGGGTAATAATAACGTGCACAAAATGACATATGAAGCATATTAATAAAGGGCATTGTGTGTGAAGGATTCCAAGAAAATCACTTTATTTATTAATTCTTATTTTTTTTGGGTGGTTCCGGGAAAAATTGGGGTGCATTATACAAATTTGTAAATAGCACCATTATATGGGTAATCGCTGAAAGTCTTTTTACTCTAGCATAAACGGTTCAGATGGTATAAAAAGGGGTTTTTTAAAATGTAACACCCTGTAATTAAAAAAAGGGCAATTGCCCTTAAGTGAAACCTATGCCAAAAAATCAACCAATTATTTGTGAATAATTGCCGTAAAACTTCTTCTTAATTTCCGTTACAGTTAGGGAAAAATATATATTTTTTAAAAACATATTTTTTAAAAACTTGTCAAATTTGGGGCGCCACCCCCGCTAAACGGTGGATGATAGACAGATGCTGTCGGGAAATAAATTGTAGAAAATATAGTCCTCTTCATATTTCTATAAAAGAAATTTTTTGTAAAAGGTACAGGAAGGGCTACGTTCCGCAAAAACCACAAATTACCCCCTTTAAAGGGGTGAAAATGGGGGTTCCGGGGCGAAATTTTTTCAGAAAAAGTTAGTCTTATAATAAGCACCCCTTAATATACCAGAAAAAAAATAAAACCGGACTTGTGTCCATTTTGCAAGGTTCGACCTTTGTTTCCTACTCTATAATGTTTCGCTGGTATACGCTATGAGCTCGTAGGTAGAGGGGATAATTAAAAATTCGTGAGTGCCAGAAGTGACAAGTCTGTAAGCTTTTATTGGAAATTTTACATAAATGTTAAAGTGATTAATTTAAAACATTGAAATTAAAAACATTAATAGGAAATAATATTAGTTGGTCAAAGCTCTGGTGTATATTTTTACCTTAAATATACTTACGTTTTAAATACTGAATTTAAGTTTTTTTAATATTTCGTAATATGTAATTATAAATTATTCTAAGCGCCATCTACACGATAATTGTGAAAGTATCCGAAGTAAGAAATTAATATTTCATTAATGGAACGTTAAAATGATTAGCAAAATCTTTAAAAAATCGATTACAATTTAATTACATTTTTACGTTGTAAATATTAAGCGATAACAATTAAATAATAAATTTAAAAATTACCGGTGAAAGTTGCATTAGTAATCCGCTAGGAGCGACACCAGCAAATCTCAGAGCGTGTATGATGTCAAAGTCAGTTACATATGATATATTTCCCTAAGGCGTTATTTATAATTTGACAATAAATTATTTTCATCAGTCTATTACGAAAATATAAAAACATGCAAAATACTTGTTTAAGAGGCTACAGTAGCGATCAACAGCTAGCAATAAACGAGTTCCAAGATTGCGGCTCTAATTTTGAATATTTTGTCGAGATATTTGGCACACATATTCGTAATATAATAAAGAATCGCGGTACAGAGCCCAATTTCAGAAATATGTTAGTACGTGGAAATTACTCTATAACTAAATAAAATATTGAAAAAAGGAGCCTGTACCGCCATTAAGAAGAAAAAAAACTTTCTTCAAATAAACTATTTTATCCCATGCCTAGATTTTGTGTAATCTTGGAACTACTAAAATTTTTTATTTCTAACAAGAAATCGAACATATTATAACTAAATAACTAATTAGGCAACATATGGAAATTATCACTGTCATTTTGACAAATCTGCGTCAGATTTTCTCTAATCTGTTCTGTCATCTTTATCGATATCTGTTCAGTGCAGTAGTGTGTTAATTTGAGGATTCGTTTTTGTTGTTTCATAATAAATTAGTGTTTATTGATAGTTAATTTATTATATATTTGTTGTTGTTGTATAAGTTGTTGGCCTCTTTGAAAGAATAGATTGTTGTTAATTGTGAGTTTTAGTTATATGTAGGTAGGTTTTACGTGAAAATATTTCGAATTCTAATACGAGTATATAAAGTTTTAGGAGGATTTTTTATTCCAAAAATATTATCAATAGTTTAACAAAATGGAAAAAGTAAATCAAACGAAAAATAAAGTGAAACCTTCCAAGAAAAAGTCCATTAAAAACCGTGCCAAAATTATGCGAAAATCGAAATTTGGTTCGCTTCACAACAAAAAATTATTATTTATTATTGTTTTATTATTAGATATTTCATGCAAATACCTTTCAAAATACCTATCTTAACATAAAATTTTCACCCATTTTGGTTTATTTTTATAAATATCTATTTATTAATAATAAAATCGTTTTCTGTTACTTCCATTTAGCGCGACTATAATATTGTCAAAATATTAATCTTAGATAATGTCAAAGATTAGCACTGTTGCCAAAGTGTATGATACTATCTCCCGAAGTTATATTTTGTTGCTACCTGTTGATCGCTACTGTTTACTCTTAATTAATTGATACTCAATTTAATTAGATTGATAGATTTTTGAAAATTTGAAAAATTCTGATTTTTTAAATTATAAAATATTTTTTAAGTATGCATTCTAACCCGTTAAAATTTACAAAATAATCCTAAAATTATTCCACATTAGCGCGTCATCAATATTACTTCGGGAGATAGTATCATACCCTTTTTCGAAAGTTCTGCGAAATTTAAGCAACAGTGGCAATATTTGAGATTATCTAAGATCAATATTGTGACAATATACTCATAGGCACGCTAAATGGAAGTAATAGAAAACAACATTATTATTGGTAAATAAATATTTATAAAAATAAACCAACATGGGTGAAAATTTTATATTAACATAGGTATTTGCACGAACTAATAAACCAATAATAAATAAGTTCATTGTGAAGCGAAACAAGAGCCGTTTTATTTGATTGAATTTATAGAGCGCCAAAAGCACTTTAACTACACTTGAGAGCAAAATAATCGACTCACTTGCTGAATAATTGTACACGTGGAATTTCCTAAACCTGTTGTCCGATTGGAGTGATTTTTTTAGTATGTTATAGCCTTATTATTTAAGAAAATCGGTGTAATATTATTATTGCTATACAGGTAAAGGTAATTTTATACCGGGTGTAACAATCATACTGTGTTTTTTCTTAAAGTTCGGAAAACCCTGTGGAGTATTCTAGCACATAAAAAATATTTAAATTAAAATCCAATTGTAGTCTTAGGCTTTATTAACATTTTCTTTTTTGACTCCTTTGCTTATGTTGGATAATAAAAAAGTTAGGTACGTTTAAGGAAAAAATACCCTATGATTGTTACACCCGGTATAAAATGACCTTTACCTGTCTAGCAATAATAATATTACATCGATTTTCTTAAATAATAAGGCTAGTATGTTACAAAAAATCACTCAAATCGGACAACAGGTTTAGGCAATTCGAGACTTCTAACGTGTACAGTGTACAATTCAGCAAGTGAGCCGATTATTTTGCTCTCAAGTGTAGTTTCAACTCTTCTTAGGGTCTCATCAGAGAGTGATATTTGATTCTCTTTGAACTACTAAAATTCGGGCTACCGTTATCGGTTCACAACGAAATAACATGATGGCATCAATGGCGTGACGGCATCTACTAAATGCGAATGAAAGTTTTACTTTTAATATTAACAATATCAAAAATAAAACACTTTTCACGCTTTTTCTATTTATCACAACAGTAGATTACTTCTTATAAGTAGGGGAACATGGGTAACAATGAGACACTTTTTTTTCTGAGCTGAGTATTTTAAAAACTAAGGTAAATAATATTTATTTTTTGAGTGTTACACGGTGGTATAAGTATCTCCAAATAATTTTGAATAGAATATCATGCAAAAAATCATAAATAATGAAAATACAACAAATACGCTATCAAAATGTCATTTGTCTCATTGTTACCCATACCGGAGGTACAATGAGACACTATTTGAAAAGTGCAATTTTTTATGCAAAACATTAGGAAAACACTGAAACACTACATCAAATGTTTAATTATTTATTATAAAACACCAGCATGAGCTAAAACTAATAATAATGTAAGAAAAACCTAGATAAACATTCATTTTACTGAATATTAGAACTGAACAAAATAATAATAAAATAAGAAAAACAAAAACATTAATTTTTCTTCATTCCAGAAATAAACAAACTAAACCTTATTGTAATATAAGAAAAACATAAACATTATTTTTACTGAATATTCAAATTAAACTTAATTTCAAATGAATAAAAAGCGTTTTGTCGTTTTGTTTTGCCGTATTTAACAGGACATGGCAAATTCATTTTTATGTCTTTTTTCGATATATAATGTTCTTGAACTCCTAAGTAGAGCATAGAGCTTCGTTGAAAACGCGCCATCGGGTTCTATTTTGCGCTAGGGCCTTCACCTCATTCCAAAACTTTCCTTGACTTCTTATCTCGTCCATGATGGATCTTCTCCAAGTTTGTGCTGGGCGACCTCTTTTTCTTTTTCTTTGGGGATTCCACTCTAGGGCAGTTTTTGCAATACTGGAACTATCTTTTCGGAGTGTATGACATATCCACCCCACTTTCTGGAAAAAAAATGTCTTTTTTCGAAACTGTAGCAGTATCTTGAACATTTGGAAAATAAAATTTTCCATCGACTTTTGTGCTTTTTCTTAAAAAGCTTCACTTTCATTACTATTTTCTGATAATATTTTTCCTATGTAATATATCTTTTTGCCTTTAATGTTCTCTGGAGAAAATTCTACCAGAACGTAATCCCCAGAGCAAGGATTTCTTTCTAACTCTTGGAATGCTGTTGGATCTAATTCAGGTATAAAATTGTCAGATGAAGCATCAGAATGCCATTCGTCTGCCTTATTTTCCTCATTGTCACTCCTTTGAATTTTCCTTTTGACGGCGACTTTTTTTTGTTTTTGAATAGTATTTTGCGTCTTATTATATTTCTTCTCTAGCTCACGTTTTCTGAGGTATCGGTGGGAATCATACTCCTACCTCTCTTTCTTTCTTTCCTTGTTAATTTTCTCTCCTGGGCTTTGGGATATCCTCTAATTTGTTCAGCGCTTCTAAACGCTTGGATATCAGCCACATGTTCAGTATCATCATCATTTACTTGATATTCTTTTGAGGTTGACGGTTCAGATTCAGGACATGGCCGGTCTGTAACGGCACATGGTAAATAGTCTAGTTCTGTAAAAATACCTTTGTCGTATGGAAAGATACCACATTTGTTAAATGCCGATAAAATATCCTGCGGAGTTAAAGCTTCTTCAAAAGCTATTCCTACAAAAGCTGCAACCTCATATATGGATACCGGTTTTCCAGGATGCTGCATTAACCAGCTATCTACGGCGGCGTTGTAAGCCAAACTAAATGACTTGAAGACTTCTACATCCAGAGATTGCCACTTGTTCGTTGAATACGGAGGGAAAGTTACAATCGTAACTCCATTTTCTTTAGCCAGATTCAGGACCTCTGTTCCTCTGAAAAGCTCCCTTTGTCTGATTTCCTAGGAGGATTTCGCGGCATTCTTTTCACAAAAAAACCTAAAAAAATAAGTTAAAAATGAAGATAAACAATAATTTACAATATGGGGTAAAATGAGACATGTCTTCTTTTTACCCAACACGCAATGTCTCATTGTTACCAAAACGACCTTTACAAAAAAAAAAAAATTCACCTAACCTTAAATCGAATCAATGGAAAAATATCTCTATTCATCAAATAATAAGGCCCTGCATGTTATCCATTCGCAAAAAAAAATGAAAGAACACGTGGTTTTCGTTAAAAACGAAAAAATACGTACCTTCAAAAAAAAAAGAATTGGTCAAATGTCAACACTCACTGCCGATCGGAATCAAACTAAACACGTGGCTTGCGTGCAAACAGGAACCTCGTGGTTCTTATATAAAAGCTAAAGCGCGCATGCCAAAATATTGACGAAAAAGTCGTACAGGCATCCAGAAATACAGGTGTCTCATTATTCCCCTTGTTTCATTGTTACCCATTTTCACATTATTAAAATTTGTGGTGGCTCTAATTTTGATTCTCGCATAATTTTGGCAAGGTTTTTGATGGACTTTTTCTTGGACGGTTTCACTTTATTGTTCGTTTGATGAACTTTTCCCATTTTTTTAAACTATTGGTTATTTCATTCATAGAGATTCTGGCCCATAGAAAGCTACAGAAAAAAAAATTACAGCGATTATTTAATGATATTAACTTCCAATCGTGTAGTAAGATTTTTCGTCATGTGTTTAATTCTGTCCAATCAGATTATTATAACATCGGTAATTTTCTACTGAACAAAATTACAGTGTGAGTTTTTTAAGTAGATTGTTTCTGTTTAATTGCAACCAGTTTCCTAGTTTGACAACTGTCACATTTAAGAAAATATCCATAATTAACTAGTTCTGCATCTAATATCAAATTGTCACAAAGAAACAGGTTTAGCAAATATCCAGGTGAAGATATCAACAAAATATTCTCTCGAGCTCTTAAAAATTATCGATTTGCTTTGCCCTCTTGATACTCTGACATAATTTCACTCCCCTTCGGGTCGTAAAATTAAAACTGTCAAAGTGTCACTCGGGATACAAATCGATAATTTTAGAGATCTCGTGTGATTACTACTGATTATTTCAGTCATAGAAATTCTGACCAATATAAAAGCTGCAGAAATAAAATTTTTGATAATTTCCCGTCGTCAAGTATTACGTCAGATGCCGTTCGTTGCTACTAAAACATGAATATTCAGTGCCATTAATGACAATTAATGTTTTACAACTTATCACAGAGAACACCAAGAAACAGGTTTAGCAAATATTCAGGTGAAGATAGCAATAAAATATTAGTTAAAATGATTTAAAAAGACTGTTTCATTCATGAAATAATCTTACCGAATTACTCTCGAGCTCCTAAAAATTATCGATTTTTTGTGCCCTCGTGACACATTATGTCACGACCCGAAGGGGAGTCAAAATATTGTCAAAGTGCCACTCGGGATACAAATCGATAATTTTAGAGCTCTCGTGTAATTACTACTAATTATTTCATTCATAGGAGATTCTGACCAATAGAAAGCTACAGAAATCTAAATTAAACTGATAATTTTTGATAATTTCCCGTCGTCAAGTATATTACGTCAGATGCCCTTCGTTGCTACGAAAAAATACATTAAGTGACATTAGTGACAATTAATGTTTTAAAAATTATAAAAGTGATGACTCTCAACCGTCAAATATTTATAACAACTATGTGTTTAATTGTACTAATTTGTACTTACATAAATAAATTACAATAAAATTTTGGTTTTGAACAGTTTTATTCATGAAATAATCGCAACAAATTGCACTCGACCTCTAAAATTAATATAGAATTTTAGAGCTCTTGTACAATTACTACTGATAATATTTTTAGAATAAAAAATCCTCCTAAAACTTTATAATATACTCGCATTAAAATTCGAAATATTTTACGTGAAATATACTTAACTATAACTAGAGCTTACAATTAACAATAATCTATCTTTTAAATAGTACACCAACTTAGTTCTATTACACAAAAATATAATAAATTAATTATAAATAAACACTACTTGTCTAGGGATCAACACTAACGAATTCTTAAAATAATACACTACTACACTGAACAGATATCGACACAGATAACAGAACAGATAAGATAATTGTGCTATTACACTTAGAAATCTGACGCAGGTTTGTCAAAATAACAGTGACAATTTGTCTATGTTGCCCAATCAGTTATTAGTTATAATAATATGTTTGATTTCTTGTTAGAGATAAAAACTTTTAGTAGTTCCAATGTGACACAAAATCTAGGCATGGGATAAAAAGTTTATTTGAAGAAAGTGTATTTTTTTGTTCTTCTTAATGGCGGTACAGTCTCGTTTTCTACACACTATCATATTTCTCAAATTGGGCTCTGTACCGCCATTCTATACTATACCCTATCCTACGAACATACGTCTGTTTTGGATTACTTCGACAACGAATATTTTACTGTGCAAAATAAGAAGAACGAAAGTAAATTGCAAACTACATTGTTGTTTATTGGAATAATTATTAGCGCCATTTACTTTCGTACTTCTTATGTTGCACAGTAAAATATTCGTTGTCGAAGTAATCCAAAACAGGCGTATGTTCGTGGAATGGCCCATATATTACGAATATGTGTGGCAAATATCTCGACAAAATATTCAAAATTAAAGCCGCAATCTTGGAACGCGTTTTCCATTTTGATGACGCGCTACTGTAGTCTCTTAATAAATAGTTACAAAATTCTATGATTTATTGATTAATTTAATTGTTAATTCTTATAATGTTTTGATAACAAAAGTAGTTATTAGTTAACTGACTAGTTAGTTATAAATTTGCATTAAACTTTTTTAATATAAATAAATATATGCAAAACGCAATTATTTAGCACGGTCAAAATTAAGACGAATTTTGGTCTTACCTAAGAAATTTAAATAGCCGCAAGCATCCAGGAAAGGTTAGTTAGGGCTTTACCCTTCTTAATATAATTATTTATCAAATCATCCCACGTATAAATGAAGACATTACCGAGTACGATGTTGTTATTGTCAATTGCTTGATGGATGATGATGGCCTTATTGGAACGTCGTAATGAAAAAACTTTTCATTGGCTGCTGCAAATAGTGTAAATTAAACAAGACCCAACATTTTCATCGCTTTAAAATTAATAAAAGCTGAAAGTTGGCCACAAGATAAATCGAAAAGTAAGAGTTGATGGAGTCAATAAATATTCTTCTTCTTCTTCTTCATGTGCATTGTCCGTTGCGGATGTTGACTATCATCATAGCAATTTTAATTTTGTTTGCGGCGTTTCTGAATAACTCAATCGATGCTAATCCAAACCATTGACGTAAGTTTTGAAGCCATAAGTGTTTTCTTCTTCCGGGCCCGCGTTTGCTCTCTATTTTACCCTGTACTATCAGTTGCAGTGAACGATATTTATCATGTCTCATATTATGACCGAGATATTTAAGTTTCCGTTTCTTAATTGTGAAAGAGATTTATTTTTAGAGTAATTACCATCGTCATGGTGTAGGATTCCTAGTCTCAAAGGAGGTTAGCAAATGTGTTAGGGCGGTATGCCAGGTATCTGAACGAGTCATAATGATTCAGTTGAACGCGAAACCCAGAAACATAAATTTAATACAAGTGTATGCACCGACAGCGGAAAGTGAACTCACTCACGGAAGTGAAGACTAAAGATCTCACCATTCTGATGGGTGACCTTAATGCTAAGATGGGAAAAGGCAGACAAAGTAATATTATTGGATGTTATGGACTGGGCGATAGAAATGAAAGGGGAGACTATTTCGCAGATTTTTTCAAAGAACATAATCTATGTATAATGAATACCTTTTTAAAATTACCTAAACGGAGATTATATACGTGGAAATCTCCAGCAGATACCCCCCACAATATCGTAAGAAACCAAATTGACTACATAACCATCAGTGAGCGTTACAGAAATGAAGTAAAGTCTGTAAAAACCTATGCTGGCGCCGATGTGCCATCTGATCACAATCTATATAGTCGAAATAAAATTAAAGCTTAAACGGATAAAACAACAACGATCTTCTAACAAACTGGATACCGATTTTATTAGAAAGAACAGTCAGGGGATTGCAAACAATTTAGAGAGCAATTTTGAGAATAGCGAACAACACGAATCCATCGAGGTTCATTGGAACCAGATCAAAACGGTTATAAGCAACTTAACTCCAAACTTCAAAGAGAAAAATCAAAAGAAGCAACAGTGGATGAACGATGAGATTTTGAATTTGATAGAAAAAAGACGCAAATTTAAGAACCAAAACATCGAAATGTATAAACGCATTAGTAAAGAGATAAGGACTAAAATACGAGCGGCAAAAGAAACATACTTTGAAGACAAATGTTTAGAAATTGAAGAGTTGCAGAGAAAACATGATTCATTTACTATGTATAAAAAAATAAAAGAACTCACCAGTCACAACAAAAAACATGCAAATAACATCGTTGATAGAGACGGAAAACTGATTATCACTGATTTGGATAAAATAGACAGATGGAAAGACTACGTTGAGGAATTGTTTAATGATGAAAGGCCCGAGCTTGAAATTAACGAAGTAGTTACAGGACCTGACATAACTATGGACGAAATTAAACAAGCAATAAGATTAGCAAAGACCAGAAAAGCGACGGGACCAGACGAAATACCGAGTGAAATAATAAAGCTCTTTGTTGGGTGGATAGAGTTCGTAACGAAGTTGTTTTGCACCGGATGGGAAAAGTCACGGAAGTCGTCAGAACAGTTAAAAATCGAAAACTTGAATATTTTGGCCATGTTATGCGACATCCAGAGAGATATAGTATACTCCATTTAATAACACAAGGCAAGCTAGACGGAAAAAGAGGGCCAGGTCGAAGAAGAACGTCATGGCTTAAAAACCTGAGAGAATGGTATAACAGATCCTTTGCATCCCTTTTCCGAGCTGCCGTTAACAAAATTGCTATAGCCAATTTGATAGCCAACGTTCGATAATCGAGCACGGCACATGAAGAAGAAAAAGATTTATTTTTGTTTTCCCATTCGGCGCAATACCTCTACGTTGGTGGTGTGGGTCGTTCAGGATATTTTGCTGATACGTCGGTACACCCACATTACGAATGCCTCTAGCTTTTTCATTAGTGTTTTCGCTATTGTCCAGGCCTCTGCGCCATACAGCAAGACTGGAAATACATTGCATTTTAGTAGCCGTATTTTTAGTGGGAGACATATTATGTCGCATAATAAATATATTTCTCATGTTGGTAAAAATATTGCTCTTGTCTTTTCAACTCTAGATCGTATTTCGGTTGTTTGATCCCATTTCGAGTTGGAGACTATTCCAATATATACATATAAGTCTACTTGTTGAATTAATTGGTGTTTTATTTTTCATTATCTGGCAGGTTTTTCATTTTTGCCCACCAACATCCATTTTGTTTTATTTATGTTGAGGTTAAGTCCTCTTTCTTCACTCACTCTATGTAACCTGCCCATAAGATGCTGAAATTCATCAATACTGCTGGCAAGTACGACTGAATCGTCCGAATATCGGATACTGATTTTCAATTCTCCATTGATTTTTATGCCTCTGTTTGCTTCATCCAATGCTCTCTGTGAACGAGTTGCCAACTTTTACCCTGGCTGTCTGATTCCAGTAGAGGCTTGTCACAATTCGAATGTTCTTATCAACAATTCCTATGTTTTGGAGAATTTCAATTAGTCGGTCATGCCTTATATTGCCAAAGGGCTTCGAGTAATCTACAAAGCACATGTAGACATCCTTGTTAATATCTCTAAACCTCTGTACTAATACTTGCATGCAAAGCACTGCCTCTCTTGTGCCCAGAGCATTCCTAAAACCAAATTGTGACTCGTTGATTTCCGTTTCACACTTGTTCTGTGAAGTCAATACACACTCGAAGAAATTAAAAAAAAATATTATACCTATTTCATTAATATTCACAAAATGTATGTAGGTGCTTATAGAAGTAACTAAAGTTAGAAACAAGGTTAAAGAAATAAATAAAGGACTTACAATAAATTTATTCTCCCGAAGGTCTCTCGAAAGATTACTTAAATGATGCCGATACAAGGATTGTAGTTGCATAAGTATAGTAAATCGCTCAACTATGCCAATCTGCTATCTAAGGGTTATCAGCTTTTTTGCACATCGAAAATTACGGAAGGTTTCTTGAGCAGAGAGTTAGGAAACAAACAATAAGCTTCAACTTCAGTGACAATGAAGATCTGAATCAGAAGGGACAAGGGAAGAAAAAAAAACTCATCACCAAAGAATTTTCGTTTATAAAACTTTTTAGCATAAATAGACTTGACCTTATCTTTCCATAGTTTTAATACGTTGATGGAATATTTGTCCCTGTTTCTTACTGAAATTACTTAAGTTTTCTGAAGATCGATCTATGTGGCTGTGGAGGTAGTGAACTTAATGCTTACATTATGTCACAACACTAATTACTGTAATATGATTGTAATATTGATTTGAATGTTACTGATTACTGTAATTTGATTGTAATATTGATTTCTGTAATTGATATGATTCTTTGTCATCTTAATCACGTAAATATTTTATGTTGCAGGTGTCTGCATATAAACAAGGATCGCCAAGAATTCCAAGTAAGTTTTTTTATTATATGTATAATATGCTTTCAAAGTTATGTCTCCAGTTTGCACAATATTGAATTTGTATATAAAAGCAATGTAGCATACACCGATATAATAGCTTTTCAAATGTAATTTGTTGTTTATAAAACTAATCCCAGTATTTTTTATAGATCCTTACTAGAATGTGTCAAAATTATTGTTATTTTTTAAATTAACCCACCAACCGAGGGCGGTTATTATTACTACAGGGTGATTGATTAGTGAGGTAACGCTCAATAGATCCGCTATAGTAGTAGATAGCAATAAAAGTTAATAACAAAAATTTTAGCCACTTTTGAGCTACACGTTACAAAATTAGTTAGAATGTTACAGAGTGTTCGATAACACAGTGGCAGACCTAACTTTTTTTTTAATGGAACACCCTATATTTTAATTTAAATTCGAAATCCTGTTAACTTCTCCATCACAAAAATTTACAGGTTTGTTATATTATACAGGGTATTTACAAAGTTTTAACCAATTTTGTATGAAAATCGTAACAAGTTCAACTCCCTGTATAAATAAAAATAAGCACAACAGCAATGGTTTATTAATGCCATATTTTTTTTAACTAATTTTCTTTAAATCAAATACAGGGTGAGTCAAAACGCAAGTATATTATTTTCTCAGTAATTTTAAATAGAACACCCTTTATTTTATATCACTGATGAAAAGTACCATTACCGTACTTTAATTTTTAGATAACATTTCCTATCTCTAAATTTATTAGTTTTCGGGATATTTTCATTTTTCAATGGACCAGTGGCGTGGCCACCCAAATCACCAGAATTTAATAAACTGGACTGATTTTTTTAGGGATACGTTAATATTGAAATTTATAAAATACCTCCAACAACAAGGGATGAGATGAAAAATAGAATACAAAGTGTATTTCGATGTGTTAATTTACAAATGCTTCGTAGAGTAAAAGTAGCTCATTCAATGATCGTTTTTAGGCGTGCATAAATGTGTTAGGAAGTAATTTTGAACACCTTATATAATTAAATATTAAAAATATTTTATCAAAAGTAACTTCTTATTTTTCAAACATGTTTTTTTGCAAAATGTATTACTGATAAATTATTTTTCGTTCTTTATTTGTTACATTGTTACATTTACATACAAAAGTAGTGTTTAATTGTCTTCACAAAATGTTGTATTTTGTGTTTGTGTGTTTTTTTTGTAAAATTTATTACTAATTTTCTTTCTTTATTTGTTATATTTACATATGTTTCAAAAATGTTGCATATTGTGGTTGTGTTTTTTTTTGTAAAATGTATTACTAATAAATTATTTTTATTTCTTTATTTGCTACATTGTTACATTGATTACCGGATGGATAATCAGTTGTCGTCAATTGTCAAATCAGTCATGGCTTACTTAAAATTTAGATAAATTTAGACACCTAAAACAATTTGCTCTGAAAAATGAAAATATCTCGAAAACTGATAAATTTGGACATAGGAAATATTATATAAAAAATTAAATTACGGTAATGTTGCTTTTAACATTACTGAGAAAATAATTTACTTGCGTTTTTACTCACCCTGTATTTGATATAAATAAAATTAGCAATATCAATCATTCTTGAAAATTTTTACAATAAATAAAAAATATGGCGTTAATAAACCATTGCTGTTGTTCTTATTTTTATTTATACAGGGGGTTGAACTTGTTACGACTTTCATACAAAACTGGTTATAACTTTGTAAATACCCTGTATAATATAACAAACCTTTATATTTTTGTGATATAAAAGTTAACAGGATTTCGAATATAAAATAAAATATAGGGTGTTCTATTTAAAAAACAAAAGTTTGGTCTGCCACTGTGTTATCGAACACTCTGTAACATTCTAACTAATTTTGTAATGTGAAGCTCAAAGGTCGCTAAAATTTTTGTTATTAACTTTTATTGCTATCTATTACTATAGCGGATCTATTGAGCTTTACCCCACTAATCAATCACCCTGTTTAATCTGATCAAAACTTTTAATCAATGCATAGTTCTGTTCTAACTTACATTACTACAGGGAACATTATAAACTAAGAACTCACTCAATAGTGTTCTTTAGGTACTAACGAGCTTATATATACACTAAGCTTTGCTTTTAACACTGAACACATCACATCACCAACTCAAAAGTCTTCCTTCTTTTGAGTCTTCTTGTAAGGTTTTGTTCCAGGCAACCACATAACTTTTACAAAACGTTGAAAAAACGTCATAATTATCACCAAACCACGTCAGTTTATCACGTTTTTTCGACGTAGAAAGTCACGTGAATATGTCCCGCCATAATTGACGTCATTTTTATCACCTTTTAAATACGTGGTATCAAAAACGTAATTTTTATGTTATTTTTTAGATTATGTTTCATTTTATGGTTTTAAAGATACATAATAATTATTCGTATGGGCATTGTTGATATTGCAATTTTTCATTTAACCGTTTTAAATTTAGCCCATAGACTAAAAGTAAAACCAAATTGGAAGACTCTCTAAAATGTATAGAATTACAATACCCTCAATTCAACATACCTATAGGTATAGAATTTTCACTTTTTATACAGGGTGTTTCATTAATAATTGTCCATATAGTAACTGGAGAAACCTTAGCACAAAATACGAAGATTTAACCTAAAACACTTAAATAAAATATGATTCCTTATCGAGTTACATGGTATTTTATCTAAAAATTTAAAAAATATTTTTGCTCAGAATTTTGAAACTATTCGACGTATCCTTTTCATACTTGGCAGGAAGTGTAGGTACTGTACAAACTACTAAATTATGTTAAACAAACGTTTCAGGCTACTACCAGAGGCGTACGACGGGGGAAAGTGAAGGTTAACCCTTTCCAAATTCTACGCCACTGGCGGAATTGCTATTTTAGTTCAATTTTTGGATTCTCCAATACTTTCTATGAAAATAATGTACTCTTCATTCGTAACGATAAAGTAATTAGTTTTCGAGATCTTTGAAGTTAAAAATGAAACGACATGGTTATTTTGATTAATGTATTGTGTCGCTTCATTTTTAATTTCAAATATCTCGAAAACTAATCAGTTTCACGTTACGAATGAAGAGTATATTATTTACATAAAAAGTATTGAAAAATCAAAGAATTACACTAAAATAGCAATTTCATCAGTGGCGTAGAATTTGGGAAGGCTCAACCAGCCACTATCCCTTGTTGTACGCCTCTGGTAGTAGCTAGAAACGTTTATTTATCTTAATTTAGTAGAGTGAACAGTACCTACACTTTCTGCCAAGTATGATAAGGATACGCCGAATAGTTTTAAAGTACTGGGTACAAATAATTTTTACATTTTAATCATATGAATCATATCATATATTATTCAAAATAACTGTGCCGTTTCATATTTAACTTCAAATATCTCGAAAACTAATGACTTTATCGTTACCAATTAGGAGTATATTATTTACGTAGAAAGTATTGGAGAATCTAAAAATGGCACTAAAATAGTAATTCCTCCAGTGGCGTAGAATTTGAGAAGGGTCAGCCATTGACTATCCTCTGTCGTACGCCTATGGTAGTAGCTAGAAACGTTTGTTTATCATACATTAGTAGGGTGTAAAGTAGTCGCACTTTCTGCCAAGTATAAAAAGGATACGTCGAATAGTTTTAAAATGCTGAGCAAAAATAATTTTTAAATTTTTAGATAAAACACCCTGTAACTCAGTAAGGGACCACATTTTATTTAAGTGTTTTAAGTTCAAACTTCGTATTTTGTGCTAAGGTTTCTCCAGTTACTATATGGACAATTATTAATGAAACACCCTGTATATACTTACTGTGTCAAAATTAAAACAACATACATAAACAAACAACATACTGTGTCAAAATAATTTATTGTTAATTTAATTAAACTCGATAACACATAATTAGTTCATTAATAGAAAATAAACACCAAAACAAATTAATACATAACCTAAAACAGTTTTCAAGAAGAATTATTGTATTAAACTTACTCACTTGAGAAAAACTAATGAAACTCTTTTAATTAACACGTTTCTTCAACTAAATATCTAAATGAAAAGTCTTATTTTACCACACAAAGCACCTAAACAATAAATGAAACACTTCTCATGGAAATTGTTTAGAGTCATAAGCATTAAGTTTTTAAGCTCCTCCCAATTTTGGGACGTCAGACTGTCAGACTTAGGCGCCTGAAATGGAAACGTGTTTTTAGGCGTATGTTAACGTCATTAATCTTACGTATTTAAAATCACCTACAACAGACGTTTATACGACGTAATCTTCAAACACGTAGTATATATTCAACCAAAAACTGACGTTTCCTCGACGTTCTTGACGTCAATTGATTGCCTGGGATGTTGTCGAGAAGCTAGACGGCCTCGATGTTCACGTGTTGGTGAAGTCTCTGCTCGTTACTCTTGGCAAATTTGATTGTAGTTTGGTCTACAATATCCATTCCTAGATTTCTGCAGATATCGCTCTTTCTGATGTACCATGTAACTTTAACAATATTCCTCAGCACGTTATTTTGAAATCTTTTTATGATAATTATACTGCTTTTATTGGTACAACACCAGAGCTGAATACTAGATGTCCATACTGGCCTAACGACCTGTTCATATAAAAGTAATTTATTATATTATGTTGATATCTTGGAATTTGTTACAAGCAGCCAATACATTTTCCTATATCTGATTTCGAGTTCTTCCCGTTTCTTTTTGACATTGGCTTTCCATCTCCAACATCCAGTGTAATACCCAAATACTTTGCAGTGTTAGCATAGGGATATGCCCATTATTGACTATAATTATTGGTATGTATAAGTACATATATTGATCTTTTTATTTGTGAAGTCGACGTGTACAGATTTCGTTTAATTTAATTTGATTCTCCACATCTTTATCCAATCATTTATTTGGTCCATTGCTGTTTGACGTATCATTGTGATCTTCTCCTACTGCTGAGATGACAGTGGCATCAGCAAAGGTAGCAGTTGTGTTGTTTTCGGAAATAGGAATGTCGCTTTTTATATAAGGCACAGTACTGGGCCCAGTATGTTTCCTGGTGGTACTCCTGTTTTGATTTTTTTGAGGTCTGAATACGCATCTCCTTGTTTTACTCTCAATACTCTCTCTGTTGTGTTGTTTTCGGAAATAGGAATGTCGCTTTTTATATAAGGCACAGTACTGGGCCCAGTATGTTTCCTTGTGGTACTCCTGTTTTGATTTTTTTGAGGTCTGAATACGCATCTCCTTGTTTTACTCTCAATACTCTCTCTGCAATGTATGATTCTAATGACAGTGGTATTTGTCTTGGTAGTATTAATTTCAATTTGTACACAAGCCCTTCATACCATATCCTGTCAAATACTTATGCTACATCCAAGAAGATGGTAGAGCATGCTTTTTCTCTTCTATCACCTTTTCTATTAGATCAATTATTCGATAGACCTGGTCGAATGTATCGAAATTATAAAAAAATATGTTATGGAGCTTGCCATATTTTTGTAAATATGCTTTAATCATCTGATACCTACTTTAAAGTATAATCGATAATAATTAATTATAACTGCTTTTGCAATTTCGTTGTTCTGCTTGATCTTGTTGAATAAAATAACCTAACGGTAGGTTAGTAAAGAGTTTACTAAACAATAAGCCTGAGAATATCAAGAAACATGTGCGTCTACAAACAACAGTTTGACAAGAAGTGTGTGTTTGTTTGTGTTTAATCTCAAATATTCATTATTCATATCCGATATTAAACAGTATATATTAAAAATCCATAAGGAAAAATTTCCTGTAGCTGGCTGTATACCATTCATTATAAAAATTGAAGAAAAATATCACCTTTCTCTTTGTGAAGACAGAGAAATCAACTCAACCACTCACATGCTCGTGGTATAGTCATATGATGCTTTGAGGTATATCTTTCTTAATTTCACCCATCACCAGGGTTTAATATATAATACGCCAATGTAAGGCTTTTAGTCGGCATTTTAAAGGTTTTAACCCATGGCTTAGCATGTAGAGCTTGCTTAGAACACTGATGATGCTCTCTTTAGAGCGAAAACGTTCTGTTTTTTAATGTGGCCCTTTATTGGGGTTTTTAATAAATATACCTCTTACACAGAAGATCTTTTTCTTCAATTTTAGTATATATTTATCACCCCGTATATCCCATGAACCGATTTGTTATTATATTTACACATGTGCGGGTTACTAATTTTGTTTAATTGTTGCAAATCATAAACAATATTTTGGCAATGGACATTAATTTTGCTGACTAAATAAAAACCTTAGTTTGAAAGTCGTGTGGGCAATGACCCAATTTATCCTGCAGCTAAGAAAGAGTATATATTAGATTCATTCCGTTTAGTAACTTCAACGAGTCTAAATGTGCCTTTAAATAATGTGCAAGTAACTTCAACGAGTCAATATGTGACTTCAAATGATTCTCAGTTTAAACTTCATAGAATACGAAGCGGTCAGTAAAGTAGCGTCTCCCAGGAAGCCAGTGTCAGTTTACAGAAATAAATTATCATCTTAATCTTATCATTTCATTTTTTTGACTGCCAATATTAAGTTCTTCGAAAAAATTAACCGAACTTGTTACCTTACCGTCTTTAGTTATACTTAAGGCCTTTCTGGCTTAATCAAGTGTATGTGGGGCTGTTCTTTACTCAACGGCTTCTTTGGGGTTCTGGTTTTTCATCTCTAATGGATGTTTACGTATATCCTCCAGGTACCTATTTATTGTTTAATAATGTAATTATTCACATTTCTTGATTTTCGGTTAGACAACCAGCTTTTTAGCTGCATCTAACTTGCTATGTTGATTAAACGTATTGTAGTTTTCTTCTAATCTATTTCTTCTCAGTTTTCGCTAAATTAATTTTCTTTGAGTTTTTTATACCTTTTTTTATTTGCATTAAGTGTGTTGTAATTTGGAGTATTTTTATTCTTGCGTCTCTTTTCCATAATGACATCTGTCATACATACTTTCTCCTTTGTTCCTTGTGATCATAGGTATTGCTTTAATATAATCTCATGGACTTCATGTAGCAACTCATATATTGCTGATTTTGCTTTTCAGCTTTTTATGAACACGGTTTGATTTTTAGTGACCAATGACCAAAAACATGATCCTGTGACGATTTCTCAGCAATTGTTGAGCATTTTTGGTCGTTGATTCGTAAACATTGGTAAAACTTACTGATTCATACTAGAGAATATAATGAACGCACCACAGTATGGTGAAGTCGGCAAAATTTATCCGAAGCAGTCAACAGTGGTTCAATGGGTCGGAAAGGTTATTTATGGCCACTCTATTTTGTGAATCCAATGGCATAATTTTATTTGATTGAGTAATTTATAAAAGGTAAAATTATCAATAGTCAATAATATTGTTCATTATTGGACCAAAGGAAGCAATAATACGTGAGAAACGGCCCCGTATGTAGAAGAAAAAAGTATTTTTTCTCCAAGACAATGAACCGGCTCACAAGAAAATTGTGACAATGACAAAAATTCAAATTCATAAATTGGGAAAATATAAAGGCAGTTTTTGTTTAGAGTTGGACCACCATCTCCATATAGATATTTCAGCATCTATGCATCCTCAGTGGAGCTATGCAGACACAACTCTAAACCAAAATCAACAAACCCTGCCTATTTAAGGGAAAACATCGCGATGCAATGAATCCACATTTTAAGACGCAAAACAGCGACATCTCTCGTAATACGAGGAAGACGAAAAGTCCTAAATGCAAAGGTTACTACTTTTATACAATTAGAATAATTGAAATAAAAGTAATAAACAATAATTTAAATCCAAGACTTTTCGTTAAGAAACTGCTTTCTGGCTGCATCCCGTATCTCCGGCTTTTACAATAGATAAACACAAGAGACGACGGATATAGAAGAAAGCAAATAAAGGACACTTAGGCCACGTATTTACCTTCTTTTCGTCTAGAAAGAGGACCGAAAGACAGTTTCAGGTACTCAAATCTGAGTAAAAATGAAGAAGATAAAGGCAGTTTTTGTTTTCATTTGATTCAGAGTTGGACCACCATCTCCATATAGGCATTTCATATCTCCATATAGCTATCTCCATATATCATAAATTGGGCTTCGAATTTCTTTCTCATCCAGCTTACTCCCCTGATTTAGCCCCCTCCGATTATTATGTGTTCCCAAATATGGAAGACATGGCTTGTAAATAAAAAATTCAGCTCGAACCAAGAGAGAAGTTATAAAACAAAAGCAGAAAAAACAGAAACAGAGCTTCCAGAATTATACATATTATTCGGACGGCATAAAGAAATTGGAAAATCACTGGAATCGTTGTATTGGGCTAAAAGGAGACTCTATCGAATAAAATAAAAGACTTTTCAGGAAAAGAAAAACCTCTTTTTTATTTCAAATGAGCTTACTTATCAGACCGCCTAGTAATTAAAGATCTAATTTATTTCGCTCCCTTTTTATTTGATTCATTCGTTAAATAAGCTTGACCAATAATTTAAAATTTGATGTCCCTTTTCATCATTAGATATTTTAAAGCTTTGTCCTGGATCACCAGTTAAGGTGAAAGGTATTTTACGTCGACACACAGATGTTGATACTTTTATTTAATGGTAAACGTTTTTTTTTATTGTCGACCCCTTAATGTTAAAATATACTTATGTTTAAAAACAAAAGTATTTAAATAATACTATCATTACATGAGTTTTTACAATCTGGTCGATAAATGAAAATGTCAGATATTTTGAATTTCTGTTTAAAATTAACGATAGAGGATTCAAATTTTAAAATATACCAAATCTATTTAAAATATACAGAGTGTTTTATTGGGAAACGGAAATAATTGAATGGTGAATAGAGGTCACTGAGACGGTTCTAGATATATGTACTACATTTATTGCCCCACCGATTTTTATAACCGAGTTACAGGGTGTTTTATCGATTTTGCTGATTTCTTTTTGGATCCATAACTTTAGCACCGCCTTCTATATTTTTTGATATTTGGAACATATATTTATTATTTAGAATCCAACCCACACTAATCACAAGAAAAATCCAGGTCCGGATTAACAAAAAATATAAAGTCATTGTGACTTTGAAACAATACCTGTATATTGAAATTTTCAAAATTTGTTTGCATATTTGAAAAGAGCACAAAAAACTGAGTTTATAAGTTGGCTTAAATTATATTGAAATTTTGAAGAACTCTGAGATTAAAAAGCAGGTATTATTAACTTTTAGTAATAAATTATTACTGTTAATAAATAAATACTCATTTTAAAAATGATTAATACTTATTTACTATATTGGGACGACGTACTTACTAATCACAAGTAAAACCAGGTCCGGATTACCAAAAAAATATGAAGTAATTGTGACCTTGAAACAACAACATTATATTTGACATTTTCAAAATCCGTTTGCACATTAAATTTGATAAGAGCACAACAAACTAAGTTTTATGTTTCGCTTCACTTTTTGCGCAGACAATTTAATGACACTAATTTTGAAATTACATATATCGAAATTTTTGTTTGAGTTCTCAGAGTTCTTAAAAATTTCGACATAATTTCAAAATTATAGTCACTAAATTGTCTGCGCAAAAAATGGAACAAACCATTAAACTAAGTTTTTTGGCTCTTTTCAAATGTGTAAACGAATATTGAAAATTTTAATATACAGGGTGTTTATTGTTCAAGGTCACAATTAGTTTATATTGTTTTGTTAATCCGAACTTGGATTTTTCTTGTGATTGGTAAGTGGGTCGTTCTGTGACGTTGGGCGTTGCAAGACGAAGACACTAGCCCGAACAAACAAACTTAAACTTTTTCCAGAAACTTTATTTCTATATAATTAAATGTACAATTAAATTACGTAGAGCTTGAGATAGGTCTGGAATAACCCATTGCCCCGGTAACTAGATCCCCTGACTACACGCGTGAGAATGTAACAACAACAACAACATATCAGGTACACGACTTTCCTATTAGTCCAGAAAGCCACTGCGCATCCGCTAGGAAAAATATTCTAATTCGGATTTTTTGCACAATTTTACTCAAAAAGGACTCTTTTTAACAAATTTGCATGTTGCCAGGACCAAAAGGTGGTCAAAAATTTTTTAAACGTTTTTTTTTTGTTTTTTTCTTAAAAATAATTTTTTTTTGCATGGAAAAAAGTTTTTTTAGGTTTTTTGGATCATTCCAAACAGCAAAGGTTTTTAGTGACTTTTCTCTAAAAATGATAGTTTTTGACATATAAGCGATTAAAAATTGAAGAATTGCGAAATTGGCCATTTTTAACCCTCAAAAACTATGTGAAAAACTTAAAATGTGAATATTACCAAGGTAGGTAGATATTCTTTAAACATCGATTCATGAAATCCCGAAGAGTTTTTTGCAACACAATGTTCAAAACTCCTTTGTTTTTTAATTGATAACCAAGCGTGCGCGACACTATTTTCCACCGACAGTATGGTGCAAATGAAAGGAATAAATTTGTTATTTCGTAAACCGGCGACTTTAAGGAAAAATCCCGAAACAGATCGATTTGTATTTTTAAGTTACGATATTATGGCATATATGGTATACTAGTGACGTCATCCATCTGGGCGTGATGATGTAATCGATGATTTTTTTTAAATGAGAATAGGGGTCGTGTGCTAGCTCATTTAAAAGTTTCTTCAATTCTCTATTCAGTAATATAAACATTTATATAATTATTTATACAGGGTGTCCTTCTACTTCTTTTTTTGTCAAATAATTTAATTTAATAAAAATTTTTTGGACACCCTGTATAAATAATTATGTAAATGTTTACATTACTGAATAGAGAATTGAAAAACCTTTCAAATGAGCTATCACACGACCCCTATTCTCATTTAAAAAAATAATCGATTACGTCATCACGCCCAGACGGATGACGTCACTAGTATACCGTACATGCCACAATATCATAACTTAAAAATAAAAATCGACCTGTTTCGGGTTTTTTTCTTAAAGTAGCCGGTTTACGAAATAACGAATTTATTCCTTTCATTTGCCCCATACTGTATACACATGCAACGGTGGAAAATAGTGTCGCGCACGCGTGATTAGAAATTAAAAACAAAAGAGTTTTGAATATTATATTGCAAAAAACTCTTCGGGATTTCATCAATCGATATTTAAATAATATCTACCTACCTTGGCAACATTCAAATTTTCAGTTTTTCACATAGTTTTTGAGGGTTAAAATGGCCGTTTTCGCAGTTTTTCAATTTTTAGTCGCTTATATGTCAAAAACTATCATTTTTAGAGAAAAGTCACTAAAGACCTTTTCTGTTTGGAATGATCCAAAAAACCTAAAAAAACTTTGTTCCATGCAAAAAAAAATAATTTTAGGAAAAAAACAAAAAAAAACGTTTAAAAAATTTTTGACCACCTTTTGGTCCTGGCAACATGCAAATTTGTTAAAAGGAGTTCTTTTTGAGTAAGATTGTGCAAAAATCCGAATTAGAATATTTTTCCTAGCGGATGCGCAGTGGCTTTCTGGACTATATTTATATCTGTTATAGTTAAAAACAGTGCTCATATGTATTAACATAATTATATGGTGAGGTACTATAAGTGTAGTAAGAATGACGTGTGCTTATGACCTAATTTTTATAACAAAGGAATTAGGAGAATTCCGTGAGGGTTGTCGTGTACCTTCACAGTTTCAGTGTCGTAAATAAGTATAGAATGTATTTACATTGTATACAGAGTTGGGATATAGTATGGAACCAAGCAAATATCTTTGAAACAAAAAGAACAATATTTATGAAATTTTGCACGCAAGTACAGTGACGCAAAAGGCATCTGATGCCATATTTTTTGTTACTGCTCCACTTCCGTTTTCACCGGAAATACCCTTAACTTATTTACTTTAAATGGGATACCCTGTATATTTTTTCAGGTTTTAAAAGAACTTGTTATTTTTAATTCATACTTACCAAGTTTGTAAGAAAAAACTATTAAAACAAAAAATAAATCTCTTTACATTTAAAAAATAGGTTAATTTTTTTACGTTATACCAATGATATTAATAATAAAAAAAAAAATAATTTCAAATGTTGAAAATGTTTGCTGTTCACCTCCTGACAACGTGCAAGCCGGTAAATAAATTCGTGAGTCACTTTTTGCAAGATTTTTCCACGTATTAGTTCACATTCATCAATTATTCTGTGTCTCAAATCCTGCAAGCATGTTGGTCGCCTAACGTAAACACGTGATTTTATATAACCCCAAAGAAAAAAAATCTAACGGGTTGGGGTCCGGAGAACGAGCGGGCCACTCTATGAATTCTCTACGTCCAATCCATCCATTTGGAAAATTCACTTCCAAAAAATGAAAATTCACCATAACCGATTATCGTTAATATTTCAATACGATCTTTTCCACTTAAATGAACCATTTTGATACAACTTATTTCTGTCAATTAGTTCAGTAACAGTTTTACCTTTTTTTCAAATAAGTCTTGAAGTGCATGTAAACAACAATTTTAGTCTACAGTATAGATTTGTTGTGGTAATACAAAATATTATCTACAGACATTCTATAACAAATTTTTCCTACCAAATTTGGTATGTGTGAATTAAAAATAACAAGTTCTTTTAAAATCCGCAAAAATATACAGGGTGTCCCATTTAAATTAAATAAGTTAAGGGTATTTCCGGTGAAACCGGAAGTGGAGTAGTAACAAAAAATAAGGTAACAGATGCCTTTTGCGTCACTGTACTTGCATGCATGGTTTCTTAAATATTGTTAATCTCGTTTCAGAGATATTTGCTTGGTTCCATACTTTATCCCAACCCAGTATAGGTAAAATAATTATTATTAAATGAGAATGACTTTAGTATTAGAATGACTTTAGCAAAGTTATTTTGAAACAACTAAACTAGCGAAATTAAAATAAACTCTTGTTTGTTTTTAATTGAAATTAGAACCTACACCAAAAGAGGAATAAGACGCGTGTACCTACAAAGTTGCTGAAATAATTAAAGATCCAATTTATTTCCTTTCTTTTTATTTGATACATTCGTTAACTGCTTGACTAACAATTTAAAATTTGATGTCCCTTTTCATCATTAGTTATTTTAAAAGTGTGTCTGGATCCCCAGTTAAAAGATTTTTTACATCGACCCACAGAATTTGTTACTTTTATTTGATGAGTGTCTTTCGGAAATATTTTGTTTTCTTTTTACCAAAAAAGAAGGTGCCTTAATAATTTGTATGAAAATAAACCGTTATTTTATTTTGTACCCCTCAATTCTAAAATATACTTATTTTTAAAAACAAGATTGCTAACATGATTCATATTACACTGGGTTAAATGTTATATTGCTATCCGCTGGGACGGTTGACATGAAGAGGATATGACGTGTCGACAGTGCTTCTCATGGTGGCAACATTATTTTTAAGCCGTTCCACACTGGCGATAAATTCAGTTCTTTTTCTTCGCTACATTTTCTTACCTTAGTAATGAAATCTTCTTTTCAACGAGATCCTTTGGCAACACTTAGAATCTACATATTCCTCTTTCACTATACTGTTTACAAACCAGGGCAAAGCACGTTATCATTGTTATTATACAAAATACAATGGTTCACAAAAGTTCCTAACCTTTACTTGGTGAATATCCCTAAAAATATATATTTCATAAAAATTTAAGACCGAATTGTGGTGGTATCATCTTAAAAACACTATACTTAAGCAGAAAAAGCAGCAGAGGAAGCAAAATTTCAACTTTCTAGGAATGTAAAATGCTTGAGATTGGGTAAGTCATGGCTTTTCAACTTTTGTTTACAAAGTGATAATAACAACATGACAGTCATGACGTCACACTTCCGCTGTCAGACTTAAAATCTCTTCGTATGTTTATATATTATTTAAACTATATATTTATGTATTATATCATACATTTTTTACCATATAGAGTATTTATAGCAAATTTCTATTAATGTACATATTGATATATTGGCACAAAATTAACAGTTCCTCTTTATGTGCTGTCTTCTACCGAAGGTTGGCGACCATCAAACGATAGGTTTCTCTGTTTTGTTTCTGGTATTTGAAACCATTCTCTCAAGTTTCTCAGCCAGGATTTTTTCTTTCTGCCCAAACCTCTTCTACCTTCAATCTTGCCTTCCACGATAAGCTGTAGCAGACTGTACTTATCATTACGGAACACATGGCCCAGGTATGACGCTTTCCTCCTTTTAACAGTTGTTAACAATTCCACCTCTTTACCCATTCGTCTCAATACCTCTGTGTTGGTCACTCTGTGTGTCCAAGGTATTCTCAGTATGCGTCGATACAGCCACATTTCTAGAGCCGCTAACTTCTTTATAGTTGCTGCTGTTAACGTCCAGCCTTCTACTCCGTAAAGTAGCGTAGAGAGTACGTAGCATTTCGTGGCGCGCCATCGGAGGTTAATGCTTAGGTTGCGGTTGCTTAAGAGCTTTCTCATTTTTATGAATTTGGATCTTGCTATTTCAATTCGGATCCTAATCTCTACGTCTGGGTCCCACTTATCATTTACTGTATATCCCAGATATTTAAATCGGTGTACTCTTTCAATACGTTCGGCTTCAATATTCAGGTCGATATGTTGAATGTTCTTTTTACTGATCACCATAAATTTAGTTTTTTTCTATTGATCTTCAGTCCAAATCGGTTGCCAGTTGTATTTACTCTATTTAGCATCATCTGTAAATCTTCGATGTTATCGGCCAGTATAACAGTTTCATCTGCATATCGAAAATTACTTATTGGTACGCCATTAATCTTGATGCCCTCATTGTACTCTTCCAGTGCCTCTAGAAATATTTGTTCCGTGTACAGTTTGAAAAGCATTGGCGAAAGAATACAGCCCTCTAAGCCCTCTAGAAATGGTTATGTTTTCACTCACCATATGTTCATTCCTTATGTGGGCTGTTTAATTCCAATATAGATTTTTTATAATCTGGATGTCCTTAGTGTCAAGTCCTGAAAAATGTAATAGTTTTGTGAGTTTGTCATGTTTGATAGTATCGAATGCTTTCTCATAGTCGATAAAACAGGCGCAAACATCTTTCTGTTGATCCAGGCATTTTGAATCAAGACCTGTATTGCAAATAGGGGCTCTCGAGTTCCAAAACCGCATCTAAAACCGAACTGTGTTTTACTTATGCTGTGTTCTAATTTTGCTCGTATTCTGGAATGGATAATACGCAAGAATACTTTAAGGGTGTGACTCAATAAACTTATAAGGCGATATTCGCTACACGTCTTAGAATTGGATTTCTTGGGAAGGGGCACAAATGTAGATTTCAACCAGTCCGATGGAATTTGACCAGTATCGTATATCTTATTAAACAGTTCCAATACTACATTCATGTTGTTCTCGTTAAAAACTTTTAAAAATTCGACTGGTATTTCATCGCATCCTGATGCTTTCCCATCTTTCGTTTGATCTATAGCTTTTATCACCTCACTTTTCCATATTTTTGGGGCATTCAGATCAAGAGTGTTCGTATAAATATGACGATAATCCGTAAACAAATCTTTTATGTTAATTGCCCAAGTCTGTAACTGTTCTTCTTTATCTACAATTAGTTTGTTGTTCTCGTCTATTAACTTACCAAACTGTTTTTTCTTGTAAGTATAAGTAAACTCCTTGATTCTTTTATGCATGTTAAAACTATCGTATCTTCGTTCTAGCTCTTCTATATCTTGATATTTTTCTTGTAACCATTTCTCTTTGGATTCTTTTATCTTTCTGCTGACAGTTCTATCGAGTTCTTTATATTGTTCGGGATTATTCTTATTTTCCCTCCTTCTGTCCATGAGGTGTAATATTTCATCTGTCATCCATTCGTTCTTCTTCTTCCGCTCGTAGTCACCAATTACTTCTTTCGCACCGTTGCATATAGCGTCCCTTAAGTTGATCCAGTCTCTTTCAATATCATCAGTATTGGTTGTTAAAACAACATTACTGTTAATACTATTTGTATGCTTGACTTTTATCTCGGGATTTCTAAGTTGATCCATATCTAAGCTTTTGTTATTCTGTTTCTGGATTAAGGTTTTTAGTCTGACTCGTAATTGGGCTACAAGAGGATTATGATCAGAGTTTATATCAGCTCCAGGATATGTTTTGGCTGATATTATTGCGTTACGGAATCTGTTGTTAATTGTTATGGAGTCTATCTGATTTCTAACGATGTATCCAGACTTGTCCTGTGGTGACCTCCAAGTGTACAATCTTCTTAATGGTAACTTAAACCAAGTATTAGTGATAATTAAGTTTTTCTCCTGGCAAAACTGTATTAGTCGATCACCTTGTTCATTTCTTGTTCCCAACCCATACTTGCCAACTACTTCACTGACTTCGCCTTTTCCTATTAAAATTAACAGTAACAAATTAAGAGTAAAATATTAAATAATCTCTTGTTTTTGTATATTACACGTAAAGCATACATATTATTATCAGACCGTCCCCTGCTACGTCAGAGTAAAGCACGTGACGTATAACCATAATTAACCCTCCCAGCAGATTAAGGGAATCACAATTGCTGACAAATTTACAAAAATTCACTAAAATTAGATATGGCATCTCGATTGATAATAAAAATACATAATGATTATTGGCGATCACGATTGTGAAGGCTTCTTCTTCTGCCACATGAAATGATTCTGCTGCATTTGGTAGGTAGGTATATGATCCATTACCAAATGTTTTTTAGCCAATAAACCTGTTTTTTTAGCATCTGCATTAATTTTACATGCTGTACTTTATCGAATGCCTTTTCCAAATCCACCAAGTATGTAATGACATATTTTCTTTGATCACGGCAATTTTTGTAATAGAATAATTAGCTCAAAAATTGTTTCCATAGTTGCCATAGCATTTCTAAAACCAAATTGACTTTCTTCGAGATCTTCTTCACATTTGCACCGAATTCTGTTGTGAAGTAGGTATTCTAAAAAAAATCTTAATGTTGCTAATGTGAAATAGACTTTCCATAAATTAGAAGTAGAGACAAAAAACACTGATTTAGAGTCAAATGAAGAGAAAACCAAATGTATGTGCATTAAAAGACAAATGATACGAAATAGAATAAGACAAAATTTTACAACAGACCCATATTGTAACATCTTAATATACCTACCATAGCAATCAGCCAAAATCCATCCCGGATTATAGTGCTACAAGAAGAAGAAGAACTGTTTTTAGACGACCGGAAAAATTCCTTGCACTGATTTAACACACTGTGTTACGAAATTTCTCAACAAATGCGAAGATTACACTTTTACCGGGAGCCGGCTTGTTACACTTGTCGATATTTTGCAGACACTTCTTTCGAACTTAAACTAATATTCTGTCTATTTCCGTATAAGCGGAAATAATCCTCTACTATAAACACTTTCTCCTCAGCTGTGAGAATTATATATTGGGTATATGGTTTAAATAATAATAGAGCACTGTGACTATGACAGTAGTTAATAATCCCAATCAAATAAATATGTATTGTATGTGCAATTTCAGAGCCGTCCAAGTTTCGGCACTGTTTATTTTGGCAATTACCATAATAGTAGGGGAGCGAAGTATGCTAAATGCGCAGTCACTCGAGCGCTTTGGGGACGTATTGGGTGGTGAAGAGTATAGGTCCTAAAACCAAAAAAAGTTAAGTTTTCCATTTTAGTGGGGACTTTCCATTTTTAATTCAATTTTCCATTTCCAACAATCGTTTTTGAAGTTATACTTCTTTACGCGCGATAGAGGGTGAATTTTAATAGGATTAAAACCTTTGATCCCGGCGCAGTCGCATTACAACTTTGTTCTGATTGGATGTTCAAATGACATGACAAAAATTATCCAATATGACAAAACAACAAAGTTTATAATTGTAGTGATTTTTAAATAGTTTTTAAAGCAACAGGTACGTAATAATTGTAAATGTATCATAGGTACCTACCAAAATACATAGTATGTAATATCATTTGAACTATCATTTGAACCTACCAAAATACATAGTATGTAATACTTTTATTTACATAATTTGATTACCATCAAAATTTCTATCAATATTCACCTAATATATTGTTTTCTTACTCTATGTTTTGTTGTATTTTTTCAATTCTAAATCATTTCAATTCAAAATCAAAATAATTTGATTTACATAATGCAAAAATGTCAAAAGTTTAATCCGTTTAGTTAGTCGATCTTCGCACATAATAACACACTGTCTCCGTGGCGAAGCGTAAAATGCGAGTGAACCCCAATACAACGCCAATACCAGCCGCGCTGGTAAGTTGGTTCAAATCCCAATAGAAACTTTTATTTTTTTATTTTTTTTATACATTTTATGATTGTAAGTATATTTATTATATAATTTTATTTTCAGAAAATACGTATTTAGTTAAAAATTTTTCCAACAATTAATGTTCAGAAATCATTTATGGCATTTTTAATGTGTTTGTGTGTGTTTTATTCTTTTAATTTTTGGCACTGTTTTAATAAAAATGTTTGAGAAGTAGTAAGTATAAATTAGTTTTATATTTAAATAAAATATAAATAAAAAGTATATTAATTTCGTTTATAATTATATAATCATATAATAGAAGTATAACTTCTTACGTGCGTACAAAGTACACACACATTCTTTTTTTAGATTATAGCGCCATCTATCCATAATTCTTAAAAGTTGCTTATTTTTACGTAAAGAATCCAGATCTGGAATAAAAATTTGGGGCTCCTGTTTAATATTTTAAAGTAACCCTCACCCCACCTCCGTGGGGGTCGTGTTTGTTACCAATCGATAGATTTTTCAAAAATATTGATTAAGTGTATTTTGCAGTGTTTCGATCTAATGTTTATTTTGCGAAGTATCGCGGGATTTGTATTTAAAATTTTAAATTTTCCTCCACCCCTCTCCGTGGGGGTCATGTTTGGTGTCATTCGATACATGTTTGAAAAATATTGAACACGTATTTTTTAGTTTTTCGATCTAACGTTCAATTCGCAAATTATTCGCTTTTTTTGTGAAACTTTTTAACTTGTCCATTTCCTTGCCCCGCTCAAATCGTCAAATTTTTGAAATATACACTGTTTTGCATGTCCTTAACTTGCTGCGTTAACTTATAAAAATATACTGCGGTCGGTCAAGCAAAACGTAGAACAGGGGTTACTGAGAGGGTATCAAAGTTGCTTTCCTACGAAGGCAATTAAATCCATTTACTAAGGCTGAACATCAGTACACACATTCTAAATTGAATATAAATAATAGTTAATAGTTATTATAGTCCGTCAGCTGTATGACAGGAAAGGGCCGGTCGGTCGGCCCCAATGAATGTACAGGATTATTCACTATATTTTGAACCGCAGTATGTTTCTCTACACAACCACAGTAATCAACTGTGAAAAATCTAGCTTTAGTAAATTCAAAGAGATTTTTCAGCGCTGCCTCTTGGACTATTATCTTAATCCGACAATTTCGAGTATTTTTAAGGATAGATTTTTTTTTCGGGCCCCCCTTAACAAACTCCCCTGTGTTAAGAGCTAATATATGGTAGAGGTACATCTGCAGGGCACCAGGCTTCTCCCCATATGATAATCTGACGCGCTCGAGTAACTGCAAAAATCTCCGCCTGGGCTCCCGTACCATAACGATTGTAATGTTTTTGTAAATAAAGAACATCTCAAAATGTAATATAAAACGAACAGTCTGGCTAATTGGTATGATACTAAATGACAATGAAATAAAGTAATTGATAACAATAAAATAAGTTAATTTGACAGATTGTAGAAATATTATTAAGATTGCTTTTTATCATATTTTAATACTTATTATCCTATTCCCGACGAAGGCAAATCCAAAGACACAAAAATTATACTAAAATATGTATATTTACTAAAAACACCAATATATTTTTTTCACACTTCACTTGCACTGATACATACGTAACTTGAAAGGTTTAACAACTAACTTCATACTGTCGTGTTTATAAAAATTCACTCTCAACAATTTTCTCAATCGCGCCTAAAGAAGTACAACTTCAAAAAGTACACAAAAAGAAAAAAATTCCTTTCAAAGTTAAACAATTAGCTAAAAATAATAATAATTGAATATAACATAATATGCAATGTTTTTGTCCGTGAATATATTTCTAATACAAAAATGAATAACCATTTTCAATTTCGTTGCAACACGAAATAACAGCCGCATCATATTCTAGTTCAATCAGAGAGTGCAGCAAGCACCTCTACCGGTTTCGAAACTTATTAGTCTCTCATCAGTAGGCACATATGCTGCTCTCTCTCTGACCCAACCAGGACAATCCCCGGCCTGCAGTTACGGATTGCAACGAAGGAAATGGCAGGGATGCCCTAGCGGCAACTGCTAGCAAAAGACTAAGTTTTTAATCTAATAGCTTCTTCTTCTTCTTGACTGGCTTTACAACTCGGGGTAAGTCTTCGCCGCATCCACTATGGCCCTCCATCGTCTGCGATCTTGCGCTTCGATTTGCCATTGTTGTACCCCAATCCTAGATAGATCGGTTTCAACATCATCCTTCCATCTTTTTCGGGTACGGCCCACTGATCTTCTACCGTCTGGTCTCTCGAAGAACACTGTCTTTAGCACTCTGTCTTCCTCTGATCTTACTACATGACCTGCCCATCTTATCCGATTAGCTTTTATATGTCTGACGATGTTTTCAGTACCATATAGAGTCACCAATTCAGCATTGCGGCGCCTTCTCCACTCTCCTGTCAATTCATCTCTTTGAGGACCAAATATTATTCTGAGGACTTTCCTTTCAAATATCAGCAATTTATTTATTTCTCGCTGATGTAGAGTCCATGTTTCACTCCCATATGTAACAACTGGGCGAATAATTGACATGTACAGTCTTAATTTAGATTGTCTTTTCAGCAGCTTAGATCTTAATAATGATGATAGGGAGTGTAATGCTCTATTTCCCGCAGCTATTCTTGCTGAGACCTCTTTTTCCATGTGATTGTCCTCTGTGATTACTGCTCACAGATATTTAAACTCTTTTACTACTTCAAAGTTGTGGTCAGTAATAGTTACGTTCTGCCTAACTCTTGGTCTTGGATTTTTGGTCACCAGCATATATTTCGTCTTCTCTTCATTTATTCGAAGGCCCAGGTTACCTGTTTCCTCCTCGAGCTGTGAAAACACCTCTCTTACGTCTCTTGTAGAATGAGCGACTGCATCTAGATCATCGGCAAAGGCCAACAATAGTTTTGATCCTCGATTTGCGAATCCCCCTGTTAGTTCAGACGATATTTTACTTATTGCGTATTCTAAAGCCAAATTGAATAGCAATGGTGATAAAGGGTCTCCTTGTCTAAGCCCTGATGTTATACTAAATGGCATCGATGTTCTGTTTTCTATCGATGTTAATCTAATAGCAAATAAAATAATACCCTGCCATTTCGTTCGTTGCAATCCGTAACTGCACGCCGGGGTTTGTCCTGGTTGGGTCCGAAAGAGCAGCATATGTGCCTTCTGATGAGAGACTAATAAGTTTCGAAACCGGTAGAGGTGCTTGCTGCACTCTCTGATTGAACTAGAATATGATGCGGCTGTTGTTTCGTGTTGCAACGAAATTGAAAACGGTTATTCATTTTTGATTTACATGTTTACTCTGATTGGAGTACGAAGGGAACCGTTCTCGTGGGAACTTTACCGCGCTGAGCAGATGGGACGTGAATTATAAATTGTAAAATTCCCTTATCTTCTTCAGATTTAGCATCCGTTATGGCTTGCAAATTTTAGAAGCCTCGGAGGTGTAACCAGAGAAGGTTTCCATTGTTTTCAATCTGGTGGGACGTGGAGTAATATTTTTGGTATTAGTTTATGTGCTATTAGATTGAGAACTAAGTCTTTCGTTTTCTTAATTATTTGTAACATGATATTTAAATAACCCTTTAACCTAATATTCATATTTATTTAAATATCCTTAGAAATATTTTTTCTAATGTCTATTCATTGTTACAATGTTGTCTTGTAAAATAGACAATATTTACGTTTCTATGGCTGTATTATATACCGTTAACTTAACCAGTAGTATAACTTGAAGTTTTAACTCCTATAAAATTTTTATATGTATGTACTGACCTTAATGCAGTGGTAAAATACATTACGTTTAAAGATAATTCATACTTTTATGTTTCCCCACACATAAGAAGACGGGCGTTTTATAATATGTGTAAAAATTGTGGGACTTTTCACTTACAACGTTGTTAACTATTCGAATCTAGTTCAACAGTTAGTAATAGCCTGACCAGATAAAATAAAATCAAAATGTAATGCGGTACAGGTTGGAACAAATTTTATGTCAAAGTTTAGGTGAAGACAATAGTTATTTATGTACCAAGTCAGTAAAGTAACTCTTTATCGAACGAGTCTGATATTACGAGAAGGGCGAGCGTAGCGAGTAAGGCGAGTAACAGACGAGTTCGATAAAGAGACTTTACTGACGTGGTGCATACAAAATTTTATCGCCAAGATAATTTGATATTGGTTTTAACACTTACTTGCAATTTACAATTCAAGAACTTTTTAAATTTTAGACGTAATAATAATTTCATGACAGTGATGACAGATAAGTTTTTCAAGATGGCCGCTCTCGATTCTTAATCTATAGTTGCCAATATGGAATAATTTCTAAATCGGTAAAGTAAAATACGAGCTTTTCGAATATGTGAAAATATTTTTTCTACGGATAATATTTTTTATATGAATATAATTATAAAATACTACCGAATTTCACTTTTTGGCATAAATGTAATTGATAATATCAAATATTGTACAATATTGGAGACATATATACAAATTTTGTACAATATTTTTAATAAATAAAGTAAATAAATAATGTTAAGTTAATTTAAATAAATAATCGATTACTGCAATCGACCACCTTGCATTCAATTTCGGTTAATTTGATTAAAAATCGCGGCAGGTAAAGTAAAATTTTTCTTTCAGTACAATAAAGTGTTACTTTACTACCGCAAATGAGGGCAAATGAGTACTGAAACTAATATATTAACTATTTTTGAAAGAAATCGTGTAGGAATATTTTTTAAATAAATACCTTATTATCTTTTACAAACTTGCGAAAAATATATTATATACCCGAAATGTTGATGGCACACTCGTCTATTAGAATAAACTGTTTCAGGATCCATTATGTTGTTTTTTTTACATGTGGAGAAACACAGCACGGGATGATCCATCGCTTAATGTAAACTAAAATTTCTACTCATAAAACCGGAGAGAAGGTTAATACAATTGATTAAAATTGTGATTAAATCTAATTAAAAACATAACACCGCTATAATAATTAAGTTACAAATTGTAAAGTAAATACAAAAATAACCCATTTATTTAATTGTCAATTGTTAAATGTGACAAGAAAATTGACTCAAGGCGACATCTCTGGATTGGAAAGGCAACTAATTTTGTGTTTTCACCTTGACCATTTACGTGAAAGGTCTAGAGTATGTATGGTTTGTGTTTACTGCCTCAAATGAGTACAATAATAATTGACGTTAGTCAGGGTTGGCGATAAAATATATTTTATGAAACCAAAAAGAGGTTATATTTTTCTTTAACAATTTTTTACTATTAATTCAGTACTATTTAGATAATTTTTTAATATACACATGTGTTTCAGTACCGTTTCGTGGGGAAACCAATATAACAATTTGTATTAATACCAGAGAACGGCAGTTCTCGCCAGTGGCGCACAACCACCGTATATGCGACACTATATATATATATATATATATATATACATATATATATATATATATATATATATATATACATCCTACTATCAATTTGGCATCGATACATTATGCATTTACCATCGATTTGGCATCGTCTTGCAAAGTGGCATCTGTATATCGATGCCACTTTACACTACCTTAATAACTTTATTCCTGTACTTGCTACCAGAAGTCTAATCAGCTCGGTAGTTAGAGATTTGATTCCTTGATGTTACTTTAATATATCAGCTTTCCTTGTTTACCTCTTACTAAGTTATATAAGTTTATTCCATAAAATGTTTGAGTCCAAAATGATCGTACAGTGAAAATATTATATACATTTAGTTCAGTGTTTTACCGTTTTGTCGCTGCCGTTATATACATGAAAACGTATATCCCACTTTCATTATCAATCATTTTGGCATCAGAAATTTGGCATCACTGTTGAATACAATATTATTCACAACGAAAAATAGACAATTTGAGAATGTATATATTATTTTCATAAAGAAATCAGTCTGGCATCATGTTTTATTGTTTTCACCCAATTTTGAAAAAATGTGAAAACTTTGTATTATCCACGTCCGTCTGTCCGTCTGTCTGTAACCACAACTCCTCCGTCAATATACCAGCTAGAATGACAAATGAGGTATCAAATGAAAGCTGATAATCCAAGGATGGTACTAAAGGTGAGATATTTGACCTTGGCGGTCTGTCCGTCGGTCTTTACGACCGCGAATATAACTCCTCCATCATTATACCAGGTAGAATGACAAATGAGGTGTCAAATGAAAGCATATAATCCAAGGATGGTACTAACGGTGAGATATTTGACCTAGGCTGTCTTTCCGTCGGTCCCTCCGACCGCAAATATAACTCCTCCGTCATTATACCAGGTAGAATGACAAATGAGGTGTCAAAAGAAAGCTTATAATACAAGGATGGTACTAAAGGTGAGATATTTGACTTAGGCGGTCTGTGACTCGGTCCCTCCGACCGCGAATATAACTTATCCGTCATTATACCAGGTAGAATGACAAATGAGGTGTCAAATGAAAGCTGATAATCCTAGGATGGTACTAAGGTGAGATATTTGACCTAGGCTGTCTTTCCGACGGTCCCTCCGACCGCGAATATAACTCCTCCGTCATTATACCAGGTAGAATGACAAATGAGGTGTCAAAAGAAAGCTTATAATACAAGGATGGTACTAAAGGTGAGATATTTAACTTAGGCGGTCTGTGACTCGGTCCCTCCGACCGCGAATATAACTTATCCGTCATTATACCAGGTAGAATGACAAATGAGGTGTCAAATGAAAGCTGATAATCCTAGGATGGTACTAAAGGTGAGATATTTGACCTAGGCTGTCTTTCCGTCGGTCCCTCCGACCGCGAATATAACTCCTCCGTCATTATACCAGGTAGAATGACAAATGAGGTGTCAAAAGAAAGCTTATAATACAAGGATGGTACTAAAGGTGAGATATTTAACTTAGGCGATCTGTGCGCCGGTCCCTCCGACCGCCAATATAACTCCTCCATCATTATACCAGGTAGAATGACAAATGAGATGTCAAATGAAAGCTTATATTCCAAGGATGGTAATAAAGGTGAGATATTTGACCTAGGCTGTCTTTCCGACGGTCCGTACGACCGGGAATATAACTCCTCCGTCATTATACCATGTAGAATGAGAAATGAGGTGTCAAATGAAGGCTGATATTCCAAGGATGGTACTAAAGGTGAGATATTTGACCTACATGGTCTGTCCGTCGGTCCGTCCGACCGCGAGTATAACTCCTCAATCATTATACCAGGTAGAATGATAAATGAGGTGTCAAATGAAAACTTATAATCCAAGGATGGTACTAAAGGTGAGATATTTGGCCTAGGCAATCTTTCTGTAGGTCCGTACGACCGCGAATATAACTTCTCCGTCATTATACCAGGTAGAATGACAAATGAGGTGTCAAATGAAAGCTTATATTGCAAGGATGGTACTAAAGGTGAGATATTTGACCCAGGCTGTCTTTCCGTCGGTCCGTACGACCGCGCATATAACCCCTCCGTCGTTATACCAGGTAGAATGACAAATAAGGTGTCAAATGAAAGCTGATAATCCAATGATAGTACTACAGGTGAGCGATTTGACCTAGGCTGTCTTTCCGCCGGTCCGTACGACCGCGACTATAACTTCTGCGTCTTTATACCAAGTAGAATGACAAATGAGGTGTCAAATGAAAGCTGATAATCCAATGATGGTACTACAGGTGAGCGATTTGACCTAAGCTGTCTTTCCGCCGGTCCGTACGACCGCGACTATAACTTCTGCGTCTTTATACCAAGTAGAATGATAAATAAGGTGTCAAATGAAAGCTTATAATCCAAGGATGGTACTAAAAGTGAGATATTTGGCCTAGACAATCTTTCTGTCGGTCCGTACGACCGCGAATATAACTTCTCCGTCATTATACCAGGTAGAACGACAAATAAGGTGTCAAATGTAAGCTGGTAATACAAGGATGGTACTAAAGGTGAGATATTTGACCTAGGCGGTCTGTCGGTGGGTCCGTCCGACAGCGAATGTAACTCCTCTATCATTATACCAGCTCTAATAATAAATGAGGTGTCAAATGAAAGCTTATAATCCAAGGATGGTACTAAAGGTGAGATATTTGAGCTGGGTACTCTTTCTGTCGGTCCGTACGACCGCCAATATAACTCCTCCGCCATTATACCGGGTAGAATGACAAATGAGGTGTCAAATAAAAGCTTGTGGGTGAAAACCTAGGACTTACGAAGCCCAATTTAAAAATAGGGCATATCAGAGATATGCCTTAGACATCATAGAAGACAATGACACAGAAAAATCAAACAAGCAATATGTCAAAATGGCCTTAGTTATGTATCTTCGGTCCTGTTGGTCCAATCGTGATGTATAGCACCTCAAATGATAGGATTTGACAAACAGAATACAATGAGAGAAAAATCAAATACAACCTCATGTCAAAAGGGCCTTAGTCGCGTATCTTCGGTCCTATAAGACCAATCGTGACGTACGGCATCTCAAATAATAGCACTTGACAAATAAAATACAATGACACAGAAAAATCAAATACAGCAACAAGTCAAAAGGGCCCTAGTTATGTATATCTAGTCCTATTGGACCAATTGTGACGTACAGCAGCTCAAATGGTAGGGTTTAATGAACAGAATACAATGACACAGAAAAATCAAATACAGCAATATGTCAAAAGGGCCTTATTTACGTATCTTCGCTCCTATTGGTCCAATCGTGGCGTACAGCACCTAAAATAACTGGATTTGACTAATATAATACAATGACGTATGAAAATCAATTACAGCATCATGTCAAAAGGGCCTTAGTCTTGTATCTACGGTTCTATTGGTTCAATCGTGACGTACAGCGTCTGAAATGATGGGATTTAACTGGCAGAATAAGATGGTGTAGACAAATGAAAATGACGGCATGTAATAACACTTTAAAATTGTAGAAATAAAATGGATTAACACACATGGTATGACATATTAGGTAAGAGTATTTAACAAATAGAATACGATTACATACGTCCAGTTTTTGACAAGCGACTTCTCTACATATGATAAACGCGAAAGGGCCCCAACGTTCACTGCTCGACATAGGCCTCCCGTTCACTGCATATACCCACTGCTTTCTGACGCTGTGACTTGAGAGGATAGGATTTAACGAATATAACGACAAAGAAGACTAAACAAGGCAGCTCACGGGAAAAACACAACTGTCCGTTTTATACTCTACAGGGAAGCATCAAATATTCAACGTAAGAATATATTAGAGTATAACGGTATGATAAATCTTTTTCTTCTTATTTTCATTTAGTGCATTCCGTACGTTTTTTAAACATAATCAGGAGAAGTTGTTGAATTTCTGAAGTCTATAAAAGAATTTCTTAACAAACCTTTTTTTAATTGTGTTATGGATTATTTTTAAGAATGTGTTTAAAAGGCAGTTCGCAGGCTTATTGTTCAATGGGCTTATCACTTTCAAGCGCCTGTCTTTTTTGTAGGACTATTAATTGTTACTTGTGATTTCAACCATTCTAGCGGGGCAATGCCTTTTCTATAACTGAAATGAATATTGTTATCCATTTAATTTTTTTCCTCAATTAATTGAATGCCTCCTACTGGTGTTTGGTCTAAGCTTACCGCTTTTCCCCATTTAAGCTAAACTGCTCGTCAAAAGTTAGGGATATAGAAAATTATGCTCATTTTCATAGCTAATTTTTTCGAGAACAGATTAACGGATTCCACTATTTTTTTTTAATATTTTAGATTTTTCTTTAGTATTTACACAGTTGTGCAAAGGTTTACACAAACTTCTTTTTTGTACTTATACCGAGTGGTAAGTATAAGTACAGAAAAGAAGTTTGAGTAAACCTCTTGATAGGTATTAGTTACGTATCTTCACTCCCATTGGTCCCAACGTGTCGTACGGCGGCTCAAATCATTGGAATCAGCCAACAGAATACAATGACTAGGGAGCGGATTTATATGCGATCAATTTTGATGAAATATTCGCATATATATGCGGTAAAAAATTACGAAATATGCGCAAGATATGCACAAAAATTCAAAAAATGCGCATTTCGGGAAACCACAAATTTTCTGTCTTATTTAGTAATCTTATTTATTATTTTTCAAATAAAATCATTTTTTATATATGCAATTTATTCACAGTTTTTACAAAAACTGCTACCAATAGTTACCTATTTAAAATAAAACAACAATATCACTATAAATATATCTTCGATTATAATTCACTACAATGTGTTTTTCCAAATTCTTTACGAGGAAACATATTCTTTGATCAGACAAAATATTTTTATAACTTGAAAAACTCCTTTCAACATCGATAATTGGTGCGTATTTAAAATAACTTGTTAATTTCCGTTAGAAAATCGTAAAACTTTGGCTAAAGGTGTAAATTCTCTTAACAATAGAGGATTTAAAAAATCACCAGAATTATAGGTAGGTACCTACCCTAATAGCACAAGGACGTCCAATGGACGTCCTTCACGGACTTTAGGGACGTCCATTGGACGTCCGTTTTCGTCCGAGGAACGTCCTTTATACGTCCTATTTTGGTCCAAATGTCGCGCTACCGAACGTCCATTGGACGTCCATCTAATGTCCGAGGGGACATATATTGGATCTTAATCGGACGTAAATTGGACCTTAATCGGACGTCCTAGGGGACGTAAATTGGACCCTAATCGGACGTAAATTGGACCTTAATCGGACGTAAATTGAACCTTAATCGGACGTAAATTGGACCTTAATCGGACGTAAATTGAACCTTAATCGGACGTAAATTGGACTTTAATCGGACGTAAATTGGACCTTAATCGGACGTAAATGGGACCTTAATTGGACGTAAATTGGACCTTAATCGGAGTAAATTGGATCTTAATCGGACGTCTTAGGGGACGTGAATTGGACCTTAACAGGACGTCCAATTTTGGTCCAAATTCCACGTTGCCAAACGCCCAATGGAGGTCCACCTAACGTCCGAAGGGACGTTCGGTGGACGTCAATTGGGCCTTCATAGGACGTCCCAGTTTGGTCCAATGTATTGCTGCCGATCATCCATCTAACGTCCTGGGAGGACGTTCGGTGGACGTCTAGAGACGATATTTATACCTGTGGAGAATGTATTGTGGGAAATAAAAAATATATTTTTTAAGGAACTTATATTACATCTTATATTAATTTACAATTATTGGATATTAGATTATTTACATTAAATTATAATTACATTTCTCCAAGAAATTAACGCACCACCTTAAAAATGGGCCATTTTTGATGTCTCGAATTTCCTAAAGCCATTGTCCCATCTAAGTGATTTTTTTAATAATATTATAGCCTAGGCTATATGGGCTACCTCCATAAGCTTGTCATGCACGGGGAGCTATACTGTAATAATATTATATCACATCGCTGAGGGAACTCTACATTACATATACTTTTCGAATCAAAACTTTTATTCTCTTAATATTATTACTTAAAAAATATATACTACATTCGTCTCGCTAAACTCGAAAAATAACTTATAAACCATAAAAATCTCCAAAAATATAAATGACATAAATGAGAATTGGCACAATTATTATTATGGTTTTAAGTTGATTTTTCGGATTTAACTACAATATTATGCAAAAAATTATGTTATATCGCAGATTTAAAATGGGTTTATCTCGAAAACAGTTATATTAAGTTTAGCGAGATGATTGTAGTACACTTTTTTTAAGTAAAAATATTAAGAGAATAAAAGTAGACTGGTACGCAGTCTGATTTTTGCATAAGAGTTTAATGAAATGGTAACAAATCAATTGGAAGTTCTGTCCGACAAAATACATGGAACGTTTTCGGTAGTCTGATGTTCCAAGTTTTTAACCTGTTCCACAATTAAAACTTCCCCGGTTCCAGTATTCCCGTACATCAAAGTTTTTCCGACTAGACACCGTGAAGCTATTAACAAATTTTTGAGCTTGCTGTTAATCAACTTTTTTTATTACGCGGGATCCAGGTCTATAAATGAATACAATAAATAAGTAGGTAGGTACATATTATACACTTATTTATACGAGTACAATTAATAGTAGAGCTGGTTTTTGGGATGTTACAAGCAGCATTTGCATTTCCACAGAGATACTTATGACAGAAATAATAAAATACCGAGACGGACTATTATTATAATAATTTACAATAGGACCCGACCGACGGCCGACGCTATAGGGACAGGTAAAATTTATGACTGAACAATGCACCGAGCATCGATACAAGCAATATGTACCGGTCGAAGGTTATTTTTTATTGTGCCAAATGGACGTATATAGTACCTACCTTTAAAAATCGAATACAGAAATTAAAAGATATTTAACAACCATAAAGATTTGTCAAACTCTATCACCGACTTCATGAAAACAAGTATTACTACATTCTTTGATGGTTTTTGCTGTAAATTTTAAAGGATTGACATGAAATTTGGCATACGCATAGCTAACATGCCAAAGAAAAAAAGTGATATTGTGCCAATGTGTGCTATTGCCCTGGGGTGAGTTTCACTCTTTCTCTGGGGTGAAAAACGTTCAAAATAAGTCCGGACTTCGATAAACTGATTAATATTAAGCAACCTTTATTCCATACTTACAAAGTATTATGTGTACTTACAAATTAGTATGTGAATTTGGGGGGTGAGTTTCACCCCGAGGAGGGGTGATATACAAAATATAGATAGATACACAAAAGATATACAAAAATGTTTCAAAACATCGAAAAAATGTGGTAAAATGCAAATATACATATCATATTATGATAAAATTGCGATTTTGGCGATTTGCCTTTTTGGATAGAATGATGATGATGTTGATTAGGATAAAACTGCGAAAAATTTTTTTATCGAAATATAGTAAAAAATATGAAAAATATACCAAAAAGCTTGAAAAAATATGTAAGTATGTAAGGAAAAACATAAATAATTAAATAAACTTTTGACAACACAACACAAAAGTTTGAAACACTCACTATTTGGATTGGTTGTCCTGGCTTGTGATTTTCTTCTTTGCAGATGACGCTCACGGATCGATGTCAATGTCCAACGGACGTCCGAGCACGGACGTCCAATGGACGTCCAAAGGACGTTCATATTTATTCAACACGTAAGTACGTCCAACGTCGGACGTCCGAAGGACGTTCATTTATAGTCCATCCGCATTAGGACTAGAACTGGACCTATTTTGGGCACACGTACGCTCAACTTCAAAAAGATGCTCTCAATATTCATCTGTAGTAAGGATACATTGATAAAGATTATATTTTTGCTTATTAGAATTAACCACCAAACTTCTATCATCTTGGTAACGGGAATAATAAAACATTATAAAGTCCACTTTACATCAACAATAATTGAACAAGAAATTGACGACAAGTTATTCAAGGTCAAATTTGGCTTATACAAAACACAATTCTACTTCCAATTTTGCCGTGAATAAACAGAAAATAAAGAAATTTGACAAAATAAAATATATCCAATTGTTCTATTTCATCAAATTCCTTCATTTTCTTTTACAAATCATACATTTTGTACTCGTCAAATTTGGCCTTGAATAACTTAGTCAATTTCTTGTTCAATTTATTGTTGATGTAGAGTGGACATAACGAATAATTTACCGATCAGATTTTCACACTTTACATAAAAACAAAAACATGTATTAGATATTAAACTACATATACAGTTTTGAATTAAATATGATTTTTAATCTTTTCCATTTAAACTATTTTATTAACATAATTAAGTTAATATTTTATTAAATAATTTTGCTGTTTAATCCCCTTATTGGTAGAATATGTCCAATATGGACGATTGGAAAAGGTCCGTATTTCGTCCGAGTACGGACGTCCAAAGGACGTTCATATTTATTCCACCCGAAGGACGTCCAACACCGGACGTCCGAAGGACGTACATATTTAGTCCACCCGAAGGACGTCCAACGCCGGACGTCCAAAGGACGTACATATTTAGTCCACCTGAAGGACGTCCAACGCCGGACGTCCAAAGGACGTACATATTTAGTACACCCGAAGTACGTCCAGCGTCGGACGTCCAAAGGACGTCCGTTTATGGTCCATGGACGTTAGGACCAAAAATTGACCTATTTTGGACGTCCAAAGGACGTCGTGTGCTATTAGGGTATTAAATATAACAAAAGTATATAAAATTCGGATTTCCGGGTAAAACATCCTTCGTCATTTTAACATCCTACAATCATTTCATAACGGCGGCGTATTATCCTATAAGTACTTTGTGTAGAGATCGTTTATTTTCTAAGAAAAAATGAAAGGCGGTTAATGAGCTGTCTCTCTTGGTTCTCGAATTAATACAGACCACAGCCTGTGCGTGGAAATATTTTGTCGAATTAAAAAATTTAAATTTTGTTTTGGACTAATGAAATAAAACATTTTAGTAGTTCCAAAATGACACAAAATCTAGGCATCGGATAAAAAAGTTTATTTGAAGAAAGTGTATTTTTTTGTTCTTTTTAATGGCGGTACAGGCTCGTTTTTTTAATATTGTATTTAATTACAGAATAATTTTCAAATATTACCTAATATATTTTTCAAATTGGGCTCTGTACCGCCATTCTTTATTATATTACGGATACGTGTGCCAAATATCTTGAAAAAATATTCAAAATTACAGCCGCAATCTTGGAACGCGTTTTGGCTACCTGTTGATCGCTACTGTATCACCTTAAACAACTTTTTAAACAACTTCACAAAAATAATTTTTTCATTAAGAACGATTTTTTAGATAAGTTGGGTTATTCTGAGCAAAAAAGGTATCTTGAGATTTTTCTCTAAAATTGATTTTTGTCGAGTTATATGGCCATTTTCGCATTTTTCAGGTTTTAAATCGCGTATAACTCGACAACAATCAATTTTAGAGAAAATTGACAAGAGACCTTTTTTGTTCAGAATGTCCAAAATTATCTAAAAAAAAATTGTTCAAAGTGAAAAAATTATTTTTGTGGATTTGTTTAAAAAATTGTTTAAACAATTTTTCGACCACGGCACCTTGTGAATATGTTATAAGGACCTCTTTTTGAGTAAGTTTGTGCAAAAAAATCGAATCGGAATAATTTCACTAACAGGGGCGACGATAAATCCGGGACTATAGCGCTAATTATTAATAATTAAAAATAACAGCTTTGTAATAAAATAATGACAAAAATCTCTTAAGGACCTTGAAGCAAGGGTTTGAAACTTGATCTGCTCACTTTTTAATTTCATAATAATAACTTTTAATCGAGTTATTAAGACTTAAAAATGGCCATTTTCGCATTTTTCAAATTTTTAATCGCATATAACTCGACAACAATCAATTTTAAACAAAAATGGCAAGACACCTTTTTTGCCCAGAATGACACAAGTTATCTAAAAAAAATTGTTCGAAATGAAAAAATTGTTTTTGTGAATTTGTTTCAAAAAAATTTTTTAAACAATTTTTCGACCAATGCACCGCCCGGCACCCTTTGGATATGTTATAAGGACCTCTTTTTGAGTAAGTTTGTGCAAAAAAATCGAATCGGAATAATTTCGCTAGCGGGGGCGACGATACTGCCCGGTCTACTTTTGATGCTGATGGTGATAGAATAGATACTTTTTATATAACAAAAATAAAACTTTTTTTAAACTCTTTAAAAAATTTGTGGCGGGTTTTCCCCGAAAAGTGCGTTATTTTTTGGACATTTTACGTTGAACTAGTCGATTTTGAATTTGACGAATAAGAACCAACTTTTGATTAGCTCCAACTCTGTTTTTATTGTGTGTCCAGACTTCATACATACATCATTTTTTTTACTGTTTTATAAGCTTTATATTTGCTAGGAATAGTTTTTCGATCAAATACTTACTTTTTGATTTATTTGCGAAAAACCATCTAAAAACAAAAGTTACAAGGAATTTAATTAGTTTATCCACTTACGGACTTATTTGGACCTATATTTTTTCACACTCGAGAAGGGGGTGGTACTCATCCCCAGAAAAAAAGCACACACTGGCACTCTGATGTTCATTTCGCGAAATATCGCAGGGTTCGTATTTAAAATTTTTAATTTACTCCTCACCCCTTTCCGTGGGGGTTCGTTTTTGGTATCATTCGATAGACTTTTGAAAAATATTGAACACGCATTTTTTAGTTTTTCGATCTGACGTTCATTTCGCGAAATATTCGCTTTTTTGTGAAACTTTGTGACTCGCCCATCATTTCTTCAGATTTGGGAACACTTAATAATCGGAGGGGGCGAAGTCAGGAGAGTAAGCCGCATGAGAAAGTAATTAGAACCCCAACTCGAATTTTTGCTACTGTCACAACGCTCTTGTGAGTCGATGTATTGTCTTAGGTCTTGAGAACACTTTTTTCTTCTGCTTATGGAGTCGTTTTTCATTCATCACATACCGGAACTCACCACATAAATTTTGAAGACCCTGACATCAAAACTGTATTAAATTATATGTGATCTAAGTAAGTTAATGAAAAGTCAGAATAGATAGAGTAGAACACTTATAAAAAAAATTGTAACAAGCAATTGGACATCGTAAGTTCTAATTTTTCACAAAAAGTGACCGGAAGTTGAACCGGCAGTCGATATTTGAACCCTTCGTGTAACTTTTTGTCAGCTGATATGACGGATGAATTTTGTTCACCTACAGATATGGACGAACAGACAGGCATGAAACCGGAAGTATGTATTTGTTCTGGTCTTTCTTAGTCGTGTTGACCAATAGTTTGTACTATTTCGACGAATTTTAAACAGTACTTTCGGTTGCAACTCTGGAACAGGCAGTCCGAGGTCAAACTTCTCACATGTAATATCATATTTTGGTTATAGGCTTTCATTTGACACCTTATTTGTCATTCTTTCTGTCCTACTAATAGACGAGTTGTGTTTATTGACAGACAGACATGGATAATTCTAGGTTTTCACATTTAATGATAAAAACAATAATTATACAATTCAGTTAACCTGACTATATCATTGTGATAATGACTTCTTATCTAAAAGTGACAACGGCAATAATTGCCGTTGTAATAATTATTATTCCATTCACTCACGATAAAATATCGCAAAACCTCCAGATTTTAAAGAACCGCTTGGATTGACATAAAATTTGGCACACACGTAGCTAAAATGCCAAAGAAAAAAGTGAGATTATGCCGATATGTTCTCTTGTCCTGGATGTGACTTTCACCCCTTCTTGGAGGTGAAAAAACATACGTGCAAAATAAGTCCGGAAGTGGATAAACTGACTAATTCTAATTCTAAGCAAATTTTGTTCTATAAAAGTTTTAGGTCAATACTTTTCGAGGTATGTGCGAGTGAATATGTTTATTTTTCATAGAAAAACACGTTTTGGACGGATTTTCGCAAATAACTCAAAAAGTAAGTATGTACATATTTTATCGAAGAAAATATTCCTAGCAATAATATAGCTTATGAAAAAGAGGTGTCAGTATAAGGTCTGTAGACCCAGTAGAAGCAGGGTTGCAGCTAATGAAAAATAGGTTCTTATTCGTCAAATACCAAATCGAATATTTCAACGTAAAATAACCAAAAAAATAAAGCACTTAACTCTTTTAAAGTGTTTAAAAAAAATTTTTTTTGGTGTTTTTAAAAAAGTTTCTAGCGTGAAAAGTAAGCAAGTTACGCTGAAAATAAAATCGTTCCCTTTTTTTGGCAAAAGAAAGTCATGAAAATTAATTGTAACCGCTTCACACGTTACTTTAGATAAATGTATTGTTTATACAGGGTGTCTCCGAAAATAGTGCGTTCCTTTAAGGTGTGGATATAATACACAATTTAGAACAAAAAGGTGTTGTAACATTTTTTCCTAAAGTTAACCGTTTCAACAAAAATTACGTTGTTCTCCATAAGAGTAAATTTTTATTTTCATAAATTTATATGACCTGGCAACATGGCGTAGAAGAACCTGTGACTGTGAAATTTAATCTAATGGGACCCCTTGTTTATTTACTAATTGAGTATCAATTTGCATATCAAAATGTATTTTCGTTTTTTGGTCAAACGGCTGAATTTAGAATAAAATGTTATAAGACTTTTTTGCTCTACATTGTGCTTTCTATCTATACCTTTAAGGAACGCACTATTTTCGGGGAAACCCTGTATATGATCTGTAAGTTGCATTGGTTCAAAATGCTTATTTTTGAAAGGGGTTTTGTTGAAAGGCCTCGAACGAATCACTAGTCACGAGTATGTATATGCAAATTTTGAACAGCCATATCTTAACCAATTTTTGTCTTCCAGAAAATCAAAAAATTCCAAATATTTAAAAAAGCAACACCTACATTTTTTACTCTTTAAGATATTTGGTATCACTAATAATTTTTAAGTTATTTTGACAAAAGTCTTTTTTTCAAAATTAAAGATTTAAAAAAATTTACTTTAAAACCAAATTTTTCCACAAATAAGCACTTTGAACTGATGAAACTTACAAACACAAACAATACATAAAGTTACTTGTGAAGTGGTAACGATTAATTCCATTTGGGCTGTTAATTAGAGGGAGTTTTTAGAATATTTTTAACCAAAAAAAAAGGAACAACTGTATTTTGAGCGTAACCTGCTTACTCTTGCTGCTGGAAACTTAAAAAAAAAATAAAAATAAACGTTTTCTTAAACACTTTAAGAAAGTTGTAATAAGTTTTCCCAGAAAAGTGTTTCATTGTTTTTATTTCACGTTAAAATATTCGATTTGGAATTTGAGATATAAGAGCTTATTTTTCACTATAGTCTGTTTTTAAACAAGAGGAGTCATTCAAATTTCCCGCGCCGTACACCTTGTTTGTAATTGATACAACCTCAGGCAATTTTACTCATATCAAATTTTGACACTATTGGCATTTCATAGGTCAGTTTATTTATTTTATCAGCAATTTTTGTATTTTCTGCGTTCTTCCTTTTATTTTTAGATTTTTAGTCAAGATTACCGTCAAAGGCCGATATGATCAACCAAAAAAGAAGATTTATCTGATGATATTTCTAGTGACTTTCTTGGGTGTGAATCTGCCATTTAGTTTACCTACTCCTCTTGGTTTTAAAACAAAGCTTAGCAATAACTCTGCTTCTACTGGGTCTACAGACCTGACACATATACCATTTTTTCACTTTTTTATAAGCTATATTTACTATTTGCTAATTTTTTTTCAATAAAGTACCTACTTTTTGAGTTATTTGCGAAAAACCGTATAAAAACGTTTTTTTTTTTTTGTTGAAAAATGAACATATTCACTCGCAAATATCTCTAAAAGTATTGACTTAGTGAAAAACGCTATAAAATAGAAGTTGCTTAGAATTAGTCAGTTTATCCAATTCCGGACTTATTTGAACGTATTTGTTTTCATACCCTATAACCGACGAAACTCACCTCCAGATCAAAAGCACATATCGGCACAATATCACTTTTTTTCTTTAACATATTAGCTATAGGTACGTGTCCCAAATTTTATGTCAAACCAAGCGTTTCTTCAAAATTCTGACCAAAAACCCTAAGTAAATTAAACGAAAATATAAAATGAATTTTTCAAACAAATATTTTAAGTCGGTATGAGAAATTTTAATTTAACAGATGAAATCAAATAAACACAATTCAACTCGTAAAATATTTAGACCCTTGCTTGGTAATCCAGCTGAACAGGTAAAGAACCTACCTTTTATGTAGTTTATAATCTGAGAGGATGGAATATTTTACCAAAATATTCCATCCTATAAGTTTACAATAGACCTTTTCTACCTGTCCTCAAAAGATCGGTATTTTTAACTCGTGGCAACGTCGAAAAGCGGCAAAATGATGGGAAATACACATTTTTATGTGGTGGAAGTCAAAATGGTTATGAAGTGTAAAAATTTTTGTATATAATTTAAATTTTTAAAATTAAAATTTTAGAAAACTGAGAACGATACAGGGCGTTAAAAAATGCGCTCAACAAACATACACGAATTAAAATTCGAAAATGATAGTATTTCTTGGTGATGCCAAATGACTGCAACATGAAAAGATGACATAATGATAGCGGGATGTATATATATATATATATATATATATATATAAAAATAAATAATCAAAATCATTGGCTAATACTCGTAAAGTGAATGTGAATTTAGTTGGAAATATATAAAATGATGAAAGGGTCATCATTCCATACATTTCTGTGCAACTATATACACCGGTGTTTCGGCCTATTTGGGCTTCGTCAGTATAGTGTAGCAAGTTAAAAAAGTTGTTTGTAAACTTGTAAAAGGATTACTACAGGAGCAAGGTTACCATTTTTGGTCAGATTGTTAGAAGACCCGCAGTCGCAAGGCTACAACTAACATTGCCAAGGAGGTAAGGCTACCTGAGGAAATGAAAAGCCATAACATTATTAAATAAAATGATGTTGGATAATCGAGTACAAATATAAAAATAAATAATCAAAATCATTGGCTAATACTCGTAAAGTGAATGTGAATTTAGTTGGAAATATATAAAATGATGAAAGGGTCATCATTCCATACATTTCTGTGCAACTATATACACCGGTGTTTCGGCCTATTTGGGCTTCGTCAGTATAGTGTAGCAAGTTAAAAAAGTTGTTTGTAAACTTGTAAAAGGATTACTACAGGAGCAAGGTTACCATTTTTGGTCAGATTGTTAGAAGACCCGCAGTCGCAAGGCTACAACTAACATTGCCAAGGAGGTAAGGCTACCTGAGGAAATGAAAAGCCATAACATTATTAAATAAAATGATGTTGGATAATCGAGTACAAATATAAAAATAAATAATCAAAATCATTGGCTAATACTCGTAAAGTGAATGTGAATTTAGTTGGAAATATATAAAATGATGAAAGGGTCATCATTCTCGATTATCCAACATCATTTTATTTAATAATGTTATGGCTTTTCATTTCCTCAGGTAGCCTTACCTCCTTGGCAATGTTAGTTGTAGCCTTGCAACTGCGGGTCTTCTAACAATCTGACCAAAAATGGTAACCTTGCTCCTGTAGTAATCCTTTTACAAGTTTACAAACAACTTTTTTAACTTGCTACACTATACTGACGAAGCCCAAATAGGCCGAAACACCGGTGTATATAGTTGCACAGAAATGTATGGAATGATGACCCTTTCATCATTTTATATATTTCCAACTAAATTCACATTCACTTTACGAGTATTAACCAATGATTTTGATTATTTATTTTTATATTTGTACTCGATTATCCAACATCATTTTATTTAATAATGTTATGGCTTTTCATTTCCTCAGGTAGCCTTACCTCCTTGGCAATGTTAGTTGTAGCCTTGCGACTGCGGGTCTTCTAACAATCTGACCAAAAATGGTAACCTTGCTCCTGTAGTAATCCTTTTACAAGTTTACAAACAACTTTTTTAACTTGCTACACTATACTGACGAAGCCCAAATAGGCCGAAACACCGGTGTATATAGTTGCACAGAAATGTATGGAATGATGACCCTTTCATCATTTTATATATTTCCAACTAAATTCACATTCACTTTACGAGTATTAGCCAATGATTTTGATTATTTATTTTTATATTTGTACTCGATTATCCAACATCATTTTATTTAATAATGTTATGGCTTTTCATTTCCTCAGGTAGCCTTACCTCCTTGGCAATGTTAGTTGTAGCCTTGCGACTGCGGGTCTTCTAACAATCTGACCAAAAATGGTAACCTTGCTCCTGTAGTAATCCTTTTACAAGTTTACAAACAACTTTTTTAACTTGCTACACTATACTGACGAAGCCCAAATAGGCCGAAACACCGGTGTATATAGTTGCACAGAAATGTATGGAATGATGACCCTTTCATCATTTTATATATTTCCAACTAAATTCACATTCACTTTACGAGTATTAGCCAATGATTTTGATTATTTATTTTTATATTTGTACTCGATTATCCAACATCATTTCATATATATATATATATATATATATATATATATATATATATATATATATATATATATATATATATATATATATATATATATATATATATATATTACTACAGTTCAAGTTGATTCTCAGTTAGAGTTGACTATTCCTAGTTCGAGTCAACTCCAACTAAAACGAGCAGTAAAAGTTGATTTGAAAAATTTAATTTAACTTTTACTAGTTGAAGTTGACTATTCCTGGATCGATTCAGTAAATGTCGATTATACGATTTATGCGAGTATAATCTCACGTGCTTTATTGATGAGTGTGCGTCTCTTTGTTTTGGCCGTTTTAACTACTTATCACGATTTAGTGCAGACTGAATCGTCACCCCCGTTAGGTAAATTATTCCGATTCGATTTCTTTGCACAAACTTACTCAAAAAGAGGTCCTTACAATAAATCCACAGGGTGCCAGGCGGTATTGTGGCTGAAAAATTGTTTAAATAATTTTTTTAAACAAATTCGCAAAAATAATTTTTTCATTTTGGACAATTTTTTTTAGATTCTTTGTGTCATTTTTTTTTTTCTAAAATTGATTGTTGTCGAGTTATATGCGATTTAAAATTTGAAAAAAGCGAAAATAACCATTTTCAAAGCTTAAAAATAACTATTATGAAATAATTATTTTCAATAACTCGGTTAAAAATAATTATTATGAAATTCAGAAACTGACCTTCAAATAACTATTCATCATTAATTATCGACAATGAGCGCTAAGGGTGTATTGAGGTGGCCGTCAATGTGAGTGTGAGTGAGATGCACCATTGGATGGCCGGAATGGCGTATCTCTTTCGCACTCAGCATTGACGGCCGCCTAATACGCACTTACCGCTCATTGTTAATAATTAAAAAAACCAGTTTAGTAGTAAAATAATGACAAAAATTTCTTCACGATCTTGTAGAGGGGGTTATAAACTTTTTGGTGACTTTCTGACTTACTTTACTCATAACTTTTTCTCCTCGGCTGGACTGGATGAGATCCCGTATTCTATGTTAACACATGTATCTCATAACATATATAAACAATTAACATTTCTAGTACACCTTTCATTTCAGGAAGTGATTTTTCCTCAAATTCTAAATACTGCTTTAGTTGTGCCTATACATAAAAAAGGTGACAAATCAAAATTTGATAACTATCGAGGCCTATCACTTTTATCTGTGTTTTCAAAAATACATGAGAAGGCATTTCACACACGTCTCCTCTCATATATTAACAAGCACAACATTATTGAAGTCTCAATTTGGTTTCCGTGAAGGTATAAGTGTGCAAGTTGCACCACTAGCGCTGTGCAATCATATTATATCGAACTTTGATGAGGGTAATAAAGTTATCTGTTTGTTTTTTGACTTAGCACGAGCTTTTGAAACTGTAAATCATCCAATACTGCTGGAAAAACTTTATCATAGTGGTGTTAGAGGAACTGCGTTAAAGTGGATCCACACCTTTTTATCGAAAAGGTTTCAAAAAATTAAGGTCAATGTGAATGGAAATATAATATTTTCTTCAGAAGAAAGTATCCTCTCCGGAGTTCTACAGGGAAGTATCATTGGCCCTGTGATATTTTTGATTTTCGTCAATGATTTAAATCAACTGATAAACGATAGCTCAACATGTTTGGTTCGGAATCCATTAGAAAATTTTTCTGATGCAATAAGCCTTCGAGTAGAAAACGTGGAACAGCAATCTGGCTGTTATGTCACGCAATTTGCTGACGATACCACAGTTGCACTAAATTCCAATAATTTTTTTCATGTAGTACAAAAAGCAAACTGTCTTGTAAAAAGTATGACTCATTACTTTTTAAATAATGCCCTAATCTTAATGGATCAAAGACCAATATGGTAACCTTTTCACCTTCTACTATGCAGATGAGTCCATGAGTAAAACTTAACAATGGGTCAGTGGTAAATAGCCACTCCACTAAGTTGTTAGGTGTTTACCTGGATTCTAATTTGTCTTGGAGCTCTCACGTCGATTATGTAGTGGGAAGATTGTCTGTGCACTGTTATGTTCTATGGCAACTTAGGAATTTTGTCTCCCTAGATATTTTAAAACTTACTATTTTGCTCATGTACAGTCAATTTTGCCATATTGCTTAGTTTGTTGGGGAAATTGCTCGCGAATTAGTGACGTGCTTGTTCTTCAAACAAAATTATTCGTACCATGACGTTTAGAAGGCGCTTGGATTCCTGTAGACCAGTTTTTAAACAATTAAATATTCTAACTGTAATTTCGCTGTATATTTTCCGTTGTGTTGTTTATGTAAAGTCACATAGATGCAATTTGTAGAAATGATGTTTCGTTACAGAAATGATTTGGTGACCCCTGTTCGCCACTTGACCGTTGTGGGCAATAGGGTGGGTCAAAAAACAATATTGTTTCATTTTTTAATCGCTATACCGCGGAAAACTTGCCTTTGGGGTATATAAGTAAAATGTAAAGTAAAATAAAGCTGTATATTGAACCCCCAGCTAGCGCATCATACTTAAAATTAAGTTTTTTCAGAAATCAAGACATTTTTCAATTATTTTTACAATTTTTAGCCAATAATATTTAAACGTGCTATAGTAAAAACTGTTTAGTTAATAGTTTAAAAAATATAAAATAAATTTGAAACAGACAATATCTTTTAATTTGCGGTAGCGCAAAATACTAAAAAAATGTTAAAATTCACATATTAGCACGTTAAAAGAAGGTGTGGTCTAGTATGTTGTGTTGGGTGTTAATAGCACCATACATTTTTTGTTCTTTTATTTTACACCTCATTTAATTGGAATAGAATTATTATAGTGTGTTTAAAGTTATAAAGGATATAAATAAAACAACTTATAATTTTAATAACATGTTTAATTGAAACAAAAAGAAATCAAATTGTAGCCAAACAATGCCAACAAATTAAATGAAATTTTGACTTTAGGAAAAGTCTTTTACTCATTATTTCATTATTTTTAAATGGGTACGTTGAAGCTGCGCTTGCTGTCAAACCTTGGCATGGAAGCTCTGGGTGCTACGGCAGATCTTATAAAACTATCTCGTTCCTAACCACTAGGAAGCCTAGTTAATCGCAATCTTTTGAGTAAAGATGAATAGTATCTTCTAGACATCAGTTGTGCGATAAAGTCAGGCAACTGCCCTGTGGACTTATCTGTTCGAGAACCGGGTCCACTTTCCCACTCTCGATGGTTGACTACAGCTAACAGAGTTTTGAGACTGTATGTAAGTGTGAAAACGTCTTCAGTTGAACATAAATTGTTAGTATCCTTCATTTTTAAATCATACATGCCTGTATGGTTCAAAATAAAGTACAGCAAATACATAACAGATGGGCCTGAACACGTTTTTGAGGCTATCAAATCAACCAGATTTCTACCAGAGAATTTGATTAAAGTAGTTGATCCTGTAATCGAAAGAAATGCATTTTTTCCCATCCAGAAAATTTGCTACTGAGGATGATAGTGGATGAAAGGAAACACATAAGAGAATTATGATTTCGAAGAATAATCAAAGCAAGGATGTTAGCTACAGAAACAGCAACAATTAGGGTTTTTCGACCTCCAAAAATCACCTTTCATGCAACTGACTCTACTGAATTATTTGATTGGAACACCACTGAAATTACACCACCATCACTGTTACGGAGAGTCTCTGATGATGAAGTTTGGGCTAAAATCACTGATGGTGGAACACCCGAGGATTGGAACTTTGGAAAATTTCCATATCATACTCAAGCCGTGGAACGCTGCGTCAAGTTAGTGACTGAAGCATCTAAAAAAGTCGTCGGTGCTAAGTAATGAGATGGTTTCATAAGATCTGCAGTAGCATCCAGAGCTTCGATGCCAAAGTTTGACAGCAATCGCAGCTTCAACGTACCCACTCAGAAATAGTGAGTAAAAGACTCTTTCTAAGGTCAAAATTTTATTTAATTTGCTGACATTGTTTGGCTATAATTTGGTTTTTTTTTTTGTTTCAACTAAACATGTTATTAAAATTATAAGTTGTTTTGTTTATATCCTTTATAACTTTAAACACACTATAATAATTCCATTCCAATTAAATGGAGGGAAAATAAAAGAACAAATAAGGGATTGTGCTAATAACACCCAACACAATATACTAGACCACACTTTCTTTTAAAGTGCTAATATGTGAATTTTAACAATTTTTGAGAATTTTCGCTACCGCAAATTAAAAGATATTGTCTGTTTCAAATTTATTTACTATTTTTTATACTATTAACTAAACAGTTTTCACTATAATAGCAAGTTCAAATATTATTGGCTAAAGATTGTAAAAATAATTGAAAACTGTCTTGATTTCTGAAAAAAACTAAATTTTAAGTGTGATGCGGTAGCTGGGGGTTCAATATATAACTTTATTTTACTTTGCATTTTACTTATATACCCCAAAGGCAAGTTTTCCGCGGTATAGCGATTAAAAAATGAAACATTATTGTTTTTCGACCCACCCTAGTGGGCAAGGGTCCTTACCCAACATGCGTTCGTTTGTATAATAAATTACTTAATTATGTTAAAGAGTCAAATATTTATGTATTTAAGAGAACAGTTAAGGACTTACTTCTGGTAAACACTTTCTATTCGTTAGAGGAGTACTTGCAGGCATCTTTTTAACAAATTGTATGTTTTTGTGTATATTTTATATGTTTTTATGTTAACTGTTTTTATGTACTTATAGTTTTTACTGATTTTATAGATTGTATGACGCATTTCAATACTTGTAAAAGTCAGATGAAATAAAGAATATTGATTGATTGATTGATTGACATAATAATTATTTTTAACCGAGTTTTTAAGCCTTGAATGGCTATTTGTATAACTCGACAACAATCAATTTTAGAGAAAAATCACAAGAGACATTTTTTGCTCAAAATGACCCACACGATCTAAAAAAATTGTTCGAAGTAAAAAAATTATTTTTGTGAATTTGTTTAAAAAAAAAACGTTGAAACAATTTTTTGACCACGGTACCGCCTGGCACCCTGTGGATTTGTTATAAGGATCTCTTTTTGAGTAAGTTTGTGCAAAAAAATCGAATCGGAGTAATTTACCTAACGGGGGCGACGATACACCTGGACTAATTTGAACATTATCAAGTAACATTTAATTTCTATTCCAATCGGTTGTTTTTGTGAATCAACTCTTTCTTCTTCTTCAGGTGCCATCTCCGCTACGGAGGTTGGCAATCATCATAGCTATTTTAATTTTTGAGGCAGTAGCTCTAAATAGTTGTTTTGAGCTGCATCCAAACCATTCTCCCAGGTTCTTCATTTCTTCAGCCATGAAATTCGTCTTCTTCCGAATCAACTCTTATTAAATAGCATTTGGAAGAGTATACTTTTTCTAGTTGGAGTCTACTTTTACTAGTAAATGTTGAATAAAAATCTTCGTTTTATGTTTATAATCAACTTTTACTAAAAACAGCCGTTTGAGTTGATTCAAACTAGGAATAGTCAACTCCAGCTGGACAACCAACTTGAACTGTAACATATACACGAAATTTTTGATTTTTTAAATCTGACTGAATTGAAAATTGGGCCAAATCCCATCTCAAAATATAGGAAAAGACTCGCCTATCCATATGTCAACCATCCATTTTGAAAATTTTTGAAAATTTAAGTTTCAAAAAAGCTGATATGAATATTACGTGGCGCGAAAATGTATTTTCATTTTGATGTAAAATAAAATTCTGGTTTTATTTTAAAATATGTTTCCATAATATTTGCTAAATTTGAAGTAAAACGAGCCACAAAGAGCTTCAAAATACAAACTCTATTAAAGTTACTGTTTTGTGGCGCGTTTTATTTCAAATTTAGCAAATATTATGGAAACATCTTTCAATATAAAACTAGAATTTTATTTTCCATCAAAATGAAAATACATTTTCGTGCCACGTAATATTCATGTCAGCTCTTTTGTAGCTGGAATATTGTATGCGCCACTCATTTTTCCTGCGTTTAGCGGTTTTTCATTCTTGTACCAATACTCGGGAAAAACATTGTTTAAAAAAAAGTTATAACAAGTTAATGAATATTCATTGTAAAAAGGGTTTGCAGATATTATTATTTTTAAATGCTACCCCAAACTGAACAAAGAACATTGAAATTGTTCAATTATAAACGGGGATATTGCGAAACACATACAGCTCTTAAGGTATAACAAATACATTATCCTTTCCCTCCCTTAATGGAGATCCGTATGGATATCCTTTTACATTTGATACAATAATAAAATTACACAGTATCTAATTATATAGTTAATGAATTGACCATTGTTGTGAACCAGTAACAACTTTATTAGGAGATTAAAGGAATGTCTTGTCTTTTATTTCAAATTATTACAGTAATTTCACCTGAATAAAAAGGCTAGTCAGCCGAATTTCTTTGTTAGATTAATTGATTCTGGTAAGGGATATTGTTTTTACAGATTTTGAGAGTTTACTTTGGAGCTTCTTTATCTCTTACAAGAAATCCGAAATCAAATTACCGTATAATCTAATTTTACTTTTACGTTAAAGTGGGCGGGTTAAAAAAGTTTTCTGAGCTAATTATCATAATTATTATCAATAATTTATTTTGCAAAAGTTATCTATCTAATTATCCAAATAGGTATTTTATTTAATCATTAAAATTTATTCTAAAATCCCGTATTAGTCTATTGAATCACGGTTTTTGCTCCAATTTTTAAAAAACCTCTGGATTGACATGGAATATAGCATACACATACATTTGAATGCAGGGTTCTTTACTCGTGCGTCATTAATAGGGCTTTTCACTCACAGTCATTTGTTTCGAGCTTCTGTCAAATGTCGTATAATCCGTGTATATTAATATTATACAACACATGACAGGAGCTCGAAACAAATGAAAATCGATGAAAAGCCCTATACCTGGCGAGATAAAACACATACTTTTTATCTAGCGTCATTCTCTTTCACGCATGAAACTAAAGACAAACCAGCTACCGCCTGTTATTAAGTAGAAACACATGTTATTTTTATGAACCCTCTGAAAAGAGATAGGTACAAAAAAAGACGCTTAGGAATGTTTTCAGATTTTAAGTACATTGTGACGTTTCTGGTTTGTTTACTTTTGTGGCTGTCAGTCTGTTAAATTTTTTGCTGTTTTTTTGTCGAATTTTTGCATTTTAAAGTTTTTTACATTACACAAACAGTTTTTTTCACAACTAATTTTATATTGGAGTTTGAAATTTTATTTATTTTTACAGATTTTGAGAGTTTACTTTGGAGCTTCTTTATCTCTTACAAGAAATCCGAAATCAAATTACCGTATAATCTAATTTTACTTTTACGTTAAAGTGGGCGGGTTAAAAAAGTTTTCTGAGCTAATTATCATAATTATTATCAATAATTTATTTTGCAAAAGTTATCTATCTAATTATCCAAATAGGTATTTTATTTAATAATTAAAATTTATTCTAAAATCCCGTATTAGCCCATTGAATCACGGTTTTTGCTCCAATTTTTAAAAAAACCTCTGGATTGACATGGAATATAGCATACACATACATTTGAATCCAGGGTTCTTTACTCGTGCGTCATTAATAGGGCTTTTCATTCAGTCATTTGTTTCGAGCTTCTGTCAAATGTCGTATAATCCGTGTATATTAATATTATACAACACATGACAGGAGCTCGAAACAAATGACAATCGATGAAAAGTCCTATACCTGGCGAGATAAAACACATATTTTTATCTAGCGTCATTCTCTTTCACGCATGAAACTAAAGACAAACCAGCTACCGCCTGTTATTAAGTAGAAACACATGTTATTTTTATAAACCCTCTGAAAAGAGATAGGTACAAAAAAAGACGCTTAGGAATGTTTTCAGATTTTAAGTACATTGTGACGTTTCTGGTTTGTTTACTTTTGTGGCTGTCAGTCTGTTAAATTTTTTGCTGTTTTTTTGTCGAATTTTTGCATTTTAAAGTTTTTTATATTACACAAACAGTTTTTTTCACAACTAATTTTATATTGGAATTTGAAATTTTATGGTAAGTATTTTATTTTGTTAAGAAAGTTTTGTTGAGTGACAGTTAAGGAATTAGAATATAAGGTTGTGTTAAGTTTCCGCCAAAGTGTATGAAATGACAAAAAGAAAATATGTTATTGATTTTTTTAAAAATTGCTTATTTATTTATTAATCGCTAATGATATTAAAAGAATTCAATAAGCTACTTCAAATGTAGCTGTAATTCGGCACCAAAATTTTAATGCAAAACTTACATTTGACATTTTATTTTTTTTTTCGAGGTATTTGCGAGTGAAAATATGTTAATTTTTCCACTTTTTCATTTTCCATGAATATGTTTTTAGACAAACTTTCGCAAATACCTCAAAAAGTAAGTATTTTATCGAAAAAAATATTCTTAGCAAAAATATGGCATATAAAAAAGTGAAAAAAATGGTATATGTATGAGGTTTTTAGACGCAGTAGAAATAGAGTTGTAGCTAATGGGAAATCGGTTGATATTCGTCAAATTCCAAATCGAATATTTCAACGTGAAATATCAAAAAAATGAACTTTTGGGGAAAACTCATAGTAAGTTTTATTTTTATTTTTAAAAGAAGCTTTATTTTTGTTTTTTAAAAAGTTTCTAGCATCAAAATTAAACAAGATAAAAAAGAATCGGGAAATCACCCCCTAGTTAACATCTCTAATGAAAATAATCGTTATCGCTTCACAAGTTGCTTTACTTATGTTTTATTTATATCATCTTTATGTTTTATTGGTTCAAAGTGCATATTTTTGAAAAAATTTGGTTTTAAGGTAATTTTTTTTATTTTAATTTTGAAAAAAATGCATTTTCTTCAAAATAAATTAAAAATTTTTAGTGACACCAATAATCTCAAAGAGTAAACAAATATATATAACTGAATAATTTGTGTTATTTGTTTTTATATAAGACAAAAATTGGTTAAGATATGGGTGTTCAAAATTTGCATAAACATATTTTCAGTGACTAATTCAAGACCTTTTAACTGCAGCCATTTCAAAAATAAGCATTTTGAATCGATGACACTTACAGATCATATAAACAATACATACACGAGTAAAGCAACTTGTGGAGCGGTAACGAGTAATTTCATTTGTGATGCTAATTTTGGGGCGATTTTTAAGATTTATTTACCAAAAAAAGAGAGCAACTTAATTTTGAGCGTACCTTACTTACCTTTGACGCTACGAACTTTTTTAAAAATAGAAATAAAGCTCTCTTAAACGATTTAAAAAAATTGTAATGAGTTTTCCCAGAAAAGGCTTCATTTTATGGTTATTTTACGTTGAAATTTCGGATTTAAAATTCGACGATTATGAACCTATTTTTCATTAGCTACAACTCTGCTTCTACTAAGTCTAGACCTCATGCGTACACCATTTTTTCAATCTTTTTATAATACATATTTTTCGTAAGTTCACTCTTTTCGATAAAATACTTACCTTTTGAGGTATTTGCGAAAGAGCGTCTAAAAAAAAGCACACATCAGCACCATATCACTTTTTCCTTGACATGTTAACTATGTGTTTGCTCATGCCAATCTATGTGGTTCTTTAAATTTCGAGGTTTTTCAATATTTTACCGTTAGTGAATGGACTACGAGTATATATGTTACGGGTAAAGTTAGGTAACCGGGTAATTCTAGGATTACCCGGGTAAAGTGCGAAGTACTCGCTAGGTATCGGTAATATCCGATAGTAAGTTGGAAATATAATTTAAATAGTTCAAATGTCGGGCTTTACTTCTGTAAAACTCATTCTACCTGCTCCCTCTTGGTTAAATGCTAAATTGGGTATACCTACTAGTAATGACAAGTTCGTAACTGTTTGAAAGATATCTTAATTTAAGAGAAAAACGCATTTTACAAATGTAAGGAAAGTAAATCTATAAATACTTTAATAAAAAAAATTATATTCTATTTGTAAAGACAAGACAAGCTGCTGTGGCATTTGGAGTTACAAATATTTCCAGCAGCTTTACATTTCCATTTTTTATTTTACCAAAACCTGTCAAGTACTTCGCACTTCGCACTTTATCCGGGTACCTAATCCTAGAATTATCCGTTTACCCAACTTTACCCGTAACATATAACATATACATTACTTTCTTTGTTTATTGTCCGCATCAAGCATAATATAAAGTTACTAATCTATAGGTAGATATAGATCTTTCTAGATAGATCGTGTGATAATTAAATGCTTTATGAAAATGAAAAACAGTTAGCAACAAGAGATCTAAATTGACATTGTTGCCAAATTACAAAAAAATCGTGAATTCATTTTAAATCAAATATACATACAGTGAGCACGTAAAGGTTGGAATAAATTCATTTTCTCGAGAATGGATGATTTTAGAAAAAAATTCTGAAACAGGTCAATTTTTATTTTTAAATTAGGACTTTTTGGCATATATATTATACTAGTGTCGTCACCCATCTGGGCGTGATGACGTCATCGATGATTTTTTTAAATGAGAATAGGGGTAGTGTGATAGCTCATTTGAAAGGTAATTCAATTCTCTATTCACTAATATAAACATTAACATAATTATTTATACAGGGTATCCAAAAAATTTTTTTTGGATTAAATTAATTGACATAAAAAGAAGAATGTATGTAATTTATTTAATTCAAAATACATTTTACTGCTCTCAGAAAACTGAAAAAAATGTTTATTTAAAAAATAATCATTGCTTTTCGCTTAAATTAAATGTTCAAACTATCACGAGGCTGGTGGGTGGCGGCTTTAATATTGAATTTAAGCAAAAAACAATATTTATTTGCCAAATAAACATTTTTTCCTGTTTTCTGATAGCAGTAAAATGTATTTTGAATTAAATAAATTAGACACATTCTTCTTTTTATGTCAATAAATTTAATTCAAAAATTATCTTTTGGTCACCCTCTATAAATCATTATGTTAATGTTTATATTATTGGATAGAGAATTGAATTACCTTTCAAATGAGCTATCACACGAGCACTATTTTAATTTAAAAAAATCATCGATGACGTCATCACGCCCAGATGGGTGACGTCACTAGTATGATATATATGCCATTAAGTCGTAATTTAAAAATAAAAATTGACCTGTTTTGGGATTTTTTCTAAAATCGTCCATTCTCGAGAAAATGAATTTATTCCAACCTTTACGTGCTCACTGTATAACATAATTATTGCAGAAATGGATTATACAACAAAACAAATTAATATCCAATGTTAATAAACAAAAAAAATGGAAAGAGAAAACAAAAATTAAGTAATCATTTTACGTGAAAAAAATTTGAACAGCTGGTGTAGTTTAAATAAGTAAAATAGAATAAAAAACAACTACACTTTTTTCATTTTTTGTCAAATGTTTCAATGTTTTGGGAAATCTAAATATTGAATAATAAGTATATGGTATTCTATTTAAAATAGAAAAGTTTTGGTATTGTTCACGTGGTCACTTGGTCACACAATACTAATAGCAGAAAATATTACAGATCTACAAAGAATTTTAGATAAGGTTGTTGCAACGAGCGAAGAATGTGGTCTGTCACTAAACATAAAGAAAACAAAATTCATGGTTATACCAGAAGCGTTTTTACATGTCTGCTCTAATGGGATCAAGGATAAGATTAACTATATAGATACTTTGGGTCGAAATGGGGCTAGTAGAAGGAACAGACACATAAATCTTCATGCATACGGCAGCTCATTTTTTTGTGCGGTGGCAGGTCGTGGAATCGTTAGGGGGGTAAGAGAGTTTAAAGAAGACTAACTACCTTATCCAAATAAGCAAAGGATACTTACACAGACTTGAGGACTTTCCTACTATTTAAAGAAATTTGGACGCCGTTTGAAAAATCCTCAAATTCACATATCGAGTACTTACTGGACATATTCCGTACTTATGGGAACCAATTTAGGGACATTCACCTTAGATTCCTCGTTTGGATTAAACTGGGCTATTAATTACCATCCTATGGCTTCTATGCCATTTCCTTTTCTGTTGGGTACTCTACAACTTATTTCATTTGTATTAGATATCTGGTTAATAATTCTCCAAAAAAAAGGTTACAGAAATAAAAATAGGTACATTTTACAATGTTTATTCAAACCTTTAGACCTTATTATTTTTACTTTGAGAATAAACATATTCTCAAACAAGAAATGAATAATTAAAACAAATATATGGTTTTACAATTCTTAACCTTATTTTTAGCAGTGTATCTCTAAACAAAAATTTGACTTATGGCTGTCAAAAGTCACTGCCATTTTATTTACTTTACATAAAACTTTCCATTAGTCACCATGTTGAAAACAAACTATTTAAATATTTAAAACCTTTACCAAATTTATATCCACTTGGAATTTAATTAAAATAAACATTATTTCATACCTTTATTTTTAAAACAAAATCCAATCGTCACTTTGCACATAACCAAAATTTTCCATTTAAAAAGGGCGGGGAGGGAAGACATTCAATTTTAACCAAACAGGAAACAGTTGATATCAAAATAAAATATCATCGGGGTACTTCAATATAGGAATTCTTACAGGAACAGGAACAAATCCATAGCATCATCATAAAAACAGGAGAAGACAGGAACCACGCACTTTACTACCGGCAAACCAAACTGCATCACAATAATACTGTATAGGTACTCGATTTTCACATGAATATATCCAACTAATGCTGTGAAATTTTGCACCTGTGTTCCTTAATATTTTTATAGGACAATTTGCAAGTACTTTTCTTCGTTTACCATAACAAAAAAAAGCCATTTCCAAGCCGGCAAGTGCGATTTCCTGCGAGTTTGTTGAGTTCTACCCAAAAAGATGTTCAACCTTCAAACATACTTTTAGAACTAACTATTTTTACTTTGTCTCTTCTCTCACACTCTAGCGCGTCAAACCGATCATTCTTTCGGCTGAAGACAATTGACCAATCGGCGGAGAGAACTCAATGATCTTTCAAAATTCACACCAATAATACTAAAAGATGCTTCGCGCTCAAAAGAAAGGGAAAATTACTCGGGACTTTTCAACGAATCCTTCTAAGAACTATCTACGTAGTTAATAAATGCTTACAACATAAACAGGAATTTTTCTAAGTTTTACAATGTTGCGAAATATTTGAAATATTTCCAACAGGAGCGGCTTAAGAAATTTTACTGATATATAAACTCACCAAATATATTAGAAAAATAGATATTTTTATTGGGATAGGATATAAAATTAATGAATACTATTTACAAAACATTGTAGCGGAAATTTGTAATGCTACATACCAAAGAAAAATATTAGAAACATAAATCTATACGTAAATAAAAGACGATAGAACGAGTTCAGAATTATAACTATTTAGGGACAAACATTAATGAAACAAACGATTATACCAAAAAAATCAGAGTTAGAATAAAAAAATGCTAGAAGTGCATTCAATAATATGAAACAAATATTATGTAGTAGAGACCTCAGCCTAAATCTTAGAAAACGTGTACTAAAATGTTATGTATTTTTTGTTCTTTTGTATGGTGTGGAGACAAGGACTCTTAATAAACAATGTCTCAATAGGTTGGAAGCAAATGAAATGTGGACATATCGAAGAATGCTGAGAATCTCCTGGACAGACAGAATAACCAATGAAGAAGTCGGTACTAAGAAGAACAGAGAACAGCAGGGAGATACTGGATTTAATCAAAATAAAAAACTGCAATACTTGGGCCATAAAACACGTGGTGACAGATATCAGCTCCTAAAATTAATAATACAGGGAAAGATTCAAGGAGGCTCAGCGTAGGTAGAAGAAAAATATCCTGGCTGAGAAATCTCAGAGAATGGTTTGGATGCAGCTCAACTGAACTTTTTCGGGCTGTAGGGTCAAAAGTTAGAATAGCAATGATGATTGCTAACTTTCGTCGCGGAGATGGCACGTAAAGAAGAAGAAAAGACTATTCCATGACACACCCTGTATAAAAGGTTATTAAAAACAACGTGGAATGAAGTAAACACTTCTGTTGTATGTAGGCATATGAATTTATTAAAAAATCCTTAAAATTTATCCACAAGGGAGTGGAAGTACAAAACGTTTTCGGTCAAACTGACCATCATCAGTGTAAACGTCCAGTGTACAAGTAATGGAAATTAGCTACTTCAATTGGTATAAAAACCTCTAAATTACATTATTGTTACATTCTATATTAAAAAGTGGTCGACATGAAGTCGATGTTTTAAGATATTACAGATCACATGTGAATGTATTTCATCCTTGCTCGAAAATTGCACAAGGTAAGTACTTGTGTTCAAGTGAGAGCTTACCAACCAATCTGTAAAATCTTAAGTCATCGACTTCATGTCGACCACTTTTTAATATAGAATGTAACAATAATGTAATTTAGAGGTTTTTATGCCTATTGAAGTGGCTAGTTTCAATTACTTGTACACTGGACGTTTACACTGATGATGGTCAGTTTGACCGAAAACGTTTTGTACTTCCACTCCCTTGTGGATAAATTTTAAGGATTTTTTAATAAATTTATATGCCTACATACAACAGAAGTGTTTACTTCATTCCACGTTGTTATATTGAAGGTATACAGCCAACTACAGGGTTTACCCCCTTTTTAAAGTTTTTAAAAAATGTGCAACAAAAATACCTATCGATGTTTTCTAGCGTTTTTTAAGCACGCCCCCATTACTTTTTATCAAATTTATTCCACTCCACTCTGTATAAAACTTATTTTAAAATGTGAAAACTCTTTTTTTGTACTATTCAGACCTGAACTTTGTAGTATCTAGTGTTAAAAAATCAAAAATACATTCATCACCTTATACATATTAATAATTCAAGAACTTTCCTGATCCCTCAAGTAAAATTCAAACATAATCAAGTTTGAAAACTTTAACCACATAAGAACATAATTAACCACTTTCTTTTCTGAAGACGAAACAGAAATATACATTACTCCTATTTACAAACAAGAGCTACAGATACAACTTTAAGTTTCAAAAATAAATAATTTAAATTTGAAAGGGATAGGATTTTATTTACAACAATACATAATTAAAAGGATCCAAAAACAAAGGAGATATGAATACGAAACAAATTTGATAAAAGGAAAGTTTTTCGGCGTATCCGCGAAAATAAAGGGAATTCCAAAGGAATAAAATAACTCATTAAGGGTAAGAAAATTTTTTAATTGTATTATTACGCCTTAATTTTGATTTTACACTTTTACAAATTAAAAATATAAGACAGAATTACTAAATATAAATATTGGGAAAATTGCAGCTTGTATTAACAAGGAAATAAAGAAGACAACAAATAGCCTTCTTTCCAAGGTGAAAAGAACCTTATAGTCCAGGCGAGGTATGTTCTGAATTGAGCAATCTCCACAGGAGTCTATTTTTTCGCTGAAGACACTTTTGAAATCACTCACAGAGCGATTTTTACTTTTGAAACCGCGGCTCTAAATAATTCGTTGTTACTACATCCAAACCATTCCCTAAGTTTTTTCAGCCATGAGATACGTCTCCTTCCTATGGACCGTTTTCCTGGATTTTTCCTTGCATAATGACCTGGAGTATTAGGTATTTATTTCCTCTGGTCACATGTCCCATATATCTCAGTTTCATCTCTTAATTGTTAGAAGTACCTACTTCTCTTTTCATACGTCTCATGCATACGTATCATTACCTCTACGTTGGTTATTCTATCTGCCCATGACATCTTCAGTATTTTTCGGTACATCCACATCTCGAATGCCTCCAGTCTCCTCATGTCAATTTTCTTCAGTGTCCACGCTTCCATCCCGTAGTATAATACAGATAGCACATATAGACCAGGGCGCATCTGTAAAAATATTAGTTAAAGAAAAATTAAAGTGAAATTTGTGCACCCCATAAAATTTTTATGGGGATTTTGTTCCTTTAAACCCCCCCCCCCCAAACTTTTGTGTACGTCTCAATTAAATTATTATTGTGGTACCATTAGTTAAATTCAATATTATTAAAACTTTTTTGCCTCTTAGTATTTTTTCGATAAGGCAGTGTTTATCGAGTTGAGGCTTATTTTTCAATATGTTTACCTAAAAATTTTATGGGGGTTTTTTTCTTTTAAACCCCCCAAATGTTTGTATACGTTCCAATTAAAATATTACTGCGGTACTATTAGTTAAATACAGTGTTTTTAAAACTTTTTTGCCTCTTTGTATTTTTTCGAAAAGGCACCTTCTATCGAGGATGTGACTTCTTTTTTAATATGGTTCAAAATATCCCTAAAAATGTAAATCATAAATAAATGTTCATATTATTACCAAGTCTCCATAATCATACTTAACCATATACAAATATGTGGTGGATTTGAAAAATATTCGAAATATCTCGATAAAAACTGACTTTTTGAAAAAATACTAAGAGGCAAAAAAGTTTTAAAAACATTGTGTTTAACTAATGATACTACAATAATAGTTTAATTGGAACGTACACAAAAGTTTGGGAGGTTTAAAGGAACAAAACCCCCATAAACTTTTTATGGGGTGTCCAAATTTCACTATAATTTTTTGTTAAGATGCTACTGCCATAAGAATGCCACATGTCCATTTTCAATAAAAAATCTTCAACAGTTTTCGATACATTCGAAAAAATCGATTTTTATTTTGTAACTTAAAAGGGCTGTAACTTTTTTTATGTGCACATTTGTACTAAGGTAAGTTAGGTTCAATCGAATTATTTTTGGTCCCAGAATATGTGATTAAATTTATGACCTGTATTTTTGTTACACCCTGTATAAGAAAAAGTTTACAATTCTACATCCCCTTCATTTTACAAAAATTGGAATATACGGGGTGAAAAATTTTTTCTCATGGGTGAAAAAATATACGTTCAAAATAAGTCCGGAATTGGATACAATGACTAATTCTAAGTAACTTTTGTTCTATAGAGTTTTTTACTAAGTCAATACTTTTCGAGTTATTTGCCAGTGAATGTGTTCATTTTTAACCAAAAAAAAAATGTTTTTGGACGGTTTTTCGGAGATAACTCAAAAAGTAAGTATTTCAGCGAAAAAAATATTCTTAGTAAAAATATAGCTTAAAAAAATTGAAAAAAAAATGGTGTATGCGTGAGGTCTTCAGACCCAGTAGAAGCAGAGTTGCAGCTAATGAAATGTAGGTTCTTCTTCGTCAAATTCCAAATCGAATATTTCAATGTGAAATAACCAAAAAACGGAGCAATTTTTGGGGAAAATTTATTACAACTTTTTTAAAGTGTTTAAAAAAAGGTTTATTTTTGTTTTTTATAAAAACCTCTAACATTAAAAGTAAGTGAGTTACGTACAAAATATTGTTGGTCCCTTTTATTTTTTAATAAAAAGATGGCGAAAATCACCCCTTAATTAGCTTCTCAAATAAAATTAATCGTTACCTCTTTACAAGTTACTTTACTTATGTATTGTTTATATTATCTATAAGTTTCATTGGTATAAAGTGTTCAGTTTTGAAAAAAATTGGGTTTAAAATAAAACATTTTTTAATTTTGAAAAAAATCGTAATTGTTTATGGAAAAAATTAGAAATACCAAAAATCTCAAAGAGCAATTAAATGTACGTTTTACTTTTCTGAATATTTTTGATTTTTGTTTTCTTGTTAGACAAAAATTGGTTATGCTATGGCTGTTCAAAATTTGCCTAAACTCGTGATTAGTTACTCGTTCAAGCCACTTTAACTACAGCTTTTTCAAAACGAAGCACTTTGAACCGATGAAACTTACAGATCATATAAATAATACATAGACACAGTAACTTGTGAAGTGGTAATGTTAAAATGTATATGTGATGATAATTAGGGGGTGATTTTCGCGATTTTTTTACCAAAAAATAAAAGGGACCAACAATATTTTGAGCGTAATTCACTTATTATAATAGTACAAGTTTTTTAAAAAACAAAAATAAACCTTTTTTTAAACGCTTTAAAAAAGTTAAAATAAATTTTCCCCTCACAGTGCTCCGTTTTTGGGTTATGTCACATTGAAATATTTGATTTGGAATTTGACGAAGAAGAACCTATTTTTATTAGCTGCAACTCTGCTTCTACTGGGTATAAAGACCTTATGTATACACCATTTTTTTTTCAGTTTTTTATGGGCTATATTTTTGCTAAGAATATTTTTTTCGCTAAAATACTAACTTTTTGAGTTATCTCAGAAAAACCGTCCAAAAACATGTTTTATTTTGTTAATATATTCACTCGCAAATAACTAGAAAAGTCACGATTTACCACTTGGAATCAAAATCTCTATCGTCAAATGCTATGTATTTTCTACGTGATTGCATGGAGTAGAGGGCTGGCCACTTTCCGAAGCTTCTTTAAGAAAACTCGAGGTATTCGATATGTGGTGTAACAGACGCATTTTAAGAACTTCTTGGGGTGGATCGTGTGACTAATGTTAAGGTCCTACGTAGAATGTGCAAATGCGAGACAATTAACACCATCAAAGAGCCCAAACATAAGCCGAATGACAACAAATAGGGTAGTCAGGACAGCGAGAGACGGTTCCCCAATAGGAAGACGATCAGTGGGAAGACCACGAAAAAGATGGAATGACAACTTACTGGAGGCACATTGAAAAACAGACAGAAGAAAGAGCCCAAACTAGAATATCTTGGCCATGTTATGAGAAATGAACATGGATATGGCTTGTTGCAACTCATTCTTCAGGGCAAGGTTTTTAGAAAAAGACGATCAGGGAGAAGAAGAATATCTTGGCTATAAAACCTGAGAAAGTGGTTCTAAGCAAACGTAGCATAGCCATGCTGCTCACCAACATCCGGAACGGATAGGCACCGTAAGAAAAAGAACTCTTCTTTTAATGTTCTTGTAACATCCTTCTAGCACATTTTAACATAATTTAATATCACTCCTGTACTAAAAGTATCTATTTTAATCACTTTCTCGTATTCTGATTTATATCATTTCTTTTTTTCCCCATTTTGGTCAGCTTTTTGTTAAGAGAGCTCTTTTTCTGTTCTTCCAGAGAGCTGACTATCTCCTCGAGTACCTATTTCTTCTTCTTCTTCTTGTGCCACTCCTATCGGAGATTGTAAATCATCAAGACACCCTCACCTTGTTTACATATATATATATATATATATATATATATATATATATATATATATATATATATATATATATACATATATATATATATATAAAGGGTTGTCTACAGCTAATGCCGTTTCCCTTCCGTCAGCCAGGACTTCCATTTTTTTCGATCTTCCCAGTCTCCGTCTTCCAATCCTTTCTTAGACATGGCTTCGTCGACTTCATTTTTCCAAGATCTTCTAGGTCGTCCTCTTCTTCTCGTTCCTCTTGGGCTCCATTCTGCAACCTTGTTTATCCAAGTGTTTTCTGCTCTGCGTACGTGGCCGTACCATTTCAGTCTTCTCTCGTCTATATATTGCAGGGCATCTTTTTCCACTTGCATTCTTCTCCTTATCTCCTCATTTGTTATTCTGTCTCTTCTGGTGAGACTACAGCATCTTCTCCAGTATTCCATTTCGGTTGCCAGAATGCTTTTTTGGGTTTTTTTGTTTATGACCCAAATTTCTGCGGCATATGTCATGATGATTCTTACTATTATTTGGTATATCATTCTTTTTGTTTTTCCCTTGATGTTTTTATTCCAGATTACATTATGGAGTTGTCTGATGCAAGATCTTGTTTGTCCCAATCTACTTTTTATTTCTGCTTCTGTTGTTCCGCTTTTCGACATTATAAAGCCCAAATATTTAAAATTCTTCGTTCCTTTTATTTCAACTTGTTCTTCTACTTCTAAGTTTTTTACGTCTTCTTCCGATATTATTAAGTATTCCGTTTTCTTCATATTTATTTCCAGGCCCACCTTTTTGTATTCCTCTTTTAGTTTTCTTACCATGTAACTGATATCCTCTTCATCTTGAGCATCACCACCTGATCGTCTGCGAAACACAATGTGTAGAGATAATCGTCCCTTATCGGTATTCCCATACCCCTACACCTTGTTTACAGCTGACTTAAAAAGTTCATTAGTGGTGCAGCCAAACCACTCTCTCCAATTCCACAACCATGACATTCTTCTACGACCTGGATTCCGTTTTCCTTCTATTTTTCCTTGCATTATATTTTGAAGTAATGCGTATTTATGAACTCTCATCAGGTGACCCAGATATTCAAGTTTTCTTCGTTTTATCGTTAACAAAATTTCTGCGTCTCTTCCTATCCTTCGTATTACTTTAAGGTTTGTGATTCTTTCAACCCAACTTATCTTCAGCATTCGACGGTAGCACCACATCTCGAAATTTTCAATATTTTTTATGTTGTTCTGTTTTAGAGTCCAGGCCTCTACACCGTATAAATACGTAGCCTCTTAGCATTCTTAATCGTAGAGGGATGCTTATATGTCTGTTGCCGAAGAATATTCTCATCTTTATGAAGGTGGCCCTGGCAATTTCGATACGTCTTTTTATTTCATTGTTTTGGTCTCCAGTTTCGTGTATTATCAAATAGATAAGTATACCCTATTCCACGAACATACGCCTGTTTTGGATTACTTCGACAACGAATATTTTACTGTGCAAAATAAGAAGAACGAAAGTAAATTGCAAATTACATTGTTGTTTATTGAAATAATTATTAGCGCCATTTACTTTCGTACTTCTTATGTTGCACAGTAAAATATTCGTTGTCGAAGTAATCCAAAACAGGCGTATGTTCGTGGAATGGCCCATACCTATTTATGATTGCATTATTATTTCAATTATAAATAATAATTTATGAATAAACTTTCTTAGCTCTTCGTATATAAGTTAAAACCATAATGCTGCTTTTCCAATCGTTTATTCCCAGAGGGATCTAGACTTTATTACCACGTCACAACTAAGCTTGAAAGAGGTTTTAGTTTATAAAGACAACGTAAACCTATTTCAGCTTTCAGCTTGTAGCGATTACTAAAAGTAACTATAGAAGTTATAATATATCATATAGAATATGTCTTAGAGAAAATCAGGTACAATACGTATCAGAAGGGAGCTGCTGAGCCAAAATTGTTAATTATTTTATGTAAATTTAATAAAAATATTGTAGATCTAAAATAAAGCGATAATATTTTTGATAATATAAATATCCAAATTTATAGAAGGGACAAAATACATTCATCCAATTTTATTTTAGAATGTGAAAATATTTTAGAAAAATCTACAAAATATTAAAGCTCTAAAAGATGTTACTTGCAGTGTGAGATATTATTCGGTAGAATTTTCACCAGTGCTTAATTTTTGAATTGACAAAATCTGAGAAAAATTGAGAGTTTTTGCTTTTTGCGCCCATACTTTCGCCTATAACTCGAGATATACCTAAAAAATATAAAAGGACAAAGTTTTGTTTTTAATTTTACATAATATTGACTGGCTAGAAATTGAAAATTTATTAAAAGGAAGACGAAAAGCCCTAGATACAAACTTTGCTACTTTTATATAATTAGAATAATTGAAATAAAAATAATAAACAATATTTTAAACCCAAGACTTTTCCTTAAGAAACTGCTTTCTGGCTGCATCTTGTATCTCCGGCTTTTACAATATATAAGCACAAGAGACGACGAATATAGAAGAAAGTAAATAAAGGGCACTTTGGCCACGTATTCACCTTCCTTTCATCTAGAAAAAGGACCAAAAGACAGTTTCAGGTACTCAAATCTGAGTAAAGATGAAAAAGATAAACCCAGTTTTTGTTTTTATTTGATTCAGAGTTGGACCACCATCGCCATATAGCTATTTCAGCATCTATGCATCCTCAGTGAAGCTATGCAGTCACAACTCTGAAACAAACATCAACAATCCTGCCTATTTAAGAGAAAACATCGCGATACAATGTTTCCACCTTTTGAGACGCAAAACAGCCACATCTCTCTAGGGCTCATCTAGGGATTTTCGTCTTCCTCGTATTACGAGAGATGTCGCTGTTTTGCATCTCAAAAGGTGGAAACATTGCATCCCTTAAATAGTCTGGGCTGATTATCGGAGAATAGGCCATTTTTGGGAAAAGTTATTTACCAGCAATTTTATTGCTGGAATCTAATTATAAGATCCTATATATTAATAATATAGGTATGCAAAGTCCTCAGATAGTGTGCTACTTTTTTTATAAACAAAATGGCGCCCGGAAATCGTGTTTTTTTCAATTATTCCTCTATAACTCCTAAGATTTTAACTTTACAACAAAAACACCCAAATAAAAATTTACCGTGATTAAATTCTGCATAGAGACGTGTTTTTCTCGATCTGCTCCGACGAAAATTTTCCTCGGAAAATGCGAGTTTTCCCAACAAAATCTTTAATTTTCAAATAAAGTTTTAGATAAGTAATTATTTACCAATAATTAAATAATTTGGTGACTTAAAAGACTTCTTGGTTTAGATTATAGTTCCAGAAGCTGGTGAAAATTAAACGAATATTTTAGCAACAATTCAATTGTTAATTAATAATTTACGGTCGCAATAATAACCAAAATAATTAAGATACACTGATCAAACTTTGAAATCTTATAAAGATGAGATGCCTATTTAACATTTTGTCGACAAAATATCAATTTTTTATTTTTTTGCATAATCTTTAAATGGTAAAAAAAATAGATATAAACAAATTAACGTTTCTCAGAAAGTTTTTATTATATTATAATTTTAAAAAATAGGTAAAATGCGCATTTCAGATATCTTGAAAATGAATGCTTTAAAACATTTTTGTAACCATTTGCAAAAAAGTTATGAAACAGCAAAGTAAACATACGATTACTAAGGTGTTTATAATTCTTTTTAATTCTTTCAAAGCGTAGAAGTGAGTTTAAAGTACAAGCTAATTATTTATAAAAAAATATCGATTATCAGTTTAACGGTTACATTGTAATTAAAGATTATAAATATAATTTTTTTGTAATTTACACGCGCGAAAGTAGAATAATACAGTACCGTAGCTACCCGCCCACATACACAACTCGCGCGAGTTTAAGCGTGTCAGTCGCTTCGAGTGAACATTTTATCTCCGGCTCTGTATCAAGCCTACTTTCGCGCTAAAAATTACAAAAAAAAAGTATTTTTAATCTTTGATTAAAATATAACCATTGCACTAATTTTTGACATTCTTTGTGAGTAATTAGATTGTACCATAGACTCACTTTTAAGCTTTGAAACAATTAAAACAAATTATAAACAATGGAGAAATCGTATATTTGTTTTGCTGTTTCATAACTTTTTTGCAAATGGTTGGAAAATTTTTTTAAAACATTCATTTTCAAGACCTATGAAATACGCATTTTAAGTATTTTTTAAAATTAGAATTAAATAAACAATTTCTAAGAAATGTTAATTTGTTTATAACAATTTTTTTTAAACATTTAAAGATTATGCAAAAAAATGAAAAATTTATATTTTGTCGACAAAATGTTAAATAGGCATCACACCTTTATAATCTTTCTAAGTTTGATCAATGTCTCATGATTATTTTGGTTGTTATTGCGACTGTAAATTGTTAATTAACAATTGAATTGTTGCTAAAATATTCGTTTCATTTTCACGGGCTTCTGAATTTATAATCTATACCAAGAAAGCTTTTATCTCACCAAGCTATATAATTATTAATAAATAATTACTGGCCCAAAAAATTTATTTGAAAATTCGAGATTTTATTGGGAAAACCCACATTTTCCGAGGAAAATTTTCTTCGGAGCAAATCGGGAAATTGGAGTGAATTTTTATTTGAATGTTTTTGGTGTAAAGTTAAAATCTTCGGAGTTATAGAGCAATAATTGAAAAAAATACGATTTGTCGGCGCCATTTTGTTTATAAAAAAATTAGCACACTATCTGTGGACTTTGCTTACCTACATTAATAATATATAGGATCTTATAATTCTATTAAAGCAATAAAATTGCTGGTAAATAACCTTTCTTTGTACTTTACTAATTAGACCAGCGTATTATAACTATTTTTTTTTCAAAATTTAAAGATTATGCAAAAAAAAGAAGAATTTATATTTTGTCGATAAAATATTAAATAAGCATCTCATCTTTATAATCTTTATAAGTTTGATCAATGTATCATGATTATTTTGGTTATTATTGCGATCGTAAATTGTTAATTAACAATTGAATTGTTGCTAAAACATTCGTTTAATTTTCACCGGCTTCTGGAATTACAATCTATACCAAGAAAGCTTTAATGTCACTAAGTTATTTAATTATTGATTAATAATTACTTACCTAAAACTTTATTTGAAAATTAGAGTTTTTGTTAGGAAAACCCGCATTTTTCTAGGAAAATTATCATCGGAGCAAATAGTGAAAAACATATCTCTATGCAGAATTTAATTGTGGTGAATTTTTATTTGGGTGTTTTTGTTGTAAAGTTAAAATCTTCGGAGTTATAGAGCAATAATTGAAAAAAATACGATTTGACGGCGCCATTTTGTTTATAAAAAAAGTAGCACACTATCTGCGGACTCTGCATACCTATATTATTAATATATAGGATCTTATAATTCGATTCCAGCAATAAAATTGCTGGTAAATAACTTTTCCATGAATTTTGCTAATTAGCCCAGAGTATAAATAGGCAGAATTGTTGATATTTGTTTCTGCATAGCTTCACTGAGGATGCATAGATGCTAAAATAGCTATATGGAAATGGTGGTCCAACTCTGAATCAAATAAGAACAAAAACTGCATTTATCTTTTTTGAAAATTTATTGTTTACTGCTTCAAAAAGGGCAATAATTGGGAAAAGTGTAAAAATGGAGTTTTTCCTTTAAATTTCTTCGACCCTCAAACATAACATACAACATTCAAATTCCTCCTAGAAAAACTTTATAATACGACTGAACCGTGTGCTAAATTTCGTTAGAATCGGTTCAATAGTTTTTTCATAATAATTTTGAAGTCAACGGTACGCAAAAAGTTGCAAATTCTCAAAATTATGCCTTAACCATTCTTTGTTTTGGTTCTAAACGGAGATGATTATTGAGAAAAAATGGCTATTCTACGTTTAATTTCTAGTTACAACTAAAGACTAAAAATTTGGTTTTGTTTGAGTTTATTTTAATGCCTTTTTCTCTCCTACTTCGTGAATACGATCAAGCAGAATTTGGAGATCTTTAATATATTGTGAGAGGAATGCCTTTTCGAAATCCATCAAGCTTGCAAATACTTGATCATGGCATTTTTGTAATAGGCAACTCTCCCTGGTTTCCACAGACTTTTTAAAACCAAATTGGGTATCTTTGAGACAGACCTTCTTCACATTTGCGTCTAATTCTATTGTGAAGTATTCTTAGGAAAATCTTAAGAGTGTGGCTCATTAGTATTATCTTCTAGCATTGTGTTTTTAGGCATTGCGACAAAGATGGACTTGAACCAGTCTGTGGGAATCACTCCGGTGTTACATATATTACATTAAACATTTTTACTACTACTTTTATGTTATCTTCATCTATAGGCAATTGAAAATAAAATTGCAGCGCCAAAGTGAGCAATTGTAGAACTATAAATATTGTCATTGGTCATTGGAGTTTTGTAATGGTTTTGCATGAGTTTTGTATTTGTTGAATGTTGAAATAATTTTTAATACTAATAATTCATTGGTAATAAGTTTAATAGGATAATAAGATTAATAGTATTAAAGTTTTAATAGTAATAAGCCGATTTGAATTGCGTTTCGATGTTTCAACTGCACTAGCCCAAAGGTTTTCTTAAGAAACCTAGTTGGTTTAAACCAAGGCTTCAAGCAATAAGTAAGTAAGTAAGGTATGCTTTACTGTCAAAAAATGTTTCCAATTTGTGGACAAAGCTTATACAAAATAAAAAAATACAAAATACAATAAAAAACAAAAAATAAAAAAACTACAAACAAAACAGAAACAGACACCAAATAAATGGCGTGAGTTATACTACTTAAATACAATTTTATAGTTATTAAGTACACATTAAAAAATTTTAAAAATTTTGCTCAAACAATATGTATACAACGTCAGAGCAAAAAGAAGGCGAATGAGGAAAAGGGAAAGGCAAAGTAAATCAAAAGATCTATACCGCTGCAAATATGTACAAAAGTACTCGAAAGTAATAATCCTGCAAGTCAATTTGCTGAATTCAAATCGTTTATAAAAAAGTCATTCACTGTATAAAAAGCTCTCCCAAGCAAATAAGCTTTCAAGGCCTTGCGAAAAGCGGGAAATGCTGCAATAGATTTGATGTTAGATGGCAGGTGATTGTGCATTTTTCTCGAATTGTATAGTATAGAGCACTTAACCAGCTCAGACCGTGGGGTTGGCAGATAAAGATTATGCTCCTCGTTTCTAAGGGGATAGTTGTGAGTGGGTCTCTCTGGACCTTCTGATGCAAGTTTGCGGATTAAACAAACGGATTCAAAAACAAACAAAGAAGGAAGAGTTAATATTTTAAATTTTTTAAAGAATTCTTGGCAATGAACTCTGCTATTGAGTCTCAGGGAGTAACGAAGAGCTCTCTTTTGTAGTTAAAAAATGCGCTCAAATTGAGTCGCACAACACGAACCCCAGAATGGAAGGGCGTACCGAAGATGAGACTCAAAAAGGGCGTAATAAACAGTCCTAGATGTTGACAAATTCATTTCCGTAGCAACTGATCTTAGCGCAAAGCAAGCAGAACTCAATTTTTTGTGTAAGGCATCAATGTGCAAGTTGCATTTTAGAGACTTATCCACAATAAGCCCTAAGAACTTCACCGATTCAACTACCTCTAGACTGTTGTTATTAAGTATTAAAAGTTGCATCATACTGTTGTAAGGTAGGACTTTGGTTTTAGAAACGTTAAATGACAGGAGATTCGAATCGCACCACGATTTAATGGTGACTAGGTCTGTAGCCGTGGTATTGCGAAGATCCATAATATCCGTGTTACTCCAAGTAATACTAGGATCATCTGCAAAGAGACATATTTTACCTTTAATGTTCAGACTAGAGATGTCATTTTTGTATATCAGAAACAATAAAGGGCCTAGAACTGAACCCTGAGGTACCCCACATTCTAATGGCATGCAAGAAGACGTCTTCGTGTCAACCCTTACAAACTGACTTCTTTTATTAAGATATGATTTAAGCCATTTAAGAGCCTTTCCCCTAAATCCATAGTGCTGTAATTTGTCAGTCAAGATGTTATGGTTTACACAATCGAATGCTTTAGAGAAATCACAGAAAATTGTTGTTGTAGAGTGATGGTTGTTTAGACTGGAGTAAACATGATCGAAAAGGAAGAACATAGCATCATTCGTGCATTTGTCACTCAGGAATCCAAATTGATATGGAGTAAGCAATTTGTATTTTAACAGAAAAGATAAGATTCTTCTTTTTTTACCAGACTTTCAATTATCTTCGACAACGTGGGCAGGAGTGCAATAGGGCGATAATTCGAAGCAAGACCTTTATCGCCTCCTTTGTGTATAGGAATAATTATCGCTGTCTTAAGGCAGCTTGTAAAAACTCCAGTTTCGAATGACCTGTTTATTAAGGTAATTAGATGGTTTAAAGTGCAATCAGGTAGAGCAGAAAACATTTTAAGAGTGAGGCCATCAGTCCCAGATGACGATTTGTTTTTAATGTCATTTATTGTAGAGCGTAGTTCACCTAATACTATGGGTGTAAAAAAGAAACTATTTACATTCTTATGAGAAAGTTATGAAATCGGATCCTGAGAAGGAGGTATAGTATTTGTTAAATTTTTTGCCACATTTACAAAGTAATTGTTCAGGGTCTCAGGAGAAGTCGGGATTGTGGTGGGAGAAGAAGTCTTATCTCTCAGTTGATTTACGATAGACCACGTTTCCTTAGCAACATTACCTGATTTAGCCAGCCTTGCATTGTAATAAATTTCCTTGGCGGCCTTTATGGCTTTATGGTAAATTTTCTTGTAAAGCCTAACGTAACCATGGAAAGATATGTTGTCCGAGAATTTTTTTAGGTACGATAATGAGCGCATGTTCTTTGCAGATATACGTAGACCTCTAGTTGACCAGGGTTTACGATGTTTAGTTTTGATGGGCCTAAGAGGAAAGGATTCGTATGCCAGACCAGACAATAACTTTATGAATCTAGAAAACTCGATGTCAACATCAACAGAGCGGAAGTCCCAGTCAGTTGTTTGACATAGGTGTTTAAATGTTAGAAAATTTTGTTCTCCAAAGACACGGAACAATTTTCGCTGCGTGTTTTCACTATTATTTTTTGATTTTAACCAAAATGTAGTCAATACTGCTCCATGATCAGAGAAACCTGAGTTAAAAACAGTACAGTCAGTAGAATTTGGAGCCAAAGACGATACGACATAGTCAATGATACTAGAGCTAGTTTTAGTTATTCTGGTTGGAGAATTTACATGCATACCTGTACCAAAGGAATCAAAGATAGAATGAAGAGATTCCTGAGCAGCACACACACTGGAATAGTCAATATTTAGATCGCCACATAGAATTAATTTACTTTTTGTATGAATAGTTTCTAGCAAGCTAAGTAGTTGTTGTAAGAAAATCTGCACATCCGCATCGGGAGTTCTATAAATACAAATAATATAGAGGTCAGAAGATTTCTGATAAATTATGGAGAATTCAAATAATTTTTCAGTTAATAAATTATCAAATTTGGTCACTGCCGAAAAGTCATTTTGTGTAGATATAATCAAAGTACCCCCATGAGATAATCTACTCCTGTTAAATCTGGATATAATAGTGTAATTTTTAATAAACACAGGTTCATCAACATTTAACCAATGTTCAGTTATGGCAACAATCTCAGGAAAATTTAGCTCTTCTAGTAATAGAAGTAATTTATCAGTTTTGTGTCTTAAGGACTAAGCATGTGGTTTAATCCTGTCAACCTTGAACATAACCTTGATTTCTGCAGCAGAATCGATAGTGTTCATATTAAGCCGGCCACTAACGATACTGCGGCGTGGTTCAATTTTGTCGAATTCGACTAATTGACAAAAATTTTGATCGTATAAGCAGCTTTACATCAAAGCTATGCAAGCCCGTCTTGCATGGCATATCTCTTGCCTAGCCTGACCCACACTGACCTTTTTACATCAGAGCTATTGCCATGCAATCTTTGATACCACTTTCATTGTTGCCAACAAAAGAAATAAGTATATCAAAACATTAACTTTAGATATTTCACTTGGAAATTTCAGTCCAACATTAAATATATTCAAGTATAAATCACAAATTCTTATTACTTCCAATAAATAACATCTAAATTTACACAATAAGGATAAGTTTTATTCTAAACTGTAAATTTTGTTATATTGGCAACATGAAATTTGACAACTTGCATCAAAATAGCATGAAAAATAGAACATGTTTTCATTTTTCGTCTAGCACACGAATTGCATGGAAATACCGCGTGGGCATGCGCAGTTGCATGATCTGTCTTGCATGGGTCTTTCCTAGCATTAGCATGAAAATAGCATAATGTAAAACTGCCTTAAGTGACGGTGCATTCAACAAAATCGTTACAATTTTACCACAGAGAAACTGGTTTCTATGTTGCAGTACTGCAGAATTGATATCATCGACGATTTTGTCGAACGACGCCGCAGTATCGTGAGTGGCCGGCTTTATTGTTAGGGATTCATGAACGCGGTCCAATACAATTGGTTTCATTTTGTTGCTGCTTCTAAAGTAACATGTTCGCCCCTTTTGTGCGCTTTATTGTCCCATTAAGATTCTTTTTCATTTGCTGTAACAATGCTTGATATAACCGTTCAGTAAATTTGTTGTGTTACATATTATGCTACAAGACCTTATGGAACATTTCCACTATGTAACCCAGAAATTGCTCCATAACTTTTTAGGCTACGTTTTAATATTTTGTAATGAAAAGTGAATTTCAATTCGCTATCTGAAGTAATACCTATAAGCCTATTTGAAAACAATACCGATTTGAACGACTCATTCTTACCAAATTACTATTAAGTTAAGACTTAAATATTTTTATACGAACACACAAACTCAACGCAAAATGGAAGAACAATGTCACTATTTTTAGTTATTCCTATGCTCACCAGGTAGCGTACCGCTTATTTTGATTTGCCTATTACCCAGTCAACCAAATAACGTTTACAAAACGTTGAAAAGACGTCATAATTATCACCAAACCACGTCAGTTTATCACGTTTTTGGACGTCGAAAGTCACTTGAATTTGTTCCGCCATAATTGACGTCATTATTATCACGTATTAAATACGTGGTATCAAAAACGTAGTTTTTATGTCGTTTTTTAGATTTATTTTTCATTTTATAGTTTTAAAAATACACAATAATTATTCGTATTAGCATTGTTGGTATTGCAATTTTTCATTTACTGTTTTAAATTTAGCCCATAGACTAAAAGTAAAACCAAATGGAAGACTCTCCAAAATGCATAGAATTAAAATACCCTCAACGCAATATTTCACTGTTTACTTACTGTCCTGTACTTACATCAAAACTGAAACAACATTTACAATAAATAATTTATTAACAAAGTATCCAGCAAAAAATCTTAATTTAATGCTGTACATTAAATCAAAAAGAATCATGAACAACTCTTCATTTTTCTTCACCATCTCATAGCTAAATCTTGTAGACGGCTAAAGCAATCTTAGAAGGCTAAAAATTAATTTAAGTAGACTCGATAACACATAATTAGTTCATTAATAGAAAATAAACATTAAAAACATAACCTCAAAAGTTTGCAAGAAGAATTACGGCATTAAACTAAATCACCTGAGCAAAACGAATAAAAATCTCTTATCTAGCACGTTTCTTAAAATAAATATCTAAATGAAAAGTATTATTTTACCAAACAAAGCACGTAAACAATAAATGAAAAATTTCTTATGACCATTTAACGTTATACCTCAACGAAATCGTTTTGAGTCAAAGTCAATAAGCTCCTCCCAATTTTGTGACGTCAACTTAGGATGTCTGCAATGAAACCGTTTTTTAAACGTATTTTAACGTCATTAATCTTACGCATATAAAATCACCTACAAAAGACGTCTATATGACGTAATGTTCAAACACGTGTATATATTCAACCAAAAACTGACGTTTCCCCGACGTTATTGACGTCACTTGGTTGCCTGGGTAGCTTCAACAACTCAGTTGATATAATCTGGACCACAAGATTTCATAATTGTAGCAGTTTTTATAGCGTGTTCTACCTCTGATTTCATAATTTCTGGCCGTCGCGTCATGCGTCAGCACAATTTTGTCAGAATTTGGTAATTTTATTTCTGTCATCTTCAAATAACTCTGATATATACAACTGCCATTATCTTCATATTTCGTTTTAATTTACAATAATTTTGTTGTTATTGTCAACTAGTACAGAGGGAACTAGTTTTGTTTAAATGTGTTGCTTATTTATTTTACTTTTTTTAGACATTAAAAGGGTCGTGCCTAGATAACACTTTCAATTAACTGATACTTTGGCACAAAATTATCCTGCTTTAGCATTTTCACAAAATCCACTGAATATTGCCAAATATCAAGGTAGACCCTTCCGAGTGATCGAACTCTATATCAATCAATACACAAAGTCGGTTGACTTTTTAGAACTTCGTAAAAGGTTAACATTATATAGAATACATTCAAGGTAAATAAATAAAAAGTTTTGAAAATTATAACCTTGAGAAGCTTTTATCAATGAAAAATGTTTGATATTTGGTTTTAATTCGGTATATGTGTACCTAGATATTTTTGTCCTTTACTTTTCATAGTGACTCTTTTACTGTTCTCTTCCAGTTATGTGATGTGTATATAAGGATTATTTGTTTATACAAATTAACAAGTAGACAAGTCAATTTTTGAAGTTATACTTCTTTACGATCGAGGATGAAATTTTATACTTACCTGGCGCATGCGCAGATAGACACTATGTAGTTCGTTGCTAATATTTCAAATTATGTATGTATAAGCGCAAATAAGTCATTAAAAGAATATATTAGTGGTTTTAGTAAATGTATTATTTATTATAATTTTTGTGTCTTTGGATTTGTCTTCCTCGGGAATAAAATATTTTATAATAATAGTAAGTATAGTCCGTCCACTATAACTTTTCTCATGCGGTACGATTCATTTTCAATCAAATTAAGTCAAAACAGAAAGTGAAACGTACGCCGATGTGTGTAGTATATAGTATACAGTATACAAAATGTATATACACATCGACGTTCGTTTCAATTTATGTTTTGACTTAATTTTATTGAAAATGAATCGTACCGCATGGGAAAAGTTATAGCGGACGGACTATATATTTACTTTAAATTTTAAAGTATTTTTATACCTCACTTGGTCATATTGAATTTGTCAGTATGTATGAGAAATCTTGTAAGCTGTCAAAGCAAAGGGAGTTTGGCTCGGTGGTAGCGCGTTCGACCGGAGATCGAGAGGTCCCTGGTTCAATTCCGTGTGTTATCTAACTTTTTTTTATTTTTAGTATTGTTTTAGTAAAAATTTTTGGAAACTAGTACGTAAAAATTAGTTTAATCTTTAAATACAAATAACCTGTTGAAAGTATATTTATTTCGTTGAAATCATATAATAGAAGTATAACTTCTTACGTGCGTACAAAGTACACACGCATTCTTTTTATCTAGTTGAATATATTTTTGAAAAGTTCTGTATTTTTTAGACATTAACGACAAGTGACAACAAACCCGTAGATATATCTATTATAATAATACGTAGCTTGACATATAAAAGAGCCAAATTGGAAATTTATGAAATTTAGATTCTTTGAATGTTTTTGCACTGTGGGAGTTCTGAAAACATCAAACTCAAATTGACAACAAATTGATGGCCAGAATGACAAATAAAAAGAACCTTTTTCAATATAGACCGTTTGAAGGGGTCTAATTGTTTAATTCATAAACAAAGGATCGAGAGTATCTTTGTGTTTTGAACGTTGAAGTGCTATGGATTGGAATAATTTGATTATTGTCCCCTACTTTATTTTTATAGTAAGCGGAAAGCTAATAAGGATGAATTATTATTAATGTCAATTTTAATATTTCTAAAAAACTCTAACAAGAAGTAAAACCACTTCTATGTAAATTGGTATATTTATTAAAACTTAAAAATCCCAATGGATTGAATAAAATATGTCCAATTCAGAACGTTTTCAGACCTATCGGTCCATCATCAGTGAATGTGCATACTTGCTAAATAGCCCCAGAACCAAACAATGGTTGAATTTAAAATTCGATTTACATTATTTAAAAATAATATTCAACAGGCTAAACGCCGATGTTACAGGATATTGCCTATGTGAACATGGTGAAACCCTACCAAAACCTCAATCAACCATCTTAGGCCAACTTTGACTATAAAGTAAGACTTTATAGTAGACTTTATATATAAGTAGACTTTATAGTCAAAGTTGGCCTAAGATGGTTGATTGAGGTTTTGGTAGGGTTTCACCATGTTCCCATAGGCAATATGCTGTAACATCGGCGTTTAGCCTGTTGAATATTATTTTTAAATAATGTAAATCGAATTTTAAATTCAACCATTGTTTGGTTCTGGGGCTATTTAGCAAGTATGCACATTCACTGATGATGGACCGATAGGTCTGAAAACGTTCTGAATTGGACATATTTTATTCAATCCATTGGGATTTTTAAGTTTTAATAAATATACCAATTTACATAGAAGTGGTTTTACTTCTTGTTAGAGTTTTTTAACTATATGGTATACAGCCAACCTAGGGAACTTCCCTTTTAGTTTAATATTTCTATTCTTAAAGGGTAATCATTGTTTTAAATTGTGTAATAATCAAAAATTTTCATTGTTTCGAAAAACTTCAAACAAGCTTATATTTTTCTAAAACCTTTTTTGTTAATTTACCAAGATGTTAAAGTAGACAGTTCTACTCACAGATTTAGCCGCTAATTGTTTATTAATTGTTTAAACAATAACCGTTGTTTTGTATAAATAATTTTTGAATTCATCATTTTACCTTCATCAAAAATTTTTCTTCTATTTTGTTTTTGATTATGATTAATCGAATCTGACGTTGCAATTAGTAAATTAAAAAAATTAGCTCTTATAGAGTGTGTCTGCGTAGCTTGGAACAATGTGGTAATCTTTTTTATTATCAATTTTACGAAATAGCGTTATTCTTAAAATATTCTCCATCGTCTAAAATGTAAGATACAACCATCAGATATCGAATTTTATCCATTTTATACGACGTATGTAAAAAAATATGAATTTCGCTTAAGAGTAAAGTACCTATATATTTCACAATATCGAAAATTGTTATTAAGAAAAGTCGTTTGGAATTCAAAACTATGTTTTAATATTCAATTACATTCTTGTAATTGAAAAAAAAATGTTTTTTTTTAATTACGGATCCCCATAATAATTTTATTACAATTATGGTAACTATGTTATTATTAATTTTACGAAAAAAGTAATTCTTTATAAAAAGCTCTGCATGGTCTAAAATCTAAGAATCTAAGTCTAAAATCAGACTACATAAACTTAAATAGATTATATAAGAGGAATGTTCTTCTTCTTCTTCTTCTTCTTCTTCTTCTTCTTCTTCTTCTTCTTCTTATAATAGGCCTCTTGGCCTGTTCCTTACCGATTTTGCGCTTGTATTCGTAGCTGTGATGTTGACTGCCAGCTATCTCGCCACCTTTTAAAGGGCCTTCCTATTAGTCTCTGGCCTGTTGCTATTCTCTCTGGCTATTCTCCCGCTGTCCATGCTCGTCGCATGCTGATTCCACTCTCGTCGTCTCTGTCTTCCCCACCGTACTATATCTTGTATGTTACAGAGATCTCTTATTCTGTCGTTCGGTATTCTGTCTCTCAGTGTTTTCCCAGTTATTGACCTCAGCGTTCTCATTTCTGATGTTCTTAGTATCCTCTTGGTTTCTGCTGTGTCACATCTTGTTTCTATCGAGTACGTCATGATCGGTCTTACACATGATTTGTATATGCGTACTTTCCCTTCCAGCCTCATATCTTTGTTTCTCCAGATGACATCCCTCAGACATCCTGACACGTAATTGGCTTTATTTGCTTGCTTTCGGACGCTCTCTTTAACAGCTCCATAACTACATATTTCGATTCCCAGATATTAGAATCTCGAGACTTGTTCAATTAGTTCGTTGTTAATTACTAATTTGCATCTTATGGAAATGAGGAATGTTAAAAAATATAAATTTCGCTCAACAGTAAAGTACCTTTATAGTCCACACAATATTTCATTCAGAAGGATGCTATTGAATATTGAAACATAGTTTTTAATTCCAAACAACTTTTCTTAATTACAGTTTTTATTTTGTGAAATTTAAAGGTACTTTACTCTTGAGCGAAATATACATTTCTTAACATGCTTCGTATAAAATTGATAAAATTTTATACCTGATGGTTGCCTTCTAGGTTTTATACCATTTTACGAAAGTATAAGTTTTTCATAAAATTGATAATAAAAAAATTTCCCATAAGTTGCAAATTACGCAGATATGTAGGTACTGTGTAAGAGCCCAATTTTTTTTAATATTTATTATTTTTTTAGCTTGCTATTAAATATATTTTAGGTAAGTTGTACAGAAAAAAGTTTTTATGACTTTTGTACAAAAAATACAAAAATACAATAATTTAGTGTATTTTAAAGACTACATTTTAAGCTTAAAAAACATCTATAAAATTGTAATATATCCGTTTAAATTTGAGTAATATCCTCTTTAAGTGATATTAATTCTGTAAAACTACGAAGTTTCCAAATAGTTATTTATGAAGCAGTTCGGGAAGTATGCTTTTTGCGAACTCACGCGATGTTTAGAGCATGAGCGACAGCGGAACTTGTGCTATTGGGACCGTGCAAGTTCGGCAAAGCGACCCCTATTTCTACGCTCTATACTAAAATTCGTACTTTTAATTATATTGGCCAATTATATTAGTCCTGGTTACTGGATAATTGTCAAGGCCATAGTCCAAAAAAATAATAAGAAGAAAAAATAAGATTCAGGTTATGTTATGAAAACGTCAACAATTGTATGTAGTAAATAAAATTAGTTATTAAAATGCAGTACTGCAAGCAAAATAAAATTAATTAAATTTACCTTTATATAATAATTGCATATCATATCAATATTGTGGAGCAATATATAATTTTTCTGCTTCATTGACAGAAGGTATGAAATATACGTCAATTTGACAATTTCAATTGACAATATGAATTATTTAAAATAGTTGCAATATTTCTCCGCGACTCGCGCAGGGTCGTTTCTCGTTTCCCCTTCCAAGTACTTGCACACCGCGAATACATAGCGTAAGTTCACAAAAAATACTTCACGCACAGTTTCATACAATATTTTATCTACGATAAACAAAAAAACTGTAACTCTTCGTCACTGGAATTCATTTCTATTCTACAATTTTTAGAACTTTGACATTTAAAAATTCTAACTTCTTTCAAACCACAAAACTGTCAAAACTTTTGTTGTAATTTATTGCTCATATGTCATCACCATGACAACGCGAAAATTAAGGATATTTGATTATATGAAATTTTGCCAAAAAACAGTGCGAAAAAGTAAATTCCATTTAAAATACATTGTTACTTCACGCACACTTTAAATCCTTCACGCACTGCTATCTATACAGTTTTCACAAACTAAAAATTTTAACATAATATGAGATAGAGTAGATAAAATTACTTTTTTGAGATGGCGTATCATTTTTTAAATTAAATTTTTGAATTTTTTATATAACATAGTTTAGTACGAAGTTTGAAAACTATTTTGTGTAGATTTTTATAGGTACTTTTGCACATTTTTTTTTCTTATTAGTATAACTTTAATGTATTTCTTTCATTTCCAATTTGTAAAATTTAATTAGTTAAAAAGTTATGTTAAATTAACTCAAGCGAGAGCTCCGCCGAACGCTGCCATTCAGTGCGCCAATGTTTGTGAGAAGGGAGACTCGAGCGTTATAAATAAAAAATTATAGAAGCCGTAGATTTAATGTTAGAAAAATCTTTATAAGTTATTTTTGTGTAAAATTTTCTGAATATTTTAATGGTCAAGTCAGTTTTTTTCTAAAAGCTATATTTTTGTAGGTATTTAACAAAAACCACTAATTTCGCAGTTCATTGGTTTAATAAAAAATTAAGCACCCACTTTTGGAGTAGAACTTTTTGATAGGTTTTTTATTATACAGTTCTGAATGAGATTATTAAAAGTTCTATCTTGTTTGAGTTTTTCCGTAAGTAAAAGTTCCATTGACTCCACTATAATGTAAATTTAAAAATTACTGTTCTTAAATGTTAAGCATTGTTTTAAATTTTGTAATAATCAAAATAATTTGCTAACAAAAAGATATAATTTTACTACCGTAGGAATTTAGTACTAAAAGCTAGATAATTAAAACTCCACAAAACTTACACAAGAAGTTTTATACTGAAACCAACAATGGAAGTTCCTGTTTTTACAAACATTACATTTGCAAATGCGACGTTTCCGAGATACGGGGTGTTGAAATTACTCTTACAAACTGACGATTTGTTTATTGGTCTGAAACTTGTTGAGATATGGTTGTTGTTGAGAAATTTGATGTGTTTTATATTTATCATTGGATTTTATTTTTTGCATAAAACGACGCCTCATTTGAAAAATAGACAATGAAGATTTTTTGTCAAAAATTGAACGAAAAAATCAAGTTTGAAATATCTATTTTTGTATATTTCCTATCCAGATGCAGCCAAATACACATATAAAAAAATTAAAATACTGTCATTAACTGTTTAGGAGCACAGGCGCAAATATTTTACGGCTATCCCTACTTTTTCTTTCTTTACACGGCAAATTACGTGTAGTAAAATTCTCACTGGTGTGGATATGTACATAAAGATTATTTGACAGTGACATTGCACAATTAACTTAGAGATGACTTTTGAATGTTCTTGGATAACCGTTACTTGCATAAATGCATAAATTATTAATTCAATTAATTAATATGATATTTTTTTACTAACTATGTATTCAGTGATTAAAATAATTTATAGGTATACTATGCAATAAAAATTAATACTTAATCGAGAAAAGAGGAAAAGTGATTTTTTTACTTGGATCACAGAATTAGTGTTGCCCAAATGCAAGACCAAGACGAGACTTAGACAGTCTTGGTCTTGGTCTTGCGCCGGTACATCTGGTCTTGGTCTTGGTCTTGGTATTGCGCTTCCGGTCTTGGTCTTGGTCTTGGTCTTGCAGCAAGAGTCTTGCAAGTCTCGCAGTTGCCCATTGGCCTATTGCCTATCTTAGAACAACGTAACAGAGAGGTACATTTTAAGTTTGAATATCATAGCCATAGTAAAGACCAACCAAATTAATAAATATTTTAAACAACTGACGCCGGGTGTGGTTTGAACTCACGATCTAAGGATCCGTGCCTATGTTCTAACTAACTAAAGTTCATTAGAAACTTATGTATTTTTTCGAGTATTTGCCATTTTAGTCCTGTCGCCAGGGGGGGTACAACGGCCTCCTGTATTCAGATGGACTTACCCAAGTTTTTTTTATGTATTTTGACCTGTAGAACACGAATTTTTTGGGTAACAGTTGATCCGGATATCGATAAGATTGTTATAAACCAAGAAGTTGAGGAATCACATAACAGCGATTTCTTGCAAAAGAAAACATTTTTTTGTATTTTTTGGGCCATTCTAACCAAAAAATGTTTCTACAATTTTTTTCGTAGGATGCATAGATTTCGAGATAAACGCGGTTAAACTTTCAAAAAAACGAAAAATTGCAATTTTTGAACCCGAATAACTTTTGATTAAAAAATAAAATAGCAATTCTGCTTACCGCATTTGAAAGTTCAAGTCAAATTATATCGGTTTTAATTATTTGTATGGCTAAAAATGTATTATTTTATTGTTAAAACAAAGCTATAAACACCTAGTGCTTGAGTGATGTTTTCAATGATTTCTCATTTAAAATCGAATGAGTAGGTAGAGGAGGTAAAAGTGCAAGCGGGGCTATTTGTACGTAGCATGCATTAAAACGCATGTATTAGGCACGGAAAACACTATGTGTTTATAGCTTTTTTTAACAATCAAAAAATAAATTTTTAGCAATGCAAATATTCAAAACAGATAAAATTTGACGTAAACTTTTAAAGGCGGTAAGCAGAATTGCTATTTTATTTTTTATTCAAAGGATATTCGGGTTCAAAAATTGCAATTTTTCGATTTTTTGAAAGTTCAACCGCGTTTATCTCGAAAAATATGCATCCTACGAAAAAACTTGTAGGAACATTTTTTGGTTAGAATGACCCAAAAAATACAAAACATTATTTTGTTTTGCGAGAAATCGCTGTTATGTAATTCCTCAACTTCTTTGTTTGTAACAATATTATCGACATCCGGATCAACTGTTACCCAAAAAATTCGTGTTCTACGGGCCAAAATACATAAAAAAAACTTGGGTAAGTCCATCTCAATTAAGAAGGCCGTTGTACCCCCCCTGGCGACAGGACTATTTACTATCTGTGATTTGAAAAGCATTCAGTTCGGTGACATTTATTATCCAATATCAGCGAATGAATAAAAAAACATAATGTTAAGAAAATATGAGGCTTAGTTGGGTTTTAACAATTTCAATAATTTATAAATGCTGGAATATTCCACAGAGTGATGTTAGCTCTGAGAAAAAACACAGTTTGATTGGTACACCCGGTATACAGTGACAATAATTGACCTTCTTCTTCTTCTTCAAGTCCTTCTCCTATCGGAGGTTGGAAATCATCACAGCTATTCTTATTTTACTGGCGGCTGCCCTAAATAGGTCGATGGAACTGCAGCCGAACCATTCCCTCAGATTTCTTAACCAAGATATTCTGCGCCTACCGATACTTCTCTTACCCCTGATTTTACCCTGAATGATCAGTCTCAGCAGCGAGTATTTGTCACCTCTCATAACATGGCCAAAGTATTCAAGCTTTCTTCTTTTAACAGTAAGTACAACTTCACATCCTTTTCCGATCCGACGTAAAATTTCGGCATTCGTCACGTGGTCCACCCAAGATACACGTAGCATTCTACGGTAACACCACATCTCAAAAGCTTCAATGTTTTTAATGCTGCCCATCTTGATGGTCCATGACTCAACTCCGTATAATAAAGTGGAGAAGATATAACACCGCAGCATACGCACTCTCAGATCAAGATTTATGTCACGACTACACAGAAATATTTTCATCTTGTTAAATGCTGATCTAGCTATTTCTATTCTTGCTCTTATTTCTTTTGTTTGATCGCCTGTATGATCCAGGCAAGCTCCAAGGTATTTATAGGAGGATACCCTTTCTATAAACGTGTTATTGACAACCAAATCATTCCTGGCGTGTGGATCTTTTGTTATTACCATCCATTTAGTTTTTCTGAGGTTTAATGTAAGTCCGTAGCTGTTGCAGTAGTGGTTAGTGCGTTCGATCAGTCGTTGCAGATCTGTAAGATTGTCTGCTAATATCACTGTGTCGTCAGCGTATCTCAAATTATTGATTGTATTTCCGTTGATCACTACACCACAACTAACGTCCGACAGAGCTTCTTTAAATATGACTTCGCTATAAAAATTAAACAAAAGAGGAGACAGAATACACCCCTGTCTTACTCCTCTACATATTTTGATCTCCTCAGTCATTTCATCATCTACCTTGACTCGTGCTGTTTGATTCCAATACAAATTAGTTATTTTTCTAATATCTTTTTCATCAATGTTCTTTTCGACTAGAAGTTGTCTCAGTCGGTCGTGTCGGACTCTATCGAAGGCCTTCTCAAAGTCTATAAAGCAGGCGTATACATCCTGATTGATATCCAAACACCGTTGAAATAGTACGCCCACACCAAAGAGCGCTTCCCTCGTACCAAGGCCGTTCCTGAAGCCCATTTGTGTTTCACTTATATCTTCTTCAAGTTTGCGGAAAATTCTATTATGAATGATTTTTAGAAAAACTTTAAGCATATGACTCATCAAGGCAATCGTTCTGTAATCCGACCACTCTTTTACATTTGATTTTTTAGGTATTAAAATGAATGTGGACCTTAACCAGTCTTGTGGTATTATTCCAGTATCATATATGTTGTTAAATAACTCGAGTATCATGTTCATCACTTCTCCATCAATAAGTTTTAATACTTCAACCGGTATTTCATCAGGCCCTGGTGTCTTACCATCCTTGGTGTTTTTTAAAGCATATTCCAGTTCTTGTTTAAGTATCCTTAAACCCTTCATTTCTTCTCGTTTCACTGTTATTAATTCTCTTTCGTCGTCAAAAAGTTCTTTTACGTATTCTTTCCATCTTGTGAGTTTTTGTTTGAAATCTATTATAATCTTGCCTTCTGAATCATTCACCATTCCACTATGAGTCTTCTTCTTTGTACCAGTCATTTCTCTGATCTTCTTATGCATGCCGAAACTATCGTACTTTCTCTCACATTCCTCAATATCCTTGCATTGTTCTGACAGCCACTTTTCTTTTTCCTCTTTGATCATTCTCTTTATGGTTCGATTTATTGCATCATATTGTTGTTTGTTTTACACAACAATAATTTACAGCGATATTTATTATAAAGAATAAGACAACATATTAAAAAAGTCACTTAAATCGGAAAACAGGTTTAGGAAATTCGGGACATTAAAAATGACCCGTTTTTAAGGTGGTGCGTTAATAACTTGGAGAAGTGTATATAGTTATTAAATAATATTTCGGTATTTTGTTTACACGTTATCTCTGTCATTATCTTTGTCCTTTTGTCTCGTTATAATACATACTTTTAAACATTAGCCGCGCTGTTTCAACAAATTTTTTTTAACCGAGTGACGTCATAACACACTCAGCACAAAAAATACATAATAGTCTTACTATATACCCATAAGATTTGTGGTGTTTAGATTCCTATAAAACTAATAATGAAATAAATTAATTACTTATTAGGTATATTTTTTATCAGTTAAGGTGACATATTTTTAAAAAGTTTGGATACGATATTTTTGATAACGAATGCTATGTTATGATTAGAAGGCGACTATTCTCAAAACATGGACAATTAATTTCAGAGCGAAGAAGTCGTCTGCTAGGAAAGAATGTACAAAATATTTTATTTTTTACATTGTAATAATGACCTCTGAGTACGTGTCAAATGTGTCAAAAGTTATTTTAATGGATATTTTGATTCGGTATGTATGCTTGTATTGTTTGTAATGCGCATAAGTCCATTTTTCAAAAATTTTGTTACAATTTTTTTTTGTTTCTTAGAGTATCTAAGAATATAGACAAACTAATATACTCCCTAAAACGACCCTCAGTTCTACCTGCAAGACGCAAAAGTCTCGCAGGTTTAGTCTTGTTCTTGCTCAAGTCTTGCACGGTAAGTCTTGGTCTTGGTCTTGCTAAAATTAGACGGTCTTGGTCTTGGTCTTGGTCTTGCAAAAACGCAAGAACAAGAGCAAGACTGCAAGACCAAGACCGATTTTGGGCAACACTACACAGAATATATCCTGGTGTATTCTCTGTTTGGGATCTTCCATAAATAATAAACAATAGATAACTTTTTATTAATTTCACGTCCTAAATCAATTATCTATCAAATACACCATCGATATTATTTAATAAACAACTCAAAATATTCCCGAAACCGTGTCAAATATCTAAAAATGTCACTGTCTCACTGACAATATGCTGACAATATTCTATTCGGCTGAGTGCGTTGTATGACAAAAATATATTTGGAAAATATTACCATGGACATTGTGTTCATTTTTTTCGAATCCTGAAAAAAACAATAAATACTTTTGAAAAATTTAAACGCAGAATGAAAGACTAAATTATTACCGAGGGCAGAAAGTACCTTAGAATAAATAAAAAGTTTATTTTGAATGAGATGTTTGAAATTAAAAATCATACTAATTTTCTCTTAGATTTCACCTTTGTAACTTATTAAAATAAACATTATATGTTCTCAGGCACTTTCTGTCCTCAGTAATAACGTAATATTTCATTGTGCGTTTAAATTTTTCAAAAATACTTATTACTTTTCTCAGGATTCGAAAGAAATGAATCCTATTTGAATAGAATTGGAGCAGAAACTATGTATCGATCCCCTTAAGGTCTTGCATAGGTGCAATAAAATCTTTTCCAAATAATATAGGTACATATGTATGGAATGTGCCTAGATATTGAGATATATGGCATTAGGATTAAGAAAAAACAAATTTTGTAGCCAATTTACCGATTTTTTTTTGAGCTACATTTCACAAAAATGGAAAAGAGAATTGTCGTAATTTTCATTACTGTACATCAAACAGTCACAGTATTGTTGAGACTCTACAATTGGTCTACATTTTTGGCCGCCTTGTAAATTGTGCTATATATCTGGATTTTCTGAATAATCATTTGCCATTAAGTACTACTGCAAAATGTCCCACTTAATGTTCGACAAAGACATACAAATACACGACGGTGCTCAGTTCATCATACTGATATTTTCCAAAATCATTTAAATAATAACTTTCCTACGAGGTGGATATGCAGAGGGGGACCAACTATTTGCAACTATTTGGCCACCGCGAACACCGGAATTGTGAAAAATGTATTTTTTCATGTGGGGCTATATAAAAAAAGCCTTGTGTACCAGAAGCCTCTAACAATGTCACATAATCTGAAAAATAGAATAAGAGAGGCTTTCAATAATATTAACTTACGAATGTTACAAAATTTAATATTTTCAATACAACAGTCAAATTGACAACAAGAATTATAGCGACAAAAATAAACGAACGAATAACTGTGCAAGAGGAACAGCAAGGATTTCGGATATGAAGATCATGCACGGATACAGTTTTTGTAATAAAACCTCCTTCTCCTATGTGCCTTCTCTATTGAGGTTGACGAGCAATATGGCAAATTTCTCTCTGTTCTGGGCCTGATGAATTAAGTCATTCCCTGTTGTGTGGGTCCAATCTCTGATGTTTCGGAGCTAGGATTTCTTCTTTTTTCCTATATCACTTTTCATCATGATCATCATCATCATCACTGGCTCTACAACCCTTTCTGGGTCTTGGCCTGTTCCAGGATTCTTCTCCATTCTGATCTGTTTCGTGCTTTTTTCTCCAGTTTTTTTATTTTTAAGGTTATTATATAATTTTCTGTTTGTTCAAAATATCTCAGCTTTGGTCTTCCTCTTGTTCTTTTTCCTACTGGCATCTATTTAAATATTTTGTTTGGTATTTCGCCTTCTCCCATTCTTTCTATATGTCCCATCGAACGCAGCCGTCCTATTTTAATGAATGTTATGATATCCGGATCCTGGTATATTTTGTATAGTTCAAAGTTGTACCTTCTTCGCCAAATTTCGTTTTCTTTTGTGCCCTTATATATGTGTCGCAAGATTTTTCTTTCAAAGGTGGCTAACAATGTTTCCTCTCTTTTAGTGAGTGTCCAGGTTTCTGAGCCGTATGTGAGTACTGGTCTTATTAAGGTTTTGTATATTTGGCATTTTGTTTTTTTTTGCGACGTTATCTGATCTTAGTTGCCGAATTAAGCCATGGTAACTTTTATTGGCAATAAATATTCACCTCATCACTTCCTCCGCTACGTTATTATCAGACGTGACTAAGAATCCCAAGTATGTAAAGCTTTTTACCCCCTCAATGTTGTATTCTCCTATTGTTATATTTTGTGGCTGCCTTATTTCTGCGTTTTTACTTACCTGCATATATTTTGTTTTGTTCTGGTTGATTTTAAGGCCACTATTTTGTGCAGCTCGTTCTATTTTATTGAATGCCTCTATCATTTCTCTTCTTGATGTTGCGATTATGTCAACATCATCTGCAAATGCTAGTATTTGCACGCTTTTATTAATGATTGTTACTCGAGTACGATGTTGGACAAGATGCATGATAGAGCGTCTCCCTGGCGTAGTCCCTTTTTCACATCTATTGTTTCCGTTAGTTCGTTTTGTATCCGGATTTTACTTTCTACTTTTAGAGATTCTTTTATCAGTTCTATTAGTTGTGTTGGTATATTAAATTCTTTCATTGTTTTTATTAAGAATTCTCGGTTTATATTGTCATATGCGCTTTCGAAGTCTATGAAGAGATGATGTCGTGTGTCGATGTTATGTTCACTTCTGTCTACAGAAGCCACTTTGGTATTTGCCAACTATTTTTTCAGCGTGTGGTCTAAGTCTTTCATAAATGACGTTGGACATTATTTTGTACGCTGTATTCATCAGCGTGATTACACGGTAGTTTCCACATTCTAACTGATTTTCTTTTTTATGTAATGGTACAATAAGACCGCTATTCAACTCCGCTGGTAGCCGTTTATTTGAGCTTATCTTTGTTATCAATTCATGTATTGTTTTCTGTAGTGCGTCTCCTCCTTCCTTCAGTAACTCCGATGCTACTTGATCCGATCCCGGTGATTTATTGTTCTTTAATTTGTCTATTGCTGTTCTAATCTCGGCTATTGTTGGTGGACTCTTTTCTCTGTTGTCTGCTTGGTCTAATGGTATATCAGGGTTCGTCTCACTCCCATCTCCTTCAAGCTTTTTCGTAAAATGTTTTGTCCATCTTCTTAGTATCTCTTGCTGTTCTGTCAATATATTACCTTCCTTACCTCTACACATCGTTGTTCTCGGTTTGAAGTCTTTTCTGCTTTTGTTCAGTTTCTGATAAAACCTTTTACCTTCTTATATTACCTGGAGCTGCTCAAATTCCCTATGGCGCATTATGTGTCCTAAATATGACATCTTACTAATTTTGTTTGTATTGACCAGATGAGGTCAAATTTTGGGTGGCGGAATTTTGTGCCGGTGAATGTAGAGTATGCGGAAAAATAAACAGTACTGAAATGAATATTGAAATGTTTATGATTATTTATATGTCTATAATACATGATATAGCCTTGCAAACATCATTCACGACGACGCACGTTCCCGATAAAACAGATGTTAAAGATGCCATTGGCGGATCTACGGGGAGGGAAAATGAGGAAATGTCCAACCTAACAAGGTCCAAAATTAAATAAAAAAAATTGTTCAAATATAAAAATGAATTAGCTCACATAAAACCGAAACCATAGAAAGACAAATTCAACCCAAATAAACACGCTAGTTAGGAAGATTAAGGGAACTTAATATTATCTTTTTTATGTCTTTTGGTTGGTTCTTCATTGGATGTTTCCCCCTAAAGCAAATTTCCCCTCCCAAGGCAAATTTCTAGATTCGCCACTGCCTCTGGCACGAAAAAAATCTTTAATTTTAGTCCTCAATTCCGAAACGGCAGACGGTGACCCCTTCAGCATTCCTCATATGTACGCATATGGTTGTGTTAGTTCTGGTGAGTGGAAGTTCCCAAAAATGATCGCACAGTATTCGAAGAGACTCTCTGGCAGTGTGACAGGTTAACTTGTCCTGCTACTGTTGATTTTAAGCTTGGACCATTTTCGTGACTTTTTCCGTATGGCCGAAAATAGTACTCCATTATAAAAATTTTTTCTGCAAAACTGAAAACCATCCTGAAGTATCTAACATTAACATGATATTGACAAACGTTATAACAACGTTTGGAAACCACTCAATACGTTTCGGCACATAACACATACAAATTTGGGACATCTTGGCTATTAAAGCACCCTACGTAACGCACAGCCGGCACAGCTGAACGATGCTGAATTTTTATGTTTGTGCGTCGCAGTGTTGCCATGCTGTTTTCTATATATTTCTTTCATAACTTCAATCAATGTTAAATGTACCTACAAAAATAATAGAATAATAATATTTACTTCTCCGTCATTATACTAGGTATAATGACAAATGAGGTGTCAAATTAAAGCTTATAATCCAAGGATAGTACTAAAGGTGAAAAATTAGACCTAGGTTGTCTGTCCGTCCGCGAATACAACTTTCTTCGTTATTAATACAGATAGAATGACAAATGAATCCTTGGATTATAATAAGCTTTCATTTGACACCTTATTTGTTGTTCTACCTGGTATAGTGACGAAGGAATCATATACGCGGTCGGACAGACCGACGGACAGACAGCCTAGGTTAAATTTCTCACCTTTAGTACCATCCTTGGATAAGCTTTCATTTGACACCTAATTCGTCATTCTACCTGGTATAATGACGGAAGAGTTGAGTTTGCAAACAGAGAGACAAGACGGACGGACGGACAGACAGAATGTTTTCAAATTTTTTCAAAATTGGTGAAAACAACAACATAATAAACTTTACTTAATTGGTGTTTCAAAACTACTTACTTTTAACACATTACACAATATTACAAGGTTTCTAGCAAGTTAAACGTCACAATGATTTAAAATAATTAAGTAAAAACCTATATATACATAACATATTAGAATATACCTAAAATACACAAAAATGATACATTTCACACACAAATATAATATCACAAAAAATTGTAACGTGATAGTATGAAAAAATAGAGGATACGGCAACGGTGTTACATGTGACGGCCGGACCGGGTCGCTCCAATGCCAATATCTTACACAGACATATTAGGGTGCTTTAATAGCCAAGATGTCCCAAATTTGAGGCATACGAATTTCAGTACCTACTGTTATTTTGCCGCATACCGTATGTTTATTTTGCCGCATACCGTATTATAGCAAATTAATATTGTATAGTTTTGTATCTTTTTTTTTAGATAAAGTAATATATTATGTGATGTACAAGTAATATTATGCTATTAACCTAATTTTTGATTGAAATTTTTCAATTTAATAAAGTATTATATGAGAATATAAGGTTATTACACAAGCGTCTCTAACTAAGCTTAAACTTTTATGTACGTATGTTTTATGTACTAGCGAGTACTTGTTTATTAAACCGCTCCATTTTAAAACTTTTTGTTCTCACACTTTAACTCTATCTTCGGTATTTTAATGGTGTGTGGGATATACATACTTTTAACAAGGGAACTATAGGTACAAAAGGATTCGCTCTTAAAACTTTTATACTTTTCTGTTGAATCTTATAGTGAACAACTTTCCGAACGCGTTTATTGTAGTGGTAGTAAACAAGATTTTTTTACATTTAAAATTATTCTCGAGGGCTTTTGCATTTCTATTATTTATTATTCATATTTTGTTAAAGCTCAAGTGGAAGGAAGTGGTTTATTTAAAATAGATTTACTAGTTAAAAGCTTTTCTTTTTAAATGGATTTGTATATTTGTTTTAAATACCTCTCTCATTTTTCCGAAACTTTCCAATTCTTATACTATCTATATACCTACACTATACTTATACCTTCTTTTCTGTTGACTCTAATACTTAATCCTTGTCTCCGCGTCAGTAATATTAAAAACATGTAGCAGCAGCGCATAAGTCGAATTCTCATCTGGACATCTAATTGTGTTCTGTATTCACAAGCCATTAAATGCTTTTCTGTTTTTTCTCTTTATGTATTATCTCTTTATTATTTTATTGAGATGTGCGGCGCTGGTCACAATCTCTCTTCATGTCATTATTTCTCAGATAAAATGTGCCTATTTTATATGTTATAACAGATTGCCTAATAAACATATAAAAAAAAATTATTTTATGCCGGAATTTACATACAAAATAGGATATTCGTTCTGTTGATGACATAATCATATCACAAATATAGTGCTAAATACTGCATAAAATCACTAAACTTTTCTGATATTTTTTTAATTTCGGCAATAATATGTAGTAGTTTTTACAAATAGTTGTATGGTCTATTTAGTTCATAGCTTCCCTATAGCTATACATTCGTACTGACAAAAAATACTGCCAATATCGTCTCCCATAAAGCAATGGCAAAACGAATGAGTAGCAATTTTTACTCCTACTTTACATAGTCAACATAGAATCAACATTACTGCTTGTGCTGTATAATTTTGTACACTTGATCCATTGCAAGAAAAAGGGAACAGACTAGCTAAGATATGTATATCGTTAACCCCAAGTATTACCATACCAGAGAAGGGCAGTTATCGCCAGTGGCGCACACCCACACTCCCCTACACGCGACACTATATATGTATACGAAATTTTCGATTTTCTAAATCTGACGGAATTGAAAATTATGCCAACTCCCATCTTAAAGTTTAGGAAAAGACTCACCTGTTAATATGTCAACCATCCATTTTGGTCCAAGGGTGTGGATTTTACGGCCCTTAGTATTTAGAGCCTGTTTTTCGTTCTCGTCCCCAAAACTCCCAAAAACTTCGAAAATTTAAGTCCCACCTTTGCGGCCTATACTAGTACTGATCATTACCTTTCCAACGCATGTCTAATTTTGAAAATCGTTTATACCATTCAAAAGTTACCGAGCTCAGAAATATGATTCAATTTTTATTTAAAAAAGGGAAAATGTTTGTGGATATGTATGTATGTGACTGGAAAAGTTAAACCGATCTGAATTTTTTCTGTGTTTGAAGAGGGGGTCAGGGCCGATTCAGAACCGGTGTAGTTTGTGACTTTTGACCACCCATAAGCCAGCTATAATAGGACTTGGTAGGTACAAAACGGCATATTGTTTGGGGGTATATATCTTCGGTTGAAGAAGAGATAGGAGAACCGAAAACACCAAATCAATAGTGTTGAGTAAAGCTTTCAAATGGTGTCTAAGCTATCAGGATCAGATATACACACGGTTCAGTATCGCCAAATAACTGAAAAACTAGACTTTGAAAATTTTGGTTTTTCGACAATTACTCAAAATTTCAACCTACGAATTGCGCCAATAACTGAGCGTTTGTAGAAGGACTCTAGACGAATCTGACGGTGTATACCTCATATCCGGGAAATTCGAATTTTTAAGTTATAGGCTTCATAAGTATGATCAAATCTATTTCCTATGGGAAAAACGGTTTTTGAAGCTCAATAATTCCTGCAATAGCTTCAGTTATCATACTTAACCTTAGATGCATCAGATACTACTTGTCAATACGTTTCAAACTCATGTTTAGTGATCAAAATCGGTTAAGCCGTTTAAAAGTTATTAAGCTACAAAAGTATAATAAAAATAACGATTATTCCCGAAATGGTTTATGTAGTTGTAGTGGTTACGACGCTAAATTTGATATGGCAACAGACAATCTGAGTTCATTAACCGGCCATCTTAATATTTTTTTTCAATTTATTTCGAATAGAAAAAAATCTAGTGTACATTTGCTGGACACTAGATCATTTGGGTGATAATGCGACAAAGGCGACCATTTATAAAGCTTAACGTGTAATCGAGAAAAATTGCATTCAACTTCATACAATTAGTTTATAAAAAAACTTTGAAAAACTCCTGATACAAGAATAAAAAAACCACTAAACACCGTAAAAATGAGTGGCGCATACAATATTCCAGCTACAAAAGATCTGATATGAATATTACGTGGCGCGAAAATGTATTTTCATTTTGATGCAAAATAAAATTTAAGTTTTATTTTAAAAGATTTTTGCATAATATTTGCTAAATTTGAAGTAAACGCGCCACAAGAGTTTCAAAATTCAAACTGTATCAAAGTTACTGTTTTGTGGAGCGTTTTACTTTAAATTTAGCAAATATTATGGAAAAATCGTTTAAAATAAAACTAAAATTTTATTTTGCATCAAAATGAAAATACATTTTCGCGCCACGTAATATTCATATCAGACCTTTTGTAGCTGGAATATTGTATGCGCCACTCATTTTTACGGCGTTTAGCGGTTTTTTATTCTTGTAATAATATACCAAAATGAATAAGAGGATACACTAGAAGAAATGTGAAGTCCAGCTTGTCTGCAATACTCATGACTAGGGATGGGAAAAACCTACCGGTTTTAACCGACAACCGGTTTTTTTACTTCGCAATAGCCTGTTTTACCGGTTGTTTTTTTGTCCAGGTTATAACCGGTTTTTTCTTTTTAAAGTAAAAACCGGGTCTTAGGTTTTTACGGTGATTAGGATTAGGTTAGGTATTATTTTGGATCCCAATCATAATTATTATTTTCAAGTAATTATTCCAAACAAAACCATAATTCAAATTTTATTTTATAAATACAGAAGCAAACTGAAAGTGCAAACTCACATCAGCCAGGAACAATTTAGTTTTATTATAATATTTCGTTGAAAAGGTATGGGTAATCATAATATTTACATAAGAAGTGATCTAGTGAAGTAGACACAAACATCATCTATTTTTCACACTTGACTCTTGACATTGAAAGTGGGTGAATGACTTTTTCTGATTACCAAAATAATGTCCGACTATAATTATCGAATTACCGATTACGAATACGAATCTCCAAGGATTTCCCTCCGTTTTCAAAATGATATACCCATACAGGAAGTATTAAATGAGTTAAAATGTGTGCCTATTATACAAAAATATACAAACGTGTTAAAAAAATACATGATAAATTTTTTTTGATGGTAGTAAAAATAAAAGATAAATTGCATTATCCAATTTATTTAATATAAGTAAAATATTTATGTTGATATTATTTTTTTAAATCCCATGTGAAAGAGTCTGGGAAATTTTGTATAAGTTGAAATGGTTGGGTTAAATTGTATATTATTGCGATATGTATATATTAATCTTACGCTATATTATATTTAATAATAATCAATAAATATATAATAATAATAAAATAATAAATAAATATAATAATTAATAGAATAACATGGTTTTATTAAAAATTGTGTTTTATTTATATTGATATTGGTGTTCTTTCGATAGTATTAATTTTGATCATATTATTGATATCGAGTATCGAATCGAGTGGAGTATCGCAAACTAAAGTGCATTGTAAATGTAACATTGTAACCTATTGGATTAAAAAACCGAAAACCGGTTTTTTTGGCCGGTTATAACAGCCTGGTTAAACCGTGAGCAAAAGACCGGTATAACCGAAAACCGGTGTTTTGTCAAGAACCGCCATCCCTACTCATGACTGAAGACCAATCTGAAATTTGATCAATATTGGAACAACAGTATTGACCAAAATCCACAGAGGTATGCATCACTGCTACATATTATAAACCTTCATTAAATTAATAAATGTTAAATGATGTAATTTTGTATATATGTAAATTGTTACAACAACTTTTTCGTTATTCCTCATATTTCTTGTAAATACCTGCAGGTAAATAAACCAATTGTAAATATTTTAAAACTTGTATAATATAACAAATGCTATATCTGTCTTGTCAAAATAATTTTTCTACACCTGTATATAGCTTTACATCACAGTAAGTAATATATTTTACTCTTATATAATATATTGTTTTTAAACTTGCTTATGGTTCTTTTTGTTTTTAGATAACATAAGAAATAAAAGAAGTATAGATCCAATTGATGGAGGAAGTTTAATTGGCAGATCTCTGGATAGTATCGGTGGAAACCGATTGCTTGGTAGAAGTATTGACCCAATTGACCACGGTTTGATAGGCAGATCTCTGGATAGTATCGGTGGAAACCGATTGCTTGGTAGAAGTATTGACCCAATTGACCACGGTTTAATAGGCAGATCTCTGGATAGTATCGGTGGAAGTCGATTGCTTGGTAGAAGTATTGACCCAATTGACAACGGGCTGATAGGCAGAAGTATAGATCCAATTGATGGAGGAAGTTTAATCGGTAGATCTCTGGATAGTATCGGTGGCAACCGATTGCTTGGTAGAAGTATTGACCCAATTGACCACGGTTTGATAGGCAGATCTCTGGATAGTATCGGTGGAAACCGATTGCTTGGTAGAAGTATTGACCCAATTGACCACGGTTTGATAGGCAGATCTCTGGATAGTATTGGTGGAAACCGATTGCTTGGTAAAAGTATTGACCCAATTGACAACGGGCTGATAGGCAGGAGTATAGATCCAATTGATGGAGGAAGTTTGATCGGTAGATCTCTTGATAGTATCGGTGGCAACCGATTGCTTGGTAGAAGTATTGACCCAATTGACCACGGTTTAATAGGCAGATCTCTGGATAGTATCGGTGGAAACCGATTGCTTGGTAGAAGTATTGACCCAATTGACCACGGTTTGATAGGTAGATCTCTGGATAGTATTGGTGGAAACCGATTGCTTGGTAAAAGTATTGACCCAATTGACAACGGGCTGATAGGCAGGAGTATAGATCCAATTGATGGAGGAAGTTTGATCGGTAGATCTCTGGATAGTATCGGTGGAAACCGATTGCTTGGTAGAAGTATTGACCCAATTGACCACGGTTTAATAGGCAAATCACTGGATAGTATCGGTGGAAACCGATTGCTTGGCAGAAGTATTGACCCAATTGACCACGGTTTGATAGGTAGATCTCTGGATAGTATCGGTGGAAACCGATTGCTTGGTAGAAGTATTGACCCAATTGATCACGGTTTGATAGGCAGATCTCTGGATAGTATCGGTGGAAATCGATTGCTTGGGAAAAGTATTGACCCAATTGACAACGGGCTGATAGGCAGGAGTATAGATCCAATTGATGGAGGAAGTTTGATCGGTAGATCTCTGGATAGTATCGGTGGGAACCGATTGCTTGGCAGAAGTATTGACCCAATTGACCACGGTTTGATAGGCAGATCTCTGGATAGTATCGGTGGAAACCGATTGCTTGGTAGAAGTATTGACCCAATTGACCACGGTTTGATAGGCAGATCTCTGGATAGTATCGGTGGAAATCGATTGCTTGGTAAAAGTATTGACCCAATTGATAACGGACTGATAGGCAGAAGTATAGATCCAATTGATGGAGGAAGTTTGATCGGCAGATCTCTGGATAGTATCGGTGGAAACCGATTGCTTGGCAGAAGTATTGATCCAATTGACAACGGTTTAATAGGCAGATCTCTGGATAGTATTGGTGGAAACCGATTGCTTGGTAAAAGTATTGACCCAATTGACAACGGTTTGATAGGTAGATCACTTGATAATATAGGTGGTAGCCGTTTATTAGGCCGAAGTGTAGATACTGTAGATCCCATTGATGGTGGCACTATAATTGGAAGATCTCTAGACAGCATAGGTGGAAGCCGATTGATTGGTAAAAGTATTGATCCAATCGACAACGGGTTGATAGGTAGATCACTTGATAGTATAGGAGGTAGCCGTTTATTAGGCAGAAGTGTAGATCCTATTGACGGAGGAGATCTTATTGGTAGAGAATTAGATGCCATTAATACTAACGAACTGTATTACTAAGATATTGTTATGTTACCAAGCCGTCACAGTCTAACCAATAAACGTATGGACTAATTTTGTGATTGTAAATAAAATGTTGGAGCTAACTAGGACTTATATATAAATAAAATAAAATACTTAATTTGTGTTGTCTTTTATTTCACACCAGTATAACAAGAAAAATTGTTTAAATTTAATTTGCATTATAAAGCAAATAAAAAGCACTAATATGAACTCATTCATAAAATTCTTATATCAAAAATGCATTGTGTTCAGTAATAACATTTTTATTACAAAAAAATTATATAATTAATAAAAGAGAAGTACATAATAGAAATTCAAACAAGCAACAAAGAATAGATTCCAGTGAAATGGGAAAATAACTTGATGATCCTATATATAATGAGAGAGACATTCAGGAAAAATGGAGTAACGGTCCAAACATTTAAAACGTTGAAGAATCGTTCACCAATTTCAAATCATGCGTAGCCAAATCATATTTATTGTATCTGTTCCTCCTGCAATTCCTCCTCCTTTTCCTACCTTTTTTATTAAGGTCCATATTTATCGATAATCGATACTTATATATTGATAATCGATATTGATTCGACCTATTTGATGTAAAATATATCATCTGAGCTGACAAGGAATTTGCAAATCTAGGATCAAAACTATTGTTTTCCTTTGCTGGTGATCTAGATGCAGTCGCTTATTCTAGCAGACACGCGAGAGAGGTGTTTTCACAACTCGAAGGAAAAGCAGGTAGTCTGGGTCTTCGAATAAATGAAAAAAAGACCAAATACATGCTAGTAAATAAAAATCCAAGACCAATAGTCAGGCTGAACATAATTATTAATGCCCACATTTTCGAAGTAGTAAAAGAGCTTAAATGTGTATTTGGGGGCCGTAATTACAGATGAGAACCACATAGAAAAAGAGGTCTCTGCAAGCATAGCTGCAGGGAATAGGTATAAATACTCCCCATCATCATTATTAAGAACTAAGCTGCTAAAAAGAAAATCTAAACTATTAAGACTGTGTATGTCATTTAACATCAAACAGATCCACAATAGATCAACTATTCACGCTAAGACAGCTTCTAGAAAAGAGATGGGAGTATAACAGACCCATACACAATCTCTTCATAGACTTTCGACAGGCATATGATAGCACAGCAAGAAGTAAAGTATGGAATGCCATGGCGGAGTTCCCAATAACAAAGAAACTAATTCGGATGTCTAAAGTCTGTATGGAGGGTGGAATATTAAAAGTACGTGTAAATAATAAACTGTCTGACAGCTTTGAAATCAACAGTGGACTCAAACAGGGTGATGAGTTGTTTCCACTACTTTTTAATCTTGTATTAGAGAAAGCTATGAGGTCAACCGGAATAAAAACAGAACTGCTATCGGTTCAAGGTCTTAAGTTATCACTAGCTTACGCAGGTGACATTGATCTCGTTGGAGACTCCATCCTATACACAAAAGCCATTTTCTATAAGGTGGAAGGAGCAACAAGCGAAGTAGGGCTGAGGATTAATGAAGAGAAGACGAAATATATGTGTACAAATAGAACGACACGAAGAGATAGGATAGGACAAAATGTGACGATCAACACCTTCATATACACCGTACTAACATATGGATGCGAAACGTGGACCATGACCAAATCAAACGAAGAAAATCTCAGACGTTTTGAACGAAAAATACTTAGAAAAATGTTCGGACCTCACCACGACATTAACACAAACCAGTATAGGATCAGAACCAACATCGAATTAAAAGCACCCTACAATAACACCGATATTGTCCAAGAAATTAAATTACAGCGACTAAGATGGGCAGGCCACGTGCACAGACTTCATAACGAGAGACTTGTAAAACTGGTATGGAAGGAGATTCCTACAGGCAAAAGACCACTCGGACGTCCCAGTATACGATGGAGAGATAACATCCAATCAGATCTCCGAAAAATGAACATTCCATTTGACCCTAGGTTGATGGAAGACCGAACAAATTGGAGAAAAGTTGTACAGCCAGGACCCACCCAGGGTTGTAGCGCTACGTGATGATATTGATGATGATGTCATTTAACTGTTCGTTAAGTTGTTACAAATGAAAGTGAAACATGGACTCTACATAAGCAGGAAATAAATAAGCTGCTGGTATTTGAGAGGAAGGTTTTCAGAATGATATTTGGTCCTCAAAGAGATTAATTGACAGAAGAGTAGAGAAGGCGCCGCAATGCTGAATTGGTGACTCTATATGGTACTGAAAACATCGTCAGACATACAAAAGCTAACCGGATAAGATTGGCAGGTCATGTGGAAAGATCAAAGGAAGACAGGTGTTAAAGAGGGTGTTTGAGAGACTAAATGGTAGAAGATCAGTAGGTCGTCCCAGAAAAAGACAGAAGAATAATGTTGAAGCCGATTTATCTAGAATTGAGGTACAATAATGGGAAATGGAAGCACAAGATCGTAAAAGATGTAGGGCTCTAGTGGATGCGGCAAAGACTCTCCCCGAGTTATAAAGCCAGTCAAGAAGAAGAAGTATTTTATGAAAGAGTATGTGAGACACATATCTAACTCTAAGACAGAATATCTGCAGTACGATTACCTGCAAATTTTAAATTGGAAATTAACAAGAATAATGAAAGCCAAGAAAACTGGACTCAATGTAAAGCAATAATACATACACGTCCGTAAAGAAAGAGTAATACGAAAACGCTCTAAGCGTCCTTAAGGATACGGCACCGTAAGAAGAAGAAGCAAAATCCTGTTATATATAATCAATAAACGGCTGAAACTTACTACTTTCAGAGGTAGCCGAAGAACATTGCGGATTAGTACCAGAAAAACCTGAGTAGATATTGTACACCTAAATATTAGAAAAAGTAAGGGAAAACAATATAATAATGCTGATTGGTTTAGTAGATTAGACAAAGGCTTTTGGTTCAGTAAAATCGGATCCCCTTTGAAGCACAATGGGGAATATGGGAGTACCTAACCACCTAGTTAACCTAATAAGAAATTTGCATGATAAAAATTTGCAATGGGAAATACTAAAAAACTGCCTACTTGTTCCATGCGAAGAGATATTAAAAGAACCCATAAGAAAGAGAGACAACTGGATGACCGACGAGTTACTCGGCATGATGGACCAACGAAGACAAGCCAAGAACAAAGAAAATCACAATTACAAAATAATTAACAATGAAATCAGAAAAAAGATAAGAGAGACAAAACAAACTTACTATGAGGAAAAGTGTAAAGAGATAGAAGATCTTCAGAACAAATACGATCTATTCAACCTGTATAAAAAGGTTAAAGAAATGGCAGGGCTGCAAAAAAGAAACCACAACACAACTCTTTTAGACAAAAATGGAAACACTATTATAACGACTGACGAAAAGCTAAAACGATGGAAAGAATATATGGAAGAGCTTTTCGACGACGAAAGAAGAAACCTACAAGACATATCTTTCGAAAACAGAGAAACAAGTGTAGAAATTACAGAGGAAGAAATATTGTATTCACTAAAAAACACCAGTGACGGAAAAAGCGCGGGGCCAGATCAACTGCCTATTGATATCCTTAAAATAATTGAAAATGATTACATAGATGTCCTCTTAAAGCTCTTTAATGAAATTTATCAGTCGGGTGACATACCCAATGAATGGTTGACCTCAACATTTATTTGTCTCCCAAAAAAGAAAAATGCAAGAGACCGACCACCGCACCATAAGCCTGATGTCTCACACACTTAAAATGTTTTTAAAGATCATTCATAAACGCATTTACCAAACACTTGATATGGATATTGAAGAAACCCAATTTGGATTCCGTAGAGGCGTAGGTTTACGGGTACCTAAGCTCTCTTTGCATTCAACGTAATAATCCAGAGATGCTTGGACGTGAACCAGGATATGTACATCTGTTTCATAGATTACAACAAGGCTTTCGATAAAGTCCGCCACAAACAGCTAATGGACGTCCTCAAAGCAAAACAATTACAATACAATGACTTTCGAATTATAACAAATCTATATTATAAACAGCAAACACACATGCGCATTAACGAACACACATCAGAAGAGTTCGAAATTAAAGGAGGAGTGCGACAGAGGTGTGTATTATCACCACTACTATTCAATGCATTCTCTGAAGAAATTATGAAAAGAGCTCTTGAGGGAGAAACAGCAGGAATAAAGGTAAATGGAACGCCAATTAACAACATTAGATACGGACGATACTATCATAATAGTAGACAACCTTAAATACCTCCAAAAGCTAATGAACAAGATAGTTGAGTATGGAGAAGAATGTGGATTATCAATAAACATCAAGAAGACTAAATTTATGAGGATATCAAAAACCCAAAATAATGATGAAAGCCTGACAATTAAATGTAAAACTTTAGAACAAGTAGAAAACTACAACTATCTTGGCCCAATAATTAACCACACAAACGATTACTCCAAAGAAATCAATGTTCGAATAGAGAAAGCAAGAACAAACTTTAATAAAATGAGAAAGGTATTTTGTGCAAGAGAACTGAAATTAGACTTGAGAGTTAGGCAGGCAAGGTGTTATATTTTCTCGACTCTGCTTTACGGGATAGAAGCATGGACACTTAACGCATCGAGTACTAAAAAGTTGGAAGCATTTGAACTGTGGTTGTATAGAAGAATCCTGAAGATATCATGGACCGAGCATATAACAAACAACGAAGTCATGAGAAGAGTCAACAAAATACTGGAAATATTGAAAACCATCAAGACACGAAAGCTGCAGTACCTGGGGCATGTTATGCGCAATGAGAGATACAACATACTTCAGTTGATTATACAGGGGAAATCCACGGCAAGAGAAGTGAGGAAGGAGACGAATCTCGTGGTTGCGTAACTTGAGGGAATGGTACGGATGCACATCAACCGAACTATTCAGAGCAGCAGCATCTAAGATCAGAATAGCCATGATGATTGCCAACCTCCGTCGCGGAGATGGTACGTGAAGAAGAAGAAGATCATAAAAACTCAGCCAATGTTAAAGTACACGAAATATATTCAAATCCGTTAAAAACAAAGAAAGGAACTAGACAGGGCTCCATACTGCCACCATTATTATTATACAAAATATATTGTGAATATATAATGAGGAAAGTACTAGACGAATGGGATTTAGGAGTCACTATAGGAGGCAAAAAAAATATTTGATACTAAAATGACACACTTATACTAATAATAACAGCGAATAAAATCGAAATGACTACCATCACCGAACAGCTAAGTCACAAGTAAAGAATTCGAACGTCAGATCAACACCGGAAAAACATAAATAATGATCATAAACATGGCAATTAATAATCTACCTCAAAGGTACTAAGTTGCGAATTTAGAAGTACTAGACACATTTGCATATTTGGGCTCCCTGATAACCATCAATGGCGATAGCTCCTCAGAAATCAAGCATAGACTAGAAATGGCCCGAACTAAATTAACTAAAATATTGAAAGACGGAACAATAATAAGGAATAATAAACTGAGTTTTGTCAAATCTCTTATTGCTCCCATTTTCCTTTAAACATGAATTCTGTTAAAAATCGATAGAATTAAGATAGAAGCTTTAGAAATGTCTGTTTATAGAAGAATTCTAGGCATGTCCTGGATATAACACAAAACCATTCTGTCAATTCTGGAAAATCTTAATATTAAAGAGAGGCTGTTGAAAAAAGTAAACCGAGCATACTTAAATTACGTCGGCCACATAGCCAGAAACACGGAGACTATAGGACTATTGGTGTTAGAAGGAAAGGTATCTATCCGAAGACTAAGATGAAGGTCTCCAACATGATAAGCAGACCAAATGAAGATCCTGGTGACCAAATACAAAGAATACCCAGTTTTAAATATCTTGGTTGCCATTTGCCATATTACTGAACAACTAGATCCAGATAAAGAGAAAATGTAAAATCGAGATAGCTCGCACAACATTTTTAAAAATGAGGTCATTCTTCTCTAATGATAACTTTTGCAACTTCAACTTCGAAAGCCCATGATTAAATGTTACATTTGGTTAGTCCTCTTGTATGGTGTCGAAGCATGGACATTAAAAATATCCACCATTGATCGTTTGGAGGCCTTTGAAATGTGGCTGCACAGATGTACACTGAAAATACCATGGACGGATATGCTGACAAATGTGGCAGTCATTAACCCCTTCGGTACGGTGATTAACCCGTGTGCATCATGCTTGCCTGTCCGCTCAGTACGGTGATGCACACGGATGCATCATGAGTTTGGTTCGCCATAAGGCGGTGCCACCATCTTCATCATATTTCAGGTATTTTTGTTCTGTCCGAATTACCTTATTCAAATCTAAAAGTGCGGAAACCACGCCCAAAAGTGGGTGATGTCCAGAGGGAGATTAGATTTAGTTAATTTGATTGGTGATAAGGTTGTTTGGATGTTTGACTGATGGGATTGTGTGGGAGGTGAATTTACTGTGCTGCTGTTTACAACTTACCTTATTATCCCTTGCAAGATAATTCGGATGGAATTTCCCAGATTAGGAGACTGGAACGATATCGAGCACAAAATAATCTGGGGAATTCCATACGAATTATCTTTTTTAATAATTTTTGTTTAAAATGGTTTTTATGGATAAAATTTAATCTAACTCACATACTATGTAGAATAATAAATTTAATAAAAATAGTTTTATTTCTAAAATAAGTGTTATTATTAATTAACTTTAATTAGTTGTAGTGTGATACTGTATTTTAACCGACCGCGCGAAGCCGCTCGGTAAGCGATCGAATCCGTATACAGGAGCCGACTTGCCGAATGACGGTCCGGCACGAAGGGGTTATAAATATAGAAAGATGGCCTATTTTGGACACGTAGTAAGGGGAGACCGGTATAATATTCTTCAACTTAATATGATGGGTAAAATCGAAGGACGCAGAGGAATTGGTAGAAAGCAGGCCTCTTGGTTGAAGAATATCAGGGAGTGGACAGGAATAAAGAATGCAGAACAACTATTTAGAATAGCTCGAGACAGAGACAGTTTCGCCACGTTAATCGCCAACGTCAAGGGGACTTGATAGGGCACGTTAAAAAGAAGAAGGTGGCCAAATTGGAGGACACAATTGAGACAGCAAGCTAACAATATTTTAAGTGTCACGTCACCACGTCCTGACAAGGGCTCAAGAAATGAGGAGGAGGATTAAACAGTTGATCAAATAATTTTAAACAACTGATGAGTGACAATCATGATAAGGACCTGATGGATGTTTTTATATTGGAATTGAATGTAAATATGTAAGAGCGACTTGCCAGAGTAAAAAAAAATTTTAAAGCCATTTAAAACTTAAAAGAGACAAAGCCTCTAATTTGGATAATTTTTATGCGATCTCTTTATATGCGATGACGAGACACTTTTGAAATCCATTGAATACATTAGCAACTGAAAATTCGCAAAGAAAAGAAAGACCAGCGGAATAGAAAATGGGTATACAATGTCCACTAGACAAAAAGAGACAAAATCGCATGTGATAACTATAGAGACATATTATATCCTGTTATATCCTATTATATCCTATTATATCCTATTATATCCTATTTAACTTGGTATAGAAAACATGTGCTGTTCAATTTATTGTAGAGCAGAATGATTCATTACGCTAAATAAATTAGTGGATAGCAGTTCAGGATAAGCAAATATTTCGGACTTCAGATTAAAACCAAAAAAACAACAATAATGATCGTAGACACGGCAAAAAATAATCCACAGTAAACATACACCCAAGTGGCAAATTTCGAAGAGTATACACATTTTTAAGCTTCCTGATAACCAGCAATTGCAATCACTTCTCAGAAATCAAGCGTAGACTAATAGTCCAGAGAATAGGGAAATAAGATTTATCTCGTGACACATCCCCCTCCAGGCCGAAACCAAATTTTTTGAGTAATATGGACATCTATAAATAAAGGTATGTTCTAGCATCAGTTTCAAACGGTTTGAAACCATCAACGAATAGTGGACAAGCGCGAGTAGAGTGGATAGCACTGGTGACTGTATTATGTTTTCTCACTGACCAACTATTTGCTGACGGTTTTTGACTAGTTTGACTGTTTTCTAGAACAAAAATAACCTATATGTTTCCGGCAGCCGATTTTGATGATATACACTCTGGGCCAAAATTAACGGGCCACCTTAAAAATGGGTCATTTTTGATGTCTTATATCTCCTAAACCTGTTGTCCGATTTAAGTGATTTTTTTAGTATGTTATAGCCTTATTCCTTGACAATGTCGCTATAATAATATTGTTGCTAAACAGGTACATTTTCATTGTATACCGGGTGTACCAATCAAACAGTGTTTTTTTCTTAAAGTTTGCATCACCCTGTGGAATATTCTAGCATTTATAAAATATTGAAATTAAAACCTAACTGTAGCCCCATGTGTTCTCAGCATTTTGTTTTTTGATTCATTCGCTTATGTTGGATAATAAAAAAGTTAGGTAGTTTAACAACTAGCCATGTTTTTCATTAATACAGACGATTTAACTCACCAGCAAAATTAACCCCGCCACCTTTATTATTGTTTTGTTTACATTATCTGTGACAGTTTGTTTCCTGTCATTAAAAGATTTTTGACATATAGTCGTTGTACGACATTGTTGCAAATCTGTTTCCGTGTTAACAACAATTCTTGAACAATCCCTGTAATTTCATATCATTGTGAGCGGATATTGTTAAAGTTAAAATTTTAGTGCTTATTTATTGTTTGTGGTTTTAAAAATGCCACTCGCTCCAACAGATGCTGCTAGGGCAGTGGCTTTAGTTGATGCTGGTTACAGTCAACGTCATATCGCTCGTACGCTCGATTTATCCAGAACTACGGTACAAAATGCCATCAGACGATTTCGGAAGACAGGATCGTAAGTACAACCGCAGGCCAGGTCAAGGCCGACAACGATGCACTTCAGTTCGAGATGACCGCTTCATTGTTGAGCGCGTTCAAGCGCGTACTGATCTTGTTGTGTTCGGTAGAGGCAGTGTGAATGCCCAAGTATACGTGCAAGAAGTTCTCCAAGACCATGTCATGCCTTTTGCACCATTCATTGGTGATAACTTCAGACTAATGCATGACAATGCACGTTGCCATACAGCAAGATCTACCCGTGAGTACCTTACTGAAGTCGAGATTCGAGTTCTACCATGGCCAGCACACAGTCCCGATCTTAACCCAATTGAGCATATCTGGGACAACCTCAAAAGACGGGTAAGAGCGAGAGTACCAGCCCCTGCATCCCTTGAAGAGCTGAAGACAGCTGCGGTAGAGGAGTGGCAAAATATCCCCCAATCTGATATCCAGGATATCATGAATGGATTGCCAAACCGGCTCTGAGAAGTCCTAAGGGCTAGAGACGGCCACACTCATTATTGATACCCAATTTTTTTTTAATTAGACTTTTATTTCCAAAATATTGTTAATTTGAATTTTCTTCGAAGATTTTTTTCATTTGATTTTTGCTGCAACAAACGAGTTTTTTCAAAAAAATTATTATTTCTCTTCCGCGGAGGTAGTTTTCACCGTATCCTTCATAAAATGTGGTCCAAGGTTAACAACTTCTGCAAATTGAAAGAAACACAAGGTGTGCGGTTAATTTTTTAAGTGAGTTTATTTATTACTTTAAAACCGGTTGAGACATGCACATGAAATTTGGTGGGTTTTAAGATGTAGTTATTGCACATTTTTTGGCATACAATTAAGCATTTAATATTCACCATTGGCGCCCATACGGGTAATATGAGCCATCATATTACCCGTATGGGCGCCAATGGTGAAAATTAAATTCTTAATTGTATGTCAAAAAATATGCAATAACTACGTCATAAAACCCACTAAATTGAATTTGCATACGTCAACCGGTTTTAAAGTAATAAATAAATCGTCAGTTTGTCAAAAAATTTTCAACACCCCCTATCTTAGAAACGAAGTATTTGCGGACATAAGTTTATAAAGCAAACTGTCATTGTTTTTTCATGCAGAATTACCCCTTAAAATTTTCCAAAATTTTTTAAAAGCACCCTGTATTGATTAAAAACATGTCTAGTTATTAAAGCACCTAACTTTTTTATTATCCAGCATAAGCGAATCAATCAAAAAACAAAATGTTGAGAAAGCATGAGGTTATAGTTAGGTTTTAATTTCAGTATTCTACAAATGCTAGAATATTCCACAGGGTGATGCAAACTTTAAGAAAAAAACACAGTTTGATTCGTACACCCGGTATACAATGAAAATCTACCTGTTTAGCAACAATATTATTATAACGATATTGTCAAGGAATAAGGCTATAACATATTAAAAAATCACTTAAATCGGACAACAGGTTTAGGAGAAATAAGACATCAAAAATGACCTATTTTTAAGGTGGCCCGTTAATTTTGGCCCAGAGTTTGTACATAGTTATAAACAAATAAAGATCAAAAAACGGTAAATTTTCGCTTGTTTCGTCTATTACTAAAAAGTAAAGCATTCTAACCAAATTTGAGAATAAGAAACTCATAAACCATATAAAAAACTTCAATATGGCGTTCGCTGAATATGTCTATCCTTATTTAGTACTTAGAAAATTGCAAAATAAGACATACATTTTAAGATTTTATAAATGTTCATAACTTATGTAAAAATTAAGTTAAACTCTTCTTATTACACGGAACAGTGAGACTTCTTGTGCTTAAATTATATTTTAAATTTCAAAGCAGTTGGTCAAATAGTTTAAAAGTTATTTAATTTCTTTATCCCAAATTCATTTTTTTGCAACACTGTAAGTCAAAGAATTATGAGGTTACAGTAATAATTTTAAACAGTGTAAAATTATTTTGCAAAAACATGTCGATTTTTTGCTTACTTATAAACAATTAGAATAACTTTTTAACCGTTACCCGTAGAAAAATTATTTTTTCATATTTAGAAAGACTGAATTTTTATACACATTTAGAAAGAAAAACAATTGTTCTAGGACAATTAGGGACGAAGTTAGCCCCCTTTTTTTAATTCACATGTTCTTGCAAAATAATTTTGCAATATTTAGAATTATTATTTGTCATTTTTTTTATTTAATTAATAGTGTAAATCTTCTTCTTTCATAAACTATCCAAAGTATTACTGTAACTTCATCATTTTCTGACTTATAGTGTTGCAAGAAAAATAATTTGGGAAAAACAAATTAAATAACTTTTAAATTATTTGACCAATTGCTTTGAAATTTAGGGTATGATTTAAGCACCAGGAGTTTCAGCATTCCGTGTAATAAGAAGGTTCTTAGTTAATTTTTACATAAGTTATGAATATTTATAAAAACTCCAAATTTATAATTTATTTTGCAATTTTCTAAGCAACCAATGAGGATAGACATATTCAGCTAAAGCCATATTAAAGTTGTTTATACGATTTATGAGTTTCTTACTCTCAAATTTGTTTAAAATGCCTAACTTTTTGGTAATAGACGAAAAACGCGAAAATTTACCGTTTTTGATCTTCATTTGTTTACAACTATTTATATCAACAAAATCGGCTGCAGGAAATATATAGATTATTATTATAGATGCCCATACTACACAAAAAATTTGGTTTCTGCCTGGAGGGGGTTGTGTCACCAACAGGATATTTTTTTCGTTATTTCTCTGAACTATAGCAGTAGGCCGACCCGTAACAGCTAATTTAATTAAAATATGGAAAAACCGAACACTGACAAAGAATACTAAGCTCAAGTTGATAAATGCCTTTATTTTTCCCATTGCTAAGTAACCAGCTGAAACATGGACTCTCAAAAAAATCGATAGAATGGGCCTACAGAGAAATTCTGTACATGTATTGGACGGACACCAACCTGTCAATTCTGGAAGAGCTGCATAAAAAAGACATGCTATTAAAAAAAGTAAACAGGGCAAATACTTCGTCCACATTATTAGTACCTAGTAGATACATAGAATAGTAGATATAGAATAGTAGATATCTGTAGCCTAGTTTCAAAGATGGCCAACTCCATTTTTTTGAACATTCGAAGGTTGACTATTTTTTGTATAAAATAACACGAGGAATCCAAATCTAAAGAGTTTTGGTGTCAAAAATGGCCAGAACAATTTTAAAACTGCATTTGAAAAGTACCGTTGGTTACAAAATCGGCCGGCTCTGAAATATGTTGGTGACAAAAACAGCCATCTCCACAAAGCACCAATCAGACGGCTTCATTCTGTCACGTGACTTCACCGCCTTAGGTGAAACAGAAGATAGCAGTAAACTGAGCTATTCTGGTGTGTTGTGACTGGTGTTGTTTTATTGTATAGTATTTTAAAGTTTTACTAATATACTAAAAAGATATTAGTGTAATAAACCTGCAAAAAAAACATGGAAGGAACTAATGTTAAAGAATCTCCTTTGTTGAAAGAAAGAAAGAAAGAAACTACCAAATCATTCAAATTGGAAAAGAGCCAAACAGAAGATTTTGAAAAATGAGGCAATATTGCAAACGCTTAAAGCAGAGTACACTGTTCACACTACTCGTGCTAAAGGGTTTTTTAACCTTTTGAAAAAAGATGAACCTAATGTTGGCATAATGACGTACGATATGCAAAAAAATATGCCTCTGCCAAAACTCCCAGGTCAGAGTGTGTACTATTCAAGAAAGTTATACTGCTATAATCTGACGATAGTTTCTGGATGTTCTACTGGAACCGAAGCACTACGCAAAGAAAATGTATCAATTTAGTCTTGGGCCGAACACGAAATGAAAAAGTCTTCGAATGAAATAGCCTCTGCTGTATTTGAAGAACTTGAGTGCAGATCTAAATCTGGTTACTTTGAAGGAAAAAACACCTTAAGGCTGCTAGCTGATGGGTGTCCAGGCCAAAACAAGAATAGTATTGTATTAACGATGTGCATTGCTTGGCTGCACAGGACTAAAACTTCAATCACAACAGTGGAGCTTGTGTTTCCTGTTACAGGTCACTCATATATGCCTAGTGATTGAATTTTTGGTGGCATAGAACGAAGTGTAAAGAAAAGAGATACAATTGTGCAGCTTGAAGAGTATCATTCAGAGTTTAGTAAGCATGGGACAGTCAAACTTTTAGGAAAAGACTGGACCAACCAAGATTGGAAGTCAGAAGCCAAAAACACCATCAGCAATATTTTTGGTGACAAAATCTCCACATGTTGGTTACAAACATGGCCAACTCCATATTTCAACGTCAAGTATTCCTTTAAGTACAGTAAAAAGCATAAATATTATTATTCCAAGATGCTCTGGAAATAATTATTAATCAACAAAAAAAAATTCAACAGTACCAATTGTGTGGAAGTTGTTTAAACAGTTTTTTGCCTATACTGAAAATTTTGCTAAGTGGAGTTGGCCATCTTTGAAACCAGGCTACAGATATATAGAATAGTAGAATTATTAGTAGTAGGAGGAACGGTACATAGTCAAAGACTAAGATGAAGATCCCAACATGATTGCTAAAATGACAAAAACCGGCTAAAAACGTTGTTATTTAGTTGAAAAGTTAACATATATTATTCACTCGCAAATAACTCGAAAAGTGTTGACTTGGCTAAAAAACTCTATAGAACAAAAGTTGCTAAAAATTAGCCAGTTTATCCATTTCTGAACTTATTTTGGACATCTATTTTTTCACCCCCATGGCAAAAGCACACACCGGCACAATATCACTTTTTTTCTATGACATGTAGCTATACGTATGTCAAACTGCATGTCAATCCAAGCGGTTCTTTAAAATTTACAGCAAAAAACGTGAAAGAATGTACTAATGTGAACGCATAATATGTAGATGTATGTCATCGATCATCGCCAGGTCTACGAGCTTGAAGTTTTTCGGTCATTAAAAGTGTCTACACTGAAAATAAGATTAAAAATAAATATCCAAAAAACGAAATAAGTATATGTATGCGCTTAACCGATCACTAATCAGATATAATAAACTAAAGAAATAAAAGGAGAATAGCTCTTCTACTTATACAAAATAAACGAAACCTTCGTAAGCATTATTCTTAATATAGTAAAATTTGTTGAGATAACATGACATAATAGACCAAGAGGCAGCGCTGAAAAATCTCTTTGAATTTACTAAAGCTAGATTCTGCACAGTTGACTACTGTGAGTGTGTAGAGAAACATACAGCGGTCGGTCAAGCGAAACGTAGAACAGGGGTTACTGAGAGGGTATCAAAGTTGCTTTCCTACGAAGGTAATTATTTCCATTTACTAAGGCTGAAAATCAGTACACACATTCTAAATTAAATATAAATAAAAGGTATTATAGTCGGTCAGCTGCATGATGGGACAGAGCCGGTCGGTTGGCCCCAATAGTCGATTGAGGAAATGAAGCATTTTGGCTCACAATTTTTTCGTCCAGCATGGATTTACTTGAAATTTTCACAGAAGGTAGGAAATAGTCCAAGGATCATTCTATGTATCATGCCGCTATCATACGCTAAAACCTTGGGGGTGGTTGCTGCCCCGTCTCGGGGGTGGGAATTTTTTATTACATTTTAACTATGTAATTCGATGGAAAAAATTAATTCTAAGAAAAAAATGTTTTTTGCATTTTCTTCGTAAAACTAATATTTTTTGAGTTATTCGCGCTTGAAAATAACAGTTTTTCAACGAAAAAATCGACTTTTTTAGAGGGTTTTTTGAGAATACCTCGAAAAATATGCATTTAATCAAAAAAACAACCCTACAATATCTTTAAGAACAATACAAACCGAGATACGGCATGTTAAAGGTTAGCTTTTTTCGTCAAATGCATAATTTGAAATATTCAAAGCCAAATAATGGGAAAAATTTGCATTTTTTCGAGGAAAACTTAAATAATCTTTTTTCAAGTATACAATTAGACCTTTCAAAAAAAAATAAAAAGTTTCTAGCATAAAAATTAAGCGACTCATAATCAAAAAAAAAATGTTGGCACCTGCATTTCTCTACGAAAAAATCAGTGAAAACAACCCCCTAACTACCTTCCTAATTCAAAATTGGTCTTCACCTTTCTGTAGTTCCTTTTATATTTATATTATCAATACACTTAAGGAGTTTGACCGATTTAAATGCCTAATTTAAATGCCTAATTAAAATACCCTTTGCATAGATTTTTATTACAGTGAATAGTTAGCTAGATATAGCTCGTTAAAACCTCTATTTACCAGCAAACACCCCCTTATTCGAGCCCTTCAAACCCGCCCCAATAAAAAACTAAGGGATCTTACGGAATTTAATTGACACAGTCTTGTAGCTCTTTAAAAATCCTACAAAATCATTTTTGAAGAAACTTTTTATGGCCAAAAATGTGTAGAATATTTTTCGAGGTATTCTCAAAAAACCCTCTAGAAAAGTCGATTTTTTCGTCTAAAAACTGTAATTTTCAATCGCGAATAACTCGAAAAATATTAGTTTTACGAAGAAAATGTAAAAAATATTTTTTCTTAGAAATACATTTTCCATTGAAGTACATAGTTAAAATGTAATAAAAAATTCCCACCCCCGAGATGGGGTGGCAACCACCCCCAAGGTTTTAGCATATGATAGCGGCATGATATAGAAAATGATCCTTGGACCATTTCCTACCTTCTGTGAAAATTTCAAGTAAATTCATGCTGGACGAAAAAATTGCGAGCCAAAATTTCATTTCATCAATCGACTATTGGGGTCGACCGATCGGCTCTGTCCCGTCATACAGCTGACCGACTATAATAAATTTTATTTATATTTAATTTAGAATATTTGTACTGATTGTCAGCCTTAGTAAATGGAAATAATTATCTTCGTAGGAAAGCAACTTTGATACCCTCTCAGTAACCCCTGTTCTACGTTTCGCTTGACCGACCGCAGTATGTTTCTCTACACACTCACAGTAATCAACTGTAAAAAATCTAGCTTTAGTAAATTCAAAGAGGTTTTTCAGCGCTGCCTCTCCGTCTATAAATGAATAGGGCCATGTAATGAGCCAAAAGGGAGATACTACTTTCGTAGTAGAGCATGTTAATAAACCGTCGTAGAAAGTAGAATTATGTAAGTTGAATACAAAAGGAAATAAATTCTTGTTTTCGTATTTTACGTACCTTCACCCAATCCAATCAGTCAATCGATGTAATTGAAAATAAAAAATTCAATTTAAATACGAGAAGAATTAAACTCATTGAGAAACGTTCCCTACAATAAATACTACGTGCTTAATAGATAGTCTTCTATTAGTGTATTTGCTTTTTAATAGGCGCCATCGTTCTTATTTTAAACGGTTCCTGTAAATGATCCATAAAAAGATGCATTAACAAAGTAGTGTTGTCTGTTTGATATCGCTCCTTCCTTAATTAAATACTAAGAGATACGAAGTGTTTAAAGAAAATAGTATTTCAAACAAATTAAGTTTACAGGAGTTGGAGTTAATACATATAAAAAGTTAAAAAGCAATTATTGGACTTCGAAAGTCCTAGGTTTTCACCCAACGTGACCTGAAGTAGAACTGGAAGTCGATATTTGAACTCTTAATGTAACTTTGCATCGATTGATATTCGATTTTACTAATTTTAAGCCATTTTTACCAAACTTCCGGTCATAACTTTTCAACCGAAAATTACACCAAAACCGGAACTATACTAAAATCACAATAAAGATGCACTAGAAATATTCAAACCAAGACACTTCAGTGTTACGTGGAGCACTCCCCAATCATGATTTACAATGTATATGTATTTTAAATCCCAAATCATGATATACAAAGTTTATACATGGTAAATCATGATTTGGGAGTTCTCCTCGTAACATTCAACGTTTCTTGGTTTGTTTATTTAGTGAATAAACTTCTTTATTGTGATTTTAGTATAAATATTCGAACTCTTCTTTTCAATCCACGATTATTGATGTATCACAGGTACCTACTATTTCTGCGACTATGATATGCAACTTCCTATAACACCTTTTTAACACCGGAAGTGACATAAAAACTGGAAGTATACAGGTTGAGGCAGATAAACGGACTATTAGAATTATTTCGAGAACTAAAGGCAACAAAATCATGAATTATTTATTTTATTTAGCGTATGGCTATATCACAGTTTGGTATACAAATAAAGATAACAATACATTATAAATAATAATAAATGTTTTATAAACGAAAATTTAGTTGGGAAATTTATTCAATTGACTCATTGGTCGCCACTAAAAAATCTGACCAAAAGAATCATGAAAATTGGAATGAACGAGTTTTGAAGAGTGATCTATTTAAGGAAAATATTATCATCTATTTCCTACTTCCGGTTATAGCGGAAGTTGTTTATAACTTCGTTTTTTTAATGGGGCACCCTGTATATTTTTACATAGTTTAAAAGATAATTACGTTTTTTTTTCTTATTTTCGTAGCAACATTCACACCCTGTAAAATTGTAGTAGTTTGACATCAAAAACTCTAGATTAAAATAATTTTTAATATAGTCTATTATTGTTAAGAATTGTTAGTAAAGCTAAATTTGTAATTTTAATATACAGGGTTGGTCGAAACTCGGAATGAGTATTTTCTGAGTTTTCTTAAATGGAACATCCTGTATTTTAGTATTGTAATGACATGTTATTTTATGGTCCTTTTTTATTTCTTAAGCATTCCCTCTATACTTAACTGCCTTAATTTTTGAGTTATTGGTGATTCAAGTCAAACATTAATTGCAACAAAAAATACGTGAATTTTTATTAGGATGGCCGTGACAATATTCAATAACAAATAATTTTTCGGAAATAAATACATAATAATCTAGACTGATCCTTAAAATTACCAATAATGGTTGAGCTATCAAAATACATACGTAGTTAAGATTGTTGGTGAGATGTACAATTAAGCACAAATTAAAGCAGTTAGGTATAGGGATTGCTTAAGAAATAAAAAGTACCACAAAATATTATGTCATTACGATACTAAAATACAGGATATTCCATTTAAGAAAACTCAGAAAATAGTCATTCCGAGTTTCGACCAAACCTGTATACTAATATTCAACAGTTAGCTATTCTTGTTCTCATGATCATTTTTCAGTGCGTCACAGTTTTTCGATTTCTCTCTAATGCGTTAAGTTTGATGAGACGGAAAAAGCGGTAGCTCCGTGATTAAACACAAAAATAATGCAGCATTACAATGGTTATATACATAAGATGTCTATTCCTAACCTACGTTTGATTCCTTGATATTTAGAATGCGCGTTTTTTCTAGCCAATCAAATACACGTATTACGAACATTTGACGAAAACTTCGTCCATTTTGGCCATTTTTTAGAAGTGTCAAAGAGTCAAGTGACGGTTATTATTCAGGTCAGTATTTTGTGTACCTGTCATTTTGAAATTTCGAATTCGACTTCCCTTGTGTTTCACAACTTTTTTGTACATTATTTTGTGTTTTGGTTTAGAATTTAGTTCGTTAAAAGTTAGTTTTGTATTTTGGTTTAGAATTTAATTCGTTAGAAAGAAGTTAGTTTATACTCCAGGTCATTATGCAAGAAAAATATCCATAGTAAGGAGACGTAACTCATGGCTGAAGAACCTTAGGAACTGGTTGGGATGTAATAACAATGAATTATTTAGAGCCGCGGTTTCAGAAATAAAGATCGCTCTGATGATTACCAACTTTTTAAGCGGAGACAGCACCTAGAGAAGAAGATAAAAACACAGTTTATGGATAGTTTTGTGTCATTTTTTAATGTTTCCATATTTATAAATTTAATTAACAATATTGTTTACTTTTTAATTTTATTCCCCTTTATAAAAAATACCTACATGTTAACATATTGTGTAAAAATCAAATCTACTAAATTACTAATTAGTTTAATTCCACAAGCTTTATTCATCTAAAGTACGATTCTGGCATCTGTCAGATTCGTCAATAATTACATGAAATAAGTCTCGACACACCCAATACAGTATATGACGTCATAATTAATGACGCACTGAAAAATGATCATGAGAACAAGAATATACTAATAATTTTTAACAATAATGGACTATATTAAAAATCATTTGAACATAAATAGAGTTTTTAATGTCAAACTACGACAATTCTACAGGGTATGAAAATTGCTACGAAATTAATAAAAAAACGTAATTATCTTTTAAACTACCCTGTAGAATGTATAACATTACAAAACATGATAATTTAAGAAGGAAGACATCGAAGAGAATCCAAAAATGTAAAAATATACAGGGAGTCCCTTTTAAAAAAACGAAGTAACTTTCGGCATAACCGGAAGTAGCAAATAGATGAAAATATTCTCATTAAATAGATCACTATTCCAAACCACTTCATTCCAATTTTCACGATTCTCGAGCCTTTAGTTCTCGAGATATTTCTAATAGGCCTTTTATCTGGCTCACCATATACAGGGTGTTTCATTAATAATTGTCCATATAGTAACTGGAGAAACCTTAGCACAAAATACGAGGATTTAACCTAAAACACTTAAACAAAATGTGGTTCCTTAAAGGTGGACTTCCGCACCAAGCGACCGAGACAGGAGACCGCGACAGGCGACAGATAGGCGAGGTCTCCCCACGACTGCTCTCAATGCAATTATATCAGGGTAGTTCTGCAGCCCGCGACCGAGACCAGCGACCAACTATCGTCTAATCGCGACCTATCTGTCGCCTGTCGCGGTCTCCTGTCTCGGTCGCTTGGTGCGGAAGTCTACCTTTACTGAGTTACAGGGTGTTTTATCTAAAAATTTAAAAACTATTTTTGCTCAGCATTATAAAACTATTAGACGTATCCTTTTCATACTTGGCAGAAAGTGCGACTACTATACACTCTACTAAATTATGATAAACAAGCGTTTCTAGCTACTACCAGAGGCGTACGTCAGGGGATAGTGAATGGTTGACTCTTCTCAAATTCTACGCCACTGAAAGAATTACTATTCTAGTGCCATTTTTAGATTCTCCAATATTTTCTACGTAAATAATATACTCCTCATTAATTAATTATTTTGATTAATTTATGATATAATATATGATTCATATGATTAAAATTTAAAATTTATTTTTACCCAGTACTTTAAAACTATGTGGCGTATCCTTAAAATACTTGCGTATCCTTATCATACAATGTGTAGGTACTGCACACCCTACTAAATTAAGATAAATAAACGTTTCTAGCTACTACCAGAGGCGTACGACAGGGGATAGTGGCTGGTTGACCCTTCCCAAATTCTACTCCACTGACAATATTGCTATTTTAGTGTATTTTTTTGATTTTTTAATACTTTTTATGTAAATAATATACTCTTCATTCGTAAAGATAAAATGATTAGTTTTCGAGATATTTGAAATTAAAAATGAAGCGACACAATATATTAATCAAAATAATCGTGTCGTTTCATTTTTACCTTCAAAGATCTCGAAAACTTTATCGTTACGACTTTATCGTTACGAATAACGAGTATATTATTTTCATAGAAAGTATTGGAGAATCCAAAAATTGAACTAAAATAGCAATTCAGCCAGTAGCGTAGAATTTGGAAAGGGTCAACCATTCATTTTCCCCCGTCGTAAGCCTCTGGTAATAGACAGGAACGTTTAACATAATTTAGTAGTTTGTACGTATAGTACCTATACTTCCTGCCAAGTATGAAAAGGATACGTCGAATAGTTTTAAAATTCTGAGCAAAAATAGTTTTTAAATTTTTAGATAAAACACCCTGTAACTCAGTAAGGAACCACATTCTATTTAAGTGTTTTAGGTTAAATCTTCGTATTTTGTGCTAAGGTTTCTCCAGTTACTATATGGGCAATTATTAATGAAATACCCTGTATACAGGGTGTCCAGAAACTCTCCCGACAAACGAAGACCGGAGATTCCTCAGATCTGAAAATGCTTCCTAAGGGAGCTAGAGCTCTTTAAAGAGGGCGTCTTGTAATTAGATTTTTTTTAATAGCTCCAGAACATTTCTATTTAGAAAAACAAAAACTGGTACGCCTATTTATCTTCCAGAGTTAAATCGACTTCTGTCAATTGCGAATTTCTACTACCGGTCATAGGCGTCCGTTTTGGATAGGACAACGGTTATTTTATCACATAACTTTTTAGTCTTTAACTTTTAAGTATTTTTGACACTGAATTATTAACTTCTGAGGTATTCTAGTACTAAAAGGTACTCTTGCTTTAAGTTGGTAGGATGCACCGTTTTCTAGAAAAATCGGTTTGAAAATTTATTGGTTTTTTGAATTTGAAAAAAAATTGAGAAAACATTTCAAAATAAAACGGTATATTTTATCGACATAGTCAAGAGTAACTTTAAGTACTAGATTACCTCAAAGTTTAATAATCCAGTATCAAAAATACTTAAAATTTAAAGACAAAAAATTATGGAATAAAATAACCGTTGACCTACCCAAAATGGACGCCTATGATCGGTACTAAAAATTCGCTATTGATGAAATCGATTTATCCTTGGAAGATAAATAGGCGTACCAGTTTTCGTTTTTGCGTTCTGGAGCTATTGTAAAAAAGCTAATTACAAGACGCCATCTTAAAGAGCTCTAGCTCCCTTAGGAAGCACTTTCAGACTAGGTGAATTGGGTAAAATTATCTTAAAATTATCTGAGGAATCTCCGGTCATCGTGTGTCGAGAAAGTTTCTGGAGACCCTGTATATTTATTCTCGTCCTGCTAAGGCGCTTCGAGTAATGTACTATTTCGGTGACTTTAAAACAGTACTTCCAGTTGCAACTCTGCAACCCAAAGTCCTAGGTTAAAGGACACTACACACATCTTATGGAAAATATAATGTCACTGAAATGAAATAAAATTTACATGAATAGATCGGTCTCGAAGTTACAAGAATTTCATATCATTGCGCCAACTCTGATTTTTGAATAATAGGTCTGGATCCCGCGTATGAAAAAAAAGTTCATTAATAGCAAGGTGTAAATTTGTTAATAGCTTAAGGGTGTATAGTCGGATAAACTTTGATATATGGGAACACTGAAACAGGGGCAGTTTTAATTGTGGAACAGGTTAAAAATTTGGAACGGTCACACCACGAAAACGGCACATTTATTTTGTCCGACAGAACAGACCTAAACTCTCCGAACAGAGATTAAACTCTCATGCAAAAATCAGACTGCTATTTATCACCTGTCATAATTCCTGTCATTTGACATATTCTACATGTTCCACTCAATAAAACGCCCATTTGGTGATAAATAGCAGTCTGATTTTTGCATGAGAGTTTAATCTCTGTTCGGAGAGTTTAGGTCTCTTCTGTCGGACAAAATAAATGTGCCGTTTTCGTGGTGTGACCGTTCCAAATTTTTAACCTGTTCCACAATTAAAATTGCCCCTGTTCCAGTGTTCCCATATATCAAAGTTTATCCGACTAGACACCCTTAAGCTATTAACAAATTTTCAGCTTGCTATTAATCAACTTTTTTTTCATACGCGGGATCCAGACCTATAATAACGGCGTAAATTGATATAAATTAATCTAAAATTAAATGGGAATTAAAATGAGCCAAAGAGAGAGAAAAGATTTTCGGAATCGCCACTTCATAAATCTTTGAGGCAGAGGCCTTAGGTATACTACAATAAAGTAGGTATAATTTGGCCAGGCGTACAAAATTAGGGTAAGGAAAGGTATATTGGTGATAGTGATAAAAATGAAAAATACTAATAATATAGGAATTTGACAACTATTCAAGAAATAAGTTTTGCTTTATTATGTTACTTATTATTTGAAGTAAATGTTTAGAAGAGTTAATTTAACAAAAAATGAATAATAATGACAGTAAATGTCAAATTGACATACAAACTTATGTTAGGTAAGTTAGTGATACGGTATGGTATATTGGTGATTGTGGTTAGATAATTTGGTGAAACAACCGCCATTTAAGGAATTTAACTACCTTGGCTAAATTACGAATTCAATGCAGCTTTTTTAATTAATAATTAGTTTATTGAATGGTTTTATAAAGTTTTATAAAGAAAACAGCAATTATTCCAGCAAATATAATGTAACCGTCTCTTACATTCAATAACAAATGGATCCACTGTCGACTGTCGCACAACGCAACGGTCAAAACAGTCTGTTTACTAAAAGCGGTGCTTGCATTGCGAAATCGTAATATATATGTTGGACCTGCTTACACTCGTAACAACTTACTAGCGCGCTAGCGCTGTGTCATGAATGTTCTTGCATAGGGAACTGTGTGGTAATCTGATTAAAAATTGTCACCAAATTACGTGTATCACCAATATACCTTTCATTACTCTATATAATTCCTTTAATCCGCTTAGCTCACGCTGGGTAAGCTCTTTTTAATTGCCACTACACTAATAGTGTTTATGAATGACCGTCTTATGAACTTTAAAAATGTGATTTCGATAAATTTAAATTACAATTTACGCCGCTATTAATTAAAATTCAGAGTTGGCGCAATGATATGACATTAGTGTAATTTCGAGGCCAAATTATTCTTGTAAATATGGTTTCATTTTAGTGACATTATATTTTCTTGATGTGTTCGGTGTCCTTTCTCACCTTTAATACCATCTTTGGGTTATAAGCTCTCATTCGACACATCATTTATCATTTAACCATTATAATATCGTAGCAGTTATATTTAATTCGCGGACAGGCGGATGCATCACACTGTCAGTGTTACGAAAGTTCTCAACGGTTGTTAACAACATTCTTTTACTGATAGCCGCCTTGGTAAAAACTTTATTATATACTTTATTTATATTTATACTTTATTTTATTTTTGACATTTTTCAGACACTTGTTTCAAACTTGGTCCTTGGATCTATGTCCATATGAGTGAAAATAATGCTTTACTATAAACGCTTTCTCCTCAGTGGTGAGAATCGTTATCATCACGGTGTTAATAATAGAGCACTCTAATTACGACAGTTAATGACAAAGAAAAGTTCTGCTACATCATTATGTTGGTCTTCTTTTTACCATAAATCATTTCTTGGTGTTAGAGATAGGCCTACGCGCCTCTTCCTAATGAACACTAAGAAATATTATTTTGAATCTTACAAAAAAAAGAGTGTGTACTTTGTACGCACGTAAGAATTTACACTTCTATTAATACGATTTCAACGAAATAAATATATTTTAAACAATTTAATTGTATTTTGATTTAAATATTAAACTAATTCTAATACTTAAAATAATACCAAAAATTGAAAATAACGTTAATACGTCATTTTTTATGAACTGTAGCCTCCCTGTAATTACTTTTCCCTTTATAAATCGTAATATATCTAAAAAAACGTCAGATTTTCTACACTAATTTTTAATTTTCTTTTCATTGTATTTTAATATTAGTTATCCTATTCCTAACGAAAACAAATACAAAGACACAAAAATTCTTCTTCTTCTTCAAATGCAAATCCACTAATGGATGTTGGCGATCACATTTTCCATTAACTCTCTGTTTCTTGCAATGTGGATCAGTGATTGTATGTCGGTAATCCCTGTCCATTGCCTTATGTTTCGGAGCCAGGACATTTTCTTGCGTCCTATTCCTCTCTTGCCTTCAATTTTACCCTGGATTATAAGTTGAAGGAACTGGTATTTTTCGTTTCGCATGATGTGACCCAAATACGCCGTTTTTCTTTTCTTGATGTTTTCGAAAAGCTGACGTTCTTGGTTGATTCTTTTAAGGACATCCACATTTGTGACTTTCGCCGTCCATGGTATCTTTAGGATACGGCGATAAAGCCACATTTCGAAGGCTTCTAATCTGTTTATATCCCTCGTTTTGAGTGTCCAGCCCTCTATGCCATATAGCAGCACCGACCACACGTAGCATTTAGTAAACCTTAGTCTCAGTGTAAGGTCGAACTCTGAGCAGCTCAGTACCTTCCTGAATTTTACGAAAGCTTGTCGAGCTTGCTCAATGCGACATTTTACTTCCCTGTCCGATGCCCAGTCTTCAAAAAGCCACGTTCCTAGGTATTTGAATTTGCTCACTCTCTCAATGGACTTAGTATTCAGTGTTATGGTGGAGTTTTCAAATGCATCCAAGTTTCTGGAGATGATCATGAATTTGGTCTTTTTGGTATTAATCTCTAATCCCATTCGCTTACTGTATTCTCCGATTATAGTGACAAGTTGTTGAAGATCTGCTATGTTGTCGCAAATTAAGACAGCATCATCAGCATATCGTATGTTGTTGATTAATACTCCATTCACTTTGATTCCCATCTCTGCATCTTCCAAAGACTCTTGAAATATGGCTTCCGAATAAATGTTAAATAAAAGAGGGGAAAGCACACATCCCTGCCGAACACCCCTTCTTATATGTATGGATTTGGATATAGAATTGTCTATTTTTAATTGTGCTGCCTGATACCAGTACAAGTTTTCAATGCATCTTATGTCTTTTTGGTCTATATCAAGCTTCTTGAGGATCTGCATTAACTTGTGATGTTGGACACAATCAAACGCTTTCTCGTAGTCTAGAAAGCACAGGAATACGTCCTTCCTCTGATCGTAACAATTTTGGACCAACACCTGTGTTGCTACTATTGCTTCTCTTGTTCCCAAACCTTGCCTAAACCCAAACTGAGAATCACTGATGTCCCATTCACATTTTTTGTATAATCTTTGATGTAGTATTTTTAAGAATATTTTTAAAGTGTGACTCATCAGGCTAATGAGTCTGTGATCCTCACATCTTTTTGCATTGACTTTTTTGGGTAGGGGAATAAATGTAGAGAGCAACCACTGCTGAGGATAGCAACCAGTTTCATAAATTAAATTAAATATTTTATGTAGTGCTGAAATTCCCCTTTCATCTAGTAGTTTGAGTATTTCTGAAGGGATTTCATCAGGTCCAGGTGCCTTATTGTTTTTTGAATATAATATTGCCTTTTCTATTTCCTCTTTAGTAATTGAAGGGCCAGTCAGCTGGTCGTCTGTATAAACTTCACTCATGGGTCTTTCGTCATGAAAGAGCTCCTGAATATAGTTTTCCCATATATGAATTTTCTCTTTTTCACCTAGCACTACCTGGTTATCCTGATTAACTATAATAGTTGGTCTTCGTTTTCTGTATATTCCAGCAGTCTCCTTAAGCTTTTTATGTAAATTCCAATCGTCGTGCTGTCGTTGTAAATGTTCTAGATCGATACATTGTTGCTTAAGCCATTCATTTTTTGCTATTCTTATCTTTGCTTTTATTTGCCTGTTAATGTTTTTATACATATTGCTGCCATCTGGGTCATTCTTGTGTCGTCGTCGTTCATCCATTAGTAATAGTATTTCTTCTGTCATCCATTTTTGCTTCTTGTTCTTTGGTTTGTACCCCAAGTTGATTTTCATGATGTCTGTTACAGCACTTGTAATCGTATTCCATGTTGGTGTTAGATCTTCGGTAATGTTTGTCGTCAATATTTGAATTTGTGTGTTTATTTCATTACTTATTTCTGCTTGTATCATTGGATCTTTCAGTTTATCCAATGCGATCTGTTGTTGAGTTTCAGGCTTGTTTTTGCATGAAAGAGCGATCTTTATGACGGCCACTAATAGTACATGGTCAGAAGGCACATCTGCTCCAGGATATGTGCAAGCTCTTTGGACAATTGTGCTGAATCTACCGTTGATGAGAATGAAGTCTATCTGATTTCTTATTATGTTCTGAGCTCTATCGGCTGGAGATTTCCAAGTATAAAGGCGACGGGGGTGGAGTTGGAACCATGTGTTGGTAACTCTCATGTTTTCTTCCTGACAAAATTGTACAAGTCGGTCACCCCTTTCGTTCCTTGTTCCAAGACCATAAGGTCCAACTACGTCTTCAAAGCTGCCTTTCCCTATTTTGGAATTAAAATCTCCCATAATTATGTTAACATCATGTTTCTTTGTCAATTTAAGCAATTCTTTGATTTCACTATAAAAGTTTTCCACCTCTTCATCTGCTGCATCTGCAGTTGGTGCATAGACCTGTATGATGTTGAGATTATTTGGCTTCGCTTCAAGTTTTACCAAGGCTGTGCGGTCGGAATATGGTACAAACTCTGTGACAGCTCTCATCAATTTTTTACTTATCATAATCCCGACGCCTTTTCTATGATCGCGGTCGTCATTGCCTGAGTAAAAGAATGTTCCGCTCTCTGTGGTGCATTTACCGGATCCAGGCCACCAGGTTTCTGAGATCCCCAGGATATCTAGATCGATTCTGCACATTTCTTGGGTTAGGTTAGCCAGCTTCCCGGCTTCAAATAAGCTGCGTGTATTCCAGGTGCCTATCTTTAATGTCTTTCTTAAGTTTGCTCGTACATTTCTAACATTCAAGACCGTTCCCCCCGGAGATCCGATTGGGGAACCATTTATACCTCCGGATATTTTTGAGTTGAATGTATTCATGTGATTCTCTTGGGAAAAAATAATGAAGGTGGTATCCCGTTGCCTTCCTTCATGCCACTTCCAGGCTTAGTTTTCAGCCGCCCACTATGGAACAGACGCCGTTTGCAACCGCCCATTCTGGGTACAGACGTTGCTATTTTCACCATATCTGGCTACCCTCACTTAGTTTAGCCTGCAGACCAATGCAGTTGCCCAGGGTGTGGCACGTGGAGCCATAAGTGGCACACAAAAATTACAATAAATATATTTACTAAAAACACCAATACAGTTATTTATAAAACAGTTCGTGAAGTATGCTTTTTGCGAACGCACCCGATTTTTAGAACACGACAACGTTTTTGCGACAACGGAGCGAGTGCTATACATCGCGTAAGTTCGCAAAAAGTACGTCACGCACAGTTTCATACAATATTTTATCTACGATAAACAAGTAAAAAAACTGTAACTCTTCGTCACTGGAATTCATTTCTATTCTACAATTTTTAGAACTTTGACATTTAACAATATTAACTGCTTTCAAACCAGAAAACTCTAAAAATTTTGTTGTAAGGCATTGCTCATATTGTCGTTACCATGACAACGAGAAAGTTAAGGATATTTTATTATATGAAAGTGTGCCAAAAACCCATTGAAAGTGTGAGAAAAAGTAAATACCATTTAAAATACATTGTTACTTCAGGCACACTTTAACCTCTTCACGCACTGCTATCTATAATGACAGTTTTCACAAACTAAAAACTCATACATAATATGACAGAGTAGATAAAAATTTTTTTCACACTTTTGTACATACATTTTGTACAAGATACCCAACTTGACAAATTTAGCAACTAAGTTCATACTGTCGGTATGCGTGTACTCTATATTTTTCCCAATCTCGCCTAAAGGAATATAACTTCAAAAATATTTCTTTGTTTTATAAAAAAATATATTTAAATTTATTTATTTTGTAACACAAACGTATATTTAATTCAGGTGGCGTTAAGCCTTCAATATGCCAATCATCTTCAGACATTTTCTTAAAAATATTTAATTTTTAATTATGAACTGTCAAAACGTATGCATTTCACTTAATATTACTCATTGACCATGTGCCATCTTCAATACAGAACGTCATCTCGCGATTCTATTGCTTAATATACTGTATCATAATGAAAACATAACGTCTTACTTCCAGTTGAAACTCAGCAATGGGAAGTCCGAAGTTAAATTTCTCAACTTCAATTCGATCCTTGTGTTATAAGCTCTCACTCGATACCGCATTTATCATTATATCAGATCTAATAACGTAGAAAGACAGACAGACGGACAGACAGACATAAAACCGGCAATATAAAACCGTCGAATAATATATCGCTTGTACTATTTCGGCAACGTTGGCAACGTAGCGCTAGGTGTGAGTGTATTAATTGTATTTTGCTCCTGCATTAAACCCGAATTTTTCGCGAAATGCAGAGTGAATCAATTATATCTAATGTATAAAGTGTGAAGTTAAGTGAGTAATCTTAGCGCAGAACAAAAAATAATATAAACAAAATATTAAAAGTGTCCTCCAAATTGGCAAAAATAAATGGTAAGCCTAAAACATAAGCAAATAAAACGTCATAGATATTACGATATTCGAAGTGGAACCTTGTTAGATTGGAACGCGGTGTTGCCAAGTCGACAGGGAAGTCCTGTAACTAGGGAGGATCGAAATAGTATATACTGCTCAATATAATTTTATCAAAAAAAAAAAGAAAAAAATTAAGACGTTACACTGAGAAAGGTTAAGTTTCTAAGGAGATAGTCCGAACGAGACCTTTATCGCAGTGAAACGAACCAGTTGCAATGAGCAGAGAAGATAAAAAATACGAAGAGCTATTTCGAATAGAAAGTGACGGCACTACGAGAGACGAAAACGACAAGAAGAGAAAAGAGGAAGAATTGGAGCGGGCTTTCAACAAAAGTCGAAAAATAAGCAGATTTCCCTCCTACAGAAAGGAGAAAATGGAGGAGAATGTACAAAAAATTATGGAAATGATGGCAGGAGTAAGTGTAAAAATCGAGGAACAATCAAGAGAACTTAGCGAGATGCGTAGAGAGCAGAAAGAATATAGAGATGAAATAAGAGAGCTACGACAGGAGAATACGACTGGTCTAACGGATGAGTTGTGTTTACAGCCGGACAGACAGGCATTTAAAATTCAAGGTTTTCATATTTTTTTCAAGATGGTTAAAAAGAATACATTTTTATACCCTGTTTTTAAACTAGGAGGAGTAATTCAAATTTAACGCGCCGTAATGCTTGTTTGTAATTAGTGCAACCTCAGGTAAGTTTACTCCACTTTACTCTTATGAAATTTTGACACGATTGAGATTTATGAAATTGTGACACTATTTACATTTCATAGGTTAATTATTATATCGGCGATTTTTTGTGTTTTCTGCGTTATTCCTTTAGTTTTTATATTTTTAGTCTGCTTTTGTATAAAAAGCAGTTGTTTTTAGAACTCTATAGCGACGTATTAGTTTAAACGTCGAAGGCCGACATGACCAAGTAAAAAAGAAAATGTATTTGGTGATTTTTCTAGTGACATTATTAGGTGCAAATCTATCTTTTGAGTTTACTCCTCCTGGTTTAAAAACAGGGATTAGTATATTGACAACAGGTATATTAAAGTTGGTAAGGGATGCAATAAAACCTAATGCAAAGTGATAATCGGGAAGGGAGTAAATATAGTAGGTATCGCATTTTGTTTGGTAAAATAGAAAAAAAGAATTAAAATAAAATATCTAACAGATAGTCTAGGCGCCAGAGGGGTCACCGTGTCCTTTTCAATTCTGATGGACAAACTCAACGGTTCCTTACGGATTTTTGGCTGCTAATTACGAATTTCGAGGGTGGTTTTCGATCCCAGTGGTCAAAAAATTGTTATAAACAATTTAATTGTTTATAAATTGTTTATAAGGCTCTGGCTCATAAACTAAAAGAGATAAAAAAGAATGTTTCAAATAAAATTTGTTCATTAATAAAAAACGAAGAAAAAACGTTTACTAAACTTAAATCCAACAATTATAACTTAAGATATTGTAAAATTAGTGCACAATGCAAATTGCAAAATTAGTTCAGAGAAATAAGGGAAAAAAATATCGTGTTGGTGACACAACCCCCTCCAGGCCGAAACCAAATTTTTCGAGTAATATGGTCATCTACAATAATAACCTATATGTTTCCTGCAGCCGATTTTGATGATATACATAGTTATAAACAAATGAAGATCAAAAAACGGTAAATTTTCGCTTTTTTCGTCTATTACTAAAAAATTGGGTATTTTAAACAAATTTGAGAGTAATAAACTCATAAACCGTATAAAAAACTTTAATATGGCGTTCGCTGAATATGTCTATCCTTATTGGTTGCTTAGAAAATTGCCAAATAAATCATAAATTTTGAGTTTTTATAAATATTCATAACTTATGTAAAAATTAACTTAGAACCTTCTTATTACACGGAATGCTGAGACTTATGGTGCTTAAATCATAACCTAAATTTCAAAGCAATTGGTCAAATAGTTTAAAAGTTATTTAATTTGTTTATCCAAAATTAATTTTTTTTGCTACACTGTAAGTCAGAAAATGATGAAGTTACAGTAATATTTTGGATAGTTTATGAAAGAAGAAAATTTACAGTATTTATTTAATTTAAAAAAAATGACAAAAAATAATTATAAATATTGCAAAATAATTTTGCAAAAACATGTGAATTAAAAAAATGGGGGGGCTAACTTTGTCCCTAAATGTCCTAGAACAGTTGTTTTTCTTTCTAAATGTGTATAAAAATTCAGTCTTTCTAAATGTGAAAAAATAATTTTTCTACGGGTAACGGTTAAAAAGTTATTCTAATTGTTTATAAGTAAGCAAAAAATCGACATGTTTTTGCAAAATAATTTTACACTGTTTAAAATTATTTTTTGTCATTTATTTTTAATTAAGGTAATAGTATAAATGTTCTTCTTTCATAAACTGTCTGAAGTATTATTGTAACCTTGTAATTTTCTGACTTATAGTGTTGCAAAAAAAATAAATTTGGGATAAACAAATTAAATAACTTTTAAACTATTTGACCAATTGCTCTGAAATTTAAAATATAATTTAAGTACAAGAAGTCTCGGCATTCCGTGTAATAAGAAGATTCTAAGTTAATTTTTACCTAAGTTATGAATATTTATAAAAACTCAAAATTTATGATTTATTTTGCAATTTTCTAAGCAACCAATAAGGATGGACATATTCAGCGAATGCCATATTGAAATTTTTTATACGATTTATGAGTTTCTTACTCTCAAATTTGTTTAAAGTGCTTAACTTTTTGGTAATAGACGAAAAAAGCGATAATTTACCGTTTTCCGATCTTCATTTGTTTATAACTATGTATATCATCAAAATCGGCTGCAGGAAACATATAGGTTAATAATATAGATGTCTATACTACTCAAAAAATTTGGTTTCGGCCTGGAGGGGGATGTGTCACGAGAAAACTCTTATTTCTCTGGACTAAATAAGTATTTTTCGAAGGTTTATCGATCGTAATTCGGCTTCTATGCTTGCAAATGAGCCTTAGAAGGTCTCATTTTAAAGCTTCATGTTTAAATGTTTGTAAAAATAGTATTAATCAATAATATCAACTTACTTTTTAGTTATATTTCTGAAATATTAGTTTTTAATGTTTATTTCTTCTCATTTAGTACAAAAAATAGAAGACAAAGTAAATATAATGAAAGGTGATAAGAGGTACGGTATGATGATTTAATTATAAGAATTATATGATACAATTTTATTAGGATCTTCAAAAATTAAAAATGAATATAACGTACAGGTATATACATAGAAATTATAATTTACATCGAGAAGTTAGCGCGTGAACCTTTACGCGGTGAGCCGATCTTGCGCCTCCGAGCGCGCTATTAAAATATCGATATCTTGGCCAAAAATAAACTTATGAACATTTTCGTAACCTCATATTGTTCCTTTTGAGTTCTTCTATCATTATTGTTAATTAAAGTATAAATGTTTATAGCTCAAATTTGCTTGAAACCCTCATAAACAAATTAATTTACAGTCTTTTCAAGAAAATTATAACTTCAAACGGGTATAACTTTAAAACAAATAAAGATACAGTAATTTAACAAACTTTGTTTGGAATCCTATTCACTAAGCTTTAAAATGAGATCTTCTAAGGCTTATTTGCATGCGTAGAAGCCGAGTTACGATCGAATTTACAATTTACATTGTGCACTAATTTTACAATATCTTGAGTTCTAATAATTGTTGGATTTAAGTATAGTTAATGTATTTTTCTTCTTTTTTTATAAACGAACAAATTTTATTTGAAACATTCGTATTTTATCTCTTTTAGTTTATGATCCAGAGCCTTATAAACAATTTATAAACAATTAAATTGTTTATAACTATTTTTCGACCACTCAGATCGAAATCCACCCTCTAAATTCGTAATCAGCAGCCAAAAATTCATAAGAAACCGTTGAGTTTGTCCATCAGAATTGAAAAGGACACGGTGACCTCTATTTGGCGCCTAGATTAAGAAGCTTAGTTTTTGCTTAGTTTTTACTAAAATGTTTGTATCTTTTAAAGTGGTTTTAAAAATGTAATTTGACTCTTCGGGTTTTTTTCTGTCCACCGAAATCACTCACGATATCATTAAATTTCGGTGTCAATCCATTTCCTCTAACAAAGTACTTTAAATATTAACGAGTGGTAATGCTCTGGTGTTAATAATTAGTGCTAAAGCAAAATCGTCAAAAGCTTCTCAAATAATTCTCAAATTCTCTTGTTTTTAAAATCCCACAAATGGACTTTCATTCTCTTTAACCCTACTGTTTCGTTCCGGTCAATTCCACCCGAAAAAAAAAAACATTTGTTTTACAAATTACTACTCGGTGTAACGTTTTGGCATTCTGTAATTGTATTACCAGTGTGAGATGTTTCAATTACACATGAGCTAAACAAATCAACTTCTTGATTTTTTTATCAAAATTAAATTGTTGCCTATGATAATGGGTATATTCGAGTCCACATTACTGGTCTATTCAACACCGTAAAAGTTGTCTGTGTACGTGAAGTTTATTCGGCAATATTCTATATTTTCTAATAATTGCCAGTCAGTCTTTGAATAAAAACAGAGAAGATTTTGTAGTGTTTTTTTTTTATTTTGGACTATAAACAAATGCCTGTATAGTCCATGTTGTGAGGTCACTACCGTGTGAAAAAATTTCTGAATCCGTTTCTTTGTGGATTCCTGTTCAAAAATATCCCCTTTAAATAAATGAGAATGGTACCGAGCGAAACCTTTGGGCAGAAAATGTTTATACAATTTTTTAAACAAATTCAAAAGATCGCATTTTTGTACTTCGAAAAATATTTTTTAAATTTGTTGGCTGATTTTAAACAAAAAAGGTTTTTAGTAATTTTTCTCAAAAGTTGATAGTTTTCTAGTTATAAGCGATTTAAAATCTCAAAAATGCAAAAATTCGCACTTTCGAGGCTTGAAAACTCATATGTTAGTATGGTATTACTAGACCCAAACCCAGACATCCAAAGGGAAATTTATCCTACAACACCAAATTGTTCTATATGGTCCACATAATGTTCAGAAATAAGTCACACCATTTTGAGCGACGGGTTTGGGGGTAGAGGGGGGAAAAGTCGGTAAATTCGTAGTTTTTTAAGTTTTTCGTCAATATTTCTAAAACTATGCGGTTTAGCATGATTAACCTTGTATACAAAAATGTTCTACATTAAATTTGAAATAAAAAAGTTCCGATGCATAATCCTTCTAAAATGAACGGTTTAAAAGTTACGGAGGTAGTATAGTATAATTGGTCCAAAAAAAGGCCTAACCCAGATATTCAAAGTAAAAGATTCCCTTCAACACCAAATTGTTCCATATGGTCTACATATTGTTCAGTAAAAAGTTACACCATTTTGAGCATCCGGTTTGGGGAGGAAGAGATGGGAGAAAAGTCGGTAAATTAGTAGTTTTTCGTCAATATTTCTAAAACTATGCTTAAGCAAAAACAATGTTCTATACAAAAATGTTCTACGTAAAATTTAAAACAAAAAAGGTCCTATACATAATTGTTATAAAATCAACGGTTCCAGAGTTACGGAGGGTAAAAAGTGGAGGTTTTCGATACTTTTTATATTCTTTGGGCAATTTATAGAAATTTTCTTTAACAGAATTGTGTTTTCTAAAAAAATTTTGCTATTTCAGTGGCCGATGATATGTTAGTGATAAGCTCTTGAAGAAACGTGAACCTCACCACCCAAAATCATCATCAATTGCCCAGATAATATAAAAAGTATCGAAAACCTCCACTTTTCACCCTCCGTAACTCTGGAACCGTTGACTTTATAACAATTATGTATAGGACCTTTTTTGTTTTAAATTTTATGTAGAACATTTTTCTATAGACCATTGTTTACGCTAAAGTACAGTTTTAGAAATATTGACGAAAAGCGTAAAAAAACTACTAATTTACCGACTTCCCCCATCTCCCCCCCAAACCGGACGCTCAAAATGGTGTAACTTTTTACTGAACAATATGTGGACCATATAGAACAATTTGGTGTTGGAGCAAAAATTTTACGTTAGATGTCCGGGTTAGGCCTTTTTTGGACCAATTATACTATACTACCTCCGTAACTGTGGAACCGTTCATTTTAGAAGGATTATGCATAGGACCTTTTTTATTGCAAATTTAATGTAAAACATTTTTGTATAGAAGATTGTTCATGCTAAACCGCATAGTTTTAGAAATATTGACAAAAAACCTAAAAAACTACGAATTTACCGATTTCTCGGAAAATGGATCATGAAGGTTATGAATGGTGAAACCTGGATCATGAAGGTTAACATGATGAACAAATTAGAAGCCTTTGAGATGTGGTCGTATCGTAGAATGCTCAGAATATCTTGGGTTCAACGCATTTCTAACAGAGAAGTCTTAAACAGAGTAGGTCAAGGCGAAGGTGACTTAATGAAGATGATAAAAAAGAGAAAACTTGAATATCTGGGGCATATAATGAGAGGTAGCAGATACAGGATGCTGCAGTTAATACTCAATGGAAAGATCGACGGAAAAAGAGGAATTTGTCGAAAGAAATATTCATGGTTCCGAAAACCTTATGGAAGCTACCCACGCCTAAAAATTTGGGCACGGTACTTAAAGAAGAAAGAAGGCAGTCCGACCAGATTCACTTTGTATTTGAGATTTGGATGCGCACTGTTGTTGACGTTCGGTTTTTCCGCTTTTTCTGAATATTTTGGTACCGTGCAGGTATTTTACTTGGAGAGACGTTACTAATAGGTCTGGATCCCGCGTATGAAAAAAAGTTGATTAATAGCAAGCTGAAAATTTGTTAATAGCTTAAGGGTGTCTAGTCGGACAAACTTTGATGTATGGGAACACTGGAACAGGGCAGTTTTAATTGTGGAACAGGTTAAAAATTTGGAACGGTCAGACCACGAAAACGGCACATGTATTTTGTCCGACAGAACAGACTTAAACTCTCCGAACAGAGATTAAACTCTCATGCAAAAATTAGACTGCTATTTATCACCAAATGAGCGATTTAATGAGTGGAACATGTAGAATATGTCAAATGACAGGAATTATGACAGGTGATAAATAGCAGTCTGATTTTTGCATGAGAGTTTAATCTCTGTTCGGAGAGTTTAATTCTGTTCTGTCGGACAAAATAATTGTGCCGTTTTTGTGGTCTGACCGTTCCAAATTTTTAACCTGTTCCACAATTAAAACTGCCCCCGTTGCAGTGTTCCCATATATCAAAGTTTATCCTACAAGACACCCTTAAGCTAATAACAAATTTTCAGCTTGCTATTAATCAACTTTTTTCATACGCGGGATCCAGACCTATAAAATAAAATTCAGAAAATTGAGAAAAACCGAACAACTGTCAACCGAAAAAAACCGAATTGTCAATAACAGTGCGCATTCAAATCTCAAATACAAAGTGAATCTGGTCGGACTGTAGCAACCTCAAAAATAATAATTTACATGAGTTTTTTCAAGACTTGAAAATTAGTATTTTCTCATTTTTCAGATTTTAAATCGCTTATAACTCTTTATCAACTTTTGAGAAAAATGAATGACAAGAGACATTTTTTGTTTAAAATGACCCAGTAAACAAAATAAAATTCGGAGCCAAAAAAGATGATTTATTGAATTTGTTTAAAAAATTGTTTAAACAATTTCTGTCTAAAAATTACGCCGGTACCCTTCTCATTTGTTTAAAGGAGACATATTGGAATAAAAATCCGCAAAGAAACCGAATCTGAACTAAAAGGCGAGTCAATGCAGCAATAAATCTACCAATTTTTTGCAGTTTAATGTATCTCAATGAAACATATTTCAATCGATTTGTCAGAATCGATAATAATATGCGTAAGGAAATTCTATGAACTAAAGTGCTGATGTCGAAATAAAAAAAGGTTGAACAAGGAAAATGCATTTTAAAAGGGCATTTCGAAATGATAAAATATATCTAATAAATTTTTAATTTGGAAATAAGTTCAGTAATACTTCTTCTTCTGCCTGCTTGCATCCACTCCTAGACAAAGGCCTTCCCATGCGCTCTCGCTCCCACTCTTCTCTGTTTTGTGCAATTTGGTTCCAGTTTCTCCTCACTTTTGCTTTGTTGTAGTCTACCCATCGTTTTTGTGGTCTTCCTCTCCTACGACTGTGCTCGCGTGGTCTCCAATATTGATACAATCTACAATGGCAATATTACTCCTCGGAAGTTTTTGTAGTCGCTGAATACGAATATCATGACGGCGATATTATTCGAGGCACCTAGTACCCAGGATGCGTCTCGTCTGGAGTTTAATGGATATTCGTAGAGATGGTACAGAATAGCATTTTTCGGTAATAGGTTGGAACTGAACCTATTCCAAACAAATACCTATTCCAGAAATCAGATATTAGTAGAGTGAAAATAATTAGAAGGGAACAGGACGATAATGATGATAAAGAATTCATTTTAAAGTTTTTTCTACTTTAATGAAAAAAAAAGCAAGCTCATTAGCAGAAACCAATTCAAAACCATTTTACACATCATATGTGAAACATTATTTGGTTGAAAAATCTCATTTTTGTTGGCACAAAAATATATTAATTTGTCTGGACTAAATTAAAGTTCTGTTTATCGTAAAGGGCTATGTTACTATCAACATTCACACAGTGTTGCCAAACTGAATTTTGTTATTTTAGGTGTAAATTTTTTCCACGGATCTCCGAGGGTACAATACCTGCTCCAGTTATTCGATACAAAATCAGTGTAAACTCGTTACTCGGGTGTGTTTGGAGTCACTGATCAGAATATCATGGCGGTGGTCTCCGAGGCACCTGGTGCCCAGGAAAGGGCTCGCATTCTGGAATTTTATAGAAATTCGATAATTCTGTGCACCAGATTTGCGCAACGTGTTCAGCGATCCAAAAGCCCCCTAGTAACGACTTTGCACTGATTTTGTATCTACAGTGCGCTGGAATACTTAAGTGTTACCCCACCACATTAAGTTATTTATTTTTAGCACATAAACAAAACGCTCTGACAGGTCAATTTTTAAAATAATCATAGTATATTATAGCATCAATGTTTCGAACTTTATGCGATACCTCTTCAGGCAACAGTCATAACTTTGATTTTTTTGAATGAGAAAGTACGTCATGTGACACCTGATGTAAAAGCTTTTGAAATAATGATTACTAAAATGTATAATTATTTTCCCAAAATTTCGATCCAATGCTTTTTAAATGCTTTCTTTTTTTTAATCCTGAGAAAACTAATAAGAATTTTTGAAAAATTTAAAAGCAGAATGAAAGAATACATTATTACCGAGGGCTAAAAATTTCTCAAAACTTCTATAATGTTTATTTTAATAAGGTACAGGGGTGAAAACGAAGAGAAACTTTAGTATGAGTTTTAATTTCAAATATATCATTCAAAAGAAATTTTTTGTTTATTCTCAGGGACTTTCGGCCCTCGGTAATAATGTAATCTTTCATTCTGCGTTTAAATTTTTCAAAAATACTTATTAGTTTTCTCTGGATTAAAAAAATGAATGCATTTAAAAAGCATTTGACCAAAATTTTGCCCACGTATTATACATTTTTGTAATCAGTATTTTAAAAGCTTTTAAATGAGATATCACATGATGTGATATCTCATTTAGCGAATGGGGGTTGATGGCTCTCTAACAACAGACATAGAAAGAAAACAGCTGATATGGTACGGACACGTCCAGAGGATGGATAACTCAAGACTCCCTAAAATAATTATGCAATGGGTACCACCAAACCGCAGAAAGAGAGGAAGACCCAAGAAATCTTGGAGAGAGGGAGTAACGAAGGCGATGAGCGCAAGAGATCTTAGAGAGGGCCAATGGGATGATAGAGTGTCATGGAAATTAGGCATCGGACAACGTCGCAAGACGTTTTAAAACCGATTGATAGATAGATCACATGATGTACTTTCCCATTTAAAAAAATGAACGTTATGACTGTCACCTGAAGAGGGATCGCGTAAATTTCGAAACAGTAATGTTTTAATATGGGGGAGGGGGTTACACTTATTCCAGCGCACTGTATGTATCGAATTTTCACAAAACTCTAGGTAAGAAGGACCTTTCTGGGCACAAAGTGTCTCGTCTCGTTTTTGGGAATCTTTGAGCTACAGAAACAAAAAATTCCTAATCTCCTTGTAAAATCGTGATATTTTTAAAGCGTATTAAATATGAATAATATGCAAAATATGCAAAATATGCATTTTACATATTCATCAAAGTCATGTCCAATAAGCGGTCATAATTAAAATAAATAACAATTTGTTTTTTATTATTTTCAGAGCGAGAATCAAGTTCACTAATACTCGGTGGTAGATTTGGACGAAGCTGTTTCTTTCAAGCAGGTGGCTGCTACGGAAAAAGGTCTATGAGGCAACAAAATCAAAGGTAAAAAAATTTAAGCATAACAATACCAAATACTATCAGTCATACGTCTCACCAAATACTAAATTATGGATTTTATTGCATAAATGATAGTGAAAGAGAAAAAAAATTCAATATATATAATCCCTAATATTCAAGACTGATTTTTTAATCAAAATTTGACATACTTTCAAACTAATTTTGTTGTGTAGATGTAGATGATTAGATAGGCATGATGACGTAATCGATGATTTTTTTAAATGAGAAAAGGGGTCGTGCGTAAGCTCGTTTGAAAGGATATTCAATTATCAATTGAGTAATATAAATATTAACATAATTACTTATACAGGGTGTCCAAAAATATTTTTTAAATATAAGCCAAAAGGCAGATAGGTGGCATTTAATTTAAGCGAAAAACAATATTTATTTGTAAAGTAAACATTATGTTCTATTTTTTAACAGCAGTAAAATGAATTTTGAATTAAATAAGGTACATACATTCTTATTTCTGCGTCAATTAATTTAATTAAAACAAATTTTGGACAAGGTTAGGTTAGCAAAAAGCAATGTTTGTTTTTCAAATAAACAGTTTTTTCTCTTTTATGAATTAAATAAATTAAATAAATCCTTCTTTTTGTGTTAATTAATTAAATTCAAAAAAAAATTTTGGATGCCCTGTATAAATAAGTATGTTAATGTTTATATTACTGAATAGAGAATTAAATAACGTTTCAAATGAGCTTGAATACGACCCCTATTCTCCCTTAAAACAATCATCGATTACGTCACCACTTCCAGATGAAGGAGTCACTAGTATGATATATAGGTATGTCAAAAAATCATAATTTAAACATAAGAATCGATCTGTTTCGAGATTTATTTCCAAAATCTCCCATTCACGTAAAAATGAATTTATTCCATAATTTTGCCCCTCTGTGTATTTTAGTAACTACATTATAAATTATCAATCTGCGTTGCTAGAAATCATTTTTAAAATATAGGTATATGGTATTTTTAGCAAAACCATAATATATCTCGTTTTTTAAACCGCTATTATTACACAATTTTCCAGAAACGGGAAATATATTTTCGTGCATAATGGATGTACGCCGTAAAGACAGAGAAAGTATAGATATGATAATATCATAAAGTATTTAAATAACGAGTAAATTATATTTTAAAAATTTATCAAACCCACAAGCACAAGAAAAAATGTCAGACTGAGGTATAAATGGCCCTACTGCTGTATATATAATATATATGCCGCTGGCTATACAGTATGGTGCAAAAGTATGGAAAAATCCATTATTTTAGAAGCAGACGACTTTTAAAAAACCTTAAAATACGTCAATTGTAATTTTTGAATGGCTATCAATAGTTACTAGGTATGTGTTGGACATTACGTCATCGGTGTTGGCGTAATGACGTAATAGACGTTTTTTTATACTAACCGAGGTCATTATACACCTCATTTGAAACGTTTCCTACTCGCTTTCTTTGCAATGATGCAATTATTTGAATATTTATTTCTATAAGTTGACCAAAACTGTTGTTTTATTACTGCAACTAAATTATTAGTAATATACAATGAAATTATAAAAAATATTGAAATTTACAACATTTAGCAATGATGCGGTGAGAAACAAGGGCAGTAAATGCTTTTCTAAAGCCGCATTTTCACGGTACACTTTGGATGATCATCCCGGATGAATCATGATCATCCCGGATGAATCATCCAAAGTGATTACGACGATGAAAGTAATTACCAAGGGTATAACATGGATCACCAAGACTGAACTAGTCTGTTCACTTACAAATGGCGCCGACTGAAGTTGTACGTGCTGGAATTGGCATAATAAGTGAATATCTTTTAAATGAACTTAAAAATGTACTTGAAAAACAGAAGATTAGAAAAAAACGACGTTGGTGGGTAAGGCCGTGGATAATTTGACGCTACAAAATGGGGGCGTCAACGTGTTTGTTAAAGGAATGGTCTACAAAAGATCAAGCCATGTTAAAAAACCATCTAATAACAAAACACAACGTACAAACACAACAGTTACGCACTTTAAATGCGACAATAAACAACCACGTGGACCTGTTGCCGCCGTTCGCTAGTCACTGGCGGTGAATCACAGGAACAAATGCATGTTTACATGGTTCGCTTTGGATGATTCATCCTCGATGCATCCTCTAAAGTGAACAAAAGTAGAACTCGGTTCAACTTCGTTCAATATTCATTTTGGATGATCATTGTCGATGAATAATAGTTTACACGATTCATTTATTTTTCACTTTGGATGATTCATCCGGGATGATCATCCAAAGTGTACCGTGAAAATGCGGCTTAACGTAATTTAGTTTAGTGAATAAGTATTTATCGTAGTTCCATTTTACTTAACAACATAAGTACATAATTTTGGTTAAGTCTGTAGTAATAAATATTTGAAGATAGCATCGTTACCAAGCCGATTAGAATATCTTTTCAAATGAGGTGTCTCGTAAACTCGGTTTGTATTTAAAAATCGTCGATTACGTTATTACGCCAACACTGATGACGTAGTCTCCCACACATATAAAGCAACTGATGGCCATTCAAAAATTAAAATTTACGTTTTTGAAGATTTTTTAAATGTTAGACATCTTTTTCTGAAATAATAAATTTATTCCATTTCTTTACATCATACTGTATGTAGACAAGTCTGATTGATGTTTGGTTATGTTGATACACTTTTAATAGACAAGTTGATTCGAAAGTTTACTTAATCAGAAAAATAGTTTTTTTTGTGAACTCGCTTTATTTGCAATGATGCAATAATTTGTATATTTATTTCTATAATGTTGACCAAAACTGTTGTTTTATTACTGCAACTAAATTATAATCAATGTTTAATAATATACAATGAAATTGAAAAAAATATTGAAATTGACAACATTTAGCAATGATGCGGTGAAAAACAAGGGCACTAAATTCTTTTCTAACGTAATTTAGCTTAGTGAATAAGTATTTATCGTAGTTCCATTTTACTTAACAACATAAGTACATAATTTTGGTTAAGCCTGTAGTAATAAATATTTGAAGATAGCATCGTTACCTACCATTGTGCATGTTAAAGCTATCATACTTTTAAAGCTATCAAGCTCTGTAAAAGTAGTTTCAGTTAAATAAGTGGTATTTTTGAAAAGGTAGTTGAACGACCTTTAAAATGAGGTATTACTCAAACCCCCTTTCTCAGTGGCGTAGCTAGCCCCACGGGGGCCCCATATCAAAGTTTGTCGCGGGGCCCTTTTCCCCGCGACAAAAGAAGCAAAAAGGCTTGTGTAGAATAGAATAGAAACATGTTTTATTGTCACTGAAAATTTTACAATTTTATGGACAAAGCTTACAAAAAGTCGGAAAAAAAAACAAAAACAAATACAGTTTACTGAAATTACATAAATCGTCAATATTAGTACAAAATAAAAGATAATGAAATAAAACAAAAAAATATATTGCAAAATTTAAATAAATTGCACACTACATAATACAACCGTAGAAACTAATAAGTTCTGCGTATAGCACCCAAATATAAATAATAATAAACCTAATAAACTCTAAACCAAACTAGAAAAATAGATTTGAATTGTCGAGACTCATTGTTTGAAAACAGATTAAGTTTTTTCAATCTAAGGATGAATGAACATTGAAAATGAGCTTAAACAAAGAAGCTCTGTTCTTATGGTATAAGGGTGAGCGGCAAGCAAATACACTTTTTCAAGAAATTAACGTATCACCTTAAAAATGGGTCATTTTTGATGTCTTGAATTTCCTAAACCTGTTGTTCAATTTAACTGATTTTTTTAATCTGTTATAGCCTTATCCTTTAACAATATCGCTATAATAATATTGTTCCTAGACAGGTAAATTGCCATTGTATACTGGATGTACCAATCAAACTGATTTTTTCTCTCAAAGTTCGCGTTACCCTGTGGCATATTTTAGCATTTATAAAATACTGAAATTAAAACCCAACTACATAATTATAGCCTCATGTTTTATTAACATTCTGAACAAATAGCCTTGTTTTTCGTCAATACAGGGTGTTTTTAAATAAGTATGGCAAACTCTAAAGCGGCCCATAAATTGCGTTCTTGCTTGACAGTTTTGTTAACTTTTTTTTTAGACGAGCAAGTCTGTTCAAACAAAAATGACTATTGCATCATTTTTGCAAGCGAGCAAGAACGACAGTTTTCAACCCACAAACTTCCGTTTTGCGTCATTTTTGTTCGAACAGACTTGCTCATCGAACGAAACTGTCGAACAATAATGCAATTTGTGGGCCGCTTAAGGGGTAATTCTACATGAAAAAATAATGACAGTTTGTGTTTGCTTTATAAACGTATGTCTGCAAATGCTTCGCCTCCGAGATAGGGGGTGTTAAAATTTTTCTTACAATCTGACACTTTATTTATTGCCCTAAAACCGGTTAAAATATGCAAATAAAATTTGGAAAGTTTTAAGTGGTAGTTATTGCGCATTTTTGATATACAATTAGTAATTTAATATTCACCATTGGCGCGCATACGGGTAATATGACCCTTATGTGCGCCAATGGTGAACATAAAATTCTTAATTGTAGGTATGTTAAAAAATGCACAATCACTACCTGTTAGAACCCACCAAATTTCATTTGCATATATCAACCGGTTTTAGAGCAAATAATAAATCGTCAGTTTGTAAGATAAATCTCCACACCCCATATCTCGGACATACGTTTATAAAGCAACCTATCTTATCTTTATTTTTTCATGCAGAAATAACCCTTAAAGTTTGCCATACTTGTTTAAAAACACCCTGTATTGATCAAAAATAAGACTAGTTGTTAAAGTATTACATACCTAACTTCTTTATTATCCAACGTAAACGAATGAATCGAAAAACATAATGTTAAAAAAACATGAGGCTATAGTTGGGTTTTAATTTCAGTATTTTATAAATGCTACAATATTCCACAGGGTGACGAGAACTTTGAGAAAAAATCACAGTTTGCTTGGTATACAGTCGGTACACAATGACAATTTACCTGTCTAGCAACTATATTATTACAACTATATTGTTCAACAAAAAAAATCAGTTAAATCGGAAAACAGGTTTAGGAAATATGAGACATTAAAAATGACCAATTTTTAAGGTGGTGCGTTAATTTCTTGGAGAACTGTAGATATACATAAATACAATTATAGATAAAGAACAGATTATTCGAAAATATACCCAAACAATACATACTGTTTCAAATATTTAAAGATAAAGCGATTACAAAAGTTGCTATTTGGCATTATACATTATACAATAACTCACAGACAGCTAACGGAATTGACAATGAGAGGTAGTTTGAAAACAAAAAAGCTCTGTTCTTATGGAGCAGAGAATATATAATAGATAAATACGATTTATATAGGTGTAGACGTAGATAAAGAATCCACTACACCAAAATGTTGATATCCAAACAACATACACTGTTTCAAAGCATTTTAATAGTGAAATAATTGTAGAACACTTTGTTCAATTTTTGTAAGTGAAATTTTGTTTCGACATGTTGCGCTGGGGGCCCCTGAATGTCGGGGGCCCCGTATAATTGATACGGCTGATACGGCGGTAGCTACGCCCCTGCCCTTTCTATTAAAGATTTTGGGGGTTGTGTCCACCCTCGCTAGAGGTTTGATGAAATTTAGTTTTCGAGATTTAGTAATAAACTTTTCTACAAAATGCCCATCTGATAAATAAATTTGACGTGTTTTTGCATATTTTTAGATTTTCTTTTTCCTTTTAAAATTGACACTGTATATCGTAAAATGCTCCAGTATACCGACGCGTTCTGATATCTCCTAAAATATGTTGATGGATTTTTACTTATAACTCGATTAGATTTAGCTATAAAATACTTAAAAAACATTTAGTAGGTTGGTTTAAGGATCATAAGAGCAATTGAAGTATTTTTAAACGCTTATTTTTGAAAGGGTTGTAGTTAAAAGGGCTTGAACGAGTTACTAATCACGAGTGTATGTAAATATTGAACAGTCATATCTTACCCAACTTTTGTCTTACAGAATATCAAAATATTCTAAAAAGTAAAACCTACATTCTCTTACTGTTCGAAATTTTTCTAATCACTAATACCTTCAAGTAATTTTGGAAAAAAGGCATTTTTTTCAAAATAATTTTTTTTTACTCTGAAACCGTAAGTACTTCGAGTCGGTCTAACTTACAGATTATAAAAATAAACAATACATCTATTAAGTTAATTGTAAAGCGATAAACGATTAATTTCACTTGGGGTGCTATTTAGGGACAGATTTTTAGTATTTTTTTACAAAAAAGGTACCAATTTTATTTTGAACGTAACTTACTTAGATTTGATGCTAGAAACTTTTGTAAAAATTAAAGTAAAGCTTTTTTAAACACTTAAAAATTTTGATGTGTTTTCCCCGAAAAGTGCTTAATTTTTTGGTTATTTCTTGTTGAAATATTAGATTTGGAATTTGACGAATAAGAAGCTATTTTACATGAGCTACAACTTTGCTCTACTATATCCATAGACTTTATAAATACACCATTTTTTTTGTTTTTTTTTATAGGCTACATTTTTGGTAAGGGGCAGTGACGAAAAAAATTACACTCCAAAACAGTCATTTACTGGCCTATAAACCCAATTTGGCAAATTAGTGGGCCACCGTTTTGTTTCTTCTTATATTCCGTTTATTAACACTAATTACATTCATCAAGTCAATTCGTGTTAAACGCAAAAGTTTAAGAATTTTTAATGATATTTGGGTTCTGCGCTTTGTTTGATTAAGTTTTAAAAAAGATTATAATTTGTATTACGTCAAATTGCACTTTATATTAGTAACTAGAAATTGGATGATAAAAGTGGACGAACTGAGTTATTTAAAATTAAATTGAACTGTCACTAAATTTGAATTTTATATTTTTACCAAGAAAAATCTCTAAATCTACGATTTTATAATAGTAGAGGATCCGATATAAAAAGAACTTCGCCGATCTGTTTAATGGATAAAAATTATTTGATATTTATGTAATTAAATATGTTAAAAATTATAAAAAACTAGGGGTGCCCAATAAAAGTTTGTCACTAAAATTTTTTTTGCCCAGTCAGATATTATTTTAGATTTCTTGGATCACTCGAAACAAAAAAGGTCTTTTGTAATTTTTTTCTTAAGTTGATCGTTTTCGAGTTATAAACAACTTAAAACTGAAAAAATAACGAAAAATTATGATTTTCAAGGTTCAAAAACATAAGTAAGAAAAATTATTATTTTTGTAATCATCAAGTATCTAAATTCAAGTTCAAACTTTATTCTTTTTTTTAGTTCCCGATAAGAATTTTTATCGCCAACCGTCACTAAAGTCATTCATTATTGTACTCATTTGCCCTCATTTGCGGCAGTAAAGTAACACTTTATTGTACTGGAAGAAGAATTTTACTTTATCTGCCTCGATTAATCAAATTAACCGAAATTGAATGTAAGTGGTCGATGGCAGTAATCGAATGGCGAGTATTTGAGTGAACTTCAAATTTATTTACTTTAATTAAAATATTATTAAAAATACATATTGTACAAAATTTACATTATTATTAATTAATGTCAAAAAGTGAAATTCTGTAGTATTTTGCAATTATATTCCTAGAAAATAAATGAAAACTTTACAGATTTAGTAATTAGGTATTCAATATAATATAGTAACTATTGATTAAACATCAAAACCGGCCAACATGCAAAAGTCATCTATCATTACTGTCATAGGAAATTTTTATTTCGTCTAAAATTTAAAAAAATCTTAAATTGTGTTAATGTTTTTTATGATTGGCGATAAAATTTTGTATGCACCACGTCAGTAAAGACTCTTTATCGAACTCTGCTCGTAATATTAGACTCGTTCGATAAAGAGTCACTTTACTGACTTGGTACATAAAAAACTATTATTCTGACATGTTTCATTCTAAAATATATGTTTTTCAATTGTTAATAAGAAAAGTTCCTTGTGGCACGAAGGGCGATTTGGCTTCATTAGCAACTAAAAAACAATGTTTTTAAATAAATAAATCCAAACTACCTAGTTGTGACTGGCTGAATGGCAAAAGCCTGTGCCAAAAAAAAAGGTATGAACTTAAATTTAAGTACTTCGTAATTTCAAAAATGATATTTTTTACTTATTTTGAGCCTTGAAAATTGTCATTTTTCGTTTTTTTTTTCTTATTTTAAATTGTTTATAACTCATTGTTTAAAACAATCAACTTAAGAGAAAAATTACAAACGACCTTTTTTTGTTTTGGACGATCCAAAAAATCTATAATAATTATTTTGGAAAAATTTTTACAAGAATTTATTAAAAAAAGTCGTTTTTTATTTTATTACTTAATTATGGTCTGGAAAAATGATATCGAGCACCCCTTGTTTTTTATAATTTTTAACATATTAAATTACAAATCAAATAATTTTTATTCTTAAACAGATTGGAGAAGGTCGTTCTTATATTGGAGTAAGTAAGTAAGTTCTTATATCCGATATTAGGCAGTAATATAATATGGTTGAGTGCGTGACGAAAATTTATTTTTCGTTTATAGCCCGATCAAATAAATAAAATCAAAATGTAATTTGGTAAAGGTTGGAACAAATTTTATATCAGAATTTAGGTGAAAATAAAAGATATTTTCAAGAAAGTATATGGTTTATGCAATGATGAGTGCACTAATAACCGGCAAAATAACGTAAAAGACGAAAACCATATTAAGGGGATGGGTAAGAACTTTCGGCTTCAATGCTATTTAAATGGGATTCATTTTTTTCGAATCCTGAGAAAACTAATAAGTATTTTTGAAAAATTTAAACGCAGAATGAAAGACTACGTTATTACCGAGGGTCGAAAGTCCCTGAAAACTTTTATAATGTTATTTTAATAAGTTACAGGGGTGAAAAACTAAGAGAAAATTTAGTGTGATTTCTAATTTCAAATATCTTATTCAAAAGAATCTTTTTATTCATTCTAAGGGACTTTCAGCCCTCGGTAATAAAGTAATCTTTCATTCTGCCTTTAATTGTTTTCAAAAATACTTATTAGTTTTCTCAGGATTCCAAAAAAAAATTGATTACATTTAAAATACATTGAAAATTTTGACAGGCGTCAAAATATTCCTTTCTTCTTAAGTTGTGAGATAAGACGAGATGAAACTCGGAAGCGGGAAATGCAGCGATATTAACCTACAAATTTACATTATATTGATTGTTTCCCACCTTTAGACATATCGGACGAGTTTGGCAACTACCATTGTGACAATGACTGGTTTAGTTGACATACTCCTCTGATGCGTCCAAAGGTGAGAAACAATCAATATAATGTAAATTTCTAGGTTTCTATCGCTAAATTTCCCACCTCTACTAGTTTCATTTCGTGTTATCTCACAACTTAATATATTTTCCATCTTTTGCGTTATTTTGCCGGTTATTAGCGCGCTCAGCACTGTATAACTGGATCATTGTTTAAATAATGAAAAATGGACAACTTTTGCACAAAAATTATTTTTTTATTTTTTAACTTGTGCAGTAATTCATGATTTTATGAAGGTTTTTGCGATGTTTATTCTGCAAAGTTTAAGCCATAAGATTTCATTTAAGACCTGCTAAATTAAATTTGACCCTTAATTTTTTTCAGTATTTATAAGCACTATAAATATTTTATTTGGTGGAAACCTTCTGTTATTGTACCAATATAAAGTAAAAAAAAAATTTAAAATGGTTATTCATTTTTGACAAAAAAAAATGGTTTGAAACCTGTTCTATAGATTTAATTTGTTTATTAAACGTTACTATTTTTTCAATTGCAAAAACGGGATTGTTGTCGATAGATTCTGTAATTTATCTTCCAACACATGATCCAAGCATTGTATTTTCCTTTTTTTTATTATTATTAGTAATTCGTTTTTATTTATTCATTTCGCATACTCATTGTTAGTATTTTTATGGAATTCTCAGCATCCGTCTGTACATATACGTCTCAAAGGCATCTATTCTTTTTTCTGTTTCAGAGTTCATTCTCCATCTTTCACAGTCCTACATCAAGACAGAAAAAACGTAACATCTGATCATTCGGATTCTGAGTTTCTGACTAAGGTCTGATCTTGTAAAATATGTTTTCGTGTTCATGAGTATTTCCCTCGCTTGTTCAGTTCTTGATAGGATTTCTTTTTTGGGTTACACTGGCTATTGACATTTTTTGTTCTGTGCTGAAATATTTTATGGAAGTTACCTGCTTTATTATTTGTCCTTTGGCATACAAAACTACGTTTATCAGTATTTTTGAAAATACAGTGGAACCTCGATAACTCGACCGCGGTCGATTCGGGTTATCGAAAATCCGGGTTAGCCGGAGAGCATGGTAAAAATTAATAAAATACGGTATACTTATATATAAAGTCCGTTATAATTAAAATAATATGAAATATATATGCACAGTACACATCTAACTTACCTATAGTTGTATAGACTATCGACAATATAATTGTATAGTATTGTTCATTTCTAGGTAAAAAATTCAGTCAGTTTCGTTTGTGTCAATTTCGTCTGCCATCGGAACAATGTTATGTTATTTTAGAACAGTGGCTTTTTCATTGTTTAAAAGACCATTGTTTAAAAAATGATTTTTAAAAGACAGTTGGAAATAAATAAAGGAATAACAGGTGCCTATTGTTTGCGATAGCCCGAGATAATGAACATCGCTCTGCTGCCGCCGCCGTGTGCCATGAGTCATTTTTACTATCGTGTAGTTCACATTACACAAATACCCATTATCTCTCAAATATTATATTATGGTCGAAGCGAAGTTTTATCAATGAAACTCGATATTTTTAAGACATTCCAGAAGAGGGTACAGATAAAATGTTTTAACATAATACATACATTTTTATTGTTGAAATGTTTGTCTCATGAAAATCAGTCCGGGTTAGCCGGACTTCCGGGTTATCGGGGTCCGACTTATCGAGGTTCCACTGTACTAAACTTTTAGATTTGGAAACGTTTAGATGTAAACCGAACATTTCGCTATTACTCCAGGGTAATAAGTTTGATATAGACGATGTTCGGGACACTCAAAGATCCAGGTAGCTGACTACTTTTTTAGTTATTGTATACCTATAGAATGAGAACCTACCTGTTGTCTACCTAGAGTTAGCGTCCGTTTTTAATTATTAACAAGTTAGTGCAAAAATCGCGATTTTTTCGATTTTTTTCACTCCCTTCAGAAGCTAAATAGTTGACATAAAATTATAAAATTTAATTTTTTAGACCATAAAAAAACTTCAAAATGCCTATTTTTGAATGTTAAAAAATTAATTTGTTGCTACGCAAACTGAAAAATAAGTGAAAATCTGTGAACTAAAGTGAACTTTAGTGTTTCACCCAAAGTTGGGTATTGGGGTACTTAACAAACCCTTAAAATTTGAGACCAATCCATTAATTAGTTTAAGAGTTATTCTAATTGTTTATCCCAGAGACCTTTATTTTGCAATAACATAAGACAGAAAATTATGAAGATAGGACAATTCTGCGTATGCCAAATGAAAGTAGAAAACTGATGCTATCAAAATGTACTACAAAAAGATAAAAAATTATGTAATATAGTCAAAAATCCTAATGTCAAATTTGTGAAATTTTGTTGTTTATAAACATTTAGAATAACTTTAAAAATATTGTCCGTAGAAAATAGTACATTATATACCGCGGGACTGAAGTAGTACATTTAATCCTGAAGGTAAAGTTTATGGCCCGACCGCAGGGAGGGCCATAATTTACCTGAAGGATTAAATGTACTTCAGTCGCAAGGTATATACGATACTTTTCGTACTTCCGGTATGATTTTATTAATTATTTCAATAATTTCAATCAGTTTTTTCTCTCTTCAACTCATTTAATAAACTGTCTTTAAAATAAGTTACCATAGTAACATTGCGTTGTGACAGTTATAATTTAGAAACATTGTCATTACTAGTGTCATTGTAAAGAAACATTGTTATTGATAATTATTGGTATCATGAGTGAAGAAGGTGTATCTGATATTGATAAAAGAGCAGCCGAAGTAGGTGAAGAATTGTTACCACCGAAATCTAGAAAACTATACGAGCAGCAGTACGATGCTTTTAAAAAGTGGTGCCGCTTAAAAAATGTGAGACAACCTACTGAAAATGCGCTGTTAGTCTACTTCGATGATAAATCAAAAGCGGTTTGTGCCTCAACTCTCTGGGCACATTACTCAATGCTGAAATCGGTTATTAACATTAGAGAAGATATTGATATAAGTAAATTTCCAAAATTATTAGCTTTTTTGAAGAGAAGAAATGAGGGATTTAAGCCAAAGAAGTCAAGAATTCTCACGTCTGAGCAGGTAGATCAGTTCTTACGGGAGGCTCCGGATGATAAATATTTAATGCTTAAGGTAAATTTGGAAATTTGTTTATATTCAGAAATTTTAAGAAATCAATTTTTTTGTAGGTTGCACTTATTTTGGGCGTTGCGGGAGCTTGTCGTGGAAAAGAGTTGGTTGATTTAGAAATCGACGATGTGAGAGATTTGGGCGATTCCTTCCTAATTGCGATTAGAAACACCAAAAATAAAATTGACCGAAATTTTGTGATCAAAAATTCAGAAAACAGTGCCATCAGTTTTGTGGCGATATTTCGGAAATATGTGGCATTGCGAAAGACAGGGACAACTCATTCAAAATTTTTTGTTCAATACATCAACAAAGAATGTACTACGCGAGTAGTAGGAAAAAACATGTTTGGTACAATTCCACGGCAAATAGCAGCTTTCTTGAAATTAGAAAATGCGACGTCTTATACGGGACATTGTTTTAGACGCACATCTGCGTCTTTGTTAGCTGATTCGGGAGCAACAATAGACGTGCTGAAGAGACATGGAGGATGGAAATCCTCCAACGTGGCTGAGGGATATATTGAATCGTCTATTAAAAATAAACAAAAAATTTCAGATAAAATATTTGGTCAAGTCGCCGATTCGTCCACTATAGTTATGCCACAGTCCTCATTCTCGCTTCCTGTTTCCGCAGGATCTTCGAAACAAACACCAGTTCAATATGAAAAGGACCTATCTGTTACTCGTCAGTTACCTGCTGCATTAACCCAGGAAAGACTGGTCAATATGACGAACTGTCACAATATTAATTTGAATATTAACGTTAATTACCATTCTAATTAATTATATTTTTCAATAAAATATCCCTTAAATTCGTTTGTTTGTGATTTAATCGTTCCGGGAGTTTCGTCAATATTTAATCCCGGAGGGATTAAATGTGACACTTTAGTACCTGTCACAAGGGAGTGAAGTTGTCACTTTAGGCCCGGAAGTACGAAAAATCATTTTACATAAGTTAATAGAACAGCTGGCATTTTACACAAATTTTTAAAAATGTACCTCAATTGGTGACTAGTCGTGGTAAGTGAAGGCGGAGCTGGGAGCCGACAAATGCACGAGTTCAAAAACTAAAAACGCTGCACGGAAGGGCCGCCCGAGAACTTTATCGTACCGATCTATTATCGTTATGGTACTAGATACTGGAATTCTATAAAAATAACAAAGTTACTCGTTATTTTGATACTTTAGAAACACCTACTGTACTTAAAAGTATTTTATGGTTCTACGCATCATTAATTCCTGCATTTGAGAAAATGTTCGATGCCATATTTCGGGGACACACTATAGATGTGTAGATTATTGCATAAATCAATAGAATATTATAGTCATACTTTCATTTCAAATTAGTTCATTTTTCTGAGAAATTAATAGTTTACAATATTTGCACTTCATTCTATTTCGATTAAGCCAGTCAATGCGCGAGATTAAGAACAAGATATTATCTCCAAATTCTATCCTACTGCATGGATATTAATGAAATTTTGGGAGTAGCCCAATCTCCTAATTCAAAGTCTATCCTATATACTATGGCGCTTTTATCATGGAGGAAGTTCCCACCACTTCTCAGGGGTGAAATATTTTTATTTTCGAATTACATGGAGAAAAAGGAAGATTTTTAAGAAAATTTAAAAATTCATTCTATAATTTGATCACATTTTTTACAAAAACCATTCATTTTAAACCCGTTCAACATTTTGAAAGTAGAAATAACACTATATATATATATATATATATATATATATATATATATATATATATATATATATATATATATATATATATATATATATATATATATATATATATATATATATATATATATATATATATATATATATATATATATATAAAAGGTATTGTAGAAGGAAAACAATGCATTTAAATTATGGTAGATAGGGAGTTAAATGTATATACTTTTCATTTTTCCTTAAAGTACATTAGTCATATATTTTTTTGCACCATATCTCGCTTAGTTTGTAAGTAACCGACATTTAACGGTGCTCGTTTTAAAGGCCTTTTCAAACACTACAAAAGGTGTTGGTAGCATTATACACCTAAAACCTACCGTTCCTCTGTTATTTCAAGTTGAATACACCAATTTGAGCATGCACCAAAAAACAAACTATTTTCACCTACCATATCCCTTTTTGTATTATAAATAGAACATTTACGAAGGAACGAATCTCTTTATTATTTATAATCTAAAAAATGTTTTATATAGTGTTTTTAGTTAGATGCATAGTTTTTAAGGTATTCACAAAAAATCCGTCCGAAAAGGTGTCATTTTTCAATGAAAATGGCCAATTTTCAACTACGCATAACTCAAAAAGTATTGAGTTCCAAAAAAAAAGTATAGACCAGTTTTTGCTTAGAAATAGGTTCTTTAGCCACTTTCGTGCTTATTTTGACCAACAAATTTTCCACCCCCTTGAAGAAGTGGGAACCGCCCCAAGATAAAAGCGCCATAGTATATAGGGTAGATTTTGTTTCTTGAGCTATTCCCTACTTACTGTGAAAATATCAAGTACATCAATGTAGTAGGATGGAATTCGGAGCCAAATACCCTCATTGACTGCCCTACAATAATGCTCTGCTATGAACGCGTGAGAGAGGACACACATAAGATTATAGCAAAATTTCTATTTACCGTAACTTTTCGAGTTTTTGAGCTACAGCAATGAATTTTATGTCATTGGAAAGGTAATTTGCATTCTTTCAAAATATGTTAAAATATACAGGGCGTATCTAAAAAAATTAAGATTTTTTATTCATTTCCGGTTCAACCGGAAGCCATATTTTTGGTAAAATTTATTGTGATAATAGATAATAAAGTACCATATATGTTTGCAAAATTTTAAATTTTAGTTTCTATTAAGAAGGAAGTTACGGGCACTCGAATATTTTTTTATAAAAAATTCATAACTCCCCTCCTATGGGGAGTTAAGATATATGACTAATGTCATTCAATTTACTGATAGGATATCAAAGATATATCAAAAAATAAAAAAATTCCTTGGAGCCATTTTTGAGAAAATCTAGTTCAAATTTATGTCAAAATGTGACCCCTTAAATATAGGCAACCCGTAACTTTTTCTGAAAAACGATAACATCCTTCTTATAGCCCGATCTTTAAACTATATAACGACTTTTTCAAATTAAACTTATCTTCAACAAGTTTTTAGATAGATAGGGAAATGTGTCGGCTGGGCGGTCGGCCATTTTGGCCGCCATTTTGAATTTGGAAATGTCAAATTCCGTATTTTTATTTACCTATCGATGAGCTTACTTTGAGTTGAATTTCATTCATTTCGGTCAAAATTTGCAAAAATGGGCCCAAAATAACCCCCCTATTTCGGCCCCCCTTTGAGAGGTTTTTTTTAAAAGCTTAGTTTCTCGACAAAATTCTCTTAAACTTACTCATACCGAATTTCATCAAAATCGGTCCAGTAGTTTTTGCTGGGCGGTGGCGACATACGTACGTACGTACATACTTCCGACATGTTTTTTTTTATTTGCTTTTTAGACTCAGGGGGACTCAAAACGTCAAAAAAAAGTGAAATCTGAAAAAATTTTTTTTGCACGGTCCTATAACTTTATCTATTATACTATACTACGTATATAGTACGATAAAGTAAAAAGACAACTTAAAACTACTATCATTTTTTATATCTAGGGATCTACTGAATATATTTTCATCGTTTTTTTTTAATTTGTATGTAATTTTTCTGTACATTACAAATATGCAATTTGTCTAGACATGTCTTAATTAATAAACAGTCTAATTTGTTTAAACAATTTTTGAAAAAATAATTTTTTCACAAAAATCCATGAGTTTAATCATACTATCGTTATTAATCATACAAAAAGTTAAGGTATACTTTAATCAATAAATACTCTTCAAGAAATAATTATCTAATAAAAATCATTTATTTATTAAAGTGTAGTTTAACTTTTTCTATGATCATTGATGATACTATGAAGAAAATAGATTTTTGTAAAAAAAAATATTTTTTCAAGAATTGTTTAAACAAATTAGACTGTTTATTAATTAATCAATTTATAAACAAATTGCATATTTGTAATTTACGTAGAAATTACATACAAATTAAAAAGAAAGATCAAAATCCATTGAGTTGATCCGGAGATACAGAAAATTATATTCGTTTGAATTTGCTTTTTCGGTATTTTAACTCAGTGGATTTGTAGGTTCCCCCTAGTAATCGTTTGAACTACATTTTTGAAAAATCGTAGAGGGTGCTGTGAAGATACAATGTTTATGCAATTTTTTTAAGAAAAAATAAAAATCCCATTCTTTAAAATGGCATTAATGAGATTCCTTAATTATTATAAACAAATTAGCTGTGAATTAAAAATAACTATGGCTAACTTTGTTCCAAATGAACCCAGGCTAAATTTTTTTATTTAAAAATTCGTGTTAAAATACTATCTTTTCAAATATATATATATATATATATATATATATATATATATATACAAGTAGTATTTTGATTGACTTGATTGGAAATACGAATTTCACAAATTTTCACAAAATCTTAGCAAAATTTATAATTACATTCTTTCTTTTGAAAAATAATCATAGGTACCTGTATCAGACTATAAGATTTTTCAAATCTCCTACACTTTTGAATTTGTCACTAAATTTTAATAAAATTCATTAATATCACTAATATTTAACATTAACTTTTCTGTTTTTGAAAACATAACTTTTATTTTGAATTGATAATTACATTCTTTCTTTTGAAAAATAATCATAGGTATCTATATCAGATCATAAGATTTTTCAAATCTCCTGTACTTTTGAAATTGGTACCAAACTTTGACAAAATTAATTAATATCACTAATATTTAACATTAACTTTTCTACTTTTTAAAAACATAAATTTCTTTATTTTCTTATCATAGATTTTTATTCAATTCCTTATAAACACCTATATACTATTACCATAGTTACATTTAGTTTTTGTCAGCCATGTATTTATGATAAACTAAACTTTTTAAAAGTCAATCAAATTTAGATCATTACTTCAAAATTTAACCAATTTTTATCCTTTGTTAAGTGTTTTTGCTAAGAATTTTTATTGTTTTTTATGTTATTCAAAATGTACAACAGCCGTTTACCATTGATATTTTTAATCTTATGTATAGTAACCAACATTTTTTTATAATCTAAATTCTGGTAAGTTACTCATTACTATTTGTTCTTTGATAAATATTCTAATAATTTTTTTTATCTTATTGCATTGTAGACATTCTTGAAAAAGGAAATAAACATTTCCGAAAGCTCGAATATTAGACAATAGTATACTTTAAAGCCCCAATTTGACTTCAATACCCAAAAAATTTGTGAAATTCGTATATATATATATATATATATATATATATATATATATATATATATATATATATATATATATATATACAGAGAGAGTCTGTAAAGTGGAATAAATTCAATATCTCAAATACTAATTGTTTTTTTGGAAAATGCTCAGACCCGTCGATTAGTATTTCAAATTGTCCTTTTTGACATACAATAATAATGTATACAGGGTGTCCCAATTTAGAGATATGACGTCATCGTCGATTTTCTTAAATGTCAACACTGTCATTCTGATAGCTAATTTGATAGGGTTTGTAAAGTTATAGATAACTGCAAAATATCAAATTTTTATTCTCTACCATTTACAAGATAAGAGAAAATAACAAAGTTATATCTGTAATTTGGAATATATTCAATAATTAAAATACTAACTGTTTTTTTGAAAAATGCTCAGACCCGTCGATTAGTATATCAAATTGTCATTTTTGACATATAATAATAATGTATACAGGGTGTCCCAATTTAGAGATATGACGTCATTGTTGATTTTCTTAAATGGCAACACTGTCATTTTGATAGCTATTTTGATAGGGTGTGTAAAGTTATACACAACTGCAAAATTTCAAATTTGTATTCTCTACCATTTAGATGATAATAAAAAATAACAAAGTTATGAAAAAGAAGGAAGTAATCAACTAATAATTGAATTTAATTATTTCACTAAATTAAGCAAAAACTCATAATGTTGCCCTCAATTATTGTCAAATTGTCAATGGGCAACGTTATGAGCATTTTCTTAATTGAAATAAATAAATTCAATTATTATTTGATTACTTTTTGTTCTTCATAACTTTGTTATTTTTTATTATCTTGTAAATGGTAGGGAATAAAAATTTAAAATTTTTCAGATGTGTATAACTTTACACACGCTATCAAAATAGCTATCAAAATGATAGTGTTGCCATTTAAGAAAATCAAAGATGACGTCATATCTCTAAATTGGGACACCCTGTATACATTATTATTATATGTCAAAAATGACAATTTGATATACTAATCGACGGGTCTGAGCATTTTTCAAAAAAACAGTTAGTATTTTAATTATTGAATATATTCCAAATTTCAGATATAACTTTGTTATTTTCTCTTATCTTGTAAATGGTAGAGAATAAAAATTTGATATTTTGCAGTTATGTATAACTTTACAAACCCTATCAAATTAGCTATCAAAATGACAGTGTTGCCATTTAAGAAAATCGACGATGACGTCATATCTCTAAATTGGGACACCCTGTATACATTTTTATTGAATGTCAAAAAGGACAATTTGAAATACTAATCGACGGGTCTGAGCATTTTCCAAAAAAACAATTAGTATTTGAGATATTGAATTTATTCCACTTTACAGACTCTCTGTATATATATATTGTTTCTACGGACAACATTTTTAAAGATATTCTAAATGTTTATAAACTACAAAATTTCAAAAATTTGGCATTAGGATTTTTGACAATATTAATTATTTTTTTTTATCTTTTTTAATATATTTTGATAAAATCGCTCTTCTACTTTCATTTGACGTGCTTAGAATTGTTCTATTTTTATTATTTTTCGTCTTATTTTATTGCCAAATAAAAGTCTCTGGGATAAACAATTAGAATAACTCTTAAACTAATTAATGGATCGATCTCAAATTTTGAGAGTTTGTTAAGTACTCCAATACCCAATTTTTGGTGAAACACTAAAGTTTTAAGGTAGTTGTAGTAAAAGTTATTAACAAATAACGATTTTCACTTATTTTGCAGTTTGCGTAGCAACAAATTAACTTTTTAAATTTCAAAAACGGCATTTTAAAAGTTTTTCAATGTTCTAAAAAACTGAATTTTTTAATGTTATGTCAACTATTTAGCTTTTGAATGGAGTGCTAAAAATCGAAAAAATCGCGATTTTTGCACTAAATTGTTAATAATTAATTAAAAAACGGACGCGAACTCTAGGCAGGAAACAGGTAGGTTTTCTTCCTATAGGTCTACCATAACTAAAAAAGTAGTCAGCTACCTGGATCTTTGAGTGTCCCGAGAAAATCCTTATTACTCTGGACTATAATATGACGAACAACGGTATTTATTATATTTTTTAGTTCTTATTGCTTTCGTTGCTTTCTACGTACTACTACTACTATTTAAACCTAGTTGTCCCTAATATAACAACGGCTCATTTTATAAAAAATACAATTACATAATTAGTTACGTGAAGGTAACACAAAATGTGTTACCTTCGTACACATAGTAACCCAAAATCTAATATAAACACTTAAAGTAAATTGTTAATTAAGACCAAACTGATACAATTGATTCTAACGGTCCCTCCGCAAAATGGTGTTAGGCCAGTTCTGCAAAAATGCCTACTTTACTTTATCATGTCCGTACACGTTATTTTTATAAAATTTCGGCCCAGTATCGGGCTACGCCGCCGTCGGTTCTATTCCTGTTAGCTAGCCACAAATCTTAGAGGTTACACCGATTTGGACAATTTCTGTATTTCTGCAAGAAGGTGTTCCATATTATTTATTTCTCCACAGTCGCAGTTCACATCATCTTGGTCTATTTTTCCCTATTTTACCATATTCAGTTTTACTGAAGCGACCCCTGTTCCTATCATATTCATAGTTATCCACGTTTTAAAGTTTAGTGATTGGCCGGTCCATTGAACGCATCCCATTTACTTCCCGTTGGAGCCTTCTTTAATGCATTCTGTTAGTGCGAGGACTTGACTTGTGCAAGATTTACCGCCTCTGAATCCTCCTTGTTGTGGAATGACGAGCTTGTCGACAATTTTTTTATGGCGAGGATGACTCTCCCTTATAGTTTTAAAAAGTGACAAAACAGCAAAATAAGTCTGTGGAAACTGGGATTTTCTGGATTCTCTCTTGGTTTTATCAAAGCTGTTACTTTAGATTTTGTCCATGATTTTGAAATTTTGCAGATTTTATAGCACGTGTTATCGAATTGCAAGATCCAGTTTGTTGCTCCTTAGTCTAGAGACTTTATTTGTTCACTGCATATATCATCCAAAACTGCACCTTTCCAGTTTTTTAACCTGTTCATAATACCGTCAGTCGTGGAGTTCTTTTAGTGTAAAATATATGCTTCTTCTTCTTAGTAAGTTGTCATTCCATCTTTTTCGTGGTCTTCCCACTGATCATCTTCCTATTGGGGAACCGTCTCTCGCCGTCCTTACTACTATTTGCTGTAATTCGGCTTATGTGGTCGTTCCATTCTACTCTTCTGCTTTTCACCCAGTTATTAATGTTGTCCACCTTGCATCTCCTTCGTATATCTGCACTTCTAGCTCTATCCCACAACGTGTTACCATCGATTTTTCGCAATGTTTTCATCTCTGCTCTTTCTAGCATTATTTTTGTCCTTTCTGTATCAGGTCGTGTTTCTGCCGCGTATGTCATTATTGGTCTGATGACTGTTTTGTAAATTCTGCCTTTCACTTCTTTTCCGATGTTTTTATTTCTCCATATTGTTCCATTCAGGCAACCTGCTGCTCTGTTTGCTTTATTCACCTGATCTTCCACTTCTATTTCGAGCTTTCCGTAGCTGCATAATGTGATGCCTAGATATTTAAACTCCATGACTTTTTCTATTATTTGACCCTCCAGCTCTAATTTACACCTTATTAGATCTGCTGTTATAACCATGCATTTAGTCTTTTTTTGGGGAAATTAACATGTTAAATTTTCTAGCGGTTATATTAAATTCGTGCAGAATACGTTGTAAATCATCTTCACTTTGAGAGATTAGTATCTATTGCGTCGTCTGCATAGCAGATTATTTTAAGTTGTTTTTCTCCCATTTGGTATCCTTTTTTTGTTCTTACTTTTTTTATTATTTCGTCCATGATCAGGTTGAACAACAGAGAACTCAGGGAATCTCCCTGTCTTATCCCATTGCCAGCTTCAATTGGGTCAGTTAGTTCTTCATCTACTTTTACTTTTATTGTGTTGTTCTGGTAGATATTTTCGATCGTTTTAATTATTCCTAGAGGTACCTATCTTGCGTACAATAAATGGATAACGTCCTTTAATTTGACCCTGTCAAATGCCTTCTTAAGGTCCACGAAATATAAGTATGCCGGTTTGTTGTATTCTAACGATTTTTCTTGAATCTGCCTCATTATAAATATAGCGTCGGCGCATGATCTTCCTGACCTAAAACCTTGTTGTTCTTTTGCTAATTTTATAATTTTATTCAGTTTGTTTGTTATCAAAGTTCCTAGATGCAAAAATACTAATTATGTATATTTGTGAAAAATTCGTTCCTACACAAAATATTAAAGTAACACTTATTAGTAACAAATTTATTAATCTTGGCTTTGTATTAATCAATTCTAAATTAACAAATTTCTTTTTATTTTCAGGGATCTAGAACCATACCAAGAGATTGATTTGCGAGATATAACATCCGAAGACTACATCAATTAACAGAATAATTCATGAAATAATGATTTTTGTTAAGGTTTTATTACCAAATAAAGTATTAACAGTTTTAGCGGAAGAAATTCCCTCCAAATTATGGAATAAATAAGCAAAAACGCTTTTTAAGTTTCCTTTACCGTTCAGTATTTAGATTTAAGACATCATTATTTTAATATTAAGAAATCAATAAAATTATTTCTATCTAACCATGTTTTACTTTTACTTGAAATATTTTTGAAGTTGTACTTCTTTAGCAGGTACTACCGTAGATACATTATACGTTTGCTCTGATTGGGTACCTATTCCAATGACATGTCAAAAATTATCCAATATGACGGCTGTGGTTAAAGAATGTGTTGTTGTCATTTATATTATTATAGTTGTGGTTGTTAACTTCTGTTTTAAAAGTTGTGAGAACATAGACAAAAGTGAGTTTATAGTTATACTGACTTTTTAAATAGTTTTTATATACATATACCTATTTTTGGACTAATTAAAAAATGGAAAAAACGAATGTGTGTGTACTTTATACGCACATTATAAGTTATACTTCTATCAAAATTGTATAGAAAATCTGACGTTTTTTACATTTTCTACGATTCCTCAAGGGAAAAGCAATTGCTGGGACGTTCCAATTCGTCAAAAATGACGGATTAACGTTATATTTCGAGAATTTGCCATTTATTAATGATCTTAAAATTTGACGAAAATAAATCAGAAACTCAAAAGGCTAAAAAATTATAGTATAAATTATTTCTCAAAAAACGACGTTTTTTTGGAGTTTATACGGTTCCTCACGAGAAAAGCAATTGCGGGGACGCTCCAGTTCATAAAAAATGGCGTATTAACTATATTTTTAAATTTTGGTGTTCTTTTAAATATTAAAATTAGTTTAGTATTTAAATAAAAATACAATTGACATGCCATGGGCCTTCTAGGTCTGGAGAGCTAAACTATAACTATACAATTAACAATATTTAATATTTAAAATATTTTTTGTTGAAATCATAAAAATAGAAGTATAAATTCTTACGTGCGTACAAAGTACACACGCTCTTTTTTATAATTAAACAAGCCAAATACTAAAGGAGCAAAAATACATGGTTTTAAATTAGATAAGATTAAAAAATACTAAATAAATAAAAAAAATATAACAAACAATGAAAAAAGAAAATTATAAAAAATATATAATAAAATAAATATACTTACATGTTAACCAAAAATATAATCACTGGATGCGAAGCTGCATAATACTGGAAAAATGTAACCACTGGATACGAAACTGGATAATGTTATCAAATTGTATACGAAGAGTCATATGTGATTTCAAAAGGGTATCTACCCCCGTTAAGATAAGCAAAATACCCTCACTAAGCGAATTCAATTTTTTTACGTTTTATGTGATTAAAAAATAAGGATAAAAATAAGATAAAAATAAGATCAGTGCAATTTTAACCCTCCACCTCCTTTTCCCTCCAGTACCCCCATCATCCCACCAGCAAAAAACGCAAATATTTAGTTTTTATTTATTAGACAGGATGCAATAAATTTTAAAATTTCAAAAATGTATAAACATTCTCAATTTCTTTGCAATACAAAAATGCAGCAGCTGCATAATACTCTGGTCAAATCGGAGAGTGCAGGAAGAGTCTATACTGGTTTCGGAGATCTTTTTCCCCTCATCAGTAAACCCATATCCTCTTCTCTCCGATTTACCCAGGTACTTTCCCGAATTGCAAAGAAAGAAATGTCACGGATGAACTAGGGCCATCTATCGAAAAACAAAGTAAGTTATCAATCGAAGTAACACAGAAAACGACAATAAATATCGCTTCCGTACCACCAGATTGATAACAGGTGGAATACTTTCTTTGGTTACACCTCCTGAGATTTTCAAAATTTATAAATCATACAGGATGCCGAGGAAATTAAGATGAGAGAATTTTAAATAATTCACAACTCATCTACTCAGCGTAGTAAAAGCTCCAACAAGAAAGATTCCTTAATACTCAAACAAAAGAGTAAATAAATTAAAAATGTGAAAACATTATCAATTTCTTTGCAATACGAAAATGCAGCAGCTGCATAATACTCTGGTCAAATCGGTGATGTATAGACTCTTTCTGCACTCTCCGATTTGACCAGACTATTTTACCGCTGTTCTTCTCCATGAACGCGTTCCCAGGAAGTTCCTGGCATCCTCATCGACTTCGTCTTCCCATCTCTTTTTAGGTCTTCCAACAGGTCTTTTTCCCTGCATTCTTGCATTTAACAATTTTCTGGGGATTCTATTCTCATGCATGCGGACCACGTGCCCTGCCCACCGTAATCTCTGCAGTTTAGTGTATTGTGCTAGAGTTGGTTCGCTGTATTGCTCGTATATTTCTCTATTATACCTAATTCGCCAGTTGTTATTTTCACTTATTGGGCCCAGTATCCTACGTAATATTTTTCTTTCAAACACATCTAATGCATTGGCAGATTTTTGTGTCACCACCCATGTTTCAAAGCCATAACCTACTATGGGCCTGATTATTGTTTTATAGACCCGGACTTTTGTTTTCCGGTGTACGTCTCGCGATTTGAATACGTGGCCCATCGCGAAATAGGCTTTATTTGCCAGCACAAGCCTTCTATTTATTTCCGGTTCTTCTTCATTGCTTGCGACCAGATCCATTCCTATAGGTACGTGAATCTATTCACATGTTCTATATCGTCAATAAAGTGTTGTTGCGTCGGTCTACGATAAAGGCTATTCCAAATTCTTTATTTCCTTTATCTTTACCGCTATACAGTATAGTGTGTGTTTTAGTGTCCTGGATACCTTTTCCCAACCATTTAGTTTCTTGTACTTCAGTGATTCCTAGTTTATATCTTTTAAGTTCGTGTAGAAGGATCCTCTGTGCTCCTCGTCTATTTAGCGTTCTGACATTCCATGTTCCCAGCATAAATTCCATATTCCGTTGCCAAAGTCGTCTTCTTGATATCCGTCCATTCCGAGGCCTATCTGAAGGTTTCGTAGTAGTACTTTTTTACAAGAATAGGTTACTGGCCTATCGCCCAACCCCCTTTTCGGAGAACCATTTCTCCTTCCTCGTCAACTCTGACCCTACTTTCCACTGGGGTTGGTTACCCAATCTCCGGTAAGGTTGCTCAGGTTCTCCGGGGTTCACCCGTGCAGCCCAAGCCGCACTTCGTGGAGGTGAGGATAGGAATTGAGTAGGAGAGGCTAGAGATGCTAACTGGAAACAGCATCATGTATTGCGCTTCACTACCCCATTTGAACCCCATTTATGTTCGCGAACATTTTGCTCTCCGCGTTCCTTCAACTGCTCCAATGGATACGGCATGCGCTCCTCTATAATATATAAACCGCCACCGATTGCAGTGCTGAAGTGAAGCTCGCACCGTTGCACGCTCCGAGAGCGCTAACGTATGCACTATGTGGAGTAGTTGCAGGAACGCGGGGCGCAAGGGGTTCGCGAACATAGTGGATACATGCCTTTATATGTGTATAGAACCGATCCAAGAACCTACTTAGGTAATAGTTATTTATGTACCAAGTCAGTAAAGTCACTCTTTATCGAACGAGTTTGATATTACGAGCAGAGGGAGCGAAGCGAGCGAGTAACAGACAAGTTTTTTTCGCCCATTTTATCGCCAATCATAAAAACGATTAACACTTATGTACTTACAATTTTAGGATATTGTTTAAATTTTAGACGAGGTAAACATTTCGTATGGCAGTAATGACAGTTGATTTTTGCATGATGGCCAGTTTTGATGTTTAATGGACAGTTATCAATATTGAATACCTAATTACTAAATCTGTAAAGTTTTGATTTATTTGTATGAATGTAATTAAAAAAAAACTACAGAATTTCTCTTTTTGACATAAATTTAATTAATAATAACGTAAATTTTGTACAATATTTTGAATAATTAAAGTAAATACATTTTAAGTTCACTGAAATAAATAAACGATTACTGCCATCGACCACTTACATTCAATCTGATTTCAATTTGAATCTTACAATTTGATTAATAATCGCGGCAGGTAAAGTAAAATTCTTCTTTCAGTACAATAAAGTGTTACTTTACTGCCGAAAATAAGGGCAAATTAGTACAATAACGAATGACTTTAGTGACAGTTGGCGATAAAGAATAGTGTTCGATTTCAAAAATAATTCGTGTGCTACAAGGAATTATTCCTCTTATAATTGTTCCATTATTTTTTCAGAAAACTTTAAGATTAATTGATTTTTGACATAATATAGATGCATTGATGTTCACTTAGTGATAAATATAAAATTTTCTTCCACTTATGTTTAAAAATTAATTCTCGGTATCTTTTCTAACATTATCTCTGACCTCGTCTAGCAGTTTATTTATATTTTTATTTTTCATTTCAATAAAAAAGTTTTTATCAGTCGACTTTTTATCCTGTTTATTCACGATCCTACAAAAATATACACACCGGCACGAAAAATGGCACCCCCTGAATTTTTGATAACATTGTCGAAACACTTTATCTTATATTGTACCTAACTTTTTGTCGAGATTAAATCCCAGCTGGGTAGGAATTTTTTCTTTATTAAGAATTTAATAAATTAAAATAATTTTTATGCTTGTGGGATCGGTACTCACATGAAGGACCGCAGACGTTCGGATACAATAATACACACACCTAAACTTATATGGAATCATCTCATATTTCTTACTATTCCATGCGAATTTAAAAAAAACGAATACACGAAGTCAAACAATATTTATTTTAAAGCAATTTAATAACAAATACATAACAAATAAATAAAACAATAAAGTATTTAACAAACAAATTGAAAGTAGTTGTTTTAAAGTCAATAGCATACAAAATTTCAATGTAAAACGAATAATGTTTAACTTGTTTTTATTTATTTTTTTTTTGTATTCTGTGGTAGTCAGTGTTATCACCTCTAGTCCTTATGTAAGCTTCAGTTTGCGTGGGCACGCTCCTAATCAAATTATCAACATTTTGTTGTGGTAGGTTACTCCATCCTTTAAAAGCAGCTTGTACTAGCCGTGCGGTGTTTTGTGGATTATCCCGGTGAGCTCTAATTTTTCTTTTAAGCATATGCCACAAATATTCTGTAGGATTAAGCTCGGGTTAGCAAGCAGGCCACTCCAAACAAGGGATACCTTCTGCTTCAATTATGTCTGTAGTCACTCTAATGGTATATAGAGGTCCATTATCATGCAATAAAATTAAATTGTCTCCTGTTGCACCTCTCCAGAGCCTGACTACAGGTTATTGACATACCTGTGAGCAGTTAAAGTTGATTGGGTGAAAATTAAAGGAGATTTTTTGAGGATCACAAATCCTCTCCAGAACATTACACTTCCCCTTGTATATTTGTGAACAGATCTGACAGTTTTAGTTCTTGCTTGTCTTCCTCGACCTCTAAGTACACGATTTCGTGGGTCATTTGGTTTTCCATCTGATTACATTAAATCCTGATTGTTTTTGAAAATAGCACATTTTGTCAATTCCCAATGTTCCAGTTTTGGTGGTGAAGTCACCAATTTAGGCGATTAATCTTGTGCTGCCTGGATAACTCGGGAACCCGTAACTGTCTCCTGCTGTATACTTCTTGGTACGAACTCTTCTTCTTATCGTTTCAACTGAAACAGTTACACCTGTACCTTCCACGACTTTCCCTTGCTTTATTTTTTAGCTTTCCTAGTTCCTGTTACCTAGCATATTTTTATACAGAACGCCCTGTATTACGCCTAGCTCTGCAGCTATGTCCATCTGAGAACATTACTTTCTCCACAAGACCAATAATCTTTCCTCGTTGTAAGTTCTATAACCCCACATGAGGCATATTTTCGTTTGTTGACGCAAAAGTTAGTTTATTTATTTTCGTTCAACTTGCAACTCAAGCAAATATTCTATACCTTACCGGACTGTACTATCCGATTGTCTTATCGATTTGTTAATTTTCAATAAAAATCTTAATTCTTCGCAATAATAACAAGTTTTTTCAAAAGAAATAAATATTACTTTGAAATACATGGTGATTCTATATAAAAAACCATACAGAAGTAAAAACTTCTTTTGTATATTGGTATAAAAAGTTTTATTAAAAAACATAAAAGTCCTCCAAAAGGATTTGCAAAACGTTTTCAATCTGAATCAGATCATCCTCAGTGCCTAGAACGAAGTATTTCCACGTTAAAATGAATGCAAAAAGGTTAAAATTGTGACTAGGTTAAAGAAAAAAGTGGCAATACTTACGTTCTGCTTCGTAAAAGAAACTAGCAACTTTTTGAAAAAGGTTACATCGATATTAATGGTTTACATAATACTTAAATGATATTTGTAGCAACTCCAAGTCGATGTTACAAGATGAAATGTGCTAGGAGTGCTCAAAGGGCAACATGGTTCCCTGCTCGTTAAGAACTTGTGGTTCTTGCCAGTTCAATGGACACAGACCAACAAAAGTGAAGGAGATGACAATCTAATTATCAGACCGAAGTGACATGACAAGATAGGTAGTCAATTTTTGGTTATCAATTTCAAATTATTATTGTTGTTTAAAAAATTTTTGGATTATATATTAGTAACTGTATAAAATTGAAATTTAAACTATAATAAATAGATTTTATTGTAAAAGTATATAAGGCAACTCTCTACTCTCTGTTACAGAAAGAACTGTTGTTAGTGTTAGGTAGATAAAATGCTAGTCAGTGACGTCATCGGTGATTGAATTTGAGAAAGAAAAACTGTTTGCCTTCTTTCTCAAATTCAATCACCGATGACGTCACTGACTAGCATTTTATCTACCTAACACTAACAACAGTTCTTTCTGTAACAGAGAGTAGAGAGTTGCCTTATATACTTTTACAATAAAATCTATTTATTATAGTTTAAATTTCAATTTTATACAGTTACTAATATATAATCCAAAAATTTTTTAAACAACAATAATAATTTGAAATTGATAACCAAAAATTGACTACCTATCTTGTCATGTCACTTCGGTCTGATAATTAGATTGTCATCTCCTTCACTTTTGTTGGTCTGTGTCCATTGAACTGGCAAGAACCACAAGTTCTTAACGAGCAGGGAACCATGTTGCCCTTTGCGCACTCCTAGCACATTTCATCTTGTAACATCGACTTGGAGTCGCTACAAATATCATTTAAGTATTATGTAAACCATTAATATCGATGTAACCTTTTTCAAAAAGTTGCTAGTTTCTTTTACGAAGCAGAACGTAAGTATTGCCACTTTTTTCTTTAACCTAGTCACAATTTTAACCTTTTTGCATTCATTTTAACGTGGAAATACTTCGTTCTAGGCACTGAGGATGATCTGATTCAGATTGAAAACGTTTTGCAAATCCTTTTGGAGGACTTTTATGTTTTTTAATAAAACTTTTTATACCAATATACAAAAGAAGTTTTTACTTCTGTATGGTTTTTTAACTATGGTATACAGCCAGCTACGGGGACTTTCCCATTGATTTTGATTCTATATAAGTTTGGGTGTGTGTAGACTTAGAGCCGCTGCAGGTGAAATGTTCTAATCATTTTAGGCACGATAAGAGTCTATAAATCATGCAGAAGTAAAAACTTCGTTTGTACAATGGTAAAAAAATTTATTAAAAAACTATTACAAAGTCATCCAAAAGGATTCGCAAAACGTTTTCGATCTAGATCAGATCATCTTCAGTGCGTTCTGCTTAGTAGATGAAACTAGCAACCTTATAAAATTGGTAACATCGACAAATATGGTTTACATGTTAATATAGCGACTCCAAGTCGATGTTAAAAGAATAAATTTGTTAAGAGTGCGCAAAGGGCAACATGGTTCCCTGCTCGATAAGAGCGTGTGGTTCTTGCCAGTTCAATGGACACAGACCAACGATGTGGGATTTTCCCATTGAAAGAGTCTATAACTTAAATATTAGAACCTAAAAGAAAACGTATGAACATTCTGTGCCGTCACTTTTTAGTTGCACATGCATCGAGAGTGGCCCTTCAAACTTTCCTATTATGGATGGACATGATAAACAAATTAAAAGGTACCCTCCCTCACTCCCAGAATTCAATTTTTTCATTGTTTTAAATTCTATTTAATTAAAAAATAAGACTCAGCATAATTTTAACCCACCACCCCTTTCCCCCTTCCCCCTTCCCCACCATCAAAAACTTCATTTTTCGTTTTTATTTTTTTCAGGTGGGATGCAATAAATTTTAAAAATTTGGAAAAATGCCCACGCATAGCTGAGGGTTTTACAAAACATGTCTATATTTTGTAGATCCGTAGGTTGAGTGTATATAACCTTAAAAAAATTTTATTTTTTTTGGAAAACGTTTTTTTATCTTGTGTATTTTATCAAACACTATATTTCTAATTTTTCAGATTTTTCCGTAAGATTCGCCACTTTCAAAACTCCAAAAAACTATTTTTTAGGGGGTTTTTGGGGGTTTCAACGTGTTTCTCCCACTTTTGAATATTCTAAAGAACTCACTTACTTCAATTTATATATAACCTATTAAAAACATTGATTCAATCTAATTTGAAGTCTGTAAAATAGAAAAAATCCTCAAAAGCCCCAAAAAACAGTTTTTCGGGTTTTTGAAGGTGGCGAATCTTACGGAAAAATCTGAAAAAAAATTAAAAATATGGTGTTTGATAAAATACACAAGATTGAAAAAATAGTCCTGCAGCCTTACCCAAGAAAAAGTTATACGATTTTTTTCAAAATGATAAAAAAAAATCTGAGGTTATGTACACTCAACCTATTGGTTTATAAAAAATAGACATGTTTTATAAAAGCCTCAACTATGCGTATGAATTTTTTGAAATTTTATACTTGATGGCATCCCATCTAAAAAAAAAAATAAAAACTAAACATGAATTTTTTGATGGTGGGTGAAGGGGGTAGCGGGTTAAATTTACGCTGAGTCTTATTTTTTTGGTCACATAGAACTTGAAAAAATAAAAAAAAATAATTCTGGTAGTGAGGGAGGTTGCCTTTTAATTTATTTATCCCGTCCATAAGTGGAAAGTTTGATGCGCCACTGTCGACGCATGTGCCACAAAAGAGTGACGGCACAGTGTTCATACGTTCTCTTTTAGGTTCTACTATTTAAGTTATGACTGTTATCGTGCCTAGAATGATCAGCAAATTTCACCTATACCGGCTCTTTGTGTATAAACGTCCCTTTGTAAAGACAATAAAGTCGACTTTACTAAGTAATAAGATATTTACTCAACACACACACACACTACACATTACACTATAATCTGTTTGCAACTGGCTGAATGATTAATAAAAACAACTTTTGTCGACGAATGTCAATGGATTTTAAGGTAAGTTTTAGACAAGAAATACGTACAAACAACTTTTACTTAAAGATAACTATTCAAACTTAAGAACTGATACAAAAAAAAAATAAAATCAACTAAGAAGTAAAAATAAAAAAATGTACAGTACAACCTGTTATATCCGAACCTGTCATATACGGACCTCCCCATATCCGGACGGTTCTGTGCCGTCCAGATCTACCGAAATCTACCGAGAAAGGCAGTACTGCTGTTGGACAACGCATTCAAAGAATAACTAAAAGATGGCGAAATAATGTATTATAGAATCTATAAAACGTGTTAGTCCTGTCGCCAGGGGGGGTACAACGGCCTCGTTAATTCAGATGGACTTACTCAAGTTTTTTTTATGTATTTTGACCCGTAGAACACGAATTTTTTGGGTAACAGTTTGATCCGGATGTCGATAAGATTGTTATAGACCAAGAACTTGAGGAATCAAATAACAGCGATTTTTGGCAAAACAAAACAATATTTTGTATTTTTTGGGCCATTTTAAGTAAAAAATATTTCTACAAGTTTTTTCGTAGGATGCACAGTTTTCGAGATAAACGCGGTTGAACTTTAAAAAAATCGAAAAATTGCAATTTTTGAACCCGAATAACTTTTGATTAAAAAATAAAATAGCAAGTCTGCTTACCGCATTTGAAAGTTTAAGTCAAATTATATCGGTTTTGATTATTTGCATTGGTAAAAATTTATTGTTTTATTGTTTAACAAAGCTATAAACACGTAGGGTTTCCCGTGCTTTTACATGCGTTTTAACGCATGTAACGTAGAAATAGTCTTGATTGCACTAGTACCTATTCTACCTACTCGTTCGATTTTAAATGAGAAATCATAGAAACATCACTCACGCACTAGTTGTTTGTAGCTTTGTTTAGCAATAACACAATAAATTTTTAGCAATGCAAATAATCAAAACCGACATAATTTGACTTGAACTTTCAAAGGCGCTAAGCAGAATTGCTATTTTATTTTTTAATCAAAAGTTATTCGGGTTTAAAAATTGCAGTTTTTCGATTTTTTGAAAGTTCAACCGCGTTTATCTCGAAAACTGTGCATCCTACTAAAAAACTTGTAGAAATATTTTTTGCTTAAAATGACCCAAAAAATACAAAATATTGTTTTGTTTTGCCAAAAATCGCTGTTATTTGATTCCTCAAGTTCTTGGTGTATAACAATCTTATCGACATCCGGATCAACTGTTACCCAAAAAATTCGTGTTCTACGGGTCAAAATACATAAAAAAAATTTGGGTAAGTCCATCTGAATTAACGAGGCCGTTGTACCCCCCCCCTGGCGACAGGACTATGTCTATCGACGAAAGTTATTGACGGCGTTGATTATAGTCTAAGTAATGAAGCTTAAAATCCTTAAAATGCTTAAAAACCTCGCAATTTTTACAGAATGGATCAATTTGCTTGAAAATTTGAGAATAAGTAGTGGATAGTCCAAGGATCAAAATCTATGTCATGCCAAAAGGCGCTTTTGCCATGGGGGTGGTTGCCACCCCATCTCGGGGGTGGCAATTTTTATTATATTTTGACCGCAAGAGTTGGTAAAAGCATTCATTATAAGCAAAAAACTTTCTATACATTTTTTTGATAAAATTAATAGTTTTCGATTTATTCGCTATCGAAAGTGTTAGTTTTATATCGAAAAAATCAATGTTTTTAATCAGTTTTCTGCTAATAACTCAAAAATTTTCGTTTTATCAAAACAACTTTACCCAACAAAAATGTACCTTTTGAAAAAATAAACAAAACGGTTTTTTTATTTTCTTTAAGACCAATAGTAATCGAGTTTTACTTCATTATGTGTTGGCTCTTCTTCGTCAAATGCTAAATATTGTAGTTTCAAAGTCAAAGGACGGGAAAACTATGCATTTTTCGAGGATAACTTGTTGAAACTAATTTAAAGTATTTACAAATATGTATCTCCAGAAATAAAAAAAAAATCTCTAGCTAAAAAAATTAAGTGACTTATAATGAAAAGAATGTCAGTCCCTATTTTTTTCAGCAAAAAAGTGATCGTAAACAACCGCCTAATCACCACCCTAATTAAAATTTGTCATTAACCTGATTTGATTTTCTTGATTTATGTATTGTTAATAGGTTCTGGAAGTTTTATCAGCTTAGAATAATTAGTTTTTGAAAAATTTCAGTTAAAAGCGAATAACTAGTTTTTGTAGTTTGGTAAAAAATTACCTTTTCTTCAGAATAGAAAGATTAGCATCAGAGATACGAAAAAATATTTAAATATGAAATTGTAGATAATTTAATTCCCAAGAACTTGGTATGCAAAAATTTTTTTTGCGGCAAAAATTGAGTGAGCGATTGACAATTAAATCTTGTAATATCATGCAATAACCACCTTTACCAACCTTTTCAAAGCTACCTCTTTTTGTGACTGAGAATTTTAAAAGGATTTAATATTAATAGCCTTATAGATCTTGTAAAAACTACAAAATTCTTTTTTAACGAACTTTCTAAGATAAAAAATGAAAAAGTTACGGTTAAAAAATCAATATATTTTTTTTGAAAAAAAAAGGAGAAATACAATTGGAAGAATAATATTGTAAGTTTGCGGTGTTTTTAGTCATTGGCCTTATTTATTCTCCTTTATTTATGTATTATTAATAGATTCTAGAAGTTTGACTGGCTTAGAAAGATTAGTTTTTAAAAAACTGAAGTTTAAAGCGAATAACGAATGTTTGCAATTTGGTAAAAAATGCAATTTTCTTCAGAATAGAAAGATTAGCGTCAGAGATACGAAAAAATGTTTAAATATTAAATTGTAGGTAATTTAATTCCCAAGAACTTGGTTTGATAAAATTTGTTCTACGGCAAAAATTGAGTGAATCGTAAATGAGTATACCATCGAAAAACATTGATTTTTTTAGATATACAGTTTCGATAGCGAATAAATCAAAAACTGTTAATTTTATCAAAAAAAAGTATAGAACATTTTTTGCTTAGAATGAATGTTTTTATTAACTTTTGCGGTCAAAATATAATAAAAAATTTCCACCCCCGAGATGGGGTGGCAACCACCCCCATGGTAAAAGTGCCTATCGGCATCATATAGATTTTGATTAATGGTCTATCTACTACTTATTCTCAAATTTTCAAGCAAATTGATCCATTCTGTAAAAATTGCGAGGTGAAAAGCTTTGGTTCCTGGACTATTACTGGAATGTATGAAGGAGAAAACGTTTCAGAGACTATAAAAGAAGTAGTAGTCTTGATATCCGGATTTTTTCATATCCGGATCGGTCTGTCGCCACATTGATCCGGATATGGCAGGTTTGACTGTAATATCAACTTCATTTAAATATTTTCTGATAATGCTTGGGTCATGAGGGCGCGCATTGTCGTCATGCATCAGTGTGAAGTTTTCACCAATAAATTCTGCAAATGGGACAACGTTAATTTTGTAGTATCTCATTTATATACCTATCAGCAGTCAGAGATTCCCTAAGGACAACGTATAATTATTCTGTACGCGTCTCTGAAGATATACCGTCCACACAAGGACTGAATACCCTTGAAAAGTTACTATTGGTTTAAAAGTGCACTCGGCAAATCATTGAATATCTCTGCTCCAGACTTTTTGCGACCATCCCAGGAATATCGACAAAATCTGGACTTATCAGTAAACATCACATTCTCCAGTAGCCTGCACTCCAATCGAAATACGGCCTAGTAGTTCAGAGAAATAAGGAAAAAAAATATCCTGTTGGTGACACAACTCCCTCCATGCCAAAACCAAACTTTTTGAGTAGTATGGACTAGTGATGTAACGAATGTCATTTTTTGAACATTCGCGAATACGAATGCGAATGCGAATATCTGCTACCGACATTCGCGAATGCGGATGCGAATGCGAATATTCAGTTTTTTTTTAATTTGTTTCTATTTTTGTAATGTTTCCTTTTATAATGAAAAGTTAATTGATATTTAGTGTAAATCAATCTGAATCATGAGCTTTATTACATAATACCAAATAATAAAAAAAGTAAAGGCTGATAATGCGATTATACAAGGTTAAGTTCTACCTATCTATTGCCCTTCATTTGTCCAAAGTTGAACGTAGGCCTCCCCCTTATTTTTCCACTCTTCTCGGTTCAGTGCTCATGCTGTCGATCTGGTCCCTGCGTATCTTTTTAGGTCATCCGACCATCTCGTCTGTAGTCTGCCCCTTCCTGTTTTGTAGTCCCAAGGTCTTCAGTGAGTTATCGCTTCATTTCATCTTCCGTCTCTTTGTCTGCTGTTGTATCCTGCATATTTCCATTTGAGAGTAGCTGCATGTTTGAGGTTAAGTTACCTTTTCTTAATAAAAGAAGATGAGAAGTGAATAGATTTTGATTTTATTAACCTAATATTATCTTAAAATTATTTTTTTCTGGTTTTCATATTCGCAAAACATTCGCACAAATTTCGCGAATGCGGATGCGAATGCGAATATGCAAAAACATGCGAATATTCGCGAATGCAAATGCGAATGCGAATATGCAAAAACATGCGAATATTCGCGAATGCAAATGCGAATGCGAATACGAATATTCGTTACATCACTAGTATGGACATCTATAATAATAAGCTATATGTTTCCTGCAGCCGATTTTGATGATATACATACCTAGTTATAAACAAATGAAGATCAAAAAACGGTAAATTTTCGCTTTTTCCGTTTATTACCAAAAAGTAAAACATTTTAAACAAATTTGAGAGTAAGAAACTCATAAATCGTATAAAAAAGCTTCAATATGGCGTTCGCTGTATATGTCTATCCTTATTGGTTGCTTAGAAAATTGCAAAATAAATCATAAATTTTGAGTTTTTCTAAATATTCATAATTTATGTAGAAATTAACTTACACTAATTTTTACAACAGTTATTGAGAAAATATTTTTTTTTGCAATTCCGACCTTTTTTCGCAATTAGATATATTAACAATAAATGAGTATATCAAACTTTGTAATACGTCATTTTAAAGCTTTTTCCATAATCTCGAAGATATATGTACTAAAAAAATAATAAGTTTCACTGTTTTCCGTTGATTTGAAACAAAATGGGAACATGCCATTTTTTGACAGTTAATTATTTATAAATAAAAATGGCCGCCAGATCCTACGCAGGAAATAGTTATAATTTGATCCTATAGGTATTAACTGTCGAAAAAACGCTTCAGTACCCTGGCTGCTGAAGTGACACGAACAGGGTATATTTTTGTCTTATTACCCTGGCCTACTATGGTATACAGCCAACTACAGTGATTTCGATTTTAAATTTTGATATTTTCTCGTGTTACTTTTGAACAGGTTTTAAGATTTTGCTTTTTTAACGATGATGTGGCATACGCTGTGAATACTCATCAGTATTTTAGAGGCATGGGATCGATATCCAGAAATTGGTGAATGTGAGAGTCCAGCAGAACGCGAGCATAAAGAAAGCGGTTCGACTCTTTTTAATCGTTTCTTTGACAAAAAATACTCTCAATATTGAACCAATAAAGGTATTTTTAATTCAAAGCCGTTATTATTCCGGTGCTTTTTTCAAGTATTGACTATATAGCATACTTTTCTGTCGGTAGGTCCGTTAATATTACCTGTATAATTAACTTTGTAAAATTGATGGGCAAATAACTAAGAAACAGTATACTTCAATCTAAATATATTTTGGTGATATTTGTTGATGTAATTATAATATGTACCTACCTATTATATGTAATTATACAAGGTGTTAGTAAATAAGTATGAAAAACTTTAAGGTGTAATTATACATAAAAAATAATGACAGTTTGCTTTATAAACATATGTCCGCAAATGCTTCGTTTCCGAGATACGGGGTGTTGAAATTTTTATTTCAAACTGCCAATTTATTTATTGCTCTAAGATCGGTTGAGCTATGAAAATAAAATTTGGTGGAGGTAGTTATTGCGCATTTTTTGACATACAACTAAGAATTTTGTATTCATCATTGGTGCGCCTACAGGTAACAGTCTGATTTTTTTTAAAGAAAAAAATAGTACGCTATCTAAAAATTATTTTTAAATGCTATGTTTAATTTTTGATAAGATTCCTTTCTTCGATTTTTTTATATAGTTTACCGTTTTTATGCAAGAAAAAAAGAAAACATCTTGGCGCGTATTTTTCACTTCCTAATAAGAGTCCATTATCAAAGACTATTTAAATACTAATCTAGAACAATAACAGAAAATATTACTAATAAGATTTTAAATAGGTGCAAAGCTACAACAAACGACCTGCTTTAGAGGTGACAAAAGAATTTTATATTCATCATTGGAGCGCATACGGATAATGGTCTGAATTTTTTAAAGAAAAAAAAGTACGCCACTGAGATATGTCAAACTAAAAATCATTTTTAATTCCTCGTTCAATAGGGAACTTGCACATTTTTTTTATTAGATAATAATGTTCAGTTTTGTTTAAAAATGAGATTTCCAAAATTTCACGCTTCAAAAACTCGTAATAACTTAGAAATACATATTTAAAATCTTCTGCGGTATAAAATAGTTCAAACGGCCCGTGACGTCACAAAGTTTTGCATTAGTTTTGATTATGGTTATATTTCGCTGTGTCTAGGTACACGGTAAAGTGTACGTAAATAAAAAAGTTAGGTAGACGCGAATTAAACTTCATCAAGCCAGTGACGTCATTATTTAGCTTGCGCAGTGACTACATATTTTGGTACATGCTATTTTGATATGTTTAGTGTTTGTTTGATAGAAAAATATTTGTTAAGGGAAGGGAAGCAGAACTATTCAGATGTTTCAAACTTAATTGTAATAAATCAATGTATATATATATATATATATATATATATATATATATCCATAATACAATAATATATACATAATATATATATATATATATATATATATATATATATATATATATATATATATATATATATATAAAAGTATATATTTAGGTTAGCAAAACAATTATATGTATTTAGTTGACATGACATGTAGGTACAAAATATTGTTAAAATAATTTTTATACGTAAGTGAATTATTATAATCAACTATTCTAAATGCAAAATAAGCCACAATTTAACTAAAAAATTATTTTATTAACGTTTCGACGTGCAAATCGGATGTCATTGTCAAAATACAAAAATTAGCCAGATTAAATAAATTATTAAAAAAAATTTTTTACTAAGCAACAACATTTTTGTTTAATTTAATAATATTTTGTATTTTGACAACGACATCCGGTTTAGACGTCGAAACGTTAATAAAATCAATTTTTTAGTTAAATTGTGGCTTAGTTCCCATTTAGAATAGTTGATTACAAAAATGCCACAAGGATAATAGCTTCAGAACAAGTTAATTATTATTGTGAAAGCTTTAGGTCTTCCTTTTATTTTAAACTTGGACGGTAATACTATTTCATTTAGAACTAAAAAAATATATATTAATTTATAGTCTCTTATCTTTTTCGTACTGTTTTAAAATGTTCTTAAACTCATTAAAAGAACTAAATAATTATTGTCCACACTCCATAGTTAATTTAAAAACAAACACTAAACAAATAAAAAATAAGAAATCACTGACATTCTAACTTTTTTTATTTGCGTACACGTTAGCGTATACCTAGACACAACCTTATATTTAGGTATATTCTTCTTCTCCTTCTTTATTGGCCTCCACCTACTTGGATATTTGGCCAGCTCATCGTCGTGGAATATGTCAAAAATATTTATATTCTAATGACATATATCGTATGTCATTGTAATAATATATACCAGTTTGTTAAAATTTGAGTTTTATACTGTTTTTGAAGGAAAGGAACGAAGGTTTACTATTGAAAATAAAACCATTTTGTAAAAGTACAAATTTTCTATGAATAGTTCAAACGATCAAAACACTTGTAACGTCACATAAATGTATTTTCTACTGACGTTTATAACGTCTAATTTAAAATTCTGTTTACTTTATTGGAAAAATGTAAACGTAAAACTGAGTGACGTCACGACGCGTTTTGGGCCACCTGTTTTAATTTGAATTTTAATCGTCTTTAGGGGCCAAACGAAAGACAAACAAAACTTTTTTATCTTTGATACATGTTTAAAATTATGTTCTGTTGTGATTTATAGCATTTTTTCGAATTTAAAAATTTATGCAAGTTCCCTATTTGCAACGAAATATCTTCCTTACCATTTTTTTATATGATGCTTTTATGCAAAAAAATAAAAAATCTTAACGTTTACAAAGTATTTGAAATAAGTTTCTATGCATATTACCTCGAATACTTAGTAAACGTTAAGACGTTTTATTTATTTTTGTATAAAAACGGCTCTTCATATGAAAAAAAGACAAGATATATTTTTTGTCACAGATTATAGGAGTTCAAAAATGATTATTAATTTGACATATCTTAGTGGCGTACTATTTTTTCTTTAAAAAAAGCAGAGTATTCATGTACGCGCGCCAATGATGAATATAAAATTCTTTTGTCACCTCTAAAAGACGTCATTTTCAACATTTGTTGTAGCTTTGCACCTAGTTAAAATCTTATTGGTAATAATTTCTGTTATTGTTCTAATTTAATTAAATAGTTCTTGATAATGTATTAAGAAGTGAAAAATACGCGCCAAGATGTGTTATTTCTTTCCATAAAAACGGAGCACCATATGAAAAAAAGTCACGAAAGGATTTTTATCATAAATTAAACGTAGAATTTAAAAATATTTTTTGATTTGAAATATCGCAGTGGCGTACAATTTTTTTCTTTTAACAAATTCAGACCATTACCCGTAGGCGTGCCAATGATGAATACAAAATTTTTAATTGTATGCCAAAAAATGCGCAATAATTACCTCTTAAAACTAACCAAATTTTATTTTCATAGCTCAACCGGTCTTAGAGCAATAAATAAATATGCAGTTTGAAATAAACATTTCAACAACCCGTACGTCCGAAACGAAGCATTTGCGGACATATGTTTATAGAGCAAACTGTCATTATTTTATGTAAAATAACCCCTTAAAGTTTGTCATACTTATTTACTAACACCCTGTATGTACTAACAATAAAATAATAATACAAAATAATAGCCGGACAAGCGCTAAAATAAAAAAAATAGAAGTCATTTACATGAGCACATTCGTACACTACTTATACATTCAAACGCAAATGACAGTTCAGTGTTGCTGGTTGCTGTCAATTATGCTGTGAGCTGTGAAATAATCTATTTTAATGATTATACCTACACTATGATAATATTGTTGTTAATTAATATATTTCGGCAAGTATAGATATTATTTTATTTATTTTATTATTATTTTATTTTATTTATATAATATTTTAATTTAGCATAAATAATTATAAATATTATTTTTATAGTAAACAAAAACAAAGAAAATATCTCTGACAAGTAGGTAATGACATAGGTGGCCATGATGAAAAGTCACACTCTAATTTTTGACAGTGCTCATACGTCAGAAATATTGACCTACGTAATCTTGCTTTTTTAGTAAAAATACTATATGTATTATTTTTATCCTTAACAATTGACCATCATTGAAGAAACCTGAGAAAGCTTGACCGAAGATGAAAATTTATCACTAATTAAGTCTGTGCCCAGAGAAGTGATTCATAATAATGGAGCTATAACAAAATATTAATATTTCAGCAGTTTCGAATTTAGAAATTAGAATGACACACTTTAATCCGGTCAACTTAGACATCAAAATGCTTGGCAAATAACAAAAATTGCCGGAGAGCCAAATTTTGGTGGAGAGCTAGGGTATACCATAACAAATAAAGTTTAAAAAGTCCCCATCGATTCCATGTGTGCGTCAAAAGTTATTCGGGGTCAAAGGTCAAAATTTGAGATTTTTTGGATTTTTTTCGAAAACGGTAAGTTTTATCAAAAAAAACCTTAAACCAAAGTTGTAGATCTTAAAATTCTCTACAAAAATAGTCCTTACTATTTTTTTCCTAAGAGTTGCCATTCCTGAGATATCGCGATTCAAAGAGTCACATTATACATGATATGCACACGTTTCCACACCACCTGTGAGGTAGTGTACTCGGCGCGTTTTTTTTACCGTGGTTTCCCCTGTAGGCCTACTCCACTAACTGTTTTGACAATTTTACGATAATTTAAGGAAACAATACCGGTCAAGTTCTAGATATTACCTTATTATTGATATTGATTATTGATATTGCTATTGATTGTTAGGTTAACTATTGTTTTGATTTCTTTAGATATTTTAATCAGATTCATATTCTTGAAAGTCTACTTCAACAGTCAAGTCTTCTTAGATTTCATCTTCTTCCTCTTCCTCTTGCTGGATGTTCAAAAATTGTTCAAATGTGACTGAGTCATTGGTCTCTTCATTAAAATCACAGGAGTCTTCCTCTGTTGTACTAAACTGGACATTTGAGCAAGACTGACCTTGGCAGTTGGTACACACTAGAGACCACAGCAACCCGACTTTTTTACATCCACATTTGGCACTACAACCTTTTTTGCAATTGCAAAAAAATAGTGTTAAGGAGTTTTTCTGGAGCAGGTGGGAGTAAGGTTTTAATCGGTTCCAGAGTATTATCTATTAATTTCCAACCCCAGTCTTCTGGATTCAGTTCATTGCCTAGCCATGTTTGAACTTGATAATATACTCGATACAAATGTTGAAAAGCAGATGCTGATGTTGGAGGAAGACATGATAGTTGTAGTTGTTTCTTGTTTCGCGTATTTCTTACAAAAGTTAAGTATCGGTATTTATCAAGACAAATAATTTTTTTTGGAGCTCCATAAACCGCAAGAAGAAAGCGAATTCCTTCCGTAATTATTGTTTGCGGTGTAGAATCAAGTTCTGTAAAAACTTTACAGCAGTCAGTCAAATCTTTTTTTTCGAATAATTTAAGTACTGACGTTTTGCCCCTTCTGTACATTTCGGACGTAGTGTCGCAGCCGGTTATCGCATGTAAAAATAAAATGTAATTTTAGCATTTGGGATAAGCCGATAAACTATTCGAAGAATATATCTCTGTTCGCTGTTGAGCCCTTCCAGGTTTCAGAAAATAAATAACTTTATCTACTGGAGTCCTTGCAGTAATCAGTACCAACAAATCAACACCTTCACCAACTACAATTGTTGTGTTTGTTGCCTTAAATTTTTCAATTGCTGTCTCAATTATAAGGACATCTGCGTCATTTTTAGCTTGTTTCACTTCAATATTCGCAGCTGTTAATTTGTCAGTTACCATTTCAGCTTTCTTTCAGCTTTCTTCTTGCATTTTATGGAGCTCAAAAAAAATTATTTGTCTTGATAAATACCGATACTTAACTTTTGTAAAAAATACGCGAAACAAGAAACAAGTACAACTATCATGTCTTTCTCCAACATCAGCATCTGCTTTTCAACATTTGTATCGAGTATATTATCAAGTTCAAACATGGCTAGGCAATGAATTGAATCGAGAAGACTGGGGTTGGAAATTAATAGATAATACCCTGGAACCGATTAAAACCTTACTCCCACCTGCTCCAGAAAAACTCCTTAACACTATTTTTTGCAATTGCAAAAAAGGTTTTAGTGCCAAATGTGGATGTAAAAAAGTCGGGTTGCTGTGTTCTCTAGTGTGTACCAACTGCCAAGGAAAGTCTTGCTCAAATGTCCAGTTTAGTACAACAGAGGAAGACTCCTGTGATTTTAATGAAGAGACCAATGACTCAGTCACATTTGAACAATTTTTGAACATCCAGCAAGAGGAAGAGGAAGAAGATGAAATCGAAGAAGACTTGACTGTTGAAGTAGACTTTCAAGAATATGAATCTGATTAAAATATCTAAAGAAATCAAGACAACAGTTAACCTAATAATCAATAGCAATATCAATAATCAATATCAATAATAAGGTAATATCTAGAACTTGACCGGTATTGTTTCCTTAAATTATCCTAAAATTGTCAAAACAGTTAGTGGAGTAGGCCCACAGGAGAAACCACGGTAAAAAAACGCGTCGAGTACACTACCTCACAGGTGGTGTGGAAACGTGTGCACATCATGTATAATGTGACTCTTTGAATCGCGATATCTCAGAAATGGCAACTCTTAGGAAAAAAATAGTAAGGACTATTTTTGTAGAGAATTTTAAGATCTACAACTTTGGTTTAAGGTTTTTTTTTTGATAAAACTTACCGTTTTCGAAAAAAATTCAAAAAATCTCAAATTTTGACCTTTGACCCCGAATAACTTTTGACGCACACATGGGATCGATGGGGACTTTTTAAACTTTATTTGTTACGGTATACCCTAGCTCTCCACCAAAATTTGGCTCTCCGGCAATTTTTGTTATTTGAAATGTCTATATAGACCGGGTTACTTGAGAAAGTCAACTTACACAACTTGAAAAATGCGATTTTCGGTTATAAGAGTCAGTTTTTATGACGCGAAGTGTACTAAAGGTGAGATATTTAACCTCGTATTTCCGATTTTAGAGTCGCAACCGAAAGTACTGTTTTAAAGTCACCCAAATTGTACAAGCAATATATTATTTGACGCGCCTTAGCAATACGAAACAAATACATGCCTGTCTATTTGTCCGTCTGTCTGTCTGCGAATATAACTCCTACTATATTAACACATATAGACTGACGAATAAGGTTATAACCCAAAGATGGTATTAAAGGTGAGAAATGTGAGGTCAGACTTTCGGTTCCAGAGTTGCAATTGAAATTACTGTTTCAAAGTAGCCTAACTGATACAAGCGACATATTATTCAACGAACCACAGCAATACGAAAAGAAATCTATACTTCCGGGTTTTATATCGCTTTCGATTAAAAAGGTGTAACCGGAAGTGCGATATTATAATCGCAGAAATGCAGAAATAGTACATGTGATATATCAATCATCGCGTATTGAAAAATCGAGCTCTTGTATTCAGTTTCGATTTTGAAGTCATTTCCGGGTAAACAGTGACTACCGGAAGTTTGGCAAAAATGACTGAAAATTGACACGTATGTCAAATGACGCAAAGTTACACAGAGGGTTTAACTATCGGCTTCCGGTTCTACTTCTAGTTACGTTGGGTGAAAACCTAGGACTTACAAAGTCCAATGGCTTGTTTTATATTGGTTAAGATTATCCACCGAGCTGTTACTTGTTAGCTTAAAGGCTCGTTCGCATAAATATATTCTTCTTGTCACATTGTGTAGGACGTGAGTGAAACGATACGATAAACTACCCCAGATAATTGAAATAATATTGAATAATAATACTTCAATCATCCATGATAGCTATTAGTCCAGAAAGCCACTGCGCATCCGCTAGGAAAAATATTCCTATTCGGATTTTTGGCACAATCTTACTCAAAAAGGACCCCTTTTAACAAATTTGCATGTTGCCAGATCCAAAAGTGAGTCAAAACTTTTTTAAACATTTTTTTTTGTTTTTTTCCTAAAATTATTTTTTGCACCGAACAAAGTTTTTTTTTAAGTTTTTTGGATCATTTTAAACAGAAAAGGTTTTTAGTGATTTTTCTCTAAAGTTGATAGTTTTTGACATATAAGCGATTAAAAATTTAAAAATTGCGAAATCAACCATTTTTAACCCTTAAAAACTATGTAAAACACCAAAAATTTCAATGATACCAAGGTACGTAGATATTCTAAGAATATCGATTGATGAAATCCCGAAGAGCTTTCTGCAATACAATGTCGAAAACTCCTTTGTTTTTAATTACTAATCAAGCGAAAGCGAAACTCTTTTCAACCGTTGCATGTGTATCTGTAATCGGAGAACATTTTAAGTTTAAAAAAATTGTTTAAAATTTTTTTTGACAAATTTTTTACTCTGGCAACATGCAAATTTGTTAATAGGGAACCTTTTTAAGCAAGATGAAGGAAAAAAAATTGAATCAAAATATATTTACGCATATTACATAGGTACAATGTTGTATACATGCAACGGTTAAAAATATAGTAGCGACCGCTTGATTAGCAATTAAAAAACAAAGGTGTTTTCGATATTGTATTGCAAAAATCTCTTCAGGACTTCATTAATCGATATTCTAATAATATCTACGTACCTTGGTGTCATTGAAATTTTCGGTGTTTTACATAGTTTTTGAGGGTTAAAAATGAACGATTTTGCAATTTTCAATCGCTTATATCTCGAAAACTATCACATTTACAGAAAAGTCACTTAAAATATTTTTTATTTGGAATGATCCAGAAAACCTAAAAAAATTGTCCGATGCCAAAAAATTGGTTTTAGGAAAAAACAAAAAACAAACTTTTAAAAACTTTTTGACTTTTTGATCTTGGCAACATACAAATTTGTTAAGAGGGGATATTTCAAGCAAGATGGTGAAAAAAAATTGAATCGAAATATTTTTCCGTACATATATTTACGCATGTTACATTATACATGGCACGGTTGCAAATCAAGCGCCCTCTTGATTGGCAATTAAAAAACAAAGGGGTTTTCGATATTGTATTGCAAAAAACTCTTCGGAATTTCATCAATCGATGTTCAAAGAATATCTTCTTACCTTGGCAACATTGAAATTTTCAGTTTTGCACATAGTTTCTGAGGGATAAAAATGGCCGATTTCGCAATTTTTAAATTTCTAATCGCTTATATGTCAAAAACTATCAACTTTAGAGAAAAGTCACTAAAGTCTTTTTCTGTTTGAAATGATCCAAAAACCCTAAAAAAACTTTGTTCGATGCAAAAAAAAATAATTTTAGAAAAAAAAACAAAAAAAAACGTTTAAAAAAATTTTGACCCACTTTTGGACCTGGCAACATGCAAATTTGTTAAAAGGGGTCCTTTGTGAGTACGATTGTGCAAAAAATTCGAATCGGAATATTTTTCCTAGCGGATGCGCAGTGGCTTTCTGGATTATATCGTTCACCCTGGCCTCAGTCTCCCAAAGTGTGTGTTCGTCTTGTCATAATTTTAAATATGAACTATGAAAATTCAGAATGGAAGCAAACAAAACAACACTTTAACTAATCTAGCCCAGTCGGGCTAGCATTTTACCTTACATTAGGAGCTGCCCCAAATTTTATTTTTCTAATCTTTAGGGAGGGTCAATATTATTATAAATTTAGAATCTCGACTGAATTCCACCGTTGCATTAGCCGCCATCTTGACTTTAAACGAGAACCGTTTTTGCTCAATATCTCCGCCATTTTCAATTTTTTGACAAAAAGTGTAGAAACTGAAATTGTTGAAAACGCGATTTTCTCTAATTTCATTTATTATAATTTTTTTCGTGCGGTCGATATTTTCCGAGTTATGAGGGGAAAATAGAGACAGTTGTAGCATAATTATTGAATTATTGAATTATCTCGTTTACTATTAGTTTTACAACAAATATTTACCTATACAAAAATGAAGAGAATTAAAAATTTTGTACAATTTTGATGCCGTTCATTTTTTTGATAAAATCAATATTTAAGGTAGTACGTATGTGGTAAAGGTGCGAGCGTAAGACCTGATTGATTTTGTAGCAATTGTTTTTGTTCAATATCTCCGCCATTTTCAACTTTTCGACAAAAAGTGTAAGAACTGAAATTGTTGCAATTAAGATTTACTACAATTTTTCGAGAGAACCAGTGGCGGGTCTACAAGGGGGGCAAATGGAAAAATTCCCCTTAACAGGGTCCAAAATTTAAAAAAAAATTATTGGAACATCACGATATATTAGCTGACATAAAACTTAAAATATCGACAGACAAATTCAACCAATAAAACCCGCTAGTTAATAAAATTAAGTGAACTTAATGTATATAATGTCTTTTTATGTCTTTTATGTACTTAGTTTGGTTGATGTTTCATTGGAAGTTTCAAAAATGGTATAAAATATAATTCTCTTTATTTTTGTTTATGTACAATTATGTCGTAAAGTTAATAATAAATGAGACAATTCAATAATTATGCTTCCCCTCCGCTTCCATTATTTTCCCCCTTAACTCGGGGAATATTGATCTTATAAAAAATTGTGCCAAAGAAATTGTAGGAAATTGCATTTCCAACAATGTTCTTTCCTACCATTTATGTCGAAAAGTTGAAAATGACGGAGATATTAAGCAACAACAGTTCTCATTTAAAATCAATATGGCGGCTAATGCAACCGCGGAATTCAGTCGAGATTTTAAATTTACACTACCATTGATCTCTCCTAAAGGATATAATTATAAAATTTGGGGCAGCTAGGATACAAAATTCAATTCAATAATTATGCTCCCCCACCACTTTTTACTATTTTCCCATGTAACTCGGAGAATATCAACCGCATGAAAAAAATTGTTGAAAAGAAATTGTAGGAAATTATATTTTGAACCATTTTAGTTGAAAATGGCGTAGATATTGAACAAAAACAATTGCTATAAAATCAATCCGGTCTTACGCTCGCGCCATTACCGCATACGTACTACCTTAAATATTAATTTTAGCAAAAAAATGAAAGAGATCAAAATTGTGCAGAATTTAATTCTCTTTATTTTTGTACAGGTACATATTTGTTGTAAATCTAATAATAAACGAAATAATTCAATAATTATGCTCCAACTGTCACTATTTTTCCCTCATAACTCGGAAAATATCGACCGCATGAAAAAAATTATAATAAATGAAATTATAGAAAATCATATTTTCAACAATTTCAGTTTCTACACATTTTGTCAAAAAATTGAAAATGGCGGAGATATTGAGCAAAAACGGTTCTCGTTTAAAATCAAGATGGCGGCTAACGCAACGGCGGAATTCAGTCGAGCTTTTAATTTTTACTAATATTGACCCTCCCTAAAGATTAGAAAAATACAATTTGGGGCAGCTCCTAATGCAAGGTTAGGCCTGTTATTCGTCTAACCCGACTGGACTAATCATGTTTATTGTTCAATAAAGATATAATAAAAATGTGACTTATTAAATGCATTAACAAATATATTCAAATTCTTGCCAAAAGCTAACAATTTCTGGATTATACTTATGGCTTATCGGTTCGATGGTAACTTCTTTATGTCGAATGGTACTGCTGTAGACTTGTAGACCTGGGCAGATGTTATGGCCTCAGGCCCCTGCAACTGGAGATATTAGTCGTTGCAGTCTAGATGACCAGGAGAAAGGTGATCTTATTCCAAAAACTAGAAAATAAAATTCATATCAAACATCAAGAAGTAAACACCAAAATGTACCTTTGCCAAATAATCATAAAAAGTAGTAATCGGCAAAGGAGTATAATAAAATTAATACTGACGGATATTAGTTAAATAATTTGATTACTAAATGCATATTAATAGATGAAATGAAATATTCAAAATTAAGATATCAAGACACTTGGAAAGTTGAGGTTAGGTATAGAAACAAAAAATGTTATGAATGATAAATACAGTATGTCAGAAACTACTCACCCCAAAAGAATATGAAAGTCTTATTAGGGCAGTCAATGAGGGTATTTAGCTCCGAATTCCATCCTACTACATCCATCGATTTACTTGATATTTTCACAGTAAGTAGGGAATAGCTCAATAAACAAAGTCTACCCTATGTCCATGTGCGCTATTATCTTGTGGTGGTTCCCACCCCTTCTCGAGAGTGATACATGTTTTGGTTAAAATAGCAACGGAAGAGGCTAGAGAACTTAATTTTAAGCAAAAAATGTTCTATAATTATTTTTTGAAAACTCAATATATTTTGAGTTATTCGTGGTGGAAAATTGGCCACTTTCATTGAAAAATGACACCTTTTCGGACGGATGTTTGCGAATACCTTAAAAACTATGCGTCTAACAAAAAAACTATATAAAATATTTATATAGGTTATAAAAAAAACAAAGAGATTCGTTCCTTCATAAATCTTCTAGTTAAAATACAAAGAGGGATAAGGCAGGTGAGAAGATTTTGTTTTTTTGCTGCGTGCTCAAATCGGTGTATTCAACTTGAAATAACAGAGAAACTGTCGATTTTAGGTGTATAATGATACTAATAACTTTTGTAGTGATTGAAAAGACCTTTAAAACAAGGAATACTACATGTCGATTACATTCAAACTAAGCGAGATATTCTACAAAAATGTTGATGACTAATGTATTTTAAGAAGGTATCAGAAGTTTATTTAACCCCTCATCCATCAGAATTTAAATACATCGTTTTTCTTCTACAATCCTTTTTATTATAGTGTTATTTCTATGTTCAAAAAGTTGGACTGGATTAAAACGAATGGTTTTTGACCAAAATAAGATCAAATTATAGAGCGCATTTTTAAAGTTTCTTAAAAATCTTACTTTTCCTCCATGTCACTCGAAAAAGATAAGAGATACGAAAAATAGATACCACACATAAATGTAGGGCTTTTTCAGATTAAAATTTCCTTTTTATTTTTTATTACTGTATCTTTTATCATTTTCAAGTTACATGGAGAAAAAGGAAGATTTTTAAGAACATTTATAAATGCGCTCTATAATTTAAACTTTTTTTTTCAAAAACCATTCATTTTAAACCCGTCCAACTTTTTGAACATAGAAAAACACTATAATAAAAGGTATTATGGAAGGAAAACGATGCATTTACATTTTGGTGGATGAGGGTTAAAATTTTACTTCTCATTTTTTCTTAAAATACATTAGGTATTAATTTTGTTTGCAGCATATCTCGCTTGGATCTTTAATGTAGCTCATTTTAAAGGTCTTTTCAAGTACTACAAAAGGTATTAGTAGCATTATACACCTAAAATCGACCGTTTCTCTGTTATTTCAAGTTGAATACAACAATTTGAGAATGTACCAAAAAACAAACTATTTTCACCTACCATATCTCTTTTTGTATTATAACTAGAAGATTTATGAAGGCAAATGTCTCTTTGTTTTTTTATAACCTACAAAAATGTTTAATATAGTTTTTTTAGTTAGATGCATAGTTTTTAAGGTATGTATTCGTAAAAAACCGTTCGAAAAGGTATTATGTTTCAATGAAAATGGCCAATTGTCAACCACGAATATCTCAAAAAGTATTGAGTTTTCAAGAAAAAATTATAGAACAGTTTTTGCTTAAAATTATGTTCTCTAGCGAATTCCGTGGTAATTTTAACCAAAAATTTTTCCACCCCTAAGAAGGGGTGGGAACCACCCCCAAGATAAAAGCACACATCGGCATGGGGTAGACTTTGAATTAGGAGATAAGTAGAGGCTAGGCCCAAAATTTCATTAAAATCCATGCAGTAGGATAGAATTCGGAGGTAATATCCTATTCTTGCTCCCATTGACTGGCGTAGATGAAATAAAATGTTTTATTTTTGAAGCTCCTTTGGCTTTTATAAATTAATTTTACTGTCATTGAAAACCACATTTGAAATGACAACCAAGTACAGAAAGATGGGTAAGCATGTTCGGTATTGTAACTGAATGATTAGATGAAAAGAGAGTTGCCTATATAACGGCCGCCAACGAGTTTGTAACGAAGAAAACAGGTAAAACAAATAGGGGAAGGGCGGGCACAACGGGGTGGACGGGCAAGACGGGGTACCGCGATTGAGAACGAAACCCATAACTCTATCTACTTTGTACCGTCACAGGTACTTGCAGGAGACGAGCCTCTGTAATTTGATCGAGTTTTAAACCGGTAATGCAAACAATACCGTTGTAGGCGACTGAAGTGTATTGTGTGACTAACAGACGAGTAGTAGTTGTAATTATTTTTAAGAGCGATTTAAACTAAGGTAAGTACTGTTAGGTTATTTGCACATTATTTTTTTTTTTTTTTTTTCATTTCAGCTAAACATGTACTATTTTGAGCGTAATATGTCGTAGCGGTTGTTCAAATAAACACTGTTTTAAGAACTTTTTAACACTTAACCTAAAAGTAGTGCAAAGCGGGCTAAACGGGCTAGAGTAGGGTAGGGTAAAATGGGGTACCCCATTTTGCCCTTCCTTAAATTGGGTACTTTGTTTCAAATGGTGTTTAAATACAAACGTGTCACCCAGAGGCAGAGCTGGTCTACACAGTCTATGGAAGGGGCGGTCAGAGCTGTAATCAACGGCGAAATGGGACATTACCGTGCATCGGTTCAGTTTAATGTCCCGCAAACCACACTCGAACGTTATGTGAAAAAACGAAAAAATGATCCAGATGTGACTATTTCAAAAACTATGGGAAATTACAAGCCAGTTTTTACACAGACGCAGGAACAGGAAATCGCTGGTTACCTAAAAAAATATGGAAGAACGATTATTTGGGTTTACGATGGAAGAATGCAGAGGTCTCGCCTTTTAGTTAGCTGAATTAAATGGTGTTGATCATCCATTCAACAAAAGAACTCGAATGGCTGGAAAAGCTTTCCACTGTTTCACAGTTTTTTACACTACTGGTAGAAGTAGTTGAAAAGTATAATTTTTCAGCCGAAAAAATATATAACGTCGACGAAACCGGAATTACAGTGAATCCAAAGGGAATTTCCAAAGTTATAGCTACGAAGGGTAAACGGCAGGTGGGAACTTAACATCCGGAGAACGCGGAGAGTTAATAACTGCGGAGATATGTTTTTCAGCAGCAGGTGCTTACATGCCTCCTATGTTGATTTTTCCTCGCAAAAGAATGCAGCAAGGGTTCATGGATGGACTGGTGCCTGGTGGTTGGGTGGAGTTGAATCAAAAAGGGTGGATAGACATGGAACTCTTTTTTTAATGGTTTAAGAAATTCGTAAAATTTTCTAAAGCGTCAAAAGAAGCACCGATGTTTCTTTTATTGGACGGCCACTCTTCCCATACAAAGAATTTGGAATTAATAAATTATGCAAGAGATAACGGTGTAATTCTCTTATGTTACCCTCCTCACACAACTCATCGGCTGCAAGCTCTTGACGTCTCATTCATGAAGCCGCTAAGCACTTATTACGATGACGAAGTGAGAAAATGGCTGAGAACCAATCCAGGTAGAGTAGTGACATTTCCAACTCTCATCCTTATTTAGTGCTGCTTTTATAAGGGCGGCTACAATGACAACTGCTATAAATGGGTTTAAAAAAACTGGGGTGTGGCCTGTAGACTTAGGTGTTTTGTCTGACGCAGATTTTTTGCCATCTGCAACAACTGAGATTGAAAAAAGAGAGAGAATTCCTGAATAAAATTGTGAGGTCTATCGAACTAGCAGTAAGCTAAACCAGCAAACAAATAATAATCCGACGTTTTCTGATGCAGTGCCATCAACTTCAAAAGCTATTACTCAATTCGAAGAAATAACACCAAGAAAGAAAACGATTCCCACCGTTAGCCCACAACCAGACACATCAAGAGCTATTGTTCCATTCGGCGAAAGAACCCCTGAAAAGAATACAACACCAATCAGCAATGCGAAGCCAGGTACCTCTAGTTCCAATGATTCAGCTTTTCCGATAGTATCACCAACCGTTTTTATGCCTATTCCGCAAGCCAGTGCTGCAACTAAACGGAGTTCACACAGAAAGGGAAAAACTGCTATTTTGACTTCTACTCCTTACAAGAAAGAGCTGGAAAACACTTTAGAAAAAAATAAGCCGAAAAGAATGCCAATGCTTGGGGTAGTAAAAAGAAAAATAGGAACCATCAAACAAACCAAGGGTATTAAAGGGAAAACTATCACGAAAAAAGTAAAAGTTTCTAAAAAGTGTGATTCTTCAAGTGATAGTGAATCATGTGCTAGTGACGCAGAGTGCCTTTATTGTGGAGATCTTTATTCTACATCCTCTAAAAAATGGGCTTCATGTTCCAGGTGCATTCGTTGGGCGCATATGTCATGCGCTGGGATTGAAGAAGATGACGAAGAGATTTTTGTTTGTGAACTCTGCAAATAGGTAGTTTACGTGTTTATTGGGTTATTATGCCTTATTTTGATCCTACCCCATTTTACCCTACCTGACGGGCAAAACGGGGTAAAAGGACTTTTCTTATTTTTTTATTGTTTTCATGTTGTATTTGTTTTTTGTTAGGAATAATTTATGTTTTTTTTGGATGTCCAAATATGCTTTTATTAATTAAATCATATGATATTATTGTAAATATACAAATTTTTTTTGTACTGATCTTTCAACCTTAAGTACCCCATTTTGCCCGCCTTTCCCCTAGAAGAAGATTGTTACTAATGAAATATTAAAAAAATGAAATAAAATAATTATTTAAAAATAAAATAGCAAAGATGTGACGTTTCTAACGTTACAACATCTTGCATTTTGTAATTTAGCTATTTTTTATTTTATCAACAATCTTCTCTTCCGACATAACCCGAAAAAATACTTTCAACACCTCTTTTTAGTAAATTAAATGTAACTGTTAAATACCTATCCTTTTTGTGTCTACGATCTTTAATTGCCGAGATTTTTATCAAATTAAATAATAAAAATTAAATTATCGCGAACTTATCCTAAATGTCTGAAAATTAAAGCTAGGTGTTTATTATTATTTAATAATAAAATAATTATTATGTTAGCACACAATACAAAAAAAAAGTGTTCCTGGATGTTGATTTAAATGAAGTATATTATTATCTCCATAAACATGAAACTATAATCCCCGAATAAGCCGGCAATGTTTATTAAGTATGCTTACGTTGCAATTGTCAGAAATCCCGAGCAAATACTATTGATATCGATATTATTGTTTGGTGATTTATTAGTTCTAGCATTATTGCTAAATTTGAGACGAAGATATACGGTTTTAGATATGTAGGTATTATCAAATATATTATGTCAGTATTTATATATCTAACAATACTTTATTATTTCGTGAAAACAGTTACGGGTATTACTTAATTATTTAACAATAAAACACTGAAAACGTTTGTTTTCTATACTTCCACAAAATTTATTATAACTAAGTGACTACAGCGGTTTCGGCGGAGTGCCTTTCTCAAGTGATATAGTTTACAATGTGTTTGCCTTTTTAAGTCTTCAACTGAAGAGGTTGAGGAGTGGGGAGCTGTTTGTCTCGAGTTGGTCATTCAGAATTATATCTGTATTTTTCAGTTTATTAATTTCCATAGATTCTAAAAAAGATAGCTTAACGCCTTTATTTTGAATATGTAGAATTTGAAACTCTTCATTGAAAGAATGATTATGATCTAGAAGGTGAAGTGCGTATGTAGAAGTGTCTGTTTTTCTATTGTTGAATGCCCTTTTGTGTTCTGCTATCCGTTTGTCAAAAGTTCTGCCAGTTTGACCGATGTACGTTTTCGGACAGTCACCACAAGTTAGTTTGTACCTACACACCAATCTGTAGTTGGTTTCTCTTTCGGCTTTTATTGTTCTTAATATATTTGCTTAAGTTGTTGTTAGTTCTGAAAGCTGGTGTTATTCCTTTCTTTTTTATGTATCTGGCTATCTTTGTTGTTATCTTGCCAGTATATGTGAGAGAGCAGAAGGTACTGGGTTCTTTCTGTGGTGGTGGATACACTAATTTCAGGGCTTTCTTATGGAGTTTTTGGTTTAAAATTTTGTTAACTGTTTGTTCGTTATAGCCGTTGTTTACTGCTATTTGTTTAATGATGTTTAGTTCTATCTCGAAGTTATTTTTTGTCATGGGAATTTCTGTCAGTCTATGTATCATGCTATGGTAGGCTGCTAATTTGTGTTGTGTAGGATGGGATGATGAATTGTGTATAGTTGTGTCAGTATGGGTAGGTTTATGATATACGGAGAACTCATGTTTGTTGTGTAGTCTGGAAATCGTTACATCTAGAAAGTTTATGGAGTTATTCTGTTCTGTTTCTATTGTAAACTCAATATTATTATGAAGTGAATTAATATATGATAGAAATTGGTCAAGTTGTCTGTTAGTTCCTGTAAAGCATACTAGTATATCATCCACGTATCTCCACCAATATAAGAACTGTTTAAATACGGGATGTTTAGAAATTGTTGTTTCAAGTTGGTTCATAAATATATCTGATAGCAATGGGCTTAGAGGGTTACCCATAATAAGTCCTGCACTGTTGTTTGTGTATATTTGATTATTGAATTCAAAATAGTCTTGATTTATGCAAATTTCAAGAAGGTGTAAAATTTCAGATGCAATGATCGGATTTGTACTATTATGGTCTAAAAGATTTTTAACTAAAACAAAAGTTTCTGTAGGAGGAACACTAGGAAAAAGATTTTTTACGTCAAATGAAATTAGTCTGGAGTTGTTGGGCAATTGAAAATGTTGTTCACACTCCTCAACCTCTTCAGTTGAAGACTTAAAAAGGCAAACACATTGTAAACTATATCACTTGAGAAAGGCACTCCGCCAAAACAGCTGTAGTCACTTTGTTATAATAAATTTTGTGGAAGTATAGAAAACAAACGTTTTCAGTGTTTTATTGTTAGATAAAATGAACTTCCATCAAGTAACGGTCGAATCCATCAATTATTTACTTAATTATTCCAGAAATGTACTGAAAATGTATTATTATTATTACTGTATTAGAGCTTAGGCCGACAAACTACTCTAAGGGCCGGTTTTTCGAACGCTAATCAAAAATGGAATCAACTAATCATTATCAAATATTTAATTACTATCAACTTTGATTGGGTTGCTGAATTGTCACTAATTGATTAGTTATTATTTGATTACATTATATTATAATATAATTATAATATAATAATAATATTATTATATTAGTTATTGATTGATTATTTGTTCCGTAAAAGTCAATTTGATTGACTTTTATGCAACGCATCACAATCAATGAGTACTGTTTTACGTGTATTTGATATCTCGATTTAATTCCCATCAAGAAAATTGATTACAATCAATTGATTGGCGTACGAACAACGGATTTTGTTATTTGATGGTTGTTAAGGGGATTTGATTATCATCAACTTTTTGATTAGCGTTCGAAAAATCGGCCCTTAATTTGTTGATTCAGATTAATTACCAGCGTGCGTGTATTTTCCTTATGGTAGGGGAGCCCAAGCGGGGATTTTTGCAGTTACTCGAGCGCGTTAGATTATTATATGGGGAGAAACCTTGTACCCTGCAGATGTACCTCTACCATATATTGCCTCTTAACACAGGGGAGTTCGTTAAGGGGTTCCGAAAAAAAATCTATCCTTAGAAAAACTCTAAATTGTCAGATTAAGATAAGGTAAGTTAGTACGGTAAGACCCCATTTTAACAGTCCCCGTTTCAGCGGTTCTCGATTCCACCGACCCTTTTCAGCAGTCCCCGGTTCAGCGGTACCCATTTCAGCAGTCCCCGTTTCGGAGGTTCTCGATTCCACCGACCCGTTTCAGCGGCGTTTGGTTCTGCAGCATGCCGTTTGAGAGGCATCGTTCAGGAAAATGAGTAAAAACAGGACCCTCTTGGGGACAGTAGTTTTAACAATAAAAAATGAATTTTATAAAATAAACAAAAAATTGTCCCAAAATCACCCTACACAGGGTGTTTCTAAATTCATGCGACAAACTTCAGGAGGTGATTGCTCGTATGAAATCAATATGGGTTCTTCCTATAACAAAATGTCCTCAGCCCAACCCTTAAGGGTGATATCACCCATAAAAGGTGGTAACTAAAATTGAGTTTTTATTTTTTTTTAAATTTCAGTAAAGCTAGAAACTTAAAATTCTGTAATTTTCGTGCACTCGCAAAGGACTAACCACGTGTATTTTTTCAATATTCCTGTTACATTATACGGGGGTGAAATTAGCAACCCTTACTTTATTTCATATCAAAACCTTTATTTTTCGAGACGAAGTTATATGAAATAAAATTTAACTTAAAATCCTTGTTTTATTTAAAACTTTTTTTATTCTTAAATTTTTTTCCCAAAACCAATAACTGCAGAGAAAAAAATAAACATCATAATAGCTGCAGAGAAAAAAATAAACATCATAATTTATAATTTTTTTAATAAATTGAGTGGAAAACAGTAAAGATGTAAAATGTAATACGATTCATAATAAATGCTGGAAATGACCACCTCTAGCCAAAATACATGAACGTAGCCTACGTGTCATGGATTGCCGTACACGTTCAAAGATTTGAGGTGTATTTCTTATGGTGTCACACGCTATTTGAATACGATTCTTCAAATCGTTGATATCAACTATGGGTGTCGTGTAGACCAGTGATTCTCAACCTGTGGGGCGCGCCCCCCTAGGGGGGCGCGCTTTTAGCAATGGGGGGGCGTGAAAATATCAAAAAAAACACCTAAAACATTGAGTAATTTACTAAAATCAAAGCAAAACAAAATTCTGACAAACAAAAAAATAAAATACCCATGAACAAGGAGCTATACATAGTTATGAGCACTGAATACTAAATGAACAACTTTAATGTAAATGAGTGACTTCCTTGGGCCTGTTTTGCAGAGCAAAGCTTATCGAAACAGGGTGTAATATTAAAAATAGACGCTTTCAGTTCTTTCTCTATATTTAGCTGCGATCTATATTTGGTCTTTAAAGCAGCCATCGCGGAAAATCCTGTTTCGCAAAGGTAGGATGGTGAAAACGATAATAGTATACGGAACGCTCTGATTTTCAGTGCAGAAAACTCATCATTTACCCCTGTCCAAAATTCAAAGACGGCTCTAATATTAAACTGTTTCTTGATTTGGGCATTTGCTGTGAAGTCTATGAAGGTTTCTTCTTCTGTAGTAGAGAGCTCTTCGGGTGTAATTTGAAACTGATTCCCGACCCACTCATAACTATTAGGTACGTATTAATTGGTCGTCGGCAAAAAAATATCTTTTAAAATTTTTTGTCAGCATTGCTAAATGATTTTCAATGGTTACAAAAACAACTTTCACGTGTTGTTCTTCAGCCTGGTAAGTTTTAAAACATTCATCCACATTTTCAAATATTTCTAGGTTTTTTGCTTTAAATTTCTGCTCCACAATTTCAATTTTCTGCAGAAAGCGGTAACTTGATCATTCGTATCAAATATATGTGTATTGGCCCCTTGAAGTTGTAAGTTCAAAATATTTAGTTTCTCGAATATATCAACCAAGTAACTCAATTTCATAAAAAATAAACCATCGTAAAACATCTAGGCTTGCGGCCTCTTTTCTTCTTCTAGAAAAATGGCGATTTCATGTCTTAATTCAAAACACGTTGTAAAAATTTCCCACGTAATAACCAGCTTGCCTCACAATAAAATAATAATGCTGAATGTACTGCATCCATGTATTTGCAAAGTACAGAAAAGATTCTAGTTTTCAAAGGTCTCATTTTTATGTAGATATTTAACTATTGTTACAACCGTAGTTAGCACAATATTCAAGCCAGAGCTTCTCTGTTGATCATACAGTGTCTCTATTTTTGCTTCATTTATATAATCATTTAACATAGCAAATAATTCAAGCGACTTTGCTATCAATTCTATTTGTTTGCAGAAAAGTAGTTCTACTACTGATCTGCCATCACAAAATCGAACGTAGGCAATAAAATGAGCAATAAAATGAGCATATTTATTGCTACTGTTGCCTCATCAAGCTGAATCGAAAACAGCTTTTCACGCAACTTCCTGATTAGCTGATCCTGTACATATTCAGCTATATCACCAATTCGGCGGGCAACAGTATCATTTGATAGAGGTATACACCCCAATTTTTTAGCAAAATTATCTCCAAACACAGTTTCTACAATTTTGATTGCAGTTGGTAATATAAGATCTCCACCAATAGTGTTAGACTTTTTAGATCTGGCTATTTAATATCAGACTTTATAAGAGGCAAGTAAAGCTATTTCATTCACAGTCAAAGTTTTTATTAAAACTAATTTTTGCTTTTCACGCCATTTTATTTTTAACTCGAAGAATTCTCGGGGTTTGTTAATGTACTCACTGCTAAGCGTTTCCCAATGTCTTTTTAGTTTATTAGGTTTCATGCTGCTCAAGATATATTATTATTGCATGGATATATTGTTATTGAACGAGGGGGGGGGGGCGCGGTGAAAATAATTATGGAAAATTGGGGCGCAAATGGTAAAACGTTGAGAAACGCTGGTGTAGACTAATGATTTAAGGTAACCCCAAAAACAGAAATCACAAGGATTTAACTCTGGAGATCGAGGAGGCCAATGTTGGGGCCCTCCTCGGCCAATCCAACGGTTGGGATACGTTACATCTAAATGTTGTTTAGCAGTCCGACAGAAGTGTACTGGAGCACCATCGTGCATGAACCACATGTCTTGTCTGATATTCAGTGCGATGTCTTCAAGTAGTTCAGGGAGATCATTTTGTAGAAAACTGGTGTAAGAAATTCCATTTAATGGCTGAGCCAGAAAATGTGGCCAAATTAAGTTATCCCCTTTTATACCAATCCATACGTTCACTGAAAAAACATTTTGAAAATGGTGCTCTATAATCTCATGGGGATTCTCGTCTGCCCATACGTGAATATTGTGAAAATTTATGATAGCTACTCTTGAAAAATATGCCTCCTCCGTAAACAATACATTATTTAAAAATTGAGGATTTTGTCGCATTTCGTTTGTTAACCATTCACAAAATCTAGCTCGTTGAGGAAAATCTCTAGGTAAAAGAGCTTGAACCCATTGGATGTGGTAAGGATATAACTGCTGCTCTTTTAAAACTCGCCACACAAATAAATGGCTGATATTTAAGGTGTTGGCAATTATTCTAGTGCTTGTTTCCGGGTGTACATCAATTTCATCTAAAATTGCTTGTTCTACCATTACATTTCTAACTGTGCGGAAACGACCAGTACTGTTTGAATTTCTTTTTAACATTTTAGTTTCGGATAAGCGGTTGTAAATACGTGCAAATACGGAATGATAAGGCGTTATTCGTTGCGGATATTTTTCAGCATAAAGACGTCTAGCTTCTCGACAATTACCATTTGCCATACCATACACAAAATGCATGTCGGCCATTTCAGCGTTTGTATACATGTTATAAAATAAACAATACACAGATAATGCAAAAATAACAACCTACAAACTTACAAGTAAACTTCGATTGGTAACACCAACAACAGTGTTTGACATCAGTCTACTAAAATTTGAATAAACATTAAGTAAACACGGTAAATGTCGAAGTGACAGCAGCCTACTATTCTAAAACTTTGTAATTAAAAACATTAAGGTAGAGGACGTCATTTCCAGCATTTATTATGAATCGTATCACATTTTACATATTTACTGTTTTCCACTCAATTTATTAAAAAAATTATAAATTATGATATTCATTTTTTTTCTCTGCAGCTATTGGTTTTGGGAAAAAAATTTAAGAATAAAAAAAAGTTTTAAATAAAACAAGGATTTTAAGTTTAATTTTATTTCATACAATTTCGTCTCGAAAAAAAAGTTTTGATATGAAATAAAGTAAGGGTTGCTAATTTCACCCCCGTATAATGTAACAGGAATATTGAAAAAATACACGTGGTTAGTCCTTTGCGAGTGCACGAAAATTACAGAATTTCAAGTTTCTAGCTTTACTCAAATTAAAAAATAATAATAAAAACTCAATTTTAGTTACCACATTTTATGGGTGATATCACCCTTAAGGGTTGGGCTGAGGAAATTTTGTTATAGGAAGAACCCATATTAATTTCATACGAGCAATCACCTCCTGAAGTTTGTCGCATGAATTTAGAAACACCCTGTATATAGCTTTGCAATTGCATAAAAAGTAGGGTAATATAGTAAATAATTTGCAAAAAAATTTTTAGATTAATTCATGCAATAGTTTTTGTAAAATTGTAAAAGTTTATCCTAGAGGCTAAATATTTATAACATTATTCTACATAAACCAATTTACTTAGGATGATTCTGCGGGTACCTATCGAAAGAGGGAGAGTGGGTTTATCAAATCAATTTGTTTTTTTTTATGATGGTCATTTATGATGCCAGTATGAAAAATACGACAAGCCTGGAAGAAGAAGAGAAAAAAATGTTTCAATCGCGCTGCAGTCATTCTTGACAAAGTTGAGTTAGATGATTTAGTTAAAGAAATAAATACACTTTGTAGAAGATGAACTATACCTTGCAAAGAAGCAATTTGTAAGTTGTAGACGTGGACTAGAATAATCAAATTAAAATTCATGAACATTCTTTTATTTTTAATTTTTGTACTTAATTATATAAATTTATTCAAATAAATTACTATTAAAACGAATACAGAAATTTAATTCTAATTATTGAACTTAGACATACATCATTAAATAATGCAAAAATATAATTTATACTTATTAGATTCTTACCTAGACAAATATTAATAGATTCATCGAATAAAATTATAATAAAATAAAAATTACTTTATTAAGGCAGTATCAAATTAAAAAAATATGTATTGCATTAATTTATAATTATAATAGAATTTATCTAACTAATATACTTTATTTAATAAAATTTACAGAATCCTTACAAAATAATAATAATTGTAAAATTCAATAACTTTTATAATAAATGTAATCAATTTACTTTTCAGGGATTTTACATTATTTTAAAGGGTCCGTACTTTTTATTATTTCACTGCATATTCAATCCATAAATTGGATTATAAAATGTAGATTCTAATATAAAATCTGATAAATTTTCACCTATTAATATTTGTAAACAATTGAAATATGATTTATTAAAAAACAAATGTTAACTTGATTTCTGCTGGTCATATAAAACTATTTTTTTCTTTTTTAACGTGTATTTTTTATTATATATTTATCTTAATAATATACTTTATTTAATAAAATTTACAGAATTCTTACGAAATAATTGTAAAATTCAATAATTAAAATAAATGTAATCAATTGATTTTTCCATGATTTTCCATAATTTTAAAGGGTCACAACTTTTTATTATTTCACTGCATAGGCAGTTCATAAACTGGATCATAAAATGTAGATTCTCATATACAATCTGTTCAATTTTCAGCTCTTATTTTGTATGAACAACGGAAATATGATTTATTAAAAAATAAATGCTAACTTGATTTTTGTTTGTCATATAAAATTATTTTTTCTTTTTTTATATGCATTTTTTCATTAGCTTTTCATTGAGTCTACATGCAAGCACGGAACATAAAAAATATCTAAGTTATTCTAATTGTTTATAAGCTAAAAAGTCAGGTATTTTTCAAACAGTTTTTTTAATAACAATTTCAATAAAATGTTAAAATTTTTTTAATACGTCTTAAAATTAAAGTCTCAATTAATCGACTGCGATCTGCTAAATATCTCACAGAGTTACTGTAGGGCAAGAACAGTTGTATAAACAATTGCTCTCTGGGATAAACAAATTGAATAACTTATAAAATATTTGGCCGATCTGGTTAAAATTTAGCACACTTAAATAACTCATTAATTGACGTAATTTAAAGTCATTAAATTTTACGTCATTGTGCAAAAAATAAAGTTATTAGTATATATAATTTACTGCAAAAATGAGGGTTTTTTGCAATTATCTCGGTCAATTGTTTATATATTACAATATGCTTACCACCAAATTAAAGAACTTTTTAAAATCTACATTTATTTGAAACATTTTTCTCTAAAATGTACACGAAGCGTTTTATAGTCAAAAAACTGCTTTTTTCATTCTTTACAATTGATTAAAAAAAAGCAAAATCAGCTGTACGTCTTCACGGAATTATCATCATTTACCCCTTATCTACCGTTTAAAACTTTGAAAACCCTGTAGAACATTTTTACGTGAAATCGATGATTTTTTCCCCTATTAACTGGGGTATATACCAGATACTTAGATATTACCTGTATATTTTCAAACGAGAATAGGTTAAAATAATATCCTACAATAAAACTAATTACTTATCATTGCCATATTATTATTTTCTTATTGAGACCGCTCTATTGGGGACCGCGTTTATGGGGACCGCTGAATCGGGCACCGCTGAATCGGGGTACCGCTGAAACGGGGACCGCTGTATTGAGACCGCTCAATCGGGGACCGCGCTTATGGGGACCGCTGAATAGGGGTGAAACCGTTAGTACATGCAAAAGAGTGTATATTTCAAAAATCTGACGATTTGAGCGGGGTGTAAGGAAATAAGCGAGTCAAAAAGTTTCACAAAAAAAGCGAATATTTCGCGAACTGAACGTCAGATCGAAAAACTAAAAAATACGTGTTCAATATTTTTCAAAAATTTATCGAATGATAAATTTAAAGGTTGGGGTGTAAATTTAAAATTTTTAACACGAAACCCCCGATATTTCGCGAAGTGAACATCAGATCGAAAAACTGCAAAATACACTTATTCAATATTTTTGAAAAATCTATCGAATGGTACCAAACACAGCCCCCCACGGAGATAAGGTGGGGGGTTACTTTAAAATCTTAAATAGGATCCCCAAATTTTTATTACAGATTTGGATCTATATCTAACTTTACATAAAAATAAGCAACTTTTATTCGAGACATTTTTTCGAATTATGGATAAATGGCGCCATAATAGGAAAAAACGGTTGTTGGAAATGGAAAATTAAATTAAAAAATGGAAAATCACCACTAAAATCAAAAGCTTTACTTAACTTTTTTTGGTTTTAGGACCTAATAATCACAACCCGAATTTACTTTCCTCCCCTACTATTAACAACATCTATATACGCTCTAACATGATGACCACCTGACTGTCAGGGCTAACAACGTTGGGTCTGACTGTTGGAGCGTGTGTAGTCTTGTCACATAGTGTAGGAAACAAAGGTTGAACCTTGCAAAATGGACACAAGCCCGGTTTTATTTTTTTCTGGTATATCAAGGGGTGCTTATTATGACGCTAACTTTTTCTTAAAAAATTTCGCCCCGGAACCCCCCTTTTCACCCCTTTAAAGGGGGTAATTTGTGGTTTTTGCGGAACGTAGCCCTTCCTGTACCTTTTACAAAAAATATTTCTTTTATAGAAATATGAAGATGACTATATTTCCTACGATTTATTTCCCGACAGCTTCTGCTTATCATCCACCGTTTAGCGGGGGTGGCGTCCCAAAGTTGACAAGTTTTTAAAAAAGATGTTAAAAAAACATATTTTTTCCTAACTGTAACGGAAATTAAGAAGAAATCTTGCCCCAATTATTCACAAATAATTGATTGATTTTTTGGTATAGGTTTCACTTAAGGGTAATTGCCCTTTTGTTAATTACAGAGTGTTACATTTTTAAAAACCCCTTTTTATACCATCTGAACCGTTGATGCTAGAGTAAAAAGACTTTCAGCGATTACCCATGTACTGGTGCTATTTACAAATTTGTGTAATTCACCCCCATTTTTCCCCGGAACCCCCCCAAAGAAAAGAAGAATTAATAAATAAAGTGATTTTCTTGGAATCCTTCACACACAATGCCCTTTATTAATATGCTTCATATATCATTTTGTGCACGTTATTATTACCCATGCATGGACACCAAAAGCGATTTCCTAGTGCAACCCCTGTAGCCAAAAAAAAAATAAATAAAATGGGTGGTTGAAATTTTTTTTTGTTCTTCATCACCTTGGCTTCATATCATTCATCAAGGCATATGCTTCATCAATAGTGCTTGTTAAAAATATATATGGTTATTGCAACATCTCTGCGAAAACCACCACTATCCTTGAAAATATACTGCAGAAAATACCCCTATCCCTTGGCGAGCATGTTTTTACGATTTTCTCATTACCTATGCATTCTTTTTAAACAAAACTTATACTAGGTTAAAGACCACTATTTGATCTAAAAATTAGGACCTATTAATTTTTTTCGTATAAGCTACCGTTACGGCACAGTGGCGCCGTACACCTCATATATGCTTTGGCGGGCTCCAGTTTTTGTTTTTTTTTTCTTCATCTGTTCGTTTTACGGATAAAGTACTTAAGTAAAATAAAACAACACAGTGTAACCTACAAATTACGACTTATGCACATTTTACAATCTTTGCGCCCCAAAGCCACAGTGGTGGCCCAAAATCAATTTTTGCCTATTTTCGCCACCTACACGCATTTTATTGCATTAATGCTACCTTAATAGCAAAATATTTACCCTTAGGTGGTCGCTAAGCAGTGGCGGATCCAGGGAGGGGTGATGGGAGTGATCACCTCCCCCCCTCTCAAACCAAGTGATATTATATTCAAAGATTATAAAAATATTCTTTTATTTTTATAGAAATTTAGCAAATTGGCACCCCCCTCTTAACGATGCTGGATCCTCCACTGTCGGTAAAGCATAAAAAGTACGCCATTCTTATAAAAATAGTAATATGATATAAATATTTCTATAAAAATAAATGAATATTTTTATAATCTTTGAATATAATATCACTTGGTTTGAGAGGGGGAGAGGTGATCACCCCATCACCCCACCCTGGATCCGCCACTGCTTAGCGACCACTTAAGGGTAAATATTGTGCTATTAAGGTAGCATTAATGCAATAAAATGCGTGTAGGTGGCGAAAATATGCAAAAATTTATTTAGGGCCACCACTGTGGCTTTGGGGCGCAAAGTTTGTAAAATGTGCATAAGTCATAAATTGTAGGTTACACTGTGTTGTTTTATTTTACATAAGTACTTTATCAATAAAACGAACAGATGAAGAAAAAAAACAAAAACTGGAGCCCGCCAAAGCATATATGAGGTTTACGGCGCCACTGTGCCGTAACGGTTGCTTATACGAAAAAAATGAATAGGACCTAATTTTTAGAGTAAATAGTGGTCTTTAACCTTGTATAAGTTTTGTTTAAAAAGAATGCATAGGTAATGAGAAAATCGTAAAAACATCCTCGCCAAGGGATAGGGGTAGTTTCTGCAGTATATTTTTAGGGATAGGGGTGGTTTCCGCGGGGATATTGCAATAACCATATATATTTTTGAAAAGCACTATTGATGAAGCATATGCCCATATGGATCAAAAATCAAAACACAAAAAAAAATTTCAACCCCCCATTTTATTTATTTTTTTTTGGCTACAGGGGTTGCACTAGGAAGTCGCTTTTGGTGTCCATGCATGGGTAATAATACCGTGCACAAAATGATATATGAAGCATATTAATAAAGGGCATTCTGTGTGAAGGATTCCAAGAAAATCACTTTATTTATTAATTCTTCTTTTTTTTGGGTAGTTCCGGGGAAAAAATGGGGGTGCGTTATACAAATTTGTAAATAGCACCAGTACATGGGTAATCGCTGAAAGTCTTTTTACTCTAGCATAAACGGTTCAGATGGTATAAAAAGGGGTTTTTTAAAATGTAACACCCTGTAATTAAAAATAGGACAATTACCCTTAAGTGAAACTTATACCAAAAAATCAGTCACTTATTTGTGAATAATTGACGTAGGATTTCTTCTTAATTTTCGTTACAGTTAGGGAAAAATATATTTTTTTTAAAACATCTTTTTTAAAAACTTGTCAACTTTTAGGCGCCACCCCCGCTAAACGGTGGATGATAGACATATGCTGTCGGGAAATTAATCGTAAAAAATATAGTCCTCTTCATATTTCTATAAAAAAAAATTTTTGTAAAAGGTACAGGAAGGGCTACGTTCCGCAAAAACCACAAATTACCCCCTTTAAAGGGGTGAAAAGGGGGTTCCGGGGCGAATTTTTTTCAGAAAAAGTTAGTCTTATAATAAGCACCCCTTGATATAACGGAAAAAAAATAAAACCGGACTTGTGTCCATTTTGCAAGGTTAAACCTCTGTTTCCTACACTAACACAACAAAAATAAGTCATCCCGACAGACAGGTTGACGGATTTGGTCGGGTGGTCTTGCTATTCCAACCATAGAGGTATATATTAACATAGAGTGAGCCTACATTCCGCGCTTCCTGACGACAAGATCTCATGTACTGGTTTGCGGCATCTCTTTCTAACACATTGTATCGAAAAACTAAGATGACATTAAGTGTGAGTATAGGTACGGAATGGAGGACAACTGTCGCAGCTTTACTATGAGTAAGAGTGAAACAGCACTAATCCAAATAAAAAAGATGGTGTCGTCACTTCGCTCTGAATGACACTCTCTCTATGCTAATATATAACTCTATAATTCCAACGTCCTGACTATCGGGTCGGGCTATAAATTTTAATGATCTATTTATACACAAATGACGTGTTAACTATGAGACTTATTTACTAGTTGCATATTTTAAAAGGTAGCATTTTTTTTATACTCCCAATTATGACGATAGAAATTAAAAAATAAGACTTATAGGCCTACACGTAATGTTTATAAAAAATGTAAGTAAAATAATAATTTTACGTTTTGTCAGATAGGTTGGTCAGGACGTATCAGGGCTCCCGTAACCGGGCGTGCAACGCGTGCGATGCACGCGGGCGCAACCCCAAAAGGACGCCAAACCGAAGGTTTGGTAAATAAGAAATATTTATTTTAATGATAATATTCATTTTTTATAAAATTTTAATTTTTTCATGAACACCTAGAGAAGTCTCAAAAATCAAATATTGTGTTGTTACTAAAAAAAATAATTATAATGTTATTTCATATTTGGTATTAATAATTACTATTAGGTTCTAGTATTATATTTTTAAAATAAAGATTATATATTATATTTTTAAAAGATATATAATTATAGAACCTATTTTTCAGTATTCGTAAAGCATTCGAATCTAAAATAAAAACTAATTTGTTGAGTATAGTGTATAATTCCAAATATAATTCAATAATTATGGACTGTACCCCAGATTCAAGTCTTACGAAGTAAATAAGCCTAATTTTGGTTTATGTAGTATTAGTCCTGTCGCCAGGGGGGGTACAACGGCCTCGTTAATTCAGATGGACTTACTCAAGTTTTTTTTATGTATTTTGACCCGTAGAACACGAATTTTTTGGGTAACAGTTGATCCGGATGTCGATAAGATTGTTATAGACCAAGAACTTGAGGAATCAAATAACAGCGATTTTTGGCAAAACAAAACAATATTTTGTATTTTTTGGGCCATTTTAAGTAAAAAATATTTCTACAAGTTTTTTCGTAGGATGCACAGTTTTCGAGATAAACGCGGTTGAACTTTAAAAAAATCGAAAAATTGCAATTTTTGAACCCGAATAACTTTTGATTAAAAAATAAAATAGCAAGTCTGCTTACCGCATTTGAAAGTTTAAGTCAAATTATATCGGCTTTGATTATTTGCATTGGTAAAAATTTATTTTTTTATTGTTTAACAAAGCTATAAACACGTAGGGTTTCCCGTGCTTTTACATGCGTTTTAACGCATGTAACGTAGAAATAGTCTTGATTGCACTAGTACCTATTCTACCTACTCGTTCGATTTTAAATGAGAAATCATAGAAACATCACTCACGCACTAGTTGTTTGTAGCTTTGTTTAACAATAACACAATAAATTTTTAGCAATGCAAATAATCAAAACCGACATAATTTGACTTGAACTTTCAAAGGCGCTAAGCAGAATTGCTATTTTATTTTTTAATCAAAAGTTATTCGGGTTTAAAAATTGCAGTTTTGCGATTTTTTGAAAGTTCAACCGCGTTTATCTCGAAAACTGTGCATCCTACTAAAAAACTTGTAGAAATATTTTTTGCTTAAAATGACCCAAAAAATACAAAATATTGTTTTGTTTTGCCAAAAATCGCTGTTATTTGATTCCTCAAGTTCTTGGTCTATAACAATCTTATCGACATCCGGATCAACTGTTACCCAAAAAATTCGTGTTCTACGGGTCAAAATACATAAAAAAAACTTGGGTAAGTCCATCTGAATTAACGAGGCCGTTGTACCCCCCCTGGCGACAGGACTATATTAAACGGTATTTCTAAAAAAGTTCTAATACAAGAGAGTTTTTTAGCTTCTCACCTAATATGTGACACTACAGACAGGGTAAGGACTATTTAATTTTGTAGTTGAACTATTACAAAATTTAAATATAAAAGACAAGAGAGTCAAGAGGTTGAAAGTATTATAACGGTGCCAATATGCGTAGAAAAATCCTCGAGCTCTTTTTGTTCCATTCGTTGCACATAGCTTAAATTTAGTAGTGAATAGGGAACTTGCACAATTTTTTTTTATTACATAATAATGTTCAGTTTGGTTTAAAAATGAGATTTCCAAAATTTCACGCTTCAAAATGTCGTAATAACTTAGAAATACGTATTTAAAGTCTTCAGCGGTATAAAATAGTTCAAACGACCCGTGACGTCACATAGTTTTACATTAGTTATCACAAACCATACATACTCATAGACGTTTCACGTAAATTGTCAAGGTCAAGACAGCAAATTAGTTACCATTCCAATCAAGAGATGTCGCTGTCAGTCAATTCTCTTGTCAGATTTAACAACTGACAGTTGACAATTAAATTAATTTTTATTTACTTTTTATTTTACAGTTTGTGGCTTAATTATTTTATTATAGTGGTGTTACGTTTTTAATTAGATTTAATCACAATTTTAATCAAGTGTATTAACCTCCTCTCCATTTTTATGAGTAGAATTTTTAGTTTACATTGATCATCCCGTGTTGTGTTTCTCCACATTAAAAAAAAAACAATATAATAGATCCTGAAACAGTTTATTCCAATAGGCAAGTGTGTCATCAACATTTCGGACCTATATATTTTTGGAAGTTTGTAAAAGATTATAAGGTATTTATCTAACTAAACAATCATCCTACAAGATTCTTTCAAAAATTTTCATTTAAGTCGATACACATCAGTGCTTTCACGTGACACATAGCAGTAGTGTTTAGCATTTTAAAAACAAATTGGAATATTTGAAGTTTTCAGTAAAATATGGAATAAAACATTGAACTGTCTTTCTGTTGTTTTAATTTCCTGCGAAATTTCATCAAAAATCCCGCAAAATTTATAATTTGAAATGCTCACGTAACTAAAATTTGTCATTTTAGTTCCCATTCCAATCAAGAGATGGCGTTAATTCGATCCGAAAGATTAACATGGTCGTGAAACGTCTATAAGTATGTATGGTTTGTGTTAGTTATTATTATGGTTATATTTCGTTGTGTCTAGGTACACGCTAACGTGTACGCAAATAAAAAAGTTAGATATGTACACGCGAGTTAAACTTCATCAAGCCAGTGACATTATTATTTAGCGTTCGCAGTGACTGTATATTTTGGTACATGCTATTTTGATATGTTTAGCGTGTGTTTGATAGAAAAATATTTGTTAAAGGAAGGGAAGCAGAATTATTCAGATGTTTCAAACTTAATTGTAATAAATCAATGTATATATTAAAGTATATATTTAGGTTAGCAAAATAAATATATGTATTTAGTTGACATAACACGTAAAAAATATTGTTAAAATAATTTTTATACGTAAGTTAGTTATTATAATCAACTATTCTAAATGGGAAATAAGCCACAATTTAACTAAAAAAAGATTTTATTAACGTTTCGACGTCCAAATCGGATGTCATTGTCAAAATACAAAAATTAGTCACATTAAATAAATTATTAGAAAAAATTTTTACTAAGCAACACCATTTTTGTTGAATTTAATAATATTTTGTATTTTGACAACGACGTCCGATTTAGACGTCGAAACGTTAATAAAATCATTTTTTGGTTAAATTGTGGCTTAGTTCCCATTTAGAATAGTTGATTACAAAAATGCCACAAGGATAATAGCTTCAGAGCAAGTTAATTATTATTGTGAAAGCTTTAGGTCTTCTTTTTATTTTAATCTTTTACGGTAATATTACTTACGGTAACTTACTATACGGTACTTTACGGTAATTTACTATTTCATTTATAACTAAAAAATATATATAATAATTTATAGTCTCTTATCTTTTTCGTACTGTTTTAAAATGTTCTTAAACTCATTAAAAGAACTAAATAATTGTCCACACTCCGTAGTTAATTTAAAAACAAACACTAAACAAATAAAAAATAAGAAATCACTGACACTCTAACTTTTTTATTTGCGTACACGGTAACGTATACCTAGACACAACCTTATATTTAGGTATATTCTTCTTCTCCTTCTTTAGTTTATTGGCCTCCACCTACTTGGATATTTGGCAAGCTCATCGTCGTGGAATAAGTCAAAAATATTTATATTCTAATGACATTTATCGTATGTCATTGTAATAATATATACCAGTTTGTTAAAGTTGTAGTTTTATACTGTTTTTGAAGGAAAGGAACGAAGGTTTACTATTGAAAATAAAACCATTTTGTAAAAGTACGAATTTTTCTATGAATAGTTCAAACGATCAAAAACACTTGTAAGGTCACATAAATGTATTTTCTACTGACGTTTATAACGTCTAATTTAAAATTCTGTTTACTTTATTGGAAAAATGTAAATGTAAAACCAAGTGACGTCACGAAGCGTTTTGGACCACCTGTTTTAATTTGAATTTTTAATCGTCTTTAGGGGCCAAACGAAAGACAAACAAAACTTTTTTATCTTTGATACATGTTTTAAATTATGTTGTGTTGTGATTTATAACATTTTTTTCGAATTTAAAAATTTATGCAAGTTCCCTATTATGCTTGTAATGTGTCAAATGAAATAGTAAACTTTTTATTAAAACGTTTTTATAGACTTAGCTTCTTTTTGCCACTATGTCAGCAAATTTAAACATAGTTCTAGGCTACCTAGGCACCTGATATTTTCAGAGTAACTCAAAACTAGCTAACAATGCAATATTTAACTGCTATTATATGGATAAATCGTTTTTTTTTCAATTTCAAACTATTTGAAAAATGTGACTAATGCAATTACATTAATAATACATTTAAATTCAATTTTAAAGTATGTCAATAAATCGATAATTACAAATTGATTGTGACTCAGTGGTAGAGCATTAGACTGCAGATCGACAGGTCCTGAGTTCGAAACCCGGCTGTTGCGTATGGTTTTTTTAATTTCTTTAATAAATAATTAAAAGTTAATATACTTAAAATTCATATTTTATAAGTTAATTATTATATATAAATATTAAACAGTGATGAGCGCGCTAATAACCGGCAAAATAATCTGGGATATTCAGCGATATTAACCTATAAATTTACATTATATTGACTGTTTCCCACCTTTACACGTATCAGAGGAGTATGTCAACTAAAACTGTCACTGTGACAGTGGTAGTTTACAAACTCGTGCGATACGTCTAAAGGTGGAAACAATCCATGTAATGTAATAGGTTAATATCGCTAAATTTCCCAGCTTGACTAGTTTCATTTCTTTTTATCTCACAATTCAATACGTTTTACATCTTTTGTGCTATTTTGCCGGTTATTAGCGCGCTCATCACTGTATATACCAGTTTAAATATTTTCTTTGATTTATATGAGTTTAAATCCGCTAGAGAAAATATGCCTCTAAAAAAGTCGATTACAATAGCTATTTGTATAACAAGGGAGGAAAGTGCTACTTTTCCTCCCGAGAATGAAGTTTCCTGCCCGACGCGTAGCGGATAGCAGTAATCATTCAAGGGAGGAAAAGGCACTTTACTCCCATGTTAGAGATATGGTTTTTCCACCTTCCTCAAATTAATATGAAGTCATTTTTCATTTTTACTTAATTTATGTATGTAACTAACCAACAAAATTTATTAAAACTAAAACTAACAAGTAGGTACAATATATCTGTCAACTGTCAAATATAAGTCAAATTATTAATGTAAACATTGTTAAATCAAAATAACAATTTACTGTTTTTTACCATTCTGCAATATACAGGGTGTTTTATAAATAAACGTTAAATGTATAGATATTTACGTAATAGAAAATAGATATTGTACAGGGCGTCAATAAGTTATATTTCATGAATGAAATACCATGACGTCACTTTTACTTTTCCTCCCTAGGGAGGAAAAATATTTTCCTCCCTAGGGAGGCAAAGTACAACTTTGCTCCCTACAATCAGGTCCGGAAAAGTATACTTTCGGTAGAGGTAGTAGTGTAGGAAACAAAGGTCGAACCTTGCAAAATGGACACAAGTCCGGTTTTATTTTTTTTCTGGTATATCAAGGGGTGCTTATTATAAGACTAACTTTTTCTGAAAAAATTTCGCCCCGGAACCTCCCTTTTCACCCCTTTAAAGGGGGTAATTTGTGGTTTTTGCGGAACGTAGCCCTTCCTGTAACTTTTACAAAAAATTTCTTTTATAGAAATATGAAGAGGACTATATTTTCTACGATTTATTTCCAACACCATCTCTCTATCATCCACCGTTTAGCGGGGGTTGCGCCCTAAATTTGACAAGTTTTTAAAAAAGATGTTTTAAAAAAATATATATTTTTCCCTAACTGTAACGGAAATTAAGAAGAAATCCTGCGGTAATTATTCACAAATAATTGACTGATTTTTTGGTATAGGTTTTACTTAAGGGTAATTGCCCTTTTTTTAATTACAGGGTGTTACATTTTAAAAAACCTCTTTTTATACCATCTGAACCGTTTATGCTACAGTAAAAAGACTTTCAGCGATTACCCATATACTGGTGCTATTTACAAATTTGTATAATGCACCCCCATTTTTTCCCCGGAACTACCCCAGAAAAAAGAAGAATTAATAAATAAATTGATTTTCTTGGAACCCTTCACACAAAATGCCCTTTATTAATATCCTTCATACATCATTTTGTGGACGTTATTATCACCCATGCATGGACACCAAAAGCAATTTCCTAGTGCAACCCCTGAAGCAAAAAAAAAATAAATAAAATGGGGGGTTGAAAATTTTTTTTTGTTTTTTGCTTTTTGATCCATATGGGCATATGCTTCATCAATAGTGCTTTTCAAAAATATATATGGTTATTGCAACATCTCTGCGAAAACCACCCCTATCCTTGAAAATATACTGCAGAAACTACCCCTATCCCTTGGCGAGCATGTTTTTACGATTTTCTCATTACCTATGTATTCTTTTTAAGCAAAACTTATACAAGGTTAAAGACCACTATTTACTCTAAAAATTATGTCCTATTCATTTTTTCGTATAAGCAACCGTTACGGCACAGTGGCGCCGTAAACCTCATATATGTTTTGGCGGCCTCCAGTTTTTGTTTTTTTTTTCGTCATCTGTTCGTTTTATTGATAAAGTACTTATGCAAAATAAAACAACACAGTGTAACCTACAAATTATGACTTATGCACATTCTACATTCTTTGCTCCCCAAAGCCACAGTGGTGGCCCAAAATAAATGTTTGCATATTTTCGCCACCTACATGCATTTTATTGCATTAATGCTACCTTAACAGCACAATATTTACCCTTAGGTGGTCGCTACGCAGTGGCGGATCCAGGAAGGGGTGATGGGGGTGATCACCTCCCCCCCCCTCTCAAACCAAGTGATATTATATTCAAAGATTATAAAAATATTCATTTATTTTTATAGAAATTTAACCAATTGGCACCCCTTTCTTAACGATGCTGGATCCGCCACTGTCGCTAAAGCATAAAAAGTCATTCTTATAAAAATAATATTAATATAATATAAGTATTTCTATAAAAATAAATGAATATTTTTATAATCTTCAAATATAATATCACTTGGTTCGAGAGGGGTGGGGGTGATCGCCCCCATCACCCCTCCCTGGATCCACCACTCCTTAGCGACCACTTAGGGGTGAATATTGTGCTATTAAGTTAGCATTAACGCAATAAAATGCGTGTAGGTGGTGAAAATAGGAATAAAAATTATTTTGGGCCACCACTGTAGCTTTGGGGAGCAAAGAATGTAAAATGTGCATAGGTCATGATTTGTAGGTTACACTGTGTTGTTTTATTTTACATAAGTACTTTATCAATAAAACAAACAGATGACGAAAAAATAAACAAAAACTGGAGCCCGTCAAAGCATATATGAGGTTTACGGCGCCACTGTGCCGTAACGGTTGCTTAAACGAAAAAAATGAATAGGACCTAATTTTTAGAGTAAATAGTGGTCATTAACCTTGTATAAGTTTTGTTTAAAAAAAATGAATAGGTAATGAAAAAATCGTAAAAACATGCTGGATAAGGTATAGGGGTAGTTTCTGCAGTATATTTTCAAGGATAGGGGTGGTTTGCGCAGGGATGTTGCAATAACCATATATATTTTTGAAAAGCACTATTGATGAAGCATATGCCCATATGGATCAAAAAGCAAAAAACAAAAAAAAATTTTCAACCCCTTATTTTATTTATTGTTTTTGGCTACAGGGGTTGCACTAGGAAATCGCTTTTAGTGTCCATGCATGGGTAATAATAACTTGCACAAAATGATATATGAAGCATATTAATGAAGGGCATTGTGTGTGAAGGATTCCAAGAAAATCACTTTATTTATTAATTCTTCTTTTTTTTTGGGTGGTTCCGGGGAAAAAATGGGGGTGCATTATACAAATTTGTAAATAACACCAGTACATGGGTAATCGCTGAAAGTCTTTTTACTCTAGCATAAACGGTTCAGATGGTATAAAAAGGGTTTTTTTAAAATGTAACACCCTGTAATTAAAAAAAGGGCAATTACCCTTAAGTGAAACCTATACTAAAAAATCAATCATCTATTTGTGAATAATCTTCGCAGCATTTCTTTTTAATTTCCGTTACAGTTAGGGAAAAATATATTTTTTTTAAAAACATCTTTTTTAAAAACTTGTCAACTTTGGGGCACCACCCTTGCTAAACGGTGGATGATAGAGAGATGCTGTTGGAAATAAATCGTAGAAAATATAGTCCTATTCATATTTCTATAAAAGAAATTTTTTTAAAAGGTACAGGAAGGGCTACGTTCTGCAAAAACCATAAATTACCCCCTTTAAAGGGGTGAAAAGGGGGGTTTCGGGACGAAATTTTTTCAGAAAAAGTTAGTCTTATAATAAGCACCCCTTGATATGCCAGAAAAAAAATAAAACCGGACTTGTGTCCATTTTGCAAGGTTCAACCTCTGTTTCCTACACTATAGGGGGAAAAATTATTTTATGCCATAGAAATTGAAACAACAAAATAGTTCATAATTTTATATTGGGTCCTATAAATAATGAAAACGTTTTATTATCATTTCTTTATAAGAGTATAATTATTTAATATTGTACAAGAAATGAGAATCTTATAGATATAGCAGTAACATGGCAGCTAATGATACCAATAACATAAAAAGTAGACAGTATTAGAGTAATAATTCATCAAGTACTATGTTCGGTAAATGTAGATTTGATTTGATGTCTGGTTATGTTTTTGGTTTTTTAGTTATATTTTTACATTAAGTGACGACTATATTTTAAAAAACTGTCTTGCGTTTCAACAAAAGCTAACTGAGCCAGTAAAAACAGAGGCGGTTATAGATGCAACTGATTTATTTAGTGAAATAAAAGCTTTAAAATTATTTTCCTTACCTGATCCATCAAATCCTCTTAATAATTTTCAATTATTTGAATATATCTAACTTCTACTTTACCAAAAATCACTATTTCATTAAGACTCCTCCTCAGTTGTCTGTACCTGTGTCTTCTAGTGAGAGATCATTTTCAAAATTAAAATTAGATAATTAAAATTTGTTTGAGGTCTACTATAATAGTAAAGGAAAGATTATCTGCTTTGGCAATATTAGCTATACAGAGAGGTCCTAAATTATGGAATAAATTCATTTTCTCTAAAATGGACGACTATAGAGAAAAATCCGGAAACAGGTCGATTTTTGTTTTTAAATTACAACTTTTTGACATATATTTCATACTAGTGATGTCATCCATCTGAGCGTGATGACGTAATCGATGATTTTTTTAAACGGGAATAGGGGTTGTGTGGCACCTCATTTGAAAGGGTTTTCAATTCTCTATTCAGTAATATAAACAATAATATTATTATCTATACAGGGTGACCAAAAAATATTTTTTGAATTAAATTAATTGACGCAAAAAGAAGAATGTATGTAATTTATTTAACTCAAAATACATTATAGTGCTGTCAGCAAATAAAAAAAAATATTTATTTAACAATTAAACATTTCTTTTCGATTAAATTAAATCACAAACAGCTTCCCACCTACCACTTGGCAGTTTGAACATTGAAATTAAAGCGAAAAGCAAGGTTTATTTGCCAAATAAACAATTTTTTCTATTTTGTGACAGCGATAGAATGTATTTTGAGTTAAATAAATTGCATACATTCTTCTTTTTTCGTCAATTAGTTTATTTCAAATTGCATTGTATTACTGAATAGAGAACTGAACGCCCTTTCAAATGAGGTGCCACACGACCCCTATTCTCATTTAAAAAAATCATCGATTACGTCATCACGCTCAGATGTATGACGTCACTAGTATGAAATATATGCCAAAAAGTTGTAATTTAAAAACAAAAATCGACCTGTTTCAGGATGTTTCTCTATAGTCGTCCATTTTAGAGAAAATGAATTTATTCCATAATTTAGGACCTCTCTGTATAGCCAAGAACTCGTCAATAAAATTGACTTTTAAGATTTTGCTGCAGTTAAATCACCCATTTAATTTAATTAAGATATAAGGTATTGAATTCTGGATTTAACTAATATATTGTTTTATTTGTTTTTTGCAATCATAATCATCAGTTACAAGAAAAATAAAATTTGAGTTTTTGCAATTTGTTGTTTTATTACAAGTAAAATATAAGAAATTATAGATTTATGTCATAATTGAATATCTTCTTCTTCATGTGCCGTGTTCGATTATCAAACGTTGGCTATCAAATTGGCTATAGTAATTTTGTTGACAGCAGCTCGGAAAATGGATGCAGAGGATCTAAACCTAAACCATTCTCTCAGATTTTTAAGCCATGATTGGATAATAGTAGATTTAAAAGGCGCTAAAATATGTGTCGCACGCGGGCGCCGCTCAGCCTTGCGGGGGCCTGGACGTAATGGTCTGATTGGGGAACTCTGTCGTGTTAAGAAGTTTGGTCAGGGCGTGTATAGTATCCTCCTCTATTTATAGCAGTTGTTATGTAATGTTATATGTAGTTATGTCAGTTCATATTTTATTAGTTGTCAAAATATATTTATCGAAATGTTCTACTTATTCAATCTGCAGATATAACAAATTGGCGACGAGGTAAATCACTGAATAACCAGATTTTTAAACTACATATCAAACATGGATCCAGATCAATTTAAACAATTTATGATGGTAAACCAGGAAATTTTAAATCAACTGCATAAAAGTTTGGCAAGTACTTCAAATTCAAATAATACTAATAATTTTATACCTCTATTCGAAAATTTTGATGAACAAAAAGAAAACTTCAAAATTTACATAGAACGTTTCGGAAACTACCTTAAAATCAAACACGTTTACGATGACAAGAAATTTGCTTTAGACTTACTATTGAATTCTATTGGCTCTGCAACTTTTTCAATGCTTTCATCTTTAGTTGCACCTCACAAAATTAGAGATTTGGATTACAACACCATTGTAAAGAAACTTGATAATCGCCTGAATCCAAAGAAAAATATTTTAGTGTTGCAGCATAAATTTCTTTCCTTATATCAACAAGAAAATCAGTCAATTTCCGAATATACTACTGCTCTAAAACAAGCTACTCTTGAATGTGAATTTATCTCTACGTGCGAATGTCAGGCAAACATTTCTGAACATTTTTTACGAGCTCAGTTTATTCGAGGCATCAATGATAACTTAATTAGAGAACGTCTGCTGGAATCCAATGAAAAATCATTTGAAAAATTAGAAGAAAAGGCTTTAATCTTAGAATCTTCAATTATCGACAGTAAAGAATTTTCATCAAGTAACAATTCTTTAAATATCAACCAAATCAATCAATCTAGACAGAAACCAAATTCAGCGTCTTATAATAGGAAGCGTTCCCAGTCTAGATCAAGAATCAATTTTCAAGAGTTGGGGATAGACAATCGATGTTTACGATATACATAAAGTTAGCGAATCACTTCTCGAAAATATTATGGCAAGCACAATGGGAATTTGCCGCTTTTTTGCCGTTAATTAGTTGTGAAAAAATTAATTTTGCCGCTCTTTTATTTTTCTTAATATTCGATGTTTCGCTAACTTCATATGAAGTTAGCGAATCACAACGGCAAAAAATGTTTCAAATTCAAATCGAGTTGGTGTGGAATTTGCCGCTTTTTTGCCGTTAATTAGTTGTGAAAAAATTAATTTTGCCGCTCTTTTATTTTTCTTAATATTCGATGTTTCGCTAACTTCATATGAAGTTAGCGAATCACTACAGCAAAAAATGTTCCAAATTCAAATCGAGTAGGCGCTGAATTTGCCGCTTTTTTGCCGTTAATTAGTTGTGAAAAAATTAATTTTGCCGCTCTTTTATTTTTCTTAATATTCGATGTTTCGCTAACTTCATATGAAGTTAGCGAATCACTACAGCAAAAAATGTTCCAAATTCAAATCGAGTTGGTGTGGAATTTGCCGCTTTTTTGCCGTTAATTAGTTGTGAAAAAATTAATTTTGCCGCTCTTATATTTTTCTTAATATTCGATGTTTCGCTAACTTCATATGAAGTTAGCGAATCACTACAGCAAAAAATGTTCCAAATTCAAATCGAGTTGGTGTGGAATTTGCCGCTTTTTTGCCGTTAATTAGTTGTGAAAAAATTAATTTTGCCGCTCTTTTATTTTTCATAATATTCGATGTTTCGCTAACTTCATATGAAGTTAGCGAATCACTACAGCAAAAAATGTTTCAAATTTAGATCGAGTTGGTGCTGAATTTGCCGCTTTTTTGCCGTTAATTAGTTGTGAAAAAATTAATTTTGCCGCTCTTTTATTTTTCTCAATATTCGATGTTTCGCTAACTTCATATGAAGTTAGCGAATCACAACAGCAAAAAATGTTTCAAATTCAAATCGAGTTGATGCTGAATTTGCCGCTTTTTGCCGTTAATTAGTTGTGAAAAAATTAATTTTGCCGCTCTTTTATTTTTCTTAATATTCGATGTTTCGCTAACTTCATATGAAGTTAGCGAATCACAACAGCAAAAAATGTTTCAAATTCAAATCGAGTTGATGCTGAATTTGCCGCTTTTTTGCCGCTCATTTGTTGCGAAAAAAATAAATTTTGTCGCTCTTTTAATTTTTTAATATTCGACGTTTTATTAACTTCATAAATATGAACTTGGTGAATTACAACAGCGAATAATGTCTCAAATTGAAATCGAGCTTGTGCTGAATGCTGAATGGTACCACCTTTTTACGATATTGTAACATATTTTTCTTCTTTTATAATTCTGATAACCCTACACGATAATTTCGTAGGATACGTCTGGTAGACTTGCATCGTCGCACAACTCTTTTGGGTCCTGATTGACGCTTCTAGTGGTACGCGGTACGAATAAATTATTATTAATTTATGGATATCCTGCTTAAAAGATAATATAATTTCATCTAACATAGTATCCTCACTGTATAAGATACTTGAAATAAAATATAAAAGGAGTGGGTAAATATATGAATTTATATTTTATAATATTAATAGTATAATGAATTTATTCCAACTCAAACGTCCTTACTGTATAAAATACTCAAAATAAAATATAAAAGGCGGGTGTGAATATATGAATTTATATTTTATAATATTATTATGAAAAACTTAAAATAAAATATAAAAGGAGGGGTTAAATATATGAATTTATGTTTTATAATATTATTATAAAATATAAATTCATATATTTACCCTCTCCTTTTATATTTTATTTCAAGTATTTTATTTAGTAAGGACGTATGAGTTGGAATAAATTCATTATCTCGAGAAGGAGCCAATTTGGAGAGAAATCCTGAGACAGGTGGATTTTTATTTTGAAATTATGACATTTTAACATTTATATATCACACTAGTGACGTAATACATCTGGGCGTGATTACGTAATGGATGATTTTTTAAATGAGAGTAGGAGTCGTGTGATAGCTCATTCGAAAGGTTATTTAATTCTCTATTTAGTAATATAAACGTTAACATAATTATTTATACAGGGTGTCCATTTTTTTAATTAAATTAATTGAGACTAAGAGGAGAATGTACGTAATTCATTTATTTCAAAATACATTTGAATTCTATCAGAAACAGAATTAAATGTTTATTTGACAAATAAGCATTGCTTTTCGCTTAAATTCAACTTAAAAACTGACACACACCTGTCTCTTAGCAGTTTGAACATTGAATTTTTTTTTATAAACTGAATAAACTGTTTTTCTGACAGCAGTAAAATGTATTTTGAATTAACTAAATTGCTTACTTTCTTCTTTATGTGTAAATAATTTTAATAATAAAAAAATTTGTACACCCTGTATAAATAATGTTTATACTACTGAATAGAAAATTAAATAACCTTTCAAATGAGCTATCACACAACCCCTACTCTTATTTAAAAAATCATCGATTACGTAATCATACCCAGATGGATGACGTCACTAGCTATATATGCTAAAAAGTCATAATTTAAAAATAAAATCGACCTCTCTCAGGATTTCTCTACAAATTCGCCCATTCACGAAATAATGAATTTATTCCAACTCAAACGTTCTCACTGTATATGTTTATGTATATTATATTTAAATGACCTTGATCCGTAATTATTGGTGTAATAAAAATATATATTTAATTAACTAATGGTTGACGTTTTGATTTCCACTGCGGAAATTGTTCTCAAAAAACCTTATTCTAAAAATAGGTACTGTGAAGATTTTATGACCTGATTTGTTTAAGGGTTATAAAATGTTTCCAGAATTTGTATAATAAATAATCTTTTTTGAGAACGATTTCCGGAGTGTAAATCGAAACGACAAACATACACCAACAATTATTGTCGCTGTCTCCCATTAACCATTAAAATGTCAACTTCTGTACTTCTTTGTTTCCCCGTGTATATTTAAATTATACAAAAACATAGATACAATATAATTATTGTGACTAACTACCAAACAATAGTTCAACTGTTTCAGTAGAACAGTAGGAAACATAATGAATAAAAAGGTTCTTTATTTGAAAATGCAATTCAGCTGGTATTTATAATACAACACATAATGAATGTCTGGCGTTGTTATCGCAAAATATATTATTTTACTGCAAGACACCTGATGACCTGATATAAAGAAATTTGAACACCATTCGCTAATCCAGCAGTTCTCAACCACCGTGTCGCGACACACTGGTGTGCCGGAAGAACCTATCAGGTGTGTCGCGAGATTTACGAATACGATATTTTTATTTATATTTTTTTACTTGTTATAATATACCAATCATGCATTCAACCATTTTTTTAACTATTAGGTATATACCACGTTATACTAATCAATAAAGTGCCAATCCGTAATTGTTTCCTGTCTACAGTCGGAAAAATGAAAGAATACCCATGAACGATCACATCAATCACTTATTTTGTATTTGCTGTCTTTTTCTATAAATAACAAACGTTTGTTATAGAAAAAGATAGCAAATACAAAATAAGTGATTGATGTGATCGTTCATGGGTATAGGGCTTTTCATTCACAGTCATTTGTTTCGAGCTTCTGTCATGTGTCACATAATATTAATATATCTACGTCATACGTTATTGGTATATACAATGTTACAAATCAAAGAAGTATGACGTAGATATATTAATATTATGTGACACATGACAGAAGCTCGAAACAAATGACAATCGATGAAAAGCCCTATTCTTTCATTTTTCCGACTGTAACTGTTTTTAATATACAGTACGTTAATCGTTCTGCTGAACATAGGGATTATACATTGAGATCATTGTGGCAACTGCGCCAACCTGTGTTAGGTGAAACTTCTTTTCGAGTACGAGTTTCTGGTGCAATAGAGCTGTTAGAACGAATAGAATGAGTGATTTTGAATGCAAGGTAGTCTATAAATAAATCAAAAACAAAGATTTTGACTGATGAATTAATAATTTTACTTTAATTTTTTAAAATATCTTTTTTAAAAATTAATTTCCAAATTAAACAGACTCAGTTTTTCCATTAGGTCAAAAATAGTTCTACTACAATGTCATGTTTTGACGTTTATTTGTGTCACCCAAAATTAATTGTCAATTTTGAGGTTAATGCCCTAATGCTAACAACTATATACTATATTGTCATTGAGAGAGCGAAGTTGCCACAATTATCTTAATATAATACAATGTATGTATTTATGTATCTAAATATATACAATGTATGTTCCCTATGTCCAGCTGAACGATTTACGCACTGTATATCTTTTTAATATATTCATCTGTTCTTACCTACCACTAGCAAAAATTTGTACATATAAGGGTGTCGCAAATCTGTAAGGAGTATGTTAGTGCGTCGTTGAGTAAAAAAGGTTGAGAACCGCTGCGCTAATCAATCGACAAGTAGATAACACACAAAAATTACACAATACATTCTCGCATTTTACACTTAGGTAGTGTCTTATAAGTATCTATTTTATATAGTGTAGTTCCTAGTTCCTGTAATCTCCTAGTTCGTAGTCCTGTAGTGATAGTGTTAAATATAGTTCATAATATTATTTTAATAGTAGTCCTGTAGTGATAGTGTTAAATATACACTCGCGATCATAAAAAGCGGGTCACTCGATGAGTTATTCAAGTTAGATTTCTCGAATTTTCTAAACCTGCTGTCCGATTTGAGTGGTTTTTTTAGTATGTTATAGCCTTATTCTTTAAAAATATCGCCATAATAATATTGTTGCTAGACAGGTAAATTATCATTGTATACCCGGTGTAACAATCATACTGTGTTTATTCCTCAAAGTTCGAAACACCCCGTGGAATGTTTTAGCATAGATAAAATATTGAAATTAAAACTCGATTGTAGCCTTAGGCTTTCTTAACATTTTCTTTTTTGATGTATTTGTTTATGTTGGATAATAAAAAAGTTAGGCACCTTAACAACTAACCATGTTTTTCATCAATACAGGGTGTTTCTAAACAAGTGCGACAAACTTTAAGGGGCAATTCTGCATGAAAAAATAATGACCGTTTGCTTTATAAACGTATGACTGTAAATTCTTCGGTTTAGAGATACAGGATGTTGAATTTTTTCTTACAAACTGACGATTTATTTATTGCTCTAAAACCGGTTGAGATATGCAAATGAAATTTGGTAGATGTTAAGAGGTAGTTATGGCGCATTTTTTGACATACAATTAAGAATTTTAAATTCACCATTGGCGTGCATTCGGGATGTATCTAAAATGTTTATACCCGTATGTACGCCAATGGTGAATATAGAATTATTAGTTGTATGTAAAAAAATCCACAATAACTGCCTCTTAAAACCGACCAAATTTCATTTGCATATCTCTATTGGTTTTAGAGCAATAAATAAATCGTCAGTTTGTAAGGAAAATTTTAACATCCCGTATCTCGGAAACGAAGCATTTGCGGACATATGTTTATAAAGCAAACTGTCATTATTTTTTCATACAGAATTACCCCTTAAAGTTTGTCGCACTTATTTAGAAACACCCTGTATTGATGAAGAACATGGCTAGTTATTAACGTGCTTAACTTTTTTTATTATCCAACATAAACAAATAAATCAAAAAAGAAAATGTTAAGAGAGCCTAAGGCTACAATTTAGTTTTAATTTCAATATTTTATCTATGCTAAAACATTCCACAGGGTGTTCCCAACTTTTAGGAATAAACACAGTATGATTGTTACACCCGGTATACAATGACAATTTACCGGTCTAGCAACAATATTATTATAGCGATATTGCTAAAGAATAAGGCTATAACATACTAAAAAATCACTCAAATCGGACAACAGATTTAGAAAATTCGAGACATCTAACTTGAATAACTCATCGAGTGACCCGCTTTTTATGATCGCGAGTGTAGTTCATAATAGACGAGTTCCACACCAAATTTGCATTTGAAAATCCAAAGCTGCATGAACAGATTAATAGCGCGCCATAGCTTTGTCAGCAATTATTTAGGCTTTCAAATTCGTAATTTCTACTCATTGTAGTTGCATGGGAATACCATTTCAAGATAGAAAATAATATATTCTTCAATTTTACATAAGTTTTGAGTAACTACAAGTGATAGAAAATGAATCAAAACTAAATTATGTAAACAAATAAAAACCAGTCTGTCAAAAATGTTCTGTTATTGTAAACGTCAAAAAATTTCCACTATAATTCGCTGTTGGGTACCCCACGAGCAAAAAATTTCCGATAAAATACCTCCGTTGCCATGGTGATCTGTCAAAATAACGTATTTTGATTGGTTCAAAATTACAGGTGTGGAATTTTCACATTTATTAACTGAATTAATAATTTCCAATTATAAAAATAACAGTTATCCAAGAACATTCAAAACCCATCTCTTGAAATTAATGATGACATTTTCAAGTAGAATGACATTCTAGTAATGTTTACATATCCATACCAGTGTGAATTTTACTACGCGTAATTTGCCGTGTAAAGACAGAAAAAGTAGGGATACACGTAAAATATTTGCGAATTATGTACCCATAGCCTTAAAACTTAAATGGACTACGACGCGACGACATAAAATATATTTAAAAAATATGTATGAACGCAGTAATAACCGGCAAAATAGCGCAAAAGATGGAAAATATATTAAATTGTGAGATAAAAAGAAATAAAACTAGTGGATGTGTTAAAATTATCGACAGTAACATATACATTGACAATATATTGATTTTTTCCCACCTTTAGACGTATCAGAGGAGTATGTCAACTAAAACTGTCACTGTGACAGTGGCATTTCTCAAACTCGTCCGATACGTCTAAAGGTGGGAAACAATCAATATGTCAATTTTTAAGTTACTATCGCTAAATTTAACATTTCTACTAGGTTCATCCCTTTTTATCTTCCAACTTAATAAGTTTTCCAACTTTTGCGTTATTTTTCCGGTTATTAGTGCGCTCATCACTGTATATGACACAGGCATAATTCCCCAAAAATGGCTAGAAACAACTTTTATAAATCTTCCAAAAAAACCCAATGCAAGAAAGTGCGAAGACTATAGAATTATAAGCCTTATATTACTTAAAACATTGCTAAAGAATATATGCAAAGTGCGAGGAATAAGCATGTTAGGAGGCCCTTTCTGCTGTACAAGTGCCTTTCAGAGATGCAGCGAAGTGATATAGGTATATGTATGCTTTATAGATTACTAGAAAGTATTTGACAGAGAAAAACATAACAACCCATATAGCACACAACGTCCGATGTACGTCCATATAACGTACATTTAAAGTCCAAACGTCCATGGACCAAAACTGGACGTACTATGTACGTACATTACGGGACGTCCATTGGACGTTTGATTTCAACGTACATTGGACATCCATTTGTGGTCCATGGATATTTTACACAAAACGCGACTATTATATTAAGTCCCAATACAAACTAAATGAGAATCTTCTTGACAACGTTGTCGCTCTTCGCGCTATCGGTCGTGAAAGGTAGTATTAGGCAGGTACTTTTAGGGGATTATCGCTGTTAATTATTGTGGAATACTGAAGGATAGTTTATTTATGATAATTCACAGAATGGCAAACGCGCTTGTAATATACAACAACGGTACTGACTCTAAAAATAGTTTGGAACAGAAACAGAACAGAGATTAAACCTCTTTTAATGTGCATGCTTCCTAGGGCGTCATTATCTGAATCTCGTCTTTATGAAAATACATCCTGTGATATATTTGTGTTTTCTGTTTATCGTGCAAGTGCAGTCGTGCATTAATGAAGTTCCTAGTTCCTATAATAAAGTATATATTATAATGAAGTTATAGTAAAGAGAAATAAAAAAGGTCTTTTGTGTACTATTTTTAAGTATAAGTTTAGTATTATAAGGAACTATTTCCTATAAAGGCTTTTTGCTATGTATCCACAAAATTATGGATACTAGATTGCTTTCTGAAAAGTGCCCTACAAATGTCCATAAGACGTACATTGAATGTACATAAGGTATACACTGAAAGCTCCAATACAACGTACAATGTACGTTTGTAGCGGACGTTCTATGGACGTCCAATTTTGTGAACTCTGGACATTCGTTGGACGTCCATCGGATGTCCATTGTACCTTAGTGGGACGTCCATTGGACGTTCCAATGTACACAGATGTACGTCCATTGGATGTCCATAAAACGTACTTGTGCTATCTGGGAAATTAATAAAGCTAATCCAAGGAATTAGAATTGACAACAACAAAGATCCGAGAATTATCAGAAACATTTTTATTATAATCAAACGGCCAAAATCAAAATAAAAGACCAGTCAACTGATGAAATTACAATAGAACGAGAAGTACGACAGGGCTGTAATTTATCTCCATTACTATTCAATATTTACTCTGAATGGGTATTTAAGGAAGCTTTGAACGGTTGTGCGAAAGGAGTATTAATAAACGCAAGTAAGTAAGTAAGTTAGTAAGGTATGCTTTATTGTCAAATTTTTTTTTCCAATTTTTGGACAAAGCTTACCTATACAAAATAAAAAAATACAATAAAAAACAAAAAATAATAAAAAACTACAAACAAAACAAAAACAGAAACAGACACCAAATAAACGGTGAATGATTGAATAACATTAAATATTCAGATGACACCAAAGTTTTTGCCGATAATCTGAATGATTTACAGATATTACCAAATAAAGGGCACAGGGGAAAAACCACATCAGTCAAAAAAAGCAAATTTCGAGAAAACAACCATTTAAGTTTTTTCAATTCTGGACACTAAACCCGTGAGTCATTTGACTCACGGGGTTCTTCCATACAAATGCATTGACTGACAGGGTTTTTCCCCAGTGTTGCATATTTTCTAACGTGGATTTTAGTAGATAGACGATGTTTTGTACAAAAGCTAATAAAATGTTTAAAAACTATTCGTTTGAAGCCACTGGATAGCGTCATCAGCCCATTTCTTGAAAAATTGACTAACGGGGTTTTTCCCCTGTGCCCTTAAAATCGTATAACAGAAGTCAGCAACACATACGGACTAGCTCTTAATACATATAAAGAAGATAAAATTTATGACTATTAGTAAAAAACCAATACTAAACGCTCAACTTACAATCAACCAACAGAATATCGAAAGAGTTGAGCAATATACATATCTTGCCACGAATTTAAATCCCCAACGGGACCACTCAACAGAAATTAAACAGCAAATAATAAAAGCAGAAGCAGTATACGTTAGAATGAGACTCATTTTTAACAGTCGAGACATATGTATATCATTAAAAACAAAATACCGTCTGTTAAAATGCTACATATTCACAGTTCTGATCTACGGAATGGAAGCGTGAACACTAACTGTTGAATCTATGAATGTTCTCGAAGCTTATATTAGCCGCTAATTAGCGACAAATTCAGCACCAAGTCGATTAGAATTTTTGAGACATTATTCGTTGTTGTGATTCGCTATGTTCATATAAAGTTAGAGACACATAAAATATTTAAAAAATAAAAAAGCGGCAAAATTAATTTTTTCACAACTAATTAACGGCAAAAAAGCGGCAAATTCCACACCAACTCGATTTGAATTTGGAACATTTTTTGCTGTAGTGATTCGCTAACTTCATATGAAGTTAGCGAAACATCGAATATTAAGAAAAATAAAAGAGCGGCAAAATTAATTTTTTCACAACTAATTAACGGCAAAAAAGCGGCAAATTCCACACCAACTCGATTTGAATTTGAAACATTTTTTGCTGATGTGATTCGCTAACTTCATATGAAGTTAGCGAAACATCGGATATTAAGAAAAATAAAAGAGCGGCAAAATTAATTTTTTCACAACTAATTAACGGCAAAAAAGCGGCAAATTCCACACGAACTCGATTTAAATTTGAAACATTTTTTGCTGTAGTGATTCGCTAACTTCATATGAAGTTAGCGAAACATCGGATATTAAGAAAAATAAAAGAGCGGCAAAATTAATTTTTTCACAACTAATTAACGGCAAAAAAGCGGCAAATTCAGCACCAACTCGATTTGAATTTGAAACATTTTTTGCTGTTGTGATTCGCTAACTTCATATGAAGTTAGCGAAACATCGAATATTAAAAAAAATAAAAGAGCGGCAAAATTAATTTTTTCACAACTAATTAACGGCAAAAAAGCGGCAAATTCACACCAACTCGATTTGAATTTGAAACATTTTTTGCCGTAGTGATTCGCTAACTTCATATTTATGAAGTTAGCGAAACATCGAATATTAAGAAAAATAAAAGAGCGGCAAAATTAATTTTTTCACAACTAATTAACGGCAAAAAAGCGACAAATTCCACACCAACTCGATTTGAATTTGAAACATTTTTGCTGTAGTGATTCGCTAACTTCGTATGAAGTTAGCGAAACATCGAATATTAAGAAAAATAAAAGAGCGGCAAAATTAATTTTTTCACAACTAATTAAAGGCAAAAAGCGGCAAATTCCACACCAACTCGATTTGAATTTGGAACATTTTTTGCTGTAGTGATTCGCTAACTTCATATGAAGTTAGCAAAACATCGAATATTAAGAAAAATAAAAGAGCGGCAAAATTAATTTTTTCACAACTAATTAACGGCAAAAAAGCGGCAAATTCCACACCAACTCGATTTGAATTTGGAACATTTTTTGCTGTAGTGATTCGCTAACTTCATATGAAGTTAGCGAAACATCGAATATTAAGAAAAATAAAAGAGCGGCAAAATTAATTTTTTCACAACTAATTAACGGCAAAAAAGCGGCAAATTCAGCACCAACTCGATTTGAATTTGAAACATTTTTTGCTGATGTGATTCGCTACCTTCATATGAAGTTAGCGAAACATCGAATATTAAGAAAAATAAAAGAGCGGCAAAATTAATTTTTTCACAACTAATTAACGGCAAAAAAGCGGCAAATTCCACACGAACTCGATTTAAATTTGAAACATTTTTTGCTGTAGTGATTCGCTAACTTCATATGAAGTTAGCGAAACATCGAATATTAAGAAAAATAAAAGAGCGGCAAAATTAATTTTTTCACAACTAATTAACGGCAAAAAAGCGGCAAATTCAGCACCAACTCGATTTGAATTTGAAACATTTTTTGCTGATGTGATTCGCTAACTTCATATGAAGTTAGCGAAACGTCGGATATTAAGAAAAATAAAAGAGCGGCAAAATTAATTTTTTCACAACTAATTAACGGCAAAAAAGCGGCAAATTCAGCACCAACTCGATTTGAATTTGAAACATTTTTTGCTGATGTGATTCGCTAACTTCATATGAAGTTAGCGAAACATCGAATATTAAGAAAAATAAAAGAGCGGCAAAATTAATTTTTTCACAACTAATTAACGGCAAAAAAGCGGCAAATTCAGCACCAACTCGATTTGAATTTGAAACATTTTTTGCTGATGTGATTCGCTAACTTCATATGAAGTTAGCGAAACGTCGGATATTAAGAAAAATAAAAGAGCGGCAAAATTAATTTTTTCACAACTAATTAACGGCAAAAAAGCGGCAAATTCCACACCAACTCGATTTGAATTTGAAACATTTTTTGCTGTAATGATTCGCTAACTTCATATGAAGTTAGCGAAACATCGAATATTAAGAAAAATAAAAGAGCGACAAAATTAATTTTTTCACAACTAATTAACGGCAAAAAAGCGGCAAATTCCCATTGTGCTTGCCATAATATTTGCGAGAAGTGATTCGCTAACTTTATGTACATATGTTTACGATGTGGTCAGCAACATCTTGTTAAAAACTGTAAAATCAATCCTAAACGACTTTTTTGCAAAGGTTGTAAAAAATATGGTCACGTCATTTTAGTTTGTATTTCAACGCTTTTAGCAAACAAAGATAAAACTAACTCGACCCATCATCTAATTAATGAATATCAATCATCAACCAGCGAAACAGAACCAGAGGATACTTTTGGCATTAATAAAATTGTAGATATTTATGAAAATCAATCTTACACGGATGCTCAAAAGTTTTATGTGACAGTCCTTATTAAAAACAAACCGGCAACATTTGAAGTTGATTCTGGAGCAGGATTTACACTCATCTCAGAATCAAAATTTAAAGAACTAGATCTTGATTTACCACTTCAAAAATCCGATATTGCCTTTAGATCATATACAAAAAACGTATTTTATCCCCTAGGGAAAGCAAAAACATCAATACAATATCAAAATAAAATTTCAACAGAAGAATTTTACGTAGTTCCTGATGAATTAGACTCCTTATTAGGGCGTGTATGGATAAAACATTTAAACATTAACCTTCAAGATATCGATAGCTCAACAGGAATCAGACAAATCAAAAATATACCGGCTAATGAAGAAGAATTTGTTCAACAATATTCAGACATATTTGAAGAATCAATTGGACTTGTATCAAATTTTAAAGTAAATTTGCAACTGCGTAAAAATGCCAAGCCAGTATATTTTAAAGAACGAGATGTACCGTATGCACTTAGAGAGAAAGTTGAGAAAGAACTTGACAACTTAGAAGCTCAAGGAACAAAGTAACCAGGAACTTTGGAAATTTGGCACAATTGTTAAAAAGTATGGATTGTTATACATTACGAAGTCCAACTTGATGATGGCTATTGTTTAAAACGTCACATTGACCAAATTCGTAAAACCATGGTACCTAAAAAGAGTGTAACCTTTGTAAACGAACCAGAAGTAATTCATTATCAGCCACAGTATCAAGAACTCCCCCTGCATCTTCTGCCATCTATCCAACCTCCAGTCCATTTACATCCAAATCCAATCAACGAAAATCTAGGTCCAATGATAGAACCTGATCATCCTGATAATGAACTGGTACCCATTAATGAACCTGCTGCGGTACCCATTAATGAACCTGCTGTTGAAGAACGTAATGATCTTCCACAGTTAAGAAGATCTGAACGGATTCGACTTTTCAAGTCAAGATTTTAGATTTAGGTTTTTAATTCTTTTCTATTTTTTTAAGTTCAAAATAGCGTGGGAGATTATAGTATCCTCCTCTATTTATAGCAGTTGTTATGTAATGTTATATGTAGTTATGTCAGTTCATATTTTATTAGTTGTCAAAATATATTTATCAAAATGTTCTACTTATTCAATCTGCAGATATAACAGCGTGTATAGACGTTTTTAACTTAACTATTTGAAGAGCAGGAGAGCAATATTCATATGAGATTAAGCCACAATTGGTTGCAAAATTACATTTTTAACTATTCGGCGTTTCATTACCACTCTGGAAATCTTTTCAAAAAATATTATTTAAAATTGGTGCAAAAAGTATCATCATCATCACCATCATTCAACCCGGATCTATCCACTGCTGGATATAGGTCTCCCTCAGTCTTTTCCATGCATTTCTGTTTTGTGCTCCAAAAAGTATAACTAACAGTTATGTTTTTCAAAACTAACGGTTAATTTACTTGACCTTGATCTTAAAGGCAATAGCCATGCTAGTAAAAAAAAATTAAGAGTGGAGTTCGGCCCCTCATAAGATGAAATTATTTTGTTTTTATTATTTGTTTGTGTATCGATCAATTAACCTATACTGATCCACTGCTGAACTAAAACCTCCCATAAAATTTTCCTACTATCTCTGTCTTAGCTTCCTACGTCCAATTTTTGGTGATGAGCTTTATGTTATCAGTCCATCTAGTCGGTGGTTTGTTTATTGTTTGTTTATGTATTGTGTAATGTACTGTATTGGGACTGTGCAAGTTCGGCAAAGCGACACCTATTTCTACTCTCTGCAACTTTATTCGCACTTTTAATTATATTGGCCAATTATACTAGTCCTGGTTACTGGATAATTGTCAAGGCCATAGTCCAAAAAAATAATAAGAAGAAAAAATAAGATTCAGGTTATACTATTAAAATGTAAACAATTGCATGTAGTAAATAAAATTAGTTATTAAAATGCAGTACTGCAAGCAAAATACAATTAATTAAATTTACCTTTATATAATAATTGCAAATCATATCAATATTGTGGAGCAACATATAATTTTTCTTCTTCAATGACAGTAGATATGAATTGTACGTCAATTTGACAATTTCAATTGACAATATAGCTTTGATCGCGCAGTACTTCCTGGGTATACCCAGAGGGAGAACGCCTGCGCATTACAAAATTGGGCGTTCGCGGAGTCCAAATCTTTCCCTCTGAACACCCTCCGGATTTTTAATTCGGTGTTCGCGCAGTACAGAAAAAAGATCCTGAACGTGTCCGGAATACCCTCTCGACGTTCGAGGATTTTGTTTCGGATTTTAAGTTCGCACAGGCGCACAAAATATTTGGGAAGAATTTCTTGACATTCTGTTCTTACTCCTTCCAATTCTTAACCTAAAATATTGTTTTGTTAAACAGCTTGTAGATGTAGATTCTGGTTTTTAAAGTTTTGGAAGTGTTGTATCATTTAAATATTCTTCAAACAAATTTTAATATTTTTTATATTAAAGCTTTTTTAGTTGTTTTTGTCAATGTTTTCCATTTCGTATGTTTATAAATAAGTAGGTACCTTTTCTAGTATTATTTTCATTCGATATTCGATAATTATATATTACGGTAGTATCTATGTATTACAATAAATTGTACTCTGTTTTTACTTAATTTCTTCTATCTAAATGAGCTTATAAGTATCTACATATTCTTGTGGTTTATTTTTCAGTTTAATTTATGAGTTAAATTATTCTCTTATGGAATATAATGAAACATAAACAATACATCAAACTTATTCTGAAACTATTTCTTGTGTCTTGTTATATTTCATTATTTTTGTGGTGTAATAAACCACAACACAATGCCACAACCCATTAAATTCAATACATAGATATCAAAATTGGAAATGATTGTTTTATTAAATTATTCCTTCCTTCAGATAATGTTCAACCCCCATGAAGTTAAAGGTAATTTTTATATCTAAATATCAACAATCTTTTACTCTCTACAAGAATGTAGCTGGATTTCAGAGTGGAAATAACCACATTATATTGTGGAAATAATAAAGAAAGACTCTAATCAAATTTCTACCTTCTAAGAAAGGCATTGAATTATTGAATAGAAAGCATTGATTATAAATATTCTGTACTTATTAATCAATGATAGAAAGTTAATCGTTTGCCTGTTGCCTTTATTCTCTTTTCTCTTTCTCTTTGTTGACATACAAATTTGTTGCATTTGCATTTTTTTGACATTTATTTCGAAATAAGAAAGAGACAACAAAAGGCTTCCTTCTCTAACCTTAATGTATGCAACCCGTCATTACATTGCGAATCCGAAAATTGTTCGCGGAGCGAAAAATCCGAGCATGTCCAGGATAAGTTTACGTTGACGCCTGCGCATTGGAAACTAATCCCGAACTTACTCTGGGTATGCTCGATTTGTACTGCGCGAACACTACTTATGATCTATTTAAGAAAGTTGCAATATTTCTCCGCTATTCGCGCACGATCGTTTCTCAATTCCCTTCCAAGTACTTGCACACCGCGAATACCTATTATACAGTGAGGACGTTTGAGTTGGAATAAATTCATTTTCTCGAAAATTGGCGACGCTGGAGATAAATCCAGAAACAGGTCAATTTTTATTTTTAAATTATAATTTTTTGACATATCATACTATTGACGTCATCCTTCTGGGCGTGATGACGTAATCGATGATTTTTTAAATGAGAGTAGGGGTCGTGTGATAGCTCATTTGAAAGGTAATTCAATTCTCTATTCATTAATATAATTTACATAATTATTTATACAGGGTGCCCAAAAAAAAAGTTTAATTCAATTAATTGAGACAAAAAGAAGAATGTATGTAATTTATTTGATGCAAAATACATTTTACTGCTGTTAGAAACCAGAAAATTATGTTAATTTGAAAAATAAACATTGCTTTTTGCTTAAATTAAACGTTCAAACTGCTAAGAGGCAGGTGGGTGGCAGCTTTAATATTAAATTTAAGCGAAAATCAATATTAATTTATCAAATAAACATTGAAATAAACAGTAAAATACACTTGAGAGCAAAATAATCGACTCACTTGCTGAATTGTACACGTTAGAAGTCTCGAATTTTCTAAACCTGTTGTCCGATTCGAGTGATTTTTTTAGTATGTTAACAGCCTTATTATTTAAGAAAATGGATGTAATATTATTATTGCTAGACAGGTAAAGGTCATTTTATACCGGGTGTAACAATCATAGGGTGTTTTTTTTCTTAAACGTATCTAACTTTTTTATTATCCAACATAAGCAAATGATTCAAAAAATAAAATGTTAATAAAGCCTAATCCTACAATTTAATTTTAATTTAAATCTAGAATACTCCACAGGGTGTTCCGAACTTTAAGAAAAAACACAGTACGATTGTTACACCCGGTATAAAATGACATTTACCTGTATAGCAACAATAATATTACATCGATTTTCTTAAATTATAAGGCTATAATATACTAAAAAAATCACTCAAATCGGACAACAGGTTTAGGAAATTCCACATGTGCAACTATTCAGCATGTGAGTCGATTATTTTGCTCTCAAGTGTATATTTCGAATTAAATTAAGTATATACATTCTTCTTTTTGTTACAATTAATTTAATTAAAAACACTTTTTTTTGTCAGCCTGTATAAATAATTGTGTTAATGTTTATATTCGTGAATAGAGCACTGAATACCCTTTCGAATGAGCTATCACACGACCCCTATTCTCATTGAAAATAAATCATCGATTACGTCATCACGCCCAAATGGATGACGTCACTAGTATGATATATATGCCAAAAAAATACAATTTAAAAATAAAAATCGTATTATTTCGAAATTTATCTCCATATCTCGCACAGAAACTGTGGCAACACTGAATGCGCATTCCTATCTTAACCGTACTGCAATCTGTGTGAATTTCACGTTAGAATCTAGAACTGGAACATCCCTTCATTTGGCAATTATGTTAAATGGCGAAGGAGCTGGGTATGATAAGACTAGGTGCTCGCCAAATAATTTATTCTCAAAAGAGGTTTTCGTTTTCCCAGTGACGGTTTATGCACTGGGCGATTGGGGCGGGCGCCCAGGGGGTCGGACCCCGGAGGGGCCCGTACGGACCCGTTCCTTTTACTAATAAAAAAAGTGAAGTCCACTAAATAATCTACGTATTTTCCAAAATAGAAAAAAAAACGACGAAATACCTGCGATTTCGAAATGGTCTGATTTTAAGACTGATGACTTTATAAAAACTGCGAACTTTTAAACCAAAAAGTGATTTCTTAGAACGTTATAAAAACATGTTTGAAAATGGAGAAAAAGCTTATTATAGAAGATTAAATAAAAGCAACTTTTATAGAGGAAAACCCAATGGAGGAAAGAAAAGAGAGATTGGCTAATATACGGCGCAAGTGTTAAAGCTGTTTATCCTTACCTCTGCCCTGCAAATTATTTTCAATTGAAAAAATAGTTTAACTGAGTTTGGATGGACCCACTGGAAACCTTTGAATATTTTGCTCAAATCTCACGAAGAAAGTAAATTTCATCTGAACTCTATGGTTTCATTAATAACAAGATCATCATTGATTGGAGTTATAGAAGCTGTCTTGAAAGAGCAAGTAAAATTCGAAGTTAACTATTGGATAAACGTCCTAAGAAGAGTTGTTGTCACTACTAAATGACTTGCTTCTCAAGGACTAGCTTTCCGTTGATGCAATGAGGATTTAACGAGTCGTGATAAAGGAAATTACAGTCATCTTGTATACTTGGCTAAATTTGACTACTTCTTAGCTGAGCATTTACAACGGAATGCAAATAAATGAAAAGGTTCAGTTAGCTATCTGTCTCACCAAATTTGCAATGAATTTTTGGAAGTTATAAAATCAAAGCTTGTAGAAACTTTTGACGCTGTAAATGCTTTAGTTAAAAACTAGGGATCCATCAAACCTATTTTTTCCAGTTAAGCAATAACAGAGACGAAAAATTAGCAATTAAAAATGAAGCCAAGACACTGCAGAATAAAATCTTTGAGACAGCTCTATTGACACTGATTTTGACAAAAACTTTGGAAAGAGTTAATGCAACAGCAATACGTGAACGTGAAGAAACTGTGGACTTAAACGTGTCAATTGGAGTAGACATAATGACTAATGACAATCTATTTTGAGATTTGTTGGAGACGTAAGAAATATGTCAAGCGAAATTGAACTAGAAGCCAAAAATATTTTTTTTCGAAGACGAGGATATATGCTACAAAGATGTTACATCAGCTGTTAGATGATTTTCTACGCTAGATAAAGAAGCAGTCAAGACGTCAATTATACTTTATATGTGAAATATATAAAAAATATGTTGATGAAACCAAAGAGAACTTGCATAATGAAATTGCCCATTCTATAACATTATGCCAAAAGTTAAATAAACATTTATAAAATTTGGTATCATCCAGGATGTAAATATTGTACCTAAAGGTAACATTTTCCAATATTTTACCTTTACTGCAAGTTTATTTCACGATACCAACTTATAATATAATGCATCAGGCGAGCGGTCTTTTTCGGCTTTAAAAAGAATAAAAATATATGTAACGCCAAATTTGGGTCAAGAAAATCTAGACGCATATCACTATTATTGTATTATAGAAAATGAAGACCTGGAGCAACTGAATTGTGATAGTATCATCTGACAGATTGCTAATGCCTAATCAAGTAAAAAAGTGATCTAATTTTTGTCATATGTATTTTTTAGAATATATTTTTTTGTTTGTCATGTGTGGTTTTGTGTAAATTTCTGTTTTTTTTTTATATATTATTAAATGTATTTTTTGGAATATTTTTACGTTTGCCATTATTCTTGTTTGCTAAAAATTGTGTATGGATTTTACGGGTATAAATACATGAATGTGTTTTCTTGTAAAAAATCTGACAACGAACAGCAATTAAGGGGGCCCCCAAATATTCAGCGCCCAGGGCCCGAAGTTAGGTTGAACCGGCACTGCGTTTTCCATCTAAGAAAATTTGGGAAACACTGCTCTATGTCAACTAGAGTTGACAATGTCAAGGTGTTCGTATCAGTAATACGAGTTTTTTTTTACTTTTAGGCATTTTTAGTTTTATTGAAACCAACAATACAGTATAGGTATCTACTTTAATAATGGCAAAAACGATCAATTTACTGCTCAGTTACAAATTTATAAATATGTTCTTTTGAAAAATTTTTAGACTTCAAAAATGACGTTAACCCTCATGCACGGCTTATCTTAAACAGATATCATAAATTGCAGAGATTTTCTTATCTATACAGAAAGACAAATTGCAAATAAGTTGAAAGGACAAGAGTTACACTAAACCATAATCTAATTTTTAACGCACCAAATCTTAAAAAAATGTATTTGCGTACAATACAATAACTATCTTTAAACTATATTTGAATTTACAGTAGAATATTTCCAGTGTCAACGCTTTGGCCCCTATTCAATCGCTTGCAGCAAGGAACAACTCTATATTTACTGACCAATCTTGTAAAATTTTTACATTAGATTTTCCAATATATAAACAAGAAGCTGCAGTTGAATAAGTAAAGGTACTTGATAAAATACCTTTACAAAAAATGCATACAAAATGTATTTATTGACAAAACTCTCCATATTACAAAAAAATATACCCCCTACTTTTCCATTAAAGAGCTCTTAGATAGACATTTTAGACTTTGAGTCAGTTAAATCTGGTATTTAGAAAAGCTATTTTCTGCTACAATTCCTAATTATAGGTATCTACTGGATTTCTCCGTGGGTGTTGGCACTTTCACCTGTGACAGTCCACAGTCCCAACCTCGTCGGTAGAAGTTTCTTGCGCCTGTTTATAACAGTTGGTCGTATAATCGTCCTGGTCGTACCGGTATCCACCACCAATGTATACTTTTTACCATTTATTTCTCTATATTCGATATAATATATGTTACCGGCGAAACCCGATTTCAGGACAAATTAAACTAGTAGGCCAAACTGGTTTGTCCTGAACGCGATAGGTTAAACTAGTATGGCCTGGGCCAAACTATTTTGTCCTAAACGCGATAGGATAAACTAGTTTGGCCAAACTAGTTTATCCTGATATTAATAAGGACACTGCAGAACCCACTACAATGCATAGAGTGTATTGGTGACACTTAGGTTACGTTCACTAGGGAGACCATCGCATGGTATCCTAGCATACATCGAGCATATTATCCTACTGTTCATATTCGTGAATTCTCGCATATAAAAAATAATGCATTTATTTTACCTGGCAATCGAAACTAAATTATCGATCGCTATGTAAAATAAATGCATTATTTTGAATACCAGAATTGTGTGTGTTTGTGTTTTATTGGCACAGGTTTTCACAACCAACTGGCCAGTCAATTTCATAATGATTTTTTAGATTAAAACTTATCACTAACTCAGGGGAGTAATGTGTAATGTGTGTGTTGTGTAAGTGTATTGTTACTTTGCAAAGTCGACGTCATTGTCTTTGCAAAAAGACGCTTATTGTATCCGAACGTCTGCGGTCCCTCCGCCCATATAGCACACAACGTCCAATGTACGTCCATATAACGTACATTTAAAGTCCAAACGTCCATGGACCAAAACTGGACGTACTATGTACGTACATTACGGGACGTCCATTGGACGTTTGATTTCAACGTACATTGGACATCCATTTGTGGTCCATGGATATTTTACACAAAACGCGACTATTATATTAAGTCCCAATACAAACTAAATGAGAATCTTCTTGACAACGTTGTCGCTCTTCGCGCTATCGGTCGTGAAAGGTAGTATTAGGCAGGTACTTTTAGGGGATTATCGCTGTTAATTATTGTGGAATACTGAAGGATAGTTTATTTATGATAATTCACAGAATGGCAAACGCGCTTGTAATATGCAACAACGGTACTGACTCTAAAAATAGTTTGGAACAGAAACAGAACAGAGATTAAACCTCTTTTAATGTGCATGCTTCCTAGGGCGTCATTATCTGAATCTCGTCTTTATGAAAATACATCCTGTGATATATTTGTGTTTTCTGTTTATCGTGCAAGTGCAGTCGTGCATTAATGAAGTTCCTAGTTCCTATAATAAAGTATATATTATAATGAAGTTATAGTAAAGAGAAATAAAAAGGTCTTTTGTGTAATATTTTTAAGTATAAGTTTAGTATTATAAGGAAATATTTCCTATAAAGGCTTTTTGCTATGTATTCACAAAATTATGGATACTAGATTTCTTTCTGAAAAGTGGCCTACAAATGTCCATAAGACGTACATTGAATGTACTGATGTGATCTTGATTATTGATATGAGATAATATTCTTATATGTCACTTAATTTAATCAATGTATTAATACTAATCTAATTAATTAACCAGATCACATATCAATATGTTTTCAATCTCAGGGCGAATTATAAATTAATTACTTACTTTCGTGGCTTCAAATATTTCTTAATGGTTCCTAATCGGGATAGAAAAGAAAAGAGTAAAAAAAATACACATATGGGTTACAATTATAATCAAAATATTTTTTATTTTATTTAAAAGGCAATCAATGCTTAATATTTGCTATTTCTTATTATTCTTAAACATAACATTTACGAATGGGAATCTTATTTCCTTTTGGTTTTCAATTGAAAGTTTTTATTAACATTTAACTATTAGGAGTTATTAGCAACAACTCTATTTAAGTTTAATGAAGCTTTTCTGATATTATTGATTATGTTATTCAATTTTTATGTGGAATTTAATACGAAAAACCCATACATTCATGTCCAAACAAATGAGACTGACCTTTTCCTGGTGAACTGAAAATGTCCTCACACAAAACCCGTTCCTGCTATCCTTGGCTGCGATCAAACCTCGTCCTGGCTTCCAGTAATGTACTCCTTTGAAAAACTAGCTCGAATAGCTCTCGTTCCTGCTTCGGTCGTGATGCTGTGTTCTACCTTTTTCGAAACTGCTATCAGCTACCGGGACACTCTTGGCTCAAGGAGGTTCTTTTACTCTCGACCTGGCCTACTTCTCGTTCCACGATAGATACTCCACACTCACGGAACTACCGGCTTTCTCACTCTCCGTACACTACCGTCTACTACTCGACTTCACTTCTCGACAGCTCAAAACATTCTGATCTCACTTTGTCATTCATTCACCTACTTTCTAAATATCCCTTTCAGATTCACAAATCAAACTTCCACCACCAACTCTCATTCGCAGTATTCCTCAAAACCAATTTTTAAACTTTCTAAATATGCTTAATGGATTTCAAAGAAAATAGTTAATTCCCATTCTAAAATTACTTTCTACTATATACAAATTTTAATGACCTATTCTCTATTTCCACTTAGTCTTATTTAGCATCGGCTAATGATCGATCCTTCCGCGAACAACGATAATGGCCTATTATCGATTTCACTTGAGTCTTATTTCATCACTTCTTAAAATTAAATATAACAATTTGTTGTATACAGGTTGTTCTAAATTTATATGCCCGTGGTTGAGAAAATTGAAAATATTTTATATTAAATTGAATTTTGTTTATAATTATTAAAATTTAATTTTCATATCAAATAGAAATATAACAAATCCCCGCCTTGTATTCGATAAAATTTATCTGCAATTTTAAATAAATTTTCTCGAGGCAAAACCAACTCCCTGTATATTTCCTTACTTTAATCTACGTCTTATACCCCTTCTTCTTGTATTACTCTAATTAGTCCCACCTGTAGAGTAATTGTTTCCTTATTTTCAGTGTCCTCATCCTGTGTTAGAGTGTCGGCTATTATGTTGTCTTTCCCTTTTTCCCATATCAATCTTCTGTCTTTTTCCTCAGATTTTTCACATACTTTTACCGTGCATTCTGCATCCTCGTTTTCATATGCCTCCTCTTCAAATGCCACTGTTTCGATCATATCTTTTTCGCTTTCATTTGTTAGCTTTATTTCTTCTTCTCCTGAGCTCATCTCTTCTTTTGAGGAATCCCAGTTTTCTTTTGCTTTTGATACTCTCAATTTTTCTTCTTCTGGGCTCAACTCTTCTTTTGAGGAGCCACAGGTTTCATTTTCTTTTGTCTTTTTCTGACTTTTTCTCCCTTTTCTTCTTTGTCCTTGCTTCATTGCCAAATTCATTTCCACTGTTTGTTCTTTACCTGATTCGTCCGTATTTTGTTTCTCCTGTTCCTTGTTCTGTTCTTCTTCTTTTTCTTCTGTTAGATTCATCGTATTATTTTTAAAATCTATCACTACATGTTTTTCTGCCAATTCGTCAACTCCTACTATCATGTCATGTGACATGTTTGGCATTATTACACATTGTAGTGCATACATCTTCTTACCCAGTCGTACCATTACTCGTATGCCTTCATTTATAGTTGCCAATGTCCGTTTGTTTGCGCCCACTAAATTTACCCTAGGTATTTTGTAAATTAAATTTGTTAAGTTAACTTCTTCTATTAGTTTTCGGTTGACCAATGTTATTTCAGATCCAGTGTCTATCATAATTTTAATTGGTTTCTCGTTGATAAATCCATCCACAAATTTTAAATTAACTCCATTTTTCTTTTCGTTGTTTCTTGCCAATTTAATAAACTCCTTGGGGTTACAAAAGATTCCTGTTTGATTTTTGGTTTTTAGTGAGCGCCGTCGTGAAAAAACGCCGGTTGCTCATCGTAGTTGATATTTTCGTCATAATGTCTCTCTCCGTCATATTCATCTGTCTGGGTATTATTTACTTCTCTTCTATTTTCTCTTGGTCTGTCGGATCTGTTTCGGTTTTCTCGATATCCCTGTTCATTTTGTCTACCATTATTTCTGTTTTCTTGATTTGCGAGTGTGGTGTTTCTATTCTGGTATTCTCGATTTCTGTCCTCATTCCATTGCCTATTTCTTTGTTCATAATTTCCTCTTCCGTTGTCTCTATTTTCGTTTTCCCTTCTGGGATTAAATTCTCGTCTTGTATAGTCCCTCCTATTTTGATTTCTATCTCTGTAATCCTGTGTTTCTCGGGGCCTGTAATCTTCTCGCGACCTTCTTGATTTTGTTTCTCTTACACGTAATTCTCTTATTTGTAGGAATTGGCATAAACTATCTATGTCTTTGTAGTTTTGCAATGTGATATGGTCTTCCAGCGTTTCTTCGAAATGTCTTGCAATCAGTTCGACTAATTGTTCCGATGAGTAATTATATTGTAAATGCTTTGCATTATTGTAAATTTGTAAAGCATATGTCATTTCTGATACCCCCATCCTATCATTGTATTTCCCATTTTGCAATTCCTTGTTAATTTCCAATTGTTGGACTTTTCCCCAGAAATAATTCAAAAATTTTTGTTCAAATTGTTGCCAACTGTCAAATTCTTCTTCTTTGCAATCGAACCATAGGCTTGCTTCATATTTTAGATGATTTCTGATAGTTTCTTTTGCTGTTTCGAAATTTCCGATGTGCTGTATTTTCTTTTTCAGGCTATTTATGAACGGCACTGGGTGTAATCTTCTTACATCCCCGCCAAACCTTATCTTCACGTCATCTGTGCTATGTATAACCATTTCTCTTCTTTCTCCTACATTTTGTTGAGTATTGATTTCCGCAATCTTTCTTTCCATTTCTTCTCTGATTGCTTGAATAGCGTTTTCAAACTTATTTTCCAAATTTTCTATTTCTTTTTTCTGGCAATTCGTTATCTCCTTTATTTTATTTTGAATTTTCATTTCTTGTTCTTTCATCTCGTTTTTCATTGTTGTCAAACATCCTTTTACTTCCTTTTCATACTTTCCTATGCGTTCCTCCATTTTCTTGTTGTTCTCTTCTATTGCTTGTTTCATTTTTTGTTGTGTTTCATCCATTTTTTGATCCAATTTTTGTTGTGTTTCATCCATTTTTTGTTGTGTTTCATCCATTTTCTGTTGTGTTTCATCCATTTTTTGATCCAATTTTTGTTGTGTTTCATCCATTTTTCGATCCACTTTTTGTTGATTGTCATCCAGTTTTTGTGACTGGAGTTGTATCAGTTGTAATAGTTTATCTATTCCTGATAATTCTTGCTGTTCTGATGCCATAATTGTCGTGTCTAAAATCTCTTCTTGGTCTGAATGTTCTTTTTGTTTTTTGTTGTCTTTGCTTTGGCTTCTTGTCACAGACATTTGTTTTCAAAAAGTACTATCCCCGCCAAATATGAAATTTTACTAGTATGTTACCAAGACGACTTTTTCTCACCCAAATATTATAAATTGTCAATAAATATATCAAATGTAAATATCGTAAAAGTAAATTATTAAATCAGTTATGTAAAAATTTGTGCCTAAAGAGATCTAAAATTTTATGTTATCAAATGTAAGTATCTCACTTTTTACCACAGGCATATAAATCTTCAAATACCGGCTTTACTCTTTCTATCCTTCAAATTTGCCACTAGAAATACTTATCAATGCTTTCCACGTTGGACGACAGTTGATGTGATCTTGATTATTGATATGAGATAATATTCTTATATGTCACTTAATTTAATCAATGTATTAATACTAATCTAATTAATTAACCAGATCACATATCAATATGTTTTCAATCTCAGGGCGAATTATAAATTAATTACTTACTTTCGTGGCTTCAAATATTTCTTAATGGTTCCTAATCGGGATAGAAAAGAAAAGAGTAAAAAAAATACACATATGGGTTACAATTATAATTAAAATATTTTTTATTTTATTTAAAGGGCAATCAATGCTTAATATTTGCTATTTCTTATTATTCTTAAACATAACATTTACGAATGGGAATCTTATTTCCTTTTGGTTTTCAATTGAAAGTTTTTATTAACATTTAACTATTAGGAGTTATTAGCAACAACTCTATTTAAGTTTAATGAAGCTTTTCTGATATTATTGATTATGTTATTCAATTTTTATGTGGAATTTAATACGAAAAACCCATACATTCATGTCCAAACAAATGAGACTGACCTTTTCCTGGTGAACTGAAAATGTCCTCACACAAAACCCGTTCCTGCTATCCTTGGCTGCGATCAAACCTCGTCCTGGCTTCCAGTAATGTACTCCTTTGAAAAACTAGCTCGAATAGCTCTCGTTCCTGCTTCGGTCGTGATGCTGTGTTCTACCTTTTTCGAAACTGCTATCAGCTACCGGGACACTCTTGGCTCAAGGAGGTTCTTTTACTCTCGACCTGGCCTACTTCTCGTTCCACGATAGATACTCCACACTCACGGAACTACCGGCTTTCTCACTCTCCGTACACTACCGTCTACTACTCGACTTCACTTCTCGACAGCTCAAAACATTCTGATCTCACTTTGTCATTCATTCACCTACTTTCTAAATATCCCTTTCAGATTCACAAATCAAACTTCCACCACCAACTCTCATTCGCAGTATTCCTCAAAACCAATTTTTAAACTTTCTAAATATGCTTAATGGATTTCAAAGAAAATAGTTAATTCCCATTCTAAAATTACTTTCTACTATATACAAATTTTAATGACCTATTCTCTATTTCCACTTAGTCTTATTTAGCATCGGCTAATGATCGATCCTTCCGCGAACAACGATAATGGCCTATTATCGATTTCACTTGAGTCTTATTTCATCACTTCTTAAAATTAAATATAACAATTTGTTGTATACAGGTTGTTCTAAATTTATATGCCCGTGGTTGAGAAAATTGAAAATATTTTATATTAAATTGAATTTTGTTTATAATTATTAAAATTTAATTTTCATATCAAATAGAAATATAACAGTACATAAGGTGTACACTGAAAGCTTCAATACAACGTACAATGTACGTTTGTAGCGGACGTTCTATGGACGTCCAATTTTGTGAACTCTGGACATTCGTTGGACGTCCATCGGATGTCCATTGTACCTTAGCGGGACGTCCATTGGACGTTCCAATGTACACAGATGTACGTCCATTGGATGTCCATAAAACGTACTTGTGCTATCTGGGCGGTGAGTACCGATCCGACAAGAACAGAAACTATTTTTATTTATTAATTTATAATAAACGAAAAATTTCTGACCCTGGTAAGATTCGAACTCACGACCATTCGGACCTTTTGATCCAAAGATAGGCGCTCTTACCACTGAGCCACGGAGGGGGTGAATGCCAGAATTTACGAATATGAAGAGTAGGATACTATGCTCTAGGCTAGGATACCATGCGATGGTCTCCGTAGTGAACGTAACCTTAGAATTGCAGAGTATCATTTCCTTTTTGCACTTGCATCTATTTATGCAACAGTTTTTCTTCCAGCTGCATTTGACAAAACCTTGTCCGATCCAGCTGAATCTCTCGTAGCTGCAACCCACAGCGATATTTTAGAGATTATGTATCTAACTTTTTCGGGTAATAATGTCTCTGTCTCTTTTAGATCAGAACTCGATATTTGCCTTTAAACTTTTTTTAGAGGTAGAAGATGTAAACTAAGGCTAAGAACTATCGTTAAGAGTTGCAGCTACGACAGGTTCAGTTGGATCAGGACAAGGTTTTGTCAAATGTAGCTGCAACAAAAACTGTTCCACCAACAGATGCAAGGGCAAGAAGGCAATGATAATCCACAATTATAAAGTGTCAGCAAACCCTTTATGGAAAAATATTTAATTTTTACAATTAAGGTATAATTATTGCTTTTACAAACAACACTGATTATTTTTTTTAACATGATTGTTTGTATTACCAACTCTCCATAAATTTTAACAACGAGTTATTAAATTTTAATAAAAATGATTATTTTCCAATTATTCAGTTTATCAATATATTTATTTTGGTTTTGTAAGTTTATTATAAAGGTTTGGCCTAGGCCAAATTAGTTTGTTCTGAAATCGGGTTTGGCCGGTAACATATACACTACCTTCACGACATTTCAGAGAAGCTATTAGTATGTGAGGGTCTTTAGAAAATTTCCGGGTCGAAGCTGCCCCCCTAAGGCCGACCCATTCTACTTTGCCTGCTGGTGAGTTTCTTGATTTGTGTTGTACCTAGAGTAATTACATGAACTTCGTACGTGTCCCATTTTATCACAATTCCAGCACCTTATAGTTTCGTTTTCTTGGATGTAATGCCTTTCATCATATTAACAAGCTAATCAAGTTTGTCTTCATATTAATTCGCTTCTACGTTCCTAACTTTACTGTACCCGCCAGAGGCATGCATAGCTGATTCATATTAAGACATCGACCAGCGTCATGTGACGGGCTAATCGAAGTGTTCTTTACATTTCATGATCACGAAGACCATCAATAAATGTTTGAACATCCAACTTTTCGATCATGTATTCGGGAGCTGTTGGATAAGCTTATCGTACTAACCTGGCAATATCTACCTCATATTCTTAAAGAGCTTCATCTCCCTTTTGTTTTCGATTTTTAAACTGCGACTGATAGACATACGTGTTCGTGACCATATTGTATGTTAAGTCTCTTCTTAAGATGTTCGAAATCATCTATACTGCCATGGTCTGAAGCACATATAAGGCATTTCCTCGTAGAGCAATAGATATACTAATTTTACAGTCAAGATGCAGTATAAATAAACAAACCAAGACACGTTAAATGCTACTAGGAGCACTCCCGAATCATAATTTACAATGTACATACATCGTAAATCCCAAATCATGATTTCCCAAGTTTATACATTGTAAATTATGATTCGAGAGTGCTCTTAGTAGCATTTAACATGTCTTGGTTTGTTTAGTTCTACTGCATCTTGAATGTAAATTTAGTATAGATTTACACTCTTTTCTTATACGCTCGGCTGCAGCTGATTGCTATTCGCTCTTGCAGTTGATTCGAACTGTTTCATATAATTATTGTTCCATGAAGATTTGCTGGTTCGAGTTATATATGACTATTTATTTTATAATTTTACAGTTCTAGTTTATCTTAATAACTAAACTATCAACATCGTGCGCTTTTTATATACCATAATACGTGATTCCAGATAAATCTAGAAGAAGGATCCGCCCATCTCTATTCTCAATCTCGGCTATCCCTAGTTTCTGGAACATCATTTCTCTCGCCACGCGCCGCTTCTAGAGTATCGAAGAATTGTCTCGTCAGTCGAGTTACAACTGTTATTTGATATCGGCTAAAAGTAATTTTTTCATTACAACAGTTTGTGTTTAGTTTGTTCTGGTAGTGAGTCAACGAGCCGACACAGTATAAATATCCAGATTTAAATTTTCTGGATGTATTAAAATAGTGTGATGACTATTTTAATTATATTTAATTAAATAGACTAAGTATCAGAAAAAGGGTTAGTAATTCACGCCTTGAATATCGTAAAACATATTTTGTCTTACTTCTTTAGAAATCTAAAATTCTCTCTTTCAAACTCTCATAAAATTAAAATTGACCACTTGGTTTCAAGAAATAGAAAGCTATTTTTTAAATCCGTAAAGTAAATCAGAGCAAAGTATTGAATATCCAATTTAAATTAGCCAAGATAAAGACATCTCTGGATTAAATCAAGCTAGTGATTGTGAAGACTATCGGTAAAGCGAAAAGAGTTTATTTTAAATTCGAGAATGTGTTTATTCTTTCGGAAGCTTAAATTAGGAGTAGGTAGTTACGATTGGATGGCTGTTTGTATTAAAAAAATATTTGCTGTAATTCGTTGTGTTAAGGTCTGTTTATAAGCTGTATTTTCTTTATTTAGTACACTTATTTTTTGCTAGCACTCCTACTTAAAGTGGCGTATCCACATCATGTGTACCAGAGAGAGCTCGCTGATAACTAAAGACCTGCAACTAAAAAATATATCAGCGTCATAAAAATGACGTTGCAGGCAGGGCCTATTTTACCACTAGGCCCGTGAGGCACATGCATCGGGCCCGTATTTTAATGGGGCCCGGAAAGATAACCAAAAAAATTTTTTTTTTCAATAACAAAATAAATTTTTATAATTCTTCACCTGTGACAACCATACTGATGGAATGGCCCCGTCCCATTCAAACAGTGGAGCGAGATTGCGGCCAACATACAAGAGAGAGGTCCTAGAGAGAGACAGAGAATGCCAGAGAAAATTTGCTACAACTACCACCAGAGTTGCCAGATGTGATTTTATAAATCCCCCACTTAGAAACTGAAATTCTCTCAAATTGAAGCTCAAATCCCCCAAATTTAAATTTTGGCCGCAATTTAATAAATTAGTAGTAAAATAAATTAGCAGCCTTACACCTAAAGGTAGAAAGGCTTTGGACTAAGTAAGTAAGTAGTAGTAAAATGTAGAGAACAGTGATCAAAAATTATACTACTTATCAACTAAATGATAGATTATCAACTAAATGATTATCAACAGAGGGCCCTGGAAATAATTCATAGGGCCTATCGTCTTCGATTATATGAGAGTATAATATACGGTTCTATGTATATTCGCAAATTTAATTTACCATGAGCCCTTAAAATCTTCCATAATTTTCCTCTCCAAAAAATCCCTCAACCATTTTTGCTTAGAAAAATTCCCCTAGATGCTTTCAAATTACTCCAAAATTGTGGGAAAATACTCCAATATGGCAACCCTGACTACCACTATAAATTTCTTTGTTTACGAAAGATGGCGATTATCTTCTATCCTTCCCTGACTATACTTTCTCATCCTGGCCGCATTAAATTCACTTCTTGTCCATTCCATCAGTATTGACAGTTCGTTGGTGACAACAGTGCTTCACGCCTTCGTGACTTTCTGTCACAATTACATCTCCGTCATCTCCTATAAAAAACGACAATGTCAATAACTCTTTTCCTAGCGATATAGGGGATTGGCTAACACATTTAAATCTGGAATTTCAAGAATATCTTATCAACCGAATCAATGTAGGGGAAAGGCGGGCAAAACGGGGTAGCTGCCTAAAACGGGGTACCCCCTTTTTTTTCAATATCACTCGCTTCATCTACACGACGTTAATGAAATTATATTATAGACGCCTGTTTACACCTTCTGAAATAAAGCAGATATAATTAACTGTTAGTCGATTGTTGTGAAGAGTACATGTGCGTTTTTAGTTAACCAAGTTATAATATCGGCCGAAAAATAATCCATCGTTAGTATTACTAAAACAATTTATTATTTAGTATCATTACTTCCAACTAACAGTGAATGTGTTCTAGAGTATTCGTTTGTCATTATGTTAAAAAATAAAAACTTTTAAAAGTTTAAACAGGTCATAATCTCAAAATCTGCTCTTTGGGCAAAATGGGGTACCAATAGGTAGGGTAAAATGGGGTACCCTTTTTACCATACCTATTGGTAGTCTTTACCCTTTTTACCATACCAAGTAAGATCAAACCAAATCACAGACGAGTAAGAAATCGCAATTGAAAAAAACTAAAAAAGTAGAGTCAGATTCAGAAGGCGAAGATAGTGACACTAACTGGTTCTGTGGAAACTTTTATTCAAGTTCCACAGAGGGATGGATAAGCTGATCCATTTGCCTTAAATAGGCTAAAAATTCATGTGCAGGTGTAGAAGATGAGGATGATGAAGTAGCGAATGAAGTAGACTTGTATGCGAATTTTGCCAATAGGCTTTTCTTGGTTTCAATTTGGTACCCCATTTTACCCTATACGACGGGCATAATGGGGCAATTTACATTAGTTTCTGTTTTTTAATATAATAAAAAAAAACTTTGACTTTTTTTAAATTTAAATTATATTAATAAATAGTTACTACTACAACAAAGATATTTGTCCTATTTTAAGACCTTAAAAGTTACAGATTTTTTTTAAATCCCAATTTAAACCTTAAGTACCCTATTTTGCCCGCCTTTCCCCTATTGATAAAATTACTGAATGTGTTACACAACTGGATAATAATAAAACCAGACATTTTTGCAAAGTGCAATTTTTTATAAAATGAAAGCTAATGGGGAAAAATTCTTCGCGAGTGGTTAGTGTACATTCCTAAATTTAGCCGTGTTTATTGTTACGTTTGTAAACTGATTTCCACGAAAATAATTGTTTTCCTGGAAAAATATCAATATAATGACTGGAAAAATATCAATAGGACAGTTATTCAACATGAGCGATATCCCGAACATATTTCATCAATTGGTATGTAGTCAAGAGAAGTAGTACAGCAGGACAAATTGTAACATTAATGGCAAAAAGTTATTTAGAAGAAAAGAAACATAATAGCAACCATTAAATTTTTGTCCAAGAACGGTCTATCCTTTTATGGTTCAACAACCAAATTATTTACGAAAGAAAATTACATATTAGGTATATACAGTATACATTGTGTCGTATTTAAGATGAAGACATTTTAGCTATCAAAATAAATACAGATTTGAAGTTTTGCACAGTCATACAGGTTGAATGTTCACATTTTTTAAGATAATCATGCGACACACTGTATTTAAACAATGTTTAATTGTTTAAATATAAATTTTATTTATTGTTAATATTTAAATTTAAATTTCTGGTGCAACTATATATTTCGATTAAATAATTTATTTATTTAAAAAAGTTATTGTTATTGGATCATATTTAGGGGCCCGAAAATTGTGTAGGGCCTCGGGCCTGATTTGAAGTAAAATAGGCTCTGGTTGCAGGATTCAAAAGCCGCAGTTAGAGTAAATGAAGAACTGACTCCCCTATTTGACGTCAATGTGGGAATGAGACGGAAAGACGCTCTATCAACCATGCTATTCAACCTAGTTCTTGGAGCAGTCATCAGAAAAATCAATGTAACCGGCCACATAAACACCAAAACAGTACAAATTACTGCATGTGCAGACGATGTAGCTATTGTTAATAGGAGCAGGAAATAACTAATGGAAGCGTTCAAGGAAATTAATTCTGAAACACGAAAAAGAGGTCTTAAATAAACGAAACCAATACGAAGTACATGGCCGCCAAAAGAACACCTGATAATGTGTTCACATATCTGGACAAAGATATCAATTTGAATAATTCCGTAAATAGCGAATTAATGCACCTATTTCCAGTAGGAATCGTACATACTATGTAATAAAAGATTGATGACATCTAAATTATTAGACAAAAGAACCAAAATAACTATCTACAAAACATTGATTATTATTTACTCGTAGTAACCTATGTATAACCAGGGGTTTCGTGGCCCGGGAAACTAGTCCCTGTTTAGGGTCCCTTGTCCAGGGTTACAGATAAAGACCATAACGGCAGTCATGGTGGAGAACACCTTCGGTACGGTATGGATGGTGGACGTGGCAACCCCTTGATCTTAGGATTTGTATGGGATCAAAGGGCACTCTTTTGTTTAGAAGCTGAGAAATTGGCTTTAAAGGCCGAGGAACTATGACATTAGTGAACGGCATAAGGATGCAGACGGCAAGGAGAAACCACTGCTTTAAAGACTTCTTGCAAGTATCTATAGTACAATTATCATGGTGATAAAAAACTTAAAGATTTTGACTACTGATCATGAAAATCGGAATTCAAGATCCGGCAGGGAAGGTAAATCCAGTTCAGACCGTGAGGCCTTCCAGGTCGTCAACAAGAAAAATCCTCACGAACCAGAATACATTCTAGATGATAAATCTCTAAGAGTTTTGCGAGCATCCATAAAGATAGGTACATGGAACGTTAGAACAATGTACGAAGAGGGAAAAATCTATAATGCCATTCAAAAAATGGAAAGACTCTCGATTAGTATTATGGGAATAAGCGAAATGCGTTGGACAGATACGGGACACCGAGTTATCAAAGACCACAAAATATTCTACTCAGGAAATCTTAAAAACGAACATGTAAATGGAGTGGGCCTAATTTTATTAATGCTGCAATCGCCAATTGTGTCAGTCCGGTGCAGCCCAAAATCCCGACAACCAAAATCCCGACAGCCAAAATCCCGACGGCCAAAACACCGACACGCCAGAATCTCGACACGCCAGAATCCCGACAGGCCAAAATCCCGACGGCCAAAACACCGACACGCCAGAATCCCGACACGCCAGGCCAGAATCCCGACAGGCCAAAATTCCGGCATGCAACAATCCTCGCATAAGTAGAAATTCCGATCACTACATTTTGAATATTTATTGCTTCCTTTTCAAAATATAAAAAACAGATGGCCATAAACAAAAAACAAGAAATAATTGTAATTATTTATTAAAAACAAACTTATCAAACTGTCGGGATTCTGGCCTGTCGGGATTCTGGCGTGTCGGGATTTTGGCCGTCGGGATTGTGGCTGTCGAGATTTTGGCTGTCGGGATTTTGGGGTAGACCCGTGTCAGTCACTTTGTACCTGTGTCAGAAAGAATTCTCTTAATTCAGAAATTATAGAAGAATTTTACAGTGACCTTACTAATATTGTCAAAAGGATTCGTAAAAACGAAATAATACTAATAATGAGCGACTTTAATTGCGACTTTACGCGAATGCGACTTTACTTTAACGAACGTGGAGACCGTATAATTGAATTTGCAAATGAAGAACAGCTCGTAGTCACAAACATCTTTTATGATCTTCCTCCAAGACCATTGTATACGTGGAAATCTCCCCAGGATACTCCAGGTCACACATTAAGAAATCAAATAGACTATACTTGTCAACAAACGATTTAGAAACTCTATAACATCTGTAAAAACGTACCCGAGATCCGATATAAAATCGGATCACAATCCACTTATCGCCAAAATGAAACAGTTTAAAGAAAATTCAAAGACCAAAAATTCGGAAATACGATATTAATCAACTGAAAAATAAAACAGTAAAAGAAAAGGTACAAAAACACCTAAAAGAAGAAACGAGGGTCCATACAGAAATAGATAGCACAGAGGTAGAACTAGAAAAGATACGGGTCATTCCATTTCAAATCACTCAATTTGGGAGCAAAAAAATTTTGGACCTCCGATTTGTCTGAAAATTGGTATATAGCTTCTGCGGGACGTAAAAATAAGATATTTAAGGTCAAAAAATCTTCTTCTTCTTTTTTCTCAAAATGTTATTTTATGCGATTTTACAGTGATTTGGTGTGTATTTATACAAATTTGCATTTTCTATCGTAAAGTATCAATGAAAAACATAATATTTTAATAGAAGGGGCTCAAAAATGTCATTATATGGCATTATAACAAGTTACTTTGATTCAAAACAAGCTTTTGATCAAATTTTATAGTGTAGAAAACGTTAAAATACCGTTTTTTACATTTTTCTCCATTCTCAAAATACATCATAATCGATTTGGCTGAAAATTTGCCCAGAGATAGACAAAACATAGGACTTTAAGTGGTGAGAAGGATTTGAATTATATTACAATACCAAAAAAGTTACATGCAATATTATAGTCAAAAATATAGGCGTCTACTGTAAGTACAATTAACTCGAAAATATCGACCTCACGACAAAACCTGTTAAAAAAAAATTGTAATAATTGTAAATACGATTTATTTGGAACAATTTCAGTTCCGACCATTATTGTCGAAAAGTTAAAAATGGCGGAGATATTGAGCAAAACAGGTCTCCTTTTAAATCAAGATGGCGGCTAACGTAACGGAGGAATTCATTCGTGATTTTAAATTTAGGCTACTGTTGACTACCCTAAAGATCAGAAAAATAAAATTTTGGGCAGCTCAGCATTCAAGGTCAAATGCTATCCCGACTGGACTAATATTATATACTTTTGAGTCTGAATATTACTGCATGTAACGTTTTTGGTATTGTAATATAATTCAAATCCTTCTATCCACTTAAAGTCCTATCTTTTGGCTATCTGTGGGCAAATTTTCAGCCAAATCGATGATGATGTATTTTGGGAATGGAGGAAAATGTAAAAAATGGCATTTTAACGTTTTTTACACTATAAAATTTGATCAAAAACTTGTTTTGATTCAAAATAACTGGCATATAATGCCATATAATGACATTTTTTATTCCTTTCTATTAAAATATTATGTTGTTCATTGATACTTTACGACAGAAAATGCAAATTTGTTTAAATAAACACCAAATCACTGTAAAATCGCATAAAATAACATTTTGAGAAAAAAGAAGAAGAAGATTTTTTGACATTAAATATCTTATTTTTACGTCCCGCAGAAGCTAAGACAAATTTTCAGACAAATCGGAGATCCAAAATTTTTTGCCTGAGTGATTTGACATGGAATGTACCATACACAAAGTAAGTCAAGAAATGTCAGAGAAATACTTAAGACCTGAAAGAACAAAGAAAAAAGAATGGATAACAGAGGAGATTCTATGTATGATGGAAGACAGAAGAAAGGCTAAAGATAATAAGAATAACTACAACAAAATAAATAACGAAATAAAAGGGCTATTAAAATAGCAATAGAAAATTGGTTAAGCTCGAAATGTACAGAGATACAGTCATTACAACAAAACATGATTCGTTTATCGTTTAACCTCCATAAAAAGATCAAAGAAGCTGCAGGCTTATATAAACACAAAAACACTGGATTTCTGACAGATAATCAGGGAAACATAGTATTGGAAATAGAGCAAAAAATGCATATTTGAATTAAATACGTGGAAAAAACTTTTCAAAATATACGAAGTAACACTGTCATCACAACAAACACCAATTGCGAATCTGGACCTACACTTACAGTCGAAGAAGTAAAGTATGCCATCAAAAGTACCAAAGATGGTAAAGTAGTAGGCCCTGATAATTTTCATTCCTAATTCTTAAAACTTATGGACTACGACGGCATAAAATGGTTGACAAATATATTTAACAATATTATAATATGACACAGGCATAATTCCTCAAAAATGGCTAGAATCAACTTTTATAAATCTTCCAAAAAAACCCAATGCGAAAAAGTGCGAAGACTATAGAATTATAAGCCTTATGAGCCATTTACTTAAAACATTTGTAAAGGTCATTCAAAAAAAATATATACAAAGTCCGAGGAACAACTAACAAGAACACAATTCGGATTTCGTGATGCTCTGGGAACACGGGAAGCCCTTTTTGCTGTACCTACAAGTGCTATTTCAGAGATGCAGGGATTTAAATTATGATATATACGTATGCTTTATAGATTACCAGAAAGCATTTGACCGAGTCTCTCTCTTCAATCCTGACCCCCCGGAGGGAGTGTAGTGGTCGACGTGATGTCGTTTCTCTAGTACCCCTACCTTTGGTAAATCCAGTTTGCTCTCGTGGAATTTCTCTTTGAAGGAATGTTTTTAGTCTCTCGTTGATTATATGTAGCATTATTTTACTGGCATGTGATATAAGAGAAATAGTTCTATAATTGTCGCATTTATGGAAGCTGCCTTTTTTATGAATTGTGGTTATTGTAGATTTTGTCCAGTCTTCAGGCCATTGTTTTGAATGCCATATTTGGTTACAGAGTAGATGAAGTAGTTTTACGCCAGTTTCTTCTGTAGCTTTGAGCATTTCTGCTGTTATCATATCTGGACCTGGTGCTTTATTATATTTGAGCTTACTGATCGCGAGTCTTACTTCATTTTCAAGTATATCAGGTTCTTCTTCTACCTCGTCAGAGATGTGACCGAGTAAAACATGACAAATTAATAACTCTAATGCAAGAAATAGGAATTGACAACAAAAATCTGAGAATTAGCAGAAACATTTATTACAATCAAACGGCTAAAATCAAAATAGAAGACCTGTTAACTGATAAAATTTCAAGAGAACGAGGAGTACGACAGGGCTCTATTTTATCTCCACTACTATTCAATATTTACTCTGAATGGGTATTTAAAGAAGCTTTAGACGGTTGTGCGAAGGGAGTATTAATAAATGGTGAATGGTTGAATAACATTAGATATGCAGATGACACCATAGTTTTTGCCGATACTCTGAATGATTTACAGATATTAACAAATTGTAAAACAGAAGTCAGCAACAGATACGGACTAGCTCTAAACATAAATCTAAATCGATGTAAATTGGTCCTTGTATCGGACAAAGTTTTATAAATTGATACTAAGTCAAATTTTAAACACCTCTGTGTAAACAAAATATTCAAGCCCCTACAATGCTGGAAATGATAATGAGATAATTTTTATAATGTTTGTATAACTTAGAAAGTCATCTATTTAACAATATAGAAATGTAAATTTATATTTTTTTTACCCATGTAATGAGACAAACCTCATAAATAGCTCGTAATTCTGCCGCGAAGATCGAAAATTCCTGCCCAGTGAAGCGAGATCAAAATTTTTAATGTGCGGGGGGCAATTGCAACAAATCTCCACAGACAATAACGTTTAAATTACCAAATAGCACATCACTCATCACTATTCTTCAACTGTCTGCAACGCAACTCAATCATACTCAACATTTGGTAAGGCGTCATTGATATCCCATCAATGAAGAGAAACTCGATATTTTCCCATTCATTACGCAATGTTCATCATCATCATCATCATAAGTGGCTCGACAATCAGTTGTGGATCTTGGCCTGCTCACAAAGAAGTCGCCACTCCTGTCGATTCCTGGCAACTTCCCACCATCTTCTGACCTCTAGAATCTTTAGGTCTTCTTTCACATCATCAATCCATCTTCTTCGTGGTCGTCCTCTACTTCTTGTGCCCTCTGGTTTTGAAAATGTTAATATCTTAGTTTATTCGTGATCTGACATCCTAGCAATGTGTCCAGCCCATCTAAGTCTCTGCACTTTAACGAATTTCACAATATCTGGATCGGTGTATAACTGATACAGTTCAAAGTTGTATCTTCGACGCAATAGCCCATTTTCATTTACTGCCCCAAAAATCTTTCTAAGAATTTTTCTCTCAAAAATACTATCATCACTTTGAGATAGGGTCCACGTTTCAGCTGCATATATCAAAACCGGTCTTATTAAGGTCTTGTATATATTGAGTAACTGCACGTTTTAAATTTTTATTTTTTAAATGTTTATGGAGACCGTGAACAGTTCTGTTTGCTATTGCTATGCGTCTTTTTATTTCATCGCTTGTCGTGTTTATTGAGTTTACTAGCGATCCAAGATATGTGAATTCCTTGACTTGCTCAAAGGTGTGATTGTTAATTTGAATTCTCTGTTGGATATTTTGGGAGGTTTTAGAAACCAACATATATTTGGTTTTTCCTCGTTTACCATAAGTCCTAATTCACTTGCCGCGTCCGGAATCCGGAAGCCTTGTAAAACACTGCATCATGTCTCTCATACTTCTGCCCACTATAACTATATCGTCAGCGAATGCGAGAATTTGCGTCGATTTATTAAAAATAGTTCCATTCATTCCAATATCTAATTGTCTGACTGCCTTTTCCAAGGCAATATTAAAGAGGAGACACGCCAGCGCGTCTCCCTGTCTTAGACCATTATTAACGTCAAAGAACGTAGAGTTTTCTCCTTGAATTCTAACGAACGAGCTTACGTTTTGCATTGTTAATTGGGTCAACTTAACTAACTTAGGTGGGATCCCAACGTCTATCATTGCATTATATAATGCACTTCTTTTAACACTGTCATAGGCTGCTTTGAAGTCGACGAAGAGATGGTGGGTACCTATGTTATATTCTAGTGACTTTTCTAGAATCTGCCTATGTGCTTGAATTTGATGTATAGTTGACTTTCCAGCAGTAAATCCGCATTGGTATTGACCTGCAATGTCTTTTGTAAAAAGTTTAAGTCTTTCAAACAATACATTGCCGAAGATTTTATATGCAGATACTAACAAAGTAATGCCTCTATAGTTCTTACAGTCCAGTTGATCACCTATTTTATGCAACGGACAAATTACTCCCTTTAGCCACTCTTCTGGTACCAATTCATTCTGCCGTATAAGAACTATCAGTTTATGGATTGCTGCAAAAAGTTGATCACCACCTTTTTTAAACATTTCCGAACAGATTTCGTCTATTCCTGGGGCTTTATTGTCTCTGAGTTTTAGGATGGCATTTGACACTTCCTCTCTTACACAATATTCACGAGTACCTAATTGCCAGTAAGCGGTGGTACAGTTTAGCCAACTTTTCCATCCTTCTCCACTGGAAGCTTAAAGATATATAGTTGATGCTTCTTCCATCCACTAATCTCGCTGCAACGCCACTTTGTCCACAAACTTTTACAGCTTTTTTACCGAAGCATCGTTTGACTTGCTCCTTTACATCATTAAAGGAAAACGTCATTCCGGCTCCAGCCTTACCAGTAAGGAATAGACGAATACGCCCTATAAATACAAGTATAAAAAATTACAAAATAAGTATAGAAACTAAATTTATTTTTTAGTATGATAAGTTACAAAACATGGTACACATAATCCAACATTACATTTGATGCACACTGTTCTCACTTTACGATTACAGCTTTCTAACCCGCATCTTCGTCTTTTACCATCTTTAGTAGAATCTACCAAATGTCCAATGTTATCATATCGTATGTCAGGTGTTACTTTTCTCGAGTTAGCTTGAGGGGTAAGATTTGGTCCTGGTCGTGAAGTAATAGCTTGGTATTTTGTCAAATATCATTGTACTAAATTGCGCCTAAATGTTAACTGGGGCATTTTTGGGTCTTGAGGGCGGTACATTAACCAAGAATGAATGCCACACAAATCAATAAGATAATATATGTAAATGGATTCCACCACTACTTTTTTCCTCGTATGTTTATCCTATACTCAGTTAAATTTCGGTCCATTTGGTCTGTTCCCCCATATACTCATTATATTTTCCTATTACAAACGACCGCGGTACTTCGATATTTTTATGTTGTTCCTTGGAATATCTCTTTACAGGCCGTACAGGTTGAAGACCATGACATGTTGAAACTACTTATACAACATCGTTGTCTTTCCAAAAAAAAAGCATACCTGATTTTCTTTCTATGGCGCTACAGTATTTTCCTCTGGTTTTTAATAATTGTGGATCAAGTACTTGCGGAAAGATTTTTTTAAAGTTTGATTTAGTTTTTGTTTCTTGCCTCTTTCTTTAACCAGCTGCTTCGATTTTTTAATTGGAGTCTTCGGTTTTCTTACTTCTAATTTAGGAATTCTGTTACTTTTCATTGTACCAGTAGCTTGGTAGCCTCTAAATCTAAGGAAGTTGAATATATTTACTGAAGTGAAGAGATTATCGAAGTAAAAATGATACGGTAACTTCATTTTTGGTTCAGGAAATTAGCTTAAAAGTTTAACAAAGGGAGAAGCAGCCTTTCCAAAACGTGTGCTATAAGCATCAGGAATTGTAGCATTTTTCCCTTGACACATATCGAATGTCACACAATAAATTTCTTTTGTGTTAATACACCAAGCCTTATAGCCAAACCGAATCGGTTTTCCTTTAATGAACTGTTTAGCACTATGTTTTCCAAAATACTTTTTCATACTTTCGTCGAAGTTTAAATTTTCTTCTGGCTCAAAAAGTTCGAGGAATCTTTTTTTGATCATATTCATTAGAGGTCTGATTTTCGCAAACTTGTCGGTTATATCTAGTTTAGTGTTATCGGAACAGTAAATGAACTTCATGATGGACAGGAATCTAATTCCTATGAAGCATTTTATTTCATCGTGTGTGATATTTAGATTCTCTTCATTTTTAAAAGCTGTATATCTAGTAGTTTCCTGAGACAAGTGTTCGATAATTTCATCGGTTAAAACATTTCAAACACTTCAATGGGGGTTTTATTTTTGAAAAGTTCATAACTCGATGTAGGAAAATCACCTTTTATATATTTCAATATATCACCTTTTATATATCTTCTATGTTTTGTAAATTTTCTCTTTGATAGTCCAACCATGAACCAATAAATCCTGGAATTGTATTTACATTTCGTTGGTCAATGTTTTCTGAATAATTATTACTATTATCGTTCGTAATTGAGGAGGTACTGGGACCTGGTGTAAACTGATGAGAAACACATGAAGAAATAGTCGACAGTTCTTGAATAGCATCATCTGAATTACCACCAATACGACCGTTAGTAAAAACGAGCTCTGCGGCTGCTAAAAGTTGCTTGCCAGCTAAATGTTGAACAGTTCCACCTTCATCCTCGTCTCCAGATTCTTCATCAGTAAGTACCTACATTACATGGTGGAGGTTCAACAAAGATTTTTTCTGGGGCTATATTTTCATCGTCTTTTATAAAACTTCTATTGCTTCCTGTACCGAGAATCCGGGACTGAAACAAAAAAAAAAGTGTAAGTGCCCACGAGGTCCATATATGGATACAGCATGAAAACGTTACAAATAAATGCAACTTGCACAAACATAAATTCATGAAACTGTATATTCTTATAAACTTTCAACCGTTAATAATAGACTAAGATCCGCTATAGGTGAAATTTCTTAATCATTTTAGGCACGATGGGACCCTATAACTTAAATAGTAGAACCTAGAAGAAAACGTTTAAACACTGTGCCGTCACTTTTCAGTGGCACATGCGTCGACAGTGGCGCATCAAACTTTCCACTTATGGACGGGATAAATAAATTAAAAGTTACCCTCCCTTACTAACAGAATTAAATTTTTTCTATTTTTTTAAGTGCTATGTGGTTAACACATAAGATTCAGCGTAATTTTAACCCACCACCTCCTTCCCCCTGCCCCCACGATCAAAAATTTCATTTTTCGTTTTTATTTTTTTGTGGGATGCAATCAATTTTAAAATTTCAAAAGATTCACACGCATAGCTGAGGCTTTTATAAAGCATGTCTATTTTTTATAGACCCGTAGGTAGAGTGTACATAACCTCAAAAAAATAAAAGAAAAATTTTTTTTCAAAAAAGCGTATAACATTTTTTGAGGAGTAGCTGCAGGTCTAATTTTTTATTAATCTTGTGTGTTTTATCAAACACTATATTTCTGATTTTTTTCAGATTTTTCCGTAAGGCTCGCCCCCTTCAAAAATCCGAAAAACTGTTTATTGGGGGGTTTTTGGGGATTTTCCCTATTTTATAGACTTTAAAATATATCAAAAAAATTTCGTTTTTATCGGTTATATGTAACTTGAAGTAAGGTGACCAGCGTTACAGAAAAATCTGAAAAAAATTAGAAATATAGTGTTTGATAAAATACACAAGACTATGAAAAAATTTGATCTGCAGCTATCCCCAAAAAAAAAGTTATATACTTTTTTCCAAAAAAAAAATTAAGTTATATACTTTTTTCCAAAAAAATTTTTTTTATTTTTTTGAGGTTATCTACACTTAACTTACAGGTCTATAAAAATATACGTGTTTTATAAAAGCCTTAACTAAGCGCGTGAATTTTTTGAAATTTTAAAATTGATTCCATCCCACCAAAAAAAAATAAAATCCAAAAATAAAGTTTTTGATGGTGGGGGCAGGGAGAAGGGGGTGGTGGGTTAAAATTACGATGAATCTTATGTCTTAATCACATAGAACTTAAAAAAATTAAAATAATTGAATTCTGGTAATGAGGGAGGGTATTTTTTAATTTATGTATCCCGTCCATAAGTGGAAAGTTTGATGCGCCACTGTCGACGCATGTGCCACTGAAAAGTGACGGCACAGTGTTCAAACGTTTTCTTTTAGGTTTTACTATTTAAGTTATAGCGGCTCTTAGTCTATAACGTAATAACACAAAATTAAACTAATAATTATTGAGAACCTACCTCAAAATATCTTTTAGCCCTTGAACATCGAATTGTCATCCATTTTAACAAAGCAAATAAAACGTTCACGTTCACTCTACTGAAAGAATTTCAATACTAACAGGCATTTACACTTTCTACAAACGTGTGAAGGCACTGATACCCCCTCCATTTAAAAACGATAAGATGTGAGAGGCTTAAAAATATGGCGTACCCATATGGACCCCAAGGGCGCTCCCGGGTTAAACTCAACATGAACAAAATCTTCTGGATTTTGGAGAAACTCAAAAGCATACGCTTGGTTAAAAGCCAATTCAAGCTGATTATCACGGGCATGGAACATATATCCAAAGATGACAACAAGGCATGTGGATTAATAGAGGAGTTGGAGATATTCGTCAGCGCAGGATTAATGTTACGAGCTAACATTAATATCGAAAAAGAACTAGTAAATGGGACTATGGATAACATTGTTGAGATTGTGTGGCCTCTATATCGCCGTGATCAAATATATGCGATATATCCACAAACAACATATTTAATCATCAAATGTCAAAAATGCTTAAAAAGACAAAAAAGTTATGCAATAAAATAACCGTTGACCTACCCAAAACGAACGCATACGACTGGTACTAGAATGTCGCATTTGGGGAAATCGATTTATCATTGGAAGATAAATTAACGTACCAGTTTTCGTTTTTCTAAATAAAAGCGCTCTGGAGATATTTAAGTAAAACTAATTCCAAGACGCCATCTTTAAAGAGCTCTAGCTCCCTTAAAACTCAATATATCCATATAATAGCAGTTAAATATTGCATTGTTAACTAGTTCTGTGCTATTCTGAAAATTTCAGATGCCTGTAGCCTAGAAGTATATTTATAATGGATTACAAAATTTGCCGGACATAGTGGCATACAAAGACCAAGCCAAGTACATAAAAACGTTTTAAAAAAATGAATGTGTACCTACTTTGTACGCACGTTAGAAGTTATACTTCTATTATACAGGGTGTCCAGAAACTCTACCGACAAACGAAGACAGGAGATTCCTCAGATAATTTTAAGACAATTTAACCCAATTCATCTAGTCCGAAAATGCTTCTTAAGGGAGCTAGAGCTCTTTGAAGATGGCGTCATGAAATTAGTTTTTCTTAAATACCTCCAGAACGCTTCTATTTAGAAAAACGAAAATTGGTGTGCGTATTTACTTTTCAGAGATGAATCGATTTCATCCATTGCAAATTTCTAGTACCGGTCATAGGCGTCCGTTTTGGGTAGAGCAACGGGTATTTTATCGCATAACTTTTTTGCCCTTAACTTTTTTGCATTTTTGACACCGGATTATTAAATTGCGAGGTATTCTAGTACTAAAAGCTACTCTTGCTTTAAGTCGGTAGGAAACGCCGTTGTCTAGAAAAATCGATTTGAAAGTTTTTCGTTTTTGGAATTTGAAAAAAAATTGAAAGAACTTTTCAACAAAAAACGAAGTATTTTACAAACATAAAGTAAGAGTAACTTTTAGTACTCGAATACCTCATAATTTAATAATCTAGTGTCAAAAATGCTCAAAAATTCAAGACAAAAAAGTTATATGCTATAAAATAACTGTTGACCTACCCAAAAGGGACGCCTATGACCAGTACAAGAAATTCGCAATTAATGAAATCGATTTATCTCTGGAATATAAATAAATGTACCAGTTTTCGTCTTTCTAAACAGTTTTTTTTTGAAATTTTTTTTTTTTATTCAAAAAGCGAAAAATTTTCAAATCGATTTTTCTAGAAAACGGTGTCTCCTACCGATTTAAAACAAGAGTACCTTTTAGTACTAGAATACTTCACAATTTAATAATCCAGTGTCAGAAATGCATAAAAGTTAAAGATAAAAAAGTTATGCGATAAAATAACCGTTGCCCTACCCAAAACGGACGCCTATGATCGGTACTAGAAATTTGCAATGGATGGATTAGATTTATATCTTGAAGATAAATACGCGTACCAATTTTTGTTTTTCTAAATAGAAGCGTTCTGGAGGTATTTAAAAAAAACTAATTACAAGACGCCATCTTCAAAGAGCTCTAGCTCCCTTAGGAAGCATTTTCGGACTAAGTGAATTGGGTTAAATTATCTTAAAATTACCTGAAGTATCTCCTGTCTTCGTTTGTCGGTAGAGTTTCTGGACACCCTGTATAATTTCAACAAAATAAAGATATTTTAAACAGTTTATTTGTATTTTATTTAAATTACATAATTTAAATATTAAACTAATTTTAATACTTAGGTACTACTTTCCAAAAAAATTTATTAAAACAATACCAAAAATTAAAATTCTTATTCATCTTAAAATAAAAAATTTCGCAACTAACTTCATGCTATCGATGTGCGCGTACTTCATCCTGTCATTTTTATAAAATTTCACCCTCAGTATTTTTCCCAATCGCGCCTAAATTAGTATAACTTCAAAAATTTGACCTTTCGATTTCCACTCCGGTAAATGTTTAAAAAAAAAAAGAATTTTTAAGGATTGTGTTAAAAGAGTGTAAGGTGTTTAAGATATTAAGTCTTGGTTTGGTTTTAATATTAAGGTTTTTGGATATTAAGGTTGACTTTCTTGGGCGACGTGTTGTAGGCAACAGCCATGCTATTGCTGAAAAAAAATTAGGGTGGATCTTTTGCCCTATGGAACATCATATTCTGATTATTCCAATGGGGAGAGCTTCCAATGAAACACCAACCAAAAGACATAAAAAAGATAAATCCAAACTACATAATATGAAACATCAACCAAAACCAAAAGACATTAAAAGATAAACCTAAACTACATAAAGACATACCGGACATACCTACATAAATTATAATGCATTAAGCTCCCTTAAGTTTTCTAACTAGGTAGCGGATTTATTGTGTTAATTTTGTCTGTCCATGGTGTAAAGTCATGATTTTTGGATCTTCTCAGTTAAATGATTAAAGGCTTAGACAAGGAAAGAGAGATTAAAGGCCCCAAAAACTTAAATAAGAAGAAAAGAAATGACATTGACAAGTTTGACATTTACCAAAATCCCCATCTGTCATCCGTCATAGTGTAACAGTAACACTGGCAGAAGTTGTTGCTTTGTTGTCCTAAAGATGATTATATTATAATATTTAGCTTTTAAATACTATTTATAATGAATAAAATACAGAACGGTAAGTTTATAAACATAATTTTACAAACGAAAAATAACTCATTCACTTTTAGCCAATGGAATTTCCATTCCACAAAATGACAAAAGTAAAGACTGGCAGTTGGAGATCTTAATGGAAAAGTTAAGATCGAAAGCTTCACAATTTAAAACTTTACCAGAAATTTCTAAGAATGTTCGAATGACATTACTTGTAAGTTACAAATTTACATAATATTGGACTTAATTTTAGGAGTTCTTTCAATTTTGTTTTAGGAAAAAAGATATGCTTCTGATAGTGTAGAGAAAAGCCAACATCAAAAATGTTTAGATACTTTACAGTATTCTATCAAGGTTACATCACTGCAAAGTATGGTAGAAAGGCTGGAAAGTTTAACCAGGCAACTAGGGTAAGTGATAATTTCAACATCTTAGTGTACACACAGAGTTTAATAAAATAATATATATTGTTTATGATTAAGAACAGTTGTGTCTACGATAGATATAAATTGTATTGAAATTAAGAATTAGGATGCAATTGTTAAACTTCTGTATCTATATATATGTTTCAATTATTTTTATCTAGTTTCTTTTCTTTTCCGGAGTCCGGAGTGCTTCATGTTCCTGCATATCTCCTCTATTATTATATTCCATACCAAACTTACTGTTTATTTCCTCGTTTATGATGTTTCAATTATTTTCCTTGGTTTCTTCCCCAATATTTCATCAGATGCTACACTGCTAGTTGTATTGTGTTGTTTATTTTATTTCAGATTTATTAATCTAGTCCAGGTACTTACTGTACCTAGTCCATTATACCATTATTTACTTTTTTGCCTTGTTTTCTTCCCCAATATTTCTTGTGCTGATAGTTATACTCCATCTAATTTACTTACCATTGCATGTCATAGCCTGTGACTTCACATGATACCAACACGAAATATTTAGGCGGTAGGTGTGTTCTTTTTTAGAATCACTTTGCTGAGTACACTGGCATTACAGCCACTAGACATATTTTATTATATGTGCATAGAAATAATATTTAAAGATTTCTATTAATGTTAACATAAAGAAATACACAATAATATGTTTCGTTTAATTTGTATAAATGGATTATAAAGCGTTTTTATGAAGCACATTTGTTCGGAATACACTGTAACTATAATCGAACTAAGGTGATATTTTGGCATAAATTGGTAACATTTATTTGACAGTTGCGGTGATGACACTTCATATTTGTTTATATTCTTTACTATAGGTATTTGTTTCACTATATTTACTGTTTTTGTTATGTACTTTAATGTAAGATTATGGTAGGGGAGCCCAAGCGGGGATTTTTGCAGTTACTCGAGCGCATCAGATTAGCATATGGGAGAAACCTGGTACCCTGCAGATGTACCTCTACCATATATTGGCTCTTAACACAGGGGAGTTCGTTAAGGGGGGCCCGAAAAAAAAATCTATCCTTAAAAATACTCAAAATTGTCAGATTAAGATAAGGTAAGTTAAGTACATGCAAAAGAGTGTATATTTCAAAAATCTGACGATTTGAGCGGGCGTAAGAAAATGGGTGAGTCCCAAAGTTTCACAAGAAAAAAAAAGAATATCTCGCGAAATAAATGACAGATCGAAAAACTAAAAAATATGTGCTCAATATATTTTAAAAATCTATCGAATGATACCAAACACAACTTTCCACGGAGAGGGGTGGGGTGTAAATTTAATATTTTAAATACGAATCCCGCGAAATGAACATCAGATCGAAAAACTGTAAAATACACTTATTCGATACTTTTGAAAAATCTATCGAATGGCACCAAACACGACCCCCCAAGGAGGTGGGATGGGGGGTTACTTTAAAATCTTAAATAGAAGCCCCCATTTTTTATTGCAGATTTGGATTCCTTACGTAAAAATAAGTAACTTTTATTCGAAACATTTTTTTTGAATTATGGATAGATGGCGTTATAATCAGAAAAAACGATTATTGGAAATGGAAAATTAAATTAAAAAATGGCAAGCGCCCACTAAAATGGAAAATTTTACTTAACTTTTTTTGGTTTTAGGACCTACTCTTCACAACCCAATAGGTCCCCATAACGCTCGAGTGACTGCACATTTAGCATACTTTGCTCCCCTACCATTATAACTTAATTCTTCTTTTCTATTTCTAAAGTTTTTATTTATTTACATTGAATATTAATTTGTTTTGCTGTATAATCCACTTCCGAAAAATTGTATGATGTATTTGATTTAAAATGAATTCAAGAATTTTTTGTAATTGGGCAACAATGTCAACTTAGATCTCTAACGTAGATAATGACGTGCAACAGTAAGTAAATTAGACGGACTGTATATGTACCCTTTACTTTATTCCAGATTTCCTCTATTTTGGTTTGGTCATTAGCCATATTTTGTAATATTTCTTTGATCTTTTCTATGTACAGAGAAAACATTATTTGCTCCTATATAGTCATGTTGGTTGCCTCTGCTAACAGGCTTAGTTTGTGTTCATTATGTTCTTTTGTATACCTAATGTATTTGTCTAGCTACATTAGAAATATATAATCTTATTTGGGTATTAAACTCACCTGTTACTTATTCCATACTTTCTTTTGACATTCATTTCCTTGTATTTTGACGTTCATTTCCTTCTACCACTTCAGTTCTTGTTGTAGCGTAAGCTTTTATTATTTGAGGCCATGAGAGCCAGAGTGGCCTAACTGATTTTAATATTACTTTACATAATCAAAGAAAATGATCAGAAGCAATCAATGTCTGATTATTTTAGTAATAGGGAACTTGCATAAAGTTTTAAATTCGAAAAAAATGCTATAAATCACAACAGACCATAATTTAGAACCTGTATCAAAAATAAAAAAGTTTCGTTTGTCTTTCGTTTGGCCCCTTAAGACGACTAAAAATTTAACTTATACCAGCCACCCCAAAACACGTCGTGATGTCACAGGGTTGTATGTTTACATTCTACACCAATTGTGTACAGTGGAACCTCGATAATCAGATTTAGCAGGACCGCGGCCAATCCGGGTTATCGAAAATCCGGGTTAGCCGGAGAATATGGTAAAAATTATTAAAATATGGTTTACTTACAGATAAACTCCATTATAATTGCAAAAAAACAAGAAATACAGTACAGTACATGTAAATTACGTACAGTTGTACTCGTATGCAGTATTGTTCATTTCTTGGTAAAAAACTCAGTCAAACTGAAAAAATGTTTGTTTGTCTGTTGAAAATCGGTCCGGGTTAGCCAGACTTCCGGGTTGTCGGAGGCCGACTTATCGGGGTTTCACTGTATATAATTTTAAATTAGACATTATAAACGTCAGTAGAAAATACAGTTATGTGACGTTACAAATATTTTTGATCGTTTGAACTATTCATAGAAAATTTGTACTTTTACAAAATGGTTTTATTTTCAATAGTAAACCTTCTTTCCTTTCCTTCAAAAACTGTATCAAACTGCAATCTCAACAAACTGGTATATTTTATTACAATGACATATGATAAATGTCATTAGAATATAAAAATATTTTTCCTTTATTCCCCGACAACGATCTGGCTAAATACCCAAGTAGGTGGAGGCCAATAAACTAAAGAAGAAGAATATACGTAAATATAACCATAAACTGAACCACATAGTTTAACTCTGTGACGTCACGGGTCGTTTGAACTATTTTAAGATAAAGAAGACTTTAAATTTGTACCTCTAAGTTATTATGAGTTTTTGAAGCGTGAAATTTTGGAAATCTCATTTTCATACAAAACTGAACATTATTATGTAATAAAAAAAAATGTGGAAGTTCCCTATTGTATGTTGACCAATAATGATTCTTGGTCTACATAAAACTACTAAAACAATCAGACATTGTTAGCTTCTGATCATTTTCTTTGATTTTGTAAAGTAATGTTACAGTATTAAGTAAGAGATAAATCACCAATCGGTAGAAGTATCAGCAGACCGTGCAAAAGATGGAGTGACAACCAGACAACCTTTCATAGAGGTATCAATCCGCCAATGAACAAGCAGAATTGCTTACAAAGAAAAAGAAGAAGAAAAATTTTACTAGAATGTCTCAGTCATTTTGAATAAAATTAGCCTATTAATTACAAAACAGAGCACCAATATGACAGGATCAATTCTTGCCTCAACAAAACTTGCCTTAACCCTTCACAGAATAAATAAGGTGCATAACATTTTTGTACAACATGCAGAATAAATAAGTGCGTAAGAGATATGCAACAAATTAAATTGAATTTTAATACCCACTGAATATTCAGCAATTCATATCAGTGAGGTTGAGCAATATGGAATTTTTATTTAGCGTATGGCTTACATCACAGAATAGGTAGTTATTTAAATGTATGCTGTATACAATATGTCACTAACAGATGTCCATTTTTTTATATATTCAATAAGGTGAGGGAAGTTTACTCTATCTGTAGAGGGGGTTGGTGCATTTTTCACAGTTTATTCTAATTCGATAAGGGCTGCTCAAATCTTACGGGGATTTTAAAATTTGCCAGGTGTGTCTGTGTTGTCCTGTAGCCCATGGTAATTGCGTATCTGTCTTACTTTCCCAATCTTCTCTCCATCAGGTTTTTGAGTCAAAATTGGATTGCTGCAGCGCTTGAGCAGACTTCAAAGGAGGTAACTTGGATCGGAGATGATTTCCAAGAATATTTGAGATTTATTGTGGACTATAAGTTGACAACTGTCCATTATTGTGTTATATTTACAGGTGAATTAAAACAACTCACATGGCAAAAAAGAGAGCACACTTAAAATATAAACAAACTTCTGGTTACAGCGACTATCTAGAATTCTCTAATTTAAGACAAATTTGCAAACCTATTTCTCAAAGCTGCTACACGAATTATATTAATAACATCAACTCATCTGTATCAAATAATCCACAACAATTTTGGTCTTACTTTAATTCAGTTAACAAAAATATTGATATACCAGATTTTATGATTTTTGGCAACCAAGAAGGTTTTGGTGGTAAATCTATTACCACATTGTTTGCAAATTACTTTGCAAACTACTCTAACGATAATGTTAATTTGAATAACTTCTCTTTTACACCCAACTCTTTTGTTGACATTCCATTGATATCGTTTAACCTTGAAGAGATTTTTACTGGAATTTGTTCTCTAAAAGATAAATTGAGCTCTGGTCCTGATGGCATTCCTTCGTTTCTGTTAAAAAGCTGTATTTATTCCTTGTGGAAACCTTTGCAAATATTATTTAATTGTTCTCTTGAAACTCAACAATGTCCTAACTTCTGTAAAGACAGTGATGTTATACCAATTCACAAAAGTGGTTCGAAACAACATGTAAGAAATTACAGACCAGTTTCGATCCAGTCAGCAGTTCCAAAATTGCTTGATAAATTAATTGCTCAAAAATTATCTTGGTATTGCAAAAATTTATTCATTGATCAGCAACATGGCTTCATAAGTGGAAAATCGACAATTTCAAATCTCATTATTGACCACAATCATCTAATTACTTCAGTCGAAAATGGTCAACAAGTTGATGTTATATATTCAGATTTTCCAAAAGTTTTTGACCTGGTTAATCATGAGCTATTATTATTCAAGTTGTATGTCTATGGATTTCCATCTTACCTCATATCTTGGTTGGGCAGCCTTCTTGTTGGTAGAACACAAAAAGTCAAAATAAAGAATTATTTTTCAAATAATATACAGGTTTCTTCTGGTGTTGCTCAGGGTGCCCATCTAGCCCCGATTATTTTTAATTTGTTCATTAATGATGTTAATTCCATTTTTAATTACTGCTCTTTTTTATTATTTGCTGACGATTTGAAATTGTTTATAAGAGTTCAAGACATAAACAGCTGTTTTATTCTTCAGAACAACTTTGATGCATTGTGACAAGTGTGGGTAGCCACATTGTAGGGGTGGGCATAATTGTGCCTGTTATCATATGCATAGCATGGTTTAGCTGAGTGTCGACAATGTGGGTATGCAGGCTATTTAACCACACTGGTGCACAGTATTCTGCCACTGAATATAGAATATATGGAACAATTAGAAGCAATATTGATTAAACAATTGCTGTATATTGCTCCACTAATTACTCAAGATTGATCCATTCATGTTGTTGAGCAATCATTGTTCATATAAGCACACCTTATCTCCTTTAAGTATATTATCTCTGGCCTTGCTGAACAACATGAATACTACTTCTTGTTGACCTTGTTCTTCTTTTCCTGAGTATTTCAAACTATAATTACTTTGATCTATTTTCCCATTTAATTTATCATAGCAGTACCATTTCAAATTTGTTTAACTTTTTGGCTTAGTCATAGATTTGACTTATTATTAACATAGTTTGCACAATCCATGTGAAAATAATAATCATAGTCGGTTTGCGAATCTCAGACGCAACTGTTAGAGTAATTTTGGTAATTTTTGAAGTTATACTTCTTTAGGCGCGATTTATGTGTTACTCGTCAAAAAAATATGTACAATTTCTTATTATAGTTTAGAAGTTATTATATTAACAATTTGCACTGTCACTTTTTTATTTATTTTATCATTTATTGTTTAAAACACAATAAACTTGATGAGATACCCTCAGTTAAGGAGAAAGTATTAATAATAAAGATGTTTTCTTCAGTCAATAGTGTGCATACTGTCAGTTAAATAGTAACGTGTGGCCAAACTTGCACACACATACCTAATGTGGCAAATACATTATATTTTTCAAAATTTTGGAATGTACTTAAATCGTAGAGCAATTGTAATTTTTGTTTTTAATACAGATTTCAATCCTCTACAAATAGCTTCGCATGACTTTTGATGTAAAATAATTAGGGAAGCAGGAATTCAACAGTTTAGAATTTTACATTGAGTTTCCTATGGCCCGTTTTACGATTCACCACCCTGTATATGTCATATTAGGTGTTCCGCCCCAACTTATTATTCCATATGAAATTCTAGCCCAGTCATTGTGTGGTATAATATCTGAAGGTACTTATATTAACTATTTTTGTAAGATAATTAATTAAATTTGTAGATAAATGTCCTTACCGTATTTACAATTTCATGGATGTGTTAGTTTCGTCTTAACTGATTGCTCATTAGTTTTTTGGTATCTCTGATTTGTCACAGTTTAGCAAGTTACTTTGTAACTTTAATTAGAAAGGTTTTGGTGTAATTTACAAAGTAGCTTATCACCTAGTTTGTTAAATTCTACCAAGGTCATTCTCTATAAATTGTATCAAGGAATTAGTATTTATCAAGTATACCTAGTATGATACAATTGATCCAAAAGATGGCATAACCCAGTCATCCAAAGGTAAAATTATCCTCCAACACCAAATTGTTCTATACGGTTCACATAATGTTCAGAAAAAAGTCACACCATTTTGAGCGTCGGGTTAGGGGAGAGAAATCGGTAAATTCGTAGTTTTTTACGTTTTTTTTTTTCAATATTTCTAAAACTATGCGGTTTAGCATGAACAACCTTTTATACAAAAATGTTCTACATTAAATTTGAAATAAAAAAGGTCCTATGCATAATCCTTCTAAAATGAACGGTTGCAAAGTTACGGAGGTAGTATAGTATAATTGGTCCAAAAAAAGGTCTAACCCAGACATCCAAAGTAAAAGTTTTCCTCCAACACCAAATTGTTCTACATGGTCCACATATTGTTCAGTAAAAAGTTACACCATTTTGAGCGCCAAGTTTTTTTAGGGGGTAGGAGATGAGGGAGAAGTCGGTAAATTAGTAATTTTTTTACGTTTTTCGTCAATATTTTTAAAACTATGCTTTAGAAAAAAACAATGTTCTATGCAAAAATGTTCTACATAAAATTTAAAACAAAAAAGGCGCTATACATAATTGTTATAAAATCAACGGTTCCAGAGTTACGGAGGGTGAAAAGTGGAGTTTTTCGATACTTTTTATATTTTCTGGCAATTGATGATGATTTTGGGTGGTGAGGTTGACGTTTCTTCAAGGGCTTATCACTAACATACCATCGGTCACTAAAATAGCAAATTGTATATACAAAACACAATTCTGGTTAAGAAAATTTTTTTCATCGGTAATAATATTATAAATTGCCCAATAAATATAAAAAGTATCGAAAACCTCCACTTTTCACCCTCCGTAACTCTGGAACCGTTGATTTTATAACAATTATGTATCTGACCTTTTTTGTTTTAAATTTTATGTAAGTAGAACATTTTTGTATAGAACATTGTTTACGCTAAAGCATAGTTTTAGACATATTGACGAAAAAAGTAAAAAAACTACTAATTTACCGACTTCTCCCCCATCTCCTCCCCAAACCGGACGTTCAAAATGGTGTAACTTTTTACTGAACAATATGTGGACCATATAGAACAAGTTGGTGTTGAAGGAAAACTTTTACTTTGGATGTCTGGGTTAGGCCTTTTTTTGGACCAATTATACTATACTACCTCTGAAACTTTGGAACGGTTCATTTTAGAAGAATTATGTATAGGGCCTTTTTTATTTCAAATTTAATGTAGAACATTTTTGTATAGAAGGTTGTTCATGCTAAACTGCATAGTTGTAGAAATATTGACAAAAAACGTAAAAAAACTGCGAATTTACCGATTTCTCCCCCCTCTCCCACCAAACCCGACGCTCAAAATGGTGTGACTTTTTTCTGAACATTATGTGGACCATATAGAACAATTTGGTGTTGGAGGATAACTTTCACTTTGGATGTCTGGGTTTGGGTCTAGTTATACCATACTAGTATTACAAATATAAAATATTTACATAAAACTCCTACCAAGATGCCGTTGATTTTTCTCTGCTTCCCTATAACAGTCTACTTTGCGGAAATTGTTGTGGAAATAGACCCTGCCCAATGAATAAATTAAATACTACTGAAATAAAGATCTGCTATTCATTGTTATAATTTTAATACTTTCATTTGGAACACCATATATGGTGTTTTCCATACAACTTTAAGGTTACGTCATTTTTAACCTTAAAGTTGTAATATTTATGAAGTCAGAACCCCACAGCTTGCCAAAACTTCTTTTACTTGCACTGTCTTCCTTCAAAAGTTGGCGATCTAAGATCTAATTTGCAATAGCTAAACATAAAATAGCGAATGAGATTAATCAGTTAATCTATTTAAGTTTTTCTGGTATCTTAAACTCACACATTGATTGGTATGGTACTGTTCTTTTGACATTGTCATAAATATGTAGCCTAGAAGTTGACAAATAGGTGATGGGTTTCAATGTTAAATTATATTCTTTTCTTGAGGGTCTGTCTTATTGAAGCAATCTGGTCAATTGTTGATTTTTCTGGAGTGAATCTGTCCTGTTATTTTCCAATTATTCCCAGCTGTTAACAAGGTTATGCATTTGTAGTTAGTGGTCGCCTTTTTTATACTAACGGACATACTACACCTTGAGACCATTCACACTGCATGGTTTCATCTTGATGTGAATATTTTATTATATACTTCTTTAACTAACTAGCTTTTTCAGCTACTTAATTCTTTTGATATAGTGCAACACATTTTCATAATCATTGAACTAAAGAAAAAAGTTTATCTATGATTGGGATAATGCTTAAATATTCACAAACTGATTTTGCGTGATGATGTTGATAATAAAAATAAAAAAAATTTAAAGCACTTATGGGAGTGCCGACAGAAGTGAAAACTTCTTATAGTATATAAATTACGAGCTCAATGCTTTTTCCCTATCCAAAAAGAAGTGCTATACCTATATTATATACGCGTTGCGTACGTTCTATGCTATTTATGTATACATACACATTATATATATACGTACGAAATTTAGTTCGGCAAAGTGATGACGGTCGCAAACTCAACACTTTTTCTCCATCTAAAAAGTTCACAACGTCCGTAAAGAAGTTTTCACTTCAAAAATTTATTTCGTCGAAGCAATGACGGTAGCTAGTTTAATATTTTTCCCCATCTAAAAGTGCACAACGTCCCTCAAGAAGTTTTCACTTCAAAAATGTATTTCGTCGAAGCAATGACGGTCACGATGAAGGTCGGTAATTCAATAATTATTCTCCATCCAAAAAGTGCACAACGTCCCTAAAGAAGTTTTCATTTCAAAAATTTATTTCGCCGAAGCGATGACAGTCGCTAATTCAACACCTTTTCCCCATCTAAAAAGGGTACAACCTCTGTAAGAAGTTTTCACTTCAACAATTTATTTCGTCGAAGCATTGACGGTCGCTAATTTAATACTTTTTTCCCGATCTAAAAAGGGCAAAACGTTCCTAAAGAAGTTTTCACATCAAAAATTTATTTTCGTCGCAGCAATGACGGTCGTTAATTCAATACTTTTTCCCGATCTAAAAAGGGCAAAACGTCCCTAAAGAAGTTTTCACTTCAAAACATTATTTCATCGAAGCAATGATGGTCGCGATGACGGTCGCTAATTCAATACTTTTTCCCCACCTAAAAGTGCACAACGTTCTTAAAGAAGATTTCACTTCAAAAATCTATTTCGTCGAAGCAATGACGGTGGGGATGACAGTCGCTAATTCAATACTTTTTTCACTTCAAAAATTTATTTCTTTGAAGCAATGACGGTCGCTAATTCAATATTTTTCCCTATCTAAACTAAAAAGTGCACAACGTCCCTAAAGAAGTTTTCACTTCAATAATATTACTGTTATTATACGTACATTATAATAATATACGTACAAAATTTATTTCGCCGAAGAGATGACGGTCGCGAAATAAATCCTTTTTCCCCATCCAAAAATAGGTTTTACGTTTATTTTAAATTTAAATACTTCTATACAATTTATATAGGGTGTCCCAAAAGTAGCGGAACAGTCGAATATTTCGCGAACTAGACATCGGATCGAAAAACTAAAAAATACGTGTTCAATCATTTTCAAAAATCTATCCAATGACACCAAACACCAATCCCCACTACACCCCCTGGAGGTGGGGTGGGGGTAACTTTAAAATCTCAAATAGAAACCCCAGTTTTTCTTGAAAATTTGGATTCGTTACGTAAAAGTAGGCAACTTTTATTCAAGACATTTTTTCGAACTGTGGATAGATGGCGCTATAATTGGGAAAAACCATTTATCCTGATACCATAGGTAAATTATAGAAACGGTCTAATTTCTCACGAAATACACTTCCAAATGAGAAACCAAAAAACATATTTTTAATATTTTTCGAAAACCTATCGAATAACACCAAATATGACCCTCCAACCCCACCCCCTGGAGGTGGGGTGGGGGTAACTTAAAAATCTTAAATAGCAACCTCCAATTTTTATTGCAGATTCGGATTCGTCATAAAAAATTAAGCAACATTTATTCGAATCATTTTTTAAAATTTCTGATAGATGGCGCTAATAAATCGTATTTTTCCAATTAAAGCGCCATCTATTAACAATTCCAAAAAATGTTTCGAATAAATGTTGCTTAATTTTCCATGACGGATCCGAATCTGTAATAAAAAGTGGGGGTTGCTATTTAAGATTTTAAAGTTACCCACCACCCCACTTCCAGGGGGTGGGTTGGAGGGTCACGTTTGGTGTTATTCGAAAGGTTTTCGAAAAATATTAAAAATCAGTTTTTTTGTTTCTCATTTTGAATTGTATTTCGTGAGATATTAGACCGTTTCTATAATTTACCTATGGTATCAGGATAAATCGTTTTTCCCAATTATAGCGCCATCTATCCACACTTCGAAAAAATGTCTTGAATAAAAGTTAATTACTTTTACGTAAAGAATTAAAATCTGCAAGAAAAACTGGGGTTTCCATTTGAGATTTTAAAGTTATCCCCCACCCCACCTCCAGGGGGTGTAGTGGGGGTTGGTATTTGGTGTCATTGGATAGATTTTTGAAAATGATTGAACACGTATTTTTCAGTTTTTTTATCCGATGTTTAGTTCGCGAAATATTCGACCGTTCCACTACTTTTGGGACACCTTGTATATAGTCCGTCTAGAAAGTATTCGGAAAAAATAAAGCAGAATTATAATTTTACGGTATTTATTTCTATCACTTGAAATATAAAATTTCAACAAATAATTCATCTCACTTACTTATACAACTTCCATTTAAATCTAAACACCTAACTAAACGTGCAGGTACACCCGAAACTAGTTCAAGGCCATACTTTTCGATAATGGTGTTCCAGGCCTGTAAAACTGACCGAATAAAACGTTCTTTATCTCGTGGCGCTGCTCGTTTCACTTCAATCTTCATTAGTCCCCATATGTTTTCAATGGGGCTAAGATCTGGAGATGCTGCTGGCCACGGAATTGTTGCCCATTCATGTTCTTGCATCCAAGCTTAAGTATAAGCAGAAGTATGGCATCTTGCATTATCTTGCTGAAAACGCCACCCCTCTGGATATAAAACATGAGCCGTTTCAAGAAGAAAACCATTTAGGATGTCACAATATTTCGCACTATCAACAGTACCATTAACTATACAGAGAGGTTAGCACCACGCTGAGATACTGCTCCCCAAACCATTATTTTAGTGGGGAATTTGGAAATTTGAACGGTAACATTTTATCTTGATAGGACTTTTAGATGATTTGCACCAAGCTGGAAACAACTTTCATCAGATATAAAGACATTATTAAAATTATTTTCTCGAAAACGTTGACAAAAATCTATTCTTCGTTGCCTTTGCAGAGGTGTCATTGTAGGGATTTTTTTTGGATTCCTTGATATGTAGCCTTGCTTTTTTAGTGACATGCGGACAGTTTCTGGGCACACTTTTATTCTTCGTTGATTTCCAAATCTGTTCGCTAATTTTCGAAGCCCTAGGCGCGGATTTTATCGTCCTAAAGCCACTAAAGCATTTAAATTGTCTCCGCGAATCTTACGCGGTCTACCCGAAACTGGTCTATGTCTCATATCTATGCCATTTTTTATCCTCTTTATTGTCTCATGCACTGCATTTTTTCCGAGTTCAGTCAATTGCATTAATTTTTTAACGTTTCGGACACCCTTTCTATACAAATATTCCACCACTTTTCTTTTTTCCACTTGCGACATTATTTCACAAATCTGAAGTCTGTTTACAAACAACAATATTTGATAGATGGTGTTGTCGTGTGATTTTGTCCATAACCTACTATCGGCACAACCTACTTGATGCATTACTTTTGTCTTAAAATGTTACAAAAAAGAAATCTATTAAAATTAGGAAAAATGTAAAATTCCGGATACTTTCTAGACGGACTATACAGACACATAATATACCTATATTTATATGTACAAAATTTATTTGGCCGAAGTGATGATGGTCGCGAAATCAATTATTTTTCCCCATCCTAAAATAGGTTTTACATTTGTTTTAAATTTAAATACTTCCACACAATTTATATATACACACACATAATATATAGCATAAGCGATAACGGTCGCGAATTCAATGGTTTTTCTCCTATCCAAAAATCGCACAACGTCCCTAAAGAAGTTTTCACTTCAAAAATAATTCACAAATAATAAATTCACAGTATCTTTTTTAATAAGAGAATATTCATAATACTTATGTATAAACAATTTTTTTTTATATTTCAGGTTAAAATTTGTGGTCGAGCCTTCTGGAGTTTTTATATCGTCTGATATGTTTTATTTGGAGATAGTACTAAATCCAAATGGATGTGTAGAAGATGTAAAGATCCATCACGAAGGCAAGAAAGAGCAACAAAGTTGTACTGAATTAGTTAATTGTTTGTCTAAAGGAGATTTTGCTGATTTTACTGCCCAGCTAGAAGGATTTACCTCTATCTATCAGTTAAATGCTGAAAAGAAGATTAAATGTAAAGCTTTTACAGCTTTGGAATGTTTGGAAGCGGACCTATTAACATTAGCTCAGTTGCAAATGTTTACTAAGGAACCTTATAACTTAATCCATAAATCTCCTGTAGGAATTCTTGAGAAGAGAAAAGGTGGACATCCTATGAAACTTACATATTTTGTGTCTCCTTATGATCTTCTCAACATAGAAAAAAATGAGATTGAACCAATTAAGATTGACACCATAACCAACAAAGGTTTGGGGTATAGTGTTACTGTTTGCATGGAGGGATCTGCAGCTCATAAGTTACAAACTACATCTTTAATAACCGTTAATAATATTAATGGAAAAAGGTAAGAAACTAACTGCAATAAATTTTACTTGAGTGATTATTTTGAAACGTAAAGGTTATATCATCAGAACTGTATATAGCTAATAACCTATACTTTGGTTTAAAGCCATTCTTTCTGCATTTCGGCGTCAAATCTCCCCAATAATTTGGTATAGTAGATCCCTGTGACTGTTTTGTCCTTCTTTAGGTAGTCGATGTAGATCACATCTCGTGAATCCCAGAAAACAGTGACCATTATCTTTCCTGTCGATAGGGCAAGCTTTCCTCTCCATAGATAGTCTTCTTTGGAGCATGTTCGCCAGGTGAAGTTCACATTTTTGACTGTTCATTGGAACTAGTGTTGCCCAAAATCGGTCTTGGTCTTGTTCTTGCGTTTTTTCAAGACCAAGACCGCCTAATTTGAGCAAGACCAAGACTTACCGTGCAAGATTTGAGCAAGAACAAGACTAAGCCTGCAAGACTCTTGCGTCTTGCAGTTATAACTGAGGGTCGTTTTAGAGAGTATATTAGTTCGGGTATATTCTTAGATACTCTATGAGAGACAAAAAAAATTTTAACAAAAATTTGGAAAATTGGACTTATGCGCATTACGAATAATACCACAAACATACATAGCGAATCAAAATATCTATTAAAATAACACTTGACACATTTGACACGTACTCAGAGATCATTATTACAATGCAAAAATAAAATATTTTTACATGCTTTCCCAGCAGACGACTTCTTCGCTCTGAAATTAATTGTCCAGGAGTCCAGGTTTTGAGAATAGCCGGCCTTTATTCATAAATTAATATTCTTGCGTTGCGACCTTGCGACGCCGACAATAATGTCGTTAAAAATCTGTAGCTGATAAAAAATATACCTAATAAGTAATTAATTTTTTTTGCTTTTCGGTATATAGAATAGTAATACTATTATGTATATTTTTTCTGTTGATTGTGCAATGACCTCATTTAGTTAGACAAAATTTGCTGAAAGAATGCGGCTAATACTTAAAAGTATTAATAACAAGATACATTAATGCAGATAATGCTGGCTATACATAACGTGTAAACAAAATATAACGAAATATTTAATAACGATATAAGTACTGTCTACCGAGGCATTGAACAAAGAAATAATATTTACAGTGAAATGTATGCAAAACAAAAGCACATTTATAGCAGTTTTTTCTGTAGTTAAATTAAATTGGTCATTTGTTTTATCAATCGACTATTCTTTTGTTACTCTTTGTGTTTGGTGATATACACTACTCCAAGAAGTTTAGCATGAACAATAGGGTGGTTCGAAAAAAAATTTTTTTCTTATTTCAGATCGCTATAGTGCGCAAAAGTTGCTATTGGTATAGACTTGAAAAAGCACTAATTATTATTTTTTTATTAATTTGTCTTCCGGTCGCGCAATGCCATCGAAGTTAGCAAAAATTGTGAAAAACCTTAATTTTTCAAATTTTTTTTTTAAACAGAATAGATGGTTTTAATTGCGTTTCTTATACCATGAATTAATTACTAAAAGTATGTAAAATCAATATAAATACACTTATTATACATTTGTTTCATATCTTCAGGTCGCGCAACGTAATATAAAATGAGTAAAATTAGTAGTTTTTGCAAAATTTCAAAGTTTGACTGTTTAGTACGATTTAATCATACGCCTTTTAGAGATGCTATAGTTTAATTCAATTACAATAATATATTTAAAATCCAAGCATCTAAGATACATTTTAATATTCAAGTGGAATTAGGTCGCGCAGCTTCGTCAAAAACAGCAGACTACCGAGAGACGAGGCGAAAGTGACGAATGCCAGCGAAGCTCGCACAGCCACAAATAGAGATACATGTGGAAAGACCTCTACAATGGAGTATTTGTCTTCTCCATTACAACGAACTGCCATTCCGCCACCTTTTCCAACACTTAGATGGAAATACAACAGGCACTATAGGATATCCAGACCGATTGGAAAGGCCCTACCTGATTGTGAAAGACTACTAGTTGTTGTTGATTTAAATCGTTGGCATCGCTGAGCGGTGCAATAATGTGGTTCTAATATAGCCGTCTCTGGAACTGCGGCCACACACTTTACTTGAAGCTACGGTCACTAGCTTAACGCATCTTTCAACTGCCTGTGTATGGCATGGCAAAGTATCTACACTCATAACAGGCTTGAAGTCATTGCTCACATACTGTTTTATCTCTTTATTAGTCAATGTTCTTAGCAGTAGAGGGAAGTCAGTGTACTGGTGTTCCATTTGATAATTGCGTAATACTATTTAGCTTCAAAGTTTAAGTTTGGTGGTTTAAAGATTCTGATAGAGTCACTTTCAGATATTGCTAGCGTTTCCTTCATGATACGCCTAAAGCCCAGCTCTCGGATATGGATTCTGTCATCAGTTACCATAGCCAAAAGTAAATTTTCGGGATGGGCAAAGTAAGCATTCCGTTGTAAAACGGGATCAACAACTTGAAGAAGCTCTTCTGGTAAGTACCTTGAATATCCAATGATTTTGTAATCATGTCTAGGCCATCTGTGAATTTGTGGTTTATTTTTGTGGCAAACCACATAGGCATATTATAACATTTGAGAATGAATGTGACAATCTCTCTCAGATTTTCAGAAGGGTTGGACACACTGATGTAGAAACGCAAAACTCGGTTTGCAGTAGTAAGCCATCTTGAATGTGACGTTGGGATAGGATCACGTACCCACTACAAAGTCTTCTGAACAATGTTCTGACTTGATGACTTCTGATATCTCAAGCAAGTACAATTATTGGTGCTTGCTAAGAATACCCTTGTCAACTTTTGGAATCTCACAATCAATAGGATTAAACTCAATAAGTGGTAGTCTTTCACAATCAGGTAGGGCCTTTCCAATTGGTCCGGAATATCCTATCGGGTCTGTTGTATTTTCATCTAAGTGTTGGAAAAGGTGGTGGAATGGCAGTTCGTTGTAATGGAGAAGACAAATACTCCATTGTAGAGGTATTCCCACATGTATCTTTATTTGTGGCAGCGCGCGCTTCGCTGGCATTCGTCACTTTCGCCTCGTCTCTCGGTAGTCTGCTGTTTTTGACGAAGCTGCGCGACCAAATTCCACTTGAATATCAAAATTTATCTTATATGCTTGGATTTTAAATATATTATTGTAATTAAATTAAACTATACCATCTCTAAAAGTCGTATGATTAAATTGTACCAAACAGTCAAACTTTGAAATTTTGCAAAAACTACTAATTTTACTCATTTTGTATTATGTTGCGCGACCGGAAGATATGAAACAAATGTATAATAAGTGCATTTATATTGATTTTACATACTTTTAGTAGTTAATTCATGGTATACGAACGCAATTAAAACCATCTGGCCTGTTAAAAAAATATATGAAAAATTAAGGTTTTTCACAATTTTTGCTAACTTCGATGGCATTGCGCGACCGGAAGACAAATTAATAAAAAAATAATAATTAGTGCTTTTTTCAAGTCTATACCAATGGCAACTTTTGCGCACTATAGTGATCTGAAATAAAAAAAAAAAGTTTTTTTCGAACCACCCTAATGAACAACCTTCTATACAAAAATGTTCTACATTCAATTTGAAATAAAAAGGCCCTATTCATAATCCTTCTAAAATGAACGGTTCCAAAGTTACGGAGGTAGTATAGTATAATTGGTCCAAAAAAAGGCCTAACCCAGACATCCAAAGTAAAAGATTTCCTCCAACACCAAATTGTTCTATATGGTCCACATATTGTTCAGTAAAAAGTTACACCATTTTGAGCGTCCGGTTTGGGGGGGAGATGGAGGAGAAGTCGGTAAATTAGTAGTTTCTTTACGTTTTTCGTCAATATTTCTAGAACTATGTTTAAGCGTAAACAATGTTCTATACAAAAACGTTCTACATAAAATTTGAAACAAAAATGGTCCTATCCATAATTGTTATAAAATCAACGGTTCCAGAGTTACGAAGGGTGAAATGTGGAGGTTTTGTATACTTTTTATATTTTTTGGGCAATTGATGATGATTTTGGGTGGTGAGATTGACGTTTCTTCAAGGGCTTATCACTAACATACTATCGGCCACTGAAATAGCAAATCATGAAAATTGCCAAAAAAGTATCGAAAACCTCCATTTTTCACCCTCCGTAACTCTGGAATCGTTGATTTTATAACAATTATGTATAGGAACTTTTTTGTTTTAAATTTGATGTAGAACATTTTTGTATGGAATATTGTTTACGCTAAAGCATATTTTTAGAAATATTGACGAAAAACATAAAAAAAACTACTAATTTACCGATTTCTCCCCCATCTCCCCCCAAACCGGACGCTCAAAATGGTGTAATTTTTACTAAACAATATCTGGACCATATAGAACAATTTGGTGTTGGAGGAAAACTTTTACTTTTAATGTCTGGGTTAGGCCTTTTTTGGACCAATTATACTATACTACCTCCGTAACTTTGGAACCGTTCATTTTAGAAGGATTATAGTGCAGTCACTGAAGGTTTTCACCTCCGATTTCGTTGAACCTCCATCGATTTTCATAAAAATTGGTAAGTAATTAGAGGATACCTCAAGGAACAAAGGTGACATGATGCCAACTTGCGCTTTTACCCTGGGGGTGGATGCCATCCCTTCTCGGGGGTGAAGATTATTTTATTAACAATAATACCATAAGTCGATAGAGGGACAAATTATAAGCAAAATTTGTTATATAAAGTTATTAAAATAAATCAACACTTTTTGAGTTATTAGAGACCAAAGATTTTATTTTTTCGTAAAAAAATGCATGTTTTAAATCAGTTTTTCACATATAAATCAAAAACTATAAGCTTGTACAAAAAAGTTATTGTTACTGAAATTGAAGATAATAAAAAATTGAATACATCCTTATGTAAAGAACTAAACTAATGTTAGTTCAAAGTGAGTTATTGGCAATTGAATGTGTATTTTTTTCGACGAGTACTCAAATCTAAGTATTCAAGCTTAAATAACGGGAAAACGATGCAATGTATAAAATATTCCTGCTAAACATTTGCCAAATTACTTCGGAATACCTGTCAAATGGGCTTCAGAACAAGGTAATAGCGTCAAAATTAAGCAAGTTATAATGAAAATAAAAGAACCGTTTCGAATTTTTTAGGAAAAAGTGAAAAATAAAACATATGCCATTTCCACAAAAATTAAAATTTATAGTAATGCTTACAAGAACTTCTTTATATTAGCATAAATAATGTGTTCGATAATTTTGACCGATTTAGAATGCATATTTTTGAAAAAAAAAGATATAATTTAAAAAAATCATAATGTTTAAAATTATTTTAATTCTCATATTCTTTTGATAATAACTCCAAAAATACTTAATATACGTAAAAAATTATATATAACCAAATTTTAGTTTTTTTGTGCCAAATATTTTACCTGTTTTACTATTTCTATAGGGTAAAAAATAACCGAGATAGAAACGTTTAAATCTTAAATTTTGCTGTGGGAACCATGCAACCGGGGTCATTTAACCTTTTATTTTTAAAAAAGTAAGGGGTTTAAAAGATTAGATTCAACGTGCTTAAATAGCACTTGGAATTAACTTTCAAATAGTTTTTAGATGAATCTGATGTCGTAAACACGAACGGAGTTAGTAAAAAAACAGTAACATTTTTTGAAAAAAATTTTAAAAGATAAATTTTGAAAAAATTTTGGAGCATAAATATTAACCCTATCAACATGTTAGGGGGCTCATTTAATAGATATTTTTAAGTACTTTGACAAATGTTAAATAAGTTTATGTTATAAAATGCATCAATTTCCCGTTATTTCAGCTTGAATACTTAGAGTTTTTTACTCGCCGAAAAAAATATACATTCAATTACCTATAACTCACTTTTAGTCAACATTAAAAGGTTTTTGTAGTAAGGGGCTATTTCATTTTTTATTAGCTTCAATTTTGATAATAACTTTTTTGTAAAAACTTACACTTTTTGAGTTATTGTTGAAAAATTGGTTAAAAACATGCATTTTTCTCAAGAAAAATTAAAATCTTTGATCTTTAATAACTCAAAAAGTTTTGATTTATTTGAATAACTTTATATAACAAATTTTGCTTGAAATTTGTCCCTCTATCGAATTATGGGGTTATTTTTAATAAAATAATTTTCACCCCCGAGTAGGGGTGGCATCCATCCCCAGGGTAAAAGCGCAAGTTGGCACAATGTCACCTTTGTTCTTTGAGATATCCTCTAACCACTCACTAATTTTCATACAAATCGATGGAGGTTCAACGAAATCGGAGGTAATAGCTCATATCCACCTTCAGTGACTCCACTATTATGCATAGGGCCTTTTTTGTTTCAAATTTAATGTAGAACATTTTTGTATAGAAGATTGTTCATGCTAAACCGCATAGTTTTAGAAATATGGACGAAAAACTTAAAAAACTACAAATTTACCGATTTCTCCCCCCCCCCCCCCCCCCCCCAAACCCGACGCTCAAAATGCTGTGACTTTTTTCTGAACATTATGTGGACCATATAGAACAATTTGGTGTTGGATGATAACTTTCACTTTGGATGTCTGGGTTTGGATCTAGTTATACCATACTATAATTGGAACCATGGACGTATAAATGAGGCGCTCAGAGCAACAGTGGCCTAACCCACATTACACAATTTTACCAAAACGCTTTTTTATTACATTAAAGTTATGCATTACTTAAGTATTTTCAGATGCAGAGTGGCTCAAGCAACCATTGGTTGAGCTACTCTGCATCTGAAAATATTTAAATAAGGGATAACTTTAATTTAATTAAAGCGTTTTGGTAAAATTTTAGGATGTGGGTTAGGCCACTGTTGCTCTGAGCGCCTCAAATAAAGATCTTTTTTTATACGTCCATGATTGGATCTTGCTTGTTCAATTAGTAATAAAAATTCCAGCATGTAGAAATGAAATCGTTCTGTAATCGCAGAGTCTTTTTTTCTTATATCTTACTTTTTTGCTGTTGCTTTTATAGGTCTGGATTCCGCGTATGAAAAAAAAGTTGATTAATAGCAAGCTGAAAATTTGTTAATAGCTTAACGGTGTCTATTCGGACAAACTTTGATGTATGGGAACACTGGAACAGGGGAAGTTTCAGTTGTGGAACGTGATTTTAATTGTGGAACGTGTCATCCTGACAAGTTTATGATTGTGAAAACTAGCAGGTTGTTTTTAAGTTAATTCAATAGCAAACTTTATTAAATATATGAAAAAATGTTTGTCCGACAAATATGTTGGGCATTTTAATAAGTCGAACACATGGAACATGTCAAATGACAAGAATTATATTGGTGGTAAATAGCAGTCTGATTTTTGCTTGAGAATTTAATGAAAGGGTAACAAATCAATTGGAAGTTCTGTCCGACAAAATACATGGGCCGTTTTCGTAGTCTGACATTCGAAACCTGTAACCTGTTCCACAATTAAAACTTCCCCTGTTCCAATGTTCCCCTACATCAAAGTTTGTCCGACTAGACAGCGTTAAGCTATCAACAAATTTTCGGCTTGCTATTAACCTTTTCACTGCGGCTAGTTATAAAAGTAGTATGGTCTCTGGTACGGCTGTTTCATGCCTGTGCTGATCAATCCGGTTGCCGCAGTCAGTCGATGTAGTACTATGGCGTATAAATACGGTTCGCGCAGTGTATCAATACAGTGTATTCAGGACTGTATTTGCAATTTTGTAGAAATAACTGTTAATTTGTTGCTGTTAGATTATTGAAAATTAATAATTGGTCAACGTAACAGACCTTTTTCAACAGTTTCAACATTTTGTTTTTGATGATTTTTCCGACTTTTATTAGGATTGGCAAATATGTCCTGCAATTTTTGGCCCTCATTTGCAATAATTTTTATGGTAAATGCTACACACACAAAATCTTGAAAATGCAGCCCAAAATCACAGATTACTGTTACATATTATTTTTATTAGATTATTTATCAAATTACCAGTCATAACGCTCTTGTACTTTTTTCAAAGTCAATAAATAATAGATTTATCAGCAACTGTAATTCACACAATTGACTTTTTAAACAAAAATAAAATAAGCTGATAAACACTATCCTACATAAATACGGCGAATGGGAATCCTAAGATTTTACAAGTAAATCCTCCAGAGTGCGTGCCTGTGTACAAAAATGCGGATTTGTACGGCTCCCGCAGTAAAGTATAAAATTTTTAAATGTATTGTAAATTTTGATATATTTATGCCTAACTCTCTTCTATAGTCAACATACAATACGTAAACAATATCTGATGCATACGGTTGCCGCAGCAAATGCTGAAAAACGTTACGCGTATTTAGCCGGTTCCCGTTGTACGGACACGAAATTATTTTACGTATATGTCCGGGTCCCGCAGTGAAAAGGTGCTATTAAGGGGCTATCCTAGTGTAAAAGTACGAAATTACTTTTTTTTGGGAATTTCTAAAATAAAAAGTACTGGATTAATTAATTTGAAAATTTTCATGAGCATTTATTATAAAAGAAGTACTTACATGTAAAACAATTTTCATAAAAAAATATTGAAAATTAAACAATTTATGCGCCATCTACTGGCACCGTGAAAATAAAAACATGGCTCACTGCTGCAGTGATTGGGACTAATAGAGATGTTGAAAAATAAAATTTCAAAGTGATTATTGAAATATAAGTTATTTCCTATACCATCAACTAGGATTTTTGAAAAATATTAAAATTTGGAAAAATGACGAAGTGTTAAAAAAAATTTAAAATTAGCTAAAACATTTTCAATTTCAAAAACCACCAAATTAACTTTTTTTATCCGATCAAAAAACCCCTAGTTGATGGTATAGAAAATAACTTATATTTCAATAATAAGTTTGAAATTTTATGTTTCAGGATCTCCATTAGTCCCAATAACTGCAGCAGTGGAGCAGTTTTTATTTTTACTGCGTCCGATAATAAATGCTCATGCAAATTTTCAAAATAATTGGTACAGTACTTTTTATTTTAGAAATTCACAAAAAAGTATATGAATTTCGTACTTTTACACTAGGATAGCCTCTTAATAAACTTTTTTTGGTACACGGGATCCACGCCTACTATTGTCCCATTGTATGTGCAATTTTTGATATTTGCGATTCTTTCGTAATATCTTTGTGGGTAAATAGAAAATGCACATTGTGTATTTTATATTACCGTAAACTCGGGCTACTTTGGCCCATTTATTAAAACCTTTTAAATCAACTCTCAATAAATCTTAGCATTTTTCTACTACTAAGCTGTGTTCATCTGTTTTACTTAATTAAACTATCTTAAATAACATGCATAAAGCATTTTAGTGTTTTTTAAAAAAATATACAAACTTTTTAAAATTTTTTACCTGGGCCAATGTTAGCCTTACGTTAGGGTTACTTTGGCCCAATATGATATTACGTACTTTAAAGCATTATATAAATAGTTAGGGTCAAAGAAAGACATGGGTTTATTTATTCAGTATATTTATATGACAGAAAAATATATTTCGAAGTTTTTTTACAAAAGGTACAAAAATGAAGCTTTAGCAAACAATTCATGTTTTTTACAAATTACTGGCGGAAAATAGTCCTTTTTTTAACAGTTTTGGAGGTTGGATCTTTTTCTTAATAGCGCTCCATTTGTAAAACAAAGAGTCCTTTTCTTTTGGCCACTTCCAACACTTGTTGGTACGTTCCATGCATTCAACAACAGCACCTTCTTCTGACACATTCACAGCTATCCCAGGGAACAGTAGCTTATTCCGTTCAACAACAACGAAGTTTCCTTTTTGCAGATTTGACTTTAATTCTTCTTCTTCGTTTTGTTCCTGGGGTTTTTGGCACTGAAAGAAGAAGATGCAACTGGATGGACTTTTATGTGATTTACCTGGAGACCACTGATTGTTTTAATTTCCTCTTCCTCTTCTTCGTCCGTTGAAAGGACCATGTCACTATGACCGGATGAAACGACGCTGTAATTGTCACTATCTTCTTCCGAAGTCGAAAGTTCCATGTCTTTTTTATTCATTTTTCTCTTTTGTCTCTTAACTTCTTGTTTCTTTTCTAAAACCGTCTGTCGCTTTTTTTCAAGTTTTTCCCTTTCTTTTTCTCTTTTTTTCTTCTCGTTTTCCATCTTTTTTTCTTTCTTCTTTTGACCTTTTTGATTCATTTGGTGTTCTTGATACTGAATAATATCGTTAGCTGTTATGCTTTTATCAGCAGGAACGTCTATTTATTTTCGTTTTATTAATCGGGGTTAACAACTTCTTGCCTTTTCTGTTCCAAATGGCGGATAAATGTTTGTCCTACCAATTCCAAATTAACTGTCACATTGTTGGAAGGTAAGCGCTTCAATACTTCTTCTTTGTCTAAGGGATGTATGCCGGTCTTTTTAAAACCAGACTTTAAGTTTTCCTTTTGATGAAGCTCCAACTCATCCAAAGATTTTTTCAACAATCTTGAAAACATATCTTTTGGTAATATGGCAACAGTTTTACCACTATCAGGACTGTTTCCATTCGGTAAGAATCTGTCGCCACTTACTTTTGAGAGGTCTAAAATAGGCCACATCAAGTGGTTGTGTTAGGTGCGAGGAGTTTGGAGGCAAGCATACGAATTGGATATTGTTCTCTTCGCAAAGCCTGACCACGTTTAAGCTTACATCTGAGCTAAGATTATCACCGATAACTACTTTATTACCTTCTTGTTTCTTTAAGATTGGAAGATGTGTAGCAAACCAATCTTCAAATGTTGCTCCGTCGATCCAACCTTGTTTTGTCCTGTTGTAATGCGCTCCTTCGGGGCCACCTTCCAACCATGTGGTCCACAAATGTTCAGCCTTATAAATGATATAAGGTGGCACAGAGGTACCATTGGCATTACCACAAAACATATCGCTAATGTTGGACTTGATCGAATTCATGATACGCTCTGGGTACTTTGAACCCCTACGACAGATTACTTTCTTCCTGCCTGGATCGTCAGACATGCATGTTTCGTCGTAGTTATAGATGTTTTGAGGCGGTACATTCTCAACTACTTCTTTTAAGTGATCGAAGTAGTCTGAGATTATTTTTCTATCAATCTGAGCACGATTTCTTTTTATATTTGATGCAAACCTGACTGTGAGCTGAGGATGCCTTTTTAAGAAAGACTTGGTCCAGTCACGGCCAGGCAAATTATTGCAAAAACACTGTATTGTCTTTCCTTGTCTTGTGACATAACTTTTTACAATATATCTCAAATACAGTTCATCAATTGGAAATCCGAATTCACACATTTTGTCGATGTGAGTAGCAAATGCTAACTCTTCTTCCTGAGTAAAAACTTTGGGATGACCCGGTGAGCTCGAAAACAAATTTTTTAGTTTGTTTTTAATAGTGCTTCGTGGTATTTTAAAATATCTGAGGCTTGCCTTTGTGTCATTTCACCAGATATGATTGCTTCTAAACAGTTTTGGAGATGATCTTGACTGTAGTCGGCATAACTCCGGCTTCCTGGTTGGCGCTTGTAGTTATAGGGCATCTTCCGTAATCTAAAAATAAATTTATTCAATAAAAAAACACCCAGAATGTTGATTTAGAGCAGTAGATAGGTAATAATGAAAAAATAAAACAAATAAAACAAACATCAGACCTACTTTGGCCCAAATATAAGTTGGGTCAAAGAAGGTCATATTTTTGAGGTTATCTGAACTGGTTTTATTATTGAATTGTAAAATAAAAAAGCTGAGAATAATGCAAATTATAACCATTCCACTGCATTAAGAATTAAATTCTGATGTTAAAAAAGTACTCACCAATATTGTAACAGACGTAAAACGGTTTTTGCAGCTAAAAGTTTTAGACATTAAAAAATCACTTGTTGCACATACAACATCAAAAGTACTCATGCTGGTTCTAGGAGGTGATACGTGAAACATTTGAAGGTCGTTACGAGTTGCGCAAGTCTGCACTCCATCGGAAACTACCCACATCGGCTTACAATCTACTCTCTCGAGATACTTTGAAAACGTTTTATTTTATTTTTAATTTGGGCCAAAGAAGGACCTCAGGGCCAAAGTAACCCTTATTTACGGTACTTTGAAACAATTTTCTAACATTGGTATTTTTTAAAATTTTAGTACTCCCTCTTATACTGCCCTTAACAGTCAGAATTGTGCAGTTATACCAGCTTGTTTTTTATTGAAATTGAACAAACCACTTCCTATGTGTCTGGCTTTAGTTAGACAAATCCAGCAAATATATCCATGGACCGAAATAGACACTGCTCCAGTATACCCTCTACTTAATCTTATCGTTACTCATTGCAGCGATAATAAAATGAATTCCAGTAATAATAAAGGACTCTTTGTTGTAAGTAAATTAGTTTTGTTTTACTTATTTTTTGTCTTTTTAGTTAAAGGACACCGCACACATCTTATAGAAAATGTAATGCCACTCAAATACAATAATATTTAATAGATTCGTCTCGAAATTCCATCATTTCATATCATTGCGCCAACTCTGAATTTTGATTAATAACGGCGTAAATTGATATAACTAAATCTAAAATCGAATGGGTATTCAGTGCAAGCTATTGAATAGCTTACACCTTCATTTTTATATTGTAATACTGTAAAATTGCAGTGTCGTACGGATTTACTAAATGTCAAATTGATTGACAAAAATTTCGCGCGTATTTAAAATAAAATAAAAAGCTATTAAACGGTCCCAGAATGCCTATAGGTATTTGAATGACACATAAAACCAAGAGCAATTGTCAAACTTAATAATTTTAACTCAATTTTATTCAAAAACTTCTTTCTATAATTTCGATTTTGTAAAATAGATTTATTTTATTTTGATTTTTTTCAACATATTCTGGGTCCATCACTGGTAACATCACTTTGTCGTAAAAGTTGCGTTTAAACGAGGTAAAAATTTAAAAAATTGGCCACTGGATATTAGAGGGTTTAAACTATTCAATGGCCACAACTGTACATAAGATAGAGAGGGAATGTAAATTTTATTGTATTTGAGTGACATTAAATTTTCCACAGTGTGCTGTGTCCTTTAATAACTAGTAATTTTATAAACTATTTTGCAGACACTTCCAGATCAAAATCATTGTTACTTTATGACTGAAAATAAGAATATGGAGGGTGTTTTAGTAACTAGCATACCTTTTACTCACCCTGCTAACGTTGGTAGTATTCTAACGATACTTAGAGAACAAGCTTTGTTTAACACCATTATTAGTAGCTGCGTTAGGCCCAATAGTAAACAAGGTAAGTGTTTAAAAAGCTCTTTAATATGTTAATTATTTTTCTTGTTCAGTTTTTATTTGTAGTCCTTTAGGGCTGTTTCACATAAGAATTTTGAACGTGCGAGGGTTTTCTCGTGCGGTAGTTTTGACGCACCTATCCTTTTCACACAATAAGAATTGAGTCGCACGAAGATATTTTGCTTTGTTGTTTGGTATATTATTTTTATTTACACTTTGTGGCTGAGGTAGGTACATGATACGATGTCTGATATGTATCATTACAAATGGGTATTTTTTGTCCATACTTTTGTCCTAATGTATTGTAATGCGTATTTAATTCATTTGCAATTTCTATTTTGTCAGTTATTATTTCTTATGATTTTAATTAAAAGTCTTAATTTGTTTTTATAAGCGTTGTTCTACTAAGTTATTTGTGAGCTCTTCGATTAGCTCATCTAATTAGCTCAGACAATATATGTAATAAACTATTCTAAATGGGAAATAAGCCACAATTGAACTAAAAAAATTATTTTATTAACGTTTCGACATCCAATTTGGGCGTCGAAACGTTAATAAAATTATTTTTTAGTTAAATTGTGGAATATTTCCCATTTAGAATAGTTTATTACAAAAATTCCACAAGGAAACAGCTTCAGAACAACATTACAATCTATGTTTTTCATGTACAGAATTCAAAAGACCCTCTGTCATCCACTCATTTTTAAATGTTGTTCCCCTCGTTTTAAATGTTGTTTTTAGATAATGTCACACAAGACGTGACCGCCGCCCTACTCCAGTCTTCACCGAGTCGTTTACTCTATAAAACTAAATATAATTTCGTAGAATAAAAGGTATTGTTATATTGTATGGAGCGTAATCAAATTATAGCGTTGTGGTTACTTTATCGTCGAAGAAAGAGAAATAAGAGCAACCGAATTCATTGAGTCCATCCTATTAACGCAAAAAGATACGATTTATATATTTTTATATTCACACATAATGATGGAACACCCTCTATACTCAACGTTAATTGCATTAATGTAAAATAAAGTTTATTATAATATACTTAGCAGTTTTAATTATTGTTGTTATCAGTAACATATAAATAATTTTGCTGTACTTACCAAATGTGTTTTTTTCTTTATCACCTAATTCGTCAAATTCACTGTTAAGTGCACGGCATACACCATTCCAAGCATTTGTCGTCAAGTTTCTATCTTTATATATGTCTATTGTTTTGTCCCAAAGAACAGGTCTCGCTTTAATTAATGTTATATTAATGTTATAATGTAATATTTCACTATCAATCTGAGACATCATAATATAAAATATATGCACCTACTTCAAATAGCCACAAAGTGTAAATGAAAATAATGTACCAAACAACCAAAGAAACTACCTTCGTGCGACTGATCATATGAAAGGATGCATTAAGTCCCCTATGCTACTGGGTACGTAAGCTGACGTCTGTTGTACGGCTGTCGTCTGTTGTTGTAAGCGAGGGACGGCATAAACGTGGCGACTTCGCCGAACGCTCCAACCACCGTCTAGTGAGAAAGGCTCCATATGATTACATGAGCCACCATTGGAATGTCGTCATGCGTTCTAACCCTCGCACGTTTAAATTCTTATAATGTGAAAGCGCTTAGTCATGTAGGCCTCAAAAGACCTCAGGCCGTATAGGCTTCAAAAAGTGAAAAAAGTCCTGGGTGTAAATCAGGTAACAGCAGAAATTATCGTGACAACAGTTGAAGTGGGGGTAGATTTGCAGGATCTGCCAAAAGCATATGGCACACATTTAAATGACCGGATGACTGAATCACTATAATAGTTTATGTTCCAATCAACAAAAAAGGATTCACAGGACAATTACTGCACCATTGCCCTTATACCATGCACTAGTAAAATCATAAAAAAACTTAAGCCATACTTGCTTCGCGAATGGGACCCCCATGCCAGAAAAGGTCCCCAGAGTACAAATTTTAAACTTAAGACAGATTATCAAAAAATCAAGGGAATTCAGTGTAACCCCGCATGTGTACTTTATTGATTCCAGTAAAGCATTTTTTGTCTGTGTCATTTGGAACAAAATATAGAAAGATCCGAAGGATCTAGATGCTTCAAAACACCTAGTCACGTTACTAAAGAACCTGTACGTAGAAAACTCAACAAAAGTGAGGGTACATGGAGAACTGTCAAAATCGTTTAGGGTTTAACATTTATGGAGAAGTCATTATGTGCGAAGCATTCTAGGAATGGGAAGGGGGCATATCAATTGCCGGCAGAAGAATCAACAACTTACGGTACCAACTCTGGAGGATGCACCCAAAAAATCAAATGAAGATCATCAATGACCAAGAGAGCAATGTCACCAAAATTGGTGCAGAATTATTTCCCTAGCATCTGAAAAGTTCATCATCATCATAAGTGGCTCGACAATCCGTTGTGGATCTTGGCCTGCTCACAAAGAAGTCGCCACTCCTGTCGATTCCTGGCAACTTCCCTCGATCTTCTGACCCCTAGAATTTTTAGGTCTTCTTCAACATCATCAATCGCCTGAAAAGTTGCCGAGATCGTTATGATACCCAAGCCCGGAAAGAAAACAGAAGAGTTGTCTTCCTACAGACCGATAAGTCTACTGCCAATTCTTTCCAAGGTTTTTGAGAAGCTATATGTTAAAAGGCTAAAAACTATAATAGACGAAAACAAGATAATTCCAGATCACCAATTCGGATTCCGCAATAAACACGGGACAATAGAACAAGTTCATAGAGTGGTAAATCAAATCAATAAGGACCTAAATAGTAAAAGATATTGTTCAGCAGCTTTCCTCGATATATCTCAGGCTTTCGACAAGGTGTGGCATGAAGGATTGCAAGTTAAACTAAAGAAAATTAAAAGAAAAGAAAGGATGGTTTAGATTTGATTACAGTACAGCACCTCTACTATGTGCTTATACGTATTTCGGAATAGCCGTTTCCTCATCGGAGCACCTGGGTAGAGGCACTGAACTGAAATCAAATCCTTTCATCCTTTCCGGGTAATTATCAAAATAATAGGGAACTTGCACATTTTTTTTTTGTTACATAATAATGTTCAGTTTTGTTTAAAAATGAGATTTCCAAAATTTCACGCTTCAAAAACTCGTAATAACTTAGAAATACATATTTAAAGTCTTCTGCGGTATAAAATAGTTCATACGACCCGTGACGTCACATAGTTTTACATTAGTTATTATTATGGTTATATTTCGCTGTGTCTAGGTACACTCTAACGTGTACGCAAATAAAAGAGTTAGATACACGCGAATTAAACTTGATCAAGCCAGTGACTTCATTATTTAACGTGCGCAGTGACTGTATATTTTGGTACATGCTATTTTGATATGTTTAGTGTTTGTTTGATAGAAAAATACTTGTTAAGGGAAGGGAAGCAGAACTATTTAGATGTTTCAAACTTAATTGTAATAAATCAATGTATATATAAAAGTATATATTTAGGTTAGCAAAATAAATATATGTATTTAGTTGATATGACACGTACAAAATATTGCTAAAATAATTTTTATACATAAGTTAATTATTATAATCAACTATTCTAAATGGGAAATAAGCCACAATTTAACTAAAAAAATTATTTTATTAACGTTTCGACGTCCAAATCGGATGTCATTGTCAAAATACAAAAATTAGTCAGATTAATTAAATTATTAGAAAAATTTTTTACTAAGCAACACCATTTTTGTTTAATTTAATAATATTTTGTATTTTGACAACGACGTCCGATTTAGACGTCGAAACGTTAATAAAATCATTTTTTGGAAAAGTTCCCATTTAGAATAGTTGATTACAAAAATGCCACAAGGATAATAGCTTCAGAACAAGTTAATTATTATTGTGAAAGCTTTAGGTCTTCTTTTTATTTTAATCTTTTACGGTAATACATACTATTTCATTTATAACTAAAAAAAATATATATTAATTTATAGTCTCTTATCTTTTTCGTACTGTTTTAAAATGTTCTTAAACTCATTCAAAGAACTAAATAATTGTCCACACTCCGTAGTTAATTTAAAAACAAACACTAAACAAATAAAAAATAAGAAATCACTGACACTCTAACTTTTTTATTTGCGTACACGGTAACGTATACCTAGACACATCCTTATATTTAGGTATATTCTTCTTCTCCTTCTTTAGTTTATTGGCCTCCACCTACTTAAGTATTTGGCAAGCTCATCGTCGTGGAATAAGTCAAAAATATTTATATTCTAATGACATTTATCGTATGTCATTGTAATAATATATACCAGTTTGTTAAAATTGTAGTTTTATACTGTTTTTGAAGGAAAGGAACGAAGGTGTACTATTGAAAATAAAACCATTTTGTAAAAGTACGAATTTTTCTATGAATAGTTCAAGCGATCAAAAACACTTGTAACGTCACATAAATGTATTTTCTACTGACGTTTATAACGTCTAATTTAAAATTCTGTTTACTTTATTGGAAAAATGTAAATGTAAAACCAAGTGACGTCACGAAGCGTTTTCGACCACCTGTTTTAATTTGAATTTTTAATCGTCTTTAGGGGCCAAACGAAAGACAAACAAAACTTTTTTATCTTTGATACATGTTTTAAATTATGTTGTGTTGTGATTTATAACATTTTTTTCGAATTTAAAAATGTATGCAAGTTCCCTATTACCAAAGATGCTACTAGCACCATCTATGAATCGAAAGTTGAGTCAGGAAATAAAATTCGAAATTATTTATCCTCTGAGCTTTTTAAGTTGGAAAAAATAAAGCATAACAGAGTGGCGAAATACTCGACAAGTGCTAGTAGCATCGTTGGTAATTATTTTGATAATTACCCGGAAAGGATGAAAGGATTTGATTTCAGTTCAGTGCCTCTACCCAGGAGCTCCGATGAGGAAACGGCTATTCCGAAATACGTATAAGCACATAGTAGACGTGCTGTACTGTATTCAAATCTAAACCATCCTTTCTTTTCTTTAAGTTTATACTTTATTCGCTTTTGTGGATATAAAGGGAAATAATTCGCTAAAATTATCATCACGATGAATGACAGGACGTGAAATGTATTTTTAGATTTCCCTTGTCGAGTATTTCGCCACTCTGTTATGCTTTATTTTTTCCAACTTAAAAAGCTCAGAGGATAAATAATTTCGAATTTTATTTCCTGACTCAACTTTCGATTAAACTAAAGAAGCTACTGCCCCATCCCCACTTTCAACTTCTAAAATCATACCTGACAGATAGGCACTTCCAAATAAAACATGGAAGTGAATATACAGAGTTGCATCCAATAAATTCAGGAGTTCCACAAGGTAGCGTACTTGGGCCGATCCTGTACTTATTGTATACTGCAGACGTGCCATCAACACGACTTACCACTGTTGCGATATTTGCCGATGATACAGCCATTTTGGCGTCCCACACTGACCCAACATCAGCCTCTAGGAACCTGCAAACTAGTCTAAACAAGGTCCAAAACTGGCTAAAAAGATGAAATGGATTGAAATCAACACATGTGACGTTTACCCTCCGCAGAGAAACGTGCCCACCTGTTCAATTTATTAATTGTCAACTTCCACAATCTGATAGAGCCAAATACCTCGGAATGCACAAACATGACTGACTTGGACAAAACACATATTCACTAAGCGCAAGCAACTTGGTCTCAAATTAAGAAACATGTATTGGCTCATCGGTCGCAGATCAAAACTCTCAATAAACAATAAAATATTATTATACAAAACAATCTTAAAACACAATAAAACACTGAAAAACGTTTGTTTTTCTATACTTCCACAAAATTTATTACAACTATGTTATTACTACAGCTGTTTCGGCAAAGTGCCTTTCTCAAGTGATGATTTTGTGGAAGTATAGAAAAACAAACGTTTTTCAGTGTTTTATTGTGAGATAAAATGAACTTCCATCAAGTAACGGTCGAATCCATCAATCTTAAAACCTGTGTGGACCTACGGCATCCAGCTGTGGAGAACTGCTAGCAACTCCAACATATCCATCTTGCAGAGGTTACAAAATAAAGTACTACGAACTATTGTTGATGCTCCCTACTACGTCAGTAACGAAATCATTCAGCATGATATCCCTTCAGAAGCCATCAAAGAGGCCATACATCGTTTTAGTGTCAACGATAGTGAAAAAGTGTCAGTGCGCCCGAATCGGTTAGCGGCCCAACTAAACGTGCGCGATGCCAATGAAATCCGTAGGCTATAACGTCTACTGCCATCCGATCTATCTACATCACACAGACTTTATTAGTTTTTTAAGGCAAATGATTGTAAATTCATACCAACAATGTTTAACTTAGGTTTAGATATATTTAAAAGAGATTATTCATTGGAATAATACTCTACACGTGATCAGCTTCATTATTGTCAGAAAAAACGTTTATTGCCTAATAATAGACAAATTGCCGATCTCTCAAGGAGTTAATAAAAAAAATGGAAAAGTCACATCACCATACATATAAAGATGAGGCTTGTAAAAACAGTCTTCTGCATTTTTATATGGGTCTGAGTTTTGGACCTTTAAGGAAGTTGGTAAACACACTATAGACTCGTTCGAAATGTTTTGCTAGCGAATAATAATGCCAATTTTGCGTCTGAAAGATTGTTACTGAAGACATCGCTGCTTACTTTGGTTATGTGTTTGTCGGTCTAGCTAGGTCGGAAGAAAAATGTCTGACCACATTACTAAAGAAGTCCCGCTAAACCATTGCCTCATAGTTGCAAAAGACAGAAAGATAGAAACCAATCACAATATATGATCTAGAATTCAAGATGGTTAGCTGTCCGAAATGGACAACTGACTAGGTAGACAGTTATAAAAGGTCTTATAAGATCCTGGCGCAGAGATGCTAAATAGCATAGATGAGTTTACATGTACCAGATTGTACCAGACCAAGGTCTTTCTGTGTACTTTATTATTTCTTTATTAGGTTTATTTTCAAAAATGTGCATTTTTGCTAATACTTTCTTTTTTTAGATTTTGAAAACATGACTATGTTTGAAATAAGTGCACTTTCATCAACCCACATATCTATATCTCTAGAACATCCTGTAGAAGAAACCATGGCAACTGCAGAAATAGATCTATCGGATATTTCCAATATAATTTGTCGCATTCATAATCCAGGTACTCCACCGCCAGTGGCCACACCAGATATCGCTACAGAATTATGTTCGAAAATATTAAACAAATCTTTTTCAATTCCCATAACTCTAAGATCTGTGATAAAATTGTGGGAGAAACAATCTATGCGAAGAAATCAATATGGTGGACATGAAAATTTTAATTTGCCCCTCGGTTCTGGGGATCCCGGAGGGCCGAAGGATCCGGCTGGGGCAAATTTAGTTGAATTTGGCGGACTCAATGACAAGATTAAACAGGAACCGTCCAGTAATTCCGGGCATAACATGATGATGCAAGCCAGCCAGGGTATGTTTTTAAACGAATCTATGATGGCTTCAAATTTTCAAAACTTCCCACCTTCCGATGGGGTACTGACGACTTTGGAACTCACTAATATCCTCTCTGGTAAGTTTAAAAACCATTTAATTAGCATAGTTGGGTCCAAATCTTTCGTCTTTTGTATTGATACTATTTAAAAGTTGTTGAACTACATATCTCTATAGTGTCAGCCAGAATTACTGTATAGTCTGCATATCTATTGTTGTTAACGGTACTCCATAACTCAATAAATCTGCCGGTTGTGATGGCACTTTTTTTTATTCCTTTGGTCATCATTTCAGTGATTCATATGTTATATCTGGTGCTAAACCCTTCATTCTACCTTGAGTACCTTTGACTTTTGACTTTGAAAAGTTGCCACAGCAAAAATGATCACAAGAGCGTTACAGATGAGATTGATCAACTGCTTAATGACATGAAAGGGGGACATGAAAGGAGCCTCCACGTAGATTGTGATCACTTGTGAATACAATCGGGCGTCCCCTGGAAACGAGTAATGTCGGCTAATCCTTTCAACACCGGTGCACCAACAACACAGATGCAATCAAAATCAAAACGGTCTTTATCAAGGCCATTTTTAATGACGACCTCAATTAATATTGAAGGACTATCAGCAGATAAAGAAGACCTATTGTCTAATATGTGCAGAGAACATGGTGTCGATGTTCTACTGGTTCAAGAAACCCATAGAGGTACTGCAAGCCGCAGACCAAGGATTCGGGGTATGAAGCTCATACTGGAGAGACCACACGACCAATATGGTAGCGCAGTCTTCGTCAGACCAGATATCGACGTAGCATCCACATCTCTAACAGATCAAAATGACATCGAGATCCTCACAGTGGAGATAAACTCCTGTACAGTAACGTCAATGTACAAACCACCAAACGCTGACTTTGCTTTTGAGGAACCGAATAACTTTCAATCACAGCAAATCAAATTCGTACTGGGTGACTTCAACTGTCACAGTGTCGCGTGGGGTTACAACGAAACAGATTCCAATGGCGAAGAACTAGAAAAATGGGCTGAAAGCATGAACCTAAAACTTATTCACGATCCAAAGCAGCCTGCGTCGTTCAACAGCGGAAGATGGCGCAGAGGTTACAACCCAGACAATATATTTGTCAGCGACAGAATTGGAGACCAGGTGACAAAAATCGTTGGAAGCGCTCTCCCAAAGACACAGCACAGACCAATAATTTGTCTTTCCAACGCGGCAATCAGATACGAAATTGTTCCTTTCAAGAGAAGGTTCAACTTTACTAAAGCAAAATGGGAAAAGTTCTCTGAAACATTGGATCAAGAAGTTTCCCAGCTAGAACCTTGCCCTGATTCATACGATAAATTTGTGGAAATCGTAAAGCAAGTATCACGGAAATTTATCCCTAGAGGTTGTCGAACTGAGTACATAGCGGGGCTCAATGAAGAATCTAAACCCCTACTTAAAAGATACGAACAGCTATATGAAGAAGACCCTTTCTCGGAAGCGACAATACAGGCTGGGGAGGAAATGTTACATGCGATATCCGCCAACAGAACGGAAAGGTGGTGCAAGCTGGTCACGAGTCTGGACATGAAACAAAACAGCAGACGTGCCTGGAAGCTGATTCGGAATCTTGGCAACGATCCCGCTGCTCCGGCAGTCAACATGACAGAAGTCACACCCGATCAGATAGCCCATCATCTTCTAATGAACGGTAAGACGACATCAAGAAAGAACAAGGTGAGAGCTCAACGGAATATCGACGAAGAAAGAGATGTTCTAGGTACCTCTTTTTGTCTAGAGGAGATGAGAGGCGCGATCCATCAAATGAAAGATAATAAAGCGGCTGGCCTGGACGACATACGAACAGAGCAAATAAAGAACTTTGGACTAAAAACCGTAGAGTGGCTCGTAAAAATGATGAATTGCTGCATCCGTACATTACAAATCCCCAAAATCTGGAGAAAAGCTAGAGTGGTAGCCCTCTTAAAACCAGGGAAGGATCCGGCGGATACAAAGAGTTTTAGACCTGTATCTCTCTTGTGCCACCTTTTCAAGGCCTTTGAAAGAATGATACTGAACCGGATCGCAGAATATGTGGAGACTAAAATTATTCCAGAACAAGCAGGATTCAGACCCGGAAAGTGCTGCTGCAGTCAAATTCTTAATCTCACCCAACATATTGAAGATGGTTTTGAACGGAAGGAAATAACAGGAGTAGCGTTCATAGACCTAACTGCCGCCTATGATACAGTTAACCATCAACGGCTACTCGCAAAACTCTACGAAACTACAAAGGACTTCCGACTAACAAGGTTAGTGAAATGTCTCCTCCAGAATAGACGCTTCTACGTAACGCTCCAGTCCAAGAACAGTCGGTGGAGGGACCAAAAAAATGGGCTACCACAGGGAAGTGTCCTCGCGCCGTTTCTATACAACATATACACCAACGACCAACCCATACACCAACAAACAAGGCAATTTATTTACGCTGATGATACAGCGGTGGCAGCTCAGGGAAGAACCTTCAATGAAGTCGAAGTGAAGCTGACAGATGCCCTGGGAGACTTAGCTCTATACTATGATAAAAACCATCTGAAACCCAATCCCACAAAAACCCAGGTATGTGCTTTCCACCTGAGAAACAAGCATGCCCGAAGGTCGCTGGAGGTGGAATGGCGTGGTCAGATGCTGGAACACAACAAGACGCCAAAATACCTTGGCGTCCGTCTGGATAGAACTCTGTCTTACCGATACCACTGTCAAGATGTTAAGAAGAAAGTAAGTGCCAGAAATAATATCATCCGCAAGCTAACTAATACAAAATGGGGAGCACAACCACACACTCTCCGCACTTCTGCCTTGGCATTATGTTTTTCGGCCGCGGAGTTTGGAGCACCAGTATGGGCAAACTCTGCTCACGCAAAGAACGTCGACGTGGCTCTAAATGAAACGGTCCGTATAATATCGGGTTGCCTGAAACCGACACCTATCGAAGAGGTATACCCCATTGCTGGAATTGCTCCACCACCAATCAGGAGAAAAGTCACGTCAGAGGTAGAACGGAAAAAGCAGGAGACGGACCGAAGACACCCCTTATATGACCACCAAACTCAGCCAAGCAGACTAAGATCTCGGAAAAGCTTCCTGAAAACATCAAGATCCATCCCCGAAGCGCCAGAGACGCGCCGAATACACCTATGGCAAGCGTCAACTACTGCGACACATTTTCCTCCCTCGGAGGAAATGGCTGCTGGACACAATTTACCGTATCCGACTTGGAAAGCGCTAAACAGACTAAGAACCGGCGTTTCACGTTGTGCTAGTAACCTGAAAAAATGGGGATACCAGGAGGACGATACCTGCGACTGTGGCGCGGTTCAGACCAGCCGGCATCTACTATCATGCACAGAGATGAGAGAGACCTGCACAGAACAAGACTTAATTATAGCAAATGACAGGGCCATCTATGTGGCCAACCATTGGAAATACAGAATTTAAAGTTGTTGGTGTTCCGGACACGGAAAGTAAGTAAGTAACTGCTTAATATTCCCAATACTGACCTACGGATGTGAATCTTGGACCCTGAAACAATCAGAAAGAAGAAAGATGGACGCCACTGAAATGTTCTGTTGGAGACGAATGCTACGAATTCCTTGGGCCGACCATAGAACAAATAATTCAATTTTAAGAGAGCTAAAAGTTAGCCAACGATTATCCAGTAAAGTCCATCTCCAACAATTAAAATACGTTGGACATATTATGAGACCAAACACGGAAAACATGGAAAGACTCATTATACAAGGAAAGGTGGAAGGCCGAATAGCACGAGGAAGATCCCCAACAAGCTGGATCTATCAAATTACAGGAATATGTTGTAGCACTAAGGTATGGATAACAATGGCAAAAAAAAATAATATGTAACACGACAAATTAAACAAACATAAATATATCTATACTTGGTGCTACGTAACTTTTCGGAGTACCTCGGCAGCTCTAAGTTTTCAGAGACGTAGGGGGTGGATGCTTAATAGATTTTAAATATAATACAAACTCAAATGCTCGGGGGCGCCATTGGATAAAAAGAAAATGAAAGACGAAGCATACTTAAAACTTCAAAAAAATAACTTAAGTAAAAGGTTAATAAAAATATATAGTTATCATAAGATAAAACACATTTACATAAATATAAATACAACATGACTTACCATAGTGTTCTCAGTTGAATATCATTTTGGACCAAGAGAAAAGGATCAGATAATATTATCAATCAAAACATTACTGCAAAGTGAATCAAATTTTATTAAAATTAAAGAAAAAAAAATAAAAAAGACAAATGATGGATCTTTTGTAGATGTACAATATTAAAGATCCTGTTTACAAAAGCGATAAAAAAGTTTACAAACAATACCTTGTTATATAGTCCTGTCTTTATTCTTCACGTTGTGAATGTCCAAAGCACTACTTTTCACTGAATTTACATAAAAAGTACAAAAAAAGGTTGTTTCCATGAAAAGTTTCAGCAAAACTAAATAAAGTTCCAAATTATTCTGCTTTTATTGACTTTTAAATAACTTTTGAGGTATTTAGGATTATCTTTAGCACTTAATCCATAACTGATTACAAAAAGAAACTTAGGTAGTGTAGTATACACTAAAATAAACTGGCTCTTTGCCTAACAGCGGCATTTGGCTTGTGATTAGGAAGTCACGAAAGGAGAACAGTTTCCAACACTACATAGGTACTGCTTCTAATACTCTACATTTTCAGGAACTTAAAAAAAACTTGATTAGGAACTAAGTCAGAACTTAATCTTCGAACTTAACTTTCTCAGAAAACCGCCAAAGCGGCATCTGCCGAGGCTATAACAAACCTCTCTCTTTGAAAGCCCAAACTTCAATTCCTTAATCTCACAACAATGAATCTCTTCAAACCAAAACGCTTCCTTCCAAAAATCCACTCCATTTCTCTCATTCTACCCTACTCATCCAATCAGCCAATAAGAAAAAGGTTCAATCCTTCCTTCTTTCATCATTGACTAATAAAAAATAACTAAACTTCCTACACTTATTATCGAACAATAGGGAAAAACAAAACATATTCTAAGCACAACCTACTTAGTAGGGAACCATCAAAAATCAGTTCGCAAAGTCAGCAAACCTCTCTCAGTTCTAACAGTTTCAAAAAAAATATTGCTGAGTCCACGATTAACACCTGCGCTCTCTGATACTGATATTAGCACGTTTGTGTGTCTAACTCCCAAGATTCATGGAGCCAGTCGATCATTATAATACAATGTAACTTTTTTACATCACAAACTGAACGGGCGAGAATTTAAACACAGGAAATCGAATGTAGATATGACTACAAAATAATATTTCTTTCTTTTAACAAAACAGATAAACTACAACATTGAATTGAATTATAATTCTCACGTTTTTTTCGGAACAGAAATAAATTCCTTGAATTTACTTGGCAGATGAAGCGATATTCTTATGTCTACTGGGTGAGACAAAAATGTGCTACACTACATTTAAAATTTTTGGTTTCTGGGTGGGGCTAAATAACTAAGTTCTTTTGAACCGTTTCAATGTAAAAGACCTATGCATGAGTTAAAAGAAATGACCATGAGACAGAGATCTTTGGAGACAGACAATACACGACATCACGTCGACCACTACACTCCCTCCGCGGGGTCAGGATGGAAGAGAGAGACCTTTGACTACTGTTTACGTGGTCCAACCATCCATTAGTCCATAAAGAAGTCCAGTACAAACTACAGTACTGTCTGTACCATTCTGTAACCAGATTCCTTAAGAGAGGAGATAAAGACTCCCCCTGCCCCTGGCTAGCTGTGTTAATATGGTATTCTCAGTACATTGCGTATATCACATGACTCATCAGAATTTATTGTATCCACCTACTGCTTGTTTTGTCTTATCCTTTCTTCCATATATCACTAATACTTCCATATTGTCCGTTTCGACAGAACATATGTACATAACTTTGTTTAGAAGCATATCTTTGGAAGGTCTAGAACGAATATAGTTTTGGGACAACTTCTTTTTCCTTAATTATTATAATAATTATTGTTAAATTTTAAATTTCTCTTATTTTCAGAAAATGTGGATAAAGCGTCCAAGCGTCAAAAGCGTAAACACGATGACAGCAATAAAAGTGGCAAACGGAAGGTGGGAGCAGAAGACTCGGATTTAATAGAATCGTCCAGTTGTGATTCTACTTCAAGGAGTACCCCATTGTCACAAGAATTAGAAATCAGAACCCCGAATTCTATATTGGGGTTTCAAACAGATCTTGAGCTTTCAGCTTTAGATCCAATGGATATTCTAAATTCGGCCGATAAACCGGATCCAGAATTTGATCATTTAGATGATATCGAAATCGAAGAAATAGCTTCAAAGGATTTTAAAAAAGAAAAAGAGAAATCTCCGGGTGTAAGCAGTGAAGTAGAAGAGAAAGCTACTGGAGTAAGCATTATTCCTGTTGCTCCCAGTAGCTCAATAAAAGAAAAGCGTGCGGAAACTGCGCCTATTTCAAACTCCCTTACAATAACTCCAATTCCCAATCAACCAACAAAAAACCCAGAGGAGAAATCGAAGGAAAAGAAAAGCAAATCAATGCGAGATGAAAAAAGCAAATTGGATAAAAAGAGAAAAAGAAAAAGAGATGAAAGCCCAATGGGGCCGCCAGAAAAAGTACCCCATAAAGAATTTCTAGCTAAATCTTCTAGCGGTACTTCTTTGAAATCTACAGAATCACCACCTCTTCCTCCTTCAACTCCTTCCTCCCCTAGCTCTACAAAAAAGTTCAGTCCATCTCCTACACATAGTCGTCCAGCTTCCATGAGTGGTAAATTAAGTCCGAATATGATTAAATCTAGTCTTAAGTCGAGTTCTTCGCATCACAGCCCTAAAAATTCACCAGCACACGTTCCCAGTAGCCCAAAGCAAGGCATCTCTGAACTGTCCAGTCCAAAACATCACGGTACTTCCCCGAAACACCCTTCAGCGACGGGTTCGGGGAAACCCAGTATGTCAGCTTTAAAGAGCGCCGCTAATTCACCTTCCAGTAAAAGCAGCGATTCTAAATCTAAACCCAGTTTAAAAGACAGCTCTCGCGACAAAGAGAAAAAATCGTCGAGTACCTTTAGTGTTTCAAATCAAAAAAACAAGAGTTCCTTAAACAAAGTGAAATCGTTGGAGCTGAATACCAGTGATGTGTCATCAGACGGTCTGCCTTCGCCCAGTGGTAATAGTGACTCGTCAAAAAGTAGTTCTAATCAGTTACGTACTAATCGTAGTAAAGGTTCTTTGTCGGCAATAGTCGATAAGTTAAAAGTAAATGCTCAACATTGTGATAGTTCAACGGACTTAAGTAGCAAATCGAGTAGTAACAAGGATAGGACTACAAGTAGCAGTGCTAAATCAAACGAATCTAGTAAATCGGTGCTTAAAATCGGGGATGCAAAAAACTCGGAGTATATGGTTAAGCCGAGTTCGGACGGGATTAAAATTACGATAAATAAAACTAGGAGTAAGGATAATTCTTCGAGTAAATTATCAGTTTCAACTCTAGCAAATAAGGGTAAGTACTTAATTTTTTTATGTAATTATGTTTATTTACAATCTACATCATTAAAAGAGTATTAAGTAAATTTGTTCCATGTTTTTTGGGCATGAAGAAGAGACTTCCAATGATGTCTCATCTTATTCTATTTATGTTTAAGTTTTAAAATAGGTCCTGAGGCCAGGTTCTATCTAGTCTCCTTGTGGCAGGGCCATTATGGAATAATTCCCTTACTAACTCATTGTCATGGTGAATGGTACGCTTATTTTGTGACTCCGTGGCTCGATGGATTTCTTCTCTGATGAAAGGTATATTTAAGTAATCGTGAAGTGTTTGATTACTTACGTACCATGGTGCATCCACTATTGATCTTAGAACTTTAGACTGAAATCTTTGGATGATATTCAGTGATGTTGACTTTGCACAGCCCCAGAGGTGTTGTCCGTAGTACCAAATAGGTTTGAGTGTTGCTTTGTACAGAAGAATTTTATTTTGGATGTTTTGTTTTAATCTGCGTCCAAGGAGCCAATACATTTGCCGGAATTTCAAGTCTAGTTGTCTTCTTTTGGTCTGTATATGTTTCTTCCAAGTAAGACGTTTGTCAAGATGGAGGCCAAGGTATTTAGCGTCTGTTACTGTTGGTATAGTATTTTTACTACAAAAACGTTATTACGTAGGTCAAAATTTTTGACGTAAGAGAACTGTCAAAACATTAGAATGTGACTTTTCATTATTGCCGTGTTTATAATAAACATAGCAATAATGAAAAGTCACATTCTAATGTTTTGACAGTTCTCTTACGTCAAAAATTTTGACCTACGTAATAACGTTTTTGTAGTAAAAATACTATATTCGTACATTTTCCATTCTTACAGGTGGGCATGTATTGTGGCGGTTGGTAAACGTTATTTGAGATGATTTTGTTTTGTTTACTTTTGTTCGCCATTTTGTGTACCATTCACTGAGTATGTCCAGATGGTGTTGCAGGTCTTGTGAGGTTGTATGTGATCTTCATTTACTGCTAGTATTGCTACGTCATCAGCAAAGGAAGCGATCGTAGTATTATGAGACTCTGATATATCGGCTGTGTAGAGTGAGAAAAGCAGCGGCCCGAGAACACTACCTTGCGGAACTCCGGAGTTAATAGGACAGAGGCTGGATTGTTGGTCTTTGAATTTTACTGAGAAATATCTATTTGATAAGTAGGATTTGATTAGGAGGAAATAGTTACTAGATAGTGCTAATTTTACTTTGTAAAGCAGACCTCTGTGCCAAACTTTGCCAAACGCTTGTGAGATATCTAGGAATACAGCGTTGCAGTATTTCTTTTCTTCGAGAGTTTTTGATATTTCATTTACTATTCGATGGACTTAGTGTGTAGTAGAGTGATTTTCCCGAAAACCAAATTGATGTTCTGGTAGTAATGTTAGGATTTCATGATCTGCGTATATTCTTTGTAGCAGCAACCTTTCAAAAACTTTGCTAACGATTGGGAGTAGACTGATGGGTCGATAAGATGTTACTTCATTGGGCGCTTTGCCTGGTTTAAGGATCATTATGATTTCTGCAAATTTCCATATTTTTGGAAAGTATGATAAACTTAGCATGCGATTTTAATATTGTAACGAAAAAGCGATGGACTACCCAGCTAATTGAAATAATATTCGAAAATATTACCTCAATTAACCAAGATAGCCATCGTCACACCCTTAGCATAGCTCAGTCACTCAGGTGTGTGTTCGTCTTGTCCTAACCTCAGATATGAACTATGAAAATTGGAATGGAAGCAAACAAAACATAGTTTTTAACTAATCATGTTTATTGTTCATAAAGATATAATAAATAAAATGACTTAGTAAATTGCATTAACAAATGTATTCAAATTCTTGCCAAAAACTAACAATTCTGGATTATACTTATGGCTTTTGGTAGCTGATGGTATCTTCTTGATGTCGTATGGTACTGCTGTTGTAGACTTCTCGTAGGCCTGGGCGGATCTTCAGCGCAAGGCCCCTGCAGCTAGAGGTGGTGGTTGTGCAGTCTGGATGTCATTGTCTTTGCCTTCAAGTGTGCATCACCGGTGATGTGAGGCTTAGGTTCCCGAAGAGGGAAAGGTTGATCTCTTTCCAAAAAACTATAAAACAGAGACACATATCAATCATCAAGAAGAAAAACCAAAATATACCTTTGCCAAATAGTATTCAGAAATAGTAATTGGCAAGGGTAAATTGCATAGAATTTAGTTGAGAATAGTTAAAATTCTGATTACCAAACGTGCATATTAATAGATGAAAAGAAATATAGAAATCAAACACATGTAAATTAAAAAGATTTGAAACTAAAATATTAGAACACATAGTCTGACATTGGAAGTTAGGTTAGATATTTATAAAAAATGTTATAAGAAGGAATGGAATGGATGGAATATAATGACTGTAAGAAATTATTAAAAAAACTATGTGTAACTCACCCCAAGAGGAAGATGATTTGTTGAAATAGAAACGATTTATTTTTCGAATTACATGCCTTTTTAAGGATTAATTTTTCCCTTCCAGTGTATGTCAGGGAGTAGGGGGTCAAGTCGATGAAGTGACACTGTCATTGAAAACGACATTTAAAATGACAACCAAGTACTATGAAGTAGCGGCCTGTTCCGTATTGAAAATACAGATATTTGGAGAGTAAGTATGTACGAGGTGCGTTCAGAATGATGATTAGATTTTAGATGAAAAGAAATATATTAAATAGAAATAACAGAGGATAATAAAAGAGGATAATAAATGAGCGCCAACCGATTTTTAAAGGGGGAAATGGGTAAACCAAATAGAAGAAGATAATTATTAATGAAATATTAAAGAAAATAAGGTAAAATAATTATTTAAAAATAAAATATCAAAGATGTGACGTTTGTAACGTTACAATATTACTGTTAGCATAATAATGGCCTTACGAGGAAGTTGTTTTAGTACTTATGCCGAGATGAAGTCATAACATGTAGCCTTTCGTGAGTGGAGTTTGGTTATTTCTTTCTTGACTTCTATATTTAATTTGGTGTAATATAAGTACTTAATTTGGTGTAATTTATTTTCCTATGTAATCTAGCGGTATATTTACTACTGTTTCATCATCATCAACAGCTATTCCATCCATCTTCAGATGTCAGCCTCCCTTATGTGTGCCCATTCCTTTGTATTCATTGTTTTTTGCATCCATTCGTAACCAGTCATTCGGTTGATGTCATCGGGCCCAGCTGGTTTGAGGTCTGCCTCTACTTCTTTTGCTTACCCTTGGTCACCATTAGAGAAATCTTTTCGTCCAACGGTTGTCTCCATTCTTCCTATGCTTGCTGCCCAGTTCCATTTTAATATGGCAATCTTTTGGATTGCATCTTTTTCTTTTGATGTGATCGTCTTCTTATTACTTCATTGAATTTGCAATCGCTGAACTTAATATTGAGCAATCTCCATTCCATAGTTCTCTAAGTCACTTTAAGTTTGTCGACTATGTTGTTGTTAAAAGTCCATGTTTCAGTTCCATATCTCAGAACCGGCAATACGTACTGATCAAAAATTTTTGCCTTTGGGACCAATGTTTTTTAAATGCATTCCTTTTTTCCAATCCTGAGAAAACTAATAAGTATTTTTTTTTAATTTAAACGCAGAATGAAAGATTACATCATTATCGAGGGCCGAAAGTACCTGAAAACGTTTATAATGTATATGTTACAGTTCAAGTAGATTCTCAGTTAGAGTTGACTATTCCTAGTTCGAGTCAGCTCCAACTAAAACGAGCAGTAAAAGTTGATTTGAAAAATTTAATTAAACTTTTACTAGTTGATGGATGTAACGATTACCAGACTACACAACAAACATGAGTTCTCCGTATATCATAAACCTACCCATACTGACACAACTATACACAATTCATCATCCCATCCTACACAACACAAATTAGCAGCCTACCATAGCATGATACATAGACTGACAGAAATTCCTAGGACAAAAAATAACTTCGAGACAGAACTAAATATCATTAGACAAATAGCAGTAAACAATGGCTATAACGAACAAACAGTTAACAACATTTTAAACCAAAAACTCCATAAGAAAGCCTTGAAATTAGTGTATCCACCACCACAGAAAGAACCCAGTACCTTCTGCTCTCACACATATACTGGCAAAATAACAACAAAAATAGCCAGATACATAAAAAAGAAAGGAATAACACCAGCTTTCAGAACTAACAACAACTTAAGCAAACATATTAAAAACAATAAAAGCCGAAAGAGAAAGCAACTACAGAGTGGTGTGTACAAACTAACTTGTGGTGACTGTCCGAAAACTTACATCGGTCAAACTGGCAGAACTTTTGACAAACGGATAGCAGAACCCAAAAGGGCTTTCAACAATAGAAAAACAGACACTTCTACATACGCACTTCACCTTCTAGATCATAATCATTCTTTCAATGAAGAGTTTCAAATTCTACATATTCAAAATAAAGGCCTTAAGCTATCACTTTTAGAATCAATGGAAATTAATAAATTGAAAAATACAGATATAATTCTGAATGACCAACTCGAGACAAACAGCTCCCCACTCCTCAACCTCTTCAGTTAAAGACTTAAAAAGTCAAACACATTGTAAAATATATCACTTGAGAAAGGCACTTTGCCGAAACAGCTGTAGTAATAACATAGTTGTAATAAATTTTGTGGAAGTATAGAAAAACAAACGTTTTTCAGTGTTTTATTGTGAAACTTTTACTAGTTTGAGTTGACTATTCCTGGATCGATTCAGTAAATGTTGATTATAGGAGTATAATCTCATGTGCTTTTTGATGATTGTGCGTCTCTTTGTTTTGACCGTTTCAACTACTTATCATGATTTGAACATATAGGCCAGGAAATGAAGCTGAAAAACTGGAAAAACCTCACAATTTTTTCGTCCATCATCGATTTGTACAAAAAATTTGAGATTAGGCTCATTTTACCCTCTAGTACATTTTCTATATTGAGCCGTTGTACGCTTTTGGTTTTTTAAGGGTGATAACTACCCCTAATTATTGTAAAAAATTATAAAATAACATTTTAAACTTTAATATGGTCAACATTTAGTTTTTATTAGTTAAATCATCATTGTTTTATGCTTTAGGATATAATATTATAATATTTCAACTCTGAAAACCACCCTCGTTGGAGCTATATATAAAAAAATTATTTATCCTAAAATAATCATTTCGGCTTGCATCGATTTGCATAAAAATTTGGGATTAGAATCATCTCACCTTGTACTTCATATTCTATATCATGCCCAAGGGCGTTGAATATTTTTAGGAGTGTAAACTACCTCTTATTGTCAAAAATTATATAAAACATTGTAAACCTGAAAATTTGGTTTGGTTAAATAATGACTGTATTATGCTTTAGGATATAATCACAGAATAAATAACCACACAGAAGCGAAATTCCTGCCGAAAACGGTAACATAATTTTCATGCTCATGTGTCAACGTAACTGGTGCAACCTCACTTTTGCGGCTGACGCACAGTGGTTCCAAATGCTGAAAACGTGGTCATGGTGCAAAAAAAGGAGTCCCTATTTAGGTATTTTCATGTTTACAGTTGTTTTCTCATACTATCGGTAGAGTCCTAATAAGCAGGTATGACGATCAGACTGGATGTATTCTGGTTCACAACTCAGGAACAAGTGGGTCATGTCCGGGGTTATTTTGGTCGGCAGAGAAAGTGAAAAAGAACGTTATATTGAAAACGCTGTAAAACGTTTTGTAGTTTGTCAATTTTATCGCTGTAAAGCAGATTCTTCTTTATAACTCTTACAGGTGTCGATAAGAACTGTTTATGTTATGTGCCTTTCTGTTTTTAAAGTTTTGTTAACTGTTATTTTTTTATTGCTAATTTAGTTTTGTTTCAGTCAAAACGCATGTTAAGAGTAAAACCACCCATTTTCTTTGTTTCTAAAGATATCAGGGACATTCAAAAAACAAAATGTTCACAAAACGTAAGACTACAATACGATTCCGATGTATACTCACATTTGTACCTCGTCCTCCCTATAGGGTGTCTCAAACTCAACATAAAAACATTTCTTTTCTTCCACACGGTATAAGTATAAAAAAGAAGTTTGAGTAAACCTTTGCACAACTGTGTAAATACTAAAATAAATCTAAAATAATAAAATTTTGCGGAATCCGTTAATCTGTTCACGAAAAAATCAACTATGAAAATGAGCATAATTTTCTAAAAATAATCTCATTAAAAAAAACTTTGTTTATTCTAAGGAACTTCCGACCTTCAAGACTCAAGCTACCAAAGTAGCTTGAGTGAGATACCCATATCTCCTTGTCGAACTCTTCTCTGTAGTTTTATCTTTTCTGTTTGTTCTTCCGTTTTACTTGCGATGTTGCACTGTCATCAACTCTATTATTGCTTAAGGCATTAAGGATTGTCTAAATTTCTGTGGAGTCAAATGTCTTTAGTCCAGGAACCGAAGCTTTTCACCTTGCATTTTTTACAGAATAAATCGATTTGCTTGAAAATTTAAGAAATAGTATTGGATAGTCCAAGAATCAAAATCTATATGATGCCGAAAGGCGCTTTTACCATGAGGGTGGTTGTCACCCCATCTCGGGGGTGGAAATTTTTTATTATATTTTGACCGCAAAAGTTATAAAAACGTTCATTCTAAGCAAGAAATGTTCTGTACATTTTTTTGATAAAATTAACAGTTTTCGATTTATTCGCTATCGAAAGTGTTAGTTTTATATCAAAAAAATCGATTATTTTCGATATAGGTTTTATATACGCTTTACGATTCACTCAATTTTTGTCGTAGAAAATTTTTTTCAAAACAAGTTCTTGGGAATTAAATAACCTACAATTTCAAAACATTTTTTCGTATCTCTGATGCTAATCTTTCTATTCTGAAGAAAATGGCATTTTTCACCAAACTACAAAAATTCTTTATTCGCTTTTAACTCCAGTTTTTTAAAAACTAATCATCCTAAGCCAGTCAAACCTCTAGGATCTTTTAATAATACATAAATAAAGAGGACTGAATAAGGCCAATCACTAAAAACACCGCTAATTTACATTATTGTGCTTGCAATTGGATTTCTCCTTTTTTTTTCAAAAAAGATATGTTTTTTAACCGTAACTTTTGTATTTTTTAGAAAGTTTGGTAAAAAAGAATTTTGTAGATTTTTACAATATCTATAAGGCTGTTAATATTAAATCCTTTTAAACACCTCAGTTGCAAAAAGAGGTGACTTTGAAAGGGTAGTAAAGGTGGTTTTTGCATGTTGTTACAAGTTTTAATTGTCAATAACTCACTCAATTTTTGCCGCAGAAAAGAATTTTACAAAGAAGTTCTTGGGAATGAAATAAGCTACAATTTCATATTTAAACATTTTTTCGTATCTCTGATGTTAATTTTTCTATTCTGAAGAAAATGGCATTTTTACCAAACTACAAAAAATCTTTATTCGCTTTTAACACCATTTTTTTTAAACTAATCATTCTAAGCCGATCAAACTTCTAGAACCTATTAATATTACACAAGTAAAGAAGACCAAATAAGGTAAATGACTAATTTTAATTATGGTGGTGTTTAGGAGATTGTTTCCGATCACTTTTTCTCTGAAAAAAGTAGGGACTGACATTCTTTTCCTTATAAGTCACTTAACTTTTGAGCTAGAGAATTTTTTTGTGTTTCTGGTGATAGATATTTTTAAATACTTTAAATTAGTCTGAACAAGTTATCCTCGAAAAATGCATAGTTTATACGTCTTTGGACTTTGAAACTACAATATTTAGCATTTGTCGAAGAAGAGCTAACATAATAAAGTATAACTCGATTACTAAAATTTAAAAAAATAGTTTTGTTTATTTTTTCATAAAGTACATTTTTGTTAAGTAAAGTTGTTTTGATAAAACGAAAACTTTTTGAATTATTATCAGAAAACTGATTAAAAACATTGATTTTTTCGATATAAAACTAACACTTTCGATAGCGAATAAATCGAAAACTATTAATTTTATCAAAAAAATGTATAAAACATTCTTTGCTTAGAATGAATGTTTTTACCAACTTTTGCGGTCAAAATATAATAAAAAATTTCCACCCCCCGAGATGGGGTGGCAACCACCCCATGGTATAAGCGCCTTTCGGCATCATATACATTTTGATCCTTGGACTATCCACTACTTATCCTCAAATTTTCAAGCAAACCGATCCATTCTGTAAAAATTGCGAGGTTTTGTTCTATTTTAATCTTCATTACTTGGACTACTTCTCCTAATCTACCATAGCTATCCAGAATGTTATATTGTATACATTTGATTTATCAATTAGTGGTCTTATTACTTGTATAATATGATCTATAACCTTTTCTAAAGCTTGCTCTTGTCCCCGATGCTGATAACTATCCAGTTTGTTCGTTAGTCGCAATGTAATTATCTTCACAAACAGCTTATACAAGACTGATAACAGGCTAATGTGTCTGTTGGCCCATGTTAAATTACTTTTAAGCTAGGTATTTTCGAACAACATCCTGACATGTCATTTTGGCAGAAAGTTTTATTGGCTGATACAAGAAAGTGTTGAAAACTGCATTTCTAATGACGATGGTGAAGATTGAATAACTTTTAAAAGCTGTTTTGCCTAACATTACTAAGAATAAATACACAATTTTCATTAAGGTGGTGGGCGCAAAATCTTGGTCCATGTGCTATTTAAATACATTCATTTTTTTCGAATCCTGAGAAAACTCAAAAGTATTTTTGAAAAAATTAAACGCAGAATGAAAGATTACATTATTACCGAGGGCCGAAAGTCCCTGAAAACTTCTATAATGTTTATTTTAATAAGTTACAGGGGTGAAAAAAAAAGAGAAAATTTAGTGTGATTTTTAATTTCAAATATTTCATTCAAAAGAAAATTTTTGTTTAGTCTAAGGGAATTTCGGCCCTCGATAATAATGTAATCTTTCATTCTGCGTTTAAACTTTTCAAAAATATTACTTTTCTCAGGATTTGAAAAAAATGAATGCATTTAAATAGCATTTGACCAAGATTGTGCGCCTACCCCCTTAATGATCCAATATTTGGGATTATTAATTAAGATTTTCCCGATATTTAATCATATTAAATGCCTTGATATTCCCAAAACGACTTAAATCCAGGTCCTGTGATTTTAATTTTAGCACTTCCAAAGACTCAAGATGTGTGTACATGGGTATAAATGTGTATAAATAATAAGATGTGTATAAATATTGACAATATAATTTATGAAGTATTAGACCTCTTCCTACAGTTATACCTTAATTATTTTTTTTTTATAAAAATCTATGATTTATGACTATCATCATGCCACGGCTTTAACACATTTTGGAAATAATGTGTTGAAATGTTATACGAAATAATTTATATAACGTTTCAACAATCGTTTTCAAAATACAAATTTTTCAAAACTTTGAATTTTGAAAGCGATTTCCATACTTGAACTCGAGGTATTAAGGAAAATATGTCCAATTACATTTGTGGTTAATTCCCAAAAAATATAACATTTACAAATAAATACTTTGTTAAACTCCGTTCCCTCAACTCAGACACATTTTGACAGATTCAGTGTAGGAAACATACAACACAAAAACTCTTACCTCACACTATTAACAGCTCAAATAAACTTACCCTTTCATTAAAAAAAGAAGAACTATTGGAAATAGTTGGGAGTGTATACTAAAGTCATAAAATTTTGTGTATTGTTATGCTCTACTTTAACTATTTATTTAGATTGATTGGCAAATTCTTAATTCAATTAATTATTCAATTACTTTAATCACTGCCTATGTAAAACAAAAACTAAATTCAAATTAAATATTCCAATAAATTTTATTCTCAGGGCTAATTCTGTATTTGATACAATACCTATGATTTGTGGCTTCTAGTATTTCTAGTTGCTCACTTCTTTCAGGATGGAACAGGGAAATTAAAAAAATAAGCCGTGTACATATGATTTTAAAAATACTAAATTTAACTTTGTTGCAACAATTTCTTATTTAATAAATCAAACTTTAATTCTGATATCTCTTTGTTTTAACAAAAAAAAATTATTTAAGTAAATTTTTTATTTTCTCATACTAAATTTAATAAATTTTTCTTTTATTCATTTGAATTGAATTCTTAAATTTGAAATGACTAACTGCGTTATAGTAATGTTCAATAAACAAATAAACAAATATGGTTCTGATATAAACAAATTCTCTCCCTTCTGACAAATAATTTGACTAACCTTTTTGTTTCTTCACTTCCTCTTTTTCCGGATTGCGTGGTCCTCGATGCTCCTAACGTACTCTCTGGATGTTGCGAAAAGGTATCTCTCGTCCAAACTGCTTCCACAACAACACACAGGACTTGCTCGAATTCTCTTACTCAATTTTCTCCTTGCTCGATATCTTGTGCAAATAGATATCAATCAGCTACTCGTTCTAGACAAAACAAAGGAATCTCCCTCGGACCAGGAATTTTAACTTTTCAACCGGTCGACGATTTGGTTTCAACTTGATTCTGCTCGCAAAGGCCGATCACAGCACTATACACTGATCTTTCACTTTTGGAAACTCGACTGCTCTCCTCAGATATCCATTATCCACTGACCCTCTCTTCTCTCGCAAATTCAGACTCCAATTTTCTTATCCCTTCTACTGATCTTTTCCACCCAATCAAAAACAAGCCTCTCTCAAAACCTTTCATACCACATTTCTGAAGAACCAAATATTTTTCTATATAACTTTCCAATTTGTCAAATTTTAAGAAATATCATAATTAGATTTTTTCTACATACCACTTTTACTTCTAAAAACTAAAACAATATGTTTACCATCATTAAATCTTCCCGGAAACATTTTAAAAACATTATTGTTCTCGTCAAACGATATATGTCCACTTTCTAATCACGAATTGTTTGTTAGTGTACCAATTCATTTCGTCGAATCATTATCACTAATCGGTTTCTCTTTCTTGAAACACTGTCTAATAGCTAAATTAGATTGGGATGAGAATCTATGATCTAATGGTCTTTGATATAAATTTAATTTTCTTTTTAAATGATGAACTATAATTTTTTTTTAATTAAAAAAAAAACAATTCTACAACAGTATACATATATTCAAAATATACATAATAGGAAACATACAACACAAAAACTCTTACGTCACACTATTAACAGCTCAAATAAACTTACCCTTCCATTAAAAAAAGAAGAACTATTGGAAATAGTGGGAGTGTATACTAAAGGCATAAAATTTTGTGTATATGTTCAAAATATATAATTTCAGTTATAATTTAACATATTATAGTGCAGTGGTTCCCAAAGTTTTTTAGTTCGCGGCGCACTTAATAAACTAGAATTTTTCCGCGGCGCCCTGAGTCAAAATACTGATTTAACGTCTAACTTTAACTGTAGTTAATACGGTTTCTGTTGCAGTTGATATGGTTAGGTTAATTTAATAATAATGAAACATACTTTAAATTCACAAACAATTTATTGAAAAAATAATTACAGTAATTAATGGGATAAATGAGCTTGTTCTTGTTCATTACACAACTTTTCAAATCTCGGAATCAAACTGGACACAGCTACCCTCATTTCTTGTTCCACGTTAATTTTCGCACGGTATTTACTTTTTATTACAGCGACCGCCGAAAACCCAGCTTCGGACAAATAGGATGTTGCAAATGGAATTAAGATGCGCAGAGCTTTACCACTCAGCAGCGGATATTCATCTTTTACTGATATCCAAAAATCAGTTAGTTCCGTGCAGCCAAACTTTGTCTTCAACGTATTGTCGCAAGCCAAATCAATGAGATTTTCTTTTCTAAAGAAGTAAATTCAGAAGGAGCTTCCGCTCTAAATGGATCTTGAATCCATGCAAACTGGTCGATATTATCAGCTTGAAAGTATTTTTCGAACCATTTGATAAGCTCTGATAAGTGATCCGCAAAAATAGATTTAATATTGCAAGAGATATTAACTTCATTGGAGATAATAAACTCCTGCAACAAGGGACAACAATCATTGATATTATTATCATTAATTTTTCTCTTCCATACTTCTAATTTTTTTCTGAAAGCTGAAATCTTCCCCGTCAATTTTAAAATGTGCGTGTTGCGGCCTTGCAGGGAGAGATTCAACGCATTTAACTTTTCAAAGATATCACATAAGTATGCTAGTTGAATCAAAAAATCCGTTTCTACAAAGTACTTGGCATACTGATGTTTTTCTTCTTCAAGAAAAATGTACATTTCTTGCCGTAATTGGAACGTACGAGACAAAACATTACCTCGAGAGAGCCATCGTGAGTGGCAGTAGTATAACAGAGACGTGTGTTCTGCACCCATATCCTCACACATTTTTTTGAAAAACCTTGCTTTCACCGGCCTAGTTTTTATATAATTTACCACAGTTACCACACGTTCTAAGACCAAATTTAGTGAAGGACTCAGATTCTTTGATGCAAGCGCTTCTCTATGAATGATGCAATGGGTCCATACTGCATCCGGAGCTTTGTTTCGAACAAGCGCCTGTAATCCTCCATAACGGCCAGACATTGAACGACTACTATCAGTGCAAACACCAACGCACTTTGTCCACTCCAAATTGTTTTCAACCACAAATGTATTCAGGATCTCGAACAAGTCTTGCGCCTTTGTACTTGCAGTGATTTTTTTACAAAACAGAAGATCCTCCACAATGGTATTATCATCCAAGAACCTTATGTAACAAATCAAGTGTGTATCTTTACTAGAATCTGTTGCCTCATCCAACTGTAACGCAAATTCACTTTCTTTTATTTTTTCAATTATTTGATCATTAAGATCCTCCGCCATACGCTGAATTCTGCGACTGATGGTGTTGTTAGATAAAGGCACCACTGAAAGAAGTTGTCCCGCAGATTCTCCGATCATAATGTTTACCAAATCTACAGCAGCCGGTAGAATTAATTGTTCTGCGATTGTGTGGGGCTTTTTACACTTTGCAACTTTATACGCAACCTTGTATGATGCCAGCAAAGCATTTTTAGGTATCGACAAATGCTTGGAAAAGTTACCTTTTTGTTGCTTCAAATCATTTAACTTCCTGGTAAAAAAGCTACGAGGTTTGTCAGCAAAGTTTGGATGATTGGCTTCCAAGTGGCGTTTTAACTTACTTGGAAGCATGCATTCTGGAGCCAAAAGTTTCAGGCACAATACACATTGTGGTCTCTCTTCATCATTGACGTTTGTTGATGTAACGCCAAAATCCAAATAGCTGTCATCATATTTACGGTATTTTCGTTTCTTCACGACTCTACCACTAGTTTGTGGTGCATCCACTTTATTTTTAGAACCACCTTGTTTATTTAAATTCAAAAACTTTTCCATTTTTACAGCAACTTTTGTAGACAAGTAGGTGAAACAACCCTGTTTATATTCACACTGATAAATGAAACGATGCGAACAGTATGAAACTACAAATTCAACTAACTAAAATTTAGATAAGTAAAAATTCATAGTTTTAAAATGTGCACGTGCAAAGAGACGATTGTATTTATTTGCCGACCGGCAGTGATTTATGGCTTGTCGGTCCGAAGTCAATTTACAGTAGTAAGAGAATAATTGTTTCGTGGAATCTAAAATATCGAGGATATATTGTCGGCATCAAATAAAATTACTAATAACTGAGCTCGTTTATCATGGGAAACATTTTTATATAGGTATATTTTAAAAGTTAAAAAGTTGTCATAACAACTTTAGTTTAATGTTTAATACTTGAAGGTAATTATGTGATTATGTCTAATATTGGAAGAAAACTTTCGCGGCGCCCCTGTAGTCGAGCCACGGCGCCCCAGGGCGCCGCGGCGCACAGTTTGGGAAGCACTGTTATAGTGAATAATTGTATTATTCGCGGTGATTATATTATTAGATATTAGTATTATTGTTGTTTCATTATTTATTTACTCTTTTCTTTAATTTACAGCCACGTCTAGTCTGTCAAATGTAACTAACTTTGCAAAAAAATAATTATAGTGGATTCGCTAATCTGAGGCACAACTGTCTAGTGATTTTAGTAATTTTTTTGGGAAGTTAGGTTGCTAGACTTGACTGGAAATTACTACCCAACCAGACATACCTGCTCATAGCCAATATTATTGATAGTAAACAGACATAAATAACATAAAAATATTGTACAAAATAAAAATATTTTGAAGAAATAAATTCCACAAAATTTTATAAGTTTAGTATACACTCCCACTATTTCCAATAGGTAACTCTTGTCAAAATAAATCTCGGCTGAGCGAATTGAGTTTACTGAAATTACTAGACATTTGTGCCTTAGATTGGCGAACCGACTCATCATCATTCTCTTTGCCTTATCCCTATGCGGGGTCGGCTTCCCTAATTGCATTTCTCCATACAATTCTATCTTGGGTCATATCAATGTTAATCCCCTTTACCAACATGTCCTGCCTAATCGTCTGCCCCTACGTCTTCTTTGGTCTTCCTCTCCTACTCCTTCCAGGAATCTGCACTTCAGCAATTCTTCGTATTGGGTGATTAGCGTCTCGACGTTGAACATAACCAAACCATCTCAACCTATGCTCTCTCATTTTGGCATCAATTGGTGCCACACCTAGACTTCCCCTAATATACTTATTTTTAATTTTATCCTTTTTTGTCACTCCACTCATCCATCTAAGCATTCTCATTTCCGCCACATGCATTCGTTGTTCCTCTTTCTTTTTCACTGCCCAACATTCAGTTCCGTTCATCATAGCCGGTCTTATGGCTGTTTTATAGAATTTTCCCTTCAACTTCATTGAAATTTTCCTGTCACGCAGCACACCACTCGCTTCCTTCCACTTCATCCATCCAGCCCTAATTCTACTGTATGAATCTCCATCTATTTTTCCATTACTCTGTAATACCGATCCCAGGCACTTAAAACTATTGCTTTTTACAATCAGTTCACCATCCAAAGATACCATTGTATTTGTAGTAACTCCATCTTTAAATGAACATTGCAAATACTCTGTCTTTGTCCTACTAAGTTTTAAACCTTTTTCCTCCAGAGCTTGCCTCCACTGTTCCAGTTTTTGTTCTAAGTCTCTTTCACTATTTCCTACTAACACGACATCATCAGCATACATTAAGCACCATGGAATGTTACCCTGTAGTTTCGCTGTTATCTGGTCCAAAACTAATGAGAATAAATACGGACTAAGCACCGAGCCTTGGTGCAATCCTACTTTCACATGAAATTTATTAGTCTCTCCCACACCTGTCCTAACACTAGTCGTTACTCCCTCATACATATCCCTCAAAATCTTTACATATTCACCAGGGACTCCTTTCTTATTGAGTGCCCACCACAGAATCTCTCGAGGAACTCTATCATCTGCTTTCTCAAGATCAATGAATACCATATGAGCATTTGTTTCTTTACTCCTGTATTTTTCCATCAACTGCCTTATAATGAAAATGGCATCTGTTGTTGATCTGCCCTGCATAAAGCCAAATTGATTCTCGGATATTTCGGTCTCTTCACGTATCCGACTATCAATTACTCTTTCCCATATTTTCATGGTGTGGCTAAGCAGTTTTATAGCCCTGTAGTTTGTACATTGTTGTATATATCACTTGTTTTTGTAGACAGGTACTAGTATACTGCTTCTCCATTCGTCTGGCATTTGTTCAACTTCCATAATTCTATTAAATAAACCTGCTAGCCACCTTGTTCCTGTCTCTCCCAATGCTCTCCATATTTCCCCAGGAATATCATGTGGTCCTACCGCTTTTCCTTTCTTTATTTTTTAAAGCGCTTGAGCCACTTCCTCGTTTGTTATTTTGGTGACCATTGCTGCTACTGTCTCCGTTGACTCTACGGGCTTGTCTGTCAAATTCTTCATTTAATAAGCTGTCAAAGTATTTTCTCCATCTCTTTTTGACATCCTTTTCGTGAACTAGTATTTTATTTTCAGCTCGGATACATCTAATATGATTAAAATCTTTTGCTTTCTTTACTCTCTGTTTGGCTATTTTATATATCTTCGTTTCTCCTTCCCTGGTATCAAGTTGATCGTATAGGTTTGAATACGCTTCTGCTTTGGCTTTTGCTACTGCTACTTTCGCTTCCTTTATCGCCACCATATAATTTTGAAGATCTGTGTCGGATCTGGTTTCTTGCCGAACTATACCTTGATTAGCGAACCGAGTATACATTCAAAATTAATTGATCACTGTGTTGCCAAAAATATATTTTTTTATAATGTATTATTTATTTCAGTTAATACGACGAACTCGCCTAAAACACACACTGGCCTAAAACCCGGAGTAAACAGTGGTCCAGCTTCAAAGAAACCTCAACAAGTTCAAAAATCATCCAGCTCATCTCCCTCTAATACTGCAACAACAAATTCTAGTAGCGGTAGTACAAAAAGCTTTTCTCCTAGTTCTAAATCTTCATCATCAAGCTATTCTAAAACTTCTTCGGGATCTTCTTCTAGCAGCAATAGTACAAATTTGTCCAAAAGCAGTTCAAAATTGACTGGTTCTCCTAAAATGAACTCCACCTCAGGAGATTTAAATCGATCTAAAGATAAAAACAAGTTTAACAAGAGCAATCCTGAGAAATCAATTCTGTCTTCGCTAAAAGAAAGTAGAAAGGCTAGTCCGACACAGTTACGCGAGGAGGTTGATAATGTATACAAGATGTCACAGTCCAGTTTGATGGAAGGGAGAATCAAAACGTTGGACAAGAACTTTCAAATTCCTAAACTCTCTGCCAGAACTAATGATGACAAAAAGACTGTTAGAAACGATAGTTTAAACGTTAATAGGAGTAAAGCTGATCCGAAATTGTATGATATGGTTACAAAGAACGATTCAAAATATTCGTTGGGTAATCAAATACTTGATAATTCTGTAGAGAAAGTTAAGAATAATATTAATAATTTACCGCCAGGTATGGGATGCAATGATGAGGAATCCGGGAAGAAAGACATTTCTCAGAACCTATCTAGTATGCAAGGTATGTGGTTTTTCTAATATTAATTCATAATTTCAATCAAAATATAAGTATATTTTATATAGTCCATTCACTCAAGGTAAAATATTGTAAAACCTCCAAATTTTAAACAATCACTTAGATTGACATGAAATTTGGTATACACATAGCTCACATGTCAAAGAAAAAGTTATATTGTGCCGATGTGTGTCTTTGCACTGGGGGGTGAGTACCACCCCTTCTCGGGGGTGAAAAAAACATACGTTCAAAATAAGTCCGGAATTGGATAATCTGACAATTCTGAGCAACTTTTGTTCTACAGAGTTTTTCACAAATCAGTACTTTTCAAGTTATTTGCGAGTGAATATATTCATTTTTCAACAAAAAAACCAAGTTTTTAGACGGTTTTTCGCAAATAACCCAAAAAGTAAGTATTTTATCGAAAAAAACATTCTTAGCAAAAATATAGTCTATATAAAAAGTGTAAAAAACGGTGTGGACATGAGGTCTGTACTGTACACCCAGTAGAAGCAGATTTACTTATAGGTAATGAAAAGTAGGTTTTTATTTCAACGTGTAATAACCAAAAAATGAAGCATTTTTCGGGGAAAATTATCGTATTTTAAACACATAATCTTATTGAATCCATTATCTTTAAACGCAAATAACTTGAAAACTACTTACTCTATCGCATTGACACAAAAGGATAATATTTACGGAAAAAGTAACGAAGAATCGAAAAAACATGCTGTAATAATTATTACGACAGTTGAGTAGATTGTGAGGAAGAAAAAAGGAAGTATATATCGCTACAGCACGCCTCTGGTACCAGCGGAAAACTATCTTTTAAAACACTTGTCACACACAAGTCCGCCAACACGGCTCCCGTGTTCACACTGTTATCAATCAGAAAGAGTTTGTGCTGTCAGATTTCGCACTGTGAGAAATGTGACAGCACAATCTCTAATATGAAATAAAACATATAGGGTCTTTCTGGCATCCAAAAACCTTTTTTTTTTTTTAATTTGTGTATATGATTTATGTGAGTGTTGTCCCTTTTGAAACGTTTTTACAGTATTATAAACAATAAAAACAACTGCATAAAAACCAGAACAAAATCCAACTGTAACTGTAATAAACAAACATCATTTGAGAACACACAAATAAAAAACAAATCTATATTTCACAATATAACAAATATTCCATATATTAAGAGCTACTAAACTAGTCTGCTGTTTGATGGGGCTGGTGACTTTCATAAATATCTTTAGCTGTAGGACAGTTTTGTCACTGATATAATTGTGAAGACTTTATCTACTGGGCCTGATGATGAGGCAGAAATTGTAAGCCTCGAAACCGGTTGCCCCATGATTGTGTAATAACTATTAAAAATACAAACTTTAAGATTGCGAATATTGACTCAATTTCTATATCCAATCAATAAAACTAATTTAGAAAGAATGCCGGTAGACTGCTTTACCATGAACTTTATTTTCATTACTAAAAATCTCTTATTTGTAGGTAAAGATGACACGAGTAAGTTGGATCCTCTCTTAACACCAAAACTGTATTCAGAGCCTCTGAGCTATTCATCGAAGAATGTAGACTTCCCTCCGACAAAATTTATCGCACCCGCACCGAAGGACGAAAGAAAAGACTCAAGAAAAAACGACGAAGTGTTGGATTTTAGCTCAAAGCCCTTACAACCGTTACCTCAATCTCCATCCGTCAGTGTTCATATAGTGAAATCGCCAGCACCGAGCCCTTTAATCAATCCCAGTCCCCATTCGGCCTCGCCGGGAATCACAGACGACGAATTGATGGACGAGGCGTTAGTGGGAATGGGCAAATAGTTATTCGTGAAATTAAAACCTAAAAGGGTTAAGGGATAAATATCTAACTAATATTAGTTCTATTCTTTGACTTGCGGAATGCTTGAGAGATGTGAACTGGTATTGGTATCTAGTCAAAAATTTGGTATTTTTTGGTTCGTTCGTTTGAAAAACATCAAGACTGATGACAGATTCTAGAAAAGGGCCTTTTTATAACATAAAACATGAAATTACCAATTTGATACTTGTTCGTTTAAGACTCATATTTTTATTATTTCTGGTATAGGGTATACTCGTAGAAACCTGTTTTATCTAATAATATTAGGTAATAATAAAAATCAAATTGTCCAGCTATTTTCTTAATGTGTTACAGTCTAAGTTAGTTTGTACTACTCCCACCTAGTTGTGACCAGTTGCGTTATGCCCAACTAGTGCATCCTATTTGAAAATACAGTCGAACCCGCTTATTGGAATAGACTGTGTGCCAAGCGAAAATATTCTTATAACCGGGATATTCTAATAACCGATCATTGGTGGCTAGCCGTAATAAGTGTACCGAATATACGTAATAATAGTACATACTATGTTAATATGTATATGGTTTTAGGTCTTTTTATGTCAATAATACAATAGAGTAACGTATTTATTAAAAAATCAAATTACATTATATTATCTGGATGCATACAGTAATTAATATGAAATGTGTGCAATATATAGATAGACTATGTAAATATTTTCGTATTAAAATACATAATATACTTAATAAGAAAATTACTTATTTAGTCTTGAAAAATAATCGGTAACTGTAGCTTGTTTTTTTGTTACATAAAATACTAGTCACTTTTGTTGCTCTGAATTATTATAAAAATTAGAAAAATTTACAATGGTTTGGCCATCCCGAAAAGGTTTTATAACTTTACAAGCAATTAGGATGGGCGAACTGTTTCTTATAAATTTTATAACAGGCAAGAGGGTGGCAGTAGGTATAGTTTGTAGTCAAAGGAAATAATTTTACGACTGAATTTGTCGGTAGACGATTAAATGGGTACTCATAACAACGCAATAAAATATTTATTACCTATCTGACAAACCCAAATGATATAAATAAAACAGCACTACAGGCATTCGGAGCCCTTGGCGAGAAACCATAATACAAGACATAATTTAAATTTTTAGGAAATTCGAAATTGTAGGTAAAAATTTATTAATGTTCTAATAAGCGGTCTTGTTTTATTAATACGTATTCCAATAAAAGGATAAATTTATTAAGGAGTAAATGGAAACGTTTCGGGACCTCGAATTTATATTCCATAAACCGGGATATTCCTATAACCGGTACTCTAATAAGTGGGTTCGATTGTACATCTGTCTCGCCCGACTAGACAAAAACTTATTTTATAGAACAATTCTTGTAGATTATACAATAATCGGTTGAACATTACCCCACTCTCCTTGAAAACAGTTAATTTTCAAAATTTGTTTTACATGGTAACATTACATGTTATTGTTCAATTACGAAGTGAATAATAACTACACTTTACATATCACTAAGTTTTAGAGCTATTAAATAAAATATATGCTTAATAGTTCTGATCAATCAGAACATCACCATCGATGACTTTAATTTTGAGCGAGTTAGAGAATTTAAGTACCTTGGAACAAAAATATCTGAAGATATTCAGCCGTGTGATGGATGACCGAAGTTATCTTTAACGTTTGAGTTGAAGTTAAGATTACTCTCAGGTATAACGATGCCCATAACTATTTAGGTAAAATTCGGTGTGATGTATTCTTCACAGTTGAGATAGTTATTTCTTCAACGTTATATTAGAAATAACATTTGAGGAACAAAGTTTCAAGTAACAAAGAGAACCTTATGTAGAAATAGTACAAGTTGGAGTCAGGGTTGCCAGATGATTTTTTTTAATTCCCTAGAATTTTTGTCAAAATTTCCCTAGATTTCCCTAACAACTTGACAACCATTTTTACCCTAGAATTCCCTATATATTTTCAATATACGCATGCGCATTACAAAACTGGGCATTTGATAAGGTCGACTTTTTCCATCTGAACAGCTAATGCGCAGGCGTACTGCCTCTGGGTAATTTCAGGATGTCCTCCGCGAATAGAGCCAGTATTTTTTGTATATGTTACGAGCAAAGCCCGAAATTGGACAATCCTAGCATTGTACGGAGAATATTGTACACTTCTAGCATTGTAGTCCCAAACTGTAAAATGTCCGAAATGGTCAAAATTAAAAATGATCGGAACACTGATCGATTCGAATCGATTATTGTTGACAAGCGACACACCAAATCAAAAATCGAACATTTATGGTTATCTAATAACCTAGTAATATTTTTATGGTTAATGGTAGAACCCAATCCCAGAGAAATCTCTTCGTGGATTTTATATATTATGGATAATAATTTAATCCTACAACCCAGAAATCAGAAACCCTGATTAATTATATATTTATAACATAACCTTATTGATGTTTGTTTATCCTTGAAACATAAATGGGGAATAATCGATAATCGTAAAAATCGATATCTGTCATATTCTCTTCATTTCTAAACTTTGACGCATTGCTGGGATTCCCCGAATTCGCGAATAAAACGATTTTCATGTAGATATATATGTGCAATTTTATAAAGCTTATAAAATCAAACAGATTTTTTAAAATCATCTTATAAATATTAAGAATTCCCTAGATTTTTCATAGAATTGAATAAAATTCCCTTTTTCCCTAAGCTGACTCAAAATTCCCTAGGTTTAGGGAAAATTCCCTAGGTCTGGTAACCCTGGTTGGAGTGAGCGCGAGAGATTGTTCGGAACATGCTACAGGATGGGTAGATGATCGTAAAAGTAAATACCCATCGTCGGCCACGGCCGATGACCGAACAGCAAAGAGCTGTTCGGGTTCGGTGGTGTTTCAAACGGTAGATAGAAACAGGGTTGCCAGATTGGTGTATTTTCCCAAAATTTTGGGGTAATTTGAAAGCGTCTAGGGAAATTTTTGTAAGCAGAAATTGTAGTGGGATTTTTTGGGGGCGGAAAATTATGGAGGATTTTAAGGGGTCATGCTAAATTAAATTTGCGAATGTACAGTTACGATCACTGAATAGTTTACACTTTAATTTTTATATTGTAATACTCTAAAATTGCAGTGTCGTACGGATTTGATAAAAAATGTCAAAGTCAAAAAATTTCAAAAAGTCAATACTTGTCAAAAATTTGGCTATTGTTAAAAAATAAAATAAAATAAAACGATATCAAACTCCTCCAAAATGGTTAGAATGCATTCGAGTGATATGGAAAAAGCAAGAGCAATTGCTAAACTCGAAGAATGTTGTTCACTAAGGAAAGTTGCTGCAGATTTGTACGTGAGCCATATGTGCATATGGAAAATCAAAGAAAGATGGGATAATTATCACTCTATAGCAAGGTTGGGCGGTTCAAGAGGGCAGAAGATCTCCACAGATCAACAGGATGAGTTATTAGTAGATTATTTGAGAGAATCTTTTGCCAGAGCTCAAAAAGCTAACAAAGAGACAGCGTTTCCGAGCAGTATTTGCACTGCATGTAGAAGAATTAGACAAATTACTGTTTATTATTAAACATTGTTTATCATTATTTAATATGAAATAGATTTAAAATAAAATGAATATTTTAAAACCATACTTCCCTATTTTCGTTACCTATTAAGACCATAATCCATTTTATTCAAAAAACCTTTCTATACTATCCATTTTGTAAAATTTTGTAAAATATATTTATATTATTTTGATTTTTTAATTGTAATCAACCTATTATAGATACACCACTGTTAACGTCACTTTGACGTAAAAGGTGGGTTTAAGCGAGATAAAAATTTAAAAAATTGGCTCCTAGATCCGTAAGCCTGTAAACTATTCAATGATCGTAACTGTACATAGAACTGTATATTATACTCCCATATAATCGAAGACGATAGGAACTATTAATTATTTCCAGGGCCCTCGTTGATAAGTAGTATAATTTTGGTTTACTGTTCTCTTCATTTGACTACTAATTTATTAAAATGCGGCAAAAATTTAAATTTGGGGTATTTGAGCTTCAATTTGAGGGAATTTCAGTTTCTATGTGGGGGATTTATAAAATATCATCTGGCAACTCAGGATAGAAAGCTGAGTATGTACTTAAAATAAAATTTCAACTTATATCTCTCGATTTGGTTTTTGTATAATTTTTAAAATTGTATTAGCCTTCTATTCCTAATTATTAAATTATTAGCTTCTAAATTCACTTGATTTCTGTCTAAAAACAAGTCAAAAGATGAACCTAACCTTACATAACTACCGAGTTATCTCATAACTTGATCATCTTGAGTTATCAGATAACTCAAGAACTGTCAAGAAATAACGCAAGTAGTTAAGTTAAATATGATACATCACACCAATTCGAGGATTATAACTTAACTACAGGATAACTTTACGTTAAAGATAACTTCGGTCATCCATCACACGGCTGAATAACGGATCACAAGAAATAAACAATAGGATACATGTCGACAACATATGTCTTTATGCCCTACAAAACCTTATAAAACTGAAACAACTGACAAGGCGTACAAAGATACAAGTATATAAGACAATCATACTACCCGTAGTGATGTATGGAAGCTAAACGTGGACAATAACAAAGGCGAACGAAGAGAGACTACCTGTTTGGGAAAGAAAGTCCTAAGGAAGACCTTTGGGCCTGAGCTTGATGAAGCAACAGGACAATATATATGCTGAGAGGCAGCGCTGAAAAATCTCTTTGAATTTACTAAAGCTAAATTTTTCACAGTTGATTACTGTGATTGTGTAGAGAAACATACTGCGGTCGGTCAAGCGAAACGTAGAACAGGGGTTACTGAGAGGGTATCAAAGTTGCTTTCCTACGAAGGTAATTAAATCCATCTACTAAGGCTGAAAATCAGTACACACATTCTAAATTGAATATAAATAAAAGTTATTATAGTCGGTCAGCTGTATGACGGGACAGAGCCGGTCGGTCGGCCCCAGTGAATGTACAGGGTTATTGACTATATTATTTTGACCCCCTAAACCTACTTTATTTACAGAATTAGAAAAAAATGTGAAATACAAAAGTTATTCGATTTTTAATTATGATTTTTTGACATATATATCGCACTAGTGACGTCATCCATCTGGGCGTGATGACGTAGTCCACTATTTTTTTTTTAATGAGAATAGGGGTCGTGTGCTAGCTCATTTGAAAGGTTATTCAATTCTCTATACAGTACTATAAACATTAAGATCATTAAAAGGTAAAGTTTTTTAATCCTAATAGCGACATTAATAATATTGAAAAACATTAAAAATATTACTTACTAAAAGATTTTTAAATTGAAAACTTATTGGTCCATTTACCTGGTGACACCTCCAAGGCTTCTACAATATGCAAGCCAAATGGATGCTGCAGTGAAGACAAAAGGGAAGGAATTCTACACTATGCAATTCACAAACCCCGTCTGCAACTTGGTAAGTTCCAACGGAAAATGGACCTAGTTACTCTATAGGAGTAATACTAATATAAAAATAAAAATGTAGAATTAATAAATTAAAAGTGTAGAATTCCTTCCCTTTTGTCTTCACTGCAGCATCCATTTGGCTTGCATATTGTAGAAGCCTTGGAGGTGTCACCAGGTAAATGGACCAATAAGTTTTCAATTTAAAAATCTTTTAGTAATATTTTTAATGTTTTTCAATATTATTAATGTCGCTATTAGGATTGAAAAATTTTACCTTTCAATTGCCAGATGTCTCTAGTCACCTAATCCATTCACGTAAGTTGCGGTGTGGGGGATAAACTCTCGTTGTTGGTCACTTAGAGTATGGAGCAGCAGGCCTACGTCTCTCCAATGAGACTCCAATAAGAGTCGAAAATCGTCGATTCAGAGTGCTGGACTGCGCTCCGTATTCTAAGTGAAAAATAAGATTGTTTGCCTTCCCATTGCAACTGAATAAAAATGGTATATATTTTTATTTTTATTATTAAGATCATTGTTTATACAGGGTGTCCAAAAAATTTTTTTTAATTATTAATTAAACAATTAATTTAATTAAAAAAAATATTTTGGACACCCTGTATAATTAATCATGTTAATGTTTATATTACTGAATAGGGAATTGAATAACCTTTCAAATGAGCTAGAACTCGACCCCTATTCCCATTTAAAAAATAGTCGATTACGTCATCACGTCCAAATGGATGACGTTACTAGTACAATATATATGTCAAAAAATCATAATTTAAAAATCAAATAACTTCTGTAACAAGGCGGTCAAAATATAGTGAATAACCGTGTACATTCACTGGGGCGACCGACCGGGTCTGTCCCGTCATGCAGCTGACCGACTATAATAACTTTTATTTATATTTAATTTAGAATGTGTGTACTGATTTTCAGCCTTAGTAAATAGATTTACAGTTGAGTCCGCGAGTCTTTACCCGTGCGTCATTAATACCTGGCGAGATAAAACACATACTTTTTATCTAGCATCATTCTCTTTCACGCATGAAACTCATGACAAACCAGGTGCCGTTTGTTATTAAGTAAAAACACATGTTATTTTTATGAACCATCTAGACTCAGTGCGTTGAAAAGAGATAGGTACAAAAAGGACGATTCGGTATGTTTTCATATTTTAAGCACAATTTGTTTGACGTTTCTGCTTTGTTTACTTTTGTGGCTGTCAGTCAGTTGAATTTTTTGCGGTTTTTGTCGAATTTTTGCCTTTTGAAGTTTCTTTATATTACACAAACAGTTGTTTTCACAACTAATTTTATATTGGGCTTTGAAATTTTAAGGTAAATAATTATATTTTGGCAATTAATATTTAAAACATACAAAGCTAACGTCATTCACACAGTAAAGAAATGATTGTGTTTAGATTTCCGTCAAAGTGAATAAAATAACAAAAATAAAATATGTTATTGAATTTTTTTATAAATTGTCTGTTTATTTATTAATCAATAATAATAAAAGAATTTATTAAGCTACTTCAAATGTAGCTGTAATTGTGCACAAAAATTTTGAAGCAAAACTTACATTTGACATTCTATATATTTTATAACGTCAAATTTTATAATAAAACCCGTAATCGGAACAGTAGCCACTTTCTGTCAGTTGTTGCGTGAAATAGATTTCCGACTTATTTCGTATGCTTTAAATGATGACGCACGGGTAAAGACTCGCGGACTCAACTGTAATTATCTTCGTAGGAGAGCAACTTTGATACCCTCTCAGTAACCCCTGTTCTACGTTTCGCTTGACCGACCGCAGTATGTTTCTCTACACAATCACAGTATGTAATCAACTGTGTAAAATCTTGCTTTAGTAAATTCAAAGAGATTTTTCAGCGCTGCCTCTTGGACTAATGGGATAAGAACTAACAAATAGCTCGAGTAACTATACCCAGAAACCAACATCGTTAAAGAAATAAAGTCTAGAAGACTCCAATGGGCAGGATACCTCAGAAGACATTCTGACCAAAGAACATGTAGAACCAGTCTAGTAAGGCTGGTATGGAAAGAAGTCCACGCGGGCGCCCTCGACTCCGGTGTCGAGATAATATAGCAGGAGACCTGAGAGCTATGAGAATAGAGAAAGTAGAGCATTGGATAGAGATTGCTCAAACAGAAAAGAGTGGAGGCATGTTGTCGAGTCGGCTAAAACCCATGAAGGATTGTAACGCCACGGAGTAAGTAAGTATGCGCAATAGTCAATAAAAATTAGCGTCTGTAACGAAGAAGATTAAGAGTTTCTTTTCGGTAGTCATTGTATCTCGCTCTACTTTCGCTTGTTTCCTTGTTCTTTGTTGTAACCATGTTTTCTGATTATTTGCCTTTTCTTCTTACAGGTTTTAACTTTCTTCTCGTACTTTGTTTCTTTTACTTCTTCCAAATATCTTGGCCATCTTGATTAACATTTCTGCAATTGTATCCCAGAGCTTTCCTATTTTATTATATTCTTTTTGAGAATTTCTCGACTTCTTATCTATATTTTTGTTGTTTTATCTCATTCTACAGTGCATACATGTTCCGTTGTTGCGTTCCTTTTGATTTATTACATTTATGTGTAGATATTCGGGGTTTGACTTTTGCTCTAATTAATTATCTATCTTTCCATCTATCCTTCTGAGGCTTCTTACGTCGAGGAGTTTGTTTACATGACCAGCATTTACAATCATATCAATTCAATTTCGAGTGACGTGATCATTTAAAACCCGGCTATGTTTATGTGTGAACGTGGTTGACTTTATTAATATTATAATAATAACGAGCGTTCGTATTTATATACGACTTTATTAATTATTTATTTATACTCTATATTTTCTTTTACAAACTCTAGCTTAAACTAAACTTATTTACAAAACCCGTTCCTATTTATAGCCCAGCCGTTATTCTGGAACAATCCACGCTCATCTCTAGCTATCAGCTGGTCACGCCTACTTTAGGTACGTTCTCGAACACTTTACCCCTCCGCCGCCGCCTCGAACATTCGATAGCGTCATTCTCGAGTTGTGTACCGTTATATTGGTCGATCAAGAGTTCTCTTTCGTTAAAATATATTGTTCTGCTTTGAGTGCCCTATTCAATTCTGAAGGGCGGCAACAATTCTGACAGATCTTTCTCTATTGTGTGCGACTCTAAATAAGGATTGAATATTGAAACCTGTGCACTCGACATGATGTTTTTCGACCGTGAACAGTCTCTCCTATTGGACCTCTGATCCCTTTAATTTCCCCCCCTTCAACAACACCGAGCTCATAATATCTTCACACCAGTACACATGTCGGAGATGAAATTGGTTTTTCGCTTCTTGATATGGCACTTTCATTTACTTAGATTCATTGTCCATGCCTCTGCCCCATTTAAGAGAATATAAGGTATGTATGTTTTCAGAAATCGATATCTAGTATCCAGTGAAATAATTATGTTAGTCAAAATGTGTTTCATTTTAAGGAATGCAGATCTTGAGCATTCAATTCGTGCTCGGATTTCAATCTCAGGGTCTATGTCTTTGGTTATCCATGAGCCAAAGTATCTAAAGTACCCTGCACAAACCTTATGGAAATTAGGTCCCAGTGGATTTCGTTCATACTTTGGGAAAATACTCTTTGAAGCATCCTGATAAAAAGTTCTCATGAGCACAATTCAATCGTATGAAGGATGGAGGTACAAACTCGGAAAATTATAAGATTTACTGGGTATTCCAATTCCCTGAGTTACTGGTTATCTGACACCATGTAGAAGTTTGGATTAAGGAAAAGTACTAGTAGTCTAGGATTTTTTCCTGGCCATCCAATGGCGACTTTACTTTGACCGTGACCTTCAACGGACGCCATCTTCTAGAGTTTCGAGTGGTTTCGGCATTAAATTGATATAAACAGATTACTCATGGGTTTTTGGGATCGTTAAACACGAATATGCCATCAGAATTGACCTCCGGAGGACCTGGTGGCCAGGGCCACTGCAAGGGACGTCATCTTCTAGAGTTTCGATGGTTTTCGGCATTTAATTGATGTAAATGAATTCCTGGAGGGTTTTTTGAGGTCGCTAAACACGAATATGCCACCTCAACCGACTCCCGGAGTACCTGGTTTCCAAGGTCAATGAAAGGCGCTCCTGGAGTTTCGGGGGTCTTTGGTACTACATTAATGCAAACGGATTAGTTATAGGTTTTTGGGGTTGCTGAACACGAATACGTGATCAGCGCAGACACAGGAGCACCTGGCGGCTAAGACAGGTTATCTTCTGGATTTGAAAACCTAAGAGTAATCCATTTGATTCCTCGGAAACTCCAGAAGACAAGCTGTCTTAGGCACCAGGTGCTCCTGTGTCTGCGCTAATCATGTATTCGTGTGCAGCAACCCCAAAAACCTATAACTAATCCGTTTGCATTAATGTAGTACCAAAGACCCTCGAAACTCCAGGAGCCCCTTTCATTGACCTTGGAAACCAGGTAAGACGGGAGTCGGTTCTGGTGGCATATTCGTGTTTAGCGACCTCACAAAACCCTCCAGTAATTCATTTGCATCAATTAAATGCCTAAAACCATCGAAACTCTAGAAGATGACGTCCCTTGCAGTGGACCTGGCCACCACGTTCTCCGGAGGTCAATTCTGATGGCGTATTCGTGTTTAGCGATCCCAAAATCCCATGAGTAATCTGTTTATATCAATTTAATGCCGAAAACCCTCGAAACTCTAGAATATGACGACCGTTGAAGGTCAAAGTAAAAGTCGCCATTGGATAGCCAGGAAAAAATCCTAGACTACTAGTACTTTTCTTTGATCAAAACTTCTACATGTTGCCAGATAACCAGTAACTCAGGGAATTGGCATACCCAAAATCCTTCATACGATTGAGTTGTGCCCATGAGAACTTTTTATTAGGATGGTTCAAAGAGTATTTTCCCAAAGTATGAACTAAATCCACTGGGACTTAATTCCCATAAGGTTTGTGCGGGGTACTTTATCGACGTCTTCTATGGTAGTGTTATAAAGAATATTAGCTTGTAAATCTGGACGATTACTTACTACCATTGCTTTTGTTTTACTGGTGTTGATTTTAATAACAAAGAATTCGCCTTCTTCGGCTACTGCGTCTAGAACTCGTTGAAACCCTTCCGAATGTCCGCCAAAGAAAAGGACAGTATCATTGTCTTCCGTTAACTTTAATGCCTTCTTAGTTTTTCAATAGTTTTTCACAACAAAGGTTGAAGAGAAGAGATAACAGACTACGCTCCTGGCACACTCTTCTTTTTATGTAGTCACTACTGTCTATTTCTTCTCTAATGAGTAAGTCAATGAGTTTTGGTGTATTTTGCTCAAACGCCTTTTATAATCTATGAAACACATAAATATCTTTTGGCTGATTTGTCTAGAATAATGTTTTTTAAAGTAATTTAAATGGATTAGAAATAGGCTAACGTGATCACAACTACATTGGACTAGGATAAGCAATTTTGGCGTATACATGATTCTATTAAAATCACCCCATTGGTTTGAATAAACGAATAATATTTGGGATTGTAGTATAAAGCAATGAATCTAAATAATATTGTAGCTATAAGACTTGATTCTAAATATTCAAGACGATATTGAGAAGTATCTTGCCTTATTGCAAGGAAAACGCACTCTCTGTATATCTCTATAACCTGTTTTTAAACCAGGAGGAGTGAACTCAGAAGACATATTCACTCCCAATAATGTCACTAGAAAAATCACCAAATACATTTTCTTTTTTGGTTGATCATATCGGCCTTCCACGGTAATCCATAAACATTATATTATACTAATACTTCGCTAAAGAGTTCTAAAAACAACTGTTTTTTATATAAAAGCAGACTAAAAATCTAGAAATTAAAGAATAACGCAGAAAACACAAAAAATCGCCGATATAACTTAATTAAACTATGAAATGCCAATTGTGTCAAAATTTCATAAGTCAATAGTGTCAAATTTCGTAACTGGAGTAAACCATAGGAGTAAACTTGCCTGAGGTTGGACCAATTACAAACACGTACAATTACAAATTCGAATTACTCCTAGTTTAAAAACAGGGTAATCGACAGTTAAACTGCAAAACCTTATAAGTCGATTTTTGGTCCATTATTACTTTTATACTTTGTTGGTTTATACTTTTAAACTACTAAAGCTTGTAAGTCAATATTTAAATTTAATGGTACTAGCGACATTTACAAAAACCTCATAAGTAATATTTTTTAAGTTACCTCGTAAGTTGCATTTTTATGAGACAAAACCTCGTAAGTTTAATGATAGTTTAAGATTTTTAAGTTAAAAAACCTCGTAAGTCGCTTTTTGACAAAAAAAAACATTACTGAATTTTACTTAATGGTAATGGAATCGCTACCTAAAAAGAACCCTACACACACAAAACGAATAAATTGAATCTTACATAAAGAAGCCAAAATGTTTTTCGTCCCTCCTCTAAAGTTACATAAAACTGACTTACGAGGTTTTGCAGTTTAACCGTCGATATGGTAAGTATCCAATAGTTGAGGTAGCTCAAATTCGATACAAGAATATATCAATTGAATAGAAAAAGGGTCAAATTGTTAGATAGAAACATAATACAATCACCAAGAGGTAAGAAAAATGACACGTACAGATAAAGTAATTTAATTGCGATCCATGAACGTTCTATAAAATGGTCCCAATGATTAGTTAAATAAATTAAATCAATTATTATTTATAATTGTATGTATGAAATTCAGCAACCCAGGGGAGCCCATACACTGCAGCTATTATGGATTATATAGTAACAAAATTCACTGAAATCAGACTTATTTTTTAGCAGGACTAGGTAATTAAAGACGTGGAAATTTAATATTTGACACAATTCAAAAGACCTCCAAATTAAAGATCATTTTAAATTTACGCTGTTGTGGTTGCAGTCTCATATTTCTGATATATTTAATTGGGAAAAAGGACACCACACACATCTTAAGGAAAATGTGTTACTCAAATGCAATAAAATTTACATGAATAGATTAGTCTCTAAATTACGATCATGGCCTATCATTAATAACGGCGTAAATTGATATAAATAAGTCTAAAATCAAATGGAAATGTAAATGAGTTAAAGAGAGAAAAGCGATTCTTTGAAGCGCCAGTTTATAAATCTTTCTGCAGGTATTAAGGCAGAGGCTTACTCTTATCTTATAGATAATAATAGACTACAGGCCCATGTCCAAAAATGGATGGGTCATATGAACCACCAGGTGACGTATATAGGACGATATAAGAGCATAAAATAATAAGATTCAGCACTATGCCGTCACTTGTAAGCTGTCCAACTGAATGCTGGTGAGAATTGCAGGTAGAGTGAGTACATTTTGGTCATATATTTTTGTACGACATTTTTACCATCGATAGATCCATGAAAAATAATAAGAAAGCGCGCAGTGCCGTAAAAAAATGGTGCGCCACAAAGCTGGTAAATCTTTTTGATTTTCTGACAATTTCCAGGGTAAATTTGATCATTTCATTCTGTACGGCATCAGTTTTATACTGTTTCAATACAGCGTCTAATCCATTATTCCGCAACGCCGTGCAAAAATCATGCGACAAGAGGAAAAAATCGAGGGTTGCAATCCCCTCTGGTTACGTGGTCCGGGTGGTGATTTGAAAAAGTACGGCTTCGGTTCCAAAACATTATGTAGCACTCAAAAGTACTATTAAAAATAATGCCGTCAAAAAATTATTGTTCATTTGAATGTATATTAATAATTATCTTAATTTCATGGTATACTTGATTTATAAAGCTGTAAAATCATTTAACTCTGTACGGCAACTTTTTTTTAACATGATATTGTAAAATACAATTGTATAGTATTGCCGTTCAAAAGAAACTGTTCTAAAAAAATTATAGAGAAATACAAAAACAGATTTTTTTTAAATTATTGCAAAAATTTAAATATTCATAGATTAATAAAATAAAGCAGTCGTACCGAAGTATATAGTTCATCTAATCAGCTTAGCTCACGCTGGGTTAAGCTGTTTTTAATAGTGACTATACAATAGTATTTTTTATGAATGACTGTTTTATGGATTTGTGATTTCAGTAACCTTTAACTACAATAATCGTCGTTATTAATCAAAATTCAGAGTTGGCGCAATGATATTAAATGATTGTAATTTCGAGTGAATATATTCATATAAATATGATTGCACTTGAGTTACATTATATTTTCCGTAAGATGCGTGCGGTGTCATTTTATTAGACTTTTAAGAGAAACCTGATATAATTAATATCTGAAAATTTAGGACATAACTTCCTGTATAACCGAAAGTGGTAGGGGCTCTAAATATGTTATATTAATTTTCTGTTTCAAAAGAAACCAACATTTGTGTTTGTTCATGGCAATACATCGCTTATTCATCTTCCAGTTTGTGACATTTTTGCCCAATGCTCGTTAGACTTAACACGCTCCGATCGGTTCCTTAAGGTACTAGTACACTTTAGAAGACCAAAAATAATCATTTTTTTCAAGAATTTTTTTCTCAGAACCTTGATTAAAACTGAACATAAAACTTTTTACATATTAATATCTTACTCTTAGCCCGGCCGCACATCAAAGAAACATGAAACGTAAATTACGTTTCATGGAAATAAACCACTGCCAAACAAATATACGTCCGGCCATTTATGAAACTCTCCGAAAATAAAAATGTGTCATGAGCATGAATCACACTCGTTTCATTGGTAGGCGGACTTTGAGATTTGTTTAGCAGTGTTTAAGTTTCATGAAACATGTTTTTCGTTTCATGTTTCATATTTTTCGTTTCATGTTTCTTTGGTGTGCGGCTTGGCTTAGAGAGTACAAAAAAAATTTATCTGTTTTCATTTATGCACGTATACTAATATTGTAGAGTGCGCAAAAGTCGAGGTCTTAAAAAATGATGGCGGACAAAATGATCCGAAACAAAAAAATCATACTGCATTTGAAAAAGGAAGGTTTCTTACGTGACAATTTACCACAATTTGACCAAGAAATAAAAAATAAATATTTTTTAACTATGAATAACTGAAGAAAAACGGGCAATTTTTTCACAAAAATTTTTCAAATTTCCGTAAAATCTTTTTTTGCGGAATTTTTCACCAACGGTGGTAAATTGTCAGGTAGGAAACCTTTTTTTAAATGCCGTACGATTTTTTTATTTCAGAGATCCCAATCCTGAGATTAACTGTCCGCCATCTTAACTACTTTTTTTCGAGGCCTCGACTTTGGCGCCCTCTACAATATTAGTGTACATGCATAAATGAAAAAAAATATATATTTTTTGTATTCTCTAAGAGTAAGATATTAATATAATACACTATTTTTAATGGGAAATAAGCCTTAATTTTACCAAAAAATGATTTTATTAACGTTTCGAAGCCCAAATCGGGTTTCGTTATCAAAATACAAAATACTATTAAAATAAACAAAAATGTTGCTAAGTAAAAAAAATTTTTCTAATAATTTATTTAATCTGACTCATTTATATTGGCAATTCAGATGTATATTACACATTTTAAAGTAGAAGACTTTAAAATGATATCGCCAATATTTATGAGTTGCGTTCCTGGGACGAATTTACTAAAAGATAGTTCATTCGATTAAATGAAATCAATCCCAACTCAAAAATATCCGTCACAAAAAAATCATAGCATGTGATCTGTCTTTAAAAAGACAACCAAATGCAACGATGACAGTAAAATTCTCGCGTTAGAGATTCCATAGTAAATCACGAGGGAATACTGTCCCGACATCGTAAGTATTTGGTCTTACATTTAATTTACTTTCAAAAAACTAATACCAAATTCTGACTTTAATATGTTTAAATTATAAATAATATTAATAATATATAGATATACAATAAGTAATACTATAATATAAAATTTGTACTAACTCGATATGTTATTGACTTACTAATCGTGGTATTTTCTTTCTATTGACTTCCTCTTTCAGTATGGGTAACCACATCCTACTGCATTCTACCGAGGAATTTGCGACACAATTGGTTTCATTTTGCATAATTAGAGCCGCTTCTTTGATTTTTCTCCTTTTACTATCTGATTCTTAATAATAATAATAATAATAATAATAATAAATGTCTTTATTAATGTCTTCCAAAAAAAGATACAAAAATAACAGAAAATAAATTTGGGGCGAGATTCAGTTCGTACGTTACTTTTAACAATATATTTTTACAGAGAAGCTTTAGCAGTCAACGTACGTCTGCTCTTCCACCTAACCCCTAAATTCTTTCAGGACTATACTTGAATCTCTCCACTGAACTATATGTTCATTATCCCATGCGTGTTGACATATTTGAGATCTATCAAATTCTCTATTTTTAATATAAGACTGATGTTCACTTATTCTAACGTTCAATGGTCTTGATGTTTCACCTAAATAAAATTGTTCGCATTCACAAGGTATTTTATAATTGCATTTATAAAATACGTTGTGAATGCGAACAATTTTATTTAGGTGAAACATCAAGACCATTGAACGTTAGAATAAGTGAACATCAGTCTTATATTAAAAATAGAGAATTTGATAGATCTCAAATATGTCAACACGCATGGGATAATGAACATAGAGTTCAGTGGAGAGATTCAAGTATGGTCCTGAAAGAATCAGGTAGTAAAAAGAGAAAAATCAAAGAAGCAGCTCTAATTATGCTAAATGAAACCAATTGTGTCGCAAATTCCTCGGTAGAATGCAGTAGGATGTGGTTACCCATACTGAAAGAGGAAGTCAATAGAAAGAAAATACCACGATTAGTACGTCAATAACATATCGAGTTAGTACAAATTTTATATTTTAGTATTACTTATTGTATATCTATATATTATTAATATTATTTATAATTTAAACATATTAAAGTCAGAATTTGGTATTAGTTTTTTGAAAGTAAATTAAATGTAAGGCCAAATACTTACGATGTCGGGACAGTATCACGAGGTTTTTGCCTGGTTTTCCCTCGTGATTTACTATGGAATCTCTAACGCGAGAATTTTACTGTCATCGTTGCATTTGGTTGTCTTTTTAAAGACAGATCACATGCTATGATTTTTTTGTGACGGATATTTTTGAGTTGGGATTGATTTCATATAATCGAATGAACTATCTTTTAGTAAAGTCGTCCCAGGAACGCAACTCATAAATATTGGCGATATTATTTTAAAGTCTTCTATCTAAATATAAAGTCAGATTAAATAAATTATTAGAAGAATTTTTTTACTTAGCAACAATTTTGTTTATTTTAGTAGTATTTTGTATTTTGGAACGAAACCCGATTTGGGCTTCGAAACGTTAATAAAGTCATTTTTTGGTAAAATTGTGGCTTATTTCCCATTAAACATAGTTTATTATAAAAATGCCACAAGGAAATAGCTTCAGAACAACATTAGATATTAATATGTAAAAAGTTTTATGTTCATTTTTAATAAAGGTTCTGAGAAAAAAATCTTGAAAAAATGCTTATTTTTGGTCTTCTAAAGTGTACTAGTACCTTAAGTCCCCGAAACAGTTATGAAATTCTCTTTTTGTAATGGTATTCAGTGCCATAATCGCATTTGTTTGAATTGTGAAAAGACGAAAGGCGTAGGGTGGTATCTTCTATTCTACCAAAAATCGTTGCACAAGAAATGTGCTGGCGCATTGTGGTGATCCAGAAACCACTCGAACCGTTTTCTTCTCACTACGTCACGCAAACTTAAACTTAAAATTAGATGTTGATTGTCTGAATTCTTGAAGCGTGTACATAGAGCACAACACCTTCATAATCGAAAAAAAATAATCCAGATTGTCATTTGGATGTAAATTATCATTGTTGAGACTGTTGTTGCGTACCGTGTCAGAACAGGGTAATTTTTGAAAGGTATTGTGTCCAAAGTATTGTTTGGCTTCTGATATATTTTTTAAAAGTGAAGTTACCTCAGGTTAATGATTATTATTTTAAGAAAATATATTTTCTGGCTAAATAATAAAATACGCCAATGTTTCCGTATGACATACAATGTCCTATGTGTCCCATCGAAAGGATGGGTAACAGTATGCGTAAAAAATAAAAGTTTGCAGATAAAAGAATAATCTGAGGTCAAATTACGAGCACTATTTGTGAGACATCTATAATTGAAGAAGAAATAACTATAGATAGGTATCCGATGAAGTAACAGAAAAATAAATCAACCGTTTTAACTTATAATAAAAGTTGCAGACAAAATAGTAATTTTATGTAACATACGTTGACATACAGTAAAACCTTCGATAACAAAAAGGTCAGTAAAAATTATACTTTTAGATTAAAAACACACTGTAGTAAGCCTTTTAACGTTTATAATATGAATAAATTTTAATATTTTTGTCCCTTTTATTGTCACAACTTCCTTGCCTCAATATTTTGACGCGAAAAATTAAAAACAATATTTTTTTTATTTTCCTTGTGTGGAACTGTTTCGGTTAAACGCTATATCGAATAAAAGTGGCTTTACTGTATTTGATAATACAGTATAAATCGTCCCTACCATTTTCAACTATCGAATGTGAAAAATTGTGTTTTTCAGATTCGGTACCTTACCCTCGCATTATACGTGATACATCTTGTGGCAAATTCTCGTTATTGTAGCTTGATTAGGAGCGCGGGAAATATGCTGTTTAAACCATTGAATATGAACATTTTTCATTTGGTTGACTGCAAACTGCCGAAAATGGTTATATTCGATACTTTTGTTTTGTATAAATATAACTAAAGGTATATTTGTACAACGCTAAATGTCGAATGTGTCACATTCGTTAGTTTGTGTTGTAATTTATTCAACAGTTATTCAATTAGAATCTGTAAACTGTCGAAAATGCAAAACTATGAGAAGAATAAAATGCACGTGTTTACAATTAGTGCGAATTTTGTTTCAGTATCGCTTCCAAGAATTCTTGTGAGGCAGTTTATGATTTCATTTTAACGGATTTCCATTATCTGATTATACAGTTATTCGCTATTATACATTCGCTACTTTGAATCATCGGACCGAAACAAATCTTTGATTAATACAAAAAGCAAAGTAACAAGTGTGATTTTTTGAAAAGAAAAAAATGATAAGCAGTTCAAATTTGTTATCAATCTAACAAGGATTAAACATTACATACAAAAAATATAAAAATTTTCCCATTTGTCAATGCGTTGATTTAGAAATCTCTAAAAAGGGTTATTTTGCTCTCCTGAAAAGTACCACTTTTCACATTCGATGGTTGGAAATGACAGGGACGAAATATGCACTTTCTTACTGGGTGATTTATGTATCGCCGAGTTGACCATTTTTCGTCTACCTCCAGTTGGGCTAATTTAAAACCTTCTACTAACTTAGCTAGCGAAGAAAGATTAGGTTTGGTTTAGCTTTCATAGTCAACTGCGCTATTGGAGTGTGTAAAATCAAATTTTTGGTCGAAACGAAATGTGGCCCAACCGGAGCATTGGCGAAATATGTAAAGCTAAGTAAAACAAAAAAATACATTTAATGCGACAAACTTCTGGTTTTAAGTCATGGTTTTGAACAGGTTTATGTTTGAACAATGATAAATAAACACTCTTTATTTTTAAGTAGATTATCGGCCCTAGTCTAACTTTACATTTTTGTTTTATTTCACTTATACGGGGTGTTTCACTGAGAAACGGAAATACTTGAATGGCGAATAGAGGCCACTGAGGCGGTTCTAGATATACTACTACATTTATTGCCCCGCCGATTTTTATAACCGAGTTACAGGGTGTTTTATCGATTTACCCCATTTCTTTCTGGATCCATATCTTTAGGTCCACCTTTTATATACATTTTCTTTTGATATTTGGTACACATATGTGTCATTTCGTTTAGAACCCCCAACTACTAATCACAAGACAAATCCAGGTCCGGATTAACAAAAAAATATTGTTACCTTGAAACAATATTGAAATGTATATTGAAATTTTTAAAATTCGTGAATATTTGAAGAGCACAAAAAACTAAGTTTAATGGTACAATAATTAATAATAATAGTAATAAAAAGCAGGTATTATTAACTTTTAATAATAATTTATTAAAGTTAATGAATAAATACTCATTTTAAAATAATCAATACTTATTTACTACATCGGAACGACCCACTTACTAATCACAAGAAAAATCCAGGTCCTAATTTAAAAAATATTTAAAATAATTATAACCTTGAAACAATACCCGTATATTGAAATTTTCTAAATCCGTTTGCACATTTGAAAAGAGCACAAAAAACTAGGTTTAATGGTTCTCTTCAATTTTTTGCACAGACAATTTAGTAACATTAATTTTGAAATTATATCGAAGTTTTCGTTAGTTCTCAGAGTTCTTAAAGTTCTCGAGTCTTAAAGTAGTAAATAAGTATTGATTATTTTTAAAATGATTATTTATTCAATACCTTTAATAATTTATTATTAAAAATTAATAATACCTGCGTTTTAATCTGGGTTCTTAAAAATTTCAATATAATTTTCAAAATTAAAGTCATTAAATTGTCTGCGTAAAAAAATGAAGCGCACCATTAAACATAGTTTTTTTTGTGCTCATTTCAAATATTCAAACGGATTTTGAAAATTTCAGTATACGGGGTGTTGTTTCAAGGTCATATTGAATTTATATCTTTTGATAATCCGGACCTGGATTTTTCTTATGATTAGTAGTTGGGTGGTTTGGGTTCTAAATTAGACATATGGGTACCAAATATTAAAAAAACATACAAGGTGGTTCCGAAGTTATAGATCCAGACAGAAATGGACAAAATCGATAAAACACCCTGTAACTCTGATATAAAAATTGATGGGGCAATAAATGTAGTATCTCTAGAACCGCCTTAGTGATCTCTATTCATCATTCAAGTATTTTCGTTTCCCAATGAAACTCCCTGTATATTAAGATGTGGCGTTTGATTTTTAGGGCTAAACATATTTACAATCATGAATGAAATATAAATAATATGTAATATATAACAATATATAACTGCTCCCATCAAAAATTGTAGGTAAGACCTAATTGATTACTTAATAAATATTTACACTGGTTACGGGTCGTCCAAAAATTTTTGGTAGGGGTGTAAAATGATTTAAATATTTTTAAAGCATGTAGATAAATAATTACTGCCAATAAGATTAAAGTAATATTTTATTAATAAATATTTAAAGATAAACATGTGTTTGATTTGTGATCATCCTGATGATTACTGTTAAGTTTTTATTTGATGATTTAACTATGTATATTGGGTGGGAAATTTTTCATGTATTAAATTTAATAAATGAAGATGATTTCTATCCTTGTGGGACCGGTACTCATCTGAGGTACTGCAGATTTTCGGATTCAATAAGCATCTCTTTGTAAACACAATGAAGTCGACTTTACAACTCGACACATGTGCTGCACATTACTCCTACATACTGCCCCTACAATTACCTGGCTAAGGGTTCCAAATCAAACCCACAAAACAAAAAAAAAGAATGTGTACATACGTTGTACGCACGTAAGAAGTTATACTTCTATTATAATATAATCTAACTTCATATTATGATTTCAACGAAATCGATATACCTATCTATTTTAAACTGTTTTTTGTATTGTATTTAAATATTAAACTAATTTTAGAAAGAACAAAAAGAATACCAAAAATTAAAATAAAATATGACTATCAGGCTTCGAACAGGGGACCTCTCGATCCCTAGGCGAATGCTCTACCGATCAGCTACCACCGCTTTTGTATTCAGTCGATCATTTCTCGGACATAATTATAATCACGGTGACAGATACAAATAAACATTTTCAATAATACTTAAAAGGAGGAAGACAAATCCACAGACATAAAAATTATAATAAATATATTTACTAAAAACACTAATAATATATTCCCTTCACGCACACCTTATTGCGCTACATAACTTAAAAGATGTAGCGACTAATACCATACTGTCGGTGTGCGCATGCGCCAGGGAATGTAAAAATTCACCCTCGTGCCTAAAAAAGTATAACTTCAAAATATGCATGTTAAACTTCACATAGTGTACACATAGTACACTGCACGTCATAGAAAACGGCACCCCACAAAATGGTTCATTTTTTATGTCTCGAATTTCCTAAACCTGTTGTCCGATTTAAGTGATTTTTTTAATAAGTTATAGCCTTATTCTTTAACAATATCGTAATAATATTGTTGCTAAACAGGTAAATTGTCATTGTATACCGGGTGAATCAATCAAACTGGGTTTTTATAAAATATATATACACCGGTTTTAGGCGTCAACGCCCTTCGGTAGGGATCTATGGAAGAGTATCACCAAGCCGCAAGCCCTTATCCCTTGCCGTACCGCTCCTTCATAGGCCGATCAGACACCAGTTTATTCCAGTTTTTATAAAATACTGAAACTAAAACCAAACTATACCCTCAGGTTTTCTTAACATTCTGTTTTTTTATTCAATCGCTTATGTTGGATAATAAAAAAGTTAGGTACTTTAACAACTAGCCATGTTCTTCATCAATACATAATGTTTCCAGTTTCCAAATATGTGGGACAAACTTTAAGGGGTAATTCTGCATGAAAAAGTAATGACCGTTTGCTTTATAAACATGTCCGCAAATACATCGTTTCCGAGATACGGGATGTTGAATTTTTTCTTACAAACTGACGATTTATTTATTGCTCTAAAACCGGTTGAGATGTGCAAATTAAATTTGTTAGGTTTTAAGAGGTAGTTATTGCGCATTTTTTCACATACAATTAAGATTTTTGTATTCACCATTGGCGTGCATATGGGTAATACATGCATACCCGTATGATCGCCAATGGTGAATATAAAGTTCTTATTTCTATGTCAAAAAATGCGTATTAACTACTCTTAAAACCTACCAAATTTCATTTGCATATCGCCGGTCCGGAATAAGAATGACGTAACTGCAAAGTTTATCAATTCCTGTTTATTGCATAATTAACTTCTAAAATACTGTATACAGATGATAAAAAAGAGACAGAGCTGTAACTATGTGGTGAGTCACTACAGGGTAGTTGCGTCGTTATTGAAATACGCACCATTTTCGACCTTATTTCAGATGAATAATGACGCAACTGTAAATAGGGTTGAAAATGGGGGGCTAAATTAAGATAATGAAATTCGGACCAATAGGGATGAAAATAAAAGCCATCACTGTAAGAATAAACGGCATACTAAATATTTAAAAATAAAAAATCCACAAGGAAAAAGTTTTCCTGTAGTTGGCTGTATACCATGTAATACAAAAAAAAAACAGTAAAATCCTGTATAAAATGTATATTTAAAAAAACCCTCAAAAGGGCCACATCAAATTCACATAACTAGTTTTCGACTGGTTTACCAGTCATCATCAGTGCTTACGTGCAATGCCGACATGTGAACAAGTCATATCAACATCTCAGATGTTACCTAGGGCAAATTAGAAAATATTTTAAACATCCAGGCTTAAGGTAACATTTTAAACCTATGTTTCCTTGACGGACTACTTTTACTAGGCTTTGACCCACATATTTTTGTATAATACTATCTTGGTGGTTAGCATGTACATTGCACGTAAGCACTGATGATGACTGGTAAACCAGTCGAAAACTAGTTATGTGAATTTGATGTGGCCCTTTTGAGGGTTTTTTAAATACACCTTTTATACAGGATTTTACTGTTTTTTTTTTTATTTAAAAATAGTTTTTTTGTACAAAAAAAATTTTAAGATCAAGAATGACGCAACTGTAGATAGACTTGAAAATGGGGGGATTAAATTAAGATAATGAAATTCGAACCAATAGAGATTAAACTAAAAGCCATTATTGTAACAATAAACGCATACCGATGCTCCGGAAGGTTACTCTTTATTTAATTACTAGTTTAAATATTTAAAAAATTTTAGATGAAGAATGACGCAACTGTAAAAGGGTTGAAAATGGGGGGATTAAATTAAAATAATGAAATTCGAACTAATAGGGATAAAAATAAAAGCCATCATTGTAAGAATAAACGTCATACCGATGCTCCTGGACGATTACTCCTCAGTTAATCCCTATTTTAAATATTTAAAAATCGTTTTTTGCTCTCTTCTTTTTGCAAAAAAAATTGGCTCTTTGCAGTTACGTCATTCTTATTCCGAACCGGCGATATGTCAACCGGTTTTAGAGCAACAAATAAATCATCAGTTTGTAAGAAAAATTTCAACATCCCGTATCTCGGAAACCAAGCATTTGCGGACGTACGTTTATAAAGCAAACGGTCATAATTTTTTCATGCAGAATTACCCTTAAAGTTTATTAGAAATAGAGTTATTTAGAAACATGTATTGATGAAGAACATGGCTAGTTGTTAAAGTACCTACCTATTTTTTTGATTATCCAACATGAATGAATCAAAAAACAGAATGTTAAGAAAACCTGAGGCTATAGTTGGGTTTTAATTTCACTATTTTATTAGTGCTAGAATATTCCACAAGGTGTGGTGAACTTTGAAAAAAAATCACAGTTTGATTGGTGCGCCCGGTAGGTATACAATGACAATTTACCTGTTTAGCAACAATATTATTACAGCGATATTATTAAAGAATAAGGCTATAACATATTAATAAAAATCACTTAAACCGGACAACAGGTTTAGGAAATTCGAGACATCAAAAATGACCCATATTGTGGGGTGGCCGTTTTCTCTGGCGTATATTACCATTTTTTAATTCAGTGAACAACATTTTGTGTCGGAATTTCTCATGAACCATACTATGATTTTTATATGTATTTTGGGCTCTTAGAATAAAAAAATGCTTTGCAAATTGGCCCAATGAGGGGAAATTTTTGAATCGGGTGTAAGGGTGATAAAGCAGATTTGTCTAGGATTGAGATATATCAATAGCAGATAGCCTTTAAGGTTTGCAAGTTTAAGCAAGCCTTATGGATAAAGTTTTAACAATGAGTTAAGAATGCGGACGGAAAATTAACATTAAAAAGACGAAATATATGTATATGGTCATAAGTACATAAGTCGAGGATCCAAAGAACGATACAAAAGTGTCAAAGTTTTCAAATCTGGGATGTACATTGAACGAAGAAGGTATTTAGAAGAATTATGGATACGTCACTATTTTTTGCGCGATCGGTCGATTAGTGATTTATCTTTTGCTATTTTTCTTGAAATTTATTGCACGTAACTCCCTCGTTCTGCTTATGTGGTTATTTTATTCCTTTTTCTACTTAGTGTCCATTCGTTGAGACACTGTACGTTATATTTTTTCTAATGTCTTCACTCCTCTTTCGATTTCTCAGCGAATTTCCTGTAATTCTATGAGCACTCTCATCTCTACTGTTTCCAGTAGTCTTTGTGTTGCAGATGTGTCGGGTCTTGTTTTTGATGCATATGTCGTTATTGGTCTACACTGGCTGTATAAATTTTTGACTTCATCTCAGTTTTAGTATGTCGATTTCGCAATATTAATAGTCTTATTAAAGCACAATGTTAGTCTATTTGCTTTTTGTACTTGATCTCGCACTTCTTTGTCCAAGTCTCCATAGCTAGACAGTGTAATGACAAGGTATTTTATTTCCATTACCTACTTGTTTTTATTTTCATTACTATTTTACATCTGATTGGCTCTTTGCTGATTACTATTGTCTTAGTTTTGTGAGATTAGATTGTCATATGAAATTCTTTTGCCCTTATGTATCAGTGAACTAGTCTTTCTTCTTCTTCATGTACCATGTCCTTTCAGAACGTTGGTTACCATCATAGCTATCTTAATTTTATTCACTGCCACCCTAAATAGCATGTATCAACACCATACCAATCTCGCAAGTTCTTCAACCATGAGGTTCTCCTTCGTCCTGGACTGCGTTTGCCTGCTATTTTTCCTTGCATAATATTTTGTAGCAACCTATATTTGGGACCTCTCATTACATGTCCGAAGTACTCCAGCTTTCTCTGCTTGATGCTTTTTATGATCTCAGTAGTCTTGCTGAGACGTTCTAGTATTGTGGAGTTTCGAATGTTCTCCACCCAGGAAACTTTTAAAATTCTTCTATAGCACCACATTTCGAAAGCCTCAAGGCGATTTAGATCGATTTTATTCACAGTCCAGGACTCGACACCATAAAGTAAGACCGAGAACACGTAGCAGCGAAGTAGGCGGATCCTCAATGCCAATTTTAGTTCTTTGTTACATAACACCTTGGACATCCTTCTAAAAGCGGCTCTAGCCTGCTCTATCCTAGATCTAATTTCGCCGTGACTTTCTGCGTTACAATTTAGTTGCTGTCCAAGGTAAACAATTTTATCAACTTGCTCAAGTTTGGTATTATTTACATATATAGACGGTTTTATATGCTGCTGTTTACTTATTACGAGTATTTTGGTTTTCCGTATGTTCAGAAGCTAGGAGTACTGTATCGTCCGCATATCGCAAATTATTGATGACTTCACCGTTCACAAGTATTCCTTCTTGTTTTTCAGAAAGAGCTTTTCTGAAAATTCTTTCGGAGTAAACGTTGAAAAGCAGTGGTGACAAGAGGCATCCCTGCCGTACTCCTCTTTTAATATTAAGAGCCTGTGATTCCACACCATCTACTAAAACTGATGTTGTTTGATTCCAATATAAATTTGCAATTATTCGAACATCTCTGCCGTCCAAGCCTATGTCTTTTAGAGCTTCGATCAATATAGAGTGCTTAACACGATCAAATGCCTTTTGGAAGTCAATAAAACAACAGTATATGTCTACAGATATATCTCGACATCTTTGAGCAAGTACGTTCATTCCAAACAATGCCTCTCTCGTTCCAAACCCGTTACGGAAACCAAACTGTGTGTCATCCAGGTATTCCTCGCATTTATTGTAGATACGACCATGTATTACCTTCAGAAAAATTTTCAATAAATGGTTTAACAAACTGATGGTTCTATAATCAGCACAGGTTTTTGCTGTTGTCTTCTTGGGTAGAGCTATAAACAGTAAATTAGACCAGCCATTAGGAAGTTGTCCGCTGGTATAAATGGTATTGAAAAACGAGGTTATAGCCTCTAAAACATTGCTATAATTTATAAGCTTGTATATTTCAGTTGGAATTTCATCAGGACCAGTCGCTCTGCCATCTTTTGATGATTGTATAGCTTTTATTACCTCAGAGCGTGTTATTAGAGGTCCGTCCGAGTGGTGAACTACTCCTATCGTCTTCGAATAGGTTCGTAACGTAATTTTCCCATTCTTTAAGTTTGTCCTCTACTTCAAATATTACTTTACCCTGTTCATCTTGTAGCAATGCAGTTTGTTTCTTATTGAAGGTACCAGCCGCTTCTTTCACTTTTTTATACATGTTAAACGTGTCATATTTGTTTTCAAGTTCTTCAATGTCTTGGCACTGTTTGGCTAGATGTTGACTCTTTGCTTCTCGTATTTTACGTCGAATTTCTTTTTGTATGCTGTTATAAATTGTTTCGTTGTTTTTCGCTAATCGCCGTTGTTCCATCAAATCCAATATGTCTTCTGTCATCCAAGCCTGCTTTTTTAGCTTTGACCTGCCTTGTAAATTTCTCACACAGATTTCTTTTACTGTTGTTACGATTTTATTTAAGCCCTCATCGACATTCTCACCGATATTTTCCCAAATTAAATTTTCGTTCAGTTGTCTTTGAACTGATTCCTTAACTTTCTCGTCTTGTAACTGGGCTGTATCAATATTTTTGCGAGACTTCTTTTTGATCACCTTTTTTAATTTTAATTGGGTTACAGCTACTATGGGATTGTGATCAGACCCAATGTCAGCACCTGGATAAGTTTTATCTGATTTGATGCAGTTTCTAAATCGATTTTTTATTAGAATGAAGTCGATTTGGTTCCTAATGATTTTGTCCTCTGATTCTGCATTTGACTTCCAGGTGTAGAGTCTTCTCGGTGGTAGTTTAAAGTGAGTATTCGATATAATGAAATCGTGTTCTTGACAGAACTGGACAAGTCTATCTCCACGTTCGTTTCTGTTTCCCAAACCATAATCCCCCACAATGTTCAAACATCTTATTATCTTAGCGTTAAAATCTCCGAGGACTATGGTATTTTCTGCTGCTTTGACAAGATCTAGAGCATCAGTAAGATCTTTGTAAAATGCTTCTAATTTGTCTTCATCACTGAATGATGTTGGGGCATAGACCTGAATTACATTGGTAATGAACTAGACTTTGCAGACTATAAATTTGGGTCATCTGCCTAACATCTTTATTTCTTTGCTGTATCATCTTCCTTCGTTAACACTTTTGATGATTTCATCCAGGATTAAATTTAAGAGCATATTCCAATGAGTTCCCTCCAATTACACTGCCTATGTCTATGGGCAATTATCTTATAGCTATAAGTTGTATATCTATTCTGACTTTCATTTTGTTGTTTTGGTAAATGTTTCAATAGTTTTTATGATATTAGGGAAGATATCTTCCCTATTACACAGAAGATGGATTATATAATATTCTAGTCTTAGTCTGTCAAATTCTTTTTTTAAGGGCATAGCTGTCAAAATGTTCGATGTGTTTTAAATGTATTCATTATTTTTTCGAATCTTGAGAAAACTAATAAATATTTTTGAAAAATTTAAACGCAGAATGAAAGATTACATTATTACTGAGAGCCAAAAGTCCCTAAAAACTTCTAAACTGTTTATTTTAATAAGTTACAGGGGTGAAAATAAATGGGAACATTTAGTGTGATTTTTAATTGAAAATATTTTATTAAAAAAAAAACTTTTTATTTAGATATTCTTTCGGTACTCGGTAATAACGTAATCTTTCATTCTGAGTTTAAATTTTTCAAAAATACTGATTAGTTTTTTCAGGATTCGAAAAAAATGAATATATTTAAAACACATTAAAAATTTTGACAGGCGACATTTTGCGCCTTTTCCTTTAAGTCAATCAAACACAGAAATGCTGGTCTGTTATAGACTAGTGATGTCTCAGTAATTTGCTTTGATCCCGTCGAAGAGAAAGAGATACCTACCCTAAATACAAACATATCCCTCGCTCTGCGACCCAAACAATTTCAGATTGCAGCGGGCAGTCTCTGTAGGTATTGTCCAGTGCCGGATTTACCTCTAGGCCGCGGCCTAGGGCCGCAAGCAAAAGGGGGCCGCAGCGTTTTATCAAAAGTAGCAAAACATTGACAAGAGTTTTGATATGAGTATAGGCTATTGATTATATTCAAAATAAGATAGCTAAAAGCAGTGGCGGTCTCAAGGGGGGGCGACGGAGGCGATCGCCCCCCCCCCCCAGAAACCTTAGTTTTCTGAAAAATTGAGAAGTTAATATACATATTAATCCGAAATGTGAGATCGAACTAATGCATTGCTATTATTGGACAAAATAATCTAACAGTGTGAAAACGTCCGTAGACAGATTATTTTAATAGCCTACGGTTAGTTTTGATATAACGTAACAACATCAAATACGGTACAGTGACGTTTCTGTAATGTTGTCGTTGAAGTCACAGTGGCAGTGGCAACACTGTATAAATCACGTAGAATAGAACAAATCTTCTTCAGTCAGACGTTGCTTGCTAGCCTTACTAGTTGCTACATATTGGCCGTGTATCAATGCCTGGCAAAGTCAAAGGGCTATAAATAAGTGTCAGTTTGCTCAAGCGTTTCCTTTTCCATGTGCAACTGCAAAAGACGACATCGACATGTTAAGTTTGTTTTGCATGCATCCAAGGTGAGAACCTTGATTTGTGCCTTACTGAACAGTACTTTCATTATCACTGTAGTGTGTATGTGCAACATATTTTCACTTACACTGCCTTTAGCAAGCTACTTCAAAAACCTGATATTGACTTGAAATGTGCATTGAAACATTTTACGGACATGACCAAATCACTTGCCAATCAACGGAACACAGCGATTGTTTGCTTTAAAGATTTGTTCCAAGAAGCAAAGGACATCGCCGAGAAGACAAATTTTGATATTAGTATTCCAAGAACATCACAAGTGCAGAAGAATCGAGCCAACCACGCAACTAAAGACCCAGAGACATACTTTAGAGTATCAGTGTTCCTTCCCATTCTAGACTCTGTAATAGAAGACACAAAGTCTCGTTTTCCTGAAGAAACATTGGAGTTGTACAATCTTCACATATGCATGCCTGAATACCTGATAACCAACTCTGTTCAAGACATGTCTCAAAAAAATTGAGTGTTTAGTAAGGAGGTACAGTGAACTTTTTGATATGTCTCAAGCTGAAATGAAATGCTTAGTGAAAGGTGAACTACAGCTTTGGGAAATGCAATGGAAAGACACGGACGAATTTCCAAAAACAGCGCTGGACGCGTTAGACAGTTGTAACAGAGATTTTTCCCTACAGTCAGCAAGCTACTTCTAGTCTTAGCTACACTTCCCATCAGCAATGCTTCTGCAGAGCGTAGCTTTCAATCTCTAAAGAGAATAAAGTCGTGGCTAAGAACACGGATGCGTCAAGACAGGTTGACTGGACTTGCTCTACTCCATGCCCATCGAGACATCCCTGTAGACCCAACGAAAGTTTTAGAACGATTCGCCAAAAGTGGCCATCGAAGACTTGAATTCGATTTGTAATTACATTCTTTTTAAAACCTTATAACTTGTTATTTTATTACTTATAACCTAATAAAACTATTACAATGTATAATGTGAACCTCCTTTTTTCCATTCTAATAGACTAATTTGTATTGTATATTTATTGTAAATTTTAACATTTTAAAAGGTAAAATGTGTTTTGAGCTCTTTCAATTCAAGCGTAAAACTAACATTGTCAGACCAAACCTCTGAAGTTTGACGTTTGTTCATGATAAAGTAAAACCACCTAAATCGTCAAAGGTTTAGAAAGATAAGACTTGCTTCAGAGGCTTGCCATTGAAAAATACTATCACCCACAAACCTTTTCTATTAGACTTTGAGTTGTTTTCAATAGTTCTAAATTGGTTTTTGATACAATCACAAGAATACAAAATATATTTTGAATATTTTATTTGTAAAGTTAGCCGAACAATATTTACAACAAGCTTTAGAGGCTAGCTTTTTTATTTTTTATTATAGTGTAAAACTGTTTCCACTCATACTAATTGTAATAATAATAAGTAATTTTCCTTTTTCTCCGTTCGTCACAACCACTAAGTAACAGTCAGTCCATATTCGGTCCATCAACTGTTCAAATGAATAAAATGCCTTTAAAACTCTCAAAATCTTGCCATATTTTTAAAAATTTTCCGGACCCCCTTTCCGGCTGGGGGGCTGCACCCCCAGACCCCCCTGCAACAGACCATCGCCCCTCCCAAAATCTGACTCTGAGACCGCCACTGGCTAAAAGGAACTACAACGTAAACGGTGTTTTATTATTTCATATGGTCAATGGACATCTATATATGAAAAAACCGCGGAGTGCGGTATATTTTAAGGGGTGCGTTTTTGAGAAATGGGTGAATTAGTCCCTGGGCACAGGTTACATTAGGGTGAGTTCTATACACTTTTGGTAAAAACATATCTACATAAAAATTGTTCCTGGATAAATTTCCAATCTAAATATCACTTATTAAAGTCAATGATATTTTTTTTACAAAAATATATTCAAAAGAAAAAGCACAAAGAAACCCAAAAGAAAGAAATTTTGTTTTTTGTCTCATAACTTTTGTCCACGAGGATGTAGGTATAGATATTGCTTTACAGAAAAAAAACCTACATATTTCTTCTTTAAAATGTTGTTTAGTAGAGGTAATTAGGATTTATAGTTTTCGAAATATGATTTTTCAAAGTTTGCAACTCACAGCAATTTTGGGCAATTTTCCTTGTTATTTCGCAAATATTGTTCTGTAACTTTTTTCTACGTAACTTTAGTAATATGCAATGGTACACGTAATAGAAATAGAAATCAATTACCTTTAAAATGGCCTACTGCAGGGGTTCTCAATCTGTGGTACATGTACCACTGGTGGTACATATCATTATTTGGGTGGTACACAAAACACAAAAACACAGCCAAAACCCAGCATATTTGCAGTTAGTTAGATTACTAAGCTCCGTAGGTATTTCAGTTAGGTGGTACCAAGAATAATTTTAAAATATTTTGGTGCTACATGACTCAAAAACATTGAAAACCACTGGTCTACTGTATAACGTTGTACGACTTTTTTTAAAGAGATTATGGTTTTTCAAGGTTTTATACTTTTAACGATTTTTTATAATATAATATAAAAATAAAATAATATTATTTTATAATATATTATATATTATATAATATTATATTATATATAGTATATATAATATAATATTATATTATATGTTATATATTATATAATACCTAATAAAAAAATATTATTTTTTACATTTTTTACGATTATTTTTGAAATTTCTCATTATAACTTTTTTTTCTTGTACATGAATATACTATATATTGCTCAATAAAGAGGGCTTACTTTCTGTTCTTTAAAATGGTATATTTATATAATGGAAACCGAGTGATTCTTTGATATTTTTTTACCTGTATTATTTAAAATAATTGCTTTTACAAAAATTACATAAACATTAGTCTTAGAAAACATCATTTTAGTCAAAATTATTTAAACGTTGACATTTAGAAAATTTTCAAAATCAAAGTCCATCTCTTCGTTAGCATTAGCTTCAGTATCTTCCTCTGACACCTCAGTTATCTTAGAGTTCCGACAATTAGTACCCATGCACATGCACCCTTTGCAGAATATTGAACAACTAATTCCTATCTTCCTACAACCGCAGTTTTTTGTACATCCTTTGGTACATTTACATGCTATCTTTTCAAGCAAAGCTTGTGGTGCAGGAGCTTTGACAGTAAATATTGGAATTAATCCATATTTTTAAGTTTGCCCGGCCGAGTCAAGTGGATCCAAAGTATTACCTATAAAAAATAAGATTCAATCATAACACACAATCACATAAAAAGTAAAAAAATAATCCTAAAATCAAAAATCGTTGAAAGTACTTATTACATTTTGAAAAAGCATATTTATCTTATTCAAAAATGATCCTAGAATTTTTTATAATACACCATTTTAAAGTAAACAGAATAAGCTTTCTTTTTTATTATATAATATATACCTAAATGTATAAAAAAAAGTTATAATGGGAAATTTAAAAAATAATTGTAAAAAATATAAAAACTCGTTAAAAGTATAAAATCTTAAAAAAGATAACCTCTTTAAAAGAAGTCGTACAACATTATACAGTACAACATTTTAAAGATAATTGATTTATATTCCTCTTAAATGTACCATTGCATATGCCTAAAGTTACGTAGAAAAAAGTTACAGAACAATATTTGCGAAATAACAAGGAAAATTGCCCATAATTGCTGTGAGTGGCGAACTTTGAAAAATCATATTTCGAAAACTGTAAGTCCTAATGACCTCTACTAAACATAATTTTAAATAGAAAATATGTAAGATTTTTTTCTGTGAAGGAATGTCTATACCTATATCCCCGTGGACAAAAGTTATGGGACAAAAATCAAAATTTCTTTCTTTTGTCTTTCTTTGTGCTTTTTCTTTTGAATATATTTTTGTAAAAAAAGTACCTTTGACTTTAAAAAGTTATATTTAGATAGGAAATTTAACCAGGAACAATTTTTATGTAGAAGTGTTTGTACCAAAAGTGCATAGAACTCACCCTAATGTAACCTGTGCCCAGGGACTAATTCATCCATTTCTCAAAAACGCACCCCTTTAAATGGTAGCACTCCGCAGTTTTTTCATATATAGAGATTCATTGACCATATGAAATAATAAAACCCCGTTAACGTTGTAGTTCCTTTCTATAGTACATAATCAATAGCCTAGTACTTAGCAAAACATTGAAAAATATTGCTACAGAAATCTAAAGTGCAGACAGGCTCTAAAGGAGTACGTATTGAGTCTGAGTGACAACTTTGATTCCTATGAAAAAAGAGGAAAAGAGTTATCTAAAAATGCTACCTATATTCTTGACCTAAATTCTTGAAATAAAAAGACGCCCAAAAAGAAAAGGTCTCCCTGGCGAAGACAAAGAAGATGAATCCACTGAACCCCACTGTAATGACAAAGAAGTCTTAAAAATTAATACATTCAATGTTTTAGTATATACTTAGGCTTTATTCAGAATTGAATGAAAAGTCCGATATTTCAGTTTTAATGAAGAATTTGGATTTTTAAACAACTTATCGTCAATTTCCAATAAAGAATTCAGGCGAAAAGCTTCTATTTTGGCTAAAAACTATCGAATCGACATTGAAGGTGACTTTGGAGAAGTGTCTACAGTTCAAAGGCTTTGTTGAAGGTTTATTTGATGAAGAAAGAGAACCTCATGATAACAAGATTACCAAGCCTCCGAGGAATACACTTTTGGAGTATCTGAAACTCATTCGTGAAAAACAGTTAACAACATTATTTCCGAATATGGACACGGCTTTGCGCATTCTACTATGCATGATGACATCTATGCATCTGGAGAAAGATCATTCAGCGTTTTGAAAAGAATCAAAAACTACTTGAGGAATTCGACTTCTGACGAAGATTCTAGATTGTCTAGTTTTATTTCAAATGCTGAGATTTTCCAAGCCTTAGACTTTATCGATTTGATTAAAGATTTTGAAGCCAAAAAAGCTAGAAAAGTGCGTGTTTAGAGTTTAGATATCAGATTTATTATGAGTATGGAATGGAGTGAGTGTCAATGTTAATCACTAATCCAACTTTATCCAAATTAAGGAAATGACATTGACGTTTTTCAGTTTAAGAGAATAATGTGAGAATTGAACGATCTTATAAGTTTATTTGTTGTATTCTTAATATATGTTTATTTTTCAGTACCGTAGCCGTTAGAGTTCATATTATTTTGCTTGTTCTTTTAGTTATAATGTCTTTTCAAATCAGTTTTTTTTAGTCTTTTGCTGTCACCTGTACTTTCCCCCCCTAATGAAACACAAATGTTACTTAACAATTTTTGTTATTTAACATGTATTTTAACAATTAACTGTAATATATATGTACTAATTTATAATATAATAATTTTAGCAATATTAATAATTTTCCAAATAACTGCTGGTTGCTAACTTTTTGAATTATATACACTGCGGTGCAAAATTAACCGGACACCTTAAAAATGGGTCATTTTTGATGTATCGAATTTCCTAAACCTGTTGTCCGCTTTAAGTGATTTTTTAATATGTTATAGCCTTATTCTTTATCAATATCTCTGTAATAATATTGTGGCTAAACAGGTAAATTTTCATTGCATACCGGGTGTACCAATGAAACTATGTTTTTTTCTTAAACTTCGCATCACCTTGTGGAATATTCTAGCATTTATAAAATACTCAAATTAAAACCCAACTGTAGCCTTATGTTTTCTCAACATTCTGTTTTTTGATTCATTCGCTTAAGTAGGACCATAAAAAAGTTAGGAAATTTAACAACTATCCATGTTCTTTATCAATACAGGGTGTTTTTAAATAAGTGCGACAAACTTTAAGGGGTAATTCTAGATGAAAAAATAATGACAGTTTGCTTTATAAACCTATGTCCGCAAATGCTTCATTTCTGAGATAGAGGGTGTTGAAATTTTTCTTACAAACTGTCGATTTATTTATTGCTTAGAAACCAGTTGAAATATGCAAACGAAATTTGCTGGGTGTTAAGACGTGGTTATTGTACATTTTTTTACATACAAGAAAGAATTTTATATTCACCATTGGCGCGCATACGGGTAATATAAGCCCTCATATTACCCGCATGCGCGCCAATGTTGAATATTAAATTCTTAATTGTATGTCAAAAAATGTGCAATAACTACTTCTTAAAACCCACCAAATTTCATTTGCATACCTCAACCGGTTTTAAAGTAATAAATAAATCGTCAGTTTGTAAGAAAACTTTCAACACCCCCTATCTCGGAAACGAAGCATTTGCGGACATATCGTTAATAAAGCAAACTGTTATTATTTTTTCATGCATTACCCCTTAAAGTTTGCCAATTATTCTTTAAAAACACGCTGTATTGATGAAAAACATGGCTTGTTGTTAAAGTACTTAACTTTTTTATTATCCAATATAAGCTAATGAATCAAAAAACAAAATGTTAAGAAAATATGAGGATATAGCTGGATTTTAATTTCAGTATTTTATAAATGCTAGAATATTCCACAGGGTGATGCGAACTTTGAGAAAAAAGCACAGTTTGATTGATACACCCGGTATACAATGAAAATTTAACTGTTTAGCAACAATACTATTAAAGCGATATTCCTAAAGAATAAGGCTATAAAATATTAAAAAAATCACTTAAATCGGTCAACAGGTTTGGGAAATTCGAGACATCAAAAATTACCCATTTTTAAGGTGTCTGGTTAATTTTGCACCCCAGTGTATTTTCTATAAATATAGAAATTGTTGTTAGAGCTATTCTGGGGTTTTAGCCAAATTTATAAATCAAGATTATTTAATTAGTGAATACAACATTTCAATCTATTTATGTACCTATCGTATTCAAATAGAAATAGAGCATTAGTGGCATTTCTGTTGTACCAATTTTAAAAAGTAAAATTAAAATAAATTTTAGATATTAATATGAAATGTGCTTTATGCTTTAATTACATAATTGCGAAGTTATCGGGGCCGCTCGGGGTAATTTGGCCTAGGGCTGCAAGTACCCTAAATCCGGCACTGGTATTGTCTATGTTTAGAACCTGTTACTTTTTTTAAATTCAATAATTTTAGATTTCCAGAAACAATAAATTAGGTACTTTATTCACAACTTTGATATGTGGAAATGTAACATGAATTTGTATTTTACTACCAAAAGGAAAGTAACTTATATATGCATCATCATCGGCCCTACAACTCTAGGTGAGTTTTGACCGCTTTTACTATTTTCCTCCACTGTTACCGGTCTTATGCAGTTATCTCCAACTGTTGTTCTCCAGTTCGGCGTAGATAGGTTGTTACTACATCCTTCCATTTTTTTCTTGGGCGACCATCGATTTGTTTGAATGTAGCCTGGTGATGTGAGGGAGAATATTCCTGAGAACGGAAATATCATTCTCACCTGCAATTTTGAAATGCTTTTAGCAGTATGGTTACACGCGTTTTTAGCCCGGTTGCACGTTGCTATCGAAAAATTTTGAGCGTAGACTAAACATAAGAAGTGAGATGAGGTTGCAAAAAGCAGAAATGCATCCCAACAGAGAAAGATAACATCCCAACAGAGGAAGAAGTCCTCAAAGTGATACAAAAATTGAAAGAAAACAAAGCTCTTGGATCAAATCGCACAAAAAATCTGACCTGTAGTGTATGTAGGCTAGTAGAACTGATTTGGAAGCAGATGAAACTACTAGAAGACTGGAACGAAGGTATAATGTTATCGACTCACAAGAAAGGAGACCAAACAAATTTGTGATAACTACAGAGGCATTACCCCGCTAAACATGACTTACATACTGGCATACATTCTTTCTGCGATCGACTGTCGGGATATTGAGAAAGCATAATAGGAAAATACAAGTGTGAGTTTCGCAAAAAAAGTCTAATATTCATCAAATATTCTTAGGTCTGAATCCCGCGTATGAAAAAAAAGTTGATTAATAGCAAGCTGAAAATTTTTTAATAGCTTAAGGGTGTCTAGTCGGACAAACTTTGATATATGGGAACACTGGAACAGGGGAAGTTTTAATTGTGGAACAGGTTAAAAATGTGAAACGGTCAGACCACGAAAACGGCACATGTATTTTGTCCGACAGAACAGACTTAAACTGTCCGAACAGAGATTAAACTCTCATGCAAAAATCAGACTGCTATTTATCACCAAATGGGCATTTTAATGAGTGGAACATATATAATATGTCAAATGACAGAAATTTTGACAGGTGATAAATAATAGCAGTCTGATTTTTGCATGAGAGTTTAATCTCTGTTCGGAGAGTTTAAGTCTGTTCTGTCGGACAAAATAAATGTGCCATTTTCGTGGTCTGACCGTTCCAAATTTTTAACCTTTTCCACAATTAAAACTGCCTCTGTTCCAGTGTTCCCATATATCAAAGTTTATCCGACTAGACACCCTTAAGCTATTAACAAATTTTCAGCTTGCTATTAAACAACTTTTTTTCATACGCGGGATCCACACCTATCTTTCTAAGACAAGCTTTGGAAAAAACATATGAATATGGAATTAATGCCATTTGTTTGTGGATTTTAAATATGCCTATGACAGTGTAGACAGAAACGAACTATACGAACCCATGGTAGAATTTAATATCCCAATGTACTTAGTGAGGTTGGTGAAAACAACCCTCTCAACAGTCGAGTATAATGTTAGAGTGCAGAACGGATAATCAAGAATTTTCCAGACACAAACAGGATTTCGACAAGGAGATAGCCTATCGTGCCTTCTATTCAACATTACCCTAGAGAAAGCTGTTAGAGAATCTGGAATAACAACAAGAGGAAAGAGAAACGCGAAAGAAAGAAAGGCGAACCTTGTTCAATCATTCTCGGCATTGGAAGCAGCAGCAAAAAGAAAAGTGGCTAAACGTTAACACTAATAAAACTAAAAATATATGAAGGTCACAAATAATGATCAAGTAGCAAAACCCGAAGATCTAACGGTTGGAACATATAATGATCAACTCACAAATAATGATCAAGTAGCAAAACACGAAGATCTAACGATTGGAACGTATAATGATCGAGTAGCAAAACCCGAAGATCTAACGGTTGGAACATATAATGATCAAGTGACAAATAATGATCGTGTAGCAAAACCCGAAGATCTAATGCCCGCACTTCACTCTCGCCGAAGTCAATCGAGGTTCAACAAGTACGAAAATGTAGACGGCCACCTTGTGTAACTTTGCTTCGCTTCGTTCTACTTCCATTCTCTGTCGGTCTGGCGCGTCCGAGTCAAAGGGATCTTTGTCGGTAGTCGGTATCGCACTTCCTCGCAAAGTGAACGAGTGTGTAGAGAGGATACTTCGGACTTCGGTCAACTTTGGAGAAGTAACTTCGCCGAGAGTGTGGAGCCCGTTTAACGGTGGGAACATTTTCAAAGGACTAAGAGGGTTAATATATCTAGGCTCGCAAATCAACTAGAGTAATACAATAACCCCAGAAATTAACAGCCGTATATGTACCTATATATCTATCGAATAGAGCGTATTAAAGAAACTTTAACATCAAACATAGTCACAAAAAGAACAAAAATATTGATGAAAAACAACGAAAAGCCCCAGATACAAAGTTTACTACTTTTTAAACAATTAGAATAATTGAAATAAAAATATAATAAACAATATTTTAAATCTAAGACTTTTCGTTAATAAACTGCTTTCTGGCTGCATCCCATATCTCCGGATTTTACAATATATAATCACGTAGAGACGACGAAAATAGGAGAAAGCAAATAGAGGACACTTAGGCCACGCATTTACCTTCTCTTCGTCTAGGAAAAGGACCGAAAGACAGTTTCTAAATACTCAAAAACTGAGTAAAATGAAAAAGATTAAAAAGGGTTCAAGGCAGGTTTTGTTTATATTCGATTCAGAGTTGGACTACCATCTCCATATAGCAACTATTTCAGCATCCTTATGCATCATCAGTGAAGATTATGCAGTCACAACTCTGAAGGGAATATAAACATTCTGCCTCTTTTAAGGCAAAACATCGCGATGCAATGAACCCACCTTTTGAGACGCAAATCAGCGACATCTCTCGTATTACGAGGAAAACAACGAAAAGCCCCAGATACAAAGTTTACTACTTTTTAAACAATTAGAATAATTGAAATAAAAATATAATAAACAATATTTTAAATCTAAGACTTTTCGTTAATAAACTGCTTTCTGGCTGCATCCCATATCTCCGGATTTTACAATATATAATCACGTAGAGACGACGAAAATAGGAGAAAGCAAATAGAGGACACTTAGGCCACGCATTTACCTTCTCTTCGTCTAGGAAAAGGACCGAAAGACAGTTTCTAAATACTTAAAAACTGAGTAAAATGAAAAAGATTAAAAAGGGTTCAAGGCAGGTTTTGTTTATATTCGATTCAGAGTTGGACTACCATCTCCATATAGCAACTATTTCAGCATCCTTATGCATCAACAGTGAAGATTATGCAGTCACAACTCTGAAGGGAATATAAACATTCTGCCTCTTTTAAGGCAAAACATCGCGATGCAATGAACCCACCTTTTGAGACGCAAATCAGCGACATCTCTCGTATTACGAGGAAAACAACGAAAAGCCCCAGATACAAAGTTTACTACTTTTTAAACAATTAGAATAATTGAAATAAAAATATAAAAATTTGCGTCTCAAAAGGTGGGTTCATTGCATCGCGATGTTTTGCCTTAAAAGAGGCAGAATGTTTATATTCCCTTCAGAGTTGTGACTGCATAATCTTCACTGATGATGCATAAGGATGCTGAAATAGTTGCTATATGGAGATGGTAGTCCAACTCTGAATCGAATATAAACAAAACCTGCCTTGAACCCTTTTTAATCTTTTTCATTTTACTCAGTTTTTGAGTATTTAGAAACTGTCTTTCGGTCCTTTTCCTAGACGAAGAGAAGGTAAATGCGTGGCCTAAGTGTCCTCTATTTGCTTTCTCCTATTTTCGTCGTCTCTACGTGATTATATATTGTAAAATTCGGAGATATGGGATGCAGCCAGAAAGCAGTTTATTAACGAAAAGTCTTAGATTTAAAATATTGTTTATTATATTTTTATTTCAATTATTCTAATTGTTTAAAAAGTAGTAAACTTTGTATCTGAGGCTTTTCGTTGTTTTCCTCGTAATACGAGAGATGTCGCTGATTTGCGTCTCAAAAGTTGGGTTCATTGCATCGCGATGTTTTGCCTTAAAAGAGGCAGAATGTTTATATTCCCTTCAGAGTTGTGACTGCATAATCTTCACTGATGATGCATAAGGATGCTGAAATAGTTGCTATATGGAGATGGTAGTCCAACTCTGAATCGAATATAAACAAAACCTGCCTTGAACCCTTTTTAAAAATATTGATGTTTACAATCGAACTCTAATCAAGCCCGTCCTTACTCGAGGTGTCAGAAACGAGGACGATAACAAAAAGTGATGAAGAACAGTTAGGATGTTTTGAACGTAAAATCCCAAGACATTGATGTCAATATATGCAAGAAAATGGATTATGGTGTAGACGCTATAATTTTGAGCTTTACCATCTTTATAGTGAGCCTAGTATTGGTAGATCTATCAAAATAATCAGGCTGCAGTGGTCAGGCTACTTAAAGAGAATGAATGAAATGGAACCGTCGAAACTCATTTATAACCAAAGACCGGATAGAATGAGGAGAAGAGGCAGGACCAGAGCACAATTTAACGACTAGGTGGAAGATGACTTACTGAGTATTATGAGTACAAAATTGGAAAACAAAGGCGAAGCATAGGAAGGAATGGAAGCTGATTCTGGAACAGACCAAGACTCATCATGGGTTGTTGAGCCAATGATGATGATTGATGTGGCGTGGTGATGCGAGAGAGAATATTCCTGAGAATGGAAAATCATCGGGAACAAAATTCTCACCTGTAATTTTGAAATGCTTTCAGCAATATCGTTCACACGCCGTTTGCACTTTGCCATCGGAAACAGTGGAATCCAAGAGACGCTTATTTGTAAATTTTCTTGTCATAATGTGCAAGCGTCACAAAAGACTGATTGTATAATATTTATCTTCTTTTTTGTTAAACACGTAAAGCGGCAAAATTATGAGTGGTAGGCAAATAACCAAACCAAATATAATATGGTAAATCATTGATTTGAAAAATCTTGATGGACAGTACTTGTAAATTTTGTACTAGTGCAAAAAAATGGTACAAAAATGACTTAACTGCTTAACACTTATAAAAGTGCCAATGTCATACCTGCTGACATTTCTCAAAATGTAGCTCTCGAATAATTATTACAATAAAAAAACCGCTAAACGCCGTAAAAATGAGTGGCGCGTACAATATTCCAGCTAAAAAAGAGCTGATATGAGTATTACGTGGCGCGAAATGTATTTTCATTTTGATGGAAAATAAAATAGTTTTATTTTAAAAGATTTTTTCCATAATATTTCCTAAATTTGAAGTAAAACGCGCCACAAAAGATTAACTTTGATACAGTTTGCATTTTGAGGCTCTGTTGTGGCGCGTTTTACTACAAATTTAGCAAATATTATGGAAACATCTTTTAAAATAAATCTAGAATTTTATTTTCCATCAAAATAAAAATACATTTTCGCGCCACGTAATATTCATATCAGCTCTATTGTAGTTGGAATATTGTATGCGCCACTCATTTTTACGGCGTTTAGCGGTTTTTTATTCTTGTATCAGAAGTTTTTCAAGTTTTTTATAAATTAAATGTATGAAGTTGAATGTAATGTTTCTCGATTACACGTTAATCGTTATAAATGGTTGCCTTTGTCGCATTCTCTCCCAAATGATCTAGTAGTTACGACACCAGACTTGTGATAAGACAATCCGAGTTCATATCCCAGCCATCCTAATAATGATGGCCGGCAAATGACAGTGGCGGATCCAGGGGGGGGCGATGGGGGCGATCGGCCCCCCCTCTCAACCCAAGTGATTTATTTTTTTTAATTATAATATAAAGATTACAATAATATTTATTTATTTTTTCAAATGTCATAATTATACATGTCAAAATTACAATATTATATGAATTATAAATTACATATAAATATATTTTATTAGTATGGGACTTCGTTATTCCATCCAGTATCCGAGGCTACTGTTCCAGTTCTTTGAGCATTGTTTTTTTTTACGAAGGGTAGGTCGCTAGCCTTGCTCTTCAACCCTCCTCCTTTACCCGGGCTTGGGACCGGCAGTGATGGTGACTTCTGAGCTACTCGATTCACCCAGCATCACCACTCCAGGCGGAAATCGAGTTTATAAGACATGTGTTAGACCCGTACTGACATACGCAGCTGAGACAAGGGCCGAGACAACAAAGACCAAACAGATAATGAGAACAACAGAGATGAAAACCCTAAGATCCATAAGAGGTATCACATTCAGAGATAGAGTACGAAACGAAGACACATTGAGAGAGCTAGGCGTTCAGGACGTAGTGAGATGGACAAGAGCGCGACGACGCATGTGGAGGGACCACGTAGATCGGATGGACCCTGAACGTATGGCGCATTGGGCGAAAACACAGAAGCCCAACACCAAGCGACCCATAGGAAGACCCAAAAAACGATGGTACGAGAGTTGGAGCTCCGGATCGCAGCAAAGACTGTAACAGAAGAAACAGGACATAGTCCTATTACAAGAAGAAGAAGAAGAAGAAGAAGTATGGGACTTGGCTAAAGCGGGCCTGACGCCAGTGTATTTGGAAATGAGTAATTTATAATCCCTATAAATTAAGAATTAAAAATGATCACAATAAGCATATTTAAAAAAATATGTAATGCTATATACTGTGAACGCAACTTAAGCATCTCCACGTATAATTATAAAATTGTTTGCAGATATAATATCAGCTGTGGGAGCACGCCAAATAAAATTCTATTTTAGTGACGTCACGTTGCCTAGCAACCGTCGATTCTCCCATTATAAAATTCTATTTTGCTGACGTCACAATTTTATTTTACAGTACAGTTTTATTTTGTGACGTCAGCAAAATATAATTTTATAATGGGAGAATCGACGGTTGCTAGGCAACGTGACGTCACTAAAATAGAATTCTATTTGGCATGCTCCCGCACCTGGTGTGAGAGCACGCCAAATAGAATTCTATTTTAGTGACGTCACGACGTCACGTTGCCTAGCAATTGTCGAGTCTCCCATTGTGAAATAATTTGGGTGATAATATTAATAGTAATGATGATAATAAATATGTACAAGTAGTCCAGAAGGCCACTGCGCATCCGCTAGGAAAAATATTCTGATTCGGATTTTTTGCACAATCTTACTCAAAAAGGACTCCTTTTAACAAATTTGCATGTTGCCAGGACCAAAAGGTGGTCAAAAATTTTTTAAACGTTTTTTTTTTTGTTTTTTTCCTAAAATTATTTTTTTTGCATGGAAAAAAGTTTTTTTTAGGTTTTTTGGATCATTCCAAAGAGAAAAGGTTTTTAGTGACTTTTCTCTAAAAATGATAGTTTTTGTCATATAAGCGATTAAAAATTGAAAAATTGAAAAATCGGCCATTTTTAACCCTCAAAAACTATATGAAAAACTGAAAATTTGAATGTTGCCAAGGTAGGTAGATATTCTTTAAACATCAATTGATGAAATCCCGAAGAGTTTTTTGCAATACAATATTCAAAACAACTTTGTTTTTTAATTTCTAATCAAGCGTGCGCGACACTATTTTCCACCGACAGTATGGTGCAAATGAAAGGAATAAATTCGTTATTTCGTAAACCGGCGACTTTAAGGAAAAATCCCGAAACAGGTCTTTTTTTATTTTTAAGTTATGATATTGTGGCACATATGGAATACTAGTGACGTCATCATTATACATTTTTGTAATCAGTATTTCAAACGATTTTAAATGAGGTGTCACATGATGTACTTTCCCATTACGAAATAAAATTAAAACTATTTCGACATGAATTTTTTTGCCTTGAAAAAAGTAAAGTATTTTGATTTTTTGAAAATTACATTCGGTTAATTCATTATTACATTTCCGAAACTACTGTAAGTTGTTAACTTATAAAGTCTCATTTTGTAGGTTTTTTAAATTTTAATGATAATTCACTACATATATTAATTTTTATTTCGTCAACTTTATATATAGAGTGTCCCAACCCAAAAGTAGCGCAACCGTTGCATATTTCGCGAAATGAACATCGGATCGAAAAAATGAAAAATATGTGTTCAATAATTTTTTTAAATCTATCAAATGATACCAAACACGACCCCCTACGTGGGATGGGGGTAACTTTAAAATATTTAATGGAGACCCCCAGTTTTAATTGCAGATTTGGATTCCTTACGTAAAAGTAAGCAACTTTTATTCGAGACATTTTTTAGAATTCTGGATAGATGGCGCTATAATCGGAAAAACGATTTATCGTGATACTTAATATCTATAGAAACACATTCTCATATGAAAAATCAAAAAACACAAGTTGAATATTTTTCAAAATCCTATCGAATCGAATGCCACCAAACACGACACGGTGTCATTCGATAGGTTTTTGAAAAATATTAAACACGTGTTTTTTAGTTTTTTATACAGACTATTTCTATATTATTCTATTTCTATGTAATAGAAAAAATGTCTCGAATAAAAGTTGCTTACTTTTACATAAGGAATCCAAATCTGCAATAAAAACTGGGAGTTTCCATTTACGATTTTAAATCGAGCCCCACCCCACCTCTAGGGGTTGGAGTAGGGGGTCGTATTTGGTGTCATTCGATATATTTTTAAAAATTGTTGAACAGGTATTTTTCAGTTCTTCGATCCGATTTTCATTTTAGCCAATCGGCCCCCCCCTCTTAACGATGCTGAATCCGCCGCTGGCAAATGAACTCAGATTGCACGATCATTCTTAGCGTCGTAACCATTACAACTACATAAACCATTTCAGCTTATTACCAAGCCCTATAACAGGCTTATGGGTAGTCAAAAGTCACAAACTACACCGGTTCTGTATCCGAAAAAATTTAGATCGGTGTAATTTTTTCACATACATACATACATATCCACAAACATTTTCCCCTTTTTAAATAAAAATTGAGTCATACTTCTGAGCTCGGTAACTTTTGAATGTTATAACTAGGGAGCGGATTTTATGCTAAATGCATATTGCATGCATATTTCGCATATTTGAGAACTTTACTAAATTTTGCATATTTTTAAAGAAACATGCATATTTTTTGCCTATTAAAAAACATTCAAGTCCAAAAAAATGTTTAATTTTTTAATTTGACACAAAATATTTCACCGCACAGGCTGTCGTATCTATTAATTCGAGAACTACCTGAAGAGGACAGCTCATTCACTGCCTTTCATTTTTTCTTAGAAAATACCCGATCTTTACACAAAGTACTTATAGTGCTTAGAGTAACCCGTTATAAAATGATTGTAGGATGTTAAAGTGATAAAGGATGGTTTACCCGGAAATCCGAATTTTATTTACATTTATTATATTTAGTAGGTACCTACCTATAATTCTGGCGATTCTTTTAAATCCTCTATTGTTCAGAGAATTTACACCTTTAACCATAGTTTTACGATTTTCTAACGGAAATTAACAAGTTATTTTAAATACGCCCCAATTACTTCTATTGATGTTGAAAGGAGTTTTTCAAGTTATGAAAATATTTTATCTAATCAAAGAATATGTTTCCTCGTAAAGAATTTGGAAAAACACATTGTAGTGAATTATAATCGAAGATAATAATATATTTATAGTGATATTGTTGTTTTATTTTAAATAGGTAACTATTATTGGTAGCAGGTTTTGTAAAAACTGTGAATAAATTGCATATATTATAAAAAAATGATTTTATTTGAAAGATAATAAATAAGGATGGCGGTTGTTGACAAAACGTCGGTTTTCGGTTGTACCGGTTTTTTTGACCTACGGTTTAACTTGGCAATTTTAAACGGTAAAAAAACGGTTATTCCAAAAACCGGTTTTCGGTTTTTTAGTCAATAGCCAATACCCAATAGGTTACATTTATATTGAGCTTTAGTTTGCTATACTCCATTCTAATCGATATCAATTCATATCAGTATAGAAATCAGTCATCAATGTTGTCAAATCAATTTCGGTCAGTTCAAAATTTTCCCATTTTTTTTCTGAATTCATTATTTTTTCCACTTATCCGGTTTTTCACCGGTTATTACTTTAAAATGAAAAAACCGGTTATAACCGGGACAGAAAAACAACCGGTAAAACCGATTATTGCGTAGTAAAAAAACCGGTTTTAGGTTATAACCGGTAGGTCTTTCCCATCCCTAATAATAAATAAGATTGCAGCCCCCCTATAAAAGAACTCCTTAGAATAGAATAGAACAGAAAACTTGTGGTTTCTCGAAATGCGCATTTTTTTAATTTTTGAGGATATCTTGCGCATATTTCGTAATTTTTTACCGCATATATATGCGCATATTTCATCAAAATTGATGGCATATAAATCCGCTCCCTAGTTATAACCGATTTTCGAAATTAGACATGCGTTGGAAAGTGAAAATGGAAATATTGGAAACCATCAAGACACGAAAGCTGCAATACATGGGGCATGTTATGCGTAATGAGAGATACAACATACTTCAATTAATTATACAAGTCAAAATCCAGGGCAAGAGAAGTGTAGGAAGGAGAAGAATCTCAAGGTTGCGTAACTTGAGGGAATGGTACGGATGCACATCAACCGAACTATTCAAAGCAGCAGCATCTAAGATGAGAATAGCCGTGATGATTGCCAACCTCCGTCGTGGAGATGGCACCTAAAGAAGAAGGTTGCACTACGAGGTGTTGCATTGCTAGGTATAAACAGCGGTGAAGGTTAATACTTAGTTAGTTTGTGCATACGACGTTATAGTAGAAAGTGTAAATCACGTTTATACAAAGTTCGATATGGAGAAAAGATATAAAAGACGAGAAGGTTTTAAGAAGGGGTTTATTATTATTCGAAATGTGTACCTTAACGGCACAACGTTGGCGACACCTCGGTAGACCCTAGAAACATGTAGGTATGTGTATGTTAAAAATAAAAAGATAGAGAAGAATCTGTGTTTTTCGAGTTCGAGAGTTGGCCTTTCCGTCCCTTAAGGTCCAACATGACATGGCGATCCTGCTAGGATCCAGGACGCTATTGATGATGATGAATCAAAGCATTTGGAGACAGAGAAGAGTTTGTAATTGTAGTAGCCAACCTCCATTGAGGAGAGGGGAATGACAGTGACCATGATCGAGAATTTAGTGATATACTTTTATTTTTTTAACGAGTTCCAGCGTTCGGTGTAATTAACTGAGTGATCGATAAGGAGCAATAAAGGCACGAAACCTTCTCTCAGTGTTCTCGTTATCTACATTTGTTATTACCATAACAATGGTTCCATGTTTTGCCATTATTTTACTCGTTTCACTTATGATTCAATAAAATTGTGTTTTGACTAGGAAAGTTTTGGGGTAGTTCTGATTTCTTTCATTATATATGGATTTTGGGCTGCTGCTGCTAATCACGAAAAAACCGAAAAATTTCAGCTTTTTTCCGCTTTTATGCTCAAATCTCGAAGACTATTAACTTTTGTAAATAGTATGTTAACAGAAATTAAAATACTTAAAATTATCTACAAATTTGACTATTTACTTTTTTTTTTCAGACGAACCGTTCGGTCTAAAGTACAAATATAAAATTGCCAATTTTTAACGGTCTCGGCAAAACCCACTTTTTACATTCCAAAACTTTATTTTTTATTAGAATGCTGTCATTTGATAAATTTCTTCTAGTTTTCTGTACAACTAATAAATGTTAGTTCATAGGTTTGGTATGTCTCTTGTGACAGCTTCCATGAGTCCATTTCGTCCTAAGAGGCTGGGAATGTCTCTGCTTTTCCCTTAGAGCCACAGAAGATCAGGCACAGATGGAGTCACAGTTTCAGTTGTGTGAACATTTCTTTCGGATCTGTTATCTTGTATTCTTATAAACCTTGAGCTTTTGTTCTTTTAAAATGAATTATTTGAACAGCTCCCTGACTTCCATAAACCTCAGGCGCGGGTTTCTTTTTTATCCGAGCAATGGATTGCTTAGGAGCTACTTCATGCTTTGGTGCAATACAAGAAAAGCCTCATATGACGTGAAAAGTGTGGTATTCGTCTATTGTATGTACGTTCAAATCAGCGTTATCGTACACCTGCTGTGTAAAGCACGGCAGGTCAATTTTGACTGACACTTCCAAGCGAACAGCCTTCTGTATAGGATGAACAAAACCCCAAAGAGGAAACTACATTAACCTATTTTCTTGAGCCGTACTTTTTGTAGAGAAAACGGCCGACCCTGCAAGGAATGGTGAGACCAACTATCTGAGCCTTACTGCCGCTACAAGACTTTGAGCAAGCGCGTTGCTTATCTGGAAGTGTTAGCAATCGCAGGCGATCCGCAGAAAATTGACCAGCCGTGCTTTTACAACAGGTGTACGAAAACGCTGATTTTTGATGAAAACCCTTTCTATGCCAGGCCTTAATTTGCATGTTGGTCCATCAATCCCAAAGGTTTTTTCATGCTTAGAGTCCCATTGCCTTATATATACGTCGCATATAAATAAACAAATAAATGAGTTTTTAATGAGTTTTTTTTAACCAACTTACACGTTTTCTTTTCAAAAGTACTCACCAGAGAGCAAAACCAACTTGAAAAAATGTAACTAACTTAAAAAAAATAATGTAATGTAAATTAACATTAAAAGTTTTCTTTTGTGTGGTACTCCTCAAAACATGACACTCCGCAAAGGCCGACTCCGCATCTTGTACACATGTATCTGGATTCGCTTCTTTTTTTCTGGTCTTTTCTGTGGCTACAAACGCTTCACCTTCTAGCAGCTACCTATAAGCGTTGCCACCAGTGCTACAATATAGCATATATCTAAAATATGTAAACAAATATATACGGCAATGGGTCCGCATGACCCATGGTGCATACATTTTGAGGATTTGGGAACAATTAATCTAACATTATCGGACATATTTCTATGGCATTGGGACACCAATGAGTCTAAAATTTTATTTCTAATCAACGCATATTTTCGGCTTTGGTAAATTGAGACCATAACACCTTGAACGTATATATATGGCAGAGGGGAATACAGACCCACTTTTTCAAAAACATATATACAGTGTGTCAAATTTAAAACTTACAATGGCTATATCTCACGAACAAAAGCTGAAAACGAAAAATGCTTGAAACCGTTTCTAGGATAATAAGGGGGAACTAAAATGACATGAAAGAGAACTCACCCCCATCAACCCCCTAGGCCCCACCCACCACAACCAAAAAAGTTTAAATTGCAAACCCCTACTTGTGATACATCATTGAAAAGGCTATAAAAAATGCTATCCAGTGGTATAAATAATAATTATACAGGGTGAAGCAATAATTGTAAAACTTTGGCTTAAATGAAAAATTTAATGAGGTTTTGTTGAACTACAAATTTGATAAAAATGTCAATTAAGTAAAAGTTCAAAGTGGGTTCTGTTGTTTTGTAAACAATAGTACAGTCTATTTTCAAATTCTGCACGAAATTTGACAAATGTTTTTCTAGTAATAGGGCGACATGCTTGAGTAATTATTTCTCGCAATTTCCCAAGTGACGCAAGTTAAGTTTTATAAACAACTGATTTAAGGCAAAAATGGCAAATTAAGTTTCAATTAAAAAAAAGTACGAGCGGACACTTACCATTTAAAATAATAGTCCGGGAGATAGCATTACAAATACAAAAGTCATAGTAAGCCAGCTGATATTAACACCCTGTATCATTATTATTTATACCATTGGATAGTACTTTTTATAGTAGGATAGTATATTACTTTTTTTCAATGGGGTTATCCTAAATCAGTTGTTTATAAAACTCAACTTGCTTCACTTGGGGAATTGCTAGAAAGAATTACTCAAGCATGTCGCCCTATTACTAGAACACTTGCTAAATTTCGTGCAGAATTTGAAAATAGGCTGTATTATTGTTTACCAAACAACGGAATTCACAATAGGTATTTACTTAATTGACATTTTTAATAAATTTTTAATTCAACAAAACCTTATTAAATTTTTGATTTAAGCTAAAGTTTCACAATTATTGCTTCACCCTGTATAATTATTATTTATACCATTGAATAGCATTTTTTATAACCTTTTCAATGATGTATCACAAGTAGGGGTTTGCAATTTAAACTTTTTTGGTTGTGATGGGTGGGGCCTAGGGGGTTGATGGGGGTGAGTTCTCTTTCATGTCATTTTAGTTCCCCCTTACTATCCTAGAAACGGTTTCAAGCATTTTTCGATATCAGCTTTTGTTCGTGAGATATAGCCATTGTAAGTTTTAAAATTGACACACTGTATGCAGCGTTGGGACAGAAAGGGTTAACGTACATACAATCGACGGATAGGTACCACACTTTTTACGTCATGGGTGGCATTTATTGTATTGCACCAAAACATGCAACAATAGCTCCTAACCAATCCATTCCTCGGCTAAAAACTAAACCCGCGCCTGAGGTTTATGGAAGTCAGAGAGCTGTTCAACTAGTACATTTTGAAAGAACAAGACCTCAAGGTTTATCAGAAATCAAGATCCGAAGGGAATGTTCACACCAACTGAAACTGTGACTCCATCTGTGCCTGATCTTCTGTGGCTCTAAGGAAAAAGCAGAGATACTCTCGGTATTTTAGGATGGAGTGGATTCATGGAAGCTATGAGAAGAGACATACCATATTTATATTATGAACTAACATTTATTATTTGTACAGAAAACTAGGAGAAGTTTATAAAATGACAGCATTCTAATAAAAACTAAAGTTTTGGACTGTAAAAAGTGAGTTTTGCCGAAACCGTTAAAAATTGGCAATTTTCAACTTGCACTTTAGACCGAACGGTTCGTCTGGAAAAAAAGTAAATACTGATATTTGTAGATAATTTTAAGTACTTTAATTTCTGTTAACAGACCATTTACTAAAAGTTAATAGTTTTCGTGATTTGAGCAAAAAAACGGAAAAAAGCTGAAATTTTTGGATTTTCTCGCGATTTTTTCAATGTTCCGGCAAGAAATTTTGTCCGCAAACCTCATATTCGGATTCAGCAGCCCAAAATCCATATATAATGAAAGAAATCAGAACTACCCCAAAACTTTCCCACTAGGGAGCTCGTAGAGTACAAATTCACTGAATCATTAACAATTATCTTTTGTATTAAAAGTCATCCCGTTCTAACTACCTAATTGAGCCATTAATAAGTTTAAAGGCTCTTTGCATTCTACTTGAAATGAGTTGATATTTATTTACTATGATGTAAATGTTAACATCAGTTTTGTTTACTAACGTAGGAAAATACTATCGTCTGACACATCGGTAGACCCTACAAACATAAACATGTATGTGTATGTTAAAAATAAAAAGAAAGAGAAGGAGCTGTGTTTTTCGAGTTCGAGAGTTGGCCTTTTCGTCCCTTAAGGATTAAGGTCCAAAACGACATGGCGATCCTGCCAGGATCCAGGACGTCATTGATGATGATGAATCAGAGCATTTGGAGACAGAGAAGAGTTTGTAATTGTAGTAGCCAACCTCCATTGAGGAGAGGGGAATGGTGGTGCGGTGACTATGGTTGAGAATTTTGTTATATGTATATGTACTTTTATTTTTTTAACGAGTTACAGCGTGTCATGTAATTAATTGAATGGTGGATAGGCAGCATTAAAGACATGAAACCTTCTCTCTCTCAGTGTTCTCGTTATCTACATTTGTTATCACCAAAACAATGGTTCCATGTTTTGCGATTATTTTACGCGTTTCACTTAACAAATATCTTTTGTATTAATATTGTGTCATCCCGCTCTAACTACCTAATTGAGCCATTAATCAGTTTGAAGGGTCTTTGCATTCTACTTGAAATTAGTTGATATTTATTTACTATGATGGAAATGTTAAGTAAACATATCGTAAAAACTCAACATCAATTTTGTTTACTTTCGATTAATAGAACTCAACACGCAAACTCGCGATCGATTACTTAAACAAAACTAGCCATTGGCGCACTAGTCCCTAGTTGTATTTCACCACTTCCCGTGTTATTTGAAAGTTGGAAGTTTCGGAAGTGTTTTCTTTGATGAGTATCCCATTAAGACCACAAGGATCGCTAAAACGTGGCTATCGTTGAGTGTTACGGATTTTTTCTATATTCTTAAAATAAAATATAGGTCAATTTGATGAAAAATAGTTGAAGGTATGCACAATAAAACTCTTCTATTAATATATTCTATTTTAATTTAGTGAGGTAAAACTTTTTAAAAAAATTTAATGTTCTTTATTTCACTATTAGATGAGTTAGACTTCCTTGTTTTTTTTTAACAATCGGCTCAAGATTCTTCTTGTTCTTGATGTGCCTATCCGTGACGAATGTTGGCGATCATCACGGCAATCTTCACTTTATCTGCAGCAACGCGGAAAAGCTGCAAAGATGTTGTGTTGAACCAGGTTCTGAGGTTCTTTAACTAGGATGTTCTTCTTCTTCCTGGGCATCGCTTTCCAAATATTTTTCCTTGCAGGATGGCTTGTAGCAGGGCATATCTGGAAAGATAAAAAGGTAGAATAACTTCAGTTTACGTAATGTCTTTAATTCGAAAGCTGCTCTGAAGATTGTATGGAAATTCTAAATTTTTCAACCCTGACACCCTCCTTCCTCCTATACTCCTTCCTCTTCTTAAATTTCTCTGTATTATCAGTCTTAGCATTTCATATTCTCTTCATTAGACATGTCCGAGATATTGGAACTTTCTTATTTTTATTTTGTTTATTATTTCGTAGGTATTCTTTTGCTATTTCATTCAATACTTCCGTGTTCGTTTTCGTCTGTGCTCATGCTATTACATATAAGCATTCTTCCATAATACTACATTTTAAATGACTATGTAGCATATTGATATTTTCTTGTTTTAAGTCTAGCTTTCAAATCCATATTGCAATAGGTACCGAAAACACGTAGTATCTCAGAGCTCTGACTCTGAGTTCTAACGTAAGGTATTTATTGTAGATAATGTTTTTTATTTTTACAAATAGTCCATGTGGTGAGACCGCTCCCGTCTGAAAAAAAATTCTGATTCGGTTTCTTTGTGGATTTCTATTCAAAAATGTCCCCTTTAAACAAATCTGAAGGGTGCCGGGCGGAATTTTTGGGCAGAAATTGTTTAAACAATTTTTTTAAACAAATACAATAAATTACGTTTTTTTGCTCGGGAACGTAAATTTTTAGATTTTTTGGGCCATTTTAAACAAGAAAGGTATCTTGTAATTTTTCTGAAAAATTGATAGTTTTCGAGTTGTAGGCGATTTAAAATCTGAAAAATGCGAAAATACGCATTTTCGAGGCCTAAAAACTCATTTTTAAATTAGTATCTTTGAGGTTGCCACATACTTAAATTGAAGATTAAACATTCAGCTTCAAGATTCTAGAGAGTGGTTGCGTCTAACCTTAATTTATACTGTTGTTTTTTTAATTGTTATATGCGTGTTTATCCGATTTTTTTGCCGGTGCGGCGAGCTCTATTTCAAAAATCTCTTATTTTCCTCCGAAAAATATTTTTTCTAGATTCTTTGGAATATTTTAAATAAAATAATTTTCTCGACATTTTTCTCAAAAATTAATAGTTTTAAAGTTATAAGCGATTTAAAATCCGAAAAATGCCAAAAAACGCATTTTTGGATTTTAAATCGCTTATAACTTTAAAACTGTTAACTTTTGAGAACAATGTCAAGAAACTTATTTTATTTAGAATATTCCAAAGAAACTAGAAAAAATATTTTTCGGAGGAAAATAGGAGATTTTTGAAAAAGGGCTCGCCGCACCGCCAAAAAAATCGGATAAACACGCATATATAACAATTAAAAAACAACGGTATAAATTAAGGTTAGACGGAACCACTCTTCAGAATCTTGAATTTGAATGTTTAATCTTTAATTTAAGTATCTGGCAACCTCAAAAATACTAATTTAAATATGAGTTTTTAGACCTCCAAAATGCGTATTTTCGCATTTTGTCAGATTTTAAATCGCCTATAACTCGAAAACTATCAATTTTTCAGAAAAAATATTACAAGATACCTTTCTTGTTTAAAATGACCCAAAAAACCTAAAAATGTATGTTCCAGAGCAAAAAAATGTAATCTTTTGTATTTGTTTAAAAAAATTGTTTAAACAATTTCTGCCCAAAAATTCCGCCCGGCACCCTTCAGATTTGTTTAAAGGGGACATATTTGAATAGGAATCCACAAAGAAACCGAATCAGAAAATTTTCCAGACGGGAGCGGTCTCACCACATGGACTAAAACGAATTTATTGTTATTTCGATCCTGGCCCTACTACACTATGCGGAGAAAAATTGGGAATAAGCATTTCCTAAACCTTTTTTTTTATAGTTTTATAGTTCATTTCATTATGATTTTGTGTGTGATTTGAATTTCAAACAAGCATTATTTACAAAACCTTTTTCTCCTCCTGCATTCACTATTACCAGACTCTCAGCTTTTAAATCGAAGCACGTACTCCCTCATTGGAGTTGTCGCTCCAACTTTTCTCTTCATTTCTCCAACAGTTCTCTTCTCTTCATTTTTTAGTATCTCTAAGAAAGTTTCTTCTCAATTGTTTAGTTTTCGGTTTTTCGAATAAAAATTTTCTATTAATTTTTATTTTTCTTCAAAGAGATCCTATATCTCCATGGCTTTTCTCGACGATTCCTGCGATCCTTTGCCGATGTATTGAGTTACAAATTTTGTATGTATTCACCGTACCGTTGGATCTATTTTTTTTTTTTTTTTTTCGGTATTACAAATCATCCCATTGTCACACTCATCCAATTTAGATTTTATTTGAAAACTTACTAAATGATGATGACGCATCTTCTTCATTTGCTAGACTTCATTTCCCGCTAAATTGCATTTATTGGGCCTAAACCTAAGCTGTTGCTATTTCAACACGTTTCTTTTTTTTTAATGTTGTAATATTTACAATCTGTCCTTAACTAAGAACAATATGTAAATTCTTGGACAAAAATTGAAAATTTGACTTGTAGAGGGAAATCCAGTGATCACCCTCTTTACATAAATTAAATTAAAACAAGTTAAAAAGTTTAGTTATCACAGATTATTCGAATCTTCTTTCTAGGTCAACTACTTTGAATCTCTTCAGTAGTGTTGCCCAAAATCGGTCTTGGTCTTGCAGTCTTGGTCTTGTTCTTGCGTTTTCGCAAGACCAAGACCAAGACCGCCCAATTTTAGCAAGACCAAGACCAAAACTTACCGTGCAAGACTTGAGCAAGAACAAGACTTAGCCTGCGAGACTCTTGCGTCTTGCAGTTAGAACTGAGGGTCGTTTTAGGGAGTATGTATATTAGTTCGGCTATATTCTTACATACTTTATAAGAAACAAAAAAAAATTTGTAACAAAAATTTTGAAAATTGGACTTATGTTCACTACGAACAATACCATAAACATACATAGCGAGTCAAAATATCCATTTAATATTTAAAGAACACTTGACACATTTGACACGTACTCAGGTCATTGCTACAATGTAAAAATAAAATATTTTGGACTTTCCTTCCCATCAGACGACTTCTCTGAAATTAGTTGTCCGGGTTATAGGTCTGGATCCCGCGTATGAAAAAAGTTGATTAATAGCAAACTGAAAATTTGTTAATAGCTTAAGGGTGTCTAGTCAGACAAACTTTGATATATGGGAATACTGGAACAGAGGAAGTTTTAATTGTGGAACAGTTTAAAAATTTGGAACGGTCAGACCACGAAAACGTCACATGTATTTTGTCCGACAGAACTTCCAATTAATTTGTTACCCTTTCATTAAACTCTCATGCAAAAATCAGGCTGCTATTTATCACCAAATGGGCATGATAATGAGTGGAACACGTAGAACATGTCAAATGACAGGAATTATGACAGGTGATAAATAGCAGTCTAATTTTTGCATGAGAGTTTAATGAAAGGGTAACAAATCAATTGGAAGTTCTGTCGGACAAAATACATGTGACGTTTTCGTGGTCTGATCGTTCCAAATTTTTAACCTGTTCCACAATTAAAACTTCCTCTGTTCCAGTGTTCCCATATATCAAAGTTTGTCCGACTAGACACCCTTAAGCTCTTAACAAATTTTCAGCTTGCTATTAATCAACTTTTTTTTCATACGCGGGATCCAGACCTATTATGAAAATAGTCGCCTTCTAATCATAACATAATATTATTGCTTTGCGAGACCGATAGTAATATCAAATATCGTATCCAAACTTTTTAAAAATATGTCACCTTGCTGAAAAAAAATATACCTAATAAGTAATTAATTTTTGTCATTTTTAGTTTTCTAGGCATTTAAACACCACAAATTTAATCTTATCGCTATATAGAATAGTAAGACTATTATGTATTGTTTTTGCTGAATGTGCTATGACCTATGCTATGAGATCACTGGGTTACAGAAAATTTGCCGAAATAGCGCGACTATATTTAAAAGTATGATAACGAGACAAAGGAACAGTGTAAATAAAATACCGAAATTAACGATATACACTTCTCCAAAAAATTTACTCACCACCTTAAAAATAGGTCATTGTTAATGTCTTGAATTTCCTAAGCCTGTTGTTCGATTTAAGTGATTTTTTTAATATGTTGTCTGATTTTTATAAATATCGCTGTAATATTATTGTTGCTAGAGAGGTCAATTATTATTGTCACTGTAGACAGGGTGTACCAATAAAAGTGTGTTTCTTCACAGAGCTAGTCTATCACTCTGTCGAATATTCTAGCATTTATAAAATACTGAAATTACAACGATAACCTCATATTTTCGCTTATATTGGACATTACATTCGCTTATATTGGATAATAAAATACACTACTACTACTATTACTATCGGTTTACAGCGTTCTTCGACTCCTAACCGCCATTCTTCTCTGTTTAACCATAAACCTGGAGGGATTTCTCTTTCCTCTAGTTCTTTTTCAATTCCCTCCCTCCAGCTTCTTCTCGGCCTTCCTCTTTTTCTTCTCCCTTGTGGTGTCCATGCCAAAATCTGCTTAGGGATCGTGTCATCTGGCATTCTCTGTACATGGCCGTACCATACTAGTTGTTTTGTTTTTATGTCATCAATTATTGTATGTGTGACTCCCATCATTTCTCGTATTCTCTCATTTGGTATCCGATCTCTTCTTGATTTGACTGCTGCTCTTCTCCATAAGTCCATTTCTGTTACTAGTAGCATTTTCTCCGTTCTTTGTTTCAGTGGCCAAACTTCACTGCCATATTTGATTATACTTTTAAGTATGCTATTGTATATGAGCTGTTTGTTCGCTTTAGATATTGTGTGGTCCCACAGAATGCCGTTCATCATGGATATGGCTTTTCTACACTGTATTAATATAATAAAATATATAAGTTTCTAATAAACTTTAGTTAGTTGGAACATAAGCACGGATCACTTAGATCATGGGTTCAAACTCCACCCGGTATCAGTTGTCTAGATCAGTAATTCTCAATCTTTTTGAGTCATGAACCACAAAATACTTTTTATTATTTTTGTTACCAACTAATTGAAATAGGTATCTAGCTAGGTAATCTAATTAAGTATAATAATAATTTTGGTGCTGATTTTAGCTGTGTTTGCGTTTTGTGTACCACCGCAAATAATAATATGTACCACCAGTGGTACATGCACCCCAAATTGAGAACCGCTGGTCTAGATATTTATTAATTTGGCTGATCTTTACTATGGCTATGATATTCTAGCTTAAAATGTACATCTCTGTCACGTTGTTCAAATATATGCAATAGGCTAATAGGCAACTGAGAGACTTGCAAGACTCTTGCTGCAAGACCAAGACCAAGACCGGGAGCGCAATATATACCAAGACCAAGACCAAGACCAGGTGTACTGGCGCAAGACCAAGACCAAGACTGTCGTAAGTCTCGTCTTGGTCTTGCATTGGGGCAACACTACTCTTCAGGCGTCGTACATCATTGTGGTCATCAGTGAGGTTGCTGGCTAACTCGTTTGGATGAGATTCTAGTCTCTTGGAATATTTTTTGTAATATTCTGTTATTACTGTTTTTATGGATGGCACATTGAGGTCTTGCTGTATCACATAGTTTGGCACGTACCAAGGGGCATTCAGCATTGTTCTAAGGACTTTGTTCTGGAATCTCTGCAGTATTTCTAGGTTAGTTTGCCTGGATGTCCCCCAAAGTTGAATACCATAGGTCCACACTGGTTTTAATATAGATTTATATATCAGCAGTTTGTTTTCAAGAGATAGTTGAGATTTACGACCGATGATCCAGTACATTTCTCGGAATTTTATTCCTAGTTGTTTTCTTTTTGTAAAAATGTGCTTTTGCCAAGTTAATCTCCTATCAAGATGGATTCCTAGGTACTTGACAGTATCGGTTTGTGGGAGTTGCGTTTCATTTAGTGTTACAGATGGACATGTTTGTCTTTTCACGGTGAAGGTTACATGGATGGATTTACTCTCATTCGCCTTTATCTTCCATTTTTTAAGCCATCTTTGTATATTATTAAGGTCTTTCTGAAGGATTCTGGATGCTGTATTTGGATCATGGTGAGAGGCTAGTACAGCAGTGTCATCAGCAAAAGTTGCACACGTTGTTCTGTTACTTGTGGGTAGGTCAGCAGTGTAGAGCAAGTACAATATCGGTCCCAAGACACTTCCTTGTGGTACTCCGGCTTTTATTGGTCTTAGGCTTGTGTATTCATTATCCTGCTTGACTAGGAAATGTCGGTTGGAAATGTAGCTTTTTAGGATTTGATAAAAAGGATGGGGAAGGTTTTTCTTTAGTTTAAATAGCATACCAGCATGCCATACCTTGTCGAAGGCCTGACCAATATCCAGGAATGCAGCAGAACAATACCTTTTATTTTCTAGATCACTTCTGATGTGTTTTACCAGTCTATGTACCTGTTCTATCGTTCCGTGTTGTGTTCTGAACCCAAATTGGTGTTGGGGAATTAGTTTCCTTTCTTCTATAACTGGGGATAATTGTTTAAAGAGAAGTTTTTCCAAGATAACACGTTTCTGCACTTGTTTTGAGTCCACTAAAGCTACGTTGCCGCTTGCTTCTTATTGCTTAAAGGCTTATTTATCTTACGATGGGACGTGGCTGTCTTACAGGGCATGTTGAAGAATCGTGTGATATGAAAAGCATTGGCTAGTTTATAGTACAACGGAACGGGGCGACAATAGGAACGTGCGCTGTCTATTGTTCTACGGCCCGTGCCGTCCACGTCCCGTCGCAATATAAATTAGCCGTAAAATGCATAACAGAAGCTATATTGCCTCGGCTTTGTCCGGACAATATTTTTTCGGTTCAATTTTGATCTAAACTCCATTTATATGATCGTTCTTCTAAAAAACTCTGCCACAGACTATACCGATCAAAGTTGACAGGTCGAGTTTATTACTTCTCCCACTAAAATATTTCCGGTAATTTTGCTGCTCATCAAGAGAGTATGCCGATTACAGTTCTTTCAGGTAAATGATATCAATGATATGCCTTATAATGACTTATTTCATAAGGACTCTTGAATTTTGATAAGAACGACTATGTTTTGTTAGGTTTCCAACTTCACTAAGTCCTCTAGCCACCGACATTCGAAACTCTTTGAAAATAACTCAACCTGACCTTCGACTCTTTTGTTGAAATAAAATGTATGCATTAACGGAACATGTATCTATAAAAAAGAATAGGTCAAGGCGAAGGTGACTTGATGAAGATCATTAAAAAGAGAAAACTTGAATATCTGGGGCATATATAATGAGAGGCAGTAGATACTGGTTACTGCAGTTAATACTCAACGTAAAGATCGACGGAAAAAGAGGAATTGGTAGGAAGAAATTTTCATGCCCCCGAAACCTTCGCCAATTGACTGGTTTATTAGCAGATCAATTGTTACATGCCGCGCAAGATCAAGAACGATATCGGCAAATTGTCATAGAAGCTACCCACGCTTAATTTTTGGGCACGGTATTCAAAGAAGAAGAATTATCTATAAAATAAAAGAATTTTTGATTCCACCACTTATGGTATTTCCTATCAGCTTCATATAAACTTTTTCATATGTTAAAACTTTACATGTAGCCTACATGCTTGTCGTAATATTGAATCATGCAGGGACAAGGTATTTCTAATGTCATTCCATCCTTTTGTTTTCTTGACACTGTGGTCATAATGGCAGGATTATGAAAAATTCTCTAAAGCAATAGGTACGCTTGAATGATGCCTCAATTTCATTGAGCCCAATCCATCGTTTATGACTTTATGCTTTGATAATGTCGCTATTAACTCTTTGCCCCAGGCTCTTTTCCTGGAATATTCCCGATCTTCCTTGTATACTACACGTAGAGTGTACTGTAGGAAAAATGAAAGATTACTCATGAACGAACATATAAAACACGCTATATTTTTTTGTCACAGTGTCACAAAAAAAAATTGGCTAACGCAAGTACCTACATGTAAGTACATTATAAGCTGTTCTTATAGTACCGGTACTAGTGAATTATTTTCTGGAACATAGAAAAGATGTGTTTAATATGATCGCTCATGGGTAATCTTTCATTTTTCCTACTAAATATACAGGGTGTCCCGAAAAGATTGGTCATAAATTATACCACAGATTCTGGTTCAAAAATAGGTTGATTGAACCCCACTTACCTATATACAATAATGCATACAAAAAAAGTTACAGCCCTTTGAAATTACAAAATGAAAATCGATGTTTTTTCATATATCGAAAACTCTCAGAGATTTTTTATTGACAATGGACTTGTGGCATTTTTATGGCAGCAACATCTTAAGAAAAAATTTAAGTAAAATTTGTGCATCCCATAAAAATTTTATGGGGTTATTGTTGCCTTAAACCCCCCCCCCCCAAACTTTTGTGTACGTTCCAATTAAATTATTATTGTGGCACCATTAGTTGAACACATTATTTTTAAAACTTTTTGCCTCCTAGTACTTTTTCGATAAGCCAGTGTTTATCGAGATATTTTGAATATTTGTCGAATCCACCACATATTTGTACAGGGTGTCTGCGTAACTTGGAACTATATGGTAAACTTTTTTAATATCAATTTTACGAAAAAAAGTCATTCTTTATAAAGTGCTCTGTATAGTCTAAAACCTAAGATGCAATCATCAGATATCAAATTTTGTCAACAGTATACGAGGTATATCAAAAAATATTAATTTCGCTCCAGAGAAAACTACCTTTATATTTCAAAATATCAAAAAAATTTATTACAAAAAGTTATTTGTAATTAAAGTTCGATCAGATAGCTCAGTGCGACTAGCGGCTGACCCGCACTTCACTTCGCCGTGAGGTACGAGAGTTCAAGCCCAGCCCAGGCCATCGGAAAACAAAAAGGCTAACGCGTCAGTGTAAAATTCTAAATATGAATCTGGCGCTTAGACCTGAATATGCGGGCATCTGATCGACCTATGAGGGAGCAGTACGGCAAGGGATAAGGGCTTGCGGCTCGGTGAAACTCCCCCATAGATCCCTACCGAAGGGCGTTGAATCCTAAGAACGGTGTATGTACATTTGTAATTAAAAACCATATTCAAATATGCAATAACAGCCTTCTACTTGAAAAAAAAATTTCTGAAATTTTCCCAAATTACCGATTCCGAGAATTTAGAAAGAATTCTTTCTAAATTCATATTATTTGACACACCTCGTATAAAATTAACAAACTTGGATAACTGATGGTTGCATCTTGAGGTTTAGACCATGCACAGATTTTTATGAAGAATAACTTTTTTTTCCTAAAATTATTAATAAAAGAATTATTACATGTCTTGTCTAATAAATAAAAATGATGTTCGGAATCTGTAATTTAGGAAAATTTCAGAAATTTTTTTTTCAAGTAGAAGGTTGTTATTGCATATTTGAATATGGTTTTTAATTACAAATAACTTTTCATAATACAATTTTTTGATATTTTGAAATATAAAGGTAGTTTGCTCTTGAGCGAAATTCATATTTTTTGACATACCTCGTATACTGTTGACAAAATTTGATATCTGACGATTGCATCTTAGGTTTTATACTATGCAGAACACTTTATAAAGAATAACTTTTTTTCGTAAAATTGATATTAAAAAAGTTTCCCATATGGTTCCAAGTTACGCATACACCCTGTATATGGTTAAGTACGATTATAGAGACCTGTTAATAATCTGAAAATTTATTTATAATTTATATTTTTAGGTATATTTTGAAAAAGAAGCTACATCTCGATAAAAGGTGAAAAAAAGACTAAGAGGCAAAAGTTTTAAAAACACTGTGTTTAACTAATGGTATCATAATAATAGTTTAATTGGAACGTACACAAACATTTGGGGTATAAAGTACCAAAACCCCCATAAAATTTTTACGTAAATGTATTGAAAAAGAAGCCGCATCTCAATAAAAACTGGCTTATCGAAAAAATACTAAGAGGCAAAAAAGTTTTAAAAACGTTGTGTTTATCTAATGGTACCACAATAATGAATTAATTGGAACGTACAAAAAGTTTGGGGTGGTTTAAGGGAACAAAATCCCCATATGGGGTGGACAAATTTCACTATAATTTGGCTTTAAGATGTTCCTGCCATAGGAATGATACATGTCCATTTTCAATAAAAAATCTTTAATAGTTTTCGATATATTGAAAAAAATCGATTTTCATTTTGTAACTTCAAAGGGCTGTAACTTTTTTTATGAGCACATTTGTACTAATGTAAGTTAGGTTCAATCGAACTATTTTTGACCCCAAAATTTGTGGTATAATTTATTACCAATCTTTTCGGGACACCCTGTATAAAATATAAGGTCAGCATGAACCCAAACTCTGTCGCCTGGACTATGTTTGACATTATTTGGATTTATTGAAAAATTTAAAAAAAAACTGGATACCCACCACCTTATAAATTCTAAATTATTTAGAACCAAAAGTGATTAAAATCTTAATCTTTAATAAGTGAGAAATGTTTACAATATTTTAAGAAAATTAATATATTTAGGTACCATCAGTTTTTATTTGGCACTTTTAATTTTTCAGGTTTTATATCCACTGAGTAAACGGAGCTCTAATCGCAGAACCATGTGAAACGTTCTAAAAATTTGCGTATCTACCAATGGAATCAGCAATAGTCGATAGTCGATAATATCTGCCGTAGACAAGAATGAAAAAGGTAGGTAAATATTCCCGTTAGTTATATCAATCATACGTTATATTCCATTCGACTGGTCATATCAGTTTACAGCAAACATTCATACATTTACAGCAAATATCCGACGTTTGTAATGCATTGCTAAACTTTGTATCAATCACATTTTAAAATTTAATTTTTATACAATTGAAGAGCTTTTATACATTCAAAACCAGACACGTTACAAATCCAAAAATGTTTCAAGAAACATACAGTAGAACCTCGATTATCCGTCAGGGCACCGGACCAAGGGTATGACAGATAATCGAAAAAACGGTTAACAGAACATTAAAAAAAAATTAAAAATTCATAGTATAACTCTCAAATTTGAAAGATCTCAAAGATCATGCAATCTACTTTATTGGCTTCTCCTTGTTGAGAATACCACTCGATGAATTATTGCATGTGCGATGCAGCTTCTCTAGATTATTTACGCAAATCTTTGTCAGTTACAATAGGTTCATCAACATATCTACAGTCAAATTCCAAGTCTGTGTCAGCTTCTGAATCTGTTTGGTCCGCCTTTGTTGCCATTTAAAAGATTTTTTTATCTGTCAGCAATGGATAGCCGTTTGTGTCCTCATCACAAATCAAATTAAATTTTTTTTATTTTTTTACATTAAAATTTTTGCTTATGTAGTAAATACAACGTACCATGACGGTTAACAGAGGTGACGGTTAATGGAGAGACGGATAATCGAGGTTCCACTGTATAATATGCGAGTAACTTAACTTTATTATGCCCGGGCATGTCATTCATCAGTGACGGTTTAACTTTACAGATATTTATGTTGTTTTGGGAAGTAGTTACCCCAAAAATAAATTACAACAATGTAAAAAAGATCATTTTTCATTTTTTTACATTTCGGAACAACTCATTAATATTCCATAGCTAATATGCCAAAGAAAAAAGGGATATTGTGTCGATATGTGATTTTGCCCTGGGTATGAGTGCCACCCCTTCGGGGGTGAAAAAACATACATTCAAAATAATGGATAACTGATTAATTCTAAGTAACTTTTGTTCTATCGAGTTTTTTCACTAAATCAATACTATTTGAGTTATTCGCGAGTGAATATATTCATTTTTCACCAAAAAAAAAAACACCATTTTAGACGGTTTTTCGCAAATTACTCCAAAATTAAGTATTTTATCGAAAAAATATTCTTAGAAAAAATATAGCGTATACAAAATTTAAAAAAATGGTGTATGTATGAAGTATGTAGACCCAGTATAAGCAGAACTGGAGCTAATGAAAAGTAGATTCTTATTCGCCAAATTTCATATCAAATATTTCAACGTAAATTACCAAAAAATGAAGCACTTTTCGGTGAAAAATCATCACAACTTTTTTAAATTGTTAAAAAAGTCTTATTTTTGTTTTTCTAAACAAGTTTCAAGTATCAAAATTAAGCAAGTAAAGCTTAAAATAATGTTGATTCCTTTTTTTGGCACAAAAATATAGAAAATTTATGAAAATCTTGAAAAAACTTATAAGTATATTATTTATACGATCTGTAAGTTTCACCGCTTCACAGTGCTTATATTTCAAAACATTGGGATTTAAAGTAAAACAAATTTTTTGAAATTTTGAAAAAAGAAATGTGTTTTTTTCCAAAATAACTTAACAATTATTAGTGGTACCAAAAATCTTAAAGAGCAAAAAATATAGGTTTTGATTTTCTGAATATTTCAGATTTTTGCTTTTTTGGAAGATAAAAATTGGTTAAGATATGACTGTTCAAAATTTGCATACCCTGGGTAAAGAATTTTTCATTTATTAAAAATTAATAAATGAAAATAGTTTCTATCCTTGTGGGATCGGTACTCACCGGAGGGACGGCAGACGTTCGGATACAATTAGCGTCTCTTTGCAAAAACAATGACGACTTTGCTAAGTAACAAGACATTTACTCAACACACACACTACCCACTACACTAGGTACCTGATTGGAAAAATTCACTGTACCATGCCAATGGCCATTAGTTGTCGAGGCATTAAGCCAAATAAAAAAAATTGCATACACTCGTGATTAGTGACTTATTCAAGCCCTTTCTACTACAGCCCTTTTATAAATAAGCACTCTATACCGATAAAACTTACAGAGCATATAAACAATACATAAGTAAAGTAGCTTGTGAATCGGTAAGGGTTAATTTCATTAGGAATGCTAATTAGGGAGTAATTTTCACCAGTTTTTTTACCCAAAAAATGGAATCAACTTTATTCTGAGCGTGTCTTACTTACTTTCTATGATAGAATTTTTTTTTAAAACAAGAATAATGCTTTTTTAAAACATTTAAACAAGTTATGATGAGTTTTCCATGAAAAGTGCTTCATTTTTTGATTATTTCACGTTGAAATATTCGATTTGGAATTTGACGAATAAGAACCTACTTTTCATTAGCTACAACTCTGCTTCTACTGTGTCTACAGACTGCACACATACACCATTTTTTCAATTTTTTAAAAGCTATATTTTTGCTAAGAATATTTTTTCGATAAAATTTTTGAGTTATTTGCGAAAAACCGTCTAAAAACGTGTTATTTTTTGTTGAAAAATGAAGGTATTCTATTGCAAATAGCTCTAAATGTATTGACTTGATGAAAAACTCTATTGAACAAAAGTTGCTTAGAATTAGCCAGTTTATCCACTTCCAGACGTATTTTGAGGGTATATTTTTCACCCCCGAGAAGGGGTGGACTTAACCGTAGAGCAAAAACACACATTGGCACAATATCACTTTTTATTTGACATGTTAGCTATGCTTATACCAAATTTCATGTCAATCCAAGCTCTTGTTTCAAATCCAAAGGTTCTTTAATATCCGGAGGTTTTGCAATATTTTACCGTGAGTGAATGGAATATAAGGCCCATCGGTGGGTAGAAATTGAAAGCAAAACGTACCATACCAAAATAATTACCAGCTTTTATCAAAATTTGTGGGCAAAATTGATTACCAAATTGAAGAAATGATTAGAACATGGAATATAAAAATGCCTTTGAAGATAACTGCTTAATTTGTCTTGAAGTCGGTTGTATTTTTCTGATATTTGACAAAAGACAAAGCAAAAAACTGAGTTTGATTGGAAATTATAAATTAACCATTTTCTTTTTCTTTTTGTCTCAGTTAGCCCTATTTGATTTTTTAACATTTTAAATTTTTTTTAAATAACTGCTTAAATAATTAAATATTAATTAATGTATTTGTGTGTGGATGCGGGCCCCAACAAGTGCCCGGGCCCTAGGCAGCCGCCTAGTCCGCCTAATGGTTAATCCGGCACTGTCATTCATAGAATTTCGACCCACTATCGGGTTACGTTGGTTCCATCTTTGTTGGAGAGCCACAAATCTTCGAGGGTACACCGATGAGGACAGTTTCTGCATGTTAGAAGTAATGTCTAAATGTTTCCATAATCTGTGTGTCTCCACAGTCACAGTTCATATCATCTAGGTCTATTTTCCCCATTTTACCATGTTTGATTTTACTGGAACGATCCCCGTTCTTATCCTAGTCATAATCATAGTTTTCCACGCTTTAAAAGTCTGGAGATTGGCCGGTCCATTGAACCTGAGGATGAGGAAAAAACTCGAGCGGTTCGTCATGCACTGTTCCAAGGAAGCTTTTCCCGGATTTAAGTCTCTTTCATGGTGTTCGATCTGTGTATAGGGCCTGCCGGTCCTCCGCAATCTGTTTAATTTTCTCTATGTGCTCTGCAAAGTCTCTGCGTATTGAGAGTTGCAAAACCCGCTGCTTTATACAGTGTGGAAGGCACCTATGGAATAAAATTATTTCTGTCATTGTTTCAAAACATTATAAAAAACGCTGAGACTCGTCGATTTTTAATTAAAAATGTGCACTTTTTAAACATAAATTTAGATGTACAGGGTGGTTCATGCAAGTCTAGCAGAGTCCATAAGCTTTAGTTTTAATAGAATACCCTGTATATTTTTATATTTTTAAAAGCTGCTTAATAACCTGATTTCAACGAACTATATTATATAGGGTGTATTATGAATAAAACAGGGTGAAATTTTGAAACTATAAATTATTTAAATCACTTACGGAATAAAATTGTTTGTGTCCTTATTTATCAAAAATACATTATAAAAAACATTATAAAAAATACTGGGACACGTCAACTTTTAAATTCAAGTGAACGCTTTACAAACATACATTTGAATATACAAGGTGATTCACGCAAGTACAGCATAGTGCATGATCTCTAGTTTTAATGGATCACCCTATACATTTTTATGTTCTTAGAAGCTACTTCACCACCTCATCTCAAAAAAGTGTATTATGTAGGATCCATTATGAATAATACAAGATGAAATTTTGAAATTATTTATAAATTTCGTCAAGGCATTAATAACAAAACCCAATTTGATACTTAGTTTAGAAAATGTATGTCTTTATTTAGCTAATTTAAAAAATAATACCATTATCACTAAAGTATGATAATTACTAATTTTAAAATTTTATGTAGGTATTTAATAGCTTAACGAAAATTATGCATAATTTTAAAATTTCACATTGTATTATTAATAATAGGCCCTACAGTAATACATTCTTTTGATGTGAGGTTGCTTAACGGATTATAAAAACATAAAAATATATACAGGGTGTTTTATTAAGATTAAAAAGCATGGACTATGCTAGACTTGTGTGAATCACCCTGTATATTTTAATTTATGTTTAAACAGTGCATATTTGAATTTAAAAGTTGACATATTCTAGCGTTTTTTAAATAATTTTCTAAAATAAGGGCACAAAAAATGTTATTCCATAAGTAGTTTTCACACACCGTAATTTCAAAATTTCACCCTGTATTATTCATAATAGACCATACATGATATGGATCGTTGAAATTAGGTTTTTAAGCAGCTTTTAAAAATGTAAAAATATAAAAATATATAAAAACTTCAAAAAGAGGGTAAACCCTGTAGTTGGCTGTATACCTTCGATTAAATAACGTAGAATACTATGCTTTCTTTTGATGTTAGCAACCTATTCACTTCAGTGCCCAAAAATAAAACAATTGGTCTGGTAAACACTCTCCTAACTAATAGTGACGTTGATTATAGTAACTTTCGAGTATTCGTTACAAATCGTTACTTTTGTATAAAGTAATCATTTACAGTATTCGTTAATTTGATTACTATGATTACTTATGTATTTGAGTACCGGTAATCATATCGAGAATCGTATTTTTCAGTAGGTAGGTATGTTGTATAAAGTAATTATTTACAGTATTCGTTACTTTGATTACTATGATTACTTTTGTTAATTTTGTATTTGAGTACCGGTAATCATATCGAGAATCGTATTTCTCAGTAGGTAGCATTTGTATAAAATAATCATTTACGGTATTCGTTACTTTGATTACTATGATTTATTATTATTGTTATTTTTGTTACTTTTGTATTTGAGTATCGGTAATCATATCGAGAATCATATTTCTCAGTAGGTAGGTATTTTAACAGGTATTCCGATATAACAACGACCTTCACCGATCTGTTTAAGGGATAAAAATCATTTGATTACTATGATTACTTTTGTCACTTTTGTATTTGAGTACCGGTAATCATATCGAGAATCGTATTTCTCAGTAGGTAGGTTTCTATAGGTATTCTGATATAGCAACGACCTTCACCGATCTATTTAAGGGATAAAAATGATTTGATTACTATGATCATTTTTGTTACTTTTGTATTTAAGTACCGGTAATCATATCGAAAATCCTATTTCTCAGTAGGTAGGTATTTTGTATAGGTATTCCGATATAATAACGACCTTCACGAACTACGAAGTGATCAGAGTAATCAAAGTAGTCAAAGTAGATACAATAGTCGTTACTCGTTCTGATACGATTGGTACGAAGTAACGAAGTAATCAGAGTAATCAAAGTAATCAAAGTAAATACAATAGTCGTTACTCGCTCTAATACGATTGGTATGAAGTAACGAAGTAATGAGAGTAATAAAAGTAACGATTTGCCTCTCTGTATAGTAATCGTTACTTTCGGTATTCGTAAGTAACGAGTACTTTGTAACGATAATAGAGATTCCATATCATTTCTCCGATAATATAGATTCTACAAATTTGTCTGTCACAAGATTTCTTCATTTTTAACAATAAATTCTATAAACAACCTGACCGTTTAGCAATGGGTAGTTGCTTATCCCCCTTCCTAGCTGATGTCTTCATGGATCATTTAGAATCCAATTACATCATGAAAAATCCTGAAATTTTACATTGGTTCCGATATGTGGACGAATGTCTCGTTTTTATATCAGGTCAGTACGACTCAGCTAATCACCTGTTATTCAAAATCAATCAAATCCATCCCAATATTAAATTTACTATGGAACTAGAATCATCTAATGCCATCAATTTTCTTGACCTATCTGTTACCAGACTCAACAACCAGTTAAACTTTGGTATCTACCGCAAACCTACCCAGACTGACCATGTTATTCATTCTTCATCTAACCATCCACTTTCACATAAATATTCCGCTTTTAGGAGTTTCATCCACAGATTACATACACTACCTCTATCTACAGTTGAATTTAACAAGGAACTCAATATAATTAAACAAATAGCAGTTAACAATGATTACAACCCAAATATAATTGACAAGCTCATCCGAAAAAGAGAAACCAATCGCCTTCAGCAACTTGCTTACAATTCACATCCTGTTATCCCTCCCATTTATAGGTCTCTACCTTTTCACAATTCGGTCTTCTGAGAAGATCAAACACATTCTATGTTCTTCTGACAATGTCCATATCTCTTTCAAAGTCAATAACACTCTAAACAAAATTTTATGTAACACAAAAGACCCAATCCACTTTATGAATCGTAGTGGTGTTTATAGATTATTTTGTTCTGATTGTGATGCCCCTTGGGCATTGCCGAATTGTTTAGGCAATGCCTCAAACGTAAAAAGATCGGTTAATGTAGAACGTACCTCGTTAACTGATTAATTTGGACTAATCGGAGAGCTACTTGCAGTGTTCAGGAGAATGTACCTGATTTGCTAAAGTGATGAACCAATCATATTACCGATAACACAACTCGCTCCTAATATTATAATTATCATTCTCTTTGCCTTATCCATATCCGAGGTCGGCTTCCCTAATTGCATTTCTCCACACAATTCTATCTTGGATCATATCAAAGTTAATCCCTTTTACCAACATGTCCTGCCTTATCGTCTCCTCCACGGTCTTCTTTGGTCTTCCTCTCCTACTACTTCCAGGAATCTGCACTTCAGCTATTCTTCGTATTGGGTGTTCGTACGGAACATTCAGTTCCGTACATCATAGCCGGTTTTATGGCTGTTTTATAGAATTTCCCTTCAGCTTCATTGAAATTTTTCTGTCACACAACACACCACCCGCTTCTTTTCACTTCATCCATCCAGCCCTAATTCTGCTGCATGCATCTCCATCTATTTCTCCATTACTCTGTAATACCGATCCCAGGTACTTAAAACTATTGCTTTTTACAATCAGTTCACCATCCAAAGATACCATTTTATTTGTAGTAACTCCCTCTTTAAATGAACATTCCAAATACTCTTTTTTTGTCCTACTAAGTTTTAAACCTTTTTCCTCCAGAGCTTTCCTTTACTCTTCCAGTTTTTGTTCTAAGTCTCTTTTACTATTTCCTACAAACACGACATCATCAGCATACATTAAGCACCATAGAATGTTACCCTGTAGTTTCTCTGTTATCTGGTCCAAAACTAATGAGAATAAATACGGACTAAGCACAGAGCCTTGGTGCAATCCTACTTTCACATGAAATTTATCAATCTCTCCCACACCTGTCCTAACACTAGTCGTTACTCCCTCATAGACATCCCTAACAATCTTTACATATTCACCAGGGACTCCTTTCTTATTGAGTGGCCACCACAGAATCTCTCGAGGAACTCTATCATATGCTTTCTCAAGATCAATGAATACCATATGAGGGTTTGTTTCTTTACTCCTGTAGTTTTCCATCAACTGCCTTATAATGAAAATTGCATCTGTTGTTGATCTGCCCTGCATAAAGCCAAATTGATTCTCGGATATTTCGGTCTCTTCACGTATCCGTCTATCAATTACTCTTTCCCATATTTTCATGGTGTGGCTAAGCAGTTTTATAGCCCTGTAGTTTGTACATTGTTGTATATCTCCCTTGTTTTTGTAAACAGGTACCAGTATACTGCTTCTCCATTCGTCTGACATTTGTCCAACTTCCATAATTCTATTAAATAGACCTGCTAGCCACCTTGTTCCTGTCTCTCCCAATGCTCTCCATACTTTCCCAGGAATATCATCTGGTCCTACCGCTTTTCCTTTCTAAATTTTTTGAAGCGCTTGAGCCACTTCTCCCTTTGTTATTTTGGTGACCATTGCTGCTACTGTCTCCGTTGACTCTACAGGCTGTCTGTCAAATTCTTCATTTAATAAGCTGTCAAAGTACTTTCTCCATCTTTTTTTGACATCCCTTTTGTGAACTAGTATTTTATTATTTTCATCTCGGATACATATAATCTGATTAAAATATTTTGCTTTCTTTGCTCTCTCTTTGGCTATTTTATATATCTTCGTTTCGCCTTCCCTGGTATCAAGTTGATCGTATAGGTTTGGATACGTTTCTGCTTTGGCTTTTGCTACTGCTACTTTCGCTTTCTTTTTCGCCACCATATAGTTTTGAAGATCTGTGTCGGATCTGGTTTCTTGCCACTTTTTATATAATTTTCTCTTCTCTTTTATTTTTCCTTGTACTTCGTTTGACCACCATCAAGTCTCTTTATCCTCAAACTTTTTTTCTGACGTTTTTCCAAGTGTTTCAATAGCAGTCTCTCTAATACTACTGGCCATTTTTCTCCAAATTGTATTAGGGCTTCCTTTCATGTTCCAACATACTTTTTTTACTATTCTTCTCCTGAATTGACCTTCTTTCTCATCTTTTAGCATCCATCACTTGATTTTTTGTGGTCCTCTCCGAGATTTTTGTTTAGTTTCGCTTTTTACTTCGATGTCCAGAACAAGCAGCTTATGTTGTTGGCTTACTGTCTCACTAACTATTACCTTGCAGTCCTTGCACTCACGTATGTCTCCTTTCCTTATCATGAAGTAGTATATTTGGGATTGATGTTGTCCACTTTTGTAGGTAATAAGTTGAGTTTCTCTTTTTAAAGAATGTGTTAATAATCGCATATCCAATGCTGTTGCTAATTCAAGCATGTCATCTCTAGCTTCATTTCTAGTTCCAAAGCCTAATCCCCCATGTATTGCTTCGTATCCTGCCCTGGCTTGGCCCACATGTACATTGAAATCACCTCCTATTATAACTTTCTCCTCTGCTGGAATATCACTCAGGATGTCTGCTAATTGGTCATAGAAAGCTCTTCTTTCATTCTCACCCAGACCTATTTGAGGAGCATACACACACAACATTCAATACCTCTTTATCAATTACAAATTTCACTGACATCATTCTATCACTCGTTCTTACAACTTCCACTACGTTATCTTTCATTTCACTATCAGCAATTATACCAACTCCATTTCTAGTGTTACTACTTCCTGCATACCACAATTTGTAACCTTCACCTAGTTCTTTCGCCCTTTGACCTTTCCACCTAGTTTCTTGAACGCAAGCAATTTGAACTCTCCTTCGTTTGAGCGCATCCACTAACTCCAGACTCTTACCTGTAAGACTACCAAGATTCCACGACCCTATCCTGATTTTTCTAACCTGCAATGGTGTTTCCCCTGAGATAGTTCTCACCCGGAGATCCGAACGTAGGCTCATTTTACTTCCGGTATATTTTACCTCAGGAGATGCCATCATTTCAGTATACGTTTTTATATCTTTGGAGAAGGTCTTTTCATTTTTATGGCCTGAAAAGATATTGTTTGGATATTTGATGCCTGAATGCCTTTTCTATCAGCACCATACCCTGCCCTGCACGTTTAGCCAATACACCACCAATGCAACCAAAGTGCAGTATTACCCCACACCCGCCTGCATTTTTCAGTATAGGCCAGGATCCCTACTGTAAGGACTGCCCTATAAGCCAATGTATTGTTGCCCGTATCCCTCCACTAGGAGGCACGTACTTTATTCGGGACACCATAATTCGAGATATTATGATAAGGAGACAATATTATGAAAATATTCCCCATTCCTCCGCTATAACGTTGTCCAGTATTGTAGCAAGAAAATGCATACAATAAGCATAAATTCTGCCTACTTATAAATTAAATGGTAGGAATTATACAGGGTATCCAGAAACTCTCCCGACAAACGAAGACTGGAGATTCTTCAGATAATTTTAAGACAATTTAACCCAAATCATCTAGTCCGAAAATGCTTCCTAAGGGAGATAGACGTCTTTGAAGATGGCGTCTTGGAATTAGTTTTTCTTAAATATCTCCAGAACGCTTCTATTTAGAAAGACAAAAACTGGTACACTTATTTATCCTCTAGAGATAAATCAATTACATCAATTACGAATTTCTAGTACCGGTCATAGGCGCCCGTTCTGGGTAAGGCAACGGTTATTTTATCGTATAACTTTTTTATCTTAAATACTTACTAAAACGTACCTACTCTTGTTTCAAGTAGGTGAGATGCACCGTTTTCTAGAAAAATCGATTTGAAAATGTTTCGTTTGTTGAATTTAAATAAAAATTAAAAAAAACTATTTAGAACAATGAAATCTGGTACGTTTATTTATCTTTCAGAGATAAATCGATTTCCTTAGTTGCGAAATTCTAGTACCGGTCATATGCGTCCGTTTTGGGTAGGTAAACGGTTATTTTATCGCATAACTGTTTTGTTTTTAACTTTTAAGCATTTTTGACACTTGATTAAATTATGAGATATTCTAGTACTAAAAGTTACTCTTGCTCTAAGTTGGTATAATACACCCTCTTTTTTTGAAATTTTTTTTTTAAATTTAATAAACGAAAAATTTTCAAATCGATTTTTCTAGAAAACAGTGCATCCTACCGCCTTAAAGTAAGAGTACCTTTGATTACTAGAATACCTCACAATTTAATAATCCAGTGTCAAAAATGCTTAGAAGTCAAATATAAAAAAGTTATGCTATAAAATACCAGTTGCCCTACCCGAAACGGGCGCCTATGACCGGTATTACAAATTCGTAATTGATGGAATCGATTTATCTCTGGAAGATAAATAAGGGTACCAGTTTTCATTTTTCTAAATAGAAGCGTTCTGAAGATATTTAATAAAAACTAATTCCAAGACGCCATCTTCAAAGAGCTTTATCTCTTTCAGGAAGCATTTTCGTACTAGGTGAATTGGGTTAAATCGTCATAAAATTAACTGAAGAATCTCCGGTCTTAGTTTGTCGGGAGAGTTTCTGGACACCCTGTATATCTTATTATAATACGTTTGTGCATGTTGCGGCAAACCAGTAAAGATAGCTATGATGATGTCCAACATCCGGAATAACTACGTACCTACCTACCATAAGAAGATGATAATTAAGTTATAAATTGATCCCTACTTATGGATTTGATTAAGAGTTTTATTCCTATTTACAAACTAAATTACAGGGAGAAAATTTATTATTCTCCTTACTTATGATTTTGTCTGTGTTAGCTGTGGCGATGACAATCAGGGCCGTGCCGTGCTATGATGCGGCGAGGCAGTCGCATCAGGCGGCATCACAAGGGGGGCGGCATAATCAGTAAAATAAAAAAAAAATGTCAGATTGAATAAAAATGTTGTCAGAAACTATAGAAAAAATGAAAAGCTACAGACAATATGGCTAATGACCAAATTAAATAAAAATTTAATGACATTGGAGAAAATCTTAATAAACTTCCGAATTTCCAGGTGAAAATGAAATTCGAGCCAAGAGAAAAAAGCATTTATTTGATTACGAAAAATCTGTGGACGAGCTCTTTTATTTATCTATATTTTAGACATTGCCGTTAATTCTTTGATTGATCGATTTTCGCTTCTAGAAACACATAATAAACATTTTAAATTTTTGTATGATATTTTAAATGATGATAATAAAGGGAAATGGATGATAAAACCCTAGAAAAATATTGTATGAATCTTTATTCAATGCTTTCAATAGAAAAAGAAAAGGAATCTGATATAGAGACAAACGATCTTCTAGAATAATTGCGTGATATATCCCAAATGATACCTTTAGAGGTTTTGAACTATTTCTGCTAAAGTGATCTAACTTCTTTATACTCGAATGTAGTTGTATCACTAAGAATTTTATTAACACTCCCTGTCTCGGTAGTTAGTGAAGAAAGAAGTTTTTCAAAATTAAAAATTATTAATAACTATTTACGAAGCTCCATAAGACAGACAATACTAAAAAATTTAGCACTTATTTCAATAGAGTTCTCACTAGCTGCTACACCTATCTATCCCCACTCGACTACACCAATTACAAATCTGATTGACGAGTTTGTCAACATTAAAGTGAGAACGGTACATACTTTATTTAACTTAAAGTATGTTTTGTTTTTAAAATAAAAGTTTTCGTTCATTTTGTATAGTTTCATTTAAAGGGGTAGGCGCAAAATCTTGGTCTAATGCTATTTAAATTGATTCGTTTTTTTCGAATCCTGAGAAAACTAATAAGTATTTTAAAAAAATTTAAACGCAGAATGAAAAATTACATTATTATCGAGGGCCGAAAGTTACAGAGGTGAAAAAAAGAGAAAATTTAGTGTGATCTTTAGTTTCAAATATTTCATTAAAAAAATTTTTTTTAAGGGATTTTCTACTAAGCCCTCGGTAATAATGTAATCTTTCATTCTGCATTTAAATTTTTCAAAAATATTAAATATAGTTTTTTCAGGATTCGAAAAAAATAAATGCATTTAAATATCATTGGATTCCCTTAGATTCCCTTAGGAGCAAAAAAGATTTTGCGTCTACCCGCTTAATAAAAATAAAAGTTAAGTTTCAATAATATTTAAGGGGCGGTATTTCGAAGACTTGCATCATATTGAGAAGATGTACCGCACGGCTCTGATGACAATAGTGCCAAATTAAATTAATCTTTTTATTAAGAGGCTACATCAGCGCGGCATCAAGACGGAAAACGCGTTCCAAGATTGCAGCTTTAATTTTGAATATTTTGTCGAGTTATTTGACACACATACCTACTTATACTTATACGTAATATAGTAAAGAATACCGGTGCAGAGTCCAATTTGAGAAATATGTGACTATGTGGAAATTACTCTATAATTAAATAAAATATCACAACACGAGTCTGTACCGCCATTAACCCTCGGATGACCAAGGGGGGTAAATTTGGACCCCAGTGCATGTTTTTATTTAATAAATTCAGAAATATTTTCAATTTTAAACTCACTATTTTTTTTATTTGACTTTATTATCATTCCAGATACCCTGATATTTTGTAATAAAAAAAATTCCCTATATTTTACGAAAAAAAAAAATATTTTCTGAATTTGGGGTCAAAGACGAACTCCCTTGTATTGTGAATTTTATATTAAGTAAATATCGTCTATTATCTGGAATTGTATGTAAGAAACATTTCAATATTGAAAAAAAATTGTTTGCTAAACCTGTGGCGACGTAATTAGTGTATATTTGAAAATTTCCTTAGTTCTAAGTTCAGAATGATGATTCCTGTTTTTGTTCAGTTGTAATTAAAAATATGTTTTACTAATGTTTATTTATAATTTATTGGTACAATAGTAACATTAAAATTACGAATACATTATTACATTTCTTAAAACAACTTTATTTTTTTGTCAATTGTCATTTTTGACTTGGGGTCATTTTCTACCCCCGTTGGTCATCCGTGTGTAACAAAAAAGGTTGGTCATCGGAAGGTTAAGAAGATCAAAAAATACTTCGAATGAACTTCTTTATCCCATGACTAGATTTTGTATCACATTGGAACTACTAAAATCGTTTAATATACAGGGTGATTGATTAGTGGGGTAAAGCTCAATAGATCCGCTATAGTAATAGATAGTAATAAAAGTTAATAACAAAAATTTTAGCCACCTTTGAGCTTCACATTACAAAATTAGTTTGAATGTTACAGGCTGTTCGATAACACAGTGTCAGACCAAACTTATGTTTTTTTAAATGGAACGCCCTATATTTTATTTTAAATTCGAAATCCTGTTAACTTCTCCATCACAAAAATATAAAAGTTTGTTATGTTATACAGGGTATTTACAAAGTTATAACCAATTTTATATGAAAATCGTAACAAGTTCAACTCCCTGTATAAACAAAAATAAGCAAAACAGCAATGGATTATTATTGCCATATTTTTTTAAGTATTGTCAAAATTTTCAAGAATGATTGATATTGCTAATTTTCTTTATATCAAATACAGGGTGATTCAAAACGCAAGTACATTGTTTTCTCAGTAATTTTAAATGGAACACCCTGTATTTTGTATCACTATTGAAAGTACCATTACCGTACTTTAATTTTTAGATAACATTCCCTATTTTAAATTTATTAGTTTTCGAAATATTTTCATTTTTCAATGGACCAGTAGCGTGGCCAACCAAATCACCAGAATTTAATAAACTGGACTGATTTTTTTGGGGTTACGTTAATAATGCAGTTTAAAATACCTCCAACAACAAGGGATGTGTTAATTTTAGGCGTGCATAAATGTGTTAGGAGGTAATTTGGAACACCTTATGTAATTAAATATTAAACATATTTTATTAAAAGTAGGTAGCTTCTAATTTTTTCAAACATGTTTTTTTGCAAAATGTATTACTGATAAATTATTTTTCGTTCTTTATTTGTTACATTGTTACATTTACATAAAAAAGTATTTTTTATTTGTTTCAAAAATGTTACATGTTGTGGTTGCGTTTTTGTTTGTAAAATGTATTACTAATAAATTATTTTTATTTATTTATTTGCTACATTGTTACATTGATTACCGGAATGATAATCAGTAATCGTCAATTGTCAATTTATTCATGGCTTAGGTACTTAAAATTTAGATAAATTTAGACACCTAAAATAATTTGCTCTGAAAAATAAAAATATCTCGAAAACTAATAAATTTGGACATAGGGAATGTTATATAAAAATTAAAGTACGGTAATGTTACTTTTCAATAATGATATAAAATACAGGGTGTTCCATTTAACATTACTGAGAAAATAATGTACTTGCGTTTTGAGTCACCCTGTATTTGATATAAAGAAAATTAGCAAGGTCAATAATTCTTGAAAATTTTGACAATAAATAAAAAAATATGGCATTAATAAACCATTGCTGTTGTGCTTATTTTTATTTATACAGGGAGTTGAACTTGTTACAATTTTCATACAAAATTGGTTATAACTTTGTAAATACTGTGTATAACATAACAAACTTTATATTTTGTGATGGAGAAGTTAACAGGATTTTGAATATAAAATAAAATATAGGGTATTCCATTTAAAAAAAGATAAGTTTGGTCTGCCACTGTGTTATCGAACAACCTGTAACATTCTAACTAATTTTGTAATGTGAAGCTCAAAGTTGGCTACAATTTTTATTATTAACTTTTATTGCTATTTATTATTATAGCTGATGTATTGAGCTTTACCCCACTAATCAATCACCCTGTATAACAAGAAATATCACTTTTCACTGTCTATGACAAGAAATCGAACTTAACTGACTGATTTGGCAATATAGAAAAATAGTCACCATCATCACAATATATGTTATGACAATATTGTGCCTTCGTCTTTAATAGTGTTGCCAAAGGTTCGCAAAACTTTCGACAAACGGTGCGGCTACTATCGCTCGAATTAATATAGGGCTTTTCATCGATTGTCATTTGTCTCGAGCTTCTGTCATATATTGTATAATCAGTGTATAATATTAATAGACACGGATTATACGACATATGCCAGAAGCTCGAAACAAATGACTGTGAATGAAAAGCCCTATTGATGACACGCTGATGTAGCCTCTTAACAATTATTCGTATATAACATTAAAAGGATTTTATGGAGACAAACAAATTAAAGTAGTATTAAATTAAGCTCAACGAGTATGATGTAACAAATCTCAAGGTTAATTATTTTATTTACTAGTAAATCACGTATATATTAATTTTTTACTATTATATTATACGTTTTACTACTCAGTAGGTACACTTTTATACTTGTATATAAAGTTTTTTAATTGCCCAAGAAAATAATTTATTTTTTTTATTTAATTTTTTTAACAAATTTTTAAATACGCAATAAATAATTGCGAAAAAGATTTTTTCGTAATAATAGGTATGGAACTAAAAATGGATTTATGATAGATTTAACCTACCTACTTATAAATTAGAATGAGGTTCAATTTGAAATTACACAATGTTTGTTAGTTTGTTACTTCACCAATTAATACCTACGAAAGAAATCATGAAAGCTCTTGACGAAGCTGCAATGGAAGCTATTGGAGAAGTGGATAGTATTAGAAATGAATGGTGGAAGAAAGAAATAGGTATAATAGCTTGTGGCTTGTGGGAAAGAAGAAGGATATGTATAATAAATGACTAGCAACAAAGAACACTTACGATCGGCAACAGTTTAAACAAAGAAGTAAAAAGGAGGTAAATGAAGCCAAAAAATGAGATGTGGAATATAGTCTGCGATAACGTGTAAAATTGTATGGATGCAAGAAGTACAGAAGCCTGGAAAATACTTAAAAATAGTAGAGCGGATAGAAAAGAACGCAACAAGTTAACTCTAATATCCCCGGAATTATGGGTCGAATATTATAAATACCTAAATGATAACAGAAGTATTCAGAGCTTTGGGTAATAAATAAAAAAGACGCATCCAAACCAAAATATAAACAATGGGAATGGATTATTGGCGAGATCTTGCTAAATCCCTAATAGAAGATATTGATAATATAGAGTAAGGAATATTGAAATCAGAGAGCATATGGGCACAGACATTGACATCTTGGAAACTAGAGAATGCAAAAGGCTGAAATGGTATAAGTGGTATAACCATGTCGAAATTATGAATTATCAAAGATGACGTAAAGATGACCAAAGAGAATATTCTTTTTATAGTGGATCCCACCAACCGCAGGAAAAATAGAAGGCCAAGAAGATCGTGTGTGTGGAGACAAGAAGTAAATGGTCCAATGGAAGATAGGCGTCTACAATTAGATGACTTGACGATCGCAAGCGTTGGAAACTAGAATATAGTTTTATGATTTATTCAACCAAGGCCATAAAATACCTATCTATGGAATTAATTATTTTTTTTAAATAAGCTTCGTAACAATATTGACCTACTATCATAATCAAAACTTTATCTTTTACACTTTTACACTTTTACCATATTTACAAAATCCACCGAGATTAGAGTTTTGCATCACTCTGTATACACATAACATATTCGGGCTTAAGCCAATCCTGCAGTTTATTTTACATTATCGTTTGTGTACAGAAGATCATACTTAATTTCAATAACAGCTAAGTAGAGTCAATAAATATTTACATTTTAAACACAACGCGTATTTCCTGAATGTAATCTACTTTGTCAATTCAATGAAACCCCTCCGGTGCCCTTTTAATCTCATTCAATTCGATTGTATTAAAATTTATAGTCACGTATAGCTTTACGAAGTTTACCTTTCACAGACTACCACTCCTGTCAAATTCCCAATGCAAAATTGTACACAGAACGCAAAATATAAAATTCTACAGCAGTGAACCAGTTCACCAGTTGTGTTGTGTGTCTGTGTAATGTTCTAAATTATAGAGATTCTAAAAGCTCCGTGATTCTGGTTTTAATGGATTTAATTAATTTAATGGAGACATAATTCCCGAATTAAGTAAACTTAACCATTTGGTATATGATTATGTGGTATCACCATGACATTATCAATAAAGTTCATTACTTATCTTATCTTATACATCAAACGATTTGAATTATGGCACAGTGGCTAATCTAAATTTTTTGTGATTAAAATTTGCAGTGGAAACAATAAGAAACGACAAAAATGGCACAGTTACCTAATAACGATCTTTTTCCACCCTCACCCTACTGTAAAAGTTATGTTAATGAGGAGGAAATCACCTACAAAACTGAAAATCCTCTCACGACGATTATAGTAGCAAACCCAGGAAAAATATTACAATTATGTGAAAACCTTACTGATACACATACAAAAAACCTAGAGGCTAAAATGAATATGTATGTAAGTATTACTTTCATTCAAATTAATAAAAATACTAATAATTTACTGAAATAACCTCAGCACAATTATGTTTGTTTACATACATAAATAATTAATTGACTGTATTATTATTTACTTCCTGTTATAAACTACACTTTATGTGAACTTATTTAAGTTACCTATTATAGTAAAGCAAGCAAGCATAGTGATTTAACCCAGCATGAGAGACTTGCTCACCCCTAGAGAATGACATTCGGGTGATACAATTCATTGGGGCGAGGAGGATTAACTCCCGTAAGCAGGAATCACTCCACCCCGCTTCAATGCTCCAGACCATCCACTTACCCCCCGATAGCACTCTGATGCGCTATAGGGGCTCTCAATCAGCAAAGTGCTTATCATATGGGAGTCTTGGGTATACGGACTCCCATATGAAATCCTACCCCGATCAATGCAGGCCAGCGTGAGGCGCTCTATTCCCGCTATCTCTAGTGACTTATCTTCGATCTGTTTTGCTTGCTCGGGCGCCGAGTCCCCGCTCTGGGCTATGTCCAGTTCGGCGACTCGGCGCTCGAGGATGTGGGCCCCTCGTGCCCTTTTTTGGGTTTTGTTACTAATATTTTTTTTTTGTGGCTTTCGCCTATTGTTAATATTTTATTGATTTGTTTATTGGCTGAAGCCGTTTTGAAGTTTTTTGTATATTTTTTTTGAGGGATGTCTGAAAATTATAAAAATCAACATTAATAAATATAATGAGATGCCAAAGGTGAGCAAGTTGTCTTCTTTTGATAGAGCTACGATTATCTATTACCTATTATAGTAAGATTGATCCAAACTTTTTATTACCTATTATCTATTACCTATTATAGATTATCTATACCTATTATAGTAAGATTGATCCAAACTTTTTTCTGAAAAGTTGTTTTTTTCCTACATGCTTTTACATTCTTTAATCAAACAATTTATCAGCTTGCTTATATCAGGGAAATGTCACAAGTGATTTTAAATAATTTCATCATATTTTGAAAATTTATTACCCTTGAAAATGTATTTAAGTACCTATCTGTATTCTTTATCATTTTTATTTTGTTGTTTTTATTATTAGTCCCAGTAATATTTTCCCTTCATTCCTTCCTTTAATCACATTCACAAGAATTAGAAAATGCACATAAAAGAAATAAAAACATAGAATAGGATAATAAGTGAAGAACAGAAAAGTATCTGACTTGTGTACCTAACTGCTAAGCAAATATGTGAAATAAATCTAACAAGATATCGTCACTGATTTGCAAAAAGGGGCCAAGAGTAACATTTTTATACTTTTACTAAGTGGAACTTAGCTCCTTTTTACACAACCAGTTTAAGAAAAAATGTTACTTGACACCAAAAAAATTATGAGACTATCTCAACAACAATAAGTAATACACTTGTCCCCTTTTTACAAAATAGGTAGAACTTTCGTACATATCATTTTTGCACATAACACCTCTTTTGAATAAAATTTCACTTGGCACCTTTTTGCAAGGCGAGGTTATTTTAAGTTGGATGGTGTTTTGCAACAACAGTCTAACCCACATTTGTTTGTTTAACAAATGAGGTTAGACGTGCCAAACTGTTTATCCTAACGCATACTACAGCAAGCACAAATGATATAAGCCACATCTATGCACATGGCGGCACCTGTGAACTAACTTCTAAACCACATTTGTCAAATAATATGAGAACAGAAATTTGTAAAAATAGTCTAACCCACGTTTTCATTAGGTATATATGGGTTAGACGCTTGTTGCAAATCTTGGTAAGCAAGTGTGTTTTCATTGTTTTAAACGTGTGGCAGGTTGTTATTTACACTCTTGTAACATTTTAAGCCAAATAATTAGACATTTGGTAATTGTTTTTACTGCAGGGACTATTATTTTTATTAGTCAAGGAACCTATAAACTTATTTTTACTTAAAATTGAAGAAATGGTTTCATTTAGTGTATTGCAACAATCAATAATAAATCGCGAAAGAGATACAAATAAGGATGATATTAATTGGCTAAGACACATGTAATAGCTATTTGTAATAACAAGGGAGGAAAGTGCTTCTTTTCCTTCTAGCGGAGGGCAGTAATCATTTGAGGGAGGAAAAGGCACTTTACTCCCATGTTATACATATGATTTTTCCACCTTCCTCAAATATCAAGTAATTTTTTCATTTTTATATTATTTATGTAACTAAATGACAAAATTTATTAGAGCACTAAAACTAACAAGTAGGTACAGTATAACTGTCAACTGTCAAATATAAGTCAAATTATTAATGTAAACATTGTGAAATCCAAATAACAATTTACTGTTTTAGGCTATTGATTATGTACTATAGAAAGGAACTACAACGTTAACGGGGTTTTATTATTTGATATGGTCAATGAATCTCTATATATGAAAAAACCGCGGAGTGCTACCATTTAAAGGGGTGCGTTTTTGAGAAATGGGTGAATTAGTCCCTGGGCACAGGTTACATTAGGGTGAGTTCTATGCACTTTTGGTACAAATATGTCTACAAAAAGATTGTTTCTGGTTAAATTTCCTATCTAAATATAACTTTTTAAAGTCAAAGATACTTTTTTTTACAAAAATATATTCAAAAGAAAAAGCACAAAGAAACCCAAAAGAAAGAAATTTTGTTTTTTGTCCCATAACTTTTGTCCACGGGAATATAGGTATAGACATTGCTTCACAGAAAAAAAACTTACATATTTTCTCTTTAAAATGATGTTTGGTAAAGGTCATTAGAATCTACAGTTTTCGAAATATGATTTTTCAAAGTTCGCCACTCACAGCAATTTTGGGCAATTTTCCTTGCTATTTCGCAAATATTGTTCTGTAACTTTTTTCTACGCAACTTTAGGCATATGCAATGGTACATGTAAGAGGAATAGAAATCAATTACCTTTAAAATGTTCAGCTGTATAATGTTGTACGACTTCTTTTAAAGAGGTTATCATTTTCAAGATTTTATACTTTTAACGAGTTTTTATATTTTTTACGATTATTTTTTAACTTTCCCATTATAACTTTTTTTTTCTACATTTAGGTATATATTATATGTATAATAAAAAAGAAAGCTTATTCTGTTTTATAAATATTATAAAAATTTCTAGGATTATTTTTGAATAAGATATGCTTTTTCAAAATGTAATAAGTACTTGCAACGATTTTTGATTTTTGGATTATTTTTTAAATTTCTCATTATAACTTTTTTATGTGACTGTGTGTTATGATTGAATCTTATTTTTTATAGGTAATACTTTCGATCCACTTGACTCGGCCGGGCAAACTTGAAAATATGGATTAATTCCAATATTTACTGTCAAAGCGCCTGCACCACACGCTTTGCTTGAAAAAATAACATGTAAATGTATCAAAGGATGTACAAAAAACTGCGGTTGTAGGAAGATATGAATTAGTTGTTCAATATTTTGCAAAGGGTGCATGTGCATGGGTACTAATTGTGGGAACTCTAAGATAACTGAGGTATCAGAAGAAGATATTGAAGCTAATGCTAACGAAGAGATGGACTTTGATTTTGAAAATTTTTTAAATGTCAACGTTTAAATAATTTTAACTAAATGTTTATGTTTTCTAAGACTAATGTTTATGTAATTTTTGTAAAAGAAATAATTTTAAATAATACAGGTAAAAAAATATCAAAGAATCACTCGGTTTCAATTATTTAAATATAGGTGATACACCATTTTAAAGAAAAGAAAGCAAGCTCTCTTTATTGAGCAATATATAGCATATTCATGTACAAGAAAAAAAAGTTATAATGAGAAATTTAAAAAATAATCCTAAAATCAAAAATCGTTGCAAGTACTTATTACATTTTGAAAAATAATATCTTATTCAAAAATAATCCTAGAATTTTTTGTAATATACCTAAACGTAGAAGAAAAAAAGTTATAATGAGAAATTTTAAAAATAATCGTAAAAAATGTAAAAAATAATATATTTTCTATATTAGGTACTATATAATATATAATATAATATTATATTATATATACTATATATAATATATTATATAATAATATTATTTTATTTTTATATTATATTATAAAAATCGTTAAAAGTATAAAACCTTGAAAAACCATAATCTCTTTAAAAAAAAGTCGTACAACGATACACAGTAGACCATTTTAAAGGTAATTGATTTCTATTTCTATTACGTGTACCATTGCATATACCTAAAGTTACGTAGAAAAAAGTTACAGCACAATAATTGCAAAATAACAAGGAAAATTGCCCAAAATTGCTGTGAGTGGCGAACTTTGAAAAATCATATTTTGAAAACTATAAATTCTAATTACCTCTACTAAACAACATTTTAAAGAAGAAATATGTAGGTTTTTTTCTGTAAAGCAATGTCTATACCTATATCCTCGTGGACAAAAGTTATGGGACAAAAAACAAAATTTCTTTCTTTTGGGTTTCTTTGTGCTTTTTCTTTTGAATATATTTTTGTAAAAAAAAGTATCATTGACTTTAGAAAGTGATATTTAGATAAGAAATTTAACCAGGAACAATTTTAATGTAGGTATGTTTGTACCAAAAGTGCATGGAACTCACCCTAATGTAACCTGTGCCCAGGGACTAATTCAGCCATTTCTCAAAAACGCACCGCTTTAAATGGTAGCACTCCGCGGTTTTTTCATATATATATATCCATTGACCACATGAAATAATAAAACCCCGTTAACGTTGTAGTTCCTTTTAGCTATCTTATTTTGAATATAATCCATAGCCTATTTTTACCATTCTGCAAAATACAAGGTGCTCTATAAATAAATGTTAAAATGTATAGATACTTACGTAATAGATAATAGAATATTGTATAGGGCGTCAATAAGTTATTTCATCAATGACATACTATGACGTTACTTTTACTTTTCCTCCCTAGGGAGGAAAAGTACGACTTTGCTCCCTACAATCAGGTCAGGAAAAGTATACTTTCGGTAGAGGTAGGTGGAAATAGATATTACAAAGGAAAGTCCTACAGTTGTGTATATGAAAAAACATGTGAGGAGGAATGAACAATTTTCGAAGGTAAATATTGAAAACTTAGGTCAAGGTCGAAAACCTGTTTAAAAGAATGTAGATTTGTCTCCCTTGTGGCTAAATGGCAAACCACTATCGCTAAAAAAATAATGGACCTTAAAGATTTATGTAGGTAAGTTAATTCCCCCAGATTCGATGCCTTCTTATAGATTTCTGAACAACATCGACTATAAAGATTTAGAAGGAATTGGGTTAAATCCAGATTTCCGGATTGATCAAGATCAAATCGAGTAGAAACTTAATTTTGTAATGTTTACTTACTATTAGTAATGAAGTTTGAATTTGCAGTTTTTCTCTTTGTATATTTATCATTTCGGAGGGATAGTCGGTTACTGTAAAATGACAAACTTATAGTTTAAAAATTTTGCAAAAACCGTCTAAGCCGCTTCAAGTTAGTTTTGCTATAAAATGTTTTTATTTATTTGGCTTTTGTTCGTTTTTAAGGTAGCCTGTAATTATTGAAATATGAAAATGTGACAATAAAGCCTTATTTTCTATCAGTGATTTTTTTAAAGTAGGTAGATACATTATGCTCATTTACTCTGAACAATAGATATGTGGGATAGACTATTATTGCAGAACACCATCCAGTTATTGTTAATTCTATGCTTATTAGAAATGATAAGATACTCTCCCTTAGCTTTCCACTCCCATCCTTTAAAGTGTCTGCTTAATGAAATTTTCATTTCTAATAATATTTCGAGGCAGCTAAAGCAAAAAAATAATAGGATGATATAGTTTTTTTACTACAAAAATACGCTTATGTCATTCAAGATTTCTGATGCCACTTAACTGGGCTATTATTGCAAACGCTAAAGCCTTATACCTTCAAAAGTACACAGTGTGAATTTTCAGGAGTACCCATTATACAGTGAGCACGCAAAGGTTGGAATAAATTCATTTTTTCATGAATGGGCAATTTTGGAAATAAATCCCGAAACAGGTCAATTTTTATTTTCAAATTATGACTTTTTGGCATATATATCATACTAGTGACATCACCCATCTGGGCGTGATGGCGTCATCGATGATTTTTTAAATGAGAATAGGTGTCGTGTGATAGCTCATTCGAAAAGTAATTCAATTCTCTATATAGCAATATAAATATTAAAAGTTGTTTATACAGGGTGCCCAAAAATTTTTTATAATTAAATTTATTGACATAAAAAGAAGAATGTGTGTAATTTCTTTAATTCAAAATACATTTTACTGCTATCAAAAAACAGGAAAAAATGTTTATTTAATACATAAATATTGTTTTTTGCTTAAATTCAATATTAAAGCGGCCACCCACGTGCCTCTTGACAGTTTGAACATTTAATTTAAGCGAAAAGCAATGATTATTTTTCAAATAAACTTTTTTTTTAAATCCACAAGGAAAAGAAAAAGTTTTCCTGTAGTTGGCTGTATACCATGAATCACAAAATTGGAAAGAAATCCTTTGTAAAAGGTATAAATTTTTTTTTTATTAAAAATCCCTTAAAAGGGCTACATCACAACAAAACGTTTTCGATTTTTATAAAAAATCATCATCAGTGTTCGATAAACTGGGTGCTAGCTGAGCCACAAAAGAAAAATATCTGGGTAAAAACCCTTTACATAAAATATAGATGCCTTAAAAGTGCATACTTCAATAAAAAGGCCTGTGATGGTCACATGGCAAACAGGATAATGTCCTAAGGTAAAGTATACAGGTTTCCCAACACGTGGGATCCAAATTGAGTTGATCACATTTCAATGACTCAGTTGCCATTAAGTCATTGAAATGTGATCAACTCAATTTGGATCCCACGTGTTGGGAAACCTGTATACTTTACCTTAGGGCATTATCCTGTTTGCCATGTGACCATCACAGGCCTTTTTATTGAAGTATGCACTTTTAAGGCATCTATATTTTATGTAAAGGGTTTTTACCCAGAATTTTTCTTTTGTGGCTCAGTTAGCATCCAGTTTATCGAACACTGATGATGATTTTTTTATAAAAATCGAAAACGTTTTGTTGTGATGCAGCCCTTTTAAGGGATTTTTAATTAAAAAAAAATTTTTATACCTTTTACAAAGGATTTCTTTCCAATTTTTTTTTTGTTTTCTGAGAGCTGTAAAATATATTTTGAATTAAATAAATTACATACATTCTTCTTTTTATGTCAAAAAATTTAATTCAAAAATGTTTTTTTGGACACCCTGTTTAAAAGAATTATGTTAATATTTATATTACTGAATAGAAAATTGAATTACCTTTCACATGAGCTATCACACGACCCCTATTCTCACTTTAAAAAATCATGGGTGACGTATGCCAAAAAGTCGTAATTTAAAAAAAATTGATCTGTTTCCTGACTTTTTTCCAAAATCGTCCATTTCAGAGAAAATAAATTTATTCCAACCTTTACGTGCTCACTGTATAATAAATACATGTTATTACAAATTGTATGTATATTGTATAAAAAATATTCAGTATAATGCAAATGAAAGGAATAAATTCGTTATCTCGTAAATTAGCAACTTTAGAGAAAAATCCTGAAAGTGGTCGATTTTTATTTTTAAATTATGATATTTTTGCATATATACCATACGAGTGACGTCATCCATCTGGGTGTGATGACGTAATTAATGATTTTTTTAAATGAAAATAGGGGTCGTGTGCTATCTCTTTTGAAAGGTTATTCAATTATCTATTCAGTAAAATAAACATTAACATAATTATATATACAAAGTAGTCAAAAAATGCTTTTAATTAAATTAATTGCGAAAAAAGTAGAATGTATGTAATTTATTTAATTAAAAATACATTTTACTGTTGCCAGCGAACAGAAAAAACTGTTTAATCAAAAAATAAAACATTGAATTTAAGCGAAAAGGAATGTTTATTTCTGAAATAAACATTTTGTTCTGATTTATTGCAGCAGTTAAATATATTTTGAACATTCTTCTTCTTTCGTCAATTAATTTAATTAAAAAAAAATTTGACCACCTGTATAAATAATTACGTTATGGTTTATATTACTGAATAGAGAATTAAATAATCTTTCAAGTGAGCTAGCACATGACCCCTATTCGTATTAAAAAAAACATCGATTGCGTCATCACGCCCAGATGGATGATGTCACTAGTATGATTTATATGCCAAAAAACCATAATTTAAAAATAAAAATCGACCTGTTTCGGGATTTTTCCTCTAAGTCCGCGGTTTATGAAATAACGAATTAATTCCTTTCATTTGCACCATACTGTCAGTTGCATCAGTATTGTTTATTGTGACTGAATTTTTTGATCAATTCATGAATATTTGCTTTTAGTTTCAAGCTGAAGTAGATGCTAAAAAAGTATTTTTTATAAATTTATTTAATGTGTCGGATGAGGCGATAATTCAAGTAGTGCAAGATAAAATTCTAGAAACTCCAATAAGATCTTGTTTATGTGAAGACACAATAAGCAACTTAGTAGTATATAAAGATAGCGGGTTAAAATGTGATAATTTAGATCCAAAGATACAAACTATGATTGATGAGGTCATAAAAGATGAAGAAGAACACAATCTTATAATTGTTCCTGTAATTGCCAAAGAGAGGAAAGGTATGTTGTTTTTATTTTTAACACGTTTTTATATACTTGGCTTGGTCTTTGTCACTGTCTCCACAAATTTTGTAATCCATTTTAAACATAGTTTTATGTTTCCTATGCACCTGATTTTGTTTCCTAATTTCCAGAATAGCTCAGAACTAGCTAACAATGCAATATTTAATTGCTATTATATGGATAAATCGATTTTTTTAATATCAAACTATTTTAAAAATGTGACTAATGCAATGACATTTAAATACCATTTTAAAGTACGTTAGCGAATGGATACGTGGTAGCTCAGTAGCAGAGTGGTAGACTGAAGATCGAGAGGTCCTGAGTTCGAAACCCGTCTGTTACGTATTTTTTTTTAAATTTTTTTAATAAATGATTAAAAGTTAAGATAATTAAAATTCATATTTTATAAGTTAATTATATGTAATATATATTATACATATTATATTATACATATTATATTATGCATATACCATTTTAAATATTTTCTTTGATTTATATGTTTAAATCCGCTTGAGAAATAATTATGCCTCTAAAAAAGTCGATTACAAAATTCTTTTTTCTATTCTCATACTATATAGTCTAGGCGCCAAATAGAGGTCACCGTGTCATTTTCAATTCTGATGGACAAACTCAACGGTTTCTTATGGATTTTTGGCTGCTGATTACGAATTTCGAGGGGGGATTTCGATCCGAGCGGTCAAAAAATTGTTATAAACAATTTAATTGTTTATAAATTGTTTAGAATGCTCTGGCTCATAAACTAAACGAAATAAAATTGCTTCACATAAAATTTGTTCCTTAATAAAAAACGAAGAAATAACCGTTTACTAAACTTAAATCCGACAATTAGAACTCAAGATATTGTAAAATGAGTGCACAATGCAAATTGCAAAATAAGTATTTTTCGAAGCTTTATCGATCGTAACTCGGCTTCTACGCATGCAAATGAGCCTTATAAGGTGTTCTTTTAAAGCTTAATTAAGAGGCTTCCAAACAGAGTTTGTTAAATTATTTGATCTTCATTTGTTTTAGAGTTATACCCGTTTGAAGTTATAATTTTCTCAAAAAAATTGTACATTAATTTGTTTATAAAGGTTTCAAGCAAACTTGAGCTATGAACATTTATACTTTAATTAAAAATAATGATAAAACAACTCAAAAGGAACAATTTGAGCTTACGAAAATGTTCGTAAGTATATTTTTGGCTAAGATGTCGATATTTTAATGGCGCGCTATGAGGCGCAAGATTGGCTCACAGTCAAGTAAGTATGTATTCTTCGACGCTTTATCGATCATAACTCGGCTTCTACGCAAGCAAATGAGCCAATATGTGATATCCATATAAAAATGGATCGAGTTCTTTTGCAGCATCATCATTGCATATAAAACGACCATTTATGATGTGGCGGCATACACACAATTGACGGGCCTTGATGATGCTGCAAAAGAACTAGATCCACTTTATATGGATATCATATAGATAATTAGACTCTAAAGCCTCAAAAAGTTTTAGTTTTACTGCCTACAAGAACAGACTTGTACCACCATGTAACTGTTAAAATTTCGCTAAGAAGTTATGCAGATGTAAAAAAGCTGATATTCCCTGTATATCTCTATGCAGATTTGCAGATGCATGAAAAAAAATGTTTGTAAAAATAGTATTAATTAATAATATCAACTTACTTTTTAGTTATACTTCTGAAATATTAGTTTTTAATGTTTTTTTCTCATTTAATGCAAAAAATAGAAGACAAAGTAAATAGAATGAAAGGTGATACAGGGTACAGTATGATGATTTAATTATAAGAATTATATGATAAAATTGCATTTGGATCTTCAAAAATGAAAAATGAAGATAACGTATGTGTACATAGAAATTATAATTTGCATCTAGAAGTTAGAGCGTGAACCTTTACGCGGTGAGCCGATCTTGCGCCTCATAGCGCGCGCCATTAAAATATCGACAGCTTGGCCAAAAATAAATTTATAAACATTTTCATAACCTCAAATTGTTCCTTTTGAGTTTTTCTATCATTATTGTTCATTAAAGTATAAATGTTTATAGCTCAAATTTGCTTGAAACCCTTATAAACAAATGAATGTACAATATTTTTAAGAAAATTGTAACTTCAAACGGGCATAACTTTAAAACAAATGAAGATCAAGTAATTTAACAAACTTTGTTTGGAAGCCTGTTAATTAAGTTTTAAAACGACACCTTCTAAGACTCATTTGTATGCGTAGAAGCCGAGTTACGATCTATAAAGCTTCGAAAAATACTTATTTTGCAATTTGCAATTTGCATTGTGCACTAATTTTACAATATCTTGAGTTCTAATTGTTAGATTTAAGTTTAGTAAACGGGTTTTTCTTTGTTTTTTATTAAGGAACAAATTTTATTTGAAACATTTTTTATCTCGTTTAGTTTATGAGCCAGACCCTAATAAACAATTTATAAACAATTAGATTGTTTATAATATTTTTTGACCACTCGGATCGAAATCCCCCCTCGAAATTCGTAATCGGCAGCCCAAAATCCATAAGAAACCGTTGAGTTTGTCCATCAGAATTGAATATGACACGGTGACCCCTCTGGCGCCTAGACTAATTATGATTTCACTACCTGTATCATAATGAACTTCATTATGATACAGATTTTTAACCAATAGAATCGCGATATGGCATTCGCGATGAAGGTGGCACACGCGCAGTGACCAATGGCGAGTCAAATACATACGCTGTGACAGTTCTCAATATGTAAATAAACTGACAAACTACTTAATTTATTTGCGTTACAAAATTAATAAATATGAATATATTTTTTGTTGTGAATGATCATAGAATAAATCGTGTATACAACTTGTATTTAATTATCATTATGAAGCTCGTACCCTATACGAAACGAGCCGCCTAGGCGGCTCGTTTTAGTAATTCGTTCGGTATACCTCGTGGTTCACATGCTTTTCGATTTTTTAGACACTGCTTATTGCATCTAAGACTTTCTGCTCTGTTATTTCATCGTCCACATCATATTCCACTTTATATGCTGCTGTGATGCTGTTCGCGAATTTAGACCTTTCTTCTATTAAATCTATTTTACTTATCAAAAAAGAATTTCTGTTTGTTCTAAGACTTTTCGCCGTTTTCCATGTTTCTCTTGATCTTATTGACCCTATATATTTGTTAAGCATTTACTGTCTTGAAAGGTATTTCTTGCTTTAGGTACTAGAATTTTTACTTCTCATTGATATAATTGTCGTTTAGGTATACAGGGTGTTTCATTAATAATTGTCCATATAGTAACTGGAGAAACCTTAGCATAAAATACGAAGATTTAACCTAAAACGCTTAAATAAAATGTGGTTCCTTACTGAGTTACAGGGTGTTTTGTCTAAAAATTTAAAAACTATTTTTGCTCAGCATTTTAAAACTATTCGACGTATCCTTTTCATACTTGGCAGAAAGTGCGACTACTATACACCCTACTACATTATGATAAACAAACGTTTATAGCTACTACCAGAGGCGCACGACAGGGGATAGTGAATGGTTGACCCTTCTCAAATATTACGCCATTGGAGGAATTACTACTTTAGTGCCATTTTTAGATTCTCCAATACTTTCTACGAACATAATATACTCTCCATTGGTAACGATAAAGTTATTAGTTTTCGAGATATTTGAAGTTAAACATGAAACGGCACAGTTATTTTGTTTATTTTGCGATATATGATTCATATGATTAAAATTTAAAAATTATTTGTACTCAGCACTTTAAAACTATTTGGCGTATCCTTATCATACTTGGCAGAAAGTGTAGGTACTGTACACCCTACTAAATTAAGATAAATAAACGTTTCTAGCTACTACCAGAGGCGTACGACAGGGGATATTGGCTGGTTGACCCTTCCCAAATTCTACGCCACTGACGAAATTGCTATTTTAGTGTAATTTTTTGATTTTCCAGTACTTTTTATGTAAATAATATACTTTTAACTCGTAACGAGAAAATGATCAGTTTTCGAGATATTTGAAATTAAAAATAAAGCGACACAATACATTAATCAAAATAACCGTGTCGTTTCAGTTTTAACTTCAAATATCTCGAAAATTAATGACTCTATCGTTACAACTGAAGGGTATATAATTTTTATAGAAAGTATTGGAGAATCCAAAAATGGAACTAAAATAGCAATTCCGCCAGTGGCGTAGAATTTGAAAAGGGTCAGTCATTCACTTTCCCCCGTCGTACGCCTCTGGTAATAGCCAGAAACATTTGTTTAACATAATTTAGTAGTTTCTACAGTACCTATACTTCCTGCCAAGTATGAAAAGGATACGTCGAATAATTTTAAAATTCTGAGCAAAAATAGTTTTTAAATTTTTAGATAAAACACCCTGTAACTCAGTAAGGAACCACATTTTATTTAAGTGTTTTAGGTTTAATCTTCATATTTTTTGCTAAGGTTTCTCCAGTTACTATATGGATAATTATTAATGAAACACCCTGTATAGTATAGTATAGTTGATCCAAAAGATGGTATAACCCAGACATCCAAAGTGAAAGTTATCCTTCAACACCAAATTGTTCTATATGGTCCACACAATGTCCAGAAAAAAGTCACACCATTTTGAGCGTCGGGTTTGGGAGGAGAGGGGGAAGAAATCGGTAAATTCGTAGTTTTTTACGTTTTTCGTCAATATTTCTAAAACTATGCGGTTTAGCATGAACAACCCTCTATACAAAACTGTTCTACATTAAATTTGACATAAAAAAAGGCCCTATGCATAATCTTTCTAAAATGGATGGTTCCAAAGTTACGGAGGTAGAATATTATAACTGGTCCAAAAAAATGCCTAACCCAAACATCCAAAGTAAAAGTTTTCCTCCAACACCAAATTGTTCTGTACGGCCCAAATATTGTTCAGTAAAAAGTTACACCATTTTGAGCGTCCGGTTTGGGGGCAGATGGGAGAGAAGTCGGTAAATTAGTAGTTTTTTTACGTTTTTCGTCAATATTTCTAAAACTATGCTTTAGCGTAAACAATGTTATATACAAAAAATCTTGTATACATAATTGTTATAACATCAACGGTTCCAGAGTTACGGAGGGTGACAACTCGAGGTTTTCGATACTTTTTATATTTTTTTGGGCAATGTATGGTATAACTATACCAAAAACCCAGACATCCAAAGTGAAAGTTATCCTCCAACACCAAATTGTTCTGTATGGTCCACATAATGTTCAGAAAAAAGTCACACCATTTTGAGCGTCGGGTTTTGGGGGGGGGGGGGGGGGGGGGAGAAATCGGTAAATATAAAAAGTATCGAAAACCTCCATTTTTCACCCTCCGTAACTCTGGAACCGTTGATTTTATAACAATTATGTATAGAACCTTTTTTGTTTTAAATTTTATGTAGAACATTTTTCTATAGAACATTCTTTACGCCAAAGGATAGTTTTAGAAATATTGACGAAAAACTTAAAAAACTACTAATTTACCGACTTCTCCCCCATCTCTCCCCCCAAACCGGACTCTCAAAATGGTGTTACTTTTTACTAAACAATATGTGGACCATATAGAACAATTTGGTGTTGAAGGAAAACTTTTACTTTGGATGTCTGGGTTAGGCCTTTTTTTGGACCAATTATACTATACTACCTCCGTAACTTTGGAACCGTTCATTTTAGAAGGGTTATGCATCGGGCCTTTTTTATTTTAAATTCAATGTAGAACAATTTTGTATAGAAGGTTGTTCATGCTAAACCGCATAGTTTTAGAAATATTGACGAAAAACTTAAAAAACTACGAATTTACAGATTTCTCCCCCCCCCCCCCCCGAAACCCGACGCTCAAAATGGTGTGACTTTTTTCTGAACATTATGTGGACCATATAGAACAATTTGATGTTGGAGGATAACTTTCACTTTAAATGTCTGGGTTTGGGTCTAACTATACCATAGTAATAGTAGTCGCTGTCGATATTGTAGGTAACGACCTACAGGTCGATTAGGTAGGCTTACGTCTTCTACTTGTATGTGTTTATTGTTTTGTTTGTATATGAATCTATAATTGACCTTGATGTTTCTCTTTGGTTGAACTCTGGTATATTTATGTATGTTTTTATGTTGGTAGACTACGTTTAAGAGATGCGGATTCGTTTAATCCGTGTTGGAGAGTGCGATTCGCGGAAATCGATTAACTCTTTTCCATTTTCATTTGTTTTGTCATGCCCTATAATCGCCGAAGCTACTGTGAGTGATTTGTTGCATTTTCACTGTATCCCAGATTGGTAACTTAGTCTACTATCTCCAAAGTTTAATTCTTTGTTCTTAATTGATGTTATATTAATTCTCAATGTTTGTCTTTTTACGGTTCAATTTAATGCTGTATTTATCACAGACTTACATTACAGGCTCCGTTACTGTCTGTAGTCTGTTCGCACTATCAGCTATTAGGACGGTAGCAGCCGCAAATCGTTAATTGGCAGTTCATCATTGATTTTATGTCTTCTTTAATCCACTGATAGTTTGCCCTAATATAATTTCTGAATGTGCAATGAATAGGGAACTTACACATTTTTTTATTACAGAATAATGTTGAGTTTTGTTTAAAAATGAGATTTCCAAAATTCCACGCTTCAAAAACTCGTAATAACTTAGAAATACAAATTTAAAGTCTTCTGCGGTATAAAATAGTTCAAACGACCCGTGACGTCACATAGTTTTATTATATAGTTATGATTAAGGTTATATTTAGGTATATTCTTCTTTTCCTTCTTTAGTTTATTGGCGTCCACCTACTTGGGTATTTGGCCAGCTCATCGGCGCGGAATAAGGAAAAATATTTATATTCTAATGACATTTATCGTATGTCATTGTAATAATATATATACAGTGGAGTACCGATATAACGAACCCCGATATAAAGAATTCCCCGATATAACCAATTTTTTTAAATCCCCTTCAAACGTCCATAACACTCAATGTAAAAAATACCCCTATATAATGAACTACTTCGATTTTAACCCTCGATATAACGAATTTTTACGATTTGCGGAGATAAATTAAAACCCCTGTATAATGAAGATTGAGGGGTAGCAAACCCCTATACAGGGTGTTTGGTAAAGAATGGGCCATAGCTTAACCTCAGGTTCCTGAGGTTAAAATAGGCCGATTTAAGCTAACTTACCTTAGTACAAAGTTTATAATAACCGAGATACAGGGTGTCAAAGTTAAACTTTTTTTTTATTTATTATTGAATATTTCCTGACAGGTATGAGATAACAACATGAAATTTGGTATGTGGGGGTTTTTTGGGTCGAGAAAACTAAATTCCCTACCAAAAATTAAGCATTGCGCAGAGGGCGCCACATACGCCTTTCAGCACTCATTTATTACGTTCAATTTTTTTATCCCTCACTCTGTATAATTTTGACATTAAAATTTTTATTCTCCTATTAGTTTTACTTAAAAAAGGTATACTTCTTTCATCTCCCTAAACTCAACCGTTTTTGAGATAAACGCATTTTAAATCTGCGATACACCATCATTTTTAGCATAATATCGTAGTTACACCCGAAAAATAACTTAAAACCATAAAATTATCCAAAAATGTACCGCAAATTTCTTCAAATGGAATTTGCGATGCAATGACATAAATTTGAGAACTGGTACAATTATTATTGTTTTAAGTTATTTTTCGGGTGGAACTATTACATACAATAATATTATGCTAAAAATGATGGTGTATCGCAGATTTAAAATGCGTTTATCTCGAAAACGGTTGAGTTTAGGGAGATGAAAAAAGTATACATTTTTTAAGTAAAACTAATAGGAGAATAAAAATTTTAATGTCAAAATTATACAGAGTGAGGGATAAAAAAAAATTGAACGTAATAAATGAGTGCTGAATGGCGTATGTGGCGCCCTCTGGGCAATACATTATTTTTGGTAGGGAATTTAGTTTTCTCGACCCAAAAAACCCCCACATACCCAATTTCATGTTGTTATCTCATACCTGTCAGGAAATATTCAATATTAAATAAAAAAAAGTTTAACTTTGACACCCTGTATCTCGGTTATTATAAACTTTGTACTAAGGTAAGTTAGCTTAAATCGGCCTATTTTAACCTCAGGAACCTGAGGTTGAGTATAGATAGTGGCGACTCACATATAAGTCCAGACATGAAAACAATCAGAGTTGCTTGCCCCCCTACTCAATAAACAATCCAGTGCCGGGATAAAAATGTACCCGTTGGAGGTCCCATACTCCAAGAAAATGCTCAACAGTTTGCAGAACAATTAGGGCACGCAGACTTTCGAGCAAGTAATGACTGGTTGAATCGGTTCAAAAAGAGGCACGAAATTAGTTTCAAAAAAGTTTGTGGCGAAAGTACTGCCGTGGATGATGTAACTTGCGAATATTGGAAAGCTAAATTGCCAGACTTGACCCGTGGATACAATGCAGATGATATCTACAATGCTGATGAGACAGGGCTTTTTTTAAGTGCCTACCGGACCGGAAAAAACAGCAAAGATCGTTTGACAGTCTTGCAAACAAAGTTTAAAATTGTTAATAGTTTTCCATGTGTGGTGTCAAATAAATTACGTTATTCTCAAAAACATTTTTGTTTTTCCCCTGTTTTTGATAGCATACTTTATAAGTTAAGACGCAGGTCTACAGTTATCCTGTAACTAATTTGTTAAACCAAGGTTAAGCAATGAGAAATTCGTTATATACAGGTTTGAATGCAGCTTTAAGAACTCCTTTTTAACGAATATTGGCCGCATTTAACCTCGTTATAACGAACTCCGTTATTGAAAAATTCCCGATATAACAATTTTTTTTCGGACCCTTCAGATTCGTTATGCCGAGGTTCTACTGTACCACTTTGTTGAGATTGGAGTTTGATAAAGTTTTTGAAGGAAAAGAAGGAAGGTTTACTATGGAAAATAAAACCATTTTGTAAAAGTACAAGTTTTCTATGAATAGTTCAAACGATCAAAAACACTTGTGACGTCACATAACTGTATTTTCTACTGACGTTTATAATGTCTAATTTAAAATTATAATTATACAATTTTGTTTACTTGGTTGGTACAGAATGTAAACATTTAACCGGATGACGTCACAACGCGTTTTGGGCTGGCTGGTATAATTTGATTTGTTAATCATCTTTAGGGGCCAAACGAAAGACAAACAAAACTTTTTTATCTTTGATACATGTTTTAAATCAGCGGTTCTCAACCTTTTTGAGTGATATACCACCTACAGTTATTTTCATTATTTTTGGTACCACCTATATTTTTAAATTGTATTATCAACACTTACTAAGTACTACTATTTTAATTTTTTCTGTGTTTTGTGTACCACCGCCAATAATGATATGTACCACCAGTGGTACATGTACCACAGATTGAGAACCTCTGTTTTAAATGGTTCCATGACATCTCATAACGCGACAGTTCGTAACCGGACAGTTGGTAACGGACAATTAGTAACAGCGACAGTTCGTAACGACGACACTTCGTAACGGCGACAGTTCGTAACTATACAAATTCGTAACGGACAATTTGTAACGTCCAAATTGAATTATTCTGTATATTGTTGTTAACTTGGAAACTAACTGTTATTACAGTAGCTATAAATGGAATTATGTTTCTCAATTTAACGAATCAGTATCAGGATAAACATTTTTAAGGCATTTCATATTTCGTGTTTCAGAATATAATAAAAGTATTAAAACCAAGTATTAAAGTATTACAAGCCATCTCTCTTAGGCCGATGCCACATTATGCGTTTTGACCGGATGCGGTGAAAACGCATCCGTTTCCAACGCAACCGGACCGACCTGTCACACTATGCGTTTAGTCTGGTGCAGTTTGTAAGCGCGTACCGATGACTCAAAACGCATCCGTTTCCAATGCAACCGGACCGATCTGTCACACTATGCGTTTTCACCGGATGCGGCGGAAACGCATCCGGTCAAAACGCATAATCTGACATCGTCCTTAGGCCGATGTCAAGGCCGCGTCTCACCATCAAATAATTTGATCAAACAGTTTGAGCAAACTTGACGTACTTGAGGAAGTACGTCAAAGTGACGTCACAATTGCAGTTTTTTTGAAATTCTAAAAATCTGTGCTCTCACTATCAGTCTAGTTTGATCAAATTTTTTGTATTGAGTTGTCTAACTTGTTTGTACTTTATTTAAAATTAAAATTTTTCATTATTATCCACAATGAACACTCAGGATGTGACGTCACTAACTGTCACTTTCAGTTTGCTCAAACTAGTTTGATCAAATTATTTGATGTTGAGACGCGGTCTTCAGATTATGCGTTTTGACCGGATGCGTTTTCGCCGCATCCGGTCAAAACGCATAGTGTGACAGATCGGTGCGGTTGCGTTGGAAACGGATGCGGTGGAAACGGCCCGGTTCGATGAGATGATGACAACTCACGTCTTTAAATGAGGTTTGTTACACTATGCGTTCTTGCCGCATCTACCGGACATCGCCGCAACTACCTAAGGCGACACCCAAAGACCAGAAGACCGAAATGCATCGACAACACAATCATTCTTATGAATGCAGTCAGGCTGTGTGAATCAAAGTCAGCAGTAGTAATAATATAGTGAAAATGTTCGACACTGATAAATTTATTACTTTCATTCAGGAGAAGCCAGCACTTTGGGATAAAAGTACAAAATAATATAGTGACAAAAATGCAAAGCGTGGATAGAAGTTGGCTTAACCCATTAACGGCTGAGACAATAAACAGAGGGAAATTTGACAATTTATTTATTAGATTGGATTAAAAATACATAAATTAAGATTAATTTCTCATGAAAGGAAATAACAATTATCTTAAAACTTGTGTATTAATAATACCCAGAGGTCAAAAATATCTATTCTCAGAAAACTTTCTATGAAAACAGGTATATTAAGTAGTGAACATTCAATGAAAACTAAATCACAAATTTTATTAAATCTTTACATAACCACCGGGGCCATTGTCTTATCATATTGTACCTCATAATTTCCAGCTATTACTAAGATAGTGAATTCCAAAATTCCAAACCTTTTATGAATCACGGTATTCAAGCTGATTTGCATATTTTGATTATAGTCCTTTTGTTTTGAAAAATACTTTATGAACATATTACATATTTTCTTTCGATATGTGAGATTGTAAGATTTCCACCAACTCCCTAATTCCCTCCGCTTCCAATACAGAAATTGCTAACAATTTATTTTTCAAAATATTTCGAGACATCGTTACTCGCTTGCAAACTGCAAGAGACTAAACACATAGTGTGACAGGTCAGTCCGGTTGCGTTGGATACGGATGCGGTTCCACCGCATCCGGTCAAAACGCATAGTGTGACAGATCGGTCCGGTTGCGTTGGAAACGCATGCGTTTCCACCGCATCCGGTCAAAACGCATAATGTGACATCGGCCTTAGGGCGATGCCACATTATGCGTTTTGACCGGATGCGTTTCCACCGCATCCAGTCGAAACGCATAGTGTGACAGGTCGGTCCGGTTGCGTTGGAAACGGATGCGTTTTGAGACATCGGTACGCGCTTACTACTGCACGAGACTAAACGCATAGTGTGACAGGTCGGTCCGGTAGCGTTGGAAACGGATGCGTCTCCACCGCATCCGGTCAAAACGCATAATGTGACATCGGCCTTATCAACTATAACCGTTGATTTAATGCCCCAAAGCTATAACCAATCACAAGGTTTATTATAATAACAGCTAATTATAATCTCTTCTTTACAAAATGGTAAATGTTTATTTAAAAAGTTTGAAATGTCTAAAGACGGTTGTCAGATTAAAGATTTCAGGAATTAAGTACTTCATTATACCTTTGTCTAGGCATATGCAAATTTAAGGAACAATAAGAGGAATAAACTTTTAAGAATATTGTTAAAAGTTTGTATGTATTTAAATATTTGTTTGTGTTTAAAGAATTTTAATATACACTGAAACACGAAATATAAAATGTGTTAAACATGTTTATCCCCGTACTGATTCGTTAAATTGATAAACATAATTTCAATTATAACTGTAATAACAGTTAGTTTCCACATTAACAAAAATAAACAGAATAATTCAATTTAGACGTTACGAATTGTCCGTTACGAATTTGTATAGTTACGAACTGTCGCCGTTACCAAGTATCGCCGTTACGAACTGTCGCTGTTACGAATTATCCGTTACCAACTGTCCGGTTACGAATTGTCTCGTTACGAGGTGTCTGGTCACGGTTTTAAATTATGTTCTGTTGTGATTTATAACATTTTTTTCGAATTTAAAATTTTATGCAAGTTCCCTATAGGGTCGGTGATAAAATAAAAACCCTGACGGACTACTGTATTATTGTAAACTATTGTGATTCTTCTTTGTTTACTGGTACAGTCGATCTTTGCTGTAAGTACAAGTTTCTGATTAGGCGTACATCTTTGTCATCGATGCCAAATTCATTTAATATTTGAAGTAATTTTTTATTCTTTTACATTTTGAAATTTTCTGAAAGGTATAAAGTGTTGTGGAATGTTTAAACTCAGGAATCAGTCACAAGTATTTAAACAGAGATATTTGAAAATTTGTATACATTTTTTTTATCTTTTATCTACAGATGTGTTTTCACTGATAATTACTATCCACTTACTATTAATTTAAATATATACTTACCTGAAGTGTAAATTTAATCTCTCTTAACACAAAATATAGATTATAAAACGAAAATTTTTTTTTACTTTCTTTGTAATGGATTTTTGATGAGTATGGAACTATTATAGTAGATTTATCTTCGCGCAAGATCATGAAGTATTTCTATTTTATTATATCAAGGAAATGTTGTTCATGACTAAATATCTCACCGATAAAAATCTAGCACTCGGCGGTGTTCGTTTAAACATATTGTCTTGGCTGATTATTATCGGAGAATACTCCATTTTCGGGAAAAGTTATTTACCAGCAATTTTATTGCTGAAATCGAATCTTATGATCCTATATATTAATAATATAGGTATGCAAAGTCCGCAGATAGTCTGCTACTTTTTTTTATAAACAAAATGGCGCCCGAAAATCGAGTTTTTCAATTTTTACTCTATAACTCCAAAGATTTTAACTTTACACCAAAAACACCCAAATAAAAATTCACCGTAATTAAATTCTGCATTGAGGCATGTTTTTCCCGATTTACTTCGACGAAAATTTTTCACGAAAAATGCGGGATTTTCCAACAAAATCATTAAATTTCAACTAAAATTTTAGGTAAGGAATTATCTATCAATAATTAAGTAAATTGGTGATATAAAAGCTATTTTGGTATAGATTATATTTCCAAAAGCCAATGGAAATTGAATGAACAGTTTAGCAACAATTAAATTGTTAATTAAAATTTTACGGACGCTATAATAACCACAATAATTATGATGCATAAGATTAACTATGATTTTTGTATAAAAACGCACTATACATATCTAATGTACTTTACAGAATTGAAATTGGACTATTTAGGCGGCCTCAGGAATATTTTAAAATTATAAACAATTTTTTGGCTTATAAACAAATAGAATATCTCGGGAAATATTAAAATAAATTAAATTATGAAAACGGTATTGGAAAGAACCCTGCAGGACGCTTCTTATAAAAAAAACGTTTAATTGCGATGAGTGGTTCCTGAGATACAACAGGTCAAAGTTGACCGGCATCTACGGAGAAGATATAAACAATAAGCTAGTAATTTTCAAACCATCACCTTTTTATTTCGGTCCTCTTTCTCCACACAAATTTTCATATCTTTAAAAGACTGCTAAGATAGATTATAATGATAAAAACTATTGGTATTACGAGTGAAAAATACCAAAATTTCAATAAAAAATCAGGTTGGAGAAATTGGAATATCAAAGTTCAAAATCGGTATACGTTAAAAAAAATGCATTTTCTCGGCTTCCCATGAAGCAATTTTCTTCATCTTTTTTTTTTTGTTCCCAAGTAACTCGAGGAGAGCCATCTAGCTAACGTTCAACTCAACAATTTTCATGAAAATCCATGGACGTTCAACGAAATCAGAGGTGAAAACCTTTAGTTACTGCACTTTCAGGCATAAGTATAAAAAATAATGTTTTCATTATTTTCGACTTAAGGGGTGGTTGCTAAAAGGGTTAAAAAATTAATTAAAATCATGAATCATGCATATAAATGTTAAAAAGTAATTATTTTATTTAACGAAACGAGATTACTTACGCCAGAATGCTAAAATCTGCATTTTTACCATTTAAAAAAAAAGGAGTGGTTTTCACCACTACAAGCAAAAAGTACGAGTTGGCATCATATCACATTTGTTTCTTGAGGCATCCTCTAACTACTCACCAATTTTCATGAGAATCGATGGAGGTTCAACAAAATCGGAGGTAAAAACCTTTGCTGACTGCACTTTCAGAACTATAAAAAATAATTTTAATACAGGGGTGGATTTTACCCCTAAAATGCAAAATGCGCGAATTGGCACTATGTCACATTGTTGAGGTATCCTCTAACTCTAACCACCCACCAATTTTCATAAAAATCAATAGAGGTTCAACGAAATCGGAGGTAATAGCTCAAATCCACCTTCAGTGACTGCAGTATTAGTCACCATTTAGTTATGTTTATTGGTATTAGTATACCATCAACCTGTTACGTAGAGTAGATATTTTTTAATTAATGTCATATTTTGTGAACATAGAATAGACTTCATAGTGAGTGTAAACCTAATTTTTATCATTAAATTTTATTTCAGCAAACGTTACCAAAAAGCTAGTCGTTAGTCCAGTATATTTAATATGTTTCGTAAATACTCCAAAAGATTCCTGTTTTGTAACGAAGTTAGTGAATGAAACCTTAAATTATACATTGACGCTACTTTTAAATACGAGGCAATGCGAAGAAGAAAAGAGATTAAAGAACCAATGCCAGAGCTTACTTTCAGTCGCCAGAAGGCTATTTTCTCATCTTGGACATTTAAATGATCTTTTAAAAGAAATTATGTCAGAGGCAAGAAGACTTACGAACGCCGAAAGATGTTCTCTCTTCCTTCTAGATCCAGATCACATGCATCTTGTAGCCAAAGTTTTTGATGGTGTGAGTCCTACAGATAAAAGTACTGAAGTGCGAATAGCGAAGGATCAGGGTATTGCAGGTAATTATATTCTTTTTACTAAGCTGTTCAATAAGATTTTCGGTTCGATAAGAAAAACACAATTTTATGGTTTGAAAAACAGTCTATTATTTAGAATAAGCTCCCTGAACATCAATACACTTGCTCTAACGACATTTCAATTTATAAATTCCATCCCTGAAGTGAGAGTCTGGAAGGGCTGCAAAATATTAGTGATGTTGATTATTATAGTTACTTTCGAGTATTCGTTACAAATCGTTACTTTTGTATAAAGTAATCATTTACAGTATTCGTTACTTTGATTACTATGATTACTTTTGTATTTGAGTACCGGTAATCATATCTAGAATCGGATTTCTCAGTAGGTAGCTATTTTGTATAGGTATTCCGATATAACAACGACCTTCACCGAACTGTTTAAAGGATAAAAATGATTTGATTACTATGATTCCACTGTATTTGAGTACCGGTAATCATATCGAGAATCATATTTTTCAGTAGGTAGGTTTGTATAGGTAATCCGATATAACAACGACCTTCACCAATCTGTTTAAGGGACAAAAATGATTTGATTACTATGATTACTTTTGTTACTTTTGTATTTGAGTACCGGTAATCATATCGAGAATCGTATTTCTCAGTAGGTAGGTTTGTATAGGTATTCCGATATAACAACGACCTTCACCAATCTGTTTAAGGGATAAAAATGATTTGATTACTATGATTACTTTTGTTACTTTTGTATTTGAATACCGGTAATCATATCGAGAATCGTATTTCTCAGTAGGTAGGTATTTTGTATAGGTATTCTGATATAACAACGACCTTCACGAAGTACGAAGTAATCAGAGTAATCAAAGTAGATACAATAGTCGTTACTCGCTCTGTTACGATTGGTACGAAGTAATCACAGTAACCAAAGTAATAAAAGTAGATATAATAGTCGTTACTCGCTCTGATACGATTGGTACGAAGTAACGAAGTAATCAGAGTAATCAAAGTAGATACAATAGTCGTTACTAGCTCTGATACGATTGGTACGAAGTAAGGAAGTAATCAGAGTAATCAAAGTAATCGAAGTAGATACAATAGTCGTTACTCGCTCTAATACGATTGGTATGAAGTAACGAAGTAATCAGAGTAATCAAAGTAGATACAATAGTCGTTACTAGCTCTGATACGATTGGTACGAAGTAACGAAGTAATCAGAGTAATCAAAGTAACGATTTGCCTCTCTGTTTAGTAATCGTTACTTTCGGTATTCGTAAGTAACGAGTACTTTGTAACGAATAGTTACTTTTTCAAGATCACTACAAAATATGCTTCCACAGCTGTTATGACCTCATCATTTGATGAAAAACTCTTCCCACGCATGACTTTTTTTAAGCTGTTGAAACAGATGGAAGTCGCTAGGGGCCAAATCTGATTAATACGGCGGATGCTCCAACAATTACAAATTTAATTCATGGATTTTAGCCATTGTTAAAATGCCCATATATGACACGGTGCATTGTCCTGATGAATCCTGTCCTGTATCTATATCGTGTATTTTTTCTACGATTTGGCGTTGTTGCTATTTTTGGACGTCCTTGACGTGGATAGTAGTCCAGCTGATTGTTTATTTCTCTTCCAGAGAAAACTATTTATTTCCTCTGATTAGGAAGTTCAATTGCTCTATGTGGACCTAAAAAAGGTATACGACAGTGTTCCGCACCAAGTACTGTGAAAGATACTTCAAAACGTCCAATATAAATGTTAAGATAATTAAGCAATTCAAAACTATCTCCCAAACTAGTCACGGTGCTGTTCCAGCTCACCTGGCTAGATTTAAAATTATCGAATCAGGAAAGTGCTCATGCGATAATATTTCCCAGTGTGATATTAATCACATCCTTTTTAGATGTTTTAAAAACAAAGCACTTTCAGATATATTTTCTGAAAACCTTGTAAAAAGTAATGTGCAACTTCCAATAAACATAACCCATCTCCTGTCACTCAATCACAAATCAATATCTGAACTCGTATGTAATCATCTATACGCTTCTGGATATATAATTTAGATTTGTAACAGTCAAGTTTCAATTCGTAAATGTACAATAATTAATATAACTTAGAATAAGATTATATAAACATGCCAAAAACCTATGGCAAATGGACTAGTTTCCATGCCAACCATCACCACCATCATCAAAACTATCTCCTAACTAAGGAAAAAGTAAAATGTTGAATGGGTTGCATATGTGAGGTCATGATGAGTGAAAATAAAAGAGAGACGTACTCACAATCATTTATTGTGTTACTCCGACGACCGGTTTCGCTGTCTATAATTTGCACAGCATCATCAGGTCTCGGTAACAGATACCAAATGATGCCGATACAAGAAATTATTTCTAAAGTCTGCACTATCATACCTTCTTGCTCAATTTTTGCTAATAGGGAACTGATGGAAAGGGAAAAGTAAAAGTTGTTGACGAGATAACGCAAGGTTTCACAATTAAGAAAGGATTAAAGCAAGGATGCTGCCTGACCCACACCCTTTTTAAGATATACCTACAGAGGCTCTTAAGGACATGTTAAATGGAAATGCCATGAGATGGGAATTCCTCTTGCTAATACCGAAATTTAAACTCGGTGTTAAGCAGATGAGCAGCTAGTGTAGGCAGAATATGATGATCTAGACATATGATACAAAAACACAGAAATCCTCAGGCCTCAGAAGTAATTAATATTCTTTGGGACCAAGCGATATCCAAGGACAACAAAAAGAAGAATTTACACAATAAGAAAAGCATAGTTGCGTACGGCTCGGAAGTGTGGAAAATAAAGAATGCAACAGAGACAATGCTTAACATAACCGAAATGGATTTTTGGCGATGTGGTGAAGCTGGAAAGGTAAGTCAAGTGTCAAGGTAACAAACGAACGCATTAGAGAAATTATGGGTCCAAAACATCGATTAGCAAATGATGCTCTTCTGCTCTAGGTGCCGTCTCCGCTTCGAATATTGGCATCAGAGCGATTTTTACTTTTGAGACAGCGGCTCTAAATAATTCGTTGTTACTACATCCAAACCAGTCCCTAAGGTTCTTCAGCCATGAGTTACGTCTCCTTCCTGTGGATCTTGTTCTCTTGATTTTTCCTTGCATAATGACCTGGAGTATTATATATTGATCTCTTCTTATCACATTTCCCATGTATCTCAGTTTTATTCTCTTAATTGTTAGAAGTAAACGATGTTAAAACAGAACAATTAATCTGATTTGTACGCCAGTCAATGAGCAAGAACAGGATATTACCTCCGAATTCTATCCTACTGCATAGATTTTAATTAAATTTTAGGAGTAGCCCGAAAATATCTCCTTATTCAAAGTCTACCCTATGCCGATGTATGGCTTTTGTCTTGGGGGCGGTTCCCACCCCTTCTCGGGGGTGGAAATTTTTTTTGTTAAAATAACTAGGGAAGTGGCTAGAAACCCTAATTCTAAACAGAAAATGTTGTATATATTTGTTTTAAAACTCGATACTTTTTGAGTTAATCGTCGTTGAAAATTTCCTATTTTCATTGAAAAATGACACTTTTTCGGACGGTTTTTTTGCGAATACTTTAAAAACTATGCATCTAATTAAAAAAATCTATATATAACATTTTTGTAGCTTATAAAAAACAAAGAGATTCGTTCGTACATAAATCTTCTAGTTATAACAAAAAAAGAGATATGGAAGGTGAAAAGAGTTTGTTTTTTTGTGCATTCTCAAATCAGTGTATTCAACTGTAAATAACAGAGAAAGGTCGATTTTAGTTGTATAAGTACCAATACATAGACTAATACCTTCTGTAGTGCTTGAAAAGACCTTTAAAATGAGCAAAATTAAATGTCGATTACATTCAAACTAAGCGAGATATGCTGCAAAAAACATTGATGACTAATGGATTTTAAGAAAAAATAAGAAGTATATTTAACCCCTCATCCACCATAATTGAAATGCATCGTTTTCCTTCTACAATACCTTTAATTATAGTGTTATTTCTATATTCAAAAAGTTGGACGGGTTTAAAATGAATGGTTTGTGAAAAAAATAAGATCAAATTATAGAGCGCATTTTTCAATTTTATTAAAATTTTTCTTTTTCTCCATGTAACTTGAAAATGATAAGAGATACAGTAATGAAAAATAAAAACGAAATTTTTATTGAAAAAACCCCTACATTTTTGTTCGGTATCCTTTTTTCGTATATCTTATCATTTTTGAGTTACATGGACAAAAAGGAAGGTTTTGAAGAAAATTTAAAAATGCGCTCTATAATTTGATCTTATTTTTTTCCAAATCCATTTATTTTAAACCCGTTCAACTTTTTGAACATAGAAATAACACTATAATAAAAGGTATTGTAGAAGGAAAACGATGCATTTAAATTCTGGTGGATGAGGGGTTAAATATACTTTTTCTTATAATACATTAGTCATCAACATTTTTGCAGCATACCTCGGTTAGTTTAAATGCAATTGATTTTTAATATCGCTCATTTCAAAGGTCTTTTCAAGCACTACAAAAGGCATTAGAAGCATTATACACCTAAAATTAACAGTTTCTTGAATGCACCGATTTGAGCATGCAGCAAAAAACACACTCTCTTCACCTACCATATTTCTTTTTGAATTATAACTAGAAGATTTGTGAAGGAACGAATCTCTTTGTTTTTTATAAGCTAAAAAAATGTTTTATTATACAGGGTGTCCCGAAAAGATTGGTCATAAATTATACCACACATTCTGGGGTCAAAAATAGTTCGATTGAACCTAACTTACCTTAGTACAAATATGCTCATAAAAAAAGTTACAGCCCTTTCAAGCTACAAAATGAAAATCGATTTTTTTCAATATATCGAAAACTATTAGAGATTTTTTATTGAAAATGGACATGTATCATTCTCATGGCAGGAATATCTTAAAACAAAATTATAATGAAATTTGTCCACCCCATAAAAAATTAATGGGGATTTTGTTCCCTTAAACCCCCCCAAACTTTTGTGTACGTTCCAATTAATTCATTATTGTGGTACCATTAGTTAAACACAGCGATTTAAAACTTTTTTGCCTCCTAGTATTTTTTCGATAAGTCGGTTTTTATCGAGATGCGGCTTCTTTTTCATTATATTTACGTAAAAATTTTATGGGGGTTTTGATCCTTTAAACCCCCCAAATGTTTGTCTACGTTCCAATTAAACTATTATTGTGGTACCATTAGTTGAACAGTGTTTTTAAAACTTTTGCCTCTTAGTCTTTTTTCCATAAGTCATCTTTTATCGAGATGTAGCTTCTTTTTCAAAATATACCTAAAAATGTAAATTATAAATAAATTTTCAGATTATTAACAGATCTCTATAATCGTACTTAACCATATACAAATATGTGGTGGATTCGACAAATATTCAAAATATCTCGATAAACAGTGGCTTATCGAAAAAGTAATAAGAGGCAAAAAAGTTTTAAAAACATTGTGTTTAACTAATGGTGCCACAATAATAAATTAATTGGAACGTACAGAAAAGTTTGGGGGGGTTTAAGGTAACAAAACCCCCATAAAATTTTTATGAGGTGCACAAATTTCACTTTAATTTTTTTTTAAGATGTTGCTGCCATAAAAATGCCACATGTCCATTTTCAGTAAAAAATCTCTGAAAGTTTTCGATATATGAAAAAAAAATTTATTTTCATTTTGTAACTTCAAAGGGCTGTAACTTTTTTTGTGTGCACTATTGTATATAGGTAAGTGAGGTTCAATCAATTTATTTTTTACCCCAGAATCTGTGGTATAATTTATGACCAATCTTTTCGGGACACCCTGTATAATTTTTTAGTTAGATGCATAGTTTTTAAGGTATTCGCAAAAATCCGTCCGAAAAGGTGTCATTTTTCAATGAAGATTGAAAAATTTCAACCACGAATAACTCGAAAAGTATTGAGTTTTAAAAAAAAATATATTACAACTGTTTTTACTTAGAATTAGGTGCTCTAGCCAGTTCCGTGGTTATCTTGATCGAAAAATTTTCCACCCTCGAGAAGAGGTGGGAACCACCCCCAAGATAAAAGACCCAAGATATAGGTAGACTTTGTTTCTTGAGCTATTCTCTACTTACTGTGAAAATATGAAGTAAATCGATGTAGTAGGATGGAATTCGGAGCCAAATACCCTCATTGTCTGCCCTATTGGCCATACACAGAGAATGGCTGAGGAGCAACTGCCGAAACGAATTTTAAAATGAAAACCCTTAGGAAAGCGAAAAAGAGGAAGACCTAGACGAAGTTGGCGAGAGGGTATCGACTATCGACAAAGAGATGCGGGAGAGGAATCTGGAAGAAGACCTGTGGGAAGATAGGGACCAATGGAGACTAGGTTAGAACTATGAGTCAGAAGGCGACTTAGGACGTTATAAATCGAAATGTATATTATTGCAAATTGTTTTATTTGAAAATAAATAAAATCAATATTCCCATTTTAATTGGATCAACAATATCAATAATAACGTTACTTAAATTCTTCTTCTTCCTTTTATTCAGTTTAAATTAGTGGAGTGCCAACTCCACTAATGAAGGTTGGTTATAGTCTAGTCGCAACATAGGTGGTCCAGTGGGCACTTTTAGCTCGCCGCGATTTGATGGTGGTATTATAGGTTTTTTGGGTCACTGAATCCAATGGAAGTGGTCTGGAAGCCCAAATGGAGTGCTTTTAATTATTATTAACATATTATGGTAAAATTAGGTGTTTTTAAGGAATTATTAGAAGCCCCGTAAATAAATTGATAGTTTTAAGGTCTTCTCTGGTGTATTTTTGGCCGCTAAATCGAATGCGACTATTCGCGATTACTCAAAATGTGTTCTTAATTTGTTAATAACAATAATTGTTTATTCGCCGAAAAGCTCGAAATGCGTTATCTACAGCAAGTTTGTAGTCTTTTTCATAGTAATTTTATACGCTAAATCGATTGTCACTAGTCGTGATAGTTTAAACCACGTTCCGACATTGTTATTAATAAATTATTGTAAAAATAACGGTTTATAGTACGTTTACTCACGGTTTTTGCTCTAAATAAAAAAACCACTTGTATTGACTTGAAATTTGGCATACACGTAGCTAACATGTCAAACAAAACAGGTGATATTGTGCCGATGTGTGCTTTTACCCTGGCGATGAGTTTCACCCCTTTTCGGGGGTGAAAAAAGAAACCTTTAAAATAAGTCCGGAAGTGGATAAACTGATTAATTCTAAGCAACTTTTGTTCTATACAGTTTTTGTTAGTAAGTCAATACTTTTCGAGTTATTTGCGAGTGAATATGATCATTTTTCAACAAAAAAAAACACGTTTTTGGTGGTTTTATAAGCACTTTCGAACTGATGAAACTTACGGATCATATAAGTACAACATAAGTAAAGCAACTTGTGAAGCGGTAACGATTAATTTCATTTGAGATGCTAATTAGGGGGTGATTTTCCCGTTTTTTTTACAAAAAAAATGGGCCAACTTTATTTTGATCGTAACTTGCTCATTTTTGATACTATATACTTTTTCAAAAAACAAGAATAAAGGTTTTTTAAAAACTTTAAAAAAGTTGTAATGAGTTTTCCTCAAAAAGTGCTTCATTTTTTGGTTATTTTATGTTGAAATATTCGATTTGGAATTCGACGAATATGAACTTGTTGTTCATTAGCTACAACTCCGCTTCTGCTGGGTCTACAGACCTCACACATACACCATTTTTTTCACTTTTTTATACTCGATATTTTTGCTAAAAAAAATTTTTTTGAAAAAATACTTTTTAAGTTTTTGCGAAAAGCCGTCTATAAACGTGGGTTTTTTTTTGTTGAAAAATGATCATATTCACTCGCAAATGACTCGAAAAGTATTGACTTACTGAAAAAACTATAGAACAAAAGTTGCTTAGAATTAATCAGTTTATCCACTTCCAGACTTATTTTAAAGGTTTCTTTTTTCACCCCCGAAAAGGAGTGAAACTCACCGCCAGGGTAAAAGCACACATCGGCAGAATATCACTTGTTTTGTTTGACATGTTAGCTACGTGTATGCCAAATTTCATGTCAATACAAGTGGTTTTTTTTAATTTAGAGCAAAATCCGTGAGTAAACGTACTATAAACCGTTATTTTTGCAATAATTTATTAATAACAAAGTCAGAACGTGGTTTAAGGTATCACGACTAGTGGCAATCGATTTAGCGTAGAAAAAGACTACAAACTTGCTGTAGATAGCGCATTATTTCTAGCTTTTCGGTGAATAAACAATTATTTTGTTATTAACAAAATAAGAACATATTTTGGGTAATCGCGACTAGTCGCAATCGATTCAGCGACCAAAAATACACCAGAGAAGACCTTAACACTTATCAATTTATTTACAGGGCTTCTAATAATTCCTGAAAAATACCTAATTTTACCATAATTTGTTAATAACAATTAAACGTACCACATTTGGGCTTCCAGACCACTTCCATTGGATTCAGCGACTCAAAAAACCTATAATACCACCATCAAATCGCGGCGAGCTAAAAGTGCCCACGGGACCCCCTATGTTGCGACTAGACTATTATTTATAACCATTGCAAATTCGTCTTTATCTTCTGCTTTTCTGAAAAGCGGCTGTGTGTTTAACCCGGTCCAGTCGCAAATGTTTTTCAGCCAGGATATTTGTCGTCTACCAGGACCCATTTTTCCTTCGATTTTACCCTTCATAATCAGCTGTAATAACTCGTACTTCCCAAATATGCTGTTTTTCTCTTTTTAATGGCGGTCAAAAGTTCTCTGTCTCTTCCAATTCTGTGCAACACCATTTCGTTCGTAATATGATCGGTCCACGGTATTTTCAAAATTGTCCTAAAAAGCCACATCTCAAAAGCTTCAAAAGTCAACATTAACAGGCCAAGCCTCGACACCATAAAGGAGAATAGAGTAGTTACTTAGCTTAGGATATGGAAAAACCAAGGAAGAAGCGTTTTCTTTTCATAGTATTGACGAGAATGGACACGTCTACAAGTTTCCAATTTATCAGTGGCGTTCTGTTTTTACGGGAATGTGTAGAAAAGGCAGAAAGACAAAATTTCGGTTTTTTTGTAATTTTATGGCGGCAATGTGTGTCAAGCTTCGTGTCCCTAATTTTACAAAGACTCTCCTGATTACGATCGTTACAATTGTTACATGTACACTGGCCGGCACAAAAAACGGCCACCCCACAAAATGGGTAATTTTTGATGTCTTGAATTTCCTAAACCTGTTGTCCGATTTAAGTGATTTTTTTAATATATTATAGCCTTATTCTTTTGTGCCGATAAGTGTACTTTCATTGTTTTATGTACACAAGTAGCTGTTTATAATTAAACAAAATTTAATAGTATGGTATAGTTAGACCCAAACCCAGACATCCAAAGTGAAAGTTATCCTCCAACACCAAATTGTTCTATATGGTCCACATAAGGTTCAGAAAAAAGTCACACCATTTTGAGCGTCGGGTTTGGGGGGGGGGAGAGGGGGGAGAAATCTGCAAATTCGTAGTTTTTTACGTTTTTCGTCAATATTTCTAAAACTAAGCGGTTTAGCATAAACAACCTTCTACACAAAATTGTTCTACATTAAATTTGAAGTAAAAAAGGCCCTATGCATAACCCTTCTAAAATGAACGGTTCCAAAGTTACGGAGATAGTATAGTATAATTGGTCCAAAAAAGGCCTAACCCAGACATCCAAAGTAAAAGTTTTCCTTCAACACCAAATTGTTCTATATGGGGTTCTATATGAGATGGGGGAAAAGTCGGTAAATTAGTAGTTTTTTTTACGTTTTTCGTCAATCTTTCTAAAACTATCCTTTAGACTAAGGAATGTTCCATAGAAAAATGTTCTACATACAATTTAAAACAAAAAAGGTTCTATACATAATTGTTATAAAATCAACGGTTCCAGAGTTCCGGAGGGTGAAAAGTGGAGGTTTTCGATACTTTTTATAATTACAGATTTCTCCCCTTCTCCCCCACCCCCCAAACCCGACGCTCAAAATGGTGTGACTTTTTTTTTGAACATTATGTGGACCATATAGAACAATTTGGTGTTGGAGTATAACTTTCACTTTGGATGTCTGGGTTTTTGGTATAGTTATATCATAAATATTGCCCAAAAAATATAAAAAGTATCGAAAACCTCGACTTTTCACCCTCTGTAACTCTGGAACCGTTAATTTTATAACAATTATGTATAGAACATTTTTTGTTTTAAATTTTATGTAGAACATTTTTCTATAGAACATTACTTAGTCTAAAGGATAGTTTTAGAAATATTGACGAAAAACTTAAAAAAACTACTAATTTACCGGCTTCTCTCCCATCTCCCTCCCAAACCGGACGCTCAAAATGGTGTAACTTTTTACTGAACAATATGTGGACCATATAGAACATTTTGGTGTTGGAGGAAAACTTTTACTTTGGATGTTTGGGTTAGGCCTTTTTTGGACCAGTTATACTATACTACCTCCGTAACTTTGGAACCATTCATTTTAGAAAGATTATGCATAGGGCCTTTTTTATTTCAAATTTAATGTAGAACAATTTTGTATAGAGGGTTGTTCATGCTAAACCGTATGGTTTTAGAAATATTGGCGAAAAACTTAAAAAACTACGAATTTACCGATTTCTCCCCCCTCTCCCCCCCAAACCCGACGTTCAAAATGGTGTGACTTTTTCTGGACATTGTGTGGACCATATAGAACAATTTGGTGTTGAAGGATAACTTTCACTTTGGATGTCTGGGTTATGCCATCTTTTGGATCAACTTTACTATACTATAATTGGAGTAACATGTATATTATATTTCTAGGTCACGTGGCAGCTACGGGTAAAACGCTTAACATAAAAAACGCTTACAAACATCCATTGTTCTATAAAGGAATGGACGAAGCCACTGGCTTCAAAACGAGAAACATCCTGTGTTTTCCAATTAGGGATGAAGACGGTATCGTTGGGGTGGCACAACTTTGTAATAAAATTGACGGAAATTTCGATTATTTTGACGAACAGGTAGCTAACGCGTTCAGTATTTATTGCGGCATCTCCATAATGCACAGTCTTGTCTACAAGAAAATACAAGACACTCAGGCCAGGAGTCAGTTATCAAATGAACTGATGATGTATCATATGCGGGTATGTATTTATTTTTATTTATAAATTTATTATATCATGCAGTGTTTAGCTAAAATAACGTAACTTGGTATTATTTCGATTGGTGAGAGGTTTGAAAAAAATGCTCAATGTTTTTTTTAATAATTGAAGCAATGTGTGTGGCGATTTAGACGATTAGCTCTATTAGACACCAGTCTAAACAGTTAAATTTTTGTAAGTCCAAATAATTCAGTCAATTTGTACTCTACGAGCTCCCTAGTGGGAAAGTTTTGGGGTAGTTCTGATTTCTTTCATTATACAGGGTGTTTCATTAATAATTGTCCATATAGTAACTGGAGAAACCTTAGCACAAAATACGAAGATTTAACCTAAAACACTTAAATAAAATGTGGTTCCTTACTGAGCTACAGGGTGTTTTATCTAAAAATTTAAAAACTATTTTTGCTCAGAATTTTAAAACTATTCGATATATCCTTTTCATACTTGGCAGCTAGTATTGGTACTGTACAAGCTATTAAATTATGTTAAACAAACGTTTCTGGCTATTACCAGAGGCGTACGACTGGGGAAAGTGAATGGTTGACCCTTTCCAAATTCTACGCCACTGATTAAACTGCTATTTTAGCATAATTTTTAGATTCTCCAATACTTTCTATGCAAATAATATACTCTTCATTCGTAACGATAAAGTCATTAGTTTTCGAGATCTTTGAAGTTAAAAATGAAACGACACGGTTATTTTGATTAATGTAGTGTGTCGTTTCATTTTTAATTTCAAATATCTCGAAAACTAATCATTTTAGCGTTACGAATGAAGAGTATACTATTTATATAAAAAGTAGTGGAAAATCAAAAAATTACACTAAAATAGCAATTTCGTCAGTGGGGTAGAATTTGGGAAGGGTCAACCAGCCACTATCCCCTGTCGTACGCCTCTGGTAGTAGCTAGAAACGTTTATTTATCTTAATTTAGTAGGGTGTACTGTACCTACATTTTCTGCCAAGTATGATAAGGATTCGCCAAATAGTTTTAAAGTACTGAGTACAAATAATTTTTAAATTTTAATCATATGAATCATATCATAAATTAATCAAAATAAATAACTGTGCCGTTTCATATTTAACTTCAAATATCTCGAAAACTAACGACTTTATCGTTACCAGTGAAGAGTATATTATTTACGTAGAAAGTATTGCAGAATCTAAATATGGCACTAAAATAGTAATTCCTCCAGTGGCGTAGAATTTGAGAAGGGTCAACCATTCACTATCCCCTGTCGTACGCCTCTGGTAGTAGCTAGAAACGTTTATTTATCATCATTTAGTAGGGTGTATAGTAGTCACACATTCTGACAAGTATGAAAAGGATACGTCGAACAGTTTTAAAATGCTAAGCAAAAATAGTTTTTAAACTTTTAGATAAAACACCCTGTAACTCAGTAAGGAACCACATTTTATTTAAGTGTTTTAGGTTAAATCTTCGTATTTTGTGCTAAGGTTTCTCCAGTTACTATATGGACAATTATTAATGAAACACCCTGTATATGTATTTTGGGCTGCTGAATCCGAATATGAGGTTTGCGGACAAAATTTCGTGACGGAACATTGAGTAAATCGCGAAAAAAGCGAAAAAGTTCTGCTTTGTCCCGCTTGTTTGCTTAAATTTTGAAAACTATTGACTTTTATTAAATGATCTGTTAACAGATATTAAAGTACTTAAAATTCTCTACAAATATCACTATTTACTTTTTTTTTCTCAGACGAACCTTTCGATCTAAAGTGAAAATTGAAAATTGCCAATTTTTAACGATCTCTGCAAAACCCACAAAATCAAAAGTATTCCTATAACCGAGATATTCTAATAACCAATCTTGGTGGCTAGTAGAATCATTTCGGGACCTCAAATTTCTATTCCTATAACCGGTATTCTAATAAGCGGGTTCGACTGTATAATCAACTATTCTAAATGGTAAATAAGCCACAATTTAACTAAAAAAATGATTTTATTAACGTTTCGATACCCAACTCGGATGTCGTTGTCAAAATACAAAATATTACTGTATTAATATTTTGTATTTTGACAACGATTTGGGCGTCGAAACGTTAATAAAATCATTTTTTTTAGTTAAATTGTGGCTTATTTCCCATTTAGAATAGTTGATTATACAGTCGAACCCGCTTATTAGAATACCGGTTATAGGAATCTCCCGGTTTAAGGAATAGAAATTGGAAATTTATAGGAAAAAAAAATAAATAAAAATGAACAAAAACCAAAAATCTCCTATGAAATTGAAGCCTTTTAATGGGGCATTTCATCGATTGTCATTTGTTTGGAGCTTCTGTCATATTCTGTATAATATGTGTATAATATTAATATACACGGATTATACGACATATTACTATTAGATGGCGTACATATCGGAGGAGACAAAACCTTGCCGACCCTGTCCCTAAAGCCACGAGGCGCCACTGTGCCCAACTTCTTCTTGTGGTGCTGTCTCCTTTAGTGGAGGTTAGCGACTACACTGGCAAATGGGACAGCTTGTATCTTAGTGCACCCTATATACCTTACAGCTGAATCTTATGTTTGTGCGGCACAGTGTTGCTATACTTTTTTCTTTATTTCTTTCAGAATTTCAATCAATGTTAAATGTACGTACAAGGATAATATAATAATTTTATAAGAACGTTTAAATTGAATCCACTTTTCAAAAAATGTGAAAACTTTGAATTATCCACGTCCGTCTGTCCGTCCGTCCGTCTGTTTGTCTGTTTGTAAACTCAACTCCTCCCGTCGTTGTAGGTAGAACGACAAATGAGGTGTCAAATGAAAGCTTATAACCCAAGGATGGTCCTAAAGGTGAGAAATTTGACCTAGGCTGTCTGTCCGTCCGACCGCAAATATAACTTTTCCGTCGCTATACCAGGTAGAATGACAAATGAGGTGTAAAATGAAAGCTTATAATTCAAGGATGGTACTAAATGTGATAAATTTGACCTAGGCTGTCTGTCCGCCCGACAGCGAATTTAACTCTTCCGTCATTATACCAGGTAGAATGTAGAACGACAAATGAGGTGTCACATAAAAGCTTATAATCCAAGGATGGTACTAAAGGTGATAAATTTGACCTAGGCTGTCTGTCCGTCTGTCAGTCCGACCGCGAATATAACTCCTCGTCACTATACCAGGTAGAATGACAAATCAGGTGTCAAACGAAAGCTTATAATCCAAGGAGTTATATTCGCGGTCGGACGGACAGACGGACAGACAGCCTATGTCAAATTTCTCACCTTTAGTACCATCTTTGGATTATAAGCTTTCATATGACACCTCATTTGTCATTCTACCTGGTATAGTGACGGAGTAGTTATATTCGCGGTCGGACGGACCGACAGACTGACAGCCTTCTCACCTTTAGTATCATCCTTAGATTATAAGCTTTCATTTGACACCTCATTTGTCATTCTACCTGGTATAATGACGGAGGAGTTGAGTTTACAAACAGATAGACAAGACGGACGGACAGACGGAAGTGGATATAATTCGACGTTTTCATATTTTTTCAAAATTGGTGAAAACAACAACATAAAAAACTTTACTTAATTATTGGTGTTTCAAAACTAATTATTTTTTAACTTTAACTTTTAACTTTACATGTAATGTGATAGTATGAAAAAATAGAGGATACGGCAACGGTGTTACATGTTCGGATCCAATGCCAAAATCTACACATAATATTAGGATGCACTAAGATACAAGCTGTCCGGCAAATCTATCTCTGTCCAATGCGGCTCTAAACAAAGATTTTGAAAGGCCTGTCCAGGCTCTGATATTTTTAAGCCATGAAATATGGCTCCTACCGGGACCCGGTTTTCCTTTAATATCCCTCTGGATGATCAAAGGTAGCTTGGAAAATCATTATTTGGGATTGGGTTCTTTAAGTTAAATGAATAAAAACGGGTTATACATAATAAGGAAACAATTTTGGAAGTTTCTATTATAAACTAGTGTTTTAGTGTTAAATAGGTACACCATATTTGAATGGAAATTTTAAAATTTTCGTAAAGCAATTTGTTACCGCTTAGTTTGTGATAATTATGCATCGCATGAATGAGATCTGGATTTATCGATATAACTATTTATAGTTGCTCTAAAATAGAGCGAACCGAAATAGCGTTCTGAATTTATGAAATGGTTTATTAATTTTACGGTAAACTGTAATTTAAACATAAACGTTTACGTACAGACTTGATTATTATAATTAAATGTAATTGCCATACATTTCATTGAATAACTTTGTGCAGCAAATGGGGTTGGATAAATATATTCTGAATTCTAACATCATCGAACATATTAGTTGTTTATTAAAACATTTATTATTCAAATAACCCGTTTCAACAGTTAACGTTTAAACATTGATGTTAAAAAGTTGAGTTTTCACCCTTTATTTGGTATTCGAAAAGAATTATACACTTGTATCATTGATTAAAAAAGTAGTTTTTAATTAATGCCTGTATGTAAAATGCTTCTAACTTCTATGTTAGAAGTTAACATAGATAAAACAATGTACATGAACATAGTTTTAAACGACGGACAACACATTAAGTACAACAATAAATATTCTTATTTAGTAATAGAAATCACGGACGACGGCAAATCAGATCAGGATATAAAAAAACGAAACATTCAAGGTAGAAGGGCCATATCTCAACTAATAGTATTATTTGGGATCAACATATATAAAAAAAATAAACATCGAATATACAACACTAATATAAAGAGCATAGTGATGTATGGAACTGACGTGTGGCAGTTAAAGACAACTACTGAAAGAACACTACAAGCCACGGAGATGGACTACTAGAGACGTGCCGCAGGAAAATCAAAACTCGAAAGAATTAATAACGAACGTATACGAGAGATTATAGGTGTCACACATACGATTGTCGAAGAATATAAGAGTACAACTAAAGTGGTATGGACATGTGCAGAGAATGCCAGAACACCGTCTGCCCAAACAGATTAAAAAGAGAAAAAGAGGCCGACCCAGACAGAGCTGGAGAGAAGGAATAGACAGAGAGATCCGAGAGAGAGGTTTAGACGAAGACCTTTGGGAAGATAGAGACGCATGGAGATTGGGCATCGGAAGATGTCGGAGGACGTTTTAAACCGATTATATATATGTAAAATGCTTACAAAATACATACAATATTTTAATACTACTACTATCGGTTTACAGCGTTTTCCGACGCCTTACGACTGTTAATAGCCATTCTTATCTGTTTAACCATAGACCCGGAGGGATTTCTCTTTCCTCTAGTTCTTTTTCGATTCCCTCCCTCCAGCTTCTTCTCGGCCTTCCTCTTTTCCTTCTCCCTTGTGGTGTCCACGCCAAAATATGTTTAGGGATCCTGTCATTTGGCATTTTCTGTACATGGCCGCACCATATTAGTTGTTTTGTTTTTATGTCATCAATTATTGTATGTGTGACTCCCATCATTTCTGGTATTCTCTCATTTGGTATCCGATCTCATCTTGATTTGCCTGCTGCTCTTCCCCAGAAGTATATTTCTTTTAATAGTAATATTTTCTCTGTTCTTTGTTTCAATGGTCAAACTTCACTGCCATATGTGATTACACTTTTAAGTATGGTATTGTGTATGAGCTGTTTGTTCGCTTTAGATATTGTTTGGTCCCACAGAATGCCGTTCATCATGGATATGGCTTCTCTACCATGTATATTTCTGTCTTTTATAGCAGCATCAAGTGTTCCATCGTGAGTTATCTTCATGCCCAGGTACTTGTGTTCATCGCAGTGTTTAATTTCTACCCCATCGTCTAATGTCTAATGTAATGGACTGCTTTGTCCGTCCGATACACATGGCTTCAGTTTTCTTAATGTTGACTTCGAGACCCCTGTTATATTCTTCTATTAGCTTCCGCGTCATGTAACTCATGTCGTCATGATCCTGAGCAATCAGAATTTGGTCATCAGCGAAACATAAAGTGAATAGTGTTGTCTCATCATCGAGAGGAATTCCCATGCCATTACATTTTCTTTTCCACAGCTTGAGTGCTTGTTCCAGATAAATTTTGAAAAGGGTTGGCGAAATACAGCAACCCTGCTTCAATCCTTTCGTTGCCTTAAATCGATCAGACATCCCTGATAAAGTTTTAATTTTTGCAATCATTCCATTATACAGATTTTGGACTGCTTTGATAAGACCATATTTAATGTTGGTTTGCTATAGGGTTGACCATAGTTTGCTGAGGGGCACACTGTCTAATGCTTTTTGTAAGTCTACGGACACTAGGTGAGCTTCTTTATTGACGGCTGTTTTTTTCTTAATATCTTGCGTAATAGAGTACAGGTGGTCTACTGTGGACCGCCCAGCTCCAAAGCCAGCTTGCTCCTCTGCTTCGTTTTTCATTTTCTATTTTGTTCTTAATAAGTTTCTTAATAAGTTTAACATTTACGTCTAAATTCGACACAAGATTTCGTTATTTGCCGTCCTGATCCTGTAAAATGTGCGAGTACAAAACAAATATATTTCTACGTTTATTGTTATTCACAAACATAGACGTAGGTACTTTCGGGTCAGTGATTTATTAGTGATATGAATCTAAACGTGATCAGACACCTCGTAACGTGACAGTTCGTAACCGGATAGTTGGTAACGGACAATTCGTAACAGCGACATTTTGTAACGGCGACACTTGGTAACGGCGACCGTTCGTAACTATACAAATTCGTAACGGACAATTCGTAACGTCCAAATTGAATTATTATGTTTATTTTTGTTAACGTGAAAACTAACTATTATTACAGTTATAATTGAAATTATGTTGATCAATTTAACGAATCAGTACGGATAAACATGTTTAACACGTTTTATATTTCGTGTTTCAGAATATTTGAAAGTCTTTAAACACAAACAAATATATTTAAATACATAGAAACTTTTAACATTATTTTTAAAATTTTATCACTCTTATTGTTCCTTAAATTTGGATATACCTAGACAAAGGAACAATGAAGTACTTAATTCCTGAAATCTTTAATCTGACAACCGTCTTTAGACATTCCAAACTTTTTAAATAAACATTTTGTAAAGGAAAGATTATAATTACCTGTTATTATTATAAACCTTGTGATTGGTAATAGCTTGGGGCATTCAATCAACGGCTATAGTTGATAAGAGGGATGGCTTGTAATACTTTAATACTTGGTTTAACTACTTTTATTATATTCTGAAACACGAAATATGAAGTGCCTTAAAAATGTTTATCCTGATACTGATTCGTTAAATTGATAAACATAATTTCATTTATAACTGTAATAACAGTTAGTTTCCACGTTAACAACAATAAATAGAATAATTCAATTTGGAGGTTACGAATTGTCCGTTACAAATTTGTATATTTACGAACTGTCGCCGTTACGAACTGTCGCTGTTACGAATTGTCCGTTACCAACTGTCCGGTTACGAACTGTCGCGTTACGAGATGTCATGGAACCGAATCTAAAGTATGCATGAAATAAAAGAAAATCTTTATTTATAAAATATTTATATAGTTTCTATGGATATTTATATTTAAAACTCCCATGTCCCATCTCTAGTCGAGAAGCTGTGAGAACCAGTTTAAAAATCGCTCTGTAGTCTACTTAATTTTTGGCCAATTACGAGTGTCAAACGCAAATAAGTAGTTAGTAATTGTAATTAAACGCATAGAAATAAGTGCAAAATATAAATATAGATTTTAATAACTGTAGGTATAGTAGTACCAGCTATCTAAGAGTCTCATGAATATTCAGCTCAGCGAAGTGTGGAAATCCATAAACAAGGGATCTACCTGGCTTATGAAATGATCCCTTGTTTATGTAATTCCACATCTCGCACAATATCACCCCACTGAGCTGAATATTAACGAGTCTCTTAGATAGCTGGTACTACTGTACAAAATATGTATTAATTAACAATCTGTACAGACGAACTCAGTGAATATGTACCAGGAAAAAAATAAGTAAACAATAGATAACCAAATTTTAAACTTAGGTGGACGTACGTTTTCCGAAAAGGTTCCAAAATATCTTTATATTGTTTCATTTATAATTTATATTTAACTTAGATTTTACTTTAGTAGAATTTAAATACAATACCACACAAGCTAATTAGACTTATTAAAGCCACAATGTATGAAACTCAGGCATGTGTACGAATACAGAACCACCGGACAGACTTCTTCAAAATTTCGCAGGGACTAAAGTAGGGAGGTGGGCTGGCCCCAACTTTGTTCAACCTGGCACTGGAGTATGCGGTTAGGCAAACGCAAACTGGACGAGGAAACCTACTGACCAACCGAACGGTTCAACTGGCCGCTTATGCCGATGATATTAATATTATGAGTAGAACATCAACAGGAGCATAGGAAACATACGCAGAGTTAAAAACGCACATAAAAAGACTAGGTCTGGAAATTAACACAGAAAAAACAAAAATAATTATACAGACGAGAAGAAATATAGTCCCACAAAACATTATACATGAAGATGGCATTGAAACGGTTGGAAAGTTTACATACCTGGGAGTAGAACTATATGCCGACGGATCAGAAGATGGAGAAATACGGAAGGGAATAACGCAGGCAAACAGAGCTTATTTTGCCCTCTCCCATATATTTCGGTCTAAAAATGTCCACCGAAATACAAAGATGAGAATCTATAAAACCTTAATTCGACCAATAACATGCTATGGCAGTGAAGCATGGGTCCTGAAAGAAACATCCGAAAACAAACTCGATACATTCGAAAGGAAAGTACTTAGGAGAATACTAGGACCTGTGAGGGAAAACGGAATCCTCAGAAGTCGATACAACAACGAGCTTTATCAACTTTATAAGGAAACGCCCCTGTCAGACTTCATTAGAATACAAAGATTGCAATGGGCCGGACATGTGATAAGAATGGGAGAGGATAGACTACCAAAAAGAGCACTGAATGCTAGAATGCAGGGAAAGAGACCGCTTGGAAAGCCAAGAAAGCGCTGGGAAGACACAGTAAATAGCGACGCACAAGCTCTTTTAGGAGTATGGAGAAGAGCAGCCACAGATAAGCAAGGGTGGAGGCAAAAAATAAAGGAGGCCAAGGCTCAATTTGGGCTGTAGTGCCGTAGAAGAAGAAGAAGACTTTAAATTAGATCAGAAGCAGTACTGAGAAGAACTGAGTCTCTGAACGGTCGACCTGGGCGGTGGTTCTTATCGCGGTACAAAAAAATGGATTCAGATGATTCCATGACAGAGGAAAGGTACTCTAATAGGAGAGTCAGAAGTTCATATATTTAAAAGAAAAAAAAAATACCAAGAACACCAAAATAGAAGAAAATGAAAAATTATTAGAAGCAATGATGAAAATGATAAAACAACTAACGAATGACATGAAGGAAATAAAGGAAAAACTACGTGAACACAGCGACGATATGAATTCTATAGTCCAGGATATCAAAGAGATTAAAGAAGAAAGAAAAGAATATAACAAATAAATAAAAGATCTGAAGAAAACAATCAACAAGCCATGAAAGAAATGGAACAACTGAGAAAAGAGCTCGCTTTGAAGAAAGAAAGAGTGGAAAAATAGAAAGTGAAAAACGAGTAAAAAATGTAGTAGCACCAGGACTCACAATAAAAAAAATATGCAGTAAGAATTGCGAGAGACAATGAACAATTTTACCAGGAAAGAGATAGGAGCTGGAATAACAGTATATGTATCGAAAAAATTGGCATAGAAAACATGTTTGGTTGAGTAAGTAGTAGAGAATAAAAAATTGCAGTTATGAACAATAAAAATCAATTGAAGAAAATGAAAGAAAAGATCTAAGTGTGTTACTTTTATATTAAAGTTGTATGCTATATTCAACATTTTTTTCATACTGCGATGGTTTAAAATTATCTGAATCTGAATTAAAATTATTTGAAAAATGATAATTTTTATGACTATTTGTTGTTACATGTTGTTTTTTGATGACTCGTACTTTAAAACTCAGCTTAGTGGGTTTTAAAATCTTAAGTTGTCATAACTTCGTTATTAATTATAAATATATTTTTTCTACAACCGTGTTAAAAATGCAATTTTTAGCACTCCATAGGAGCGTTAAAAAGGCTACTTTAAGGCACTAGTGCTTTAAAAATTTTAAAGCACTGCAGTTAAAAGTGAATTGTCAAATTGTGAAACGTCAAAATATTTATATTTCATTTATTAACATTAATATTAATAGTACAACTTGCGCAATTTGAAAAAGGTGGTTTAATAGTTATTTATGATATAAGTGTTAAAAGTACAATTTTAAGGCACGCATGTGATAGTTTGCAGAATGAGCGAAGCGAATTGTGCAATGCACATGAGTGCCTTAAAAATGTACTTTTTAACACGTATATCATACAATATTTTTTCTACAAACGTCTTATATATCAACAATTATAATTTATTCATTCTCAATTACAGGACAATATCTACAAAAACTTTTACTTGAACTTGACTGACATTCCATTTTTATATTTTTCTTGACATTACATCAAAACTGCCTATACTGTCAATACGTAAATCATAACAACTATAGAATAACATCTTACTTTTATTGTTGTATATTCTAACAAATTTTATTAGTTTTTTTCTACAAACGTGTTAAAAATGCAATAATACAGTTTAAATTAAATTTTAAAAACCTTTTAAACCATGTTTTTTAAATTGCGCAAGTTGTACTATTAATATTAATGTTAATAAATGAAATATAAATATTTTGACGTTTCACAATTTGAAAATTCACTTTTAACTGCAGTGCCTTAAAATTTTTAAAGCACTAGTGCTTTAAAGTAGCATTTTTATCGCTCCTATGGAGTGCTAAAAATTGCATTTTTAACACGGTTGTAGAAAAAAGGTTTTTTAAAATTTAATTTAAACTGTATTATTGCATTTTTAACACGTTTGTAGAAAAAAACTATTACAATTTGTTAGAATATACAACAATAAAAGTAAGATGTTATTCTATAGTTGTTATGATTTACGTGTGTGTGTGTGTGTGTGTGTGTGTGTTTATGTTTTATTGGCACTGGTTTAAGCAACCAACTGGCCAGTCAATGTGTTTTGAATTCTCTCTTTTACAAAATATATGCTTAGTATCTAAATTTAAAACTATTAGTACTACTGTTTTTTTTTACTCTGTTTTTTTTATTATTTTTTTTATTATATTTTTTAACATTTTTTTTATTACACTTTTTTTTTTTTTTTTTGTATATTTTTTTATCGCGCTAAGACCTAAACCCGATTCAACCTCGCGGAGGTTTAGATCTTAGTAACTTTTTATTTTATTTAATTATTTTTTTTTTATTTTTTTTTCTTTTTTTCTCAGAGCTTTAATTTTAAACAATTAACATGGTTGTACAAAATTTTATAAACATCTAGATTGTTTGATTGTAAAAGGTATATAAGATTAAAAGGAAATTGTACATTAACTTGAACTAGATTGGCAAAAAAGTTTGATATTTCAATAAAATGTAAAGGACATTCTAATAGCATATGTTGTAGATCAGCTAGCTCTCCACATAAACATTCATCATTATCTACAAGTCCTATTTCTCTTTTGTAGACTGGAGTCAGACAGTGATTACTTCTTATTCGACAAATAGTTTTGATAAAGCCTTTGTTGGAAACTTGATTAAACCATGTCTTGATGGGAAGTGTAGGCTGGATTTTTTTGTAATAATTTCCTTTGTCTGAATTATTGTATTGTTCCTGCCATTTCGTCCGTTTGATAGATCTCATAATAGAAATTATGTCTCCCATAGGAAGTTGATAAGTATGCAGAGTGGATTCCTTCGTTGTTGCTTTTTTAGCCAGATCATCTACTATTTCGTTGTTTTTTATACCAATGTGTGCTTTTATCCAACACAATATTATATTTTTGCCCGATTTCAAAGCTTCACTGTTCATTGCTATGATGTCACTGATGATATAATTTTCTGCAAAATTATGTACATTGTATTTCAATTTCTTTACAATGCTTTGGCAGTCTGTAAATATAACATAATTGAGTTCTTTTTGATTAATACATATTTTGTATGCTTCTTTGATTGCAATGAGTTCAGCTGTGAAAATTGTCATTTTATCAGGTAATCTGTTGTTTATTTTTATACTTTTTTGTGGGTAATATATAGCATATCCAACTTTTCCTTCCATTTTTGAACCATCCGTATATAATTTCTGATAACTCCCCCAGTTTTTTTGTACACACTGAAGGTGGTCTATTTTAGTAAGGAAGTCTGTCGCACGAATATTACTTAAATGACAATTAACTGGAGATAAATAATCTTCATAATTTAGCTTTCGAGACGAGCTTTGTTCAATTTGGTGTATGTCGCCATTGGAATTAGAAACGTTGAGGAAGCTTTCCACAACTAAAAGCAGTTTCTTTTTTTCCCAGTAATAATGAGTTAGGTATGAGGTGGTTAAATGAACAATTTTATTTAATAGCAGTTTATCGTTAACCGCTGTTTTAACTATAAATTTCTCACTTAGGTATTCCCTGCGTAATGAAAGTGGAGGTTCATTAAGCTCACATTCCATGACCAATATAGGTGTGCTACGAAGATAACCAGTGCATAACCTAAGTGCCTTATTTTTGATCCTCTCGATTTTTTGGAGTACAGAGTTTGATGCTGAGCCATAAAAAATAGATCCATAGTCTAAGATTGATCTTATCAAATTTCTGTATAGTAATATTGATATGTTTGGATCAGCTCCCCAGTTACTGACACTTACAGTCTTCATGATATTCATTGCATTTTCCATTCTTCGTAATATGTAATTTGTGTGTTCTTTCCAATTTAATTTGGAGTCTAAAAATACGCCAAGAAATTTTATTGAAGTTTTATAAGGAATACTAGTATTATCAAATTGTAGATGGCTTTGAGGAACATATCGTTTTTTAATAAAGGTAACAATGGTTGATTTACTCTCTGATATTGTTAAGTTATTATCGGTAGCCCATTTTTTTATAATATTCAATGTCGATTTAAGGTAGTTATTACATCTATCTATTGACTTATTTTCTGCATATATCGCAACATCATCAGCGTACTGTAGGATTTTTATGTGTTGAGGAAGTTTAGTTTCTAAGTCAGCAGTATACAGTATATATAATATAGGACTTAGGATGCTACCCTGAGGTAGTCCCAAAGATGTGTATCGGGAGTTAGATTGATCTCCATTTAATCTAACGTGAACTGCTCGATTAATGTATAAGTTAATGATGTTCCATGTTACTATCTCGGGTATTCCTATTTCCAACATTTTCGCGTATAGTATGTGAAGATTAACGTTGTCGTAAGCCCCTTTTATATCTAAGAACAAAGCACTAACTGCTTTCTTATAAGTAAAGGAACTATAAATGTCTATTAAAAAGTGGCAGAGGCTATCTTGTGTGGATTTACCTTTTCTAAAACCAAACTGACTTCTTGGTAATAGGTCGTTCTTTTCTAGCCAAAATTCCAGACGGTTTTTAATAAGTCTCTCATATGTTTTTAGTATACAGGAAGCCAGACCGATTGGACGGTAAGAATCCCAATTCTTTGATGATTTTCCTGGTTTTAAAACCGGGATAATAGTGTAAACGTGCCAATCGTCAGGAATCTTTATGCGGCGCATCCAAATTTCATTATATATATTTAGTAGTGCAGCCTTACCAATTCTTGAAAGATTTGATAGCATCGAGTAATGGATATTATCGGCACCTGGTGCTGAATTTGAGTTTTTCTTCAACGCAAAGTTTAGTTCAGTGGCAGAAAATGGTTTGACTAGGAAACGGATTGGTTCTGGATAGTCGTACAGAGCATTTAGTTGTAAATCAGGAATTACTAATTCTGCAGACGGCGGTGTGATATTTTGATGGAACTCTTCTATCCACGAAGCTTCCGACAGAATAACAGGGACTTTGTTCTTTGTTTTTCTATTTTTTATTCGGTTAACTTTTGACCATACATCTTTAATAGGGACTGACCTATTTAGGGATCCGACATAATCTCTCCAGCTATTTCTTTTAGTTTGTTTAGTGATCTTCTTGACATGTGCATCATCTTTTTTATACTTAAGTAGGTTTTCATAGTTTGGATTTTCTTTGAATATACAAAAACTTTCCTGTCTTCTTCTGACTGCTTCTTCACATTCTAAATCCCACCAGTATTTTCCTCTGGAAGTCGGTTTTTTTATTTTAAATTTGGGGATGCAGTAGGATGCAGTTGTATTTATATTGTGCAAAATTTGTTCATAAGAATTTATATCTTTAAATTGAGAGAATACATCTTCCGAATACTGTTCATATAATTTCCAGTCGGCATTCTTTAAATTCCACTTTTGTGAATATGGATTATATGTATGAGTTGGTTGATCCTCTAACTCTACTCTTATAGGTGTATGGTCTGAACCAAATAGGTCTTGAAGTGTTTTCCAAGTGATCAGGTGGTTTAAGTCAGGAGTACAAATGGTCAGGTCTATTGCCGATTTCGAGAAGTTCCTAAAGAAAGTAGGAGAGCCATCATTTTTGAATATTAAATTATTATCGTCTATACAGTCCATCAAGATTTTACCTTTCATATCTGTTTGGTTGTCTAGGCCCCAGGCAATGTGGTGAGCATTAAGGTCACCTCCTATTATAAATGGTCTTTCTATAGATGTTATGAAATTGTTCCATTGTTGTAACAATAACTTGGTTCCTGGGGGAACATACATAGATATAAATGTGACAGTATATGACTTAAACTTTATTTTTATTGCTACTTTATTGACGTTTATTAAATCTACTTTCATGGTGATTTCCTCGTAATATAGGTTTGAATTTATTAAAATTGCTGAGCCACCGCCAACAGTTACTGAAAAGCGGTCGTCTCTGACAATATTGTACCCGTGAAAGTTATAATACTTTTCTGGTTTAAATCTAGTTTCTGATAATAATGCGATATCAACTTTCTGGTCTTCTAATAGGTGGATAAGGTTTTCTCTATTAGAGTTAGCCGATCTACAATTCCATTGACAAATTACCAATCTATTCATTATTATATAAGAGAGAACTTAAAACTGATTGAATTGAATTTACTAGAACTGATTTTTCTGGAATTTCAAAATTTTTGTGATTTATATTCGAGATAATACTTGTAACTATATTTGATATTAATTCTGTTAATTCTTTTGATGGTTCATGTATTTTAGATCCTTGTTCTGGATTAAATGTAGATTGATACGAAGAAGAGGTGATAATACCACCAGGTCTGTTGGACATGGGGTTTAACTTTATTATTTTTTGATGTTCCATTGTTACTTGGTCTGGTGAGGAAGAGATAGGTCGTTTGTATTTTGGTGGTTTTATTATTGTATATCTATTTGAAACTGAAGGTAGAGCGAACTGATTGGAAGATGTTTGAGACGTGGACAATTGAGTAAAGGAATATGAAGAGGATGGTGCATTCATATTTGGAGTTTGATGAGAATTTATTGAGGAATTATTGGCTGCTATAGATGCATAAGTTATCTTAGGAAAGAGTTTAATTGTTTCCTTAAAAGATAAGCTGTTTTCAGACATATAATGTTTTATTTTCTTTTGGCGATCAAATTCTGGGCATATCTCCCATTCATTAGTGAAGTGTTCACCTTCACAGGATAGACATTTTTTGTTAAACGATGATAAAGGACAAGAATCGGAAAGGTGAGATTCATGACACTTAAAACAGCGAGGATTACTTTTACACTGCTTACTCATGTGCCCATACCTATAGCAGTGGTAACAGATAATTACCTTTTGCTGGTATTTTTCAACAGTGTGTAAGACATGATTAATTACTACATACTTTGGTATATTCTGGCATTTAAAAGACACAATAACTGATTTTGTTGGATTAAATATTACTTTGTCATCTGCTACTATTTTTCTTGTTATTCGTTTCACATACTCAACCGAGAATTTGCAATGGTGATCAAATTCCTTTATTCTATTTTTAAGATATTCTTCCGATATATCTGAATCTATATCCCTTACTACACCTAGTTTAAACAATTGAAATTTTGGAATGTATGCGGTCAGATTTTTTTGAATAAGGAATTTGGAAGTAACTAAAGCATTTGCGCTACTATAATTTTTAAATGAGACCCTAACTCGGTTGCGTCCGATTGAGTCAATTTTTTTTTATATAATTGTCAATTTCTGGATGTAACGTAAATAGGATCTCGCCTATTTTAACAGCGTTTAATTTTCCTGTAAAATTTAAACTGGAGTTTTCAATGAAAATGTAAAAAGGTCCTAAATCAATTTTTTCGTATAAATAAACAGGCCTGGTTTTTTCTGGTTGATCTGAGTTTACTAAAGTATTTTGTTTTTCATTAATATTGTTAAGATTAATACTACTACTTATCTTATTTTGAGGCTGGTTGGGTAGAAATCCATTTAAATCTTGTAAATCACAGCTACTATCCATCGAATTCTCAATATCAGGCGGTTCGCCTCCACTAGATGACTCCATAGAGGAGTTTTCAAGTAACGTTTAACTTATGAACACTTTCAAAATGTAAACTAAATAAGGAAAAGTTTAACAAAACTAAACAAAACTAAATTAGAACGGTATAAATCAAATAATCCGCCAAAAATTAATATTTTTCGGAGAGATTTCCAAATTTAAATTAACTTTGACAATTATTTTGACGTATCTCTATGATTTACGTATTGACAATATAGGCAGTTTTGATGTAATGTCAAGAAAAATATAAAAATGGAATGTCAGTCAAGTTTAAGTAAAAGTTTTTGTAGATATTGTCCTGTAATTGAGAATGAATAAATTATAATTGTTTATATATAAGACGTTTGTAGAAAAAATATTGTATGATATACGTGTTAAAAAGTACATTTTTAAGGCACTTATGTGAATTGCATCCAACTTTTACATACGTGCCTTAAAATTGTACTTTTAACACTTATATCATAAATCACTACTAATGAAATTTTTGTTATATCTATTTGAAGCCACTCTAAATAATGTTCATTTAATTTTAGGTTACTGACCAAGATGTTGCTGATGTTCTTCTATGTGAGGGATATCATAATGTTCCCGATTTTGATAGTTTTTCATTCGTACCTAGAAGGGTACTTCACAGAGAAATACCTTGTTACATACTGAAAATGTTCGATAATTTGAATCTATTCGATCACTTCAGAATTAAAAGAGATGTTCTTACAAGATTTTTACTGTATGTGAAAAAAGGTTATAGGGACTTACCGTATCACAACTGGATTCATGCTTTTTCAACCACTCATTTTGCATATTTGGCTTTGAAGAATTTCAGTTTGGTGGAAAAAAAGTATATGACGTAAGTTTTTTTTTATATAATTATTTATTCTAAATATAAATGTATCACAAATCTTTTAAAAGCAGTCACAACATAGTACCAGTAGGAAAAACAAGAGGAAACCGAAGCTAAGATACATTGAACAAATCTTCTTCTTCATGTGCCTTTTCATAACAACATCAACAAATAATTGGCAAGCCACTTATTTTGATGCCTTTTGATTGGAATAAACCTTAAAAATCATATAGTCCGGGCAGATTATCGGAGAATAGTCGATTTTTGGGAATAGTTATTTACCAGCAAGTTTATTGCTGGAATCGAATCTTATGACCCTATATAGTGCTACTCTTTTTAAAAACAAAATGGCGCCCGAAAATCGTGATTTTTCAATTTTTGCTTTATAACTCTAAAGATTTTAACTTTACACCAAAAATACTCGAATAAAAATTCACCGGTATTAAATTCTGCATAGAGACGTGTTTTTCCCGATTTACTTTGACGAAAATTTTCCTCGGAAAATGCTTGTTTTTCCAACAAAATCTTTAATTTTCAACTAAAATTTTAGGTAAGTAATTATTTATTAATAACTAAATAACTTGGTGATATAAAAGATCTTTTGGTATATATTATATTTCCAGAAGGCGATGAAAATTGAATGAACAGTTTAGCAACAATTAAATTGTTAATTAAAAATTTACGGTCGCTATAATAAACATAATAATTACGATGCATAAGAAAGAATAACTATGATTTTTGTATAAAAAGATACTATACCAATCTAATGTACTTTACAGAATTGAAATTGGACTATTTAAGCGGCCTCAGGAATATTTTAAAATTATAAACAGTTTTTTGGCTTATAAACAAATAGAATATCTAGGGAAATATTACATTAAAGTAAATCACGAAAACGGTATTGGAAAGAACGTGGCATGACGCTTCTTTTAAAAGAAAAAACGTTTAATTACGATGAGTGGTTCCTGAGATACAACCGGTCAAAGTTGACCGCCATGTACGACAAAGATATAAACAATAGGATGGTAATTTTCAAACCATCACCTTTTTATTTCGGTCCTCTTTCTTTACACAAAATTTCAATTCTTTAAAAGACTCTTAACATATATTATTATAATAAAAACTATCGATATTACTAGTGAAAAATGCCAAAAATACCAAAATTCCAATCAAAAATTAAGTTGGAGAAAAAAGCATCTCAGTTCAAGATCGGTATACTTTAAAAAAATGCATTTTCTCAGCTTCCCATGGAGCATTAATTCTTTTTTTGTTCCCAAGTATCTCGAGTAGAGCCCTCTAACTAACCCATTATTAAATGTCAAAGCTGCGTTTGTTTTGTTATAATAAATTAATTTATTTATAAGAAAATAAAACTACATATCTTTTCCACTTCTAACTTTTTTTTAGAAAAACTTCTTTTTTAGATAAACTTACCACAAGTGTACCATTTAACGTTTAAAATAGAAATATTCTCATTTGAAAGCTGTATAATTATTTAAACAATCTTTGTTTAAACAAATTAAAAATTTTTGTTATAATAAATTAATTTATTTAACATAACAAAACAAACATTGATATTTTTTCATATAACAAAACAAAAGCAACTTTGACATTTAAGAGTGCGTTAGTTAGATGGCTCTACTCGAGTTACTTGGGAACAAAACAAGAATGAAGAAAACTGCTCCATCGGAAGCCGAGAAAATGCATTTTTTAACGTATACCGATCTTGTACTTTAAGATTCCATTTTCTCCAACCTAAATTTTGATTGGAATTTTGGTATTTTTGGCATTTTTCACTCGTTATATCGATAGTTTTTATTATAAGAATATATGTTACGAGTCTTTTAAAGATATGAAATTTTGTGTGAAGAAAGAGGACCGAAATAAAAAGGTGATGGTTTGAAAATTACCATCCTATTGTTTATATCTTTGTCGTACATGCCGGTGAACTTTGACCGGTTGTATCTCAGGAACCACTCATCGTAATTAAACGTTGTTTCTTTTAAAAGAAGCGTCATGCCACGTTCTTTTCAATATCGTTTTCATAATTTACTTTAATTTCATATTTGCCGAGATATTCTATTTTTTTATAAGCCAAAGAATTGTTTATAATTTTAAAATATTCCCGAGGCCGCTTAAATAGTCCAATTTAAATTCTGTAAAGTACATTAGATAGGTATAGTGCCTTTTTATACAAAAATCATAGTTAGTCTTATGCATCGTAATTATTATGGATATTATAGCGACCGTAAATTTTTAATTAACAATTTAATTGTTGCTAAACTGTTCATTCAATTTGCATCGCCTTCTGGAAATATAATATATACCAAAAGGGCTTTTATATCACCAAGTTATTTAATTATTGATAAATAATTACTTACCTAAAATTTTAGTTGGAAATTAAAGATTTTGTTGGAAAAACAAGCATTTTCCAAGCAAACTTTTCGTCAAAGTAAATCGAGAGAAACATGTCTCGATGCAGAATTTAATAGCGGTGGAGTTATAGAGCAAAATAAATCCTTTGAGTTATAGAGCAAAAATTGAAAAAACACGATTTTCGGGCGCCATTTTGTTTATAAAAAAAGTAGCACACTCTCTGTTTACTTTGCATACCTATTTTATTAATATAGAGGGTCATAAGATTCGATTCCAGCAATAAAATTGCTGGTAAATAACTTTTGTTTGTATTTTGCTAATTAGCCCAGAGTAATAAGAACCAAACTGGAGAAGGACAAAACTGAATATTATCAGTAGCTATAATGCGACTATTAACAGTGTGCATAAACATTATTTTGAATTATATAGACCACTATTTTTATAAACAAGATTTTGGATTAGCCACGGGCTCCTCATTATCTCCATTAATAGAAGATACGAAGGTGGATTGATATAAAAGTAGCCTTTTGGCTAGTTTTATATCAAGTTTTATATCAAAAAAGAAGTTTTTGGGGAATAAATCGATTTATCTCTCAACATAGTTCCTCTCACCATAGTTCCATAGTTCATTTTAGCTCGATACACTTAGTAAGACTAATTAATTCCAATTTTTTATCCCATCCGAATAGTACTTTTGCTCGAGCTCTTCAAAACAGGCCGAAGTTTCAGCGACGACTTCATCGTTTGTTGCGAAACGGCGTCCTCCGAGCCATTTTTTAGGTTTGCAAACAGGAAAAAGTCGCTGGCGGCAAGATCTGGGGAATACGGTGGATGTTCAACCAATTCATAGCCCAATTCGTGTAATTTTGCTATGGCGACGGCCGATCGGTGAGCCGGTGCGTTGTCTTGGCGAAAGAGCACTTTTTTACATACCAAACCGGGGCGTTTTTGACGCAATTCGGCATCAGTCAAAGTACTCGCCATTGATTGTTTTTTCTTTTTCTGACCATACCAGATCAGTTGTCTGGTGACATTGACTTGACTCCCATTATATTTCTGATTTGGTCATTTTGTATTATTTCAAGCCTTGATTTTCTAGCCGATATTCTCCAGAAGTCCATTTCCAATGCAAGTAGGTGTCGTTCCAGGGATTTAGTAAGTTAACATGTTTCGCATCCATAGAGCACTATATTTTTAAAGATGCGAGTTAAAGGTGAGATGTTTTCTTTGATTAGATAGTTCTTTTGACCATAGCATCGGGTTTAGGCATCCAATCACCCTTTTTCCTTTCACGATCCTTTGCTCTATCTCTTTTTCGGTGCGCCCACTCTTGTTGATTGTTGTTCCCAAATATACATATTCCTCACAGTTCTTAATTGTTTATTGTTCGTTAACTATTAGATCTTCTGCTTCATTTTTTCTGCTATTTACAGAAAGGCCCCACTCTTCATATGTTTGAAATAACCGTCTCGTCGTGAATTCTAAATCTTCTTTATCCGCTGCTACTACGACTTGGTCATCCGCGAAATGTAGAGTATACAACGTTGTATCATCGTCAAGTTGAATTCCCATCCCTGAACAAGATCGTCTCCAGTTTTTTAGTGCTTCATTTAAATAGATCTTAAATAGTATTGGGGAGAGGCAGTATCCTTGTCGTAATCCTTTTGTTACTGGAAATTCTTCTGATAAGGTGTTGTTTAGTTTGATTTTTGATGTTGCTTTATTGTATAATTGTTTGACAGCGGCGATGATCGTGTTATTTAAGGAAGATCGTTCAAGAGACTGCCACAGCTTTCTCACAGGAATCGTGTCATATGCTTTTGTGAGATCCACAAATAAAAGGTGTATTTCCTGGCTTCTTGCAATTTTCTTTTCATTAAGTTGTATTAGGGTAAATATGTGGTCTACGCAAGATCTTCCAGCTCTAAAACTTGCTTGCTGTTCAATTTCATGAGATTCGTATTCTTGCTCAATAATTTTTTTTAAGATTTTACCAAAGAGCCTGCTAAAGGTACTAGTGACCGAGATACACCTGTAGTTTCTGCAGATATCTTTTGGACCTTTTTTATGAATTGGAGTAGTCCATGCTTCTTTCCAACTATTCGGGATTTCTTCCCCATTCAAGTGTCTTGTGAATAGCACTTTAAGATACCTTATTAGTTTTGGTGTTCGGTGTTTTAAAAGTTCTGCTAGTATGTTCTCCGGCCCGGATACTTTGTTGTTCTTCATGGATTTAAGTGCTTGTTGTATTTGTTCTTCCACGTTTACATATTCGCCGTGTACTCGTATACGTTGGGGTGAATCAGTGTTATAGATATTTCTGTCTTCATTTAATTCCTTTGCGTAATGCTCCTTCCATGCATCTATCTGGATGGATTGTATTCGACTTGTATTTGATGTGTCAGTTTTCAAGGTTTTTATTAATTTCCATGCCTCTGATGATCGTGCTCCTCCGATGTAACAGTCAACTTCTTTACATTTTGCATCCCATGTTTCGTTTTTGTTGTTCCTTGTCATTTCTTTAAATATTCTTTGTTGATCTTTGTATATCACTTTATCTTCAAGGTTCTTAGTGTTCAGCCATCTTTTGTACGCTTTCTGTTTCTTCCAACTGTGTATTCTTTGCTCTTTTCTTTGCTCTTCCAACTGTGTATTCCAAGTGATTTTTCCCGCTGATCTGTGGACTGTACTGGTCTCTTCGCCTAGAGCTTCTTGGGGATAAAGATCATACATACATATGAAAGTGTCGTTCCTAAGGTTAATATTTATTTTTTGTTTTATGATTTCTTTTTATGTTTTAAAGTTATGAAATACTTGTGACTAGTGTAAACTGGTCCATTAAAGGAAGTTAAACCTTATTAATGACAACTACATTTTTTATATAGAAAATTGGAATCCCTGGCTTATTTAATCTCATGTTTGTGCCATGATATTGATCATAGAGGAACAACGAATGCATTCCAGCAACAGTCTGATACTGTTTTAGCCAGTTTATATTCTAGCGAAGGTTCAGTGATGGAGAGACACCATCTATCACAAACATTGTGTATACTCAACATGGAGGTAAGTTGTTTTATATTTTCAACCAAAGGACACCGCACACATCTTATGGAAAATATAATGTCACTCAAATGAAATAAAATTCACATGAATTGATTGGTCTCGAAATTGCAATCATTTCATATCATTGCACCAACTCTGAATTTTGAATAATAACGGCGTAAATTTATATAAATAAATCTAAAATCAAATGGGAATTTAAATGAGACAGAGAGAGAGAGAGAGAGAGAAGATTTTCGGAATCGCCATCTCATAAATCTTTAAGGCAGAGACTTATTGATAATAAAGTGTAGCACCAGCGTTCCGGGCGCCATTTAATATACCACGCCTATGGATAACAAAGGCAAAAAAATATTATGTAACATGGCAAATTAAACAAACAAAAATATACTTGGTGCTACGTAACTTTTTGAAATACCTCGGTAGCTCTAAGTCTTCAGAGACCTGGGGGTGGATTCTTAATAGATTTTAAATATAATAGAAACTCAAATGCTTGGGGGGCGCCATAATTAAAAAAGAAGATATATTATATGTTTACTTGTACAAAAAAAATATAAAACTAAGAATGCCGGCTACTTGAAATATTTGTACTTACCGTAGCTACTTTCATGCATGGTTACTTTCTAAGAATTGTGGAGATTGGTAAAGAAAATCTAATAATTAAACATAATGCTTACTATATTGAAAACAAATAAAAATTTGGCAAAGTTGTTATCAAGAAAAAAAAAGTTCTGTAATCATTTTATTAATTTGCGAGGAAACGTAAGAGTTCAACAATTAAAAATATCGCAAGTACCTTGTTCTTTTCTTTACCCGTGGGTGTTCCATAGCCAATGCGGCAGTTAAGGTGTTAAACGATTTCCTTGATGTCACGGCACATAACACTCATTTTGACAGATAAAGTACAGCTATTAATTATATTAGAGATGAAATTCCATTGTTCGTTTATTGTATTCAACACTTGGATACTATTAATATACAGGGTGGTTCATCATATCCGCCTCGGTGTCTGTACGGAAAACCACTTAATATTTTAAAAAAATTTCTTCACAGAAATATACAGGGCCATTAATACTACAATCAAAAATAATGTGAATTATACAGGGTGCTCCAAAAAACAGTGGTATATCAAAGTTATATTTTTTCTTATGGAATGCCCTATATCTGATGACATCTTTGAATTAACCTTAAAAAATAAACTATACTTTCATAAGGGTTCCCTATACCTAAATACAGGGTGTTTTGATTTATTTCGATTTTTATAAAAATGTAAGGTTTTAGAAAAAAATAAATATCTACGAATCTAAGAATTAGTAACAAATTCTTTCTTGGATCTTAATAATAGATTACTTAGCATACTTAAACAGATGCTTATTGCAACAAAGTTTCTTACAGGGTGGTCAAAATATGAGATTGTATTATTAACAAATTCACGCTGTAATAACTTACTTATTTTAAATAGAACACCCTGTATCTTAATAGTCTATCGCGTAGAAAATTTACTTAGCTTTCAATTTGTATAAGGGTTTCCTATACCGATCTTTTTACAGGGTGGTCAAAATATTAGATTGTTCTATTAACAACTTCAAGCTGTAATAACTTACTTATTTTAAATAGAACACCCTGTATCTTACTAGGCTATCGCGTAGAAAATTTATTTAGCTTACAATTCCTATTAGTGTTTCCTATACCTATCTCCTTTCATTTTTTTAAATATTTAAAGATTTCCTAATTTGTAAGCTTTAAAAATTAGAATTAAGTACCTATGTCATGGTTATGTACAATACATCACCAACACCGGCAATATACTTAGATAAGGTACTGTCATTAATAAAATTTTCATTGTTATCATGTAATCACACAGAGTGTTGTATTATTTTAGTTGATTTTGGCCTACATGTGACATTGAATAATATATTTGTATTAAACTGCATACCCTATATTAGATGCCGTATTCTGGAAGATATTTAAATTATATTTCATTCCGTATTAAGTATTTTCCATATCTTAAACCGACGGTTATTAAGTAAATTTAAGAACACCACTTTTTGTTTGAATCTTTGAATCGCAATTACAAACAATTAAATGCAATGGCTACTATGACGAAAATGAGCCTATTCTACAAAAATATGTAAGAATGGGTATTTACAGAATAACATGGGAATTTATATTTACAGAATAACATGTGTATTGAGAATGAATGGAATTGAAGAGATTTTAAATATCTTTCATGATAAAGAATAGAATATCGAGTATGTCATTTAAAATAAGAACACTCTGTGTGATTAGATGATAAAAATGTGAATTTTATTAACGAAAGTATCTTGACTAAGATATTTAAGTATATTGCCGGTGTTGGTGACGTGTTGTACATAACCACGATATAGGTACTTAATTCTAATTTTTAAAGCTTACAAATTAGGAAATCTTTAAATATTTGATAAATGAAGGGAGATAGGTATAATAAACTCTAATAAGAAGCTAAGTAAATTTTATACGCGATAGACTAGTAAGATATAGGGTGTTGCATTTAAAATAAGTGAGTTATTACAGCTTGAATTTGTTAATATAATAATCTAACATTTTGACCACCCTGTAAAAAGATAGGTATAGGAAACCCTAATATAAATTGAAAGCTAAATAAATTTTTACGCGATAGCCTAGTAAGATACAGGGTGTTCTATTTAAAATAAGTAAGTTATTACAGCTTGAATTTGTTAATAGAACAATCTAATATTTTGGCCACCCTGTAAAAAGATAGGTATAGGAAACTCTTATACAAATTGAAATCTTAGTAAATTTTATACGCGATAGACTAGTAAGATACAGGGTGTTCCATTTAAAATAAGTAAGTTATTACAACGTGAATTTGTTAATACTACAATCTCATATTTTGACCACCCTGTAAGAAACTTTGTTGCAATAAGCATCTGTTTAAGTATGCTAAGTAATCTATTATTAAGATCCAAGAAAGAATTTGTTATTGATTCTTAGATTCGTAGATATTTATTTTTTTCTAAAACCTTACATTTTTATAAAAATGAAAATAAATCAAAACACCCTGTATTTAGGTATATGCAACCCTTATGAAAGTATAGTTTATTTTTTAAGGTCAATTCAATAATGTCATCAGATATAGGGCATTCCATAAGAAAAAATATAACTTTGATGTACCACTCTTTTTTGGAGCACCCTGTATAATTCACATTATTTTTAGATTGTAGTATTAAAGGCCCTGTATATTTCTGTGAAGAAATTTTTTTTAAATATCAAGTGGTTTTCCGTACAGAGACCGAGGCGAATAAGATGAACCACCCTGTATAATATATTATTGTTATTGATTAAACTTAATTGAAAGAAACGAAAAACTGTTCGACAAAAAAAAACCAAATTTTGATCAGTTTAATCCATTTCTGGAAACACAAGATGCGGCCGAGAATTTGCACTCTGTACGACCGTAGATATAGCGGAACATCTGAGCCTACTTCGGCTCTGGAACTAAAACTGAGCTGCACTAAATACTTTTAACTATCTCCACGAAACTATTATCAAACAATTATCTCCGTCGGCAAGGCAAAAGACTTAGCCTGCCGACGGAAAGAGCACCAGCTTTCTACTCTAGACTCCTCAGAACTGATCCCGAATCTCTCAGAACTCTCACACAACCAAAACTCCTTCCATCTCCCTATCATTCTACCCTACTCAACCATGTCAGGTTTTACCAATCAATAAATTAGCCAATTTCCACTCTTCATCTTAACAACGAATAGAAAAAATTTAAGCAAACTTAAATCACGCCTCTATAAGGCTTCTTTTTAGCGAATAGGAATAAACCAAACAAAATTCTGATCACTCTTTTAGATCCATATTCTCCCATGATAACAGCCGTCTCAGTATTTCCCACAGTTGGCCCACTTGATACCAACAAATATATTACATAAACAACTCAGAGCCTTTATCTCTGCAAAGGAATGCATTTTGTAAGTCCGCTATAACTTTTCCCATGCGTCACGATTAATTTTCAAACAAATTAAGTCAAAACATAAAGTGAAACGAACGTCGATGTGTATACTGTATATATGTTATGGACAAAGTGATTATGTTAGCCATTATGTATAATGCCCGGTCATTATTATAATGACTAACTTCAGCGGGCAATTTGATAACTTTTTACAATTTATCATATTGTCTGGTCATTATGAAAAATGCTATACTATGGCCGGGCAATGTGATAAATCGGCGTTCTTAGTAAATCATGCGATCTTCAGCAGCGAACCAACGCGCTGTATCCAAGGTTACAGTCACCGAAGCAGGTCGGCCATTATTTATAAATCATATTGCAGTTGAATGTTAGTAATGGTATATACGACAAGTGGTTTGTTTGTGACATTTCTTTGTTAATTCTTTGTTTATAAAGTATTGCATAGTGAACTATGGAAAAAGAAGAACCATTAAGTGATATGAAAAATCGATTTAACAATCGGTTAACTGAATTAGTTTCAGTAAAAAGTCAAAATTCACAAATTTTCACAAAAACAGCCTACATGGAAATGATACAGAAGGTAAAAAACTCTAAAAGTAAACAGACAAATAAAACGCCGAGTGATATCAGCGCTTACGAAGATTCGACGTTATGACGATTAGAGAAGTAGAACAATTGATTGTTCCTGTGAAAGAAGATAACGTAATTAAATACTACGTCCATACAGAAGAAATATTTGATACATTGCGCGATCTTCATATTACTATCGGGCATGGTGGTAGAAACCGAATGGAGAAGGAAGTACATTCTAAATTTAAAAATATTACAAGGAAGATGATTGTTATCTATTTAAATTTATGCATGACCTGTCAGAAAAAACATAATGTTCCAAAGAAAGGCTTGGTGGTGAAACCAATATTGAGCAAGGAAATGAATTCAAGATGCCAAGTCGATTTAATCGATATGCAGTCACAAGCCGATGGCTGTTATAAATTTCTGCTTGTTTATCAAGACCATCTTACCAAATTTGTCCAACTTCGACCTCTTACAAGTAAAAGAGCAGAAGAAGTATCGCATGTACTTTTGGATATTTTCATAATATTTGGGGCGTCGAGTGTGCTTCATAGAGATAATGGCAGAGAATTCGCTAACCATATTATCAAAGAGCTGTGTAGCATGTGGCCCGAGTTAAAAATGGTACATGGCAAACCCAGGCATTCTCAGAGTCAAGGATCTATAGAAAGGGCCAATCAAGACGTAGAGAATATGCTTAGTTCGTGGTTAGAAGACAACAATACAAACAAATGGTCTGAAGGCTTACGTTTTGTTCAACTAATGAAAAATAGAGCTCATCACACTGGTATAGGTTGTAGTCCATATGAAGCCATGTTCGGCACAAAGTTGAAAGTTGGTTTAAAAAGCTCTCTACCCCAAGAAGTTCTGACTGATGTTAATTCGGAGGAAGACTTAGAGGTCCTGTTCAAAAATCAAGAGGCTGGGCTATCTACAGAACCGGATATAATACAAAATAATAATATAAATGTGGACTCTTCAATAATGTTGCCCGAATCAAGTTCATCTCATGTTCAAAATTCATCTCGTGAATCTAGTCAAGTTCCAGAATTTTTAACAAATGCGGTAGAAACGGCTATTGTAGTTAATTTAGAAAATAATGAAAATCTGGATTCCAATATAGATATTAGAATAAACGATGTAAGGAAGAAAAGAAAATTGGCTTTGACGAATCCAGAAAAACAAGCAGAGAAGATGTTAAAATTTTCCAATTCCAAATATCCATCGGCTAAACTAGGTAACACAGTTAGGATACGAGTGCCAGATGTGGACCGAGCTCGTAGTGATCAAAGAAATCTACTAGCTATCGTGACAGAGATAACTGAAAAAAAGCTTTACAAACTAGGCACAAAATATGGCATACTAAATCAGTTATATTCAAGATACCAGTTTACCGTTTGTAAAGAAAAGTTTATCTCCATAGAAGAGATTCCAGACACTGAGATATCTCTTAGAGAATGCGCAAGAAAATCTTCTAACTATGGGGGACAAGGATACAGTAGGTGCGGTTGTAAAGGTGGGTGTAAATCTGATAAGTGTAAGTGTCGTAAAGAAAAAAAAAATATGTAACTCCAAGTGTCACCATAGTGGAACATGTTTCAACAAATAGTTATGTATTGTAAATCATTCATACAAAATAAATTTCGATGATGTAGCACGCAAAGGTGGTAAGTGTATTTTTATTTAAAATTGAGTTTGATTTAGAAGAAAAACGATTTAATTTCTCACTGGCCGCTTTGTGTGTTACCATCGATTTCGGTCATTAGAAAAAAATGCAAATAAAAACACAGAATTCTTTTTTGGTTTCCTCAATTACCGTTAATACGTATTATATTTTTTATGTATACTTATTCATTAAATGTACTCATGTGCCATTTCACAGAAGACTGCAAGACTGTTTTCATTAGTATATAAGAAATATTTTAGTTTTTACTACATACTTGATTGTATCAAAATAAATATATTTCATATTTAATAAAAATAAAAGTAGTTTTAATCATCCTGTCTAGTAGATGCCAAGCATTATACATAATGCCCGGGCAATGTGATGAATTTAATAGTATTTATTATATTGACCGACAGTATTGGGCATTTTTTATATAGCCCGGGCATTATGAAAAATGACCAATTAATCATATGGTCCATAACATATACATTTTGTATACTGTATACTATATACTACACACATCGTCGTACGTTTCACTTTATATTTTGACTTAATTTGTTTGAAAATGAATTGTGACGCATGGGAAAAGTTATAACGGACGAACAATAACATACACAAACTTGCGACATCCAGACGGCTCTCAGCGAGTAGGTTCTTTGAAGTAAAACCGCGTAACTCGGTAGAACACAAACAATTCGAGGTACTTATGATATCTACGCCAAATCCCTGAGAACATAAGTTAGATAAACAGTATAATGTGAGCTCCACACTCTCGCCGAAGTCGATGGAGGTTCAACAAGTACGACAGTGTAGACTGTAGACGGTCACCTTGTGCAACTTTGCCTCACTTCGTTCTGCTTCCATTCTCTGTCGGTCTGGCGCGTCCGAGTCAAAGGGGTCTTTGTCGGTATTGCACCGCTCTTTGTCGGTATCGCACTTCCTCGCGAAGTAGAACGAGTATGTAGAGAGGTACTTCGGACTTCGGTCAACTTTGGCGAAGTAACTTCGCCGAGAGTGTGGAGCCCGCTTAACCCTTAAACGCCCAACCTTTTTTAGGTTCCATGTACGCCCAAGGGTAGGTAAAAAATGTCCACCTCGAAAATAGCTAATATATTTATTGAAAGTTGTTGAAAATGGATTAAACTTAAGAATCTTATGCTTAATAAACACAGCATCTTCTAAAATATTAATATAAACAATTTACAAACCTTACAACAAAATTACAATGTACATCAAAATTAACATACCAGTAATTCAGATTTGTCGATTTTCTCCATATTCTTTCTTTCAGCCTCCTCATTGGCGGATAATTATGTAGATTATGTAATTATACATCGATAATTATATGGATTATCTTCCTACCAACGAGAAATTATATAGAAACCTTTAGTAACAAGTTTTGCCAAGGGTGTACTTTTTATGCCCATCCATATTTAACTCAAGATGCTGCTTTTATTTTCAAAAATATTGGTAGAACCAAATTAACATTCGATAATGGGCTGTCTTTTTAACAATAAATAATTAAAAAAAAAATTAAACACGTAATAAATATGTTACAAGGGAATACGCATTAGGTGGACATTTTTTACCCACCCTTGGGCGTTTAAGGGTTAATATTCGATGTCGTGAAAATAAAATATCACAGATGATCTAATTCGACAGTTCTTTAACGAAAAAAACATTACACTGGCTAATTTATTGGGAACGATAAATGTATCAATACCAGGGGCGTACTATAAATAAGATCATAAAACCAAAAAAAATAAAAGATAAAACATTAATGATTTCGGTACCGTTTTAAAAGTAGATATAATTTGGCCAGCTGTACAAAAGTATATAGTTCTTCTAATCTAATCTGCTTAGCTCACGCTTGGAAGCTCATTTTAATAGCCACTAGACTAGTATTTATGAAAGACAGTTTTATGGACTTCAAAAATGTGATTTCGATAAACTTTAATTACAATTTACGCCGTTATTAATTACATTTCAGAGTTGGCGTAATGATATGTGAAATGATTGTAATTTCAAGACCAATCTATTCATGTAAATTTTATTTTATTTGAGTGCTATTTTATTTTCCATAAGATGTGTGCGGTGTCCTTTAGGTACCTAGTAGAATTTTAGTTGAGTTTAAAATTAAAATTAATTAAAAAGTAAATAAAATATATATTTCCGCAAATCATTAGCATACGATGAAAGATCTTGAAGTCGACGGTTACATTTTGTTTGAAACAAAAGTTATTTGTGTTTATTTCCCATAGCTATCTTTCACAATTCGACATTAATTTGTTAGTTAGTGCGTCAAGCGCGTCAGATTATCATATGGAGAGAAACCTTGTACCCCTACTATATATTGGCTCTTAATACAGGGGAGTTGGTTAAGGGGGGGGGGGCGAAAAGAAATTCTATCTTTAGGGAAAAACTGAAAATCGTCAGAATGAACGACAGATCGAAAAACTAAAAAATACATGCTCAATATTTTTCAAAAATCTATCGAATGATACCAAACAAGACTCCCCACGGAGGGGTGGTGGGTAAATTTTAAAATACCCCCCGCCCCCCGCGATATGTCGCGAAATAAACATCAGATCGAAAAACTGAAAAATAAACGCATTCAATATTTTTAAAAAATCTATCGAATGGCATCAAACACGACCCCCCACGGAGGTCGGGTGGGGTGGGTGATTCATTTCGCGAAATATTCGCTTTTTTCTTGTGAAACTTTGGGACACCCATTTCCTTGCGGCCCGCTCAAATCGTCAGATTTTTGAAATATACACTGTTTTGAATGTATAGTATTTTTACTACAAAAGCAAGATTACGTAGGTCAAAATTTCTGACCTAAAAGCCCTGTCAAAACATTAGAATGTGACTTTTCATCATGGCCACGTTAATGTCATTACTTGTCAGATATTTTTCTTTGTTTTTGTTTACTATAGAAATAATATCTATAATTCTTTATTCTAATTAATGATGTCAATCGGATTTCATCAATTGCCGGCTCACAGCGAATACCATTTACTTAATGTGTTCACTGAATTTTCTCTAATTTACTTGCTATCAGCAAAATCACATAGACCAGGGCGCATCTGTAAAAATATTAGTACATTTGGACGTTGAGAGGTGACTCAAATTTTTTTGGAGAAATTGCTTGAAAATAAATAAAATAATAATATTTTAGTTATCCTCCCTCTCAAAAAGGTCCGGAACATTGTTTAAATAATCAAAATGTCAAAAAATTAAGGAAAAATTCGATTTTTTTCTTGGTTTTTTGATTATAACTTTAAAAGTATTCATTTCCGAGAAAAGTTGTACTGAGATAAAAGTTGCGTAATTAAATTTCCTACAATATAGAATTGGTTAAAAATTTAAGAAATAGTCACCCTTGTTGAAAAATAGCAAAAATTGTGAAAAAAAAACATACAAAAACAAGTATTCGCATTTTACGTTTTTCAACCATTTATGCTACACTTAGGACCTTCATATTTCACCCTGAAAAATTTTATGATACAGTAAAACAATATTGTAAATTTCATTAAGATCGGTTCGATAGATTTTGCAAAATAAATTTTGCAATCCAGCTTTCGTAAAAAAAATTCATTTTTTCAAAATGTTACAAGACTGAAAATAAAGCAGATAGCAAGTTGAAAATTTTTTTGCATATAGAAGTGTACTGTACCTGTCATTTGCAATTTCGCAAAATTAAAATCGCTTAACACCACGGCGCCAGGAATATTTTTAAAATAAACATTAATTATTGGTGCTACGCGCAGGACAGCGGATAGGTTGCTCTGATTGGGCATTCCAATGACATTTGATAATGATTGATAAATTTTAATTTTTATGACATTTCGATATAAATAAATAAATTTGTTTATTGCAAAATAAAAACACATAGTCTATCCTTTGAAATAACACTTTTATTAGCAAAAACTTTCTTTGTTCATATATTTTAATTTAAATAATAAAAGTTTATTATTTTTAAACATATGCAATTGTTTAAAAAATATTTCACAAACAATAATAAACTTAGTTTGATTTTTGTGGAATTAAAAAATTAAAATACAACAAAATATAGAGTAAGAAAATACTATATTAGATAAAGATTGGAACAAATTTTGGTGGAAATCAACCTGTGTGAATCGAACACCGCTGTCCTGCGCATAGCACCAAAAATTATTGTTTATTTCAAAAATTTTCTGACGCCGTGGTAATTAATCGATTTTAATTTTGATAATTGCAAATGAAAGGTACAGTAGACTTCTATAAGCAAAAAAAAAATTCAACTTGCTATCTGCTTTATTTTCAGTCCTGTAACATTTTGAATAAATGAATTTTTTTGCGAAAGCTGTATTGCAAAATTTATTTTGCAAAATCTATTGAACCGATCTTAATGAAATTTACAGTATTGTTTTACTGTATCATAAAGTTTTTCTGGGTGAAATATGAAGGTCCTAAGTGTAGTATAAATGGTTGAAAAACGTAAAATGCGAATACTTGTTTTTGTATGGTTTTTTCGCAATTATTGCTATTTTGCAACTAGGGTGACTATTTTTTAAATTTTTAACCAATTTTATATTGTAGTAAATTGAATTACGCAACTTTTATGTCAGTACAACTTTTCTCGGAAATGAATACTGTTAAAGTTATAATAAAAAAAACGAAGAAAAAAATCGAATTTTTCCTTCAATTCTTGACATTTTGATTATTTAAACAATGTTCCGGACCTTTTTGAGAGGGAGGATAACTCAAATATTATTATTTGATTTATTTTCAAGCAATTTCTGCAAAAAAATTTGAGTCACCTCTCAACGTCCATCTCAAAACAGATCCGCCCTGGACTAAACATACTCTCTTAGAAAATGGATCTAAGAGCTGTTATTAAAAGGACTGAATTCATAACATAAATAGATAATGGCGTATCAATAGATAAAAGTTTTAATATACGAGTACTCTTATACCAAGTAACAATATTTTACTACTTGCCTATTGATTCGTTTTGATTTTTCTGTCAATGACAATTGACTAAATAATATTATTTGTTTCAGGGATGTAATTTTCTAGAAAATTTAAACAGAGAAGACTACATTATATGTTTAGATCTGATAAAAAATATGATTCTCGCTACCGATCTTGCCGTCCATTATAGGATACATTCACGACAGTTAGCTATGGCGAAGGTAAAAAAAATATTTGATCATTTTCCAATAAAGAGAAGAAAAAAAACCTGAAATACAAATTCGACCCGTCCTATCTGTATCGGAGAAAATGATGAATTTATACGATGATTAAACGGTTTTACACTTTATGAACGCACCGTATATATTTTTTTATTTTTAGGAGAGTTATAACAATACAGATCCCGAACACAGATATTATTTATGCAGTTTACTGATGACCTGTGCAGATTTGTCAGATCAAACCAAGGTATTGTAAAATTTTACTGTAAATTGATAATAATGCTTTAGTAAATAACGATTCTCCGTTTTAGGACTGGGGTGAGACTAAACGCGTTGCCCAACTGATATACGCAGAATTTTTCACTCAAGGTGATATGATGAAGAAAATGGGTAAAGAGGTTGACAATATGATGGATAGAGAAAAAGCTTCCATTCCCGATCACCAGTTGGAATTTTTGACAGATTGCTGCATTTGTATATACAGGTAAATTATGTTTTCTTACCCACATTTAATATACAAAGTAGATACTTAAACTGTTTTAACACATCTGTTTGTATAGTCGGTTCGCTAAACTCAGACACAACTGGCTAGTGATTTTAGTAAGTAATTTTGCCAATTTCGTAAAATTGGCAAAAAAAATACTAAATAGTTCAGGGGCGGCCCGTCGGGGTAGGCAAGGTAGGCGCCGCCTAACATCTTCAAATGTACAATACAATAATAAATTATTTATTAATATAAATTACTTATTTCAAAATTGTAATTTATAAATTTTGACACAATACGTAAGTATCTAAAATAAAAAAGCTACTTTTTAATTTCTCTTCGAAGTTGTAATTATTGTACGCTCCTCGTAGTAGTGCTACTCACTTCTATTATGGCACTACCCTATAGTCAGGCACTTTTCAAATCCGCCTAAAGAACAGAACAGAATGATATGCGTCTCTCATTCTTTACGCTAATCACAGCGCTGTAACTGGCTTGTCTAGCCGTAGTGGACGAGAATTTCCGGAACTTTTTGGGGCTAGGTTAGGCTACATTTTTTTGCGCCTTCGACAATGGTTGTCCCGAGCTGCATCTCGGGATAGCCAATTGTATGTTTTAGGATCCTGACTACAAATAATAAAAAAAACTAAAAGTGTGAATTTTGTCATGAAATTTGATACGTGGGGTTAGAATAATATTTGGACCTTTTCCGATATCTCTAACGCGAAGCAAAATATTGAAAATTCGCCCTGTTTGTAGATTCCCAGTAAATAGCATTTAAATTTTAAATTTGAGATGACTATGACTATCTTAAAAAATGTGAACCATCACACTAGCTTGACTGCAAAATTTTAAATCTGTATTTATTTTGATAGCTGCAATATAGGGGTGTCTTCATCTTAAATGCGACACACTGTGTATATAGGTATACGAGTATATAATATCTAGAGTATAGAGTATACATAAAGGTATATGTGTCGCCTACCCGCATACTGAGGTCACGAGCCGCCACTGAAATAGTTAATAATTACTAAATAGTTAGTAATTTTGACAATTTTGGCAAAATTGGCCAAAAACAAAAAATTACGTATTAAAATCACTTGCCAGTTGTGTCTGAGTTTAGCGAACCGACTATATCCAGTATACTTGTTTGATATTAACTGTTTTATCTGTATTTTTTTCCATATTTTCTTTATTCAGCAAAGGCATCACACATACATGCATTATAACAAGACACAGTCATTGTTCAATACACCGTATTACAATATTCATATCCTCACTCTCAGACTGTTACGACAATCACTAGGACTTGTTAAAAAATAACATTCAACCATCACCCAAACCCATACAGTAATATTATTTTTAATTGTTTTTTATTTGTTTTTGCATTCTTTGGAATATAATATATTTGAATGTAATTTTTGAATCCTTAGTTAGGAGGCTAAGCTATCATATGAATTTTTCTACTTTAGAAGTAATAAAATAATTTGTTTAGTTTGTATTTTGAGAATGATTCTCGAGGTGGAAATCGAAACGTCACATCGCACTTTCCGAAGAAAAGTGTAGTAAATCAACTTTTTTTCTATGATAGGTGATATGATCAACGAAAAAAGAAGATGAATTTGGTGACTTTTCTAGTAACTTTCTTGGGTGTGAATCTGTCTTTTTAGTTTACTCCTCTTGGTTAAAAAATCAACTATAGATGGCAATAACAAGAATCACTATTCCTCGGAACAGGTGTATCGGAATTTTCCGATGAAAACAGTAATAACAGAACAGTAACAGAAAGCACCTTTTCTGCTTTGTGTATTTTAAACTGCCAACTATTTTAATCGTTTGTTTCATTTAGCCTTTAGTGTAGTTAGGTTCTATGTCTTAAAACGGTTTCTTTGTTTCTTCTCCCTAGTATTCACAGCTTTTTCTGTGTCCCATTTTAACTATTTAAAAGTATTAAGCATTTGTTAATAATTTTGTTTATACAGTATGGTGCAAATGAAAGGAATAAATTCGTTATTTCGTAAGCTGGTGACGTTAAGGAAAAATATTAAAACAGGTCGATTTTTATTTTTAATTATGATTTTTTGACATATATATCATACTAGTGACGTCATCTGTCAGGGCGTGATGACGTAATCTATAATTTTTCTAGATGAGAATAGGGGTCGTGTGCTAGCTCATTTAAATGGTTATTTAATTCTCTATTAAGTAATATAAACATTAACATAATTTTCATGAGGTGGTCATGTAGCCCTACTGAAGACGTCTGGAGAGAGAGAAACGTACGCATGGGGATGGTGCATCACCTCTGAACCCAATTGAAACAAGCTGTTTTTAATCTTTCATTTTACTCATATTTCGAGTACAGGGAGTCAATTTTGGTTGGAATTTTTCCTGGACGAATAGACTGAATGTGACTTATAAAGTTTATCCTTGCCTTATAAACTGTAAAAGGCAGAGATTAAGGATGTTACCAGAAAGTGGTTCCACGAGAAGATTCAGATTTATTGTTTATATCTGGGTCTTCTCATTTCTCATTAACATAATTATTTTTTATACAGGGTGTCCAAAAAATTTTTTTAATTAAATTAATTGACACAAAAGAATAATGTATGTAATTAATTTGATTCAAAATACATTTTACTGCTGTCAGAAAGCAGAAAAAATGTTTATTTGATAAACATTGCTTTTCCCTTAAATTCAAGGTTCAAACTGCCAAGAGGCAGGTGAGTGGCAACTTGAACATTGAATTTAAGCGAAAAGCAATGTTTCTTTGTGAAATTGACATTTTTTTCTGTTTCCTGACAGTAGTAAAATGTATTTTGAATTAAATGAACTATATACATTCTTCTTTTTGCGCCGACTAATTTAATTAAAAAAAAGAATGTGTGTGTACTTTGTACGCACGTAAGAAGTTATACTTCTATTATATGATTTCAACGAAATAATTATACTTTAAACAGTTTAGTTGTATTTTTGTTAAATATTAAACTAATTTTACTTACCACTTTCAAAAAAATTTTATTAAAACAATAACAAAAAAAATAGAAATATATTTACTAAAAACACTAATATGTTCGTTTTGCACATTATTTGCGCTGATACATATCTACATAAATTGAAAGATTTAGCAACAAAGTCCATACTGTCTGTGTGCGCATGCGCGCAGGATAATAAAAATTCACTCTTAATGGCGCCTAAAAAAGTATAACTTCAAAAAAATTGGTAACCCTGTGTAAATAATTATGTTAATGTTTCTATTACTGAATATAGAATTGAATAACTTTTCTAATGAACTAGCACACGACCTCTATTCTCATTTAAGAACATTATCGATTACGTCATCACGTACAATACATGACGTCACTAATATGATATATATAAAAAAATAATTTAAAAATAAAAATGGGCTTGTTTCAGGATTTTTTTTTAAAGTCGCCGGCTTACGAAATAAAGATTTTATTCCTTTCATTTGCACCATACTGTATACCAATATACTAATACTTGCCAACAGTGCTGTTTTTGTGACGGTACGCCGTACCGGTACCTCTTGGGACAAAAAAAAATTAAAAAAAAAACAACAAAATTATAGACAAATTCCTGAATTTTAGCTTCATCAGGGAACACAAAATTTTACGAAAACCTCCAAAAAAATAAAGGAAGGATGAAAATTTGGGAATGGGTAGTTGAAATTGTCTATTATTATATAAAAAAAAGTTTAAAATTCTACATCCCCTCCATTTTACAAAAATTGGGAAATACGGGGTGAAAAATATTTTCTTGGGGTGAAAAATATACGTTCAAAATAAGTCCGAAATTGTATAAAATGACTGATTCTAAGTAACTTTTGTTCTATAGAGTTTTTTCACTCACAAGTTAATACTTTTCGAGTTATTTGCGAGTGAATGAATATGTTCATTTTTAACAAAAAAAAACATGTTTTTGGACGGTTTTTCGCAGATAACTCAAAAAGTAAGTATTTTAGCGAAAAAATAGTCTCAGCAAAAATATAGCTTATAAAAAACTGAAAAAAATGGTGTATGCATGTGGCCTGTAGACCCAGTAGAAGCAGAGTTTTAGCTAATGACAAGCAGGTTCTTCTTCGTCAAATTCCAAATCGAATATTTCAATTTGAAATAACCCAAAAACGGAGCTCTTTTCGGGGAAAATTCATTACAACTTTTTTAAAGTGTTTAAAAAAAGGTTTATTTTTTGAAGTTATACTTCTTTACCGGCGATAGAGGGTGAATTTTTATCCGGCGCATGCGCATTATAACTTTGTTCTGATTGGATGTTCAAATGACATGTCAAAAATTATCCGATATGGCAGCTGTAGGACAGCTGTGGTTTGGAGGTAAAGGTAAAGGTAAACAAATGTATAATATATTAGTTTTATTGTTGTGAGGACAGAAACAAAAAAGTTTATAATATTGTAGTGACTTTTAAATAGTTTTTAAAAGCAACAGGTACGTAATAATTGTTAATGTATCATGGGTATAAACCTACCTATTTGATCTGCCAAAATACATAGTATTGTCCTTTTCATGATCATTTTTCAGTGCGTAACAAATGATAGGAAAAAGGGTAAGTCCGTGATAATACACATTTATGACATTTATTCTAACATGACATTTTAGTTAAATCTGACAGTTGTCACATTTTATTTTTAATTTGGAATAAAAACAAATCAAATGTGTTTCTTGCATTTATAAAATGGTATTTTCTTTGATTTGTATAGTCTTATAAATTATACAGATTATATTTGTAATATTATGATATAATTAAAAAAAATATTTTTTTATTATGGCGCCATCTATCGACAACTAGAATAACTAGAAGAAATGTTATAAAAATTTCACCGACGAAATGTAATCACTGACGTGCCTTTTTTTCTGTCACATACAATTTAATGCGTTAGAAAGAAATCGAAAAACTGTGACGCACTGATAGATGATCATGAGAAATACTGTATGTAATACTTTTATTTATATAATTTGATTACCATCAAAATTTCTATCAATATTCACCTAATATATTGTTTTCTTACTCTATGTTTTGTTGTATTTTTTCAATTCTAAATCATTTCAATTCAAAATTAAAATAATTTGATCAATTTTCAAAATATCAAAATATCACAAGTTTAATCCGTTTAGTTAATCGATCTTCGTAAATAATGACACATAGTGTCCGTGGCTAAGCGTTGAAGGCGAATGAATTCCAATACCAACCGCGCTTATCAGCGCTGGTTCGAGTCCCAATAGAAACTTTCTTTTTTGTTTTTTTTAATACATTTTATGATTGTAAGTATATTTATTATATAATTGTATTTTCAGAAAATACGTATTTAGTTAAAAAAAATTTCGACAATTAATGTTCAGACATCATTTGTGGCTTGTTTAATGTGTTTGTGTGTGTTTTATTCTTTTATTATTTTAATTTTTGGCACTGTTCTAATAAAAATGTTTGAGAAGTAGTAAGTATAAATTCGTTTAATATTTAAACAAAATATAAATAAAAAGTATAAATATTAATTTCGTTTAAATCATATAATAGAAGTATAACTTCTTACGTGCGTACAAAGTACACACACATTCTTTTTCTTTTTTAAAAAAACTTCTAACATTAAAAGTAAGTGAGTTACGCTCAAAATATTCATCATCATCAATGGTGCTACAGCCTTTGAAAGAGCCTCGACCTTCCCAAGTCTATTACGCCAGTTAGTCCTATCCATTGCCAACCGTTGCCAGTTTGCTGCGCTTATTTTTCTCCCATCCTCATCTACACCATCCTCCCATCTAAGTTTTGGCCTACCCCTATTTCTACTTCCCACAGGTTGTGACATAAGGATTCTTCTAGGAGGGTTGTTATGCTGTGATCTTGCTAGATGTCCTGCCCATCTTAGTCTTCCTATTCTTATAACAGATGCTACGTCTTTACCGCCAAATATATGTTTATATCTGTGGTATACCTCGTAGTTGTACCTCCTCCTCCAAATACCATTTTCACAGATGCCACCGAATATGCCTCTCAGGATCCTTCGTTCAAATAAAAGCAGAAGGTTTTCATCTGCCTTGGAGATAGTCCATGTCTCCGATCCATATGTCAACACTGTTTGTATAAGGGTTTTGTATATGGTTATTTTTGTTTTTTGGCTTAAGTTTCTGCGTCTCATATGTCTACTAAGTCCAAAATAGCATTTGTTCGCTAGGATTATCCTTCGCTTGATTTCTTCCGTCGTGACGTTCTCCTTGGTGATCAGGGAGCCTAAGTATGTGAATTTGTCCACCACTTCAAAGGTAGAGTTATCAACAGAGAATTGGTGACCGATGTTTCTGGCTCTATTGTTGGGTGTTGATGCCATCATCTTAGTTTTCTCCTCACTCCATATTTTTCGAGGCGTTTGAGAAGGTGGTATACATTTCTTTTAGTTTGCGTGTTGTGTGGGCAACTAGGTCCACGTCATCGGCATATGCCAAAATTTGGGATGATTTATTAAAAATATTTCCTCTGTTGTCCATTCGGGCATCTCTGACCGCCTTTTCCAGAGCTATGTTGAAGAGGAGACACGCCAGCGCATCTCCCTGTCGCAGCCCAACATTCGTTTCAAACGCCTGTGATTGTTCTCCCTGTATTTCGACTTTGCAAACGACTTTACGCATTGTAGCCTTAACCAATCTTATCAGTTTATCAGGGATGTGTAATTCATCCATTCATCCACGCTCAAAATATTGCTGGTCTTTTTATTTATTGCTAAAAAAATCGCGAAAATCACCCCCTAACTAGCTTCCTCAATAAAATTAATCGTTACCGCCTCACAAGTTACTTTTCTTATGTATTGTTTATATTGTCTATAAGTTTCATTGGTTCAAGTGCTCATTTTTGAAAAAAAAAATTGGGTTTAAAATAAAACTTTTTTTTTAATTTTGAAAAAAATGGAATTTTTTATGGAATTAACTTAAAAATTATTAGTAATATCAAAAATCTCAAAGAGTAATAATATGTTCGTTTTGCTTTTCTTGTTTGACAAAAATTTGTTATGCAAAAATGCTATGGCTGTTCAAAATTTGCCTAAACTCGTGATTAGTTACTCGTTCAAGCCATTTTAACTACAGCTTTTTCAAAAATAAGCACTTTGAACCGATGAAACTTACAGATCATATAAATAATACATAAGCAAAGTAAGTTGTCCAGTGGTAGTGATAAAATTTATTTGTGATGCTAATTAGGGGGTGAGTTTCGCGATTTTTTTTACCAGAAAATAAAAGGGGCCAACAATATTTTGAGCGTAACTCACTTACTTTTAATGTTAGAAGTTTAAAAAAAACAAAAATAAACCTTTTTTTAAACACTTTAAAAAAGTTTAAATGAATTTTCCCCGAAAAGTGCTGCGTTTTTGGGTTATTTCACATTGAAATATTCGATTTGGAATTTGACGAAGAAGAACCTACTTTTCATTAGCTACAACTCTGCTTCTACTGGGTCTACAGACCTCATGCACACACCATTTTTTTTCAAATTTTTATAAGCTATATTTTTGCTAAGAAAATATTTTTTTCAATAAAATATTTAATTTTTGAGTTATCTCCGAAAAACCGTCCAAAAACATGTTTTTTTTTGTTAAAAATGAACATATTCACTCGCAAATAACTCGAAAAGTATTGACTTAGCGAAAAAACTCTATAGAACAAAAGTTGTTTAGAATCAGTCATTTTATCCAATTCCGGTCTTATTTTGAATGTATATTTTTCACCTTCGAGAGGGGGTATTCCCCTCCATTTTTGTAAAATGGAGGGGATGTAGTATTGTAAACATTTTCTTATATAATAATAGACAATTTCAACTACCTATTCCCAAATTTTCATCCTTCCTTTATTTATTTTTTTTTTGGGTCAGATTGTTCTTTGATCGGGCTATTTTGCCTTGCTCCCAAACAGCTTTAAAACGCCCTTATTAAGGCTAAATTTAAAAAGTTTTCCCGGGGGTGGACCCCTTTATGAACACTCCCCAAGCACCCCTGAACATTGCGTACCGGAACCTATATTGTTACAAAAACAGCACTGCTTGCCAGTATTTATATCTATTCCCTTATTTTATTAAAATTCCTTGTTCACTGAATTTATTTATCCTTTCTTTGCATTTTCTTTTATTTACTGTTTGTTTCCATTTTTTACAAATTATTTACAATTGATTTTTTTAATAGAATTCTAGCCAAGTTATTTTCAAGTGCGGAATGTCTGGTAGACGCCATATTGAAAAATATTCAAGCCTGGGAAGTATCCAAGAACGTTTTCGGTGCTTTATGTGTAGAAGGTACTACATCTTACGAAGTATTAGTAAGCAATGAATTCGAAAATGCCGTACAAGAAGCTCTACAAAATTTGACCGAGGAGGAACAACAAGGTCCAAATGGAGAATAATACATGTATATTTAAGTACAACTTGTGCAATAATTGTAGTGCTGTTGTGTTTGTTTGTGTATATACTATACAAAGCATCTTTGCAACATTTATTTTTGTTATATTTTAATAAATGTTTATCATGTTGTTTTATGTTAAAAAATGATAGTTAGAGTGAGTCGAATATATGTAATCTATATGCAAATTAAATCTTCCAGAAAAGCTTTCAATAAGCTTAGGTGTATTGTCTACGTGTCAGGGACACGACGTTTTGACAGTATTTGTATTTGAATTCGCAAATGACAGCGTATTATTGTGAGTTTAAAGTTATTGCTTATCATCAGATATTGCTACAAACTCCAAATCGAGAGACACCCAAGGAGTAAATAAATATTTTCCATTAAAGTGGTTGTTTACAGAGGCGCCATCTACTGTGTCGGTAATAAACACAAACAATGATTAATACTTCTTATTCTCTTGTTTTCTTTGTGCTTGTCGAAATTTTGGAAACGCTGCATACGCTTTTAGAGAAGTTCAAACATTTAAGTTATTACACTATAATTCAAATATTAAAGCAGCTGATCCATTTATTGTAACTATGTGTCACCAAATAATTTCATAGTGACATAATATTGCTATAGAATTACTTGGGTATTCCAATGTTCATTACCTTTGTATAGTATGGAAATCTCTTGTGGAGGCATCATGATTTTTGGCTTTATTTGAGAAAATTATGATAAAGGGACACGATAAGTTTAAAAACTAAACGTACAGTCTTTAAAAAAAAGTATAAATCGACACTCACTTCATTTTTCTTCGAGTTATACCAATAGTACAGAGAACCCTCTATAGCAAATTATGCAAAAATACAAAGATTGCGTTGGGCAGCTCACCTTATAAGAATGGATACCGACAGAACACCTTTTTTTTGGGAGGTGGGAATCTTCTCAAGACCGTCTGGGAAGGTGTCCCAGGCGTGTCGGATTCGGTCCATCCTATCTGTATCACGGGCCGCCTACCGACTAAACCCACCCCCTCTTTTCTCCAGCCGACGGGTCTGGGACCGCTCTTAGCGAGCATATCTGACCCGTCGACCTTACTCATATCTCCCCTCCGGCACTTCTAGCGTGCATTCCATGAATCAGTTGGCCCCTGGGCCGACTCCCCGCCCACGCCCCGCACCAAACCAGTCAGCGAAGCGACCGTCTGGCGCAACCCGTGCGCAGGTAGGGCGACAAGGAGGCCCCCAATCCCGGATGAAAACAGCCAGAAGATGACAGTTGGCAGTTACGAGCAACTCCAGTCGTTCATACTTTCATCTATGCACTCTTTCTCGTCCGCTCCCTCATACTTTCTCTCATTCAACTCCAATCATTCATAGTTTCATCTATGCCCGCTTACTCATCCACCCATTCAATTCGGAACCGACAGAACACCTAGTAGAACGCTTAGCGGAAATATGGTGGGACGTCAGCCAGTATGAAGACCAAGGAAGAAGTGGATAGACGAAGTGAGAACAGATGCTAAAGAGATATTGAGGGTGGACAAATGGAGGAGAGCTGCCAGAGACAGAGATACTTGGAGGCGGATGCTAGGGGAGGCCAGGGCCCGACTTGGGCTGTAGCGCCATAATAGGAGAGAGATAGGTCGTTAAAGGCATACGTTGGTAGAATATTTAAATATATTTACCAACCAGTCGGTGCGTTTTGATTCAGTTCAGTATTCTTGCAAAGCCTCTCTGATAACGGTAAACCTATAAACACGTGTTAGATGATGGTAAGAAAACCGAATTGAATCAAAACGAAACCATCTGTTTTTATTTCAAAAAGTATAAACATGCAGGATATAACGTTGACCTCGTATACCCTTAGTTTTGACGGTACATTGGTACATTCGTTTTTCAATGACACACCTTGTATTTTAAGTAGTTCCTTAATGCTGTGGCTTAAAAATACTATAACGTTTATGGTCAATATGATTAAAATATAGGAAGAAATTTTGGAAATATTCTCTCCACTTAATTGTTACCAAAAATTAGCTACATATTATTAAATTTTTTATTTTATAGTCGTATTACTCCGTAGAGTAACTAGGTGCATTTTTCCGTTGGAACTTTACCAGCTGCAGAGTAGAATTCCTTCCCTCCCGTCTTCACTGCAGCATCCATTTGACTTGCAAATTGTAGAAGTCTTGGAGGTGTCACCAGGAAAGTGTACCAATAAGTTTTCAATTTAAAAATCTTTTAGTAATATTTTCAAAATTTTCAATATTAATAATTTACTATTAGGATTGAAAACTACTTCGTCTTTCAATGCCAGATGGCGCTAGCCACCTACTATCATCATTTCAGTTGCAATGGGTGGGAAAACCTCTCGATACGAATCAGTTAAAATATGGAGAACAGTGCCTACGTTCCTTCCGCTGAAGGCTCCAATAAGAGCCGAAAATCGCGATTCAAGGGACTGGACTGCACTCCGTATTCTAATTGAAAAGTAAGATTGTTTTGCCTTCGCATTGCAACTGAATAAAAATGGTATACATTTTTATATTATTAAATTTCTCAATAGAAAATAATCAACCGGTGTAATATCTGGTGATCTAGCTGACCGCTAGATAGTACCTCTCCTCCAATTCCTCTATTCGGAAATAATTCATTTAAATAATCTCTTAGAATTACAGCATAATGAGGTTTCAATGGGCCCCGTTCTAATTATACTCATTAATCTAATCCCCAAATATTTTTCAGTTTTCAAATTTCCTTCTAAAAATGGGATCAATTATGTGGTCACATATGGTATCAGCGATAATTTGTTGATGATATTCACATGACACATTCAAGAAGTATCCCAAGGTTTACCTCCCTGTTCATTATGAAAAATTTTTCATTCTATAAGGCCCAAACCAGACAGGCCACTCTGCGCCGCTACTCTGTGGATCCACAGAGTGGCTGACGATGATTTACCGTGGGTTCTTATGTAGAGTAGCCGTCGCACCACAGACGAGCGAGTGTAGCTGGCCACAGTCGCCGAGCGTCACTGCTAGTAGCGTCCACTAGTGGCAAACCCAATTCAGACGGACCACTTTTGTAGCTGCCGCAGATGTTTACGAGAGATTATAGGGTGAGCACCTAAAATGAATTTCGATTCGGAACGGTTTTTGATTGAAGTGCAAAACAGACCGAATATAATATGTGATACAAGATCCCGAGGGCATTAAAAGGAAAACCGTGGGACGTAATCTTTGAATTATTTGTTTCTGATTTTAAAGAAGGTAGCCCTATCGAAAAGAATAAATCCCATAAGCAATGTTTTCTCTATATATATTTACATTATATTATTAGTCCAAGTAATGAAGCTTAAAATAGGACAAAACCTCGCAATTTTTACAGAATGGATCGATTTGTTTGAAAATTTGAGAATAAGTAGTGGATAGTTTAAGTATCAAAATCTATATGATGCCGAAAGGCGCTTTTTCCATTGGGGGTGGTTGCCACCCCATGTCGGGGGTGGAAATTTTTTATTATATTTTGACCACAAAAGTTGGTAAAATCGTCCATTCTAAGCAAAAAACGTTCTATACATTTTCTTGATAAAATTGATAGTTTTCGATTTATTCGCTATCAAAAGTGTTAGTTTTATATCGAAAAAATCAATGTTTTTAATAAGTTTTCTGCTAATAACTCCGTTATCGTCGTTTTATCAAAACAACTTTACTTAACAAATATGTACCTTTTAAAAAATTAAACAAAACCGTTTTTTTAAATTGTCTTTAAGACCAATAGTAATCGAGCTATACTTTATTAAATGTTGGCTCTTCTTCGTCAAATGATAAATATTGTAGTTTCAAAGTCAAAAGACGGGAAAACTATGCATTTTTTGAGGAAAACTTGTTCTAACTAATTTAAAGTATTTAAAAATGTCTATCTCCAGAAATAAAAAAGTCTCTAGCTCAACAATAAAGTGACTTATAATTAAAAGAATATCAGTCACCATTTTTTTCAGCAAAAAAGTGTTCGGAAGCAACCCCCTAATCACCACCCTAATTGAAATTAGTCATGGACCTTATTTGGTCTTTTTTATTTATGTATTATTAATAGGTTCTAGAAGTTTGACCGGTTTAGAATGATTAGTTTAAAAAAAATGGAGTTAAAAGCGAATAACGAATTTTTGTAGTTTTGGAAAAAATGGCTTTATCTTCAGAATATCAAGATTAACATCAGATATAAGAAAAAAATGTCTGTTATGAAATTGTAGCTTATGTAGTTCCCAAGAATTTGGTTTGCAAAAATTTCTTCTACTCCAAAAATTGAGTGAGCTATTGACAATTAAAACTTGTAATAACATGCAAAAACCACCTTTACCAACCCTTTCAAATTCACATCTTTTTGCGACTGACGATTTTAAAAAGATTTAATATTAATAGGCTTATAGACCTTGTAAAAACCTACAAAATTCTTTTTTGCCAAACTTTCCAAAGTAAAAAATAAAAAGTTACGGTTAAAAAATCAATATATTTTTTTGAAAAACAAAAAGGGGGAAACCAATTGGAAGTATGTATAATAATGTAAGTTAGCGGTGTTTTTAGTCATTGGCCTTATTCATTCTTATTTATTTGATGATTTTTTAGATTTTCTTATTTAATGATTAGTTTTTAAAAAACTGGAGTTGAAAGCGAATAACTAATTTTTGTAGTTTGGTAAAAATGCCATTTTCTTCAGAATAGAAAGATTAGCATCAGAGATACGAAAAAATGTATTAATATAAAATTGTAGGTTATTTAATTCCCAAGAACTTGGTTTTAAAAAATTTGTTCTACGGCAAAAAATGAGTAAATCGTAAATGAGTATATCGAAAAACATTGATTTTTTCGATATAAAACAAACACTTTCGACAGCGAATAAATCGAAAACTATTAATTTTATCAAAAAAAATGTATAGAACATTTTTTGCTTAGAATGAATGTTTTTACCAACTTTTGCAGTCAAAATATAATAAAAAATTTCCACCCCCGACATGGGGTGGCAACCACCCCCATGGTAAAAGCGCCTTTCGGCATCATATAGATTTTGATCCTTGGACTATCCACTACTTATTCTTAAATTTTCAAGCAAATTGATCCATTCTGTAAAAATTGCGAGGTGAAAAGCTTCGGTTCCTGGCCTATATATGAATACATTGGATGCATTTGAACTGAACAAAACAAATAGGTACTCACAATCTTGTTTGTTTATTTATGTTAAATAGTGGGGTCCCATTCTAGGTCAAAAAAGGTTTTATTGTTTGTTGTTGAAAACAAAACGATAAGATATCAGTCAAAAGGGGGTTGCAAGCTAACATGTTTTTCACTTTCACTCAGTTATCAGGTTGTATCAAACTATTTTACGCCTGTAGGATACCAGATGTACTGGTTGAATTTTTATGTGCTTCTTTCTGTGATATAGCTGTTTTTGTCTGGTTCTTCTAATTCCATTTATGGAGTTTATTGGTATTTTTTCAAAAGCGTTGAAATTTTATAAAATGTTTAAAACTATGGACATTACAATGATTTTGACGAACACACTTTTTTAAAAAAAATATTAGCCGGCAAGTTTTTAATCATTTGAACAAACTTTTTTTCTCGCCCATTACATTACACCCTTCTTCTTCTCTGAGTGCCTCTCCTATCGGAGATTGGATATCATTAGGGCGATTCTAATTTTATTTACTGCTGTTTTGAACAATTCGTTAGTGGTACAGCCAAACCACTCTCTCAAATTTCTCATCCAGGACATTCTTCTACGGGCTGGATTTCTTCGTCCATGGATTTTTCCTTGCATTATATTTTGTAGGAATGTGTACTTTTGTCCCCTCGTCAGGTGGCCTAAGTATTCAAGTTTTCTCTTTTTTATATTCAGTAGAACTTCTGGCTCGTTATTTATTCTGCGTATTACTTCTTCATTTGTAATTTTATCCACCCAACTTATTCTTAGTATACGGCGGTAGCACCACATCTCAAAGCTTTCAAGATTTTTAATATTCCTCTGTTTAAGAGTCCATGACTCAACACCGTAGCAAAGTACTGAATACATAGCATTTTAACATTCTAGTTCGTAGATGAATACTAATATCACGATTACAAAATAATTTTTTCATTTTTATAAAAGTAGACCTGGCAATTTCAATACGTCTTTTTATCTCGTGATTTTGGTCACCTGTTTCATTGATAAGGGTTCCCAAGTATTTGTATTCGTTTACTTTTTCAAGTTGGGTACCGTTTATTGTGATACTAGTGTCATTTATTGGATTCTTACTGAAGGTCATATATTTGGTTTTTTTGACGTTCATCCTTATGCCGTAGTTATTACATATCTCATTCATACTTTCAACTAGATGTTGTAGATCTGGCGCTGTTCTTGCCATTATCACAGTATCGTCAGCATATCGAATGTTATTGATAACTTCTCCATTGACTATTATCCCTTCGTTTGCATATGAGAGAGCTTCTTGGCATATTTGTTCGCTGTAGATATTAAACAAGAGCGGTGACAATATACAACTCTGTCGTACCCCTCTACGTATTTCTATTTCGTCCGATGTTTGGTCTTCTATTTTTATATTAGCTCGCTGATTCCAGTACAGATTTAATATTATTTGTATGTCTCTGGTGTCAATGTTCTTACTCTCCAGGATTTCTTTGAGTTTACTGTGGCGAACTTTGTCAAAGGCCTTTTCAAAGTCTATAAAGCAGGCGTGTACCTCTTGGTTAACATCTAGGCATCTCTGTGTTAGAACGTTCAAGGCAAAGAGAGCATCCCTTGTACCTAATCCTTTTCTGAATCCCATCTGTGTATCGTTAATATCGATGTCTAGTTTTTGATAGATTCGGTTGTGGATGACTCTAAGAAATATTTTAAGCAGGTGACTCATCAAGGAGATTATTCGATGATCTGAACATTGCATTGCCTTAGTTTTCTTCGGTATGGTGACAAATGTAGACAGCAACCATTCTTGCGGTATTATGCCAGTACTGTATATTGTACTGAATATATGCAATATTATGGTTACGGATTTATCATTCAAAAGCTTCAGCAGTTCTGTAGGGATTTCATCAGGTCCATTTGCTTTTCCATTTTTAGCGTTTCTTATTGCGTATTCTACTTCTTCTTTCAATATGTCTGGCCCAGTTGCATTGATTATCTGAGTTAAGTTGTTTCTATCGTCTTCAAATAATTCATTCAGGTATTCTGTCCATCTTTTTATTTTATTCTCTAGATCTACAATAAGATTTCCATCTTTGTCTTTAAGTTTACCTATTTGGCATTTCTTTATGCTTCCTGTTATCTCTTTTACTTTTTTGTGCATATTGAACGCATCGTACTTTTTCTCACAGGTTTCCATTTCTTCACACTGTTCTTTAATCCACGCCTCTTTGGCTTCTTTTATTCTCTTTTTTATGTGTTTGTTTATTTCTTTGTATTTGTCTAGGTAATTCTTCATCTTTCTTCTTTGTTCCATCAAGTCTAGTATGTTCTGTGTCATCCACCCCTTGTTCTTTGTTGTCGTTTTTGTCAGATGTTTTTTTCCTGCTGTTTGTATAGCTGTATTTATGTACTTTAATTTTTGGTTAACGTTATCTGTATCGTTAATTTGTTGTTGCACTGAACTAAGGTTTTCATTTATTTCTTCTCCTGTTTCTTGTCGTATATTTTTGTTTCTAAGTTTATCTAAATCTAGTGTCTTTCTGTGTGGTCTGCTAATCTTTTTTGGTCTCGCCTCTATCACAGTAACTACCGGGTTATGATCTGAGCCTATATCAGCTCCTGGGTACGTCTTAGTACATTTAACAGCATTACGATACCTCCTTGCTATCAGAATGTAGTCTATTTGATTTCTCACTATTTTTTCTTTGGTATGTTGTGGAGATGTCCATGTATATAATCGCCGAGGAGGTAATTTGAAAAGGGTGTTTGTTATTACGAAGTCTTCGCTCTGGCAAAATTGAATCAATCGATCTCCTCTGTCGTTTCTGTTTCCAAGTCCATAGTTTCCTACATGTTCTTCTACCTTACCTTGACCGACCTTGGCATTAAGATCGCCCATTATTATGTTAATGTGTTGCTTTTTTATTGCTTTCAGCATTTCTTCTAAGTCGTTGTAGAATTGTTCTATTTCATCGTCATCTTTATCTGCTGTTGGTGCATAGACTTGAATAAGATTTATTAAGTTATGTCTTTCTTTAATTTGTATTAATATTAAGCGTTCTGAGTAAGGAGTACAGGTAATCAGAGAATTTTTCCATTTCTTTGAAATGATGATTCCAACTCCGTACCGATGGGTGTTGTTGTCGATTCCGGAGTAATAAAATACGCCATCATTTCGTGTTGAACATTTCCCAGATCCTGGCCATTGTGTATCGCTGATTCCTAAAACATCGATGTTTAGTCTATTCATTTCTTGTTCAACATTATCCAGTTTTCCTGCAGAGAACAAACTTCTGACATTCCACGTTGCAACTGTTAAAGTTGTTTATGACACCCGCACCCTTCCAAACGATCCAATTCGCAGCGTAGTCGCCGGCGTTAGAAAATCGCCTGTTTCAGCCACTCTATGGATCCACAGAGTAGCGCTACAGAGTGGCCCGTCTGGTTTGGGCGTAAGGGAGTGGTTCCCAAAGTTATCTAATTTTTGTCCAGTTTATTCTTCATTCCCTCACAGAACTGTAATTAGTTCATGACGATCAAACTTGTCTTATTGTAGCTTCTGAGTAAAAGTTATACATGCATTAAGTTTGTCTTTATGGAGATGCCTTTCAAATCTTTTTCGAAGTGTAGTTTTCTTTTTAATGAATTTTGGTGAAGTTATTAAAAATAAATTAGTTTTTCTGGTCCATCTTGAGTCCAGAAAACTAACTGGCTGGCGCCCAAGAGAAGACAAACGCAGCAGAGGACGACCACCAACACGCTGGATGGACGTTAAACGGATATCCAAGAAATGGCAACAAGACGCACAGAACCATGGAAAAATGGGAGAGACCTATGTCTAGCAGCGGACAGAAGAGGTTTTATGATGATGATGAATATTAAAAAGAAAACTGCACTTCGAAGAATTTGTGATGTCCCAGATTTGCCCGAGTTCTAGGAATTGAGTATTTCAAAAAGAGCTTTCAAAAATATAAAATTATACAGGATGTCCTATTGAAAGAAAAATTATCAGCAGTATTTCACGGCTTGCATACTCACTTATAAGTGATAAATAGGTAATTTATTTGGTTCATAGTTCGAATTACACGGTATAAAGGAAAATATTCCAAAGGAGCGGTAGACACTACAAAATGGATCTTAAACATTGAATTAGCGAGTGAACCGAGTTAGCCTATAGAGGGTGAGGCAAATAAAGGGCCTATTAGAAATATCTCGAGAACTAAAGGCAACAGAATCATGAAAATTGAAATTAAGGGGTTTTGAAGAGTCATCTATTTAATGAAAATATTTTCATCTATTTGCTACTTCCGGTTATACCGGAAGTTGCTTATAACTTCGTTTTTTTAAATGGGACACCCTGTATATTTTTACATTTTTAGATTCTCTTCGATGTCTTCTTTCTTAAAATATGAGGTTTTGTAATGTTATACAGGGTATTTTAAAAGATAATTACGTTTTTGTATTAATTTAGTAGCAATATTCACACCCTGTAGAATTGTAGTAGTTTGACATATAAAACTCTACTTACGTTCAAATGATTTTTAATATAGTCTACTATTGTTAAGAATCATTAGTATAGCTAAATTTTTAATTTTAATATACAGGGTTGGTCGAAACTCGGAATGAGCATTTTCTGAGTTTTCTTAAATGGAACACCCTGTATTTTAGTATTGTAATAAAATGATATTTTATGGTACTTTTTTATTTCTTAAGCATTCCCTATACTTAACTGCTTTAATTTGTGCTTAATTGTTAATCGCACCAACAATCTTAACTACATAGGTATTTTGATAGCTAAACCATTATTGATAATTTTAAGGATCAGACTGGATTAAAATGCATTTATTTCTGAAAAATTATTTGTGATTGAATTTTTTTACGGCCAACCTAATAAAATTTTACGTATTTTTTTTGCAATTAATGTTTAGCTTGAATCACCAATAACTCACAAATTAAAGCAATTAGGTATAGGGAATACTTATAAAATAAAAATGTACCATGAAATATCATTTCATTACAATACTAAAATACAGGATGTTCCATTTAAGAAAACTCAGAAAATATTCATTCCGAGTTTCGACCAACCCTGTATACTAAAATTTCAAAATTAGCGATACTAATGATTCTTAACAATAGTAGACTATATTAAAAATCACTTGAACGTAAGCAGAAATTTTAATGTCAAACTGTTACAATTCTACAGGGTGTGAATGTTGCTACGAAATTAATAAAAAAAACGTAAATATCTTTTAAAATACCTTGTATAATATTACAAAACCTCATATTTTAAGAAAGAAGATATTGAGGAGAATCCAAAAATGTAAAAATATACAGGGTGTCCTTTTTAAAAAACGAAGTTACAAGCAACTTCCGGTATAACCGGAAGTTGCAAAGAGATGAAAATATTTTCATTTAATAGATCATCCTTCAAAACCCCTACATTCCAATTTTCATGATTCTGTTGCCTTTAGTTCTTGAGATATTTCTAATAGGCCAGTTATCTGCCTCACCCTATATAGACCAGGACGGATCTGTTTTGAAGTGGATGTGAGAGGTGGCATTTGGATTTTTGCAGATAAAGTTAGGTGACAACTTCAATAATTATAATTGACTTATGCTCCTTCTCAAATATGCCCGGAACATTAATACAAAAATTCAAATATTTAAAAATTTCGATTAACATCGAATTTTTTCTACTTTCTTTGCTTATAAGTTTAAAGCGATTCATTTTGGAACAAAGTATTCAAAAATTTCGTAGGGAAATAAAATAAAGATAATTAAATTTTGTATGATGTACGACTGGTTAAAAATGTCTTAAATTGTTAACCTTTCTGCAAAATAGCAATAAATACAAAAAAAGGGGGCAAAATGAGCCTATTTTTGTTCAATCACTTTGGTTGCCTTTAGAACCTTCGTAATTCGCTTAAAAAATTCTTATAATATACTTAAACCGTCCACCGAATTTCATTAAAATCGACCTAATAGATTTTGCATAATAATTTTGCAATCAACTATTTTCAATGGGAAATGTTTTTTTTTCAATGCATCTAAATGTTTTTAAAAAAGTTCAAATTTTTTAAAAACTTTCTGAACAAAAAGTAGACCATTTAAAAGTTGGATATTTTTTTTTTACATATAAACAGACGCTCTTCTTCTTCTTTCTTCTTCTTGACTGGCTTTACAACTCGGGGTGAGTCTTCGCCGCATCCACTATGGCCCTCCATCGTCTGCGATCTTGCGCTTCGATTTGCCATTGTTGTACCCCAATCCTAGATAGATCGGTTTCAACATCATCCTTCCATCTTTTTCTGGGACGGCCCACTGATCTTCTACCGTCTGGTCTCTCGAAGAACACTGTCTTTAGCAGTCTTGTCTTCCTCTGATCTTACTACATGACCTGCCCATCTTATCCGATTAGCTTTTATATGTCTGACGATGTTTTCAGTACCATATAGAGTCACCAATTCAGCATTGCGGCGCCTTCTCCACTCTCCTGTCAATTCATCTCTTTGAGGACCAAATATCATTCTGAGGACTTTCCTTTCAAATATCTGCAATTTATTTATTTCTCGCTGATGTAGAGTCCATGTTTCACTCCCATATGTAACAACTGGGCGAATAATTGACATGTACAGTCTTAATTTAGATTGTCTTTTCAGCAGCTTAGATCTTAATAATGATGATAGGGAGTATAATGCTCTATTTCCCGCAGCTATTCTTGCTGAGACCTCTTTTTCTATGTGATTGTCCTCTGTGATTACTGCTCCCAGATATTTAAACTCTTTTACTACTTCAAAGTTGTGGTCATTAATAGTTAAGTTCTGCCTAACTCTTGGTCTTGGATTTTTGGTCACCAGCATATATTTCGTCTTCTCTTCATTTATTCGAAGGCCCAGGTTACCTGTTTCCTCCTCGAGCTGTGAAAACACCTCTCTTACGTCTCTTGTAGAATGAGCGACTGCATCTAGATCATCGGCAAAGGCCAACAATAGTTTTGATCCTCGATTTGCGAATCCCCCTGTTAGTTCAGACGATATTTTACTTGAAGTAAAAGTCAGACTTACTCTCAATCTTTATTATAACTTCCGACGACCGGTTTCGCTCTTTAAAATTTGTAGAGCATCTTCAGGTCAAAGGTAACAAGTTAGAAAATGATTCGGATACAAGGTACTAACAACTCAGTATTCATTATCATGATTTTTCTGTTGAAGTTATGTTAACGGGATATGGTGGAATAGACGGAGGATGCAGCAAAGGTAAACAAATTTATGGGATTTAGGAATTTTTGAGGGTGATGAGATAGTTGGTGTAAGTCAACCAACAAATCTGTGCCTGTTATAATGTTTGTGTAGATCAAATTAGTGAATGACATATATACAATTTTAATGTGTGTTGATTTTAAAGATTTTGTTTTAATTTTATTTATATTTATATATATATATATATATATATATATATATATATATATATATATATATATATATATTAAAGAATTCTATTTATTAGTAGATGTAAGTTGACAACGTTTGGATCAAAAATGTAGCGAGTATTTATTGTGTATGTAAGAACTGGATGTGCAGTTGCAAACTGAATATTTAAGGTCCGTACTTGATCTTTGACGAGTACTGCTCGTGTAGGATTATTGTTCGCCTAAGAGTAGGTAGATCGAAAGCTTCAAATTGTAGTTAAAATGCTATATTAGCCGTCATTTAATAAAAAGCAACAAAAGTAAAAAATGTGAATGTGAATTAAAATATGAATTAAAACAACAATGTAGGTACTTAAATAAAACATAAATTAAAGGGTGGAGAATTGGAATAGACAGTAAATAGGAATATAAATGTAGTAAGAAGTAATTGGTTGTGAATGGCAACTATGTTTTAAGTGATATAAGCTATGGATAGATATTTTACTTATTGCGTATTCTAAAGCCAAATTGAATAGCAATGGTGATAAAGGGTCTCCTTGACGCTCTACCTTTCTAATTCACCTTACAGAATTAAAATCGGATTATTTAGGCAGCTTCAGTAATGTTTTAAGATGTTAAACAATTTTTTGGCTTATAAACAAATTAGTGCTGTCGCCAGTAGAAATGCAACGGCCTCCTGTATTTAGATGGACTTACCCAAGTTTTTTTATGTATTTTGACCCGTAGAACACGAATTTTTTGGGTAACAGTTAATCCGGATGTCGATAAGATTGTTATAAATAAAAAACTCGAGGAATTACATTACAGCAATTTTTCGCAAAATAAAACATTTTTTTGTATATCTTGACTAACTTTTAATTAAAAAATAAAAAAGCAATTCTGTTGACAGCATTTGAAAGTTAAGGTCAAATTATACCGGTTTTAACTGTTTGTATTGCTATTTGTTTATAAGCCAAAAAATTATTTATAATTTTAAAACATTGCTGGGGCCCCTTAAATAATCCGATTTTAATTCTGTAAAGTGTATTAGATAGGTAAAGCTCCTCTTTATATGTAAAACAATTAGCCAATTTCTAAATGGTCTACTTTTTGTTCGGAAAGTTTTTAAAACATTTGAACTTTTCTAAAAAAATTTAGATTGCAAATTTATTATGCAAAATCTATTAGGTCGATTTTAATGAAATTTGGTAAACTGTTTAGGTATGTTTTAAGGGGTAATATTTTAAGACATTTTTAACTAGTGGTATATCATACAAAATGCAATTATCTTTATTTTATTTCTTTTATGACTTTCTTCCAAAACTAATCGTTTTAAAGTTATAAGCAAAGAAAGCAGAAAAAAATCGATATTTTTTAAAATTTTTAAATATTTTAATTTTTTTATTAATGTTCCGGGCATATTTGAGAAGGAGCATAAGTCAATTATTAATATTGAAGTTGTCACCTAACTTTATCTGCAAAAATCCGGATGCCACCTTTCACATTCAAAAATAGACGTTTTTTCACAGATCAGCCCTGGTCTAATAGTTGAGTAGCATGAAGAGAAACAGAGATCCCCTCATTGGGGAAGGCACTAATTTGCATATTATGGCGCATATAAAAATGGTCTAAGAATCGTCTTTAAAGTTGGTGATTGGTTACTGACATTTAATTTTACTACTGAGTATTGAAATTATTTAATGCTAAGGCGTGGTTTAGGAAGAAACTTCAAATTTTGACTTCTATACAAGCGCAATAATATGCAAATTACGGGACCATTCATCTTCTACATAGACCATTGTGTAAGGCATTGAGGTACTACAAAACTGGAATCTACTTACATAGAATAACTTCTTTTCTCTCATTTCGTTGTTACTTTCACCTATCACTTCACCAGCAAGATTAGTTATTTTATTTTTATGTAGTAATTGAGATTTGCGACTCACTCTATCAATGTTATCGCTATTGCAAATATTTAGCATTATAAACGGCGAATAAAAGAAAACAGTATTCATTTTATACTAGTCTGTTAAAAATATACCCATATATGTACATGATTATACAAAAGTTAAATAATTGCAAAATGCGAATGCAGTTTTTAAGGTTGTAACATTACACCCAACTTTGAATTTCTTGTTTACTGAAATAGACGGAAAGACGACTGCACTTTTCTTTAAAAGTAAAATAAAAATAAAAAAGTATTATGACTATAAAAAATGAAGTAAATCAAAATAAAGCTGACCATTAATTTGACTTAGTAGCACAATGTTAGTAAAGTGTTTTTGTATCCTCAAAGATATGTTAAGACCACAAAAATAGACTACAGATAGTTCTACAATGAGAAATTAAAACAGTTTTACTTCCTAACCTATTAATTTAGAATCAATAAGTGCCCATTTTTGTGTGGCCCCTTTGTAAACGCCGTACCATGGTGCAGTTGCCATTGCAAAACGCTTTATCTCGAGTGGTACAAAAACACGGAAAAATCGAACAAATACAACAAATAAACTGAAATTGATGGTAAAAACCGACAATGAAAAATACCTATAAAATGTCCAAAGCTCTTACCAGTTAAACCACTCTGAATTTAGATTAGGTATATTTGAGGGCCGAATAGTTCAGACGGTAGGATGTCTGAGGTCCACGCAGGTAGGCCGGGAATCCCAGCGCCGACGAGAACATCTAGACATTTGTAAAAAAATGTCTATATGCCCCAGGTCGACTCAGCCCAGGCGCGGATCCAAGGGGGATTAATGGAGTCAATTGCCCCCTCCTTAAGACCTCGCCTGGTGTCTACTGACACTTTTTTTGAGATATAGATTGAACATAAATAGTGAGTTTTGTGTCCTGTTGATAACTGAATAAATGAAACATCAATATGGCAGAATTCCTTGGAATCGAAAATTATTAAAAGTCTTTGGAACATGATAAATGAAAAATTCCCACAATTAATCTGTTTATTACCATCTATTCAATTCAATGCCAGAGACCAGATAAAAATAGTAATTGCCGCTGCTATATGTTATGGTAATTTCATCATTTAATAAAACCCCCGAAGAGCCGCTTTTAGAAGGATGTCCAAAGTATTATGTAACCCTAAGATTGGCATTAAGGATCCGCCTACTTCGCTGCTACGTGTTCTCGGTCTTACTGTATGGTGTCGAGTCTTTGACTGAGAATAAAATTGATCTAAATCGCCTTGAGGCTCTCGAGATGTGGTGCTATAGAAGAATTTTAATAGTTTATTGGGTGGAGAAGATTCGAAACTCTACAATACTAGAATGTCTCAGAAAGATCACTGCGATTATAAAAAGCATCAAGAAGACAAAGCTGGAGTATTGCGGACATTTAATGAGAGGTCTCAAATGTAGATAGCTATGATGGTAACCAACGTTCTGAAAGAACATGGTACATGAAAACAAGAAAATAACAGCCCATCCCGAAAAAGAACCCTGCGTACGCCAGTGACGAGAAAATTTTATTTCATTGCCCCCACTTTGCAACGTTGCTGGATCCGCCGTTGACTCAGCCTGAATAAAATGAGTACCTTGGGTAAAACTAGGGGTAATAATAGGCGGTTGAAGCGTAGCTTTGGCCCTGTTACCTTCCTTGAATACCATAGGCCCTAGATATAGCACTTACAGCAGACTACCATGATATAATCCCAAAGCCGCGTTAGCGGTATAAAACGGGAGACTATTATCAACGAAAACTTTTCGTTTATAAATTCGCAAAGTCTGTGTGTTATTGCGTCGCCACTCCTGCAATACTTAGAGTAGATTTATCGATGGATTCGTATGTGGTTTTGTCTTCTGAATCCAAATCTGAAAACGACATTTCGATATCCCTAACCGTCTTCGAGATAATCAACCTCAAAGTCTAAAATGTGACACACACCGACACACTAAACGTCAGCTGAAATCGTTTGTAGTAAGTAGGCTAGTTTTTTTAATCTGAATTTGTTAAGCAAAGCATAGGTTATTTACATTTGAATTTGACATTTCGTGAATGTCAAACTAAATTTTAAATTAAGTATTAATAAAATATCAATGACATTTGATAGTGAATTTAATTATTATATAAAATAAATAAGATGTTCAAAAATACAATTTGAGTATATTTTGAAAGCAATAATTTACTAATAACTTTACAAAGGTTTATACGAGTATACGGCCTCCCCTTTAATGGGACTACCTAATGATAAATGGACTGTTCCATTTGTTATGAAATGAAAATTGTTATTATAGTCGGTTCGCTAAACTCAGACACAACTGGCTAGTGATTTTAGTAGGTAATTTTTTTGGTTTTTGCCAATTTTGCCGAAATTGGCAAAATTACTAATTATTTAGTAATTATTAACTATTTAGTAATTATTTTTTTAAATGTAAAGACTGAAATAGTTTTGTACACACTTATGACAACAGGTAAAAGGGGGAGAAGTGTACTTTTGAAGTGTGTAAAATTAATAATTCTTAGCTGAGCGCTTTCGGCTTATAAAGCCATCTTCGGAGCTATGCTACAATAAAATATCTCTAATGAATAATTGATCTTAGAATTCAAAGTTTAACTTACGTCAAAAAGGTCAAAATACCACTATGAAGAGAGATGGGTTCCATTTGTGATATGAAATACTTCTGTTTCTTATGTAGTTTTTTATTGGTTGGAAAAAGCCTTGTCTGTCTGTTTAAAAAATTGTTCAATATGCTGTTGGTTATTTTTGTATCCAGAAAAGTTAAACATCAAGAACGAGCACAAAGGACTTTCACACGAAAATTACATTATATATAAAACGAATATTTGATCATGGTAAGGTCAAAAAAACCTTACCATTTGAATACTGCGGTGTCAGATAGCAGAATGGTCGCCTCACATGGAGGATTTTTAATGACAGTCGATGTAGACAGGGTGTGCTCGTTAAGGTGTCTTCACATTTTCTCATATAAAGTGACAATTGACATATGACATTTTTTAGCAATAGGGCTTTTCATCGATTGTCGTTTGTTTCGAGCTTCTGTCATGTGTGACATAATATTAATATATCTACGTCATACGTCTTTGGTTTGTATTATTGTATATAAAAATAACGTATGTCGTAGATATATTAATATTATGTGACACATGACAGAAGCTCGAAACAAATGACTGTGAATGAAAAGCCCTATTGGATTGAACAACTTTTCAACAAAGTCTGTAGTTACATAAATCTGGTTTTTAAAAAATAGTGAAATACATATTGAAAAGAGACTTAAGGTCTAGGATAAACATTATTTTTTTGTCGAATTGGCAAAATTACTGACTAAAATCACTAGCCAGTTGTGTCTGAGTTTAGCGAACCGTATATATGAAATGTTGTTTGGAATAAAAAATTATGGTCTTATATTATGTATGTGCAATTACATCTTTCTAATGAAAAAAAAAATATTTGAAGATTTTTCTCAAATTATGGATACCAACAACATTTTCATTTATAACTCTTTTATTTTTAATTTTACGAAGAAAAGTTATTCTTCATAAAAAGCTCTTCATGGCCTAAGACTTATGATGCAACCATCATATTATATCAAATTTTATTAATTTTATACGAGTTAGGTAAATAAAAATATGAATTTCGATCAAGAGTAAAGTACCTTTATAATTCACAACATTTAAATTAGAATGATGTAATTGCACATTAAAACATAATTTTTAATTCTGAACAACTTTTCATAATAGCAAATTTTTCATATTATGAATTAAAATATGTAAATAAACAAAGTTTTCGTTATGATAATCCTCGCATTTTCAGCTTGTTATATTTGAAATTAGAAATTTAGCCGTCGTTATTTCCGTCTACAATTACATTCTTTCGTAATTATTTTAGAAAGTATTAATTTCTTTTTCTTATGTGGTGAAATAACCAAACTTGGGAAGCAGTCCGCTACTGATTGTAGTTAAAAATTGAGAATTTTTATTGGATATAACGATAAACAGCACTGTTTTAGTTGAGGGAATACTTTTAAAATCTTTGACATATTTTTCTGTCTTTGATATCAGCCATTTCCTGTGAACCAATGCACTGTATAGCAAAACCACACATTGAAAGTGATATGACATCCTGCTACAACAGTTTGACAATGGGAGTCTTTTGATCTGTAAGTTAATAGTAAATAGCATACAGCTAATATCAATTATTTGTAGCATTTTTTGAGTAAATTGTGATGTGTGCAAATCTGTCTGAATATCACATAAAGATTCCAGGTGAAAATATTTCTCGCGACTAGCTGCAACCTCATCATAATTGACGTGTGTAACGGTATAGCATAAGAGCTGTGAGACATTTTTGAGTAGGTATTTTAGGCAACCTGAAATTTTTTTAGGTGACTCTTCCGTGATAGCCTAATACAAAAATGCCGGTCTGGCTGGAGAGTAGCGGTTATTTTCCCCAAAAATCCCCCCCCCCCAAATTTAAAAAAAGGGTAAAGATTGTTATTACAAAAAATATTATTGACGTGACGTAAAGTAAATTTAAATATTCAAATATAAAGAAAATAAACAGGCCATGCGATTTGAGGGCGATTTTAACTCTGCAAGATACTTACATGGACGCCCCAGGATTATTTTCAGGGGGTGCGTCTGAACTTCAGAAGATTTCATCTGAATCTGTACATACTATTAACGAGTATAAAATATACAACTATACATGCATAGCTATGTACATTCCTTCCGGACAGGGAGGTGCAATTGTTATTTTGACAGGGTATTTTTTGGTATTAAAAATAAATATTCTAAAAAATACAGGTTTTTTTTTTTGGTGAAATGTTTGAACTGCCAGGTGATTAAACAAATTACACGTGCATGTAAATGAAAAGGGCTATAGATAAGCAGCAGTGTGAGAAAGAGCGTATACCGATAGCTGTTTGCGTCCTATATTGTAGCTGAGCGAGTCGGTTCTCTCGAGAAAAATCACGTACCCTGGCGATACCCATGTTGTGCCTCGAAACGTTAGAGTAATTATTATATATTATAGTTTCCTAAGTAACTTTTTATTAATTAAAGGAAAATAATACGTACTATACAATCGATTTTGCAAATAAGATAGAAAAAGATAAATTTATTATTATAAATATATAGGCGGAAATGTATAAAACTATTAACTAAATTAATTGTGTGTCCGAATATTGTACTTCTTCTTCAAACTCCTCATTTAAGCTTAAATATGTATTCCCTTCTTCTTCGTCAGACTCCCCTCGAGACTCAGATTCCTCTTCTACATGATGTGTAAATAGTTGTAATATATATTTAGAATTAATTAAAAATTCATTGGTGATTAATTAATTGAATTGCTAGGTATTCGCTGTCCTTTTATAGAAGCCTTGGCAATCACGGGCGCATCTGAAAAAAGACTTGTCATTTTTGAGATGTGGTGTTATCGAACAATTTATTGTATAGTACACTTCGCGTCAAAAAAAACTGGTACAACTCTTATAACCGAAAATCGTGTTTTTCAAGTTGTGTAAGTTGATCTTGTCACAAGTGTCATTCTAATTTCTATGGCAACGTTGCCAGTTCAACGAAAATATTATATCAAACTAGGTAAAAACGGGGCTGTGCGACAGACAGTATTTTTTAATATACTAAAAACTAAAACAATTGTAATTTTCCGTCATCTCAATTAAGTACCCATACATTGATTCGTGTTTTATTATAATTTATGAAAATATTTCAATTCAAAAATAATGATAGATAATAAATCTTGACATGACTTTAAATTATTATGTTTAATGTCAAATCGAGAGGTGTGATTGGTTTCTCGTAAATTATAGGACAAAACTGCATTAAGTTGTGTAGAATAAATAGAACACACTGGAAAAATTAAAAATTTAATTTGAAATTAATACAAAATTAATAACTTTTACAGTGAACAAGTGTGGAATTTAAATATATGTATTACAATTCAAAATATACATTTAAACGTTATTTTTTTGTATTTAGATTTAGTGCAATTCCGTTATCTGTGATGGCAACAACGAAGTGATTCACGAACAATAATTGTCAGTCTGAACACAGGTTTACATTGGGAAAAAAAAGTGTACCAGTTTTATAAGACGCGAAGTGTACGTATTATTTTCCTTTAATTAATAAAAAGTTATTTAAAAAACTATAATATATAATAATTACTCTAACGTTTCGAGGCACAACAACATGGGTATCGGCAGATCACGTGATTTTTCTCGAGCGAACGGACTCGTTCAGCTACAACAGAGCACGCAAACAGCTATCGGTATACGCTCTTTCTCACACTGCTGCTTACCTATACGCTGTGAGCTCGTACGTAGAGGGGATATTTACAAATTCGCGAACGCCAGTAGTGACAAGTTTGTAAACGTTTACCGGAAATTTGACATAAATGTCAAAGTGATTAATTTAAAATTAAAATTAAAAACATTAATTATAAACAATATTAGTTGGTCAATGCTGTGGTATATATTTTTACCTTAAATATACTTACGTTTTAAATACTGAATTGAAGTTTTTTTAATGTTCCGTAATATCTAATTATAAATAATCTATTATAATCTTAGCGCCATCTACAGGATTATTGTCAAAGTATCCGAAGTAAGAAATTGATATTTTATCAATAGAACGTCAAAATGATTAGAAAAATCTTAAAAAAAATCGATTACAATTTAATTACTTTTTTGCGTTGTAAATATTAAGCGATAACAATTAAATAATAAATTTAAAAATTACCGGTAAAAGTTGAATTAGTAACCGCTAGGAGCGACACCAGCGAAGCTCAGAGCGTATAACGTTTTTCATTTACATGCACGCGTAATTTGTTTAATCACCTGGCAGTTGGAAAATTTCACCAAAAAAACCTGTCTTTTGGAATATTTATTTTTAATATTAAAAAATACCCTGTCAAAATGAAAATTGCATCTCCCTGTCCGGAAGGAATGTACATAGTTATGCATGTATAGTTGTATATTTTATACTCGTTAATAGTATGTACAGATTCAGATGACATCTTCGGAAGTTCAGATGCACCCCCTGAAAATAATCCTGGGGCGCCCATGCAAGTATCTTGCAGCGTTAAAATCGCCCTCAAATCGGCTGGCCTGTTTATTTTCTTTATATGTATTTGAATATTTAAATTTAGTTTAAAGTCACGGCAAAGATATTTTTTGTAATAACAATGTTTACCCTTTTTTTAACTTAGGGGGGGATTTTCGGGGAAAATAACCGCTACCCTCCTGCCAGACCGGCATTTTTGTATTAGGCTATCATGGAAGAGTCACCTGAAAAAATTTCAGGTTGCCTAAAATACCTACTCAAAAATGTCTCACAGCTCTCGGACCAGTATTCTTCACTGTGGGCCTCGTTCAAATGAAACCCATCTTTGGCCCAGAAAAAATTTATTGGCAAATATCTACAAATAATTACAAAATATCGGAAACAACAAAAATTTAAATCTTTAACAGTTGCATCAAAAGTATACTAGTTTACGGAACAGTAACATGGAATCAGGGCGAAATTACAACTAAACACTGCAAACTTTTGTAAACATATACAAATTTCAGACAAATCCTGAAAATATACTGCCCGACAAAATAACTAATACATCACTATGGGAAAGAAGAAAGTAAACTAAACATCTCCTACAGTCAAGAAAACCAAATATAAATTAATGCCATACTTTGAGGAAAGATCAATAGTCTAGTAAAATAAAATTAGACTCCATGTAAATCAAAATGTAAATTCGTACAGGTTGAAACAAATTTTATATCAAAGTTTAGGTAAGTACAAAAGATATTTTCAAAAAAATATCCAAATCATACAAGGGGATCATTGTTTAAATAATTAAAAAGGGGTCATTTTTGTAAAACAATTACTTTTTTAACTGCTGAGGTCATTCAATTACTAATGAAGGTCTATTGGATTGTTTTCTGCAAAGTTGAAGGATAAATCTTTCACATAAGACTTACTAAATTAAATTTGACCCCCTATTTATTTAAATAATTAAACATAAAACTTTAAAAACAAATTTGCAAAAAATTATTTTTAGCGTTTTAAATAAGCACTATAAAATATCTTATTTTACAGGAGAAGTTGCGCTATGTTATCAGTATTAATCAAAAAAAAATTGGTCCAAAAATATTTAATGTTTTTTGAAATATTGAATTTGTTTATTAAATGTTACTCTATTTTCAATTGCAAAAACGCGGTTGTTGCCAAAGAAATATTTACCTGTATTAAATCTTATTATTTTTTATTTTTATGTATATTTTCGATAAATGTATTGATAAATTCAAATTTCAATTAAACTTCCCCCTAAAATGGCATTTTAAAATATTTCAAATTTGTTTATAATTTGTTTTTTTTTTTAATAACATCGCGGGGTTCCTGGGAATTTTTTACTAATTAGCAAATTTTTTTGTCTTTTTTTCCTCTTCTTTTTTTTTCTTGGAGTTATATTACTACTTTTTGTAGCCCTTTTAGGGTTGTTTCATTAAAAATGTCAAATCTCTAAGTTGTTGATTCTAGACCTAAAAATATTAAGATTGGTCTGAAATCACTTAAATAAAATGTGGCTACTTATTGAGTTACAGGGTGTTTAATTTAAAAATTATTTTTACCAAGTTCTTTCAAACTATTTGACGTACCCTTAGCATACTTGGCAGAAAGTGTAGGTACTATACAGTCTACCAAATTGTGATAAATAAAAGTATCTAGCTACTATCAGAGGCGTACTACACGGGATAGTTAATGGTTGACCCTTCCCAAATTCTACGCCACTGAGGGAATTACTATTTTAGCGAAATTTTTCGATTCTCCAATACTTTCTATGTAAATAATATACTCATTACTGGTAACAATTAAGTCATTAGTTTTCGAGATATTGGACGTTAAAAATGAAACGGCATAGTTAATTTGATTCATTCATTCATTAATTTTAAACTTCCAATATCTCTCAAACTGATGACTTTATTGATACCAATAATGTTATTTACATAAAAAGTATTGGTGAATTGAAAAATTTCGCTAAAATTGTAATTCACTCAGTGGCGTAGAATTTAGGAAGGGTCAATCATTTACTATCACCTGCCGTACGCCTATGGCACTAGCTAGAAACGTTTATTAATCACAATTTAGTAGGGTGTATAATAGCCACACTTTCTGCCAAGTATGATAAGGATATGTCAAATAGTTTTAAAGTACTTGGTAACAATCATTTTTAAATTTTTAAATAAAACACCCGGTAACTTGGTAAGTAGCCACATTTTATTTAAGAGATTTTAGTTAAATCTTAATATTTTTAGGTCTAGAATCTACAACTCGGACATTCGACATTCTTAATAAAATTTAACCCTAAAAGGGCCCATAGTAATATAACTCCAAGAAAAAAAAAGAAGAAGAAAAAACGACAAAAAATTTTGTTAATTAGTAAAAAATTATCAGGAACTCAATTATCGAAACGGCATTTCAAAATACTTAATTCCCGCGACGTTATTAAAAACACAAATTATAAACATATTTGAATAATTTTCAAATGCCATTTTAGGGGGGAGTTTAATTGAAATTTAAATTTATCAATACATTTATCGAAAATATACATAAAAATAAAAATAATGAGATCTTAAGCAGGCGAATATTTCTTTGGCAATAACCGCGTTTTTGCAATTGAAAATATAGTAACATTTAATAAACAAATTCAATATCTCAAAAAATATTAAATATTTTTTGACCAATTTTTTTTGCTTAATACTGGTAACATAGCGCAACTTATTTTGTAAAACAACAAAAATAATTTTTTGTAAATTTGTTTTTATAGTTTTATATACAATTATTTAAATAACTAGGGGGTCAAATTTAATCTAGTAAGTCTTATGTGAAAGATTTACCTTTAAGCTTTGCAGAAAAAATCCCATAGACCTTCATTAATAAGTGAATTACCTCAGCAGTTAAAAAAGTATTTTTTTTTGCAAAAATGACCCCTTTTTAATTATTTTAACAATGATCCCCTTGTATGATATGGATACTTTCTTGAAAATATCTTTTGTACCCACCTAAACTTTGATATAAAATTTGTTTTAACCTGTACGAATTTAGATTTTGACTTTTTTTATTTTATTAGGCTACAAAGCAACATAACGAGACAAGCACTCGAATACCAACCTAAGGGGAAAAGAAAGAGATGAAGATCAGACAACAGGCATACAAATTGGGTTAAGTTGGAGTTAAGTAAAAAACAGAGCAAGAAATAGAAGAGTGTTGAAGGAACTAGTACACATTTTATCCAGAGAAAAACAGAAAAGATGCGCTGACCCAACCAGTCAGTTATCTTACACTTTTAGCCAAGAAAGGCATCAGCGCCCAATACCCCTAGGAAGGATGGAACTAGAGCGAGAGATTTAAATCGTGTATTGATTGTCACATCATTGAAAGCTACAAAAAATTATGAACACTATGTAGAATTAACCAGAAATTTATTAATTGAAGTTGTCTTGTTCAAAAACATTCTGGAAGGGGCAGTGACTTTAGACGTCCATTGTATGTATGTATATCAAACGCACCAATCGTCTAACATAAAAAATTAAAGTACAAAAAACTATTTGGAAAATGGAAATTAAAATAAGAAAAACAAATGACAAAAGAATATTCCTGAAATAGCATTTACATCCTGTTGAACTCTAAATATACACTGCAATTATCAGAGTGTACCCTCTAAATATGTATATATAATAAAGGATACGCGTAAGGCAGTGGCGGCTCGTATAACTTTGGGAAGGTAGTGCCAGAATCCGGGCAGCTGCCTAAATTTTTAGTGACGGTTTCACGATATTGTCAAAAAGGATATAAAATAGAAATTAAAAAAAAAATAGGTGCAGATATTTTTATCTTATATTACTATTTTTGGGATGCCAAGAAATTGACCAAAATTTATCAAAACAGTTCCGTAAATTAAGTAATTAACAATAAAAAACTCAACTTACCACCAGTATTTACTGCTGATGTACTTTTTTTTTCATCACTAGGTGGGGAATCTGCAAACAGACGTCGGAAGTAAACATTTCCAACAGTGCTGGGTTCCTGAGCTGAAACCTCATGAGTGTCACGTCGACCAGTTTGACCCTAAATCGGACCTCCCTGCCCTCCGTAACTCCGATGTGGCCGAGACCAGCTAAACCCCACCCCTCTCATACTAGGGCATCAGGGTGGAATCGCCCGTTAGGGCATGATTTCTCCCCGATGTCCTTCTTTTGCCCGATTCTCAGTCGCTCGTCATCACGCATCAGCTTCCGTCTCTCGCACTCATCCGACCACCACGTCCTTTAATCCTATGCTGTCAATCTTTCATTCTTCCTACCACTGCTGATGTACTTGAAGTTTGTTGTTACGATTTGGTCTCTAGAGCCTATTTAGAAAATTATAAAAATAACACGTTTCTATTATTTACACACACGCACAAAGCTATTTAATATCACTGTTAAAGTTTACGATATGTGAAGTCCATCCTTCTTTCTTTTTTGGTGGCAGAGTTTTCAATGACTTTATTATTAAAATTGTCAATGCCATTTACAAAATGTCTTTCTGCAGACAGCATACCTAAAGCACTTAGTCGTTCTTCCTTCATGGTATTTCTGAGGAATGTCTTAATTCGTTTTAGCATTGAAAAACAACGTTCTGCTTCAGATGTTGACATGGGAATGGTTATTAATATACTTAAAAGTTTAACAGTTTCTTCAAATGTACATTTTAAACCTTCATCATTTAATAAAACTGATAACGGAACAGCCCCAGAGGTAGTACTTAATTCGTCTCGCTGATACAATACTTGTAATTAAGTTTTAAGCCGAGTTTTGTTTAAAAATAAAAATTGTGTGCATGTTTCATTAAGAAATGATTCGGGGAACTTATCCTTATAAGCAGAAAACTTCTCTGACATAAATAAATGAGAAACAACTAAATGTCCGGAGAAGGTAAACCTTGTTTTTATTCGCAACAAAACTGCATCGCATATCTCGTCACCTCCAAACAAAACGCATACAAAACAGAACAGTTTATTAGTTTGTTCGCAACCACACAGCCAGCTATTTTTATCATAAATAGTTTTATTAAACTTACGACAGCGAAGTTTTTGTCCATTTCCACTTTGTTTTTCAATTTTTAATTCGGGTAAAGGCCGACCGAGTTCTTTATTTTGAAGTTTTTTTTCTAACGAAAAACCACCAAAAGAGTTTTTTAATATACTAATTTGATTCACTGTCAATAAATAAATTAAACGTAGAAAATAATCAAAATATTATTTATATACCTACGACACCCACGACCACGACGCACTAATAATTACAAATTAAAAAATATAGTAGAGTGTAAACACAAATATACAATACAGTAGTAGATAATAAATACAATAGCGTCAAGCGAACGCGTAAAGAAACTAGAAATAGATCTAAAACATTGTATCTTAAGATCTACTTATCGAGATTTCGAGCCTGGCACGGAGAGTCCAATTTAAACGTATATTAAAAGTGCAATACCGCTCTATCTCTGTCACTTACATAGGATGCTCATACAATCTTTCTCTTTTCTGGCGTGCCACTATACCTTTCGGCACCGGGATTTTCATGATCTTCATCCCTTATCCGGTCAGCTGTGGGTGGCCAGAGTCGGTGGTTAGATGTGCATTGCGCTACACAGAAATAATCACAAAAAAATTAACAGGCATTAAGATGTTTTTAAGATAAAAAATATGTTTCTGCATAGTTAGCAAGGTAGTGCCGTAAGGTAGTATCTCTACAAAATATTGTAAATATATGATATTTTCTGGAAGTAGTAACAAATTTCTATCAACTATTTTTCAAACAAAATTTCGAGCAAAATTGAAAACTAAAACGTATCACTTACATAGGATATTTGGTAAATAACTAAATAAATTCATGCTATGTATTTTTAACGAAATTGCCAAGTTATACTGATATTATACTCAGGAAGGTATTACTTTACCATTGCATCATTAGATTATACCTGACGAGATACAAGGCCCTTTCAAATTTAGACGACCTCTTTCCTTTTTGATAATATCAGGTAATATACGTAGTAGCCAGGACTTGATGACGCACAGTTAAAGTAATACAGTCCCAAGGAGCCAATTACCTATCATTATTCCAATAAAAGGTCATATTATAGTAAAACTTTAAAAAGGGTAAACCCTGTAGTTGGCTGTATACCTTCGATATGACAACGTAGAATGAACTAAACACTTCTGTTGTATTTAGCTGTATGAATTTATTTAACAAAACGTTTTCGGTCAAAACTGACCATCATCAGTGTGAACGTCCAGTGTATAACTAGTTGTAACTAGCCACTTCAACAGGTGTAAAAACCTCTAAATTACATTACTGCTACATTATCCATTACAAAGTAGTCGACATTAAGTCGATGTCCGAAAACTTTTTGTACAATTTTTACTACCTTGTGGATAAATTTTAAGGAATTTTTTAATAAATTCATATACCTAAATACAACAGAAGTGTTTACTTCGTTCTACGTTGTCATATTATAGTAGTACCAGCTATCTAAGAGACTCATTAATATTCAACTCAGCGGGGTGCTATTGTTCGAGGTGTGAGATTACTTAAACAAGGGATCATTTCATAAAAAAGGTAGATCCCTTATTTACCAACCTCCTCGGTTGGTGGTGTGGAAATCCAACCAGGATTTCCACACCTCGCTAAGTTGAATATTAACGAGTCTCTTAGATAGCTGGTAGTACTATACAGTATGTTGCACCACATAGCTTAAAATAAAATTGCTTATGTATATACTTGGGGAGTTCTTATTGTCTGCTTTAAGTAGAAATACATAATCTGTTGTAAAGAAAAGCACCTTGTGTCGTAGTAGATCACGTAATCTCTTCAAATGAGTTTTTAACATACATTTCTTCCAACAGATATGAAGTCTTCTCGCCAAAAAGTGCTTAAGTGTTGCAAAATAACATAAAGTACATATTGTGTTAGCCATTGTGTTGTTTATTTTTATTATAAGGATATCTGTGATAATTTTACTAACGTTCTAATTGCGGTGTTATCGTTTTCTGTAGAAAAATATTCGAAGTTAACAGTTTAAGTTTATGTCGACCAAATTGTAAATTCTAAATTTCACTATATACATTTGTTGCAGGCGTTGTAGTGTTTATAATATGCTACACTAGCGATTTAGTTAAATAGAACACAAACTTTTCAAAGTTTTGTTGCTGGTACCTATGATTAATGTGATTCCTAATACATTTCCGGCGAAAATAATAACTCTTTGATAAGTGTTGGCGATACAATTTTTTTATATGCGTGTCCGCGAAGATTATAACTCCCAAAATATTTATAACGAAAAGATTTAGTTCATAATAGATGCCGACGAAAACAATTATTTCCCTTTCTGTTTCTGTTTCTGCCGACGAAAACAATTATTTCTGAGAACTTTTTACTAATTATAATTTTCGTGGACCCACAAACAGAAATGATGTTTTTTGCTGATAATTATATAATTTTGCTGATAATGAAAAATAAATTTATTCGCTAACACTTTATTAGGAATTATAATTTTCACAATCACATAATCGAAAATAATATTTTTCGCGGCGTTCATTGAAAGTTCTACTCTTAACGGCATTTTTCGGAGTTATACTTTTCGTAGGCGGCGGCGTTGTACCTAACTCGTTTCCAAAATCGTTTTTAAAGAGATTATTTTAAAATAAAGAGTTATTACATTAATTGGCGCTTTGTTTAGTCAAATTTTACAAGTGACTTACTTGACCTTGATCTTGTACGCAAATAGCCATCATTTTGAAGATGATTTCTGGAGTAGAAACCGAAACGTCAAAAACAAACGTACATTGTAATTGTTATTACAATCAATAATTATGGTTTATTCCTCTGTGACTTAGTGGTAAGAGAACCTACCTTTGGATCCTAGGGTAGTGAGTGCGAATCTCAGCCGGGTGGGAAAATTTTCTTTATTAAAAATTAATAAATGAATAGCTATTTGTATAACAAGGGAGGAAGGCGCTACTTTTCCTCCCGAGAATGAAGTTCACTGCCCGACGCGTAGCGGAGGGCAGTAATCATTCAAGGGGGGAAAAGGCACTTTACTCCCATGTTATACATATGGTTTTTCCACCTTCCTCAAATAACAAGTAATTTTTTAATTTTTACTTAATATATTTATGTAACTAAACAACAAAATTTATTAGAACTAAAACTAACAAGTAGGTACAATATAACTGTGAACTGTCAAATATAAGTCAAATTATATTATTAATGTAAACATTGTTAAATCAAAATAACAATTTACTGTTTTTTACCATTCTGCAAAATACAGGGTGTTTTATAAATAAACGTTAAAATGTATAGATACTTACGTAATAGAAATTAGATATTGTACAGGGCGTCAATAAGTTATATTTCATAAATGAAACACTATGACGTCACGTTTACTTTTCCTCCCTAGGGAGGAAAAGTACAACTTTGCTCCCTACAATCAGGTCCGGAAAAGTATACTTTCGGTAGAGGTAGGTGGAAAAATAATTTATATCCTTGTGGGATCGGTACTCACCGGAGGGACCGCAGACGTTCGGATACAATAAGCGCCTCTTTGTAAAGATAATGAAGTCGACTTTACCAAGTAACAACACATTTACTCAACACACACACACTACAGATTTACAGACAAAAACTTTATTCCGTTAATAAACTTTCATGCTTGATGTGGTTAATTAAAAAAAGAAACAGAGTTTAAAAAAAAGAAATAAACTTGCTGTTTACTCTATTTACCTCAAGTTCTAGGCATTTGATTAAACATCTTATCTAAACGCCTGCAACATAGGTAGGTACATTATCAAATAGAATGTGGTTTATCATTTCATCGGATAAAAAATAACGATATATTTAATTTTATTTATAAATTTTAATTTTATCAGTGACTTATTTCATTAAAATATGCTTGAATCAACTGAAATACAGAATACAGAAGGGTTTAGCGATAAAAACATATAAAATCACATGATATTGATTGTTTCCCACCTTTAGACGTATCGGACGAGTTTGCCAACTACCTACCACTGTGACAGTGACAGTTTTAGTTGATACACTCTCGTAGAGATGTGAGAGAAGAATAAGTCAAAGAAGACATCGGTTTCAGATCCGAAAGAAAGAACAAACTGCAGTTTGCCCGTGTTATCATCATCATCAATGGCTTTACAACTTTTCGTGAGTCTGAATTGCTGAATTTGCTGACTAGTGGAAGAAATTTCTTGCCTTGCCATACTTATAAGTAATTATTTTAAATTAAAAAAAAATAAGAGCCCTAGGTGCTGCCTTTTTTCTGATACAGTAATCGACTCTTTGTAGTAAAGGCTATGAAGCCGGCTTTACTTAATAACGAGGCGTTTCCTTATATTTATAGTTGCAAATAAAAAAATTTTAGTTTTTCTTTAGTTTTATTATTTAGCGTATACATTATTTTTAAAGGAAAATGTTGCAATCACATTGTATTTGATAAATGTCATAATCGCATATCAAAAAAAATTGTCTAAAGACACTTGTAGAATGTCAAATGTAATAGATTCGTTATTTGTTCTACAATAGGGTAATAAAATATCCTATTTTTGTTTTGTACATTGGTATACTGTTTCATTATTGAATTTTGTTTTTTCCAAATAGTACTGCTTAGAAAGCACAGTAATCATTTTACTGCCATTATTAAAATAAAGGCGGAATTCATTCTTGCACATGCCTACATTAGAAATAATATTGAATATAATGCAGTCTATAGGCATATAATTAACCATTTAATTTAAATTCTAACTTGTGAATTAACTAGAAATTTAACTTAAAGAATATTGTGTTTTTAAAAGCAGTTTTCTGTCTGTATAATTACTGGAAAATCTATATAACATATTGTTAAAAATTCTTAGTAACAATTATAAAACAAATTAGCATGAACACATGATAATTTTTTGTTCAGATGGATCGAAATCAAAATTTTTAAAAAATCAGTCTTTAGTTTAATATTAAGGGCGGAATAGCTCAGCATCCTACCAGGCGGTAGGATGTCTGACTTCCACGCAGGTAGGCTGGGATCGAATCCAAGCGCCGCACTGTGGTTCCAAATGCCGAAAAGGTAGTCATGAACCTTTAAAAGCGTATATTGTTCATACACTTCGGAATTATTTTGGTACTCAACGGTTCCTGGCATCGCTGGTTACAAATCTGACATTATTTGTTTTTAAAAACAAAATAGCGGATCCAACATGGCGGAAATAAATTGAAAATATCCATCAAGACGCAAAATTTTCTTGTCAAATTTGGTAGTTTAAAGTCGCTGATTGCAAATTTAACATTATTTTTTTGAAAAACAAAATGGCAGATCCAATATGGCCGAAAGAAATTCGAAAATTTTATTTTAAACACATATTTTTTTAAATGTTATATTATAAGGGGGGACTTTTTCAATTGCTGATTACCAATACTTTTTCTTTTTGAGGTACTTACAAAATTTAGAACATATTATGTACAACCGCCCACACATATGCAACAGTCGCCAGAATCATTTAATATGCGTCATCTCACACTTTTGTATTCAAACAACTGCCAGCAAAGCAAAGGCAGTTAAAGGCAGCTAAGCCAATGTTATTCTGTACCTATTATGACTGTACATTTTGAGATTAATAACCATTAATCGCATAATTATGTACTTTTTGAATGTATTTTTACGAAATTTTGATTATTTCAAGTATATTTTCACTGTTATTCTCTAACAAATTTTATGCATTTATTGATATAAAATCTTTAGTCAACTTTGATCTTACATTAATACATACTTGAAAAAGAAGAATCTGCTTTACAGCAATAAAATTGATAAACTACAAAACGTTTTACAGCGTTTTCAATATACGCGTTCTTTTTGACTTTCACTGCCGGCCAAAATAAGGTCTTCATGGCCCACTTGTCCCGGAGTTATGAATAAGAATAGATCCGGTCTGATTCTTATACCAGCTTATTATAACTCTACGATACTATGAGAAAACAACTGTAAACATAAAAACTCCTAAATACCGACGTTGTATTTTACCTCATGACCACGTTTTCGGCATTTGGAACCACCGTGCGCCGGCGAGAACATCTAGATATTTTTAAAAATGTCTACTGGTCCCATGTCGACTCAGCCTGAATAAAATGAGTAGCTTGGGTGAAACCATGGGTAATAATAGGCGGTTGAAGCGTAACACTAGCCCTGTTATCTTCCTTATACAGTGCTCTTCAGATAAAACTATTCACCTTAAATAACGTTTGAACCACTAATTTTTAGAAAAAACGCAAAAACACGTCAAATAATACTTGAAGGGGGAGACATTATGCCATACTTAACCTTGCCGGGAAAGGCACCCTCTCACCCCCCGTATCATCCTTTATTTTTTTTTAATTACATCCACCTTTTTTTTATTTGATATTTGGATTCTCCTTTTTGTACTGATTTCAAAAATGTATAATACTTGATACTTAAAGTGATTAGTTTATGAGAAAAATAAATACAAAGCAAGAAAACTGGATTGAATAAAAATTATTTTTTAACAATTTTATAACATTTAGAATGAACATTTCACTACCAAAAATTTTAACTATAAATTTTAAAAATATTAAACATAATTATTCAAAATTTTAACAATAATTATTAAAAATTTCAGAAGTCATTTTGAATAAATATTGTTAAAATTTTTGGTAGTGAAATTTTCATTCTAAATGTTTGTATGTATGTAATAAAATTGTTAAAGAAATAATTTTTTTTCAATCCAGTTTTCTTGCTTTTGTATTTATTTTTCTTATAAACTAATCACTTTAAGCATCATAGTGTTATACATTTTTCAAATCAGTACAAAGAGGAGAATCCAAATATAAAATAAAAAAGGTGGAAGTAATTAAAAACAATTAAGGGATGATACGGGGGGTGAGAGGATGCCTTTCTCGGCAAGCTTAAGAAGTATGGCATAATGTCTCCCCCTTCAAGTATTATTTGACGTGTTTATGCGTTTTTTCTAAAATTCAGTGGTTTAAAAGTTATTTAAGGTGGATAGTTTTATCTGAAGAGCACTGTATACCATAGGCCCTAGAGATACAGACTACACTGCTATAATCCCAAAGCCGCGTCAGTGATATAAAACGGGAGACTATTACTATATTATAGTTATTGTCCGTCCAGAAATTATTGTAATCAGTTAAAATATAGAGTAAAATTGATGTTAGATTCTACACTAACAGTTATGTGAGTCATATGAAACCGAAAGTATTTATTTGTGATTCCTTCACAGCTAGATATTGTATATTATATCGTTGATTAAATATCCGAATATTCAATTCCGATATCCAATCAACGATTATATATAAACCATATTTTGTAAAGCTGCGGGATCTGACGGTTTTTCGTATACTTTTTCTAAAATACTAATTCAAATTTTTGGGTCTCTGTTATTATAATTTTTGTATAATCCTATTATTCACATCGGTCTTTAACTATTTTTAAGCTAGTTTGGAAACCGTTGATGTAAAGAAGAGGTCTACGACAGGGAGAACCTTATGCATTCTATTCAACATCACATTGGATAAGAAACTCTGCTGTCAATTCAGGAAATGACAATCAATCAAAATAGTAGGGGAGCAAAGTATGCTAAATGTGCAGTCACTCGAGCGTTATGGGGACCTATTGGGTTGTGAAGAGTAGGTCCTAAAACCAAAAAAAGTTTATTAAAGTTTTCCATTTTAGTGGGCGCTTGCCATTTTTTAATTTAATTTTCCATTTCCGACAATGGTTTTTTCCGATTATAACGCCATCTATCCATAACTCGAAAAAATCTTTCGAATAAAAGTTGCTTATTTTTATGTAAGGAATCCAAATCTGCAATAAAAAATAAGGGCTTCTATTTAAGATTTTAAAGTAACCCCCCACCCCACCTCCGTGTAGGGTCGTGTTTGGTATCATTCGATAGATTTTTCAAAAATATTGAATAAGTGTATTTTACAGTTTTTCGATCTGATGTTCAATTCGCGAAATATCGCGGGATTCGTATTTAAAATAATAAATTTGCCCCCACCTCTCTCCGTGGGAAGTCATGTTTGGTATCATTCGATAGATTTTTAAAAAATATTGAGCACATATTTTTTAGTTTTTCGATCAGTCATTAGTTTCGCGAAATATTCGCTTTTTTCTTGTGAAATTTTGGGACTCGCCCATTTCCTTACGCCCGGCTCAAATCGTCAGATTTTTTAAATATACACTCTTTTGCATGTACTTAACTTACCTTATCTTAATCTGACAATTTCTATTTATTTTAAGGATATATTTTATTTTCGGGCCCCCCTTAACGAACTCCCCTGTGTTAAGAGCCAATATATGGTAAAGGTACATCTGCAGGGTACCAGGTTTCTCCCCATATGATAATCTGACGCGCTCGAGTAACTGCAAAAATCCCCGCTTGGGCTCCCCTACCAAAATCTACAAATACCTTAAGAAGAGAAATAACCTTAAAAAATAAGATCAAGAAGAGAAACTGTAAAGGTATTTAATCCGACAGAACGACTTCCCAGAAACAATGTCCCGAAAATCAATCAAGCTTAAAAAAATAATGCATGTAATTAGAACAGCCGAGAGAAGACGCATATTCATCACGAATAAAAGCTATCATAGTTTAATTAAGCAACGAAGAGCAGGTATAAGAAAAACGAAATGCCATTTATACAAAACTTTAGTAAGACCGGTACTCAAATATGAATCGGAAACCTCAACACTTACTAAAAAAAAGTGAAGATGTACTAGACTATAGCAAGATATTTTGAGACATATTGCACTGACTAACAACAATAAAAAAATTTAAAGAGGTGAAGTTGACACCCATAGCAAGTCTTCTGATCTGGAATTTTGGGACTGGGCAAAATTTTCTGGCAATCGAATTAGAGCGTAAGAGTTATCTTTTCTTCTACTTTTAGTGATGCAAAAAAAGCTTTAGCTCTTCTTGTGTATGCTCTATATGAAAATAAAATACTTAATGCTTACCGGTATCAAACTCTAAATGTAACGCCACCCTCACGTGGATATAAAGCATTTTTGTGATGCGTTGGATTAAGGATTAAGCTTAAGGATTTTCGACAAAAAGTGGATTTTTAGAACGAGAAAACATCTCGTATGTTAAATAAACTTACCTACAAAGCCAACCAACTAAAACTATGTTTTGCTATTTCTAAAAAAGTTTCATTAATGCCCGGTTGCACCAACAGATCTTAGGCTTAAGTCGAGAATATCATAAGAATTAATATAATATAATTATAATATATTACAATAAAAATACCATAATATAATAATAGATATAATTGATAATAAGGAAAGAATCCACAATTATGGTGCAACGTAATTGATACTCAAGGAGGCCCTATCTATAAGTAGAGCTTAGCTAAGCTGGAGCTTAAGATCTGTTGGTGCAACCAGGCATAAAAGTACATATAAATTTTCCAGTAGTATTCATATTTTATACTCTAGCATGTTATGTTTTTACAAATTAAAAGTTTTATTGATATTATTCAAACACAACGATCTATTGTCATATCTTTTTGAAATTGAAATTGCCTTAATATTTAAATCACTATTAAACTCTACAAGATAATCTTATTTAGCAAAATATTTGTAAGAGATTGTTCCAAATATACCTACATTATTTTTAAGCAATATATACTACAATTTTCTCTATATATACAGGGATGCTCTTAATAAGTCAGTATTATATTACATATACATACAATATGTGTAATAAAGTGGTTGAGTAATTTGGAGAAGAAATTCTTCTTCTTCTTCACGTGCCGTATCAGAATTATTCGACGTTGGCGATCATCATTGCGAAGCCTTCTCGATATTCTGCAACATGGAATAATTGTCCTGCATCTGATGAGTATCTGAGCCCATTCACGGATGCTTTTTACCAAGAAACTTGTTTTCTTTCTACACTTTTACGGCCCTCTATTTTTCCTTTAAGGATCAGTTGTAATTATTTTGTATCGATTTCCCCTCAGTGTATGTCTCAGATGTTTAACAGTCTTTAGGAGTTCTCTATCTTTGTTGACCATCGTTAGTTTTTCTTGCTGTCCAATGTATCCTCAGCATCCATATATGAATCCACATTTTCAATGCTTTAATTCAGTTCTTGGTCGATACTTTTAGTGTCCACACTTCTGCACAATACAAAAGTACAGGCCAAACATAGCATAGCTTAACCATTGTTTATCTGAGTTCTAAACTGAGATGATTGTTGCAAAGAAATATCTTTATTTTCATAATAGCGGGTTTAGTCATTGCTATTCTGTGTTTTATTTATGTGTCGATCTAATTGGTCCATTGTGACAGTTCCCAAATAAGTCATCGGTGAACTTTTTCAACTTGGACTCTATTTAATTGAAGTTTGTGGATTACGACTAAAGGATAAGAAATATTTAACACAAAAGAAAACAAAACGTGGTATAATAGAGGTAAAGTGTTGTTGATGTTGAGAAATTCGCTAGAAGAAACTATTTTTTTTAAATGCACAGGTTAAATTCTTAAAAACTAAAAAGTGGCAAACCATTTTGGATATATTCAGAAGGAAGAATTTCCTGTAGCTGGGTGTATATTATTTTTCTCATGAGCATCTTTCAGTGCGTCAGTTTTTCGATTTCTTTCTAACGCATTAAATTGTATGTGACAGAAAAAAAGGCACGTCTGTGATTAGAGACATTTATAACATTTATTCTAGTTGTCGATAGATGGCGCTATAATCGAAAAAAATTATTTACGAATTATATTATAAATCTACGAATATAATCTGTACAATTTATAAGACTGTACAAATCAAAGAAAATACCATTTTATAAATGCAATAAACACAATTGATTTGTTTTTATGCTGAATTGCAAATAAAATGTGACAACTGTCAGATTTATTTAACTAAAATGTCATGTTAGAATAAATGTTATAAATGTGTATTAACGGACTTGCCTTTTTTTCTATCATTTGTGACGTACTGAAAAATGCCCATTACTTACAAGTAAATTTAATGAAAAAATTTTATTCTTGGTAAAAGATATATTTATTTAAAAGCCCTTAAAAGGGCCACAAATATCACAACAAAACGTTTGTATTTTTGAGTGGCTCAGCATATTAGACTTGAAACACTGATGATGCTCTTTTTATAGAGCGAAAATGTTTTGTTGTGATATTTGTGGCCCTTTTAAGGGATTTTAAATAAATATACCTTTTACCAAAAAAAAAAAAATTCATTAAATTTATTTTGGAAATAATATCAGTATTATATTAGTCTTATAATTAAATAGTAATAAATTTTCCCTTACACAAAATAAATTTTATTTTACTGACTTATTAGATGCTCCCTATATAAGGTATTCGTTGTAATGTTGAAATATACATTCAATGTTATATCTTTTAGAACTCTAGGATAGATCAAAACTTTAAATATTTAACGAGACTGTATATATTCAAAATGTTTTAAGCATTAACTATTTTTGGCCAATGTTGTTGTATTAAACTATGAAGCAAAACAAATATATGTATATCAAAAGAATGATTTTAATGAATTTGTTACCTAATTCCAACATTTAAAACCGGTGTAACCGGAAGTAGCAAATGGATGAAAATATTTTCATTAAACAGTTCACTCATCAAAACCCCTTCATTCCAATTTTCATGAGTCAGTTACCTTTAGTTCTCGAGATATTTCTAACTGGCCGTTTATCTGCCGCACCGTATATAGTCTATAGCACTGACGTCTTTCGCTAGAATGACTTGGTCGTCAGCGAATTGAATCATTTGGAATGCCCATATGGCAGCACTTTCTTCTTCACACTGAGAGCGCCTCATTCAAATATAGGTACATATTTTGAAGAGTGTAGGTGCTATGTAAGAGGTTTGCTTTAGACCCTTGCTAATTTCTCTGGTTTGTTGTCAATTTTAATGTTTGCTGTCATATTTTTCTACTGTTGTACCGGTTTTATAAATTTTTTGTTTATTCCTTGTTTTTCTATTGCTACTCAGACCATTGAAAGTAGTCACTATCATATGATTTTGTAGATCTATAAAGACTATATGAGTTGAAAGGCTGTGGGCTAATCTTTTCACACAATAACTTTAGAGAAAATATGCTCTATATAATTGGCCTTCACGAAAGCCATTTAGTTATTCCACATGTCATCTCGTTTTCAATTTTTTAACAAAAAATACATGGTATAACGAAAAGGCAGGTCATAAATTAAATCACATATTCTGGGACCAAAAATAGTTCGATTGAACCTAACTTACCTTCGTACAAATAAGCACATAAAAAAAGTTACAGGCCTTTGAAGTTACAAAATGAAAATCGATTTTTTCGCATATATCGAAACTATTAGAGATTTTTTATTGGAAATGAATATTTGGCATTCTTATGGCATGTACATCTTAAAAAAATAATAACAGTGAAATTTGTACATCCCATAAAAATTTTATGGGGGTTTTGTTCCCTTAAACACCCCCAAACTTTTGTGTGTGTTCCACGTAAATTATTATTACGGTACCATTAGTTAAACACAATGTTTCAAAAGCTTTTTTTGTCCTTTAGTATTTTTTCGATAAGCCAGTTTTTATCGAGATGCGGCTTTTTTTAATATGGTAACATAAAAATTTTATGGGGGTTTTATTCCCTTAAACCCCCCAAAGGCTTGTGTACATTCCAAATAAATTATTATTGTGGTACCATTAGTTAAACACAATGTTTCAAAAGCTTTTTTTGTCCTTTAGTATTTTTTCGATAAGCCAGTTTTTATCGAGATGCGGCTTTTTTTAATATGGTAACATAAAAATTTTATGGGGGTTTTATTCCCTTAAACCCCCCAAAGGCTTGTGTACATTCCAAATAAATTATTATTGTGGTACCATTAGTTAAACACAATGTTTTTAAAAAAAATTGCCCCTTTTTATTTTTTCGATAAGCCAGTTTTTATCGAGATGCGGCTTCTTTTTAATAGGTTTCAAAATATACCTACAAAATGTAAATTAAAAATATGCGTAAGATTTTAGAAATCAAGATATCAATAAAAACTGGCTTATCGAAAAAATACTAAGAGGCAAATAAATTTTAAAAACATTGTGTTTAACTAATGGTATCGCAATAATAATTAAATTGGAACGTACACAAAAGTTTCGGGTGGTTTAAGGGATCAAAAGCCCCATAAAATTTTTATGGTGTGTACAAATTTCACTGTTATTATTCTTTTAAGATGTCCCTGCCATAAAAATGCCACATCTCCATTTTGAATAGAAAAATCTGTAATAGTTTTCGATATATTCGAAAAAATCGATTTTCATTTTGTAACTTCAAAGGAGGAAGAAACTTGGAAAGATACGCGTTTCCTAGTTGAAGAACCTGAGAGAATGGTTTGGTTGCAGCTCAAGGCAACTGTTCAGAGCAGCTGCCTCGAACGTCAGAGTAGCCATGATGATTGCCAACCTTCGTCGCGGAGATGGCACTTAAAGAAGAAGAACTTCAAAGGGCTGTAACTTTTTTATGTAAACATTTGTACTAAGGTAATTTAGATTCAATCGAACTATTTTTGGTCCCGGAATATGTGATTTAATTTATGACCTACATTTTTATTACACCCTGTATAGATTGGACATAAAAACGAAAGAACAAACATAATTTATTTGAATTGCTAGTGACAAGTTTAGTCGTAAGATTTAATATTTTTTCTAATGGCATGGACTTTATCGCACCTTTAATAAAAAAAAAGAAATAACTCAAAAAACACAGTTTGTGGGAATTTGCAGTCAAAGTTTTTAAGTTTTGCACAGTACAGGTTAAAAATTAATTTCACAAAAATCATACGGGTTAGAGGAATTCTAAAGGTTGGTGTGGAGAGTTTAATTAGTAAGCTCTTAGATTTTAGTAAATGGTAATCCTCTCGTCTATTGTTAAGGGTGCAAATGTGTTGTTCTTTTGATAGTTTAGAGTTATTTCACTTTATGATTAAACATATATTCTGCGCCGATGAAATAATTCTACATGATGCTCTTTTATTGCTAAATGAACTGTCATGTAAAATAAACAATTAGGTTTGTTGCAGTTTTGATGTAAAAACTTTGAGTTGACACTGAATTAATCCTAGTTGTTTCTATATTTTCTTAAACACAAAATGAATTTTCGTTTTCTTTATAATAAAATACTGATTATTCGTTTATTTATCTTTATTAACAAAATTGCCTGATTACAAAATTAAGCTAAAACATAAGTAACACTATAATATTACAATGAAAAGATGTTAATACATTTTAAAAATAAACCGAAAATATAAAATAGATTGTTTCAAGAAACTTGTGTGGCTACTCTCAAATATGGCACAACGTTTATCTTAGAACTATGAATTAAAAAAATGATTAAATTATTGAATTATAAAATCGGGAGTAAAAAGAAGGAATCAATCCTTTAGATAGCAATGCTTGCAAATCTTTCCGTTTGTTTGTACTCAATTTTTGTTTTTCTGTATAGGCGGGTTGAGTGCTATTTCCGTTATTGATCCTATTTTTTTTTCGTTTGTTCCTTACATCTACCTGTTTATAAGTCTCATCCTTGTATGATGTCTTATAAAAAATATGTAGGATTATCTTTGTTCACTTGTATTGCTTTGATTTCGTTTCAGTTAACATTTTCTCCCTCAGTATTAATCGTAAAGTTATACCCCAATTCTTCTTGCAAACCTTTTAAATCATAAAATGATTGGTAATTCATCTCGTGCACAATTAAAGGTGGGTTCGATTTTCTAGCATTCCTTGCTAAAGTTACGTATTGGTCTGGAGTGTAAATAGATCCAGATTTCAAGCTCTTTTTAACTTCTTTCTCAATAAGACTGTGCACACTATCGGCTTCGTTCTGACTGTGGCCCCTTATTAAAAATGTATGTGTAATTCTCTTAATTTTTAACGTGTGCACAGCGAATAAATACAGCGACGTTATATACTTATTCTTGTTTTGGTCCACAGCAATTGTCTGAATAGAATATGACTTTTTTTTCACCATCGCCCTCTTCACTTATATTTTTTAAATAGGCCCATATGCAAGAACCGATTTCTATGGAGCCTCGTTTTGCATCACATTTAGATCAAAAATAACAGTGTACATTTTTATATGCCTGCTTAGATTCTTTCTGTCAGTTCCGACACCGTTAAATTGTAACAGTTCAGTTTTGATTTATAATAAAATGAAGAAGACTGACCTGTATGACATTGCAGCATACTCTTACATTTTGGCTGACTTTGTTTCGGTCATTTAATTTCTCAGCCCTACTCCAGTTTTTTTTTTCTTCTAAATTTGATTTATATTTTTGCTCCAGGTATTTATTTTCATTAACATTGGAATTGTTGTAGGTATTACACAGATCGCATTTATCTTTTTTTTGGTTGGAAGAAACCGATATTAAATTCAGTAGTAAATATTTTATAATAGGTAATATATGTACCAATTTCTTTATTGTTCCGCTCTTGTTCTAATTTAAAATCATTGTATAAATCTTTAATGGTTTTGCTGCCTTCTATGTATTCTCTTGAAGTAGAAACGCGTAGGCAGTGAGATTCGACCCTTGGTATAGAATTAATATGCCCCTTGATGTCGGTTATCAGTTCGGGATCATTTTTTCTGTTCGGGATCATTTTTTCAATGTTTTTCTCTTAAATCATCCAGTGCAAAACCATTTGCATCAATCTTAGTCTGTATTGTAAAAATCATGCGGTCAGAAATATCTAAAGTTGATTTAAAAAATGTTTTGCACACTAATTTTGACATCATTTATAACAAAATGGAAAGCCTGGTTATAGCGCCTAGGATTCTCAGCGTTTGTGTACCTGTACTTAGGTTGAATATCATCCATACAAGAATTTATGTATGCTCTTTGCTTTAGCAAACTGCCCAATTCCTAGAACTTGCAAAAAATACCATATCTGTTTGCTGTATTGATATTATCGGAGCACTTAAGTCTGCACTTTTCGGTACATGGCTCTTTCAGACAACGAGCGGGGATAGTTTTTTTTGTATTTTTTCACATATATACGTAAGTTTACTATTATTACGTAAGATACTATTACTGTTTGATAGAAACAAGTAAAAGCCTTAGTTTATAATAAAAAAATGTGTATTTATACATATATTAAAGTAATACAAATTGAAACTTACTTCTTCCGTAGTTTCACATTTATTATTAACGGGTTTTTCATTGATGGAATTATTATCCAATGAGGAATTTTTCGCTACTAACCCAAGTATTTTTGTGCTCTAGACTAGAAGACGCCACTCTAAAACAAGAGTATAAATATTATACCGGTTAGTTAGACAAGAAGCTGATAGTCAACAAGAATCTAATTAAATTGGATTATCAAAAAATAAGTACATAACTATCAATACAAACATCAAACCATTGCATATTAAAAGTATTACTATTACAATAATTATTGTTGATTTTATAATAAAGTGAAACAAGTCAAAAACGTGAAGGTTTCTAACTACCTATCTAATAAAATAATAGTAGAATATTGAAATAATACTTATTGTACTTTAGTAATTTTTTAAATTTTTAATTAGAAACTGCATAAAGTTGAAATAATACGGCACATAATAAGAAATAATTTCTACTAAAATGAACTAACTCATAAATGAACTAACAAATCTTCAACTAGTTTTCTAATAAAGTGAAATAAATCTGAAAGAATACACTTTTCTAAAAAGCGATAGCAAATAATATACTTACTCGTTAGTAAAACACAGAATTGTTTCGTATTGTATCACTTTCTTTGAAAATACCGGATATCTTACCTCCAAACACAGCCGGAGTATAACTGAATTCCACCACTTTACCGGTACCGGTTTGTGCAAAGGCGTTAGTAAAAAAGAGCGGGAAAAACATTTATTTTTCTCATTTTCATCATTTTAACCTGGCTGTTAAACGGAACAGGTTCTTCTCGTCTAGTTATTTCACTTTATGATTAAATCTCGAAAACCATGAATTTTGAGTTATTTCGCTTTTTTATTAAAGGTGCGTTATGTCAATCAGCCAGTCACAACATGACTACCTACTATATCAAGAAGAATAAATTATAATAGAAGATTTAATATAAAATGGGAAAGTAAGATGTCTGAATTATCAAATCTATCAAATTATCAGTGAATAAAAGTAAAGATGATATTATGCAAAAATATATTTAGACTTACCTATATACAGAAACTATTATCAATAATAGACATGAATCAAATAATATAAATGTTAATTATACTCCGAAGATAAAATAGTTGATAAGGAAGAATTATATTCATTTTTCAGGAGCGTGTAACACTTAAACTTAATAAGTACATATACCTACTTAAATCAAATTCATAACTTTCTAAAAGGATTAAAGTCTTCTTTTAAACCAACCAATTTCCAACTGACCTCCCATAACTCTTTTGCTGCTGTTTCATTTCTTGCAGCTTGCGATGGAGATACTGGTGCACATTCTGCATAATAAAGCCCTGTTTCGTTTGCACATTTTTCATCTACTGAGCAGTATATTGATGTTTGTGCACCTTGTTTAGGGCTTTTGGCAAACAATCCAAGTACATTCGACCAGATCCAATAACTTCCTGGAAACCATGCGTCATCTAAATTCCTGCCCACCTCTGATCTTACTAGGCCTGGATGCAATGAATAGACATTTACATTATTTATATTCTTTTCTGAAAAAAAGTAATGCACGTAACCATACCACACTACCACAATCAATAATAAAATAGACATTTTGACGTGTAGTTTAAATTGCAAAGCGGTATAGCTGGAGCTAAGAAGAAAAGTCACGAGAGACAGAGGGAGGCATCGAGTGATGGAAGAGATGGTAGAAAGACCAAAATAAAGCCGCCAAAAAAGAGCTGGGTAATAGTGAGTATTTTGTATTTCAGGTCATTGTATCAACTGTCATTTATTTCCTGTCGTTCGTTACTTCAAAAACCTCGAACTTTTCAAATTCTCGGTCCATAAAGCCGAGCTGTCTGTTCGAGTTGGCGCCCTTCTTCTTCGTTCCTTGTCGCACCTTCATATCACTCTATCTCCATCGTTCTTATCTAGTTGCTTTAAATTTTTGTATTGATAGGTCTCATTTTCTCCCTTGTTTCTATCATTTCATTATCCCATATATCTGTTTTATATCTCAGAGCCCATATTCAGTGTATTGAAGCTAGCCCGAATACTCACTTGAGATTTAGTGTCTCTCTGCCCATTTGATTTGTTCTTCTGAGCTAAGCCACTCTTCTTAGTATCTTAAATCACTTCTCTTCCGGGTTTTCCCCTATTTCGTCAGTTCTTCCTCTTCAAAATCTCAATACCCAGAGTATAGAGGTTTCAATTGGAGAAATAAATGTCGAAAAAAGGAGATGTTGCGAAAAACTTGAAAAGGATACCTAGGGAGACGCCTACCGAATAGTTGTCATGGGTTTTAAAGGGGGCTTCTTTAAGATCGAAGAGAGCTGGAGAAAGGAATTGGTCAAGGCTCTGTTTCCACAGAGGGAAGAAGTAATCTTTATACGTCACTCCAGGTGGAGATATTCGTGACTGAATTCATAAGGGATGAAGTGTCGGAAGCTGGGAAAACGCTCCACGCAGGACAAGCGCCTGGAGCTAATAGCGTCCGAGATAAAAACCATAATTGAGGTGAAAGTACAATGGGCACAGGATATTATGAACAAGCTGCTAAGAAGACAAGAGTTCCCAGAAGGTCTGAAAACGGCAAATCTCATACTTATCCCGAAACCGGGAAAGGAATTTGAGGAGCCTGGGTGGTGATACACCGGTCTGTAGAGAACCTACCGCAAGAGTATCTCAGATGAGGGGGTGGACTTTAGTTGGTAAGAAGGGAGCTATGGGTGAATCTATGAGGACGACTACTCTAGGAGGACTGCGTGCGAATGGACCCTTCCACCCTAGATCCAACACACGCTAGGACATCCTTAACGGGACACGGCTTGGTACGGTCCTTGAAGTATTTACCATCTGCTTCCCATAAAAAAGCGGCGTAGCAACTATTTTCAGTTAAAGCATGTTAAAGATACTTATCCCGAAACCGGGAAAGGAATTTGAGGAGCCTGGGTGGTGATCCACCGGTCTGGAGAGGACCTATCGCAAGAGTATCTGAGATGAGGGGGTGGACTTTAGTTGGTAAGCAGGGAGCTATGGGTGCATCTGTGAGCACGACTCCTCTAGGGGGACTACGTGCGAATGAACCCTTCCACGCTGGATCCAACACACGCTAGGGCGTCCTTAGAGTATTTACCACCTGCTTCCCATAAAAAAAGCGGCCACACTGGATCCAACACACGCTAGGACGTCCTTAACGGGACACAGCTTGGTACGGTCCTTAGAGTATTTACCACTTGCTTCCCATTAAAATAGCAGCGTAGCAATTATTTTCAGTTAAAGCATGTTAAAGATACTTATCCCAAAACCGGGAAAGGAATTTGAGGAGCCTGGTTGGTGATCCACCGGTCTGGAGAGGACCTACCGCAAGAGTATCTGAGATGAGGGGGTGGACTTTAGTTGGTAAGCAGGGAGCTATGGATGCATCTGTGAGCACGACTCCTTCTAGGGGGACTACGTGCAAATGGACCCTTCCACCATGGATCCAACACACGCTAGAGTAGTGTTCCTTTACGCAACACGGCTTGGTTTGGTATGATCCTTAGATAAGAGTATTTACCATCTGCTTCCCATAAAAAAGCGGCGTAGCAATTTTCAGTTAAAGTATGTTAAAACATTATTTTACCTTTTAATTTCCTAGCCAACTCATTCATAAATAAAATATTCGCCAGTTTTGATTCAGAGTACGCTTTTATGGCACCGTATGTTCTTCTTTCATAATGTAAGTCACTGAAGTCCAGGCTGGATGCCGCTAAAAAATTTTTGTAATAATTATCTAGAATAACAAAAATATAAAATAATAACACATTATAATATGTATATTTCAGCGCGCGGAAAAGGCGTTCCAAGATTGCAGCTTTATAATTTTAAATATTTTGTCGAGACATTTGGCAAACATACGTAATATAGTAAAGAATGGCGGTACAGAACCCAATTTAAGAAATACCGGGTGTCCCAGACTAATTTATCTAGGCTATATTTCTTAAACGAATAGAGATTTTCGAATGGGACAAAAACTGATCTATTCCCATAGGCGCCCATACACACGGGCAGGGGGGGCCGTGGCCCCCCTAGCATTTCGGGAAAGAACAAAAATTAAAATTATATTACAAAACGTATTTTTATCAAAAAATTATTGGATAATTTTGAGAGATAAATTGGAAACAACATATTTATTAATAAAAAATTCACATATTGGGTAATTAATAGTTTAACAGAAAATAAATCTGTGTGTCTGTGACAGCGGTCTATATGGAATGTGCATAATACACATTTCGCACAGTCACGGTATGCGATTAACGAAAACATTGAAAGATATTAGAAACGTGGAAACATAATATATCTATACTGTAATCGACACCCAAAATTACAAATTAAATGAATTATTTATAATACTGCAAAGCAAATCATATCAGCAAGAAATCCGATCTCTGGCCGATAATTACTAATAGTATAAGTAATGAAGCTTAAAATAGGACAAAACCTCGCAATTTTTACAGAATGGATCGATTTGCTTGAAAATTTTTGAGAAGTAAGTAGTGGATAGTCCAAGGATCAAAATCTATGTCATGCCGAAAGGCGCTTTTACCATGGGGGTGGTTGCCACCGCATCTCGGGGGTGAAAATTTTTTATTATATTTTAATTGCAAAAGTTGGTGAAAACGTTCATTCTAAACAAAAAACGTTCTATACATTTTTTGCCAAAATTGATAATTTTCGATTTATTCGCTATCAAAAGTGTTAGTTTTATATCGAAAAAATCAATGTTTTTAATAAGTTTTCTGCTAATAACTCCAAAAGTTTTCGTTTATCAAAACAATTTTACTTAACAAAATGTACGTTTTGAAAAAATAAACAAAACCATTTTTTTAAATTTTCTTTAAGACCAATAGTAATCGATCTAATGCTAAATATTGTAGATTCGAAGTCAAACGACGGAAAAACAATGCATTTTTCGAGGACAATTTGTTGAAACTAATTTAAAGTACTTAAAAATATTGATCTCCAGAAATTAAAAAGGAGTCTCTAGCTCAAAAATTAAGTGACTTATACTGAAAAGAGTGTCAGTCCCCATTTTTTTCAGCGGAAAAGTGATCGCAAGCAGAGGGTTGATCTTTTAAAAGCCTACAAAATCATTTTTACAAAACTTTCTAAGATAAAAATAAAAAAGTTACGGTTAAAAAATAATATATGTATACACCGTTCTTAGGCGTCAACGCCCTTCGGTAGGGATCTATGGAGGAGTATCACCAAGCCGGAAGCCCTTATCCCTTCCCGTACCGCTCCTCCATAGGCCGATCAGACGCCAGTTTATTCCAGACCAAACCGTAGACTCTATTGAGTTTTATACTACGGCGTTGGCCTTTTATAAATTTCATGACCTAGCTGAGGCTCGAACCAGCGACCGCAAATCGCAAATCCACTAAACTTGTCGATCGACTGAGCCCCAGCTAACTGGACCGTCAAGACCGACGAAAAAATAATATATCTTTTTGAAAAAAAAAAGGAGAAATCCAATTGAAAGCATAATAATGTAAGTTAGCGGTATTTTTAGTCATTGGACTTATTACTTCTTATTTATTTATGCATTAATGATAGATTCTAGAAGTTTGACTGGCTTAGAATGATTAGTTTTAAAAAAACTAGAGTTAAAAGCGAATAAGGAATTTTTGTATTTTGGTAAAAAATGCCATTTTCTTCAGAATAGAAAGATTAGCATCAGAGATACGAAAAAATGTTTCGATATAAAATTGCAGGTTATTTAGGTAATTCCCAAGAACTTGGTTTGAGAAAAATTTTTCTACGGCAAAAATTGAGTGAATCGTAAATGAGTATATCGAAAAACATTGATTTTTTTTTATACAAAACTAACACTTTCGATAGCGAATAAATCGGAAACTATTAATTTTATCAAGAAAATGTATAGAACATTTTTTGCTTAGAATGAACGATTTTATCAACTTTTGAGGTCAAAATATAATAAAAAATTTCCACCCCCCGAGATAGGGTGGCAACCAGCCCCATGGTAAAAGCGCCTTTTGAAATCATATAGATTTTGATCCTTGGACTATCCACTACTTATTCTCAAATTTTTAAGCAAATCGATCCATTCTGTAAAAATTGCGAGATGAAAAGCTTCGGTTCCTGGCCTATAATGAGCCATTTTTTTTAAATTTATTGAACATAGTCAAATTTTAGTTTGCAAAAGTATTTTTTTAGTAAGTAGATTATTGTAAAGTGTATAGTATGATGAACAGAACAATTTTATTTAAATGAAAACAGGTGATCTTTCATGACGAATGAGTGTTATATACAGGGTGTCCCAAAAGTAGCGGAAAGGTCGAATAATTCGCGAAATGAACATCAGATCGAAAAACTGAAAAATATGTGTTAAATATTTCTCAAAAATCTATGCGATGACACTAAACCTGTCCACCACTTTAAACCCTGGGTGTGAAGCATTAAAATCTTAAATGGAACCCCTAATTTTTGTTGCAGATTTGGATTTTCCTTGTAAAAATAAGCAAATTTTATTCGAGCCATTTTGCGAATTGTGGATAGAGAGCGCTATAATCGGAAAAACGATATATCGTGATGCCATAGCAAAATTATAGAAACGGTTTAATATCTGGAGAAATATACTTCCAAATGAAAAACTAAAAAACACGTGTTTAATATTTTTAAAAAATCTATAGAATGACATTAAACAGGATTTTTCATTCCACACTCTGGAGGTGGGGGTGAGAATTAACTTTAAAATCTTAAATAGGAACCCCCGTTTTTTTATTGCAGATTGAGTTTCCTCCTCAAAAAATAAGTAACATTTATTCGAAACTTTTTTTAGAATTGTTGAGGATGCCGCTATAATCGGAAAATGCGATTTATTTGCGCCATCTATCAACGATTCTAAAAATGTTTGGAATATATGTGACTTATTTTTCATAAGGATTCTAAATCTGCAAAAATAAAGGGGGCTCCTTTTTAAGATTATAAAGTAAAACCTTGGTTCGACAAATACTCATGGTTAGTCTACTAGCCAAAGTTGAAGGCAGGGCTTTGCAAGCATTGTATTCTTTTCAAACGGGTTTTAAAGAGAGGCACAACTTTTGTGGTACCCATTACATTTGCATTTAAAAACCTGGTCTAGTATTTAAATGTATGAATAATTTCTCACAACAGGTTCAAATTAGGTTTTTTAGGTAGTTTAAACTACAGTAGACTCCCTCTATATCGAGAACTGAAATGGTGGACTAATTATCTCGTTATAAGCGGATCTCGTTATATCAAACAACAATAATATTGAACTACTTTAAATGGGAAATAATAATTTAAAATAATTTAAAAACAATAATATTGAAATGTTTTGATGCCTCTTACGTAGTTTATTAGGTGTCGATGGTCAACCTGAACAGTAAACAATGAGACTTCGCCGTCATAAATTGTAAATTTCCTATAATATTCAATATCGGTCGATAAACAGGCAGAAGTTTATTACAGGTGGCCGAGTTTATTACAGCACTGGCCTCGATAATAAGACAGATGTTGGGCATTTCTATGTACAGGCAGTTGAGGCATTTATTTATTTATGACCATTACAACGCTAAAAACAGGTAAAGACACGTATTCTTCGATTTCAATTTTCTTCGTTGTAACCAAATATGCCTCGTTGTAAAGCGTTATAGTTCAATAGGAATTTCATGGGACACCTAATGTACCTCGTTATAAGCGAAACCTCGTTATATCCGTGTTCGTTATAGAGAGAGTCTCCTGTATATATTGTCATCCGAAATATACAAAATGTAATGTGCAACATCTTCACGTTTGCCCCCCCTAAAAATTTTTATATGGGCGCCCTTGTCTATTCCATTTGTAATACACTTTAATATGGAGTAGAAAAAGTTCATTCCCTAAATATTCATCCCTTAGTTACTACAGGGTGCTATTAAAAAAATTAAAGTTAGGGGTTGTAACTATAATGATCTAAGAGCTAGCAACGTTTTCGGAAAATCATTTTAAGACGGCTGATTCTTTCATATATTGTTCCCCATGCTTCCTCGAACACCGTACCGGCCATCTGGCTGCTGATACAGGTTGCGTTCATTACTTCGCAGCACACCTGTACAGGTAAACACAAAATCAAAGTGATTGATTAGTGTGAAAAAGCTTAGTAGATCCGCTATAGTAATAGATAGCAATAAAAGTTAATAACAAAAATTGTAGCTAACTTTGCGCTTCACATTATAAAATTAGTTATCGATAACATAGTGGCAGACCAAACTTTTGTTTTTTTAAATGGAACACCCCATATTTTATTTTATATTCGAAATCTTCTTAACATCCCATCACAAAAATATAAAGGTTTGCTATGTTATACAGGGTATTTACAAAGTTATAACCAATGTTCTGTGAAAATCGTAATAAGTTCAGCTCCCTGTATAAATAAAAATAAGCACAACGGCAATGGTTTATTGGTGCCATATTTTTTTGTTGATTGTCAAAATTTATAAAAATGATTGATATTGCTAATTTTCTTTATATCGAATACAGGGTGAGTCAAAACGCAAGTACATTATTTTCACAGTAATTTTAAATAGAACACCCTAATTAATAACTTGCTCTGAAAAACGAAAATATCTCGAAAACTGACAAATTTAGACATAGGGAATATTATACAAAAATTAAAGTACGGTAATAATATTTTTCGATAGTAATATAAAATACAGGGTGATCCATTTAAAATTTCTGAGAAAAGAATGTACTTGCGTTTTGACTCACCCTGTATTCGATATAAGAAAAATTAGCAATATCAACAATTCTTAAACATTTTCACAATCAACAAAAAAATATGGCACCAATAAACCATCGCTGTTGTGCTTTTTTTATTTATACAGGGAGCTGATCTTGTTACGCTTTTCATAAAAAATTGTTTATAACTTTGTAAAAGCCCTATACAGGGTGAGTCATGAGGAACTGTACATACTCCTACCTCGTATAGAGACTCCTATGGGAAATAACAAATGACCATTAAAAAGTGTCTGCTCCCATTGTTTAATAATATACAGGGCGAGTTTCGCATTTTGACAGAAATTTGTATTCGTCATAATTTTTGAACGGTCAGATCGATGTGTCTCTTATTTTGGTGAATCGTTACACTATTACCACCTAATCAACTAATTTATTCAAACTAGAAAAAAATCAGGTCCGGCTTCAAAAAAATTAGTTCGTTTGGGTCTTAGAAAAAATTTCACCCTGTATACGCTTTTTGAAAACTATAATATGAATTTTACAAATTAGACAAATAAGCAATTAAAATGACATATTTATTTTTTTCCCCACACGATTACTTAATTTTTTATAAAAAAATCAAATTTGACTATGAATTAAAAGTTTGGTAAGGTGAACCATAGATTTTAAAAAAATAACTTTTATTACAAAAATTCATTTCTTTTAACAAATATTTAATTTATGTTACCACCCAATCAACTTATTTATACAAAACTAGAAAAATATCAGGCCTGGATTTAAAAAATTAGTTCGTGTTAGTCTTAGAAAAAATTTCACCCTGTATACGCTTTTTGAAAACTCTAATATGAATTTTACAAATTAAACAAATAGGCAATTAAAATGGCATATTTATTTTTTTCTTCACACGATTACTTAATTTTTTATAAAAAACATCAAATTTGACTATGAATAATTAAAAGTTTGGTAAAGTGAACCATAGATTTTAAAAAAATAACTTTTATTACAAAAATTAATTTTTTTTGAACAAATATTTAATTTATGTTACCACCCAATCAACTGTTTTATTCAAACTAAAAAAAGTCAGGCCCGGATTTAAAAAATTAGTTCATTTTGGTCTAAAAAAAAATTTCACCCTGTATACGCTTTCTGAAATGTCTAATATGAATTTTAAAATTGCATATTTATTTTTCTCCCCGCACGATCACTTAATTTTTTATTAAAAAATCAAATTTGTCAAAAACGGAATTTTAACTTAAAAATGAAAAAAAAAATTAAATCACGGTTTAACTCGGTACAACTCTGTTCCATTTTAATATTTTTTTTCTGAAATTTTTACAGCACATATCTCTTACCATTGTGAAGGTTATGAAAATTATTGTAGACTTTCGGTCTTCTTCTCGTAAAAGTTATGAATTTTTAAAAATAAAAGTTGCAGACTCGTGAATTGCAAAGTTAAATCGCAAAAATTAAGTGGAAAAATTTAAAATTTATCTATTTGATCACGTCTATGTTAAACTATAGAATCCAAAGAGAAGTGTTATGGGTTTTATATCTAGACGTGGTATAGAAAAAAAATGGTGAAGCTTTTAATTTTAAGAAAAACGTTGTTTAATTTTTTTTATCTTTATGGTAAAATTCCGATTTTGACAAATTTGACTTTTTAATAAAAAATGAAATAATCGTGCGGGGAAAAAATAAATACGCCATTTTAATTGCCTATCTGTCTAATTTGTAAAATTCATACTAGAGTTTTCAAAAAGCGTATACAGGGTGAAATTTTTTCTAAGACCAAAACGAACTAGTTTTTTAGATCCGGACCTGATTTTTTTCTAGTTTGAGAAAATCAGTTGATTGGGTGGTAACCTAAATTAAATATTTGTTCAAAAAAAAATTAATTTTTGTAATAAAAGTTAATTTTTTTAAATCTGGTTTCTAGTAAATATGGGCCACTTTACCAAACTTTTAATTATTCATAGTCAAATTTGATGTTTTTATAAAAAATTAAGTAATCATGTGGGGAAAACAATAAATATGCCATTTTAATTGCCTATTTGTCTAATTTGTAAAATTCATATTAGAGTTTTCAAAAAGCTTATACAGGGTGAAATTTTTTCTAAGACTAAAACGAACTAATTTTTTAAATCCGGGCCTGATTTTTTTCTAGTTTGTATAAATCAGTTGATTGGGTGGTAGCAATTTTTGTAATAAAAGTTATTTTTTTAAAATCTATGGTTCACTTTACCAAACTTTTAATTCATAGTCAAATTTGATTTTTTTATAAAAAATTAAGTAATCGTGTGGGGAAAATATAAATATGTCATTTTAATTGCTTATTTGTCTAATTTGTAAAATTCATATAATAGTTTTTAAAAAGCGTATAAAGGGTGAAATTTTTTCTAAGACCCAAACGAACTAATTTTTTTGAAGCCGGACCTGATTTTTTTCTAGTTTGAATAAATTAGTTGATTAGGTGGTAATAGTGTAACGATTAACCAAAATAAGAGACACATCGATCGGACCGTTCAAAAATGATGACGAATACAAATTTCTGTCAAAATGCGAAACTCTCCCTGTATATTATTAAACAATGGGAGCAGATACTTTTTAATGGTCATTTGATATTCCCCATAGGAGCCTCTATACGAGGTAGGAGTATGTACAGTTCCTCATGACTCACCCTGTATAACATAACAAACCTTTATATTTTTGTGATGGGGAAGTTAAGAGGATTTCGAATATAAAATAAAATATAGGGTGTTCCGTTTAAAAAAACATAAGTTTGGTCTGCCACTATGTTATCGAACACCCTGTAACAATCTAACTAATTTCGTAATGGGGTGGGTGCCACCTCATCCCGGGGGTGGAAATTTTTTATTATATTTTGACTGCAAAAGTTGATAAAAACATTAATTCTAAGCAAAAAATGCTCTATACATTTTTTTGATAAAATGAATAGTTTTAGATTTATGCGCTATCGAAAGTGTTAGTTTTATATCGAAAAAATAAGTGTTTTTCAATAATATACTAATTTACGATTCACTCAATTTTTGCCGTAGAAAAAATTTATTTAAACCAAGTTCTTGGGAATTAAATAAAAATAACAATTTCATATTTAAACATTTTTTCGTATCTCTGATGCTAATCTTTCTATTCTGAAGAAATCGACATTTTTACCAAACTACAAAAATTCGTTATTCGCTTTTAACTCGTTTTTTTAAACTAATCTTTCTAAGCCAGTCAAACTTCTAGAATCTATTAATAATACATAAATAAAGAAGAATGAATAAGGCCAATGACTAAAAACACCCCTAACTTACATTATTATGCTTCCAATTGGATTTCTCCTTTTTTTTTTCAAAAAATATATTGATTTTTTAGCCGTAACTTTTCTATTTTTTATCTTAGAAAGTTTGGTAAAAAAGAGTTTTGTAGGTTTTTATAAGGTATATAAGCCTATTGATATTAAATCTTTCTAAAATCCTCAGTCGCAAAAAGAGGTGACTTTGAAAGGGTTGGTAAAGGTGGATTTTGCATGTTATTACAAGTTTTAATTATCAATAGCTCACTCAATTTTTGCCGTAGTAAAAATTTTTGCAAACCAGTTTCTTGGGAATTAAATAAGCTAAAATTTCATATTTAAACATTTTTTCGTATCTCTGATGCTAATCTTTCTATTCTGAAGAAAAGGCCATTTTTTTCCAAACTACAAAAATTCGTTATTCGCTTAGAACTCCATTTTTTTAAAAACTAATCATTCTAAGCCGGTCAAACTTCTAGAACCTATTATTAATATACAAATAAGGAAGACCAAATAAGGTTAATGACTAATTTTAATTAGGGTGGCACTTAATTTTTGAGCTAGAGACTTTGTTTTTATTTCTGGATATTTTTAAAATGCTTTAAATTGGTTTGAACAAGTTATACTCGAAAAATGCATAGTTTTCCCGTCTTTTGACTTTGAAACTACACTATTTAGCATTTGACGAAGAAGAGCTAAATTTAATAGTGTATAGCTCGATTATTATTGGTCTTAAAAAAATTAAAAGAAACGGTTTTGTTTATTTTTTCAAACGGTACATTTTTGTTAAGTGAAGTTGTTTTGATAAAACGAAAACTTTTGGAGTTATTAGCCGAAAACTTATTAACAACATTGATTTTTTTCTATATAAAATTAACACTTTCGATAGCGAATAAATCGAAAACTGTTGATTTTATCAAAAAATGTAAAGAACGTTTTTTGCTTAGAGTGAATGTTTTTACTTTTTGCGGTCAAAATACAATAAAAAATTTTGGGGTGGTCAACCACCCCCATGGTAAAAGCTCCTTTGGCATTATATAGATTTTGATCCTTGGACTATCCACTACTTATTCTCAGATTTTCAAGCAAATCGATCCATTCTGTAAAAATTGCGAGGTTTTGTCCTATTTTAAGCTTCATTACTTGGACTAGAATTTGACAATAGACGACGACGCTAATATAGAAGTAGTAAAACATCTTATATACCTGGGTGTAAGAATAAATAAATAAAATAAACTGAGGATGGCAGCGAGAAGGAGGAAATACGGAAACGGATGATGCCAAAGGCACCCATAGGCGACATATGGCGAAGAAATCTAGATCATGACTAAAAATACAATAAACCTTAGGTATTTGAAAGAAAGATATTTAGGAGGATATTTGGACTAATTTGTGACAATGGTATATTGAGAATAGGGTTCAACCACTAGTTATAATAATACCTAGCACAAAGAACCTTCTATTGCAAATTATGCAAAAATACAAAGATTGCACTGGGCAGGCCACCTTATTATGGATAACGACAGAATACCTAGTAGAACGCTTAGCGGAACTATGCTGGGACGTCGGTCAGAAGGAAGATCAATAAAGAGGTGGATAGACCGATCAAAATGCCAAAGAGATATTGAGGGTGGACAACTGGAGGAGAACAGCCAGGAACAAAGATACTTGGATACGAATGCTGAGAGAGGCCAGGGCCAGATTTGGGCTATAGCGCTATGGGAGAGAGAGAATAAATGTAATTTAATAATCTGACAGTACGAATATACAATCCGAACCATCCATCGTATACAAAAATAGCAGAACCATAATAGAAGAATACATAATAAGAAATACATACAAGCAGAGATAGACAAATACATGATAAGAAATACAGACACAAAACGACTTTTTCCAATATTATTTATTATTTTTTCCAAAATATTTTTTTTGTATTAACCTTGTTTTGAAGGTATATTTAACCTGTTACAAAAAATAAACATATTACCTAAGTTTACTAATAGAAATCTAGATCTAAATAAGAAATTTGAGTTCGGTGAATTCAGATATTATAACTTACATGTATGCAATCTTGAAGAAACAGTAACTATTCTGGCAGGACCACTTTTAATTATTATTGGTAGTAGTAACAAAGTAAATAAAAAATGCCCCAAATGATTGGTTGCAAAATTCAGTTCATAGTTTTCTTTACTTCTTCCATATGGAATTCCAAATAGTCCAGCGTTATTGACTAATATATGAATTTGTTTTTCAGTTTTGAGCAATTCTTCAGCACATGATCTGACAGATTTTAAACTCGAGAGGTCGAGACATACAGCTAGTAGTTCGCCCAAGTCTTGTTGACCTATACACTCCGCCTTGATTTTTTCGATGGCTTCATTTGCTCTTTTTATATTTCTGCATGCCAAAATTACTCTACCACCTATAATAAAAACGAACAGTAAATGTTTAATGAATAATAGTAGGAATGACAAAAACTATTGTAATAAAACGAGCGATTCGTATTTATATACGACTTTATTAATTATTTATTTATACAAGTTTTCTTTTACAAACTCTAGCTTAAACTAAAATTATTTACAAAATCCGTTCCTATTTATAGCCCAGCCGTTATTCTGGAACAATCCACGCTCATCTCTAACTATCAGCTTGTCACGCCTACTTGAGGTACTTTCTCGAACACTCTTTACCGCTCCGCCACCGCCTCGAACATTCAATAGCGTCATTATCGAGTTATGTACCGTTATACGGGGGTCGGTCAAGAGTTCTCTTTCGTTACACTATGTTTATTAGGTGATTTGTAGAGAAAGATAATAATTTTTTATAATAATTCGAAGTTATATTTCCGGAGAGATAAAACCTCTAATGGTACCAAGTTTCTGATTACTCCTATTCGTGGTTTCTATTACTTACAAACCAAGCGAATGATGGATAAAGGAAGTCACGGGGAGGTCTTAAAATTGCATGTCGTTACCTGTCTGTTTCAGTCACACTTAAAAATATTAAAAGACGTCAAAGAACTCCTACAATAGACACAAGCAAGCTACACAACAACACGTAAAAGAATGCCTCCAACACGAACTGCATATGAACTGTAGCAAACTGAATATAGACACCAATGATATTGACGAGCACTGGGATCGACTAAAACATTGTCTACTAGAACCGTGCAAAGAAATACTGAAGACTTCCACAAAAAGAAAAGAAGACTGGATGAACGACGAGGTAATCAATATGATGGAACAATGGAGACAATATAAGAACAAAGATAACAATAAATACAGGATGCTAAAGCAGGCAAATGAAAAACACTTTGAAGAGAAATGCAAAGAGATCGAGGACCTTCAAAAAAGATACGATCTATTTAATCTACACAAGAAAGTAAAAGAAATGACAGGGCTAAGAAAACAAAATCTCACTGGTGCACTTCTGGACCCCTATTTTTGACCCTTCGCTTCGTTATCGATCATTCGCTATCTGTATCTGTAGAGTGTACAGATAGCGAATATCCGGAATATCGATAACGAAGCGAAGGATCAAAAATCGGGGTCCTGGGTAGGCACGGGATTACTATAACACAGACCGATGAGAAAGTACAACGCTGGGCAAAATCAGGCGCGGATCCAAGGGGGGTCAATGGAGTCAATTGCCCCCTCCTTGAGACTTCGCCTGGTGTTGCATTTTTTTTTAAGAAAGAGATAATTACGATTGAAAATAAATAGTGGGTTTTGTGTCCTGTTGATAACTAAATAACTGAAACATAAAACAGAATTCCTTCTCCGAAGTACGTGTTCTCAGTCGTACTGTATGGTGTCGAGTCTTGGACTGTGAATAAAATCGATCTAGGAAGGAGGAAAAGGCAGTTTTTGTTTTTATTTGCTTCAGAGTTGGACCAAAATCTCCAGATAGCTATTTATGCATCTCATGCGTCCTCGGTGGAGCTATGCAGTCACAAATCTAAACCAAATATCAACAGCCTGCCTATTTAAGGGAAATCACCGCGATGCAATGATTCCACCTTTGAGATGCAAAACAGCAACATCTCTCGTAAAACAAGGAAGACCAAAGCATACAAAGTTTACTACAATTAAACAATTAAAATAACTGAAATAAAAATAATAAACAATATTTTAAATTCAAGACTTTTCGTTAAAATCGATCTTCGCATTGAGGTTATGAAGGTCGAAATGTGGTGCTATAGAAGAATTTTAAAAGTATCTTGGGTGAAGAAGATTCTAAACTCCACCATACTAGAACTTCTCAGCAAGACTACTGAGATTACAGAAGGCATCAAGAAGAGAAAAGTGGAGTATTTTGGACATGTAATGAGAACTTTCAAATATAGGTTGCTATAAAATATTATGCAAGTGAAAATAGAAGCCAAATGCAGTCCAGAACGAAGAAACACTTCGTGGTTGATTTAGGGTGGCAGTGAATAAAATAATTAAGATAGCTATGATATAAACCAACGTTCTGAAAGGACATGGTACATGAAGAAAAAGAAAGTAACAGCCCATTCCGAAAAAGAATCCTGCGTACGCGAGTGACGAGAAAATTTTTATTTCATTGCCCCCTCCTTGCAAGGTTGCTGGATCCGCCGTTGGGCAAAATACATAGATGAACTGTTCGATGATGAAAGAGGAGACCTGGAAAACATAGAATTTACTTTAGAAGAAATAGGTCCAGATATCACAAGAGAAGAAATAGCACACGCATTAAAAAATGAAGAACGGAAAAAGCCCTGGACCTGACATGCTTCCTATCGAATTAATAAAAATTATAGATGAGCAGCACATTGATGTTCTAGTGATACTCTTGAACCAAATTTATAGCTCAGGCGTATTACCTACCCAAAGAATGGTTAACGTCGATCTTTGTTTGTCTCCCCAAAAAGAAAAACGCAAGAGAATGCGCCGATTACCGCACCATTAGCTTGATGTCCCATGTGCTAAAGTTGCTACTGAAAGTCATCCATAAACGAATATATCATAAACTGGACATACAGTAGGAAAAATGAAAGAATACCCATGAACGAACATATAAAACACGCTGTATTTTCCTGTCACCGTGTCACACAAAAAATTGACCAGCGCAAGTACATTTAATAATTGTTACATGTACTTGCACTGGACAATTTTCTTTGTGACACGGTGACAGGAAAATACAGCGTGTTTTATATGTTCGTTCATGGGTATTCTTTCATTTTTCCGACTGTAGACATTAATGATACTGATACACAGTTTGGGTTTCGCAAAGGCCTAGGAACGAGTGAAGCTCTTTTCTCACTTAATATCCTCATACAAAGGTGCCTAGACGTCAATCAAGATATACGAGTACACTGTGGGCCCAAATAAAGGAGTACATTTTTTAGTTGAAAATAACTTTTTTGTTTTTTGGGCGATTCAATTTCTTTTTGCAGGGCTAATAGCCCAACATATGCTCAATATGACTGCAAATTTGGAAGCAAAAATAACGTACAGGGTCGGACTTATAAAAAAATATGTAACGGTGCATTTGAGCTCGTTGCAAATGAAAACTGTCTTAGCTAAAATTGAACAGATATACTCTTTTGTTGGGTTAACTATCCAGAACACTTCAGTAAAAAGGAAATTTTTCAAAATTGTCGGATTCGCATATCATTTTTTTAAATTAGGAAATATAATATTTTAACAAATAACACATTTATGAAAACAGTTTAATAATTTTAAAACTTAGACTAAAATATTATGAATGTGGCCACCATTATTGTTTACCACTTCTTGAAGTCATCTGCGCCATAAATTGATAGCCCCATTTACTATACCCTGTTCAAAATTGTTCCAAACAAACTGCATTCTTTCTTTGAGCTGTTCGATGGTTTCAAATTGTTGTCCGTCATACAAATTTTGTTCGAAAATTCCCCAAATAGAATAGCCAACCGGATTTAATTCTGAACTGTTAGGTGGCCACATCTCTGGCTCAATATAGTCCGGTCAATTTTCGCTCAAGAATATCCTTGTATTGTGGGAAGTGTGCGAAGGAGCACCATCCTGCTGTAAAGTGTAATCATCGCATACTTCTTCAATTTCAGGTAATAGGTGCTGCAAGATTTGCTCTTGATATGTTTCTGAATTAAGTTTTACCCCGGCATCAACAAAAATCAGACGAGATTTTCCCAACATGGATACTGCAACAGAGATCATTACACCTTTTGAGAAATGACTTTTTTCAAATAAAAGATGCTCTAGTGGAATTTCTCTCTTAAATTGTACGTCAGAATACACCCTATTATTTTGGGTATTTTTAGGAGGCTGTAAATAAAACATTTTTCCATCTGAAAACCATATTTTTCTAATGTCTTTACGAGAGCGGAATCTTCTTAGTAGCAAATTACATCTTTCCAGTCGTTTTTCTCTTACATTGGCAGTAAGTCTTTGACAGTAAACTTTTTTAAATACTTTCAGATGGCAATCTTCTTTAATGATTCTTCGAACTGATGTGCGGGAAGTCCTAGTTTCTTTTGCGATTTTCCTTGTTCCAACAGATTGGCCAGGTTGCATATTTCCTAAAACAACCCTTACTCTTGCAATATTTTCTTCAGTTCTTGAGGTTCGCTTCCTTCCTCTTCCACTTTTATGTTCAATGGACCCATGGGTTTCCCTTAGATGTCTTAACTTTCCTATCGGTCCAATAAGCCATTTTTTTTCAGGAAATGCATTTACAATTTTTCTTGCACCATAATTATATTTTTCACGGTAATATTTAATTAATATGCTGTCCTCTTTGCTTAGAAGTGGCATTATGAACTAGCTAATATACTTATTTAACTATAAAAATGTCAAACAAATTCCATGGCAACCTAAGCAGTCATGGCTTACTAAGTATAATTGACATATTTGAGCGTTTGAGAAATTCCTTTAACAAAAATTACTGCTAATATGACGCAAAAACGATGGAAAAGATGTAATTTAGTGTTAAGAGGATTTCGTTCTGGTGAAAATATTAGAAAAGTACTCGAATAAGATTTCTCAATTTAAGAAAAAAACGATATTTTACAAATTCGGGATTATTTTAAATTTTGTGGTGAAGGCGCTTTCGGAACATTATTTAAATTAACAAATGATATTTTGTGAATCCGGTAATTTTGAAAAATTTTATGTTTACTGAAGTGTTCTGGATAGTTAACCTACCAAAAGAGCATATCAGTTCAATTTTAGCTACGACAGGTTTTATTTGCAACGAGCTCAAATGCACCGTTACATCAATTTTTTATAAGTCCGAACCTGTACGTTATTTTTGTTTCCAAATTTGCAAAATTAGTCCTGCAAAAAAAATTAAATTTCCCAAAAAACAAAAAAAATATTTTGAACTAAAAAATGTACTCCTTTATTTCGGCCCACAGTGTATATCTGTGTTTTATTGACTATATAATAAAGCTTTGGATAAAGTACGACATGAACAATTAATGAATGTCCTGAAATTTATTTATTTATTTAGCGTATGGCTTAAGTATATCACAGAATATAGTTAGATTTATGCATTATACAATGCATCACAAACAGATGTCCAATTTTTTTATATATTCGATTGACCCTTCGGTTGCCATTACAAAGTCTATAGGGTCGCCTGTGTATGCTCTGCGTGGGCAGTCCTGAACAATGTGACTGATCGTCTGTCTTGCAGCGCCGCAGTCACAAGAAGGCGAGGGGAGTTTACCCCATCTGTGGAGGGAGTCGGCGCATCTTCCACAGTTTGTTCGAATTCGATTAAGGGCTGCCCAAATCTTACGGGGACGTTCAAATTCGCCAGGTTTCCCTATGATGTCCGGTAGACTATGGTAATGCGGATCTGTCCTACTTTCCCAATCTTCTCTCCATCGGGTATTTAAGTCAAAGTTGGATTGCTGCAGCGCTTGAGCAGATTGTAGAGGGGGTAACCTGGATCGGAGACGGTTTCCAAGAATATCGGGGATGTCGTTGTGGACTAGAAGCTGGCGACTGTCCATTATTTTGTTATATTCTTTAACCAATGCATGTTCGCGGCGTAGGTTGGGTGGTGCTATATTACTAAGGGTAGGTAGCCACATTGTAGGGGTGGGCTTAATTGTGCCTGTTATCATACGCATAGTACGGTTTAGTTGGGTGTCGACCAGGTGGGTATGCCTGCTATTTAGCCACACTGGAGCACAGTATTCTGCCACCGGATATATCAGGCCAAGAGCAGAGGATCTTAATGTTGATGCTGTGGACCCCCATGTAGTGCCGCAGAGTTTCTGTATTATATTGTTGCGTGTTTTCAATTTTGCTGCTGTTTTCGTCAGGTGTTCTCTGAATGTGAGCGTTCTGTCTAGAGTAACCCCAAGGTATTTCGGGTATTTATTGTGTTTTAACAGCTTGTTATTAAAATACACTCGCAATTCTCTGTTTGCCAACTTGTTGTTTAGATGAAAAGCTGATACTTCAGTTTTTGTAGTACTTGGCTGTAGTCTCCATTTCTTAAGGTATTCGCTGAGGATGGATAAGTCATTCGTGAGAGTGATTTCTGTAGTTTCTAAAGATTGGTGGCTTGTTGCAAGAGTCCAGTCGTCAGCATATCCAAACTTCCGAGATTCGGTTTCAGGCATGTCAGCAATATAGAGGCTGAAAAGTAAAGGGGCAAGGACAGAACCCTGTGGAAGACCATTGTTAAGTTTCATCTGTCTACTCGTCTCCTTTCCCATTATAACCTGGAAGGCTCTGTTGGTCAGCATGTTGTCAATGAGGTTAATTATCTTTCTGCAGGGGATAATGCGGGCCAGTTTATTTATTAATCCCTGTCTCCAAACAGTATCATATGCTGCTGTTAGATCTATAAATACTGTTGCTGTCTTTTGTTTCTTTTGAAAAGTAGCTTCTATAAAAGTTGTTAATGACAGCACTTGGTCCGTACAGCTTCGATGAGGGCGGAAGCCAGCTTGTTCAATGGGGACATTTTCTAGTATCCTGTGACTAATTCTGTTGAGGAGAAGCTTTTCTAATAGTTTATATACCATGCTGAGTAGAGCTATGGGGCGGTAGTTTTCTGGCTTATCGTTTGATTTGCCCGGTTTCGGAATTGCAATTATCTTTGTTCGCTTAAGTGAGAAAGGAATGTTACCTGACTGAAGTATATCATTAAAGAACATTGCAAGCCACTGTTTCGTGTATGCACCACTGTGTATCAAGAACTCTGGATGGATACCATCAAACCCAGGTGCTTTACTGATTTCATTTCTTTCAGCGCATGTGTGATTTCAGAAATAAGTATTCTTGCTGAATATTCGGAGTTCGTTCTGTTCATTTGTTTTAATGCCCTGAAATTAAAGAAGATAGACTACAATAGCCTCAGGATCATATCTAATTTATACTATAAGCAGCGAGCGAAAGTACGTGTTAACGAACAGTTGTCAGAGGAAACTAAAATTAGACGTGGGGTGAGACAGGGATGCGTATTGTCGCCAGTTCTCTTTAATGCCTACTCGGAAGAGATCCTAAAAAGGGTATCCAGGGTGAAACATCTAGAATAAAGGTGAACGGAGTTCCCATTAACAACATTAGATATGCGGATGATACTGTCGTCTTAGCCGAAAATATTGAAGATCTTCAGAGGCTGGTTAACAGAATAGCGATAGATAGGCAAGAATAAGGTCTAACAACGAACATCAAGAAGACAAAATTTATGAGAATATCTAAAACTCAAAGACATAACCAGAATCTCCAATCTCCTCATAAACGGAACCAGTGTCGAACGAGTAGACCAATATGCATATCTTGGAAAAATTATCAACTCCACAAATGATTACTTCCAGGAGATTAAAATTAGAATAGAAAGGGCTAGAGCGAATTTTAACAAAATGAGAAAAGTGCTCTGCACAAGAAATCTAAGAGCTAAGAGTAAGGTTGGCTATGTGCTACGTTTTCTCGACTCTGTTTTACGGAATGGAAGCTTGGTCCTTGAGTGCGGCATCAATGAAAAACTGGAATCATTCGAGTTGTGGGTATATAGAAGAATTCTGAAAATATCATGGACAGAACACGTCACCAACAAAGAGGTTCTGAGAAAGATGAATAAAGAAATGGAAGTCTTAAACACAATCAAAACCAAAAAAATTGGAATATCTCAGACATATTACACGTGGAGAGAGATAAAACTTGCTCCAATTGATTATGCAGGGAAAGATTCAAGGAAAAAGAAGCATAGGAAGACGCAGAATATCGTGGCTGCGCAACCTGAGAGAATGGTACGGATGTACATCAAATGAACTTTTCAGAGAAGCCGTCTCCAAAGTCCGAATGGCTATGATGATTGTCGACCTCCATCGCGGAGATGGCACTTGAAGAAGACCTGTCTATTCATTATGGCCAAATTCCAACCAAAACTTGGTTCCGATACTCAGTTAGGAGTAAAACTAATACAAAACAATTCACTGTAAAACCAAATCAAGAGACGTCATTTATTTCAGTTCGTTCAGAGAGCGCCTTTACGTATGTTTCACTCTCGTTAGAGATCTTCAGGGGGTGTATATTTTTAAAATGTACCACATATTTGTAAATGGTTAAGTAAGATTATAGAGACCTGGTAATAATATGAAATTTTTTTTAAATTTATATTTTTAGGCATTAAACAAACACAACTCGATAAAAACTGGCTTATCGAAAAAATACTATGAGGCAAAATAGTTTTAAAACATGGTGTTTAACAAATGGTACCAGAATAATAATTTAATTGGAATATACACAAAAATTTATAGGGTTTAAGGGAACAAAACCTCCATAACATTTTTATGTATAGGTACATATTAAAAAGAAGCCGCATCTCGATAAAAACTGGCTTATCGAAAAAATACTGAGAGGCAAAAAAGTTTTAAAAACATTTTGTCTAACTAATTGTACCACAATAATAATTTAATTGGAACGTACACAAAAGTTTGGGGAGGTTTAAAGGAACAAATATCATTGTATTATATATTTTTTAAGATGTTTAAGATATCATAAGAATGCCATATGTCCAGTTTCAATAAAAAAGCTGTAACAGTTTCCGATATATTGGAAAAAATCGATTTTCATTTTGTAACTTCAAAGGGCTGTAACTATTTTTTGTGCACATTTGTACTAAGGTAAGTTAGGTTCAATCGAACTATTTTAGTACGTTCTTTAAAGGTAAAAAATTGCAAATCCTCTAAATTTTAAAGAACCGATTGGATTGACATGAAATTTGGCATACACATAGCCAACATGTCAAAGAAAAAAAGTGATATTGTGCCGATATGTGCTTTTGCCCTGGGGGTGGTTTTCACCCCCTCTTGGAGGTGAAAAAATATTCGTCCAAAGAAAGTTGAAACAGGCTGGAAGAATCACAATCTAAATATCGCAAAAGTCCGTCTCTGTCGTTATAGATAGAAGTAAGACGAAATGTACTTCCCAACGCGTTTCTCTTGGGCCACCCACAAGAAAGCGGAAGGATTAATATTTTAAGAAATTCTAGACGCCTAAGCTGATAATTTAGCTATTGCAGGCAGTAAAATTACAAAGACACTTTAGAGCTCGAAGACAGCTTTCCTAAGAATTATTTACTTTGCACAGGATATGCCTCATAAAAAGAAGAATAGGAAAGATTGCTAAGTGTTTGAGTGATAGAAATCTCAGAATTCCACAAGGTTACAACGCAGTAACTTTCGTGGGAACCCTTAAACGGTTACAAAAAGGACACTCGTGGTGATTGGCCGAAAAAGAAACGTATGATCATAATAAGGCTGGTCTAAACATTATTTCCCAGCTATGTGATTGGTACGAAAATTTCGGAATGATGATTATTGGTCAATTAGGTGATAGCTGTGAAAAAGGGAGGTGAATATAGAGAGCAGAGAGGAATCTTGTCGGAGATTAGGACAAGAAGGAAGAAACTTAAGTTCTAGCGGTCATGCAGTAAAGACCTGCATTTTTTCTTGTCTGTGCCTAAATAGGCAAGATGGAATCTTAAAGATTCTGTAGTGAAACTCGCAAGTGCGATATGTTGTCTTAAATACCATACCGGTATATTCTCTGTGTTGTGTCCGGTACGATAAAATAATAGTTTTCTTAGTACAGCGTGTAATATTTTTCGTTCAAACAGAATTTAGTTCAACATTTGCGGATAAGACTTCCGTTTAATATGTCTCATATAAACCACACTTAATTCAATCTTCGTGGAACGCCGTTCCATTCTTTTTTAAGACAATGGTCTAAATAAAATATGTTTAATTATCAAGTCAGTGAGAAGTATCACTCATAATCATGAATACAGTTATTTTCTTTTCATAAAACAAAAAGAACTATGGAATTTTTATTTTTCGTATAATATAATAACAACTATGTAACAGTACTTTAACTCTAAAAATGAAAGTGAAAAGTGAAAGTGATTTCGTCGTATCCACAACTCTGGCGAGCTAACCTGATTCCAGCAATTCAACAACAATGGATCATCACCAGGTATTTTGCAATAAACTGTTTCGTTCCTTTTTCTTTTTTTTGAACTTTTAAGATGAAACGCGAAAGACTTATTTTTTTATTTTTCTAATCAACTCAGTTTAATGACTATTTTCTATCTAAATAAATGGTAACTATGTTAAAACTTATTTCGTCTTTTTCTGTTCGCACAATCCATCTATGTATCCTTATTGTATTAGGAAACGCAGCCTACTACAGACAACAAGGGTAAGTACCATTAGTAGTCAAAGGGATACCATTTTTTTTTTCGTAACATTTTTGTAATTTTTATATAGATAAATAGTAATAGATTCTGATCTATTAATGGCGCCCAAAAAATTAATAATTTCTTTTCTCTAGCATAAATATTATTGTATGAACTCACACCCTAAAATCTCTTGATGATTAGAGCCGCCGGTGCGATTTTAAATTATGTAGCACGTATTTTTTTAAGTTTATGTACATCACATGTTTAGCTAATTTGCCGTGCTTCATAAAATGGCACCCTAGAACGTGGGGCTATCTTTTGTCTAATTCTTATTAGTTTGTTTTCTTATTTTGTCCACGTTGTTCTGCTCACTATTGATTCATAAAATAACGCTAAGTTTTTCATATAACTCTTAATTAGTAATGTCACAAAAAGGCTTTTTTATTTTTAACGCAACCTAAGTTTTATTCATAAAACGGCGACCGCACCTAGAGGTTTCTGTCATTTTTTTGTTTCTTTTTGCTCCGTGTTAACGAGTACTTAAAAACAACGTCATTGCATTCCTTTTTTTGTTTTACACGTAAATGGTATTTTTCCCAGCACTAATTTAAAATGTGGCTCCTTGTTGTCTAAAGGTGTCTGAATAGAGATTTTATACTGTTTATAAAATTTCGATGGATGCGCAGATAAGAAATAAGATAGTAATGTAAATACGAAAAGAGAAAATTCCAAAGGTAAATAAAATAATAACTGCTAGTTTCCAATTCCAAGTTTACAGTAAATTTTGAGTTTAAATATTTTTGTTGAATTTTTTTGCATAATTTTTGAAAGAATATAATTCAAAATGGAATCCTCCGTGGTTCAATACTTAAAAAATGACGAAATTGATTATGAATTGTTTATACGAGGGGTTAAGACTAAGAAAAATCTTAGTGACAAAAAAACAATGCTTCGTAAATTACTTAGTAAAAAGGCCGTTATTGATTTAGAGGAAAATAGGTTAATATTCAACGATGAGAAGAAGCAGATAGACGAAACTGCTGTTGACATCCGTAGTTTAATTGGAGATTTCGAAGGAGACGTTAGAGATTCGGTCTATCGTAGGGCAAAGGCTCATCTTACGCATTTATCTTTTAGAATAGCTAGGTTACCCGTAGAATTTGAGGAAGAAGAAGAGTATAAGGCAGAGGCTTCTGCAGATTGTTTACTTTTAGAAGGGCAATTAGATGACAAAGTCGTTCCTGTTGGGCCATCAGTTTCTTCGAATATAATTCCTTCACAGCCGGTCGTTAATATTCCAGCTCCCGTCGTTCAGGTGTCGCATCCAACTAATTTAGCTGATTGGAACATTAAGTTTAGTGGAGATTCTAAAGGAGTTTTCCCTTTCATAGAAAAAGTTAGAGACCTGGCTGAATCCCGTAATGTAGGACAAGAGGTTCTTTTCAGATCAGCTGTCGAGTTATTTACAGGTAGCGCTGCTGTGTGGTTCAGGAGTGTTCGTAGTACCGTTTCTTCATGGAACGAATTGATTGGTCTTTTGAAGGCTACGTTTCTTCCCCAAGACTACGACGAGGATTTATGGAACCAGATCAAATCCAGGAAGCAGAAGAAAAATGAGTCGTTCGCTTTATTTCAGGCACAGGTTATGTCTTTGGCAAAACGGCTGACGGTGCAGCCTTTAGAGAAAACTATCGTGAAACACTTGAGGCAAAATATTATCCCTGAATATATTCCGTTGATTGCATTAGTCGATACCAATACTGTTGAGGAGTTGTCTGCTGTTATTCGTAAACTAGGGAATAATGTGGTCGTGCCTAGTGTCAAGAAGGAAACGTCCGTCGCTTATGTTAATCATGAGTTCCCCGGTCCCTCCAGAAAAGCCAATGTTCCTAACGGAAAAACAAATTTTAAAAATAATGACGACCGTTCGGCTCCGCGAAATTCTGAGGCGAAAAACCTTAGTAAAAGTATTTCGAATAAATCGAAGATGATCGTTTGTTTTAATTGCCGAAGACGCGGGCACAATTTCAACGACTGTAAACAGCGTTTTGATAGATATTTTTGTTTCCGATGTGGCGCAGATAATGTTACGGTAAGGACATGCCCAAACTGTGTCAAACCTTCAAAAAACGAATAACCAACACCCTTAAGTTCGGTAAGAGTGTTCACAATAAAATTTCAAACCCCGAACATTCATGTTTTGCGGCCGATAATAAGTTTCCAGAAAATTTTAATGTCTCTGATTGGTACAAATGGCTAGGTACAGTAAAAAATTTTTATAAACATTCGTCAAAATTATCTCCGGTCATTGCTTCAAAGCCATTCGATAACAGACCTTACTTGGAGGTTCAAATTCTTTCGCAACCCTTTACGCTTTTATTAGATACCGGGTGTTCCACTACTGTAGTCGGATCCAAGGGATTGGATTTTCTTGAGAGAAACAACATTGAGATCGATTTACCGTGTAGTCAGAATGTGTCTTTAGCCGACGGATCGAGTAAAAAGGTTTCTGGTATTGTAAATTTGCCGTTTGTGGCGAATGGAATTTGTCATGTGATTAGTTGTCTTGTAGTGCCATCGCTACCAATAAATTTTATTTTAGGAAGTAACTTTATTTCAAAATTTTCTTTAGCGATAAATTTCGAACAAAATAAATGGAGTGTTAGAAATCCTTGTTGCGAGATAGTAGTAACTTCAAAACCTGAAGGCGATGTTTCGTTCCCACAATCTTTGTGTTCGATTGATTCTCTTGCCGCCGAGTTAAGACCTCTTGCGGATGCTGTCATCCATAGTTTTCAGGAGGTAGACAAAAAGAATGGTATAGGAAGAACAGATAAGATCAAAATGACTATCGATACGGGTGACGCAAAGCCTTTTCGACAACGTCCTTTTCCTATGTCGCCATACATGTCAGATATTTTAAATCGCGAATTAGATGAGATGCTCAAACTTAAAGTTATAGAACCGAGTAACAGTCCTTGGTGTAGTCCAGTCTTGCTTGTAAAGAAAAAGACAGGCGAGTTTAGGTTTTGTTTTGATGGCAGGAATCTTAATGAAGTTACTCGTCATGACACATATCCTCTCCCCAATATTGACCGAATTTTGTCATTATTGCGTAACGCTAAATATATAAGTTCGATAGATTTGAAAAAAGCTTTTTGGCAGATCCCTCTTGATCCATCTTCGCGAGAAAAAACTGCTTTTGCTGTTGTTGGCCGTGGATCATTTCAATTTACTGTGATGCCTTTTGGTCTTTGTAATAGTGCTCAAACCCAGCAAAGATTAGTAGATCAAATTTTTGGACCAGAATTCGAACCTTTTATTTTTACTTACTTGGATGATATTATTGTTTGTTCTTCCACTGCTGAGGAACACGTTGCCTTGTTAGGACAAGTGCGAGATAAACTAAAGGATGCTAACCTTACGATAAATGTAGACAAATGTGAATTTTTCAAAACAACTCTGAAGTATTTAGGCTATATCGTTGGTGATAACTCTCTTCGGTCGGACCCCGACAAAATTTCCACTATGGTTAATTATCCCCGTCCAACTAACACAACGGAGATTAAACGTTTTATTGGTCTTTGTTCTTGGTATAGACGCTTCGTCAAAGATTTTTCTACCCTTGTTTCCCCTATCAATGATCTTTTGAAAGGAAAGAAAAAGAAAGAACCTATAGTTTGGACATCAGAAGCTGAGAATGCTTTTGGTGGACGGTGGAGAAAAGGTGATTTCCTATGCTAGTCGGTCTTTGACAAGAGCAGAACGTTCGTATGGAACCACCGAGAAAGAGGCCCTTGCAGCTTTGTTTGCTGTTGAAAAATTTCGTCCTTACGTAGATGGTGTTGAATTTACTCTCATCACTGACCATTATTCGTTGTTATGGCTTAGAAATTTAAAAAATCCCACAGGCCGTTTAGCTCGTTGGGCTATGCGTCTCAAACAGTTTGATTTCCGAATCGTCCATCGTAAAGGAGCATGTCATAAGGTGCCTGATGCACTTAGTAGGATTCATGAGAATGATCAAATTGCTTATCTTGAAGTTGATACTGATCGCATCGATCCTTGGTACGATGATTTGCGTACAAAGATTTTGTCTAACCCAGAAAGTTTTCCACAGTGGAAAGTAGAGAACGACCTCATATACAAATTTATTCCGGCTTGTCTTCCTTTTAATTCAAATTTAATCGAGTGGAAAGTCCTTGTTCCCAAACCTCAACGTGAGGATGTTATTAAGTCGTGTCATGATCCTGCAACTTGTGCCCATCCTGGTGTTTATAAAACTCTTGCTCGAATCCAAGAAAATTATTACTGGCCAAAAATGCGAAGAGATGTTGTTAAATATGTCCGTGCCTGCAAAACGTGTGGAGCACAAAAAGCACCAAATATGGCGCAAATGGGTAAAATGGGTAAAGAGAAAAAAGCCGAATACCCATGGCAAATTATCGCCGTTGATTTAATAGGCCCTTTAACCAGAAGTAGAAACGGTTTTACGTGGTTGCTGGTGGTCTCAGATTGGTTTTCTAAGTACACTTTGTTACATCCTCTTCGCAAGGCTACTGCTTCAAATATCTGTAAATTTTTAGAGGAACAGGTGTTTCTCATATTTGGAGTTCCACAACATCTCATGTGTGATAATGCCTCTAATTTAAATTGTAAAATAATGAAAGATCTTTGTGAGAGATATGCAGTCCAAAAAATCTGGTTCTCTGCGGTTTATTCTCCCCAAGTAAATTTTGTTGAAAGGAGCAATCGTACTATTGGTACGGCAATCAGAAGTTATATTGACGAACATCGCGATTGGGACAAACACATACATGAAATTCGGCAAGCCATGAACACAGCGAAACATGAAGTAACCAAATATTCACCGGCATTTTTAAATTTTGCTAGACACGTACCGTTGTCTGGAAATTATTACGGTCAAATACCCCATGATTTTGTTGATATAGAAATCCTACCGGGTGATCGCGATAATTACGCGTCCGAAGTAACGGGAATAAAAGAAGTTTTCACGGCCGTGCGTAAAAATTTGTCTCGTGCATATCAGAGAAATGCAAAAACATATAATTTGCGTAAACGCGACGTACAGTTTAACGTTGGCGATCAAGTTTGGAGAAAAAATATGGTTTTATCTAGCGCCCCGAAACATTTCATGGTAAAATTGGCTCCCAAATATATTTTATGTACCATAATTAAAAAACTATCCTCGTTAGTTTACGTTCTTAGGAATCCAGATGGTTCCAATGCTGGAAATTGGCATATTAAAGATTTAAAAGCTTATTCATCCGTCAATGTTTCGTCAGATGTTTCAGATCTGTCCGATAACGAATAGAAATGTATATTCCGTTATTTACAGGGCGATATGAACCAACTTTAAATAATTTTTTTAGATATTTTTGATTTTTTTATTTTATAGTACAGGTGCTTAAAGTTTTTTGAGAGAAATAATTTTTTTGTTTTGTGCACCAAATTTTTTTATTAGTCGAAATTCTTAAATTTTGGAAAGTGTGATTTCAAATAAATGATTTTGGACATATGAATTTTTGATCTGAAAGCCTATTATAATCTAAATACTTCGGTAATTTTTTTAGCGACACCCCCATTTCCTCCGTGGTCCGTGTTAAAGGAAAAGTCGCGCAAATTGCGAACTTTTTCCTGGAAGGGATTTGTTTCTCTTCCAACAAATTTTGGCGTGGGATCAGTAATGCACTGATACCCTAGTACGTAGTACGTTGAATACAACTTTGCTTCGGCAAAACCGTCCCCAAGTGCCTCGTTCCCTTCAGGACGAGAGACGCGCATTAATTTTTTTTAGAGCTGTCTCGACAACCTTTTTTTTTGATGTGTGGTGTAGACCAATAGTAGGGAATTGTCCCGCTGCGGTCAATGTTTATCTATTTGATATATTTTTTTGATGTTGTCGCGAAGGAGACGAGCCTCTGGAAGTAGTGTAGGGGATTCCGCACGTTGATCTCCAGAGCAACTCAGTTTGGCTCACACCCCAGTTCTTTGAACTGTTTTACCTAGTTATAAGAATAAAATTTTTTTGTTTTGTTGAAAGGAAATATTAAAAATCCTTCTTCTAATGTTTTTATGTCGTGCGTTAGTCCGATATAGAAGTAAAACTTTCTTTTACATAATAAAAAGTTTGAATTTTTTTTTATTTTTTTTTGGTAGGTATCCTTCCAGGATATACTACCTTCGCTTATATGCAATCCAGCTTAAGCTTAGGGCAAATGTTTTTTATATTTTTTTGAAAAATGTTTTTTATTTTTTTGGTATCTAGATTGATATCAGAAGTCCTTAGTACAGTTACTAGTGATAGTTCGTAATAGAACCTATTTGTTTTGCCTAAGTTTATTCTTACTTCAAGGACCTATGAATTTCAGCCCCCTCTATTAAAGTATGTTGTCTAACCCCCTTTACGGTATGGATGGCCAGACACTGAGAAAGGCTAGGGATGAAGTGAGCGGATTCCCGCCAGTTGACTCGTCGGAATGAGAAGCCATTCATAATCGCAATTTAGCCACAGACCTTAGGTGATGACTTCCTATGTCATTTCCTAAAACTTCCGTTTGGTTGTGTAACTTTGAATAATAGACTCTACCGACTATGACCCTACCTTAAGTTGACCCCACCGAAAATGTTCCTATGATAGGCGTATGATACGCGTCAGTTATCGCTTGTTCTGGTTACCACAACGAAGTTAAAATATCAATATTTTCCTAATCCCCCCTGTTCTTAAAAGAGTAGTAAGTGTCTGAAAAGCAATGTGTCCATTTTTCCACAATAAACTAATTACAGGTTTATCTTTATAGAATTACAAGGTCCAACTTAGAACTATCAGTAACTCCTTTTTTTTTGTTTTTTTGTCCGTAAGTAATAACTGCCTATGGCGTTATTATATTGTGTTATCTCTGGAATAAGTCATGAATGAGAGACTTTATGCATCCAAGTCAAGGATAACATGTTAATTTTTTATGGCGTTAATGATACTAAGACATCATTATTCTTATGTTATTCGTGGTGTTAGTCTAGGTTGAAAGAAACCTATGCATCCGAAAAAACGTTAACATATCTTGCCCTATTTTTGTGTTTTTATTTTTTTGTGTCTACGATGACGAATTGCGTCGTTGTATTCTTGTGAATTTTTTGTGTTATGATTAACGCGTCCATGTCTAGATTGTAAGACATGTATTGATCGTTAGAGAAAGCCTAAGGCCTCTGAACGATATTACGATATGGTGACTAACAAATGTTGGTTTTCATTTTTTTTTTGCTGTTTCATTTTTTTTTTTGTTTGTTCCTTTTTCGATTTCAAACTGGTTAGCACGAAGTTGAAATCGTGGGGGAGGCAGTGAAACAGGCTGGAAGAATCACAATCTAAATATCGCAAAAGTCCGTCTCTGTCGTTATAGATAGAAGTAAGACGAAATGTACTTCCCAACGCGTTTCTCTTGGGCCACCCACAAGAAAGCGGAAGGATTAATATTTTAAGAAATTCTAGACGTCTAAGCTGATAATTTAGCTATTGCAGGCAGTAAAATTACAAAGACACTTTAGAGCTCGAAGACAGCTTTCCTAAGAATTATTTACTTTGCACAGGATATGCCTCATAAAAAGAAGAATAGGAAAGATTGCTAAGTGTTTGAGTGATAGAAATCTCAGAATTCCACAAGGTTACAACGCAGTAACTTTCGTGGGAACCCTTAAACGGTTACAAAAAGGACACTCGTGGTGATTGGCCGAAAAAGAAACGTATGATCATAATAAGGCTGGTCTAAACATTATTTCCCAGCTATGTGATTGGTACGAAAATTTCGGAATGATGATTATTGGTCAATTAGGTGATAGCTGTGAAAAAGGGAGGTGAATATAGAGAGCAGAGAGGAATCTTGTCGGAGATTAGGACAAGAAGGAAGAAACTTAAGTTCTAGCGGTCATGCAGTAAAGACCTGCATTTTTTCTTGTCTGTGCCTAAATAGGCAAGATGGAATCTTAAAGATTCTGTAGTGAAACTCGCAAGTGCGATATGTTGTCTTCAATACCATACCGGTATATTCTCTGTGTTGTGTCCGGTACGATAAAATAATAGTTTTCTTAGTACAGCGTGTAATATTTTTCGTTCAAACAGAATTTAGTTCAACATTTGCGGATAAGACTTCCGTTTAATATGTCTCATATAAACCACACTTAATTCAATCTTCGTGGAACGCCGTTCCATTCTTTTTTAAGACAATGGTCTAAATAAAATATGTTTAATTATCAAGTCAGTGAGAAGTATCACTCATAATCATGAATACAGTTATTTTCTTTTCATAAAACAAAAAGAACTATGGAATTTTTATTTTTCGTATAATATAATAACAACTATGTAACAGTACTTTAACTCTAAAAATGAAAGTGAAAAGTGAAAGTGATTTCGTCGTATCCACAACTCTGGCGAGCTAACCTGATTCCAGCAATTCAACAACAATGGATCATCACCAGGTATTTTGCAATAAACTGTTTCGTTCCTTTTTCTTTTTTTTGAACTTTTAAGATGAAACGCGAAAGACTTATTTTTTATTTTTCTAATCAACTCAGTTTAATGACTATTTTCTATCTAAATAAATGGTAACTATGTTAAAACTTATTTCGTCTTTTTCTGTTCGCACAATCCATCTATGTATCCTTATTGTATTAGGAAACGCAGCCTACTACAGACAACAAGGGTAAGTACCATTTGTAGTCAAAGGGATACCATTTTTTTTTTTCGTAACATTTTTGTAATTTTTATATAGATAAATAGTAATAGATTCTGATCTATTAATGGCGCCCAAAAAATTAATAATTTCTTTTCTCTAGCATAAATATTATTGTATGAACTCACACCCTAAAATCTCTTGATGATTAGAGCCGCCGGTGCGATTTTAAATTATGTAGCACGTATTTTTTTAAGTTTATGTACATCACATGTTTAGCTAATTTGCCGTGCTTCAAAGTCAGGAAATGGATAAACTGGCTAATTATAAGTAACTTTTGTTCTATAGAGTTTTTTCACTAAGTCAAAGAAAAAAAGTGATATTGTGCCAATGTGGGCTTTTGCCCTAGGGGTGAGTGTCACCCCTATTGAGGGTGAAAAATATATGTTCGAAATAAGTCCGGAAATAGATAAATAACTAATTCTAAGCAACTTTTGTTCTATAAAGTTTTTTCACCAAATTAATACTTTTCGAGTTATTTGCGAGTGAATATGTTAATTTTTCTACAAAATAGCCACGTTTTCAGACGGTTTTTCGCATATAACTAAAAAGTAAGTATTTGCTCGAAAAAAAATTCTTATCAAAAATATAGCACGTAAAAAAGTGAAAAACAAGGTGTATATAAATAGGTCACTATACCTAGTAGAAGCAGAGTTATAGCTAATAAAATATAGGTTCAGGTTCATATTCGTCAAATTCCAAATCGAATATTTTAACGTGCCATAACCAAAAAACGAAACACTTATTTTGGAAAAACTCATTTTAACTTTTTTAAAGTGTTTAAAAATGCTTATTTTTGTTTAAAAAAAAATTTTTAGCATCAAAAGTAAACAAGTTACGCTCAAAATAAAGAGTTGGTCTCTTTTTTTTTGGTAAGAAATCTGGAAAATCACCCCCTAATTAGCATTTCAAATGAACTTAATTGTTACTCCTTCACAAGTTTTTTACTCGCGTATGTACTGATCATATGATCTGTAAGTTTCATCGGTTCAAAGTGCTTATTTTCGAAAAAGCTGTAGTTAAAAGGGCTTGAACGACTCACTTATCACGAGTGTATGCAAATTTAGAAACACCGAATCTTAACCAATTTTTGTCTTACAGAAAAACAATAAAATACAAAATATTTAGAAAAGTAAAGCCGACTTTTTTAGTGTTTAAGATTTTTGGTATCTCTAAAAATTTTTAAGTTATTTTGAAAAAAAAGCATTATTTTCAAAATTAAAATTTTTAAAAATTTTACTTTAAAACCAATTTTTTTCAAAAATAAGCACTTTGAATCGATGAAACTTATAGATCATATAAATGAACACAACATAAGTAACTTGTGAAGCGGTATAACGATTAATTTCATTTAAGTTACTAATTGGGGGGTGATCTGTTGAGCGTAACTTGCTTACATTTGATGCCTGAAATTTTTTTTATAAAAGCTTTTTTTAAACACTTTAAAAAATTGAAATGTTTTTCTCCAAGAATGCTTCATTATTTGGATATTTCACACATTGAATTATTCTATTTGGAATTTTTCGAATATGTACCTATTTTTCATTAGCTATAACTCTGCTTTTGCTAGGTATAGAGACCTAATATGTACACCGTTTTTTTCACTTTTTTATAGGCTAAAGTTTTGCTAAGAAAAATTTTTTATCGACAAAATGCTTACGTTTTGAGTTATTTGCGAAAAACCGTCTAAAAACGTGGTTATTTTGTTCAAAAATGAACATATTCACTTGCAAATAACTCGAAATGTATTGATTTGGTGAAAAAACTCTATAGAACAAAAGTTGCTTAAAATTAGTCAGTTTATTCATTTCGTGACTTATCTTGGGCATATATTTTTCACCCCCGAGATGGAATGAAAGTCACCCCCGGGGCAAAAGCACACATCGGCACCATATCACTTTTTTTGTTTGACATGTTAGCTATGCGTACGCCAAATTTCATGTCAATCCAAGCGGTTCTTTAAAATTTACAGCAAAAACCGTGAAAGAATGTACTTGGTCCCAAAATATGTGATTTAATTTATGGCTTGCCTTTTCGTTACACCCTATTCTTCTTGTAGTGCCTATCCGTTTCGGATGTTGGCGACCATCATGGCAATCTGTACTTTGCACACTGCTGCTCTGAAAAGATTTGTAGTGGTTGTGTTGAACCACGTACGTAGATTTTTCAGCCACGAAATCCTTCGCCTTCCTGGTCCTCGCTTTCCCTCTACTTTTTCCTGTAAGACCAGTTGCAGCAGTCCACACTAGTGATGTAACGAATGTCATTTTTTGAACATTCGCGAATACGAATGCGAATGCGAATATCTGCTACCGACATTCGCGAATGCGGATGCGAATGCGAATATTCAGATTTTTTAAAATTTGTTTCTATTTTTGTAATGTTTCCTAAATTCATAATGAAAAGTTAATTGCTATTTAGTTTAAATCAATCTGAATCTTAAGCTTTATTACATAATACCAAATAATAAAAAAAGTAAAGGCTGATAATGTGATTATACAAGGTTAACTTCTATCTATCTATTGCCCTTCATTTGTCCATAGGCCTCCCCCTTATTTTCCACTCTTCTCGGTTCAGTGCTAATGCTGTCGATCTGGTCCCTGCGTATCTTTTTCGGTCATCCGATCATCTCGTCTGTGGTCTGCCCTTCCTCTTTTGTAGTCCTAAGGTCTCCAGTGAGTTATCGCTTCATTCCATCTTCCGTCTCTTTGTCTGCTGTTGTGTCCTGCATACTTCCATTTGAGGTTAAGTTATCTTTTCTTAATAAAAAAAGATGAGAAGTAAATAGATTTTGATTTTATCAACCTAATATTATCTTAAAATTATTTTTTTTCTGGTTTTCATATTCGCAAAACATTCTCACAAATTTCGCGAATGCGGATGCGAATGCGAATATTCGTTACATCACTAGTCCACACCCTATATAATATATAATTCATGGGTTTGTATTATTATTTCTATGTAAACAGGGTGAACTCTTGAAAAATAATCTCTTAAACTACATTTCAACGGGAGAGGATATTGTTTTGAGTGATTTCAGTTTAACCACTTTACCTGCTGTTTAACTCATTTCATAGGCGTGGATCCCGCGTACCAAAAATAGTTTATTAATAGCAAGATGAAATTTGTTAATTGTTTAACGGTGTCTAGTCGGACAAATTTTGATGTACGGGAACATTAACAGGGGAAGTTTTAATTGTGGAACAGGTTACAGGTTTCGAACGTTAGACTACGAAAACGTCCCATTTATTTTGTCGGACAGAATTTCCAATTGATTTGTTACCCTTTATTAAATTCTCACGCAAAAATCAGATTGCTATTTATCACCAACATAAATCTTGTCATTTAACATGTTCTACGTGTCGGACTTATTAAAATGCCCAACATATTTGTCGGAGAAACATTTTTTCATTATTATAAAATATAAAGTTTGCTATTGAATGAACTTAAAAACAATCTGCTAGTTTTCACAATCATAAACTTATCAGGATGACAAGCTCCACAATTGAAATCACGTTTCACAATTAAAACTTTCCCTGTTCCAGTATTCCCATACATCAAAGTTTGTTCGACTAGACACCGCTAAGCTATTGACAAATTTTCAGCTTGCTATTAATAAACTTTTTTGGTACGCGGGATCCAGGCCTATTAGGTCGATATAATTTAAATATGTAACCTTATCCATAAATTATTACCGCATGATAAATACTTAGATAACTAACAGTAAAACAATTATTTATTAATGCTTACATGCTTACCCCTTACATAAAAATCCTTAGCCGTCTCTTTACCAATTCCAGTGTTAGCACCAGTGATCACTGCATTTTTACCATCTAATCTAGCTTCAGAATCACACGAAGCAGAAAAAATTGAACCCATTTTTTTATTTTACACGAAAATTACACAAGCTAAACTATATACCTAATTCGATGAAATAAAATCAAGAATAAAATATCAAAATTTTGTCTGTTTTTTTAAAATGTGTTTCTTCAATTTTTTAACCAGATTACAATCAAAGTGACGACATAAGTAGGTAACTATTTATTATTGTTTTAAAGATTGCTTAAACATTAATAAAATATCCTAACCGGTTTCTGTGTGGTGACCTTTATTAAAATTATTATAATTATTGTGGCGATCAAAACGATTTTATAACTAAGAATTTGACTGTTTCGTAATAGCTAATATAATTATGTAACGGCTGATTCAATGAAATGGTACCTACGATTTCAAACAAACAAAAAAAATCAAGTATATTCAAATGGGAAATAAGCCACAATTTTACCTAAAAATGTTTTTATTAACGTTTCGACGCCCAAGTCGGGTGTCACACAAGTCGGATGACATTAAACAAAAAAAAAACTGAAGAAATATACTTTTTATTAAATTTAATAAAGAAAAACGTATAGTAAACAGATAGAAATTAATATGTGTAAGTGAAGAAATATTCAGTTTTTGGAGATAGGAAAGGTGGCCTCCATTTTGTCGGACACATTCTTGCAGCCGTGGTACACAGCTGTTCACGACATTGGGTAATATTTCTTGAAATATTGCTTCCAATTCTTCGCTATGCGTTCTTTTAAAGCCTCAATAGCTCTTGGGGGGTTACTTTGAAAAACTTTCGACTTTAGGTACCCCCGACTATGAGGTGGCCAGGGAATATCGCCGTTTTTACTCATAAGACGCGATATCTTTAGGATTCGTCGATAGCACCACAATTCGAATGCTTTTATTTTGTTTAGCATTGTGGTTTTTAACGTCCATGTCTCACAACCATACAATAGGATAGACCACACATAACATTTCAGCACCTTTTTTCGAATATTCATCGACAGGTTTCTGTTGCATAAAACTGGTTTCCATAGGTCATAAAAGCCTTCCGTGATATTTCGATCCTAGTTATTATCTATCTCTTCATCAGAGTCACAAGATCTTGTAAATTTTCAGCAAGAATGGCTGTATCGTCAGCGTATCTAATATTGTTGATTACTTCTCCGCCTAGCCTTACTCCATCTTGTCTGTGATCCAAAGCCTCCCTAAAGATTTCTTCAGAGTACAGATTAAAAAAGGGTAGGTGATAAAACACAACCTTGTCGTACTCCACGTTTTATCGGCAGTTTTTCAGTACGACTGTCTCCAATTTGGATAGAGGCTACTTGATTGTAATATAAGTATTTCAGCAGTCTTGTATCGTAGTGGTCAAGTCCTGCTGCCTGCAGGCAATCGAAAAGTGTATCATGTTGTACTCGGTCGAATGCCTTCTCGAAGTCGATGAAACAAACATATACGTTCTTTCGGAATTCACAACTTTTTTGTAATAGAACGCGCATACAAAATAGTGCTTCTCTAGTTCATAGACCATTTCTAAATCCAAATTGCCTGACTACCCATTCTAGTTTCGCACAGAAGGAATACTCGGTTTTGTATAATACTTAAAAGTATCTTAAGTGTGTGACTCATCAAACTGATTAGTCTAAAATCGCTGCATTGGGTGGGCCTGCTTTTCTTTGGTAATGTTATAAACAGTGACTCCAACTTCGTTGTAAATTTTGTTAAAGAAAGAAGTCAAGTAGGTAATGTTTTCCTCATCTAAAAGTTTAAGTAGCTCAACAGGGATTTGATCTGGTCCAAATGCTTTATTGTTTTTGGCTTGCTGTATTGCTTTTATGACTTCTGACTTCAGTATACTGGGAAAGTAATCCAGGGAAGACAAAAGAAAGATCAGAAACCACCACAAAATGGCAGGAAGGGTGAAGAGTGAGTAAACGAGCGGAGGGATGCATGGAAAATAATTTTGATCCCTGTCGTGGAGGAATGGGCGGAGTGAAAATAGCAAATATAAAAGAACGAACAGAGCTAAATGCAAGGGTAGACATCTTTGGAGCAAACAATTTTATGACCGTAGTGGGAATGGGGGGATAAGTTTAAAGAAGTGCTGGAGACTTTGACAAAAATTGGTAAAAGAAAAGAGATTTTAGAAAGAAGGGATCGAACAACGGGGGTAAACATGATTAACATCAGCACAAGAGAGACAAAAGAAAGGGTGGCTGCGTACGAGAGAGCGGTCTGAAAAGACGTGCCACTGACTGTGAGTTTAGTTTATAGGCAGGGTATAGTTCATCTCAGAGCCTTCTTTCAGTGCGTCACAGTCTTTCGATTTCCCAACAAACATTTTAAGTTGATTTAACGTTTCATCAGCTAATTTTAGAAGCTTGCATGTTGAACAAAGGTAGTCGATTAGTTTGTTTATGCATCTGTTCAGATTCTAAACAGGCGAAAAAGGAGAAGATAATCAGCTTAAAGCTGAATAAAGTAGCATTTATTAGCGCTTCTTCAACTTTTATATGGCTATTCATATTGCTACTGTACCACTTCTGCAAAATGAAGAAATACTTATTCAGTTTCTAAACAGCTTTACTTTCAGCCTTTGTTCAGCTGCTTTTGACCAATTTTCACGTGTTATATAATTTGTTTCCTTGCTGAAAAGTAGCTTTTGCAGATATTATACAGTCTATTTTTCAACTCTTCTTCAGCTTTTTATAAATAAAACAAAAATGTTTTTTTTTTATATATTTATTACGATTTATTATCGACATTAGCTTTCTTTTAACTTCAATTTCACACTTATTTTATTATTTTATTTAAAATCGTAATACTTACTTTTTTTATTTTATAGTGTCTTCTGTGCGATTTGAACCTGCTACCTCTCGATCCATATATCACTGCCTATCCCACTGAGCTAATCGGGCACTTACCAAAAATGTGTATTTTATTGTATAAATGAAATGCTTTGGAAGCTGAACAACAGCTGAAATAAATTTGAAGAAGCGCTGTTTATTTGTCGAACAAAAGCTGAAAATAATTATCGGAATTTTAGTTGAATAACTTCTGAATACTTTCTGCAAAAGTAAACAACGCCACATTCACTAAATTTTAGCTGAATTGAGATTGATTATTAGCAGAACAAAACACTCCTGGGATTTACCGCGAAAATACTGTCTTGTCTGTAAACGGAGATCAAAATTTATTTGTTTTTCCTATTTTTATAGTGATTTTTGCGTAAGTTTTAAGTCAAAATGAATAGGTGTAATCCAGGTAAGTACGTTGTTTATTATTTATTCTTTAAGTATACAAAGTGTTTGTAAAAATGGATATTAATAATTATCAATATTATACATTTAAAAAAAGTTAGGTTAATTATTTTTTTACATTTAGTATTAAACTTATTAAATTATGAAATATTTTGGTCTTAAATAATTAGAATAAACCTGGGATATATTTATTTATATAAGGAGACTGATATTAACAAACTACTAATAAGTTACAAATCTTCTAATTAAAATAATGGGTAAATAAAAAGTATACTTTTATTATTATAAGAACGTAATATGAGTTGCCTATGCATTGGATGAAATTTAAAACTTCTTTTTTTCTACTTATGTACCTATGTAATATTGTAGTTAATATTTGAAATTTTAATTAGTTTAATTTATTACAGAACCCCATTTTAAAATCGTTGAGACGATAGAAGCTGGAAGGTCGGTCTTAACTGTTGTTCCACACAAGTGGATAAAAAACAAAATTTTATTTTGGCCACCAAAAAACGTGAAAAATCTGATAAAGGATGTCAATTCTACTCCAGACATTACGTGGAATAAAATAATATGTCGCATCAAAAGAAATTATTATAAAAATCGCATTGCAGCTGAAACTGAACTTTTAGAAATGTCGGGAGGTTCGGCAACGTCTTCAACTGATTCCGAGGTTTTAGGAGAAATGAAAGAAAAAAATAAAGTAAGAAACACAAAAAAGGTCACTAGTCAACAAAATTTTGAAACTCTGTTTGCATCATCATCGTCAAAATTTTGTTCGTTTCAACCAATCATACCGGAAGAAACTCCTGAGCCTGTTGTTGAAAGCGAAAATATAATTTTGGAAACCAATTTTTCGGATGAGGCAATTATTTCTCCTGAAGCAATTGCAAATGCGCAGTTTTTAAATGTCATCGAACAGGTAAGTTTTTATTGGAAACATTTAAAATTATTACTTTAATTACTTTTTTTTTGCACCCTTAATTATAAGCCTTTGATTGGAGAAGAAAGTAAAAACGACATTATTAACAAGTTGAATGACATTGAGCAAAAATTTAATCAGTTTAAAAATGATATAACAGAGAGCGTAAAAGATATGTTGGTGAAGGCAGTTGCGGCAATTAAATCAGATTTTGATGCCAAATTATTGTCAGCAATGCAGAATTTTAAAAACAATCATCAGGATGATGACAATATTCAATTTGAATTTCATGCCGTTTCAACCTCACAGGAGTTAAGTCAATTAGAGGAAAATCTCAAAGATCCAAATTATGAAAAGAAAGTAGTAAGTTATATTATTTCAGTTTTCATTTAATCTTTTAAATTTAATGTTGATACTGTTTTCTAGAGAAATTATTTTAAAAAAATTATTGGTAATATTCCTGATACTAGTAATGGTTTGGATACCTGCTATAGTATTGTAGATTATTTTTTTGAGAAAAAATTTATGGTGCAGTGTTCGTGGACGGGAGGAAGTAGAAGCAACACTGAAAAATGTTGTATTAAAAATTGCAAAAATATTTTAGAAGTGTTTTTTACAATAGTCCAAAGTTCCAATAAAGATTTTTCGAAGGCTTTGTTGAAAAAATTTATAATTGGAATTACAAGAAATGCAAAGAAGCGTAGTTTAACTGGAGGCATCCGCCAATCTTCAATACATAGAAGAAAAAAATCAATGGTTAAAAAACAACGTTTAAGTGGAAACAGAAAAGGTGTTGCTCAAAGACAAGGTAAAGGTACCTATATTAAAAAAATGTATAACATAAAAATTATTATTTCAGGCGAAAATGAAATTTTTTATGAAAATGAGCAATCATTTAATGAAGAAAAAGAATATGATGAAGATAACGATGAATATGGTATGGAAAAATATGAAGCTGACGGTGAAGATGCTATAATAGAACATGACGAGGTTGAAGAGGAAGATAATAATGATACAGACACGGACTAAAAGAACATTTTTATTAAAAAAACTTTTTAATTTACATTCAAGTTTTGTTTATTTTTAATAGTGTGTAGAAGAGGAATAAAAACAATTTTACTTTCATTGTATTTTATAACAACCATTTTACAAACAACATTCTCTAGCAAATAAAGTTTCATATTATTTAAATTTGTAATGTTGCAAATATATATGTGTAAATTTGATGATCGAATGGGATAACTAAAGAAATCTTCTTTTTTCTTAACAGATTTTCCATGTATGAATATTTTACCACCTTTTTCTGATGCAGAATTCATTTGAACAATGTCATTGTCATTTGTTAAAAACCATGAATTTTTGAAAACATTACTTAAACAAAAATTATGAGAATAAATGTAGCACTTGATAACATTCCCCCTTTTCTTAATTTCTGGCTGTAAACTTGTCTTTTTTGTATCATTGCTCAATATTAAATTTCTTTCGCCAATTCTATTAACAATTTGCTGCAAACTGTTATTTCCTTGGCGCAATAATTTTTTTAGTTGAAATAATGTATTCTCAAATGGGTACGTAGATATTGTAAAAAGTTGTCCAAATCTATTAACATCATCAACCACATGTTCTAAGTTATGAATGTTGCTTGTAATAAATTGTACGCCATAAATAATCTTAAAATCATCTATATATTTTTCAAACATTAATTGGGCAACCGAACGATTTTCAGCATACATGTCAGAAGAACATATTCTAACAGCAACAAAAAGAAGTAAAAAATGTTTATAAACGTCAGTGTTCAACACATCTTTTAAAATAACAATTCCAATATAATTAAGAAAATTGCGCCATTCTACTCCTTTCCAGTATGCCAGGCAATCTAATCCTCTTGTGGAACGATGAATTTCAGATGGAAGTTTCACAGATATTAAATGTTTGGAGATCCTCTCAATATCACGAGCACATAGCTTACTTGAGAAACCCATAGAACCATCTTTCCATCCTGTTAGACAACGCTTCATCACACCTAGCTCTAAAAGATGTAGTTCATCTGCTACTATAAAATCCTGCACCATGTCAACTTCGGAAATTTTCAAAATTGGTGACTCTTGCCCTTTATGGTGCTTACCATAATGTTTACTTCTGAATTTTGCATCAGTTCTAAGAGGACATTTTATATCAGGAAATACAACAGTTCGAGAAAGATAAGAATATTCGCCTTCAGTAGTGCATTTAAGGCATCCATTAATCCCATTGAAATTGACTACACCTGTAAAATAAACTAGTCAATTTAAGCAATAATTAAAAAAAACAGATACCTTTAATAAATGCCCGTGCAGGTGAATCGCAGATAAAGCATCTAATTTTTATGTGAATCATATGCCCATTAACACAGAGTCCATTTGATTGCAGCCGCTTAACATCCTCAACAAAAGGCTCCAAAAATTCATTTATATCTAGAGGCTTGTTATTTCCATGGAAAATGCCAACAATCATAGGTTGTATATCAGGCATTTCATATATGCTACATAAAATTGGCCAAAACTGACGTTTGGAACTTTTATATATTGGCAACCCATCTATATTTACATTGAGCTGTATTAACATGTCTTTTGACAAGTTTTTAAAAGTGTTCGTTAGACAAACGTCAAGACCTTGATGCCAATATTCTCCACCCTGTATAACTTTACAACTTTTTTTCGTATTTTTTGGCGTTTTTAATAATGTTCTAGCATCGATAAATAAACTAGAATCATACTGTCTCTTGATTATTTGTAGGAGATCTTTTAGAGCTGCATGTGTAATATTATGTCGGATTGCCCAATTTCCTAATTCGGTACTTGAACAAGGCAATAATTGCGTTTCAGTATCATCTGTTTTAAAAATGTCTTCATCAATAAACTGGTCACCATCATCTGATGTTTCACTGGTTTCCATTAGATTATCGTCAAGATCACTTGATGTGCTAGAAATACACTCCTGTTCTTTAGAACCTATGTAACAAATTATTTTTTATTTAAAATATACTCACAAAATTAAAACAAAATTACCTGATCCTGATGCTGTGTCGTTAGCTTTTGAATGAGAAGAAACACTACTTGGTGCATATAGATTTTTTAAAAACTCTTCATAATTTGAACGGTTTACCTTTAATTTTCGGTAATAATGGCCAGATTTTTTTATTTTTTTAAAATTTTGAATTGATTTTTTATCCATATTTTTTAAATATTAAGTAAAGCACAGTGTATATCTTTTATCTAAATAATTAAAATTATATAGCAAATATAAGCAATTGTATAATACTTAATAATCATCAGCTGCAGAAGCCATTTTTCATCGAACTTAAGTATACACCTTTTGCAACGAATATGAACGATTTAATTAAATTAAAGCTCCTTTTCAGCTTTATATCAGCTTTTATAAAGTTGCTGATTAAAAGTACTTACAAAAGTTCTGGACAAGCACTATTTCAGCCCAGAATATAACTGAATAGAGAAGGTTGAATAATGTATTATGAACTGACTTAAATAGCGCTTCCCCAGCCTCTTGTTCAGTTTTTTTTACATTGTTGATCAAAAGTAGACAAAAATTCTGCAGCAGCGCTAGTTCAGCTTAGCATTCAGCTGAATAAGATATGCTGAATACTATAATACAAAGTGCCTTAAATAGCGCTTCTCCAGTCTAATATTCAGCTTAAGTCAATTGGCTGCAAAAGGGCTTACAAATAATCTGAAGCAGTGTTTGTTCGACATATTAAACAGCAAAATAGCTTAAACAGCCTTTGTCACTTTTATGCGACTACTAATCAGCTGCAGTACTCAGTATTTAGCTTGACCAGCTATTATATGTTTGTTGGGTTCTTTCTAATGCAAAGTTGGATGTGACGGAAAAAGCTATACGTCCGTGATTATACACACATTTCCATTACTCTAGTTGTTGATAGATGGCGCTATAATCGGAAAAAAATAATGTAGTTACCTGCTATACCTATTATCTATATCTATTATCGACATAGAGACGCACCATAAAGTGCTCAGCTCAGCGCGGCGGCATGCAGCCAAAAGTCGAGAGAACGCGCATAATTAACAATTCAAGAACAACAGTCTAAATTGAAATAAGCCCCGATAACTCGTCAGAATCTTGTAATTGAATTTTTAAACTTCAATTTAGGCGCTTGGCAATCTCAAAAATAATCATTTATGTATGAGTTTTCAAGCCTCAAAAATGCCTTTTTTCGCATTTTTCAGATTTTAAATTTTTAAACTTTTGAGACAAAGAGAATATCCTTTTTGTTTGAAATGAACCAAAAACCCTAAAAAATATTTTTCGGGGCAAAAATGGGTGATCTTTTAAATTTGTTTGAAAAAATTGTTTAAACAATTTCTGTCCAAAAATTTGGCCCAGCACTACTTTGATTTGTTTAAAGCGTACATTTTGAACAGGAATACGCAAAGAAGCCGAATAAGAAATTTTTTCATACGGGAGCGGTCTCACAATATCGACTAAAACATCTCGATTTGACTAAAGATCTGAATATCGAATCGAACCGATTAATATAATAATATTCTATTATTAGTTTAATTAATACAGTATAAATAAATTATAATATAATAGATTAATATAATATAATACGGAGTATGTTTCTGATATAATAATTATTTTAATAATATTTTGAAATTTGTGTCGTGCTCGATTGTATAGAATATTTTTAAATCGAATGATCACAATATATCGGAAATCGGATAATCTTCAACCTTCAACTTCAACGCCGTTAAGGGATTTTCGTATATTTTAGGTTATGTTTATGAAGAAAAAATTGAATTGAAAACAAAGATGAAATCTCAAACCGAATATAAATTAAAATCAGCCCCAGAAGATGCAATTTCAGCTGTAAAGTTTGGCCCAAATACAAACCAATTTTTACTAGTAAGTTCTTGGGATGGATATGTAAGATTGTACGATGTAATCGCTAATAACATGAGACACAAATATGCTCACGACGATGCAGCAGTATTGGATTGTTGCTTCACCGATGCAGTCCACTCATATAGTGGAGGCTTAGATGCAGTATTAAAATCTTTTGACTTCAATTCAACCAAGGAAAGTTCAGTTGGAAACCATGCAGCCCCTATCAAATGTGTCGAATATTGCAGTGAAATTAATGCTATTATTACTGGAAGTTGGGACCACCACGTTAAGTTATGGGATCCTCGTCAACATGCATGCAGTGGCAGTTATAATCAAGGAGAAAGAGTGTATACGATGAGTGTTTGTGGTGAGAAATTAGTTGTCGGAACAGCAGGCCGCAAGATTCTAGTGTGGGATATAAGGAACATGTCATACACGCTACAGAAACGTGAATCAAATTTAAAATATCAAACTAGAGCCATAAGATGTTTTCCGAATAAACAAGGTTACGTTTTAAGTAGCATTGAGGGTAGAGTTGCAGTAGAATATTTGGATACGAACCCAGAAGTACAAAAGAAAAAATATGCTTTCAAATGTCATAGAATTAAAGAGGATGGTTTAGAAAAGATTTATCCTGTTAATGCTATTAGTTTCCATCCTATACATAATACTTTTGCAACTGGTGGATCAGATGGTTATGTCAATATTTGGGATGGTTTCAACAAGAAACGTTTATGCCAGTTCCATCAATACCATACTTCAGTGACTTCGTTAAGCTTCAGTCACAACGGATCAGTGTTAGCTATTGCTTGCTCATACTTTCTTGAAGAAGATCCGTTACCTGAACCTCTGCCAGAAGATGTAATTTATATTAGAGCTGTTACGGATCAAGAGACAAAACCTAAATATGTTGCCTCAAATTAAATTAAAGACTTCTATATATTTAAGTAAGTAATGTAAAGTTAATATTTATCCCGACATTTTGTGTATTTTCTAGTTAATTAATCTAACTGTATAAATAAATTTTAAAAACAAAATTTGGCCTAAATATTTATCATTAAAAATATTACTTACCAACAGGATATAGTTTAAATCAAATTATGTGAATCGACTGTTAAATACCGAAACCACATAACGATGGCTTAGTGTGAAAACCTCGTATCTCATTAAATTACAATTTTACAGGAGAGGCAAAAAACTGATTTTCTGCATAATATAATCTAAAAACAAAAACTACTGTTACATATTTTAATTTGAGCACATTGAGACAAATATCTGATCTTGGCCCAGAGCTGAAAGTGTTAAATGTTGCTATTAAATTGAAAATACAAATATTAACTATGAAAAGCACGTAAATATCCTTGCAGTATATAGAGCCTTTGCCCAAGTAACTATGATAACCTCGTATATCTTGATGTACGTGTTTTTCATCGAAAATGAGGTTGTGTTTATGATTATTCATTGAGGTTTTCATTTTTCATAACTTATTGCACACCTCCAAATACTAGGTTGATACAGTACAAATCTTTTGATTTAAGGTTTGTAAAATGTTTCTATATACCGGACTACCTTTTGTTGTTCACAAAAAAACATTTCTCCAAGTCGAATTTCTTAAACAAACACTCCAAATTAAGTACCAAATTCTTGGTTATAAATATACATGGTATTCACACTAAATCAAGAGAGCAATAATTGATACACATGGTTTCTTTTTTCGGCTGTAGAAAATAGTCTGGTGTATTTGGATTTTTTCTAACAGTTGTAAATCGTGAGATACAAGGTTTTCAAACTAAAACCACCAAAATGTGATTTTAGAAAAAAAATGAAATATGCAGTTTTCACACTAAGCCATTGATAAGTCAAAATCTACAACTTTTTAGGAGTGCGAAAAAACTTTACTGCTCAGTACATGTTTTTTTTTCTTCTTTCTTTTCTGTTGAAAAGTATGTTTTGGCACATTTTTTCAAAGAAATAATTAAATAAATACTGAGAAAGAAAAATTTAAGCAGCCAAGTTTTTTCACTCTCTTGAAAAGTTGTAGATTTTGACTTATGGAGGTTTCGATATTTAACTGTTGATATTGTCAGTTTAATTCTAATAGCCTGTATCTGCCAAAAGAGGTTTTTTCCAGTAGTAGATTTTTTCTGTTTTTTACAATAGGTACCCCATATCTTTAAAAACATTTGTATAAAAATTACAGCAATATCCCAAATGAAGAATAGACTATGCCGTACCTGGGGTATTCTGAGTACAAACCCAAACAAATTATTATGATACGGAGAATTACTTTTCAAGTGTATTTGCTGTGTGCAAGTACTTGGAGGGGATACGAGAAATGATTGTGTGCGAATAGCGGAGAAATCTTGCAACTTTCTTAAATAATTCATTGTCAAATTGACGTATATTTCATATCTACTGTCAATGAAGAAGAAAAATTATATGTTGCTCCACAATATTGATATTATATGCAATTATTATATAAAAGTAAATTTAATTAATTGTATTTTGCTTGTAGTAGCGCATTTTAATATTTAATTTTATTTACTACATACAATTGTTTACCTTTTAATAACATAACCTTAATATTACTTTTTCTTCTTATAATTTTTTGGGCCATGGTCTTGACAATTATCCTGTAACCAGGACCAATATGATTGACCAATATAATTAAAAGTGCGAAAAATGTTGCTGAGCTATGAAACCAGGTGTCGCTTTTCCGAACTTGCATGGTCCCAATAGATATTCTATTAAGGGGTATTAGGTGACCTGTATTAGAGGTTCCTAAAATTTTTTTGTTTAGATCAGAGTTTTGTGTATACTTACGTTATAGTCTAAACCCGAAGTTCCAGCACTCCTAGGTTTGACTGGTCAAACCTCAGGTCTGACTATCGGGCTTAGTCAAACCCCGAAATAAATTCCATTTTCGGCCTTTGACTAGTCAAACCTAGGAGAGACTAATTCGGTCAGGCAAACATTGAAACTTAATTTTACGAAATCATGCTTTGACCAGTCAGTCTCAGATTAGATATTAAATTATCATAATTTGTCAGGTTGAGTTTAATAAAACGTCATTTTTTAATTTTAATGTTTATTGTTTTTATATTGTCGTAATCAAAATAAAAAATTAGTCTATTCTCACATGGTGAAACATTATAACATTGCACTTTTTACATTTACATCATCTTGAAGAGCATTCTTTATTGCAGTAGCATTTTATAATGACTTGTGCCCCTTTAGAATATTTTGCACTGACTTCTCTTAAAGACACCTGAACGTCTGACACATCCCCTTATTTAAGAAAATTATTTTTGCGTTATTTCATTCTACTACCTACTGCACTTCTACTACCCAACTCTGTATAAACCGTCAACGATTTTATCTTGTATACCTAATACCCAAAACATTTTGAGTATCTCCTTTAGCTCTCTCAAAGCTGGGAATAGATATGGTTACAGCTTTTCCAATCGTAACTGGCTGAAAATTTTTGTTCAGTTACTTAATTGTTTCAAAACATTAGCCTGATCATGAAGACCTTCAATCACCTTTTCTTTATTTATTTTTATATTTTCTGTTTGTACACAATTAGAGATTGCAATTGCTGGATGCAGCGCTTTTTTTCACATGCTGGATCCAGCAGTGCGGATATCTTAATTAGCCTCTTTATTCAAAGCCGGGAGTCGGTAACTTGCCATTCTATCTCGCTGGCAGTAGCTCAGTATGCTGGAAAGTTTCTATAGCTTAAAAGTTTGCATCGATAAAGCGTTGATATATGTACATTGATTCTGCCATAAAATTCTCTGCTGGCGAATTGTCAATAATCAATGAGTTAATCGCCACTTTTAACCAGCTGTAGAAGCTCTTTACAGAATAAACTTTGATAACGGCCGACACAACCATGAAATTTGTCTTACACAAACTAAATAGCCAGGACTTTAGCCTTAATGCCGATCTATCAGAAGCACTACACAAAAGAATCACGGAACGGCGTCTCTATGAGATTACAGGTACATTAGTGTATTTACAAAATCAAAAAAAGTATGACGAAGGACTAAACAATCCTGGTTACTTCCCCATGTCGAAAAAGAATGCAATGCGACAAGAGATGAAAAATTTGTTGCTTCATATAAATAAACAAGTAACTGTGAAATCAGTGCAAGAGATAATGGAAGAAGATGGGCCAACTAATCCAGAGCCTGTGAATTTTACTTTGGAACAAGAACTTGAGATTGAATTGAAACGAGAAAGAGAAAATATTTATAGCCAAAAAACTGATTCTCAAAAAGATACGAAAAGATTGTGGAAAAGTATATGGCGCTTTATGAGCCCGAAGGAGTGAAAGGCGATCGTTTGTCAATAGTCTATGACTATTTGATGACCTAAAAGGTCCGCACAGAGGCCCGAAGGGCTTTCTCCGCAGCCGGCTATATGTACAGTCTGTGCGAAGTACGTAAGGCCTATGTTTTTAAGGTATCCATAAAACTAAATAATTCATATTTCTGTTGTTTAGAAATTTAGCATACAGACAAAAAAAAAACATTAAAATCGTGTTTTATTTTGATTCCACATTTTGCTGCCAGCTGGATTCAGGCCAATCTTGCAAAAATCCAGCTGGATTGAAAATGATGCTGGATTGCAATCCCTATACACAATGCATGCATGGAATTTTAAAATTTGGCACTTATGTGTGCCAGAACAAACACAACAAGCACCTCTAAAGAAGTAGTCTCACTTATTGAACAATTTTCTTCCTCTCTTAGTAACGTCGGTCCAGCGGATTTGTCAGTATGGTGATCTTAGTTTTTTCTCCTACTGAAGTGTCTGATTTCACAGTTGATGATGGCATTCCCTTTTTTATATCTTTGAGAAAAAATACGATTTTTATTTTAAGTTGACACATTTTTTTATGAAATTTTTAAAATTCTTGGTAAAAAAAGAATAAGGCACGTATAGTCGTACACAGTGAAGTGCAATGTATAGTAAATCAGTTTAGTCTGCAAGTTATAAAAGAAATATTATATAAATCAATAGTTAAGTAAATCTAAAATTGCAGCACTTAATGAGAAAGTTGCCACTTAATAGTATCATCAGTATCATTTTGCATCTCAACAGACCAATTGATAGTGTTTTCTACTTTTCCCCTGTCTGTCTGAAGAACCTTTCTTATCGAATTTGGAAGTGTACAGTACAGATCAATGTTTGACTGAGTCTGTCAGTCGCTTCTAGGATTGCCTAGGCCCGAAACAGATTATTTTTCTTTCAACGTTTGACTGAAAAGTTAGACAATCCCTAGTTTTGACTAAAAACACTTCAGTCAAATGCCGAAAATGGAATTTGTTTCGGGGTTTAGACAGTTAGTCAGACCTGAGAATTGAGTAGTCAAACCTAGAAGTACCCGAAATTCGGGGTTTGACTGTAACATATGGATGGATAACTGTTTTGTTAACCATTTTGAACTGTTCCGAAAATCAGAAATTCAGTTTTTTTGCAGATACGGGGTATTAGAATTAGGCTGACGATATACTATTCTATGATATTCTATATATACCTCGAGTTATATACCTCGTCCAATTTACTTACTGTTGCACGTCATCCGCGCCATAACCTGTGACACGATACCAACACGAAATATTTAGGCGGTGGGTGTGTTCTTTTTTGGAATCAAAGTGATTCTAAAGGGGAACGCACCTACCGCCTAGATATTTCGTGTTGGTATCGTGTCACAGGCTATGGCACTGATGACGTGCAACGGTAAGTAAATTGGACGAGGTATATATAAATGAGTAGTCAAGCTAATCTAGCATAACAAATGACGAAGGCTGCCAAGAGGGCTGAGCAAGCCCTATCAGCTTGCTCAACTATCATCTAAAAAGGGAACTATATACATATCGACAGCGGAAAGGCACGACCTCGTAACTGAAAAATTTGTATAAAATGAGTTACTTCGGTTTTCGCTTTAGAATAAGTATATCGGCACCTAATAAACAGCGGTTATAGCTGGGAAAATTTCCGGAAGGCTTCGAGAAGGCTTTCCCAGCTGTAACAGCTGTTTAATAGGTGCCGATACACTTATTCTAAAGCGAAAACCGAAGTAACTCATGTTATACAAATTTTTCAGCTACGAGGTCCTACCTTTCCGCCATCGGTATGTAAGGACTCTCTTTATTAAAAAAAATAAGAAAATCTACGGTTTCGTTTTGATTAAAATCTGTCTTCCTCCATCCCCCTGGATCCTCCATCCAGGGGGATGGAGGAAGACAGATTTTAATCAAAACGAAACCGTAGATTTTCTTATTTTGTTAATGCCATACTCTGCATAGAGTACAAAGACTCGTTTCATATAGGCTCTCTGAACCGCAAAGTGGAATGTTTTCCTGGCGGTGCCTTTTGGTATGTTATACCTGGGTTAAGCAGAAACCTTGAATTGAGTCGAAATTCATTTTGCTCTCTTTATTAAGATACAATTTATTATAAATAGCGATTAGGATTCTGAAAATTTGTGTTTAGATTATATGTATATTTATAATAGTGAAAATATTTACAATAGAGGTGCTTTTCGAGCTTACTGATTGGCAAAGATATCTATAATTTTCGAAATATCCTACCAATTCTTCGTCATTATAGATCTCGTAGCATTTGTTATGCGATAAAGACAACTAAATGATCTTTCAGCTTCTGTGACTGTCACCTTCAATGTGCCTAATATTCTTAACACTATTCAGAAGTGCAATGTGCAAAATCTATTGGAGAAAGTTACGATTCACCAATATTATTCCTTTATATCGCTTTAAAATGAAACATTCCCTTTATCAATTCTTTACTGATGTCTTTATATACCTAACTCACACAATATAAGTATCATTTTTTTTAAATATTGTCATCATTTTTACCTTAGAATGTCCATGTCCATAAAATGTTAAATAACGGAAAAGTTTCATGTACAAATTTCTGTACCTTCAAAATTTTCTGATACTGGAGAACGCAACAGCCTGTATTTTACTTTTTTGTATTTTTTATGTAGATGATCGTTATGCAGATCTTTTATAATTTCCCCTGTATATCAAACAGAAATTGTTTTCTGATTATTAGATTTCAAAAAAGGTAAGTACAGTTTGATCCAGTATGCTTACAGGCAATCACAGAAAAGTGTAACTGCTAGATTATCTTCAAAAAAACAAGTTAAAAATTTCCAATTGGTCTGACTTACGACAGAATAGATTAATTAGCTTTTCTGAAGTTATAACTTTTATTTCAAGAGTTTACTTGAAAATTATTGTTTATTGAACTACTCTGGAGAGATAAGGAGTTATACAGGGTGTCCCGAAAAGACTGGTCATAAATTATACCACAGATTCTGGAGTCAAAAATATGTTGATTGAACGTAACTTACCTTAGTACAAATATGCACATAAAAAAAGTTATAGCCCTTTGAAGTTACAAAATGAAAATCAATTTTTTTCAACATTTCGAAAAGTATTAGAGATTTTTTATTGAAAATAGACGTGTGGCATTCTTATGGCAGGAACATCTTAACAAAAAATTATAGTGAAATTTGTGCACCCATAAAAATTTTATGGGGGTTTTGTTCCCTTAAACCCCTGTAAACTTTTATGTATGTTCGTATTAAATTATTCTTAAAGTATTATTAGTTAAACACAGTGTTTTTAAAACTTTTTTGCCTATTAGTACTTTCTCGAAAAGCCAGTTTTTATGGAGATATTTTGAATATTTGTCAAATCCACCACCTATTTGTGTATGGTTAAGTACGATTATAGAGACCTGGTAATAATATAAAAAATCTATAATTTACATTTTTATAATATGAAAATATACTAAGAGGCAAAAAAGTTTTAAAAACACTGTGTTTAACTAATGGTACCGCAATAAAAGTTTAATTGGAATGTACACAAACATTTGGGGGGTTTAAAAGAACGAAACCCCCATACAATTTTTATGTAAACATAATAAAAAAGAAGCCGCATCTCGATAAAAACTGGTTTATCGAAAAAAGACTAAGAGGCAAAAAAGTTTTAAAAATACTTTGTCTAACTATTGGTACCACAATAATAATTTAATTGTAACGTACACAAAAGTTTGGGTGGGGTTTAAGGGAACAAAACCCCATAAAATTTTTATGGAGCGCACAAATTTCACTATAATTTTTTGTTAAGATTTTCCTGCTATAAGAATGCCACATGCCTATTTTCAATAAAAAAATCTCTAATAGTTTTCGAAATATTGGAATAAATTGATTTTTATTTTGTAATTTTCAAGGGCTATAACTTTTTTTATGTGCACATTTGTACTAAGGTAAGTTAGGTTCAATCAACATATTTTTGACTCCAGAATCTATGGTACCTATAATTTATGGCCAACCTTTTCGGGACACCCTGTATACTGAGGCTAGGATGTGACCTATTATGAGGAATTCAGGGTGAATATTGTCGAATGCTGGAGCTTTCTCTGGCTTAACTTCCTTAAAAGTCTCTGATTTATCTTTGTTGGAGAGTGTTGTTATTCTTCTTGTCCATGTCATGTCCTCCTAGAATGTTAACAACTGATTGCATGATCTTCATTTTGTTTGCTACTGCTCAGAATAGTTATCTGGTGCTAAACTGATCATTTGTGCATTGTGATTATTGAGCCATGAGCTTCTTCTATCTTGTACATGTATTATTTAAAATTTTTCCTCCAATGATGTATTTCAGATTAGACAGCTTACACAAAATCTTAAAAATTTAATATTTTTTATTATATCTATCCAAAAACAAAATTGAGAAGGAGGGAGTGATAAATTAAACCATCATAATATTATTAACTCTTTATTTAATCTTAAATTAAATTTCTTTTACTGTATAATACTATTAAAGCTAATAAGGCAAAAATAGACACTGAAGCACATATATAGGTCAGTACATTGTTGTAAAAATATGGACAGGAGCTTTTTGGTGTGCACTGGCTGAAAACAAAATTTAATTACTGTAATTTAGATTGAAGAGAAAAACTAAATCTTATGAATATCAGAATTCATCAATAGATTATTAATCTTAAATTAAATCAGCAGTATTTATTGTCTCTGAACAGCAAGAACATATATGATTGTTTAATGAAATTTATCTGTGAAACTAAAATTAACCTCTAAACTTATTAATCCTGATAATTTGGTATATTATGTACATATGAAAAAAGAAGAAGAATAAGATACATAATGGAAAATGTGGTGAGCAACTTGGACAGTCCATAGCGGCCAGCTTTTGAACTGAGTAGAGAGCTGTAGAAGAGTTTGCTATGGAACTCTAAGGACCTCATTGCCTTCCTTATGTATGAACAGAGAACAAAAAAAGTTGTGACTGGCTAAATGACACCCAAGTCTATGCCATAAAAAAAAATCAGCAGTAAATATTATTTGCTAAAGTAAGTACCTATACTAAATTTACAATCAAGATGCAGTAGAAATAAACAAACCAAAACACATTAAATTCTACTAGGAGCACTCCCGAATCATAACTTACAATCTATATACATTGTAAATCCCAAATCATGATTTTCAAAGTTTATACATTGTAAATTATGATTCGGGAGTGCTCCTAGTAGCATTTAACGTGTCTTGGTTTGTTTATTTCTACTGCATCTCGAATGTAAATTTAGTTTAATGTGTTATTTTATTGTTTAACTTATTTAATTTTGTCTTTTTCACCGCCTTAAAAATTGGTGATTTTTAATGTCTGGAATTTCCTTAACCTGTTGTCCGATTTGAGTGATTTTTAACATGTTATAATAGTGTTATTCTTTAACAATATCGCTGTAATAATAATGTTACAATGGACAACAGGTTTAAGATATTCGAGACATCAAAAATGACCCACTTTTAAGGTGGTGCGATAATTTCTTGGAGAATTGTATAAAATCAAATACTGTTGTTTGTAAAATTAAGATGTTCAACAATCTACTTACAGGTGCTGGACAATAAAGACAACTGATCCTGATATAAGCTTATCCGTAAATGTTACAAAACTGTAGATCATGCCCCCTCCAGATCCATTACTTTTTACAAAATTTGCTGTTAAGCAGAGACTGGATACCATGGTAGTTGATCCAGTTATTCCTATAACAATAAAATGAATGAATAGGTGACAACTAAAATTTAAAGAATGTACCTAATAGAGCAGCAATACTGTACAGCTCAGTGTCAGTTTCTGAGGAAACTCCTACTCCAATCCAAACAGATGTGATTAGTCCAATTAAAACTCCAATTAGATATATAACCTGTAACATTAATGTGCAAAAAATTGGTGCAAAGTGCATTAATAAAAAATATGTAGGCCTAATATATTAAACATGCCATAAAAACACTTAAAAACGATAAACCTCCTGATTTGGATAATATAATATTGACGCCGAGTTAATTAAAAAAGGCCTGGCAACAAGAAATAATGCCGAAAGAATGGTATGGTAATAGTATTATTGTACAAATACACAAGAAAGGAAAAAAGGAATCATTTATGAACTGTAAAGAAATTTCACTAATCAATACTATGTATAAAATATTGGCTTCAGAATTACTAAAACTAAAAAGATTACATACAGTGGAACCTCGTTAACTCGGATTAATCGGGACCGCGGCCGATCCGGGTTATCGAAAATCCGGGTTAGCCAGAGAAAATGGTAAGAATTAGTAAAATACGGTATACTTACATATAAACTCCGTTATAATTGAAATAACATGAAATATATAAGCCCAGTACACATCTGAATTACGTATCAATTACGCCTTTATCAATTCTGAATAATGCTTCTAGTTTCTTTTCCATTGTCACTACAACATTTTTACGTTTTGTTGCCATTACGTAGACAAAAAAACACGCAAACACAAAATTTGAATAGATTTACGAACGATTACAGAACGGAAGCGAACAATACGACTGTACTGCACACAATACGGTCTCAATTGCAACGATGTTATGTTATTTAATAACAGTGAAGAGTGAGACCATTGCTTAAAAAAGAATTTTTTAATAGTCTTTTAGTCTTTTTTAAACAATGCTAAGACAGCCTGAAATAAATAAAGAATACTACAGGTGATTGTTGTTTCCGATAACACGACAATGAACATCGTGTGCCATGAGTCATTTTTACTATGTAGTTCAAATTACACAAATACCCATTATCTCTCAAATATTATATTACATACATTTTTATTGTTGAAATGTTTGTCTGATAAAAATCGGTCCGGCTTAGCCGGACTTCCGGGTTATCGGGGGCCGACTTATCGGGGTTCCACTGTACTAGGGAATAAACTACGTCGTAAAAATTTTGGACTTTTTAATGCCCTCTCCTCCTTCCGTCGTAAAGCGTCGTTTACAGTTGACACCCCCCCTCATACCTACGTCGCAATTGCAACTCATGACCCCCCCTTTTTAGTGTTTTTTTTAATTCCATGTTATTTCTGGATTTTTTAAAGTGTTTTTTTGCCCTTGCGAGCTATGCCCATTTAGCCAGCACCAAATCATAAACTAAAAACTATCTGATCCTAACAAGCAGCGAGATTATGACGAAACCAAAACGAGCAAGGAATTTTTTAAAGTTAGCTATCAAAGTTTATTTACGAGTGTATCCAAATCAGTATTACTATGTAGCTCATTAATATCCGCTTAATTTTTTCTCTCAATTCACTGTACAACTAATTAGATTTATCGGGACAAAAGACAATATTTTTATCGGAGTTCCTATGCTTTCTTATTTGCATCATATAAATCTTGATACTTATTTTGTTTTGATTCCAATACTATTTCTTTTATTAAGTAACAATACAATGTACTAACTAAATAAAATAGAATATTTTATTTCTATTCATTCTTGTAGAATTGTTTCACACAGAGTATTCAGTAACTAAATAATGAACAGTTTAATATTTATTGCTTCCAGCCGTTGTTCTGTACAGAAGCGTTTGTTTAAAGGCATAGGCATGTTTAAAGGCATCATGTTTTATTGTTTGTTATTCGGTATAAAACTGCTAGCAATATTGTTAAGGCTGTGAGTGATAAAAACGAATTGAAAAGTATGCGATAAAAGTAATATACCTACTAATTCTTTTTAATTCTAAAATAGGATATATTTTTTTATATTCGTGAAAATCAAACGACGTCGGATGTGCACTCATGGACCACTCCCCCCTGTCGTATACCGTCGTAATAAGCAAAGACCCCCTCCCTTTTTTCAACGACGTAGTTTATGGATGTTCCCCTACCATATGGCACAGAAGATTCCAGTGAGGTTTCAGGCGCCAATGGTCGAGCTTAGCGTAGGTACCCAATAAACTAGCTATGGTAACGCAAATGTGTGTAAGTAACTCCTTTGCACAAGTCTTCTGCGTAAATTCTGGACTGAGACAAGGAGATCCGTTGTCCCCATTGTTGTTTAAACTGGCCTTATAATATGTCATGCGAAAAACTTATCCAAAAAACAAACCAGACATAGCTCTGCTCAGGGAGCAGATCGAATAAGCCAACCTTGAATATCTCCCTACACTTATAAACAGTTTTATGTATGCACATCATTTGGTTTCCAAGCGGTATTGTTAAAAAAGATCTGACATATTGGACTTACAGAGATTTACATTTCTAAAAATATTATCAGGCCAGAAGAAAATTACTTATTAAGAATTTTACAAAGTTGACGTTACTTGGATTAAATATTTAGTGTAGGTAGCAAAAATTGTGCAGATTGGGCGATATCAAAGGCTTTCAAGTAAAATTTGTTACATACTTTGAAGGATAATAATGCGATAAAATTCTATATTTTTATATCTGGACACAGAAGTGTTATGGCCGTATACGTTGAGTAAACGTGTATAGGACCACTTGGATTAACTTTGGGATTGGTGGCCAGCGTTGGTCTACAAACCAAATGTTTTCGGTTTTCCGTGTTCATATCAAAGGATTTTTGGCTCGATCTGTTAAATATCATTCACACGTTGGTCTTTGAGTTGGCTTTTTCTCGGTACCTATTGTTTTATATTTTTGCGGCATAAAAAGTCTTTAAATATATCAGACTGGGGCCATTTAATAATATATAGTGTTTACCTTATCTCCAACAACACCAACACGAAATTTGAGAAATAGAGATGTTAAAAACGACGCTATATAAGAAGTTAAAGGAATACTAGCAATGCTCTGCCTCATTCTTTCCTTTTCCATATCATTTAACATACCTCGTTCTTCTATGTAAAGAGGCATATAAATCAAGTTTAAAGTTGTAAATAATCTGGAACACATGTACCTAAAAAAAATTACTTCTGTACAATTTCAGCAATAACCAACATATGCTTATAGTGCAGTCACTGAAGGTGGATATGAGCTATTACCTCCGATTTCGTTCAACCTCCATCTCGATTTACATGAAAATTGGTGAGTAGTTAGAGTGTTAGAGGATATCTCAAGGAACAAAGGTGACATGGTGCAAACTTGCGATTTTACCCTGGGGGTGAATGCCACCCCTTCTCGGGGGTGAAAATTATTTTATTAAAAATAACCCCATAGTTAGCGAGGAGGACAGATTTTAAGCAAAATTTGTTATATAAAGATATTAAAATATATCAAAACTTTATGAGTTATTAAAGATCAAAGATTTTAATTTTTCGTGAGAAAAATGCATGTTTTTAACCGATTTTTCATAAATAACTCAAAAACTATAAGTTTTTACAAAAAAGTTCTTATTACCAAAATTGAATGTAATAAAAAATAAAATAAACTTCTTGCTAAAAAAACCTTTTAGTGTTAACTAAAAGTGAGTTATAGGTAATTGAATGTATATTTTTTTCGGCGAGTACCCAAATCTAGGTATTATAGCTTAAATTAGAAAATAATGCATTTTATAACATATCCTTATTAAACATTTGTGAAAGTACTGAGAAATATCTATCAAATGAGATCCCGAACAAGTTGATACCATTAAAATTTATGCTCCAAAAATTTTTCAAACATTTTTTAAAAATTTTTCAAAAAAATGTTATTGTTTTTTTTTTTTAAATATTTCCGTTAATTTTTACGATATCAGGTTCACCTAAAAACGATTTGAAAGATAATTCCAAGGGCTATTAAAACACGTTGAATTTAATCTTTTAAACCCATTACTTTTTTAAAAATCAAAGGTTAAATGGCCACGGTTGCATGGTTCTCGCAGCAAAATTTAAGCTTTAAACGTTTCTATCTCGGTTATTTTTCACCCAACAGAAATAATAAAAAAGTTAAAATATTTGATATAGAAAAACAAATATTTGGTTATATATAATTTTTACGTATATTGAGTACTTTTGGTGTTATTATCGAAAGAAAATTAAAATGGCGATAGTTTTAAAAATTCTGATTTTTTAAATTATATCTTTTTTTCAAAAATATGCATTCTAAACCGACGAAAATTGTTTAAATAATTACTTATGCTAATACAATGAAATTCTTGTAAGTATTACTATAAATTTTAATTTTTGTGGAAATGGCGTATGTTTTATTTTTCACTTTTTACTAAAAAATTCGAAAGGGTTTTCTTATTTTCATCATAACTTGCTTAATTTTGATGCTATTAACTTCTTCTGGAGCTTATTTGATAGGTATTCCGCAGTACTTTCGTTTAGCAGGTATATTTTATAAAATGCATCGTTTTCCCGTTATTTAAGCTTGAATACTTAGATTTGAGTACTCCTCGAAAAAAATATACATTCAATTACCCATAACTCACTTTGAATTAACATTAGGTTAGTTCTTTAAGTGAAGAGTGTATTCAGTTTTTGATTATCTTGAATTTTGGTATTAATATCTTTTTTGTAAAAGCTCATACGTTTGCTCATTGCTCATACACATACACAAGCTCATTTTTGAGTTATACGTGAAAAACAGCTTTAAAACATGCATTTTTTACGAAAAACTAAAATCTTCGATCTTTAATATCTCAAAAAGTATTGATTTATGTTAATAACTGTATCTGACAAATTTTGCTTAGAATTTGTCCCTCTCTCCATTTATGGTATTATTTTTAATAAAATAATTTTCACCCTCGAAAAGGGGTGGCATCCACCCCCAGGGTAATCATGTCACCTTTGTTTCTTGAGGTATCCTCTAACTGCTCACCAGTTTTCATGAAAATCGATGGAGGTTCAACGAAATCGGAGGCGAAAACCTTCAGTGACTGCACTATTAGATTAGTTTTAAATACTTACATAACAGAAACACAATATATAAGAGTTTGTTTTAAAAAATGTTTTGTCGGTTTATCCAATTCAGTCATCTCCATTTGAACAGTTTCGTCTCTTAATAATGGCTCGTATTCTTCTTCATAGCTACCTAATAATCCACAGTAGAACAACATCGATGATATTAACCCGATGAAGATAATTAGAAGAGCTATTTCCTAAAAATTAATTATTTCGTTAAACTATCAAAAAACAGAAGGTAAAGATAAATAAGCAGTAACAATCCTGGTAAATGAAGCACGGAAAAGAGGTCTAGAAATTAACGAAGGAAAAACAAAATATCTGCTCTAGAAGAGAAGATAACAGGGCGAGAGAAATTAAGATATAATACTGCACTATTGAAAGAGTTCAATCATTTAAATATTTGAGAGTAATGGTAAATGGTAAAAATAAAAGAAGTAACGGAGCGAATACTAGCAAGCTACAAAACATACTGGAGATATCATAGGCTAATGAAGGACAAGAACTTTTTCAGAAATACAAAACTGAGCTGAGAAAACGCAGCTGAGACAATGTGCCTCACAGAAAAAGATGAAGAAAAATTAGGAATATTCGAAAGGAAAATCCTCAGACGGATTATGGGCCCGATAAGAATGGAAAACAGAGAAATGAGAAGAAGAATGAGCCATGAACTTAGAGATATAATGAAGGGAGAAGATATTTAGATTTATTAAACCGCAGAGACTGAGATGAGATGGCTGGGACACATACAACGGCGTAACCACGAAAATCCTAAGGGGATTTACAACTAGGTACTGGGGGGTATGGAATATCCCCCAGATAACAGCGTATAGAGCTCAAAGTACATCCCAATGGGGTGTAATAACCTCCAAACCCGCTGGTTATGCCACTGGGCACATAGAGAGAAAAAACGACATACCGATTAAGAAGATCGCCAGGCGGAAGTCAGAAACTAAAAGACCAAGGGGAAGACCCAGAGAGAGATAGGAGGACCAGGTCATAAGATATATCAAAATCCTAAAAGTGAGAAACTGGAGGGAACTATGCACATATCAAAGTGAGTGGGAGAAAATTGTAACGAAAGCCAACAAACAATTGTTATACAACAAACTTTAAAAACACACACGAGGAATGATTCACCGCAATAGCGAATTAGAGAGCCCTAAGTAAGAGCGGCAAGCATTCCATCCGGACTGAAAATCCTTGATGATGATGATGAAAGACAAATAAGGTAATTTCCTTTCAAGAAATACATACATTTTTAAAGATCCGATTTCCTTTGTGACATTTAAATGTTAAACCTAATATTAATTACAAAAATTGAAGAAAAAGATCTTCTGTGTCAGAGGTATATTTATTTGAAAACCCCAATAAAGGGTCACGGTAAGAAACAGAACGTTTTCGCTCTAAAGAGAGCATCATCAGTGTTCTAAGCAAGCTCTACATGCTAAGCCACCAAAAATACATGGCTTAAAACCCTTAAAATGTCGACTAAAAGCCTTACATTAGCGTGGTATATATTAAACCCTGGCGATGGGTGAAATTTAAGAAAGATATACCTCAAAGCATCATATGACTATACCACAAGCATATGGTTAGTTGAGTTGATTTCTCTGTCTTCACAAAGAGAAATCAACTCAACCACCCACATGCTCGTGGTATAGTCTTATAGTGATATGATGCTTTGAGATATATCTTTCTTAAATTTCACCCATCGCCAGGGTTGAATATATAACTCGCCAATGTAAGCTATTTTAAGGGTTTTAACCCATGTATTTTTGGTGGCTTAGCATGTAGAGCTTGATTAGAACACTGATGATGCTCTCTTTAGAGCGAAAACGTTCGGTTTTTTAATGTGGCCCTTTATTGTGGTTTTCAAATAAATATACCTCTTACACAGAAGATCTTTAGCCAGCTACAGGAAATTTTTCCTTATGGATTTTAATATTAATTAAGTTTTTTTTTGAACTCTACTCGCAATGTAAATTATGACAGACTTATGCCTGGTTGCACCAACAGATCTTAAGCTTACGACGTGCCATAAGTTGAAATATAAATGTAAATCCTGAAAGTATAAACTGAGCTGGAGCTTATGATTTGTTGGTGCAACCAGGCATTAGAATAGAATATAACACCAAAATAGATAAAAAATGAATAACCATTTTCAATTTCGTTGCAAAACGAAAATACAGCCGCACCATATTCTAGTCCAATCAGAGAATGCAGCAAGCACCTATACCGGTTTCGCAACTTATTAATTTTTCATCAGGAGGCGCATATGCTGCTCTCTCTGATCCAACCAACCAACGAACGAAATGGCATAGATGCACTAGCGGCAACTGCTAGGAAAAGACTAAGTTTTCAATCTAATGGCATATAAAACAACATAATGTTGTTTTATATGCCATAATCCCACCAGACTGAAAACATGTAACTACACGCCGGGGTTTGTTTTGGTTGGATCAGAGAGAACAGCATATATGCCTCCTGATGAGAGACTAATAAGTTTCGAAACCGGTAGAGGTGCTTGCTGCACTCTCTGATTGGACTAGAATATGGTGCGGCTGTATTTTCGTTTTGCAACGAAATTGAAAATGGTTATTCATTTTTGATTTACATGTTTACTCTGATTGGAGTACGAAAGGAACCATTCTCGTTGGAACTTTACCGTGCTGAGCAGATGGGACATGAATTATAAATTGTAAAATTCCCCCATCTTCCTTAGTCTCAGCATCCGTTATGGCTTGCAAATTGTAGAAGCCTCGGAGGTGTAACCAGAGAAGGATCCCATTGTTTTCAGTCTGGTGGGGTGTAGAGTAACATTATGTTGTTTTATATGCCATTAGATTGAAAACTTAGTCTTTTACAAAAAATCGAATATATTATATGTAAAAAATATTAAGAGAATTTGAAATACCGTCCAAATTATTTAGGCCCATCCGAATGACGATGACGGACACAGTCGGTCAGATACCTACAGATACAACATGAGATGACAGACCCATTTCAAATAACACAAAAGTATTAAAACAGAATGATGGGCTTGTACCACCGCAGAATAATTTAGCGCTGGAATACGTAGTTTGAAAAACATCAGAGAGTAGAAACAGCACACTTATCAATAAACCAGTCCAATTGGCATCATAAATGCAGATGGCATAAATATCATGAGCAGAACCAAAGCAAACCAAAACACGTTTCATTCTTGTTTTTAACAATTAAATTTAACCATAGCATTAGCGATTTCTAAGAACTTGATGATAACGATGATGGTGATATACCCTTGGATTATAGATTTCCAAAATCTAAGGATGTACTCAATTTAAGTTTAATTTTGAATCAATAAGTCACTTTTATAGATTTACAACAAACAATTGGAAAACATGTAAAGTAGATACAATACAATACCTACAATTTTATTACTCATGATATACTTTACATTAAAATACTACACTCACGGACAAAAATATTGCATATTTTCAAATTAACGTGGGATATTAAATTTTTTGTGCTGTCCCAGTGTCATAGGAATACGATTTCTTTTCCAAATGTGATGTTTTAAAGCATATAAATGGTATAATCGGATTTAAAGGGTACCCCCCGTTAAGATAGGCAAAATGCCCTCACTCTCAGAATTCAAGTTTTTTAATTTTTTTACGTTCTGTGCAATTAAAAAATGAGATAACGTGGATTTTTAGCTCGCCACCCCCTTACCCCTCCCCCACAGCCAAAAACGTAGATTTTTAGATTTAGATAAAAAAGGGTTCAAGGCAGGTTTTGTTTATATTCGATTCAGAGTTGGACCACCATCTCCATATAGTAACTATTTCAGCATCCTTATGCATCATCAGTGAAGATTATGCAGTCACAACTCTGAAGGGAATACAAACATTCTGCCTCTTTTAAAGCAAACCATCGCGATGCGATGAACCCGCCTTTTGAGACGCAACACAGCGACATCTCTCGTATTACGAGGAAAACGAAAAGCCCTAGATACAAAGTTTACTACTTTTTAAACAATTAGAATAATTGAAATAAAAATATAATAAACAATATTTTAAATCCAAGACTTTTCGTTAATAAACTGCTTTCTGGCTGCATCCCATATCTCCGGATTTTACAATATATAATCACATAGAGACGACGAAATAGGAGAAAGCAAATAGAGGACACTTAGGCCACGCATTTACCTTCTTTTCGTCTAGGAAAAGGACCGAAAGACAGTTTCTAAATACTCACAAATTGAGTAAAAATGAAAAAGATAAAAAAGGGTTCAAGGCAGGTTTTGTTTATATTCGATTCAGAGTTGGACCACCATCTCCATATAGTAACTATTTCAGCATCCTTATGCATCATCAGTGAAGATTATGCAGTCACAACTCTGAAGGGAATACAAACATTCTGCCTCTTTTAAAGCAAACCATCGCGATGCGATGAACCCGCCTTTTGAGACGCAAAACAGCGACATCTCTCGTATTACGAGGAAAACGAAAAGCCCTAGATACAAAGTTTACTACTTTTTAAACAATTAGAATAATTGAAATAAAAATATAATAAACAATATTTTAAATCCAAGACTTTTCGTTAATAAACTGCTTTCTGGCTGCATCCCATATCTCCGGATTTTACAATATATAATCACATAGAGACGACGAAATAGGAGAAAGCAAATAGAGGACACTTAGGCCACGCGTTTACCTTCTCTTCGTCTAGGAAAAGGACCGAAAGACAGTTTCTAAATACTCACAAATTGAGTAAAAATGAAAAAGATAAAAATATAATTCACATAATCTTCACTGATGATGCATAAGGATGCTGAAATAGTTACTATATGGAGATGGTGGTCCAACTCTGAATCGAATATAAACAAAACCTGCCTTGAACCCTTTTTTATCTTTTTCATTTTTACTCAATTTGTGAGTATTTAGAAACTGTCTTTCGGTCCTTTTCCTAGACGAAGAGAAGGTAAATGCGTGGCCTAAGTGTCCTCTATTTGCTTTCTCCTATTTCGTCGTCTCTATGTGATTATATATTGTAAAATCCGGAGATATGGGATGCAGCCAGAAAGCAGTTTATTAACGAAAAGTCTTGGATTTAAAATATTGTTTATTATATTTTTATTTCAATTATTCTAATTGTTTAAAAAGTAGTAAACTTTGTATCTAGGGCTTTTCGTTTTCCTCGTAATACGAGAGATGTCGCTGTTTTGCGTCTCAAAAGGCGGGTTCATCGCATCGCGATGGTTTGCTTTAAAAGAGGCAGAATGTTTGTATTCCCTTCAGAGTTGTGACTGCATAATCTTCACTGATGATGCATAAGGATGCTGAAATAGTTACTATATGGAGATGGTGGTCCAACTCTGAATCGAATATAAACAAAACCTGCCTTGAACCTTTTTTTATCTTTTTCATTTTTACTCAATTTGTGAGTATTTAGAAACTGTCTTTCGGTCCTTTTCCTAGACGAAGAGAAGGTAAATGCGTGGCCTAAGTGTCCTCTATTTGCTTTCTCCTATTTCGTCGTCTCTATGTGATTATATATTGTAAAATCCGGAGATATGGGATGCAGCCAGAAAGCAGTTTATTAACGAAAAGTCTTGGATTTAAAATATTGTTTATTATATTTTTATTTCAATTATTCTAATTGTTTAAAAAGTAGTAAACTTTGTATCTAGGGCTTTTCATTTTTAGATTTAATTTTTTTTAGTTGGGTGGCAACTGATTAAAAAATTTCAAAAAATTCACACGTGTAGCTGAGGCTTTTACAAAATATGTCAATTTTTTATGGACCCTTAGGTCGAGTGTACATAACCTTAATTTTTTTTTTAACTTTTTTAAAACCTATTTTTTTGGAGGGGGCTGCAGGTCCAATTTTTTTTGGATTTTGTATATTTTATGAAAAGCTATCTCTCTGATTTTTTTCAGATTTTTCCGTCAAGTGCGCCATCTTCAAAAATCCGGAAAACTGTTTTTTAGGGGGTTTTTAGGGATTTTCTCCATTTTATAGACTGCAACATAGATCAACTCAAGGTTTTCTTAATAGATTATATATAATTTGAAATAAATGAGTATTTTAGGATTATCAAAAATTGGGCAAAACACTTTTAAACCCCCCAAAATCCATGTTTTTTTAAGTTATGTAAGGGTTTTTGCGGGCTTAATGATACTTTTTGAGATCGATACAGCCTGAATATTTTTTTTTAATTTTTTTACGTTATGAGTGATTAAAAAATAAGACTAATCGCATTTTTAGCCCGCCACCCCCTCCCCCTGCCTCCACAAAAACGTTAATTTTTCTATTTTTTTTTTGTTTAAAGTTGCAATTAATTTAAAATTTTTATGAGGCTTCTACAAAACATATATCTATTTTTTATAGACCCGTGTAGGTCGAGTGTACAATACATATAACCTCAAAATTCCTTTTTTATTTTTTTAAAACGTATTTTTGACTTCAAATCGATATTTTTTTAAAACGTCCAATGAATATTGTACATCTCTCTCTCGTGGACGGCCGCTTCAATACATGCTTAGCGCTCATTTTTAATTATTAAAAATAATAGTTAGTAATAAAATAATGACAAAAATTTCTTTAGGCTATTGCTTTAAAATTTATTTAGGGGGGCTTTAAACTTTGAGTTGGTCACTTTATGACTTTCATAATAATAATTTTTAATCGAGTTATTAAGCCTTGAAAATGACCATTTTCGCGTTTTTCAAATTTGAAATTGCATGTAACTCGACAACAGTCAATTTTATAGAAAAATCACAAGATACCTTTTTTGCTCAGCTTGATCCAGAGAATCTAAAACAAATTTGTCCGAAGTGAAAAAATTGATTTTTTGAATCCGTTTAAAAAAATGTTTAAACAATTTTCCGACCGCGGTACTGCCTGGCACCTTGTGGATTTGTTATAAGGACCTGTTTTTGAGTAAGTTTGTGCAAAAAAATTAATCGGAATAATTTACCTAACGGGACAAGCATACAGCGTGGACTATTTGCATTATGAGCCAAACGTAGATGGTTTGTAAAATACACAAAACACAAAAAAAATTAGCAGCCATCGCCAAAAAAAGTTATACGTACCTATTAAAAAACAAAAAAATGAGGTTATAATATGTACACTCGACCTTCGGGTCCATAAAAATTAATGTTCTGTAAAAGCCTCAGCTGTGCGTGTGAATTTTTTGTAATTTATAATTTAATAATTACTAACTATTCTAAATGCGAAATAAGCCACAATTTCACTAAAAATGATTTTATTAACGTTTCGACGTCCACCACGGACGTCGTTGTCAAAATACAAAATATTAATAAATTAAACAAAAATGTTGCTTGGTAAAAAAGCATCTAATAATTTAATTTAATCTGACTTATTTATATAGATCGTCCCAAACCATTTTTTCAGTGCGTCACAGATTATCGAATTCTCTCTATCGCAATACAGATGGAAAATAAAATCATTTTTTAATTAAATTGTGGCTTATTTCCCATTTAGAATAGTTAACTAGAAAAATGCCACAAAGAAATAGCTTCAGAACAACATTCATAATTTAATTGCAACCCAGTTTTAAAAAAAAATAAAATCGAAAAATTGACATTTTTGGCTGTGGGGGAGGGGGAATAGGGGAAGTGGGCTAAAATTGCGGTGAGTCCTAATTTTTTAAAATCATATAGAACGTAAAAAAATAAAAAAAAATATTCAGGCTGTATCGACCTCAAAAAATATAATTAGACCCGCAAAAATCCTTACAAAACTTTAAACAAACATGGTTTTTGGGGGGTTTAAAAGTGTTTCGCCCAATTTTTGAATATCCTAATATACTCAGTTATTTCAAATTATACATAATCTATTAACAAAACCTTGAGTTGATCTATGTTGCAGTCTATAAAATGGAGAAAATCCCCAAAACCCCCCTAAAAAAACAGGTTTCCGGATTTTTCAAGATGGCGCACCTGACGAAAAAATCTGAAAAAAATCAGAAAGATAGCTTTTAATAAAATACACAAAATGCAAAAAAAATTGGACCTGCAGCCCCCTCAAAAAAAAGTTATAGGTTTTAAAATAGTTAAAAAAAAAATTTGAGGTTATGTACACTCGGCCTAAGGGTCCATAAAAAATGGACATGTTTTGTAAAAGCCTCAGCTAGACGTGTGAATTTTTTGCATTGAAAAAGACTTTACTTGCATTGAAAAAGTAGGGATACGTTCCGTGGTTTTCTAAAATCACATAAAATGGTGGACGTTTGTCCACTAAAAAGTGCCTTTGATGTTTTTTTTTCTCCATTGGGCCAAATAAAATCTTAAAGAAGAAATTAAAAACGCAGACTAACGATATTGAGATTGCAAAAACCTCTTCTATATGGAACATAAAACTTTACGACACAATTAAATGTTTCAATCCAGAAATCAAAATGTGCTGTTTATTATTATACTGCAACTTGAAATCAGCAACATTTAAATTTAATTTCAAAACAATTACAGGTTATATAGGTCTGGATCCCGCGTATGAAAAAAAAGTTGATTAATAGCAAGCTGAAAATTTGTTAATAACTTAAGGGTGTCTAGTCGGACAAACTTTGATATATGTGAGCACTGAAACAGGGGAAGTTTTAATTGTGGAACAGGTTAAAAATTTGGAGCGGTCAGACCACGAAAACGTCACATGTATTTTGTCCGACAGAACTTCCAATTGATTTGTTACCCTTTCATTAAACTCTCATGCAAAAATCAAACTGATATTTTTATCACCTGTCATTTGACATATTCTACGTGTTCCACTCATTAAAATGCCCATTTGGTGACAAATAGCACTCTGATTTTAGCATTAGAGTTTAATGAAAGGGTAACAAATCAATAGGAAGTTCTGTCGGACAAAATACATGTGACGTTTTCGTGGTATGACCGTTCCAAATTTTTAACCTATTCCACAATTAAAACTTCCCCTGTTCCAGTGTTCCCATATATCAAAGTTTGTCCGACTAGACACCCTTAAGCTATTAACAAATTTTCAGCTTGCTATTAATCAACTTTTTTTTATAGGCGTGATCCAGACCGTGATTATACGCGAACAAGAAGTAGAACTAGTGGAAAAGTCAGGGCCGCCCAGAGCCAGGCCGGGCCCCGGGGATGAGACCCGGCCGGGCCCCCCCCCCCAAACCCAGTTGAACGAAAATTCCCAAAAATCTGATAACTCATAAACTGGGATATGTAATAGTGAACACTCATGCTATTGACACAGGAAGGAAGAAAATTAAAACAGTTTTAACAATTAAACTTTGTTTTTAATTATTTACAATAGAACTGTTAGTTACAACATAATTTTCTTGCTTTCATATCCGCAAAGTTTTGGATCACGTGGTCGAAATCAAGAGTTTTTGCAAGTTTCGACTCTATGCTTAATAGTCCCAAATCAGATAATCGTTGTTGACCCATAGTAGATCTTAAACAATTCTTAATTCGGCTCAAAACACTAAATGATCTCTCGGCCTGAGCAACGGATTCTGGTAGGCAACAGAATATGCGAAGAGCAATGCACACATTGGGGAAAAGATTTGTCACATTAAGGGACACGAGCTTGTTCAAAAGTTTTGCTGGTTTCAGCGACGTATCTGAGATGTTTGATTTACTAACAGTTTTCAAGTAAATCATTTCATCAACTAGATCCCTGCTTACATCTGAATTGTACTCTTCGGCGAATCTTACACAACTTTCTGAGATCGTATTCTCGTCCATTTCTTTATACTTCCATAAAAATGAAAATTTCATTTCGATTTCTCTCAGCGCTGTGAACCTTGTTTTCAGTTTGGCCACCAAAACATCAATTATTGTGTAAAAAACTTCTGTTTTGAAGTGTTCTTCCGGGGATAAATTTAACATTACATCTTCTGTAGCTGTTTCATCGTGAAAAGTCTTCCTCTTTCTCGCACGGGAAGTGGAGAGTTCCGGTTCGATACCATAAGCATTTGCAACATGTTTGCATTCAGACAATATCTTGTCCCAGTTATTTCTTAAGGCACTTAAATCATCAATTAGGCTCTCTATATTACTACTCTCAACATCCAAAGTAGCGTCCATAGTTTGAAGTAGTTGACTTCTGTAGTTGATGGGTACCAACACTTTCACCCAAATTGACGCCATGAGGATGCACTTGAAGGTGTTAAGATATTCTAAAACCCCATTGATTGTGGCTCTCGTTTCAACAGTTACGTTAAGATTCAACAATGATGAAACTGCCTCCTTGATTTTGCCTATGTGTGCCGCTATTGGTTTCACACATTCTACTCTAGCACTCCACCTCGTATCAGACAATGAGTGCAGTGAAGATCCTACTATCTCTTTCAGAAGCTCCCATCTTTTCGGGCTGCAACTGAATAAATTGTACAGATTCTGAACAACACCAAAGAAAGTCTGTGCTTCAGTACAACTCTCAGCAGCGCATACTCCACATAAGTTCAAACTGTGGCATCCACATGGTGAGTACACAGCCAGAGGGTTTGATTTTAAAATATGAGCCTGAACACCCTTATACTTGCCACTCATATTACTGCCGGTATCGAATCCCTGTCCTCTACAGTCATCTAAGGATATGTCATATTTTTTAAGAACTTCTTTGATTAGATTTGCGATGTCTTCTCCAGTTTTTTCATTGCAGTCGGAAAACTCCAAAAATCGTTCATGGATTTCATATTCTTTTACGTCTTCTTTGAAAATAATGTAAACAACAGAATAACACCAAAGCTGTGTTCAACGTCCTATTTAAACTCGAACTGCCGAAAATTACAATTGAAACCTGTGACGAAGGGGGTATATGGGAATGGTAATGAGTCAGGACGTAAACTCGTAAACAAACAGACGTCGCGCCAAGGTCAGCGCTTCTGCGAATCGTGTGGCAGTGGCCGATAGAGCGAGCTTCCGATCAGGGGCTCCCACGCGCAATGTATTCCCGATATATTTTTATTAATTGTAACTTATGCAAAGAAATAATTTCTTGCATATTGCCTTTTCCAAATGCATAATATTCCTTATAATAATTTCATAATTAAAACCGCAAGCAAATTCAATCTGTTGTAAAATATTTTAATAAAAGGAATTTTTTTAAATTTGCTAACGGCCGGGCCCGGGCCCCCTTGGGCCCCGGGCCCCGGGGATTTTGCCCCCCCTGCCCCCCCCCCTCTGGTCGGGCCTGGGAAAAGTACATTTACTTGGGTCATGAAATTAGAATTGGCAGAGATAACCAAACATGCGAAATAAAAAGAAGATTAACTCTTGCTTGGGCAGCCTACGGAGCTCTGAGAGACATATTTAGGAGCAGTATACCGATCGGTTTAAAAAGACAAGTGTTTGACCAATGTGTGCTACCGGTAATGACATATGGAGCAGAGACACTGACTCTAACCAAGGCAACAGCGTCGAAAATGCGGGTTGCTCAAAGGCGCATGGAAAGATCCATGCTGGGCGTAACTCTACGGGATAAAATAAGAAATGAAGATCTCGGACAAACAACCGGTATCGCAGATGTTGTAGAACGTATCACCAGGCTCAAATGGAACTGGGCAGGACACGTCGCCAGGCTGAAAGATTCAAGATGGGCACGAAAGCTGATAGAGTGGAGACCAAGAGAAGAAAAACGAAGTAGAGGAAGGCCGCCTACACGATGGGCAGATGATATCAGGCGGATTAGTAAAAACTGGCAAAAATCAGCACAAAACCGTGAAGTGTGGAAACAATTGAGGGAGACCTATGTCCAGCAGTGGACGTGAATTGGTTGGATGATGATGATCCAGACCTAATACCTTTCAATGCGAAATTCAGATTGATATTATAATAGCTGCATGGTACATCATGTAACAAGGGGAATACCCGAATTGCAAACTCTCAGACTACTGGATGGGAATAGTTAATATTAATTATACTAATTGTTAATAATAGACATTGTTGAATGAAATACCAACCGCATAACTTCAAAATCGCATCAAAATAATCCGCATAAAAAGAGACCTTACTGTATTCACTATTCTACCGAGATGAAGACCTGCGTCATGGTGCATTAACACGAATTTATTATCCAATATGACTGGCAAATGGCAAAACATGATTTTCTAAAATGTTTTTAATGTAGCTACATCATATCAGCTGTCATTCACCTAATCACCTCCACAAGTTCGGTATCTCCTTTCCAAGAAATACCGCTCCATAGCACTATGCTGCCACCACCAAAATTAACACTCTATGAGGTTACATTTGGCACAGTGTTCATCATAAATGGAAGCAAGATTTACAAAACTTCGTCTACAGAAGAGTTGGCGAACAGTATGCCAGTTGTAACCTCATACAGAGCGTTAGTTTTGGTGGTGGCGGCATATAGTGCTACGGAGCGCTATTGCTTTGAAAGGACATATCGAACATGTAGAGGTGATTAGGAGAATGCCAACTGATATGTACATTGAAACGTTTAAGAAGATCATGTTTTGCCGTTTGAAAGCCATATTGGATATGACATATTGGTGCTAATGCACGTCTTCATGTCGCAAGCATAGTGAAGACTTACCTTAATGAAATTCAATTTAAAAATTATATTAGCCAGCATAAAGCCCAGATCAGACTTAAATCCGATTATAGCATTTATATATCTAATTTAAAACATCGCATTCGGAAACGAAATCCTATTCCTATGATACAGGGGGGCTAAGGATAACAGCATAAAAAATTTGATTCCACATGCATATGCAATATTTTTGTCCGTGAGTATAATATAACACATCTTGCCATAAAACGAACCAGAATATCAAGCAAGAAAATGTTTTGTTTTAATTTATTTAAGTCAAATATTTACCTTAAATTTGTAAAAGTCATTAGGTCCTATGTTATCTGCAACTCCGTCACTTTTAAGTACAATAAGTGTTATTATATATACACATATATTACAACAAACAGAAGCGATGTACCTAAAATTAAAGATGATGAAAATACTTATAGAGAATGAGCCACATTGTAATTGTATGTCCAGAAGCCAAAAATAATATTTTATCTAAAAATCATGTCTAAATTGCTTATTTCTAGCTAGGTTTTCGAACTGATCTCGTTCATATTGAAGGATTTTTAACGGCAAATGAATTAGTCCAGAGAAATAAGATTTTTCTCGTGACACATCCCCCTCCAGGCCGAAACCAAATTTTTTAATGTAGTAGTAGTATGAACATCTATATTAATAACCTATATGTTTCCTGCAGCCGATTTTGATGATATACATAGCTATAAACAAATGAAGATCAAAAAACGCTAAATTTTCGCTTTTTTCGTCTATTACTAAAAAGTGAAGCATGTTAAACAAATTTGAGAGTAAGAAACTGATAAATCATATAAAAAACTTCAATATGGCGTTCGCTAAATATGTCTATCCTTATTTGTTGCTTATAAAATTGCAAAATATGTCATACATTTTGAGATTTTATAAATGTTTATAACTTATGTAAAAATTTACTTAGAACTTTCTTATTACAAGGAATGCTGAGACTCTGGTGCTTAAATTATATTCTAAATTTCAAAGCAATTGGTCAAATAGTTTAAAAGTTATTTAATTTGTTTATACCAAATTAATTTTTTTTGCAACACTATAAGTCAGAAAACGATGAGGTTACAGTAATACTTTGGACAGTTTATGAAAGAAGAAGATTTATGCTATTAACTTAATTTAGGAAAAATGACAAAAAATAATTATAAATAGTGTAAATTATTTTGCAAAAACATGTCGATTTTTGCTTATAAACAATTAGAATAACTTTTTAACCGTTACCCGTAGAAAAATTATTTTTCCATATTTAGAAAGACTAAATTTTTATACACATATAGAAAGAAAAACAATTGTCCTACGACAATTAGGGACAAAGTTAGCCCCCTTCATTTTTAATTCACGGCAGCTTTGTTTATAACAATTAAGAAATAAAATCAGCCGCATTTGAAAGAATATACTTCAAAGTTTTAACGTACCAAGTATTTCAAGGAAATCGTCCACAAAGCTTAAAAATATGGCCCTTAAAATCGGCCGGCGTTGAAACTTGGGATGGCGATGAGAGGGGGGAAGGAGCTGTTAACTGTATCTCTGGTTCTCGATTATTTATTTCGTTGTTTCTTTTTTTTAATTGTATGTACTTTTTACGTACATTACGAATATGCGTTATTTAAATAAACTAATTGTTATATACACCATCAAATTTGTTTAAACAATTTTTTTTCAATTTTTTTAATAATATTTGATGTAACTTTTATTGTAAAACGTACATATTAGTTATACAGGACGTAACAAAAATACAGGTCATAAATTAAATCACATATTCTGGGACCAAAAATAGATCGATTGATCCTAACTTACCTTAATACAAATGTGCACATAAAAAAAGTTATAGCCCTTTGAAGTTACAAAATGAAAATCGATTTTTTCCAATATATCGAAAACTATTAGAGATTTTTTATTGAAAATGGACATGTATCATTCTTATGACAGGAACATCTTAAAGAAAAATTATCGTGAAATTTTTGCATCCCATAAAAATTTTATGGGGGTTCTGTTCCCTTAAACCTCCCAAACTTTTGTGTACAACCCAATTAAATTATTATTGTGGTAACATTAGTTAAACTCACTGTTTTTAAAACTTTTTTGCCTCTTAGTATTTTTTCGATAAGGCAGCTTTTATCGAGTTGCGGCTTCTTTTTAAATTTGTTTACATAAACATTTTATGGGGGTTTGTTCCTTTATACCCCCCAAATGTTTGTGTACGTTCCAATTGAACTATTACTGCGGCACCATTAGTTAAACACAATGTTTCTAAAACTTTTTTGTCTTTTAGTATTTTTTCGATAAGGCACCTTTTATCAAGATGTGGCTTCTTTTTTAATATGGTTCAAAATATGCCTAAAAATGTAAATTATAAATAATAAATTTTCATACGATTACCAAGTCTTCATAATCGTACTTAACCATATTATACAAATATGTGGTGGATTTGACGAATATTTAAAATATCTCAATAAATACTGACTTTTCGAAAAAGTACTAAGAGGCTAAAAAGTTTTAAAAACATTGTGTTTAACTAATAGTACCACATTAATAATTTAATTGGAACGAACACAAAAGTTTGGGGGGTTTAAAGGAACAAAACCCCCATAAAATTTTTATGGGGTGTCAAAATTTTACTATAATTTTTTTGTAAGATGTTCCTGCCATAAAAATACCACATGTCTATTTTCAATAAAAAATCTCTTTTATATATTAGACAAAATCGATTTTCATTTTGTAAATTCAAAGGGCTGTAACTTTTTTTATGTGCATATTTATAGGTACTAAGGTAAGTTAGGTTCAATCGAACTATTTTTGGTCCCAGAATATGCGATTAAATTTATGACCCGTATTTTTGTTACACCCTGTAATTATTATATTACTAATCCTATTCAATCATTCCTAAATCTAAAATTGGCTTATAATATTAAATTGACAATAAAAAATCTCAAATAAACTAGTATTTATTTCTTGATAAACATGCTACTAGATAAACGAAAAATGAAATGTAACAAAATTAGAGAGTGGATAAAAAGAACAAAATTATTTTCAGAAATTTTCTACAATATTGTAATAATTGTATCTTACAACATTGAAAGTTATAATTTTAAGATTGCAAAAAAACAAAATATATTTCATACATTTTGGTATGATAGCAAGACTATTAAAATAAAATTAAAGGAGGTTTATCTAGGAATACTTGTATTTTTATGAAAAACGTAACAATTATCAGTTACCCATTTATTATAAGATTTTGTAAAGTCAAGTGCATATGATCCACTCCTATAATTGCCAACAAAGTCATCCTAAAAATACCGTAAAAGAATTTCCAAAAATTGTTTACACAATTTACATAGTTAATTAAATAACCACTTTATTAACAAAAAACATAATATCCGTAACGTACGCAAAGAGTACATGCAGATTAAAAAAGAAACTCCAAAATAGATAATAGAGAAAGATTGAGGTTTTGATAATCGAAGTCCATAAACTATTTATATCTCTGTACTAACAAGTACTTGATCAACCAGTTTTGCAAGAGCAGATAGTTTATTTTAATAAAATATCTGATATAAAGAAGATCTGTTAATTTCCAACCCCAATCAATTACGTTTATCTCTTTTTTGGTGGTTCTGTAACTTCAGTTTTTCATTCATCTAATAGCATGTTTACTAAAAAAATAAAACCTAGTTTATTTGAGATTTTCTGATTTCCATAGACCAATACTATTTTTAGAAACAATCGAATGGGATAATTTTGTTTTTTCATACTTTAAATTATTACTAAGTTTAATAAAAAACTATGTATTATTATATTATTCATAAATATGTATGTTTTGTGATTAAAATTACTTCAAATATTATTAAAAAAAATTGAAAAAAAAATTGTTTAAACAAATTTGATGGTGTATATAACAATTAATTTATTTAAATAATGCATACTCGTACTGTACGCAAAAAGTACATACAAATTAAAAAAGAAACGTCGAAATTCATAGGCGAGAACAAGAGATACAGCACATCTCCTTCCCCCTTGTCATCGATCTCCCAAGTTTCGAGGCCGGCCGATTTTAAGGGTCACATTTTGAAGCTTTGTGGACGATTTGTTTGAAAGTATGTATATATTTTTTATATTTGGTACATTAAAACTCTGAAGTATGTTCTTTCCAATGTGACTGATTTGATTTCGTAATTTTTATAAAGAAAGCTGCTGTGAATTAAAAAATGGGGGGGCGGCAACTTCGTCCCTAATTGTCCTAGGACAATTTTTTCTTTTTTTAAATTTGTATAAAAATTCAGTCTTTCTAAATGTGAAAAAATAATTTTTCCACGGGTAATGGTTAAAAAGTTATTCTAATTGTTTATAAGCAAAAAATCGACATGTTCTTGCAAAATAATTTTGCGATACTTAGAATTATTTTTTGTCATTCTTTTTTAATTAAGTTATTAGTATAAATCTTCTTCTTTCATAAACTATCCAAAGTGTTACTGTAACTTCATCATTTTCTGACTTATAGTGTTACAAAATAAATTAATTTGGGATAAACAAATTAAATAGCTTTTAAACTATTTGACCAATTGTTATGAAATTTAGTACGTAATTTAAGTACCAGAAGTCCCAGCATTCCGTGTAATAAAAAGATTCTAAGTTCATTTTTACATAAGTTATGAATATTTATAAAAACTCAAAATTTATGAATTATTTTGCAATTTTCTAAGCAACCAATAAGGATAGACGTATTCAGCGGGAGCCATATTGAAGTTTTTTATATGGTTTATGAGCTTCTTACTTCCAAATTTGTTTAAAATGCTTAGCAATTTGGCAATAAACGAAAAAAGCGAAAATTTAGCGTTTTTTGATCTTCAATTGTTTATAACTATGTATATCATCAAAATCGGCTGCAGGAAACATATAGGTTATTATTATAGATGTCCACACTACTCAAAAAATTTGGTTTCGGCCTGGAGGGGGTTGTGTCACCAACAGGCTATTTTTTTCCTTATTTCTCTGAACTAAATATCGAGATCATTATTCTTGAATCTGTCGTTCGTCCGGGTCTAGGAAAGTTGGTCGAGAACACTTCGTCGATCGAAAATTAGTCGACAACATTTGGTCGACAAACAGTTGGTCGAATGCACAATTCATCGAATGTACAAGTCGTCGACGAAGATTTGTTCGAATGGATTTTTCGTCGACAAACTGTTATTTATCTTTAGAATAAAGGGATTAATGGTGACAAAAGACGGATTATTGGTTTTTATTTCGTTAACCGGAATATTGTATGTATTATACATATCTGATTTTTTTTGGTGTTTTGTTAATTTTTTTTCTAAATCTTAATTATTTTTAAATTTAATGAAAAAATTGGGTGCGGTGGGAGAGTAGACAGCAAATATAAACCGATATTTTAATTAGTGATGTTGTGATATACCGTTCTTCTTTTTGTTGTCGGCGCACTTGCGAACGGAGCATTTCCGGACAAGTCAAATTTGGGGGCACTTGCGGACAAGACGAAATATACGAGATGCTGAGGTAAATAAATTGTTAGGGAATCGAGGCATTTCCGTACAATGTTTTCGACTGCAATAATCAGTCAATATCAATAAAACAGTAAAGAAATCGCGAGAATAAACTTCCTTTCACACTTTATCCAAGGCTTAGGACTGGCATTTAATAAACTAATTTTTTTTTGATATGGTACAAAGAAAATAACTTTATATATTGGCGTTTTTTCCGCCATGTTGGGTCTTTGTCGACGAAAAATCCATTCGATCACATGTTCGTCGACGAATTGTACATTCGATGAATTGTGCATTTGACCAACTGTTTGTCGACCAAATGTTGTCGACTAATTTTCCGTCGACGAAGTATTCTCGACCAACTTTCCGACACCGCGTTTGTCCATATGCTGCACAATTCGAAGAAAATTTTGTGCTGATACAAGACAATACTCGACAATTGCATGTTGCAAGAATCGTGAAATTTTTCGAGTAAGGTGAAAGAACGTGAACAAATTTTTTTAGAGCAGAACAATATTTAGGTATTGCCCTAGCCTGCTCAATCCCCTAACTTGAATCCCATCGGACACGTATGGTATATACTAAAAAGACTTGTACAATAGCAAGGATTAGTGTTCCAGACAATGGAAGAGCTGTTAAACTGTATGCAAGAGCAAAGACAACAAATTGAGGAAGACGATACTCAAGGTCCCTATACCATAGGTTGTATGGTAACTTTGACATTGACAAATGAAATATTGTCATCGTGACGTCACCCAGACGATCAATTTTACGAATTGCTTGTAAACATAATAGGATACGTGGTTTGGAGGCTATATTTTGTTATTAAATATCGTTAGTGTTTTAATTTGTGTTTATATCTTGAGATATAATGTATCTATAGATATCATTAAGCGTTTTTAGTATAATAACTTAAACCCAAAACTCTTTTACAAGTGTTCAGATACATTTTAATGTGGTTGCGTTAAGTACCTACTTACTTACTGGATTGCAACCATCTGAAGATCGTTTGAATAAACAATTATAAACTAAATGAATATATAAAATGGGGAAAATTCCCTTTATTGCACTGAAATTGTATTTTTTTTATAATTTATTGTTAACGTAAAACTTCACAGGTACCTATTGAATGGAATATCATAATGTTTTCATAGTTTTAGGTATTATAATCCAGTACCTAACGTAATTAGATGCTCTTAAGGGAAAAACTACTAATTTTGATACATAAATCTTTAGTTTAATCTCTTTTTCACCATGTTTTACATGTTAGGAGGAATTTATAATAATGTACTACATGCATTATCCCCAATTCAAAATTATTATATACCTACTCAAAATCATTTAAAAAAGTAAATTGTATTCAACCCATTATTAATATACCTAGGATATTTTAATGATTTAGTCCCATATATAAACAAGAAAGAATCTACTTCTGCTTTAATTAAGTATGTAGTAATGCTATTCCACTGCATATATTTAATTGCAATTATATTCTATGATTTTTGTAACTCTACAGGCATCTACCGCATTTTTTAAAGAATATATGAAATAAATAGTCATTAAAAATCCAAACGTATTTTTTTTTAATATACATATTTTCAATACATTCCTACTTTCCGAGTTCATTTCAATGAGTGAAGTGAATGAATTTGAATGCAGCATTCTGGGTGACGTCACTCCCGCCATTAGATTCTCGACGCTGATTGGTGGAAAGTTACCATACAACCTGTCTATTTATGAACCTTGGACGATACTGACAATTTGATAAAAAGTACGCCAGATCGATGTCGAGCTGTCACGTATGGGATATACTAAAAAGACTTGTACAATAGCAAGGATTAGTGTTCCAGACAAGGGAAGAGCTGTTAAACTGTATGCAAGAGCAAAGACAACAAATTGAGCAAACGATACTGACAATTTGATAAAAAGTATGCCAGATCGATGTCGAGCTGTCGTTAATAACAGAGGTGGTCATACACTCTACTAATAGTCCAGGAACCGAAGCATTTCACCTCGCAATTTTTACAGAATGGATCGATTTGCTTGAAAATTTGAGAATAAGTAGTGGATATTTCAAGGATCAAAATCTATATGATACCGAAAGCCGCTTTTACCATGGGGGCGGTTGCCACCCCATCTTAGGGGTGGAAATTTTTTATTATATTTTGACTGCAAAAGTTGATAAAAACATCCATTCTAAGCAAAAAATGTTCTATACATTTTTTTGATAAAATTAATACTTTTCGATTTATTCGCTATCGAAAGTGTTAGTTTTATACAGAAAAATCAATGTTTTTCGATATATACTCATTCATCATTCACTCAATTTTTGGCGTAGAAAAAATTTTTTCAAACCATGTTCTTGGGAATTAAATAACCTACAATTTCATATCAAAACATTTTTTCGTATATCTGATGCTAATCTTCCTATTCTGAAGAAAATGACATTTTTTACCAAACTACAAAAAGTCGTTATTCGCTTTTAACTCCAGTTTTTTAAACAGTAATCATTCTAAGCCAGTCAAACTTCTACAATCTATTAATAATACATAAATAAAGAAGAATGAATAAGACCAATAACTAAAAGCAAAGCTAACTTACATTATTATGCTTCCAATTGGATTTCTTTTTTTTTAAATATATTGATTTTTTAACCGTAACCTTTTTAATTTTTATCTTAGAAAGTATGGTAAAAACAATTTTATAGGTTTTTACAAGATCTATAAGACTATTAATATTAAATCATTTTAAAATCCTCAGTCGCAGAAAGTGGTTATTTGAAAGGGTTGGTAAAGGTGATTTTTGCATGTTATTACAAGATTTAATTGTCAATAGCTCACTCAATTTTTATCGTAAAAAAAATTTTTGTAAACCAAGTTCTTGGGAATTAAATAAGCTACAATTTCATATTTAAATATTTTTTCGAATCTCTGATGATAATCTTTCTATTCTGAAGAAAAGGAAATTTTTTACCAAACTTTAAAAATTCGATATTTGTTTTTGACTCCATTTTTTTAAAACTAATCATTCTAAACCAGTTAAACTTCTAGAACCTATTAATAATACATAAGTAAAAAAGACGAAATAAGGTCAATGACTAATTTTAATCAGGGTGGTGATTAGGGGTTTGCTTTCGATCACTTTTTCGCTGAAAAATATAGGGTCTGACATTCTTTTCATTATAAGCCACTTAATTTTTGAGCTAAAGACTTTTTTTATTTCTAGAGATAGATATTTTTAAATACTTCAAATTAGTTTAAACAAGTTATCCTCGAAAAATGTATAGTTTTCCCGCCTTTTGACTTTGAAACTACAATATTTAGCATTTGACGAAGAAGAGCTAACATATAATAAAGTATAGCTCGATTACTATTGGTCTTAAAGAAAATTAAAAAAAAAACGGATTTGTTGATTTTTTTAAAAGGTACATTTTTGTTAAGCAAAGTTGTTTGATAAAACGAAAACTTTTTGAGTTATTTGCAGAAAACTGATTAAAAACATTAATTTTTTTTAATATAAAACTAATAGTTTCGATAGCGAATAAATCGAAAACTATTAATTTTATCAAAAAAATGTATAGAACATTTTTTGCTTAGAATGAATTTTTTTACCAACTTTTGCGGTCAAAATATAATAAAAAATTTTCACCCCCGACATGGGGTGGCAACCACCCCCATGGTAAAAGCGCCTTTCGGCATCATATAGATTTTGATCCTTGGACTATCCACTACTTACTCTGAAATTTTCAAGCAAATCGATCCATTCTGTAAAAATTGCGAGGTTTTGTCCTATTTTAAGCTTCATTACTTGGACTATAACAGGAGCCTACGACTTTATTTTTAAATTGTAGTTAAGAATTTTTGTTTAATTATTTTTTTCAATTTGTAAAACCCTCTTTATACAACGACTGGTTGTTGTGTTATTCACTATTTTATCGTTAAGCACCGTCCAGATTGAAGTTCAATATTTTCCAAATCAATTCTCAAATTACCATTCATTTATTCTTTGATTACTTTGTCCGCTAGATCATTTTGATGTTAATGAAAAAAAAACAGTGCATTCGTTTTATAAAAACCAAATTTGAATTAATTGGTCTACTTACCTTATTGCCGTTAAGTCAGAGCTGTGTCTGTTGCTTCTTGAGATTTCTGGTATGATAGATAAATGTGATATTTGAACAGTTGCCCATCCAATTTGAAACAAACTTATACTGATTACATAATACACAATTATAGCAGTTGAAAATGTGGCTGGTTTTAAGGAAAATATTAGAGCAAATCCTAAAGCCACTGCAGCAGTTCCTAAAATAAGATTTAATAAAGTGATGCACAAAAAAGAGTGCCGTTAATTTGAACATGTGTGATCTTTAAACTAAATGATATAAAAGTCAAAGTTTTCAACTTAATAAAATATAAAATAATATTAAATTAAAAACTTTATTGGCACCATTTTCTGGTTACACATCCGTGGCTTCTAAAAATGCAAGCCAAGCGGATGCTGTAGCTAGGAAGCTGATGGAATTCTATAATTTGCAATTCACGTCTCATCTGTCCAGCGCGGAAATGAACGAAAATTGAACCCTACATACTCAGATAGGAGTAATAGTAATATAAATATAAATGAATAACCATTTTCATCTCGTTGCAATACGAAGCCAAAGCCGTCTTATATTTCAGTTCGTTTAGAGAGCGCAACAAGCACCCTTACCGAACGGTTTCAAAACTCGTTAGTTTTTCATCAGAGAATGCATGTTGCTATCTCTAAACCAAACTGAAATAATCCAGATGACTAGCCTCTTATTGCAACTAAGGAAATGGCCTGGGTGTCATAGCGACATCTGCTAGATACAAGTCAAAGTTTTCAACTTAATAAAATATAATATAATAATAAATTAAAAACTTCATTGGGATCATTTTGTGGTTATACCTGCGTGGCTTCTAAAAATGCAGGCTAAGCGGATGCTGGAACTAGAAAGATGAGACTAGAGAGGATGCTGGAACTATAATTTGCAATTCCCATCTGTCCGTGAATTGCAAATTATAGAATTCCCTCATCTTCCTAACTCCATTATCCGCTTGGCTTGCATAAAGATAGCAACATATGCATTCTCTGATGAAAAACTAACGAGTTTTGAAACCGTTTGGCAAGTGTGCTTGTTGCGCTCTCTAAACGAACTGAAATATAAGACGGCTTTGGCTTCGCATTGCAACGAGATGAAAATGGTTATTCATTTATATTTATATTACTATTACTCCTATCTGAGTATGTAGGGTTCAATTTTCGTTCATTTCCGCGCTGGACAGATGAGACGTGAATTGCAAATTATAGAATTCCATCAGCTTCCTAGCTACAGCATCCGCTTGGCTTGCATTTTTAGAAGCCACGGATGTGTAACCAGAAAATGGTGCCAATAAAGTTTTTAATTTAATATTATTTTATATTTTATTAAGTTGAAAACTTTGACTTGTATCTAGCAGATGTCGCTATGACACCCAGCTCATTTCGTTAGTTGCAATACGAGGCAAGTCATCTGGATTATTTCAGTTTGGTTTAGAGATATAGTGGAGTCAATGAAGGTGGATATGAGTTATTACCTCAGATTTCGTTGAACCTCCATCGATTTTCATAAAAATTGGTGAGTGGTTAAAGGATACCTCAAGGAACAAAGGTGACATAGTGCCAACTTGCGCTTTTTGCATTTTAGGGGTGAAATACACCCCTTTTTTAAAAATTATTTTTTAGATTTCTTAAAGTGCAGTCACTGTAAGTTTTCACTTCCTATTTCGTTGAACCTTCATCGATTTTCATGAAAATTGGTAAGTAGTTATAGGATACCTCAAGCAATAAAAAATATATAGCATCAACTTGCGCTTTTGCATTTTAGGGGTGCAATACACCCCTACTTTTTAAATTGTAAAAAAATGCAGATTTCCGCATTATGGCGCAAGTAATCTTTAATTAAGAAAAATAAATATTTGTTTTATATTTATGTGCATGAATTACATTTTTTTTAATTTTTCAAACCTTATAGTAACCAAAAATCCGAAAATTAACAAGTCGAAAATCACGAAAACCTTATTCTTCTATATTTCTGAAAGTGTAGTCACTGAATGTTTTCACCCACGATTTCTTTGAACCTGCATCGATTTTCATGAAAATTGTTGATTAGTTAGAGGATACCTCAAAAAACAAAAGTGATATGGCACCAAGTTGCGCTTTCTGCATTTTAGGGGTGAAATCCACCTTTTTTTTAATGATAAAAATGCAGATTTCAGCATTCTGGCTCAAGCAATCTCGTTTAATTAAGTAAAATAAATATGTTTTTACATTTATGTGCATGATTTAAAATTTTTATTAATTTTTCAAACCTTATAGCAACCAAAAATCAGAAAATTAGCAAATCGACAATCACGAAAAAAATTATTCTTTTATATTTCCAAAAAGGCAATCACTGAAGGTTTTCACCCCTGATTTCGTTGAACCTCCATAAATTATCATGAAAATTGGTAAGTAGTTAGAGGATACCTCAAGAAACAAAAATGATGTGGTACCAACTTGCGCTTTTATCCTGGGGGTGGATGTTACCCCTTCTTATGGGTGAACACTATTTTATTAAAAATAACCCCATAATTAGATAGAGGAGTAAATTCTAAGGAAACTTTCTTTTATCAAGTTTATAAATTTTTTATTTAAATAATATTTCATAATTTAATAAAATATTATTGGTACAGTAAAACCTGCCAATAACGGCCACTAAAAATAGAAAACAATTGGCCGTTATAGAAATGTGGCCGCTAATGCTAGGTTTCCTTTTCCACAAATACATAAAATATAATTGAAAATTTATTTATTTTAGTAATTAAAGCAAATCTAATTAAATATAATTCTACAAACAAACGGAACATACTAAAACTAAATTCAATTTACTACGATATAAAACAATATCTATACGAAAAAAACAACTACAAGAAAAACAGAATTTTTGTTTTACATTTTTTTAGATAAACGAAACATACTAAAACTAATTTAATATAGGTAATACATAATATAAAACAAGTTACTATAGCTACTACGAAAAATACGCTTATCACTAAAGTATCGTCGTGCTTTCATGCTATATTCAACAAAACCAACTTGGTACGGCCTTTAATTAGATATCGAAAATCACTTTGGCTGATTTTGTCTGCATATATATTATGTTTGAAGAATCCCTTTTTTTGTGAGACTGGATATAGGACATTTCTCAAGTATGAATTCACATTCATGGTATATCGTTGCTATACAGTAGGGATAATAATCTGTGCAATGTTATGGTACAGGCTACGTTAAATATGAAGTAAATGTGGAAAATATACACTGGTTATTCATTTCAATTTAATTGTTTTTTAATCGTTTACAATATTTAAAATAATTAAAGACATAAAGTTAGGGATTTCAAAAATAAATCCAGTTCTCACTGGCAGGGTGGGAAATAATAAAGTGCCATACAATAGCATTTCATTATAATGCTCATTACAGTCATTACAGGCTGCTCCGTTTGAGAAAACTCATACTCTCAAACTTTGAGAAAACACTCATTCAGTTTCGACCAACCCTGTATTAGCTAAAATTAAACGTTTTGCTAGATTAATAATTTTTAACAATAATAGACTATATTAAAAATCACTTGAACATAAACTGATTTTCTGATGTCAAATCACTAAAATTATACAGGGGGTGAATATTGCTATGAAATTTGAAAAAAAAACGTAATTATCTTTTAAACTACTTCGTATAACATCACAAAACCTGATATTTTAAGAAATAAAACATAGAGGAGAATCTAAAAATGTAAAAATATACAAAAATATACAGGGTGTTCCATTAAACAAAAGATAATTTTGTTTCACCCTGTCAATATGGGTGGCCCTGTATATTTGGAAATGTATTTAAATTCTGATATTATCTATGCCCCAATCTCACCTAAATAAACTTTTTTCGTATCTCCTACAACAAACGACTAATTGGACTTCCCACAACCTGTATACATACAAAATCTCCGCTATAAAATTTTTTCAAAGAAAATGTTATTGGTTTTTTTAAAATAACTCAGTTAATTTTTGAAATATGAGATTTATCCAAAAACCATTACAGAGCTAAGTAAAAGGTCTATAACACTGTATTAAACATAATTTTCTTAATCCTTTATTTTTTTTTAAATACAAGAGGAAGGGGTCCCGGTTAGATGGTTCTCGCAGTAAAATTTAGGTTTTAAATGTTTCTATCTCGGTTATTTTTTGTCGTAAAAAATATTAAAAAAAGAAAAAGCTTAAATAAAGTTAAAACTAAAATTTTGTTCTCTACTATTTTTTAAGTATATCGAGTATTTTTGGAGTTATTATCAAAAATGAAATTCACGAAAATTTGAAAAATTCTAATTTTTTTTAATCGTATTTTTTTTTTTTCAAAAATATGCATTCTAAACCGGTCAAGATTATTGAAGTTATTACTCATGTTAAAATAAATAAAGTTTTAAATGGGTTACTATAAATTTTAATTTTGGTGGAAATGACGTATGTTTCATTTTTCATTCTTCCCTAAAAAATCTGAAAGGGTCCTCTTATTTCCATCATACCTTGCTTAATTTTGATGCTATCGACTTCTTTTATAGCTTTTTGATAGTTACCTTTAAGTACTTTATTAAAATGTTTAGTATCTATATTTAACAAAGTGCATCGTTTTCCTGTTATTTAAGCTTGAATACTAAGATTTGAGTACTCGCGGAAAAAAAAATATACATTCAATTGCATATAACTCACTTTGTATATGTAATAAAGAATTTTTCGAATAAGGAGCTTATTTATTTTTATATTATCTTCGATTTTGGTAATAACAACTTTTTTAAAGAAACTTATATTTTTTGAGTTATTTATGAAAAACTGCTTTAAAACATGGATTTTTTTCAGGAAAAATCAAAACTTTTGATCTTTAATAACTCAAAAACTATTGATTTATTGGAATAACTTTATATAACAAATTTTACTTATAATTTGTCCCTCTATCGATTAGTGGTATTATTTTTAATAAAATAATTTCCACCCCCGAGAAGGGGTGGCATCCCCCCCCCCCAGGGTAAAAGCGCAAGTTGGCACCATGTCACCTTTGATTCTTGAGGTATCCTCTACATACTTACCAATTTTCATGAAAATCGATGGAGGTTCAACGAAATCGGAGGTGAAAACCTTCATTGACTCCACTAATAGCAACATATGCATTTTCTGATAAAAAACTAACGAGTTTTGAAACCGTTCGGTAAAGGTGCTTGTTGCGCTCTCTAAACGAACTGAAATATAAGCCGGCTTTGACTTCGTATTGTAACAAGATGAAAATTGTTATTCATTGTTGTTATTATTATTATTATAAATGATATAACTTCAGAATAGTTTCCAAATTCCTATATCCAAATTCCATATCCTATTATTAGTAGTCTTGCTTACTTATTCCGTGACGATACACCCCTTCGTGGGTCTTAGTCGATCTCCATCCTATTCATCACGATCATAGCTTTAAGGTCTTCTGCTAGATTATTTCGCTACTGGAGTCGAGGTAGTCCACGGGGTTTTCTTCCAGTTAGGATTTCTTCCTATACTATTCTTTCGTCAGAATGTCTTTTGGACTCCCATTGGAGTCTTCTGGACTCTATTTCTTTTATTATGTTCGTCTGGTTATAGTTCTTCAAGCTCTGTTAATTCTTATCCTATATTGTCCATCTGCTCTATCAAGCACAGGCATAATGATCTTAATGTGCGTTTTCTTTCCGAAACAAGTAGTCGCTCTTGGTTTGCCTTTGTTAACGTCCACGTTTCGCTGCCATACATCACTATGGGTCGTATGATTGTTTTATATAGTTGTATCTTGGTATGTATTTGTAGTTGTTTCGATTTTTTATGGTTTTAAGGGGATAAATACATCTGTTGCCGGCTTGTATCCGATTGTTTATTTCTTGTGATCTGTTATTGTCTTCAGTTATTGTTTATCCAAGATACTTAAATTCTCCGATGCCCTCTAAGTTAAGGTTATCGGTGGTGATATTCATCCGATTCTATCTCTGTTTCGGTTATTGTGGCTCAAATACATATGTTTAGATAGTTTTGTTTTCAATGATTAGAAGCCCCATCTTCTTTGCTACTTTGTTGAACCTGACGGAAGTCTCCTTCATCTATAATTTGGCATTTCTTATTAGATCGATATCGTCTGTAAATGTGAACAGCAATTTTGGTCCTTCTCAATGGAATACTGTAGTCATTTTCAAACTCCCAGCATGTTTATATTAGCTGTTTAATTGTGAATATCTGGTCAATAGTAGAGCGGTCCGGTCTAAATCCGCATTGATATTCCACAACGATTTTTTCTATGTATGTTTTGGTTATTTCTAGCAGGGTTTTTGCAAAGACTTTGTAGATGACATTTCGGAGCGTTATTACCCGGTAGTTAATACATTGCTTTTTGTCTCCTTTTAACTCCTTCTTTCCATTCATCTGACATTGTTTCTTCTAGCCAAAGGCCTTGATTTATTTTGTATATACAACGCTTCTCAATATTTAAGCACTCTGCGCGTAGGTATACCTACCATCGCTTCGCCTGGTGGCTCATTATGTTTAAGTTTTTCAATTGCCTAGGTTAATTCTTCGTCACCGTATATAGTAACCTGGGTTACGTAGTAGTCATCTACTAATAATATTCTTTCTATGTACTAATATTTGACGATTTCAAAGAAAAAATATACAAATTTAGTGTAGGAAACAGAGGTTGAACCTTGCAAAATGGACACAAGTCCGGGTTTATTTTTTTTCTGGCATATCAAGGGGTGCTTATTATAAGACTAACTTTTTCTGAAAAAATTTCGCCCCGGAACCCCCCTTTTCACCCCTTTAAAGGGGGTAATTTATGGTTTTTGCAGAACGTAGCCCTTCCTGTACCTTTTACAAAAAATTTCTTTTATAGAAATATGAAGAGGACTATATTTTCTACGATTTATTTTCGACAGCATCTCTCTATCATCCACCGTTTAGCAAGGGTGGCGCCCCAAAGTTGACAAGTTTTTAAAAAAGATGTTTTTAAAAAAAATATATTTTTCCCTAACTGTAACGGAAATTAAAAAGAAATGCTGCGGAAATTATTCACAAATAGATGATTGATTTTTTGGTATAGGTTTCACTTAAGGGTAATTGCCCTTTTTTTAATTACAGGGTGTTACATTTTAAGAAACCCCTTTTTATACCATCTGAACCGTTTATGCTAGAGTAAAAAGACTTTCAGCGATTACCCATGTACTGGTGTTATTTACAAATTTGTATAATGCACCCCCATTTTTTCCCCGGAACCACCCAAAAAAAAAGAAGAATTAATAAATAAAGTGATTTTCTTGGAATCCTTCACACACAATGCTCTTCATTAATATGCTTCATATATCATTTTGTGCAAGTTATTATTACCCATGCATGGACACTAAAAGCGATTTCCTAGTGCAACCCCTGTAGCCAAAAACAATAAATAGAATGGGGGGTTGAAATTTTTTTTTTGTTTTTTGCTTTTTGATCCATATGGGCATATGCTTCATCAATAGTGCTTTTCAAAAATATATATGGTTATTGCAACATCCCTGCGCAAACCACCCCTATCCTTGAAAATATACTGCAGAAACTACCCCTATACCTTATCCAGCATGTTTTTACGATTTTCTCATTACCTATTCATTTTTTTTAAACAAAATTTATACAAGGTTAAAGACCACTATTTACTCTAAAAATTAGGTCGTATTCATTTTTTTCGTTTAAGCAACCGTTACGGCACAGTGGCGCCGTAAACCTCATATATGCTTTGACGGGCTCCAGTTTTTGTTTATTTTTTCGTCATCTGTTTGTTTTATTGATAAAGTACTTATGTAAAATAAAACAACACAGTGTAACCTACAAATCATGACCTATGCACATTTTACATTCTTTGCTCCCCAAAGCTACAGCGGTGGCCCAAAATAAATTTTTTCATATTTTCGCCACCTACACGCATTTTATTGCGTTAATAGCACAATATTCACCCCTAAGTGGTCGCTAAGCAGTGGCGGATCCAGGGAGGGGTGATGGGGGCGATCACCCCCCACCCCTCTCAAACCAAGTGATATTATATTTGAAGATTATAAAAATATTCATTTATTTTTATAGAAATACTTATATTATATTAATATTATTTTTATAAGAATGACTTTTTATGCTTTAGCGACAGTGGCGGATCCAGCATCGTTAAGAGGGGGGTGCCAATTGGTTAAATTTCTATAAAAATAAATGAATATTTTTATAATCTTTGAATATAATATCACTTGGTTTGAGAGGGGGGGAGGTGATCACCCCCATCACCCCTCCCTGGATCCGCCACTGCGTAGCGACCACCTAAGGGTAAATATTGTGCTGTTAAGGTAGCATTAATGCAATGTAGGTGGCGAAAATATGCATAAATTTATTTTGGGCCACTACTGTGGCTTTGGGGAGCAAAGAATGTAAAATATGCATGAGTCATAATTTGTAGGTTACACTGTGTTGTTTTATTTTGCATAAGTACTTTATCAATAAAACGAACAGATGACGAAAAAAAAAAAACAAAAACTGGAGCCCGCCAAAGCATATATGAGGTTTACGGCGCCACTGTGCCGTAACGGTTGCTTATACGAAAAAATGAATAGGACATAATTTTTAGAGTAAATAGTGGTCTTTAACCTTGTATAAGCTTTGTTTAAAAAGAATACATAGGTAATGAGAAAATCGTAAAAACATGCTCGCCAAGGGATAGGGGTAGTTTCTGCAGTATATTTTCAAGGATAGGGGTGGTTTTCGCAGAGATGTTGCAATAACCATATATATTTTTGAAAAGCACTATTGATGAAGCATATGCCCATATGGATCAAAAAGCAAAAAACAAAAAAAAAATTCAACCTCCCATTTTATTTATTTTTTTTGCTACAGGGGTTGCACTAGGAAATTGCTTTTGGTGTCCATGCATGGGTAATAACAACGTGCACAAAATGATATATGAAGCATATTAATAAAGGGCATTGTGTGTGAAGGATTCCAAGAAAATCAATTTATTTATTAATTCTTCTTTTTTTTTGGGTGGTTCCGGGGAAAAAATGGGGGTGCATTATACAAATTTGTAAATAGCACCAGTACATGGGTAATCGCTGAAAGTCTTTTTACTCTAGCATAAACGGTTCAGATGGTATAAAAAGAGGTTTTTTAAAATGTAACACCCTGTAATTAAAAAAAGGGCAATTACCCTTAAGTGAAACCTATACCAAAAAATCAGTCAATTATTTGTGAATAATTGCCGCAGGATTTCTTCTTAATTTCCGTTACAGTTAGGGAAAAACATATTTTTTTTTAAAACATCTTTTTTAAAAACTTGTCAACTTTAAGGCGCCACCCCCGCTAAACGGTGGATGATAGAGAGATGGTGTCGAAAATAAATCGTAGAAAATATAGTCCTCTTCATATTTTTATAAAAGAAATTTTTTGTAAAAGTTACAGGAAGGGCTACGTTCCGCAAAAACCACAAATTACCCCCTTTAAAGGGGTGAAAAGGGAGGTTCCGGGCCGAAATTTTTTCAGAAAAAGTTAGTCTTATAATAAGCACCCCTTGATATACCAGAAAAAAAATAAAACCGGACTTGTGTCCATTTTGCAAGGTTCAACCTTTGTTTCCTACACTAATTAGAATAATATTTACCTGCTAAATGCCACAACCTTCGATATTCGATATAATCAATACAGTAACCAACAATTGGTGTTGCCAAAGAATCTACAATTTGGCCTAAAAGGAAAAAATAAAAATTTTCTCTACCTCATTTCTAAATATCGTTCATAATTCAGAGTAAATGGAAAAAAATGGTAAAGAGAAAAATATAATGATATAAGAAAAAACAAACGACATCCCAAGATCCGAAGGTTACTTGCGTTTGAAGTTTAGTTTCGATTCAGAGAGCACATCACAGTTCGCTCCGAAGCTTACAAAAGGATGACATGTGCATAAGCGAATGGTGCTGGTCTCTGGTGCTGGTCTACTTTCGTTTACTCACAAAAAATTGAGTCCACCCTCTGTGGCTCAGTGGTAAGCGAGCCTGCCTTTGGTACAAAGGTTATGAGTTCGAATCCCAGCTGGGTAGGAAATTTTTATTTATTAAAAATTCTTCTTCTTCTTTTACTTCTTGGATGTCTTTCGATCTGTTTAATTCTGAAGCTGCCTCTGGTTAAGATTACCAACTATCCCTCCATCTTTTAGGTGGTTTTCCGTTTAGGGGGGTCTTGAACCGAGCGGATTGTTTTCTAGGGCAATTTTTGGTAGTCTATTCTCATCCATTCGTCTTACATGGTTGTACCGCATCCTCTTGTACTGCCTTCCCCATCTTACAATATCTTGAATTTTGCATTGCTCTCTAATGTTTGTATTTCTCACCCTGTCTCTTCTTGTTTTCCCCACTATTGTTCTTAGGGTTTTCATTTCGGCAACCCTTAGTATCTGTTTCGTTTTGTTATTGTCTTCGCGCACTTCTGTGCCATCTGTCATGATCGGTCGTATGCAAGTCTTGTAGATTCTAATTTTACTAGACTGTGCGCATATACGGATTTGACCAGACTATCTCCCGCAGACATCCTGACAATGCAGATACTTTGTTGATCTGACTCCTAAACTCCTAAGGTCCTTTACTGGGTTGTGGGTGCTTGATATATCTATGCCCAGATATCTGAATTGCATCACCTGTTCTATGGGGTTGTTCTCAACCACTAACTTACATCTGAGCGGATCTTTTGCTATTGTTATACATTTAGTTTTGTTGGTAGAAATGTTCATATTTAGTTGGCGGCTTATTTGAAAGAACTGAAAGAGCTGTCTCGGAAGATCATCTGATTCGGTAATAATTGCTGCATCATCTGCGTAACACACCATATCAATTCTTTTGTTGCTCATTCTATATCCGAGATTAAGACATGTTACTTTGTTTATAATTTTGCCCATGAATAGGTTAAACAAGAAGGGGCTTAAACTGTCGCCTTGTCTAATTCCTCTCGGTGTTGGAATATTTTCAGTGACTAGGTCTCCTGCTCCAACTTTGGTTACGTTGTTGTTATTTAGGTTATGGACTATCTTTGTTATGCTGGTCAGTGTTTTATTTTCTGACGAAGCAAGTTTTCAATCCTAATAGTAAATTAATAATATTGAAAAATATTAAAAATCACTAAAAGATTTTTCAATTGAAAACTTATTGGTACATTTTCATGGTAACACCTCCAAGACTTCTATAATTTGCAAGTCATATGGATGCTGCAGTGAAGACGAAAGGGAAGGAATTCTACACTTTGCAATTCACATCCCCTGTCTGCAGCCGGCAAAGTTCCAACTGAAAAATGCACCTGGGTACTCTACGGAGTAATACGAAAAATAAAATAAAAATGTGTACCATTTTTATTCGGTTGCAATGCGAAGGCAAACCAATCTTACTTTTTAATTAGAATACGGAGTGCAGTCCAGTTCCTTTAACCGCGATGTTCTGCTCTTATTGGAGCTTCATCAGAAGGAACGTAGGCACTGTTCTCCATACTCCAACCAAATTGCATCGAGAGGTTTTCCCACACATCGCAACCAAAGTGATGATAATAGGTGGCAAGCGCCATCTGGCAATTGAAAGACGAAGCAAGTTTTCAATCCTAATAGTAAATTAATAATATTGAAAAATATTATTGAATGATAAAGCTCCAATAAGAGCAGAAAATCGCGGTTAAAGGAACTGGACTGCACTCCGTATTTTAATTTAAAAGTAAGATTGGTTTGCCTTCGCATTGCAACCGAATAAAAATGGTACACATTTTTATTTTATTTTTCGTATTACTCCGTAGAGTAACCAGGTGCATTTTTCAGTTGGAACTTTGCCGGCTGCAGACGGGGGATGTGAATTGCAAAGTGTAGAATTCCTTCCCTTTCGTCTTCACTGCAGCATCCATATGACTTGCAAATTATAGAAGTCTTGGAGGTGTTACCATGAAAATGTACCAATAAGTTTTTAATTTAAAAATCTTTTAGTGATTTTTAATATTTTTCAATATTATTAATTTACTATTAGGATTGAAAACTTGCTTCGTCTTTCAATTGTCAGATGGCGCTTGCCACCTATTACACTTTGGTTGCGATGTGTGGGAAAACCTCTCGATGCAATTTGGTTGGAGTATGGAGAACAGTGCCTACGTTCCTTCTGATGAAGCTCCAATAAGAGCAGAAAATCGCGGTTAAAGGAACTGGACTGCACTCCGTATTCTAATTAAAAAGTAAGATTGGTTTGCCTTCGCATTGCAACCGAATAAAAATGGTACACATTTTTATTTTTTTTTTTGTTTTATTTTCTATTAATATATTTAGAATGTCTCCCAGGCAAACCCTGTCAAAACGCCTTCGTCAGATCAATGAAGCAAATATACGCTGGCATGCCGAACTCTATAGCTTTTTCTTTTATTTGTTTTATTATAAATACTACACCGCCCTTTGTAAAACTTTGTTGTTCTTCAGCATTAGTGATTTGTCTTTCCAATTTGTCCTTAAGAATACCCGTGAAAAGTTTCATCGTTGTATTTAACAAGGTTATTAAAAATTAATAGATAAAAATAATTTATATTCTTGTGGGATCGGTACTCACCTGAGGGACCGCAGACGTTCGAATACAATTAGCGTCTCTTAGTAAAGGCAATGAAGTCAACTTTACTAAATAACAAGACATTGACTAAACACACACACTACAAATTACACTAAGATCTGATTGCGAAATCAACTGTACCATGCCAATGGCCTTAGTTGTCGGGTCATTTAAGCTAACTAATAAGAATAAAAAAATTGAGTAGGTACCTACTAGGAACCTAATTCTTTGGGAGTTTTTGCCTAGATAAATTGAAGTGGTATGGAATGCAAGTTTTAGATTCCTCGCGTCTGTTCACTTATCGTCTGTTTGCTTTTGAAAATTTTGGAAAGCACGGAGTTAAGCAGGCCACGCACTGAATCGGCATAGAGCGATCGGTTCGGCTAAGAGCAATCGGCAGATTTTGCTATATACGGAAATAAATAAGCCACCGCGCACCGCCTAAGAACATTCGACAGTCGAACGTTCTTAGGCGGTGCGCGGTGGCTTATTTATTTCCATATTTAACAAAATCTGCCGATTGCTCTTAGCCGAACCGATCGCTCTATGCCGATTCAGTGCGTGGCCTGCTTTAGGCTGTGACCAGAATGATTTCAAGCATTTCTTTCACGCAAGACAAGGTCCCTATACCATAGGTTGTATGAACCGAAAACTCTTTTACAAGTGTTAAGATACATTTTAATGTGGTTGTATTAAGTACCTACTTACTTTACTGGATTTTCTTTCTGCTGTATTGTATAGTAAAGGACATTCGTGTATAGAGACATTACAGTTCTGTAATGTCTCTTGCGGTTCTTCACATCAAGTTTACATCATCTGTGTAGGTTACAATCTGCTTAGACTTATTGAACAATATATCTAATTAAGTCTATAGATAATAGATCTATTATATGTAATTGTTTCATATAAAATTATAACCAATATTGCAGCCATCTGAAGATCGTTTAAATAAACAATTATAAACTAAATGAATATATAAAATGGGCAAAATTCCCTTTATTGCGCTGAAATTGTATTTTTTTTATAATTTACTGTTAATGTAAAATTTCACAGGTACCTATTGAATGGAATCATAATGTTTTAATAGTTTTAGATATTATAATCCAGTACCTAACGTAATCAGATGCTCTTATGTTAAACTTAAGGGAAAAACTACTAATTTTGATACATCAATCTTTAGTTGAATCTCTTTTTCACCATGGTTTACATGTTAGGAGGAATTTACAATAATGTACTACATGCAGTATCCCCAATTCAAAATTATTATATACCTACTCAAAATCATTTAAAAAAGTAAATTGTATTCAACCCATTATTAATATACCTAGGATATTTGTATGATTTAGTCCCATATATACACAAGAAAGAATCTCCTTCTGCTTTAATTAAGTAGTAATGCTATTCTACTGCATATATTTAATTGCAATTATATTCTATGATTTTTGTAACTCTACAGGTATCTACCACATTTTTTAACGAATATATGAAATAAATAGTTATTAAAAATCCAAACGTATTTTTTTTAAATATACACATTTTCAATACATTCCTACTTTCCGAGTTCATTTCAATGAGTGAAGTGAATGAATTTGAATGCAGCATTCTGGGTGACGTCACTCCCGCCATTAGATTCTCGACGCTGATTGGTGGAAAGTTACCATGCAACCTGTCTATTTATGAACCTTGCACGCAAGATATCTTCGGAACTCCGGATCTTTGGATTTCGTTTGTTTCTAATACATAGATGTCGCTGGTGCATCTTTTGCAAATTATTTTGAATAATTTGCTAATATCGACAGGAATATTTGGTTTCGATTCAGAGAGCACACCATAGCTCGCTCTGAGGATACTAAAAGGATGAAATCACACCTCCGGTCAAACAGTGTAACAACTAAAAAAAATCGGTTTTATTGCACCAACCGTTTAATAAAACTACAAATTCCTATCTCAAAAAAAAGTGTTACGTCTATGGTTCGAGTATTTGTCGTAAGATGACATTAGCGTCATTATTTGGTTAACCAAAATCAACGATGTACCGAACATAAACAGTGTCACATATTGGCTTGTGCAAGGCAGTTGTCCATCTAAGATCTGTATAAACCGTCGTTTGTCGAGTTAAGACAGTATATGTGATTACTTTATTCACCAATCTGCGAATGTGCTCAAGAAAAGTGACACCTTTTAAGTTACAACCATATAAAAGATATAACTCTGTTAACCAGATAATAATATTATATTCTGTAATGCTAAAACAACTTTACATAAATAATATTTCGTAGATTTTTCGTTGCTTTGTCCGTATAGTGTCACAATTAAAAAAAAAAGAATGTGTGTGTACTATGTACGCACGTAAGAAGATATTCTTCTATTATATAATAGGTAATTTAAACGAAGTAAATATAAAGGATCGTTTAAACACAGCGATAAATCAAACAACTTATCAAGGTCAATCGAGTTGTTGCAACTTATCATTGTGTGTAAACGGTGCATCGCACAACTTATCAAAGTTGGAGTTGGGTTGAAGGTGGTATCGCATTGAATCGCAGCGTCTAAACAGCGTTTCAACTTGTCATCACAACTAGTTGCTGTGACTTGTCGTTGTGTTTAAACGACGCTTAAAGGGTCGTTTAAACACAGCGATAAATCAAACAACTTATCAAGGTCAATCGAGTTGTTGCAACTTATCATTGTGTGTAAACGGTGCATCGCACAACTTATCAAAGTTGGAGTTGGGTTGAAGGTGGTATCGCAGTGAATCGCAGCGTCTAAACAGTGTTTCAACTTGTCATCACAACTAGTTGCTGTGACTTATCGTTGTGTTTAAACGACGCTTAAAGGATCGTTTAAACACAGCGATAAATCAAACAACTTATCAAGGTCAATCGAGTTGTTGCAACTTATCATTGTGTGTAAACGGTGCATCGCACAACTTATCAAAGTTGGAGTTGGGTTGAAGGTGGTATCGCATTGAATCGCAGCGTCTAAACAGCGTTTCAACTTGTCATCACAACTAGTTGCTGTGACTTGTCGTTGTGTTTAAACGACGCTTAAAGGATCGTTTAAACACAGCGATATATCAAACAACTTATCAAGGTCAATCGAGTTGTTGCAACTTATCATTGTGTGTAAACGGTGCATCGCACGACTTATCAAAGTTGGAGTTGGGTTGAGGTTGGTATCAACTTATCACAAGGATCGAGTTGTTTTAATTTATCGTCGTGTCTAAACGGTACAGCGATTTATCATTGGACTTGGGTCGTATCAATTTAGGAGAATCTTACCGTATTAGAATTTATTTACATATATAATTAAATAATGTACAGGGTGATTGATTAGTGGGGTAAAGCTACGTAGATCCGTTATAGTAATAGATAGCAATAAAAGTTAATAACAAAAATTGTAGCCAACTTTTAGATTCACATTTATAAAATTAATTAGAATGTTACATAGGGTGTTCGATAACATAGTGGCAGAAATCATAGAGCAAAACAGCGAAACCAAACAAGTTTGATTTCTCCGCTCGCACTCTTTGTTATTTTTCCGAAAAATGAATCTCGATGTCCTGATATCTGAAGTGTTTCAAAGAAAGCTGTTTTTGAATCAGTAAGATTCCCTATTCAGATGACGACGATGGCTTTTTAAATTTATAACTTTATGCAATTTTATAATTAAATAAATATTATGTAACTTAATAATTATTATTAGTTCTACGTTCTACAGTGTGGCAAAACCAAATGGAATAAATTCATTATTTCGTAAACCGACGACTAAAAAATCCGGACATATTTTTAAATTATGATTTTTTGGCATTTACATACTAGTGACGTCATCCATCTCGAAGCTGAAATAAAAAATATACATGCGGACCAATGTAAAAAAGGTCATTTCATTGTTGTCTTCTTACCGGCGTGAGAAATACAAAATAAGATTTACTATTTTATTTGGACATAAGTCACAATTCGAGTTTGAAATCAAGTTTACTTGACGTTTCGAGTTTCACTTCGGAAATCGTTATCAGTATATAAAAAAACATTCATAAATTAAAAATTTAACTTTTGTTTCTGGTGAAGCAGCGCAGTTGGAACAAGCAGAATATTATAATTATTGTCACCGGAAAGCGAAAAAGGTAACGCACAACTTGAAAGAACTTATATATTTCTAACTTCGTTTCTGGTGAAGCAACGCAGTTGGAACAAGCAGATATATTATAGTTGTGTCACCGGAAAGCGAAAAAGGTAACGCACAACTTGGGAGAACCTATAGATTTCCAACTTGGTTTCTGGTGAAGGAACGCAGTTGGAACAAGCAGATATATTATAATTGTGTCACCGGAAAGCGAAAAAGGTAACGAATAACTTGGAAGAGCCTATAGTTTTCTAACTTCGTTTCTGGTGAAGCAACGCAGTTGGAACAATCAGATATATTATAATTGTGTCACCGGAAAGCGAAAAAGGTAGTCCCTGAAAACTATAGGTTTTTCCAAGTTGTGCGTTACCTTTTTCGCTTACCGGTGACACAATTATAATATATCTGCTTGTTCCAACTCGTTGCTTCACCAGAAGCGAAGTTAGAAAACTATAGGGTCTTCCAAGTTGTGAGTTACCTTTTTCACTTTCCGGTGACACAATTATAATATATCTGGTTGTTCCAACCCTGTTGCTTCACCAGAAGCGAAGTTAGAAAACTATAGATTCTTCCAAGTTGTGCGTTACCTTTTTCGCTTTCTGGAGACACAATTATAATATATCTGCTTGTTCCAACTCCATTGCTTCACCAGAAACGAAGTTAGAAAAGTATAGGTTCTTCCAAGTTGTGCATTACCTTTTTTGCTTCCCGGTGACACAATTATAATATATCTGCTTGTTCCAACTCCGTTGCTTCACCAGAAGCGAAGTTAGAAAAGTATAGGCTCTTCCAAGTTGTGAGTTACCTTTTTCACTTTCCGGTGACACAATTATAATATATCTGGTTGTTCCAACCCTGTTGCTTCACCAGAAGTGAAGTTAGAAAACTATAGGTTCTTCCAGGTTGTGCGTTACCTTTTTCGCTTCCCGGTGACACAATTATAATATATCTGCTTGTTCCAACTCCGTTGCTTCACCAGAAGCGAAGTTAGAAAACTATAGGCTCTTCCAAGTTGTGAGTTACCTTTTTCACTTTCCGGTGACACAATTATAATATATCTGGTTGTTCCAACCCTGTTGCTTCACCAGAAGCGAAGTTAGAAAACTATAGATTCTTCCAAGTTGTGCGTTACCTTTTTCGCTTTCTGGAGACACAATTATAATATATCTGCTTGTTCCAACTCCATTGCTTCACCAGAAACGAAGTTAGAAAAGTATAGGTTCTTCCAAGTTGTGCGTTACCTTTTTTGCTTCCCGGTGACACAATTATAATATATCTGCTTGTTCCAACTCCGTTGCTTCACCAGAAGCGAAGTTAGAAAAGTATAGGCTCTTCCAAGTTGTGAGTTACCTTTTTCACTTTCCGGTGACACAATTATAATATATCTGCTTGTTCCAACTCCGTTGCTTCACCAGAAGCGAAGTTAGAAAACTATAGGCTCTTCCAAGTTGTGAGTTACCTTTTTCACTTTCCGGTGACACAATTATAATATATCTGGTTGTTCCAACCCTGTTGCTTCACCAGAAGCGAAGTTAGAAAACTATAGGTTCTTCCAAGTTGTGCGTTACCTTTTTTGCTTTCCGGTGACAATTATAATATTATATCAGCTGCTTTTTCCAACTGTGTTGCTTCACCAGAAACAAAGTTAAATTTTTAATGTATGAATGTTTTTTGTTGATATTTTCAACTCAGGCGCTCCAAAACCAACAAACCACTCGCAAACCCGTCCAAATACGTATTGCGAACCATCAAAGCTTTTGTTGAAAAACCGACAGAAGTTGACGTGCCTGATCCCTTGATCACGCATTTTTAATTACTTTTTCTTTTGCGTAGACAGACGAATAGGGAATGTTGTATACAAATTAAAGTACGGTAATGGTACTTTTTAATAGTGATATAAAATACAGGGTATCCCATTTAAATTTTACTGAAAAAATAATGTACCTACCTACTTGAGTTTTAACTCACCCTTTATTAGATATAAAGTAAATTAGCAATATCAATCATTTTTAAAAATTTTGACAATAAATAAAATATGACATCAATAAACCATTGCCGTTGTGCTTATTTTTATTTATACAGTGAGTTGAACTTGTTACGATTTTCATATAAAATTGGTTATAACTTTGTAAATACCCTGTATAACATAGATCCTGTTACTTTCAAAATATAAAGGTTGGGTATGTTATACAGGGTATTTACAAAGTTATAACCAATTTTATATGAAAATCGTAACAAGTTCAACTCACTGTATAAATAAAAATAAGCACAACGGCAATGGTTTATTGATGCCATATTTTATTTATTGTCAAAATTTTTAAAAATGATTGATATTGCTAATTTACTTTATATCTAATAAAGGGTGAGTTAAAACTCAAGTAGGTAGGTACATTATTTTTTCAGTAAAATTTAAATGGGATACCCTGTATTTTATATCACTATTAAAAAGTACCATTACCGTACTTTAATTTGTATACAACATTCCCTATTCGTCTGTCTACGCAAAAGAAAAAGTAATTAAAAATGCGTGATCAAGGGATCAGGCACGTCAACTTCTGTCGGTTTTTCAACAAAAGCTTTGATGGTTCGCAATACGTATTTGGACGGGTTTGCGAGTGGTTTGTTGATTTTGGAGCGCCTGAGTTGAAAATATCAACAAAAAACATTCATACATTAAAAATTTAACTTTGTTTCTGGTGAAGCAACACAGTTGGAAAAAGCAGCTGATATAATATTATAATTGTCACCGGAAAGCAAAAAAGGTAACGCACAACTTGGAAGAACCTATAGTTTTCTAACTTCGCTTCTGGTGAAGCAACAGGGTTGGAACAACCAGATATATTATAATTGTGTCACCGGAAAGTGAAAAAGGTAACTCACAACTTGGAAGAGCCTATAGTTTTCTAACTTCGCTTCTGGTGAAGCAACGGAGTTGGAACAAGCAGATATATTATAATTGTGTCACCGGAAAGTGAAAAAGGTAACTCACAACTTGGAAGAGCCTATACTTTTCTAACTTCGCTTCTGGTGAAGCAACGGAGTTGGAACAAGCAGATATATTATAATTGTGTCACCGGGAAGCAAAAAAGGTAACGCACAACTTGGAAGAACCTATACTTTTCTAACTTCGTTTCTGGTGAAGCAATGGAGTTGGAACAAGCTGATATATTATAATTGTGTCTCCAGAAAGCGAAAAAGGTAACGCACAACTTGGAAGAATCTATAGTTTTCTAACTTCGCTTCTGGTGAAGCAACAGGGTTGGAACAACCAGATATATTATAATTGTGTCACCGGAAAGTGAAAAAGGTAACTCACAACTTGGAAGACCCTGTAGTTTTCTAACTTCGCTTCTGGTGAAGCAACGAGTTGCAACAAGCAGATATATTATAATTGTGTCACCGGTAAGCGAAAAAGGTAACGCACAACTTGGAAAAACCTATAGTTTTCAGGGACTACCTTTTTCGCTTTCCGGTGACACAATTATAATATATCTGATTGTTCCAACTGCGTTGCTTCACCAGAAACGAAGTTAGAAAACTATAGGCTCTTCCAAGTTATTCGTTACCTTTTTCGCTTTCCGGTGACACAATTATAATATATCTGCTTGTTCCAACTGCGTTCCTTCACCAGAAACCATGTTGGAAATCTATAGGTTCTCCCAAGTTGTGCGTTACCTTTTTCGCTTTCCGGTGACACAACTATAATATATCTGCTTGTTCCAACTGCGTTGCTTCACCAGAAACGAAGTTAGAAATATATAAGTTCTTTCAAGTTGTGCGTTACCTTTTTCGCTTTCCGGTGACAATAATTATAATATTCTGCTTGTTCCAACTGCGTTGCTTCACCAGAAACAAAAGTTAAATTTTTAATTTATGAATGTTTTTTTATATACTGATAACGATTTCCGAAGTGAAACTCGAAACGTCAAGTAAACTTGATTTCAAACTCGAATTGTGACTTATGTCCAAATAAAATAGTAAATCTTATTTTGTATTTCTCACGCCGGTAAGAAGACAACAATGAAATGACCTTTTTTACATTGGTCCGCATGTATATTTTTTATTTCAGCTTCGAGATGGATGACGTCACTAGTATGTAAATGCCAAAAAATCATAATTTAAAAATATGTCCGGATTTTTTAGTCGTCGGTTTACGAAATAATGAATTTATTCCATTTGGTTTTGCCACACTGTAGAACGTAGAACTAATAATAATTATTAAGTTACATAATATTTATTTAATTATAAAATTGCATAAAGTTATAAATTTAAAAAGCCATCGTCGTCATCTGAATAGGGAATCTTACTGATTCAAAAACAGCTTTCTTTGAAACACTTCAGATATCAGGACATCGAGATTCATTTTTCGGAAAAATAACAAAGAGTGCGAGCGGAGAAATCAAACTTGTTTGGTTTCGCTGTTTTGCTCTATGATTTCTGCCACTATGTTATCGAACACCCTATGTAACATTCTAATTAATTTTATAAATGTGGATCTAAAAGTTGGCTACAATTTTTGTTATTAACTTTTATTGCTATCTATTACTATAACGGATCTACGTAGCTTTACCCCACTAATCAATCACCCTGTACATTATTTAATTATATATGTAAATAAATTCTAATACGGTAAGATTCTCCTAAATTGATACGACCCAAGTCCAATGATAAATCGCTGTACCGTTTAGACACGACGATAAATTAAAACAACTCGATCCTTGTGATAAGTTGATACCAACCTCAACCCAACTCCAACTTTGATAAGTCGTGCGATGCACCGTTTACACACAATGATAAGTTGCAACAACTCGATTGACCTTGATAAGTTGTTTGATATATCGCTGTGTTTAAACGATCCTTAAGCGTCGTTTAAACACAACGATAAGTCACAGCAACTAGTTGTGATGACAAGTTGAAACGCTGTTTAGACGCTGCGATTCAATGCGATACCACCTTCAACCCAACTCCAACTTTGATAAGTTGTGCGATGCACCGTTTACACACAATGATAAGTGCAACAACTCGATTGACCTTGATAAGTTGTTTGATTTATCGCTGTGTTTAAACGATCCTTTAAGGGGCGTTTAAACACAGCGATAAGTCACAGCAACTAGTTGTGATGACAAGTTGCTGTGATTTGTTGAGATTGAAACGCTGTTTAGACGCTGCGATAAGTTGACCACAACAAGTTGAAGAGGGGACCATTGTGTACATTAGACCCTTTTAGACCCTTCAATGAATTATAACTAGTTTTCATCCTAAACAAATAGATCCTGTTACTTTCAAAATATAAAGGTTGGGTATATTATACAGGGTATTTACAAAGTTATAACCAATTTTATATGAAAATCGTAACAAGTTCAACTCACTGTATAAATAAAAATAAGCACAACATTGATGCCATATTTTTTTATTTATTGTCAAAATTTTTAAAAATGATTGATATTGCTAATTTACTTTATATCTAATAAAGGGTGAGTTAAAACTCAAGTACATTATTTTTTCAGTAAAATTTAAATGGGATACCCTGTATTTTATATCACTATTAAAAAGTACCATTACCATACTTTCATTTGTATACAACATTCCCTATGCGTACGTTCAGAGTGGAGCGAAGAAAGAGTGCGAGCAAAGAGCACGAGCAAAGAGCAAAGAAGTGCACAGAATGGAGCGAAGAAAGAGTACGAGCAAAGAGCAAAGAAGTGCTAAACCAGAGTGGAAGCTGGTAGTTACGCGAGACGAGAGTTTAGTTCTTTCCCACGCGGCAGGCATAGATAGTTAATTTCTTTTTTTTTTTAGATAACTCCTCATTGAAAACGTGGTACTTCCTAACTCGCAGAAAATGTTAGAGAATTCATCGTAAAGGGAGGTATACATATGCGCTCTGCTCGGTGTGCGAGCCGCTCGCGCGCAGCATATTCGTCAGATTAGTACGTGTTTTCAAGTGGCGCACAAACGGCACGCACACGGCGCACCACAATCTAACTTCTGTCGGTTTTTCAACAAAAGCTTTGATGGTTCGCAATACGTATTTGGACGGGTTTCCGAGTGGTTTGTTGGTTTTGGCGCGCCTGAGTTGAAAATATAAAAAAAACATTCATAAATTAAAAATTAAACTTTGTTTCTGGTGAAGCAACACAGTTGGAAAAAGCAGATATAATATTATAATTGTCACCGGAAAGCGAAAAAGGTAACGCACAACTTGAAAGAACCTATAGATTTCTAGCTTCGTTTCTGGTGAAGCAACGCAGTTGGAACAAACAGATATATTATAATTGTGTCACCGGAAAGCGAAAAAGGTACCTCACAACTTGGAAGAGCCTATAGTTTTCTAACTTCGCTTCTGGTGAAGAAACGGAGTGGGAACAAGCAGATATATTATAATTGTGTCACCGGGAAGCAAAAAACCTAACGCACAACTTGGATGAATCTATAGTTTTCTAACTTCGTTTCTGGTGAAGCAATGGAGTTGGAACCAGCAGATGTATTATAATTGTGTCACCAGAAAGCGAAAAAGGTAACGCACAACTTGGAAGAACCTATAGTTTTCTAACTTTGCTTCTGGTGAAGCAACAGGGTTGGAACAACCAGATATATTATAATTGTGTCACCGGGAAGTGAAAAAGGTAACTCACAACTTGGAAGAGCCTATAGTTTTCTAACTTCGCTTCTGGTGAAGGAACGGAGTTGGAACAAGCAGATGTATTATAGTTGTGTCACCAGAAAGCGAAAAAGGTAACGCACAACTTGGAAGAATCTATAGTTTTCTAACTTCGCTTCTGGTGAAGCAAGAGGGTTGGAACAACCAGATATATTATAATTGTGTCACCGGAAAGTGAAAAGGTAACTCACAACTTGGAAGACCCTATAGTTTTCTAACTTCGCTTCTGGTGAAGCATCAGGGTTGGAACAAGCAGATATATTATAATTGTGTCACCGGTAAGCGAAAAAGGTAACTCACAACTTGGAAGAACCTATAGTTTTCAGGGACTACCTTTTTCGCTTTCCGCTGACACAGTTACAATATTATCTGCTTGTTCCAACTGCGTTGCTTCACCAGAAACGAAGTTAGAAAACTATAGGTTCTTCCAAGTTGTGCGTTACCATATTCGCTTTCCGGTGACACAATTATAATATATCTGCTTGTTCCAACTGCGTTGCTTCACCAGAAACGAAGTTAGAAATATATAAGTTCTTTCAAGTTGTGCGTTACCTTTTTCGCTTTCCGGTGACAATTATAATATTCTGCTTGTTCCAACTTCGTTGCTTCACCAGAAACAAAGTTAAATTTTTAATTTATGAATGTTTTTTTTATATTGATAACGATTTCCGAAGTGAAAGTTGAAACGTCAAGTAAACTTGATTTCAAACTCGAATTGTGGCTTATGTCCAAATAAAATAGTAAATCTTATTTTGTATTTCTTACGCCGGTAAGAAGACAATAATGAAATGACCTTTTTTACGTTGGTCCGCATGTATATTTTTTATTTTAGTTTCGAGATGGATAACGTCACTAGTATGTAAATGCCAAAAAATCATAATTTAAATATAAAAATCGACCTGTTTCCGGATTTTTTAGTCGTCGGTTTACGAAATAATGAATCTATTCCATTTGGTTTTGCCACACTGTAGAATGTAGAACTATGGAATCCTGAGAAAACTAATAGTATTTTTGAGAAATTTAAACGCATAATGAAAGATTTGCCTGAATTCAGGTTGCCTGGATGACACAATATGGAGAAATAAAAATATTGGAAAAGATATGAAAGGCAGAATTTACAAAACAGTCATCAGAACAATAATGACATACGCGGCAGAAACACGACCCGACACAGAGAGGACAAAAAGATTGCTCGAAACAGCGGAGATGAAAACCCTTCGAAAAATCGATGGTGAGACTCTATGGGACAGAGCTAAAAGTGCAGATATACGATAGAAGACAGGGTAAGAAACAGAACAATAGAATGGAATGACCACATAAGCCGAATGACAACAAATAGGGTAGTCAGGACAGCGAGAGACGGTTTCCCAATAGGCAGACGATCAGTGGTAAGACCACGAAAACGATGGAACGACAACTTACTAGAGGCACATTGAAAAAACAGACAGCCATGTCTATACAAAAAGAAGAAGAATAATAATTTATGAAAATTTTGATAATAGATAAAAAAATGGCATCAATAATCCATTGCTTTTGTGCTTATTTTTATTTATACAATGAGTTAACTTGTTACAATTTTCATATAAAATTGGTTATAACTTTGTAAAATACCCTGTATAACATAACAATCCTTTATACATTTGTAATGGCGAAGTTAAGAAGATTTTGAATATAAAATAAAATACAGATTGTTCCAATAAAAAAAAATTAAGTTTGGTCTGACACTATGTTATCGAACACCCTATGTAACATTCTAATTAATTTTATAAATGTGAATCTCAAAGTTGGCTACAATTTTTGTTATTAACTTTTATTGCTATTTATTACTATAACGGATCTACGTAGCTTTACCCCACTAATCAATCACCCTGTACATTATTTAATTGGATATGTAAATAAATTCTAATTCTGTAAGATTTTCCTAAATTGATGCAACCCAAGTCCAATGATAAATCGCTGTACCGTTTAGACACGACGATAAATTAAAACAACTCGATCCTTGTGATAAGTTGATGCAATCCGATACCAACCTCAACCCAACTCCAACTTTGATAAGTCGTGCGATGCACCGTTTACACACAATGATAAGTTGCAACAACTCGATTGACCTTGATAAGTTGTTTGATTTATCGCTGTGTTTAAACGATCCTTTAAACTAAGTTATCAATCGAAGCAGCGCAGAAAACGACAATAAATATCGCCTCCGTACCACCAGATTGACAACAGGTGGAATACTTTCTTTGGTTACACCTCCTGAGACTTTTACAATTTATAAGTCATACAGGTGCCGAGAAAATTAAGATGAGAGAATTTTAAATAATTCACAACTCATCTACTCAGCATGGTAAAGCTCCAACAAGAAAGATTCCTTAATACTCAAAAGAGTAAATGAATTAAAAATGTATAAACATTCTCAATTTCTTTGCAAAACGAAAATTCAGCAGCTGCATAATACTCTGGTTAAAGTAAAGAAGTAAATATACTGAAGTATAGTCTGAAGTAAATATACTTAAAAGGTTATTTGTATTTTATTTAAAAATCAAACTAACTTTCTTATCTACCACTTTCAAAAAATTTTTATTAAAACAACCAAAAATAAAAAAAAATTGAATCACCCGGGAATTGAACCCGCAACCTTCCAATCTCAGTGCTAACGCATTTCTAACTACTCCATCGAGGCTCTAGAAATAGATATGTAAGTTTCGGATATAATTACACAACACGGCGACATATAGTGTAAAAATGTTATGCTTACATAATATTTTATTAATCCAAAAACACAAGAATTATAATAAATAACACATTTCCTAAAACCACTAATATATTCTTTTGATGACTTATTGGCACGGTTACAGATACATACATACCTATCTTGAAAGATTAGCAATGAACTACATACTGTCAGTGTGCGCAGGCGCGCGGTAAATGTACAATTTTACCCTCAATCGATTCTCCGCTAAAGAAGAATATCTTCAAAAATATTTTTTAAATATTTTTATTAGTCTTAATACGCTATTTTGTAGAGCTTAAAAAAAATCTTTGTAACTCACTAAAATAGTTATTGTTCTAACTTTAATAGTTTTTGAATTAAACCCGGAAAAGTTCTACCACAAATTTTAAATGTAATTTTCTCAATACTTTGCTTTTTTGATTTATGACACTCTTTGGCGGAGGTGCGAAATGTGCATAAGCGAATGTTGGTGGTCTCTTTATCGAAATTAAATCTGCCTTTCTTCAAAACACAATATGTAGTTATACAATTCAACGTAATTACCAGTCATAAGGAGAAATCCAGCTGTTGTAGATTTCATTTCTAACACCACTTGAAGAAAAAACAAAGTGTAACTGAACCACATAGCGGCGCATAAATCATTAAAAATGTGTCCCAAACCATAGCTAAGTTTCTGGAGCGGCAAACATAAAGGGTTTGGTCTAAAGTCGGTATCCATACTTTTAAAATAGTAGCTAAAAAACTTTTAGAAAACATTATATATTGTCATATTACTAAGAATTATGTTTTTGGAATATATACGGTGCGTCCATAAAGTAACGCATAAATTCATTATTAGCTAAATAAACTACATTATTCGCGAGCTAAAGCGACGGTGCTGCCGCTTATTTGGAACTAGAGGAATTGGGATGAAAATATAAACAAATCATCCGTTAACCTATGTATCAACGTCGTTTGAAAGCTTGTCGGATATGTTCATTTAAGTAATAATTTATTTATTTTTATTAATTACATCAATAACAATATTAATTATACCAAAATACGTTATCCCAATTACATCGGCCATTTTCATGCAACTGCACTGCCACCTATAGTCGATTGAATTCGCGAATTAGAAATTCCCGAAACAGGTCAAGTTTAAATTACGACTTTTTGGCATACATATCATACTAGTGACGTCTTCCATCTGGGCGTGATGACGTAATCGATGATTTCTTAAAATGAGAGTAGGGGTCGTGCGTAGGGTGCTAGGGTCTCCTAGCACATTTGAAGGGTTACTTAATTATCTATTCAGTAATATAAACATAATTATATATATATATATATATATATATATATATATATATATATATATATATATATATATATATATATATATATATATATATATATATATATATATATAAAACAAGGAGAGGTTAGCGCGAGTTAGTAAATATCGGCATGGCTCGCAATAAATATAAAATTTTTTTATATATATATATATATATATATATATACATGTGTCCAAATGTTTTTAAATTAAATTAATTGAGACAAAAAGAAGAATGTATATAATTTATTTAATTCGAAATACATTTTACTGTTGTCAAAAAATAGGAAAACAATGTTTATTTGATAAATAAATATGGTCTTTCGCTTAAATTCAATGTTAAAGCTGCCACCCACCCGCCTCTCAGGGCCCCCGCTACCATATGTGCAAAGTGTGCAATGCACACGGGCACCAAAACCCGGGGTCAAAAATTGCAAAAACAAAACAAAAATTAATTTTAAAATAATAGTTGAGAAATATAAATAGGCTAAGTATAAACAGGAGAAAACGAGTAGAAAAACAAAATATAATATAATTAGAGAACCCCTTCGGCGATATAATTAGAGAACCCCTAAATGCCATCTACTTCTCCTTATAATACAAGGAAAAGTGTAAGGAAAGAGATGGATTGGTCGAAAAAAATGTTCATGGACACGACACCTAAAGAACAAGAAGGTATAAATACACACGAAATTGTATTAGTATATCATCCAGTTACTGCCGATTCTTATGTGCGAGAACATGTCAGGAGTCAGGCATTTTAATTTATTTTGTTATGATTTTATTATGTTTGTTTCATTTTGATATTTTATTCTTCAAATAATAGTGTATGTACTCACGGTTTTTGCTGTGAATTTTAAAGAATTGCTTGTATTGACATAAAATTTGGCATACACATAGCTAACATGTCAAAGAAAAAAGTGAGATTGTGCTGATGTGCCAGGGCTTTTGCCTGAGAGTGAGTTTAACCCCTTCTTGGGGGTGAAAAACATACATTCAAAATAATTCCGAAATTGGATGAACTGACTATTTCTAAGCAACTTTGGTTCAATCGAGTTTTTCACCAATTCAATACTTTTCGTGTAAATATGTTCATTTTTTAACAAAAGAACCACGTTTTTAGACGGTTTTTCGCAATTAACTCAAAAAGTGTTTTATCGAAAAAAAAAAATTTCTTAGCAAAAATATAGCTTACCTAAAAGTGAAAAAAATGTTTTATATATGAAGTCTGTAAACCCAGTAGGTTCTTATTCCTCAAATTCCAAATCAAATTTTTCTACGTGAAATAACCAAAAAATTAAGCATTTTTGGGGGAAAACTCATTACAACTTAAGTGTTTAAAAAAGCTATATTTTTATTTTTATTTTTTAGTTTCTAGCATCAAAAGTAAGTAAGTTCAACGCTCAAAATAAAGTTCATCCCAAAAACATCCCAAATTAAATGAACCGTTATCGCTTTAACATTTACTTTATATTATATGTATTATTTATATGATCCTTAAGTTTCATCGGTTCAAAGACGTCATTTTTGAAAAATTTGGTTTTAAAGAATTACTTTTTAATTTTGAAAAAAACATCCAGTTAAAAGAAACTTAAAAATTATTATTCAAAAATCTCAAAAAGTAAAAAATGTAGGTTTGGCTCTTCTGAATATGTTGAATTTTTTGTTTTCCTATAAGACAAAAATTGGTTAAGATATGACTGTTCGAAATTTGCATTCACTTGTGATTAGTGACTCGTTCAAGCCCTTTTAATAACAGCCTTTTCAAAAATACACATTTTTAACCCTTAAAACTTCAATCATATAAACCATACATAAGTAAAGTAACTAGTAGTTTGGAATGCTAATTAGGGGGTGATTTTTACGATTTTTTACCAAAAAAAGGGACCACTATTATTTTGAGAGTAACGTACTTATTTTTAATATTATAAACATAAAAAAAAAACAAAAATAAAGTTTCTTTATGGATACTTTTCATTAGATTTAACTCTGCTTTCTACTGGACATGCAGACTTCATATTGTACATTTCTTTCACTTTTTTATGAGCTATATTTTTGCTAAGAAAATTTTTACTTTTTGAGCTATTTGCGAAAAACCGTCTAAGCTGTTTTATTCTTGGTGAAAAATGAACATATTTATTCGCAAATAACTCGAAAAGTATTGAAATTAGTGAAAAAACTCTGTAGAACGAAAGTCGCTTAAAATTAGTCATTTTATCCAATTCCGGACTTTTTTGGACGTATGTTTTGTCACCCCCGCGCGAGAAAGGGTGAAACTCATATTTAAGGCAAAAGCACAATCGGAACAATATCACTTTTTTCTTTGACATGGTAGCTATGATGTGTATGTCAAATTCCATGTCGATCCAAACTGTTCTTTAAAATTCGTAGATTTTGTAATATTTTACCTTGAGTGAGTGGACTATAAAATAAATATGACTTCTAAAGTTTATAATAAAATTCAAAAGTTCATCCAAAATGCCTTAAGGGGCACCAAAATCCTTTTTTGCACACATGCGCCAGTAACCCTTACGGGGCAATGCCGCCTCTTGGCATTTTGAACATTTAATTTTTAAGCGAAAATCAATGTTTATTTTTCAAACAATTTTTTTTTCTGTTTTCTTACAGTAGTAATATGTATTTAGAATTAAATAAATTACAGAATTCTTCTTTTTGTGTCAATTAATTTAGATTAACAAACTTTGTTTTTGACACCTTGTATAAATAATTATGTCAATGTTTATATTACTGAATAGAGAATTGTATACCCTTTCAAATGAGCTATTACATGACCCCTATTCTCATTAAAAAAATCATGATCACATCATCACGCCTAGGTGGATGACGTCACTAGTATGCTATATATGCCAAACATCGTAATTTGAAAATAAAAATCGACCTGTTTCGGGATTTTCTAATAATGTTGTTTATTTAGCTTAATAATGAATTTCTATCAGCACAACTGACCTACAAGGACATAAACTCATACTCATACATGGATGGGAGGGCTTTAAACTTTGATTTGGTCACCTTCTGACCTTCATAATAATTTTTAACTGAGTAAGCGTTGAAAATGGCTATTTTCCATTTTTAAATCTCGACAACAGTCAATTTTAGAGAAAAATCACAAGAGACCTTTTTTGCTCAGAATGACCCAAAGAATCAAAAAAAAAATTGTCAAAAGTAAAAAAAATTGATTTTTGAATTTGTTTAAAAAAATTGTTTAAACAATTTTCCGACCGCGGTACCTCGTGGCACCCTGTGGATTTGTTATAAGGACTTCTTTTTGAGTAAGTTTGTGCAAAAAAACCAATCGGAATGATTTACTTAACCGGTGCGAGCATACAGCCTGGACTATTTAAAATGTTTAAATGTTAAAATGCTTTTAAAAATACTATTAAGAGGAAAAGAACACTTTGACGCCTGTCAAAATTTTCAATGTATTTTAAATGTAATCATTTTTTTTGATTCCTGAGAAAACTAATAAGTATTTTTGAAAAATTTAAATGCAGAATGAAAGATTACTTTATTACCGAGGGCCGAAAGTCCCTTAGAATGAATAAACAGTTTCTTTTGAATGAGATATTTGAAATTAAAAATCACACTTAATTTTTCTCTTAGTTTTTCACCCCTGTAACTTATTAAAATAAACATTATACAAGTTTTCAGGGACTTTCGGCCCTCGGTAATAACGTAATCTTTCATTGTGCGTTTAAATTTTTCAAAAATACTTATTTAGTATGGTATAGTTAGACCCAAACCCAGACATCCAAAGTGAAAGATATCCTCCAACACCAAATTGTTCTATATGGTCCACATAATTTTCAGAAAAAAGTCACACCAATTTGAGCGTCGGCTTTGGGGGGGGGGGGGGAGAGGAGGGAAAAATCTGCAAATTCGTAGTTTTTTATGTTTTTCGTCAATATTTCTAAAACTAAGCGGTTTAGCATGAACAACCCTCTACACAAAATTGTTCTTCATTAAATTTTAAATAAAAAAGGCCCTATGCATAACCCTTCTAAAATGGACGGTTCCAAAGTTACGGAGGTAGTATAGTATAATTGGTCCAAAAAAAGGCCTAACCCAGACATCCAAAGTAAAAGTTTTCCTTCAACACCAAATTGTTCTATATGGTCCACATATTGTTCAGTAAAAAGTTACACCATTTTGAGAGTCCGGTTTGGGGGGGGGAGATGGGGGAGAAGTCGGTAAATTAGTAGTTTTTTTACGTTTTTCGTCAATATTTCTAAAACTATGCTTTAGCGTAAGGAATGTTCTATAGAAAAATGTTCTACATAAAATTTAAAACAAAAAAGGTTGAATGCATAATTGTTATAAAATCAACGCTTCCAGATTTACGGAGGGTGAAAAGTGGAGGTTTTCGATACTTTTTATATTTACCGATTTCTCGCCCCTCTCCCCCCCCCCAAACCCGACGCTCAAAATGGTGTGACTTTTTTCTGAACATTATGTGGACCATATAGAACAATTTGGTGTTGGAGGATAACTTTCACTTTGGATGTCTGGGTTTTTGGTATGGTTATATCATAAATATTGCCCAAAAAATATAAAAAGTATCGAAAACCTAGACTTTTCACCCTCCGTAACTCTGGAACCGTTGATTTTATAACAATTATGTATAGAACATTTTTTGTTTTAAATTGCATGTAGAACATTTTTGTATATAGCATTGTTTACGCTAAGCATAGTTTCAGAAATATTGACGAAAAACGTAAAAAAAACTACTAATTTATCGGCTTCTCTCCCATCTCCCTCCCACACCGGACGCTAAAAATGGGGTAACTTTTTACTGAACAATATGTGGACCATATAGAACATTTTGGTGTTGGAGGAAAACTTTTACTTTGGATGCTTGGGTTAGGCCTTTTTTTGGACCAGTTATACTATAGTACCTCCGTAACTTTGGAACCATTCATTTTAGAAAGTATGCATAGGGCCTTTTTTATTTTAAATTTAATGTAGAACAATTTTGTATAGAGGGTTGTTCATGCTAAACCGCATAGTTTTAGAAATATTGGCGAAAAACTTGAAAAACTACGAATTTTCCGATTTCACCCCCCTCTCCCCCCAAACCCGACGCTCAAAATGGTGTGACTTTTTTCTGGACATTGTGTGGACCTTATAGAACAATTTGGTGTTGAAGGATAACTTTCACTTTGGATGTCTGGGTTATGCCATCTTTTAGATCAACTATACTATACTAATTAGTTTTCTCAGGATTTAAAAAAGAAAAATGAATCCCATTTAAATTGCATTGAAGCCGAAAGTTTGTACCCATCCCTTAACAAAAATTTATATTTAAAATGCTATACATACACTTACGTTAATTGTTATGCGCTTTGAATAAATTTTGTCTGAAAATAGAAAAGGTAAACTATTGTCTATTGGAAAAGATTAAAGAAGAATCTTTTTATTTTTCAAGTCTCCATTTATTTACATTATCTCCACCATCTTCTTACAAGCCTAGTATATAAATATAGGAAAACATTGCACTTACCTTTTTTGGATATATTATTATACTCCTATTACACTCCTATACTCCTAAAACACAAGTAATTAATTCAATCTACAAACATTTTGGAAAATATTTTTTTAATTCATCACACTACTTGACTCACTCGCTGGTTGTGCATTTTATTATTTGTAATTACATATACTTATATTTAATAATTATCGTTAAGTTGAACAAAAATTCTTTGAGTAAAGTTGTTACACACTTTTAAAGTTCATGTTTCTTTGGTGAATTAAAGTATGGCTGCTGATATTCTTCTATGGTTTCGATAGTTCATTTACCTTGCCTGAAACTTAATATGCAGAGTTTTATCCGATATGTGAAAATAATTGATACTGGGATTACTTAATCATATAGGACAATCAGTCGACTGAAAGCTACAGAGTGACTTCAAAAAAGGAAACTGTCTATGTGCAACAAAAGCTAGGTGGTTCATTCCTAAAATGTTAAATAAAAGAAAGTAGGTATCATGATATACTATTTTAAAAAAGTCATTTATTTATCATTTTAACAATTTTATTGTTTAAAAATCTTAACAGCTTAAAAATTGCAGTTAGGGTACTAGTACACATTAGAAGACCAAAATTAATCATTTTTTCCTCAGAACCTTTATTAAAAATTAACACAAAACTTTTTACGTATTAATATCCAACTCTTAGCAATACGGAACGCAAAAAACGGTAAAACTGTAGGTCCAGACGAAATACCTGCGGAATTACTGAAATGTCTAGACGATGAAACTCTACCGGTACTCTGGATCTGTTTATTGAAGTATATAAAACCGGAAAAATCCCTCAGGAATGGTTGGTGTCCACTTTTGTAACAATACCAAAAACAATATATGCCAAAGATTGTTCGGACTATAGGACAATATCACTAATAAGCCATACCCTCAAAATATTTCTAAAGGTGATTCATGGAAGATTATACAGAAAGCTAGAATATGATATGGATGATACCCAATTTGGGTTCCGCAAAGGACTTGTAACAAGAGAGGCATTGTTTGCGTTTAATGTCCTTTCTCACAGATGCTTAGATATGAACCTGGATATTTATTCCTGTTTCATCGACTTCCAAAAAGCGTTCGACAGGGTCTGACATTTTTTTCCCTGGAAGCCGTCTGTTGTGAACCGGTTGTACTGCAGCCACTTGGCTTATTGTACATCTTCCATTCGTTTATGAAACCCATTCCAGAATTCTGGAACCCTGTAACAGCTTGTACAGGTCTAGTGGGTGGGTGCCATATAAATTTGGAGTCATTTCGATGTCTCCGAAAAATGTTTGCCGCCTCCGATCCAATGCCTCACAGTCATGCAAAATATGGTTGACTGTTTCAGGTTCTCTGTTACAGAGTCTGCAGCTCAAGTCTCCATGAAACAGCCCCATTGTATGCAGGTGACCCTTAACTGGCGCATGTCCCTACTACATTAACAAAGCAAAGCAAAGAAATTAACGTCCGAATTGAAACTGCAAGGCAAGAATTTATAAAAATGAAGACACTGCTTACAAACAAAGACCTTCGGTTGCCTCTCAGATTGAGGGCTCTAAGATGCTACATATTTTCTATATTGCTGTACGGAATGGAAGCTTGGACATTGAAGAGACAACACATAAGAAGAATAGAAGCATTCGAAATGTGGTATTACAGAAGAATATTGAAAATTCAGTGCGTTCAAAGGATTACCAATGTTAAAGTGCTACGACGTTTAAATAAGGAATTAGAAATTATGAAAACTATAAACACTAGAAAACTGGAATATTTGGGTCGTTACCAGAGGAGAAAAATATGAGTTGCTGAGAATTCTTATGCAAGGAAGGATCCAAGGAAGAAGAAGCATAGGAAGAAGACGCATCTCCTGGCTGAGGAACCTTAGAGAATGGTTTAACTGTAGTTCATTACAACTATTCAGAGCAGCAGCCAACAAAAGTGACCATAGCCATTATAATATCCAACCTCCGATAGGAGAGGGTATTATAAGAAGAATCTAAATCTTAGAGAGTACAAAAAATATATCTTTTTCATTTATGCACGTACACTAATATTGTAGACGGCGCAAAAGTTGAGGCCTCGAAAAATTATGGCGAACAGTGAATCTCAGGATTGGGATATCTGAAACAAAAAACTGGTACTGCATTTGAAAAAGGAAGGTTTCTTACGTGAGAATTTATCACAATTTGACAAAAAAATAAATATTTTTTAACCATGAAAAACTGAAGAAAAATGGGCAATTTTTTCACAATTTTTTTTCAAATTTCTGATAAATCTTTTGTTTGCTGAATTTTTCACTAACGGTGGTAAATTGTCACGTAAGAAACCTTCCTTTGTCAAATGCCGTACGATTTTTTTGTTTCAGATATCCCAATCCTGAGATTACGAGTAACTGTCCGCCATCGGAACTACTTTTTTTCGAGGCTTCGACTTTGGCGCCCTCTACAATATTAGTGTACGTGCATAAATGAAAAAAGATATATTTTTGTATTCTCTAAAAGTTAGATATTAATATGTAAAAAGTTTTATGTTCATTTTTAACAAAGGTTCTGAGAAAAAAATCTTGAAAAAATGCTTATTTTTGGTCTTCTAAAGTGTACTAGTACCTTAAATTTAACACGTTGGCTGCCGTGAGACACAAATGTTTTTTCTAATGTTGACACTAGTGATGTAACGAATGTTATTTTTTTAACATTCGCGAATACGAATATCTGCTGTTATTCGCGAATGCGGATAGGACTTTTCATCGATTGTCATTAAATTTGTTTCGAGCTTCTGTCATATGTTGTATAATCTGTGTATACGAATATTATATACAGATTATACAACATATGACAGAAGCTCGAAACAAATGACTGTGAATGAAAAGCCCTATATTCAGTTTCTTTAAATTTGGTTCTATTTTTGTAAATTTTCTAAATTTATAATGAGAAGTTAATTGATATTTAGCGTAAATCAATATGAATCTTGAACTTTATTACATAATACCAAATAATAAAATAAAGTGAAGGCTGATAATGTGATTATACGAGGTTAAGTTATCTTTTCTTAAAAAAAAAGATGAGAAGCGAATATATTTTGATTTCATGAACCTAATATTATCTTCAAATAATTTTTTTCTGATATTCATATTCGCACGAATATTCAAAAATATGCGAATATGTATTCGCGAATGCGAATATGCAAAAATATGCGAATATTCGTTACATCACTAGTTGGCACACCATAGTTGTCTCGTTATCATACAAACGGTAAATCGTGGCCGTAGGCCACCCATTTTTTTTAACATTATGGCAGCCAACGTGTTAACCTTCCAAAGTCCGCGTGCGGACACTCGCTCCGCACTATTAAAAAGGACCCCGCAGAAACCTTATGGGAAATGGCTCTCTGTCAAATGCTCTGAAACTTTGGGTTCTGGTAGTCCTTGGTGTGTAGAAGAAAAGACTCAATGGGCGCGTAGCTGCAAAAAATCATGGTTTTAAGATATAAGCCTCTGAAGTTATAGGTACAGTGAGGACGTTTGAGTTGGAATAAATTCATTTCCTCGAGAATGGGCGACTCTGGAGATAGATTACAAATCAGGTCGATTTTTATTTTAAAATTATAATCGTTTGGCATGTAGGTATATCATACTAGTGACGTCATCCATCTGAGCGTGATGACGCAATCGATGATTTTTTTTAAATAAGAATAGGGGTCGTGTGATAGCTCATTTGAAATGTTATTAAATTCTCTATTCAATAATATAAACATTAACAATATTACTTATACAGGGTGCCCAAAAAATTTTTTTTAATTAAATTAATTGAGATAAAAAGAATAATGTATATAATTTATTTAATTCGACATACTTTCTCTTAAATTAAATGTTCAAACTGCTAAGAGGCAGGTGGGTGGCAGCTTTAATATTGAATTTAAGCGAAAAGCAATATTTATTTATCATATAAACATTTTTTCCTGGTTTAGGACAACAGTAAAATGTATTTCGAATTAAATAAATTATATACATTCTTCTTTTTGTCTCAATTAATTTAGTTCAAAAAAAATTTTTGGGCACCCTGTATAAATAATATTGTTAATGTTTATATTAATGAATAGATAATTTAATAACCTTTCAAATGAGTTATCACACGACCCCTATTCTTATTTAAAAAAATCATCGATTGCGTCATCACGCCCAGATGGATGACGTCACTAGTATGATATATATGCCAAAAAATTATTATTTAAAAATAAAAATCTACCTGACATGTAATTTATCTCTAGAGTCGGCCATTCTCGAGAAAATGAATTTATTCCAACTCAAACGTCCTCACTGTACCTATAACTTCAGAGGCTTATATCTTAAACCCATGATTTTTTGGAGCTATGCGCCCATTGAGTCTTTTGTTCTACACATCATAGACCTGGATCCCGCGTAAGAAAGAAAAGTTAATTAATAGCAAGCTGAAAATTTGTTAATAGCTTAACGGTGTCTAGTCGGACAAACTTTGATGCACGGGAACACTGGAACAGGGGAAGTTTTAACTGTGGAGCATGATAAACGTGTCGTCCTGACAAGTTTATGATTGTGAAAAATAGCAAGTTGTTTTTAAGTTTATTCGATAGCCAACGTTATGTAATATAGAGAAAATGTTTGTCCGACAAAAATGTTCGGAATTTTAACGAGTCCGACACGTAGAACATGTCACATCACAGGAATTATGTTGGTGATGAATAGCAGTCTGATTTTTGCATGAGAGTTTAATGAAAGGTTAAAAAAGCAATTGGAAGTTCTGTCCGACAAAATTAATGGGAAGTTTTCGTAGTCGGACATTCTAAACAGGTAAGATATAGACAAAAATGCTGGTGATAAATAGCTTTCCGACAAAGACGAAATTTAATTAAGTAAATTATTCCTTACCAAGAATGACTGTTGTCGGAAAAAAATAAGGGGTAGATTTTGTAGTCGGACAATTTAAAAAAATAATTTTTGAAATTTTAATAAGGGGTGATTATTCTATGTCAAAAATACCTGCAATCAATTACAATCGATATCTTTCGATTTATCTCAACATCATTTAGATACCTCACTGTAATACATTTATAGTAGATCAGGCAAATTATATTATGGATTGAGTGGTCTAGCTATTTTTGTCTGCCACATGCGCGGGATCGCTTGGTTAAAAGAGATAGATAGACCACCTATCGACTTTTTGCACTGTATTCCCTGTCTACCCTTATGTCTATGAATACATTTCCCTTTAAGAAAAACTGTCACTTTTGACAATAATTCATAATAAATTGCAATCGTAACTTCAAATTTAAACTAATCGATTTATTTTGGCAGCAAATTATTTCTAGCCATGTGACATATTAATTACATTATTATTTCATTTGTAGAAAGTTGAGAAAAATTACGTTATATAATTTTAGTAATAATTTATTTAGGTACCCTTTTTCAATCAAGCAAAGCATTATAGCACGAAGAATGATATTCAATAGAATTTTCACAATTATCTGGCAACTGAACCTCATTGAATTGATGACCAAGTATTTTACTAACTTTGTAAAATGTTCGAAAATTACTTAAAAATGTTCCGTTGAATGGTTTCACTTTTGATTTGGCGACTTAAAATTTAAACTGTTGACACTCAAAAATAGACACAAAAACACTCCATAGTTAATATAAATTTTAATTTCCAACACACGTGGCAAACAGAAACTCAGAGACCATGTACTTTCAAATACTACTTTGTATAGCACAAAGTGTCACACTGACAAATGCAGCCTTCTAATACATACTTCTAAGCATAATGTGTCATATTTACGTCTATTCTTATAAGCACCGAAGTTTTAGACTCTTCACATTTTTCAATGTCGTTTACAGGGTTAAGATTTGAGTATGGAAAAAAATGTATAGAACGTTTTTTGTAGGAAATTTTCCGTACTTTCTGATGCGTCTAATTAGAAAACCCTAAGAGATTGCTTTCATATGTTCTTTGACATTTTTTATTATCATTTTGAGAATATCTAGAACAAACTCCACCCAAAAAAATAATTGTTTTGCAATATATACATGCATTGATACTTACCTCACTGTTTTTGGAGTGTGCATGTATATATATGCACATGCAAATATGTGAATATAAATAATAATATACAACTAAAATAGCTTTATCAATGTGTGACTAAGTCATTCTGAGAAAATGTTTTTTATTTATTTCCTTCGATTTGCCCAAACTTTTTGTCCGACATATAACTTTTTGCGTTACAAAATATAGTTTGTACATAAACAAATCAAAATTAGCTTGCTATTTATCAATAACATTTTTGTCTATATCTTACATGTTTAGAATGTCCGACTAGGAAAATTTCCCATTCATTTTGTCCGACAGAACTTCCAATTGCTTTTTCAACCTTTCATTAAACTCTCATGCAAAAATCAGACTGCTATTCATCACCAACATAGTTCCTGTGATGTGACATGTTCTACGTGTCGGACTCGTTAAAATGCCCAACCTTTTTGTCGGACAAACATTTTTTTATATATTATATAACGTTGGCTATTGAATAAACTTAAAAACAACTTACTATTTTTCACCATCATAAACTTGTCAGGACGACACGTTTATCATGCTCCACCGTTAAAACTTCCCCTGTTCCAGTGTTCCCGTGCATCAATGTTTGTCCGACTAGACACCGTTAAGCTATTAACAAATTTTTAGCTTGCTATTAATCAACTTTTTTTTCTTACGCGGGATCCAGGTCTATCAAGGACTACCAGAACCCAAAGTTTCAGAGCATTTGACAGAGAGCCATTTCCCATAACGTTTCTGCGGGGTCCTTTGACCATAACTCCCTAATATGCAGTCACACGACTAAGTGCGTGACAGCAGTCTCCTAAATTGTGTTGATTTGCATTAGTATAAAGATTGCCCTCCAAACGTTCGCTTTTTAGGTCAGTATTCGTTTATGCGGACTGACGGTCCGCGTGCGAGCATTTGTGTACCAAGCTTGTGGGGCGAAGATTACTTTTATATTTGGGTTTAATAGATAACATTTTAAAAGGAAATTGTAGTATTTTTATTTGGAAATGAATATATTTATTCCTGTTCCTGAGTTCCTGGAAAAAGGAACAAGAATATTTGGAAAAGTTTATGTTAGAAGTTTTGGCTGAAGATGATATTCAGGAACCAATTGATTTCGATGATGAAGATTTGAATGAAGTTAAAGTCGACATTTCGGATGATACGGAGCAGGAAACTGTATAACCTGCTTTTCCAATATGACAACCCTCCGGCTCACACCTCCGCCGTCGCCGCGGCCAAATTGAACTACGAACTGCTGCTCCATCCACCTTATTCTCCAGATTTGTCCGCGTGTGATTCCTTTTTGTTTCCAAACTTCTTCGGGCAAAAATTTGAGTCGAATGAGGAAGTCATCGCCGCCGCGGAGGCCTACTTTGAGGTTACTTTTAAGTAAAGGCTATTAGTGCTAGTATAGATATAGAAGATATATAATATCTTCCTTTAATCGAGATTTCCTTATTTTCCCAATCCATTGACTCAAATAAATATACTAATTATTGGTCTCGTTTTAAATTACCATCGGTTGTCATCTCATAATCATCCGCCACTCGTTATCCATTAACTTTTCCTCTTTTATACGGCTCATACCTCTCATTACGAGATTTTTTTCACCCGGTCCTTTCCTGGTTAGAATAGTTTTTGACAAAAAAACTAAATTTTGTTTTATGAAACAAAACGATTTTCGTAATGAACATTGTGAAAAAGTAAAACTGTATTTACAGTTGAGTCCCCGAGTCTTTACCCGTGCGTCATCATTTAAAGCATACGAAATAAGTCGGAAATTTACTAAACGCAACAGCAAGTGACAGAAAGTGGCTATTATTCCGATCACGGGTTACAGTATAAAATTTGACGTTATCAAATAAATAGAATGTCAAATTTAAGTTTTGCTTTAAAATTTTGTTGCATAATTACAGCTACATTTGAAGTAGCTTAATAAATTCTTTTATCATCATTGATTAATAAATAAATAAACAATTTATAAAAAAATCGATAACATATTTTCAGTTTGTTATTTTATTCACTTTGGCGGAACATTAAACACAAGCATTCCTTAACTGTGCCAACAATGAGGTTATTTGTACCTTGTCAAAATTTATCGTAAAATAACATAAACTTCATAAAATTTCTAACTCCAATATAAAATTAGTTGTAAAAACCACTGTTTGTATACTATAAAAAACTTCAAAATGCAAAAATTCGACAAAATAACAGCAAAAAATTCAACAAACTGACAGCCACAAAAGTAAACAAACCAAAACGTCAGAAATTGTACTTAAAATATGTGAAAACATCCCCAATCGTCTTTCTTTGTACCTATCTCTTTTCAATGCACTGAGTCTAGATCGTTCATAAAAATAACATGTGTTTTTACTAAAAAACAGGCGGCAGCTGGTTTGTCATTAGTTTCATGCGTGGAAGAGAATGATGCTAGATAAAAAGTATGTGTTTTATCTCGTCAGGTATTAATGACGCACGGGTAAAGACTCGCGGACTCAACTGTACATTCGTAATCACCAACTAACTACATTTGATCATTTAGAAATAAAAACCAACTTATATATAAAATGTATTTTTAATAGAAATTTACATAATAACAAGGGGAAAACATTGAGCTTCATAAAAATAATATACTCAAATGTAAATTTAGATTAGAGGAAGATATAAATAAAATAATTATCAACAAGTCAGAATTTCATACAATTTCCAATAAATCAAGGAAACGATAAAGAAGATATGCAAAAGCGAAGATTTTGCCAGATTACAAGCAACACAATTTACATTCTTTCAGCAATAAAAAGTTTTACCAACAAACTTGATTTAAAATAAAGACATAAGGTGATTGGTCTGATTCCACAATACAAAATAAAGGGTGTATCGTAATATTATCTTTCAATATTATATGCAGAATGTTGCACAAACTCTCTTCTTATCGTTAGAAAATTAAAATCTAATTATTGTTCAAAGCTATATGCTATTAGACACTTTACGCTTGTTCTCGTGCTAACATTATGATTAAGATTTGTTGTTTTTCAAATTCTTCACTTCTGTGCCACGTGTACGAGGTGTTTTTAGTTTTGCATATAGCCGGTTAGAGGGCGCCACCCTCTAAGACAAATGTAACCTCAATATTTTGTTGATATAAATCCAGAGTATCACTGTGATACTAGTCGTGTATATACAGGGATTTTTGATATTAGCATGTCGGTCGAAAAGTGAATGATTGAAAATGGTTTCTGTGTTTGGAAATGAAGCATCACACCATTTAACTATTTCCCGCTGGTATGTGGAATTTCAACGTGGTCGCACCAGTCTCAGCGACGAATCCAGACCAGGTCCACCCAAAACCTCAGTCACAACAGAACATTGATATGATTCGTCAGCTAATTAAGGATGACCGCCGTGTAACATACCGGGAAATAGAGACATCTTAGGGCATTTCAAAAACCTCGATCCAAAAGGTCCTACATGAAGAACTGGGTGTTACGAGTTGGTTTCTCGTTGGATCCCTCATTTGCTCTCGGAAGAGAAAAAGCGGTTCGCATCAGTTGGTGTCGAAAAACATTGGAACGGTTCAATAAAGGAAGCTCAAAAAACGTTTCGAGTTAAGAGTATTGTTAGTGGCCATGAATCTTGGATTTACTCCTGCGAACCGGAAAATAAACGCCAATCCGCGTATGTCAAAGAAAATGGTCGCAACTTTTGTGTCAAAATCTAGTCATATGGCAACAATTTTTTTAGAAGATCGAAGAACGGTTACTTCTGATTGGTATATAACCGCTTGTTTACCAGAAGTTATCGCCAAACTCCGACAAAGCAACACACAACGGCGAATCATCTTACATCAGAACAGTGCAAGTTTTCACACTGCCAAAAATACAATAGAGTTTTTGGAGCTTTAAAACATCGAATTGTTAAACCATTCACTGTATAGCCCCGACCAAGTCCCAACGACCTCTTCCCGTTCATAAAGATTAAGAATTCAATGCGTGGACAGCGATTCCAGTCGCCAGAAGAAGCCATCGATGCCTTTAAAACAGTGATTTTGCAGGTCTCAACTGAAGACTTAAATAACTGTTTTACCAATTGGTATGAATGTATGCAAATGTGTATCGATCTTGGTGAGACAAATTTTGAAAAGCAATAAAGTACTTTAAGTCTATATATTTTTTGTATTTATGGCTATGTGCAAAACTAAAAAGACTTATATTATTAAATCATATTAAGGCAGTGAAGCAAAATGTTCTCTCACATATAAAATTTAATATAAAATGTCATAAACCGTAAGAAAAAAATATTAATTTAAGTCATAAATTGAAAAAAGAAAAAATTAAACAAAAAATTATGCACGTTCCACATTACAATTTATAATAGCCAACTTTAGCATATGCAATTTTTTTAAGAGTTTGTGGTTATTCCGTATACAAAAGTATATTTACACCATAAAAATAATTGAAAGATAAGATAGCCAGTTCAGTATTAAAAAAATACGAATAATTTACTTATATAATCATTTGAAAATGTTTTATCTTGTGGAATCCATCGGTAAAGGTAATTATAAAATACTGTAAATAGAACCTCAGCTCAGGTAAATGGGAACGTGTACCATATCGTTTTTACACAATAGTTAAAATCTTTCGATGTTCTAAAGCGATATGTTACAAGCCTAAAACAATACAGGGTGTCAGTGCAAACGGTGTAGAAAACTGTGATTGTTGCAAAGCTTTCGTATTAAGGGCGCTAACCAGGGATTTGGTATATTGGTATAATTTATTACTATATTTTTTTATTTACATTTTAATTTTTGGGTTTAGGATAACAATTATTGCATCTTTTTTTTTCGTGGTACACTAAACTATTAGGCCAAGAAATATACAGTGATAATAAATATTTAACAAAACAATTAATCTGAAAATATTAAAAGAATAGGGTATTTTATAATATTTCCTATTTGTTTTACAACTTGTTATAAAAATATAAATGCAAATATATGAATGCACATCAAGAAATCTAATGTACCTATTCAATAAAGTTAAAAATCCGTAGATTATTAATCTTTCATTATTGTGACAAACATCATCATTATATCATTCAACTGCCATTTCAATTGCTCCAAAGAGCGGTTCCAGACCTGTCGGCTGGAGAAAGAGGAGGTGAGTTTAGTCGGTAGGCGGTTCGGCACGCTGAAGCGTGACGGACCGAATCCGACACACCTGGGACACCTTCCCAGAAGGTCTTTTGAAGATTCTCAACTCCCCCAAAAAAAATGATCCAAATAAAAAGCCATCACAATATTAATGAATGATTTTAATGCTAAAGTTGGGGGAAATAAGAGACATAATTCGGTTAGAAACTTTGGATTGAAGAAAAATAAAATGGTTGAATCTTTTTCGAACTACTAGCCAGTCTCAGATGAGTGTGAGAAATAGTGAGAAACCAAATAGTTAATCTCCTAATCAAGGGGGTACAAAAATAGCATCTTATTCTTAATGTGTCATAACTGTTTTAAAACTATGAAATCGATTGCACTTGCAACTATTTTGTTATCTCAGCAGAGTAAAAGCACGGCCCATGATAAAAGCAGGGGGTTTCACCCACGAGTTGATCAGCCTGAAACTCTTTTCCAACTATGTAGTTTTCAAACGTTGTTTTAAAATAGTTGCGACGTGTGCTCTGTACCTAAGTGTACACAGATATACAACACCTACAGTTAAACCAAAACCACAAACCATTAAATGTAGAGAAGCTATACTAGATAGATTACGACCCTATTTGTAGCTGGAAACAAATATTAACGAGGCAAATGAATAGACACGAGAAAACAGAATATGGATAAGGAACGCTCTAACTGCATATTGGAGGCATTTGCTAGGTAGGCATATTGAAGACTCTTAAAAATCTCCTGAGAAGATACCATTGAAGACAGATCGAAGATAGGTCACTATAGAGATAGCGAGAATATGTAACGCGGTCGTTTGCTTTTGTTGGTCTAGGTAACAAAATCAGCCGAAGACAAAAGTTCACTTTTTAAGACATTTTTATTTGGAATCAAAACATACAAAAGATAAGATAATTAACCTTAATTACTCGTTAATTTCGTTAATAAAATATATTTAAAATCTACGCATCGAGTTTTCGGTTCGGGTCGATGTGACGATATTTTGTACATTAATGAATGATATTGAGGATCGCATGGATTAGGAATTACTTTTATTAATATGAAATGGACGTATAAGGAGAGGAAATCTCGCTCAGCTCGCCAGAGGAAAAGACATGTTGGGAAATACGATCACCGCTCGTATAAGGATAGGTAAAAGGAAAACCGTCGAAATTCGTTCAGCGCACCAAAGACGACGGGGGTTGTAGGATTGCGGAAAATGGTAGGGATATACTACGTAAACTCATCTCCTATACCTCGTTGTTTATTATTCTTCGATCAACGCTCCAAGAATAATAAATCAACTAGGCTTTTCGTTCCGACTTTTACACCGTCCGAGACGGTACAAAAACACGTTTTACTTAATTCATTGGCGTACTCTAGACGATAAAATTATATTAACGTCACAAATAGAGCGCCCCACGCTGGCCTGCATTGATTACGATTTCGTATCCAGAAAGTTTCGAGTTCTGGGTACACGGCACGGACTCACACATGTTAAGCACTTTGCTAATAGAGAGCCCCTATAGCGCATCAGCGTGCTGTTCGGAGGGGGGGGGGGAGTGGATAGTCTGGAGCTGGGGCGGGGTGGAGTGGATTCCTGCTTACATGAGTCAATAAATTGTATCGCTCAAATGTCATTCTCAAGGGGTTAATCACTATTGCTGGCTTGCAATTAAAACGAGAAAACAACAGTATCAGGGATATTTTACACATGAAGATGAGTCAAACGCAGCACAGTTAGAAGAAATATGTCTAGGTTACAAAACCTAAGGGAATCGTTCACTTGAAGTTCTATCCAACTGTGATGAGTATTTGCCTCGGGAGTTAAAGTTGCCATGGTGATAGCCAACTTTCGTAGTAGATATGGCTTTTGGAGAAGCTTATATCAGCTATGGCATGATACGTTAAACCTAAGGTTTAGCCTGCTATTCTGTCTATTTCAAAAATATTGTGTAGCAGTTATTCTTATCGTATCAGAAGACAGGAACTAAATGCATGATGCTTGAAATAATAGGAATTTTTGAGAAGTTATATAAGTTTTGCCATTTCTGGTATAGTTAATGGAGATCAACACATACAGTCAGGTAAATAGCTTCCTTGTCAGACCAAAAAAATACCCTCCAGATATACTTTCTATAAATTTCTCGAAAAAAAAAAGGCGTAATACATATATTTTTTCAGTTAAATCCAAGTGTAGCCAAAGAAAAAGCTTGTACTTAGTATAAAGCTTATATATACATAGTGCACCTAGGATTTAATCATTTTCCTAGTCCTAGGATAATTTTTAAAGTAGTCTCAATTTTTGACTACACGCCCATTTTAATGATACTATACCTTGTTTTTAAACTAGGAGGAGTAATCCAAATTTAGCGCGCCGCAATGCTTGTTTGTAATTGGTCCAACCTCAGACAAGTTTACTCCACTGTTATAAAATTTTGACACAATTGACATTTATGAAACTTTGACACTATGGGCATTTCATAGGTTAATTAAATTATATCAGCGATTTTTTATGTTATCTGCGTTATTTCCTTAGTTTTTAAATTTTTAGTCTGCATTTATATAAAAACAGATGTTTTTAAAACTGTTTAGCGGCGTACTAGTATAATATAATATTTATGGATTACCGTCGAAAACCCACATGCTAAATCAAAAAAGATGTACTTGGTGATTTTTAAAACGTTTTTATACAGGGTGCCCCCGAAAACAGTGCGTTCCTTTAAGGTATGGATATAATACACAATTTAGAACAAAAAAGTCCTATAACATTTTTTTCTAAAGTTAACCGATTCCAAGAAAAAATTACATTTTTCTCCATATAAGTGAATTTTTATTTTCATAAATTTGAATGACATGGCAACGTAGCCTAGAAGAACTTGCTGTGACTGTGGAAATTTAACCTAATAACCCATTGTTTATTTACTTTGAGGTGTGATTTTTGGGGTTGTTGACATCGTAGGTACCTACCTGCAAAATAATGGATACGGGTTTGGTTGATATTTACATTATTTTACCTACCAGATGCAACTGACCTACAAACCTACTTTTTTAATCTTTAGATTTTTGAGTTGCGCGTTTTTGCCAGACTTCAGTTGGCATATCAAAATGTATCTTCGTTTTTTGGTCAAACGGATCAATTTAGAAAAAAATGTTATAAGACTTTTTTGCTCTACATTGTGCCTTCTACCTATACTTTTAAGGAACGCACTATTTTCGGGGACACCCTGTATACTTGGTTTCGTCTTTGTCACTGTCTCCGCAAATTTTGTTATCCATTTTAAACAGAGTTCTAGGCTACCTAGGCACCTGAAATTTTCAGAATAGCTCAGAACTGGCTAACAATGCAATATTTAACTGCTATTATATGGATAAATCTTCTTCTTCTTCGTTTGATTAGGATTACTCCTGTTGGTCTGCCTCTTATTCTGTTTCAGTTGTTGTTGACTGTACATTGTCTTTCCACCTTTTCGGCGGCCTTTCAACGGGTCTTCTGCTATACGGCTTGTTTTTACAGATGTTCGCTAATCTATCTGGTTCCATTCGGTTTACATGTTCGTACCAGTTTGTCATTATGGATAAATCGATTTTTTTAATTTCAAACTATTTTTAAAATGTGACTAATGCAAGGACATTTAGATTCCATCTTAAAGTACGTCAACAAATCGATAATTACAAATTGATGGTGGCTCCGTGGTAGAGTATTAGACTGCAGATCAAGAGGTCCTGAGTTCGAAACCCGGCTGTTGCGTAACTTTTTTTAATTTTTTAAATAAATAATTAAAAGTTAATATAAATATTATATATATCATTTTAAATATTTTCTTTGGTTTATATGAGTTTAAATCCGCTAAAGAAAATATGCCTCTAAAATAGTCGATTACAAAATTCTTTTATGACAGAAATTGAAACAACAAAATAGTTTATAATTTTATATTGGGTCCTATAAATAATGAAATTATAAAAAGTTCTTCTTTATAAAAGTGTAATAATTATTCCAGTGACGTTATTGCGTGTGAATCTGCCTTTTGAATTTACTCCTCCTGGTTTAAAAACAGGGTATAATTGATATCATTAGTTGTAACGCAACATATGTGCAAGTCGAACTGATAAACATTCTTGTACCAAACGTATTTTTAATATTGAAGTAAATATTATAAACAACTTAATCGCTTTACTTCAACATTACAATTCAATTGTATTCTACAAACACATCTATAGACACCCTGTTTGCGTTTATGTTAAAGACACAGGACTGTGAATAGTCTCGATAGTAATAACTTAATCTGATTCACCGATCTCACCGATACTCGAAAAATTTCTTGCTACACAAACTAATCAGTTCTCAGTTTTGTTTTGTCTACGTTGAAGGGCCGCCGCGAGGTCTTGCTTAAGTGCCTGCTGTGCCCGGCTTTCGGTCAGTGGTTGAACTGATCGCAGACTGTTGACGATGTCCTTCGTTTTGCTGAAGTAAATTTCGTTCAATGTATTGCGAATTTTGTTTTCCATATCTTCTACCATTCTTCCAATGTTGGCTATATGAGGGTTGATATCGTTTACAGCTGCATCTTGTTCGATCTAAAAGAAAAATTTAATATATAGAACACAATATACAGGGTGTAACAAAAATACAGGTCATAAATTTAATCGCATATTCTGGGACCAAAAATAGTTCGATTGAACCTAACTTACCTTAGTACAAATGTGCACGAAAAAAAGTTACAGCCCTTTGAAGTTACAAAATGAAAATCGATTTTTTCCAATATATCGAAAACTATTAGATATTTTTTGTTGAAAATGGACATTGTGGTATTCTTATGACAGTAGTATTTTAAGAAAAAATTATAATGAAATTTGGACACCCCATAAAAATTTTATGGGGGTTTGGTTCTTTTAAACCCCCCCAAACGTTCCAATTTAATTATTATTGTAGAGCCATTAGTTAAACACAAGTTTTTAAAAACTTTTTTGGCTCTTAGTACTTTTTTCAAAAGTCAGTTTTTATCGAGATATTTGAATATTTGTCAAATCCACCACATATTTGTATATGATAAAGTACGGTTATGGAGACTTGGTAATAATATGAAAATTTATTTATGGTTTACATTTTTAAGTATATTTTGAACCATATTAAAAAAGAAGCCACATCTCGATAAATGATGCTTTATCAAAAAAATACAAAGAGGCAAAAAAGTTTTAAAAACACTGTGTTTAACTAATGGTACCGCAGTAATAGTTTAATTGGAACGTACACAAACATTTGGGGGGTTTAAAGGAACAAAACCCTCATAAAATTTTTATGTAAACATATTAAAAAAGAAGACGCGACTCTATAAAAACTTTCTTATCGAAAAAATACTAAGAGGCAAAGAAGTTTTAGAAATATTGAGTTTAACTAATGGCACCACAATAATAATTTATTTGGAACGGACACAAAAGTTTGGGGGGTTTAAGGGAACAAAACCCCCATAAAATTTTTATGGGGTGCACAAATTTCACTATAATTTTTCTTTAAGATGTTCTTTCCATAAGAATGCTACATGTTCATTTTCAACAAAAAACCTTTAATAGTTTTCGATATATTCAAAAAAATCGATTTTCATTTTGTAACTTCAAAGGGCTGTAACTTCTTTTGTGTGCATATTTGTACTAAGGTAAGTTAGGTTCATTCGAACTATTTTTGGTCCCAGAATATGTGGTTTAATTTATGAACTGTATTTTTGTTACACCCTGTATATTGGACATCACGAGATTCTAAGCGTTGTAGCAATGCAATCCATGAATATGGTCACAGAAGAGAGCTGCAAAACAAGTTTTCGAATTCTCACTAAATGTCATCATAAACAATTCATCACCAAAGTCATAAGAGATGTCAAACTTATTATAAATAAGTTTGCAAATAAATAAATAAGGAGTAGAAACATGGGCTAAGGGTCTTAATAATAAATTATCGACAGCTCTCGATAATAGTCCTGAACTATATTAAACGAAATTATATTATTGTTTTCAAAAATGTTTTAAAAACCCGTTCAATTCTGTAAAATTATGTACAGTCGGAAAAATGAAAGAATGCCCATGAACGAACATATAAAACACGCTGTATTTTCCTATCACCGTGTCACAAAGAAAATTCCCCAGCGCAAGTACATGTAATAATAATTATTACATGTACTTGCGCTGGCCAATTTTTTGTATGACACAGTGACAGGAAAATACAGCGTATTTTATATGTTCGTTCATGGGTATTCTTTAATTTTTCCTACTGTATTTACTCTAACAGCAAGCTACACCAAAGATTCTGAATTCTAACTTGACTGGCATCTGCCTGCCATTATTTATTGTTGTTGTTGGACACTCATCCCTTTGATCTGTAAAAGTGACTTGATTTGATTTGTTTATTGTTATTGTTTACTCTTCACCTGTTGAGCCATATTACAAGTTCATTAAGGTGATTTTGTAGATGTGTGGATAGCAATTAAAGCTAAATCCATCTGTATTACCTTTATGCTTTATAAATAAACATGTCCCCAATTTTACCTTGCAAATTGCTACAAACTAACAGACAGAAGGCTTGTTCCAACTCGACACAAAACCGTTCTTGAACGGTACGTGAACCGCGCAGTAACGAAAAATGTGTTACTGCGCATAATTGTTCGTTATTGCGCATGAGCGTGGCGGTTCAAGAACGGTTTTGTGTCGAATTGGAACAGGCCTAGAGTGTAATGCTTTGATTAAACTGATTATATTATATTATTAATATATTGTTCTGAAGCTACCCAAGTAGCAATTTGTCGATGCGACAACGTTGTCTACCGCGTGGCAACGTTTTGTTACAACGTTGTTATTGCCTAGAAGACGACCCTATTCTGCACTAATTTGGTGCAACCCCCTATGAAGCAACATCGTTTCGTAAACGTTGCATAAGCCCAGCCGCACACCAAAGAAACATGAAACGTAAATTACGTTTCATGGAAATAAAACAGTGCTAAACAAATAAACGTCCGCCCATTTATGAAACTCTCCGAAAATAAAAATGTGTCATGAGCATGAATCATACTCGTTTCATTGGTAGGCGGACTTTGAGATTTGTTTAGCAGTGATTTAGGTTCATGAAACATGTTTTTCGTTTCATGTTTCATTTTTTTCGTTTCATGTTTCTTTGGTGTGCGGCTGGGCTTAGACAACTGAAGCGACTATAAAAACAGCCTGTGCGTGCAATAGTTGCTCAAGGAGTCAGACAGGCTATGTTTTTTTACCTATATTTTTAACACCTGTATGGTGAATGCGAAAACCAAAAGTTAACTATTTTGACATCGTATTAGGTATTTAAATTTATATAAATACATAAAGGAATTAAACAAAATTGCCTGATGTGAAATTTATAAACGCATCTCAGATTACCGTCAAATATGGATATTTCACCTTTAAAAAACACACGCGCTCCTTTTTTATGACATTTTTGACAAAAAATATGCAAATTTAAAAAAAATCAAATTTTAATATAAAAGTCAAAATTTATGTTAAAGATGTTCTGTATAAATTTAATGTATTGATGGTGCTTTTAAAGGTATCAGAAAGTGCCTGCATTTTTTATATTCTGTGTTTTCATTTTCTTTACATCCCAAAAATCTCAAGTAAAAGCAAAATGGTGCATTAAACAATATTATTAAAAAAATACCTTATTACCAACCCTAGACGGATAAGACAACTTAGAAGTCCAATCCCCAACCAAACCCGGCCGCGCCGAATATCCCAACCATTTTAGAACGCACCCTCTTATTGGGTGACAGAGGTCATGTGACCAATGTCAAAAGTGTAGCATTCTCCTTAACAGCGTTGCCACATTTAGTAGATTTCTACTTTTTTTGGTAGATTTTTGATATTTTTTAAAATATTCTAGTAGGCAATATTTTTTAGTAGATTTTTGGTATATTTCAACATTTTGTTATGACTAAAATAAAATTTGCTTTTTAATAGTATTTACCTCATTTCTAAGTTAATTTTCAGACATTTAGTTACAATTTCCGAATGTCATTAGGGAGTTTTTGTTGCTACGTAACGTACGCATCTCCGTATACGTAAAGCCACTAACGTGTCGTAGAGGATGAACGTTAAAATAGGTAGTTTTTGTGACTGCCTTAACGTAACGTAAAGCAAATCGTAAAGTAATTTTTAAATTCCGTTGACATTAAAAAAATAAAACAATGTTCACACAATATACAATTAATATACAAATGTAAAAAAAGATAAATGAATGATGAAATTGTATGGTTTTTATTGCTTCTATTTAAATATAAAAATATTATTTTTCCTTAGGTTAAAATTTTTTAATTTTTGTTTATACCTACTTTTTAGTTGTAAATTATTGTACCTACATCAGAATTCCAGTATAATGTAAATAGTTTGTTCATATTTATTTGAAAATTTTACAGAAATTAGGTCATTTATTTATCAAGTTATTAATTGTGGTGATCACAGTATTTCTTAAATTAATACAAGATTTGTTTGTTTTGCTTTATTAATAGACAACTTGAAAACAATAAAATTTTAAATCTATTATGAAGTTCCAATTTCCAATTACAAACACAGAATAATTTTACTCAATTAGACTAAACCAATAACCAATATAACCTTAAATATTTATAAACGGGTAGTACGCTGATGAAATGTTCATTTGGTAGCCATTGGTAGGTAATCGCCAATCAGGCAAGATCCTCGTGTGCATTCGGTGACTTTCGTCTCGATAGGGATGCGTTCTCACGTACGTATCAGAGCGCTACTTTAGGTAATACGCATCGAGATACGGGAGTTCAACCATTAATGCGCAAGCGTATATGTCAAAAAGATGGGTTACGTTTACGTATTTGTGTGCACAAAAACTCCCTATTACCGAAAATAAAATTCAGGACGTAGATGATGAATATTACAGAGAAATGAAACTGGAAACTGGATTCTTGTGTAACAAACTTACAGATGTCAAATAACAGTGCAAGCAGTATTTCAGGAGTTATTGAAGAGTTCTGGCATTCGGTGAGCCTATTAGAAGCTAACGATGGAAAACTAAAATATCTAAACATATGTAATTTTGCAAAACAAAAAATGTTGTGTTTACGTGTTTCTAATGTAAAATGCGAAACAATTGTTTAAAGAATTTGATCCAGACATGCAGATGTTAAAATTAGTGGATGACAAAATATTCTAGTTGTTAAATGTACCTATTCATTTTTTTCGAATCATGAGGAAACTATAATAAGCATTTTTGAAAAATTTAAACGCAGAATGAAAGACTGCATTATTTAGAAAAGCAAAAACGTTTCTTTTGAATGAGATATTTGGAATTAAAAGTCACACTCATTTTTTTCTTTTTTTCACCCCTGCAACTTATTAAAATAAACATTATAGAAGTTTACAGGGACTTTCGGTCCTCGGTAATAACGTAACCTTTCTTTCTCCGTTTAAATTTTTCAAAATACTTATTAGTTTTCTCAGGATTCGCAAAAAATTAAAGCATTTAAAATACATTAAACATTTTAACAGGCGACATTTTGCGCCTATCCCCTTAAGTTAGCTGTTGTTTTTATTATAAAAAATCCCAAATATCTCCCAAAAATCCTTAAGTATATTTTAGTTTTGATTTAGTAGATTTTAGCTAAAAAATGGTAATTACCAGTTGGTGGTTTGGAATAATTAGGTTTCCAATTTTTGGAATTCCTCTTGGGACATTTAGGACGGATATGCATACTACTGTATAAGTATACTGTATTTACATGGCCTAAAAAGAATCTACTGATTTTGTGAAAGCAAAACTACTGAAAGAGTAAAAACTGACCTGGCAACCCCGTCTACCAAAGCTGATACAAAGATTAAGGTTATCAAATCTACTGATAAAACAGTGGACAATGGAATTGAAACCAGCTATTAAAAAAAAAACAAATAAATAGGTTGTTAAATAAATCGAAAATTTCCAGCAAAATAAAATATATAATAATAAGAAAAAAAAAGGTTATAAAAAATTCTTTTTCTCCTTCTGAAGTTGCCGCAAAGGTGTCACACACCTAGAACAACACCTAGGGTCGTGACAGACAACTTCAGAGTCGGCCAGAAAACCCAAATCGGCCAGGGCGTAAATTAGTTTAGCATTATGTATAAAGTTTTTAAGTCGTTGCGATTGTTGAAAAAACTGAAAATTGTAATAAATTAGTTGCCTGTATAACTAAAGGTATTACTTAACGTTGTAACATCGTAATGTCAGTCGGGATAGGGGACATTGGCCGAAACAACTGAAAATGCTCTCGAGCAACGTTATATACAGTACATTTGTTTGTACTGACAACCAATGCGTCGAAAAATTGCTACTTGGGTATTGTTCACTTGTATTCTGTTGATATTTTCTCCAGCTACTTTCTGTGGGATTTCTTCTTTTTAAATACATTATACCCAACAACTATAGATTATTAGATATATAAATGCTTACCTGCCGAGTCAGACTTCCACCCAAGTTCATAGTTCCAGATCCCTGTTTATTAGTTTGAAGCCATAACATAGCAGTTGAAGTCATTTTATAATGGGAGTTTCTTCCCGAACTCTTCTCTTGTACTTCTACGACATGTAAGGAATCCCAACACCCTTTAATCTTTTTACTACCATCTCCAGTCTTTTTAATTAGAATGACTCCTATAAGGAAAATATAATAAGGATTATTGTAGGCCTAAACTTCTAAACAATACAGCAGAGTACTTTTAAATTAGAGTAGGTACATTATAATATGTATAAATATATAGACAAATTGGAGCACATTCAAATCTAAATAAAGAAACATCTGTGATGAGATTTCTTGAAGCAAATCACCACAGAAAAATGAAATTTTAAGAGGCTGAGAAAACATACCATAAATGGCAAACATAATGCATTAAAAATAATAGAGGAACAACATGTCAAGATACATGTCTTCAATGATACAAAAATTTGGTCAATATAGGTATAACAAAAAAATATAAACTAAATAATAATAGGTACAAATAAAGCCAGAATATGATACATTTTCAAGTAAAATTGAGCAAATAACATATGATACAGATTTTTGAAACTGTAAATGTTCAATTCAGGGATTGTTCGTTGTTATAGGCATAATTTGACCTATCTGACATATAAAGATTCGATTCCAATGTTATACCAAGGTTTAGATTTCAAAAAGGATATACAAAATAAGAAAAATCACATACAATCAGCAAATAGTAAGTTATGGTTCATTGATAACCAGCATATGACAATTAACGATGAACAACTAAAAATTAACAAAGAAGATAGAGCAATAAGAGCACAAAGGATCACATAGTATTTGCACATATTAAAAACAGTGAAAACTTTACACATGTTAAAAGCTATAATGCACTATATACCATTAGCCCGGTCGGGATAGCATTTGACCTTGCATTTGGAGCTGGCACAAATTTTATTTTTCTAATCTTTAGGGAGGGTCAATATTAGTATAAGTTTAAAATCTCGACTGAATTCCACCGTTGCGTTAGCCACCATCTTGATTTTAAACGAGAACCGTTTTTGCCATTTTCAATTTTTTGACAAAAAGTGTAGAAACTGAAATTGTTGAAAATGCGATTTTCTATAATTTAATTTATTATAATTTTTTTCGTGCGGTCGATATTTTCCGAGTTATGAGGGGAAAATAGTGACAGTTGTAGCATAATTATTGAATTATTAAATTATCTCGTTTATTATTAGTTTTACAACAAATATATACCTATACAAAAATGAAGAGAATTAAATTTTGTACAATTTTGATACCGTTAATTTTTTTGATAAAATCAATATTTAAGGTAGTACGTATGTGGTAAATGTGCGAGCGTAAGACCTGATTGATTTTGTAGCAATTGTTTTTGTTCAATATCTCCGACATTTTCAACTTTTCGACAAAAAGTGTAAGAACTGAAATTGTTGCAATTACGATTTACTACAATTTTTCGAGAGAACCAGTGGCGGGTCTACAAGGGGGGGAAATGGGAAAATTCCCCCCCAACAGGGTCCAAAATTAAAAAAAAAATGTTGAAACATCAGGATATTTTAGCTGACATAAAACTTAAAATATCTACAGACAAATTCAACCAATAAAACCCGCTAGTTAATAAAATTAAGTGGACTTAATGCATATAATGTCTTTTTATGTCTTTTATATACTTAGTTTGGTTGATGTTTCATTGGAAGTTTCAAAAATTGTATAAAATATAATTCTCTTTATTTTTGTTTATGTACAATTATGTCGTAAAGTTAATAATAAATGAGACAATTCAATAATTATGCTTCCCCTCCGCTTCCATTATTGTCCCCCTTAACTCGGAGAATATTGATCGTATAAAAAAATTGTGCCAAAGAAATTGTAGGAAATTGCATTTCCAACAATTTTCTTTCCCACTATTTATGTCGAAAAGTTGAAAATGGCGGAGATATTAAGCAACAACAGTTCTCATTTAAAATCAATATGGCGGCTAATGCAACCGCGGAATTCAGTCGAGATTTTAAATTTTCACTACTATTGACCTCTCCTAAAGGATAGAATTATAAAATTTGGGGCAGCTCGCAAACAAAATTCAATTCAATAATTATGCTCCCCCCACCACTTTTACTATTTTCCCATGTAACTCGGAAAATATCAACCGCATGAAAAAAATTGTTAAAAAGAAATTGTAGGAAATTATATTTTGAACAATTTTAGTTGAAAATGGTGTAGATATTGAACAAAAACATTTGCTATAAAATCAATCCGGTCTTACGCTCGCGCCATTAACGCATACGTACTACCTTAAATATAAATTTTAGCAAAAAAATGAAAGAAATCAAAATTGTGTAGAATTTAATTCTCTTCATTTTTGTATAGGTACATATTTGTTGTAAAACTAACAATAAACGAGATAATTCAATAATACAATAATTATGCTCCAACTGTCACTATTTTCCCCTCATAACTCGGAAAATATCGACCGCACGAAAAAAATTATAATAAATGAAATTATAGAAAATCGCATTTCCAACAATTTTAGTTTGTACACTTTTTGTCAAAAAATTGAAAATGGCGGAGATATTGAGCAAAAACGGTTCTCGTTTAAAATCAAGATGGCGGCTAACGCAACGGTGGAATTCAGTCGAGATTTTAAATTTGGACTAATATTGACCCTCCCTAAAGATTAGAAAAATAAAATTTGGGGCAGCTCCTAATGCAAGGTTAGACCTGTTATTCGTCTAACCCGACTGGACTAATCAGATGAAGGAAATAAGGAAACCATAGGAAAAACAAAGATCCTTCATGTAAAAAAATTCAATTAAAAAATTTAGCAACTGCACATGCAACCTACAGAGGTAGAATTTATTTAAAACTTTTATTATTAACAACAAAAGATCTAGAAACTAATATGAATGTAAGTATAAAATTATTAACAATTTCTTATATTATTCGTCTAACCCGACTGGACTAATCAGATGAAGGAAATAAGGAAACCATAGGAAAAACAAAGATCCTTCATGTAAAAAAATTCAATTAAAAAATTTAGCAACTGCACATGCAACCTACAGAGGTAGAATTTGTTTAAAACTTTTATTATTAACAACAAAAGATCTAGAAACTAATATGAATGTAAGTATAAAATTATTAACAATTTCTTATATTGCTATAAGCATAATATTATATAAAATACCTGCAAATCCATGGTCTAAGTCCCAAAAATAAACAGAAGATACACCTCCTTCAAAATACATTTCCCTGTATTGATCAAATGCAAGATTGGCGTCTAGTTCTAGTTTTCTTAACTTTTCAGATGGCATTGAACCATCTTCTAGGGGCGGGTAGTATGTATTGGACCATGGTGACCTAAAAAATATTTTTTATTTATTATGTATTCTTGTGTGGAATGACTTAAGAGGCAACATTAGCACACGGAAAACGCGTCCCAAGATTGCGGCTTTAATTTTGAATATTTTGTCGAGATATTTGGCACACATATTCGTAATATAGTAAAGAAGTACGTGCCTCCTAGTGGCGGGATACGGGCAACAATACATTGGCTTATAGGGCAGTCCTTACAGTAGGGATCCTGGCCTATACAGAAAAATGCAGGCGGGTGTGGGGTAATACTGCACTTTGGTTGCATTGGTGGTGTATTGGCTAAACGTGCAGGGGAGAGTATGGTGCTGATAGAAATTCAGGCATCAAATATCCAAAAAATCTTTTCAGGCCATAATAATGAAAAGACCTTCTCCAAACGCAATAAAAACTTATACTGAAATGATGGCATCTCCTGAGGTAAAATGTTCCGGAAGTAAAATGAGCCTCCGTTCGGATCTCCGGGTGAGGACTATCTCAGGGGGAACACCATTACAGGTTAGAAAAATCAGGATAGGGTCTTGGAATCTTGGTAGTCTTACAGGTAAGAGTCTGGAGTTAGTGGATGCGCTCAAACGAAGAAGAGTTCAAATTGCTTGTATTCAAGAAACTAGGTGGAAAGGACAAAGGGCGAAAGAACTAGGTGATGGATATAAATTGTGGTATGTAGGGAGTAGTAACACTAGAAATGGAGTTGGTATAATTGCTGATGGTGAAATGAAAGATAACGTAGTAGAAGTTGTAAGAACGAGTGATAGAATGATGTCAGTGAAATTTGTAATTGATAAAGAGGTATTGAATGTTGTGTGTGTGTATGCTCCTCAAACAGGCCTGGGTGAGAATGAAAGAAGAGCTTTCTATGACCAATTAGGAGACGTACTGAGTGATATTCCAGCAGAGGAGAAAGTTATAATAGGAGGTGATTTCAATGCACATGTGGGCCAAGCCAAGACAGGATATGAAACAATGCATGGGGGATTAGGCTTTGGAACTAGAAATGAAGCTGGAGATGACATGCTAGAATTAGCAACAGCATTGGATATGGCGATTGTTAACACATTCTTTAAAAAGAGAGAAACTCAACTTATTACCTACAAAAGTGGACAACATCAATCCCAAATAGACTACTTCATGATAAGGAAAAAGACATACGTGAATGCAAGGACTGCAAGGTAATAGTTAGTGAGACAGTAAGCCAACAACATAAGCTGCTTGTTCTGGACATCGAAGTAAAAAGCGAAACTAAACAAAAATATCGGAGAGGACCACAAAAAATCAAGTGGTGGATGCTAAAAGATGAGAAGGAAGGTCTATTCAGGAGAAGAATAGTAGAAAAAATATGTTGGAACACGAAAGGAAGCCCTAACACAATTTGGAGAAAAATGGCCAATATTATTAGAGAGACGGCTATTGAAATACTTGGGAAAACGTCAGGAAAGAAGTTTGAGGATAAAGAGACTTGGTGGTGGTCAAATGAAGTACAAGGAAAAATAAAAGAGAAGGGAAAATTATATAAAAAGTGGCAAGAAACCAGATCGGATATAGATCTTCAAAACTATATGGTCGCCAAAAAGGAAGCGAAAGTAGCAGTAGCAAAAGCTAAAGCAGAAGCGTATTCAAACCTATACGATCAACTTGATACCAGGGAAGGCGAAGCAAAGATATATAAAATAGCCAAACAGAGAGCAAAGAAAGCAAGAGATTTTAATCAGATTAGATGTATCCGAGATGAAAATAATAAAATACTAATTCACGAAAAGGATGTCAAAAAGAGATGGAGAAAGTATTTTGACAGTTTATTAAATGAAGAATTTGACAGACAGCCTGTCGAGTTAACGGAGACAGTAACAGCAATGGTTACCAGAATAACAAACGAGGAAGTGGCTCAAGCGCTTCAAAAAATAAAGAAAGGAAAAGCAGTAGGACCAGATGATATTCCTGGGGAAGTATGGAGAGCATTGGGAGAGACAGGAATAAGTTGGCTAGCAGGTCTATTTAACAGAATTATGGAAGTTGGACAAATGCCAGACGAATGGAGAAGCAGTATATTAGTACCTGTCTACAAAAACAAGGGAGACATACAACAATGCACAAACTACAGGGCTATAAAACTACTTAGCCGCACCATGAAAATATGGGAGAGAGTAATTGACAGACGGATACGTGAAGAAACCGAAATATCCGATAATCAATTTGGTTTTATGCAGGGCAGATCAACAACAGATGCAATTTTCATTGTAAGGCAACTGATGGAAAAATACAGGAATAAAGAGACCAACGCCCATATGGTATTCATTGATCTTGAGAAAGCATATGATAGAGTTCCTCGAGAGATTCTGTGGTGGGCTCTCAATAAGAAAGGAGTCCCTGGCGAATATGTAAAGATTGTGAGAGATATGTATGAGGGAGTAACGACTAGTGTTAGGACAGGTGTGGGAGAGACTGATAAATTTCAGGGGAAAGTAGGATTGCACCAAGGCTTAGTCCTTATTTATTCTCATTAGTTTTGGACCAGATAACATCGAAACTACAGGGTAGTATTCCATGGTGCCTAATGTATGCTGATGATGTAGTGTTAATAGGAAATAGTGAAAGAGACTTAGAACAAAAACTGGAACAGTGGAGACAAGCTCTGGAGGAAAAAGGTTTAAAACTTAGTAGGACAAAAACAGAGTATTTGGAATGTTCATTTAAAGATGGAGTTATTACAAATAAAATGGTATCTTTGGATGGTGAAATGATTGTGAAAAGCAATAGTTTTAAGTACCTAGGATCGGTATTACAGAGTAATGGAGAAATAGATGGAGATGCATGCAGTAGAATTAGGGCCGGATGGACGAAGTGGAAAGAAGCGAGTGGTGTGTTGTGTGACAGAAAAATTCCAATGAAGTTGAAGGGAAAATTCTATAAAACAGCCATAAGACCGGCTATGATGCACGGAACTGAATGTTGGGCAGTGAAAAAGAAAGAGGAACAACGAATGCATGTGGCGGAAATGAGAATGCTTAGATGGATGAGTGGAGTGACAAAGAAGGATAAAATTAGAAATGAGTATATTAGGGGAAGTCTAGGTGTGGCACCAATTGATGCCAAAATGAGAGAGCATAGGTTAAGATGGTTTGGTCATGTTCAACGTCGAGATGTTAATCACCCAATACGAGAATAGCTGAAGTGCAGATTCCTGGAAGGAGTAGGAGAGGAAGACCAAAGAAGACCTGGGGGGAGACGATAAGGCAGGACATGTTGGTAAAGGGGATTAACATTGATATGACCCAAGATAGAATTGTGTGGAGAAATGCAATTAGGGAAGCCGACCCCGCATAGGGATAAGGCAAAGAGAATGATGATGATGATTCGTAATATAGTAAAGAATGGTGGTACAGAGCCCAATTTGAAAAATATGTTATGTGGAAATTACTCTATAACTAAAAATAAATATTGCAAAACGAGGCTGTACCGCCATTAAGAAGAACAAATAAATATACTTTTCTCAAATAAACTTTTTTATCCCATGGCTAGACTTTGTGTCACATTGGAACTACTAAAAATCGATTATCTATAACAATAAATTGAACTTGACTGACTTGGCAACATTTAGTGTGCCTATGAATAAAATAATTATAGTTTTTGATAGTATTGGGACCGTGCAAGTTCGGCAAAGCGACCTCTATTTCTACGCTCTGTACTTTTATTCGCACTTTTAATTATATTGGCCAATTATATTAGTCCTGGTTGCTGGATAATTGTCAAGACCATAGTCCAAAAAAATAATAAGAAGAAAAAATAAGATGCAGGTTATGTTTAGCAAACGTAAACAATTGTATGTAGTAAATAAAATCAGTTATTAAAATGCAGTACTGCAAGCAAAATACAATTAATTAAATTTACCTTTATATAATAATTGCATATCATATCAATATTGTGGAGTAATATATAATTTTTCTGCGTCAATGACAGAAGGTATGAAATATACGTCAATTTGACAATTTCAATTGACAATATGAATTATTTAAGATAGTTGCAATATTTCTCCGCGACTCGCGCACGGTCGTTTCTCGTTTCCCTTTCCAAGTACTTGCACACCGCGAATAATGTCACTGTCGTACTACTGACACACTGTTGAAGAACTTTCGAAAAACAAAAATATTTATGACGCACTACTGTTGCCTCTTAAGTCCAATTTTGGACAAAATTGTGTTTTTGATTACATCTCACGTAAAAGGATGTGTACAGATAGCAGTAGAAAGATCTGAAGAATTCAATTGGGAAAAAAGTATCAAACAATCAGACAGTCTTAGCCCACTACCATTCATAATACTGAAGAAAGAACCAACCAAATATGGACAATAATAGGATAAAAAGGATTACAACCAGTAAAAATAGAAGCCTTATTGTATGCGGATGACATGGTCTTTATCGCAGGAAATACAGAAATTAAAAATGGAAGTACACTAGAATCAGAACAAAAAAACTCGAACAAACTGTATTACACACTAGCGCCAGTTCTGAGGAAAAAAGAATTGTCCCATGAAACAAAAATGAAAATATATAATATGATTGTGATACCGATGATACTATATACGAGTGAAAATTGGACTTTGCAGAAAAAGCCTAATATGTATTCAAATTCAAAATATATTTTATTAAAAAAATTGTAAACAACACACTTATAGCAAATTGTCACAATTGAATAATAAGTGTCTAATATACATACAAAATTACAATTACAACTACTATGAGTTAAAAGTTAAAATGTGTGATTTAAAAACTCATACACAAAATATGGTTCTAAATCCAATAAAATGCTTTTTATTTCAGTTCTAAATATATTAAAATTCTGTTGCAATTTAATTCTAACAGGTAATTTGTTAAAAAATTTTATATACGAATATGTAGGTCCTCTCTCTGTTGCGACTAGCCTATGTATAGGAAAATTAAGCCCTACATACCTAGTGGGTATGCTGTGTTGTGGCTCAGAATGTGTAAACCTATCCCTATTCTTGAACAGGAACAGTAAACACTCATATATATAAAGCCCTGCCACCGTTAATAATCCTAACTCCTTAAATTTTCCCCTACAGGTCCTTCGAGCTTTTATCTTGAGCATTGTTCTCATTGCTCTCTTCTGAGAAATGAATACTCTATCAACATCAGTTCCTCCGCCCCAGAAAATAATACCATATCTGAGCACTGAGTAGATGTTTGCAAAATAAACTGTCTTAAGGTGTTGTACTCACGTGTGTAGAATGTCGAACGAGAGGCTTACAAAACGACTGTTCGAAACGAGAGTGCAGGGGAAAAACAAAAGAGGAAGACCAAGAGTTATGTGGGTAGATGAAATCAGGAAAGAAGTTGAGAAGAAGGGATTGACATTGGAAAGTGCAAGAAACCTAACGCAAGATCGGAAAGCATGGAGACTACAATGCCAAACTCAACTCCACCAGCCTTACACCTAAAGGTAGAAAGCTTAGGACTAAGTAAGTAAGTAAGGTGTTGTAAATTCAAATACCTAATACTTAGACATTACTTGTAATGAATAACATGCTGTGTTGATTCTTTAAAGAGCAACACACAGATGCTCTGACCAATTCAGATGTTGATCTATGTAATGTAAATACCCAAGAATTTTGTATTTGTTGATAATACAACAGTTTGATCATCCAACTCAATCTCCTCTGGAATTATCTCATTATTTTGCTTTGTGTGAAAACAAACACAGTAAGTCTTCTCGGTATTTAAAACCAATTTATTTTTTAAGAACCAATTCTGAGCTGTTTTTAAGCGATCTGAAGAAATACTCAGAAGATCCTCAAACGTTGATGCTAATGTTAATAAGTTTGCATCAAATTTACAAGGTGAGACTCACTGCTCAGTATTTCGCTACCAAGATTGTTAATGTAGAAAACAAAAAGAAGTGGTCCCATGACACTGCCCTGAGCAATACCAAGTTGTAAATGTAATGTAATGTAGTAGGAAAAGCAATGGAGATTAGACATCTATGAGCTATAGCCGGAAAGACCACATGGGATAGAATAAGAAATGATGCAATAAGAGAGATAACCAAACAGCAACCAATAATGAACAAAATAATAAAGAGACAATTAAACTGGTATGTACTATCCATTGCAAGATAATAAAAAGTACATATTTTGTCGGAATTCCATCTGAATTATCTTGCAACGGATAGTAATGCAAAATATGTACTTTTTGTACATATTTTGTCAGAATTTCATCCGAATTATCTTGCAACGGATAGTACATCTGATGAAAATGAAACCCAGTGGCCTAACAAGAAAAATTCACAAAACAAGAAATATCACAAAAAAGAAAAAAGGCAGACTGAGGAGAAAATGAATACATCAAATAATAGATGCGGGAAAGATTAAACAAAAAACGCTTGAAGAAATGAAAATCATAGCACAAGACAGAAAAGAATGGAAGAGATGGGTGAATATGCAGCTAAACTAAACCCAAATCCGACACCTGAAAGGGTGTAAGGAATGGGAGAAAGAAAGAAACAAAGGTTACATTTCACACTCTCTTTTTAAACCTACTACCTGATAGTTTCTTACATCCATTTTTTTACAGTAACAATATTATAAAGATGATTTGCTAAAATCTGTAGTGTTTAAAATAGGGGTATATTTGGTGCGTCTTTTGAGAAACATAAAATATTCTAAATCGGGATAATTCCCAAGAGTTGAGTGTATACCATTCAGTTAAAAAACTTGTAATTGGTATAAGTATTTGATTAAAAATTAAATTAAAAAATCCAAATGGATTACAATACTTGTTCAGAACAAATGTTTTTAGACCTCCATATTAAGTGAACTTTGAAATACTTGTACTTCAGTAACTTGAAGTACTAATAACCACAAAAGCAAAATTTCTGAATTTTACATTAGGTAATTCTTTTAAATGATTTATTATAGTAAGAAAATAAATATACCTACCTGTAGGAATCTCCATCTCTATTATAGTCACAAAGAAGATAATCTTTTCCAGTTTCTTTATCTTTTGCGATTTTTAAAGGCTGATCCACAGATGATAATAGGTCTTCACATAGACTGGGAACTAAATCAATAAGATCACTTAAGTTTTTTTCAATTTGTTGAGGAGGTAATCTCCTCATTAAGTCCAAAGCACAATCAAACTGGTCTCCCTAAAACATAAAGACATAAAACTGTTTATGTGCAATTCATTGATTGTAAATAAAGAACTATAATTGAAATTATTTAATATCGCACCCTGACTTCATTAGTGCCATAACCCCGAAATCGCAAACTTTCTAGGAGAGCACAAACTAGATATTATGAAGTCTTAATTTTTTTTTCTCTGCAACTTCTTTATCTGTGTTAACCAAATTCTGCACTCATGTTAATTATGTGTGTAGCTAAGTAATGCTAGTATTTATTTTTAGTCATTGACATTGCTTTATTTTAAAATTCATCATCCATGGTTGGAATAAAGTTTATATTTATGAATATTATTAAGTTTTGAAGTAATTACTTAAGATCCATGCAGAGACAGATTTGAAGATTTACCGTCCCTGGGCTATCCACAATTTGCTGTCATCCCCCCTGTCGTTTTTTACTTTTTTAGAAAATTTTCTGCCCTCTGAGTTCTGCCGACCTAGGCAATAGCCCATTCAGCCCATATGTAAACCCAGCCCTAGACCCATGAACAAGAAAGTAAGAGATCTTCCTCTATAGCAGTGGTTCCCAATCTTTTTGAGTCATGTACCACAATATACTTTTTTATATTTTTGGTACCACCTAGCTGGGTAATCTAATTAACTATAATAGTGGTGCTGATTTAGGCATTTTGTGTACCACAGCAAATATTGATATGTATCACCAGTGGTGCATGTACCTACATGTACCACAGATTGAGAACCACTGCTCTATAGTAATAGATCTTGAAAGAAATTTAGTTGATTTTAGAATTTCCTATTTGCAAACTGTTTTTTCCCAGACAATTGTTCAAATGTGTATACATAAATACTTTCCCTGCTTTAAACTTATGCATTTTGACTTTCTATTTTGCTTTATATTTTTGCTCTTGATGTTTGTTTTTTCAAATGATTATTAACAGTTTTGTCAATTCCTGTGTTCTCTATCAACCTTGTTCTCATCTCGTATCCCTTAACAGATCATTTCTATTTATTGATATAAAATTTTGGCCCTTTTCTGCAATATTGTCTACTTTTATCTTTGCTTCAGTAATAATTATTGTAATTGTGACCCTGCTATTTCCTATGTATTAAAGTATACCAAATTAAGTATAAATCCTTCTAATAATAAAAATATTTACATTTATTTAATAAATGCCAAATAATCAAATGGGTGTGACAAGTAAACAGGTGCCAATGAGTCATTTAATCCAATTTTAATATCAAACTTTAAGCAAATTATCAAACTTATACTTCTACTCACCATTTTTTGTGATTTTTGTTTAATTAATTTTAAAAAATAGAAATTTTCATAAAAATTCTTAATTTGGAAAAATGATAGAGATCAGAGTATTAAGTTGGCAGTACCGTTACTTTTTTGTTTGTGTCAAACGTCGTATATCAATGTCACTTTGCTCTTGTCTTATGTCAGCCTTGTGGTTTAATTCAATGTAGGTCATACAACCACCATGAATGATTCAGCCCCCGTAAGCTTGACCTTGACACGCACGGCCACGGTCGCCACGGAGAGCAATTTATTAAAGCATCTGATAAATTAAATCGCCATATTTATAGCATATAATATATGTGCTGTGCTGCTGTGCCTATGTTCAAATAGAAAATCACAAATTTCATTATTCAGAATCTCAGCAAAATATACATGTATTTGATGTATTTAATAAAAAATAGAAGAAGAATCTCCGAATGTAATCATTTTACTGACAGTGACAGATGTCAAATTGAGTGATTTGAGGTTAGATCACTTTTAAGCTGTGAATACACAAAATTTAAATTGTTGGATGAAACTAAATTATAATAGCTAAAATTTAGCCACAATGTTTAAGAAGCCCATTAAAATTAAAAGCAATACACAAACAAAACGATCTGAAAGGTAATTTAATTCATTTTTTGTTTATATTGTTTTAATAGTAGTAATGTAAAATTTTCTAGCTTAATGGGTTAAAGATAGTTAATCATATTATTTAGTATCAATAAATTATTAAATTAACAATGAACGATAACCAATAACATGAAATTGCCACAAAAACAGCTTCAAAACAGAAGGGTAGTAAAATGTACTGAGCCATATTGCTGTACAGTAGAACCCCGATTATCCGTGTGCGGGTTATCCGGACTGCGGATTATCCGTGCTATGATTTTCTATTACTCAAATTGCGTAATCAAAATAGCGTTAACATAAATCACTCGACGGAAAATCTATATGCCCAGAGAGAGAGAGACATATAATGAAAGATTTATTTTTTCTGTTATCTTTTTATGGTAGATACATATGTATGTACATATATGGTAGGTATGTATATGTTTGTATTATAAGAAATAAATGTTCAGATTATCCGTGCCACGTCCGTTCCTGAGAAGCACAGATAATTGGGGTTCTACTGTACTTGTTTTTCTTAGGTTTTGTTTGTTACTTTCTACAGTTTTTGTTTTCTCCTCTCATGGCTCTAAAATACATTCCTTTACACATTGCTTTCCGATTTTTTAATTTTGTAATGGTATCCAGAACATATTACACTTTTGTTTTTTGATATTATGCAATTTTGGGCAATGTAGAAATGGAGTATACAGATTGAATATTTTTGAAAAATGGAATAATAAAAACATTTGCAATAAATATACTCTTTGCTTCCTTTATGTTGAAATTGGCTATGTTTATTTTGACTGATCTAACCCTCTATTATTAAAAAATCACCTCAATCGGATTTCTTTCAGGCTTTAGAAACATCAATAATTCTAATTCCCTCATATTCTGAACTTCACACACTTAGCAAAATTACCCTTAATGATTATACTGTAAAATACCCTAATCACCTACGAATATATACTATATGCTTCAAAGCAAAGTGATGGTGTGGGCGGTGCCTTCTATATATCATCACTAGATGTTAAAGAAAAATTTAAACTTAATTCCAATACATCAATATTTTTAGCAATAACCATAGCTATCATAAAAGCATGCCAATATGCCGAAAATAAAAATCTCAAACAAATAAACATATTATCCGACTCATTATCAGTTTTAAAAAGTTTCTCTAGTCAACTAGACGAAAATTCTGTTAACGTAAATCCCTACATCAAAGAATTAAAAATACTTTTATCTAATCTAACAACTATGCAGTGTAATATTTTATTCACATGCATAAAAGCTCATATTGGTCTTGAAAATAATGAAAAAGTAGATCAGTTGGCAAAAGACAGCATTTTCAGTGGTGAGGAAACATTGAATGATATTGGACTTGGAAGAATGTATAACCATAAGTAAAGCCAGACTACATGATAACTGGAATAACATTCAATGGAATTAATACTGTATAAATTGTCCGACAAGGTATACTCTTTTACATCCGAAAATCCTGACAGATTATTGGCAAAATAGTCAAATTTTTCAAGACACGATGTTGTTACTATCTCTTGACTAAAATTTGACCATGCTTGTTATCTCGCACATCTATATAAAATCAAAGTAATACAGTCAGATTTGTGCAGAAATTGCAATACAATAAGTGACTTGGATCATATATTTTTTGCATGTGACAAATATGTGACACAAATAAATCTATTGAATATGTAGCTATTGCAAGAAAACGTTTATCCCCATATAATCTGATGAACTTACTAGCTTTGAATAAACTGAACTGAACGACCCCTGGGTGCGAAAAAAGTTTTTTCCCTTTCCTACCCTTGATTGTTCGATTGGATTCGTAATAGTCTTGATGTATGGTAGGTTTGGTTAGGCATTGATTTTAAGAAGTGTTGCTGGCTAGATGGGCGCAGTTCCCAAAGGCCATAAAAGAAGAAAAAAAACCTCCATTTCTGCTCATAAGACTTTTTAGTGTTTAGATGTCACCTGTTTAAAATGCTTACTGTAGCATAGCATAGTTTCATGTTTTTTTATATTTCTTAAACCTGGGTATGCTTTTTTAACACGTCATTGCATGGGCCATTTACGTTTGTTATGCCAGTAATAAACATGCCATATTTATTACAGTACACGCCCATTAGCAATTTGCTGCGTTATACTAAAGCGGCTGAAAATTAACCAAACATTATTATATTGTGTAAATTCTATTTTTAAAAGTCTTCTAGTATTCCGAATTAGAATTCTATCGTGCTATGTATTAAGAGTATAAGTCAAAAATAATAGTTTTTCACTACGCCTCTTCGAAGTTTTTATTACCACTGCTGAAATAACTATTACAACTAAATATCAAAATGGTGATGAAATATGATTCATAATTGTAGTAATTAACTATTTTACTTTCTGTTTTGATAATACCTTATTAATTATAAAATTCAAAATATAGCAGGGTCCTGAAAAGTCTTTTTTATAACTTAAACTCTTAGTACCTAGCACATTAGAATTGATATTGTTGTTCTATTTTTTCCTTTGAATGTGTATATTGAATCCATGTGACATGTTTTGAGACTTTTTGGAACTGCAGCAAATGGCCATGGGTGCATGTAATGACGTGTTAATACAAACCCTCTGGTCAAATTTATTGTATAAGATTATATTAATAGATCATGTATTTTAGGAACAATTTTAGAGATTCAATACTAAAAGCGTTTCCGAACTTAACAGAAAATGATATTAATGAATTACTACCAAAAAAGGAACCTTTAAACATTTTAAAAGTAGTTACACATAACCAAACAATATTGAATGTGTATACAATTCAAAAACGGCCAATAGTATTTGAATATGAAGACAAACTCTTCCCCACAATATTTATGTTATGGAAATTTCCTAATATAATATATGCTTTTACAACACATCAACAAGTCATGAGCTTCATTACATCGGGTGCTGATCTTATGCTAGCAGGTTAGTTACATTTTTATTTTGTTTATAGTTTATATTACACTACATGTCAGAGAAAATGGGTCACCCATAAAATTTTGAAATTTTTTATATTGTTATGTTTTTCTTATTTATATCAAATTATCTAAATCTATTGCATATTGACTCAGTTACTCTTGTAGCACGTAACCCCAGATTAGTGTTGGAGAAAAATGAAAACAAGGAAAACTTTGAGAAAATAATAAATGTATTGAAAATTTCGATGTAGGTACCATTACAGTTACAGTAGTTATAACATTAATTGAATTATAGAGTCGAGAAAAGGCAAGTATCACTTGTTTCAATAATGTGTGTTGCCACCATGGTACTGGAAGATACTCATCATTCGATTTGGCAGAGAACTGATCACATTTTGGATGTTCCTTTGGGGAAAAGTGGTCCATTCCTCAATGAGAGTCATTCTAAGCTCTTCATCTTATATGCCTTTTGAGAAGGCTCCATATATGCTCAATAGGATTAAGGCCTGAAGCTTGAGAAGGCCAGTCCATTTTTGGAATATTAAGCTTTGTTTTTAAACTAAGAGGAGTAAACTAAAAAGACAGATTCACACCCAAGAATGTCACTAGAAATATCACCAAATACATCTTCTTTTTTGGTTGATCATATTGGCCTTTGAATGTAATCCATAAATATTATATTATACTAATACGTAGGTACTAATAATAGTAATTCTAGGTACTAATAAGTCACTAAAGAGGTCTAAAAACAACTGTTTTTTTTATATAAAAACAGACTAAAAATCTAAAAATTAAAGGACTAACTCAGAAAACACAAAAAATCGCTAAAAATGGCCTATGAAATGCTAATAGTGTCAAAATTTTATAAGTGTCATTAGTGTCAAAATTTGGTAACAGTGGAATAAACTTGTCCGAGGTTGGACCAATTACAAACAAGCTTTACGGCATGGGACATTTGAATTACTCCTCTTCGTTTAAAAACAGACTATAGTCTCTTCAAAATACTATGTTACCATCCTTGCCATGTGTGGTGTCGCATTATCTTGTGTTAGCAAAACAACATTGCCAATAAACCCAGCATATAGCATAACATGATGTTGTAGGATCTCTGTTACGTATTTGTGTGCTGCTAATGAGCCCCTCTCAATGAATATGAGATTCATGTGTGCCTCAAAAAATCACTGACCAAAACATTACTGAGATAGGTACCACCAAAAGCAATCTGGTGTAACTGAGTGCAGGCAGTATATCATTTTTTAGCCCATCTGTAGACTTGATTTTGACTGTCTTTACCATAAATTGATATTCTACAGTCATCTGTAAACAATACTTTTTTCCAATCACCTATTCTCCAATTGACATGCTCATGGACAAATGCAAGTCTGTGTTTTGTGTGAGCATCATGCTCTTTACTGGATTGCAAGCTGTTAAACCCTGTTCTCTTAACTTTCGTTGAATAGTAGAAATGCTGATTACTGGTCCTTGGGCTTGCTGAATGTGCTTTTGGAGCATTCTAGCAGTTTGCTTCTGGTTTCTCAATGCAGATATAGTGGGAATGTGATCTTCGCCTGCTGTTGTCTTCCTTTTTGTGCCTGTAATGTCACTATTGATGAGATCTGGTCTCAAGAAATTGTTGGTAAGTTCTCTAAACAGTTGAACAACTAACATTCAATTGTCTTGCGACATCTCTTTGGCTTGCTTCATTTTTCAGAAATGTAACAATCTGATCAGACTTCACTGTAAGGAAACCAGTGTATTACTAAGATATCTCAGAAACGCTTTAGAACACTACAATAGTTCACACACTTCTTAAAAATCATTAATTTTGCCAAGCTTCGTTGATTAGTAAATAGTGGTCTTTGAGAATTTTATGGTTTAATAGGTTTTACGAATTGGTTTATTCTCTTTACAGAATCAGTCTAGCTTCTCAGTACATGTGACAATTCATTTAATCTAATTAACATAAAACAAATTAAAAGAAAATGCAGACATAAAAAAATATAAAATTTTAAAAAATTTTGTGGGTGCCCCTTTTTCTCTGACACGCAGTTTAGTTATAGTACTGTTCATCAGTTAGTTTGTATCACTCATCAGACAAACTGTCCATTTTTCGAGTAGGGACATGTGTTCCATTAAAGTGTATCATCATAATTTTATATTTTATTACTATTACCATGTAATTTAGGTTTTTATAAACAAAAATGTAGCGTGTTTTAACTACTATCAAGATGTTTCACTGATGTTGGATCCCACTGGATCGAAAATGATTTGAAGTTTTATAATCAATTTGGATGATTTAAAAATTTAAAATAATTTAATATAGTTTTTTAAGTTTTTTTTTAAAGTTTTTAATTTAAGTTTTTTACTTAATGGTCTTCTTCTTCTTTACGTGCCATCTGCGCGACGAAGGTTGGTAATCATCATTGCTATTCTTACTTTTGACACTACAGCCCGAAAGAGTTGCATCCACTTGAGCTGCATCCAAACCATTCTCTGAGATTTCTCAGCAAGGACATTTTTCTCCTACATATGCTGCGCCTTCCTTGAATCTTTCCCTGCATAATTAAATTTAGGAGTTTATATCTGTCACCATGTGTTATATGACCCAAGTATTGGAGTTTTCTTATTTTGATGGAATCCAGTATCTCTCTGCTGTTCTGTATTCTTGATGGTTCCTCATTAGTTATTATGTCTGTCCAGGAGATTCTCAGCTATCTTCGATATGTCCACATTTCAAATGCTTCCAATCTATTGAGACATTGTTTATTAAGAGTCCATGTCTCCACACCATACAAAAGAACAGAAAATACATAACATGGACTCGCTTTCTAAGATTTAGGCTGAGGTCTCTACTGCATAATATTTGTTTCATATTAGTGAATGCACTTCTAGCCTTTTATATTCTAATTCTGATTTCTTTGGTATAATCGTTTGTTTTATTAATGTTTGCCCCTAAATAGTTATAATTCTGAACTCGTTTTATCGTCTTATTATTTACGTGTAGATTGATGTTTCTAATATTTTTCTTTGATATAACCATGAATTTTGTTTTCTTTACGTTTAGTGACAGACCAAATTCTTCACTCGTTGCAACAACCTTACCTAAAATTCTTTGTAGATCTGTAATAGTTTCTGCTATTGGTATTGTGTCATCAGCGTATCTAATTTCACATATGGGTAGGCCATTTATTTTTATGCCTGCTACTTCATCTTCTAATGCTTTTTTGCATATTTCTTCTGAGTATGCATTAAACAGTGATGGCGACAAGACACAGTCCTGTCTAACGCCTCTTTTGATTTTTATTTTATTGGTGTTTAAATTATTTATTCTTATGACAGCTTCTTGTTTATATTTATTATTCTTATATCCCGTGTGTCGATGTTCTTTGTTCTCAGTAGTTTTATTAACGGATTATGTTTCACCGTATCGAATGCCTTATTATAATCTAGGAAGCAGACATAGATGTCCTGGTTTACATCTAAACATCTCTGTATTAGCACATTTACTGCAAATAATGCTTCTCTGGTTCCTTGAGCATTTCTAAATCCGAACTGAGTTTGTCCAATGTCTTTTTCTAACTTTTTATATATTCTATGATGAATAATCTTTAGTAATACTTTGAGTATGTGGCACACTAGACTGATGGTACGGTATTCGCAACATTGTCTGGCGTTTCTCTTTTTCGGTATACAGTGGAACCTCGATTATCCGTCTCTCTGTTAACCGTCACCTCTGTTAACCGTCAGGGTCCATACATAAGTTATATTGTATACATAAGTAAACATTTAGTCATCAATTCATTTTGTTTGAGCATTGCGATAAGCCAAACGAAATTCGTTGAAATGTACACGTGCAACTATGCCACCACCGCATTTTTTTATGTAAATAATTTTTGTTCTTATTCGAGGCTCTGGATTAAATTTCAATTTAAATAGGTAATTATAAATGATATTACCATGCTTTTAGAGTTCTATTTTTAGAATCGCAAGCCGAAAACAAAATGCACAGCACAATAATTATTATTAGTCAATATCTGTGTGTCACCATAATTCAGTGTGTCATGGTAACACTATAAATATTTATTTTTTTAATGTTCTGTTAACCGTCTCCTCGATTATCCGTCATACCCTTGGTCCGGTACCCTGGCGGATAATGAGGTTCCACTGTAGTCACGAATGTTGAGAGAAGCCATTCTTTAGGTAATATACCTGTTCTGTATATGATATTAAATAATTCGACAATTACATGTATATTGCAGTCGGCTATAAGTTGCAATATTTCTGTCAGTATTTCGTCCGGTCCTACAGCTTTCCCAGTTTTCATTTGTTTAATGGTGTGTTTTACTTCACTTTCTGTTATTTCTGGCCTAGTCTCTTCAAAGAAATATTCATTATCTATTGTGTCTCGTTTGTCGTTAAACAGCTGTTCTATATAGTTTGTCCATACCATCAATTTGTTTTCTGTATCCATTACTATGTCTCCCTTTTCATCAACTAGTAACTAGTATATTTTGTTTGTATTCTGGTTTTCTAGTTAATTCTTTTATTTTCCTGTGTAAATTAAAGCTGTCATGTTTATGTTGTAGCGTTTATCTCATCACATTTTTCTTTTAACCAATTTTTTTTGCTATGCGAATTTGTCGCCGTACTTAATTGTAAGTTTGTTTAAATTATGGTATACAACCAACCACTGGGATTTTCTCTTTTAATTTTTAGAGATATTTTTCCATTAACACGTTTCGATGATGGTGATGACATTTGACTAGAATATTCGGATCTTTGTTCTTGTAGTGTATTCGCCACACCTCCAAACAGGGTTGAACATGCTGAATGCTTGTTGAGCTTTTTGTATTTCGTACGAATATCGTCTTCTGTAACTCCGTTTTTTGTTAAAACACTTCCAAGATACGTAAAGTTTTCCACATTTTCATTCTGCATGTTGTCGATAGTAAATAGCGTGTTGTTCCTTGCATTTAATCTCATGGATTTGGTGTTACTAAATATTGATTTTCAAACCTATTTTATTGGCTTCAGTGGAAATTGTTTCCAATTGGTCAGCCACATCTTGGGACCTTTGTTCTAAGAGGCAGATATCGTCGGCATATTCTAGATCGCTTAGGCGTGTGGTTAACTTTCATTGTATCCCTCTTGTGTCGGAGTCTAGTTTGGAGAGAACATAATCTATGGCTATGTTAAAAAGAAACGGAGAAAGCACGCATCCCTGTCTGACTCCAGTAAGTACGTTCAATTCGTCACTGTTGATCCCATTGTGTGTCACGCTGCATTTCGCTTCCGTGTACAGTGACTTTATAATGGAAATTATTTCATGCGGGATGTTTCTTAGCTCTCAAATTTTCCATATAGCAGCATGAGATAAGGTGTCAAAGGCACGCTCGAAATCAACAAAAACCTTGTAGAGGGGTGTGTTCCATTCAACCGATTGTTCTATTATTAGCCTCACGGTATTAATGTGGCCTATGCAGGAGGATTCTGTTCTAAAACCTGCTTGATTAGCTCGAAGTTCAACCTTGTTTGTTAATTTTTTAAGTATGATGGTTGTGAAAATTTTATTTATGACGGTAAGCAAGGTTATTCCTCTCCAATTTTTGCACAGTGTGGGGTTGCCCTTTTTTGGAAGCTTAATAATGTTACCTTTTTTCCAGCTCACTGGAATACGGTTTGTTTCCCACAGCTCTCCAGATTATGGGGAGCAAAAGTTCAGCGGTTAGATGCGGATCAGTTTTAAGTAATTCGGCGGCAATGTTATCGATTCCCGGGGAACTGTTATTTTTCAAAGATTTGATAGTTGTTATTATCCGTTTTGGAAGGGGACTCGCAAGATATATGCCAGCCTATATTTTGCCGGTTTTCGACAATTTCACAATTTCATCTGCGTTATCCCTGGGTATGCCTAGCATCTCCTGATGGGTGATTCAAATTCAAAAAACGAAAAATTTTCAAATCGATTTTCCTAGAAAACGGTGTATTCTATCGACTTAAAACAAGAGTACCTTTTAGCACTATAATACTATAATACCTGACAAGTTAATAATCCAGTGTCAAAAGTGCTTAAAAGTTAAAGACCGGTACTAGAAATTCGCAATTGATGGACTCAATTTATTTTTGGAAGATAAATATGCGTACCAGTTTTCGTTCTTCTACATAGAAGCGTTCTGGAGGTATTAAAAAAAAACAATTACAAGACGTCATTTTTAAAGAGCTCTATCTCCCTTAGCGATGGATGTTCGGACTAGGTGAATTGGGTTAAATTATCTTAAAATTATCTGAGGAATCTCCGGTCTTCATTTTTTGTCAGGAGAGTTTGTGGATACCATGTATAAAGTTGATATTGATGAGTTTATAACTAGATATATTTATAGTTATATACAGTTTTTTTGATATTGATATACAGTCTTAAACATATTTCATTGATAGAAATTTTTTTTTTAAATTGAAATGATAATAATGAATATCTGTTTTCAGGCGTTGTAACCCCACATCCCAGTACTAATTTGCCGAAATATGGAAATGTTCTAGAGAATGAAGTAGTTTATGTAAATTTATCTAACAATAGGGCAGCTGTAGCAGTTGGTGTGGCAAGTCAAAGTTCTGGAGCCATGAATTTAGCAAATTGTAGAGGAAAATGTGTAAATATATATCATTTTTATGGCGACCATCTTTGTACTGTTGAAGGTTTGCCTAATTTACCAATAGCAACACTTGGTTCTCCTACATGGCTTCGGATGGATAGTTATGATAATGATTTCCCAGCTCTGGGTGGCCCAACAAAAACCAAATCTGATATTTTAGATAAAAATAAATGTGAAAATGAAGACATTCCAGATACACCAGAAACAGAAACAGTTGCTGAGGAAATAATTGAAAGAAGTGATGAGGATAACGAAGTTAATGATTTAGAAACAGAATCAACCCAAGATAGTTCGGAAAATATGGATGATCTTTTAATTTTCTGCTTTTTAGGCGCTATCAAATATTCAAAGACACTAAAATTGCCTGTACTTACTTCAAACTTTTTTAAATTAGACATGCTTCCAATTTGCCCCCCTACTAAAAATTTGGATATTAAAAAGACTTCATTCAAGAAGTTAAAACCATTTCTAAAGAAAATGTCTGAGGTAATACTTTTTATATACTTAAGGGGATGGGTACAAAGCTTCGGCTCCAATGCCATTTAAATAGGATTCATTTTTTTCGAATCCTGAGAAAACTAATAGACAATTTTTGAAAGATTTAAACGCAGAATGAAAGATTACGTTCTTACCGAGGGGTGAAAAACTAAGAGAAAATGTAGTGTGATTTTTAATTTCAAATATCTCATTCAAAAGAAACTTTTAATTTATTCTAAGGGACTTTCGGCCCTCGATAATAATTTAGTCTTTCATTCTGCGTTTAAATTGTTTAAAAATATTTATTAGTTTTTTCAGGATTCCAAAAAACAATGGACTCCATGTCCGTGGTGATATTTTCCAAATCGAACATTCGCTATATTTGTCATACAACACACTGAGTCGAATAGAATATGGTGACAAGACAGTCACACTTTTAAATATTTGACATGACCTCGGGGATATTTTGAGTTATTGATTAAGGGGATGGGTACAAACTCTCGGCTTCAATGCTGTTTATATGGGATTAATTTTTTCGAATCCTGAAAAAACAAATAAGTATTTTTGAAAAATTTAAACGCAGAATGAAAGATTACGTTATTACCGAGGGCCGAAAGTCCCTGAAAACTTCTATGTTTATTCTAATAAGTTACAGGGGTGGAGAAAATTTAGTGTGCTTTTTAATTTCAAATATCTCATTCAAAAGAAACTTTTTATTCATTCTAAGGGACCTTCGGCCCTCGGTAATAAAGTAATCTTTCATTCTGCGGTTAAATTTTTCAAAAATACTTATTAGTCTTCTCAGGATTGGAAAAAATGATTACATTTAAAATACATTGAAAATTTTGACAGGCGTCAAAATTTTGCATTTTGTTCCTTTCCCCTTAAATAATATTTATATATAATGTATTTGATAAATAATTGATTTAAGACTTCAACTTAATAAAAAGTTATTTATTGTTTATTATTTATGAAAGATCCAAGCAGAGAATACGCCAAGATATATTCTGTGATCCAAGTATTTTGTTAAAGATGTTCAAAATTGTAAGCGTTCCATAATAACAATATATTATTTAAAAATCACTTTATCACTTTTCCTCTTTTCTCGATTGAATATTAGTTTTTGTTGTACAGTATATAAATTATTACAGTCACTAAATACATAGTTAGTGAAAAAATTATCAGTAGTAATTGCACAAGAGCTCTAAAATTCTATATTAATTTTAGAGTTCGAGTGCAATTTTTTGCGATTATTTCATGAATAAAACTGTTCAGAACCAAAATTTTATTGTAATTTATTTATGTAAGTACAAATTAGTACAATTAAACACAAAGTTTTTATAAATATTTGACGATTGAAAGTCATCACTTTTATAATATTGTCATTAATGTCACTGAAGGTATTTTTTCGTAGCAACGAAGGGCATCTGACGTAATATACTTAACGACGGGCAATTATCAAAAATTATTGATTTAATTCAGATTTCTGTAGCTTTCTATTGGTCAGAATCTCCTATGAATGAAATAATCAGTAGTAATTGCACAAGAGCTCTAAAATTCTATATTAATTTTAGAGATCGAGTGCAATTTGTTGCGATTATTTCATGAATAAAACTGTTGAAAATTAAAATTTTATTGTAATTTATTTATGTAAGTACAAATTAGTACAATTAAACAAACAGTTGTTATAAATATTAATTTGACGGTTGAAAGTCATCACTTTTATAATTTTTAAAACATTAATTGTCATTAATGTTACTGAATGTATTTTTTCGTAGCAACGAAGGGCATCTGACGTAATATACTTGACGACGGGAAATTATCAAAAATTATCGATTTAATTTAGATTTCTGTAGCTTTCTATTGGTCAGAATCTCCTATGAATGAAATAATCATATTAATTAACTCAATTAATAATTTAAGCAATTATACAATAACAGTTATCCAAGAACATTCAAAGGCCATCTCTTTAAAGTTAATGATGACATTGTCACACATTGTCAAGTAATGTTTACATGTCCATACCAGTGAGAATTTTACTACACGTAATTTGCCGTGTAAAGACAGAAAAAGTAGGGATAGCCGTAAAATATTTACGCCTATACTCTTAAGTAATACATAACAGAAAATATTTTCTTCCCGATTTAATCTTACTTTTATCAATTAATTTGCCCTTTAGTTAAATTAGCGATTTCACTAAACTAAATGACTATGAATATTTGCATGACTATGATTTTAGAATTCTTTCAATTTTTCATAGATGCTTTATTAAATAATTAACAAGAATTTTTTTTATTAAGTCACACTATATAGCAATCAAAACACAAGTAAGGTTCTATAAGCTAATTTGCTGGCTGCGGATCAAAGGCCCCTACTGGCTTAATGAGGTCTTCTCCAGTGACAAGACCACTTTAAACTGTTTCTCAGGTCAGCTGTTCAATTCCTTTTGAGTCTTCTATTGGCATGATGTTCTATTAGGGGGTACTGTGTGTATTAGGGTGTATTACGGGGTAAGTAGGGGATTGCTGTGTGATTCCAGTCCTTCATGGTGCTTCATACTATATTTAGTGATCACATCTTCATGAAGCATTAGGTTTGACACATATCTACCAGGGTGCATTAGTTATCGTTCGCAGTATTTTCGATTGGCTTCTTTGAATTATGGTTGTATTTGACTTGCTCGCACATTCCCAAAGTTGGATTCTATACGTCCAGGTAGGTTTTATGATAGCTTTGTAGACAAGGATTTTATTTTCTAGGATCAATCTTGATTTTCTACCGACTAGCCAATTTATGTCTTTCATTTTTAAGTCAATTTGTTTCCGCTTCTTAAGAATATGTTCTTTCCAATTGAGTTTTGAGTCAAGATGTATTCCTAGATATTTGGTGCTAGAGGATTGAGGAAGTTGGATAATGTTAAGTGAAACTGGGGGACACTGGTCTCTTCTCAAGGTAAAAGTCATATGGACTGATTTTGTTCCATTCATTTTAATTCTCCACTTGTTTGACCACGTCTCGATTTCATTCTGTTGTTCATGTAGAATGTTTTTTTTTATTTATAATTGGCTTTGGCATAAACCAATTAGCCAGACTTATTTTTTATTTATGAAATATAAAATGAGCATTTTTTTTATCCAATATAAATAAATTGATTGTTCAAATTCTCACGCCCTAGGATAAAAATGTTATTATGTTAGTAAAATGGTTTCTGTTTAGTGCATTTTTTTATATGTATATTTTTTATTTTTTTAAATTAAATTTTTTTGTTTTTTTATGCTTTATTTGTGTAGTCTTTTGTTTAGTTTTAATTCCTTTTTTTTTCATTGTTTTTTTTTTGTTTTTTTTATTTGTTTATCATATTTTACTTTTTTTTGAACTTTTTTTATATTTTTTCTATGTTAATTTTTTCGTGAACACACTTACAATAATATTTTGTATCGCAGAATTGCTTACAATGGTGTTAGTTTTTTACAATTTCATTTTGCAACGAATTATATGATTATACAAACATTGATATAAGTTAATATTATTACTAAAAATTATACAATTTAGACTGGTTGGCAAACAGAATTTGAGATTTACCATATCTTCGAAAAATTATTCAATGCTCTTCTTATTTCTTGAACATTCTAGGATTACATGGTTCATATCACCAACTTCTCCGCATAGACAATATGGGTTTTCATCCAGTCCTATTTTATATTTGTACAAAGGAGTCATAGCATGATTAGATCTTATTCTGTTTATTGTAACAATGAAGTTTCGTTTTGTTAATCCATGAAACCAGCTTTTCGATGGTATGTTATTTTGGTGGCCGACATAGTTAAGTCTGTGACTGATGAATTATATTCTTGCTGCCACAATTGTTTTAAATGTGAAGTAAACTTGGAGGTAAGATCTGTAGATGGAACAATATTGGTGGTTAGATCGTATCCTGTGTCAGTGGCTGATTTGGCTAGTGTATCCACTACATCATTACCTTTTATTCCTGAGTGTCCTTTAATCCACACTACAGTTATTGTTTTCCTTTGTTTTGTTGCTTTAAAGTGCAGTTTTAACATTTCTGCCTCTATGTTAGTAAGGTTTTTCGATGATTTTAGGTTTGTTATTCGGTCAACTGCACTTTTACTGTCAGTGAATATAACATGATTCTGTGTGTTTCTGGACTGGACGTATCTAAATGTTTTTGCTGTGGCAATTGTTTCAGCGGTATATATGGAACACTCATCTGGTAGCTTGAACTTGTAATATTGGGAAGAGTTTGCATCATAAAAAGCACAGCCTACTTTTCCATTCAACTTGGATCCGTCAGTATATATGTATTGGTGTTCAGGCCATCTTCCATTAATGGTTTCTAGAAAGTTTTCTTTTGGGTCCAGGTAGTATGTTTTTATATGTTTTCAAAAGAAAACATGGGGAGGTTCGGTGTAGATAGGTATAGTTTTATTGATTGACAGGGAGTTAGAGATTTGTGCCATTGTGCTATAGCTGTTTACTAGGAGTGGAGTAGCTTTTGAGTGCCAATATGGATGGGTGAGTACTAGGACAGTGAGGTCGTGAATGTTACGAAGATAGCTGGCTTCTTTGGATATGGCTTTAGCCATAAATTTATGACTAATTAGCTGCCTTCTGAAAGATAGTGGAGGTTCTACAGATTCTACTTCTATAATATTTATTGGGGTAGATTTAAGATAACCAAGACGTATTCTCAAACTTGTGTTTTTCTGGGTCTCTATTTTGTTTCGGTGAGTATGTGCTGCTGTTCTATATAGGTGACTGCCATAGTCTAATATACTTCTAACCATTGTTTTATAGAACAGTAAAGCGGTATTTGGATCTGTTCCCCATTTGGTGTGGCAGAATGCTCTCAAAATATTCATAGCGTTCTCGGTTTTTTTATTGCATGGTGGATAGTATCTTTCCACAGTAATTTTCTGTCTAAATAGAGTCCAAGGTATTTAACACAATTTTTGATTGGAAGAAGATATGGTCCCAGTTAAAACTGTACTTGAGTTATGTCCCTTTTTTAGTAAAAATACACACTTCAGATTTTTTTTTCAGAAATAATTAAGTTGTTTGAATCTAACCAGTGCTTAACTGACCATAGGTTTGTGTTTAAAATGTTCTGACAATTTGAAATAGTAGTACCGTTGGTGTAGATAACAATATCATCAGCAAACTGTATCATATTCACGTTATTTAAATTTACTTCGAAGTCCATTGTATATAGTATAAAAAGTAACGCGCTGAGTATGCTGCCTTGAGGGAGTCCTAAATTCGATGTTCGGGATCCTTGAAGATTTTGGTTTAATTTTAGTGAAAGTCGTCTATCGGAGTATAGTGAAATTAAAAATGAACATATTTGATGAGGTATTCCTATTAATCTCAGCTTATGGTACAAAATTTTTAAATTTACGTTATCAAAAGCCGAGGAAAGGTCAATAAAAGTAGAAAGTAGAAAAGTAGAACATGTAGAATGTTGGATGCTGTTATTTAATTTTCTTCGGCTGCAAGGATGACAGTATCATCTGCAAATGTACCAGTGATGGTTTTATTACTGGAGGGAACCTTGTCAAAGGCTTGACTAACATCAAGAAAGGCAGCTGTGCAGTACTGTTTTCTTTCCATTGCAGAATTTATGGTGTGTACTATTCTATGAACCTGCTGTATCGTTGAGTGTTCTTTTCGAAAGCCAACTTGGTGGTTGGGTATCCGTTAATTTTTTCTAGCAGTAACCTTTCAAGTATTTTGGATACAATAATAATTGGTAGTAGGCTTATTGGTCTATATGATAAAACCTCGTTTGGATTTTTTCCTGCTTTTGGGATTAGTATTAGTTCAGCTGTTTTAAAGAGCTTTGGTCAGTAGTTTGAGCGTAAAATGGCGTTGAAGATGAGAGTAATCAGTGTGATTCCTTTATCTGGTAGTTCCTTTATCATCTTGGGTGATATTTTGTCCAGCCCAGGAGCTTTTCTAATGTTAAAATATTGAATTTCTTGTTGAACTTCGTTTTTGGTTAGTTGTCTGATTACAGGTATGTTCGCTGGAATGTTATTTATGTCTTTTTCAATTTCAATGTCTGAAGCTTCGTTGTTGGGAGTAAATACGTGAGCTAGGTGATTGGCAAATAGCATTGTTTTTTCCTCATTACTTCTGGCCCAAACAACAATTTGAATTAAAAATTATTATTGCAAAGAAAATAAATCAGACACTAAGCATCAAAATTAACGCACCACCTTAAAATGGGACATTTTTGATGTCTCGTATTTCCTGAACCTGTTGTCCGATTTTAGTGATTTTTTTCAAGAATATTGATGTAATAATATTATTGCTAAAGAGGTAAGTATCATTGTATACCGGGTGTAAGAATGATAGTGTGTTTTTTCCTCAAAGTTTGGAACTGCCTGTGGAATATTCAAGCGTATATAAAATATTGAAATTACAACTCAACTGTGGCCTTAGGCTTTCTTAACATTTTGCTTTTTGATTCATTCGCTTATGTTGGATAATAAAAAGTTAGGTACTTGGTACTTTAACAACTAGCAATGTTATTTGTCAATACAGGGTGTTTCTAAATAAGTGCGACAAACTTTAAAGGGTAATTCTGCATGAAAAAATAATGACTGTTTGCTTTATAAACATATATCCGCAAATGCTTTGTTTCCGAGATACGGGATGTTAAATTTTTTCTTACAAACTGACGATTTATTTATTGCTCTAAAACTAGTTGAGATATGCAAATGAAATTTGCTAGGTTTTAAGAAGTAGTTATAGAGCATTTTTTGACATACAATTAAGAATGTTATATTCACCATTGGCGTGCATACGGGTATAAACAGTTTAGATACATCCCGTATGCACGCCAATGGTGAATATAAAATTCTTAATTATATGTCAAAAATGCGCAATAACTAGGTACCTCTTAAAACCTACCAAATTTCATTTGCATATCTCAACCGGTTTTAAAACAATAAATAAATCGTCAGTTTGTAAGAAAAAATTCAACATCCCTTATCTCGGAAACGAAGCATTTGTGGACATATGTTTATAAAGCAAACAGTCATTATTTTTACATGTCGAATGAATCAAAACGCAAATGTTAAGAAAGCCTAAGGCTACAGTTGAGTTTTAATTTCAATATTTTATATACGCTAGAATATTCCACAGGTTGTTTCAAACTTTGAGGAAAAATACACTATCATTGTTAAACTCGGTATACAATGACACTTACATATTTAGCAATAATATTATTACATCGATATTCTTGAAGAATAAAGCTATAATATTCCAGAAAAATCACTAAGATAAGACAACAGGTTTAGGAAATACGAGACATCAAAAATGTCCCGTTTTTGAGGTGGTGCGTTAATTTTGATGCTTAGTGTATTATATTCATTTATGAGTTAATATTCCACCAAAGCGCTAATTTACGTTTATTTGATTTACCAATCTTTTAGGAAGGTCTGGTTACTATAAAAGAAGTAAAAACTGGTGTTGAAACCATCACTGCCGTAAATAAAGATCATCCGAAGTATCAAGCATTTTATTTGACGCCCGAAGAAAGGCCCAAAAAGGACACAAATGAGACTGAAAATGTGCCTTCGACCAATGTTATTGAATCCTTTGTTATCACTGACTCTGTTGTACCTATATTTGATGGTCACAGGTAGTATTTACTTCTAAAACAGTGTCTTAAATACTAATTTTAATCCGTTTTTAGAAAAGGAGATACTGTACAACTCATAGATGTAAGAAAGTATATTTCAAAATATGTCAAAGAGAATAATTTACAAGATGCCGAAAATGAAAAGTAAGTAAGTACATATAAATAATTTTATCTATTCTATCTCATATTATGTATAAGTTTTTAGTTTGTGTAAACTGTCATTATAGATAGCAGTGAGTGAAGGATTTAAAGTGTGCGTGAAGTAACAATAAATGGGATTTACTTTTTCGCACTGTTCTTTGGCACACTTTCATATACATAATCAAATAAACTTTCGCGTTGTCATGGTGATGACATGTAAGCAATAAATTACAACAAAAGTTTTGACAGTTTTGTGGTTTGAAAGAAGTTAGAGTTCTAAATGTCAAAGTTCTAAAAATTGTAGAATATAAATCAATTCCAGTGACGAAGAGTTACAGTTTTTTTATTTGTTTATCGTAGATAAAATATTGTATGAAACTGTGCGTGAAGTACTTTTTGCGAACTGTTTCATAAATAACTATTTTTGAAGTTATACTTCTTTAGGGACGAGGGTGAATTTTTACATTCCCCGGCGCATGCGCACACCGACAGTATATTAGTCAATTATCGTTATATATGACAGTATATTTAGTCGCTCAAACCTTATACGGGATCGTATTGGATGTTAAAATCATCTGTCAATAATTGTTGGAGATTATGGATCAACAAATGTTGTGTATATTAGTTTTTATTGTTGTGTTGGCAGAGAAAAAGCAAGTTTATAATTGTAGTGACTTTTTAAATAGTTTTTAAAAGCGACAGGTACGTAATAATTGTAAATGTTTCAGTATCCTAATAAAAATTACATAGGTACACTTCGCGTCATATAAAACTTGTACACTTTTTTTCCCAATGTAAACCTGTGTTCAGACTGACAAATATTGTTCGTGAATCACTTCGTTGTTGCCATCACAGATAACGGAATTGCACTAAATCTAAATACAAAAAAAATAACGTTTAAAATGTATATTTCGAATTGTAATACATATTTAAATTCCACACTTGTTCACTGTAAAAGTTATTCATTTTGTATTAATTTCAAATTAAATTTTTAATTTTTCTAGTGTGTTTTATTTATTCTACACAACTTAAAGTCATGTCAAGATTTATTATCTATCACTATTTTTGAATTGAAATATTTTCATAAATTATAATAAAACACGAATCAATGTATGGATACTTAATTCAGATGACGGAAAATTACAATTGTTTTAGTTTTTAGTATATTAAAAAATGCGGTCTGTCACACAGCCCCGTTTTTACCTAGTTTGATATAATATTTTCGTTGAACTGGCAACGTTGCCCTAGAAATTAGAATGACACTTGTGACAAGATCAACTTACACAACTTGAAAAACACGATTTTCGGTTATAAGAGTTGTACCAGTTTTTTTTGACGCGAAGTGTACTTACCTATTTGGAAAATTTAAAATGAACCTATCAAAATAGCATGTAATGCTTTGATTTACATAATTTGATTACCATCAAAATTTCTGTCAATATTTACCTAATATATTGTTTTCTTACTCTATGTTTTGTTATTTTAATATTCTACAAAAATCAAAATAGTTTTGTTAAATTCAGAACTGTCAAAAGTTTAAACCGTTTAGTTCGTCGATCTTCCCTCATGATGCAGGTATCTCCGTGGGTAGAAGTTTAAGATGAATGAATTCCAATACTAACTGCGCAAACATAAGCGGGTTCGAACCCCAATAGAAACTTTTATTATTTTTTTTTATACATTTTATGATTGTAAGTATATTTCTTATATTTTTTTTTTCAGAAAATACGTATTTAGTTAAAATTTTTTCCGACAATTATTGTTCAGAAATCATTTGTGGCATTTTTCAATGTGTTTTGTGTGTGTTTTATTCTTTTATTTTTTAAATTTTTGTTACTGTTTTAATAAAAAATTTTGAAAAGTAGTGAGTATTAAAATTAGTTTAATATTTAAATAAAATATAAATAAACTGTTTAAAGTATATTAATTTCGTTGAAATCATATAATAGAAGTATAACTTCTTACGTGCGTACAAAGTACACACACATTCTTTTTTTTTAATACATATTTTAATTTACAATCTGAGGTATCTGTTAAATACATGAGGGAGAGGTTGGCCCTAGTTTCTCCAATAGTCTTGCAAATCTGGGAGGAGCGTTTATCACTCTTGCTTCATTATTTGGATGACTTCTCAGTTCATCAAGGTAGTTCTTTGTGATTCTTCAAATTTCTTCCTCTACCAAAGATGTAGCTGAGTCCTTGTATAGGGTTTTATTGATTCCTCAATATTTTTGATTGGACTCTTTGTATTATCTTGGTGGGTTCTTCTTTTTTTTGGCGGGGTATGTCCTTGACAATTTACCCAGTTAACTCGTGCTAGACACTTTTTGTCTTGACTCAGGGGTGACCGGTTATAATTGCGCTGAGTTTTCTTTTTTAATCACTTAGAATGTACAAACAATAATTCTGGGGTGAGAATATTTTTGCCTGTCTTAACGGGGGGTACCATTTAATTTATATATCCCGTCCAAAAGTGGAAAGTTTGATATGCTACTGTCGACGCATGTATCACTGAAAATTGACGGCATCATAATGCTCTCATACGTTTCTTTTAGGTTCTACTATTTAAGTTATAGACTCCTATGATGCCTAAAATGATTAGCAAATTTTACCTATCCCGCCTCTTAGTCTATTATACACCAATAATACCGGGTGGACCAAAAGTCACTTAACGCTATCAAAAAAAGTCACGCGCAAGTTTGCGGCGTCTCCAAGAAAATATATCATGCTCTGTGAAGGACCTTGCAAATAATCTACAGTTACAAGGTATTCGATATTTTTAGCAAGACGGTGCACCGCCTCATTACGGATTGCAAGTTCGTGAGTTTCTAAATGACCAGTTTAGTGATTGGATAAGAGAGATAGAGAGGATAGAGAAGAGACACAATTGAATGGCCCGCGCGTTCGCCAGATTTGACGCCCTGTGGGGAGTACTTTGATAAATTAGATAAAGTTTTTGCCAATTTGAAGTTCTCTGTGCCAACTTGGAAGTCTGTAGAAAGACTTGTTTCACTTTGTATAAGCATTACCAAAAATGTATTGATGAAGGTGGCTTGCATTTTGAACATAAAATGTAAAGCATTCACTTCTTTGTACCTACTTATTTACAATAAACAATAAACGTCTTTTTTACTTCAGTTATTTTTGCTTTTATTAGTATACAAAATGGTTAACTGACTTTTGGTCCACCCGGTATATTCTAATCATTTTTCTGGAAATTTATTTTTTGTATCACCACTAAAATTTCGTTTCAGGCTCATAAAACCTAAGGAGGCACTGGCACGGATATGCAAGACCGAACACTCTGTAGCATGGGAAGAAGTAATTGAAAAAGTGTGTGCTGCAATGAAAAATGCGTATAAAGTAAAATCTGGAGTGGAAGAAATTCAGGGGAAAGGAAAAGTATCTCCTATAATGCTGTCTGTTTCAGGTAAGATATTGTATTTAAACAGAAAATATCCCAAAGATATATGTAGTTAAATCATGTTAAATGTATTTTTTTTCTATTCTCATACTATAATATACTCCGTCTAATTTACTTACCGTTGCACGTCATCCGCGTCATAGCCCGAGACGTCACATGATACCAACACGAAATATTTAGGAGGTAGGTGTGTTCTTTTTTAGAATCACTTTTGCCGAGTACACTGGCGTTACAGCCACTAGGCATATTCTATTATATACGCGTAGAAATAATTTTTAAACATTTCTATTAATGTTAACTTAAAGAAATACACAATAATATGTTTGTTTCATTTAATTTGTATAACTGGCTTATAAAGCGTTTTTATGAAGCACATTTGTTCGGAATACACTGTAACTATAATCGAACGAAGGTGATATTTTGGCATAAATTGGTAACATTTATTTGACAGTTGCGGTGATGACACTTCATATTTGTTTATATTGACTCTAATCTTGACTATAAATATTTGTTTCATTATATTTACTGTTTTTATTATGTACTTTAACGTAAGATTATAACTTAATTCTTGTTTTCTAGTTCTAAAGTTTTTATTTATTTACATTTAATGTTAATTTGTTTTCTGTATTGAAATAGTTGTATTGACTTCCGCAAAAATTGTGTGATGTATTTGATTTAAAATGAATTCAAGAATTTTTTGTAATTGGGCAACAATGTCAACTTAGATCTCTAACGTAAATAATGACGTGCAACGGTAAGTAAATTAGACGGACTGTATATCAATATTATGATTTCACCTACCTGCATCATAATGAACTTCATTATGATACAGATTTTCATTACGATACAGATTTTTAATCAATAGAATCGCGATATGGCATTCGCAATGAAGGTGGCACATGCGCAATGACCAATGGCGAGTCAACGTATTTTAAATACAGAGGGTGACAAAGTGTTGTGTTTTCGAGGCATAAACTGCAGTAGGTTCACCTAAACTACAGGGAACTTTTCTGGAACAACCGATCTCAAAGTCGAAAAATGTTTGACTTTCTTGTATTTTTACGTGCATTTTTAATACACTTGAGTCCACGAATCTTTACCCGCGCGTCATTAATACCTGTCGAGATAAAATACATACTTTTTATCTAGCATCATTCCCTTCCACGCATGAAACTAATTACAAACCAGCTACCGCCTGTTATTAAGTAAAAACACATGTTATTTTTATGAACGCTCTAGTCTCAGTATATTGAAAAGAGATAGATACAAAAAAGACGCGTAGGAATGTTTTCAGATTTTTTGTGACGTTTCTGGTTTGTTTACTTTTGTGGCTGTCAGTCTGTTGAATTTTTTGCTGTTTTTTGTCGAATTTTTGCATTTTCGTAGTATATTATTCAACGAGCATGTAATGATGGCTATTACTCACGATGATGAAGTTTGATGACACTCGCCTACGGCTCGTGTCGCAATTCATCAGAGTGAGTAATAGCCATTACATGCAAGTAGAATACTATACTTTTTCTACGACCTTTTTTATTTTAATTAGTAAAACAACATAATTATCAACTACTCGAGATTCAAATTATAATTTACAAAAATAAATTTTGTTTACCAATAGTACACGGCTAAATAATTGGTTGCTTATTATTAATTAGCAATGCTGTCTTAATTGTGTATTGCAAAAGACACAACAAGAAATACTCAATTCAAATTATTTTCATTTCCGAAAAATTATAAGTATTTTGTACCTACTGTCATTGTAATAAATAGGAAATGGCTATTACCGGTGCTTGGATGTATTTTTAAAAAGTTATAATGCACATTTATATTTAACTATATATAATATAATAATATAACTATACTACATTCGCTCTCGCGAGATTTTTTTTGACACTGACGTTAGTAATTTCTTTTTTGAAAAATTCAGTTGTCAGAAGTGACTGGAAATTACTACAAAACCAACGCACCTGCTCATATCCAATATTATTAATAGTAAACAGACATTAAAATAACATAAACCTTACGCCAATCAATATTTATTTATTTAAACCATTATAATGTATTGATAGCAAATGAGAAAATTATTTATTGTACAAAATAAAAATATTTTGTAGAAATAAACTTTACAAAATTTTATGAGTTTAGTAGACACTCCCACTATTTCTAATAATTCTTCTTTTTTTAATGAAAGATTAAGTTGATTTTAGCAGTTAATAGTGTGAGGTAGGAATTTTTGTGTTGTACGTTTCCTATTCCGAATGTCTCAAAAAAAATCTCGCGAGAGCGAATATAGTATATCTATAATATGTTATAATATATATAAAATATATAACACAACTTTATAAAATAGACACAATATAAGTTTTAAATTCCAATAAACACACCAAATACGCTAATGTCACTGTCATTGAAAATGGTAAACGTCAAAATTCATAATAGTAAACAAGGTATAAATGTAAAAATATATTACTAACGCATAGTTACAGTTAAAAACCCTTTAAAAACTTTTCGAAGTTACTTATAGGTCTGGATCCCGCATAAGAAAAAAAAGTTGATTAATAGCAAGCTGAATATTTCTTAATAGCTTAATGGTGTCTAGTGGAACAAAGTTTGATATATGGGAAAACTGGAACAGGGAAGTTTTAATGGTGGAACAGGTTAAAAATTTGAAACGTCAGACTACGAAAACGTCAGATGTATTTTGTCGGACAGAACATCCAATTGATTTGTTGCACTTTGTTGCCCTCTCATGCAAAAGTCAGACTGGTGTCTATCACCAACTGGGCATTTTAATGAGTGGAACACGAAGAACATGTCAAATGACAGGAATCATGTTGGTTAGTAATAGCAGTCCGATTTTTGGATGAGAGTTTAATGAAAGGGTAACAAATCAATTGGAAGTTCTGTCGGACAAAATACATCTGACGTTTTCATAGTCTGACGATCCAAATTTTTAATCTGTTCCACAATTAAAACTTCCCCTGTTCCAGTGTTCCAATATATCAAAGTTTGTCCGACTAGACACCCTTAAGCTATTAACAAATTTTCAGCTTGCTATTATTCAACTTTTTTTTGGTACGCGGGATCCAGACCTATTATTGATATACATTACAATAATTATTGTGTTAAATAAACACGTTTAAATAAGTAATTTTATTTGCAGTTTATATAAGACTAATATTAAAAGTGACATTCGCCAGTTGAACCTAACTTCAGCCCGTGAGTAATGACCCGTGAGTAACTTCAGCCCGTGAGTAATAAACTATTAGTCACGGGTAAAGTAATGGGTGTTATTATATATTCAAAAATAGCGAATAATGAGCATAAAATATTATTAAACGGCCGTAGAAAAAGTTTTTTATATTACAGAATAGTTATTTATGAAACAGTTCGTGAAGTATGCTTTTTGCGAACGCACGCGATTTTTAGAGCACGAGCGACAACGGAGCGAGTGCTATACATCGCCGTAAGTTCGCAAAAAGTACTTCACGCACAGTTTCATACAATATTTTATCTACGATAAACAAATAAAAAAACTATAACTCTTCGTCACTGGAATTCATTTCTATTCTACAATTTTTAGATCTTTGACATTTAAAAATCCTAACTACTTTCAAACCACAAAACTGTCAAAAATGTTGTTGTCATTGCTCATATTGTCATCACCATGACAACGCGAAAGTTAGGGATATTTGATTATATGAAAGTGTGTCAAAAAACCCATTGAAAGTGTGCGAAAAAGTAAATCCCATTTAAAATACATTGTTACTTCACGCACACTTTAAACGCTTCACGCACTGGTCATCTATAATGACAGTTTTCACAAACTAAAAACTTATACATAATATGACATAGAGTAGATAAAAAGTTTTTTTACAACTAATTTTATATTAGAGTTTGAAATTTTATGGTAAAAGTGTATTTTATTTTGTTAAGGAAGTTTTGTTAAGGTACAGTTAAGGAATGAGAATCTAAGGTTGTGTTAAGTTTCCGCCAAAGTGAATGAAAGGACAAAAAGAAAATATGTTATTGAATTTTTTTATAAATTGTTTATTTATTTATTAATCACTAATGATATTAAGAGAATTTGTTAAGCTACTTTAAACGTAGCTGTAATTCTGCACCAAAATTTTAAAGCAAAACTTACATTTGACATTTTATTTATTTGATAACGTCAAATTGTAAATTGTAGCCCGTGATCGGAGCAGTAGCTACTTACTGTCACTTGCTGTTTCGTTTAGTAAATTTCCGACTTATTTCGTATGCTTTAACCTTCGGATGACGAAGGGGGTAAATTTGGACCCCAGCGTATGTTTTTCTTTAATAAATTCAAAAGTATTTTCAATTTTTAACTCATTATTTTTGTATTTGACTTTAATATCATTATAGATATCCTCATATTTTGAAATAAAAAAAATTCCCTATATTTTACGAATAAAAAATATATTCTGAAGTTGATGTTTAGTAAAATACCGTCTATTATGTGGAATTCCAAGTAGTTTTACACTGCGCGTTATCAAAATCTATTTTTAGACTGTGGTGCCTGTTATGTACGAATCATGACATTCCTGCCTGCTACAGTTAGTCATTATTATTATTCCATAAATATAGTCTCTTAGTATTTTGTGTACATATAAGATATGACCGCAAATATCTTACTAGGCTGAGTTACAGGAACTTGTTACTGCTAGCGATTTTTATGATGATATAGAAGATGAAATAGTATCAGAAAACGAGGATGTATTGTTAGATGAAGATTTAAATGCTGAAAACATTCATTCCAGGTCATTTTTGACCTGGGGTCATTTTTTACTCCCGTTGATCATCCGTGTAACAAAAAAAGGTTGGTCATCGGAAGGTTAAATGATGACGCACGGGTAAAGAACCCTCGACTCAAGTGTACCTATTTATATGCGCTAATAGAAATTATGTTTGCTAACCGTAAACAAAGTTTTCGTTATGATAAGCTCGCATTCTCAGCTTTTTAATACTTAAGATTAATATATATTTATTTTTCCAGTTCGCTCCGGCAATAAAAAGGTAACACTAATAGATAACTTGGAGTTATTTGGCATCCGAATTAACGATTTTGCGAAAGAATGCCAGCACGGAGTTGCAGCAAGTACTAGTATCAGTCGACCACCCGGAAAGAAATATGATCAACTTTTGGTTCAAGGGAACCAAGTTTTGTTTGTTTATAATTTATTAACAGGTAAATTGTTTGGCTTAGCTTATTTTAAAACCCTATTTGATAATAGGTTTGTCAATTGTTGTATGTGATAAGTTGACTTCCCCTCTTTTTAAAGAATGTATTTCTTCTTGCTATTGTGTGCTATCTCCCAATGGAGATTTTTTTATTTGTGGCTTTAGCACTTAGCTATTTAGCCAGATACAATCATGTTGATAATAATAGTTAATACTGATACAAAAAACAAACTATTAAAGCTAATACAAATTATTAAAATACATATTATTCTAATTTACTTAATACTAAATAAAAAAGTGTCTATATATACCTACATTGCAAACCGGTCATTAGAGTCAAAGAAAAGAAAAAACCTCTTAAGAACTCATAAAACGATATCGATCAGAGACATATCAAGGTGGTGTTTAAGAAATTACTGTAAATAGGGAAAAAGAGGGTAAATAAAACAATTGGGTTAAAACAAAGGTTAATGAGATTAGCTAAGATTGATTACAGACACACATTTGTACTATGTATAAATTTGATTAGACAATCATATACTCTTTTGTCATTAGTAGCCAATAGGTTATTTATTTGGAGGTTGGATATAATCATTACTATCTTTATTTTATCTACCGCTGTTCTGATGAGTTCGATAGCACTGCATTTAAATCAATCCCTCAAATTCTTTAACAATGACACTCTCCTTCTTGCTATATTCCTTCCTTCTCTTATCTTTCCCTGTATTATCAGTCATAGCACTTCATATAGCTGACCCCTCATTACGTGTCCCGTCGCAATATTGCTATGTTCGTTTTCTTCTGTGTCCATGATATTCTAAGCATCCTAAGCATCCTTCTGTAATACCACATGACTGTAGCTTATTTATGAGTTCTTGTTTCAATGTCCTATATAGTAGGGGAGGAAAGTATGCTAAATTTGCATTTACTCGAGCGTTATGAAAACATATTGGGTTGTGTAGAGAGTAGGTACTAAAACCAAAAAAGTTAAGTTTTTCATAAAGTGGGGGACTTTCCATTTTTTAATTTAATTTCCATTTCCAACAATCGTTTTTTCCGATTATAGCTCCATCTATCCATAATTCGAAAAAATGTTTAGAATAAAAGTTACTTATTTTTACGTATTTAGGAATCCAAATCTGCAATAAAAAATGGGGGCTCCTATTTAAGATTTTCAAGATTTTCAGATTTTAGTGTCATTCGATAGATTTTTCATATTGAATACATCTGTATTTTTCAGTTTTTCGATCTGATGTTCATTTCGCGAAATATCGGGGGGTTCGTATTTAAAATTTACCCCCAACCCCTCTTCGCGTGGGTCATGTTTGGTATCATTCGATAGATTTTTGAAAAATATTGAACACGTATTTTTAGTTTTTCGATCTTTTTAGTTCATTTCCTTACAAATCGTTCGATGTTTTGCTTGCACTTAACTTACCTTATCTTAATCTGACGATTTCGAGTTTTTCTAAGGATAGATTCCCCTTTAACGAACTCGTTTGTATTAAGAAACAATATATGGTAGAGGTACATTTACACATTTGCAGGGTACAAGGCTTCTCCCCATGTGATAATCTGACTCGCTCGAGTAACTGAAAAAATCCCCATTTGGGCTCCCCTATCAATAGAAGGATTTTGAAAATGCAATGGATCCAACGAGTTACAAATGCAGAAGTGTTAAGAAGCCTATAGAAGGATTGCGAGGTCATAAAGAACAACAAAACAAAAAAGTTGGAATATTTAGGCCACATTACCAGAGGTGCGAAATATAAGATATTAAGGCTCATAATGCAAGGTAAAATTAAGGGTAAAAGATTCATAGGAAGACGAAAAATTTCCTGGCTGAGAAACTTAAGAGAGTGGTATAGTTGCAGCTCAGTAGTTGCTACGGATAGCTGTGATGATAGCTAACCTCCGATAACTAAAGGAACTACAAGAGGAAGCTTAAATGTCCAGATTTCAAGTCCATATTGCAGTATCAAAGCTCTTACTCTCAGTTCTAATCTGTCTTTGTTGCAGAGAATTTAAATCATCTTGGAGGAGACTACTAACTCAGAGAGAGCTTTATTAGTGGACTGTTTAGCATAGGGTGAATTTAAAATAGAATAAAAAAAATAACAGTAAAAAAACCTTTAAAGTAAATTGTAATAAAAATATTTCCTACCTTGTCATTTCTCGTTGCACAAGCTGGAGCAGGCCTGCTATTTTTCGTACTGCTATTGCTGAGTAGTATAAATCACTCGCGAGGACTATATTGAGTTTCTATACACTTTTCGGAATAATTGTAAGTGACTGTTAACCAAGAGAGTTGGTTGGCGAATTGTCTTTTTAAAATGAGGCGAGTAGGCAGGTAATTACATACAAAAAACTTTAAGGTTTTTACTTGAAAATAATGATAAAAATTAATACATACTCACTGAATTAGGTATTGGCCTACTCGTATATACGGGGTGTCCCATAATATTGAAAAGAAAATGAATTAAAATATTCTTTACAAAAACAAGAAAATTAAAAATTGTTATTCCTACTTATGTGGACGAACCAGAATTGTTTTCATTTTTGTGCTATTTCTATCCGCCTGAATCCCAGGTTCCTAGGTATTTATATTTATCAACCATTTCTATCGGTACATTTCCCAAAGTCCCAAATGTATGACCCACATGTGAATTGAAATCACCTCTTATTGCGATTGTTTCCTCTGATGGAATGTCTCTAAGTATCTCTAAGTGATAATTTTAATATTGGTATCTCAAGCAGAAAAAATATGTGCTAATTGATTTTAAGTGTTGTTTTTTATTAGTATAGTTTAACTTTATTTTTAGATAAGTACAAAGTGCCAAAAAAGTACATCAAGGGATTGGAAAATGCTCCAAAGAAAAAGAAATAATCTTATATACAATTGTAATAAAGTCATATTTATTATTATTTCTATTTTTTTATATTTCCTTTATTATCCCATTTATTTAAAACTGACCGTTTTTGCTAAAATTAATGGTTTGGGAGAAACGTGTAGGTAAAGTTTATTTTTTAATGAAAACGTGTTAAGAGGATGGGTACGTATTTTCGGCTGCAATGCTATTCAAATGGGGATTCATTTTTTTCGAATCCCGAGAAAACTAATAAGTATTTTTGAAAAATTTAAACGCAACATGAAAAATTACGTTATTGGTGAGGGCCGAAAGTCCCTGAGAACTTCTATAATGTTTATTTTAATAAGTTACAGGGGTGAAAAACTAAGAGAAAATTTAGTGTGATATTTAATTTGAAATATCTCATTCAAAATAAACTTTTTATTTATTCTAAGGCACTTTCGGCCATCGGTAATAATATAGTTTTTCATTCTGCGTTTAAATTTTTCAAAAATATTGTTTTTTTTCAGGATTCGAAAAAAATGAACACAATGTCCGTGGTAATATTTCCCAATCTATCTTTGTCATACAACGCACTCAGTCGAATAGAATATTGTCAACATACTGTCAGTCAGACAGTGACAATCAGTGACAATTTTAAATATTTGACATGGCATCGGGAATATTTTGAGTTGTTGATTCAATATGTAATATTGATAAGTGTATTTGATAAATAACTGATTTAAGACGTGGACTTAATAAAAAGTTATTTATTGTGTATTATTTGTGGAAGATCCAAGCAGAGAATACATCAGGATAATATATTCTGGGATCCAAGTATTTTGTTGTTAAAGATGTTCAAAATTGTAAGCGTTCCATAGTAACAATATATTATTAAAAAATCACTTTAACACTTTTCCTCTTTTCTCGATTGAGTATTAGTTTTTGTTGTACATATAAATTATTACAATCACTGAATACATAGTTAGTAAAAAAATTATCACATTTATTAACTGAATTAATAATTTGCAATTATAAAAATAACAGTTATCCAAGAACATTCAAAAGCCATCTCTTTAAATTAATGATGACATTATCAAGTAGAATGACATTCTAGTAATGTTTACATATCCATACCAGTGTGAATTTTACTACACGTAATTTGCCGTGTAAAGACAGAAAAAGTAGGGATACCCGTAAAATATTTGCAAATTATGTACCGATGACCTTAATAAATACCTCAATATCAACACTGTGTTTGTAAATTATTTTTTTAGCCTTGATTTTTAGAGTGTAATTTTCAGGATCAGGTTTTCATTGCGAAAAACGGCCCAAAAACATGTTTTTTTTGTCAAAAAATAAACATTTTTAATCGCAAATAACTCGAAAAGTATTGACTTACTTAAAAATACTCTATAGAACGAAAGTTGCTTAGAATTAGTCAAGTTATTCATTTCCTGACCTAATGTATACGTCCGTTTTTTCACCCCGAGAACGGATGACAGTCATCCCCCAAGTAAAAGCAACCAACGGCAACAGTTCAATTTGAAGTGCAGGGTAAGTGGACCCTAAAGCCAAATTTTCATGCAATTCGGAGTTGACCCTGAAAATTACATGGTATCGCCGTATTTCCCGTTTATTTACTGGGCTATTTATGGGACATATGATTACGTAATACACACACACATACACGGCAGACTACAAAGAACATTAAATATAAATATATTCGCAAAGGGACGGAATCTAGATAACATCTGGATGCTTGATCTGCATGGAGAAATTGTCAGAGAGGTGAATAAGGTCAAAAACGTCAATTTGGAAAGAATAACCAACAAAGCAAAGTTCACTATACATGTCGAAGGATACTTATGTGGGAAAACATGTGGTATGAAACCCAAACAGATGTACTGGCTATACACTATACAGTAAGCGCCACCCTACTATATACATGGGTAGGTACCTATACTTATGGGCTAATCCGGTCCGTTCTCAGATGTGACTTTCATCTCTATCATGTTACTGTCAAGAAACTTCAAAATAATTGTTTTTCTACGACCATTTAATAATATGCTCATTATTCGCTATTTTTGAATAGATAATAACACCCATTACTTTACCCGTGAGTAATAGTTCATTACTTACGGGGTGAAGTTACTCACGGGCTGAAGTTAGGTTCAACTAACTACTGGATGGTCTCTGGGGGTATGGAATAGTAATGGTGTTAAGAGTATAGAGCTCAAAAGTAGAACCACATGTAAATTGTAGCTAGTTACGCCTATGGGTTGACTCAAGTTAGTTTTGAACTTCTTTAGAGTCCAATTCGAAACTAAACCACTGGTACAAGCAAACGGGTCTCCAATAGCCAAAGGCTTTATACATGAACCTTCGAAGAAGAGATCCAAATGTCTACTAGATATGATCTGCGAATTATCGTAGGTAACCTAGCTACAGGACACTTTCTCTTCAAGGGACACATACACAAAATCGGACTTACAGAAAATGCAAATTGCTGATTCTGTCAGGCTGATGCCGAGACGACGAAACACGTTCTGTGGAACTGCTCAGCCCTACTGGACAAGGCTCAATACATAGGAGCATTATCTTCTTGAGTCCTATGACTTCCTAGAATTGTCACCTAAGGCCATAACAGACCTTGTTAAAAAGGCTGGGCTAACAGTACAACTTTAACCTGCGGGTGAGCCACAATAGACTTGTTAGGTTAAGTGGAAGAGTGGTTTACCGTTACCGTCCCTTATATTGAAAAAAATTGCGTCTGCCCGACAATTTACATATTGAAGCATTAAAAATGTCCACGAGGAAAATAAACTTCCTGTAGCTGGCTGTATACCATAAAACACAAAAATACTAGATTTGTTTGTAAAAGGTATATTTTAAAATACCCTAAATAAGGGTCACATTAAAACAAAATGTTTTCGGATTAAGAAATCCATCATCAGTGTTTCTAAAAGCCAAAAAAATGGCATGGCTGAGCCACCAAAATGTGTTGGGTAAAAACCCTTTAAATGTGAACAATTATGTTGTGTTACATGTTAATATAAAGGCGGAGATACATATCCGCGCCGCGAACTCCGCGCAGCGCGTTCTTGGCGCGGTTAATGTTCGTTAAAACTTTTCATTTTGACGAACCTTCCGCGATCCAGAGGAAACTTACGAACATTTAGTAATTGTAGATAATTAGTATTAAATGTGGGTGCCTACATTGGATCCGTTTTTCTCCGATCAGATCAGATCCGATATCGGCCGACGTCGGGAGTAGCTTCTCCTATTCTCATCGAGAAGTGTTTGGTTTCATTCCGATTGGTTGCAAGCCAACATGTTTAAATATATTCAATGTCATCTTTTCATTTTCCACGGTAAACATCAATAAGTTTGATATTTCCTTCCGACCACTCCATTACTAACAAATATTCAACTCAGGCGCCCCAAAACCAACAAACCACTCGCAAACCCGTCCAAATACGTATTGAGAACCATCAAAGCATTTGTTGAAAAGCCGACAGAAGTTAGATCGTGGTGCGCCGTGTGCCAGCCGTTTGTGTGCCACTTGAAAACACGTACTAATCTAACAAATATGCTGCGCGCGAGCGGCTTGCACACCGAGCAGAGCGCATATGTATACCCGCCTTAATAGTTTGAGGATGTTACAGATATGCCTGGATATTACCTAGGACAACACAGGACTCTTCCCACGTGGTTGGAATTTTTTTGGAGAATTAAATCTCACATATTGGATTTCAATGCCATTCAATCACTGCCATTTCAATGCCATTCAATCATGAGGGCTTGCGGCTCGGTGTTACTCCACCATATATCCCCACTAGAAGAGCCAGTACGCTTAAAGGCCCATTTATGCATACCCAGGCCGTGTCCGTTCCGGGTCAGTGCCGAGTCCGGGTATTTTTAATGCAATATTTACATACAACCGGGTTGTGGCAGTGTGCGTACCGGGCCGAATAAGAGAGGAAAACGTTATTACATATCTCTGTGTAAAAGATAGTTGAAAATATTTCGGCTTGGATAGAAGATCTCACCTCACAATATCAATTGCTTGTCTGTTTTCCAGCAGTTGTGTTCACAAAACAATAAAACCGTGTTTATACAAGTCCCTGCGATCCGTGTCATTTTCGTGCATCGCCAGTGCCGGCAGCAAAAATATCGGCTGGAATTAATTTCAGACCGGGCCCGGACGGGCCCCGTCCGGGAAACGCCAATGTATAAATATACTCATAAGAGTACATATTGTTTTTTTTTTTTGGACCGGGCCCTGTCTTAATACGGAACAGACACAGCCCTGATATGTATAAATGGGCCTTAACCCTTTCAGCTCCGGTGACATGTACGCACTCCAAATATGACTATAGATCAGTGCCTTGGACGCGAAAGCGCGTCTATGGCACGTAAGTATTCAAACAAAATTATTTCTGCCGGCACAGGTTGGACATATTGAAGCGGGATGAAAGGGTTAATAAACCAAAAGGTAGATAGAGATACATAGGTAAATTAAATAATTAATTAAGGAATAAATTAAGTAAAACTATTTTTATTAAACATTTTTAAAATGTATTTTTGTTAACCTTACATAATTATTTAGTTTAGTTGTAAAAATTTAAAGGTCCTTTCCCTTGGTATCCAAATTTTGTGATATAGAGGCACTGAGACTATTATTAGTTATTTTCTGAGATAAGGAATCTTCAGATTCCTTAATTTGTACTATTGGATTAGGCTGGTGTTGGGGTGCGGCATCAGGTAACATATAGCTTATAAAATGAGACAACACAGACCAAGGCAACCATCTGAAAAGGAAATAGTAAGTATTAGGTATATTAATTTTTTTTTATATATTCATGTAGGTACACAAATATTCAACTACAGCAGTTTTGTTGATTAAAATTTGAATTATATAAGATCGAATAAAAAATTATTTACATATGGCTGTAAAAATCTGAAAGCATTTGGTATATTCGCATGTTTAATAAACTCATCAGCAAAAGTATTACATCCCCTGCCTATTTGGAAAATAAGATACAATTAGGTCTTGTTTATTGTTGCAAGTATGTTAAAGGAATCCCTGAATTTACGATTTTTTTAATTAGCAAAACTCCAGTAAGCATCCCATAATACTATGCATAATACTATGATACTATTCTAACAGAGCAGAAGTTGGTGCTATCCTAATTTAATACTACATAAGACTTATCTAAGGTCACATTCACCAATAATACTTTGTGTGCACAAATATCACAAAAGTTAAAGATGCTACTCGTCAAACAGCTAAACTAAAATGGAAATTCGCCGGTCACACGATTAGGCAAAAAGACGAAAGATGGAATAAAATTATTACAGAGTGAAGACCATGGACATATAAACCAGAGAGAGGAAGACCACAGATGAGATGGGTAGATGACCTAAAACACCAAGCAGGCTCAAAATAGATGCACATGGCTCAGAATAGAGAAAGATGGAGGAGCGAAGGGGAAGCCTATGTCCAATATTGGATGTCACAAGGCTAATAGAACATTTTAAAAATATCTTACACGTCCCTAGTAGTCCCATAATACCTACATATTTAAAATAATCTCTCCCCTACTGCTCGGTCATAACTCGTGTTCCTCAATTTACTGCTCGGATTACAATCATTTACAATTACTGCCGGATCGCAATCATTTACAATTACTGCAGGTCATAATAATTCATAATCCCTCCGCTACTGATCGGCCATAAAAAATAACACTATCTGCATATTTCGTTTTTAATTTTTAAGCATAATAAATGTAATATGTAATAAACAAAAATGTAATATGCCGGCAAGTTGAATTTGAGGGTAATACGATATTTTTATCGATCACGGTTTTAAGTAACATGAATAATTTTTCACCTTATTTTTCTAATAATGTGTTTTTGTAAAGGCATAACTTTGATTATTAATTTCGTATCGCCGCTTATTTAGTCTACCAAAACTTATCAGAATTTAATGACAAAGACAACGCAGTTTTCACTAGGGGTGTTGACTATGTTTATTTATCATAATAAAGTGTACTTAGGTACCATCCGTATTCATTTCAGATAACTCCATCTCGCAAACAAAAACAAGTAAAAATAAACATCTGGCGGTGAGTCACGCGTCCCACGGCCCAAGAAAACTGTACGCCGATGACAAACATTCCCAAGCGAGACCTGCGAACGAATGCACTGATAGTAAGATGCGCAGAACTGTCTACGCAGTTAGCCGGTGCAGGTTGTGTCTCGCTTAGGTTCAATTTGCGCCGGGCCTAACACAGGTCTGTTTATTAGGTTAGCGTTGCCAATGAGTTTGATGGCCTTCATATTCACATAGTTTGAAATCAGTTGTTCATGGTTGTTCGTACCAGACTACACAGTTTATGCAGTACCAGGAAGCGTTGATGATGCTCATTAAAACTTTATCCTGACAACATATTGTATAATTTGAATGCTTCTTTATATTTCACAGATCCATAGCTGTACCCATATGCTCATATCGACTTATAAATTTCTTATATAGAAAATACTGAAATTAAACCCAACTATAGCCTCAAATTTTTTAAACATTCTGTTTTTTGATTTAATCGCTTATGTTGGGTAATAAAAAAGTTAGATACTTTAACAACTAGCCATGTTTTTCATCAATACCGGTTGAGATATGCAAATGAAATTTGGTGGGTTTTAAGAGGTAGTCATTGCGTAATTTTTGACATACAATTAATTATTTTATATTCACCATTGGTGAATACGGGTAATATGATCCGTATGAGGGTCAACAATTTTCAGTTTGATTTTTTCTGTTATTTCCTTTTATTCTTACCACATTCTCCGTGCTATTCTTCTAAGGAACTGGTTGTACGTTTTAATGAGCAATTATTCTACTTCTGCCTCTAATAATTGTGTTCTTAATGGAACTGAGAGGTTAACCTTCTCTTTAAGGTATATACCTGGAAACTTTTCCAGTTAGTATTTTTGTTAACAAGTCTAGGGGCTTTCTTTTTTGATACCATTATCACTGAGTGTAAGGATAATTGGAGAATGGTCCGAGTTCATGTCCACAAAGTACTAGGGGGTGCAAGATTATTCCCGATGAAAGCTTATAGGAATATCCGTATTATGTTCTTACAAACCCACAGGTCTCAGATCGCAATAAGTCCTTTTAGACGTTTTACGGAATAAGATTTAACAAATAATCTATTAGATCTATCTGGTCAAATCTCAATCAATGCAATAAAATTTTATACCTATACCTAATATAATAAGCAAGTCTTCTACAGCGGGTGCCTCTTCTTGCATACTAATTTGTAGTGTTTTCTGTCGAAGAAATCTTCAGTTTTTAGATATCTGGCGGTCATTGCACCTTCGACCTCTTCTCTCCAGAATCGTCTTCGTCTACCTCGTTTTCTTTTAGTGGGCGGAGTCCATTTTCTATTTTTTTTTTGCCATCTATTTTCAGGCATTCTCGGAAGTTGTTCATACAAGTTAAGTCTTTTGGCTTCGATCGTGTCTATTATGTCTAGATCAATTTCCATTTCTCTCCTAACATCTTTGTTTCTCACCCTATCAAGTCTTACTGAGCCGGCAACATCGTCTCCAATAGTTCATTTCCACAGCCTTAATTTTTGATTTGTTTGTTTGCTTTATTTCCCGAATTCGGTGCCGTATAACCAAATACTTTATATTATTATTTTATAAATTTTTCCTTTATTTTCTTTTGTTATTTTATTATTCCACAATAGTCCGTGTAGCTGTCTGGTGGCTGTTCTTGCTTGGCCAATCCTGGAATGTATTTCTTCGTTACTGCCTGCTTTTGATGTTATTTGAACTCCCAAGTATTTGAAATTTTCACTGAATAGTTCCCATTTCAATTTGCAGACTTTTAGTATGATATAATTGATCCAAATAATGGCATAACCCAGACATCCAAAGTGAAAGTTATCCTCCAACACCAAATTGTTCTATATGGTGCACATAATGTTCAGAAAAAAGTCATACCATTTTTAGCGTCGGATTTGGGGGGAGAGGGGGGAGTATCATCGGTAAATTCGTACTTTTTTACGTTTTTCGTCAATATTTCTAAAACTATACAGTTTAGCATGAACAACCTTCTATACAAAAATATTCTATATTAAATTTGAAATAAAAAAGGTCCTATGCATAATCCTTCTAAAATGAACGGTTCCAAAGTTACGGAGGTAGTATAGTATAATTGGTTAAAAAAAAGGCCTAACCCAGACATCCAAAGTAAAAGTTTTTTTCTAACACCAAATTGTTCTATATGGTTCACATATTATTCAGTAAAAAGTTACATTATTTTTAGCGTCCGGTTTGGGGGGGGGCGATGGGGGAGAAGTCGGTAAATTAGTAGTTTTTACGTTTTTCGTCAATATTTCTAAAACAATGCTTTAGCCTTAAACAATGTTCTACATAAAAATATTTAAAACAAAAAAGGTGCTATACAGAATTGTTATAAAATCAACGGTTCCAGAGTTACGGAGGGTGAAAAGTGGAGGTTTTCGATACTTTTTATATTATTTGGGCAATTGATGATGATTTTGGGCGGTGAGGTTGACGTTTCTTCAAGGGCTTATCACTAACATACCATCGGCCACAGAAATTGCAAATTTTATTTACAAAACACAATCCTGTTAAAGAAAATTTCTTTCATCAGTAGGTAATAATAATATAAATAGCCCAAAAAATATAAAAAGTGTCGAATTCCTCCACTTTACCCTCCATAACTCTGGAACCGTTGATTTTATAACAATTGTGTATAGGACCTGTTTGTTTTAAATTTTATGTAGAACATTTTTGTCTAGAACATTGTTTACGCTAAAGCATAGCTTTAGAAATATTGACAAAAACGTAAAAAAAACTACTAATTTACCGACTTCTCTCTATCTCCCCTCCCCCCCCCAAACCGGACGCTCAAAATGGTGTAACTTTTTACTGAACAGTATGTGGACCATATAGAACAATTTGGTGTTGGAACACACAAATTGGTATAGAACAATTATACTATACTACCTCCGTAACTTTGGAACAGTTTATTTTAGAAGGATTATGCATAGGGCCTTTTTTTATTTCAAATTTAATGTAGAACATTTTTGTATAGAAGATTGTTCATGCTAAACCGCATAGTTTTAGAAATATTGACGATAAACGTAAAAAACTACGAATTTACCAATTTTCCCCCCTCGCCCCCCAAACCCGACGCTCAAAGTGGTGTGACTTTTTTCTGAACATTATGTGGACCATATAGAACAATTTGGTGTTGGAGGATAACTTTCACTTTGGATGTCTGGGTTTGGGTTTAGTTATAACATACTATTTCTGGATTTTCTCCTACAACAAAGTACTCGGTTTTTTGTATATTAATTGTGAAGCTCGACTTGGTGTACTCCTCTTCCAGTTTTCTAAGTATATAGGCTATATCACTCTCGTCTTCAGCTAGAATAGCTTGGTCGTCAGATAAGCGTATCGCGTACAATCTACGTCTTCGATTGAGATGCCAGTATTGAACCACTTTCTGCTCCACAGTGAGAGCGCGTGATTTAGATTATTTTGAGAGTGTAGGTGCTACGCAGCAGCCTTGCTTTTAGCCCTTACAAATAGGAATTTCTCTAGTTAATTTGTTTCCAGGTTTAATGTTTGCCGTCATATTTTTGTAGAGCTGTTGTACTGCTTGTAGGTATATATTTTTTGCTTATTCCTTGTTTTTCCATTGCTACCCAGAGCACTGGTAGTGGTACCTACACTATCGTATATGCCTTTGTCAGATCTATAAAGACTACATGGGTTGAAAGGTTGTGGGCTAATCTTTTCTCATAAAATTTTATTAAATCAATAATAATTATAGCAAGAGTTATACTTACAGTTTTAAAGGCAAGCACCATCTAAAATAACCAGGCACAATTACTATATGTTCATCTTTCAATAAAGCGTCGATAGTTCTGTCAGCTACATCGTTTGCTTTCAGTCTTGGAAAGAATTTAGAATTAACTTCCTCGAACATTCCCGTTTGTTGAATGAAATAAGGACAGACTACTGTTGTTTTTACACCTTTAATACCCTGGTTTTCCAATTCTATTTTTAAGGACTCATCGAAACCAATAGCCGCGTACTTTGACGAGCAATAGTCTACTAGTTTTGGTACTCCAATGTGGCCAGCAAGGGAGGCTATTGTTATTATGTGACCGTTGTCCTTTTCTATCATTTTGGGTAAGAACGCTTTAACAGTCTAAAAATAAAATACTTGTTAAGTCTAAATTAGAATATTGTATAATCAAATTGATTTCAATTCAAATAGGTACATATTATAATGATCACTTTAAACATTAAACATTTTCCACAAACGATCCATTAGTGTTTTGTGTCATGGATGAAAACTAAAGTGTTTGTAATTAAAATCTAAGGTGTTTGTAATCTACTTTAGATATGGACACAATCCTTCTCTATCTATTACGATAATTTGGCAATCAAATTATCATTTACGTAAACCATTTGCATAGCAACTTGTTCACCTCAATTTTGAAAATTTTGATCGCAGGTATGTGGGCCCTCTAAGACTCTCATGGCATGTTCCGTAATATAGGCTCGATATAGCCAAACTAGCAAATTATACAAAAAAATTGCTCAAGTTTTTATATTATAAGACAATAATAAACGACTTATCAGAATAAAAAAGAAATGATCAATGGGAACGTTTTTCAAAAGAAAGGGATCATGATTTTTTATGTTCTATAAAAGCGCTATATTATTAGACACTTGCACTTTATTATCAGCTCTATTAGACACCAGACTCAGTAAAACGTCAATTTAATTTAAATAAAATATACTTAAATAACAAAAAAAATTCACTTCTACAATACGTAAAATAATAAGACGAATCCTCCTAAGTAAAACAAACGGGTTTTGGTACTCGACGTTGATGCCGATGAGCGGAAAATAAATGTCATCGGCGTTCAGATCGGTATGATGAAGGAAGATCTTTAGTCAATACCCAAAGACGAGGGAGAGATGTCGAGTAGGGTGCATCGAAAAATGCGAAATTTTTTTTTGCGATGGAAAAGTAAGACCTTACAAAAGTAGCCCAATCAACTGTTAAGTATTTTGGTAAATTTTTTTCGAAATTGGAAAATATCTTCTGCCCCCCCAAGACAATTAAAAATTTTGAAAAAATGATAACAGACGAAAGAAATTTTTATTTCGAAACGAAAATGTAATAGCTCACAAAACTTGCCTAACACACTATTTAATATTTTAGCAAAATTGCGTTGAAATAAAAAAATATTTCTGCCCCCCACGGCAACTACAAATTAGAAAAAATACATTATTATGCGAATTTCTTTTGCAAGGGAAATGTAATACCTTATATAGAACTTGAATAAATAAATTCGGTTTAAATTGGAAAATATTTTCTGGTTTCACAAGGCAATTACAAATTTTCCTTAAGAAAAGTGTACTTAAACATTATTTTTATAACAAAATAGTCTAACTTATCCTTCTCCCTGACGTCACCCAAGTTTTTTAATATTAAAATAAATATAAAGCAAAGTACAAAATTGGGTATATAAATATTACAAAAAAATATGGTCTTCCGAAGATGGTCTATTCGAAGAAATATGGTCTATTCGAAGATGTCTTCCGATTTAGCATTAAAGTGAGGCATAGTTTTTCTGGAATCAATTCGAGTTTTTATAAAGCCATCCCTCGAATACGCTCCACAAACTGCTAGAGAAGGGCAGTGATATTTCTCAATCTCAATGTTAAAAGGGTCTAAGTTAGGATTCTTAATAAAATCTCGCAGATTGTCACTCGAAAATCTAGAGAATATAGGTGGTTCTGTAAGGTGATATTCTTGTTAGTTAATTAACTCAAAGTAGTTTGAATCAAAATTTTTATAAGAGAAAGTTTGAAGACCCTCACGTTTTTTGATTTAGTCACTGGCAAACTTCTTTTGATGTCCAAGGGGTATATCACTTGAATTCCGCAGACATACAAACCACTGAAGCGGTTTTTTAAGATGTTCTTCTAACAGCCGTATTACATCACCCTTAACGCCAGTATTTACGACTGTTTCGTCACATGCAATAGCTGGATTTGATACTTTCTGATATACCAGACAGCGGATACCCATATCCGAAATATTTGCACCCTGGCTCATGTACAAAAGTGTTATGTGTTCTTCCACGATCGATTGACCATAAAGCTTGGTACAGTTTTTTACTTGAGCTAAAGTTTTGTCTTTGCGTCGGTAACTTTCTTCTTTTACCGTTGTTCTCTCTGATTATATTTGTTTTTGTTTTTCCTATCAATCGAGCTTATCACCATTTTCCGGGACCTCTTTGATTTAATAGAAATTCGCGCTCATCCAGAGGCACTTTTAGAAATTTGCTACAAAGACAATTAATCAGAGTGTCACATTTGCATGCTGCAAGATCGAAACGTGTTCGCAAAATTCACTGTTTTGCCTGTTCTTAAATGGTTTCATTAGTTTCATATATTTGTCATGATAGGCTTTTAAAAGCTGAATAATTCTTGTATGTTAAATTATTGGAATTAAAGCCTTTTTCCATATTTCCTCCAATTTAATTACAACCTGTTCGGCAATACCAGAAAATGCTGGCTCTTGCTGAGTTTTTATCCTCTTGCAACCACAAAACTTCATCGCTTGTCTGTATTTCGGTAAAACATTTTCAGATATAAGAAAAAGATGAAGTTTTCGATCCTAATAGCATTATTAAAAATATTTAGAAAATATTAAAATATTACTAAAAGATTTTTAAATCGAAAACTTATGGGTCCATTTCCTTGGTAACACCTCCAAGGCTTCTAAAATTTGCAAGCCAAATGGATGCTGAAGCGAAGAAGACAAGAGGGAATTCAAAAAACTTACAATTCACGACCCCGTCTGTTCAGCTGGTAAATTCCAACAGAAAATGGACCTAGTTACTCGAAGGAGTAAAGACCAATATAAAAATTAAATAAAAATTTTATTTTTAATTCAGTTGCAATGCGAAGGCAAAACAATCTTAAAAATGTAAAGACTGAAATATCGTGTGAAAGTCCTTTGTGCTCGTTCTTGATGTTTAACTTTTCTGGATACAAAAATAATCAACAGCATATTGAACAATTTTTTAAACAGACAGACAAGGTTTTTTCCAACCAATAAAAAACTACATAAGAAACAGAAGTATTTCATATCATAAATGGAACCCATCTCTCTTCATAGTGGTATTTTGACCTTTTTGACCATAGCTCCGAAGATGGCTTTATAAGCCGAAAGCGCTCAGCTAAGAATTATTAATTTTACACACTTCAAAAGTACACTTCTCCCCCTTTTACCTGAAAACAATCTTACTTTTCAATTAGAATACGGAGCACAGTCCAGTCCCTTGAATCGCGATTTTCGGCTCTTATTGGAGCCTCATCGGAAAGAACGTAGGCTTGTTCTCCATGGAGAACTGGCGAACTCTGAGGGATTGTAACCTGACTCCAGTGGTTCTGGACATAGAACAATCACCTGGTGCTTTCGATATACTTTACTTCAAAAGCCTTCTTAAAAAAAAGGGTTTAGAAAGTGTAATGATGAGTACTAGTTCCTTTTCTATAGTTCAAATTTGCCAATGCATTATTTATAAATCCCTTCTCCAATTTTGGCATTGACGTAGCCCATTACATAATACTATCCTGCGTTGCTTTCTTGATTGCAGTACATCTAGGAGTTGTTTTTTTTTGTGTTTCCTGAGTACTATACAGGGTGTTTCATTAGTAATTGTCCATATGGTAACTGGAGGAACCTTAGCACAAAATATGAAGATTTATCCTAAACACTTAAATAAAATATTCCTCCTTACCGAGATACAGAGTGTTTTATTACAAATATACTAAAATGATTTTAGCCCATTATTTTAACACCTTCCAATATTTTTTGTTAAAACTTGACAAACGGTTTACACATGTTAGAATACTTTAACTAGTGTTAAAAGTTACCAGAGGCGAGCTGTAGGGATATATACTTAATTTTTCCCCCTTTGTCCCCTCACAATCTACGCCACTGCGAACTGGACATAGCCCAGAGCGGGGACTCGGCGCCCGAGCAAGCAAAACAGATCGAAGATAAGTCACTAGAGATGGCGGGAATAGAGCGCCTCACGCTGGCCTGCATTGATCGGGGTAGGATTTCATATGGGAGTCCGTGTACCCAAGACTCCCATATGATAAGCACTTTGCTGATTGAGAGCCCCTATAGCGCATCAGAGTGCTATCGGGGGGTAAGTGGATAGTCTGAAGCATTGAAGCGGGGTGGAGTGATTCCTGCTTACGAGAGTTAATCCTCCTCGCCCCAATGAATTGTATCACCCGAATGTCATTCTCTAGGGGTGAGCAAGTCTCTCAGGCTGGGTTAAATCACTATGCTTGCTTGCGTAATAATCATTTCAGCATGTTTTTTGATTATTTGTTACACTTTACGTAAATATGATCTTCTAGCCTCAATGCGATAGAGTGAGTAGTTTTTAAGTTATTTGCGTTTAAAGCTAAAGGATTCAATAATATTATTAGTCTGGGCTGATTATCGGAGAATAGGCCATTTTTGGGAAAAGTTATTTACCAGCAATTTTATTGCTGGAATCGAATTATAAGATCCTATATATTAATAATATAGGTATGCAAAGTCCTCAGATAGTGTGCTACTTTTTTTATAAACAAAATGGCGCCCGAAAATCGTGTTTTTTCAATTATTGCTCTAGAACTCCGAAGATTTTAACTTTACAACAAAAACACTCAAATAAAAATTCATCCTGATTAAATTCTGCATAGAGATGTGTTTTTCCCGATCTGCTCCGACGAAAATTTTCCTCGGAAAATGCGGGTTTTCCCAACAAAATCTTTAATTTTCAAATAAAGTTTTAGATAAGTAATTATTTGCCAATAATTAAATAATTTGGTGACTTAAAAGCCTTCTTGGTTTAGATTATAGTTCCAGAAGCTGGTGGAAATTAAACGAATATTTTAGCAACAATGCAATTGTTAATTAATAATTTACGGTGGCAATAATAACCAAAATAATTATGATACATTGATCAAACTTTGAAATCTTATAAAGATGAGATGCCTATTTAATATTTTGTCGACAAAATATAAATTTTTTATTTTTTTGCATAATCTTTAAATGTTTAAAAAAAATAGTTATAAACAAATTAACGTTTCTCAGAAAGTTTTTATTATATTATAATTTTAAAAAATAGCTAAAATGCGCATTTCAAATATCTTGAAAATGAATGCTTTAAAACTTTTTTGCAACCATTTGCAAAAAAGTTATGAAACAGCAAAGTAAACATACGATTACTACGGTGTTAATAATTTTTTTTAATTCTTTCAAAGCGTAGAAGTGAGTTTAAAGTACAAGCTAATTATTTATAAAACAATATTGATTATCAGCTTAATGGTTATATTTTAAGTAAAGATTATAAATATATTTTTTTGTAATTTACACGCGCGAAAGTAGAATAATACAGTACCGTAGCTACCCGCCAACATACACAACTCGCGCGAGTTTAAGCGTGTCAGTCGCTTCGAGTGAACATTTTATCTCCGGCTCTGTATCAAGACTATTTTCGCGCTAACAATTACAAAAAAAAAATATTTTTAATCTTTGATTAAAATATAACCATTGCACTAATTTTTGACATTCTTTGTGAGTAATTAGATTGTACCATAGACTCACTTTTAAGCTTTGAAACAATTAAAACAAATTATAAACAATGGAGATATCGTATATTTATTTTGCTGTTTCCTAACTTTTTTGCAAATGGTTGGAAAAATTTTTTAATGCATTCATTTTCAAGACCTATGAAATACGCATTTTAACTATTTTTTAAAATTAGAATATAATAAACAATTTCTAAGAAATGTTAATTTGTTTATAACAATTTTTTTAACCATTTAAAGATTATGCAAAAAAATGAAAAATTTATATTTTGTCGACAAAATATTAAATAGGCATCACACCTTTATAATCTTTCTAAGTTTGATCAATGTCTCATGATTATTTTGGTTGTTATTGCGACTGTAAATTGTTAATTAACAATTGAATTGTTGCTAAAATATTCGTTTCATTTTAACTGGCTTCTGAATTTATAATCTATACCAAGAAAGCTTTTATTTCACCAAGCTATATAATTATTGATAAATAAATACAGGCCCAAAAAATTTATTTGAAAATTCGAGATTTTGTTGGGAAAACCCACATTTTCCCAGGAAAATTTTCGTCGGAGCAAATCGGGAAAACATGCCTCTATGTAGAATTAAATTGAGGTGAATTTTTATTTGAGTATTTTTGGTGTAAAGTTAAAATCTTCGGAGTTATAGAGCAATAATTGAAAAAAATACGATTTGTCGGCGCCATTTTGTTTATAAAAAAAGTAGCACACTATCTGTGGACTTTGCATACCTATATTAATAATATATAGGATCTTATAATTCGATTAAAGCAATAAAATTGCTGGTAAATAACCTTTCTTTGTACTTTACTAATTAGACCAACGTATTATAACTATTTTTTTGTTTCAAAATTTAAAGATTATGAAAAAAAAAGAAAAATTTATATTTTGTCGATAAAATATTAAACAAGCATCTCATCTTTACAATCTTTATAAGTTTGATCAATGTATCATGATAATTTTGGTTATTATTGCGATCGTAAATTGTTAATTAACAATTGAATTGTTGCTAAAATATTCGTTTAATTTTCACCGGCTTCTGGAATTACAATATATACCAAGAGATCTTTGAAGTCACTAAGTTATTTAATTATTGATTAATAATTACTTACCTAAAACTTTATTTGAAAATTATAGTTTTTGTTAGGAAAACCTGCATTTTCCGAGGAAATTTTCGTCGGAGCAAATCGTGAAAAACATATCTCTATGCAGAATTTAATTGCGGTGAATTTTTATTTGGGTGTTTTTGTTGTAAAGTTAAAATATTCGGAGTTATAGAGCAATAATTCAAAAAAAAAATGCGATTTGTCGGCGCCATTTTGTTTATAAAAAAGTAGCACACTATCTGCGGACTTTGCATACCTATATTATTAATATATAGGATCTTATAATTCGATTCCAGCAATAAAATTACTGGTAAATAACTTTTCCATGAATTTTGCTAATTAGCCCAGAGTATATGTGTATTTTAAACACATAATAATCTGATTTTTAATGTTTAAAACACATAATCTTATCGAATCCATTACCTTTAAACGCAAATAACTTCAAAACTACTCACTCTATCGCATTAAGACAAAAGGATGATATTTATGTAAAAAGTAACAAAAAATCAAAAAACATGCTGAAATGATTATTACGACAGTGGCGTAGATTGTGAGGGGGAAAAAGGGTAAAAATTAAGTATATATCCCTACAGCATGCCTCTGGTAACAGCGGAAAACTATCTTTTAACAATAGTTAAAGTATTCTAACATGTGTAAACCGTTTGTCAAGTTTAAACAAAAAATATTGGAAGGTGTTAAAACAATGGGCTAAAATCATTTTAGGATATTTGTAATAAAACACTCTGTATCTTGGTCAAGAGAAATATTTTATTTAAGTGTTTTAGGTTAAATCTTCATATTTTGTGCTAAGGTTTCTCCAGTTACTATATCGACAATTACTAATGAAACACCCTGTATAATTTCATTTTGAGTAACACACTTACCAGAGTTTAGACACTGGAGTTTCCCTGCTTAATACAAACTGGTACATATTCCATGTAGTTATTCTGATGTTTTAATAGAACTTCCATTACCGTCTTTACATGTTATCACGAGATGAAGTACTTGTACCTACTTGGTTAGAAGCAGCACTGTTTTATGTGGAGTATTTTCAAGGAATGAAAAGTTTTATTATAGAACTAACAGATTCCACTTCAGCAGTTCTGGAGGAATGTAACAGCCTTGTTCAATTACCTTATTTACCTCAGAATCTAGCATACATAAGCTTAAATTTTAAATTTCTTGTCGAGGACATAAAAAACTTGAAAAACAAAATTTGACTCTTTGTGAATCAGTCAATTTGATTAATCATATCAAGGAATCTTTTCGTACGGTTAAAAGAAACTTAGGCGTATCTGTAGGAAATGAACTGCAATATGTTTTAAACAAAATCTCTGGATTTTGTATTTTGAAAAAAAAAATGCAAAAGTTCATTTAAGATCTGTTCCAGATCTTAAACTACTGCTTTCCAACATAAACAAGTTTAAAAATGCATGAATAACTTCTGCTGATGTTGAAAGAAGTTTTAAGATTTTTTAACATTTATACACAGATAGAAAGCATATTATTTTAATTGCAAATTTTGAAAAACCAATCGTTGTTAATTGTTTTGATAACGACAACATTTTACTGTATTTCTTAAAATACTGTTATTTTGTATACCTTAAAATAAATAAATGTCAAAATATCCTTTCAATCTTATTAGTCTAGGCGCCACAGGGGTCACCGTGTCCTTTTCAATTCTGATGGACAAACTCAACGGTTTCTTGGATTTCGATCCGAGTGGTCAAAAAATTGTTATAAACAATTTAATTGTTTATAAATTGTTTATAAGGCTCTGGCTCATAAACTAAAAAAAAAAAAAAAAAAATAAAAAAAATGTTTCAAATAAAATTTGTTCGCTAATGAAAAACGAAGAAAAAAACGTTTACTTAACTTAAATCCAACAATTATAACTGAAGATATTGTAAAATTAATGCACAATGCAAATTGCAAAGTGCAAAATAAGTATTTTTCGAAGCGTTATCGATCGTAACTCGGCTTGTTCGCATGCAAATAAGCCTTAGAAGGTCTCATTTTAAAGCTTAATTAATAAACTTCCAAACAAAGTTTGTTAAATTAGATTATCTTCATTTCTTTTAAAGTTATTCCCGTTTGAAGTTATAATTTTCTTAAAAAAATTTTACATTAATTTGTTTATAAGGGTTTCAAGCAAATTTGAGCTATAAACATTTATACTTTAATTAACAATATTGATAGAAGAGCTTAAAAGGAACAATTTGAGCTTATAAAAATGTTTGTACGTTTATTTTTGGGCAAGATATCGATATTTTAATGGCGCGCTATGATGCACAAAATAGGCTCACAGTCAAGTAAGTACCTATTTTTCGACGCTTTATCGATCGTAACTCGGCTTCTACGGATGCAAATGAGCTTTTCAAGATCTCATTTTAAAGCTTAATTAATAGATTTCCGAACAAAGTTTGTCAAATTACTTTATCTTCATTTTGTTTTAAAGTTATATTTGTTATTTGTTATTTTAAAGTTATATTATTGAAATTATAATTTTCTTAAAACATTTGTACAGGGTTATTCACTATATTTTGACCCCCTGTAAACTGCTTAATTTACAGAATTAGAAAAAAATGTAAAATACAAAAGTTATTCCATTTTTAAGTTATGATTTTTGTACATATATATCGTACTAGTGACGTCATCCATCTGGGCGTGATGACGTAATCGACTATTTTTTTAAATGAGAACAGAGATCGTGTGCTAGCTCATTTGAAAGGTTATTCAATTCCCTATTCAGTAGTATAAACAACAACATGATTATTTATATAGGGTGTCCAAATTTTTTTTATTTAGTTAAATTAATTGACTGACTAATTGACAAAAATATATTCTGCTGCTGTCAGAAAACAGAAATAAATGTTTATTGAACAAATAAACATTATTTTTCGCTTAAATTCAATGTTCAAGCTGCCACCCATCTGCCTCTTGGCAGTTTAAACAGTGAATTTAAGCTACAAACAATGTTTATTTATCAAATAAACATTTTTTTCTGTTTTCTAACAGCAGTAGAAGATATTTTGAATTGAATAAATTACATACATTCTTCTTTTTATGCCTATTAATTTAATTGAAAAAAATTTTTTTTGACACCGTGTATAAATAATTATCTTAGTGTTTATATTGCTGAATAGAGAATTGAATATCCTTTCAAATGAGCTATCACACGACCCATATTTTCATTTAAAAAATCATCGACTACGTCATTACGCCCAGATGACATCACTATACGATAAAGTCATCACAATATATATGTCAAAAAATCATAATTTAAAAATTGTATAACTTTTGTATTTTACGTTTTTTTTCCAATTCTATAAATAAAGCAGTTTACAGGGGGGTCAAAATATAGTGAATAACCCTGTACATTATCTTGTTTATAAGGGTTTTTAGTAAATTTGAGCAATAAATATTTATACTTTAATTAACATTAATATTAGAATAACTCAAAAGGAATATTTTAAGCTTAGGAAAGTGTTCGTAGGTTTATTTTTGGCCAAGATATCGATAATTTAATAGCACGCTCTGAGGTTCAAGATCAGCTCACAGTCAAGTAATATCACGGTAAAGACACCGATTGACTGCTCTCGTGTTACACTATTTTGCTCAGGAGGCCTTGCTCGGTCCTAATATGTCTGCCAATGTCTACAAATATAACATACAACTCTCAAGTCTGTCTATTTGTAACAACAAAGTCATTGTTTCTTAATAGTGTAATGTAATATTGATTTGTTACAATAATGAATAATTTAATTACTAAAAAAATTGTGTATTATATGTTAAAAAAATATCATATATAAAGTAATTTGAAAAACCTTGTTTAGAAGTCCATTAATTAGCTTTAAAATTAGATCTTGAAAAGTTCATTTGCATGCGTAGAAGCAGAGTTACGATCGATAAAGCGTCGAAAAATAGGTACTGACTTGACTGTGAGCCGATCTTGCGCCTCATAGCGCGCCATTAAAATATCGATATCTTGACCAAAAATAAACTTACGAACATTTTCGTAAGCTCAAATTGTTCCTTTTGAGTTTTTCTATCATTATTGTTAATTAAAGTATAAATGTTTATAGCCCAAATTTGCTTGAAACCCTTATAAAATAATTAAAGTACAATTTTTTAAAGAAAATTATAACTTCAAACGGATATAACTTTAAAACAAATGAAGGTAAAGTAATTTAGCAAACGTTGTTTGCAAGCCTATTAATTAAGCTTTAGAATGAAACCCTCTAAGGCTCATTTGCATGCGGACTAACCGAGTCACGATCGATAAAGCTTCGAAAAATACTTATTTTGTAATTTGCAATTTGCATTGTGCAGTAATTTTACAATATCTTCAGTTCTAATTGTTGGATTTAAGTTTAGTAAACGCTTTTTTCTTCGTTTTTTATTAAGGAACAAATTTTGTTTGAAACATTTTTTTGATCTTTTTTAGTTTATGAGCCAGAGCCTTATAAAAAATTTATAAACAATTAAATTGTTTATAACAATTTTTTGACCATTCGGATCGAAATCCACCCTCAAAATTCGTAATCAGCAGCCAAAAATCCATAAGAAACCGTTGAGTTTGTCCATCAGAATTGAAAAGGACACGGTGACCTCTATTTGGCGCCTAGACTATATTGCCTGTATAACCTATATAAACATACGACTTTTTAAATATTAGCAGGAAAGTATTTTATGTAGATTATTATTATTAGTAGGTATGTACATATGTACAGTGACGGTTTAAGGCATCATGGGGCCCTAGGCGGCCATATAAGAAGTAGGCCCCTTTATAGCGATCATTTACTTAAAACAAATTTACAGATATTTATGTTGTTTTGGGAAGTAGTTACTCCAAAAATAAATTACGACAATGTAAAAAAGATCATTTTTCTTTTTTTTACATTTCGCAACAACTTCTCATTAATAGTCCATAGCTAATATGCCAAAGAAAAAAAAGAGATATTGTGTCGATATGTGATTTTGCCCTGGGTATGAGTGCCACTCCTTCGGGGGTGAAAAAACATACATTCAAAATAAGTGCGGAAATGGATAAACTGATTAATTCTAAATAACTTTTGTTCTATCGAGTTTTTCACTAAATCAATACTTTTTGAGTTATTTGTGAGTGAATATGTTCATTTTTCAACAAAAAAATCACGTTTTTAGACGGTTTTTCGCAAATAACTCCAAAATTAAGTATTTTATCGAAAAAATATTCTTAGGAAAAATATAGCGTATACGAAATTTAAAAAAATGGTGTATGTAGTATGTATGAAGTATGTAGACCCAGTATAAGCAGAACTGGAGCTAATGAAAAGTAGGTGAATTCTTATTCGACAAATTCCAAATCAAATATTTCAACGTAAATAACCAAAAAATGAAGCAATTTTCGATGAAAAATCATCAGAACCTTTGTAAAGTGTTAAAAAAGTTTTATTTTTTTTTTAACAAGTTTTAAGTATCAAAATTAAGCAAGTAAAGCTTAAAATAACGTTGATTCCTTTTTTTGGCAAAAAAATCTTGAAAATTTATGAAAATCTTGAAAAAACTTATAAGTATATTATTTATATGATCTGTAAGTTTCACCGGTTCACAGTGCTTATATTTCAAAACATTGGGATTTAAAGTAAAACAAATTTTTTGAAATTTTGAAGAAAATGCCTTTTTTTTCAAAATAACTTAAAAATTATTAGTGGTACCAAAAATCTTAAAGAGTAAAAAAATGCAGGTTTTGCTTTTCTGAATATTTCAGATTTTTGTTTTTGGTTAAGATATGGCTGCTATTATATGAACGCTATACATATGAATGCTACTAAAAATTGGTTAAGATATGACTGTTCAAAATTTGCATACCCTGGGTAGAGAATTTTTCATTTATTAAAAATTAATAAATGAAAATAGTTTCTATCCTTGTGGGATCGGTACTCACCGGAGGGACCGCAGACGTTTGGATACAATTAGCGTCTCTTTGCAAAAACAATGACGACTTTGCTAAATAACAAGACATTTACTCAACACACACACTACCCATTACACTAGGTACCTGATTGGAAAAATCCACTGTACCATGCTAATGGCCATTAGTTGTCGAGGCATTAAGCCAAATAAAAAAATTGCATACACTCAAGCACTCTTATAAGCATAATAAGCACTTTATACCGATAAAACTTACAGAGCATATAAACAATAAATAAGTAAAGTAGCTTGTGAAGCGGTAAGGATTAATTTCATTTGAAATTTATTAGGGGGTTATGTTCACCAGTTTTTTTACCCAAAAAATGGGATCAACTTTATTCTGAGCGTATCTTGCTTACTTTTTATGTTAGAAATTAAAAAAAAACAAGAATAATGCTTTTTTGAACATTTAAACAAATTATGAGAAGTTTTCCATGAAAAGTGCTTAATTTTTTGATTATTTCACGTTGAAATATTCGATTTGAAATTTGACGAATAAGAACCTACTTTTCATTAGCTACAACTCTGCTTTTACTGGGTCTACAAACTGCACACATATACCATTTTTTCAATTTTTAAAAGCTATATTTTTGCTAAGAATATTATTTTCGATAAAATACTTACTTTTTGAGTTATTTGAGAAAAACCGTCTAAAAACGTGTTATTTTTTGTTGAAAAATGAAGATATTCACTTGTAAATAACTCGAAATGTATTGACTTGATGAAAAAACTCTATTGAACAAAAGTTGCTTAGAATTAGTCAGTTTATCCACTTCCGGACGTATTTTGACGGTATATTTTTTCACCCCCGAGAAGGGGTGGACTCAACCGTAGAGCAAAAACACACATTGGCACAATATCACTTTTTTCTTTGACATGTTAGCTATGCTTATACCAAATTTCATGTCAATCCAAGCTCTTGTTTCAAATCCAAAGGTTCTTTAAAATCCGGAGGTTTTGCAACATTTTACCGTGAGTGAATGGACTATAAGGCCCATCGGTGTGTAGAAATTGAAAAAAAAACGTACCATACAAAAATAATTACCAGCTTCTAAGCAAAATTTGCTTGCAAAATTGATTACCAAATTGAGGGAATGATTAGAACATGGAATATAAAAATGCATTTGAAGATAACTGCTAAATTTGTCTTGAAGTCGGTTGTATTTTCCTGATATTTGACAGAAGACAAAGCAAAAAACTGAGTTTGATTGGAAATAATAAATTAACCATTCTCTTTTTTTTTGTCTCAGTTAGCCCTATTTGATTTTATTTTAATTTTTTTTTGAATTACTGCTTAAATAATTAAATATTAATTAATGCATTTGTGTGGAATGCGGGCCCCATCAAGTGCCCGGGCCCTAGGCGGCCGCCTAGTCCGCCTAATGGTTAATCCGGCACTGCGTATGTATATGAATTGGTTTTTAAATGAAAAATTTCTGAACAGAGCGATAAATATTAACGTCTACAAATTTGTGCCAATTTTGAGTATGCGCATATTTGACCTGTCTTCTGTTTCATACCTATATTCTGGTATCTAGTCAAAATAATTATAAATTATTCTTATTCGAGCCTATCTTGGTGTTTTTAGTTCTTCCTGTAATACGATATTGACCTCTAAATTTACCAACGATCAAGTTTCTCATCATAATATAAAAACCGAACTTGAATTACACCGTTTCGCATGAGAGAAATTAATAAAAATTTCTCTTCTCTCTTACTCTAACATAATAGGTGCAACTAGAAGTAGTCATTTACACCTTTATTATAAATCTATTTCTTAAGTGTATCTTGTTTGATGATATCAAACCATTTAAAATTGATGCTGTTGTAGAATAATTAATTACAGTGGTAGATACATTTTCAAGAAAATAGGAATTTGAAGCTGTTTCAGCGACACTATGTTGACAAAAAGGTTAATTTATGTTTATTATTCTAGCGATTGTACACTCCATATATTTTGTTTTACATACTTTAATTTATATATAGACCAAATTCAAAAAGGTAGGGGAGAACAAGCGGGGATTTTTGCAGTAACTGGAGCGCGTCAGATTATCATATGGGGAGAAACATGGTACCCTGTAGATGTACCTCGACCATTGGCTCTAAACACAGGGGAGTTCGGAGTTCGTTAAGGGGGGGGGGGGGGGCCGAAAAAAAATCTATCCTTAGAAAAACTCGAAATCGTTAGATTAAGATAAGGTAAGTTAAGTACATGCAAAACAGTATATATTTCAAAAATCTGACGATTTGGAAATGGCTGAGTCACAAAGTTTCACAAGAAAAAAGCGAATATTTCGCGAAATGAACGATAGATCTAAAAACTAAAAAATACGTGCTCAATATTTGTCAAAAGTCTATCGTATGATACACGATTCCCCACGGAGAGGGGTGGGGGGTAAATTTAAAATTTTAAATACGAATCCCGCGATATTTCACAAAATGAACATCAGATTGAAAAACTGAAAAATACACTTATTCAGTATGTTTAAAAAATCTATCGAATGGCACCAAACACGACCCCCCACGGAGGTAGGGGGGGGTTACTTTAAAATTTTAAATAGGAGCCCCCATTTTTTATTGCAGATTAGGATTCCTTACGTAAAGATAAGTAACTTTTATTTGAAACATTTTTTTCGAATTATGGATAAATGGCGCTATAATCAGAAAAAACGATTGTGGGAAATGGAAAACTAAATTAAAAATGGAAAGTCCCCACTAAAATGGAAAACTTTACTTAACTTTTTTTGGTTTTAGAACTTACTCTTTACAACCCAATAGGTCCCCAAAGCGCTCGAGTGACTGCACATTTAGCATACTTTCCTCCCCTACTAAAATTAATGTATATAGCATCTTTCCGTTTCAGCTCTATAGCTATTTCGCATAATACTCTCGTGTTGCGACTTATTATGGCCACATCATCTGCATACGCGCATATTTGCATAGATCTTGTATTAATACAGCTGTTCATTTCCAATTTTTAAACAACAGCTTTCAAAGTTAGATTAAAAGTGTTGTTGATTGAAAAGTGTTGTATAGAGCTCAAAGTACATCCAAAAGGGGGGGGGGCTATAACCCCCAAAACCACACCACCCCCTGGTTACGCCTATGTTGTTGATTAGAAAGTGTTGTTGAATTAAAAAGTGTTGTTGTCTTGATTTGATATAAAATACTTACCCAAAAATGAGCTACCACGTTTACGTCAAACGTCCTTTTTATTAAATGGTCTGGGGTATTGAGCAACGTGTGTCCAGATACTACACCAGCATTGTTAATTAAAATAGAAACCTAAAACAAAGATATTTAGCATTAATCAAAGTTCAAAATTTTAAAAAGTATTTGCATAGAGACTCACTATTAAAGAGAGTATTAGAGACAAAACAGAGTCTATTATGATATAAATTATAAAGTCAATGCAGTAATTTTAAAAGCAAAAGATGCAGGGCCGTAACTACGATGTTGGGGGCCCCGGGGCAAATGTGATCTGGAGGGCCCCTACCGGGAGGTCTGTGGGTCTTCCGTTGGGGGCCCCTACCGGGAGCTTTACCCCCAGCAGAAGGGGGCTCGGGAAAAATGTTTGATATTTAACCTATTGAAAACGCATGTTAATGCATTCCCTGACTGAAGTTTCTAAAGACATACATATTTTTTTAGAAAATGTTCTTACATGTGTTGGCAAAGTTGAAACAAAAATGTTATATGGAATGGGCGATTAAATACTCCCCTGAGGCATTCCTTCCTGGACTTGTTGTATCCTGGACATTTTTATATCTTTTCGAATGGTATCGGGGTCTCCAGCTTAGCCCGGGCCACTCTTCCAATGACATTTTAGGTTTTGTTACGCCGTAATAACTAATTTCCTAAGTAATAATTTAAATTTTTATTGTAGTAAAGAAAGAAGGACATTCTCACAAACAATTTATTTCCCGTTATTTATTTCACTTATTCCCCGTTAGAGAGCGTTCTAAACATACTGCGGTATAAATAGTTTTATTTTATACCGAGAAACTACGGACGTGTTGGTGTAAATTTGTCTTCTGCAGAGCCTCCTTGACAGCGGGTAGACCTAGAAATAGTATTATCGGGGATGGCAGGAGACAAATTTAAATCAAAAATAAAACCGTAGATTTTCTATTTTTAATTTATTTTACAACTGACGACCGGTTTCGCTGTCTACAATTTGCACAGAATCCTCAGGTCCCGGTTAAAGTAAAATTAAATGCTACAAACAATAAAAAAAATCTTATTTTTTAAATTTCTTTATTTACTTTTTTTATTGTTTGTAGCATTTAATTTTACTTTAACCGGGACCTGAGAATTCTGTGCAAATTGTAGACAGCGAATCCGGTCGTCAGTTGTAAAATAAATTGTTTGTGAGAACGTCTTTCTTTCTTTACTACAATAGTATGGACTTACACATGCAACCCATTCATTATTTAAATTTTTATGTTAAGGTCTCGGGGGGGACCCAGATTAGCTCAAGCCTCAGGGGCCCCTGCTCTGTTCCAATTTTAGCCGAAAAGACTAATTTCCCCAGTGAAAAATTAAAACTTTATGGTGAGGTCTAGGGTGCCTTGTAGGTCTTTTTAAAATTGTGTCATTTGAAAATATTTCGTTTTTCGTTGGAATCAGCTTTTAAAATACATATTTTTATTTTCTTCGTTAAAATCTATGCACGGTCAAACAAACGAGGGCCCCTGCGGGGCTTTCTTTGTCCGGGGGCCCCGGGGCACTGCCCTGGTTGCTCCAATGGTAGTTACGGCCCTGAAAAGGTGGTTTTGCTTGCTCTCGATTCAGAGGTATGCACAATCGCTGGACAGCTATTTCTGCCATTGCAGGCTTCCTCAATAGCGCTAGCGTGCACACCTCTGAATCGAAAACCAGCTAGCCCATCTATTTAAGGGACATTTCAAAGATAATTGAAATCCCCATTGGGACGAAATCCAGCGACATCTCTCGAACAAACTGAAATGTCTCAGATGCAGAATTCACCATTATAATAAAAATTAAAATGGAAAATAGGTATTTAAATCTCTCCTGAAAGGTACTCTCCTAATGTATTTTACTCTCCTGAAAAGTACCAAAAATGGACATTTTTGCTTTTGGCAAACGACCACTGAAATATATTATAACTGAAAAACAAGTGCCCACTATACATAAAATTCGTAAAAGATTTATTGAAAAATTTTACTATAAAGGGGCAAAGAAAGTATGCTCACGTCTATCCCTATTCTGGTCGGCCTGTAGTCAGTGGCGGATCCAAAATTTTTTTTTTGGGTGGGGGGTCATGAATCTTGAGGGTGATTTAATTACTTTTCTCTGATGCAAGGTCACTTAGTCTTACCATCCCTAGGATAAGTGGGTTTTCAATTATTTTTTGGATGGGCCTAAAATTTTTTTTGGTTTAAGGGCTCTCGATTTTTCTTTTTTTAGGATTATTGAATTGATATTTATTTTCGTCTGGGGAGGGGGGTCATGATCCCCGTGACACCTCCTTGGATCCGCCACTGCCTGTAGTGGAAAAGCAACAAGACACATTTTCAGAACTACTACAGACAGAGTAAAATGGGCCGTGGTGATGGCCAATTTCCTCAAAGTATAAGTATAAGGTACACTTAAAAGTATAACGTTTGTATGTTTAAAGTTGTTCCTTATTAACAACGAAAAGTTTTATAATCGTTAAAAATTTCCTAATTCTTCACCTGATCTAAAATATCAACTTTTTACTTAAAGTACTAGGTACTTTTGTTATTTTAATTTAAATTTTTTTTGTTTCAGTTTATAGCAAAAAAGAGTACCTACGTCTAAGTATTTAACTATAAAAATTGTTTTTTCTGTCTTCTTTAAATCCATTTTATTAATATCAATCATTAATTTAACGACAAAGTCTCTTTATAGACCAGGGCGCATCTGTAAAAATATTAGTACATTTGGATGTTGAGAGGTGACTCATATTTTTTTGCAGAAATTGCTTGAAAATAGCTCATATAATAATATTTGAGTTATCCTCCTACTCAAAAATTTCCGGAACATTGTTTAAATAACCAAAATGTCAAAAAATGAAGAAAAAATTCGACTTTTTTCTTCGTTTTTTGATTATAACTTTAAAAGTATTCATTTTCGAGAAAAATTGCACTGACATAAAAATTGAGTAATTAAATTTCCTACAATATAGGATTAGTTAAAATTTAAAAAAATTGTCACCCTTGTTGCAAAATAGCAATAATTGCAGAGAATCATAAAAAACAAGTACATATTCGCATTTTATGTCTTTCAACCATTTATGCTACACTTAGGATCTTCATATTTCACCCAAAAAACTTTATGATAAAATAAAACAATACTGTAAATTTCGTTAAGATCGGCTTAATAGATTTTGCAAAATAAATTCAGCAATCCAAGTTCCGCAAAAAAATTCATTTTTTCAAAATGTTGAAGGACTGAAAATAAAGCAGACAGCAAGTTGGATTCTTTTTCATAAATAGAAGAATACTGTACCTTTTATTTGTAATTTTTAAAATTAAAATTGGTTAACTACAACGGCGTCAGGATTTTTTTAAATAAACATTAATTTTTGGTGCTACGCGCAGGACAGCGGATACGTTTTGCTCTGATTGGGCATTCCAATGACCTTTGAAAATGATTGATAAATCTTAATTTTTAGTACATTTCGATATAAATACATAAATTTGTTTATTGCAAAATAAAAACGCATACTCCGTCCTTTGAAATAACTCTTTTTTAGCAAAAATTTTCTTTGTTCATATATTTTAACAGAGAATAAAAGTTTATTATTTTTAAACATATGCAATTGTTTAAACAATATTTCACAAACAATAATCAAATTAGTTTGATTTTTGTGGAATTAAAATACAACAAAATATATAGTAAGAAAATAATATATTTAGATAAACATTGGAAGAAATTTTGGTGGAAATCAACTTGTGTGAATCGAACACCGCTGTCCTGCGTGTAGCACCAAAAATTAATGTTTATTTAGAAAAAGTCCTGACGCCGTGGTAGTTAATCGATTTTAATTTTGAAAATTGCAGATGAAAGGTACAGTATTCTTCTATATTTAAAATTTTTTAACTTGCTATCTGCTTTATTTTCAGTCTTGCAACATTTTGAAAAAATTAATTTTTTTGCGACAGCTGGATTGCAAAATTTATTGTGCACAATCTAACGAACCGATCTTAATGAAATTTACAGTATTGTTTTATTATTTCATAAAGTTTTTCTGGATAAAATATGAAGGTCCTAAGTTTAGCATAAATGGTTGACAAATGTAAAATGCGAATACTTGTTTTTTTATGTCTTTTTTCGCAATTATTGCTATTTTGCAACAAGGGTGACAATTTTTGAAACTTTTAACCACTCCTTTGTTATAGGAAATTTAATTACGCAACTTTTATGTAAGTGCAACTTTTCTCAAAAGTGAATACTTTTAAAGTTATAATCAAAAAAGGAAGAAAAGAATCGAATTTTTCCTTCATTTTTTGACATTTTGATTATTTAAACAATGTTTCGGACCTTTTTGGGTGGGAGGATAACTCAATTATTATTATATGAGTTAATTCCACGCAATTTCTGCAAAAAAATATGAGTCACCTCTCAACGTCCATCTCAAAACAGATGCGCCCTGGACTATTAATAATCTTCAAACAAGCTTAATTAGATCTTTTTATGTTTAAGGAATTTTGCTGTTAATTGACTTTCATTATTATAAAACAAAGTAATTCTGGTTTCTGTCGGAGACCTGTTATTTTAGTAGTTAATTTAAAACATTAAAACATACCACTTTCTCTTATGCCATTGCACTTTACAATATTTGTAATTATTCGTAGATTTTTCACGACAGTTGAATTTACCTTGTTTAGAAACTCGAGATTATTGCATTCGTTTACTAAATCTTTAACCTCAAGAAAACAGTTTTTTACTTGTATTTAACTGTTTACCTACCAGTTTTCTTCCTCATTGTGTACCTATTCTTTGTTAGAGACTTTTTTTCACTCAACTTAGATATACGTTTTGCAATAAGTATTTTTGACAGTTTATAATGGTGTTAATATTAGATTTACTGTGTCCCATATGCAAACACTGATACCTTAAAGTGATTCTTCTTATTTATGAGCCATATCCTCTAATAGATGAAGGTCGGCAATAATCATGGCAATTCGCACTTTCGATACCGCTGCTCTAAAGAGATCAGCAGAAGTGCATTAAAAATAAACTGATATTTTCTTGATTGTATTTACGAACCGATTTTATTTTTAAAAAATCTGTTGAATAGACGATAGAAGACCACATCCAAAACTATAAAAAAATGTACAGGGTGGTATTAAAAAAAAATTAAAGTTAGTGGTTGTAACTAAGGAATGAATATTTAGGGGTTGATTTTTTTCTACGCCATATTAAAGTGTATTACAAATAGAATATATCAGTTTTTGTCCCATTCGAAAATATCTATTCGTTTAAAAGATATAGCCTGGATAAATTAGTCTGGGATACCCTATATACTCGCTTCTCAACCATTTCCAGTATTATTAGTATTTAAAACTTCTTTGATTTTTTCATTGTTCTCAACAAAACGACATTCGTGACTGTACCCACACAACTTATTCGTAATATTATTCCGTATGCCAATAATTCGAAGGGTTCCAATGTGCTTTATCGTAATATTAGGTATTCCGTATGCCAATAATTCGAAGGCTTCCAATATATCAAAAATGAATAACCATTTTCAATTTCGTTGCAACACGAAACTACAGCCGCACCATATTCTAGTCCAATCAGAGAGTGCAGCAAGCACCTCTACCGGTTTCGAAACTTATTAGTCTCTCATCAGTAGGCACATATGCTGCTCTCTCTGACCCATCCAGGACAGACCCCGGTGTGCAGTTACGGATTGCAACGAACGAAATGGCAGGGATGCCCTAATGGCAACTGCTAGCAAAAGAATAAGTTTTTAATCTAATACCACATAAAACAACATTAAAAATATTACTCTACATCCCACCAGATTGAAAATAATGGGAATCTACTCTGGTTACACCTCCGAGGCTTCTAAAATTTGCAAGCCATAACAGATGCTGAGACTAAAGAAGATGAGGGTATTTTACATTTATAATTCACGTCCCATCTGCTTAGCGCGGTAAAGTTCCAACGAGCATGGTTCCCTTCGTACTCCAATCAGAGTAAACATGTAAATCAAAAATGAATAACCATTTTCAATTTCTTTGCAACACGAAACTACAGCCGCACCATATTCTAGCCCAATCAGAGAGTGCAGCAAGCACATCTACCGGTTTCGAAACTTATTAGTCTCTCATCAGGAGGCACATATGCTGCTCTCTCTGACCCAACTAGGACAAACCCCGGCGTGCAGTCACGGATTGCAACGAATGAAATGGCCGGGATGCCCTAGTGGTAACTGCTTGCAAAAGACTAAGTTTTCGATCTAATAGCACATAGAACAACATTAAAAATATTACTCTACATCCCACCAGATTGAAAACAATGGGAACTTTCTCTTAGGTACACCTCAGAGACTTCTAAAATTTGCAAGTCATAACGGATGCTGAGACAAAAGAAGATGACGGAATTTTACAATTTATAACTCACGTCCCATCTTAGTCTTTTGTTTCCAATATATTTTAAACATCTTTATTTAATATCTAAGTAGGTATTTAACCCATAAAATAATACTGATAACATGTGTTTAAGATGTATTTACCTTAGAAGTCTTATTTTTAAAAAAATTGTAAGGTCCCTGCTACAAAATACTTTTTCAGTTTATTGAAAGATTTTCTTGCCTGTATTATTCAATTATTCTTGCTTTAATCTGTTTTGTATACCCATAATTTTTATTTATTATTGTTCACAGATACATACTATTTATATTTTTTAACTGTTTTAATTTGTTCCCCACGTTAGGCTTTTTGGGCACTGTTGGACTTTTGTGATCACCATATTATGTCTGTTTTTGTATTTAATGACAATACATTTTCTTCACTGATTTCTACCACCTAATCAACCATTTATTGTAAATTCTCAAGCTATTCCCCTATTAGAATAGTGTAGTCTGCAGTCTGCGCACAGTATATTATTGATTTACTTTTATTTCTGTATTTAGTTCTAGTGCTTCTTGGAATATTATTTAAGAATAAAAAATGACAACTTTTGTTTTCTACACTTCCACAAAATTGGTTACAATATATTTTACTATAGTGTTTCGGTAGAGTGCCTTTCTCAAATGATGAATACATGCTTACATAATATAAATACATATTTACATATTTACTATGTGTCTACACTTAATAGTTAACTGAATAGCTTGAGAGAGGGGAGCTGTTTGTCTCAAATTTAATTTATTTATTTCTTTCCCATATATTCTAATAAAGATCGATTAAGGCCTTCATTTTAAATTTGAACAATTTGAAATTCATCATTACAAGAATGACATTTCGATGGCTTAGTGTGAAAACCTCGTATCTCATTGTACAGAAAATTTTACATGAGTGATTTTAAACTGAATTTCTGCATACTCTAACCCAAAATATATATATGAAAAATGTATGTGTAATGATCTAAACATATTCAGAATCAAAAATATGTTAACACAGTTTTTTTGTTTTAAGTTATAGTACGCAGAAATTAAGTTTAAAGTCTCTCCTGTAAAATTATCTGTGAAATGAGATACGAGGTTTTCACACTAAGCTATCGATTTGTGTTCTGCTGTACGTTTGTTAAAGGTTATACCAGTTTGACCGATGTAAGTTTTGGGCAGTCACAACATGTAAGTTTGTATATGTTACAGGCCAAACCCGATTTCAGGACAAACTAGTTTGGCCTAGGCCAATCTAGTTTGTCCTATCGCGCGTGGGCCAAACTAGTTTGTCCTAAGCCAAACTAGTTTATCCTGATATAAATACACACACTTCAGACCAAACTAGTTTATCCTGATATAATAAAATCTCTCCTGTAAAATTTTCTGTGAAATGAGATACGAGGTTTTCACACTAAGCTATCGATTTGTGTTCTGCTGTACGTTTGTTAAAGGTTTTACCAGTTTGACCATGTAAGTTTTGGGTAGTCACAACATGTAAGTTTGTATATGTTACCGGCCAAACCCGATTTCAGGACAAACTAGTTTGGCCTAGGCCAATCTAGTTTGTCCTATCGCGCGTGGGCCAAACTAGTTTGTCCTAGGCCAAACTAGTTTATCCTGATATAAATACACACACTTCAGACCAAACTAGTTTATCCTGATATAATAAAGGCTCACACTTCAGGATAAACTAGTACGGCCTAGTCTAAACCAATTTAGCCGAGTCGAAAGTAATTTAGCGAACATGTAAGGACTTTAAATGCGGGAAATTCCCAAATCACGTCCCAACAGGGATGGCAAAAAAAATTATACATCGATATATTGTATCATAGTCCTGTCGCCAGTAGGGGTACAACGGCCTCCTTAATTCAGATGGAATTACCCAAGTTTTTTTTATGTATTCTGACCCGTAGAACACGCATTTTTTGGGTAACAGTCGATCCAGATGTCGATAAGATTGTTATAAACAAAGAACTTGAGGAATCACATAACAGCGATTTTTCGCAAAACAAAACATTTTTTTTTTGTATTTTTTGGGTCAATCTAAGCAAAAATGTTTTTATAAGTTTTTTCGTAGGATGCATAGTTTTCGACATTAACGCGGTTGAACTTTCAAAAAATCGAAAAATTGTAATTTTTGAACCCGAATAACTTTTGATTGAAAAATAAAATACCAATTCTGTTTACCGCATTTGAAAGTTCAAGTCAAATTATATCGGTTTTGATGATTTTCATTGCTAAAAATTATTTTTTTTTATTGTTAAACAAAGCTATAAACACATAGTAATTGAATGATGTTTTCAATGCATTTCTAATTTGAAATCGAACGAGTAGGCGCGCATACAGAATTTCTACGTATATTATGTACATTAAAACGCATGCATTGGGCACGGGAAACACTATGTGTTTATAGCTTTGTTTAACAAGTAAAAACTTAATTTTTAGCAATGCAAATAATCAAAACCGATAGAATTTGACTTGAACTTTCAAATGCAGTAAGCAGAATTGCTATTTTTTTTAACCTTTAACTACACGCGCTGGTGTATTTTGTACGCCAGATATAAGAATTCAACTGCAAATATATTTAAAAATTTAATTTTTGACCTTGTTTATCTCTCTAACCTATCACTGGAATGTGCTTTACAATTTAGTTTTAGTTTCGTTATAATGGGCGTTCTGGGAAGATCGTAATTTACAGTTTATTATTTGTTGTTTCCGGTGGTGGACAATATACCCCACGATTATATTAATATAAGTAGTAATATAAGTACATATTTCAATTGTTTTTTTAGTTAATATGGCACAAAATAGATTTTTCTTTATAAACAATACTTTTTCTCCTGTAAAAAAATACATTTCAAAAAAATTTTTATTAATAATTTTGTTTATCATGGAATCCAGTTATTCCATGATTCCAGTTATAAATCCCAATTGGCTTACTGAGAAGGAACTCCAAGTATTCACTGATGCCGAATAAGGTTTGTAACAAACAACTAAGTGTATTTTTTCAAAAAAAAAAAAACAAATCCGCTGTTTTTAAGTGTTTTTTCTTGTGGCGTATAAAGTACGCCACGCGTGTAGTTATGTTACAACTTGATGCGCGGGTAGTTAAAGGTTAATCAAAAGTTATTCCGGTTCAAAAATTGCACTTTTTCGATTTTTTGAAAGTTTAACCGCGTTTATCTCGAAAACTATGCGTCCTACGAAAAAACTTGTAAGATCATTTTTTGCTGAGAATCACCCAAAAATACAAAAAAACGTTTTGTTTTGCGAACAATCGCTGTTATGTAACTCCTCAAGTTCTTTGTTTATAACAATCTTATCGACATCCGGATCGACTGTTACCCAAAAAATTCGTGTTCTACGGGTCAAAATACATAAAAAAAACTTGGGTAAGTCCATCTGAATTAAGGAGGCCGTTGTACCCCCCTGGCGACAGGACTATCATATGATACATCGAATGAAGATATTGATACATGCTATAAATTAATATATTTTTGTATAATTAAATAATATAAAAAATAATAAATAAAAGGATGAGGTTTTCTCCAAAAGTTCTACTTGAAAAGATACACTTACGAATAAAATCGAGTACGAATTAGTATTGTTTTCACCAATTTTGAAAAAATGTGAAAATGTTGAATTATCCGTCCGTCCGTCCGTCCGTGTCTGTCTGTCCGTGAACTCAACTCCTCCGTCATTATACCAGTTAGAATGACAAATGAGGTGTCAAATGAAAGCTTATAATCCAAGGATGGTACTAAAGGTGAGAAATTGACCTAGGCTGTCTGTCCATCCGACCGCGAATATAACTCAATATTATTGTTTGTTTGTTACGAATAATTATAATTTTAATAAAAATGATTATTTTTCCAAGAACAAAGTATTTTATTCAATTTATTATTTATAATAAGCCGTACTAGTTCGCTGAATTACTTTCTCCTTCTTGGCTTTTTCTCATTATGAGTTTGCCGTTTTCGTCTTCCATAGCACTCTATTCTCCCAGTCGCCATCTCTGAGGTCTCTATACAGGGTGAGTCATGAGGAACTGTACATACTCCTACCTCGTATAGAGGCTCCTATGGGGAATAACAAATGACCATTAAAAAATGTCTGCTCCTATTGTTTAATAATATACAGGGCGAGTTTCGCATTTTGACAGAAATTTGTATTCGTCATCATTTTTGAACGGTCAGATCGGTGTGTCTCTTATTTTGACCAATCGTTACACTATTACCACCTAATCAACTAATTTATTCAAACTAGAAAAAATCAGGTCCGGCTTTAAAAAAATTAGTTCGTTTGGGTCTTAGAAAAAATTTCACCCTGTATACGCTTTTTGAAAACTCTAATATAAATTTTACAAATTAGACAAATAGGCAATTAAACTGGCATATTTATTTTTTTCCGCACACGATTACTTAATCTTTTATAAAAAAAAACAAATTTCACTATGAATTAAAAGTTTGGTAAAGTGAACCATAGATTTAAAAAAAATAACTTTTATTACAAAAATTAATTTTTTTTGCACAAATAAGTAATTTATGTTACCATCAAATCAACTGATTTATTCAAACTAGAGAAAAATCAGGTCCGGATTTAAAAAATTAGTTCGTTTTGGTCTTAGAAAAAATTTCACCCTGTATACGCTTTTTGAAAACTCTAATGTGAGTTTTACAAATAAGACAAATAGGCAATTAAAATGGCATATTTATTTTTTTCCCCACACGATTACTTAATTTTTTATTAAAAAATCAAATTTGTCAAAATCGGAATTTTAACCTAAAAATGAAAAAAAATGAACTCACAGTTTAACTCGCTACAACTCTGTTCCATTTTAATATTTTTTTTTTGAAATTTTTACAGCACATACGTCTTACCATTGTGAAGACTATGAAAATTGTTGTAGACTTTCAGTCTTCTTCTTGTAAAAGTTGCAAACTTCTAAATCGCAAAAATTAGGTGGAAAAATTTAAAATTTATCAATTTGATCACGTCTATGTTAAATTATAGAGTCCAAAAGAAGTGTTATGAGAAGTTTTAGATCTAGACGTGTTATAGAAAAAAAAGGTAAAACTTTTAATTTTAAGAAAAACGTTGTTTTTGTAAATTAATTTTTGTAAAAAAAGTTAATTTTTTAAATCTATGCAAAAACTTTGCCAAACTTTTTATGCATAGTCAAATTTGATTTTTTAATAAAAAAAATAAGTAATCGTGTGGGGAAAAAATAAATATGCCATTTTAATTGCCTATTTGTCTTATTTGTAAAATTCATATTAGAGTTTTCACAAAACGTATACAAGGTGAAATTTTTTGTAAGACCCAAACAAACAAATTTTTTAAATCCGGGCCTGATTTTTTTCTAGTTTGAATAAATTAGTTGATTGGGTGATAACATAAATTAAATATTTGTTAAAAAAATTCATTTTTGTAATAAAAGTTATTTTTTTTTTAAATCTATGGTTCACTTTACCAAACTTTTAATTATTCATAGTCAAATTTGATTTTTTTTTATAAAAAATTATGTAATCGTGTGGGGAAAAAATAAATATGCCATTTTAATTGCCTATTTGTCTAATTTGTAAAAATCATATTAGAGTTTTCAAAAAGCGTATACAGGGTGAAATTTTTTCTAAGACCAAAACGAATTTATTTTTTAAATCCGGGCCTGATTTTTTTCTTGTTTGAATAAATCAGTTGATTGGTGGTAACATAAATTAAATATTTGTTCAAAAAAAATTAATTTTGGTAATAAAAGTTAATTTTGTTAAATCTATGGTTCACTTTACCAAACTTTTAATTCATAATCAAATTTGATTTTTTTATAAAAAATTAAGCAATCGTGTGCGGAAAAAAATAAATATGTTATTTTAATTGCCTATTTGTCTAATTTGTAAAATTCATATTAGAGTTTTCAAAAAGCTTATACAGGGTGAAATTTTTTCTAAGACCCAAACGAACTAATTTTTTTAAAGCCGAACCTGATTTTTTTCTAGTTTGAATGGATCAGTTGATTAGGTGGCAATAGTGTAACGATTGACCAAAATAAGAGACACATCGATCTGACCGTTCAAAAATTATGACGAATAAAAATTTCTGTCAAAATGCGAAACTCACCTTGTATATTATTAAACAATGGGAGCAGACACTTTTTAATGGTCATTTGTTATTCCCCATAGGAGCCTCTATACGAGGTAGGAGTATGTACAGTTCCTCATGACTCACCCTGTATATCACAGCATTTCCTATGTGAGTTTTCCACCTCACAGTAGGTCTTCCTCTCCGGCATTCTTTGTACATGCACGTATCATTTCAGAGCTCTACTTTTACTACCACAACTTTTTTGTAATTGAGCATTCTACTTCTATTCTGTTTCATATTTCCTCTGTTCTTATTCTATCATACCCTTTTTTTTTGGATTGAGGTGGAACGCTCTTAGCAGACTAGGGAAGGTGTCCCTAGTACTGTTGGACTCGGACAGGAGAGGAGAACACGCTAGGACCCACAGACCAGAGTAGGTCCATGCGTCCCGCGTGCCCCCATAACCAGCCGCCTACCAACTAAAACCACCCCCTCTTCCGACCCGGAATATCCCTGGACGTGTTCATTAGTGAACGATACATGGGGATATCCCGCGCAGTCTATGTAAGTAGGGCTAAAGGAGAAGATTGGCATAAGCCCTTCTATACTATTCTCGCCTTCCTAGAAACGGAGAGGCGGATAGGGGGGAGGTCTTTAAGGATAAACTCATAAAAAGAAAGGACAGGCTCGCCTACCTAAGATCAGCAGACGGACAGGGGAGGTCTTTGGATAGTGAGCTGAATAGTAGTATAGTATTAGCTATGCTATTCTCGCCTGTCTGAAAATGACACGCGGATAGTAGACCAGGGCGCATCTGTAAAAATATTAGTACATTTGGACGTTGAGAGGTGACTCAAATTTTTTTGCAGCAATTGCTTGAAAATAAATCAAATAATAATATTTGAGTTATCCTCCCTCTCAAAAAGGTCAGGAACATTGTTTAAATAATCAAAATGTCAAAAAATTAAGGAAAAATTCGATATTTTTCTTGGTTTTTTTATTATAACTTTATAAGTATTCATTTCCGCGAAAAGTTGTACTAACATAAAAGTTGCGTAATTAAATTTACTACAATATAAAATTGGTTAAAAATTTAAAAAATAGTCACCCTTGTTGCAAAATAGCAATAATTGTGAAAAAAATATACAAAAACAAGTATTCGCATTTTACGTTTTTCAACCAGTCATGCTACACTTAGGACCTTCATATTTCACCCTGAAAAACTTTATGATACAGTAAAACAATACTGTAAATTTCATTAAGATCAAGTCAACAGATTTTGCAAAATAAATTTTGCAATCCAGCTTTCGCAAAAAAAATTCATTTTTTCAAAATGTTACAGGACTGAAAATAAAGCAGATAGCAAGTTGAAATTTTTTTTGCTTATAGAAGTGTACTGTACCTTTCATTTGAAATTTTGCAAATTTAAAATCGATTAACACCACGGCGTCAGGAATTTTTTTAAATAAACATTAATTATTGGTGCTACGCGCAGGACAGCGGATACTTTGCTCTGATTGGGCATTCCAATGACCTTTGATAATGATTGATACATTTTAATTTTCATTATATTTCGATATAAATAAATAAATTTGTTTATTGCAAAATAAAAACACATGCTCTATCCATTGAAATAACACTTTTATTAGCAAAAACTTTCTTTGTTCATATATTTTAAATTAAATAATAAAAGTTTATTATTTTTAAACATATGCAATTGTTTAAACAATATTTCACAAACAATAATAAAATTAGTTTGATTTTTGTGGAATTAAAATATTAAAATACAACAAAATATAGAGTAAGAAAATAATATGTTAGATAAAGATTGGAAGACATTTTGGTGGAAATCAACTTGTGTGAATCGAACACCGCTGTCCTGCGCGTAGCACCAAAAATTATTGTTTATTTCAAAAAATTCCTGACGCCGTGGTAATTAATCGATTTTAATTTTGAAAATTGCAAATGAAAGGTACAGTACACTTCTATAAGCAAAAAAAAAATCAACTTGCTATCTGTTTTATTTTCAGTCCTGTAACATTTTGAAAAAATGAATTTTTTTTGCGAAAGCTGGATTGCAAAATTTATTTTGCAAAATCTATTAAACCGATCTTAATGAAATTTACAGTATTGTTTTCCTGTATCATAAAGTTTTTTGTAAGTGAAATATGAAGGTCCTAGGTGTAGCATAAATGGTTGAAAAACGTAAAATGCGAATACTTGTTTTTGTATGGTTTTTTCGCAATTATTGCTATTTTGCAACTAGGGTGACTATTTCTTAAATTTTTAACCAATTCTATATTGTAGAAAATTTAATTACGCAACTTTTATGTCACTACAACTTTTCTTGGAAATGAATACTTTTAAGGTTATAATAAAAAAACCAAGAAAAAAATCGAATTTTTCCTTAAATTTTTAACATTTTGATTATTTAAACAATGTTCCGGACCTTTTTGAGAGGGAGGATAGCTCAAATATTATTATTTGATTTATTTTCAAGCAATTTCTGCAAAAAAATTTGAGTCACCTCTCAACGTCCATCTCAAAACAGATGCGCCCTGGACTATAGGGGGAGTTTACGACTGAAGGTGGGTATTACTTAATTGATAATCGGCCCAGTGAGCCTACCTACAAATGGTAGAAAGAACATAATTGATTAAGGTGTAGGGAGACTTAAAGATGAATATAAATAGGTATACCTTGAAAAAAATTTAGGGTAATGTGCCTGTGAATGTTTATATCTGTTGTGGGAGTTTTTTTCCTATTTTTTGTCTTTTTCTGTTTTTTTTTTAATTTTTTTTACTATTTTTTATTTATTTTTATTTATTTTTTTTATTTTATTTTTTTTTATTTTTTTTTATTTTTTTATTTTTTATGTTATTGGGGCCTATATCGCCGAATCTGTTCCTGAGCCTGGCCTGCTCGCAAGCGAAGACGCTACACCGGAAAACGCAGTGTTCTGCGTCTTCTCTCACGAGGCAGGTCCGGCACAAGTCATCGTTTGCCTTACCGATTCTGTAAGTGAACGCCCGGAAGGACCCGTGCCCGGTTAAAAATTGGGTGAAATAAAAATTAACCCGCTTAAACCTGCAAGCGTACCACGTCCCCACATTCGGTATAAGCTGCTTGGTCCATTGGGCTTTACTTATTTCCGCCTCCCATTCTACTTGCCAGTCCATGAGTAGCCGCTCTCTGGCAGCCGCTCTTACTTCCGGTAAGTGGCCGTTTTGTTGCTCATATAGAGATTTTCTTTCCCTGGCTAGCAGGTAGATAGGAGGAGCGCCCGCTATCACTTGTAGGGCTGTGGTAGACGTAGTCTTGTAGGCACTGACTACGTTCAACAGAGGTTTCCTCTGCGCCTTATTTAACAATTCTCTGTACTTCTTGTGCCGTAGATCCTCGACCCAGACCGGGGCTCCGTAGAGAAGGGTGGACTGTATAGTGTTGAGGTACAGTCTCATTCTATCATACCTGGTGATTTGTAGATATCTTCTTATAAACTCCAATTCAACTGTTCGTATTTTATTTCGTATTATTGTTGACACTGGCCATTCTTCCGCTCTTGTAGGGTAATATTCAGCACTATGCCCTGAAAAATCCTTTTTTATTTTTTTAGTTAGAGTGTTCTTCCATATCACTCCAAGGAGTGCTTTCATGGCTTGTTTTCTCCGTACTATTTTCATTTCTATATCTTTCATAGAAGTGCCATCTCGGTTTATCATTTACCTAATTACTTAAAAGTCTTACAACTCTTAATAGTGTCTTCTAAACTTACGTTTAAATCAGCAACCAATCTGTAATCCATTACTTTCGACTAGATTAAATTGGTTTAGACTAGGCTAAACTAGTTTATCCTGTGTGGTGTGTGTCTTTATATCAGGATAAACTAGTTTGGCCTAGGCCAAACTATTTTGGCCTGAAATGTGTGTATTTATATAAGGACAAACTAGTTTGGCCTACGCGCGATAGGACAAGCTAGTTTGGCCTAGGCCATACTAGTTTATCCTAACGCGCTTAGGACAAACTAGTTTGGCCTAGGTAACATATACACCACTTGTCCTGAAATCGGGTTTGGCCGGTAACATATACACCACTTGTAAGTGTCTTCTCTTTTGGCTTTTGCTGTTCTTAATATATTAATTTGCTTAATTATTGTTTGTTTTGAAAGCTGGTGTTATTCCTTTCTGATTTATGTATTTGGCTATTTTTTTTATATCTTACTTATTTTTGTAATCGAGCAAAGGTATTGGGTTTTTTCTTAGGTGGTGGAAAGACTAACTTCAGGGCTTTCTTATGCAGTTTTTGGTTTAAAATTTTGTTTATCATTTGTTCATTGTATCCATTGTTTACTAGGTAGATATGACGAATAAAAACTAAACCCATACATACTGAATCTATTCCATATAGGTACTACAAGTACAAGACGATTAACTGATACTTATTTACTTCTTATAGGTACTAGCCTGAAAGCTTTCAATTTCATCGTACATTTATTTTCGTAAAGAATATAAAAGTTCGTACTTATAAAAACCAGATCATCCACCTACGTTCAAATAATGTAACAACTCAAAAAAAGAAATAAAAAACGGTTTTATTGCACCAACAGTTTAATAAAACTACAAAATCTTATTTCAAAAAGTGTTACGTTGATAGTTCAAGTATTTGTCTAGACACTAGAGTCATTATACGATTAACCAAAATAAACGGTGTACCGAACATAAACAGTGTCACATATCGACTTGTGCAAGGCATTTGTCCATACAAGATGTGAATAAAGCGTCGTTTGTCGAGTTAAGACAGTATATGTGATTACTTTATTCAAAACAATCTGCGTATGTGCTCAAGAAAAGTGACACACTTATCACTTATTTATCTTTCTTTTTGCAGTATTTTTTGTTTAATGTTGTTATTTTTATATAAAGTAACATCATTAAAAAGTATAAGTCTATTAACTAGATAATAATAGATAATATTATTATGTTCTCTACTGCAAGACCCACTTTTGATAAATATTATTTCGTAAATTTTTCGTTATTTTATTTGTATAGTGTCACAACTAAAAAAAAATATTTTTAGCAGAATTAATCCACTATTTTGTAGAGCTTCAAAAACCTTGTGACTGACTAAATTAGTTATTATACTAATTTTAACAGTTTTTGAATTAAGCCCGGAAAAGTTCTAGCACAAAAAGGTACTAGTACACTTTAGAAGACCAACAATAATCATTTTTTTCAAGAATTTTTCCTCAGAACCTTTATTAAAAATGAACATAAAACTTTTTACATATTAATATCTAACTCTTAGAGAGTACAAAAATATATATTTTTTCATTTATGCACGTACACTAATATTGTAGAGGGCACAAAAATCGAGGCTTCGAAAAATGATGGCGGACAGTTAATCTCAGGATTGGGATATCTTAAACGAAAAAATAGTACTGCATTTGAAAAAGGAAGGATTCTTACGTGACAATTTACCACAATTTAACCAAAAAATAAAAAAATAAATTCCGTAAATTTTCTTTGCGGAATTTTTCACTAACTGTGGTAAATTATCACGTAAACAACCTTTCTTTTTCAAATGCCGTTTGATTTTTTTGTTTCAGATATCCCAATCGTGAGATTAACTGTCCGCCATCGGAACTACTTTTTTTCGAGGCCTCGACTTTGGCGCCCTCTACAAGATTAGTGTACGCGCATAAATAATGAAAAAAGATGTATTTTTTGTATTCTCTAAGAGTTATACAGGGTGGGGCATTAGTGTGACAAAGTCCAATTACTCGTTTGTCGTAAGAGATACGAAAAAAAGTTATTTAGGTAAAAATTGGGGCACACATAGTACCATATTTTAAAAATATTTTCAAATATACAGGGGCGTCCGTATTGACAGGGTGACACAAACATATGTTTTTTTAAATGGAACACCCTGTATATTTTTATATTTTTGAATTCTCCTCGATGTTTCCTTTCTTAAAATATATGATTTTGTAATATTACACAAGGTAGTTTAAAAGTTAATTACGTTTCTTTGTTAATTTCGTAGCAAAATCTACACCCTGTAGAATTGTAGTGATTTGACATCAAATTTTCTATTTACATTCAAACGATTTCTAGTATAGTCTACTACTGTTAATCATTGATAATATAGCGAAATATTTAAGTTTAGTATACAGGGTGGGTCGAAACTCGGAATGAGTATTTTCTGAGTTTTCTTAAATGGAACACCCTGTATTTTAGTATTGTAATGAAATTATATTTTATGGTACTTTTTTATTTCTTAAGCATTCCCTATACCTAAGTGCTTTAATTTGTAAGTTATTCGTCATTCTTTAAGAAAACATTAATTCCAACAAAAATTACGTAAAATTTCATTAAGTAGCCGTGAAAATATCCAATCAAAAGTAATTTTTCGAAAAAAAATACATAATAATCTAGCCTGATCCTTAATTTATTAATATTGGTTGAGATATCCAAATACATTCGTAGTTACGGTTGTTGGTGCTTAAAATATGAATCAAACATACAAAATTCTGCCTAGTTGGCTATGTCACAAAATTTGCTTAAACATTTGACATTATACTATTTATATAGTTCCAGTTGATTTGATACCATTACTAATATTAATTTTTCTAATGAAGAACGGGTTAAAATGTCTTTGTGCTAGGAGAGTATAACAAAAATGAGCTACTTGCAATAAAAATTTATCATCAGCAATTTCCTGATAGACGACAACCAAAAAGAAAAACTTTTGAAAGTATACTAAAACGGTTTCAACAGACTAGATACTTAGATTGTAAGAACGATTGTACTAATATGCAGATCCTCAGTAACACTAAGGATTACATTTAATTGCTGTTTTCTTCACTTACAATAGTTTTTATTCGAGCAGATTTATCATAATCTAAGTGATCAGTCCGTTGAAACCGTTCTAGTATATTTTTAAACGTTTCTCTTCTTAGTTGTCGTCTATCAGGGAATTTTTGATGAAAAATTCTTATTGCTAGTAGCATATTTTTGTTATATTTCACTAGCACCAAAATCTTATTATTCAGTTTCTCATAAGAAAAATACATATTAGTAATGGTAGCAAACCAACTGGATCTATAAAAATAGTATAATGTCAAATTTTTAAGGAAATTTAGTGTCATAGCCGACTAGGTAGAATATTGTATGTTTTTATTAATATTTTGCGCACCAACAACTTTAACTACGAATTTATTTGGATATTTCATCCAATAGTAATAAATTAAGGATCAGACTAGATTATGATGTATTTTCTTTTCCAAAAATTATTTTTGATTAAATATTTTCACAGCCACCTAATAAAATTTCACGTAATTTTTCTTACAATTAATATTTGGCTTAAAGAATCACGAATAACTTACAAATTAAAGCACTTAGGTATAGGGAATGCTTAAGAAATAAAAAAGTACTATAAAATATCATTTCGTTACAATACTTAAATACAGGGTGTTCCATTTAAGAAAGCTCAGAAAATACTCATTCCGAGTTTCGACCCACCCTGTATACTAAAATTAAACATTTCGCTATACTGTTAATGTTTAACAATAGTAGACTATATTAAAAATCGTTTGAACATAAAATAAAAATTTGATGTCAAATCACTAAAATTCTACAGGGTGTAGATTTTGCTACGAAATTAACAAAAAAACGTAATTAACTTTTAAACTACCTCGTATAATATTACAAAACCATATATTTTAAGAAATGAAACATCGAGGAGAATCCAAAAATGTAAAAATATATAGGGTGTTCTATTAAAAAAAACATAAGTTTGTGTCACCCTGTCAATACGGACGACCCTGTATATTTGAAAATATTTTTAAATTATGGTACTATATGTGCCCCAACTTTTACCTAAATAACTTTTTTTCGAATCTCTTACGACAAACGAGTAATTGGACTTTGTCACACTAATGCGCCACCCTGTATATTAAAATGTAAAAAGTTTTCTGTTCATTTTTAATAAAGGTTCTGAGAAAAAAATCTTGAAAACATGCTTATTTTTGGTCTTCTAAAGTGTACTAGTACCTTACGTCGTTTTCTTGATACTGTGCTTCTTTGACTTATGACACTGTTTGAGCGGACGTGCGATATAAGGTTTTTAGTATGACACTTTTAAATATCATAGATTTGTCTTAATTTCCATAGTGATTCATCTAGAGGTACCTATTTGATCTAATTGCTAAATTCGAGTTTTCCTTCTTAAATGCAGCCTGGTTGCAGACGTATTTAGGATATTTAAAATCACATTAATGATTTAAATTGTGACTGTCAACAACTTTTCTTTCAACGTTACTTAAAATCCGTTTTATCTTGTAATATATTTTGTAATATATTTAAAATACTCAGAATACTACTAATAGATACTCAGAATACTTACATCCCCAACTTCTTCTTGGGTTTTCTTAGCTACTCTATATACATCTTCCTTATCAGCTAAATCACATTTGTATCCATAGGCTTTTCCACCTACTCCTTTTACTAATCCTACGGTTTCCTCCAAAGCTGTAACAAAATCTAAATTAAACTACTAATTAAACTACGGGAATATGCAATGACTAAAACTTAATTAACGAAAAAAATACTACCAAATGAGCCAATTTTATATGATACTGATATGATAATATATGATCAACCGAACGGTTCAACTGCCCACTTATGCCGATGATATTAGGTAATATTATGAGTAGAACATCAATAGGAGCACAGGAAACATACGCAGAGTTAAAAACTCAAACAAAAAGACTACAGTCCCTGGCCCTATTATTATGACCACCTATGAATTTCTACAAAAATCAGCTATTCCACTAGGTACGTTTTGTTTAAAATATGATTTTTAAATTTAATTTTGTTATGCAATGGTAATGTTATGCATTAACTATAATATATTTAATAATAAACAGCAATAAAATATTTGAAAATATTACATATTTATATTTTTTTAATATTTTGTTCAACTTCTGACCATAATCAGATGGAAAATATTTGGGAGCTTTTAAAACGAGAAATTTCCGATGAAATGGTCACTAACGAAATTGTTTTGATTAAAGGACTAATATATCGTTGAAACCACAATGACAAATTTAAGCAAAAAAAATTTAACTGCATTCAAAATATGCCAAGAAGAGTACTAGCGGTAATCAAAGTTAGAGGGGGCTCAGCAAAATATTGAAAAAATAAAAATATGTGATACTTTTTAAATATTTTATTGGTGTTTATTTTTAAATATAATACATTTAATAATAAACAGCAATAAACCATTTGAAAATATCACATATTTGTATTTTTTTAATATTTTGCTGAGCCTTTGCTAACTTTGATTACCGCTAGTACCCGGCTTGGCATACTTTGAATGCAGTTAAATTTTTTTTGCTTCAATTTGTCATTGTGGTTTCAACGATATGTTAGTCCTTTAATCAAAACAATTTCGTTAGTGACCTTTTCATCGGAAATTTCTCGTATTAAAAGCTTCCAAATATTTTCCATCTGATTAAGGTCAGAAGTTGAACAAAATATTAAAAAAATATAAATATGTAATATTTTCAAATATTTTATTGCTGTTTATTATTAAATATATTATAGTTAATGAATAACATCAACATTGCATAACAAATTAAATTTAAAAATCATATGTTAAATAAAACGTACTTAGTGGAATAGTTGATTTTTGTAAAAATTCATAGATGGTCATAATAATATGGCCAGGGACTGTAGGTCTGGAAATCAACACAGAAAAAAACAAAAATAATGATACAGACGAGAAGAAATATCTGTGTTCGCGAAATCGCGTTTAAAGTTTGCAATAATATGTTCTAGTTATACTTTTGGAGTTTTTACAGGAATGTATCCCTCAAATTTCTTTTAAATGCTTTTGATCAATTAAATATTTATTTCTCTCAATAACATAATCGATAAATATTATAAATAAACCATATAACTATTATAAAAAAAATAATATACTTTTTCTTACATGGACTTAACACAATTTGCACAAATATCATGAACTTAACACGCTTAACGCATAATACAAACTATTACAAAAAGCATATAAAATAATATTTAATAATATTAATGGTGATTCTTAAGACCAAAAAAGCAGGTTTTAATAAATAATAATAAACATAAACCAAGTAAGTAATAATACAAAGTAAGTAATATAATACAAAAAATAAACAAAAACTGATATGGAAAACAAATCAATATTTTTTTAAGTTTTATTATTTAGTATTTACATTTTTTCCCTTCTTCCTGACAGTTTGTTTCGTTGATTTATTTTCTTGGCAACTGTCATTTTTTTCGTGGTTTTCACATTTGCTTCCTTTTTTGTCAACTAGTTGCACTATCTCTTCATTTTCTTCATCAGGAATGTCATCAGTGTAGGTATCTTCTGCTTCACGTGAGGTTATTAAGTATTTATAGAATTGGTTAAATACTGGTGAAATGTATGGAAGCAGGTTGAGGAGGTCATTTTTTTTCTTCATAGGTATAGGATTTTGTCCTGGGTAACGTAAACTAGGGTCCATTTTGCTAATGGGTTTTTGCCTCTTCTTTTGAAAATAATGCATTGAAACGGTTGATTAAGGTCTAAAGGATTCTTATAGTAAATTATTCCAGGCTCGTTTTTGACAAAATTCAAACACTGTACATCTTTCCAGCTAAAATTGTTTCCAACAACATCATCTTCTCGCTGCTGAAGGTCGGTTTTTAGCAGCTTGTCATAGAAAGCAGCTTGTCGCAGCAGTCATAGAAGCTATCTTGATTTATCTCCTTCACCACGAAAGGGCGTTTCTTACCAGTGCTTTGTATAATTTCGGTCCAATCATGAGGATGGTGAAACATCCAGCAAAAGCTGTTTTATTTTTTTCAAAAAGGGCGTGTGATGTATCGCACTCAATGTGCGTGTGGCTAGATCCATAAAATTATGATTAATCTCTTCCAAATTAGGAGAATTCTGCAGGGCTACCATGCACATATCTGCTACATGAGTATTCTTGTTTTGACCACCACATGTATCTGAGTACATGGTCAAACTTTTCAAACTTTTCAAACTTTTCAAACTTGATAATTTGTATACATATGAGCCAACTTCATTAGCACCTCTACCAGCTACACCTGCATGCCAAAGGTAACAGTAAGTTGTGCCATCACTGCAGTCGTAGACTGTTAGGTGACTGTTAGATTAAAAGTCCAAAGTTGGCGTTTGTCGAATGCTACAGAACTGTGCACGAGTGGAGTGGGAAAGCATTGCTGCATGTCAAATGTCACAGTTTTGGTTGAATCGTTAACTTTTGAATTTCCTTTGTCTAAATTTTTAGACTCATACGCACACTCCGCGTTATATGATCGTCAAATGTTAAAAAACAAATTTTTTCCCACAATCTCGTCTTAAGTAGTGGCTTTCACAAGCTGGGATTCCAATTAAAAATTGATTTACTTTATTCCTTTCTTCTTCAGTTATAAAGGTTTTTCTAAAATTTTCTCTTTCATCCAGTTAGATTACGCCCGAAGAAGATGATCTTTTCTTTTGAATAATAGTTTATAGGTATCTCCCACTTTCTCCAAATACTTTTAGTAAAATAGCTAAATCAGCTTTAAAGGCGTGCGGTGTACAGAGAGTCAACGTAATAACTTATATATTATTAGTGTACAGTGTGTTAAGTCGCAAAATTGTGGGACTTAACACACTTTACACTACTTCTGTCTTCCTGTTTCTTAAATAATGTTTAGTGTAAAGAGTGATATGTCTAATTTCAGGACTTAACAAGCTTTACACAGTTAGTATTGATTATTTTTCATTTGTGTAAAATGAATATCTCAGTTTAGGAATGGAATTGGACTTGACAAATTATACACACATGTAGATATCATATTCTAACATACAGATAGTGCATTGGCTAATTTCGACCATTTTTGGACTTAACTCGCTTTACGCACAGAGCACAGATATAGTCCCACAAAACATTATATATGAAGATAACATTGAAATGGTTGGAAAGTTTACATACCTGGGAGTAGAACTATATGCCGACGGATCAGAAGATGGAGAAATACGAAAGAGAATAACGCAGCAAACAGAGCTTATTTTGCCCTCTCCCATATATTTCGGTCTAAAAATGTCCACCGAAATACAAAGATGAGAATCTATAAAACCTTAATCCGACCAATAGCATGCTATGGCAGTGAAACATAGGTCCTGAAAGAAACATCCAAAAACAAACTCGACATATTCGAAAGGAAAGTACTGAGGAGAATACCTACTAGGACCTGTAAGGGAAAACAGAATCTTCAGAAGTCGATACAACAACGAGCTTTATCAACTTTATAAGGAAACACCCCTGTCAGACTTCATTAGATTACAAAGATTGCAATGGGCCGGGCATGTGATAAGAATGGGAGAGGATAGGCTACCAAAAAGAGCACTGAATGCTAGAATGCAGGGAAAGAGACCGGTTGGAAAGCCAAGAAAGCGCTGGGAAGACACAATAAACAGCGACGCACAAGCCCTTATAGGAGTCCGTGTATGGAGAAGAGCAGCCACAGACAAGCAAGGGTGGAGGCAAAAAATAAAGATGGTCAAGGCTCAATTTGGGCTGTAGTGCCGTAGAAGAAGAAGAAGATATGATATATTAGAATTCTATATTGTTTATTTATTTTTTTCGGGAAATATAACAGAGAGAGAGAGAAATTACTGTTGCCTTGGAAGAGTGCAGGCAGAAGTGAAAACTTTTATAGGCAGGCATGAAAACCATCTCCAATTGTTTCATTTTTCTTCTTCTTCTCGATGTGCCTATCCATGACGAATGTTGGCGATTATCATGGCAATCTCTTTTTGTTAGCGTCCAGTTTCGCTTCCATACTCGACTGCTGGTCTTATTATGGTCTTATATATCTGGATTTTTGCACCCCGTGAGAGAATTTTTGACTTCATTAAATGTTCCATTGCAAAGAAAGATCTGTTTACGCCATTATTCGCGTTTTAACTTCTCGTTCTATATTGTTGTTACTGGTGATTGTTGCTCCCAGATATTTAAACTCTTTAACCCCTTCGAAGTTATGATCGTTTATAGTCATATTTTGCCTTATTCACCGTCGTTCTTGTTTTAAAATGATGTATTTTGTTCTTCAATTGTTTTTAGACCGATGTTTAATACATCTTCTTCATAGCTCGCGCAAATATCCTGAACTTTTAATGTTGATTATGCTACTGTATCTACGTCATCGGCAAAGGCGATTACCATTTTTGCTCCCCGAGCAGCCATGTCTGGTTTGATTTTGGATACATTTTTCGCATGACATATTCTAAGACCAGGTTAAACAACAATGGGGATAACGGATCTCCCTGTCTCAGTTCAGAATTTATGCAAAAAGCATTTGATATTTTGCTCCTATTCTAACTTGGGCAAAGGAGTTACTTACACACATTTTCCTAACCGCAGCTAGTTTCTTGGGTATGCCCAGCTCGACCATTGTCTTCTATAGTATTGGATGATTAATTGAATAATAGACAGAGAAGGAACACATAGAAAAATATTTTATGATAATATCTATTGGGTACGAACTATTTGCCGAGAAAGACCCAAAACAGAAAAGAAATTGCCAAAATTGTTGACGATCTTCGTTAGGAGAAGGCACTCGAAGAAAAAACAATAACATCGAAGGTGATATGAGAAAAAGGGGGAGACAAAGAGGACTGGATGAAAATTCTTGAAGAGGCTAGGCCACACACGGTGGAAAAGCCAGAATAAGGACGATGTATATCAGACGATATTGCAATATTGAAAATATTAACGAAACCACCATCGGTCAGAAAATACTTCTCTTTAGGAACGTAATGTAAGGCATTAAAGAAAAATATAGTCTGCTAGCCTAAATGAGCTAAAAACCGCTGACGAAATAAAGGTCAGCAGCTTTTATTATTTATTAACCCTCGTAAGGCGGTGCTTAGATTCTTACGTAAACAACGGTGCGGGGTGCATTTGCACCCCATCCGTATATCCATTTTATTTATATGTGAACGTTGGGGAAATTGATTTGAAAGATAATTAGGACTTGTTTTTCATATTAGGAAATATAATTTTACAAACAAAGTACCTACTCATTTCTTCTTAAAAACAATATTATCGCTGCAAGACAAACGCATGAAATTTTTCACAGAGTGAGCAACACAAAGTTTTTACACACAATACAGTTATGCCAGGACTTTCAGTCTTTTTTCTCTGACATAAATTACACCGACATTGTCCCATAGCTCTGTTAGTTCCAGGTGTAACAGCAGAAACGTCGAAACGTCTAATTCAGGATGAAATTTTCATCATTTGCACCTTACAGTCATTTTTCAAAAAAAAAACACATAAACGCAAAGAGTTTTAAATGCTGTAATGGGTGGAATGCGTTTAGAATTGAATTTAATGCGAAGAAAAAATGGACAAAAATCAAAAAAAATATTAAAAAAGATAGGTGAGAAAAACAAGGTCTGGGGTGCAGCTGCACCCCGCACAGCCTTACGAGGGTTAAACGCGATGAAAATGACGTCAGGATACCAAGATATTTATTTATAAAAATATTCGAATTCGATTAAAAATATTTTTCCTTATCCACTGTATACGTAACGGAAATGGTTCTCTCTCGTTTACAACTTGCTTTGCATATGTTGTAATAGACGTTTTATTGTCAATTCTTTGTTTTACTCGCAGAGTAGTAGGTAGGACCAATTTAGTGAAAACAGAAAGCCGCGATTTCGTGACTGATACTTGAATATATTAAAATTTCGTAACTGGTAAATATACGAGAATTTCCAAGTTTTGCTTGATTTAATAGTGCAGTCACAGAAGGTGGATATGAGCTATTTTTTGTATTAAACTAAAAGTCAAACTATTAGACATGCACGTCATAGATTTAATGACATCATAACCCACGGACTACGGTTGCCTAGAGCCTAGATCGACTAACCAATGAACATTAAGGGTGCGATTACGTCACGAGAGTGTACTGTCATTTGAATCGTAATATGATTTTTTTCGAATCCTGAGAAAACCAAGTATTTTAGAAAAATTTAAACGCAGGATGAAAGATTACATTATTACCGAGGGCGGAAAGCCCCTTAGAATAAACAAGCAGTTTCTATTGAATGAAATATTTGAAATTAAATATCACACTTCTCTTTTATTTTCAGCCCTGTAACTTATTAAAATAAACATTATAGAAGTTTTCAGGGACTTTCGGCCTTCGGTAATAATGTAGTCTTTCATTCTGAGTTTAAATTTTTCAAAAATATTTATTAGTTTTCTCAGGATTCGAAAAAAATGAATACAATTAAAACACATTGAGAATTTTGACATGCGTCAAAATTTTGTATTAACTCAATGTAAAATTCTAAACTGTTGAATTCCAGCTTCCCTAATTTTTACATCAAAAGACATTAGAAAATATTTGTAGAGGATTGAAATCTGTATTGAAAACAACTGTTAAAATTGGTCTACGTAATTAAACATATTCCAAAATTTTGTAAAAATGTAATACATTTTAGTTTTCAGCCCAAACTTAGGCCACACACAATGCAATAATGTTCACATTTTTGAACTGTCAATATTTTTATTTTATCATCTATTGTTTAAAAACAATACAGTTGATAAGATACCCTCAGTTGCGGAGAAAGTATTAATAATAAAGATTTTTTATTCAGTCAATGGTGTGAGCACTGTCAGTTAAATAGTAACGTGTGGCCTAACTTTTACACGCATACCTATTGTGGCAAATGTATCATATTTTTCAAAATTTTGGAATGCATTTAAATCGTAGAATAATTTTAACTTTTGATTTTAATACAGATTTTAATTCTCTACAAGTATTCTCTCATGACTTTTGATGTAAAATAATTAGGGAAGCAGGAATTCAACAATTTAGAATTTTACATTGAGTTTCCTATGGCCCTTTTTACGATTCACCACCCGGTATAAGATAAAATGTGTACTATTTGTCTTATTATTTCATAATAACACAAATAATACACATATATACACAATAACACACATTCAATGATCGAAAATCATTTAAAAATATGGGAATGTGTACTCTTGTGACGTAAAGTCAAAAATATAAGTCTCCCCACCACCGTCGGTCAAGACAACCGTAATAAAGTCTAATAACCGTGAACCGTAGTAATGTCTAAGAACCGTGATCATAACCCACCGGTACAAACTTGACGGCAGAAAATAAATGTTTAGCAAATTGTCCGTCAAGTTTAGAAGGAAAGCGCTGTTGCCAAATAAAAAACATATTTGTATTTACCGCAGCAGCTACCGGCTACACTGTTTCTCTTTGTCTTTAAGAGTGTGAAACAAAGATAACTATCTGTAATATAAGTTAAAATCCTGTTGTCCTATAGGGACATCTTCTTTTATGGCCTTTGGGAGCTGTGCCCATTTAGCCATTAGCAATCAACAAAAGTAACATGGTGCCAACTTGCGCTTTTACTCTGGGGTTGGATGCCACCCTTTCTCGAAGGTGAAAATTATTTTATTAAAAATAACCCCAGAAATCGATAAAAGGAAAAATTCTAAGCAAAATTTGGTGTATAAAATTATTAAAATAAATTAATACTTTTTGAGCTTTCCAAGATAGCCCAGGTCGCATCTGTAAAAATATTAGTACATTTGGACGTTAAGAGGTGACTCAAATTTTTTTGCAGAAATTGCTTGAAAATAAATCAAATAATAATATTTGAGTTATCCTCCCTCTCAAAAAAGTTCGGAACATTGTTTAAATAATTAAAATGTCAAAAAATTAAGGAAAAATTCGATTTTTTTCTTCGTTTTCTTTATTATAACTTTAAAAGTATTCATTTCCGAGAAAAGTTGTACTGACATAAAAGTTGCGTAATTAAATTTCCTACAATATAAAATTGGTTACAAATTTAAAAAATAGTCACCCTTGTTGCAAAATAACAATAATTGCGAAAAAACCATACAAAAATAAGTATTCGCATTTTACGTTTTTCAACCATTTATGCTATACTTAGGACCTTCATATTTCACCCAGAAAAACTTTATGATACAGTAAAATAATACTGTAAATTTCATTAAGATCGGTTTATTAGATTTTGCAAAATAAATTTTGCAATCCAGCTTTCGCAAAAAACATTCATTTTTTCAAAATGTTACAGGACTGAAAATAAAGCAGATAGCAAGTTGAATTTTTTTTTGCTTATAGAAGTGTACTGTACCTTTCATTTGCAATTTTGCAAAATTAAGTTCGATTAACACGACGGCGTCAGGAATTTTTTTAAATAAACATTAATTATTGGTGATACGCGCAGGACAGCGGATAGTTTACTCTGATTGGGCATTCCAATGTCCTTTGATAATGATTGATACATTTTAGTTTTTATTACACTTCGATATAAATAAATAAATTTGTTTATTGCTAAATAAAAACACATACTCTATCCTTTGAAATAACACTTTTATTAGCAAAAACTTTCTTTGTTCATATATAAATATATGTTCATATATTTAACTTAGAGAATAAAAGTTTATTATTTTAAAACATATGCAATTGTTTAAACAATATTTCACAAACAATAATAAAATTAGTTTGATTTTTTTGTAACTAAAATATTAAAATACAACAAAATATAGAGTAAAAAAATAATATATTAGATAAAGATTGGAAGAAATTTTGGTGGAAATCAACTTGTGTGAATCGAACACCGCTGTCCTGCGCGTAGCACCAAAAATTAATGTTTATTTAAAAAATTTCCTGACGCCGTGGTAATTAATCGATTTTAATTTGGCAAATTGCAAATGAAAGGTACAGTACACTTCTATAAGCAAAAAAAATTTCAACTTGCTATCTGCTTTATTTTCAGTCCTGTAATATTTTGAAAAAATGAATTTTTTTTGCGAGAGCTGGATTGCAAAATTTATTTTGCAAAATCTATTGAACCGATCTTAATGAAATTTACAGTATTTTTTAACTGTATCATAAAGTCTTTCTGGGTTCAATATGAAGGTCCTAAGTGTAACATAAATGGTTGAAAAACGTAAAATGTGAATACTTGTTTTTGTATGGTTTTTTCGCAAAAAAATCGAAGTTTTCCTTAATTTTTTGACATTTTGATTATTTAAACAATGTTCCGGACCTTTTTGAGAGGGAGGATAACTCAAATATTATTATTTGATATATTTTCAAGCAATTTCTGCAAAAAAATTTGAGTCACCTCTCAACGTCCATCTCAAAACAGATGCGCCCTGGACTAAGATCAAACACGGTATGCGGCAAAATAAATATTACTGAAATGCGCAGGCGTCAAATTTGTATGTGTTGTGCGTCGAAACGTAATGAGTGGTTTCCGAACGTCATTATAACATATATGTGAATATCGTGTTAATGTTATGCTTTAGGATGATTCTGTGTTACAGAAAATTTTTTAGGTCATACGGAAAAGGTCCCGAAAACGCCCCAAGCGCAGTGGCGTGCTGGAACTTTTCAAGCGGCCCGGTGATTTTATAGAAAAGCGGCCTCCTATCCTCATTTTACCTTCTATTATCAGGATGTTTTATTCGTTATTTAAAAAAAAAACAAACAAAAAAAAATATAAATTATTTTTGAATCAAACATAAAACTTCGAATTCAACGATTTTTTTAATTTGCTATATTATTTCATTTAAGAATAATAATCTTACAAATCATAAATGACATGTATGACAATATTGTACGCAGTATCGCAGAAACCATAATTTCCTGAATAAATATAATATGAATTTGATGTAATTACGATAAAAGTAAAATAAAACTTTGAGAATTTTTCAATTATGTATTAAGCTCAATTATTTTAGTAAATTAATTATACAAGAGAGTACAAATGCAAGAAGAGTGCAAATATTTTAATTTAAAAATATTTAAAATGTTAATACAACGCAATAATTGAGCAAATAGATTTTTGAGCAAATACGTCGATTATTCCATCATTTTTAAGCTCATACAAAGCTTCTTTCTCTATAGCCATTAGCACGTAACTAATTAAAGTACTTCTTAACCGATTTTTTATGTATTTCAATGTTAAAAAGCTTTTTTTGCAAGATACTGGTGTCATCGAAAGAATTAATAAATGCTTTATATTATACTATTTAAATTTGGATAAGCACACAGCACACTGATATAAGTTGTACTTATGCAAAACAGCGTAACAGCAAGCTATACAATCTTTACACTTTTTAGTACCACACGGAGGTGAAGTTTTCACGATATCAACATTGTCATTTGTTACTTCATGTTCATTTTCACTTAGATTAATAATGTCATATTATCATCCTTCATATTTTCTGTAGACTGAACATATTCATCATTAACTCGATCTTCTATAATCTCAGTATGTATGTATTTTGCAAAATCCTATTTTTAATACAATCCATTTATCAGAAAAATCCACGAGTTCTTCTCTAATTGCAGTCGCAGATATGGTAGGATAAAAATTTCTCAATTTTTCAGTATACCATTTTTTATTGTATCAAAATTTCTAGGATGTAGAGTGCTTAGATCATCATAAAACAATTTGATTTGTCTTGATCAAATCGTTTTTCGATACTTCCAATAATTCGGTCAAAAATGTGCAAGACGTTTTTCCATTTTTTATTCTGCAGAATACATACATGTTTGAAGGAAACTGGAAAACCTTAAATATACTTGTGTATATGAAAATAAATAATATTATCTGTAGCAATCTATTTATGTATATAGACTATAGAGTCTTATTCATTTACTTAAGCTGTATTTTACAATAAAAAAAAAATTAATTTTGTTTAAATGTTTTATTAATATTAGCAAAATTAACATCCGATTAGAAATTTAAAAAATATATTTTTTATTACATCTAAAAATATTTGTGAAAGCTTATTTGACCGGCCTCAAGAGGCCGCGGCCTCTCGGTGATTGCACCGATTCATTTATATGGCCAGCACGCCACTGCCCAAGCGTACGCCCGGTTTCATAATCAACTTAAGGGCACCCGAAGTCCCATTTAACGACAATGTTAACCTTATGCCACATATCTCTGTAACCAAAGCACTTAGAGACCTAATTTTTCTTTTATTTTGAAACTAGATGTATTGTTTAGTCCCGCGTAGATTTTTGTAAAGTTAGAGTGAAAGAAACATTTATTTTAGAATTTTTTAAAATACTCTTACAAAAAAACCCAAAAACGTTTGGATTTAATTTTTTATTTTACTTGTTTTTCTCCATTTTTCAATAGAACTTTACGCGGGACTTGATATTATCTATCTACAACTACTGTAAAAATTTATACCTTCTATCATCTACTAAGGATCCAGAGATATTTGACATCAAAAGTTAAAAACCTAGTATTCGGGAAATCACAAAAACATAAAACACTGTAATAGGCTATAAAGCTACCGGTACACGGTAAGTTGAGTGCAGACGTTCAAAAAAACAAATAATTTTGTATTCATGGATATTTTATACTATAATGTGTTATATATCGTTGGATAGAAAAGATTTCAGAGAATAATTTTTAATCATGATCAAAAAAAATTAAAAAATTCAATTTTCGGACTTTGGCTGCCCTTAAAGTGAACATTAACTAAAGTTCACTTTAATGTGTATTACAATTCCATTCATAAAGGTACCAACTTAAAATTAAAGTCCACTTTAACTTTATTATGAAATCGAGCGTTAAAATCATTTGTTGATGCATTTAGGCTAAATAAGCAGACAACACGGTTTCTTGGATTCGAACTGCCCGACGTAATAGTCGAGCACCTCCTTCACAGTGATCGTGGTCCTATTTGGTCTGCTGTATCCGGCCATGGTCTATTGGACCCGTATTTCATTGAAGCAAACGATGGAACGCCGATAACTGTTAATCAGAACTGCTACATTGTCATATTTCTACATGATCTTCAGCGATTTTGTCGTGCCAGGAACCTATCACTTAATTAGACATGGTTTCAGCAGGACGGGGCAACCTGTCACATGACCAGGAATGCTCTTAGAATGCTGCGCAATAATTTTGAAGATCGCCTTATTTCGCGTGGTAATTATTCTCCATACCAGACCTAACGCAATCATATGGGGAATGCTGAAGGAGGCTGTTTTTCGTACCGATTTACCGTTTGATATTCCGAAATTGCGAACTAAAATTGATTTTTTTGTGCCATTCAACAGGATTAGTTCACAGACATGACTGAGAACCTTCGTGAACGCTACGAAAAAGGCTTGAAACTGAACGGGAGACATCTTGAACATTTGATTTATCGTGAAAATATTTACAAGGCTATGTCATATATACTAAATACATTTAAATATTCATTTCAGTACTGTTTATTTTGCCGCATACTCTATTTTAATTTTTTGCGAAAAAAGTATGTTTTCAAGCGGTTTTTCATAAATAACTCAAAAATTATAAGTATGTACAAAAAAATTATCATTACCAAAATTGGAGCTACTAAAAAAAGAATGGAATGGAATGACCACATAAGCCGAATGACAACAAATAGAGTAGTCAGGACGGCGAGAGACGGTTCTCCAATAGAAAGACGATCAGTGGGAAGACCACGAAAACGATGGAACGACAACTTACTAGAGGCACATTGAAAAAACAGACAGAGTCATGTCTATACAAAAAGAAGAAGAAGAAAAAAGCGAATGCTTGGTGTGGCTATATAGGAGAATGCTTAAATTCCCGTGGACTGACCGAGTCACAAATGAGGAGGTCCTCAGAAGAATGAAGAAGAACCAATAGGTACTGATCACCATCAAATCTCGAAAATTACAGTACTTCGGACACATTATGCGAAATGAATCCAGATATGCCCTTCTACAAGCCATTCTGCAAGGAAAAATATTTTGAAAACGGGGTCCAGGTAGACGAAGAACATCCTGGCCAAAGAAACCTCAGAACCTGGTTCAACACAACATATGTGTAGCTGTTCCGCGCTGCGGCGAATAAAGTAAATATTGTTATGATGATCGCCAACATTAGTCACATATAGGCATATCAAGAAGAAGAAGAAAAAAAAAAACGAATAAATTCTTTACCCTTTACTAAAAAAGAATGTGTGTGTACTTTGTAGTTATACTTCTATTATATGATTTCAATGAAATAAATATACTTTCAACAGGTTATTTGTATTTTTTTTAAAGATTAAACTAATTTTTACTTACTACTTTCCAAAAACTTTTATTAAAACAATACCAAAAATAAAAAAAAAATTAGAAAACACACGGGATTCGAACCGGGGACCTCTCGATCTCCGGTCACACGCTCTACCACTGAGCTATACTCCCTTTGCTTTCACAGGTTACAAGATTTCTCATACATACTGACAAATTTAATAGACCAAGGGAAGTATACAAAAATACCTAAATTTACTTACTATTATTATAAAATATCTTATTCCCGAGGAAGACAAATCCAAAGACACAAAAATTATAATAAATATATTTACTAAAAACACTAATAATATATTCTTTTCACGCACACCTTATTTACGCTACATAAAGATGTAGCGACTAATACCATACTAACGGTGGGCGCATGCGCCGGGAATGTAAAAATTCACCCTCGTGTCTAAAGAAGTATAACTTCAAAAATCTTTTAATATTAATTCAAAGTGAGTTATAGGTATAGAGTCATAAGTCATAGTAATTTAATGCATATTTATTTCGGTGAGTACTCAAAAGTATAACGGGAAAACGATGTATTTTATAACATATACTTACTAAACACTTGTCAAAGTACTCAAAAATACCTATCAAATGAGCTCCAGAAGAAGTTAAAAGCCTCAAAATTTATGATCCAAAAATTTTTCAAAATTTGTGCTCTAAAAATTGTTACAAAAAAATAGTATTGTTTTTTTTTATAGAATAACTCTGTTAATTTTTATGATATCAGGTTTATCCAAAAACTAGTTAAAAGGTAATTTCAAGGGCAATAAAATTGTATGAAACTTATTATTTTAAATCCCATATTTTAAAAAATAAAAGGTTAAAGGGCCTCTTGCATGGTTCTGGTAGTAAAATTTTTATCCTACAAAAATTAAAAAAAAAACAAGTAAAACCTTTGCCAACGAATATCATTTTTTACGTATAACGAGTATTTTTGGAGTTATCCAAAGAAAATGAAATTTACGAAAATTTGAAAAATTCTGATTGTTTTAAATCAAATTTCTTTTGCTTGAATATTTAGATTTGAGTACTCGCCAAAAAAATATACATTAAATTTCCTATAACTCACTTTGAACTAAGAGGCAACAGTAGCGATCAACAGGTAGCAACAAACGCGGTCCAAGATTGCGGCTGTAACTTTGAATATTTTGTCGAGATATTTGGCACAAATATTCGTAATGTAATAAAGAATGGCGGTACAGAGCCCAATTGGAGAAATATGTTAGTATGTGGAAATTAAACAACTAAATAAAATATTGCAAAAAGGAGCCTGTACCGCCATTAAGAAGAATAAAAAAATACACTTTCTTCAAATAAACTTTGTTATCCCATGCCTAGATTTTGTGTCACATTGCATCTACTAAAAATCGGTTTTCTATAACAAGAAATCGAACGTGACTGACTCGGCAATATTTAGCGCGCCTATGAGTATAAAAATTTTTTGGGTGTCGAAATATTTATAAATATAAAAAAGATTTGGGCGTCGAAACGTTAATAAAATTATTTTTTTCATTTTAATTGTGGCTTATTTCCCATATAAATAATTAATCATAAAAATGCCACAAGGAAATAGCTTCAGAACAATAGTATAAAAATTATTGTATTTAATAGTATAATGTCACTGTCAGTGTCGAATTACCTACGCACTGTTGCCTCACTGTTGAAAGTTCGCAGAACTTTCGAAAAACAAAAATATTGATGACGCGCTACTGTTTACTCTTAATAATAAAAGGATTTTCATGTAAGGAATTTATTCAATTTTTTGCATGATTGCGTCTCAGTTTTTTTATAATTATTGTAGGCAGGACCCTGGTTTATCCCGAGATGCATGAACGGAGCCGAGAAGCCGGCCAGCCTCCGTTGCTATTGCTCCGCGCAGCGCAGCAGGCGTTTAGGGAGACCCGGTCTCCTAACAGTGGCATCTACGGTGCCATCACACGCTGCCAACGGAGGCTAACTAGCTTCTCGGCTCCGTTGCCGTTGCGTGCATCTCGGGACAACGAATTTTAGGGTCCTGACTAAAAATAATGAAAAAACTAAAAGTGCGAATCTTGTTATGAAATTTGGTATTTGGGGTTAGAATAATATATGGAACAACTTGTTCAAATAACTTTTTCCGATATTTGTAACGCAAAGCAAAATATCGGTAATTTATCATGTTTTTGGATTCGCAGTAGGCCGCGTTTAGAATTAAAAAAATTCAGTTGAGTATCTTAAAAAATGTGAACCTTCAACCTATATGGACTGCAAAACTTCAAATCTGTATTTATTTTGATATGCGTATTTACTTACAAAGATGGAATTGTTAACAAATAAACGACACAAACTTTGGTATTAAACTTTTACAATTAGACTAATTATTTTTAAAATGATATGATATTATGACATTATGAATTATGATGATATGTATTATGAATTGTAAATAAAAAATGGTGAAAAAATGGGGCCTTACATTACATTTTTTGGCGCATTTTTTTGCTAGTGCAAATTTGTCTAGATATTTTAGAGTTAGGTATAGCCTCCCTTATTGTAAAAATCACGAGCCGCCACTGGGTGACATCCACCCCCAGGGCAAAAGCGCAAGGTAGCACCATATAAGTGTTCTTTCTTGAGGTATCCTCTAACTACTCACCAATTTTCATGAAAATCGATGAAGGTTTAATGAAATAAGAGGTGAAAATATTCAGTGACTGCACTATAAGAAGATGCTACTGTTAAGATTGAGAAATGTTTAAAATTGGAAAAGAGTAAGATAACTGCAAAACTATTTTATCTATTTTATGGTATTAAAATATCTGTACTGGATACTTTGGCGAGTGGGTTAAAAAATTTTGTTCGTGCAAACAAGTATGTGGTAATATTATGCATGTGGGTAAAATTCAAAGTATCTTATATAATAATGTATAATTTACCATAAAATAGCAGAAATACCTAATTTCTCCTGTAATTAGTATTTTCCTTTATTAATTTGGAACAATTTATGGTTTGTATTGTATAAGCAGCATTTATCTGATAAATTGTGCTTGACGTTCGTTTAAATACTTAATTAAGAGGATCGGTACGTATTTTCGGCTGCAATGCTATTCAAATGGGGATTCATTTTTTTCGAATCCTGAGAAAGCTAATAAGTATTTTTGAAAAATTTAAACGCAGAATGAAAGATTACGTTATTAGCGAGGGCCGAAAGTCCATGAAAACTTCTATAATGTTTATTTTAATAAGTTACAGGGGTGAAAAACTAAGAGAAAATTTAGTGTGATTTTTAATTTCAAATATCTCATTCAAAATAAACTTTTTATTTATTCTAAGGGACTTTCGGCCCTCGGTAATAATTTAGTCTTTCATTCTGCGTTTAAATTTTTCAAAAATATTTATTGGTTTTTTCAGGATTCGAAAAAAATAAACATAATGCGTAATATTTTCCAAATCTATCTTTGTCTTACAACGCACTCAGCCGAATATAATATTGTCAGCATATACAGGGTGAGGCAGATAAAAGTTCTATTAGAAATATCTCGAGAACTAAAGGAAACAGAATCATGAAAATTGGAATGAAGGGGTTTTGAAGAGTGATCTCTTTAATGAAAAAATTTTCATCGAATTGCTACTTCCGGTTATACCGGAAGTGGCTTATAACTTCGTTTTTTTAAATGGAACATCATGTATATTTTTACATTTTTGGATTCTCCTGGATGTCTTCTTTCTTAAAATATGAGGTAATGTTATACAGGGTAGTTTAAAAGATAATTACGTTTTTTTTCTGAATTTCTTAGCAACATTCACACCCTGTAGAATTGTAGTAGTTTGACATCAAAAACTCTATTTATGTTCAAATGATTTTTAATATAATCTACTATTGTTAAAAATTGTTAGTATAGCTAAATGTTGAATTGTACTATACAGGGTTGGTCGAAACTCGGAAAGAGTATTTTCTGAGTTTTCTTAAATGGAACACCCTATATTTTATTATTGTAATGAAATGATATTTTATGCTATTTTTTTATTTCTTAAGCATTCCCTATACCTAACTGCTTTAATTTGTGAGTAATTGGTGATTCAAGCCAAACATTAATTTTAACAAAAAATACGTGAAATTTTATTAGGTTGGTCGTGAAAATATTCAATCACAAATAATTTTTCGGAAATAAATACATACTAATCTAGACTGATCTTTAAAATTGCCAATAATAGTTGAGCTATCAAAATACCTACGTAGTTAACATTCTTGGCGCGATTAACAATTAAGCATAAATTAAAGAATTTAGGTATAGGGAATGCTTAAGGAATAAAAAGGTACCATAAAATTTCTTTTCATTACAATACTAAAATACAGGGTGTTCCATTTAAGAAAATTCAGAAAATCCTCATTCCGAGTTTTGACCAACCCTGTATACTAAAATTTAACATTTAGCTATACTAATATTTTTTAATAATAGTAGACTATTTTAAAAATCATTTGAACATAAATAGAGTTTTTGATATCCAACTACTACAATTCTACAGGGTGTGAAAGTTGCTACGAAATTAATAAAAAAACGTAATTAGCTTTTAAACTACCCTGTATAACATTACAAAACCGCATATTTTAAGAAAGAAGACATCGAGTAGAATCTAAAAATGTAAAAATATACAGGGTGTCCCATTTAAAAAAAACGAAGTTTTAAGCAACTTCCGGTATAACCGGAAGTGGCAAATTGATGAAAATATTTTCATTAAATAGATCACCCTTCAAAACCCCTTCATTCCAATTTTCATGATTATGTTGCCTTTAGTTCTCTAAATATTTCTAATAGGCCAGTTATCTGCCTCACCCTATATTGTCAGTCAGACACTGACAATCAGTGATAAATTTTAAATATTTGACATTGCATTGGGAATATTTTGAGTTATTTATTAAATAATATTGATATATAGTGTATTTGATAAATAATTGATTTAAGACGTGAACTTAATAAAAAGTTATTTATTGTGTATTATTTGTGGAAGATCCAAGCAGAGAATACATCAGGATAATATATTCTGTGATCCAAGTATTTTGTTGTTAAAGATGTTCAAAATTGTAAGCGTTCCATAACAATATATTATTAAAAAATCACTATAACACTTTTCCTCTTTTCTCGATTGAGTATTAGTTTTTGTTGTACATATAAATTATTACAATCACTGAATACATAGTTAGTGAAAAAATTATCACATTTATTAACTGAATTAATAATTTGCAATTATAAAAATAACAGTTATCCAAGAACATTCAAAAGCCATCTCTTTAAATTAATGATACATTTTCAAATAAAATGACATTCTAGTAATGTTTACATATCCATACCAGTGTGAATTTTACTACACGTAATTTGCCGTGTAAAGACAGAAAAAGTAGGGATACACGTAAAATATTTGCGAATTATGTACCCATAGCCTTAAACAAAAAGTATTAGAATTCCTAATTAAAAAACATAAATTAACAAAGAAAACCAGTAGGTAATTACAAGAGAGTTTAAATGATCTTATAACTTGTCACACACATAATATTTACCACAGTATGTATTTATGATTATTTAAGAGCATACAGTAGCGATCAACAGGTAGCAATAAACGCGGTCCAAGATTGCGGCTGTAATTTTGAATATTTTGTCGAGATATTTGGCACACATATTCGTAATATAATAAAGAATGGCGGTACAGATAAGAGCCCAATTTGAGAAATATGTTAGTATGTGAAAATTACTCTATAACTAAAATATTGCAAAGAGGAGCCTGTACCGCCATTAAGAAGAACAAAAAAATAAACCTTCTCCAAATAAACTTTTTTATCCCATGCCTAGATTTTGTGTCACATTGGATCTACTAAAAATCGATTTTCTATAACAAGAAATCGAACGTGACCAACTCTGCAAAATTTCGCGCATATGAGTATAAAAAATTATTGTTTTTGATAGTATAAAATTTGTGTTACTGTCACTGTCAGTGTCCAATTACCGACGCACTGTTGCCTCACTGTTGAAAGTTTGCAGAACTTTCGAAAAACAAAACTATTATTGACGCGCTACTATTTACTTTTAAAATCATCTTTATAGAATTTTATCAACCGATATAATTGTTGTCCTAGATAAATAAATACTACATGTTAGCTTTAAGAGTAAACAGTAGCGCGTCATCAATATTTTTGTGTTTCGAAAGTTCTGGGAACTTTCAACAGTGAGGCAACAGTGCGTCGGTAATTCGGCACTGACAGTGACATAAATTTTATACTATCAAAAACAATAATTTTTATACTCATAGGCGAGAAATGTTGCCGAGTCACTCACGTTTGATTTCTTGTAATAGAAAATCGATTTTTAGTAGATCCAATGTTACACAAAATCTAGGCATGGGATAAAAAAGTTTATTTGGAGAAAGTTTATTTTTTTGTTCTTCTTAATGGCGGTACAGGCTCCTTTTTGCAATATTTTATTTAGTTATAGAGTAATTTCCACATACTAACATATTTCTCCAATAGGGCTCTGTACCGCCATTCTTTATTATATTACGAATATGTGTGCCAAATATCTCGACAAAATATTCAAAATTATAGCCGCAATCTTGGACCGCGTTTGTTGCTACCTGTTGATCGCTACTGTATGCTCTTAAGGTGAAACAGTAGCGATCAACAGGTAGTGAAAACGCGTTCCAAGATTGCGGCTGTAATTTTGAATATTTTTTCGAGATATTTGGCACACGTATTCGTAATATAATAAAGAATGGCGGTACAGAGCCCAATTTGAAAAATATATTAATATGTGGAAATTACTTTGTAATTAAATACAATATTAAAAAAACGAGCCTGTATCGCCATTAAGAAGAACAAAAAATACACTTTCTTCAAATAAACTTTTTTATCCGATGCCTAGATTTGTGTCATTTTGGAACTACTAATGAAATAAAAAATTTTAGTAGTTCCAAGATGACACAAAATCTAGGCATCGTATAAAAAAGTTTATTTGAAGAAAGTGTATTTTTTGTTCTTCTTAATGGCGGTACAGGCTCGTTTTTTTAATATTGTATTTAATTACAGAGTAATTTCCACATATTAATATATTTTTCAAAATGGGCTCTGTACCGCAATTCTTTATTATATTACGAATACTTGTGCCAAATATATCGAAAATATATTCAAAATTACAGCCGCAATCTTGGAACGCGTTTTTGCTACCTGTTGATCGCTACTGTTTCCTCTTAAGTAAGAAAGTATTGGATACAGGGTTCGATGGATACAGCTTTAGTGCCGGAATATATGCCACCTGTAACCGAATGGCCGCCTTTGTATGTGGCTTAGACTAATATCCAGTTTAAGTCTACATGGGCCCATGGGCCCCCATATAGTGGGGGGCAGACGTGAAGATGTTGCACATTACCTTTTGTATACTTTGGTTGGCAATCTATAATTTGAAGCACCCGAAAAATTAGGGTGGCACGGCCCCCCTGCTCATGTGATTCCGTAAATTCTTAAGCCAGCTTGTCGTCGATTTTTATGATGTTATTGCATTCAACTAGTTTGGTTAAGTAAGGTTTGGTTAGGTGAGCTTTGTTTAGGTTTCGAAGAGTTTAATTAGGTTAGGTTTTGTTAGATTACGTTTAGTCAGGTTATGTTGGGGAAAAATTAGAAGTCCATCTGACACTAATAGGCCTGGATCCTGCGTACCAAAGAAAGTTTATTAATAGCAAGCTGAAAATTTGTTAATAGCTTAACGGTGTCTAGTCGGAGATAAACATTTTCCCTGATCATCCAGGGAAAATTTTAAGGAAAAGGGTGTCCCGATAGGCGGCAGATTTCATGGCTTAAAAATATCAAAGACTGAACCGGCCTTGGTTCAATATGTTTGTTTAGAGTCACATTGGACAAAGACAAATTTGTCAGTGTAGTCGCTAACCTTCACTTAAGGAGACTAAAAAGATTCTTTCAATACACAGATTTTTGTGGAGAATGGCGCGTTTACATGTATCCAGTAACTGGCGCCAGTCGCGCTGGAACGACAGTGCTGGCATGGTAGTGGCATCATGTAAACGCTTTTTTGTTCCAGTCCAGCGCTGTCTGCTAGCGCTGTCTCGAATAGAAGGCTGGTCTATTTTTCATGCCAGTGGCCCTCGTCCGCGTCCCCTCTAACCCCGTGCCAGTGGTTGTAGACACGTGTAAACACATCGTTCCAGTCGCTGGCGCTGTCGTACCTGTGGTTTCAGTGGCAGTATTAGGATTTTTAATAGGAGTTCCAGTGAGATTGGCGCCAGTTACTGGATACGTGTAAACGAACCTATCCAGCGCTGTCTTAGTCAAGCACTCGCATTCCAGTGGGACTGGCGCCAGTTACTGGATACGTGTAAACGTTACTATCGTGTTACGTTATAATCAGTGGCATCAAAGTGACCAGAAAATGCACTTTTTATACTACAAAAATGCGATAGCCGCCTGCAGTGTCCTTGAATTTATAAAATTTAAACAAAATCTGTCCGTAAACGTTAGACTGAGTTGTGCCAAATTATTAATTTACGAAACACTTGTTACCTGGAATTGTAGTAAAAAAGTTCCTATCTAGACCAGGGCGCATCTGTAAAAATATTAGTACATTTGGACGTTGAAAGGTGACTCAAATTTTTTTGCAGAAATTGCTTGAAAATAAATCAAATAATAATATTTGAGTTATCCTCCCTCTCAAAAAGGTCCGGAACATTGTTTAAATAATCAAAATGTCAAAAAATTAAGGAAAAATTCGATTTTTTTCTTGGTTTTTTGATTTTAACTTTAAAAGTATTTATTTCCGAGAAAAGTTGTACTGACGTAAAAGTTGCGTAATTAAATTTCCTACAATATAGAATTGGTTAAAAATTTAAAAAATAGTCACCCTTGTTGAAAAATAGCAATAATTGTGAAAAAAACATACAAAAACAAGTATTTGCATTTTACGTTTTTCAACCATTTATGCTACACTTAGGACCTTCATATTTCACCCTGAAAAACTTTATGATACAGTAAAACAATACTGTAAATTTCATTAAGATCGGTTCAATAAATTTTGCAAAATACATTTTGCAATTCAGCTTTCGTAAAAAAATTCATTTTTTCAAAATGTTACAGGATTGAAAATAAAGCAGATAGCAAGTTGAACATTTTTTTACCTATAGAAGTGTACTGTACCTTTCATTTGCAATTTTGCCAAATTAAAATCGATTAACACCACGGCGTCAGGAATTTTTTTAAATAAACATTAATTATTGGTGCTACGCGCAGGACAGCGGATAGTTTGCTCTGATTGGGCATTCCAATGACCTTTGATAATGATTGATACATTTTAATTTTTATTACATTTCGATATAAATAAATAAATTTGTTTATTGCAAAGTAAAAACACATACTCTATCCTTTGAAATAACTTAATAAATTCTTTGTTCATATATTTTAACTTAAATAATAAAAGTTTACTATTTTTAAACATATGCAATTGTTTAAACAATATTTCACAAACAATAATAAAATTAGTTTGATTTTTGTGGAATTAAAATATTAAAATACAACAAAATATAGAGTAAGATAATAATATATTAGATAAAGATTGGAAGAAATTTTGGTGGAAATCAACTTGAGTGAATCGAACACCGCTGTCCTGCGCGTAGCACCAAAAATTATTGTTTATTTCAAAAATTTTCTGACGCGGTGGTAATTAATTGATTTTAATTTTGAAAATTGCAAATAAAAGGTACAGTACACTTCTATAAGCAAAAAAAATTTCAACTTGCTATCTGCTTTATTTTCAGTCCTGTAACATTTTGAAAAAATAAATTATTTTTGGGAAAGCTGGATTGCAAAATTTATTTTGAAAAATCTGTTGAACCGATCCTAATAAAATTTACAGTATTGTTTTACTGTATCATAAGGTTTTTCTGGGTGAAATATGAAGGTTCTAAGTGTAGCATAAATGGTTGAAAAACGTAAAATTCGAATAGTTGTTTTTGTATGGTTTTTTTGCAATTATTGCTATTTTGCAACTAGGGTGACTATTTTTTAAATTTTTAACCAATTCTATATTGTAGGAAATTTAATTACGCAACTTTTATGTCAGTACAACTTTTCTCGGAAATTAATACTTTTAAAGTTATAATCAAAAAACGAAGAAAAAATCGAATTTTTCCTTCAATTTTTGACATTTTGATTATTTAAACAATGTTCCGGACATTTTTGAGAAGGAGGATAACTCAAATATTATTATTTGATTTATTTTCAAGCAATTTCTGCAAAAAAATTTGAGTCACCTCTCAACGTCCATCTCAAAACAGATGCGCCCTGGACTAATCTCAAGTATTGTATTTGCTCTTAAATTCTGACCAAACTGATTCTGACCAAGAGTTTAAATATAATCAATGTTAAAATAATAATTGTAGAGAATAATTCTGAGGTGTAGTATATTGTTTTCTAATAACGGACAACAAAAATATAACTGAAACGGTTGTAATTGTGTGTCCAATGTCGCCGTTCGGTTTATTAATGATGCAGCAAACTATTGTCGACATATATTGCTTAATGTTATGTTCCAGTAAATATTTAAGTCAAATAATGACGCGATTTTAACGATAACAGTGCACCAGCTAATTGATGTTGTTACCTTGAAACAGCATCGTTATTTCAGAATTTTGTCACTTGGGTAAAAGCTCATAAATCTAGAACTTCGTGGTAATGAAGTTGCAGATTCCGTAGCAAAAGAAAGTGTTACGACTGGACAGTATATCAAGAACAATTTAGGACAGTGTTTCTCAACCTTTTTCTTATCAGGGACCGGTAATATTTGGGATAATTTTTAGCGGACCGGTAATACTTAGGATAATTTTTAGCGGACCAGTAATTTTTTCAAATATGTATTACCTAAATGTTTAGTAAATTATTATTGAAAACTAAAATTACAAAAACCATTTTCACAAAATTTTTAACCGTTTAATGTGATTGTCTGTTTCTTCTGTGTAACAGTATCCATTTCGGGTTGTAAATTGGTTAGTGCTAATCGAAGTCACGTGTTTATCGACAACCGATTCCTTGCTTTGTTTTTAGTTGTCGTCATTTTCGAAAATCCCGCTTCACATAAATATGTTGTGGCAAAAGGGAGCAACATCTTCATAGCCTGGTTGTGAAGACTGGGATATTCTTCTTTCATTTTGATCCAAAATTCATTGGATGTCATTGTCGAAAAATTTACCTTTAACGTCAAATCAGAACCAAATAAAACATGTTGTTTCCCTTCATTGTTTAATTAAAGATTTTCATATTCTATGAGAGGATTTCTTCTTCTTGTTCTTCTTCTTCTTGTAATAGGACTATGTCCTGTTTCTTATGTTACAGTCGCTGCTGCGATCCGGAGCTCCAGCTCTCGTACCATCGTTTTTTGGGTCGCTTGGCGTTGGGCTTCTGTGTTTTCGCCCATTGCGCCATACGTTCAGGGTCCATCCGATATACGTGGTCTCTCCACATGCGTCGTCGTGCTCTTGTCCATCTCACTACGTCTTGAACGCCTAGCTCCCTCAATGTGTCTTCGTTTCGTATTCTATCTCTGAGTGTGATACCTCTTATGGATCTTAGGGTTTTCATCTCTGTTATTCTGATTATTTGTTTGGTCTTTGTTGTCTCGGTCCTTGTCTCAGCTGCGTATGTCAGTACGGGTCTAACATATGTCTTATAAATGCGGACTTTGCTTTCGGTGCTCATATATTTATTCCGCCAGATTATATCCCTCAGGAAATCAGATATTCTCGCAGCTTTCGTTACCTGCTGTTTTGTTTCTTGCCACGATACCTGTCGCTGGATATTTCCACACCAAAGTATCTGCAATCCATTACCTGTTCGATTATATGGTCGTCCACTACTAATTTACATCTAATTGGGTTCTTGGATATTACCATCGATTGGGTTTTCTGTGTGGATAGTGTCAGGTTATACTTTTCAGCGGTTATTTTGAATTTTTGTAGTAGGCGTTGTAAGTCATCTTCGTTTTCGGCTACTAAGCAGGGGCGGCCCGTCGGGGTAGGCAAGGTAGGCGCCGCCTACCCTCTTCAAATGTAGTACAATAATATAAATTATTAATATAAATTACTTATTTCAAAATTGTAATTTATAAATTTTGACACAATACCTACAATAAAATAGCAAAAATTATCCAAATTATTTTTAAAAATATCCAAAAAATTTTCTCCGTAGTTATAATTATTGTACGCTCTTTGTAGTATCAGTAGTACTGTATAAGATTCTATATTCTTCCTTGGTCAGGCACTTGAAAACGTAGCCTGAAATAGAACGACGCCAACACCGAATTGACGTGTGATTTCTCTCTGTTTACGCGAGCAGCCCTGCTGCAGGTCAGCTGCAGGTCAGTTGCTTCTCTTGTGTCTTGTGAAACTGTTTTAAATAATTGTTTTTTGATTTTGGCTGTTATTAGTAGGTTAAGTATTGAATAAAACTAGGTAGGACAATTTAAATTTGTTTATGAAAACTGAATAATAAACAGGTAAATTTGAGATCGGTCTATTGAAGGGCATTTTAATTTTATATTAATTTAGTAATAATTCACTAACGACAAATAAATCTGTGAATAGTTATTTGTCAGTCGTCCATTATATTTTTATTGTGTTTCAATACAATTTGGATAATTTAAAGTTAAACTGACGAATTGTGTTATTAGATTATATAGATAATTAAAAATTTAAAGCGAGGTTAATTGTTAACTTATCAATTTATTCGAAGAGTAAATTATTATTTGATACATAAATAAAATAAGTAATATTTGACGTTGTTGAAACGTAGGTGTGTTAGTTTTATTGGTGGAAAAACTTTAGTCATCGAATATGAATATTTTAAACGATGTAATATGCAGTTTGATCGAGACGCCTTTTTCAAGGCGCCAAAATCAAGAAAGATCAGAAATTATTTCAATGGGCCGGCCTTTACCAAATTTAACAATTTTATCCACGTATAAGACAAAAGACAATCGACCATTTTCGAGATCGTTTAAAACAATATGGTATGAAAATCATAAATGGCTAAGCGGAAGTTATTTTAAAAATTCACTTTTCTGTTGGCCTTGTCTGTTGCTCTCAAATTTGAAGCAAAATGTTTGGGTGAGTCAGGGATATTCAGATTTGAAAAATTTATCAGCTAGTGTAAAAAACATGAATCTTCGAAAGAACATTTAAACAATTGCTTAGGTTTAAAACGGTTACAAAAAAATAAACAAACTATTGACAGTGCTTTAGCTGGACAAATTTCTCTATCTAATAAGATATATAATGAAGAAGTTGAAAAAGATTGAAGAAGTTGAAGAAATTGATGTTACAATTCTGTTAGTAAAACAAGAACTTGCATTTCGTGGTCGTGATGAGAGCCATAATTCTTCAAACATGGGTAATTTTAAAGAAATTTTTAATTTAGTAGTTAAACGCGATCAGGAAATCCAGGATCATGTTAAAAAATAGAAGGGGTGTTCACGGGTTTGTCAAAAACAATACAAAATGATTTAATAGATTGCCTTGCCGATTACGTAAAAAATGAAATTTCAACAAAAATTAATGACAGTAAATTTTTTTTTATACTAGCGGACGATACTACTAATATAACCGAAAAATCACAGTGTACTTTAACAATCCGTTTTGTTAACAAAGTTAGTCAGGTAACAGAAAGATTTGTAGGGTTTTTTGATGTTAGCGAGAATAGATCTGCAGACGCTCTATATAGTTTAATTTCAAACGTGATTGAGCCATATGATTACAAAAATAAATTAATTTTGCTCAATTTTACGATGGTGCAAGTGTAATGGCTGGCTCTTTAAACGGGTTACAATCAAAAATTAAAGTAGATGCTCCAAAAGCAATTTTTACACATTGTTGCGCTCATAGATTACATTTAGTATTGCAAGACGGCTCAAAATGTATTACAAATTGTAGGATATTTTTTGTCGCCTACCCGAAGTATATGTGTAGCCTACCCGCATACTGAGGTCACGAGCCGCCACTGCTACTAAGATTGCATCATCTGCGTAGCAAAGTATTCTCATGGTTCGGTTATCCATTTGGTATCCCTGGTTCATTTTGTTAACACTACAAATGAAAGGATTTGTTATATTATCGATAAATGACTCTCAAGAAGGTACACCGATGTCTGTGGGAAAATGCTTTTCAAACCCATCATATAATGCTTGTAAATGGATACAAATTGTTGCATTATGTTTTATATAATTTAATTCTTTCTTGGTATTTAGGAAATCTAAGTAAGCGGAGAATATTTGACAATTATTTTGTTTAACTTGCGTTAACCAACACTTAATCTTTTTCTTAAAAGCATCTATTTTGCTGTGCAAATTAAATATATCTGTTGTACTACCTCGAAGATGAAGACTTTAATTTAAATCGTTAACGTAAGAACATATGTCGCTCAGATAGGCCAGTTTTGCGACCCATTCTGTAACGGAAAAATAATTCGATAATAAAGATTTTTTTTCATTTAGAAATATTTTCACTTCAGTTCGTAATTCAAATAGTTTTGTCAATACTTTGCCCCGAGACAAACCATCTTACTTCAGCATGAAGTAATTTTTATTAGTGTTGTAGTTACAAGTAATGTTCTGCCATAGGCGTAACCAGGATGATCCTAAGGGGGGGGTTACAACTACCTGAAAGGGGGGGGTTACAACTACTGGAAGGTCTCTGAGGGCTATGGTGTTAAGCGTATAGAGCTCAAAGTACATCCCAATGGGGGGGGGGGGGTTACAACCCCCAAAACCCCCCCTGGTTACGCCTATGTGTTCTGCTCCTACTTCTTGGCAAAGTATTGCAAATAATCTTGAATTTAAATCGCTGTTCTTATTAAAATTCACGATTTTTTTAAATTCGCAAAAGAACATCATTTAGTCCTGGTGGCAAATTTGTCGTTGCTAAATGTTGACGTTGTATGACACAATGTGTAATGATGAGATCTTAGGACGAAACTTCTTGAATTTTTTTAGCAACACCACAGTGCTTTTCTGTCATATTAGCTGCTACATCAGTGCACAGGCCAACGAACTTTTTCTGTTGAATGTCACTGTATCAGAGCGCGAAATTCGCGGGGAGTTTGCAAATGCAACATATTTTCTACGGACCGGCAAAATTTTTCCACGGACCGCCGCCGGTCCATGGACCGGCGGTTGAGAAACACTGATTTAGGAGATCAAGAATATTTAATGATTTCTAAGAGTGACTTTATAACTCTATGATACATTCGCTTAAAACTCTGTCTGAGAGATCACTATTACACATAAACTTTGAGGAAACTGAACTTATGACAAATATTGTAATGAGTGGAAATAACTAATGACAATAATAATACATACCATACAACAGACACTTACAAATATCTAGGACACGAGATCAAAATAATCAGAGACAATCAAACACATGAAATACAGAGGCGAATAGGCCTGACGTTTGGCAAACTATGCTATATTCTAAAAAGTTCAATTCCCAATGTGTCTCAAGCGAAAGGTTTATATAATAACCATTGTGTTTTGCCCGTACAAACTTATGAAGCATAGACTTTAACACTGACGCAAAAATCCGCGAATAAACTCGAGAGTTACACAACGACCCATGGAACGTGCAATGCTGAACATGAGCCTTCGAGACCACATAATAAACCAACAAATCAGGCAAAAATCAGGAGTTCAAGACGTCATCGAAGAATCACGATGCTTAAGGCACTTAGCTAGAACACAGAGGGCTCTAGCCCATGTAGCGCCCGTGTGCAGTCAATGCCCTGGCGCCCTTTGGTAGACGCAAAGTCAAAATGGAATAGTCGAATAGGCACCTAACTTTTTTCCTCATCTTTAAAGAGGGAGGGTCTGGAATATAGTGCAGGATTCATTCTTCGTAGCAATAGTTCCCGAGGTACTTTAAAACGCCCTCTCGTCGCCGAGGCTATGCCGAATGCCTACCTGCCAAACCAGACCCTCCTCTGTCATCCAGCACTCCGAAAGAGGAATGGCCGCTGCAAGGTCGACATCACTTCCGAAGCACTTTACCTTCATTACACTGTCACAAAATTTACACCTCTCTCTCTTTCCATTCTCTTTCTTTCTACTATCCATCTGTTGCACTCTAGCATCGTATGTGTAACAGTGTCCTGGTGTTTGCAGTATATCAGTGTCAGCCTTTCCCAACCTAGAGAGGTAGGCTCTAAAACACCCGTGTCATGTGAGCACCTGCATTAGGAAATAATCCAGGCGCCTGTGACTACAGTCCACCCAATATTTTAGATTCGGGAGCAGAGTCTTTGTCCACTATGCCACATGCTCCGTGTTGTTCAATTCTTCTTGCCATCTTTCAATTGTCCTTTCCCTTTCCTGTCTTCTCTCGGCCATAGTGAGCTCTAGGTCTCTTCTCTCATATAGTTCTGTTTTTCACTACCAACACATGTAGCGGAACACATCCAGTGATGGCCCACAAGGCTGCGGCAGACACAGTCCTGTATCGCATGCCACTCGCAGCAGATTTGTTCTGTCCACTCGTGTCATGAGCCCCCTGTAGGCCTGTATCTCTACCGCCTGATTCCAGACTGGTTCCGCGTAGAGGACGATCGATTGCACAACACCGTGCAAGGCCCTCCTCCTTTCGGATTTGGGTCCCCCAATGTTGGGAATCACCCTTTCCTACGCAGCCGCACTGTTTGCAGCCTTCTGGGTCACCACACTGCTGCGAGTTTCAGTCCGTGCTGTATAATCCATTTCTTCACAACGCCGCCTGCGTTCCGTACCCGGTATTTAAGATCTGACTCGTCCCCCGCCACTACCAGCGAGGTCGTCCGCGAATGCGAAGGGAGTCGTACCCTCTCCATATCCACAGTTCATCATCCCGCCATATGCCAGGTTCCATAGCGTCGGGCCCAAGACAGATCCTATCTCCACCATGATTCTTCTCTCAGAAAGATAGTCCGCTACCACGTTCATCAGATATCCACGACATTCTCTCTCCTCCATTACCTTCATTACCTCGTTCCATTGCAGCGTATTGAATGCACTCCTAACATCGAACAACAACAGGGCCACCCAACGGTGTTCATCCCCTCTATTGCGCAAAGTGTCGAATACACTCACCGTGCTTTTCCCTTTACAAAAACCAAACTGCCTTTGGAATAAGCCTCCTGACCTCTCAATCTTGCCATTGATACGTCCCCGCAACATTCTTTCATCGCGCATAAGCGCCATAACAGACGGCAACTGTGGCCGGCCACTCTGTGGATTGTGGATCCACAAAAGTAGTTTCCGATGATTGACCGTGGGTTCTTATGAGAAGTGGACGTTGCATCACAGACGAGCGACTGTGGCCGGCCACAGTTACTCGCATAAGAATCCACGGTAAACTACTTTTGTGAATCCACAGAGTGGCCGGCCACAGTCGCCCGTCTGTTATGGCGCTAAGTGCCAATGTAATTTTTCATTAATCGTTTTAAAGCATATTTTATGTTGAAACAAAATAAATGACCCACTCTTTGGCGCTCGGCGCCCCCAACATCCCGGCGCCCGTGTGCACCGCACACCCTGTACAATAGGTAAAGCCGCCTCTGCTAGAACACAACATGGACGGCGTACAAGAAGGATCATGGAATAGAGGCCCAGAAAGTATAAAAGAAGCCGAGGATGACCACCAACTAGATGGACCGACGACATAAAAAGAGTAGTGGGAAACTGGCTACAAGCGGCCCGATGTAGAGAATACTGGAAAGAACTGAATGAGGTCTATGTCAAGCATGGAGATGCAGACGATGCAGTATTGCTGGCAGATAGTGAGCAGGGGCTCCAAAGGATGATGGATAATGTTGTAGAAGCATGTATCAAATACGGTCTAAAACTAAATTGTAGGAAGACAACAATAATGTTCGTTAGTAAGAACACCAACATAAACGCCCAAAATTACCGTAAACAATACACCCCTAGAGAGAGTACAGAAAATATGCTATCTGGGCTGCAACATTAAGGATACTTAGAATCATAGCTATGAAATAAAAACTCGTATTGAAAAAGCCAGAAGCTCTTTTAACAGTCTTAGGAAGATTATCTGCAACTTATCTTTAAGTATCAATATATGCATAAGAATTATTAGATGTTACGTCTTTAGTGTCCTCATCTACGGAGTAGAAAGCTGGAGTTTTAAAGAAGATGCCATAAAACGGTTAGAGGCGTTTGAAATGTGGTGCTACCGACGTATGTTGAGGGTCTCATATATACACCACACAACTAACATAACTATTCTCCAGAGGCTAAGAAAAGACAAAGAAATAATTAACACCGGTTTTTCATTTATCGTATTTTAGGAATGGGCAACAAAACTTTTAAAGCCATGGCAGCGACAAAAAATCAATTTACATTAATGTATGACAAAGTAAGACATGAAAAATTAGTCCAAATTATAAAGACAAAAAACACAGACAAAAGGGACTTACGAGTAACAACAAACCTTTACTGGAATCAAAGAGCACAAATTGTAATAGATAACGAACCCAGTCCAGAAATTGAAATTAGGACAAGAGTTAGGCAGGGATGTATTATGTCTCCATTACTCTTTAATGCATATAATGAAGCCATTTTTGAAGAAGCATTACTATCTCAAATTTAAGGAATAATAATTAACGGAAGATCTATTAACAACATAAGATATGCAGATGACATCGTGATTATGGCAAGCTTTGCTGAACAACTCCAATTACTACTAAACAAAACAAACAGCTTCTGTGAAGAATCTGGACTAAAATAGAATATAAAAAGACCAAATACATGATAATAACTAAGAAAACAAACATACAAACAAGCATACATTTGGGAAATGTACCGATAGAAAGGGTTGATAAGCACAAATACCTAGGAACCTGGATTTCAGAGAAAAATGATCAAACAACAGAAATAAAGAGGATAGAAATAGCACGAAATGCGTTTTAAAAATGAAAATAATTCTCTGCAACAAAGACCTTAGATTAGAACCTAGAGTAAGAGCTTTGAGATGCTACGTGTTCTCGATACTGCAATATGGACTTGAAAGCTGGACATTGAAGCAAGAACACATAAATAAGCTACAGTCATTTGAAATATGGTGTTACAGAAGGATGCTTAGAATAGCATGGGCACGGAAGAAAACGGTCTAGGACGTTTCATCGCCACCAGTTCATCGCCGCCCTTTCACAGTTAACACAACACTACAAATTTAGTACTATTTATTATCAAATTCAGGGGAAGTAGAACTAGAAAAGTAAATTAATATAATAATATTTTTTATCTTTTTAATTGTCATACGTTTTGAACTGAATTTAACGTCGTGTCCTGTCATCTCCCACAATGCAAAATCAACTGAGTAACTGGCGATGAAACGGACGGCGATTAAATGGACTGGCGATGAATCGGCGGCATGGAAAAGGCAGCGATGAACCGGCGGCCATGAACATACTATTCCGGAAGAAAACGAAAACGTAAGTATTGCGAGAAATGGGAAAAGAATGCGAAATAATAAACACAATAAAAATAAGACAGTTATAGTGTCTGGGACACGTAATGAGGGGACAGCGACATGGAATGCTAAGACTGATAATACAAGGAAAGATAAGAGGCAAAAGGAGTATAGGAAGAAGGAGAGTGTCATTGTTGAAGAATTTAAGGGACTGGTTTAAATGCAGTTCTATAGAACCCTTCAGAGCAGCGGTAGATAGAGTAAAGATAGTGAAGATGATATCCAACCTCCGATTAGGAGACGACACTTAAAGAAGAAGATGACAGTTATGGTTAAGTTGATAAATCTTTTAGTGGCAGATATAATGGTTTACCTGCCTTATAAAATAAATGTTTGTTTACTTCTCAAAAATGTTATATGATTATGGAAAGCTCCATTAAGTGTTGACGATAGATGTTATTTACGCATCTTATCGACAAATAATAGTTAAAGTTCTCAGTTTATATAATATTATTATTTAAGTCGTGAAACAATAAGCAAATAATTAGTATCAACATTTCACACGATAAACAAAAGGAATTGTTCTGATATAGTATAACCAAAAGAAAACACGAGATTATATACATATACACGGATTCCCAAAATTAAAATAAAAATAGAAATATTTCTAGTCATTTAAAAATGCATCTAAGTAGTTTATTAATTTTATTTTAAAATTTTTAACAAATTAGTTCTATTGCACATATATGGTACTTCAAGATGGTTACAGATTTGGATTTTAAACGTAATTTCAAGAATTACATAATTTAACTCTTTAGTAGCACATCGCGAGAGCAAGAGGTCAACTTTCTTTATGGATATCCACACCAAAATTTGATCGATGTTAATAGACCAGGGCAGTTAGCACTAAAAACACCCGAATAAATTGATTTTTAAATAATATAGCACTTAGAGACTTGCAACTTTTGGCATAGCGTTCAGAATGACGTCAGGAAAAAATCTACAATAAAAAATGGGTGGAAATGCATAATTGCATTTTAAAGTGCATAACGCGCATCCAGATGTGCATAAACATGTCAAAAATATTCACAAGGAAGAATTTCCTGTAGCTGCATACCATACCATACGAGGCACGTGGGTTGCTAAGTGAAAAATACCATTGAGAAGGTGAGTAGCAACTAAAGCAAAAGTTCAAGAACATTTTCGACTGATGTCAGGACTAGACTGTCAATGCAACGTGAAGTTTTGTGAAATGATTCAACTTCTTCTTCTTCAGGTGCCATCTCCGCTATGGAGGTTGGCAATCATCATAGCTATTTTAATTTTTGAGGCAGTAGCTCTAAATAGTTGTTTTGAGCTACATCCAAACCATTCTCTCAGGTTCTTCAGCCATGAAATTCGTCTTCTTCCGATGCTACGTTTGCCATCTATCTTTCCTTGCATTATAAGTCGTAGGATACCATACTTCTCGCCCCACATCACATGTCCGAGATACTGTAGCTTTCTTTCTTTAATTGTAAGTTCAACTTCCTTCACTTTACTTATTCTTCTCAGTATTTCATTGTTCGTAACTCTGTCTACCCAGGAAACACTCATAATTCTTTTATAGGTCCACATTTCAAAGGCGTTAAGTCGTCTCATTGTCTCTACATTTAACGTCCATGATTCCACTCCATAATATAGTCACTGTAGACGTAACATTTTGTTAGGCGTACTTTAAGAGCTAATGTTAAATCTTTGCTACATAGGACCTTTTCATTTTTATAAAATTAGAACGTGCTTTTTCGATTATGACTTTTATTTCTGTAGTGTAGTCATTATTTTCTGTTATAAGTGTTCCTAGGTAAGTGTACTTTTTTACTCTTTCGATCTGCTGGCCCTCTACTATCAAGATTTCGTTAGTATTATGGTTGTTTTTACTAATTTTCATAAACTTCGTCTTTTTGATATTGAGAGAGAGTCTGTACTCCCTACTAGACCTTACTATTTTACTCTTGAGTCTTTGCAGGTCTTGTAAACTATCGGCTATTATTACTGTATCATCTGCATATCTGATGTTGTTAATTAAGACTCCATTTACTCTTATGCCGACTGTTTCATCTTCCAGAGTTTCTCGCATTACCTCTTCAGAATAAGCGTTAAATAATAGAGTTGATAGTATACAGCCTTGCCTGACTCCTCTCTTCATTTCCATTTCTTCAGATGTTTCCTTTTCAATTCTTACTATTGCTCGCTGATTGTAATAAAGGTGTGTTATTAGTCTTAAATCTCTTTCATCTAACTTTAAATCATTTCACAAAACTGCATGTTGCATTGACAGTCTCGTTCTGACATCAGTCGGAAATGCTCTTAAACTTTTACTTTAGTTGCCACTCACCGTTCTCAATGTGAAGACATAGTATTTTTCACTTAGCATCCCACGTACCTCGTGGGGAGTCATATAATGCCCTAAGGCTATATCCATATCCATCCTTTGGATTTCTCAAATAATTTTCCAATGTAAGACATTTAGTCAACATTTAAAAGGTTTTAACCTGTGTATTTTTGGTGGCTCAACATGCCAAGCCCGTAGGTATTATAAGCAAACTTTGTTTTTTTACCTTTGTTAACATTTCAATTTTAACTTTTGTCTTCTATAATATGGTTATACTTATTTTAGGTAAGATACACTAAGATAACTAAGATAAGATAAGATAACTAAGATAAGATACACTTATTTTAGGTAAGATAATGCTCTTTTTAAAGAGTGAAAACGTTCTGTGATAGTTGTAGTCCTTTTAAGGGTTTTTAAATAATTATACCTTTTATAAAGGAAATTTTTCATTACATTTATATGTCAAAATAGCCTTGTCGAAAAAGCTTCGACAAAATAGCCCGGACATAATATCCCGCACACAAAATAGGTCCGACAAAATAGCCTGCAGACAAAATAGCCGCGGAATAATAGATCGCCCACAAAATAGCCCCGACAAAATACTTCGATTTTGGAATACTTAGATTTTGTGTCATTTTGGAACTACTAAATTTTTTTTATTTCATTAGTAGTTCCAAAATGACACAAAATCTAGGCATCGGATAAAAAAGTTTATTTGAAGAAAGTGTATTTTTTTGTTCTTCTTAATGGCGGTACAGGCTCGTTTTTTAATATTGTATTTAATTACAGAGTAATTTCCACATATTAATATATCTTTCAAATTGGGCTCTGTACCGCCATTTTTTATTATATTACGAATACGTGTGCCAAATATCTCGAAAAAATATTAAAAATTACAGCCGCCATCTTGGAACGCTTTTTCGCTACCTGTTGATCGCTACTGTTTCCTCTTAACCACATTAAATAAAAATAGTCTTTTCAGAGAACTCGAACCCTGTCTTCTGTTTTGATTAAATGTGTTCTGCTTTTCGATTAAATTCAGTGTTCAAGCCAGCTCCCGCCAGCCATCTGCCTCTTGGAAGTTTGAACATTTAGTTTAAGCGGAAATCAATGTTTATTTGTGGTATAAACATTTTTGTCTGATTTCTGACAGCAGTAAAATGTATTTTGAATTAAAAATAAATTACATACATTCTTCTTTTTTTTTGTCAAATAATTTAAATTAAAAAAAAATAAAAACCTTATCTTGTAAAAGGTATATTTAAAATCCCTAAAAAGGGCTGTATCACAACAAAACGTTTTCGGGATCAATATTCCATCATCAGTGTTATCACAGGTTTACATGCTTTAAGCCACCAAAATGTACGGGTAAAAACCCTTAAATTGATATTAAACAGTTGGGGTTACATTATATTATCTGACTTTAAAGGATGTTAAAAATATTTCCAGATTAACACCTGGCATCACATGACATCAACCATATTGGTTGGGAAATTGTAGGTAGAACCTTACATGGCAGAGTTGAGGTGACAACTCTTTACCTACAATTTCCCAACCAATGTGGTTGATGTCATGTGATGTCAGGGATGCCAACTCTGATCAGAGTTGTCACCTAAACTCTGCCATGTAAGGTTCTACCTACAATTTCCCAAACAATATGGTTGATGTCATGTGATGCCAGGGGTTAATCTGACCTATTTAAGGGAAATTTCAAAGATCATTGAAACTCCCATTGGGACGCGATCCAGCGACATCTCTTAACAAAACTGAAAAAAAATTATTGATAATAACCATAAAAAAAGATGTCTGTAAAAACCATCAATATTCATTCATTCGGTTTATTAATACCTTTAGCAAATATCTGCTATCGTCAATATACGAGTGCCCTAATATATGAGCGCCCATGTAAACTAATTTCATGTAATTTAAAATATATTTGTTAGTTTAATAAAGAATACAATTTTACCCACTCCTATCGTACCGCCCATGGATCAGCGTGTAATTTCTAATTTTAAGGAGTAGTTGTACACCAAGAACATTTTTAGGCGCTGCTTTGAGGTTGTTTGTTGAAGAACACAAACCTTATCCTTTGAGAGTTCTGGAAGGAGCACTAACATCGTGATATTATACCTAAGAATTATTGATTAGGCTTGGCTAGTTGTTACAATATGAGGACCTTAACCTATGGATGGAAGAAGCTGTTGCCTGAGGCTATAGTTGAAAGGACCTACGAAGGATTGGCACTTCGCCAGTCGAGAAACAGTCTCAGTAGCTGACAACCGACCAGTTAGAGCCTCCATACACAGGAAGCATCATGCAGTCGGTGTTGACAGTGTCGCCACTGGCCGAACTGCAGTTTCTAAAGAAACTTGTATGTTCACCATACACGTAGCCCAGCGGCGACCGCAACTTTGCAGCTTTAAACTGTCGACACCGACTGCATTAGGCTGCCTGTGTACCTATGTGGGCACTTGGACGATCTACATTCCGAGCAGTATACGGTGGTTTAATGAAAAATTATTTTGAAGAGGTGCCAGCCATAGAGGAGGTTATCTCTACAAGACATAAAAAGGAGATCTTGGGAACGTGGAAGAAAGTTGTACAGTTCGTGGATAAAAATCACCCTGAAAAAGTTGAAACTGGTCGTGCATCGGAGTTATTTAGTGCACTGAAATGGAGGAAGAAACAAATCTCCTTGGATAGTTTTGTGTACCTAAACGATCTTCAGGTCAAAATGAGCAAAATATTAAAAACAAATCGAAGAACAGTGACGAAAATTAAGCGCTTACATACGTATTGTAAGTACTTCACTTTTTCTTTTATGTTTTTACGGAATATGTGGTTGTTATTTCTAAATAAATATTTCTTCTTGTAAATACATTTTTCTTATCCAGATACACTTAAAAGCAACTGAGGTGGTTGAGCTGAAACGGATTAATGGCATTTCAATTAATTTCAATGTGGAAAATTGCTTTGAGATACGAACAATATGACATACGACCAGGGTTACGGAACGAATTGAACTCGTGCGTCGAGGTACCATTTTAATCTCCTAATTAGACATTTTGAGCCCTCTTACATAATTTTGTAATTTAACTATTTAAACAGAACTGCCCATTAGTGGTAAAGATATCAATTTTTAAAGATACATACAGTGTATCTGTAATTTTCTAACATAGTTGTATAATATTTACATTTACATGCCCATGTTTACACGCTATAATTCATAATCAATAAAAAATAATTGATAATAACCATAAAAAAAGATTCGCTGTAAAAACCATCAATATTCATTCATTGGGTTTAATAATACCTTAAGCAAATATCTGCTATCTTCAAGGTTCTCGGATGACTTTCACCATACTTTCAGTGGATTGTATCACTAAATTGCTCACGCGAGTTGTATTCCTTAGTATGAAATTCACGTTCTTGTCTTGTCTTGTGTCAATGATCTTTATTGTGTAATATTTGCAAAATGCGCTCACATATTTTTTATATACATATAAAGGATAATATTAAAAACCAGAATTAGTAGGTACATGTTGGGCTTAATACAGTGTAACCCTAATATAACGACCCTCAATATAACGGTTTCCTCCATTTAACAATATTTTCGAAGTCCCCTGGAACTTTATGGGCTAATGCAAAATACAGATTTACATTATAAATATATTTGTTAAAATCCTTTTTATAACAAAATTTCAACCATTACAAAATACAAATAAAAAGTATTATTTACCTTCTTATAACGAATTTTGTCAACTTATAACCTTTATACACTCAACGAAAAAGGTACGTAATATCAATAAAAATGTTAATTCAGACAACAAACGCAATACTTAAAATTTGTCCAATTCTTGGTTTTATTGGGACAACAAAACGATGTTCATCAATTCATTATTTTCGTTCGTTGAGCCAATCAATGTATTACGTTTATTGAATGGATGAACATTCATTATGTATACCATAATATTACTTTATTGGTATTACGAACTCTGTTCACTGAGTCAACAAACACTATTTATTGATATTACGAACTCTGTTCACTGAGTCAACGAACACTATTTATTGAAACAACAACGTCGTTAATTGACCGACGAAGACTATTCGTTGTGTCAATAACAGTGTTATTTCTCCTAACGTATTTCGTTTATTTCTACAATTATTTCCTTTTATTGTTACAATTAATTCCGTTCATTCCCACAATAAATACGGTTTTTCTTACAATCAATTCTATTCATTCTTACAATCAGTTTCGTTCATTCCTACTTTGAACGTATTTTATATTAATAATTACTGAATGCAATAGCCCAATGTATGATATTAATTGATTAATAATAATTTTTTAAATCCCCCTTTTTTGTCCTTAACCTAAAGGACTTTACACTGTGTGATTTTTCATATGATTTCACTTATACAGTGTACTGGAATAAGTGTTACACTCCCCCCGCCCCCTTATTAACTTATTTATTTTTACCACATAAGCAAAACGCTCGGACAGGTCGATTTTTAAAATAATCAAAGTATATTATAACGTCAATGTTACGAACTTTACATGATCCCTCTTCAGGTGACAGGCGCAGCGTAACATTGATTTTTTTAATGGGAAAGTACGTCATGTGACAGCTTATTTAAAAGCGTTTGAAATAGTGATTCCAAAAATGTATAACACTTTAATCATTTTTGAGAGCGCAGGTGCAAAATTTCGATCGAATTCTTTTTAAACGCATTCATTTTTTTTGGAATTCTGAGAAAACTAATAAGTATTTTTGAAAAATTTAAACGCAGAATAAAATATTACATTATTACCGAGGGCAGAAAGTCCCTTAGAATAAACAAAAAGGTTCTGTTAAATGGTATGCCTATTTGAAATTAAAAATCATACTAAATTTTCTCTTTTTCACCCCTGTGACTTATTAAAATAATCATTATAGAGGTTCTCAGGGACTTCAGACCCTCGATAATACTGTAATATTTTATTTTGCATTTAAATTTTCAAAAATAATAATTAGTTTTCTCAGGATTCGAAAAAAATGAATACATTTAAAAATTTCACGATAATAGACACACAAAAACTTCCTTCTACTACGGACTACACTTGAAAACGAAATGCAATTATTATTCGGCACTTCGGTAACATAGAGAAGCTAGGGGTATCATGATAAGGAAAAGCCGTCAACTTTCAAATGGTCAAGCAAAACATTTATTGTCTCAACAACTACGATTATTGTCACAATGTACGCATTGATTGTGGGTATTAAATGCAGTAGTAGATTGATTAATGCATTCGTTGTCACAACAATAAATTTACATCTATTCAATAATCATCTTCTTCTTTAAGTACCGTGCCCAAATTTTTAGGCGTGGGTAGCTTCCATAACAATTTGCCGATATCGTTCTCGATCTTGTGCGGCATGTAACAATTGATCTGCTGATAAGCCAGTCCATTGACGAAGGTTTCGGAGCCATGAATATTTCTTTCGACCAATTCCTCTTTTTCCGTCGATCTTTCCATTGAGTATTAACTGCAGCATCCTGTATCTGCTACCTCTCATTATATGCCCCAGATATTCAAGTTTTCTCTTTTTTATCATCTTCATTAAGTCACCTTCGCCTTGACCTACTCTGTTTAAGACTTCTCTGTTTGAAATGCGTTGAACCCAAGATATTCTGAGCATTCTACGATACGACCACATCTCAAAGGCTTCTAATTTGTTCATCATGTTAACCTTCATGATCCAGGTTTCACATCCATATAGTAATACAGGATACACATAACATTTTAGGAACTTGATTCTTAGTTGTAAATTCAGCTGAGAGTTGCTCAGAATAGATCTAAGTTTCATAAATGCTCCTCTTGCAATTGCTATACGAGTTTTAATTTCTTCATCCGGATTTAGTGTCCTGTTTATCCAACATCCTAGGTATTTAAAATGGTTAACTTTTGTTATTGATTCATCACTGACAATTAGTTGCATAGGGCCGACGTCTTGTTTACTAACCACAAGTAACTTTGTCTTTGTTGCATTTATGTTAAGTCCGTTATTGGAGCATTCTCTAGTGACTCGATCAATAAGGAATTGAAGATCTTCGATATTTTCAGCCATGATCGCGGTGTCGTCTGCATATCTGATGTTGTTGAATAATCTGTTGCTGAATAATCATATATTACTCTATATTAAAAACATTTGTACATTGTTTTAATAAAATCTGTCCGTTGTCACGATAAACCAAGGTAATTGCTTGTCATCTACGAAATCAAGAACGTGAGTTGCTGCCAGAATTAACAGTATTTATTAAATATGCGAAACTAAGTTATTGGCTGAATAAATTGAGTGTTATTGATTAATGTACTCTAGTTGTTCTCACAATTATTATTCAATCATTGTGACAATAACCAAATACATTCGTCAATGTCTAAAAGTTCGTTGAAACAACAAATTAAATTGTTGTGACAACGAAATACTATTCAGTAATCACTGTTAATCAATATTACGAACTAATTTTTTTTGAGTGTATCTCTCTCTTTAATCCTGACCCCCGGAGGGAGTGTAGTGGTCGACGTGATGTCGTGTATTGTCCGTCTCCAAAGATCTCTGTCTCTGGTCATTTCTTTTAACTCATGCATAGGTCTTTTGCATATTCCTGTAATTTGATCGATCCATCTTGTTGGGGATCTTCCTCGTGATCTTCGGCCTTCAACCTTTCCTTGTACAATGAGTCTTTCCATGTTTTCTGTGTTTGCTCTCATAACATGTCCAAAGTATTTTAATTGTTGGAGATGGACTTTACTGGAGAGTCGTTGGCTAACTTTTAGCTCTCTTAAAATTGAATTATTTGTTCTATGGTCGGTCCAAGGAATTCGGAGCATTCGTCTCCAACAGAACATTTCAGTGGCGTCTATCTTTCTTCTTTCCGAATTTCTCAGGGTCCAAGATTCACATCCGTAGGTCAGTATTGGGAATATTAAGCAGTTAATCAACCTCATCTTTAACGCTCTTGAAATTTGACAGTCCTTCCATATTGTGGTCATTTTTACTGTGGCGACTTTTGCTAGATCACATCTATGTTTTATTTCTTCTTGTAGTGACCCTGTGTTTGTGATTAATGATCCCAGATATAAGTATGAGCTCACAACATTAAACCGATCAATTGTGGTTATGTGTGGATGATTGTTATGTAGTCTATCCACTATCATGATCTTTGTCTTTGATAAATATGTTTAATTGCAGACCAAATATTTGACTTTCGTCCTTTGACCTTTGACCTTTATATAACTCCTATCAATTGTTCACACACAATTTCACAATAATTCATGTCTTGACAGATTCAGACATTTTTAATTTTTCGTAAGACAATCATTAATAGAAACGGCAGAAATGAAAGTACTGAGAAGAATTACAGGAAATACGCTGAGATCGAAAGAGGAGTGAAGACATTAGAAGACAATGCAATGTACAGTCTATAAACAAATGGACACTAAATAGAAAAAAGAATGGAATAACCATATAAGCAGAATGGGGGAGACACGTGTGATCAAAATAGCAAGAGATAAATCACCAATCATTGGAAGAAGTATCTGCAAACCGCGCAAAAGATGGAGTGACAACCTTTCATAGAGCTATCAATCCGTCAATAAACAAGCAGGATAGCTTGTTCATTGGCTTGCATAAGGAGGAAGAAGAGGGAAGAGGACATTATTGTTTGAAGTAATGCAAAAAATAAAAAAAATGTCTGATATAAACAACAATGCTAATATAGTCCTGTCGCCAGGGGGTACAACAACAGCCTCCTTTATTCAGATGGACTTACCCAAGTTTTTTGTGTATTTTGACCCGTAGAACGCGAATTTTTTGGGTAACAGTTGATCCGGATGTCGATTAGATTGCTATAAACAAAGAACTTGAGGAATTACATAACAGCGATTTCTCGCAAATCAAAACATTTTTTTGTATTTTTGGATCATTCTAAGCAAAAAATGTTCTTACAAGTTTTTTCGTAGGATGCATAGTTTTCAAAATAAATGCGGTTGCACTTTCAAAAAATCGAAAAATTGCAATTTTTGAACCCGAATAACTTTTGATTAAAAAATAAAATAGCAATTCTGCTTAGGTACCGCATTTGAAAGTTCAAGTCAAATTTTATCGGTTTTGATTATTTGCATTGCTAAAAATTTATTTTTTTATTGTTAAACTAAGCTATAAACACATAGTGTTTCCCGTGCCCAAAACATGCATTTTAATGCATTCTACGTAGAAATGGCTTCGCTTGCACTTGCTACCTACTCTACATACTCGTTCGATTTTAAATGGGAGATCATTAAAAACATCACTCAAGCACTATGTGTTTATAGCTTTGTTTAACAATAAAAAAATAAATTTTTAGCAATGCAAATATTTAAAACCGATATAATTTGACTTGAACTTTCAAATGCGGTAAGCAGAATTGCTATTTTTTTTAAACAAAAGTTATTCGGGTTCAAAAATTGCAATTTTTCGATTTTTTGAAAGTTCAACCGCGTTTATCCCGAAAACTATGCATCCTACGAAAAAACTTGTATGAACATTTTTTTTTTGCTTATAATGACTCCAAAAATACAAAAAAATGTTTTGTTTTGCGAGAAATCGCTGTTATGTAATTCCTCAAGTTCTTTGTTTATAACAATCTTATCGACATCCGGATCAACTGTTACCCAAAAAATTCGTGTTCTACGGGTCAAAATACATAAAAAAACTTGGGTAAGTCCACCTGAATAAAGGAGGCCGTTGTACCCCCCTGGCGCCAGGACTAATGGTAATGCTGAGATTAATAAACATTTTTATAAAGAGGAAGGCAATCGTATATATGCTGTTATGCTCTATACTTTCTGTCAGTTATGAAATTGATCAGCATCTTATCAATTCAATTAATTAATTAATTATTTTAATTGCTACTCATGGAGACAAAATCAAAATTTAATAAATCTTTCCAATAAAAAATGTTCTCAGGGCTAATTGATTTTAATATATCACCTTTAGTTTGTGGCTTCCACTATTTCCCGTTGCTTACTTTATCCAAGACAAAACAAAGAAAATAAATATGCTCACAATCATATAAATTTTGTAAATATTATTTATTCATTTATAGTCTGGGCTGATTATCGGAGATTAGGCCATTTTTGGGAAAAGTTATTTACCAGCAATTTTATTGCTGGAATCGAAGCTTATGATTATATATATTAATAATATAGGTATGCAAAGTCCGCAGACAGTGTGCTTCTTTTTTTATAAACAAAATGGCGCCCGAAAATCGTGTTTTTTTCAATTGTTGCTCTATAACTCCGAAGATTTCGACAAACTTTCCGAACTTTACAACAAAAACACTCAAATAAAAATTCACCGCAATTAAATTCTGCATAGAGATGTGTTTGTCCAGATCTGCTCTACGAAAATTTTTCTCGGAAAATGCGGGTTTTCCCAACAAAATCTTTAATTTTCAAATAAAGTTTTAGATCAGTAATTGTCTACCAATAATTAAATAATTTGGTTACTTAAAAGCCTTCTTGGTTTAGATTATAGTTCCAGAAGCTGGTGAAAATTGAACAAATAATTTAGCAACAATTCAATTGTTAATTAATAATTTACGGTCGCAATAATAACCAAAATAATTATGATACACTGATCAAACTTTGAAATCTTATAAAGATGAGATGCCTATTTAACATTTTGTCGACAAAATATAAATTTTTTATTTTTTTTGCATAATCTTTAAATGTTAAAAAAAAATAGTTATAACCAAATTAACGTTTTTCAGAAAATTTTTATTATATTCTAACTTTAAAAAATAGTCAAAGTGCGTATTTCAAATATCTTGAAAATGAATGCTTTAAAACTTTTTTGCAACCATTTGCAAAAAAGTTATGAAACAGCAAAGTAAACATACGAACACTACGTTGTTTATAATTTGTTTTAATCCTTTCAAAGCGTAAAAGTGAGTTTAAAGTACAAGCTAATTATTTACAAAAAATGTCGATTATTAGTTTAATGGTTTTTAATTAAAGATTATAAATATATTTTTTTTTTGTAATTTACACGCGCGAAAGCAGAGTAATACAGTACCGTACCTATGTATCATGTATATACCCGTCGACATACACAACTAGCGCGAGTTTAAAGCGTGTCAGTCGCTTCGAGTGAACATCTCCGTCTCTGTATCAAGCCTACTTTCGCGCTGAAAATTACAAAAAAAAACATTTTAATCTTTGATTAAAATATAAGCATTGAACTAATGTTTGTTATTTTTTGAGAGTAATTAGTTTGTACAATAAACTCACTTTTAAGCTTTGAAACAATTAAAACAAATTATAAACAACGAAATAATCGTATCTTTACTTTTCTGTCTCATAACTTTTTTGCAAATGGTTGGAAAAATTTTTTAAAGCAATTATTTTTAAGACCTTTGAAATAAGCATTTTAAGTATTAAATTAAATTATAATATAATAAACAATTTCTGAGAAATGTTGATTTGTTTTTAACTATTTTTTAAACATTTAAAGATTATGCAAAAAAATGAAAAATTTATATTTTGTCGACAAAATATGAAATAGGCATTGCATCTTAATAATTTTTCTAAGTTTGATCAATGTCTCATGATTATTTTGGTTGTTATTGCGACTGTAAATTGTTAATTAACAATTAAATTGTTGCTAAAATATTCGTTTAATTTTTACCGGCTTCTGTAGTTATAATCTATAACAAGAAAGCTTTTATTTCACCAAGTTATTTAATTACTGATAAATAATTACTTGCCCAAAAAATTTATTTGAAAATTTGAGATTTTTTTGGGAAAACCCACATTTTCCGAGGGAAATTTTCGTCTGAGCAAATCGAGAAAAACATACCTCTATGTAGAATTAAATTGGGGTGCATTTTTGTTTGAGTGTTTTTGGTGTAAAGTTAAAATCTTCGGAGTTATAGACCAATAATTATTTACAAAAAAAAGATTTGGGGCGCCATTTTGTTCATAAAAAAGTAGCACACTATCTACGGACTTTGCATACCTATATTATTAATATATAGGATCATAATATTCGACTTCAGCAATAAAATTGCTGATAAATAACCTTTGTTTGTACTTTACTAATTAGACCAGCGTATTATAACTATTTTTTTTTAATTTAAAGATTATGCAAAAAAAACGAAAAATTTAGATTTTGTCGATACAATATTAAATAAGCATCTCATCTTTATAATCTTTATAAGTTTGATCAATGTATCATGATTATTTTGGTTATTATTGCGATCGTAAATTATTAATTAACAATTGAATTGTTGCTAAAATATTCCTTTAATTTTCACCGACTTCTGGAATTACAATCTATACCAAGAAAGCTTTGATGCCACCAAGTTATTTAATTATTGATTAATAATTACTTACCTAAAACTTTATTTGAAAATTGGAGATTTTGTTGGGAAAACCCGCATTTTCCGAGGAAAATTTTCGTCGGAGCAAATCGGGAAAAATATATCTCTATGCATAATTTAACTGGGGTGAATTTTTATTTGGGTGTTTTTGTTATAAAGTTAAAATCTTCGGAGTTATGGAGCAATAATTGAAAAAAATACGATTTGTCGGCGCCATTTTGTTTATAAAAAAAGTAGCACACTATCTTCGGACTTTGCATACCTATATTATTAATATGGAGGATCTTATAATTCGATTCCAGCAATAAAATTTCTGGTAAATAACTTTTCCATGAATTTTGCTAATTAGCCCAGAGTAGTACAGGGTGCGGCAAAAGTCAGTTCCCGCTATGTAGTTTCGTGCATAAGCGCGATAAGTACATGCTAACAATCGGCCTCGCATAACACGTGTTCTCTACTGTTTGTAGGGTTCCCCTTGAGTTTCGTTCATCTGCCTGTCGCGTGTTGATGTTCGTTGTGGGGTCTGCTGAAGAATAGTGTGTATGCTAGGCTAGGCTAGGCGACCGCAAACTCTCCCACAGTTGAAGACAATTATTGAGGAAGAATTTGAACACCTCCGTCAGAACAAGGCAATCCTCAACCGAACATGCCGTAGCGTTGCGAGCCGTTGTGAACGTTGTAGCGAGGAAGATGGACACCAGTTGGAACATAAAGCTTAGATTTTTATATGCACCTTTGTAACCCAAATTTACGACTTGATTAAACGTTTTGCATTTTTATTTTCCGATATTTTTATTATTTTTTTCCATTTAATTTGCGACTTAATTAAACGTTTTGCATTTTCATTTTCCGATATTTTTATTATTATTTTTTTCCGTTTAATTTGCGACTTAATTAAACGTTTTGCATTTTCATTTTCCATAAATTTTTGGTTTTTGTAAATCGGGGAACTGACTTTTGCCGCACCCTGTATTACTATACCATAAATAAGATTCAAAATGTATGCTAAAACTTTGTTCTCTCGTAAAAATATTTTATCTACTAAAAATACATGATCTGTAATTCTACTATCTCCTTTTCTTTTAACAAAATTTTATTTAAATGTTTCGGTGGACTGTTCTTATTATTATAAGGAAAAACAAAATTTAATTTTCACCTTTTAAATAGATTACTTATGTCCTCTATGAATTTATGAATGAATAAATTATGCTGTAAAACTGTTAAATTGACAAAAAACAAATATGGTATGTAATATCAAACAACTCTTCTTTCCACAAATAATCTGACTAACCTTATCTATCTTCTTAACTTCTTCTCATGAATTGTGTTGTCCTCGTTTCTCCCACACGTGCTCCTCGAATGCTGCAACTGTTCTTCTTGTCCAATCTGTTTCCCAGACAAAACAGCACTCGCTTGAAATCTCTCCTCAATTTAGTCTCTGACTCGATACAAACAATATCAATCTTTATAATTCCAAGATTCTTTTTCTCAGCTCGATATCTTGTGCAAAATTGATACAAACCGGCTACTCGTTCCAGACAGAAAACTGGAATATATTCGGACACGAGGAGATTTTACTTTTTGACTCGATCACGATTTCGTCTCAACAGAAATCTGCTTACACGGCCACCAAATTAACCACTTTACACAAAATCACTACTTTCCAAACTCGACTGGTCTCTTCAGATCTTAATTACACAGTAAATCTTTTTCCCTCATCAAACTCAGACTCAACCATTCTATTCTCCCTCCATCGGTCTCTTTCGCCAATCACAAGCATTCTCTCAACATTACCTCCCTACTTTCATTTCTTAAGAACAAATAGTGTTGTATACAAATTTTCTGTCTTGTCAAATTTCCAGGAGATATTAAAATTAACTTCTTTCTTATATCCTAGAAAAATCCCTCTATTCTAAAACTAAACAAATCTGTTTACCGTCGTTGCTTTCGAGGAAACCATTTAGAAACGTCCTATTGTTCACTACAACTGAGAATACATCCACTTTCTAAAACCGATCGTAATTTAGTTCCATTGTTTTGAATTGTTAAGTTCGTTCGTAGAATCTTTATCACTACACTTTTCCTCTTTACCACGAAACACTGCTTAAGACTAATTATATTATTTACAAATTTGGTCATATACAGGCCGAAAAGTTACGATCTTGTGGTCTTGGATATAAAATGAATTCTCTAAATTTTCCCCATAAAATTATATAACAATACATATTTCACTAGTAGTTGATGACTAGTTGGTCATCTTCAGTAAAGTGTAGCCAAGTTAGAAACGGAGATTATTAACTTTTGATAGGATCACTACAGGAGAAACACTAAGGAAAGTGGTGATTTTTATTTAAAAATCCCTTAAATGGCTACATCACAGAACGTTTTCGAACTAAAAAGTTCATCATCAGTGCTGTTAACCTGAAATTAGTATAACCATTTTAATGAAAGCAAACGTTAAATTGAAATTTTGACTAAGGTTGAAATTCCTATCTGATTCTTCACCGTTAATGTTCAGGGTAGATTAACTTTTAATCCCAACATATTCATAATGTTGTTCTGAAGCTATTTCCTTGTGGCATTTTTATGATTAATTATTTATATGGGAAATAAGCCACAATTAAAATGAAAAAAATAATTTTATTAACGTTTCGACGTCCAAATCGGGTGCCGTTGTCAAAATACAAAATATTACTAAAATAAACTAAAGTGTTGTTGCTAAGCAAAAAAAATTCTTCTAATAATTTATTTAATCTCACTCATTTATATTGGCAATTCAGACATATATTATACATTTTAAAGTAGAAGACTTTAAAATGATATTGCCAATATTTTATGAGTTGCGTTCCTGGGACGACTTACTGAAAGATAGTTCATTCGATTACATGAAATTAACCCCAACTCAAGAATATCCGTCATAAAAAATTATAGCATGTGATATGTCTTTAAAAAGACAACCAAATGCAACGACAGTAAAATTCTCGCGTTAGAGACTTCATAGTAAATCACAAGGGAAAACCAGGAAAAACCCTGTGATACTATCCCGACATCGTAAGTATTTGGTCTTACATTAATTTACTCTCAAAAAATAATACCAAATTCTGACTTGTAACATGTTTAAATTATAAATATTATTAATAATACTAGATAATATATAAGTAATACTAAAATATAAAATATGTACTAGCTCGATATTATTGACTTACTAATCTTGGTATTTTCTTTCTATTGACTTCCTCTTTCAGTATGGGTAACCACATCCTACTGCATTCTACCGAGGAATTTGCGACACAATTGGTTTCATTTAGCATAATTAGAGCCGCTTCTTTGATTTTTCTCTTTTTACTATCTGATTCTTTCAGGACTATACTTGAATCTCTCCACTGAACTCTATGTTCATTATCCCATGCGTGTTGACATATTTGAGATCTCTCAAATTCTCTATTTTTAATATAAGATTGATGTTCACTTATTCTAACGTCTAATGGTCTTGATGTCTCACCTAAATAAAATTGTTCGCATTCACAAGGTATTTTATAAATGCAATTTTTTGTTCTTTCTTGATCATTGTTAGGTTTAGTTTTAGATAGAATAGATCTCAATGTGTTTGTTGTTTTGAATGTTGTTGAAATGTTGAATTTATTTCCTATTGTTTTAAGTTTCTCGGATAGTCCTTTTATATATGGTATTGATATTTTATATATATATATATATATAACATCAATCTTATATTAAAAATAGAGAATTTGAGAGATCTCAAATATGTCAACACGCATGGGATAATGAACATAGAGTTCAGTGGAGAGATTCAAGTATAGTCCTGAAAGAATCAGATAGTAAAAAGAGAAAAATCAAAGAAGCGGCTCTAATTATGCTAAATGAAACCAATTGTGTCGCAAATTCCTCGGTAGAATGCAGTAGGATGTGGTTACCCATACTGAAAGAGGAAGTCAATAGAAAGAAAATACCAAGATTAGTAAGTCAATAATATCGAGCTAGTACATATTTTATATTTTAGTATTACTTATATATTATCTAGTATTATTAATAATATTTATAATTTAAACATGTTACAAGTCAGAATTTGGTATTATTTTTTGAGAGTAAATTAATGTAAGACCAAATACTTACGATGTCGGGATAGTATCACAGGGTTTTTCCTGGTTTTCCCTTGTGATTTACTATGAAGTCTCTAACGCGAGAATTTTACTGTCGTTGCATTTGGTTGTCTTTTTAAAGACATATCACATGCTATAATTTTTTATGACGGATATTCTTGAGTTGGGGTTAATTTCATGTAATCGAATGAACTATCTTTCAGTAAGTCGTCCCAGGAACGCAACTCATAAAATATTGGCAATATCATTTTAAAGTCTTCTACTTTAAAATGTATAATATATGTCTGAATTGCCAATATAAATGAGTGAGATTAAATAAATTATTAGAAGAATTTTTTTTGCTTAGCAACAACACTTTAGTTTATTTTAGTAATATTTTGTATTTTGACAACGGCACCCGATTTGGGCGTCGAAACGTTAATAAAATTATTTTTTTCATTTTAATTGTGGCTTATTTCCCATATAAATAATTAACCAACATATTCATGTTTGTTACTGTTATAATTTCAATATATCATTAATTTTTTTTTAACTGACCCAATTGAAGCTGGCAATGGGATAAGATAGGGGGATTCCTTGAGTCCTTTATTGTTCAACTTGATCATGGATGAAATAATAAAAAAAGTAAGAGATAAAAAGGATACCAAACGAAAAAAAAAAACAAATAATAATCTGCTATGCAGACGCTACAATACTAATCTCTCAAAGTAAAGATAATTTACAACGTATGCTGCACCAATTTAACATAACCGCCAGAAAATTTAACAAGTTAATTTGCCCAAAAAGACAAAATGCATGGTTATAAGTTATAACAGCAAATCCAATAAGTTGTAAATTGGAGCTGGAGGGTCAGATAATAGAACAAGTGATGGAGTTTAAATATCTAGGCATCACACTATCTAGCTACGGAAGGCTCGAAACAGAAGTGGAAGATCAAGAATAGAGCAAATAGAGCCGCAGGTTGCTTGAATGACACAATATGGAGAAATAAAAATATCAGAAAAGAAATAAAAGGCAGAATTTACAAAACAGTCATCAGACCAATAATGACATACGCGGCAGAAACACGACCCGACACAGAGAGGACGAAAAGATTGCTCGAAACAGCAGAGATGAAAACCCTTCGAAAAATCGATGGTAAGACTCTATGGAACGGAGCTAGAAGTACAGATATACGACGGAGATGCAAGGTCGACAAACATTAATAACGGCAAGAAACAGAAGAAAGGAATGGAATGACCTTATAAGCCGAATGACAACAAATATAGTAGTATGAACAGCGAGAGACGGTTCCCCAATAGGAAGACGATCAGTTGGAAGACCACAAAAACGATAGAACAACAACTTACTAGAGGCACATTGAAAAACAGACAGTCATGAGTCATGTCTTTAAAAAAAGAAAAAGAAGAAGAAGAAGCATTTTTTTTTTAAATTTGTTGGCTAGAGTAACGATACATACATATACATTATACATAGGTCCGGTTGCATTGACGGTTTGGTTCTGACATCGGCATCGTTGAAACTGCCATTCAAATCAGTTGTTACTTACTGACAGTAATGTGGGATCTAACCTTCGAACAAGCAACCCACTTATTGTGTGGGGAGTTCTATGATGCCTGATGTTATATCTAGGATTATTTTAAACATCTTGTATACGCTGTGAGCTCGTACGTAGAGGGGATATTTATAAATTCGTGAGCGCCAGTAGTGATGTCTGTAAACGTTTACCGGAAATTTGACATAAATGTCAAAGTGATTAATTTTAAATTAAAATTAAAAACATTAATTATAAAAAATATTAGTTGATCAAAGCTGTAGTTTATATTTTTAGCTTAAATAGGGCTTTTCATCGATTGTCATTTGTTTCGAGCTTCTGTCATGTGTCACATAATATTAAGATATCTACGTCATACGTCTTTGGTTTGTATTATTGTATATTCCAATAACGTATGTCGTAGATATATTAATATTATGTGACACATGACAGAAGCTCGAAACAAATGACTGTGAATGAAAAGCCCTATATACTTACGTTTTAAATACTGAATTTGCGTTTTTTAATGTTCTGTAATATGTAATTATAAATTAATCTTGGCGCCATCTACATGATAATTGTGAAAGTATCCGAAGTAAGAAATTAATATTTCATCAATAGAACGTCAAAATGATAAGCAAAATCTTAAAAAAATCTATTACAATTTAATTACTTTTTAGCGTTGTAAATATTAAGCGATAACAATTAAATAATAAATTTAAAAATTACCGGTGAAAGTTGAATTAGTAACCGCTAGGAGCGACACCAGCGAAGCTCAGAGCGTATACTCATTGTATATTGTATACCTATATATTTTGGTGGCTCAAGCATGCTAAAGACCTGCAAATATAACACGCTTGTATTTTTCAATCTCATTCAAAATTTCAATTTAACGTTTGCTGTCATTAAAATGGTTGTACCTACTCCTTTAGGTTAACATCACTGATGATGAACTTTTCAGTTCTAAAACGTTCTGTAATGTAGTCCTTTAAGCGATTTTTAAATAAAGTATACCTTTCTTAATGTTGTTCTGAAGCTATTTCCTTGTGACATTTTTATGATTAACTATTTTATTATACATATTATACATACGTATATTATACGTATATTATACGTATATCATATATACGTATATTATACATTTTAAAGTAGAAGACTTTAAAATGATATCGCCAATATTTATGAGTTACGTCGATTTGGGCGTCGAAACGTTAATAATAGTTATTTATGATATAAGTGTTAAAAGTACACGTTTAAGGCACGCATATGAAAGTTTGCAGAATGAGCGATAGCGAGTTCTGCAATTCACATGAGTGCCTTAAAAATGTACTTTTTAACACGCACATCATACAATATTTTTTCTACAAACGTAATTACAGGACAATATGTACAAAAACTTTTACTTGAACGTGACTGAAATTCCATTTTTATATTTTTTTGACATTACATCAAAATTTTTGACATTACGGTCAATACGAACTGCAGTGCCATAAAATTTTTAAAGCACTATAGTTTGTTTTTTAACCAAGAGGAGTGATTCAAATTTACCGCGCCGTAATGCTTGTTTCTAATTGGTTCAATCGCAGGCAAGTTTACTCCACTGTTATTAAATTTTGACACTAATGACATTTATGAAATTTTGGCACTTCTGTCATTTTATAGGTTATTTAGGTATATCGACGATTTTTTGTGTTTTCTGCATTATTCCTTTATTTTTTAGATTTTTAGTCTACTTTTATATAAAAACAGTTGTTTTTAGAACTCTTTAGCGATGTGTTCGTAAAATATAATATGTATGGATTATCATCGAAAGCTGATATGACCAACGAAAAAAGAAGATGAATTTGGTAACTTTTCTAGTAACTTTCTTAAGTGTGAATCTGTCTTTTTAGTTTACTCCTCTTGGTTAAAAAATCAACTTTAGTGCCTTAAAGTAGCATTTTTAACGCTCGTATGGAGTGCTAAAAATTGCATTTTTAACACGGTTGTAGAAAAAATTATTTTTTCAATTTAATTGTGGATTATTTCCCATCTAAATAGTTAAGTATACCTTTTATAAAGGATTTTACTAATTTTTTTTAATTCAAGTAAAAACATAATTTTTTATTTCTACTTTACATAACGAGCGTTTGCAGTTGGCCTTAAAGTTGAAATTTACCTTGCAATATTTATTATAAAATATACTAATTATTATTGCACAAAAACAATAAAAAATTAATTAATTTACACATAAAGGATGATATTAACAACAATTAGTAGTTAATTAGCTTTGTGAATCGTGAGGAATAATACATTATATTATAATCGATGCAACTTACGACAGAAATTGTTGTCAAGCTATTTTCTTGTGGAATTTTAATATTAATTATTATTATATTTAATGGAAACTAACCACAGTTTCAATTGAAAGGGAATTAGGATTTCTCTTTCAGGGAAAGAAACATGCTAAGGAAGATCTTTGTGTCTGTGCTTGATGAAGCCGCAGGATAATATAGGATATTAATTAACAAAGAGCTCAAAGAACTATATCCAGAAGCTTAGGCTGTGGCCTCCAATAAATGCCGTAGGTTACGTACAGCGACAAGCCAGACGTTGCATACAGCCTTTGTCAGTCACCGGCAACTTCACGTAGCCAATACAAAACATAGGCCATGATTATCAATAAACACCATAGGTCGCGTCCAGAGTCAACTATGGTCACCAATCAATGCCGTAGGTTAGGTAAAGCGTTTGTCAACTACCGGCAACAACATTCCGATCATTTTCGTTACCAGTCAAGTGAGATATTTCAACTTGTTGATAAGCAACTCTCCTTGTTCTTTTTTACCACTTGTTTTACTCATTTCGCTAGGTTAAAACCTGTACCAGCCGTACGTTGCAATGCTCGAAAATAACTACTAAATATGCTGTTTCTCACACGTGAAGTCGCTCATAGCAGATAGACACTGCGTTCGGCATCTTCTTCTTCTTCAGTTTATTGGCCTCCATCTACTTGGGTATTTGGCCAGCTCATCGTCTCGGAACAAGGGAAAAATCCCTTATTCACTTACAATTTGGAGTTAGTACATTGTACAATTTGCTTCTTCTTCTCCATTTTCTTCTTCTTCTCCTTTAGTTAACTAGCAATTTTGGTTGGTGTGGGACAAACATGACAACATAAAAAAATTTCACACTAGGGGCAACCTCTCTTTCCTTATCTAAGGGGGCAACTGTCTATCAATACACAATCTTCTTTTTCTTCTTTGATTTAGTAGAAATTTTGAGTTGGCATGGGACAAATACAACAACTTAACTTTTTTTTCAACGACATTAAACTTTTTTCTCTCGGGGGCAACTGCCGACTACTACACAATCTTATTCTTCTACTTTTTTAGTTTACTGGCAATTTTGAGTTGGCATGCGACAAATTCAACAAAGACACCATCCAATAGACACCGTATCCATTATTTATTGTATAAAGTATACATACGTAACCTACTGCGTGACAGTGTAGGCAGCGTACGGCGTTTATTGGTGATCACCGTCTGTGAACCTGTGTGCAGCAGTTTGATGCTACGTTCGGAGTACGATAACAGACCGCAACCAGTACCGGCGCTAGGGTATAAGGTGTACCTAAGGATATAAGATATAAGGGTATTTGATTTTCTTTTAATTAGTATTTTGTATAATACCAGCCATAAAAAGCTCATTTTGGCTCCTGCCTGCACTGCATCCCTTGCAGGCCCGTTATCGCCGGCCCTGGCCGCAACTATTATTTATTGTATTAAGCATACAGACGCGGACTCCAGTCCAGGGCCCTGATTCTAATTCAAATTTCGACTCAAAACAAGTCGCAATCAATATGGCGACTTGAAATGCGACTGTGCGAGCCTTGTGGATTTTAGTTGAACTAACGAAATGATGTAATAAAATAGCGACTTATCGAAATTAATAGCGACTCCAAAAAAGTGGTTGATATTATAATTTCGAGTCGAAATTATTGTGACACGGACATGAATGAATGGCCGAAAGCGAGGTTATGTTTAGTTTGGGAGATGTGTTTTGTTTGTTTCTTGCAAGGAAACTAAAGCAAAAGGTTTTAATATGGCTGGGTTTTATGGAAATTTGCTGGTTTTGGAGGAATTAGATAGAATAGTATTAAATTAGAAATATAATAATTGAGAATGTTCACAACGTGAATTATCAACTCAATGAAAGATGTAAGGTAATAATCTGGGAAAATTAGTATAAAACAAGGAAAATTATGTACCAGCTATTTTATTGCTGGACATGCTGGAATCAAATCTAAAGATTTCATATCTTAATAATATAGCTATGCAAAGGCCGCAGAAAGTGTGCTATTTGGTTTATAAACAAATTAGCGCTCCGAAATTTTTTTTTCAATTATTGCTCTGTAACTCAGAAGATTTTAACGTTAAACCAAAAACACTCACATAAAAATTCACTGTAATTTAATTCGGCACATAAATTTTTTTTTTCGATTTTCTTCGGCGAAAATTTTCCTCGGAAAATTCGGGTTTTCCAAACAAAATTTTTAATTTTCAACTAAAATTTTAGGGAAGTAATTATTTATCAATAATTAAATAACTTGGTGACATAAATCTTTTTTGTTATGAGTGTCTTGAAGATATGAAAATTTGTATGTACAAAGAGGACCGGCATAAAAAGGTAACGTTCAAAGATTGAAATCCTGTTGTTTATAACTCTGTCGCAAATGCCGGTCAAATTTGACCGGTTATACCTGGAACCACTCAATTCGATTTTTTTTTCTTCGAAGAAGAAGCCGTGCCCTTTTCAACAGCGTTAACTTAATTTAATTTAATCTGATATTTTCTGAGGGGTTCCATTTGTTTATAAGCCAAAAAATTGTTTCTTTATAACATTCCTGAGACCGCTCAAGTAGTCCAATTTCAATTCTGTAAAGTACGTTGAATAGATTTATGAAGTGCTTTTTTATACGAAAATCATAGTTATTTTGGTGTATCATAATCTTTCTGATTATTATTACGACCGAAATTTTTTAATTATATTTATTAAGGTACCAAGGGTATTATAAGGATAATAACGCTTGAGGTCAATGGTGTATATACGTTGACCGAAAGCGTTATTATTATAATACCCGTGGTGCCTTCAACGTTTAATGTCCGACTAAATTATTCTTTAAATGCAAACAATTTGAATGCATTTTGAATTAATTAGTTTTCAAATAAGTACATTTACCAGAAATAGTCGTGATTGTGGTAACCATAGTTTTACTTAGAGTTTTATTCGTCAACCGGACAGTATTTAACTCGTTATTTAAATTTAATAGGCCCTATGGCGTTATTTTTCAATAACACGCCCTTGGGCGTTATATCGACTTAATAGACTTCGAAATAATGTCATTATTTGTCAAATAATAGACCAGTCTGACATTAACATCTTAATTATTGCTTAACTATTGGTTAGATTGTCGCCGGCCTCCTGATATATAATCTACTATAAAAAATCTTTCATGTCACCAATTTATTTAATTATTGATAAATAATTATTTTCCTAAAACTTTAATTGAAAATTGCAGATTTTTTTGGGAAAACTCGGATTTTCCTAGTAAAATTTTTGTTGAAGGAAATCGGGAAAATAGTAACTTTGCGCAGAACTAAATTGTGGTGAATTTTTATTTGAGTGTTTTTGGTTTAAAGGAAAAATCTTAGGAGTTACAGAGCACATTACTAACAGAGCATATTACTAATATATGCAATCTTAAGATTCGATTTTAGCAATCAAATAGCGCTGATAAATAACTTTTCCCAAAATGACATTTTTTCGATAATTTGCCCAGACTATCAACAAACGTTGCGGTGGTTGCATAGCCAATAAATCCAATAAACAGGAGAACCAACCTAAATTCTGAGCAGTGTCAAAATGATGACGTTAATATCCCCAGTTGGAACTAATATCGAAATGAATAAGAATCGCTATAAATTGCGACTGTCATGGCGGACTCGAAATTAAATTGCGACATCGAAATGAATTAGAATCAGGCCCCAGAAGATGCTAATGGACAGGACACCTTACAAGAAATTTTGACGAAATAACAGTAGGGTTGGCATGGGAAGATGTCCCAATTGGAAGAAGACTACGTGGACAACCTCGACTCCGATGGCGAGATAATATAGCAGGATATATTATAGCTATGACCATGGAGAATTAGTCCTGTCGCCAGGGGGGGTACAACGGCCTCGTGAATTCAGATGGACTTACCCAAGTTTTTTTTATGTATTTTGACCCGTAGAACACGAATTTTTTGGGTAACAGTTGATCCGGATGTCGATAAGATTGTTATAGACCAAGAACTTGAGGAATCAAATAACAGCGATTTTTGGCAAAACAAAACAATATTTTGTATTTTTTGGGTCATTTTAAGCAAAAAATATTTCTACAAGTTTTTTAGTAGGATGCACAGTTTTCGAGATAAACGCGGTTGAACTTTCAAAAAATCGAAAAACTGCAATTTTTAAACCCGAATAACTTTTGATTAAAAAATAAAATAGCAATTCTGCTTAGCGCCTTTGAAAGTTCAAGTCAAATTATGTCGGTTTTGATTATTTGCATTGCTAAAAATTTATTGTGTTATTGTTAAACAAAGCTACAAACAACTAGTGCGTGAGTGATGTTTCTATGATTTATCATTTAAAATCGAACGAGTAGGTAGAATAGGTACTAGTGCAATCAAGACTATTTCTACGTTACATGCGTTAAAACGAATGTAAAAGCACGGGAAACCCTACGTGTTTATAGCTTTGTTAAACAATAAAAAAATAAATTTTTACCAATGCAAATAATCAAAACCGATATAATTTGACTTAAACTTTCAAATACGGTAAGCAGACTTGCTATTTTATTTTTTAATCAAAAGTTATTCGGGTTCAAAAATTGCAATTTTTCGATTTTTTTAAAGTTCAACCGCGTTTATCTCGAAAACTGTGCATCCTACGAAAAAACTTGTAGAAATATTTTTTACTTAAAATGGCCCAAAAAATACAAAATATTGTTTTGTTTTGCCAAAAATCGCTGTTATTTGATTCCTCAAGTTCTTGGTCTATAACAATCTTATCGACATCCGGATCAACTGTTACCCAAAAAATTCGTGTTCTACGGGTCAAAATACATAAAAAAAAACTTGAGTAAGTCCATCTGAATTAACGAGGCCGTTGTACCCCCCCTGGCGACAGGACTAAATTGGATGGAGATTGCTCAAAACCGAGAGGAATGGGGGCATATTGTCGAGTCGGCTAAATCCCACAAAGGGTTGTAACGCCACGGAGGAAGTAAGTAAGTAACCACAATTTCAGGTAACAATATGTTTATTTTGACGTTTAGATTTTCACTTCGGAAAACGTTCTCAAAATAAAAATTAAACAAATCATTAAATAAAAATTCCATTTTTATTCAGTTGCAATGCGAAGGCAAAACAATCTTATTTTTCACTTAGAATACGGAGCGCAGTGCCAGCACTCTGAATCGACGATTTTCGACTCTTGTTGGAGTCTCATCGGAGAAAACGTAGGCCTGCTACTCCATGCTATGGAGACAAATATGATTGTTTTGCCTTCGCATTGCAACTGAATAAAAATGGAATTTTTATTTTATTTTTATATTGGTCGTTACTTATTTGAGTAACTAGGTCCATTTTCTGTTGGAATTTACCAGCTGAACAGACGGGGTCGTGAAATGTAAGTTTTTTGAATTCCCTCTTGTCTTCTTCGCTTCACCATCCATCTGGCTTGCAAAGTTTAGAAGCCATGGAGGTGTTACCAAGGAAATGGACCAATAAGTTTTCAATTTAAAAATCTTTTAGTAATATTTTAATATTTCTAAATATTATTAATACTGCTATTAGGATTGAAAACTACTTCATCTTTTAAAAAAATCATTTTGTTTGTTACTTGGTAATATCAAAAATCTTGTGTAAGAAATATGTTCTTGAAAGAAATATATGAACTGTCCAACCCAGTATAATATAATCTTATAAAAGCCTAATGTGAAGTCACTCAGTCTGTCCGGTCCTTTTGCTGATATGTAAACATTTAATGACGTTTAACAAACGTAATTTTCTTTTTTTATATCCCGGATAATAATTTTAATATTTATATTTTAAACAAATTATATTATAGGTATAGGTACCTCGTGCCTATATTATATTAAAATAATATTTTTAAAATTGAATAAAGGAATTTTATAATTTTTTTATTAGTTAGATTTTACAAAAATTATCTTATATGGCGGTTCTGTCAACTGTCTGCTTTAGCAATACTAGCTTAATACGGGTTTATTGAATTATTTTAAAATTATTAATGAAACATAAAAATATTATTTGGTATAAGTTTAATTATAATATAAAATAAATAAGATGTTTAAAATAAATAATGAGTATAGTTTGAAAGGAATTATTAGCAACTAACGTTAAAAAGGTTGGTAGAAATATGTATATATATATATATATATATATATATATATATATATATATATATATATATATATATATATATATATATATATATATATATATATATATATATATATATATATATATATATATATAGGGGAGTCAACAGAGAACGAAAATTTACATTGTTCCGGAACAATTCAAACAAGCTTATATTTTTCTAAAACTTTTTTTGTTAGTTTAAATATATCTCAAAGTAAAAAGTTCACACACAATTGTTAACAAATGTCTACGAAGAATTGTCCGTATTTTCTGGCCAAACACCATCAGAAATGAAGATCTGCTACACCTGACCCAACAAAAGAGGGTAGAAAATGAAATAAAATCTAGAAAGTGGGGGTGGATAGGTCACACACTCCGAAAAGATAGTTCCAGTATTGCAAAAACTGCCCTAGAGTGGAATTCCCAAGGAAAAAGAAAAAGAGGTCGCCCAGCACAAACTTGAAGAAGATCAATCATGGACGAGATAAGAAGTCAAGGAAAGTCTTGGAATGAGGTGAAGGCCCTAGCGCAAAATAGAACCCGATGGCGCGTTTTCGCTGAAGCTCTATGCTCCACTAGGAGTTCAAGAACATTACATATATAAAGTAAAAAGTTCTACTCACAGATTTAACCGCTAATTGTTTATTCATTGTTTAAACAATAACAATTATTGTTTTGTATAATTAATTTTAAAAATATCGTTGAATTCATCATTTTACTTTGATCAAAAATGTTTCTATTTTGTTTTTGATTATGCTAAATCTTAATCTGACATTACAATTTGAAAACTAAAAAAAAATAGCTCTCATACAGTATGTCTGCGGAACTAAGAGCCATTATGGGAAACTTTTTATTATCAATTTTATGAAATAAAGTTATTCTTCAAAAAATGCTCCGCATGGTCCAAAAACTAAGAGTCAACCATCAGGTATCAAATTTTAGCAATTAAGGTATGTTAAAAATATGAATTTCGTTCACGGGTAAAGTATCTTTATATATCAGAAATTCAAACAAATCAAAAATTGTTATTATGAAGAGTTTCCTTCTAATTGAAAAAAAAATTGCAAATTTTTCTTAAATTGCGGATAAGCAATATAATTTTATTACAAAATTATGATAACTAATTTATTATCAATTTTACAAAAAAACTTATTCTTCATAAAATGCTCTACCTAATCTAAAAACTAAGATGCAACAATCATATATCAAATTTTTCAATTTTATACGAGGTTTGCCAAAAAAATATGAATTTCGCTTAAGAGTTATAAGTAAAGACCGGATTATATGTTCCTGTTTTGACTGAAATATGTGCATATATATGTCTGAAATATGAGTAAAATATGTTGAAAATATTCCCTAAAAGTTTAAAATATGTTCCAAATATGTGGAATATGTGAAAAACATTTTAAAGTAACAAGAAAATATGCATTAAAAAATGTATAAAAGTTTTATTAAATAACGGTAAGTACATATAGTGACAAAATTAACCTAAATATACGAATGTATACCTATTTAGTACCTACCTATTACTATTACTTACGTTTCTACATTTTATTCCTTCTTATAAAAACAATTCACAATCAAATGTTTTTAAATATTTTCAATAGTAAAATTATGTCGCCTATCCGTTAGTAGTAATTTGTATGTTAAAAATCTTTGTTCAACATCAACTGATGTGATTGGTGCAAACATTAACAATCTCCGCATTTAAATTGGTATTGACATCAAAATCGCCACAAATAATTTGGTTTGCTTCCTGTAATAATAATTTTAAATCACTATTTTTCTGTAAAGTTTCAATCCATTTTTTATTTATTGATTGTCCAATTTTTCCAGAAACTTCTTCAGCGTTTTCCTTAAATTTCTGAATTAAATTAAGGGACTCTTGTAGTGGAAATGATTCAGTTTCAAGATTGAGGATGGTTTTATAAACAAATTCATAATTCGATTTAATAAAACAAAGCTCATTGTGCAGTGATCTGTTTTCTAAACTTGATTTGCATTTTGAAATCGCACCAATATTTGTTTCTTCAAAACATAAAATTAGTTCTTTTATAGGGAGAAAATGTTCCGCATAAAATCAGGCAGCTTTTAAATATGTTCCCTAACTTGTGATTATACGCTCCGGTGGCAAAGGAGTATTTGGTAATTTTTCTTTATATATCGGAATCCTTAAAGGAGATTTTACAAATATTTTCTTCACGTTGCTAATTAAACTATTAAATGTAGGAAATGAATTTCGAATTTCTTCCGCCACTCTGTCTAAACCATGCACCAAACACGTCACATGAATTAAATTGGGATATAAAACTTTTAGTTGTTGGCCAGATTTGACCATGTATGACGCAGCATCGGAAACTATAAGCAAGATTTTGTTAGCTGGAACAATGTCGGGAAGGAAAAAGTTCATGAATGCATCATTTATAAACCTAACCATTGTTACATGGTTAACTGTGTCAAGCTGTTTACAGCCAAAAATATGTCAAAATATGCCAAAATATGTTAAAAATATGCCAAAATATGTTAAAAATATGCCAAAATATGTCAAACAGTCGAAAATATGTTCAAACCATCAAAATATGTTAAAAAACCGAAAATATTCTAAATATGTAAAATTAAATTAGTGTCAAACGCCTTTAATTATCATAATTCGTCCACATCCTGAAGCGTTTGATTGTATCTTTGATGGTTATCGATATGCAAAAAACATATAATCCGGTCTTTAGTTATAAGTACCTTTATAGTTCACAATATTTCAATTAGACGGATGTAATTGAATATTGAAACATAGCTTTTAATTCCAAATAACTTTTCTTAATAACAATTTTCGATATTGTGAAATATAAAGTTACTTTACTCTTGAGCGAAATTCATATTTTTTGACATACCTCGTATAAAAGTAATAATATTTGATACCTGATGGTTGCATCTCAGATTATATACGATGCAGAGCAGTTTATAAAGAATTACTTTTTTTTCGTAAAATTGATAATAAAGTGGAGGTGAAATACATACATAAAGTACATTAAAAGGCTGTATCGCAAAACAAGAAATTTTATTAGAAACACGTTCAAAAAATACCAACACAGAAAAAACACGTGATTGTAAATATCTCGAACAGTATCTACAATCTTCTTTGACTAATATAAATATTTTAAATTATTTGAGTAACCCTAATATCCACAGTGAAAAGCTAATTTACCAAAACAAAATTAAAAGCACAAATCGATTCTCATGATTACACTTTAATATACAATCTGACGGATGAATGGGTGCATCTCTGTGGGCCATTTTTTACCACTTTAACTTTTACATAGTTTTTATTTTTCTCAGTTTACAGTAAGATCATTTTTTGGCTGTTCCTCTTTTAAAAGCGACAGAGAGAAAGTAAATTCACTTCTGTATTTTTCAAATAAATAATATGGACATGTTTTTATTATGTCTAATTACAATTTAGTACATTCTTTCACGGTTTTTGCTCTAAATTTTAAAGAACCGCTTGGATTGACATGAAATTTGGCATACGCATAGCTTACATGTCAAAGAAAAAAAAGTGATATTGTGCCGATGTGTGCTTTTGCCCTGGGGGTGACTTTCACCCCCTGTTGGGGGTGAAAAAATTTAAGTCCAAAATAAGCCCTGAAATGGATAAACTGACTAATTTTAAGGAACTTTTGTTCTATAGAGCTTTTTCGCCACGTCAACACTTTTCGAGTTATTTGCGCGTGAATTTGTTCATTTTTCAACAAAATAACTACATTTTTTGACGGTTTTTTGCAAATAACTCAAAAAGTAAGTATTTTATCGAAAAAAACGTTCTTAGCAAAAATATGGCCTGTAAAAAAGTAAAAAAAAAATGGTGTACGCGTTACGTCTCTGGACCTCGTAAAACCAGAGTTATAGTCAATGAAAAATAGATTCATATTCACAAAATTTCAAATAGAATACTTAGAAGTCAAATATCCAAAAAATTAAGCATTTTTTGGGAAAATCCATTTCAACTTTTTTAAAGTGTTTAAAAAGAGCTTTATTTTTGTTTTTAGAAAAAGTTTTTATCATTAAATTTAAGCAAGTTACGCTCAAAAAAAAGTTGGTCTCTTTTGCTTTGACAAAAAAAAAAAAAAAAAATCGGGAAGACCACCCCCTAATTAGCAACTTAAATGAAATAAATCGTTACCGCTCCACAAATTATTTTACTTAATCTTAAATCTCAAAAAACAAAAAAAGTCAGCATTGCTTTTCTGAATATCATGTATTTTTTTGTTTTTCTGTTAGACAAAAATTGATTAAGATTTGGTGTTTCTAAATTTGCATACATTCGTGATCAGTGACTCGTTCAACCCCTTTTAACTACAGGCCTTTCCAAAATAAGGACTTTGAACCGATGAAACTCACAGATCATATAAAAAATATATACACGAGTCAAGAAACTTGTAAAGTCGTAACGATTAAGTTCATTTGACATACTAATTAGGCAGTGATTTTCCTGATTTTTTTACAAAAAAAAGGGACTAACTTTATTTTGAGCGTAACTTGTTTACTTTTGATGCTAAAAATTTTTTTTATAAAACAAAAATGAATAAATAACCTTTTTTAACAATTTAAATAAGTTGTAATAAGTTTTCCCCGAAATGTGCTTCATTTTTGGTTATTTCACGTTAAAGTATTCCATTTGGAATTTTACGCATATGAACCTATTTTTAATTAGCTATTACTCTGCTTCTACTAGGTATACAGTGGGGATATATACCCAGTTTTTTAAATTTTTTACAGGCTATATTTTTGCTAGAATGTTTTTTCGACAGAATATTATTGTTTGAGTTATTTGCAAAAAACCGTCTAAAAGCGTGGTTATTTTGTTGAAAAAATGAACTTATTCACTGGCAAATAACTCGAAAAATATTGACTTAGTGAAAAAATTCTATAGAACAAAAGTTACTTGCAATTAGTCAGTTTATCCATTTCCGTACTTACTTTGGACGAATATTTTTTCACCCCCAAGAGGGGCTGAAAACCACCCCCGGGGCAAAAGCACATATCGGCACAATATCACTTTTTTCTTTGACTTGTTAGCTATGTGTATGCCAAATTTCATGTCAATCCAAGCGGTTCTTTAAAATTTAGAGGTTTTGCAATATTTTACCGTTAAAGAACGGACTAATTCTCTAAGTAGTGGAGTCACTGAAGGTTTTCACCTCCGATTTCGTTGAACCTCTATCGATTTTGATGAAAATTGGTGAGTAATTAGAGGATACCTCAAGGAACAAAGGTTATATAAAGTTATTATTATAAATCAATACTTTTTGAGTTAAGACCAAAGATTTTATTTTTTCGTAAAAAAATGCATGTTTTAAATCGGTTTTTCAGGTATAACTCAAAAACTATAAGTTTTTACAAAATAGTTATTATTAATGAAATTGATGATAATAAAAGACTGAATACATTCCTCACTTAAAGAACTAAACTAATGTTAGTTCAAAGTGAGTTACTGGCAATTGAATGTGTATTTTTTTCGACGAGTACTCAAATCTAAGTATTCAAGTTTAATAACGGGAAAACGATGCAGTGTATAAAACATACCTGCTAATCATTTGTCAACGTACTTCGGAATACCTATTAAATGAGCTTCAGAACAAGCTAATAGCGTCAAAATTAAGCAAGTTATGATGAAAATAAAAAACCCTTTCGAATTTTTTAGGAAAAAGTGAAAAAGTAAACATACGCCATTTCCACAAAAATTAAAATTTATAGTAACCCTTACAAGAACTTCTTTATATTAGCATAAGTATAATGATTTTAATAATTTTGACCGGTTTAGAATGCATATTTTTGAAAAAAAGTTATAATTTAAAAAAATCATATTTTTTAAAACTATTGTAATTTTCATATTCTTTTGATAATAACTCCAAAAATACTACATATGCGTAAAAAATGATATATATATATATTTATATATACACAAATTTTAGTTTTTCTGTGTCAAATATTTTACCTGTTTTTCCATTTCCATAGGGTAAAAAATAACCGAGATAGAAACGTTTAAATCTTAAATTTTGCTGTGAAAACCATGCAACCGGGACCATTTAACCTTTTATTTTTAAAAAAGTAAGGGGTCTAAAAGATTAAATTCGTGGTTAAATATCCCGTGGAATTGACTTTCAAACGGTTTTTAGATAAACCTGATATCGTAAAAACAAACGGAGTTATTAAAAAAAACAATAACATTTTTTGGAAAAATTTTTAAAAGATAAATTTTGAAAAAATTTTGGTGCATAAATTTTAATGCTATCAACATGTTCGGGGGTTCATTTGATAGATATTTTTAAGTACTTTGACAAATGTTTAATAAGTTTATGTTACAAAATGCATAATTTTCCCGTTATTTCAGCTTGAATACTTAGATTTTTTTACTCACCGAAAAAAATATATATTCAATTACCTATAACTCATTTTTATTTAACAGTAAAAGGTTTTTCTAGTAAAGGCTTTATTTCGTTTTTTATTAGCTTGAATTTTGGTAATAATAACTTTTTTGTAAAAACTTATAGTTTTTGAGTTATTGATGAAAAATCGGTTAAAACATGCATTTTTCTCAAGAAAAATTAAAATCTTTGATCTTCAATAACTTAAAAAGTTCTTATTTATTTTAATAACTTTATATAATAAATTTTGCTTAGAATTTGTTCCTCTATCGAATTATGGGGTTATTTTCAATAAAATTATTTTCACCCCCGAGAAGGGGTGGCATCCACCCCCAGGGTAAAAGTGCAAGTTGGCACCATGCCACCTTTGTTCCTTGAGATATCCTCTAACCACTCACCAATTTTCATGCAAATATATGGAGGTTCAACGAAATCGGAGGTAATAGCTCATATCCACCTTCAGTGGCTGCACTAAAGTAACTCAACACTCTACTATGAAAGATTGTAACCTAAGCGTCAATTAAATATGTAATTTTCATTACACCAATAATGCGTCCCAATCTAATACTACTTAAAAAAATTCATAATTCATATCAAATTTATACCATGATATCCCAGAATTTTCCCAAAAGTAGTGCTCAATAGTCTTAAATTCTCAACATTTTTAATGGCATACGGCTCCGCACGATTTGTTTTAGCCACCCGTAAACTACCTTAAATTTTTATTTATTATTTTTGGGTCTCGATTGCGAAAATATTATTATATACGATTTTAATAGTTACGGTAAAATACGATTTTAATAGTTTCAAAATAGTTATTTTCCACCTACCTCTACCGAATTATTATTATAATATAATGATCCATAAACATGGTAAACCACCTCACGAACATACCTCTTATCAAAAATAGTAAAATCCTTTATAAAAGGTACACTCACCGGCAGAAAAAACCGCCACCCCAAAAATGGGTCATTTTTAATGTCTTGTATTTCCTAAACCTGATGTCCGATTTACTGAAATGAAAACCCAACTGTAGCTTCAGGTTCTCTTAACATTCTGTTTTTTGATTCATTCGCTTATGTTGGACAATAAAAAAGTTAAACAACTACCCCTGTTTTTCGTCAATATAGGGTGTTTTTAAATAAGTACGGCAAACTTTAAGGGGTAATTCTGCATGATAAAATAATGACAGTTTGCTTTATAAACGTATGCCCGCAAATGCTTTGTTTCCGAGATAGGGGGTGTTGAAATTGTTCTTACAAACTGACGATTTATTTATTGCTCTAAAACGGTTTGTGATATGGAAAGAAATTTGGTAGGTTTTAAGAGGTAATTATTGCGCATTTTTTGGCATACAATCAAGAATTTTATATTCACCATTGACGTGCATACGGGATATATCTAAAAAGTTTATACCCGTATTCACGCCAATGGTGAATATAAAATTCTTAATTGTATGCCAAAAAATGCGCAATAACTACCTCTTAAAATCTACTAAATTTCGTTTGTAAGAACAATTTCAACACCCCCTATCTCGGAAACGAAGCATTTACGGGCATACGTTTTTAAAGCAAACTCTCATTATTTTATCATGCAGAATTACCCCTTAAAGTTTGCCGTACTTATTTAAAAACACCCTATATTGACAAAAAACAGCGGTAGTTGTTAAAGTGCCTAACTTTTTTATTATCCAACATAAGCGAATGAAACCAAAACATAATGTTAAGAAAACCTGAGGCTATAGTTGGGTTTTAATTTCAGTATTTTATAAAAGCTAGATCATTCCACAGGGTGTTCCAAAGGTTGAAAAAAAAACACAGTTTGATTCGTACACCCTGTATACAATAACAATGTACCTGTCTAGCAACAATATTATTACAGCGATATTGATAAAGAATAAGGCTATAACATATTAAAAGAATTACTTAAATCTGACATCAGGTTTAGGAAATACAAGACATTAAAAATGACCCATTTTTTGGGGTTGCGGTTTTTTGTGCCGGTGAGTGTATATATTTAAAATCCCTAAAAAGGGCTACATCACAATCACATAACTAGTTTTCGATTGGTTTACCAATCATCATCAGTGCTTACGTGAAATTTACATGCTAATCACGTAAAATTCACGTAAGCACAGATGATGATTGGTAAACCAATCGAAAACTAGTTATCTGATTGTGATGTAGCCCTTTTTAGGTATTTTAAATATATACCTTTTATAAAGGATTTTACTGTTTTTTTTGTATTACATGGTATACAGCCAACTACCGGAAAACTTTTTCCTTGTGGATTTTTATATCTCTTATCGTCCTATTAGTCTCTTACCGGTACTAGCTAAACTATTTGAGAAGCTATTAGCGACCAGACTAATGAAGATAATAACTGATAATAATCTTTTTCCGGATCACCAGTTTGGTTTCAGAGAAAAGCATTCAACAATAGAACAACTTCATAGGGTCGTTGATATAGTAAATAAAACTTTTGAAGAAAAAAATACTGTTCTGCACTTTTTCTTGACGTCAGTCATGCTTTTGATAAAGTCTTTCATGAAGGGTTGCTCTTCAAAATAAATATGAACGTTTCTGATTCAATGTTTACTATACTAAAATCATATTTAAAAGAAAGATACTTCCGTGTCAAGCATGAAGCAGATACATAAAAAATCTACCCCATACGATCTGGAGTCCCTCAAGGCAGTGTTCTGGGTCCTATATTATATTTGATATTTACACACGACATACGAACAAACGAAAATGTAACGACTACAACATTCGCAGACGACACAGCTATGTCACATATGAAAATCCCGCAACAGCTACCATTTGATTTTACGCTCGTCATCCGTAGCAACCGTACAACCATACAATACAAACACATTGAACATTCAAACTAAAAGATATAAAAGTTAATGTTATGACATTATAATGACAGATATAAAATAGTTACAATTAAGTTAATGATTTAGAAATAGTTTAATTTTATTAAGTGATTGTAGAAAAAATGTTGTATGTATTACAAGCGCAAAGTGACATTATTGCTTGAGAGTAAAGGCGGAGATACATATCCGCGCCGCGAACTCCGCGCCGTGTGAGCGCCGCACGTTCGTGGCGCGGTTAATGTTCGTTAAAATTTTTCATTTTGACGAACCTTCTGCGATCCAAAGGAAACTTACGAACATTTAGTAATTGTAGATAATTAGTATTAAATGTGGGTGCCTACATTGGATCCGTTTTTCTCCGATCAGATCAGATCCGATATCGGCCGACTTCGGGAGTAGCTTCTCCTATTCTCATCGAGAAGTGTTTGGTTTCATTCCGATTGGTTGCAAGTTGAGTTGCAAGTTGGTTGCAAGTTGGTTGCAAGATGGTTGCAAGTTGGTTGTAAGTTGGTTGCAATATGGTTGCAAGTTGGGGGTTGCAAGCTAACATGTTTAAATATATTCAATGTCATCATCTCATTTTCATTTTCCACGGTAAACATCAATAAGTTTGATATTTCCTTCCGACCACTCCATTACTAACAAATATTCAACTCAGGCGCCCCAAAACCAACAAACCACTCGCAAACCCGTCCAAATACGTATTGCGAACCATCAAAGCATTTGTTGAAAAGCCGACAGAAGTTAGATCGTGGTGCGCCGTGTGCGAGCCGTTTGTGTGCCACTTGAAAACACGTACTAATCTAACAAATATGCTGCTCGCGAGCGGCTCGCACACCGAGCAGAGCGCATATGTATACCCGCCTTAAGAGTTACCGCTTGACGGGTAGCGGAGAGCGGTAATTACTCGAACTGACATTATTGCTTTCGAGTAATTACCGCTCTCCGCTACGCGTCAAGCGGTAACTCTTACTCTCAAGCAATAATGTATCACTTTTCGATCTTAATACATAAAAATAACTATTAATGCCATATTATAAGATATTATACTTTCCCGCACGGCGTGCGGGGAAATTTACCTTCTGCGGTAAAGTGCAACTTTCGGAAACGAAATGGGTGCGCGAATGTGGCTGTTTTAGCACGGCCGTAGAAGAATATACTTATTATTTTTATCCTATTATTATTCAGTGATACCAACTTGTATTTCTTTAAAAAACGTGACAAACGAGTTTTCTGATTATCTATTAGCATACGGGTTTTTAAGCAAAACAAAATATTCCATAGTTTTTTTTATAATACAAATATTAATTTTTGCAAATTTGTAAGTCTTAAATGAAACCTTTTCCTTCAACTTTGCAGAAAAAAATCGCAAAAACCTTCATAAAATGACACCTTTTTGGGGTTTTATTTAAATACCCATTTAATTGAGCTAGTTTTGTTAAGATATAAACATTTGAAGAATATACTCTAATAAAATTTGTGAAAACGTGATTTATAATGAATCGAAATTTAATTTCTTGTTGAGCCGTGTAAGAATTACCGCTTTAGTCGAAGAAGACCATTCACAGCGGTTAATGTCTCAAGAGTGGGTGTTCCTCAGAGTGATATCTCACGGATATGGAATAGGTTTCTGGAAACAAATTCGACACAGAATAGAGGTCGCTCTGGTAGACCCCTAGTTAACAATTAGCAGTAGATTTGATTATTAGAATATAATAAATTTTTCAGAATTTCCATTCGGAGAAATTCTTCTGTCTGTACCAGGCCTCCAAAGAGACTTCAGGCATGATATATGAGTCAGAGTATCGTTGGCTAAAATAAGAAGAATTTTGGAGTCAGGTTTGAGGAGTCGTCGACTTATAGTTCCTCAGCTACATTTAACGTCTCCAGTGGGCTCAAGAACACATACAGCTTCCTCAACAGTTTTGGAATTTTGTGCTTTTTTCAGATGAGACCAAAATCTGTTTATTAGTGATTGTCAACGAAACCGTGTTTGGCGGGAGCCAACAAGAGCTGCACAACTGGCACATGCCTGTCCCATAGTTCTTTTCGCTGGTGGCAGTATTATGTGTTGGGCAGGTGATATGAAAGGTGTACGCACGGAATTGGTGGTTATTGACGGGACTCTAACAGGTTAAAGTTAAATCACATGGATTTTAGAACACGCGCTAGAAGGAATACCAGCTGGCAAGCGTCCACCGGGGAGACCAGCAAAAAGATGGAGAGATAGCTGGCAGTCTACCTCTCAAGAAATACTTCAACGCCGGAATTAATAGATCGAAAGATCTACAACAAGTATAAGAAGAAGAAGAAGAAGAAGAAGAAGAAGAAGAAGAAGAAGAAGAAGAAGAAGAAGGCGAAAAAGAAGAAGAAGAAGAAGAAGAAGGATTTTAGAACCTGATGAGATTATCTGATGAGACCTGATGAGACTCAAGCAGTTAATTACTATCTTAGAGACAGAAGGTATTCTCCGTCTGGACAGGCCTGCGATGTTTCCAGATATGAACCCCATTGAGCATGCATGGGATGTGCTCTCTAAAGCTTTTCATGCCCGAAGGAATCCTCCTAGAACTCATCATGAACTTACAATGCCTGTAAAGAAGAATGGGAGAATCTGCCACAGAAAATTATCGATTGACTTGTTAGCTGTATTAGCAGGCTTGCATCGATGCCAATGGTGGAAATATACGATATAAAAATTGTTAAATAGTACATTTTAATTAGAAATAAATTTTTTAGTTTTAAATTTTTTATTTAGGTATTAAAAAAACAGTACCTACCTATTTCTTTTAAATCAAAAAATATTTGCCAACGTAATGATATTATTTTTTTAAATGGTCTATAACAGTAGTTTCTGAAAATAGTAGTTAATAATAGCGAAAATATTCAATAAAGAACATATCAAGGTTATTAGAATCTAGTATATTAAAAAAGATAAAAAATAACATATTCCTTCGCAAAAAGATAATATTTATTTGTTTATATCAATAACTATTGGTCCAAGAGCTGTGAGACATTTTTGAGTAGGTATTTTAGGCAAGCTGAAAATTTTTCAGGTGACTCTTCCATAATAGCCTAATACAAAAATGCCGGTCTGGCTGGAGGGTAGCGGTTATTTTCCCCAAAAATCCCCCCCAAAGTTAAAAAAGGGTAAAAATTGTTATTACAAAAAATATCATTGACGTGACTTTAAAGTAAATTTAAATATTCAAATATTAGGAAAATAAACAAGCCAGGCGATTTGAGGGCGATTTTAGCTCTGCAAGATACTTGCATGGGCGTCCCAGGATTATTTTCAGGGGATGCATATTAACTTCAGAAGATTTTATCTGAATCTGTACATACTATTAACAAGTATAAAATATACAACTATACATGCATAGCTATGTATATTCCTTCTGGACAGGGAGGTACAATTGTTATTTTGACAGGGTATTTTTTAATATTAAAAATAAATATTCTAAAAAAGGCAGCTTTTTGGTGAAATTTTCCAACTGCCATGTGATCAAACAAATTACGGGTTCGTATAAATGAAAAGCGCTATAGGTAAGCAGCAGTGTGAGAAAGAGCGTATACCGATAGCTGTTTGCGTCCTCTGTTCTAGCGAAGTGAGTCCGTTCGCTCGAGAAAAATCACGTGACCTGGTGATACCCATGTTGTTGTGCCTCGAAACGTTAGAGTAATTGTTATATATTATAGTTTTTTAAGTAACTTTTCCTTAATTAAAGGAAAATAATACGTACTATACAATAGATTTTGCAAATATGATAGGAAATGACAAATTTATTATTATAAATATATAGGTAGAAAATTATAAAACTATAAACTAAATAAATTCTGTGTCCGAATCTTGTACTTCTTCTTCAAACTCCTCATCTGAGCTTAAATATTCATTCTTTTCTTCTTCGTCAGACTCCCCTCGAGACTCAGATTCTTCTTCTACATGAACTGTAGATAGTTGTAATATGCATTTAGAATTTATTAAAAATTAATTACTGATTAATTAATTGATTTGCTACGTATTCTCTGTCATTTTGTACGGAGTCGAAGCCTGCACAACCACGGGCGCATCTGAAGAAAGACTTGCCATTGTTGAGATGTGGTGTTATCGAATAATGTAAAAAAATAATGTACACAACACGTAACAAACGCGGAAACATTAAGAAAGATGAAAATTAGACAAGAAATACTCAACACTATGAAGGAAAAAAATGAGCTACTTTGGTCATATACTAAGAAATAAAAAACCTGATGTGATTGGTTATATAAGGAAAAGTATTAAGTATTGGTTTTAAAAGAAAGAATACGTAGCAACTCAATTAATTAATCACTAATAATCTTTTAATTACCTCTAAATACATATTATAACTATTTACAGATTAGGTAGAAGACGAATCTGAGTCTTGAGGGGAGTCTAACAAAGAAGAAGAGAATGAATATTTAAGCTCAGATGAGGAGTTTGAAGAAGAAGTACAAGACACAGAATTAATTTAGTCTATAGTTTAATACTTTTCTACCTATATATTTATAATAATACATTTGTTTTTTTTTCTATCATATTTGCAAAATCTACAGTGATGAGCGCGCTAATAACCGGCAAAACAGCTCAAAAGATGGAAAACATAATACATCTCGAAACAAAAAGAGATGAAACTCTTTTTGTTTCGCAATGTGTTATGTTTTCAACCTTTTGAGCTATTTTGCCGGTTATTAGCTTGCTCATCACTGTATTGTATAGTACGTATTATTTTCCTTTAATTAAGAAAAAGTTACAACAACATGGTTATCGCTAGGTCACGTGATTTTTCTCGAGCGAACGGACTCGCTCAGTTAGAACAGAGGACGCAAACAGCTATCGGTATACGCTCTTTCTCACACTGGTGCTTACCTATAGCGCTTTTCATTTATATGCACCCGTAATTTGTTTGATCACATGGCAGTTGGAAAATTTCACCAAAAAAAACCTGTCTTTTTTAGAATATTTATTTTTAATATTAAAAAATACCCTGTCAAAATAACAATTGCACCTCCCTGCCCGGAAGGAGTGTACATAGCTATGCATGTATAGTTGTATATTTTATACTCGTTAATAGTATGTACAGATTCAGATGAAATCTTGTGAAGTTCAGATGCATCCCCTGAAAATAATCCTGGGACGCCCATGCAAGTATCTTGCAGAGTTAAAATCGCCCTCAAATCGCCTGGTCTGTTTATTTTCTTTATATTTGAATATTTAAATTTACTTTAAAGTCACGTCAATGGTATTTTTTGTAATATCAATTTTTGCCCTTTTTTTAACTTTGGGGGGGATTTTTGGGGAAAATAACCGCTACCCTCCAGCCAGACCGGCATTTTTGTATTAGGCTATCATAGAAAAGTCACCTGAAAAATTTTCAGGTTGCCTAAAATACCTACTCAAAAATGTCTCACAGCTCTTATACTATATCTACTTAATTAATATTTACATATTAATGTGTTTACTAAACCACATGGAATAAGCTAAACTTGACTTTATATTCAAATAAAACCTTGGACATTTTTATAATTAGTAATTTTAATCGATTTTTAGTTTTTAGATTATCTGTGATTAAATTGTTAAACAACAAAAACAGCAAAAAGAGTATTAAATTAGTTTTAAAATAATTTGGGTAGTTTTATTTATTGTTAATAGCTAGGGCATTTGGTCTAATTTATTGCTGTTCATAAAGTCTTATGAAGTTTTCATAGTAATTATCAAGAATATAAGGAACAGAGAATATGTGTAATAGAAAAAATGAAAGAAGCTAAGAATCGTCAATGGGAAGAATTTGAAAATAAAATGGAGAGTGACAGAGTAATGTGAAGTTGCTCTATAGGATTCTAAAAAATCTAAGACAAAGAAATCAACCGGAGTAACAGGTTTAGAGGACAAAAATGGTAACATATTATTAAAAAATGAAGAGATTACGGAAAATGGCGAGAACATTTTATGGAATTACTAATGGGATGCACCAACGAAATAGAGAATGATAGGGTGGAGTACAATTTTAATGTACAGCAAGATGATGATGATGATGATGACATAACATATGAAGAATTCAGGGAATCAGTTCTAAAATTAGAAAATGGTAAGGCTGCAGGACTCCATAATGTTAAGGCTGAATTAATTAAATATATGGGAGGAAAAGGATTACAATTATTCCTATGGAAGATCATAAGGATCTGTTGGCATATCGGATGCATACATAGGGATTGGAAGCTTGCAACAATTCTCCCATTGCACACAAAAGGTGATGAACATAAGTGTTCTAACTACAGGAGAATATCATTATTGGTAGTTGCTAGTGAAATCTACGAAATAATATTAAAGAAAAAGCTGAGAAAAAATATCGAGGGCACACTGGATGACAGTCAATGCGGCTTTAGGCCAGGGCGAGGTCCAGCCGATCTTATATTTACGGTGAGACAGCTATCAGAGAAAGCCCTGGAGCATAACAGTCAGTTTTTTCTCTGTTTTGTGGACTTGAAAAAGCCTTTGATTGTACATCACGTAACAAGATCTGGAGAATATTAAACCGTAGAAATGTGAAACCGAAGATAATCCAAGCAAAAAAGAGTATATATAAATATAAATGTACACCTAACACCTAACAATGTAAGAACGAACAACAGCTCACTATAGAATTCTACACAAGGACAGGTGTAAGACAAGGTGGTGTCCTAAGTCTTTTGTTATTCATCACTATAATGGACGAAATTGCAAAAGAATGCAGGGGTAGGCTAAACAGAACTAGGGCTTGGGTGTATAGACTTCAGAGTTAATATACATATGCCGATGACATGGTAATTGTGGTAAAATCAGAAAAATGCTTGCAAGTGAATGTGAATATTTGCAATGAAGCAATTAAGAAATTTGGGATGAAAATAAATATTGAAAAACAGACGCTATAGTAATATCGACAACTCAAGAAAATATAAATCTAAGCGTTTGGTCACACGGGCGGTTTTTTACGGCCGCCGTAAGAGCAGTAAAAATCAGCGCGAAAATGGGTCCCACGGTGAGAATAGTAGATGGCCAGACTGAGCTGTAAAATATCGCGCAGCAACAGTCTGGCCATCTACTATTCTCACCGTGGGACCCATTTTCGCGCTGATTTTTACTGCTCTTACGGCGGCCGTAAAAAACCGCCCGTGTGGCCAAACGCTTAAGCTAAATAATGAGACCATTACACAAGAAGAAGACTTCAAGTATCTATACTACAATCACAATCAAGATGCACTAGAAATAAACAAACCAAGCCACGTTAACTGTTACAAGGAGCACTCCTGGATCATGATTTACAATGTAATATCAATGTAACTTTGTAAATCATCATTTGGGATTTACAATGTACATATATACATTGTAAATCATGATTCAGGAGTGTTCCTTGTAACAGTTAACGTGTGTTGGTTTGTTTATTTCCAGTGCATCTTTTCACTTTTCGCTTTTCTTTAACGAATTTGTTAGATTTTTTAATTTTTTTGAGCTTTTTAGTTGATTTTTTTATAATATTTTTAATTTTAGTCACTAAACTTTGAAATTCACAAATCTGCACCTTTTACTTTAAAAAATTCATAACCTTTATCAGAATAAGACTGAAAGCTTGAAACAGGTACCGTTATTTTCAGCAAGGTGAGAACTATAAACTGTACAAATTTTAGAAAAAAGTATTAAAATAGAACTGAATTAAAAACGTGATTTCAGTTTTTTTTATTTTTAGGGTAAAATGTCGATTTTGACAATGTTCCCCCACATCAAATTCAAAATAAACCTCATTTTCGTTTCCAGCGCCATCAAAAACATAAAATATGACTAAAATTGGCCATTCACCTCTCCGTGGTCAGTACCTGGTCTGGTCATTTTGGGGGTGCCTGCCGCTTGCCTATAAACCTTATTGCAGTAGATAACGCACCTTGGGAAGAAGACTGTTCCAATTCAAAATTTCAATTTTACAGGACAGGCATTTTAATGTTTGAAGCAAAATGTAAATATCTACATATTATGTAGATTCAAGATTATTTCTATTTCTAGATTATACAATCAACAAAATATTTCTCTACAAATACCTCATCGTTTAGTTTTTTCGAGCTTATCTTCTAACAAGTGTTGTTTTTAGATTTTTTACAGACTGCTTAAGTATTTGTTTAACTATTAGTGAGTATGATACAATATCTTCTAATAATGCTTGTTGACCGGTTACAGGATTATAATGAATATAATAATTTTAAGTTTGAGTTAGATTTAATTGTATATTCATAAATGATTTTACTTAAGAGTTTTATTGAACTTCCTTTAATTGTGTGAATAATCAAAATAATAATAGTTATTTCAAATAGTAAAAAGGACTACTTACAACAGAAAATGTTACTACAAAAATATGTCAAATAATAACTAGTTTTAAAGGGAAAGGATAAATGGGAAATGAGGAGGTGAAAATCATATGTTATATAACGATACTGCTCTGGTAACGGAAAATCAAAACGATTTTTCAGAGGCTCTTGCATCGTTTGAACAGAAAAAAGGAAAGTCTGAATATATGTAACAATAGCAAATTATTGACGCACAGAGGATAGAAGTGCAGGCATATGCGGATGATATATAGTAATTATGGTAAGAGCAAACTATGGTAATGTTGAATCTTGTAATGGTAGATCAATACTGATATAACGACGGCTCGAAAACTGATCAAGGAGTTAGAGCTGGAGTATACGGAGGGAAACCAAGGCTAAGCCTTAGTGAAAGCTTATGTAATCACTCTACTATCTTCCAAAATTTATGCTATAGAGATAATATGCCTGTAATAACTAGTGACAATAGAAGAAGAGATTAAAAAAGGCCAAGGAAAAACAGGACAGAAATTAGACAACTGGATCTCATCTAAAAGCAGAGTTACATTATGGGCAGACACGAATTGAGGACCAAAATGAAATTTTAAGTAAGGCTTTACTTTTATACCTGAAGATTTCTGATAATGAAATCATTATACTCAGGTATAAAATATTATTAAAAGTACGAATCCCAATAATCCCTTAAATAGGCAATAATATTTATTGCCTATTTAAGAAACAATATTTTAAACATAACAGCGTTACACATATTTACATTTAATATTTATAAAAATAAAAGAGTTACATATATTTACATTTAATATTTATACTTTATGAAAACATGATGCAAATTTTACAAAATCTATTCGTCTCAACAAACCGTTATTATATTCCGACATTTTAGAAGTTAACATGTTCTTATATTTAACAGGCTCCTTAACGCTTTGAATACGAATGTAAGTATCTGTACGAAAATACCACAATATTGTAAATATGATCAGTAGCCAAGATAAACGGTTCATTTTTTATTGTTTTTAAATTTAATGTTTGTAAAATATCTAACGCATCGGAAATACAGGTGGGTAAACGCGGTTGGATTTGACGTCTCTTGTAATACATATTATTTCTTACGTAGGTAATGTCTTTTCTTGTCAAATAATTCATAGCATCACTGTTTTCCCTTATTACAGAATGGATAATTTTTGATGGCCGCTTTGTGATATCTTCTATGACTTTCCGTTTGCTTGCCGTACTCAAAATTTGTCTATTTAATTTCTTTTCTCATTAACCCTAATTACCTACCTTAATCTACCTACCAACCTATCTCTCGTACGGTCCATAATTCGGTGCACTTATTTTGGCTGTTCAGGTAGCGGTCCTCAATTCGAGAACACCGTACATTATATATCAACATATTTAAACATTAGTTTGAAGATTAGACTGTCAATGCTTTTAACATTTTCTGCTGGTTTATGGTATCGAACGCTTTCTCGTAGTCCAAGAATATCAGTGCCAATAGTTTGTTGTATTCCGCCGACTTCTCTATCAAGTTTTTTTATTTATAGGACACTAAAATTTTTTATTTTCACTAGTAATACCACTAGAGGTCAAATTATTTCCGGAAATTTTCTAAAAATATTCATGATAAAAAAAATTTTCCGGATATTAATTTGACTTCGCGTGGTATTCGGTAAGAAAATTCCACACCAAATTTGCATTTGAAAATCCAAAGCTGAACAAAGCACGAGCAAAAAATTTCCGATAAAATAATTCCGTTGCCATGGTGATCTGTCAAAATAACGTATTTTGATTGGTTCAAAATTACAGGTGTGGAATTTTCACTAGTAATACCACTAGAGGTCAAATTATTTCCGGAAATTTTCTAAAAATATTCATGATCAAAAAAAAATTTCCGGATATTAATTTGACTTCGCGTGGTATTCGGTAAGAAAATTCCACACCAAATTTGCATTTGAAAATCCAAAGCTGCATGAACAGATTAATAGCGCGCCATAGCTTTGTCAGCAATTATTTAGGCTTTCAAATTCGTAATTTCTACTCAGTGTAGTTGCATGGGACATTTCAAGATAGAAAATAGTATATTCTTCAATTTTACATAAGTTTTGAGTAACTACAAGTGATAGAAAATGAATCAAAACTAAATTATGTAAACAAATAAAAACCAGTCTGTCAAAAATGTTCTGTTATTGTAAACGTCAAAAAATTTCCACTATAATTCGCTGTTGGGTACCCCACGAGCAAAAAATTTCCGATAAAATACCTCCGTTGCCATGGTGATCTGTCAAAATAACGTATTTTGATTGGTTCAAAATTACAGGTGTGGAATTTTCTCTAAAATTTTTTATTTTTGTTAATCAATAAAATTTGTTTAAACTTATAGAAAATTTACTCTGTATATTTTAGGCTGTAGTAAACTTAATTAAATTTTTTTTAATAATATTCTCAACAACCATTCAATAAAAAATTGTAAACAATGAATAAAGTTGACCTTGTCTAGATTTACAAATTCAATACTAAACTTTTATTTCGGAACTTTTTTTTATCTTTCAATGGGTTATTATCGTCACTATAAAGTTTATTATACAGGAAGAGTTTACAGTATAAAGTTACAGTATAAAGAGCTGGAGAGAGCGGTTGAGTGAATGAATACAGTGAAAACTGTGGAAATCCTTTTTTCCGTGGCTTTTCCTGCTAACTGTGGAAAGTTTATTTTACCATCCTATAGATAGGTCACTGGTACTTAGTGATATCAAAATATTCTACACTTGAGTATGAATTCTACCTAATTCTATGCAGAAATCGAGTTTTTGAAATTTTACATTTTTTTTTATTGCGATTTGGATAAAAAGTTTTGTAATTAATCTTATTTGGGGGATTTTTTATTTACATAAAGCCGTATGAACCATGAAAGGTTTTAGCGGATGTTGAACGATTGCAATATATAATTATTACATTTTACAAAATAAATTTATATCCTTGATAGTTAACTGTATGGATATTTCACGGTACGTAACTAATTTTAATTTTGATGATATAGAATATAGAGCCTCTCGCACAAGCTAGTATACTTATGGGATGGCAAGCTCAAAGGAAAACGTTTAATTTCTCAACCACAAGTCAATTATAATAATTATAAACAAGACTGGCTTGTTGGAAAATAGGCAACTAAAATCAAAGCCAAGAAGTGGTATTGGCCAATATGCACACGATTTACTGATGTGGCATTATAGTCCAGGGCGCATCTGTTTTGAGGTGAACGTTGAGAGGTGACTCAAATTTTTTTGCAGAAATTGCTTGAAAATAACTCAAATAATAATATTTGAGTTATCCTCCCATTCAAATTGGTCCGGAACATTGTTTAAATAATCAAAATGTCAAAATATGAAGGAAAAATTCGATTTTTTATTGGTTTTTTGATTATAACTTTAAAACTATTCATTTCTGAGAAAAGTTGTACTGACATAAAAGTTGCGTAATTAAGCTCACTACAATATAGAATGGGTTAAAAATTTAAAAAATAGTCACCCTTGTTGCAAAATAGCAATAATTGCGAAAAAAATCATACAAAAACAAGTATTCGCATTTTACGTTTTTCGACCATTTATACTACACTTAGGACCCTCATATGTTACCCAGAAAAACTTCATGATATATTAAAACAACACTGTAAATTTCATTAAGATCGGTCTAATAGATTTTGCAAAATAAATTTTGCAATCCAGCTTTCGCAAAAAAATTCATTTTTTTAAAATGTTGCAGGACTGAAAATAAAGCAGATAGCAAGTTGAATTTTTTTTTGCTTATAGAAGTGTCCTGTACCTTTCATTTTCAATATATGAACTTGCAATATAAAACTTTAAAAGTATTTACTTTTGAGAAAAGTTGCACTGACATAAAAGTTGCATAATTAAATTTCCTACAACACAAGATTGGTTAAAAGTTTTAAAAATTGTCAACCTTGTTGCAAAATAGCAATAATTGCAAAAAAACCATAAAAACCAAGTTAACGCATTTTACGTTTGTCAACCATTTATGCTAAACTTAGGACCTTCATATTTTACCCAGAAAAACTTTATGATATAATAAAACAATACTGTAAATTTCACATATTTTTAAATATAGAAGAATACTGTACCTTTCATCTGCAATTTGCAAAAATTAAAATCGATTAATTACCACGGCGTCAGGAAATTTTTAAATAAACATTAATTTTTGGTGCTACGCGCAGGACAACGGTGTTCGATTCACACAAGTTGATTTCCACCAAAATTTCTTCTAATCTTTATCTAATATATTATTTTCTTACTCCATATTTTGTTGTTTTTTAATATTTTAATTCCACAAAAATCAAACTAATTTTATTATTGTTTGTGAAATATGGTTTAAACAATTGCATACGTTTAAAAATAATAAACTTTTATTCTCTAAGTTAAAATATATAAACAAAGAAAGTTTTTTGCAATATATCGAAATGTAATAAAAATGGAAATGTATCAATCATTATCAAAGGTCATTGGAATGCCCAATCAGAGCAAACTGTCCGCTGTCCTGCACGTGGCACCAATAATTAATGTTTATTAAAAAAAATGCCTGACGCCGTGGTGGTTAAAATTTTAGTTTTGCAAATTGCAAATGAAAGATACAGTACACTTCTATAAGCAAAAAAAATTTCAACTTGCTATCTGCTTTATTTTCAGTCCTGTAATATTTTGAAAAAATGAATTTTTTTGCGAAAGTTGGATTGCAAAATTTTTTTTGCAAAATTTATTAAACCGATCTTAATGAAATTTACAGTATTATTTTACTGTATCATACACTTTTTTTGGGTGAAATATGAAGGTCGTAAGTGTAGCATAAATGGCTGAAAAACGTAAAATGCGAATACTTATTTTTGTATGTTTTTTTTCGCAATTATTGCTATTTTGCAACAAGGGTGACTATTTTTTAAATATTTAACTAATTCTATATTGTTGGAAATTTAATTACGCCACTTTTATGTTAGCACAGCTTTTCTCAGAAATGAATACTTTTAAAGTTATAATTAAAAAACGAAGAAAAAAATCGAATTTTTCCTTAATTTTTTGACATTTTGATTATTTAAACAATGTTCCGGACCTTTTTGAGAGGGAGGACAACTCAAATATTATTATGTGAGTTATTTTCAAGCAATTTCTGCAAAAACATTTGAGTCACCTCTCAACGTCCAAATGTACTAATATTTTTACAGATGCGCCCTGGTCTATTAGTAAATTCATGGCTTCTCTACAAACGAGTCAAAAAGTCAAATATTACTTAATTAGATTTTAGTCGATTTGTAGCAGTTCCCTGCCCAAAATTGGCTCTTAGGCTACGGCTCCACGGGCGAGAAATTGACGCTAGCAGTAGCAGTAAAATGAACTTAAGGTTCCGCGGAACGGAATAGGAATAGCCGAACTGTACCGACTACAGGACTTGTGCGTAGTCGGTTCAGTTCGGCTATTCCCATTCCGTTCCGCGGAACCTTAAGTTCATTTTACTGCTGCTGCTAGCGTCAATTTCTCGCCCGTGGAGCCGTAGCCTTAGTATAAGCAGTATAGTAGGAAGACCGAGTACATAATCATCAAAAGTTTTTATGGACGTAAGATTAGGACGACTTATGGAAAAACGTGAAAAGCAAAGGCAAACCACTAATATACTGTGGAAAATAATAAAAAAAAGAATGTGTGTGTACTTTTTACGCACGTAAGAAGATATTCTTCTATTATATAGGTAATTTCAACGAAGTAAATAGTAAATATACTTAACAGGTTATTTGTATTTTATTTAAAAATTAAACTAACTTTCTTATCTACCACTTTCAAAAAATTTTTATTAAAACAACCAAAAATAAAACAAAAATATGAATCACCCAGGATTCGAACCCGCGTCATTCCAATCTCGGAGCTAACGCCCTAGCAACTACACCAGCGAGGTCCTTCTAATTGACATGTAAGTTTCGGATATAATTACACAACACAGCGACAAATAGTGTAAATATTTTATTATTTTACTACAGAGAAACACAAATCCAAAAACACAAGAATTATAATAAATAATACATTTACTAAAAACACTAATATATTCTTTTAATGACTTATTTGCACGGATACAGATACATAAACACCTATCTTGAAAGATTAGCAAGGAACTACATACTGTCTGTGTGCGCAGGCGCGCAGATTTATGTACAATTTTACCCTCAATCGAATCGCGCCTAAAGAAGAATATCTTCAAAAATCATAAAAAATTAACTTGTTTTCATTAGATGTAAACAAAAATTTGAAATCTCGTAGCCCTAACTCCCAGTGTCCTTTTTATGGCTCGGATCATAATTCAAAACTGCAATTAAATGTAAATTAATTTCATGAATATTTCCTTATTAAGAACAATATTAATTACTGATAATTATTTGAAATATATGAAATGATAATTTTGAAATTTCAAAGCAGCTAGAAACAATTGGTACAGATTATACTCGCTTAACAGAGTCCATAAATATAATTATAAAGAAGTTACTACATACAGTCAACTCCAGTTTATCCGCGACTCTGTTGTCGAAGCTTTTTTTGAGCCATACATAATTGTTACTTTAACTTTTTTTTAATTATTCGTGCTTTATTGTTAAGGGGATCGGTAGACAGTTTGGGCTACAATGCTATTTAAATGCGATTTATATTTTTGAAAAATTTAAACGCAGAATGAAAGATTACGTTCTTACCGAGGACCGAAAGTCCCTGAAAACTTCTATAATATTTATTTTAATTAGTTACAGGGGTGAAAAACTAAGAGAAAATGTAGTGTGATTTTTAATTTCAAATATCTCATTCAAAAGAAACTTTTTATTTATTCTAAGGGACTTTCGGCCCTTGATAATAATTTAGTTTTTCATTCTGCGTTTAAATTTTTAAAAAATATTTATTATTTTGGACACCATGTCCGTGGTGATATTTTCCAAATCGTACATTCGCTATTTATCTTGGTGACAACGCACTGAGTCGAATAGAATATGGTGACATGAAAGTGACAATTTTAAATATTTGACATGACATCGGGAATATTTTGAGTTGTTGATTAAATAATATTGATAGTGTATTTGATAAATAATTGATTTAAGACGTCAACTTAATAAAAAGTTATTTTTATTATTTATTATTTATGGAAGATACAACCAGAGAATACACCAGGATATATTCTGAGATCCAAGTATTTTGTTGTAAAAAATGTTAAAAATTTTAAGCGTTACATAACATTACTTTTTGTTGTACAGTATATAAATTATTACAATCACTGAATACATAGTGAAAAAAATTATCATTATTAATTAACTGAATTAATAATTTAAGCAATTAAGTTATATCTTTAAAGTTAATGATGACATTGTTATTGTCAAATAATTTTTACATATCCACACCAGTGTGAATTTTACTACACATAATTTGCCGTGTAAAGACAGAAAAAGTAGGGATAGTCATAAAATATTTGCACTTACCCTCTTAAACTAAGTATTTATTGTATTGATTTCATTATACAGAGTGTTCCAAAGAAAATATGACCCCCCTCCCAGTAACGCAGAAACCAAGAGTTTCTTCAGAATTAAAAAAAAACATGTCAATTTGTACCGAAAGGGGGACGAAAGTGTAATCGAGAGGTACATCATTTGAAAGGTATTTTTTTCTCTACAGGACCCTCGAATTTTTTTTAATTTGCGGAATAACTTTAAAGATAATTTTGGATTTAATTAATTTATAATAAATTTGTTAGTCCAAAATTATCTTCAAACTTATTACTTAAATAAAAAAATAGAGCGTCGTTTAAAAAAAAATTACCTTTCACATTATGTGCCATTCGACCACACTTGCTATTTAAAAAAAGTGGGGGTCGATGCGGGGCAGTAGGGGGTTACATTTAAGGGCATGAATTTTGCAAAAAAAATCGTTCTCCCCCCCCCCCCTTTAAAAATTGACGTGTTTTTTTAAATTTTGAAGAAGCTCTTGGTTTCTGAATTTTTGGGGGGGTCAAATTTTCGTTTTAACAGACTGTATTATTTTTTCTACGTATCATATTTACTAAAACATAACTATGTATTTGCAACTAAAAAAAACCTATAGTTATATTATATTTATTGCATTGTATTATGTTATTATTTATGTTATATATATTACCATGTTATTATTTATTATTGTATATCCTATTTACCGAAACAGGTGTATCCTACACACCTGTCGGAGACCTTCGGGTTAATTTATTCACTTGATAGATATATGTAAATATTGAAAAATTTGTAGGTACCTATTATCGATGAATAAATTATTATTATTCTCGAAAAAATGAATTTATTCCATAATTTTGAACCTCTCTCTATATACACCTTAGGTATGTAATAAAATGACTTACCTTTTTCATTCACATCCCATAATACCACAGTTGATCCCAGTCTAGCCAATCTGAGAGCCAGTAATCTTCCTAGTCCTCCTCCTCCACCCGTAATTAAAGAAATTTTGCCATTTATATTTTTCCTATGTTGATAAGCTGACGGTAAACAGGCTTTGTAAATAGCGGTGACGATTAGCGCAAGAGAATACAGCAAAAAACCTATCACTTCTATCACTGTTATCACAATTTGGTTTCCACTAGGTGAGTGTTTTTCGGTTGCCATCTTACTGGTTGAAGTTCAGCATCAAACTAGATACATATTCTATCCGATCAAGGAACTATTATATCGTTGTCAGTTTTGTAAAAAAGGTCATGGATGTTAACGTTGCTTATCTGAAAATAACAAAACTTAATAAGACACTTCAAGTAAATACCATATTATCATTATAATGTACGTAGTCACAATATATTGATCGATATGAACTTTGTTTCGTACGATTGTAGTTTCAACTTATAATTAGTTTAAATATTTAATAGTTTATAGATTATAAACAACATACGAGAAACACGTAATTCTAGTTTACATGTATGAATATTAGGTGACTTTTTGTATGAACCAATGTCTGATATTTTTGGATAAATAAGTGATCTAGAAAACAAGCAATTGTGACTTCGTAAGTCCTAGGTTTTCACCCAACGGACCGAAAGTAGAACTGGAAGTTACTCCAGGGTAATACGCTAGAAATAGACCATACTCGGGACACTCAAGGATTAAGGTAGCTGACTACTTTTTTGTTATTGTAGACCTACAGGAAGAAAACCTACCTGTTTCCTGCCTAGAGTTCGCGTCCGTTTTTAATTATTAACAATTTAGTGCAAAAATTGCGATTTTTTCGATTTTTTGCACCCCATTCAAAAGCTAAATAGTTGACATAAAATTACAAAATTTAATTATTTAGAACATTAAAAAACCTTCAAAATGCCGATTTTTGAAAATTAAAAAGTTAATTTGTTGCTACGCAAACTGCAAAATAAGTGAAAATCGCTATTTGTTAATAACTTTTACTAAAACTACCTTAGAGCTTTAGTGTTTCACCCAAAGCTGGGTATTGGCGTATGTACTTAACAAGATCAAAATTTGAGACCGATCTATTAATTAGTTTAAGAGTTATTCTAATTGTTTATCCCAGAGACCTTTATTTTGCAATAACATAAGACAGAAAATAATGAAGATAGGGCAATTCTGCGTATGCCAAATGAAAGTAGAAAACTGATGATATCAAAATGTACTAAAAAAAGATAAAAAATTATCTAATATAGTCAAAAATCCTAACGCCAAATTTGTGAAATTTTGTAATTTATAAACATTTAAAATAACTTTAAAAATATTGTTCGTAGAAAAAATCATTTTATATATTAGAAAGCTGGTATTTTACACGAATTTTTAAAAATGTAGTTTAATTGGTGATCAGTCGTGGTAAGTGAAGGGGGAGCTGGGAGCCGACAAATGCACGAGTTCAAAAACTAAAAAAGGCAACTTAAAACTACTATCATTTTCTATATCTCAGGATCTACGGGATATATTTTGATCGTTCTTTTTTTAATTTGTATATAATTTTTCTGTACATTACAAATATGCAATTTGTCTAGACATTTATTAATTAATAAACAGTCTAATTTGTTTAAACAATTTTTAAAAAAATAATGTTTTCCCAAAAATCGATGATTTTAATCATACTATTGTTATTAATCATAGAAAAAGTTAAGGTATACTTTAATAAATAATTTATCTTCAATAAATAGTTATCTAATAAAAATAATTTATTTATTAAAGTGTACTTTAAGTTTTTCTATGATCATTAATGATACTATGATTAAAAAAATAGATTTTTGTAAAAAAAAATATTTTTTCAAGAATTGTTTAAACAACTTACAGCCGGTTTCCGAAACGTTATTCAAATCTCCGATCATCTAATCGGCTGTCAGATTTGATCAACTGTTAACCTGTGATGGGTTTCTCAAACGCCAATTATTGTAAAATTGCATGATCATAGATCATGTAATCGATGATCTGACATACGATTTGGTAGCGATACTGTCACAATTGGCTGTTATCCTTCAAAATTTCAATTATATTAACCTCTAAATCCAAACTTGTATCTATAGATTCTAAAGGTGCATTCTCTCTTACGTACTGTCACTTTTGTTTGGAGCAAGAATTGAACGAGAGCATTTTAAAAATGAGGCTAGGTAATGTGACGAGAGTTGGAGATATAAAACAGTTTATTTATGATCTATAATATTTTATAATCGTATTTTAATTTTTGGTCTATATATTTACTTTTTATATTTATTTTTAATTTATTTACCGGGTGTTTTATTGTCTTCAAAGTTAGCTGCTATAATTTCTCACACGTTTTCCCTCTTATTTACATCGCTGTAATCATTATGTTCTGCTTTTTAGAGCTCTGGCCTCTCAAAAAATAACTCTATGAGTCTAGCATCCTTGTTATCTTACATTTTTAAAAGAAAAAAAAAATATAAATTATATAATCAAATATAAAAAATGTCCGAGATATCCATGTTCTGCAAGTTAAATAAATATTTTAAATTATTTCTTCCATAAAAAAATCTTATTTTTATTGAATAATATGATTTATATCAGTGGTTCCCAACCTTTTATGGCTGGCGACCCACCTTCTCATGTTTTTTCATATTCTCGACCCATCATCCACCCATTATGATATATATGTACGTTATTCAGTTACTGTAAGAGCCACGCCGCGACCCACCTGCAATCCGCCCGCGACCCACTAGTGGGTCGGGACCCACCGGTTGGGAAATGCTGATTTATATCATTTATATATGTGTTATTTGACAATTTTTTCCCGGTATTTGTTAATTACAGTAATTAAAAAACTAAAAAAAAAACTCTTAGCAGCCCGTTAATCGACGGATAGTCGCAGATTAGGTAACAGTCCATGTTTACCACCGTTTGACAAGCGAAACGGGTTAATCGACCTTTCGGAGACTCAAAGCACTCATGATCGGCTGTTAACTAACGATTAATCTTTTGTCAGGTGATCGACTGTTGTTAAAACTAGTTTGGTTGACGTTTCTGAGGAATTTAATCTATTGTTAATCGTCGATTACATAATTTTTGAGATGATCATCCTTTCGGAAACCGGGCGTTAGACTCTTTACTAATTAATAAATGTATAAACAAATTGCATATTAGTAATATACATAGAAATTACATACAAATTAAAAAAAGAAAGATCAAATCCATTGAGTTGATCCGGAGATACAGAAAATTATATTCGTTTGAAATTGTTTTTTTGGTATTTTAACTCGGTGGATTTGTAGGTTCCCCCTAGTAATCGTTTGAACTATATTTTTGAAAAATCGTAGAGGGTGCTGTGAAGGTACAATGTTTGTGCAAATTTTTTAAGAAAAAATACAAATCCCATTCTTTAAAATGGCATTAATGAGATTCCTTAATTATTATAAACAAATTAGCTGTGAATTAAAAAAAAAACATATGGCTAACTTTGTTCCTAATGAACCCAGGCTAATTTTTTTTATTTGAAAATTCGTGTTAAAATACTATCTTTTCGAATATATAAAAAGATTGTTTCTACGGACAACATTTTTAAAGTTATTCTAAATGTTTATAAACTACAAAATTTAAAAAATTTGGCATTAGGATTTTTGAGTATATTAATTATTTTTTATCATTTTTTAATACATTTTGATACTATCACTCTTCTACTTTCATTTGGCGTAATCAGAATTACCCTATCTTCATTATTTTCTGTCTTATCTTATTGCAAAATAAAGATCTCTGGAATAAACAAATAGAATAACTCTTAAACTAATTAATGGATCGGTCTCGAATTTTGAAAATTTATTAAGTACGCCAATACCCAACTTTGGGTGAAACACTAAAGTTCTAAGGTAGTTTTATTAAAAGTTATTAACACATAGCGATTTTCACTTATTTTGCAGTTTGCGTAGCAACAAATTAACTTTTTAACTTTCAAAAATCGGCATTTTTAAGGTTTCTTAATGTTCTAAAAAACTGAATTTTGTAATTTTATGTAAACTATTTAGTTTTTGAATGGAGTACAAAAAATCGAAATAATCGAGATTTTTGCACTAAATTGCTAATAATTAAAAGACGGAAGCGAACTCTAGGCAGGAAACAGGTAGGCTTTCTTCCTATAGGTCTACAATAACTAAAAAGCAGTCAGCTACCTGGATATTTGAGTGTCCCGAGAAAATCCTTATTACTCTGGACTAAGTCGATATTTGAACTCTTCCTGTAACTTTGCGTCGATTGATATACAATTTCACTAATTTTGATGATTTCACTAATTTTGAGTCATTTTTGCCAAACTTCCGGTCATAGCTTTTTAACCAGAAATGACATCAAAACCGGAACTAAATATTCAAGCTCGACTTTTCAATAATTAGAATTAAAATTACACCAAAACATTTTATACATAAAATTACCGAGGAAAAATTGAACGTATAATCACTGTGGAAGGACTCTACAAGAGAAATGTACTAAAGGAGGCTAGCACAGAAGATACAGCTAAAACAAATATACGACATCGAAGATATAAACGAGAGCTGGGAGAAACTGAACAAAAGAAACAACAACAATACACCATGGTTCAGAAAAGAAATAAAAGAGAAATGTAACGAGAAACGAGAGGCCTACACAAAGCATAAAACATCAAATACTCCAGAATCCAGAGACACCTATAGAAGAATACGAAATTAAACAAGGCAGTTGGTAAGAAAAACAAAAAATGAACACTGGGAACAGTTTACAAAAAGGATGGAAAGCGGTACACAAAAACAAATATGGAGGTTCATAAGAAACCAATGGAAAGAAATTGCAGAATTGAAGGAATATAATAACATACCAACAAACGCATGGGAAAGATACTTGAAAGAAATTTTAAAAGAAAGAAAAATAATAATCAACACAGTAACGTACCTGCATTAAGACATGAAATAGAAATCAGTTTTCAGGAAGTAGAGATAGCCATAAATTCACTCAAAAATAGAAAGTCACCAGGACCAGACGGAATAACCAACGAGCTTCTAAAATACGGAGGAGAAAGTATAACCCTAGAGATGACAAAACTTATACAAAAACTATTGTGCTGCAAGATACCAGACGCATGGAGAAACAGCATAATGATACCAATGTTCAAGAAAGGAGACAAAGAAGGCCCCAACAATTGTAGGGTATAAATCTACTGAATACCGTACTTAAGCTAACCACAAAAGTCCTAACGAACAAAATCAATATACTAACAACTTTATCAGATGAACAACAAGGATTCAGATCCGGAAGATCCTGCGTAGACGCCGTATTTGTACTAAGACAAATCACAGAAAAGGCCATCGAGTACAATAAACCAGCATATCTGTGTTTTATAGACCTGACAAAGGCTTTCGATCGCATCCAAGTCGAAGACGTCTTACACTTACAGTATAGAAGAAACATACCAATCAATATTATACAAACCATCGAAAATATCTACTTCCTTAATCGAATACAGGCAAAAATAAATGGAAAACTAACACAGTTTATACCAGTACAAAGCGGAGTCAGACAAGGTGACTGGTTAAGCCCACTGCTCTTTAATATAATAATGGGGAATAAAGAAATCCAAATATTATGTTATGCAGACGCCGCCGCATTAATCGCCGAGACAGAAGACGCTCTCCAAAGATTAACACACATTTTCAATACAACAGCCAAGAAATACAATATGATAATATCAGCAGAGAAAACCAAATGTATGACAACATCTAAATACCCACAACGATGTAAAATCGAAATTGATGGGAAAATAATAAAGCAGGAAGCAAAGTTTAGATATCTGGGAATAGATATAACCAGTTATGATGTTGAAGAGGAAGTACGACAACAAAGCTTAAAAGCAAGTAACGCTGCGGTATCTCTTAATGACACAATCTGGAATAACAAACACCTAAGACAAGACCCAAAAGCAAGAATCTGTAAAGCAGCAATTAGACCTATATTGACATACACTGGGAGACAAGATCTGACACATCTAAAACGAGACGACTACTAGAAACAACAGAGATGAAAATACTTCGACGAATATCAGGGAAAAGTCTGTTGGATAGGGAGAGAAGCGAAAACATAAGATGATCATGCAATGTAGAAGATATAAATGGATTGGTGACAAAACGGAAACAGGAGTGGAACTGACACATTAGTAGAATGACAGATGATAGGATAGTACGAATAGCATGAGATAAGCCACCAAATGAACAAAGAAGTATTGGCAGAACAAGAAAAAGATGGTGCGATAATTTAACCATGGATTGCTACACTTATTTTCTAAACTCAATCTGTTACATCGGGGTACAGTGGTACCCCAAATAAAATCGACCTAAAATATTTATATATGTATGTTTTAAGAACTTATGACAAAAACAATCTTAAGATAACATATTAAGAATTTATTTTGTATACAAAAATATTTTATTATATTATTATTCACAAGTTTATTTTCATATTTTCCACACCCACTACTGCAAATTGGTGTAACTTACAAACAAGGTTGGGGAGAGTAATATTGAAGAAGAAACAGACTTTAAAGCCTATATACAAGAAGGAAGAAGAAGAAGAAGACTTTTCAATACACAGTGATTGATATATGGCAATTCCGATTACACCTTTTTAACCGGAAGTGATATAAAAACCGGAAGTATATAAATATTTATTCTCGTCTTGCGAAGGCGCGTCGAATAATATATCGCTTGTACTATTTCGGCGACTTTAAAACAGTTCTTCCAGTTGCAACTCTGCAACCGGAAGTTCGAGGTTAAATTTATCACATTTAAGACCATCCTTAAGTTATAAGCTCTCACTCGACGTCTCATTTGACATTATGTCAGTTCTAATAACGTAAGAGTTATATTCGCGGACAGACAGACGGACGGACTGACGGACAGACAGGCATGAAACCGGAAGTATATATTTGTTAAGGCACGTCGAATAAACATGACTTGCACTATTTCGGCGACTTTAAAACGGTAGCTCTGGTTGCAACTCTAAATCCGGAAGTCCGAGGTCATATTTTTCACCCCGAATACCATCGGCAAGGCAGCTTAAACATTGAATTCAAGCGAAAAGTAATGTTTCTTTATCATATAAACATTTTTTTCTGATTTCTGACAATAAAGAGCGATAAAATGTACTTTGAATTAAATTAATTAAAATTGAATAACTTTTCAAATGAGCTAGCACACGACCCCCAATCTCATTTAGGAAAAATCATCGATTAAATCATCACGTCCGGATGAATGACGTCACTAGTATGGTAAATATGTAAAAAAAATGATAAAAGTGCAAAAGGTGTAGATAGAAATATCAGACAAAAAAGTTTAGAGGAAACCTTCTGATGGTAGAGCGGTCGATAGCAACTTGGGAACGAAAATATTGGTTATAGACCAGGATCTGCGAAAAAACGTCTATTTTTGGATGTGAGAGGTGGCATTCGGATTTTTGCAGATAAAGTTAGGTGACACCTTCAGTAATAATAATTGACTTATGCTCCTTCTCAAATATGCCCGGAACATTAATAAAAAAATTAAAATATTTAAAAATTTCGAGAAACATCGATTTTTTTCTGCTTTCTTTGCTTATAACTTTAAAACGATTCGTTTTGGAACAAAATAAATATAATTGAATTTTGTATGATATACGACTGGTAAAAAATGTCTTAAGGTATTACCTTTTCTGCAATATAGCAATAAATACAAAATAAGGGGGCAAAATAAGTCTGTTGTTATTCAATATTTTTTAACCACTTTGGTGGCACTAAGAACCTTAGTAATCCGCTTAAGAAATTCTTTGTAACATACTTAAATCGTGTACCAAATTTCATTAAAATCGACCTAATACATTTTGCATAATAAATTTGCAATCTAAATGTTTTTAAAAAAGTTCAAATATTTTAAAATCTTTCTGAGCAAAAAGTAGACCATTTAGAAGTTGGCTAATTTTTTTACATATAAAGAGGTGCTCTACCTATCTAATACACTTTACAGAATTAAAATCGGATTATTTAAGGGGCCCCAGCAATGTTTTAAATTTATAAACAATTTTTTGGCTTATGAACTAATAGCTTTGTTTAATAAAAAAAAATTAATTTTTAGCAATGCAAATAATTAAAACCGGTATAATTTGACTTAAACTTTCAAATGCTGTCAGCAGAATTGCTATTTTATTTTTTAATCAAAAGTTATTCGCGTTCAAAAATTGCAATTTGTCGATTTTTTGAAAGTTCCACCGCGTTTATCTCGAAAACTATGCATCCTACGAAAAAACTTGTAAGACTTTTTGCTTAGAATTACCCAAGAAATACAAAAAAATGTTTTATTTTGCGAAAAATCGATTTTATGTAATTCCTCAAGATCTTTGTTTATAACAATCTTATCGACATCCGGATCAACTGTTACCCAAAAAATTCGTGTTCTACGGGTCAAAATACATCAAAAAACTTGGGTAAGTCCATCTAAATAAAGGAGCCCGTAGTACCCCCTCCTGGCCACAGCACTAATCCGATTTCAATTCTGTAAAGTGCATAGATAGGTGGAGTACTTCTTTATATGTAGAAAAATTGACAAATCTTTGTATGTTCTAGTTTTTGTTGTGCAAGATTTTAAAAAATTTAAATTTTTTTAAAAAAAGTTTAGATTCAACGTCAAAAAAACTGTCAAAGTGTTTAGACAAATTTAAGAGTTCCTCCGGAAAATTTGTAGATTTAGTTAGTTCTAAAGTCTTTTTTCATTCAACTCAAATCGATTGTGAAGTATTAAAGTGTGTTTCAAGAGATTCTACAGAGTGTTTAGCCGATTTTGTTTGTTTTCCGTATATTTTAAGTTTTGTTATTTGACAACTGTACTGTAAGTAGAAATTTTTTTATATACTTATATTTGAACGTCGCTCGTGCCCCGGGATGTCCGTGGGCAAAAATGGAAAGGATCCACCAGATCCTGGTCTAGAAAATATTGGGTTCACAGATGAGAGCGATATAATTATGCAGACAAATGATTTAAATCAGAATAATTCTCATAGTGAATGTTTAAATGATACTAGTAAAAGTACTAATGATACCATAAACTTTGACATCTACTTCAAATAAAACAAATACTATTCAAAAAAGTCAGGAATTTAATTCATCTAATCGATTTAGTTTAAATGATACTGGTCCGTTTTTTATATTTGTTCAACACATAAATTTGAGTATCGGTCGTTTGCATCCAATGAAACTTGGAGAAAAACTACTTTCGCTATCTAGTTATGATAAACATATTATTGAAATTGTTAGTGTAGGTAAAAATCGCATTAAAATTCAAGTCAATTCAGGTGCTGTTGCGAATAAATTAGTAGTTGAAGATTTTTTCGGAAAAAATAACCTAATTGCATATATTCCAAATTATTTAACGGAAAAAAAGGGTCTCGTTCGCGGAGTGGACACTACTCTAACTGAGAGTGCACTACTTAATACTATTAAATCTAATATTCCAATAAAAAAAGTTCATAGAATGACTAGAATAGTTCAAAGTGACGGTGTATCAGAAAGAGTTCCTAGACAAATGGTTATTATTAGCTTTGAAGGTAAATTAATTCCCCAATATATTTACATCAACAAAGTTAGGTGTCCAGTTGAAATATATGTTAGTCCTGTTATGAAATGTTTCAACTGTCTTCGTTATGGCCGTTCAACGACTCAATGCAAGTCAAAAAAAAGATGTAAGAAGTGCGGTAATGAAGGTAACACTGATTGTCCCAATAAATGTACTACATTTTGCGTTTATTGTAAAAATAGTAGCCACGAGTCAGTTTTTAAAGAATGTCCCGAATATTTAAAACAAAAAAAGACTAAAGAAGCTATGGCTAACTTAAATATTTCATTTAAAGAAGCCGAAAAAGCTCTTGAAAATCCATGTTATTCCAGTTTAGTCCAAAAAAATAAATTTGCACCTTTAATGACCTGTGACACAGACTTTCCTCCATTAAAAAGCTCCTCCCCTAAACCCTCGAATTCCACCACTACTTATAAAAATAATAATCATCTGAATATAGCCCCCCCTAACGATAACCCCCCCAAAAAAAGGAAGACTACTGATACAACTCCTAATTTTCCTCCTGTGCGTAGGGAATACCCGACCAGTTTCTGTTCGGGATCTGTATTTCAATTTGGAAACCATGAGCCCCGTAATGAATTTGATATATTTATAGGCCAGCTCAGTGCTTCACTCAAAAATTTAATCAAACAGAGTATCCTTGACTATTGTAATTCTACATCAAATGTAGAAACTAATTTTAAAAATTACGAAATTGAATTAGAAAATAAAATTAAAGATATTATAGGTAATATTTTTACATAATTTTAATGGCTGACAAAAGTATTAAAATTATTCAATGGAATATTCGTTCGCTAAATGCGAACCGATATTCTTTACAGCAATTACTGTTTGAAGAACGTTTTGACATAGGTCTTTTATCAGAAACTTGGTCAAAACCATCTGATACTGTTTGCTTCAATAATTTCAATGTAGTTAATAAAAGTAGAATTAGAGGATATGGAGGAGTTGCCATAATTTTAGCAAATAACATTATTTATAATCCCATTTCATTTGTTAACAATTTCAATCCTAATTTAGAAGTTTGTGGTGTAGATATTAAAATTGACCAAAAAATGTATACTATCCTGAGTGTGTACCGTCCATCAAATGTTAGAGTAACAGTGCAAGATTACGTTAGTCTTTTTTCTCAAATTAGCAATGATTGTATTATTACCGGAGATTTTAATGCACATCATGGATTATGGGGATCAAATTCATGTTGCGTCGATGGTAATATACTAGTAGAAGCATTAGATTTCTTTCCTAATTTAATTGTTGTTAATGACGGGTCGGCTACTAGAGCTACTCCTCCAGGGAATATGAAATCTGTTGTAGATCTTACTATTATATCCTCTAGTTTATGTCCATCCTTTGACTGGACTGTTCTTCCAGATACCTATGGATCAGATCATTTTCCAATTAGACTTTCTGTGCAGAATATGAAAATTGAAAATAGAACTTTTATATCTTCGGCTAAATGGTCGATGTCTAATGCAAACTGGGATAATTTTAGAAACAACGTAGAAAGTGCCTTCAGACACGAACCAAATAAAAACCAAACAAACGAAATGATTTTCTTTTTATTAGATTCTATTACTGATGCAGCCAACAAATCTTTCAAAATTATCAAACCGTCAGTCAAATCTTTCAAATCGCCACCATGGTGGGATGATGAATGCCTCACTGCTTCTAACGCTAGAAAAAATTCCTTTAAAATTTATAAATCTAATCTTACCCTTTCAAACTTCATGGAATATAAGAAGAATGAAGCTATATGTAAACGAACTTTCCGCTCAAAAGCTAAATCTAGTTGGGCTCGGTTTTGTTCCTCACTTACTAGGCAAACTTCACCTTCAGAGCTTTGGAAAAGGGTAAACAAAATTCAAGGTAACAAAAAATACACCGCTAATGATGAATGTATGGTAGAAAGGCTCTTTACAAAAATCTCTCCAGATTATGTCCATTTACCACTATTTATGCCGAGCATCTCTACTAATGACCACTTTTTACTAACCCCCATTTCAGCTGACGAACTTAAAGCAAATATCAAGAGTTCTAAAAATACAGCCCCTGGTATTGACGGCATTAACTATAGTATGCTATTAAACCTACCTGCAATTGCTATATATTATTTGTGCAAAATATACAACAATATTCTACTTAAAGGAGATCATTGTGACGCCCTCAAACAATGCCTGGTTATTCCTATACCCAAACTAAACCAGCGTACCGACTTAAGGCCTATCTCTCTCATGTCCTGTTTGCTTAAAACATTTGAACGAGTTATGAAAAGCAGATTAGAATGGTGGTGTGAGAACAAAAATATATTTCCAGTGTCTCAGTATGGCTTTCGTAGGAACAAGGGAACTATTGATGGTGTTTCTCAATTAACAACTGATATTCAATTATCATATTCAAATAATAATTATCTATCTGCCATTTTTCTTGATATTTCTGGGGCTTATGACAACGTCAATTTAAATCTATTGTTCGAAAAACTGAAGCACATAGGTATTCCACCTTTGTGTGCTTATGTATTAGTAAACCTATTCCTTAATAGACAGGTATTTATTAGATGTAATGATAGATTGATTGGCCCAAGATTAGTGCATCAAGGTTTACCACAAGGACCAGTCCTCAGTCCCTTGTTGTTTAATCTATACACTCTAGATCTCCACAGTATAGGAATTAGATGCAGTATATTACAATATGCAGATGATTTCTGCTTTTACAATGTGAATAAGTTGTACCAACAAAGTATTAATTCAACTAAGATGGTACTGGGTGATGCAAGAGAGTATTTTTTTAAACAAGGATTTGACCTTACTGCAAATAAATCAGCGGTGGTGTTTTTTACGCGACATCGCTTACCAGTTATGACCAGCATCATGATTAACAACCTAAGTATACCCGTTCATAAGCACTACACTTATCTTGGTATTACATTGGACACCAAGTTAACATGGGATGAACACATTAATAAGTGCTTAATAAAATGTGAGAAAAGTTTAAATATTCTTAAAGTAGTTAATCGCTATCGATGGGGTGCTGACCCTAAAATTAATTTAATGTTTTATCGTGCATATACCAGATCCATTCTCGACTATGGAAGCATTCTATATGGATCTGCCACAAACAGTCGCCTTAAAAAACTAGATCGCATTCAATATAAGGCTCTGCGGTTAGTTCTAGGTGCGCTCAAGTCTACGCCTATAGAGAATCTTTTAGCTGAATCCATGGAGCCTCCTTTACATTTAAGACGACTATTTTTGGCTGAAAAATTTATTCTTAAATACCAATCTTACAACCAAACTGAACTACTACAAAAAATATGTGACATCTCTGTTTCTAATCTTGTCGACAAATGGTGGCACAACAGGAATTCTCCTATTTTAGCAGTAGCATACTCGAACGTTTCTCAGCACCTAAACAGTCCAGGTGAATTAACTTTCTTTAAATCGAGTTTTAATATATCTTATGCCAATGTTAATGTTTGGTTCCCAAATTTTGACAGTGAGAATCCAGTTGACTTTCAGCAACATATAGCCAAGCTTGATAATCCATGCAGGATTTTCACGGATGGTTCAAAATCAAGATTGGGAGTTGGATGTGCTGTATATATTCCGGATCACCAAGAATCCTTGATGTTCAAGTTAGATAAACAATGTTCCATATACTCTGCAGAAATGTTCGCGATTTATCAAGCTCTAGAATGGGCTATCAACAAAAAAATTTCTAACAAGCAAGTTGTAATTATGTCAGATTCAAGATCTTCGTTATTAGCTCTAGAAAACACACGTAAACATTTATATAAAAATAGCCTTGTCGTCAAAATTTTAGAAAACCAACTAAAGCTACTGGAAAAACAGACTTCTGTAACTTTCGTCTGGGTAAAAGGACATATTGGTATTTCCGGTAACATAAAAGCAGATTTTTTTGCTAAAGAGGCAATCTTAAAAGGATCGGAAATAACTTGGCTAGATAGAAGCGATCTAACAGCTACTCGCAAGAAAAGTTTGAAACAAAATTGGGATATTGAGTGGCACGCTTTCTGCAATCGAAGCAACAATCTCTACACCAAAATTCATCCTAGTTTACCTACTGAGCCTTTTGCTATCAGAAGTTATCCCAATAGAAATATATATGCCATGTTTATTAGATGTCTCTTTAATCATGCCACTGTCAAGTCATACCTCTATAGATTTAACCTATCCGAATCAGATCTTTGCGATTGCAATGGATATGTTGACGATATTAATCATTGGTTGTTTGGATGCAAACATAATGATGTTGCAATTAAGTTTTTGATGAACAATCTGGTTCAAGAAGAAATACCTTTCCCACAAAATAATGCTTCTCTTTTATATTTGTCTCGTAGAAATTCTAAAATTAAACAAATCATCTGGGAGTTTTTAAAAAGGACTAAGAGGAAAATTTAACTTGCACTGAATGAGTCCGGTTGAATGTGTTTAGCAATAATTATTGTTTTTTTATGTTTATCCTTATTATGTAATATTGTCTCCCTGTGAAAGTTCATTAAGTAGATTTTGCAGGGAGGTAATAAGAATAGAATTGTATAAAAGTTTATATTGAAAAAATTAAAAAAAAAAAAAAAAAAAAAAATTATACAAAAAAATATGTACACAAAAAAAAATGTTTAAAAAAATTAAATCTTATATAAAAAAAAAAAATAAATAAATAAATAAATAAAAAAAAAGTATAATAAATTATAAAAAAAATAAAAAAGAGAAAAAAAAAATTAAAAACACAAAGAGGGTGTAAACCTCCGCGGGGTTGATCCGGGTTGAAGCCTTATCGCTGTGTAAAAAAAAACATATATTTATTAGCATTTAGTATTAGTATTTAGTATTAGCATGTATTTTTTTTTTGTCGATTTAATTATTTGTAAATTAATTTAAGTTGGTTAGGGCCATGAATGAGGAGTATACCTACTGGTCAATTAAATGTTTCCACTTCTACATATGTATGTATGTATGTGCGTGCATAAGTATTATATGTGCGCACATGTACCTAATGTATTATGTAATGCAATGTATTATATTTGGAATATTGTAGCAAACAGTAATTTATTATCTATCGTGGCTGAATGGATCAAGTAATCCAAAGCCAATAAGGAAAAAAAAAAAAAAAGTTTAGATTGCAAAATTATTATGCAAAATCTAGTAAGTCAATTTTATTAAAATTTGGTGTACGGTTTTAGCACATTACAAAAATTTTCTAAGCGAATTAGGAAGGTTCCAAGTGTAACCTAAGTGATGGAAAATCATTGAATAAGGACAGGCTTGTTTTGCCCCCTTATTTTATATGTATTGCTATTTTGAAGAAAGGGTGATAAATTAAGACATTTTTAACCAATCGCATCAGATAGAAAATTTAATTATCTTTGTTTTATTTCTATAGAACTTTGTTCTAAAATGAATAGTTTTTAAGTTATAAGCAAAAAAATTAGAAAGAAATTATTTGAAATTTTTAAATATTTTATTTTTTTATTAATGTTCCGGGCATATTTGAGAAGGAGCATAAATCAATTATTATTAACGAAGTTATCACCTAACTTTATCCGCAAAAATCTGAATGCCACCTCTCACATCCACCTAAAAACAGATCCTTGCTGGTCTATTATAAATATGATATTTTTTCTGTTTATTTGTTAAAGAATGGATACAAAATAATAGTTATATTCTGTATTTGATTAACGTATTTTAATATATGTAGAATAACATAGATTTAATAATCAATTATCGGTAATAGTTCCGGACACTGAAAAAATACTATTTTTTTCTATATAAAAATACGTGGAACTCGTCACCGTGTTGAAATTAGCGGTAAATAGCGGTAAATAAAAAACAGTAACATTTAAAAAAATCAATGTGATGTAAAACCATTAAGTTATAAAAATAGACGTTAAATTTACAATAATTCGCAGAAATAATAAAAATTTCAGAGTGAAGTACAACATTTCACGCCTTTTTATTTTATTATTCCTCTGTAACAATACATCACAGAAACTGTTATCAGGCTTTTTCCCATGCGATTTGTAGAGTGGATTTTCGTGTTTGTTCCTAAGAATTTATATTGATTCTAATAAAATTTAAATCCAAACAAGTCAACAATCCAAACAGGTCAACCAAATTAACATTTTTTTTTTGGAATAAAATTAACTAACGCTAGTATCTAAGAAATCTCACACAAACAGTTTTCTTTTGTTTTGAAAATCCTCAAACGGTAAGTGCGATGTTCTATATTCTATATGACCAACAGCATCACTTTCTTTGCATTCATCCTGATGTGGGGTCGACTACCTTAACTAAATTTCTCTATAAAATTATGTCTTGGATCATACTAATATTGATCACTGATCACCGTTTCTCCGCATGTACTAGCTAAGTGTCTCCCCAGGTCTTCTTAGGTCTTTCTCTCTTAATCCTCCCAACGTATCAGCAATTTTGTGATTAATGTCACAAATCACTATCACCTATAACCTGCTCTCTCATTTTGACATCAATTGGTGCCAAACCTAGACTTCCTCTAATATAGGTACCTACTCATTCTTAATTTTTGAAGTTATACTTTTTTACGCGCGATATGAGGGTGAATTTTAATAGGATTAAAACCTTTGATCCCGGCGCAGTCGCATTACAACTTTTTTCTGATTGGATGTTCAAATGACATGACAAAAATTATCCAATATGGCAAAACAAAAAAGTTTATAATTGTAGTGATTTTTAAATAGTTTTTAAAGCAACAGGTACGTAATAATTGTAAATGTATCATAGGTAATAATAATTGAGGGAGTCCGGTCCTGGCATTGTTGAGAACGGTAGCATTGAACGTAAACTCGCAATAAATTGGCTATTTTTAGCGAAACTAAAGTAATTTAATTGAAGTGATTAACACTAGTGTGTACAGTGAACAAACAGGCTTCTTGATAACCAAAAGTAAGTGCTACAAATTAATAGATATTAATTAAATTCCATATTTCATTATTACAATAAGGTTAAGCAGGATATTCCATTTATTTAAATTTTATATTTTTATTTAATTTGAGAACAAAAACAAGTTCTGATAAGAATTATCGCTAACAGTGTAAACGCCAAAATACAGAGGCGGCTCCAGAAGTAGTCGAAATACAGAAAAGAGAGAAAGAAGCAAGGTAAGCTAGCTCTCGTACGGGTTGGGGCTGGATTGAGCAGGTCTTTAACACGAACTGTACGGGAGACGCCGAACTTGTGGAAACTCTGACTAAGAAGAAATGGAGGAATTTATAAAGGAACTACGGGAAAAATTAGATAAAATGGAAGAAAGAGGTATGAGAATAGAAGAAAAGTTAGATGGGATCCAAATTGAGCTTGAACAACTAAGAAATACGAATCAGGAACTAAAAAATGAAAATGCGCTTCTAAAACAAGAGCTGCATCAGCAGAAAAATAGAATAGACCAAATAGAAAGAGATATGAAGAGGAAAAACCTTATAATACACGGCATTGAAGAAACACGCGATGAGGACACACAAATGTTGGTAAACAAAGTACAAGACATCATTAACAAAATGGAAATACCTTGCAAAGCCAACCAAGAGGTCACAGACATTAGAAGAATAGGAGACAAAACTAGAAATTCTGAAAGACCAGTCCTGGTAGAGTTAAGAAGTGGGAATAAAAGAACGGAAATTCTTAAAGCTACATGGAAATTAAAAGGATCGAAATGGTTTGTTAATGAAGATTATCCAAAAACCATAATCGAACAACGCAAAATACTTATAAAACACATGAAAGAGGCAAGGATGAAAGGGTACAACGCAAAGATTAAATATAACAAGTTAATAATTAACGGAGACGAGTATGATATAGACCAGGTCAAAAGATGGAACAGCGATTCCGAAGATTTTAGAAAGGATAATATGGCAGAAACTACAAAGAATAAAACTGGAACAAGAACAACGAGTGAAAGATCACCACACGGAGACACAGAACTAGGTCCAAGAGAAAAAATAAAGAAAGTAAACGAAACTCAAACATTAAAAAACTAGAATTGGAACGGAAACACATTATGACGACAACAGAACGAAAAATGGACAAGGCAATGATACAAAAGGACATGAGAACAAGCAAGATTAGCAAAAAGAAAGAAAGTAAGAAAGGTAATACAAAAAAGAAAAAAAGAGAAGGTGGTGTTATAAGAATAGCTTCATGGAATATAAGAACATTACTTAGAGTAGGAAAACTGGAAGAAATAACATCAGTTCTGATACAGTACAACATAGAAATAGCAGCATTACAGGAAATTCGATGGAAAGGGAAAGGACAAATAGATCAAAAGAATGGTACCTTTATATACTCAGGGGAAGAAAAGCAAGGACAACATGGAGTAGGATTCATAGTAACTGGAAATATGAAAGACAAAATAATGGAAGTCAGACTAATAAACAAAAGAATAGCCTACCTAAGGATTGAAGCTAAACCGACAAACATATCCCTACTAAATGTTTATGCACCGACAGAAAATGCGAAAGAGGAGGAAAAAGATTATTTCTACGACACTATGGAAGAAGAGCTAGAAAAAATACCAAAAGAAGATGTGATATTAATATTGGGCGATTTTAATGCACAAATAGGAAAGGAGGATTATATACAGCAAATAGCGGGCAAACATACAATACATGAGAAAACGAATGACAACGGGCACAGAATATGCAACATGGCGACAGGAAACAATATGTCTATCAGCAGTACAATGTTCAAGCATCCAAGAAAACACAAAGTCACATGGGTTTCTCCAGACCAAAAAACAGAGTCACAAATAGACCACATATTAATATCGAAAAGAAGACAATCAAGTATAATGGATGTGAGAAGCTACAGAGGTGCATGCGGAGATTCAGACCATTTCCTGGTGGTAGCAAAGCTGAGACAAAAGATGAAAGTAATGAGAAGGCAGAAAGAGAGGAATAAGAGGTGGAATATCGAAAAATTGAATGAAGCAAAAGAGATACAAAAGTATGGAGATGAAATAGGTAAAAGAATTGCCGCACTGAATAAGGATAGAGATGATATCGAAGAAATATGGGGGGATATTAAAAAAGCAATTAACCACACGGCGGAGATCACACTAGGGACGAAGCAAATCACAAAAAAGAAGGACTGGTTCAATACAGAATGTAAAGAATCAGTTGAAGAAAAAGTAAAAGCACGAAATCAGTGGATGCGGACACATAAAATTGAACATAGAGACATGTACGAACAAAAACGAAAGGAAAGCAACAAAATAATAAGACAACATAAGAGAAAATTCATGGAACGTCAGTTAGAGGAAATTGAGGCGGAAAGTAAGACTCAAAACACCAAGAAATTCTACACAAAAATCAGAGAACAGAATAGAGGTTTCAAACCAAAAGTAAGTGGAGGTAAAAATAAACAAGGGCAAATAGTAACACAAGATCAACCATATATGGAAGTCTGGATGGAACACTTCAAGGAGTTATTGGCAGAAAATCAAACAGAAGAGATTACAGAAATGGAGGAAGAGTGGGAAAATAATGGAACGAATGAGCCAACACTCGAAGAAGTAATCGAAATAATTAAAAATAACAAAAACGGAAGAGCACCCGGGAAAGATAACATAAACAGCGAACTCATAAAATTAGGAGGAGAACCGTTGCATAGGCAAATACACAAACTGATAGTAAACATCTGGAAAGAAGAGAAAATGCCAAAAGAATGGCAAACAGGGCAAATAATAACGATACATAAAAAAGGAAACCAACAAGAATGTCAAAATTACAGGGGAATAACATTACTGAGTACAGTATATAAGGTGTTGTCAACCATAATACAAAGAATATTACAGGAAGCAACAGACAATAAGATAGGGCAATATCAATGTGGATTCAGGAAAGGAAAATCCACAATAGATGCGATATACATACTAAAACAAATAATGGAGAAGGCGAACGAATCTAACATAAACTTAGAAATACTTTTCGTAGATTTTAGACAAGCTTTTAATTCCATCAAACGAAAGCAACTATTGGAAATACTAAAAACGCTACAGGTACCTCTTAAATTAAGAAAACTTATAAAAATGACGATGAGTCATACCAGAGTGAGTGTGAAAACGCAAATAGGGGAAACAGAAGAGTTCGAAACAAACAAAGGAGTGAGGCAGGGTGATAGTTTGTCCACAACATTATTCAACATGGCAATAGAATATATTACCAGAAAAATGAACAAAGGAACACTCAGAAATAGAGGAGGTCAAATTGTAGCATATGCCGATGACGTCGTGATAATGGCAAAGAGAAGAGATATATTAACGCAAATGGTAGAGGAACTCATTCAAGAAGGAAAAACAGTGGGTTTGAGTATTAACGAAAACAAAACAAAAATGTTAAGATTAGGAAAAAAACCTACCAATAGTGAGGTCAAAGTGGGAAGATACAAATTTGAAGAAGTAAGTAAATATAAGTATCTAGGAGTCATGCTGTCAAATGATGGAACAAGAGAAAACGAAATAAAAGAGAAATCATTGGCAATAAATAGAGTATTCCAAGCCAACAAAAAAATGATAAAAAGCAAGATATTAACAAAAACAACAAAATTAAGGCTCTATGAAACATTAATTAGACCGACATTAATGTATGGAGCAGAAGTGATGACAATGACCAAGACAGACGAAGAAAATTTGAGAAGAACTGAGAGAAAAATAATTCGGGCAATATTAGGACCAATAAAAACAGCAGAAGGTGAATACAGGAGTCGAAGAAATAATGAAATAAATGAGGAATTGAAGGGGCAAGATATAGTCAGGAGAATAAAGAGACAAAGATTGAGATGGCTTGGGCATGTATGGAGAGCAGGAGAAGAGGCGATAGTAAACATAGTAACAAAGTGGTCTCCGGCCGGTAGGAGACGAAGAGGAAGACCGAGGTCCAAATGGCTGGAAGAGGTGAAGCGAGATCTAGAGGACATGGGAATTAGAAATGCAGAAGAAAGAGCAAGAGACAGAAGGAGCTGGAACCGGATATGTAATGCAGTCTAAGAAAAGAAGAATGGAGGACTGATCCACCTCGAAAACATGGATCTAGAGAGCCTGTGAAGGCGGCGCTACCCCCACGGGGGTGTTTTAGCCACTATATATATATATATCATAGGTACCTACCAAAATACATAGTATGTAATATCATTTGAACTATCATTTGAACCTACCAAAATACATAGTATGTAATACTTTTATTTACATAATTTGATTACCATCAAAATTTCTAACAATATTCACCTAATATATTGTTTCCTTACTCTATGTTTTGTTGTATTTTTTCAATTCTAAATCATCTCAATTCAAAATCAAAATAATTTGATTTACATAATTCGAAAATGTCAAAACTTTAATCCGTTTAGTTAGTCGATCTTCGCACATAATGACACACTCTCTCCGTGGCGAAGCGTTTAATGCGAGTGAACCCCAATACAACGCCAATACCAGCCGCGCTGGTAAGTTGGTTCAAATCCCAATAGAAAATTTTATTTTTTTATTTTTTTTTATACATTTTATGATTTTAAGTATATTTATTATATAATTTTATTTTCAGAAAGTACGTATTTAGTTAAAAAAATTTCCGACAATTAATGTTCAGAAATCATTTGTGGCATTTTTAATGTGTTTGTGTGTGTTTTATTCTTTTATTATTTTAATTTTTGGCACTGTTTTAATAAAAATGTTTGAGAAGTAGTAAGTATAAATTAGTTTTATATTTAAATAAAATATAAATAAAAAGTATATTAATTTCGTTTATAATCATATAATAGAAGTATAACTTCTTACGTGCGTACAAAGTACACACACATTCCTTTTTTCTTTTTTTTTGTCATTCTACTCATGTATTTTTACATTTTCAGTTGTGTACATCATAGCTAATCTTATGACAGTTTTATACAATTTTTCTTTTAGTTACATTGCAATGTTACTGTCACATAACAGGCCAGTCGCTTTCTCCATTTCATCTTCTTCTGTAAAAGACGTCTCTCAATCGGATTGGATATCACCATAATTATCTTTACTTTATCTATCGCTGCTCTAAAGAGTTCTATTAAGAGGAAACAGTAGCGATCAACAGGTAGCAAAAACGCGTTCCAAGATTGCGGCTGTAATTTTGAATATTTTTTCGAGATATTTGGCACACGTATTTGTAATATAATAAAGAATGGCGGTACAGAGCCCAATTTAAAAAATATATTAATATGTGGAAATTACTCTGTAATTAAATACAATATTAAAAAAACGAGCCTGTACCGCCATTAAGAAGAACAAAAAAATACACTTTCTTGAAATAAACTTTTTTATCCGATGCCTAGATTTTGTGTCATTTTGGAACTACTAAAATTTTTTATTTCATTAGTAGTTCCAAAATGATACAAAATCTAGGCATCGGATAAAAAAGTTTATTTGAAGAAAGTGTATTTTTTTGTTCTTCTTAATGGCGGTACAGGCTCGTTTTTTTAATATTGTATTTAATTACAGAGTAATTTCCACAAATTAATATATTTTTCAAATTGGGCTCTGTACCGCCATTCTTTATTATATTACGAATACGTGTACCAAATATCTCGAAAAAATATTCAAAATTCCAGCCGCAATCTTAAACGCTTTTTCGCTACCTGTTGATCGCTACTGTTTCCTCTTAAACTGCATTTAAATCAGTCCCCTTAAATTTTTCAACCATGACACTTTCCTTCTTCCAATACTCCTTACTGCTCTTATCTTTCCCTGTATTATCAATCTTAGCATTTAATATCGCTGTCATTAGTTATATATGGTAACCTGCTTCTTTTTATTGTGTTTATTATTTCTTATTCTTCACTTCACTTCATTTATCGGACCTTAATTCTGCTGCCTACATCGTGATCAATCAACCCGATTATTTATAATACAGATCTTAGGTACAGTAGGAAAAATGAAAGAATACCCATGAACGAACATATAAAACACGCTGTATTTTCTTGTCACCGTGTCATACAAAAAATTGGCCAGCGCAAGTACATGTAATAATTATTATTACATGTACTTGCGCTGGGCAATTTTCCTAGTGACACGGTGACAGGAAAATAGAGCGTGTTTTATATGTTCGTTCATGGGTATTCTTTCATTTTTCCGACTGTACTCAAGCTATTATTCTTTCCACTCATTTCACCACCTCCAGTTATCATTTTATTTGTAGTAATTCCACCATTAAATAAACTTTCCCCTCCTTGAAAAACTGATATCCACCAAATAAATTATAATCTTACTGCATTTAGTAAGCATTCAACAAATCAATCTGTTTTTAAAAATAACCTCAATTCAATCGTAACCAAACATGGAGAGAATTTCTACAAGATATACAGATGCATCAAAATGTAATACAGGAGTAGGTACTGCATATGTAACCCCTAACAATCAATTTCAATTTAGACTTCCCAAATATTTCTGTATTTTTTCTGCTGAATTTAATGCAATACTCAAAGCTCTTGAACATGTCAACAAAAATAAAATGCCTGATCCTAATCGATTCACTTGGTGCTTTTCAAACTTTAAATCATGTGTATCCGAAAAGCCCCCTAGAGAAAATGGTAAAATGTGAACTAGTACAGAAAAGAAAAGAAAATTCCAGACGCATTACCTTCATATGGATCCCATCTCATATTGTTATTGATGGAAACGAAGCAGCAGATCAGTGCGCCCGTAAAGTGTCGGAAAGTGTCGAAACAGAGGTAACGGAATGTCGAAATCTCGCGGGTGACAGAAAATCGTACTTTAGAAATCTAATCACGTGTAAGTGGAACCAAGAACAGACAACTTTAAGAACAATCAAAAATAATGTTTATCCGCAGCTACCGAGAATACGAACCCGAAAACTTCAAACTCTTCGTCTGCGTATAGGTCAAACAAGATACACGCACTCTCACCTGTTTACCAGAGACGATCCCCCTAAATGTGATATTTGTGACGAAATAAATAATGCAAAACATTTTTTAATTGACTGTCCACTTTTTACAAATGAACGAATCAGGTTCAATATTCTTAACAACTTCAACAAACTTTTAGGCACAGATTGTTATTATGATATTATCGCAAATTATTTAAAATGTATAGGGCTATATTATAGAATTTAAGTTATTGGAATTTTATACCTACACTGTATTCCTGATTTTAGACACATACTGTAATTATGATAATATCGCTAATGATTTAAAACTCATAAGTTTATAGTATAGACTGTAAGGTATTGGAACTGTATTCCTACACTGTATTCCCGCTAATCACCTCATGGTAGATGCGGTAAATTTCACAATAAAAAAAAGAGATTTGTAGTCAAAACAACTTCAAGAAGAATGAAATTGAGCGGTGTAATTATTATTATTAAGATAGTCTGGACATTTTTGTAGAACTCTTTTCAAACTAAACGTCTGTATTGCGTCTGTATGACTCATAGTTCTTACCAGAATACATTAAATGTTTAAGAAAATAGTTTACATACAGTTAGGGTTACTTTATTATATAAAAAACAAACAATCCTTACAACATAGGCAGTAGACAATATCACATAATAGTCACCTAAATAGACAATGTCACATAATAGTTAGAAATTTGGTATTTTCTCTTTCGGCTTGAGAATGCAAACAAATTAATGTTATTACCTAGTTATGTAAATTTAAAATATGAATATAATTTTGTAACAAACATTTAGCTTGTCTCAGTTTAATTTACAACGGGGGATAAAACACATCCAAAAAGTTTAGAGATATTTTTATAATACAAAATTAATAACAATAGATTCTGAAAATGCTGTCTTGCGTCATTAGAGAAAACTAGTTTTTTGGATAGACGATCCATTTAGACTTCCAATAAACACCACTATTAATAGTACATACATTGAATCACGGTTTTTGCTCCAAATTTTAAAGAACCGCTTGGATTGGCATTGGCATGAAATTTTGGTATACACATAACATGTCAAAGAAAAAAAGTGATATTGTGCCGATGTGTGTTTTTACCCTGGAGGTGAGTATCACCCCTTTTCGGGGGTGAAAAAAGAAACCTTTAAAGTAGTGTGAGTTTCACGCCTTCTGGGTGGTGAAAAAATATATGTTTAAATAAGTCCGGAATAGGGAACTTGCATAAATTTTTAAATTCGAAAAAAATGTTATAAATCACAACACAACATAATTTAAAACATATATCAAAGATAAAAAAGTTTTGTTTGTCTTTCGTTTGGCCCCTAAAGGCGATTAAAAATTCAAATTACAACAGGTGGTCCAAAACGCGTCGTGACGTCACTTGGTTTTACATTTACATTTTTCCAATAAAGTAAACAGAATTTTAAATTAGACGTTATAAACGTCAGTAGAAAATACATTTATGTGACGTTACAAGTGTTTTTGATCGTTTGAACTATTCATAGAAAAATTCGTACTTTTACAAAATGGTTTTATTTTCAATAGTAAACCTTCGTTCCTTTCCTTCAAAAACAGTATAAAACTACAATTTTAACAAACTGGTATATATTATTACAATGACATACGATAAATGTCATTAGAATATAAATATTTTTGACTTATTCCACGACGATGAGCTTGCCAAATACCCAAGTAGGTGGAGGCCAATAAACTAAAGAAGGAGAAGAAGAATATACCTAAATATAAGGTTGTGTCTAGGTATACGTTACCGTGTACGCAAATAAAAAAGTTAGAGTGTCAGTGATTTCTTATTTTTTATTTGTTTAGTGTTTGTTTTTAAATTAACTATGGAGTGTGGACAATTATTTAGTTCTTTTAATGGGTTTAAGAACATTTTAAAACAGTACGAAAAAGATAAGAGACTATAAATTAATATATATTTTTTTTAGTTATAAATTACCGTAAAAGATTAAAATAAAAAGAAGACCTAAAGCTTTCACAATAATAGTTAACTTGTTCTGAAGCTATTATCCTTGTGGCATTTTTGTAAGTGTTTTTGTAATCAACTATTCTAAATGGGAACTAAGCCACAATTTAACCAAAAAATGATTTTATTAACGTTTCGACGTCTAAATCGGACGTCGTTGTCAAAATACAAAATATTATTAAATTAAACAAAAATGGTGTTGCTTAGTAAAAAATTTTTCTAATAATTTATTTAATCTGAATAATTTTTGTATTTTGACAATGACATCCGATTTGGACGTCGAAACGTTAATAAAATCATTTTTTTAGTTAAATTGTGGCTTATTTCCCATTTAGAATAGTTGATTATAATAATTAACTTACGTATAAAAATTATTTTAACAATATTTTTGACGTGTTATGTCAACTAAATACATATATTTATTTTGCCAACCTAAATATATACTTTAATATATACATTGCTTTATTACAATTAAGTTTGAAACATCTGAATAGTTCTGCTTCCCTTCCTTTAACAAATATTTTTCTATCAAACACACGCTAAACATATCAAAATAGCATGTACCAAAATATACAGTCACTGCGCACGCTCAATAATAACGTCACTGGCTTGATGAAGTTTAATTCGCGTGTACATACCTAACTTTTTTATTTGCGTACACGTTAGCGTGTACCCAGACACAGCGAAATATAACCATAATAATAACTAATGTAAAACTATGTGACGTCACGGGTCGTTTGAACTATTTTATACCGCTGAAGACTTTAAATACGTATTTCTAAGTTATTACGAGTTTTTGAAGCGTGAAATTTTGGAAATCGCATTTTTAAACAAGACTGAACATTATTATGTAATAAAAAAAATTGTGCAAGTTCCCTATTCGATAAACTGACTAACTCTAAGCAACGTTTATCCTATAGAGTTTTTTCACTAAGTAATTACTTTTTGAGTTATTTGCGAGTGAATATGTTCATTTAAAAAAAACACGTTTTTAGACGTTTTTTCGAAAATAACTCAAAAAGTAAGTATTTTAGCGAAAAAAACATTCTTAGCAAAAATATAGCATGTAAAAAAGTTAACAAAATTGTGTACGTATGACGTTTGCAGACCTGGTAGAAGCAGCGTTATAGCTAATTAAAAATAGGTTCATATTCGTCAAATTTCAAATAGAATATTTCAACGTGAAATAACCAAAAAATGAAGCACTCTTTGGGGAAATCTCATACAACTTTTGAAGTGTTTAAAAAAAGTTTTATTTCTGTTTTTTTTTAAGTTTCTAGGATCAAAAGTAATTAAGTTACGCTCAAAATAAGGTTGGTCCCTTTTGTATTGGCAAAAAAATCGGGAAAATCACCCAATAATTAGCATCGTAAATGAAATTAATCGTTACCGTTTCCTAAGTTGCTTTATTTATGTTGTATGTATTTATATGATCTGTAAGTTTCAACGGTTCAAAGTGACTTTTGAAAATAAATGACTTTAAAGTAAAATTCTTAAAATTTTTAATTTTGAAAAAATGCAAAAATTCAAAATTATCAGTGATACCAAAAATCTCAAAGAGTTAAAAAAGTCGGCTTTGATTTTCTGAATATTTTGGATTTTTTTGTTTTCCTGTAAGACAAATTTGGTTAAGATTTAGCGTTTCTAAATGTGCATACACTCATTCGTGATTCGTGATTAGTTACTCATTCAAGCCCTTTCAACTACATCATTTTCAAAAATAAAGACTTTGAACCGATGAAACTTACTTACTTACTTACTTAGATCATATAAACAATACATACACGAGTAAAGCAATTTGTGAAGTGGTAACGATTTGAAATGCTAATTAGGGGGTGATTTTCCCGATTTTTTTACCATAAAAAGGGACCAACTTTATTTTGAGCGTAACTTGCTTACTTTTGATGCTAAAAATTTTTTTATAAAACAAAAATAAAGCTTTTTTAAACACTTTAACAAAGTTGTAATGAGTTTTCCCCAAAAAGTGCTTCATTTCTTAGTTATTTCACGTTAAAATATTCGATTTGGAATTTGACGAATATGAACCTATTATTCATTAGCTATAACTCTGCTTCTACTAGATCTAGAGACCTAATACGTATAACATTGTTTTCACTTTTTTAGAGGCTATATGTTGGTAAGAATGTTTTTTCGACAAAATACCTACTTACTTTTTGAGTTATTTGAGAAAAAATGTCGAAAAACGTTTTTTTTTTGTTGAAAAATGAACTTATTCACTCGCAAAAAACTCGAAAAGTATTTACTTAGTGAAAAAGCTCTATAGAATAAAAGTCGTTTGTAATTATTAGTCAGTTTATCGAATTCCGAACATATTTTGAACGTATATTTTTTCACCCCCAGAAGGGGTGAAACTCACCCCCTGGGCAAAAGCACACATCTGCACAATATCACTTTTTTTCTTTGACATGTTAGCTAATATGTGTATGCTAAATTTCAATCCAAGCGGTTCTTTAAAATTTAGAGGTTTTGCAATATTTTACCGTCAGCGAACAGACTGCTGTCATGACCATCTTGAGGCATGTAGATACTATAGGTTATATTTTATATTACATGAAAAACACTTAATGTTTTTTAACAATTTAAAAAATTTTAAAAATGTAAATTTTTTTTAAGAAACGCTATTCTTTAGCTACAAGTGACTAAAATTAAAAATATAAAAAAAATTAACTAAAAAGCAAAAAATAAACAAAAAAATTGAAAAAATCTAACACATCCGTCAAAGAAAAGCGTGGCGCGTGTTCATCGAATAAACGGTTTTCGCCCCACGCTTTTCTCTAACGAATGTGTTAGATTTTTTCAATTTTTTTTTATTTTTTTCTTTTTAGTAAATTTTTTTTATAATATTTTTAATTTTAGTCACTCGTAACTAAAGAAAAGCGTTTCTTAAAAATTTTTTATATTTTTTTATTTTTTACTTTTTAGTCTTACACTTTTCAAACATTAATATATCGTCATGTTTATTACAATATGTATAAAACATATGATGTACTAACATGAAAAGTAGTCGGGATGGGCAACAAATTTGAAACTTTATTGTTTATTAATGAAGCATAACGTAAACAATTAACGTAAAAAGTGAAATTATGTATTGTTCATATCATTAGCTATACAATCCGTAAAAGTTTTAAGTTTTTACATTGTAAAAAACAAGAGAATTTAAGCGTTTTCCATTAAAATCGTTTTTTTTTATTTAAACAATTAATAAACATGAAAACATTTTTTTATTGACTATTTGTGTATTGTTCCCGCGAATGCATATGTCTGCAAATTTTCATTCATTTGCATTGAAGAAAAGGCAGTCAAATTAACGTCTAAAGATTTGACGCAAACTATTGAACTAAATAAAAGCGTTTAATAAATACACAAGTTAACTATTTGAAATCACCCATATATTATGATTAATCATAACAACTAACCTTAATGATTAATTAAAGAAACAATATTCCTCTAATGTTTTCTTGTATTGTTATTATTTGCATTTGAAGTAATTTTTACTTGTTCGAAATTACCTTGTTTACGTCTAGACACCTAGACATTATAGATAAATTTTATCTAACGACAGGACAGTTACATAACATGACGGTTTGACATTTTATCCAAATAAAAGTTGTTTGTGCAAATATTAAAAAAAACTTTAATTTAAACATAGTTTATTTTGAAAGAGTCATTTAGGTCTGGATCTAAAAAGTTGAAATTGAAAAAAAAGTTGATTAATAGCAAGCTGAAAATTTGTTAATAGCTTAAGGGTGTCTAGTCGAAAAAACTTTGATATACGGGAACACTGGAACAGGGGAAGTTTTAATTGTGGAACAGGTTAAAAATTTGGAACCGTCAGACCACGAAAACGTCACATGTATTTTGTCCGACAGAACTTCCAATTGATTTGTTACCCTTTCATTAAACTCACGTGCAAAAGTCAGGCTGCTATTTATCACCAAATGGGAATTATAATGAGTGGAACACGTAGAATATGTCAAATGGCAGGAATTATGACAGGTGATAAATAGCAGTCTGATTTTTGCATGAGAGTTTAATAGGGCGTTTCATTCACAGTCATTTGTTTCCAGCTTTTGTCATGTGTCACATAATATTAATATATCTACGTTATACGTTATTGTTATTTTACAATGATACAAACCAAAGACGTATAACGTAGATATATTAATATTATGTGACACATGACAGAAGCTCGAAACAAATGACAATCGATGAAAAGCCCTATGAAAGGGTAACAAATCAATTGGTTCTGTCTGACCGTTCCAAATTTTTAACCTGTTCCACAATTAAAACTTCCCCTGTTCCAGTGTTCCGATATATCAAAGTTTGTCCGACTCGACATCCTTAAGCTATTAACAAATTTTCAGCTTCCTATTAATAAACTTTTTTTTCATACGCGGGATCCAGACCTAATTGTCGGAATCATACAATTAATAAATAAATAATGAAATAAATTAACTTACTTTTGCAGACTTTTTAATTAAGAAAAAAGAAGTAGGTATAATAATAATTATGAATATTAAAATACATACTCGTATTAATTATTTCTCAAAAGTAATTGAATAATTTACACAATTTAACAGTAGTTGTAAAATCTTTTCAGATCAATCTGTCTATAAAAGATTTCACTTCTGTCGGCAATGACTGGAGTGTATTATGTACCTATAACAATAATGTGGATACATCACTTTGTTTAATAGCTATTTGTATAACAAGGGAGCAAAGTGCTACTTTTCCTCCCTAGAATGAAGTTTACTGCCCGACGCTTAGCGGAGGGCAGTAATCATTCAAGGGAGGAAAGGCACTTTACTCCCATGTTATACATATGATTTTTCCACCTTCCTCAAATAACAAGTCATTTTTTCATTTTTAAATAATTTATTTATGTAACTAACTATAGTATTTTTACTACAAAAACGTTATTACGTAGGTCAAAATTTTTGACGTAAGAGAACTGTCAAAACATTAGAATGTGACTTTTCATTATTGCTATGTTTATTATAAATACGGCAATAATGAAAAGTCACATTCTAATGTTTTGACAGTTCTCTTACGTCAAAATTTTGACCTACGTAATAACGGTTTTGTAGTAAAAATACTATAACAAAATTAATAAGAGAACTAAAACTAACAACTAGGTACAGTAGAACTGTCAACTGTCAAATATACTTCAAATTATTAATGTAAACATTGTTAAACCAAAATAATAATTTACTGTTTTTTACCATTCTGCAAAATACAGGGTGTTCTACAATATAAACGTTAAAATGTATAGATACTTATGTAGTAGAGAATAGAATATTGCATAGGGCGTCAATAAGTTATTTCGTCAATGACATACCATGACGTCACTTTTACTTTCCTCCCTAGTACGAACGACTTTGCTCCCTAAAATCAGGTCAGGAAAAGTACACTTTCGGTAGAAGTAGGTGAAAATAGTTAAGATATCAGAAGATATCTTCAGATATCAGAAGATAGATAAAAGATATCAGAAGAAGTAGAAAGGTTTTATAAAGAACTATACACCTCAAAGAAAGACGCAAACTTCAACACTCAGGAATATATCAAGAAAACAATTACGAATGTAAACTCAGAAACATTACCAAAAATAGAAAATTATGAAATAGAAGCAGCACTATCACAATTAAAGAACAACAAAGCACCAGGACCAGATGGAATCCTTGCTGAAATGTTGAAAGAAGGGAAAGAAGAAATCTGTTTAATCAGTGTCTACATAAAGGAGAAATACCCGACGAATGGAACGAAAGTCTTACAATCCTGCTATTTAAGAAAGGCGACAGAAAGGATATAAAAAATTACAGACCCATCTCACTGCTGTCGCAAAAGTATAAACTATTCATGAGGATTATCAACAACAGGCTAACACACAAATTGGACTTGTATCAACCAGTAGAGCAGGCATGATTCCGAAAGGGATATAGCACCACTGATCATCTTCTAACAATTAGGACACTAATAGAAAAAGCTAACGAATACCATATAGATCTGCTCTTAGCGTTCGTTGACTACGAAAAAGCATTTGACAGCGTGGAAATGTGGGCAATAGAAAAAGCTATAAACAACTGTAGAATAGATCCCAGATACAGAATGCTAATACATAATATATATAAGAAAGTAACAATGACAGTACAATTGGAAGAAATCACAAAACCCATACCAATTAACAAAGGAGTGAGACAGGGAGATGTTATTTCTCCTAAACTATTTACATTAGCACTGGAAGATGTTTTCAAAACAATGGAATCGACAAACATGGGAATAAACATAAATGGAAAGAAACTAAACCACCTAAGATATGCAGGCGATGTAGTAGTCATAGCATCAAGTTTTGAAGAACTACAAACCATGCGAACCGAACTAGCAAATGAATCCGAACAAATAGGTCTAAAAATGAATTTTGCCAAAACAAAAACAATGACAAACACACAAGACAATAGAAACGTAATACTAAACGATACCACAATAGAAGCGGTTAATGATTATATATATTTGGGACAGATGATAAAAATAAATAAGGAAAACCAAACAGCGGAGCTAAAAAGAAGGGTCAGATTAGCCTGGGCAGGATTTAGAAATTTAAAATGGGTCCTAAAGAATAAAAAAATACAACAATACTTAAAAACAAGAGTGTTTGACCAGTGCATACTCCCAATTCTCACATACGCATGCCAAACATGGACCTTGACCAAGGCAAACATGGATAAAATAATGAAGACACAAAGAGCCATGCAGGGAGCAATGTTAGGAGTAAAATTGACAGACAAAAAGTAAAACAACTGGGTCAGAAATATAACAAAAGTCAAAGACGCAGGCCAACATATAGCCAGACTAAAATGGAGCTTCGCAGGTCATAAAGCTAGACAAACGGACAATAGGTGGAATAGCACGATACAACAATGGAGACCATGGACAGGAAAGAGAGCAAGAGGACGACCCCAGATGAGATGGGGAGACGACATTAAAAAGATAGGAGGAACGCACTGGAAACAGAAAGCACTAAACAGAAACGAATGGAGGAAACTGGGGGAAGCCTATGTTCAAAATTGAACGAACTAAAGGGCAAAAGAAGAAGAAGAAGAAGAAGAAGGTGGAAATAGTTATTTTCCTAACAAGTGCAGAAAGTCATACTTTTCCGCACGCAACTGCAGTTTGCCGAATGACGCGAAGCGGGAGTTCGCCAAGCAGTCGAGTGCGGAAAAGAGACTTTCTGCAAGAGTTAGGAACAATATTTTTTCTACGAGTCTTTAAAAAATGACCAAATCTTAATCAATTAATTTAATTAATCTGAAACTACATACAGAAATTAATTCTTTGACAAGGTTGTCAAAACCAAATTTCAGCATAATTGGTTAGCATGACGACGACCTTAGTTTCCATGACGACGATTCAAAACCACTGCTATTGTCTACTGATTTGACTTTCGAATATTATGTCAAAATAATTTTATTTCGTCGAATTGTCGCGTTAATTTCATTAAAACAGAAACACAATAAGATACATTTGAAATATAATATGAAAATAGTAAATAATATCTAAATATTAGTTTATTGCATGTATTATAAATATTTTAAGGCCATATTAAAATATCTTAATGCACTGCGGAAAAGTAAAACGCGTGAGGAAAAGTAAAACGCGTGCGGAAAAGTAAAACGCGTGCGGAGAAAAGTAAAACTATCTAAACTAAAACGCGTGCGCGAAAGTAGACATTTTTGCACGCCCGTAGAAAAATCTATTTTTGTATTTATCGTTTTAATTATTTTTAGTTGGTTTTGAGAATAACCTTTGTATTTTACTCTCTATTATTTTTTGTTAATGATGGTTAATGATTTAAACATGGTTCTGATTTTAAGGTAATTAACTATGTTAAACTATAAGGTACGTACTTAGTGTTATCAGTGAGAATAGATACATATACTTACGATTAGTTGTTATTGTCAGGTTTTATACAATTTAGTTACATTAATATTTTTAATATATTCCGTTCATTATAGTTTTAAGGATGTTTTTTTGAGTTTTCTATTCATCATGATTACGCGCCCATAGCCAGCAGTATGGAAGATGCCATAGAGAGTTTTTATGATATAAAGAGGGTAATGAGTAAGTTGAAAAATAAAGAGCTTTCTATAATAATGGGGGACTTCAATGCCAAAGTAGGAAATGGTAGACAAGAAAACATTATAGGCAATTTCGGACTTCACTAACGTAATGACAGAGGAGACCGTTTTGTAGAATTCTGCGTAGAGCACAATTTATGTGTGACAAATAAATTGTTCAAACTACCTAAGCGTCGTTTATATACTTGGAGGTCACCCGCAGATACTAGGGAGAAGATCATAAGAAAGCAAAGCGATTATATAACAATTAATGAAAGATACCGAAATAGGGAACTTGCATAAAATTTTAAATTCGAAATAATGGTATACAACACAACAGAACATAATTTAGAACCTGTATCGAAGATAAAAAAGTTTTGTTTGTCTTTCGTTTGGCCCCTAAAGGGGCCAAACGAAAGGGGCTAAAAACGGGGTTGATGTTTATATTCTACACCTAGTCCATGTGGTGAGACTGCTCCCGTCTGAAAAACATTTCTAATTCGGTTACTCTGCGGATTCATATTAAAAAATGTCCCCTTTAAACAAATCTCAAGGGTGCCGGATGGAATTTTTGGGCAGAAATTGTTTAAAGAATTTTTTTAAACAAATACATAAGATCACCTTTTATTGCTCCAAAAAATACATTTTTAGGTTTTTTGGGTCATTCTAAACAAGAAAGGTATCTTGTGATTTTTCTCAAAAATTGACAGTTTTTGAGTTATAGGCGATTTAAAATATAAAAAATACGCAAATACGCATTTTCGAGGCTTAAGAACTCATATTTAAATTAGTATTTTTAAGGGTACCAATAACTTGGATTAAAGTTTAAATATTCCTTTTCCAGATTCCGGAGAGTGATCGGGTCTATCTTCAATTTAGACCGTAGTTTTTTAATTGTTAATTAGGCATGTCCATCCGATTTTTTGGCCGGTGCGGCGCGCTCTATTTCAAAAATCTCCAATTTTCATCCGAAAAATATTTTTTCTAGATCCTTTGAGATATTCTAAATAAAATAAGTCTTTGACACTTTTCTCAAAAGTTAGTTTTAAAGTTATAAGCGATTTAAAATCCAAAAACGTGTTTTTTGTCATTTTTGGGATTTTAAATCGTTTATAACTTTAAAACTATTAACTTTTGAGAAAAATGCCAAGAAACTTATTTTATTTAGAATGTCCCAAAGAATCTAGAACAAATATATTTCGGATAAAAATAGAAGATTTTTGAAAATAGTGCACGCCGCACCGGCAAAAAAACCGGATGGACACGCATAATTAACAATTAAAAGACTACGGTCTAAATTGAAGTTAGACCCGATCACTCTTCGGAATCTTGAAAACGAATGTTTAAACTTTAATCCAAGTTATTGGCACCCTTAAAAATACTAACTAAATATGAGTTTTTAAGCCTCAAAAATGCGTATTTTCGCATTTTTTAGATTTTAAATCGCCTATAACTCGAAAACTGTCAATTTTTGAGAAAAATCAAAAGATACTTTTCTTGTTTAGAATGACCCAAAAAACCTAAAAATATATTTTTTGGAGCAATTAAAGGTGATCTGTTGTATTTGTTTAAAAAAAATGTTTAAACAATTTCTGCCCAAAAATTCCGTCCGGCACCTTTCAGATTTGTTTAAAGGGGACATTTTTGAATATGAACACGCAGAGAAACCGAATTAAGAATGTTTTTCAGACGGGAGCGGTCTCACCACATGGACTAACCAATTGTATATATAATTTTAAATTAGATATTATAAACGTCAGTAAAAATACAGTTATGTGACGTTAAAAGTGTTTTTGATCGTTTGAACTATTCATAAAAAAATTTGTACTTTTACAAAATGGTTTTATTTTCAATAGTACACCTTCTTTCCTTTCCTTCAAAAAGTGTATAAAACTCCAATCGCAACAAACTGGTATATAGTATTACAACGACATACGATAATAGTATATTGTGCAACAAGTGCAGAAAGGTACTAATTTCTCACGAGTTTGAAAAGTTGCGGTACGAGCGCAAGCGAGTGCCGCAATTCAAACGAGTGAGAAATTACCTTTCTGCACGTGTTACACACTATACTTTTTCTACAAGCACAGTTTTTCCTAAAAATAAAAATCACAATTTCCAAACGAAGATTAATTATAATAGGTACCTATGTGATAAATTTTAAACTGTATTTAATTAATACTAATCAATTTAAATTCCTTATACCCAAATAAATTGCACAGAAATCAGTTAAAAAATTAATGCACTGCCTTAATTTGTTTAAATTTAAACTATTTTAAAAAATTATTAGGTACACATTATTGACGTTGTATTTATGCAGTCACGGATTTACACAAAACCTACTTCATTCGACGTCTCTTGCAGATGTTGCTAAATCCTTATTGGTTATTTGATAATTATAAAATGTTTAATAAGAATAAAATTGTAAAATAAAACAGTGGTAACATCCATAATTTAGTTTCTATGCTATAGTTAAATATAATAATTGTCTTATAGGTTATATATTTGTCTAAAGTTTAACCACGGATGTAAACAGAATATAACGTTACTCAGAATGAGGTAGTCAACTGTGCAGAAAAGAACTTTGCGGCACAGAAACGTCACTTTGCGGCACAGAAATGTCACTTTTCTGCACACTAATGTCAAATATCTTATACTGTGAGTAAATACAAGTTTGCTAACATAAAACTGTGCAGAAAAGTGCATTTTGTATAGTGGTTGTAGAAAAATGTCATTAGAATATAAATATTTTTCCTTTATTCCCCGACGACGAGTTGGCAAAATACCTAAGTAGGTGAGGCCAATAAACTAAAGAAGAAGAAGAAGAATATACGTAAATATCACCATAAACGGAACCACATAGTTAAACTCACAGTGACGTCACGGGTCGTTTGAACTATTTTAAGATAAAGAAGACTTTAAATTTGTACTTCTAAGTTATTATGAGTTTTTGAAGCGTGAAATTTTGGAAATCTCATTTTTATACAAAACTGAACATTATTATGTAATAAAAAAATGTGCAAGTTCCCTATTCAGTCAAAATAACTAAAATACTACCTGGGGCAGATGTCCCCTCAGATCTAAACTTGACAGTGACATAAAACTCAAACTTAAAAAAATAAAACGCCAAAAACCGACTAACCGAATAAACAATGACTGTATTCGAAATAATAGCCAAGAAATTACATACGAGATAGAAAAGAAGTTCGAAAAAACGGAAGAAACACGTAACGTCGAAGACCACTGGAATCAGATCAAAACCATTATGCAAGAAACAACTAAAAAGCATAAAACTCTTAATAAACGCAATCAACAATTAATGACTGATGAAATATTGGGACTAATGGACAACAGACGAAAAGAGAAAAATAAAAACACTGACGAATATAACAAAAAAATGGTACAGCAACAAATGTTTTAAAATAGAAGAACTGCAGAAAAAATGACACGTTTAATATGCACATAAAGGTGCAAGAAATAACTGGATCCTATAGGTCAACTGCAAGTAATTTACTTGATAAACAAGGAAATATTATAGTCAATGAACAAGACAGACTGGAGAGGTAGAGAGAATATATTGAGGAACTGTTTGATGACGATAGAACAAAAATTCAAATCAAAAATATATCGACTGGGCCAAACATAACCTTCGATGAAATGGAAAGATCTATAAATAATAGACCGGTCTAGTTAGACTCAAAAATAGGAGTGAGGTTACAAGAATTACCATCAAACTGAAAATTGGAAGGATTGCTTAAAATACCATCATAAATGAAATGTAAAAAGTCCTCATAAATCCGACCCGAGCTAAAAAATTTACGCGGGGTCAAAAGTCATCAAATATGGTTTTTAGCGATTTTCAGCGAAACGGTAAGTTTGATCATAAAATTAGTTCTAATAAAAAATGTAGATTAGATAATTATCTATTAAAAATATCCTAATACTTTTTTTCGTAAGAGTCACCGTTTTTGAGATACAACGATTCAGAGTAGAAAGAGTTCTAATCGTCATAAATATGTATTAGTACACCACGTAGGTATATACATCACTGAAGCTGCAATACAAGTAAACATAATATTTTATCGATTAACTTAACTTATATTACACATAATAATATAAGATATTATAAATATGATGTTTCTAGTACACACCTTGCCGTCTACCGAGGGATGCAATGTATAAGCTATATTATATGACAGTGCCAACAAAAAAATCTTTACAAAGTGAATGTAACGCGAAAATAATATGAATTATTATTTCAATTTTACGGCTTATTCCCAACAAAAATAGTACATACTTCTTACTTCTAACTAATAATTCTTCTTACTTATGCGTCTTATTCAATTTGCAAAGATTGGTTTTATCAGAATAAACACGTTCTATCAGTACGTCGGCTAATCTAATCACCCTACCTATTCTTTTTTCAGAAGGGTTTAAACATAATAATGAAAGCCAACTTTCTAGTCAAAATGTTTATTGCTAAGTACTAATAAATATTTCAATATACAATAAACTTCATGCAAATTTAGTTTGTTTACTATTATGCAAATTACACCGTTATCTTCCTGGGTGGCGAAATCCTTCAGGTAGATGACACCCTCGAGGTATTAATTAGTCTTGAGTACTACTCCGGAGTGAAAATACGTGTTAAACCTATTATTACTTAAATGTGCTGAAGTTAAAAAAAAACTAATTTATTTCCACAAGAAGTTATTTCTAACGGAATTAGCTTTCTTCTCTCTATGTATGGAGCGCCTAAAAAACTACGTGCTTAGATAAGTTTCGATATGCATGTTTCTTTAAAAATACTCGAAATAAAAAACAAGTGCAATTATCTTGTCTTCCTCCAACCTCAGCGGCTGCTCATCAACATATTTTTCGGGTATATTACCAAGTTCAAGTGTGGCTTGATTATCAGCTAGATCCAAAAGACTGGGGATGGAAATTAGTCGACAGTTCATTAGAACCAATTCAAACGTTACTCCCACCTGCGCCGGAAATACTCCTAAACACAATTTTTTGCAACTGTAAAAAGGGATATAGCGCTAAATGTGCTCCAATGTGTCGTGCTCCAATGTTGAATCACCAACAATTGAGGATTCATTTGATTCTATCGAGGAGCCATGCGATGTGTCATTATTGGGGCAATTTACTTGCACCCAGGATGAACAAGAAGAAGAAGAATAAGAAGAAGAAGAACAAGGAGAAGAGGAAGTAGAAATATTAGAAAATTATGAAACAGTTGGATAAATTTCCCTTTTTTTTAATTTATACCGCTTTTTATAACTTTTATCATTTGTAACCCTTGCCAATATAAATTACTCAATAGCTTTTAATTAAACAGAATCATAACAGATCCGTGGAATAAGCTGGGATATAATACTCGGGAAACCACGTTAAAAAAACACGCTAAGTACACTACCTCAAAGGTGGTGTGGAAACGTGTGCGTATATTATGACGATTACAACTTTTTGAATCGTTGTATCTCAAAAACGGTAGCTCTTAGGCAAAAAAGTAATAAGACATTTTTTATAGATAATTATCTAATACACATTTTTTGTTAGAACTAATTTTATGACAAAACTTACCGTTTCGCTGAAAATCGCTAAAAACTATATTTGGTGACCTTTGACCCCGCGTAAATTTTTTAGCTCGGGCCGGATTTATGAGGACTTTTTAGATTTCATTTATGGTGGTATTGTGAACAATCCTGCCAATTTTCAGCTTGATGGTAATTTTTGTAACCTCAGGTGTGTAAGTTGACCGGAGTATAAAGCTATCAAAGAATAGGAAAGCAACCGGTCCAGATGAACTTCTCAGCAAAATAATCAAACTACTAGACGATAAGGGTAAACACTCTCTTCTAAGTCACTTTAATAAAATATTCGAAACAGGGCATATACCAACAGACTGGCTACTGTCAACATTTGTCATGATACCAAAGAAAATAAAGGCCAAACAGTGTAGCGATCATCGCACTATCAATCTGATGAGTAGTGTACTGAAAATTTTCAGTAGTAATTGCATAAGAGCTCTGAAATTATTGAATTTTTCCCGAGTGACACTTTGACAGTTTTAATTTCACGAGCCGAAGGCGAGTGAAATTATGTCAAAGTCTCACGAGAGCAAAAATTCTATATTAATTTCAGAGGTCGAGTGCAATTTGTTGCGATTATTTCATGAATAAAACTGTTCAAAACCAAAATTTTATTGTAATTTATTTATGTAAGTACCATTAAACACACAGTTTTTATAAATATTTGACGATTGAAATTCATCACTTTTATAATTTTCAAAACATTAATTGTCATTAATGTCACTGAATGTATTTATTCGTAGCAACGAAGGGCATCTGACGTAATATACTTAACGACGGGAGATTATCAAAAATTATCGATTTAACTAGCCCTAGAACCAAAGAATGGTTATAATTAAAATTCAGTCTACATTATAGATGAAATTAAAAAGGCTTAACGCCCATGTTAGAAGATACCTCTGGTTACATGGTAAAACCCTAAACGAAACAGTAAGCAACCATCTTAGCCACGAATGTGTGCCAAAAACAATAAAAATTCGAAAGTTACAACATTTCGGCCATGTAATGATACATCCAGAGAGGTATAACCTTCTACACCTCATGATACAGGGCAAGATCGCCGGAAGAAGAGGCCCAGGCCGAGGAAGAACATCCTGGCTCCGAAATCTCCGGGAGTGGTATTAAGAGACCACCGCTAATCTGTTTAGAGCTGCCGCAAACAAAGTTATTATTGCCAATATGATCGCCAACGTTCGATAATCGGACAGGGTACCTACTGAAAGAAGAAGATTTATCATGATCATCATCATGAACATGATCATCCTCAGTGGTACTACAACGTTAATTTAGCCTCGAAAATAAAACAAAATAAAATTTAATAAACAAAATAAATTGAAAATGGTTATTCATTTTTGTTTTAAAATAAAATTTATTTTTCTACGACCGTTTAATAATATGCTCATTATTCGCTGTTTTTGAATAGATAATAACACCCATTACTTTACCCGTGAGTAATGGTTCATTACTCACGGGCTGAAGTTACTCACGGGCCATTACGCACGGGTTGAAGTTAGATTCAAGTGGTGCATGGCACTTTTAATACCTATACCTATTAGCAAATAAAATTACTTAAACTTGTTTATTTAATAAAATAGTCGTTGTAATTTATATCAACATAATTAAATTCGAAAAATGTTTAAAGGATTTTTATCTGTAACAATGGGTTAGTATATTTTTTACGTTTAAATTTCAACATTTGACATTTTAAGATTGACGTTATTCAAAGGTAAATATAAACAATAGCTATTAATTCCGTAAAAGGGCTTACGGATATGAAATTTATATCAATGAATTCTGTTTTACTTACTACTGATTGTACAATAAATTTTTATCGAGAGCACACGTTCCTTTTCGTGTAATTGCCTTAAAATATGTCTTATTTTTAAAAGCCACCTCCATTCCATGACACTAATGTCAACTGTCTGTTTCATTGTTTCGTAAGCTCAAAGAGGGCAATTTTAACAGTGTTGCCATAGTTATATAAAATATGTTTTCTTATGAAAAATAAAATCTTTCGATTTTGAATAATGTTAATAGTTGATAATTATATTTTCTACTAACCCAAATAAAAAAGGTCGTAGAAAAAGTATAGTATTCCACTTGCATGTAATGGCTATTAATCACTCTGATGAATTACGACACTCGCCTACGGCTCGTGTGCAAACTTCATCATCGTGAGTAGTAGCCATCATTACATGCTCGTTGAATAATATACTATTACTAGCAATATGTTACTGTATGTACTGTTAGACAAAAAGACCAACGTTGGAATGCCACGATACAACATTGGAGACCTTACCATAGTAAACGACCGAGAGGAAGACCACAGATGAGATGGGTTGATGATATTAAAAGAGTAGCCGGAACGAATTGGAAATATGTTGCTCAGGATAGAGACCGATGGAAGGAGTTGGGAGAGGCCTATGTCCAAACGTGGACGATAGAAGGCTAAGAAGAAGAAGAAGAAGCAATATGGCTAATTTAAATTCTTTAGATGTGGACCAAGAGGAAAAAAAATCATTTTAAGACGCCTGATTCTTTCATATATTGTTCCCTATGCTTCCTCGAACACCGTACCGGCCATCTGGCTACTGATACAGGTTGCGTTCATTACTGCGCAGCACACTTGTTCAGGTAAACATATCGAATTTAAAATTATTGTAAGACGAAAATTTTGTTTGTCATTACTTTTTAAACATTATTAGAAATATGAACTGTAATTGCCAGACATTTCTGTGGTTTAAAAAATAATGACAAAAAAATTTTTCGTCCTAAAATAATTTAAATTCAATATACAGGGTGAATGATAAGTATGATAAAGCTCAGTAGATCCGCTATAGTAATAGATAGCAATAAAAGTTAATAATAAAAATTGTGGCCAACTTTCAGCTTCACATTACGAAATTAGTTAGATTGTTACAGGGTGTTCGATAACATAGTGGCACACCAAACTTATGTTTTTTTTTTAAATGGAACACTCTATATTTTATTTTATATTCAAAATCCTCTTAACTTCCCCATCACAAAAATATAAAGGTTTGTTATGTTATATAGGGCTTTTACAAAGTTATAACCAATTTTTTATGAAAATCGTAACAAGTTCAGCTCCCTGTATAAATAAAAAAAGCACAACAGCGACGGTTAATTGGTGCCATATTTTTTTTGTTGATTGGGGAAATTTTTAAGAATTGTTGATATTGCTAATTTTCCTTATATCGAATACAGGGTGAGTAACGCATGTATATTCTTTTCTCAGAAATTTTAAATGGAACACCCTGTATTTTATATTACTATCGAAAAATATCATTACCGTACTTTAATTTTTGTATACTATTCCCTATGCCTAAATTTGTCAGTTCTCGAGATATTTTCATTTTTCAGAGCAAGTTATTAATTAGGGTGTTCTATTTAAAATTACTGTGAAAATAAGGTACTTGCGTTTTGACTCACCCTGTATTCGATATAAAGAAAATTAGCAATATCAACCATTTTTATAAATTTTGACAATGAACAAAAAAAATAAGGCACCAATAAACCATTGCTGTTGTGCTTATTTTTATTTATACAGGGAGCTGAACTTATTACGATTTTCATAGAACATTGGTTATAAGTTATAACTTTGTAAATACCCTGTATAACATAACAAACCTTTATATTTTTGTGATGGGGAAGTTAAGAAGATTTCGAATATAAAATAAAATATGGGGTGTTCCATTTAAAAAAACAAAAGTTTGGTCTGCCACTATGTTATCAAACACCCTGTAACATTCTAACTAATTTTGTAACGTGAAGCGCAAAGTTAGCTACAATTTTTGTTATTAACTTTTATTGCTATCTATTACTATAGCGGATCTACTAAGCTTTTTCACACTAATCAATCACCCTGATTTGGTCTTTACCTGTACAGGTGTGCTGCGCAGTAATGAACGCAACCTGTATCAGCAGCCATATGGCCAGTACGGTGTTCGAGGAAGCATAGGGAACAGTGGCGTGCGGTGACTTTTTCGAAAGGGGAAGCGATTCAATAAGGATATAAAAATATTTTCTTAAGGGCCGAGGGTCGAGCAACTTTCCACCTGATAACACTCTGATGCGCAGGGGCTCTCTATCAGCAAAGTACTTAATTATGTAAGACGTCCTGCGTACAAGGACTCGCACACTAAATCCGTGACGCGTGAATGCGTGAGGCACTCTATTCCCGCTATTTCTAGTGACTAGTGACCTATCATTGATCTGTATTGCTAGCTCGGGCCTTGAGTCCTCGCGCCGGGCTTGGTTTTCTAAAGAAGAATCATATTTAAAAAAAATATACTCCGAGGCATTTTCCACAACACACAACTTTCACTAAAATGACACTTATTTATACTCGAGGTCTATTCTCCTATCAACTTCTGATAATTGTTGAATGCAGTCTTTTTTAATGGATAATAGGGCTAACTTTCAAAGTCTGTCTTCGCTTGTTGAATTTCTTTTAAACTCTTAATTTGAAACTTTTAATGCATCTTAATACTGCAAAACTTCGTTCAACTGATGCACTTGTGGCTGGGATAGTTAGTAGTACTAATTCACACAACTTGACCACTTCACACCGCGACTTGTTTAAACCAGTAGTTAAAAAGAAATCCCAGATTTCTGGGTATTTCTTTATCATTCATGTCAGATGTTTCATAAATGATACTTAACTGAGAATGCAAAGCTGGGATATCAAAAAATTTTCATTATTTAATCGTAATGACATAAATTCCTCTGTGGGAAATTTTGATGAATTATAATTAGAAATATTAAGATTATATATAATTCTACAAATTTTAAATCGTTAAAATTTTGAAAGCTAGAATTCATTTGTTGTAGAATATTATCAAAAGGTCTCTTTGTTTCCTCTGTTTTCTCTGTCTCTCTGCCTCCGAAATTATCAATCTTCATTATTTTTTTTTCATGTTCAAACCCCATATGTTCAGTTTTATCCCAAATATTTTTAAACTGCTCTCGTTTTTTTAATTATCGTATTAATAAAGTCATCAATTTGTCTTATACAAAATGCAATACCATTTGATTTCTGTAAAATGTCAAATAAAAGATCAGTAAAAGGAAATAACTCTGCAAAAAATTTAAATCGAAATATTCTTTAAGCGAATGTATGTAATACCTAAGCACCCCTTAGCAGCAGTAACAGTCGGAGCATCTCACTTTTGGGAAGGCGATACGACGAGCGCTTCCATGGCATACCAAAATTCGCGCGAGTAGTGGCTGCGGTCATTGAACCCTGACCAATTTTAAAAGGGACAACTGCATGACAAACGGCGATTTTGAGATGCGCTTCTGCCAGGAGTGGACCAAATACATAGTTGAATTGTGTGCATATTGAGTTCGTTCGTACGCGATTAATTTTTAATATTTTTCAATGCCTATTGGCTAGGTAATATGTAGATTATTTGGATTAGGGAAAAAATTTTATTATTAAATATTAATTAATAATATAGTTTCTTATATCGACGAATAAATAGGGAAGCGGCGCTTCCCCCGCTTCCATGGACCGCACGCCTCTGAAAGGGAACAATATATGAAAGAATCAGCCGTCTTAAAATGATTTCTAAAAAACGTTGCTAGCTCTTAGACGTGTTATTATCGCTCGTTATGAGAGAATCCAGGTAGGTGGACTTTTTTACTATCTCAAAATTATTGTAGTGGTTAATTTAGTCTTATTTAATATTGGATTCCTGTTATTTAACACGACATCTCTTATAGTTTTCTCTACTATATTCAAAAAAAGATCCACCAGCTTGTCTCCCTGCCGCAGTTCCGCATATGTTTCAAAAGCTTGTGGCAGATTTACCATTTACGTATTTGAACTCTGCAAATCATTTACTCATAACTGTTTTTACAAATCATTATTTATGGAGAATATTCAGTTTACTCACGGCTCCATTTAATTCATGTCTTAGCACACTATTATAAAAGTGGACTTGAAGTCCACAAATGGATCAAAAGTATCAAAATCTGGTCAATGGACCGTGATAGTCGTAACGTCAAATCAATGTCGGCTACTCTGAATGTTTTCCAAACAAAGTAAAAATTCACACATGGTGTTTGTTTTCGTTTTTATAACTGGAATATATTGCTTGTAGGATGTTTAATTTTTACAAAATGGTAATGTGTTGGGTACACGTGATTGTAATCAATGCTCATAGTATATTTCCCACCATATTTCCAAACAGAACTGGTTAAAAACCTGAAGAAACGCAGTAAGTACTGTGTAGTGTGTAAATCCTTGATTTTGTGTAAGGACATTTATAAAATTAAAAGCAATATGATTGATATGACTAACAAGGATTGTGTCTTTGGAAAAATGTGCAGATGATTGTTAAAACAAAATAAAATTAAAAATGATTACACAAATCACGTGTATAATCAATTGACAGTTGCTTTGCGTAGAGGTATATATTAACATAGAGGGAGCCTACCTTCCGCGCTTCCTGACGACAAGATCTCATGGACTGGTTTGCTGCATCTCTTTCTAACACATTATATCTAAAATCTATGATGACATTCAGTGTGAATATAGGCACGGAAGAGGAGGACAACTGTAGCAGCTTTATTATGCGTAAGAGTGAAACAGCACTAATCCAAATAAAAAAGATGGTGTCGTCACTTCGCTCTGAATGATACTCCCTCTATGCTAATATATAACTCTATGTTGCTTTGTTTGGAAACTTTTTTGACGTTTTGACGTCGCACTATCACTGTCCATTGCTGACCTACCTGGACTAAAACCGGTTTGGTTACTATCATTATTGCTGACAGTGTTGAGGGCTTGCAACGACTTCTGAATGTCATAACCAGGGAAGAGGATACTTCAGGGCTAGAATACACATAAATAAAACAAAATGGCTGTTACACGTATACCAAATTTCAACAATAATATTCGTCTCTATAACAAAGATAAAGAACCCGTACAAAGATTCCAGTATCTTGGTTGCTGGATAACAAACAATCTTATCCATGAGGTCGAAATACGAGCTGGTATAGAGTATGCTAGGTCTGCTTTTCCGAGATTGAAAATAATTCTGAGAAACTCTACCTCATGATTAAATATCGGATACCGATTTATAAAGACATGTATTTATTCCATATTCTGCCGTGCTAACAGGGTCGCCGCTAAAGTGTTGGCCGCCCGTGTGCAAGTTAATATTTGCCGCCCCCTTCCAACACTTTAGTCGTTTTAACATAGGTACTAGTATTTAAAGAAATGTGGAGGACACCGTAACGAGTATATTAATAATAATTGCTCTGATCTCGACGTTACTTTTAGACCTGGATCCCGCGTACCAAAAAAAGTTATTATTATCATGTCAATAATAATATACAGAAATGCAATCTTGCACTAATACCTACATGTGTAAGTTTTGTTTACAAGACTACTTACAACATTCGGCATGCTTAATTGTTTACTAATATATTTAAAGATATAGGCCTGAATCCCGCGTACCAAAAAAGTTGATTAATAGCAAGCTCAAAATTTTTTAGCTTAACGGTGTCTAGTCGGATAAACTTTGATGTACGGGAACACTGGAACAGGGGAAGTTTTAACTGTGGAACAGGTTAAAAATTTGGAACGTCAAACTACGAAAATTTTCCATGTATTTTGTCGGACATAACTTCCAATTAATTTGTTACCATTTTATTAAACTCTCATGCAAAAATCAGACTGGTGTTTATCACCAACTGGGCATTTTAATGAGTGGAACACGAAGAATATGTCAAATGACAGGAATCATGTTGGTTAGTGATAGCAGTCTGATTTTTGCATGAGAGTTTAATGAAAGGGTAACAAATCAATTGGATCTTATGTCCGACAAAATATATGGAACGTTCTCGTAATCTGGCGTTCCAAATTTTTAAACTGTTCCACAATTAAAACATCCCCTGTTCCAGTGTTCCCGTACACCAAAGTTTGCCCGACTAGATACCATTAAGCTATTAACAAATTTTCAGCTTGCTATTAATCAACTTTTTTTTGGGACGCTGGATCCAGGCCTATTTAAAATACAGCAGTGTGCAAAAGAAACGGGCACACTACTATATATTAGAAACAAAATCGTTTATCAAAAGCGTGTCTAAAATCATCAAATTCTAAACTTAGACTGAACTATAACCCATTTATAACCGTAAATAAGCATACAGGAACAATATTATAACAAAGCAACCATCGAGTAATAAAAAAGATTTTTTTAATCCATCGAGTAATAAAAAAACTTTTTTATATTACTCAATGAGAGCAACTTAACAAGCACTTATCTAAATTCTTGGAAAGTATCCTATTCTGGTATCGTACTCTCTTAACAAATCATAAATGTTCACAATTTGAAAAAATCGCATATGGACTACGTAGATTAAAATATGTTAAAGTCCGAAAGCCGCCAGCCACTTTGAACTAAAAAGCATTAACTACTTTATGACTACAGCTTCAAAAGGGCAGTTCATATAACAAATAACATTTTCTGGCATTTTTGTTTAGATTGTTTGGAATATTAGAGTTTATAGAAATATCTGAATCATTACTATTTAATTTTTTGAATTTATTTTCGTTTTAAAAAAAAGTATTATAATCAGTGGCCTGCTTTTGGCCGCCCCTATAATCGGCCGCCCGTGTGCGATGCACACTTTGCACACATGGTAGCGGCGGCCCTGCGTGCTAAGCCCAAAGGCGGTAACTGATTTTTTTATCGAAAATGAGATTTGTGTATTTCTAGGTAGGTTTCATTATATTATAATGCTTCTACAACTCCAAAGACTTTGTAAATATATTCTAGATACCCATTATAATACTTCTGCAACTTTGTAAATATATTCTAAATATTCTGTTCTACCCTAGAAATACAACAATCTCATTTTCGATAAAAAATCAGTTACCGCCTTTGGGCTTAGCACGGCAGTATTGTTATCTGAAGTGGAAACCGAATTACAAGTGTGAGGTGAACAGAAAAGTATTTGAGATGTGGGTTTCTCGAAGCCTACTGACCTGGACAAAGCACGTGACCAAAAATATGGTACTAAGAAGAACGGAAACTGAGAGAGAGGATTTCAAAAATTGTAAAAAACAGAAAAACGAGTACCTAATAGGTCATACTCACAGTGGAGAAAAAGACGGTTTTCTACGACACATAAAGAAAGAGAAATTGGAAGAAAAAATGGGGACCAGGAAGAAAATATCGCTCGTAGCTGAAGAATGTAAGAGACTGGAAAAGCGTGGGCACCCATTCATTATTAAGAACAGCTCAAGATAGAGAGCAATGTGCTGTAATTTTCGCCCTGGAATGAATGAGAAACGGAGAAAATACCCTAACAAGAAGATATGATGTTAAAGAACTTTTACATTCCAACAAATCTCCCATTCTGTGGAGTGTACATGTGATTTCAATGCAACATTCCTCTGGTATTTACTCTTTTTCCCAGGCATTATCTATTATGTTGTAATTTTGATGCATAATGGTGTTACCTCCATGCTCTCAGGTCATTTTAATAATATACTTATTTTTTTCTTTTAAAACATGTGTACACAGTTGTTAGATTAATTACTTGAGAATTTCAAATTTTGTATCATTAATAAACAAGTTTCATAATTATTTCCTGATCACGTGTCATGGTTACAAAAGTTTGTTTTTATTATTATTATTTTTAGCGGCATAATTTCTAAATACCTACAACGGTTAAATCTGCAAAATTGATTTTATTTGAATATGAAGTTATCATAAGTAGAACTGTACTACACTTTATGTGATTATAATCTTGCGTTGCATCGAGAACCAGTCTTGCTGTGAGGCAACACACATGGGATAGATATAAGTACTATGTATATGAATACTAATATGTATAAAGAACCTTCTAATCCGAAAACAAGTAAGACAAGGATCGATTATGTTACTACTGTTGTTTAAACTATACTTAAATATAAGACGGGCTAATAGGAGAAATAGGATAAGGAGAAAAATGATATCTTGGCTTCACAAGACAAGACATGAAACCGAAACCACAGAAAGACAAATTCAACCCAACAAACACGCTAGTTAGGAAAATTAAGCGAACTTAATGCCTATAAGTTATTATTGATGTCTTTTGTGTAATCTGAGTTTATCTTTTTATGTCTTTGGTTGGTTTTTTATTGGAAGTTCCCTCTAAGGCAAATTTCGCCACCCAAGACAAATTTCTAGATCCGCCACTGCCTCTGGCATGAAAAAATCTTTAATTCTAGTCCGCAATTCCGAAATAGCAGACGGTGGATCTGTCTGACTCCTTCAGCATTCCCCATATGTGCGCATCTGGTGGCGTTAGTTCTGGTGAGTGGCAACTCCCAAAATGATCGCGCAGTATTCGAAAAGTTTCCCTGGCAGTGTGATAGGTTGTCCCGGCCTGCTGAAACCATTGTTGATTTTAAGCTTGGATCATTTTTGTGACCTTTTCCGTATGACATAAAATAGTACTCCACCTTAAAAATGGTGAATAGTACTTCACACCAAAGTGAAGATGATTTACAACGTATGCTGCACCAATTCAACATAATCGCCAGAAAATTTAACATGTTAATTTCATCAAAAAAGACAAAATGCATGGTTATAACAGCAGATCCAATAAGATGTAAATTGGAGCTGGAAGGTCAGATAATAGAACAAGTGATGGAGTTTAAATACCTAGGCATCACACTATCTAGCTACGGAAGACTTTAAACAGAAGTGGAAGATCAAGTGAATAGAGCAAACAGAGCCGCAGGTTGCCTGAATGACACAATATGGAGAAATAAAAATATCGGAAAAGAAATGAAAGGCAGAATTTACAAAACAGTCATCAGACCAATAATGACATACGCGGCAGAAACACGACCTGACACAGAGAGGACAAAAAGATTGCTCGAAACAGCGGAGATGAAAACCCTTCGAAAAATCGATGGTAAGACTCTATGGGACAGAGCTAGAAGTACAGATATACGACGGAGATGCAAGGTGGATAACATTAACAACTGGGTAAGAAAGAGAAGAATAGAATGGAATGACCACATAAGCCAAATGACAACAAAAATTTTTTCTGCAAAACTGAGAACCATTCTGAAGCACCTAACATTATCATGACATTCACATACGTTATAACGACGGCGACGTTCGTAAACCACTCAGTACGTTTCGGCGCCGGACACTACAAATTTGAGGCATACGAATTTCAGTACTGTTTATTTTGCCGCATACCGTATATAAACACAGTAGTGTCTTTAAAGGTACTATTTTAAAATCGTGAAATCACAGATGGAGGCCCAAAGCAAAGAGAATCACAAAGAGCATTATACATTGTTTGTGGCCGTTAAGAAAAAAATAATAGTGGTGAGGAACTGCAAAGATCTCTTCAACAACCTGGCAAACACAATAAGTTGTCTTTATTATGGGTGACGGGCCATGGAGGAGCGCATGAGAATGCATGCATAATCAAATTTGTTAGCAACACAAAGCTCGAGAGCCCAGAAACATTGTGAGGCATTACCAAAGGTGCTACAAGAAAAGAGATTCTGAAGTGGCTGACACGGAATCATAAAAAAATGGGGATAAACTTACGAACAAATCATCATATTGATGTACATCAATAAAAGAGATTAAAAAGTCACCAAATAGGTGACTGGGCAATGCCATTTAAGAAAATACCTATACAAACTAGGTATAAGGTCAATGAACCATGGTGCAGAAAATGTAAAATGTAAGAAGATGCTGCTATACACATTCTATGCCATTGCAATGTGCTAAGTGATATGAGGCAGGAATTCAACTGGTCAACTGAGGATTGAATCAGAAGAGATCCTAAAATACTAATGAGAAACTTGTTGGTCTTAATTGAGGCCGCAGCACTTATTGTAGTTTCATGGAAAAACCGATTACGGTACAAAGGTCTTATGAACAAGTGTCAGAGATTAACGTGTCTCCTCTGAACCAAGAAGAAGAAGTCTTATACACAAAACTAGCATTTAGAACCATGGTCTGCTATAACTTTGGTACATCAGGTATCAAATTGTCAAATTATTTTGAATTATCGGGACATGTAGTTGTCGATAGTCAAATAATAGAATTATTTGCCGTTGTTTTTAGAGTACCTATTGTTATTTTATTTTTAATTGTCCTTCACATAACATTTCGAACATTTGTACTTATGGTAGTGGTCTTTTCGGGCCGCTGATCACAGTTTAAAGAAGCAGAAGAAGAAAAAGAAGATTATTAAGCTTCTTGACAAGTGACGTCCGCGAATCACTGTTTTTTTTCTGTGCGTGTACTGATCACAAGTGCTTTCCAAATAGTTTTATAAAAATTATTAGACAGTGTTTAAAATACCACAAAAGTCATCAGAGAATAATTGTGTATCCCGAAAGAGGCGGAAATATGAAAATTTGCAACAGAAACTGGTAGAGTTAAGGTATTTATATGATATTTTTGGATTTTATCCCAAAAGACCAAGTTATTTATAAGATATTTTTGAATCATTTTATGTTAGATAAATTAAACTATGTGTGAATAGATCGAACTATAAATATTTAATATTTACGAAATGACAATTTTAACCAAATTCAAACTTGGGGTCCTTTTTTGTTGTTATCAATATATTTTCTCTGTTGTCATAGTTACTATATCTCGCCTTCTTCCCTATTCGAAATACTCAAAACGTCAATAGTATTTGTCAAAACACACAGAGATGTAACAGGCGCTATGTTGCCACACTGCACTGGTTTTCCTATTAATGTTTATTTTGTAGCAAAATGTCCGACAGACATGATATTATGCAAAAATTTATATTGTTTGTGTCAATAAGGATACCTTAAGGTAGCCCAAAGTAATACAGACTTCATTATTAGGGGTTTAAAAATAAAATTATAGCCCAAAGGTTTAAAATAGAACAAAATAAAGGGTTTACCAATAAAATTAGAGCAGGGGTGCTTTTAAGCAGCCCAAAAAATCTTTATGATTATTTGACCTGCCTCTATTTTTCAGAGGTACTCTACAGCAGTCCAGAAGTTTAGAATAGAACAAAATATATTAGTTTAACTGCTTTTGTAAATTTTACTTCGATTTCACGTTACAAGCAAGTTTACTTGCACTAAATTATTTGTTTGGTTTTGTGTTCAAACAATAAAACTAGAGCAGAGGTATTTTTTAGTAGCCTAGACAATCTTTATGATCATTTTATCTGCTTCTATTTCTCAGAGGTATTTTTACAGTAGCCCAGCAGTTTGGAATACAATAGAATTATATTTATTTCACTACTTTTGTAAATTCTACTTCGATTTAAGATTACAAGCAAGTTTAATTACACCAAGCTTTTTGTTTGGTTTGTCTTCAAACAATAAAATTACAGCAGAGGGTACTTTTCAGCAGCCCAGACAATCTTTATGATTATTTTATCTGCTTCTATTTCTCCGAGGTACTTTAATGTAGCCCAGAAGTTTAGAATACAATAAAATGTATTTATTCAACTACTTTGTGCACATTTTGCCTAGATTTCATATTATGAGGGTAGTAAGTTTACTGCTTACATTAAATGTTTGTTTGGTTTGTCCTCAAACAATAAAACTATTTCGCAGAGTTACTTATAGTAGCCCAGAAGTTTAGAATAGAATAAAATATATTTAACTACTTTTTGCACATTCTGCATTGATTTTTATCGTCTACCTTAATATTACAAAGTTAGTAAGTGTACTTACAATAATTTTTTGTTTGGTTTTGTCAAAAATATTAAACAAAGATACAAAATCAGCTTTATTAAGTCATCTCGAAGTCATTACGAAGCCACAAAAGACCACTGTTTATCCAAAGACTATACCACAAAGCCAAGCTGCTGTTTCCACTCAGCATCCATCAAGAGTTCTTTCAAAATCTAGCAACTTTAATCAGCAGCGTTTAAACTTCAATCCAACCTTGAGCAGACCAAGAATTGGACAAAGTCAGTACTCAAGTCACCCTCTACTAGCATCGAGATGCAAACAATCGAACAGACAGCAGTACCAAAAGCAAATGAGAACAACCAGGATGTCATACTAAATGTCAATAAAATTTAATAGGGTAATATGGCTAACTGTATTAAAATATGGAAAGGGATTACTTCAGATAAGAAATTTTTAAGTTTGGTCTAAGGTTTTAATATTTTATTTAAAACAACGCCCTCTGAAGAGAGAGCACCAAAAGTTCTCATAGACCCAAACTGGTCGTATGACAAAAAAAAATTACTTGAAAAGTAATTAAAAATTACTATTTCTCCTTCTTCACATACAAAAGGACAATTTATTTTTCGTAGTTTTTTGTGCCTAAAAAGACGGAAATCAGAGATTTTGTTTTGAATTTAAAACAATTGAATTGCTTTATAGAAGCCACATATTTTAAGCTGGAAGACTATAATAGGTCAGTCCTCAAGCTCATTTTCAAGGGTTATGGCAAAAATAGATTTAAAAGTTGTCTATTTTGCTATTTCTGTTCATTAAAATTCTAAAAAATATTTAAAATTTAAGTACAGAACTTTTTTATATTAATTAAACTGTTTACCGTTTGGTTTGAATAATATCTCCGCTTTTATATTTACAAAAACTTTAAAACCAGCCCTAAATAATCTAATAACAGGAGGCTTTACTTTTGTCAATTTTTTAGAGGACCATTTACCAATTTCAAAATCATATTTAAAATGTAAAGAAAATATTGTTTAAACATTTTCTATGTTTTTTCTGCTTGGGATTTACTATAAATAAAAAAAAAGGAAAAGTATACTTTCACCCCCACAAAATATAACTTTTCTTGGTTTTACGTTTGATTCGAACCTGATATATTTTGCACCTGCTGACAAAAAAAAAAATCTAATAGTATTCAGAACATCAAAAATAAAAGTACATGTAAAATAAGATCATTTGCAGCCTTAATCGGTCAGTTTGTAACAGTTCGTCCATTTATGGAAGTTAAATATGGAAAATTATACTAAAAAAAAAAACAATATATAAATAAGTACAAAAGAAAAGTAGCCTCTTTCTTAAACTAATAGTTATAACACTAAAATGACCATACCTAAATACTTAAAAATGATTACAATTGGTGGTTAAATAACATACCAATTAGTGAGCAAAATATAAAATAATCCAATTATGTACTTGAAATATTTTGCGATGCATATATCTTTTAGCATGGCGGGTATGCTGCATTGAAAACAAAACTCATGGTTTTTGGAGTCATGAACAACAACTACATATAAATGTACTTCAGTTACTAGCAGCATATAGTGGCTTGAAATCCTTTTTCAACGAATATAGGAATTGTAACATTTTGCTAGGAATAAATAACGAACAGCTGTGTCTTGCATTAACAAGATGGGTAGTGTACAGTACTCAACATTTGCAGATAAGTTTAATAATTCTGTGAAAATAGGAATTTAAAAATTATTTTTGCATCTGTAACAGTAAAAAAAAATGCTTTTGCCTGACTCGGAATCAAGACCTTTAAAAATAGAAACAGAGTAGGTATTCTTTAAGTGATAATTGTGTTACTATAATTTTTGAGCAGCTTCTTATTCCAGAAATCGATGTTTGCCACATATCCTAAAAAAAAAAAAAAAAAAAAAAAAAAAAAAAATGTGCAAGGTATGTAATTTTGAACCCTGACCCCGGATCAGAGAAAGCCAATGCCTTAACTCTAGATTGGCATGGATTTAAATTTTATGTTTTTCAGCCTTGGTACACAACCTTTGACCACCATACCTTACACAACCAAAAAGATAATTATGGACCTGATAAAAATTTAATCTAGAATTTTTTTTGGGGTTTTATATCCAGGACATCCTTTGGGTTTCCATATTCTTGTCAGGCAAGCTTTTTAAGAAAAGGCATTCCTGAGGATTCCATCCCATCTATTACAACAAATCACTAAATCTGTATGATACAGTTTTCAAGAGATGGTGACGGTTTAGTATAAAATAATAACCATTTTGCTTATGAATTATCAAATTTTAATTTTATTAAATCTATCGTAGAACCGGATTATAATTATTATAGCTCGTATTAACATTCACAGTGCTGCATTGGCGTTGATAGAAGATATCCTAGAATATTATAAAAACAATTTTAAATTTTTTTACAAATGTATATATAACCTCAAACCTTAATTGCCCAAATATTAATTAACTTGGGACCCTCTACCAGTATTACTTTATTTAGAAACATTATTTCGTCTCACAAGCCTTTCCCTGAAAGATCTTACTTACAAACTTGTAATGTTGATTGCACTCACTTCAGTTCAGAGGTTGCAAACCCTGTACCTAATAAAAATTCAGAATATTTTCATGGATCAAGATAAAATTGACATTTTGATATAACATAGGATAAAGACTTCCCCAAAAAATAATAATAATAATAAATAAACAAATATCAACCTATTTAAAACAAAAAACACAGTTGAGAGTGTTTAGAGATTTCTAAAACATTCGTCCTCCATCGGAAGACAATTTGTTTATAACTAAAAACAAAAAAAAAAAGAGACGCATAAAGCAACATCTACCCAGGCGTTGAGTAGATAGATATAACATTTTTTTTAAATTAAAAATATAGACACTAATATTTTTAAAGTGTATAGTGTCAGACATGCATCTACCTCAGCGGGAGTTAGAACTGGATTATAGAAGATATTAGAGAGACGGCGAGATGGACAGAAAATTCTCAAGTATTCAATATTTTTTATAATAAACCTCTAGCAAAAGATTACGGACACTTTGCAAAACCGTATTGTCTGGTGAGTCCATGTAATTGTATGTAATTGTAATTATATTACATGTGTAGGTTACTAATATTAGTAAGAACATTAATTTTCTTATTATGTTTATTTGTACCTGGTTGAAAGTACACATCTCATATAATTAAAATATAAACATGAATCTTAATTAATAATTGCTCTAATATATTAGTTAGGTATACATATGTATATATTTTGTGTAAAGTTTCTAAAAAAAAAAAAAAAAAAAAAAAAATTGCTAAGTACTATTCATTTTTGGATTGCAATGTACTTTTGTTTATTTATCGCACAATATTGTTTAATCTTTCAACAGCCTACCATAAGTACAAATGTTCGAAATGTTATGTGAAGGACAATTAATTGATTGGTTGACTTACCTGTTAAGGAGGGACAATCATAATTGTCCTATCTTACATTTCGAACATTTGTACGCTCCCCCCCATTGATTCTTTTGAACCCACCCATGTCTTGTGCGATAAAAATAAAATAAAAAAAAAAAAAAAACAGTGATTCGCGGACGTCACTTGTCAAGAAGCTTAATAATCTTCTTTTTCTTCTTCTGCTTCTTTAAACTGTGATCAGCGGCCCGAAAAGACCACTACCATAAGTACAAATGTTCGAAATGTAAGATAGGACAATTATGATTGTCCCTCCTTAACAGGTAAGTCAACCAATCAATTAATTATATCCAATCGAACAATCGGCTCAATCAGGCACCAAACGATAAAAAAGTCTTAAAAAATAATAATAGGATAATAAAAAATATATTACGATAAGACATTTAACAAGTAATAAAATAATAAACAATACAAAACAGAATACCTTTTACAGTTACACGGTTTTACCACTTATATAATATATTATCGGTTTACAACGTTCTCCGTCTTCCGATACCCGTTCACCATTCCTCTCTGTCCGCACAATGATCTACTTGCAGACCTCTTTCATCCATGGCTTTGTTTATTCCTGCCTGCCAACTTTTCCTCGGTCTACCTCTTCTTCTTCTACCTTGCGGTCTCCAGTTTTGTACTTGTTTTGGGATTCGGTCTTCGTGCATTCTTTGTACGTGACCAAACCATCGTAGTTGTATTTCGTCATTTATTGTATGTGTGACCTTCATTATTTCTCGTATCCGTTCATTGGTGACATGTTCTCTTCTTGATCTTCCTGCACCTCTTCTCCAGAAATCCATTTCGGTGACCTCTAACATTCCTTTTGATTTTTCCTTCATAGGCCATACTTCGCAGCTGTATGTTATAATGCTTTTCACTACGGCGTTATAGATATTTTTCTTGTTTTGGTTGTTTATCTACTTGTCCCAAAGTACTGAGTTTAGGAGCGTAATTGCTTTCCTGCCCTGAGTATTTCGTTCTTTAATGGCTCTGTCCAGTGTTCCCTCATTCGTGATTTTCATACCCAGGTATTTATATTCGTTACATTTACTGATTGTTTCTCCTCCTTCTAGTATCAAGTCCTGCTGCGTTCCACCGATATTCATATATTTGGTTTTTCCTATGTTGATCTCTAGTCCCCATTTCTTGTATTCCTCTATTAGCTTTCTTGTCATGTAACAAATATCATCGTAGTCTTGTGCTATTAGTATTTGGTCGTCTGCGAAACAAAGAGTATATAGTGTATGGTCATTTAGTGGGAGTCCCATGTTCTTGCATTTCCGTTTCCAATTTTACCACTTACAAATCAAAAACAATACTAATACTAACCCACGGTTCATTTTTACCAAAAGATTATTAAAATTTATCAAAACAAGGTAATGAAAATATAAACGCGACCGAGAGACTGTAACGACTATAAGAGGAATATCTCTTCTGAGTACAACATCCAAAATTCTTACAGCCCTCCTAAGACAAAAACTCACTCAATTCACAGAGAAAAAATATTGTGAACTACCAGCAAGGATTCAGAGAAGGCAGATCCAGTACAGATGCAATCCACATAATTACACGAACAATCGAGAAATGCCACGAACACAACATAGAACTCCACACCCTTTTCTTATATTTCAGACAAGCCTTTGACTGCATTGGCAGAAATAAATTATTTATTGAAATGAAAAATCAAGATAATATGCATAGCTAAAGTGACTAACAAAAATGACTATGTAGCCCGATCAAAGAACAATCTGACCCAAAAAAAATAAAGGAAGGATGAACATTTGGGATAGGTAGTTGAAATTGTCTATTATTATACAAGAAAAAGTTTACAATTCTACATCCTTCTATATCCATTCTTACAATGCTCCCCTCTTGAAGGTAAAAAAAATTCATTCAAAATAAGACCGGAATTAAAAAAAAATGACTAATTCTAAACAACTTTTGTTCTATAGAGTTTTTTCACTAAGTCAATACTTATCGAGATATTTGCAAGTGAATATGTTCATGTTTAACAAAATAAAACATGTTTTTGAACGTTTTTTCGGAGATAACTCAAAAAGTAAGTATTTGAGCGAAAAAAATATTCTTAGCAAAAATATAGCTCATAAAAAATTGAAAAAAATGGTGTATACACGAGGTCTGTAGACCCAGTAATAGCAGAGTTGCAGCTAATGAAAAGTAGGTTTTTCTTCGTCAAATTCCAAATCGAATATTTCAATGTGAAATACCCCAAATACGAAGCACTTTTCGGGGAAAATTAATTTTAACTTTTTTAAAGTGTTTAAATAAAAGGTTTATTTTTGTTTTTAAAAAAAAACTTGGTAACATTAAAAGTAAGTGAGTTAGGCTCAAAATATTGTTGGTCCCTTTTATTTTTTGTTAAAAAAATCAAGAAAATCACCCCCTAATTAGCATCACAAATAAAATTTATCATTACCACTTCACAAGTTACTTTGTCTATGTATTATTTATATGATCTGTAAGTTTCATGGGTTCAAAGTGCTTCTTTTTGAAAAAGATCTTGTTAAAATGGCTTGAGCGAGTAATATAACTATTCACGAGTTTAGGCAAATTTGGAACAGCCCTAACATAACCAATTTTTGTCTAACAAGAAAACAAAAAATCAAAAATATTCAGAAAAGCAAAAGTAGCCCAATAAATGAACGGGAAATTCGGCGATACCGTGTAATTTTCAGGGGCAACTCCGAATTGCATGAAATGGATATAACTCCGGCAATGGATAAATTGACTGATATTAAGCAACTTCTGTTCTATAGAGTTTTTTACGCAAGTCAATACTTTTTGAGTTATTTGCCACTGAAAATGTTGATTTTTCGACAAAAAAACTACGTTTTCAGACGGTTTTTCGCAAATAACTCAAAAAGTAAATATTTTATCAAAAATAATATCCTTAGCAAAATTCTAGCTTATAAAAAATTCAAAAAAATGGTGTATCAGTAAAGTCTATCAATCAAATATATACAAAGTTGTAGCTCATGAAAAATACGTTCTTATTCGTCTAATTCCAAATCGAAAATTTTAAGGTGAAATCACCGAAAAATTAAGCACTTTTCGGGAAAAACTCATTTAAACTTTTTTAAAGTGTTTATAAAAACCTTTGATTTAATTTTTAACAAAAGTTTTAGCATTAAAAATAAGCGAGTTACGCTCAAAATAAAGTTGGCCCTCTTTTTTTTTTTGTAAAAAATCATGAAAATCTCGCCGTGTTTAGCTCCCCAAATGAAATTAATCGCTACCGCTTTACAAAAAATTTACTTAACTATCTATTTTTTATATGATCTGTCAGTCTTACCGGTTTAAAGTGTTTATTTTTGAAAGGGTTAGAATTGAGAAAGCTTAAATGGGTCACTAATCACGAGTGTATGCAAATTTTGAACAGCCATACCTTCACCAATTTTTGTCTTACGGAGAAACAAACTAAACTAGCATATTTATAAGGGTAAAACCTACATTTTTTTACTCTTTAAGATTTTTCTTATCACTAATACATTTTAAGTTATTTTGAAAAAATGAAATTTTTAATAAATTTTTAGAAAATTTTTTTTTTACTATAAAACCAAATGTTTTTAAAAATAAGCACTTCAAACCAATCAAACTTACAGATCATATAAACAATACACATACAGTTAAAATAGATGGTAAAGCCAAACGAATAATTTCATGTAGGGTGCTAAATAGAGGGAGGTTTTACGATTTTTTTTGCCAAAAAAAGGGGCCAACTTTTTTTTTCAGTGTAACTTGTTTATTTTTGATGCTGTAAACTTTTATAAAAAAACAAATAATACGATTTTTTCGATACTTTAAAAATGTTAATAAGGTTTTCCCGAAACACGCTTCTTTATTCGATGATTTCGCGTTGAATTATTCGATTTGGAATTAGACGAATAAGAACGTATTTTTCATGAGCTACAACTTTGCTTCTACTTAATTTGTAGACTTTACTGGTACACCCTTTTTTTCGTTTTTTTATAGGCTACACTTTTGCTAAAAATATTTTTTCGATAAAATATTTACTTTTTGAGTTATTTGGCAAAAGCCGTCTGAAAACGTAGTTTTTTTGTCGAAAAATCATTATTTTAAATTGCGAATAACTCGAAAAGTATTGACTTACGTAAAAAACTTTATAGAACAAAAGATGCTTAAAATAAGTCAGATTATCCATTTCCGGCCTTATTTTAAACACGCGTTTTTCACCCCTCGAGAAAGCGTAAATGTCACCCCCCAAGTAAAAGCAACCAACGGCACAAATTCAACTTTGAAGTGGAGGGTAAGTAGAACCTAAATCCAAATTTTCATGTAATTCGGAGTTGCCCCTGGAAATTACACTCCAAAACGGTCATTTATTGGGCTAAAGGTACATTTTATTACTTTTTGAGATTTTTGGTATTACTATAGTTATTTTCCCAGTCGAGTGCGGAAAAGAGACTGCAAGAGTTAGGAACAATATTTTTCTAAGAGTCTTTAAAAAATTACCAAATCTTAATCAATTAATTTAATTAATATGAAAATACATACACAAATTAATTCTTTGACAAGGTTGTCAAAACCAAACTTTCAATATAATTAGTTAGCATGACGACGATCTTGATTTCCATGACGATGATTCAAAACGACTGTTATTGTCTACCGATTTGACTTTCGAATATTATGTCAAAATAATTTTATTTCATCGAATTGTCGCATTAATTTCATTAAAAGAGGAAACAGTAGCAATCAACAGGTAGCCAAAACGCGTTCCAAGATTGCGGCTGTAATTTTGAATATTTTTTCGAGATATTTGGAACACGTGTTCGTAATATAATAAAGAATGGCGGTACAGAGCCCAATTTGAAAAATATATTAATATGTGGAAATTACTCTGTAATTAAATACAATATTAAAAAAACGAGCCTGTACCGCCATTAAGAAGAATAAAAAAATACACTTTTTTCAAATAAACTTTTTTATCCGATGCCTAGGTTTTGTGTCATTTTGGAACTACTAAAATTTTTTATTTTATTAGTAGTTCCAAAATGACACAAAATCTAGGCATCGGATAAAAAAGTTTATTTGAAGAAAATGTATTTTTTTGTTCTTCTTAATGGCGGTACAGGCTCGTTTTTTAATATTGTATTTAATTACAGAGTAATTTCCACATATTAATATATTTTTCAAATTGGGCTCTGTACCGCCATTCTTTATTATATTACGAATACGTGTGCCAAATATCTCGAAAAAATATTCAAAATTACAGCCGCAATCTTGGAACGCGTTTTGGCTACCTGTTGATCGCTACTGTATCACCTTAAAACAGGAAAACAATAAGATATATTTGAAATAAATCAGTAAATAATATCTAAATATTAGTTTATTGCATGTATTATAATTACTTTAAGGCCATATGAACATATCTAAATTAACACGCGTGCGAAAAAGTAAAAACCGCGTGCGGAAAAGTAACACGCGTGCGGAAAAGTGAAACTTTCTAAACTAAAATGCGTGCGCGAAAGTAGACATTTTTGCACGCTCGTAGAAAAATAATTTTTAAGTTAATTCCATAAACAATTCCGATTTTTTTCAAAGTAAAAAGAAATACCAATGAAACTTATAAAATAGATAATATAAATATACATAAATAAAGTAACTTGTGAAGCGGTAACGATTAATTTTATTTGAGAAGCTAATTAGGGGGTGATTTTCGCCATTTTTTTACCAAAAAATAAAAGGGACCAACAATATTTCAGAGCGTAAATCACTTACTTTTAATATTAGAAGTTTAAAAAAAAAAAACAAAAATAAACCTTTTTTTAAACACTTTAAAAAAGTTGTAATGAATTTTCCCAGAAAAGTACTCCGGTTTTTGGTTATTTCACATTGAAATATCCGATTTGGAATTTGATGAAGAAGAACCTACTTTTCATTAGCTGCAACTCTGATTCTACTGTGACTGCAGACCTCACGCATACACCATTTTTTCAATTTTTTATAAGCTATATTTTTATTATATATTTATACAATATTTTTTTCGCTAAAATACTTAATTTTTGAGTAATCTCCGAAAAACCGTCCAAAAACATGTTTTATTTTGTTAAAAATGAACATATTCACTAGCAAATAACTCGAAAAGTAGTGACTTTGTAAAAAAACTCTATAGAACAAAAGTTGCTTAGAATTAGCCATTATATCCAATTCCGGACTTATTTTGAACGTATTTTTTTCACCACCAAGAAAATTTTTTTCACCTCGTATTTTCCAATTTTTGTAAAATGGATGAGATGTAGAATTGTAAACTTTTTCTTATACATTAATAGACAATTTCAACTACCTATTCCCAAATTTTCATCCTTCCTTTATTTTTTTGGAGGTTTTCGTAAAATTTTGTGTTCCTTGGTCGGGCTAATGGATGGATCTCGAGCAGATCTCTAAAGTAACAACAGAAGAAGGTAGCACAAAATCAATTGCAATAAAAACAAAAGTGCTACAAGGCGATTCCCTGTCAACCACACTATTCAACATAGCAGTAGAAGGAACAGTCCAGTGGAATTAAAGGAATTATATCCAACTTCCTAATACAAATAGTAGCATATGCAGATGATATAGTTCTTATGGGAAGGGACAAGGATAGATTAAAAGAAGCAGTAACAACTTCTGGCAAATCAAGCACGTAGAAGACGTCTAGAAATAAACGAAGGAAAAATAAAATATCTACTCTGCTCTAGAAGAGAGGACAAGAAGACGAGAGAAATCAAGGTAGAAAACTATACTTTTGAAAGTGTTCATCAATTCAAATATTTGGAAGTAATTGCGAATGGCAAAAATAAGAGAAGTGAAGAAGTAACGGAGCGAAAACTAGCAAGCAACAAAAGATATTGGAGATATCATAGCCTAATGAAGGACGAGAACTTATCCAGAAATACAAAACTGAAAATATACAGAGTTGCAATCAGACCAGTAGTTACATATGCAGACGAGACAAGGAAAATCTAAGAAGAATTATGGGTCCCATAAGAATGGAAAACGGAGAAATGAGAAGAAGAATGAACCATTAACTAAGAGACATAATGAAGGGAGAAGATATAGTTAAATTTATTAAAGCTCAGAGACGCTAGATGGCTAGGACACATAGAGAGAAGGAAAAATGACCTATTTATTAAGAAGGTCACCAGTTGAAAGCCAGAAATTGAAAGACCAAGGGGAAACCCAGCGAGAGATGGGAGAACCAGGTGATGAGGGATATCAAAATTCTGAAAGTGAGAAACTGTAGGAAACTATGCACACCTTAAAATGAGGGGAAGAAAATTGTAACGAAAGCCAAGTCATACAACAAACGTTTTTCAACTTCTTCTTCTTCATGTGCCGTGCTCGATTATCGAACGTTGGCTATCAAATTGGCTATAGCAACGTTGTTAACGGCAGCTCGGAAAAGGGATGCAGAGGATCTGTTATACCATTCTCTCAGGTTTTTAAGCCATGACGTTCTTCTTCGACCTGGCCCTCTTCTTCCGTCTACCTTGCCTTGTATTATTAAATGGAGTATATTATATCTCTCTGGGTGTCGCATAACATGGCCAAAATATTCAAGTTTTCGATTTTTAACTGTTCTGACGACTTCTGTGACTTTTCCCATCCGGTGCAAAACAACTTCGTTACGAACTCTATCCACCCAACTTATTCGTAGGATTCTTCGGTATACCCAAATTTCAAAGGCTTCCAATTTCTTGAGAAGAGTATCTGTTAAAGTCCAACCTTCGACACCGTACAAAAGAGTAGAGAACACATAACATCTCACTAATCTAATTTTAAGATTCAAAGTAATGTTGTTTCCACATAAAAGTTTCTTTATCTTAAAGAATGCAGCTCTGGCCTTCTCTATACGTATTCTAATTTCTTTGCTCATGTCCCAGTTCTCATTTAGATTACAACCAAGGTAGGTGATACTGTTAGTTCTCTCTAATTGTTCACCATAAGCTGTTACTACTTCCGGTTGTATTGGCGTCTTACTGACAACCATCACCTTGGTCTTTGCGGTGTTTAGCTTGAGTCCATATTCATCACACGTTGTGGTAATCCTATTAATCAGATGTTGAAGTTCTTCATAATTGCTCGCAATTAACACCGTGTCATCCGCATATCTCAAATTATTAATATTGACGCCATTCATTTTGATACCACATTGAGCATTATCCACTGCTTTATTGAAAACAAACTCAGAATAGATGTTAAATATTAGTGGGGACAAAATGCAGCCCTGCCTTACTCCTCTTCGTATCTGAAGTTCTTCAGACGTGTCCCAGCCAATCCTGATGTTTGCATACCCACTTTCTGAAGAATAGCAATCATTTCCGTATGTTTTACCCGATCAAAGGCTTTCTCAAAGTCAATGAAACACATATAAACCGGATGTCCGACATCTCTGCATCTCTGTACCATAACCTGAATACTAAACAGTGCTTCTCTGGTCCCAAGGTTATTGCGTAATCCAAACTGTGTATCACCAAGCTGTTCTTCTATTTTTTGGTACATCCTAGAGTGCAAAATTCGTAGAAATATCTTTAAAACATGACTCATCAAGCTAATGGTTCGGTAGTCACTACATCCTTTCGCGTTTGCTTTTTTAGGTATCGTCACAAAAGTCGACAGCAGCCAATCCGTTGGTATATAGCCAGTTTGATAAACTTTATTAAAAATATGAAGGAGAGATCTTTTACCTGAATTTTCGAAGAGCTTTATTATTTCATTCGGTATTTCGTCTGGTCCCGTCGCTTTTCTGGTCTTTGCTAATCTTATTGCTTGTTCAATTTCGTCCATAGTTATGTCAGGTCCTGTAACTACTTCGTTAATTTCAAGCTCGGGCCTTTCATCATTAAACAGTTCCTCAATGTATTCTTTCCATCTGTCTATTTTATCCAAATCAGTGATAATCAGTTTTCCGTCTCTATCAACGATGTTATTTGCATGTTTTTTGTTCTGACCGGTGAGTTCTTTTATTTTTTTATACATATTAAATGAATCATGTTTTCTCTGCAACTCTTCAATTTCTAAACATTTTTTTTCAAAGTATGTTTCTTTTGCCGCTCGTATTTTAGTCCTTATCTTTTTATTAATGCGTTTATACATTTCGATGTTTTGATTCTTAAATTTGCGTCTTTTTTCCATCAAATTCAAAATCTCATCGTTCATCCACTGTTGCTTCTTTTGATTTTTCTCTTTGAAGTTTGGAGTTGAGTTGCTTATAATCGTTTTGATTTGGTTCCAATGATCCTCGATGGATTCTTGTTGTTCGCTATTCTCAAAATTGCTCTCTAATTTGTTTGAAATCCCCTGACTGTTGTTTCTAATAAAATCGGTATCCAGTTTGTTAGAGGATCGTTGTTGTTTTATCCGTTTAAGTTTTAATTTTATTTCGGCTAACAATAGATTGTGATCAGATGGCACATCGGCGCCAGGATAGGTTTTTACAGCGGCGGCTCGTGGGTCAATCTTCAGGGGGGTCATTTTGGTTTGAAAACTTCAAACTGTTGATTTTTTAAAGTATTTAAAATATCTTTTAGCATTTATATTTTAGATAAAAAATACAGACTTAGATAAAACTCAATACTATTTACCCTAGTTTTCCGAAAATTAAATTTGTCTTTTTTTAGAGTAAATCTTTTAAAAAATATAGGAAAAATGGTATGAACAGGTTATTGACTGATATATAGATAGGAATATTTATAGTATAATAAATTGTAAATTTATTAAAACGAAACTTACTTTAAATATTTTTATATTTTAAGTCAATTCTTCTATCCTTTAGTTCTGCAAAATAGTCTATGACCTTCTCATTGAAATTTGGAATGCTCTTGACAAGCGTTTTCTCGATGCTCAGCATAGACAAGGCACTAAGTCTAGGTTGTCCCATCGTATTACGCAGGAATGTTTTTACTCTTTTTAAAGTAGAAAAACATCTCTCACTTTCCACGGTTGTCATAGGGAGTGTGCACAAAATATTTAATAACTTCACTGCTTCAGAAAATGTTTCAGACAAATTCATGTTAATAAAAAGCTGAAGTATGGCTACTGCACCAGCACTATTGCGAAAATCCTCACGACAATATAAGACTTCAAGTTCCGATTTTAGTTTGGAAATATTCACTGTGGGATAATTAGCCGTCACCATTTTTAAAATATTTTGCGGAAAGTTGGTAGTGTATGCTTCAAATTTCTCTATGTAGAATAACTGTGAAATCATGAGATGATCATTGAAACTAAACCTGTGATTTATTTCAGATATAATAATATCACAAATTTCAAGTGCAGTTCGTCGCTTTGGATCCTCTGCAGTAGTTTTTCTTTTTTTTGCTGTTGATGTGCTTGGTACTTCTGATTCCAAAATAGTATTTCTAATTATTTGGATATTGTTGTTAAAAGACAGGATACAATTTTTGACAGATATAACATCAATGTCTCGCATTTGCAATTGTTTAAACAATATATCAACATGGGGCATTATTTTATGGAAAAAATTTAACCAAAATAAAAAATGCTCATCTTCCAAATGTCTTTTTAAACCAGTTGCTTGATTTATATTGTTACCATCTTGCTCCTCATCAATAATTTCCTCTAAGCAAGATTTTAAATCATCTTTATAAGTGTATACAATTTCAACACATTTTGTATTGAAAGCCCATCGAGTAGGCGCAGCTTTAGGTAGCCTTACTTTAACCACTCTATCCAGAACCATCGTACGTTTTGGAGATCGGCCGAAAAAGGACGAAAATCCGTGTAAATTTGCAAAAAATATTTTTATCGGTTTGTGTTGACTCGCCGCTTTTTGGAGGATAAGATTAAATTGATGGGCATAGCAGTGAATGAAGTGTGCATTTGGGTATATTTCTTTAATTTTTGTTTGTACTCCTCCCAGTTTACCGCTCATGACTGATGCACCATCGTAACTTTGGGCAATCAATTTTTCAGGTGCTTCATTAATTTTTAATAATTGAAGTTCTTCCAATATTACATTAGTTAAATGTTGTGCTGTAGTACCTAGGGGGTTAACAAATTTCCAAAATCTTTCATGTACAATACCAGTTAATACATATCGCAATATGATAATCATCTGCGTTTTATTGGAGCTGTCTGTGGTCTCATCTACTTGAATGGCCACAAAATTTGTCTGGCCAATCTCCTTCATGATATGAGTATGCACAATGGCTAACATTGATTCTAAAATATCGTTCTGAATTGTTTTCGATGTTCCTTTAAATACTGTACTTTTTTCAATGTGTTCTTTAAACATTAAATCCAGTTCAGAAACAAAATCGATAAGGCCCAGAAAAATTCCACGATTATTGGAGCTGTCACTTTCGTCATGACCGCGCAATGCAATTTCGAAAACTCCACAAAATTTTACACAGTCGATTAGTTTGTTTAAAATATACCTATTTTTAGATACCAATTCATTAAAGTCATGCACAGATTTACGATATACACTATCAAGTTGCTGTCTTATGTTAACACGTCCTAAACTTGCGTAACTCATTGATGAATTTATATGAGTAGTTGAAGAGGCATGTTTTGTAATTTTCACTTTTAAATGCTTAATGTCAGTTACTCCATTTTTCGCCCATACAGCGTCATTCGAAAACAGTAAACACGGATAGCAAAAAAATGCATTTCTCACACTGCAGCCACAAATCCAATCACACAAATTGTACATTGATTCTTTAAAATATCTTTGAATGTCCTTACCCCTATCCTTTGTTGTTTGTTTTAAATTCATGTTTGGTTTTGGTCGACCACTTTCTTTTTTCTCAAGCCGCCGTTCATAATTTAGTGTTCCAGCAGATTTTAAGGCAATTATTTCGTCAACAACACTCATCTTGTTTTTGTTACAATCACAAAAAAATCCAACAAAACAAAATAAATTACGCAAATACGCCGCGATCGATATAGACCTGCCGTGAAGTGCGGTCAGCAGACGGTAACTAACTAAACGTGAGGCCGTCGACTCTACTAGAGGTATACGACGGAAAGGTCACTCCCACTCTCGCCCACGAAATTGCTATCTGCCGTCTCTTTTCTATTTTACATGCATTTGTCCATAAGCCATAAGAACTGTATATAGACAATTTAAAATACGGCCCAGCCACGGGCTTGTGTATAGCGCGAGGCGCGACGTTATTATATCTATTATATTTGTTTTGCCAATGCAGACTGCTGAGAGAGAATTTTATATTTCAGAGTGAAGTTTTAGATAAAAGATATTTTTAATAAAATTGGTATTTTTATGAGATTATTTTAGGGGGGTCATTGACCAATTGACCCTAAGGAGGAGCCGCGCTTGGGTTTTTACAGACTTTACTGCATTTCTGTAACTCTCACTGATGGTTATGTAGTCAATTTGGTTTCTTACGTTTTTCAACACACAAGTGGAATGCGGAGTGATTCACCGCAATAAGCGAATCAGAGAGCTCTAAGTAAGAACGGCAAAAATTCCATCCGGAAGGAAAGCTTTGATGATAATGATTTATTGATGATTGGAACATGTAGTTATCGATATTCAAATAATATAATAATTAAAACAAAGTAAGTTATCAATCGAAGTAGCACAGAAAACGACAATAAATATCGTTCACATACCACCAGATTGACAACAGGTGGAATACTTTCTTTGGTTACAACCTCCTGAGATTTTCAAAATTTATAAATCATACAGGATGCCGAGGAAATTAAGATGAGAGAATTTTAAATAATCCACAACTCATCTGATCAGCGTGGTAAAAGCTCCAACAAGAAAGATTCCTTAATACTCAAACAAAAGAGTAAATGAATTAAAAATGTATAAAAATTCTCAATTCCTTTGCAACACGAAACTGCAGCAGCTGCATAATACTATGGTCAAATCTGAGAGTGCAGGAAGAGTCTATACCGGTTTCGGGGGTTGTTTCCCCCTCATCAGTAGTTTCATATCCTCTTCTCTCAGATTCTTCCACGTACCACACTTTAGGCCTTTCCGAATTGCAAAGACAGAAAAGTATTTTACAAAGAAAGAAAAAGAAAGTATTCCACCTGTTGTCAATCTGGTGGTATGGAGACGATATTTATTGTTGTTTTCTGCGCTACTTCGATTGATAACTTACTTTGTTTTTCGGTAGATGGCCCTAGTTCATCCGTGACATTTCTTTCTTTGCAATTCGGAAAGGCCTAAAGTGTGGTACGTGGAAGAATCTGAGAGAAGAGGATATGGGACTACTGATGAGGGGGAAACAACCCCGAAACCGGTATAGACTCTTCCTGCACTCTCAAATTTGACCATAGTATTATGCAGCTGCTGAATTTTCGTGTTGCAAAGAAATTGAGAATGTTTATACATTTTTAATATAATAATTGTTTATTGTTGTTTTTAGAGTAGTGTTAGTTTATTTAGAAATCAAACAATCGGCTGAATCAGGTACAAAACGATAAAAAAAATCTTAAAAAATAATAATAGGATAATAAAATAGTTATTTATGAAACAGTTCGTGAAGTATGCTTTTTGCGAACGCACGCGATGTTTAGAGCACGAGCGACAACGGAACGAGTGCTATACATCGCGTAAGTTCGCAAAAAGTACTTCACGCACAGTTTCATACAATATTTTATCTATGATGAACAAATAAAAAAACTGTAACTCTTCGTCACTGGAATTTGTTTCTATTCTACAATTTTTAGAACTTTGACATTTAAAAATTCTAACTTCTTTCAAACCACAAAACTGTCAAAACTTTTGTCGTAATTTATTGCTCATTATGTCATCACCATGACAACGCCAAAGGAAAGGATATTTGATTATTAGTCTGGGCTATTTATCGGAGAATAGGCCATTTTTGGGAAAAGTTATTTACCAGCAATTTTATTGCTGGTATCGAATCTTATGATTATATATATATTAACAATATAGGTATGCAAAGTCCGCAGATAGTGTGCTACTTTTTTTATAAACAAAATGGCGCCCGAAAATCGTGTTTTTTTCAATTTTTGCTCTATAACTCCAAAGATTTTAACTTTACACAAAAACCATCCAAATAAAAATTCACCGCAATTAAATTCTGCATAGAGACGTGTTTTTTGCGATTTACTTCGACGAAAACTTTCCCCGGAAAAAGCGGGTTTTCCAACAAAATCTTTAATTTTCAACTAAACTTTTAGATAAGTAATTGTTAATGAATAATTAAATGACTTGGTAATGTAAAAGCCCTTTTCGTATAGATTATAATTCCAGAAGCCGATGGAAATTGAATGAACAATTTAGCAACAATTGAATTGTTAATTGAAAATTTACGGTCGCTATAATAACGACGATAATTATGATGCATAAGAATAACTATGATTTTTTTATAAAAAGACACTATACCTATCTAATGTACTTTACAGAATTGAAATTGGACTATTTAAGCGGCCTCAGGAATTTTTGAAAAGTATAAACAATTTTTTGGCTTATAAACAAATAGAATATCTCGGGAAATATTAAACTAACTTAAATTGTGAAAACGGTATTCGAAAAACAGCGGCAGGACGCTTCTTTTAAAAGAAAAAACGTTTAATTATGACGAGTGGTTCCTGAGATACGACCGGTCAAAGTTGACCGGAATTTACGGCAAAGATATAAACAATAAGATCATAATTTTCAAACCATCACCTTTTTATTTCTGTCCTCTTTCTCCACACCAATTTTCATATCCTCAAAATACTCATAACATATATTATTATAATAAAAACTATCGATAATACGTGTGAAAATTGCCAAAAATAGCAAAATTCCAATCAAAAATTAGGTTGGAGAAAATGTAACCCTCAAAGTTCAAAATCGGTATACGTTAAAAAAATGCATTTTCTCGGCTTCCCATGGAGCAATTTCCTTTATTCTTTTTTTGTTTCCAAGTAACTCGAGTAGAGCCATCGAACTAACGTGTTATTAAATGTCAAACTTGCTTTTGTTTTGTTATAATAAATTAATTTATTTATAATAACAGAAAATTTTAATTTGTTTAAATAAAAATTGTTTCAATAATTATACAGCTTTCAAATGAGAATATTTATGTTTTTAACTTTAAAAGGTACACTTGTAGTAAGTTTATCTAAAAAAAGCCTACAACTGGAAAAAATATGTAGTTTTCTGTTCGTATAAATAAACTAATCTATTAAAACAAAACAAAAGCAAGTTTGACATTTAATAATACGTTAGTTCGATGGCTCTACTCGAGTTATTAGGGAACAAAAAAAGAATGAAGGAAATTGCTCCATGGGAAGCCGAGAAAATGCATTTTTTTAACGTATACCGATTTTGAACTTTGAGGGTTACATTTTCTCCAACCTAATTTTTGATTGGAATTTTGCTATTTTTGGCAATTTTCACACGTATTATCGATAGTTTTTATTATAATAATATATGTTATGAGTATTTTAAAGATATGAAAATTGGTGTGGAGAAATAGGACAAAAATAGAAAGGTGATGGTTTGAAAATTATGATCCTATTGTTTATATCTTTGCCGTAAATTCCGATCAACTTTGACCGGTTGTATCTCAGGAACCACTCGTCACAATTAAACGTTTTTTTCTTTTAAAAGAAGCGTCCTGCCGCTGTTTTTCGAATACCGTTTTCACAATTTAATTTAGCTTAATATTTCCCGAAATATTCTATTTGTTTATAAACCAAAAAATTGTTTATTATTTTAAAATATTCCTGAGGCCGTTTAAATAGTCCAATTTCAATTCTGTAAAGTACATTAGATAGGCATAGTAGCTTTTTATGAAAAAATGATAGTTATTCTTATGCATCATAATTATTGTCGTTATTATAGCGACCGTAAATTTTTAATTAACAATTCAATTGTCGCTAAACTGTTCATTCAATTTCCATCGGCTTTTGGAATTATACTCTATACGAAAAGGGCTTTTACATTACCAAGTTATTTATTTATTGATTAAAAATTACTTATCTAAAATTTTAGTTGAAAATTAAAGATTTTGTTGGAAAAACCCGCATTTTCCGGGGAAAATTTTCGTCGAAGTAAATCGGGAGAAACACGTCTCTATGCAGAATTTAATTTCGGTGAATTTTTATTTGGGTGTTTTTGGTGTAAAGTTAAAATCTTGGGAGTTATAGAGCAAAAATTGAAAAAAACACGATTTTCGGGCGCCATTTTGTTTATAAAAAAAGTAGCACACTATCTGCGGACTTTGCATACCTATATTATTAATGCATACAATAATAAGATTCGATTCCAGCAATAAAATTGCTGGTAAATAACTTTTCCTTGTATTTTGCTAATTAGCCCAGAGTATATATGAAAGTGTGTCAAAAACAATGCGTCAAAGTAAGTCCCATTTAAAATACATTGTTACTTCACGCACACTTTAAACACTTCACGCACTGCTATCTTAATGACAGTTTTCACAAACTAAAAACTTATACATAATATGATATAGAGGAGATAATAGTTAATTATGAAACAGTTCGTGAAGTATGCTTTTTGCGAACGCACGCGATGTTTAGAGCACGAGCGACAGCGGAGCGAGTGCTATACATCGCGTAAGTTCGCAATGGAATTCATTTCTATTCTACAATTTTTAGAACTTTGACATTTAAAAATTCTAACTTCTTTCAAACCACAAAACTTTCAAAACTTTTGTCGTAATTTGTTGCTCATTATGTCATCACCATGACAACGCGAAAGTTAAGGATATTTGATTATATGAAAGGGTGTCAAAAACAGTGCGAAGAGGTAAATCCCATTTAAAATACATTGTTACTTCACGCACCCTTTAAACCCTTCACGCACTGCTATCTATAATGATAGTTTTCACAAACTAAAAACTTATACGTAATTTGACATAGAGTAGATAAAAATATATTAAGATAAGGCATTAAACAAGTAACAAAATAATCAACAATACAAAACAGCATACCTGTTCCAGTTACACGTTTTAACACTAACAAATATAAAGCAATACTAACCCAGTGTTCGGTTTAACCAAAAGATTATTAAAATTTGTCAAAACAAGGTAATGAAAATATCTAAAGGCGACCAGTGGCTGTCCGGAAGAATCTTTGAATTTATGTTCTAGATGTCCTTGATCATGATACAAATTATGTAATTAAAGGGGGGCAGCATTTTTAATTTATAAATATTAAACATAATCATGTAATATTAAAATAATTATCATATCAAAGTATTAAATATCATGTGATATTTATTTCAACGGTAATTAGCCAAGGAAGTGTCTAAATTATTTTTGTTTTTATTTCGATTGACGAAAATATATTATAATTGTGATAAAGAAAATAAATAATATTATTGGATCCCGCGTAAAAAAAAGTTGATTAATAGCAAGCTGAAAATTTGTTAATAGCTTAACGGTGTCTCGTCGGACAAACTTTGATGTATGGGAACACTGCAACAGGGGAAGTTTTAATTGTGGAATGTGTCATCCTGACAAGTTTATGATTGTGAAAACTAGCAGGTTGTTTTTAAGTTTATTCAATAGGAAACTTTATATAATATATTGTTCTGAAGCTATTTCTTTATGGCATTTATGTAATTTATTATTCTAAATGGGAAATAAGCCACAATTTAACTTAAAAAAATTATTTTATTGACGTTTGGACTTCCAACTATTTTATTTATTTTATATTTATTGTATTTTGATAACGACGTCCGACGTTGGAATCGAAACGTCAATAAAATAATTTTTTAAGTTAAATTGTGGTTTGTTTCCCATTTATAATAATAAATTTACATAATATATGAAAAAATGCTTGCCCGACAAATACAGGGTGGGGCATTAGTGTGACAAAGTCCAATTATTCGTTTGTCGTAAGAGATACGAAAAAAAGTTATTTAGGTAAAAGTTGGAGCACTGATAGGACCATAATTTAAAAATATTTTCAAATGTACAGGGGCGTGCGTATTGACAGGGTGACACAAACTTATGTTTTTTTAAATGGAACACCTTGTATATTTTTACATTTTTGGATTATCCTCAATGTTTCCTTTCTTTAAATATATGGTTTTGTAATATTATACGAGGTAGTTTAAAAGATAATTACGTTTTTTTGTTAATTTCGTAGCAACCTTTACACCCTGTAAAATTGTAGTGATTTGACATAAAATTTTTATTTTATATTCAAACGATTTTGAATATAGTCTACTATTGTTAAACGTTAACAGTATAGCGAAATGTTAAATTTTAGTATACAGGGTTGGTCAAAACTCGGAATGAGTATTTTCTGCGTTTTCTTAAATGGAACACCCTATATTTTAGTATTGTAATGAAATGCTATTTTATGGTACTTTCTTATTTCTTAAGCTTTCCCTATACCTAAGTGCTTTAATTTGTAAGTTATTCGTGATTCTTTAAGTCGAACATTAATTGCAACAAAAATTACGTGAAATTTTATTAGGTGGCCGTGAAAATATCCAATCAAAAATAATTTTTGGAAAAAAAGATACATAATAATCTAGCCTCATCGTTAATTTATTAATATTGGATAAGATATCTACATACATTCGTAGTTAAGGTTGTTGGTGCTTAAAATATTAATCAAACATACAAAATTCTCCCTAGTTGGCTATGACACAAAATTTGCTTAAACATTTGACAATATACTATTTATATAGTTCCAGTTGATTTGTTACCATTACTAATATTAATTTTTCTAATAAGGAACTGATTAAAATGGCTTTGTGCTAGGAGAGTATAACAAAAATGAGCTACTTGCAATAAAAATTTATCACGAGCAATTCCCTGATAGACGAAAACCAAAAAGAGAAACTTTTGAAAGTATACTAAAACGGTTTCAATAGACTTGATACTTAAATTGTAAGAACGGTTGTACTAATATGCAGATCCTTAGTGACACTAAGGATTACATTTAATTCCTGTTTTCTTCACTTACAATAGTTTTTGTTCAATCAGATTTATCATAATCTAAGTGTCCAGTCCGTTGAAACCGTTCTAGTATATTTTCAAACGTTTCTCTTCTTAGTTGTCATTTATCAGTGAATTTCTGATAAAAAATTCTTATTCCTAGTAGCACATTTTTGTTATACTCCACTAGCACAAAAATCTTATTAATCGGTTGCTCATTAGAAAAATTCATATTAGTAATGGTAACAAAGCAACTGGAACTATAAAAATAGTATAATATCAAATTTTTAAGGAAATTTAGTGTCAGCCGACTAGGTAGAATATTGTATGCTTTTATTAATATTTTGCGCACCAACAATCTTAACTACGAATTTATTTGGATATCTCATCCAATATTAATAAATTAAGGATCAGGCTAGATCATTATGTATTTTTTTTCAAAAAATTATTTTTGATTGGATATTTTCACGGCCACCTAATAAAATTTCACGTTATTTTTGTTGCAATTAATGTTTGGCTTAAAGAATGCCGAATAACTTAACAAATTAAACCACTTAGCTATAGGGAATGCTTAAGAAATATAAAAGTACCATAAAATATCATTTCATTACAATACTAAAATACAGGGTGTTCCATTTAAGAAAACGCAGAAAATACTCATTCCGAGTTTCGACCAACCCTGTATACTAAAATTTAATATTTCGCTATACTGTTAATGTTTAACAATAGTAGACTATATTAAAAATCGTTTGAACATAAAATAAAAATTTGATGTCAAATCACTACAATTCTACAGGGTGTAAATCTAACTACGAAATTAACAAAAAAGCGTAATTATATTTTAAACTACCTGGTATAATATTACAAAACCATATATTTTAAGGAAGTAAACATTGAAGAGAATCCAAAAATGTAAAAATATACAGGGTGTTCTATTTAAAAAAACATAAGTTTGTGTCACCTTGCCAATACGCACGCCCCTGTATATTTGAAAATATTTTTAAATTATGGTCCTATTAGTGCCCCAACTTTTACCTAAATAACTTTTTTTCGTATCTCTTACGACAAACGAGTAATTTTAGACTTTGTCACACTAATGCCCCACCCTGTATGTTGGGCATTTTAATATGTAAGTCCAACACGTAGAACATGTCAAATGACAGGAATTATATTGGTGGTAAATAGCAGTCTGATTTTTGCATGAGAGTTTAATGAATGGGTAACAAATCAATTGGAAGTTCTGGGTTCCAAAACAATTCTGGAATTACGTTGCAGTTGTAGGTAAAACCGGTGGTATTAAATCAGCCGACTTGCTGACCTGTTGCTTATACATAGCAATGATACAGTATATTCATTCGTCTTCAGAATATTCATTCGCTTTTATTGAAAAATAAAAAAGTTAGGTATCTCAACAACTAGCCATGTTTTTCGTCAATAAATTCTTATGTTTTGCTTAGTTTAATAAACAAGCCTAAAGTAGGCTATGATAAATGAACAATTTGATAAATGTCAAATTGTTAACAGTCAAAAAGTGGCTGGTTTGTTGTAAACATTAGTAGATTTATTATTTATGTCCGTAATTTGGTTGTTGTTTGGTGGAAATGGAACGCGCTACAAGGAATTTGATCCGCAACGAATGCGTTCAAGCAGTCACCTTACATATCGAAGAACTTAGCTACCATGCTATCGGCTCCTTATATTGTTAACAATTTTTTGCTAATGCACGATACTGCAAGACCTGTCTTTGCACGAACTGTAACCGAAAATTTACAACAGGTAAATCTTCGGATTTTCAATTGGCCACCGCATAGTATAAATCTTAACCCAATTGAACATTTGTGGGACATAATTGGCAGAAGACTACGACAGCGTTTGCCACCTCCTAGAACCTTACAAGAGGTAGAACAGTAGCTCTCGAGATTTGGAGTGATATTTTTATTAAAGACCAACTAGCAAACCTCATTTGTAATATAAAAGGGCATATCTCTTTTATTATAGAACATAAGCGAATGAATCAAAAAACAAAAATATCAAAAACGAGGAAACTGGAATATCTAGGCCACATAATGAGAGGGGAAAAGTACTCCCTGCTAAGACTCATAATCCAAGGAAATCTCGAAAAAGAGAAATGTGAGACGTAGGAGGATTTCCTGGTTGCGAAATTTAAGGGAGTGGTACAAGTGCAGTTCAATACAATTGTTCAGAGCTGCAGCCAACAAAGTTAAGATTACTGTGATGGTAGCCAACCTCCCATAGGAGACGGTACTGCAAGAAGAAGAAGAATATTCCGCAGGGTGTTTCGAACTTTTAGAAAAAAAAAACACAGTATACAATGGCATACAATGGTATACAATGACAACTTACCTGTCAACAATATTATTACAGGGATATTGTTAAAGCATAAATCTATACCATATGACAGCCTTCATTTCTATTTAAAACGTCACTAAATTTATGTTTATTTTTTTCCAATTGTCCATGCAAGATTTATTATTCTTTCTTTAATATCTTTGATATCATTATTTGCAAATGCTATCTCTGAGGTTCTCCTTTGTAACGTTACAATATTCCATCTCCTTTCTATAATTCATCCTTTTGTCTTCCTTTGTGTTTTACTTCTCATATACAGATTTTCTCTTTATTTTGTTTCTTTGACATTTGAGTTCATTTTCGTTTCAAGCCTTTTCGGTTTAGTTAGTTAACATTTCATTCTGCAGTCTTTCCATTCAAATTAAGTTCCCATTCGCTATGCAAAAATTAAGTTCCGCACTTCAATTGTTTAGCTCCTGTCCTATTCCCTTAACGTACTTCAAATAATAATTTTCTGAAACCTGAACTATTTATTGTAATTAGCGAGCATTAAAATATTCGTCAGTAGTAGTTTTTCTCCAATATGTTAACCACTTAAAAATGAGTGCCTTCGGATAATTTGCTCTCTTTTGAATAAAACTTGAAATAAGTAAAACCAATGTAATATCTGTAACAAGAGGTGTTTCCCAACTTATTTGGGGTGAATATGTTTTTTTTATTATAATTTACCTTGTGCTTTTCGGCTGATGTTTTTGTGAGCGATCCTTAGCAATGCTTGAGTTTTTTTATTTATTATTATCTTTATATTTTTTACACTTACTGCCATTATTAGCTTTATCGCCGTTTTGCACCGGTGACCATGAAACTGTAGTGAAGGCCTGCACCCGAACACCTTCACCGTCAGTCAACAGGGCTACGTGGAGCCGAAGTTCCTCCAAGACCAGAAGACAGCAACGGAGATCCCTCGACGCCTCGACGATCGCATAAGATAAGTAGCCTCTTGCAGTTAGATGTTCCCAAAGTGCTGCTGAATGAACTATTTTCTTGACAACAAGTCTTTTTATTGTTAATAAATTTCAATTTTCCTTTATTCAATATTTTGAATGGCGATAATATGTATTTAATAGATTTAATAAGGTCAATAAATGAATATGTGAACTTTTCGAATTTTATTGCTTAGCCTCCTTTAGATTCTTGGAAGAGTGATTCTTTCTTGCACAGCGCAGAACCTACGACAGGCTGAGCTAGCCAATAACCTGTGTAAGGGTTACATTAGGTTACAACTTCTATCTTTGTATCTTTGACTCTCTAGTTTTGTAATAGAATTATCTAGAATTTACAATTATGTCAAAATTCGATTTTATATAGGATAGTTCATTCTGAACAGAATTCTCACTAAAAATTTGTTGACATATAAAGGACATTTTGCCGTAAAGATGATTTAAAAACGAATTTACTATACCTAGCTACCTGTTGGCCCTATTATACTGATAAACAGTTCCAGATGGGTTTTCCCAAACAATAAAGCTTATCATAAAGCCGTTTAGTAGATACATACTTGGAATAAAGTAATAAAGTTATTTAGTAGATACCCAAAGAATATACCTACTATGAATAATTTCAAGAAAGTATTATCTAAATTATATAGGTTTACAGGAGACTATTTTATTTATGCCATATTTTCTAATACATCAAAACATGCCGCAATAATATGTCCTTAATCAAGTAAATATGAATATCGTATGCATTTATAAAGAAACCCACAAATACGCTGCATGTTTATGCACATGCATTTTGCATATAATCCAGGCTCTATTTATAAGTAACTACACAAAAATAAAAATTTATTAAGTAGTTATATTTCCTAGTTTTTGCTTGTGTAGTTCAAAATGTCCCCATCAAATTAGAAAAAAAAAAAAGAAACAAAAAGCGTGTATGAGCGGTTCCCTGCGGGGCCCGGGCCCTGGTTCCGCGGAACCATGCTCAGTACGCCACTGCCCTGTAGGTATAATGAAATAACCTGTAAATGTTATGTTTTTCTATTATGGGTCATTCCACGAATATACGACTTGGATTATCGCGACAACGAATATTTTAGTGTACAACATACATAAGAAGTACGAAAGTAAATGGCTCTAATAATCATTCCAATAAACAACAATGTAATTTTTAATTTACTTTCGTTCTTCATATTTTGCAGAGTAAAATATTCATTGTGGAGATAATCCAAGAGAATCGTATGTTCGTGGAATAGGGTATAGTTACTTTTTCTGACAATTACGTTTTTTGAACAAGATTTTACAACAACAAGACTCAAGATTTTATTTAAAATTATGCAGGTTATTCTCATAAAATATAAAATATTCAATTTAAAACATGCCTCCAGAATCATATTCAACAACAATAATATATATGTTTTCCGACGTACCAAGAATTATTTTAAAATTGTTATAGTGGAGTATACCAGGTCGGGGACGAAAGTATGCTAAATTTCCAGTTACTTGAGCGTTATGGGGACCTATTGGGATGTGAAGAGTAGGTCCTAAAACCAAAAAAAGTTAAGTTAAGTTTTCCATAAAGTGGGAGACTTTCTATTTTTTAATTTAATTTAATTCCATTTCCAACAATCCTTTTTCCCATTATAGCGCCATCTATACATAATTCGAAAAAATGTCTCCGATAAAGTTAATTATTTTTACGTAAGGAATCCAAATTTGCAATAAAAAATGGGGGCTCCTATCTAAGATTTTAAAGTAACCCCCACCTCACTTCCGTGGGGTGTTGTGTTTGGTGTCGTTCGATAGATTTTCCAAAAATATATACGTGTAATTTTCAGTTTTTAGATCTTATGTTCATATCGCCAAATATCGCGGGGTCGTATTTAAAATTTTAAATTTACCCCTCACCCCTCTCCGTGGGGGGTCGTGTTTGGTATCATTTGATAGATTTTTGAAAAATATTGAACACGTATTTTTTAGTTTTTCGATCTGACGTTAATTTTGCAAAATATTCGCTTTTTTTTGTGAAACTTTGTGACTCGCCCACTTCCTTATGACCCTCTCAAATCGTCAGATTTTTGAAATATACACTGTTTTGCATGCACTTAATTTACCTTATCTTAATCTGACGATTTCGAGTTTTTCTAAGGATAGATTTTTTTTCGGACCCCCCTTAACGAAATCGCCTGTATTAAGAGCCAATATGGTAGAGGTACATTTACAGGGTACAAGGTTTCTCGCCATGTGATAATCTGAGGCGCAATCGAATAACTGCAAAAATCCCCGCTTGGGCTCTCCTACCATAAGTATTTGAAATGTATTTATTTGGGAATTTTTTTTATTGTGAAATTTGTTCTATTTTAAAAATACCAAGAAACGTGGTACAACCGCCAATGGATATTATAGGTGTAAATTATTTGGGTTTTTATGGTATTTATTTCTATTACTAAAAGCCATAGAACAAAATTGGATAATAATGTTTTTCTATTCTCATACTATAATATATCAATTATGATGTCACTACCTGTATCTTAATGAACTTCATTATGATACAGATTTTCATCAAGATACAGATTTTTAACCAATAGAATCGCGATATGGCATTCGCGATAAAGGTGGTACCTACACGCGCAGTGATCAATGGCGAGTCAAATACATACGCTTTGACAGTTCTCAATATGTAAACAAACCGTCAAACTGACAAACTACTGAATTTATTTGTGTTACAAAATTAATAAATTTGAATATATTTTTTGTTGTGAATGATCATAGAAAAAATAGTGTATACAACTTGCATTTAATTATCATTATGAAGCTCGTACTCTATACGCAACTCGCCGCATACGGCTCGTTTCGTAGACCCTCATACTCGCTTCATAGACCAGTAAGGATCTGTTTTTAGGTGGATGTGAGAGGTGGCATTCAGATTTTTGCGGATAAAGTTAGTTGATAACTTTGTTAATAATAATTGATTTATGCTCCTTCTCAAATATGCCCGGAACATTAATAAAAAAAAATAAAATATTTAAAAATTTCAAAAAATTTCATTTTTTTTCTACTTTTTTTGCTTATAACTTCAAAACTATTCATTTTAGAACAAAGTCCTATAGGAATAAAACAAAGATAATTAAATTTTCTATCAGATGCGATTGGTTAAAAATGTCTTAATTTATCACCCTCGCTTCAAAATAGCAATAAATATAAAATAAGGGGGCAAAACAAGCCTGTCTTTATTCAATGATTTTACATCACTTAGGTTACACTTGGAACCTTCCTAATTCGCCTAGAAAATTTTTGTGATGTGCTAAAACCGTACACCAAATTTCATTAAAATTGACTTACTAGATTTTGCATAATAATTTTGCAATCTAAACTTTTTTTAAAAAATTAAAATTTTTTAAAATCTTGCACAACAAAAACTAGAACATACAAAGATTTGTCAATTTTTCTACATATAAAGAAGTACTCCACCTATCTAATGCACTTTACATAATTGAAATCGGATTATTTAAGCAGCCTCAGCAATGTTTTAAAGTTATAAACAATTTTTGGCTTATAAACAAATTAGTGCTGTGGCCAGGAGGGTGCTACGGGCTCCTTTATTTAGATGGACTTACCCAAGTTTTTTTATGTATTTTGACCCGTAGAACACGAATTATTTGGGTAACAGTTGATCCGGATATCGATAAGATTGTTATAAACAAAGAACTTGAGGAATTACATAAAATCGATTTTTCGCAAAATAAAACATTTTTTTGTATTTCTTGGGTAATTCTAAGCAAAAAATGTTCTTACAAGTTTTTTCGTAGGATACATAGTTTTCGAGATAAACGCGGTGGAACTTTCAAAAAATCGAGAAATTGCAATTTTTGAACGCGAATAAAGTTTGATTAAAAAATAAAATAGCAATTCTGCTGACAGCATTTGAAAGTTTACGTCAAATTATACCGGTTTTAATTATTTGCATTGCTAAAAATGAATTTTTTTATTATTAAACAAAGCTATTTGTTTATAAGCCAAAAAATTGTTTATAAATTTAAAACATTGCTGGGGCCCCTTAAATAATCCGATTTTAATTCTGTAAAGTGTATTAGATAGGTAGAGCACCTCTTTATATGTAAAAAAATTAGCCAACTTCTAAATGGTCTACTTTTTGTTCAGAAAGATTTTAAAAAATTTGAACTTTTTTAAAAACATTTAGATTGCAAATTTATTATGCAAAATTTATTAGGTCGATTTTAATGAAATTTGGTACACGATTTAAGTATGCTACAAAGAATTTACTAAGCGAATTACTAAGGTTCTTAGTGCCACCAAAGTGGTTAAAAAATATTGAATAACAACAGACTTATTTTGCCCCCTTATATTGTATTTATTGCTATATTGCAGAAAAGATAATACATTAAGACATTTTTTACCAGTCGTATATCATATAAAATTCAATTATCTTTATTTTATTTCTGTACGACTTTGTTCCAAAACGAATCGTTTTAAAGTTATAAGCAAAGAAAGCAGAAAAAAATCGATGTTTTTCGAAATTTTTAAATATTTTAATTTTTTTATTAATGTTTCGGGCATATTTGAGAAGGAGCATAAGTCAATTATTATTACTGAAGGTGTCACCTAACTTTATCTGCAAAAATTCGAATGCCACCTCTCACATCCAAAAATAGACGTTTTTTCGCAGATCCTTACTGGTCTATCATAATGACCATTATTAAATGCTCGTTGCATAAGATACTATTATCAATGATATGGTGCTATTATAAATAAAATACCTCTTATAAATAAACATTAATATTAATTAATATTAATTTGCGAATAGTAAATGAGATTTTGAAACTGTTTTCTTGTGGTATGTTTAAATGAAATATTATTTTATATGGGATTAAACCACAATAACTGTACATTTTACATTTGTTTTGACATTTTTTACTTCCAATCTGGAAATATTTCGAGGGCTGAGAACAATAATGTTCCAAGCGCCATTTCATAAAATTTTCAGGGGACAAATTTCTAATTTTAAACTATCATAACTTCGTTATTTGTAGGAATATATCTAATAGGACTTATCCTAATAATCTTAAAATTACTTTATACTACAATGTGGTAAATTGTGATAACGCCTCATTTTTGGAAAGTAGTAAGTATAAAAATTAGTTTAATATTTAAACAAAATACAAATAAACTGTTAAAAATATATTTATTTCGTTAAAATAATATAATAGAAGTACATACAACTTGTGCGTACAAAGTACAGACACATTCTTTTTTTTTTAATTTTTGTTTTAATAAAATTTTTTAGAAAGTAGTACCAAAGTATTAAAATTAGTTTGATATTTAAATAAAATACAAATATACTGTTATAGTGGCGCACCTAGTAGAATTTTCCTTTGGGGGGTTGGCTTGGGCACCGAACTTTTTTTGTATGGTTTGTGAAAGACAAGTTACCAACATTTTCCTATTACTCTTTAAATATTTTTTATAAGCGCTGAGGGGGACAAACCCCCTGGGTTAAGCCACTGAAAGTATATTTGTTTTTTTGAAATCATATAATAAAAGTATAACTTATTACGTGGGTACAAAGTACACACACTCTTAATTTTTCTAAAGTACTTGTCGCTTTTAACCTTATTGCCCGAACATGAAAGTATTTCACGTACTTGAAACCTTATTTCATCATTGATTACACCGCCAGCTAGAAACAATTCAACGTTTTTCAACTATCATTCGATGGAGAATTCTTTATTAAATATAATTCTTTAAAAAACTGATTTTCTACAAAATGTCGCTTGGAACCCTATTGTTCTCAACCTTCGACTTTTCAAAATGTTTTTAATTATGAAGTTATTAGATTAACCTGTAAATGACTTACGTGACCTCAATCTTTTGTGCAAATAGCCATATTTTGAGTGAAATAGTGAGAGGTGTTCGGATTGATAGCGAACATGCCTGCGATCTTTCGAAGTCTTTGTTTTTAATGTATGCTTTATGCTCATTTATCCTAATAATTAATCTTCTTCTTCTTCTACGGCACTACAGCCCAAATTGAGCCTTGGCCTCCTTTATTTTTTGCCTCCACCCTTGCTTGTCTGTGCTCTTTTTGGTAGCCTATTCTCTTCCATTCTTATCACATGTCCGGCCCATTGCAATCTTTGTATTCTAATGAAGTCTGACAGGGGTGCTTCCCTATAAAGTTGATAAAGTTCGTTGTTGTATCGACTTCTGAAGATTCCGTTTTCCCTCACAGGTCCTAGCATTATTCTCCTCAGTACTTTCCTTTCGAATGTGTCAGTTTGTTTTTGGAAGTTTCTTTTAGGACCCAGGCTTCACTGCCATAGCATGTTATTGGTCGAATTAAAGTTTTATAGATTCTCATCTTTGTATTTCGCTGGACAATTTTAGACCGAAATATATGGGAAAATGCAAAATAAGCTCTGTTTGCTTGCGTTATTCTCTTCCGTATTTCTCCATCTTCTGATCCGTCGGCATATATTTTTACTCCCAGGTATGTAAACTTTCAAACCGTTTCAATGTCATCTTCATGTATAATGTTTTGTGGGACTATATTTCTTCTCGTCTGACTCATTATTTTTGATTTTTCTGTGTTAATTTCCAGACCTAGCATTTTGTTTGTGTTGTTAACTCTGCGCATGTTTCCTGTGCCCCTGTTGATGTTCTAGAATTCTAATAATTAATGGTATTCACGTTTCTCCTAGATATAAATTATTGTATTCACCAGGTACTTTATAAATGCAGTTCTTTGATCTCTCCTGTATGTTGTTTGGTTTGATTTTAGACAAAATAGATCTCAACGTGTTGGTTTTAATGTTGTATTTATTAACTATCCATTTTAATTGTTCCGATAGTATTTCTGAAAGTTGTGGTTTGAGTGATAGCTTAAGTATTGGTTGGTGTTCTGTGGATTTTAGTTATATATCCTATATCCTTTTTGGTCATTAACAAATCCAAATTTGGTAGAGTGTTGTTGTTTTATTTTTTTATGGTAAATTTGACTGATTCTTCTATGTAGTTATTGTCCATAAAAAATTATTGTTCAGTGTTTTTGGTCCATAAGGCCAACAATGGAGAACACATAATCTACATATATCCACCATTCCGTGGGTTTTTGGTCATGCTTTTACACAATTCAATGCTCAAATTCTTCCATGAACATATCAGCTAATGATGGAGATAAGAAAAAACCCATGGGGAATCCAAAATCTTCAAAAAGCTTCATTTTAACTGAGACATTCAGCTTTGTTATTATTATTTTTATCCATTTTGAAAAGATGTGAAAACCTTGTTGTTTTACCTTTGTATACACAACTCCTCTGTCATTAGACCAGATAGAATGACAAATGAGGTGTCGAATGAAAGTTTATAACCCAAGGATGGTATTAAAGGTGAGAAATTTGACCTGGGACTTCCGGTGTGAGAGTTGAATTAGGAAGTACTGTTTTAAAGTTGCCTAAATAGTACAAGCGATATATTTTTCGACGCGCCTTAGCAAGACGGGAATAAATAAGTAATATACTTCCGGTGTTATATCACGTGTATATAATAACAAGAATAAAAAACCGCTAAACGCCGTAAACATGAGTGGCGCGTACAATATTCCAGATACAAAAGAGCTGATATGAATATTACGTGGCGCGAAAGTGTATTTTTATTTTGATGGAAAATAAAATTCTAGTTTTATTTTAAAAGATTTTTCCACAATATTTGCTCAATTTGAAGTAAAACACGCCATAAAAGAGTAACTTTGATACAGTTTGAATTTTGAAACTCTTTTGTGGCGCGTTTACTTCAAATTTAGCAAATATTATGGAAAAATCTTTTAAAATAAAACTAGAATTTTGTTTTGCATCAAAATAAAAATGCATTTTCGCGCCACGTAATATTCATATCAGATCTTTTGTAGCTGGAATATTGTATGCGCCACTCATTTTTACGGCATTTAGAGGTTTTTTATTTTTGTATCAGCAGTTTTTCAAAGTTATTTATAAATTAAATGTATGAAGTTGAATGCAATGTTTCTCGATTACACGTTAAGCTTTATAAATGGTCGCCTTTGTCGCATTACCTCCCAAATGATCTAGTGTCCATCGAATGTACACTAGATTTTTTTTTATTCGAAATAGATTGACAAAAAATATTGGGATGGCCGGTAAATAAACTCGGATTGCCCGTTGTCAGATCAAATTTAGCGGTAACCACTACAACTACATCAACCATTTCGGGAATAATCGTTAATTGGATTATACTTTTGTAGCTTAATACCTTCTAAACGGCTTAACCGATTTTGATCGCTAAACATGAGTTTGAAACGTATGGACAAGTAGTATCTGATGCATCTAAGGTCAAGTATGATAACTGAAGAAATTATTGAGCTTGAAGGAATTATTGAGCTACAGGAATTATTGAGCTTGAAAACCGTTTTTTGCATAGATAATAGATTTGATCATACTTATGAAGCCTATAACTTAAAAAATCTAATTTTCCCTGATATGAGGTATACACCGTTAGATTCGTCTAGAGTCCTTCTACAAACGCTTAGTTATTGGCGCCATTCGTAGGTTGAAATTTTGAGTAATTGTCGAAAAACCAAAATTTTCAAAGTTTAGTTTTTCAGTTTTTCGGCTATACTGAGTTGTATGTATGTCTGATCGTGACGTCTTACACACTATTTGAAAGCTTAACTCAACACTATTGATTTGGTGTATTTGCGGTTCTCCTGTCTCTTCTTGAACCGAAGATATATTATACCCCCAAAAAATATGTCGTTTTGTACCTACCAAGTCCTATAGCTGGCTTATGGGTGGTCAAAAATCACAAACTACACCGGTTCTGAATCGCCTCTGACTCCCTCTTCAAACACAGAAAAAAATTCAGATCGGTTTAACTACTCCAGTCACATACTTACATACATATCCACAAACATTTTCCCTTTTTTAAATAGAAATTGAGTCATATTTCTGAGCTCGGCAACTTTTGAATGGTATAACCGATTTTCAAAATTAGACATGCGTTGGAAAGGTAATGATCAGTACTATTAGAAGCCGTAAAGGTCGGATTTAAATTTTCAAAGTTTTTGAGAGTTTTGGGAACGAGAACGAAAAACAGACCCTAAATAGCAAGGGCCGTAAAATCCACACCCTTGGACCAAAATGGATGGTTGACATAGAAATGGGTGAGTCTTTTCCTGAACTTTAAGATGGGAGTTGGCCCAATTTTCAATTCAGTCAGATTTAGAAAATCGAAAATTTCGTGTATATATATAGTGTCGCGTGTAGGGGGGTGTGGGTGTGCGCCACTGGCGAGAACTGCCGTTTTCTGGTAATATATTAATCTATGCGCAATAAAAAGTCGAGCTCGAATATTTTGTTTTGATTTTCGGTTAAGATGTTATGACCGGAAGTTTGTCAAAAATGACTTAAAGTTAGTGAAATCATAAATATATCAATCGACACAAAGTTACACGAAGAGTTCAAATATCGACGTCCAGGTCTATCTCCGGTCACATTGGGTGAAAACCTAGAATTTGCGAAGTCCAATTGCTTGTTTTTAAAGTTTTCTCCAAGGGCACATTAGTAAATAGGCTGGTAATGTTAAATCTGACCAGCATGTTGTTGGGATTGTAATATTCTGCTTGTTTTTGCAGAAAATATTGTGAATTCTTTATAAAAGTGTTCATGTGGCAATTATATCATATTACATATTATATCGAGAAGGAATTAAAAAAAGAGTTTGCCGCAAGGAAAGCTCATGCTACTGCTAATTGGTTTAAGGGATACGTTCGTGGTATTCTGCTGTAGTAGGGGTATTAATGTTCTTCTTTGGTAGTCTGTCAGGTTAAGTAGATAATATTTTGTACACTTTATTATTCAAGGATTTGGTTGGATCCTTATTTAGTTTTGAGTATGGTCCATTTGTGGCTAATTACAATAAAATAACCCTAGAATATTTGCAATAAAATAAAATATAAGTAAATAATTAAGATTTTATCACGATTTCAAAGGGTGAATATGTTTTATAATTTTTGACATAGGTAGTTGTGTTCCTTAAGTTTGATTTACCGTAGATTAGGTCAGCAGTAAATGTGCAAGTATATGACGTCTAGCTTTTAAACGTTATCAAACATATAATATATATGTTTGATAACGATTATAATATTATTGGCGATATTGATTATACTATTAATACCCTTAAATAAACAAGCATGATATGGTTTTCTACTGATAAGATACATATAACATAAATATTATGCAGTTAAGTTTTAAGATAAAAGTTTTCTTTAATCGTGGTACCTATGCACCGAACGATGTTTATGAGAAATATATTTTTAATAAACCTAATCATAGGCCAGTGTGGTAGGTTATTTTTAAATTTTTTCAAATGAGTCATTAGTATTAATAAGGTAAGAAGAAAAGACGAAATGCAGTGCTGTCTACAGTCTGCTAGTACGTTCTTTAAAGGTAAAATATTACAAAACCTCTAAATTTTAAAGAACCGCTTGGATTGACATGAAATTTGGCATACACATAGCTAACAAGTCAAAAAAAAGTGATATTGTGCCGATGTGTGCTTTTGCCCTAGGGGTGAGTTTCACCCCCTTTTGGGAGTGAAAAATATATGTCCAAGATAAGTCCGGAAATGGATAAAATGACTAATTCTAAGCAACTTTTGTTCCATAAAGTTTTTTCACTAAGTTAATACTTTTCGAGTTATTTGCGAGTGAATATGTTAATTTTTCTACAAAATAACCACGTTTTCAGACGGTTTTTCGCAAATAACTCAAAAAGTAAGTATTTTTTCGAAAAAAAAAATCTTATCAAAAATATAGCAAGTAAAAAAGTGAAAAACATGGTGTATATATTAGGTCACTATACTTAGTAGAAACAGAGTTATAGCTAATAAAAAATATTTTCATATTCGTCAAATTCCAAATCGAATATTTTAACGTGCCATAACCAAAAAACGAAGCACTTTTTTGGGGTTAATTCATTTTAACTTTTTTAAACTGTTTAAAAAATGCTAATTTTTGTTTTTTTAAAAAAAATTTTAGCATCAAAAGTAAACAAGTTACCCTCAAAATAAAGTTTGTCCCTTTTTTTTGGTAAGAAATCGGGAAAATCACCCCTAATTAGCATTTCAAATAAACTTAATTTTTTCTTCACAAGTTTTTTACTCGCGTATGTATTGATCATATGATCTGTAAGTTTCATCCGTTCAAAGTCCTTATTTTTAAAAGAGCTGTAGTTAAAAGGGCTTGAACGAGTCACTTATCACGAGTGTATGAAAATTTAGAAACACCGAATCTTAACCAATTTTTGTCTTACAGAAAAACAAAAAAATACAAAATATTCAGAACAGTTAAGCCGACTTTTTTTATTCTTAAAGATTTTTGGTATCTCTAACAACTTTTAAGTTATTTTGAAAAAAAGCCATTTTTTTTCAAAATTAAAATTTTTAAAAATTTTACTTTAAAACCAAATTTTTTCAAAAATAAGTACTTTGAATCGATGAAACTTACAGATCATAATATAAAGACACAACATAAGTAAAGTAACTTGTGAAGCGGTAACGATTAATTTCATTTAAGTTGCTAATTGGGGGGTGATCTTCCTGATTTTTTTTTTGCCAAAACAAAAGGGACCAACTTTATTTTGAGCGTAACTTGCTTACATTTGATGCTAGAAATTTTTTTTTAAAAACAGAAATAAAGCTTTTTTTAAACACTTTAAAAAAGTTCTAATGTGTTTTTCCCAAGAATGCTTCATTATTTGGATATTTCACATTGAAGTATTCTATTTGGAATTTTTCGAATATGAACCTATTTTTCATTAGCTATAACTCTGCTTTTGCTAGGTATAGAGACCTAAATATATACACCGTTTTTTTTCACTTTTTTATAGGCTATAGTTTTGCTAAGAATATTTTTTTCGACAAAATGCTTACGTTTTGAGTTATTTGCGAAAAACCGTCTAAAAAGTGGTCATTTTGTTGAAAAATTAACATATTCACTTGAAAATAACTCGAAAAATATTGATTTGGTGAAAAAACTCTATAGAACAAAAGTTGCTTAAAATTAGTCAGTTTATCCAGTTCGGGACTTATCTTGGACATATATTTTTTCACCCCCGAGATGGGGTGAATCTCACCCCCAGGGCAAAAGCACACATCGGCACCATATCACTTTTTTTCTTTGACATGTTAGCTATGCGTATCCCAAATTTCATATCAATCCAAGCGGTTCTTTAAAATTTACAGCAAAAATCGTGAAAGAATGTACTATACGGGATTTTGAGCATGCGACTCATCACAACTCATTAAACGCTTCGAATCGTTTTAGATTTTTGACTTTTACTGTTGGGGTTTCAAATCCATAAAGCAAAGTGCACCAGAAGTAGAACTTTAGCACTCTTAGACCTGTGTTTAATTTTTGTATTCAATAAAAGACCAGATATATGTTACATTTTTTTACATAATACCTTTATAAACCGGTGGTAAAGTCGTAAGGACAAAGTTTTGGCGTCATGGTGGTCTATAAGTCCTATGCTCTTATATACCTAGACAAAGAGCGGCTTATTATATCCGAACGGCTGCGGTACCTCTGGTGGATTGGTGGATACCTATGCAACATTGATTAAAAATATATTTTTCAAAAAAAAAATAAAGTATTGACCGTCAAAATTGTCATTGTGTTACAATTTTTTAATTCCTCAATAGTTTTTACGCATATACTAACGTAAATTTATTTATCTACTCTATGTCATATTATGTATAAGTTTTTAGTTTGTGAAAACTGTCACTATAGATAGCAGTGCGTGAAGGATTTAAAGTGTGCGTGAAGTAACAACGTATTTTAAATGGTATTTACTTTTTCGCACTGTTTTTAACTTTCGCGTTGTCATGGTGACAATCCTTAACTTTCGCGTTGTCATGGTGATGACAATATGAGCAATGAGCAATGAGCAACAAAAGTTTTGACAGTTTTGTATTTTGAAAGTACATAGTTAGAATTTTTAAATGTCAAAGTTCTAAAAATTGTAGAATAGAAATGAATTCCAGTGACGAAGAGTTACAGTTTTTTTTATTTGTTTATCGTAGATAAAATATTGTATGAAACTGTGCGTGAAGTACTTTTGCGAACTTACGCGATGTATAGCACTCGCTCCGTTGTCGCTCGTGCTCTAAAAATCGCGTGCGTTCGCAAAAAGCATACTTCACGAACTGTTTCATAAATAACTATTTTAACACGATAAAAACATTGTTTTTCGATATATTTCGAGTTAAAACATAAAACTGAATAATTATTTTTTTACAAGATGTATTTATCATGTCATATTATGATAATGGGGTGCGTTACGTCAATGAAACTTTATAATTACTTTTTTATGGTTTATAATTAAATTTGACAAACAACTAATATCAGGATAGTTACATACATTAAACAGTTTTGAATAACAAGTATTTTATGTTATAATTTTATTAGATTATCGAAAAACATTAAAAATCTTTATGCCAAATTTTCAATTTGACCATCGCATCGTTTACCTCCATAAGAGTAGGTATCCCTATTTTTCCCATCATATCATTTTCCGATCAACCTTTTCAATCTGGTAATATTGGTTTTTACGATCCAAGTTTATAATCCGTTTGAAAATTATTGATAGCACAGTTTTTACAACGCAGGTCATTTGTATTGTATGTTGGCTATGTTGCATTAGTCATAATGAAGTCATAAACTTCGAATACAATGAAACATAGAATACAAATGGCCTGCCTAGTAAAAACTGTGCTATCAATAATTTTGAAACGGATTATAGTATTTTAGATCCTCTTTCTTAAAGTGCATATGAACTATTGCAAACCAATCCAGATGTTATGTTATTGGCAGATTAGGATTTATGCAAAGTTTTAAAACTTTAATGTAAAAAACGTTGTAATATTTTTTCAAATCAAGAAAGGTGGGATATTATTTGTGTTTATGCCTATACTCAGTGCTGTTTTTGTGACGGTATGCGCCGGTACGCCGTACCGGCACCTTTTGGGACAAAAAATAAAAAAAACAACCAAATTATAGACGAATTCCTGAATTTTTTCCTTGCTCCCAAATAGCTTTAAAACGCCCTTATTGAGGCTAAATATAAAAAGATTTCCCGGGGACAGACCCCCCTTATGAACGCTCCCCAGACCCCCGGAACATACCGTACCGGAACCTCTATCGTTACAAAAACAGCACTGCCTATACTAAATTTACAATCAAGATGTAGTAGAAATAAATAAACCAAGACTCGTTAAATGCCACTAGGAGCACTACCGAATCATAATTTACAATGTGTATACATTTTTTTAAATCCCAAATCATGATTTCCAAAGTTTATACATTGTAAATTATGATTCGGGAGTGCTCCTATTAAGTAGCTCCTATTTAGTAGCTTTTAACGTGTCTTGGTTTGTTTATTTCTACTGCATCTTGATTGTAAATTTAGTATAATAGACGAGCGGCACACCCCAAAAAAACGCTTATTTCTCGAGATACTGATCACGGTGAGGTAAATGGCGAATTTTAGTCATACTATATATTTTTGATGGTGCTTAAAACGAAAGTTAGGTTTATTTTAAATTTTATGGGGGAACATTGTCAAAATCGCAATTTTACCGTCAAAAATAATATCACTTTTTTGCGTTTACCTCGCTACAACACTCTTTCATTTTAATATAATTTTCTGAAACTTTTAAAGTATATAGATATCACCTTTCTGAAGACAATGGTACCTGTTTCAAGCTTTCAGCCTTATTTTAATAAAAGTTATGAATTTTTTAAACTGAAAGGTGCAGATTCCTGAATTGCAATGTTTAATCGCAAAAGTTGAGTGACAAAATTTGAAATTTAGCTTTTTAATCATATTTATGTTAAAACATAGAAACAAAAATATAGAGTTCAAAGAAGTTTTCTGAAAAGTTTTAGATCAAAATGTTTTGTAAAAAAAAATGGTGCAACTTTTAATATCGATGTTACAAATCCCCAAAATAACGCTTATTTTTCGAGATACTGACCATGGGTGGTGAATGGCTAATTTTGGTTTCACTTAATGTTTTTGATGGTTCTGAAAACTAAAATTTTACCCTAAAAATAAAAAAATTAAATCACGTTTTTTTCGTTTAACTCGCTACAACTCTGTTCCATTTTCCTATTTTTTTTCTAAAGTTTGTAAACTATACTTTTCTCACCTTTCTAAAGACAATGGTACCTGCTTCAAGCTTTAAGTATTATTATAATAAAAGTTATGAATTTTTTAAAGTAAAAGGTGCAGATTTGTGAATTGCAAAGTTTAATCGCAAAAGTTGAATGACAAAATTTGAGATTTAGCTTTTTAGTCACGTTCCTGTTAAAACATAGAGTAGGTACAAAGAAGTTTTCTGGTAAGTTTTAAGGCGCATCCATATTAATAAAAATTTATGTTGTACGTTGTATTTGACACAAATTTGCTCGTGTGAGTTCAACTTTTTGTTGATGTGGACTGTGCGCCGCACTGATTAAAGCAAAAATACTTTATTGACGAACAACGCACGCTATCCGTCGTGCTGTCGGTTTTTCAGTCGACTTCAAAGAAATTTTCGCTGCACAGCATTGTTAATGTGAACTTGATTATCCACTTGTTGCTAAGTGGATTCGACGGCACAACACACAAAATAAATATATACGTCGTAAAAATACTTGACTAGATTTAAATTTGTGCCGCAAATATTTTTTCTGTATTTTAAAATACAATACACACACAAATTTTTATTAATATGGATCCGCCTTTAGATCAAAATGTTTTATAAAAAATGGTGCAACTTTTAATATTTACGTTATAGATCCCCAAAATAACACTTATTTTTCGAGATCCTGACCACGGGTGCCGAATGGCTAATTTTGGTCTTACTTTATGTTTTTGATGGTGATAAAGACGAAAATAAAGGTTATTTTGAATTTTAGATGGGGGAACATTGTCAAATCGCAATTTTACCCGAAAAATAAAAAAAAAACATAAAATCACGTTTTTCTTAAAATTAAAAGTTGCACCACAAAACTTATTTGGACTCTATATTTTCTGTATAACTTCTATACATATATCTCTTTTATATATTTGATTAGCCAGAGTAGCACCTCCATATTTAATAAGTTCCGAGGGTATATGATCACTTCCTGGAGATTTATTATTTTTTAGGTGTTTTATTGCATCCCATACTTCTTGAATTGATGAAGGCTCTAATGGTGTATTGTTTCTTGTTCCTGGGGGTGGTTGATTTGGATCTTCTACTTCGATAGTAAGTAGTTCTTTATAGTGTTCCACCCACCTTTTCAATATTTCTTCTTTTGTATTGAGTATGTGCCCCTCCTTATCTGCCTCCCTCCCTCCATCCCTCCTCTGCCTGAGGGTTAGAAAATTGGTAACTAGGTTTTGGAGAGATAAAGAGATGGAACGTGGTTTTCCTCTAGACAAGTGTTTATTCGTAAACTTCCTCTACGATTGCATTCTGCTAATTGGATCATGACGTCCTGTACTATTGAATTTTGCTAATTGGATCATAATTATAAATAAAAAATTAAAATAATAATTTTTTTAGAAGTATTCCATTTAACGACGACGAAGTGTTTACACGCGCAAATGATTTTTTAATTGAAAGCTTTTAATTGGAAGAATACCCGTGGTTTGGATATTGAAATACAGGGCCCGTATTACGTACACTCGATACGCATCGTATCCGCCATGTTTTCCCATAGCGTCTTACGGGAAAACATGGCGGATACGATGCGTATCGAGTGTACGTAATCCCTATGCAGGTTTGTAATTAGATTCACAATTCTAACATGAATTCAATATTAGGCAATATTTGGTTCGGTGTCACTGGAAACATATAGTTAGTGTAAACAATTTCAATGCACTGTAAATAGTCTGAAATACTATATTTTACTATATTTTCTTAGCCACTCACTACAATCTATTCTACGATCCCATGTTTTCTACGTCTACATTGTAACAGTATTTCCATAGCTATTTAAATTCAAAAGTCAAACAATGGGGAACTTGCACATTTCTTTTATTACATAATATTGTTCAGTTTTGTTTAGAAATGAGATTTCCAAAATTTCAGGTTTCAAAAACTCATAATAACTTAGAAGTACAAGTTTAAAGTCTTCTGTATTTTTACTTTATGGTTACATTTATATTTATGGTTATATTTAGGTCTTCTTTAGTTTATTGGCCTCCATCTACTTGGGTATTTGGCCAGCTCATCGTCGCGGAATAAATGAAAAATATTTATATTCTAATGACATTTATCGTATGTCATTGTAATAATATATACCAGTTTGTTGAGATTGGAGTTTGGTACAGTTTTTAAAGGAAAGGAAAGAAGGTTTACTGTGGAAAATAAAAGAAAACACCATAAGTGTTGTTTAGTGCCATTTTCTATGGATTTAAAATAGTTCAAACGATCAAACGTATTTTCCACTGACGTTTATAATGTCTAATTTAAAATTATATACAATTTTGTTTACTTTGTTGGTGCAGAATGTAAACATATACTGCCCTGCTAAGAAAAATTCCCGTATCTCCAAAATTTTAAAAATTGAGATTTTTGCACCATATGAATAATTATGATTTATACAGAGAGAGTCTGTAAAGTGGAATAAATTCAATATCTCAAATACTAATTATTTTTTTGGAAAATGCTCAGACCAGTCGATTAGTATTTCAAATTGTCCTTTTTGACATTCAATAAAAATGTATACAGGGTGTCCCAATTTAGAGATATGACGTCATCGTCGATTTTCTTAAATGGCAACACTGTCATTTTGATAGCTAATTTGATAGGGTTTGTAAAATTATACATAACTGCAAAATATCAAATTTTTAATCTCTACCATTTACAAGATAAGAGAAAATAACAAAGTTATATCTGTAATTTGGAATATATTCAATAATTAAAATACTAACTGTTTTTTTGAAAAATGCTCAGACCCTTCGATTAGTATATCAAATTGTCATTTTTGACATATAATAATAATGTATACAGGGTGTCCCAATTTAGAGATATGACGTCATCGTTGATTTTCTTAAATGGCAACACTATCATTTTGATAGCTATTTTGATAGCGTGTGTAAAGTTATACACATCTGAAAAATTTCAAATTTTTATTCCCTACCATTTACAAGATAATAAAAAATAACAAAGTTATGAAGAACAAAAAGTAATCAAATAATAATTGAATTTATTTATTTCAATTAAGAAAATGCTCATAACGTTGCCCATTGACAATTTGACAATAATTGAGGGCAACATTATGAGTTTTTGCTTAATTTATTGAAATAATTAAATTCAATTATTAGTTGATTACTTCTTTTTCATAACTTTGTTATTTTTTATTATCATCTAAATGGTAGAGAATACAAATTTGAAATTTTGCAGTTGTGTATAACTTTACACACCCTATCAAAACAAAATGACAGTGTTGCCATTTAAGAAAATCAACGATGACGTCATATCTCTAAATTGGGACACCCTGTATACATTATTATTATATGTCAAAAAGGACAATTTGATATACTAATCGACGGGTCTGAGAATTTTTCAAAAAAACAGTTAGTATTTTAATTATTGAATATATTCCAAATTACAGATATAACTTTGTTATTTTCTATTATCTTGTAAATGGTAGAGAATAAAAATTTGATATTTTGCAGTTATGTATAACTTTACAAACCCTATCAAATTAGCTATCAAAATGACAGTGTTGCCATTTAAGAAAATCGACGATGACGTCATATCTCTAAATTGGGACACCCTGTATACATTATTATTGAATGTCAAAAAGGACAATTTGAAATACTAATCGACGGGTCTGAGCATTTTCCAAAAAAACAATTAGTATTTGAGATATTGAATTTATTCCACTTTACAGACTCTCTCTGTATAATATATTCACATAGAAAAAACCCGTATTTTACATTTCTAAATATTTTATGAAAGAAAATAGCTTCCCCGTAAACGCCAAAAATGACTATTATGCTTAGTATAAACCTGGCAATTAACGCTTCATAGTAAAAACCTGGTATATGCTCAGCAGATACGGGTTTTTAACGTAGGATAAAACGATATGCGAGGTTTTTTCTAAGAACAGAGGTTGACTTTTTGCAGAGCAGAGTGTTAAAATCTGGGATAACGGACCCCACACCTGTGACGACACCTTCTGGGATTGCTCAGAGTAGAAAATACCAAATAAAAAACTTAGGTGAAATTATACCGGAGAACAGCCCTCAATTTTGAGACGAATTACCAACTTCCAATTAAAAATTATTTTTATTTTGTTTTTTTAAATAAAGTTTTTCGTAAATACTTATGTTTTATTCAACAAATCTTCATAGAAAATTTTATTAAAATATTTAAATGCGTTGCCTCTCTAGGCAGTTCTATAAATTTTATAATAATTACATTGTTAAAACCAATTTTAAGACAAATTTGGATTATACCTACGTGGTTTTAGCTAAGTAAACTTGACATAATTTTTTGCTTTTTTAGACCGTATATCGCATAACTAATGTCCATATTAAAATTTTGCATTTTTTTTTTTTGAAAATGTTAACTATGATGCTACACATTCTCCCCTTAATGATTTTATATTATTATTGTACCAAAAGCACAACGGATTGAATAAAAATCTTTTATCGCAAACCGTCACTAAAGTCATTCATTATTGTACTCATTTGACGCCATTTGCGGCAGTAAAGTAACACTTTATTGTACTAAAAGAAGAATTTTACTTTACCTGCCGCGATTAATCAAATTAACCGAGATTGAATGTAAGTGGTTGATGGCAGTAATCGATTATTTATTTGAGTGAAATTAAAATTTATTTACTTTAATTATTGAAAATATTGTACACGATTTACGTTATTATTAATTAAATTTATGCCAAAAAGTGAAATTCTGTAGTATTTTGCAATTATATTCATATAAAATTAATCAAAATTTTACCGATTTAGTAATTATTCAATATTGATAACTATCTATCGATTAAAAATCGAAAGCGGCATGCAGAAGTCACCTGTCATCACTGTCATATTTACAAAGTTTAAATTGAAAATTGTATTTATTGTAATAAAAGTGTTAAAACGAATATCAAATTATAGTACAGTAGTGCTGCTTTGGAAATGGAAGAAATTACATGAACCCCACCTGAAATACGCAAGAAATCGTTAGAGGCAGTTTCAGAGCTTCTCCCAGCAAAATCCATCGAAAAATACAATAGGCAATATGACATATTTGAAGCATGGCGTGAAAAAAATTGTATTGCAAATTATAGTGAAAGTGTTTTACTAGCATATTTCTTTGAATTGTCTAAAGAATATTCTCCATCGACTATGTGGTCCTATTATTCAATGTTAAAGGCAACTTTGACCACAAATAAAGACATAGATATAAGCAATTATAAAAAACTTACAGCTTTTTTGAAACAAAAAGGAAGGAATTACATTCTCAAAAAATCAAAAAACCCTGCCGCAAGAAGCAGTGCTAAATTTCTTATTAAATGCACCTGATAACGATTATTTTTAATGATGAAGGTAATTCAACAAAAATAAAATTACTATTACATATTATATTGTACGTAAAGTTCTTTTTCATATCTTTGAATCTACCATGATTTATGGATAAGTAATGTCTTTTCATTTAATGTCAATTATTTTCTTTACATTTTTTACTTGCCTATTTGTTCTTTTTATAATTAATAACAGCCATGTCTAACAAGTGGTTGCGTAGGCTAGCGGTATGCGTATCTAGTTACGGACGTGTCAGTACTTGGTCCGAATCCCCCGTAAGGAAAACTTTTTTGTTTAATATTAATATTTCGACTATTATAAGGACTTAAGTACACACACTCTTTTTTCATTAGAAGGATGTAATTAAGTAAGTGTTATGTAAGTGTTAATGTTTTTTATGATTGGCGATAAAATTTTGTATGCACCACGTCAGTAAAGACTCTTTATCGAACTCGTCTGTTATTCGCCTTGCTCGCTACACTCGCTCGGCTCATAATATCAGACTAGTTCGATAAAGAGTCACTTTACTGACTTGGTACATAAATAACTATCATCGCCAACCGTCACCAAAGTCATTCATTATTGTACTCATTTGCCCTCATTTGCGGCAGTAAAGTAACACTTTATTGTACTGAAAGAATAATTTTACTCTACCTGCCGCGATTAATCGAGATTGAATGTAAGTGGTCAGTAATCGATTTTATTTATTTGAGTAACTTACAATTTATTTACTTTAGTTATTTAAAAATATTGTACACAATTTGCGATATTATCAATTAAATTTATGTCAAAAAGTGACATTATATTGTAGTATTTTGAAATTATATTCATATAAAATAAATTAAAACTTTACCGATTTAGTAATTATTCAATATTGATAACTATGGATTAAAAATCGAAAGCAACCATCTTGCAAAAGTTATCTGTCATCACTGTCATGAAATTATTATGACGTTTAAAATTAAAAAAGTTCTTAAATTGTAAATTGTAAGTACCTAAGTGTTAAAACCAATATAAAATGCGATAAAATTTTGTATGCACCACGTCAGTAAAGACTCTTTATCGAACTCGTCTGTTACTCGCCTCGCTCGCTACACTCGCTCTTCTCGTAATATCAGACTCGTTCGATAAAGAGTAACTTTACTGACTTGGTTCATAAATAACTATAATCGCGCTTTTCTCAAAACTCGCTATCGTGGAGATACGGGGTTCTCTCTTAGTAGGTCAGTATAATCATATGACGTCACTACGCGTTTTGGGCTAGCTGCAATAATTTGAATTTAGAATCGTCTTTAGGGACCAAACGGAACACAAAAACAACTTTTTTATCTTTGATACATGTTTTAAATTATGTTCTGTTGTGATTTATAACATTTTTTTCGAATTTAAAATTTTATGCAAGTTCCCTATTAGGCATGCACGTCATAGATTTAATGACATCAAAACCTACCGGTACAAACTTGACGGCAAACAAATTTAAGAAATTTTTGTGTGTCCAATAAAAAACATACAGGGTGATTGATTAGTAGGGTAAAACTCAATAGCTCCGCTATAGTAATAGATAGCAATAAAAGTTAAAAACAAAAATTTTAGCCACCTTTGAGCTTCACATTACAAAATTAGTTAGAATGTTACAGGGTGTTCGATAACACAGTGGCAGACCAAACTTATGTTTTTTTAAATGGAACACCCTATATTTTATTTTAAATTCGAAATCCTGTTAACTTCTCCATCAGAAAAATATAAAGGTTTGTTATGTCATACAGGGTATTTACAAAGTTATAACCAATTTTATATGAAAATCGTAACAAGTTCAACCCCCTGTATAAATAAAAATAAGCAAAACAACAATGGTTTATTAATGCCATATTTTTTAACGTATTGTCAAAATTTTCAAGAATGGTCGATATTGCTAATTTTCTTTATATCAGATACAGGGTGAGTCAAGTACAGTGTCTACATAAAGGAGAAATACCCGACGAATGGAACGAAAGTATTACAATCCTGCTATTTAAGAAAGGCGACAGAAAGGACATAAAAAATTACAGACCCATCTCACTGCTGTCGCAAACGTATAAACTATTCATGAGGATTATCAACAACAGACTAACACACAAATTGGACTCGTATCAACCCGTAGAGCAGGCAGGATTCCGAAAGGGATATAGCACCACTGACCATCTTCTAACAATTAGGACACTAATAGAAAAAGCTAACGAATACCATATAGATGTGCACTTAGCGTTCGTTGACTACGAAAAAGCATTTGACAGCGTGGAAATGTGGGCAATAGAAAAAGCTATAAACAACTGTCGAATAGATTTCAGATACAGAATGCTAATACATAATATACAGAGTCGGTATTTTCTTATCGATGGTATGGGTATTTAATAAGAGCAACAAAGAGACATGCATTTATTATACATTTAAAACGGGTTAGAAGATATTGGGCGGCCGAAGTAGCCGAAGATTGGGCGTTGTAGGTATGGCTTTGTCAGACAGCGTTGCCGAATTTGGAAATTATCAAAAGAAAATATTAAAGTAGAAAAAATAATATAGTTAACTTTTTGTAAACAGATAGATATAATAAACAAATTATTTAAAAATAACAAAATATTGTTTTCACCCATTTTAAAAAAATGTGAAAACGTTGAATTATAATTCAACGTTTATTTTTTTACTTATATTTTTCTTTTAAATAATTTGTTTAGTAGATGTACTTATTTGTTCACAAAAAATAATATAGGTACAGTAATGAGTGCGCTATTAAGAACCGGCAAAATAACGCAAAAGATGGAAAGCATAATACGTTGTGAAATAAAAAGAGATGAAACTAATAGAGATGTAAAATTATCGATAGGAACCTATAAATTTACATAACATTACATAGTTTCGCACCGTTAAACATATCTGAGGAGTATAACAAATCTAACCGTGACAGCAGAATTTTATAAAATTCTAAATGTTTTCTGTCACAGACGTCTAAAGGAGGGAAACTATGTAGGTACCTGATGTAATGTAAACTTATAGGTTCCTATCGATAATTTTACACATCTACTAGTTTCATCTCTTTATTTCACAACGTATTAAGTTTTCCATCTTTTGCGTTATTTAACCGGTTATTAGCGCGCTCATCACTGTATTATTTTTTTTCTACTTTGATGGATAATTAGATACGCATGTCTGTCTCTCTCAGAGACTTTGTAAACACAACTTTTCCGTCATTAGATAAGACAGGACAAATGGGCTGTCGAATGAAAGTTCATTACCCAACGATCTTATTAAGGTGAGAAATTTGACCTTGCACTTCCAGTTTTAGAGTTGAAACTTGAAGTACTATTTTAAAGTCGCCCAATAAATATTATAAACGACTTATTATTGGACGCGCTTTAGCAATACGAAAACCATTATATTTTTCCGGCTTTGTGCAAGTCTGTCCGTCCGTCTGTCTATCGAATATAACTCCTACTTTATTAAAACACTCAACTCCGGTAGCAAGATAATATAGCAGGAGACCTGAAAGCTACGGGCGTGGAGAACTGGACAGAGATTGTCTAAGACAGAGAAGAGTGAAGGCATGCTGTCGAGTGGGCTAAAACCCATGAAGGGTTGTAACGCCACGTAGTACGTAGTAAGTATGACGTGTCGAATTAAGGATGATATTAAAGCTGAGAAATTGGACTTCACACTTCCGGTTGCAGAGTTGAAACTGGAAGTAGTGTTTTAAAGCCGCCGAAATAGTACAAGCGACATATTATTCGATGCGCTTTAGCAATACGAAGACAAGGTATCAAATTAGATCTTATAACCCAAAGATGGTATCAGTTGCAACCGGAAGTACTGTTTTAAAATCACCGAAATAGTACAATACATTTGCTTTCGTCTTGCTAAAGCGTGTTAAATAATACATTGCTTGTATTAATTCGGCGTCATTAAAACCGTACTCCCGGTTGTAACTCTATAAACGGAAGTCCGAGGTCAAATTTCTTACTTCTAATGCCATCTTTGGGTTATAAGCTCTCATTCGACACATCATTTGTCATTCTATTTTTTGTCGGACGGACTGACTTGACTAATACCGGAAGCATCTTGCTACGGCGCGTCGAATAATATGTCGCTTGTACTATTTCGGAGACTTTAAAATAGTACTTGTGCGATCAAGTTTCTCACTTTAATAGCATCCTTGGGTTAAGAGCTTTCACTCTTACACCTCATTTTTGTCCTTCTGTCTGATCTTATGACGGAAAAGTTGTGTTTACAAAGTCTCTGGGACAGAAAAACTTGCATAATTAATTAATTAAAGTAGAAAACATATTATATTAATGTTTGTTAACAAATAGTGTAGGTACTAACCAAATTATTTAAAAGAAAAAACTAATAAAAAAATAAACGTTGAAATATAATTCAACGTTTTCACATTTCTTAAAATTGGCGATAACAATATTTTTTTACTTAAGTTTTTTTTCTTTTAAATAATTTGTTTATTATATCTGTTTACAAAAAGTTAAATATATTATTTTTTCTATTTTAATATTTTCTTTTGATAATTTCCAACTTTGGCAACACTGTCTGACAAAGCCATTACCTACGACCCGAAATTTTTTGGTGACCCTTCCCAGTTCCGCCACGTTCGACCGCCCCACATCTTCTAACCCGTTTTAAATGTATAATAAATACATGTCTCTTTGTTGCTCTTATTAAATTCGCATACCATCGATAAGAAAATACCGACTCTGTATATAAGAAAGCAACAATGACAGTACAATTGGAAGAAACCACAAAACCCATACCAATTAACAGAGGAGTGCGACAGGGAGATGTTATTTCTCCTAAACTATTTACATTAGCACTGGAAGATGTTTTCAAAACAATGGAATGGACAAACATGGGAATAAACATAAATTGAAAGAAATTAAACCACCTAAGATATGCAGACGATGTAGTAGTCATAGCATCAAGTTTTGAAGAACTACAAACTATGCTAACCGAACTAGCAAATGAATCCGAACAAATAGGTCTAAAAATGAATTTTGCCAAAACAAAAACAATGACAAACACACAAGACAATAGAAACGTAATACTAAACGACACCACAATAGAAGCGGTTAATGATTATATATATTTGGGACAGATTATAAAAATAAATAAGGAAAACCAAACAGCGGAGGTAAAAAGAAGGGTCAGATTAGCCTGGGCAGGATTTGGAAAATTAAAATGCGTCCTAAAGAATAAAAAAATACAACAATACTTAAAAACAAGAGTGTTTGACCAGTGCATACTCCCAATTCTCACATACGCATGCCAAACATGGACCTTGACCAAGGCAAACATGGATAAAATAATAAAGACACAAAGAGCCATGGAGAGAGCAATGTTAGGAGTAAAATTGACAGACAAAAAGCAAAACAACTGGGTCAGAAATAAGTAGATACAGGATCGGCCCAAGAACGCTACCTTGAGGAACGCTTGCCTTTATGAGATGTAGACCGGTTATCTCGTCTTCATATTTTACCTGGAAATATCTTTCTTTTAGGTATGAGTACCTAGAGTATGTCATACATGTTCTGGTGTCAGTAAATTAAGAAGATAATAAGTATATTTTTTTATTTAAATGGTGGGGCCAAGGACTATCAACAACTATGCTCAAACCATAATATACTATTATTTTAAAATGCAAAAGTACACACACACACACAAGATGGATAACAATAAACACTTACTTTAAAAGAGAAATACTATAATTATGCATGTGTCAAATATTATTTACGACATGAACTATGAACAAATCAATTGTTGCGTTGCAAAAGTGATTAATTTTATGTCGATTTTAAAAATGATCTCTGGCAATGAAATTACACAACAAAACTTAAAACTATAATGAATATGTATTAATGTTTTCTTTTTTTTTCACTTGTTTTACGATCTTTTTATACAGTTGGACTTTAAGTCAGTACTACAAACAGTGGTAGGGGAGCAAAGTATGCTAAATTTGCAGTCACTCGAGCGTTATGGGGACCTATTGGGTTGTGATTATTAGGTCCTAAAACCAAAAAAAGTTAAGTAAAATTTTCCATTTTAGTGGGGACTTTCCATTTTTTAATTTAATTTTCCATTTCCAACAATGGTTTTTTCCGATTATAGTGCCATCTATCCATAATTCGAAAAAAAAAATCTGCAATACAAATTTGGGGTCTCATTTAAGATTTTAAAGTAACCCCCCCCCACCTCCGGGGGGGTTGTGTTTTGTACCATTCGATAGATTGTTAAAAAATATTGAATATGTGTATTTTGCAGTTTTTCGATCTGATGTTCATTTTGCGAAATATCGCGGAGTTTGTATTTAAAATTTTAAATTTACCCCCCACCCCTCACCGGGGGGTCATGTTTAGTACCACTCGATAAATTTTTGAAAAATATTGAAGATGTATTTTTTAGTTTCTCGATCTGACGTTCATTTCGCGAAACATTCGCTTTTTTTTGTGAAACTTTTTGACTCGCCCATTTCCTTACGACCCGCTCAAATCGTCAGATTTTTTAAATATACATTCTTTTGCATGTACTTAACTTACCTTATCTTAATCTGACAATTTCGAGTATTTTTAAGTTTATTTAACCAGAGGTGTAACCAGGATGATTCTAAGGAGGGGGGGGTTACAACCACTTGATGGTCTCTGCGGGGTATGGAATAGTAATGGTGTTAAGCGTATAGAGCTCAAAGTACATCCAAATAAGGGGGGAAGGTGTTATAACCCCCCTGGTTACGCCTATGCTCTTAACGAACTTCCCTGTGTTAAGAGCCAATATATGGTACTAGTCTGGGCTGATTATCGGAGAATAGGCTATTTTTGGGAAAAGTTATTTACCAGCAATTTTATTGCTGGAATCGAATCTTATGATTGTATATATTAATAATATAGGTATGCAAAGTCCGCAGATAGTGTGCTACTTTTTTTATAAACAAAATGGCGCCCGAAAATCGTGTTTTTTTCAATTTTTGCTCTATAACTCCAAAGATTTTAACTTTACACCAAAAATACTCAAATAAAAATTCACCGCAATTAAATTCTGCATAGAGACGTGTTTTTTCCGATTTACTTCGACGAAAACTTTCCCCGGAAAAAGCGGGTTTTTCCAACAAAATCTTTAATTTTCAACTAAACTTTTAGATAATTAATTGTTAATCAATAATTAAATAACTTGGTAATGTAAAAGTACTTTTTATATAGATTATAATTCCAGAAGCCGATGGAAATTACATGAGCAGCTTAGCAACAATTGAATTGTTAATTAAAAATTTACGGACGCTATAATAACGACAATAATTATGATGCATAAGAATAACTATGATTTTTTCATAAAAAGACACTATACCTATCTGATGTACTTTACAGAATTGAAATTGGACTATTTAAGCAGCCTCGGGAATATCTTAAAATTATAAAAAATTTTTTGGCTTATAAACAAATAGAATATCTCGGGAAATATTAAACTAAATTAAATTGTAAAAACGGTTTTCGAAAAACAGCGGCAGGGCGCTTCTTTTAAAAGAAAAAAACGTTTAATTATAATGAGTATTTCCTGAGATATAACCGGTGAAAATTGACCGGAATTTACGGCAAAGATATAAACAATAGGATCATAGTTTTTAAACCATCACCTTTTTATTTTTGTCCTCTTTCTCCACACCAATTTTCATATCATTAAAACACTCATAACATATACTATTATAATAAAAACTATCGATAATACGTGTGAAAATTGCCAAAAATAGCAAAATTCCAATCAAAAATTAGGTTGGAGAAAATGTAACCCTCAAAGTTCAAAATCGGTATACGGAAAAAAAATGCATTTTCTCAGCTTTCCATGGAGCAATTTCCTTCATTCTTTTTTTGTTCCCAAGTACCTCGAGTAGAGCTATCGAATTAACGCATTATTAAATGTCAGACTTGCTTTTGTTTTGTTATAATAACTTAATTTATTTATTATAACACAAAATTTTAATTTGTTTAAATAAAAATTGTTTAAATAATTATACAGCTTTCAAATGAGAATATTTATGTTTTTAACTTTAAAAGGTACACTTGTAGTAAGTTTAACTAAAAAAAGCCTACAACTGGAAAAAATATGTAGTTATCTGTTCTTATAAATAAATTAATCTATTATAACAAAACAAAAGCAAGTTTGACATTTAATAATGCGTTAGTTCGATGGATCTACTCGAGTTATTAGGGAACAAAAAAAGAATGAAGGAAATTGCTCCATGGAAAACCGAGAAAATGCATTTTTTTAACGTATACCGATTTTGAACTTTGAGGGTTACATTTTCTCCAGCCTAATTTTTGATTGCAATTTTGCTATTTTTGGCAATTTTCACACGTATTAACGATAGTTTTATTATAATAATATATGTTATGAGTATTTTAGAAATATGAAAATTGGTGTGGTGAAAGAGGACAAAAATAAAAAGGTGATTGTGTAAAAATTATGATTCTATTGTTTATATCTTTGACGTAAATTCGGGTCAACTTTCACCGGTTGTATCTCAGGAACCACTCATCGTAATTAAACGTTTTTTCTTTTAAAAGAAGCGTCCTGCCGCTATTTTTCGAATACCGTTTTTACAATTTAATTTAGTTTAACATTTCCTGAGATATTCTATTTGTTTATAAGCCAAAAAATTGTTTATAATTTTAAAATATTCCTGAAGCCGCTTAAATAGTCCAATTTCAATTCTGTAAAGTACATTAAATAGGTATGGTGTATTTTTATGAAAAAATCATAGTTATTCTTATGCATCATAATTATTGTCGTTATTATAGCGACCGTAAATTTTTAATTAACAATTCAATTGTTGTTAAACTGTTTATTCAATGTCCATCGGCTTCTGGAATTACAAGCTATACGAAAAGGGCTTTTACATTACCAAGTCATTTAATTATTGATTAACAATTACTTATCTAAAATTTTAGTTGAAAATTAAAGATTTTGTTGGAAAAACCCGCTTTTTCCGGAGAAAGTTTTCGTCGAAGTGAATCGGGAAAAACACGTCTCTATGCAGAATTTAATTGCGGTGAATTTTTATTTGGGTGTTTTTGGTGTAAAGTTAAAATCTTTGGAGTTATAGAGCAAAAATTGAAAAGAACACGATTTTCAGGCGCCATTTTTTTTATAAAAAAAGTAGCACACTATCTGCGGACTCTGCATACCTATATTATTAATACATACAATAATAAGATTCGATTCCAGCAATAAAATTGCTGGTAAATAACTTTTCCTTGTATTTTGCTAATTAGCCCAGAGTATAGAGATACTTCAGCAGGTTACCAGGTTTCTCACCATATGATAATCTGACGCGCTCGAGTAATAGCAAAAATCCCCGCTTGGGCTCCCCTACCATTATGACTCTTGTAAGTTTTGTCTACGAAGGGTCTTTAAAGGGTGTAGTAATGCGTAGGTCTATTTTTTCTTTTTTTTTTCTTCTTCTTCTTCTTCTTTTTTTGGAATTTATTGCTTTGGTGAGAAAAAAATTAGCTTTAATAATTGTTAGAAATAATATTTCTAACATTACAAGTAAATAAAAATACTACAACAAAGATATTGTTAGACAAAATCTAACGCGCGACCAATTACGTGACAGAAAAGGGCGCGACTGTTCCCAGGTTAATATAGAAAAAAGAATGTGTGTGTACTTTGTACGCACATTAGAAGTTATACTTCTATTAAAATTGTGTAGAAAATCTGACGTTTTTTAGATTTTCTACGATTCCTCAAGGGAGAAGCAATAATTGCTGGGAAGACGAAGTTTGTCAAAAAATTACGGATTAACTTTATTTATCGAGAATTTACCATTTTCAATGATTTTAAAATATGACTAAAATACAGCAGAAAATCGAAAGGCCCATGAAAAATTATAGTATAATTTTTTTGTCGGGAAACGACGTTCTTTAAAGTTTATACGATTCGTCACGAGAAAAGCAATTTTGGGGACGCTCTAGTTCATAAAAAATAACATATTAACGTTATTTTAATTTTTCGTATTTCTTTAAGTATTAAAATTAGTTTAATATTTAAAGAAAAATACAATTAAAATGTTTAAAATATATTTGTTTCGTTGAAATAATAAAAATAGAACTTTACGTGCGTACAAAGAACAAACACTCTATTTTTTTTAATTTCAAATATTTTATTCCAAAGTAATAATATAATCTTTCATTCTGAGTTTAAATTTTTCAAAAATATTTATTAGTCTTCTCAGGATTCGAAAATAATGAGTGTAATGAATAGCATTGGACCAAGATTTTGCGCCTACCCCCTTAATAATATCGAAAATTATGGATGATGTAGTATATAACTTTTAAGACTATTATGTATTTAATCCATAAAAATGTACCCATTAGTGTATGATAATGACATTAGGTTAATACAACTTGAAACTTCCCTTAGGTCATTGTAAGAAGTTGCTTCCAGAGGAAAAACCTTCAGGCATCATGAACATCTCCGGATGGCATCTAAACACTCCGTATATGTATTTGGACCATAGGAGTTTTCTATTGGTTCGCTGCAGCACGCGGTAATATTTTAACCAATAGACGGCGAGGTTCCAGATGCATATACGGAATGTCAGGCGGTCCCAAATTCATATACGGAATGTTAAAAATATCGTACACCGAAAAAGATAAGTTTTTTTAGAGTCTTTTAAAAGGAGATTGATTTTAAAATACTTGTTACTGTATTATTAAAAAAAAAATAAAACAATTATAGTATTTCGAATGTTATTTGGTGCGAAATTCATATGCGGAATGTTAATATTATTCGTAGACCAAAAAATGGGACTTTTATTAATCAGTTAAAGGAGACTGATTTTAGAATACCTATTTTATTAATGTATTATTAAAGAAAAATAAAACAATGATTAGGGACCTATTTGGTGCGAAATTCATAAATGGGATGGTATAGATTTGAGAGACATATTTCTTTATTTGACTAAGGTTTCGCTTTCTCAGAATTTTTAATGACTTGCACGTGTTGTTAAGTATGTTTAGATCTGTTTTGGCTGTGTTATAATAGGTCTGGATCCCGCGTATGAAAAAAATGTTGATTAATAGCAAGCTGAAAATTTGTTAATAGCTTAAGGGTGTCTAGTCGGATAAACTTTGATATATGGGAACACTGGAACAGGGGCAGTTTTAATTGTGGAACAGGTTAAAAATTTGGAGCGGTCACACTACGAAAACGGCACATTTATTTTGTCCGACAGAACAGACTTAAACTCTCCGAACAGAGATTTAACTCTCATGCAAAAATCAGACTGCTATTTATCACCTGTCATAATTCCTGTCATTTGACATATTCTACATGTTTCACTCATTAAAACGCCCATTTGGTGATAAATAGCACTCTGATTTTTGCATGAGAGTTTAATCTCTGTTCGAAGAGTTTAAGTCTGTTTTGTCGGACAAAATAAATATGCCGTTTTCGTGGTGTGACCGTTCCAAATTTTTAACCTGTTCCACAATTAAAACTGCCCCTGTTCCAGTGTTCCCATATATCAAAGTTTATCCGACTGGACACCCTTAAGCTATTAACAAATTTTCAGCTTGCTATTAATCAACTTTTTTTTCATACGCGGGATCCAGACCTATAAGTGTGTGTGATTATATTCAGATGAATATAATCTTATAAAATGGTGCAAAGGTTTTAAAATTTTGATTACGGTTAAAAAAAGTTGTAGGTTATACTCACGTGATCTTACATGCTAATCACCAAAATATTTGTAATTATGTAATATATGTAAATAAAATTTGTAATATTAGGTATATTTTGATGGTTAGCATGGTAAGGTCACGTGAGTATAACCTACAACTTTTTTAACCGTAGTCAAAATTTTAAAACCTTTGCATCATTGTATCAGGTTATATTCATTTTAGGAAGGCACTGATAATGATTGGTCAAGGTCAACCAATCGAAAACTAGTTCTGTGATGTAGCCCTTTAGGGATTTTAAATAAATACCTTTTATAAAGGACTTTATTCGTTTTTTTGTATTATTCAATAATTAAAGAGAAATAACACAATGCAATAGGAAATAAAACAAAATATATTTACAGAAATAATACAGTAACAAGTATTTTAAAATCAATCTCCTTTTAAAAGACTCTAAAAAAACTTATCTTTTTCGGTGTATGATATTTAACATTCCGTATATGAATTTGGGACCGACAAACATTCCGTATATGCGTTTGGGACCTCGCCGTCTATTGGTTAAAATATTACCGCGTGCTGCAACGAACCAATAGAAAACTCCTATGGTCCAAATACATATACGGAATGTTTAGATGCCTCCGGATGGGGTTACAGTGAGTATGACATAATATATTGTTATTATTAGTTACAGCTGTTAATCAGGTGTAATAAACGGAAGACTATTGAGAAATAACTATTATTTAGCAGCACTACTATGCCAATAATTACATTATCTATTATCTACATCAGACCATAGGCGTAACCAGGATGATCCTAAGGGGGGGGTTACAACTACCTGAAAGGGGGGGGTTACAACTACTGAAGGTCTCTGAGGGCTATGGTGTTAAGCGTATAGAGCTCAAAGTACATCCCAATGGGGGGGGTTACAACCCCCAAAACCCCCCCCTGGTTACGCCTATGCATCAGACATCGCAATAACAAGTTAATAGAACCTCGATATAATCATGAAGGTATACCACAAGTTGGAGTTTTATCTCACAATATTCTTAAACCGTACAGTTTTTTGGACAATACGCCAGTCTCGTTTGCTTTTTATATCAATAAATGGTAAACTGCTCTTCAAAAGTTAGGGATATAGAAAATTCTGCTGAATTTTCATAGTAGATTTTTTCGTGAACAAATTAACGGAGTCCGCTAATTTTTTTATTCTTTTAGATTTGTCTTTAGTATTTACACAGTTATGCAAAGGTTTAGTCAAATTTTTTTTTGTACTTGTACCGGGTGGAAGAAAAAAAAATGTTTTTCTTATGTTAAGTTTGAGACGCGTAGGGAGGACGAGGTACAAATGTGAGTATACATCAAAATCGTATTGTAGTCTTATGTTTTGTGAACATTTTGTTTTTTGAATGCCCCCCTGATATCTTTAGAAACAAAAAAAATAGACGGTTTTGTAATTTAACATGTGTTTTAACCGAAACAAAAATTTGAGACACCTTGTAGGGAGAAAAATGGACAAAGGTGAGTATACCTCAATATTATGTTGTATTCTCCTTTTCATGAACATTTTTCAGTGCGTCACAAATTATAGAAAAAAAGGTAAGTCCGTGATAATACACATTTATGACATTTATTCTAACGTGACATTTTAGTTAAATCTGACAGTTGTCAAATTTTATTTTCAATTTGGAATAAAACCAAATCAATTGTGTCTATTGCATTTATAAAATGGTATTTTCTTTCATTTGTATAGTCTTATAAATTGTACAGATTATATTGATAATATTATTATTTTATTTAATAAATAATTCTTTTTTGATTATGGCGCCATCTATCGACAACTAGAATAATCACCGAACTAGAATAATTACCGAAGTATTCCCAGACGTGCCTTTTTTTCTGTCACATACAATTTAATGCGTTAGAGAGAAATCGAAAAACTGTGACGCACTGAAAGATGATCATGAGAAAAAGAATAGTCTCATATTTTGTGAATATTGATTTTTTTTTCTAATATCTTTAATAACAATGAAACTAGACGGTATTACTCTTTAATATGTGTTTTATCTGACGACATGCATCACATCACACATGTGAAACATAGAAACACATATTAAAGAGTAATACCGTCTAGTTTCTTTGTTATTAAAGATATCAGAGAAATTAAAAAATAAAATATTCACAAAATACGAGACTACAACATAATATCGAGGTATACTCACTTTTGTGCCTTTTTCTCCCTACAACGTGTCTCAAACTTTTGTTTCGGTTAAAACACATGTTAAATTACAAAACCGTCTATTTTTTTTTTGTTTCTAAAGATATCAGGGACATTCAAACAACATGTTCACAAAACATAAGACTATAATACAATTCTGATGTATAGGGTAAAGGCACCAGTTGTTGGCCATGTGTTAGTTGTTGGCCTACTAATATGTTTTAATTATAGGTAATTAGGAAAATGTTGGTATTTTGTTAATTCTAACCACTTTTTTAAGTTTGGCAACATGTCTCCTAGAGTATGACATATTTAGTTTCAAGGTAACCATTACATTTTAGTCAGTATTCAATGTTGAACGAGACATTGTTCTGTGCCGCTAGTTTACAACCGAAATTTTGTAATTTACCTAGAGAAACTTGTGTTGGTCGGTAAGTACTATATACTGCAATTCACTTTCTACTTTATGTTTTATGTTTTTGTGAGAAATAGTGTATGTCCTGCTCCAAACTGCATAACGAATATAACGTTATTTATTCAAATAACGTAAATTTTAAGGTGGCCAACTACTAATGCATGAAATTATCAATGTATCAGTTATTGGCCTAGATGGCCAATAACTGAAACATCAGATTTTGTAAGAATCTAGTGATTGACATATTGTTAATAACTAGTGTTTTATGTGTGGCCAACAACTAATTATTTTAAATTGTTTTAGAAAATATGCCAAAACGATCTAAAACTGAAAACAATTATAAAAAAAATTATTCCGAAGACGATGTTAAAAAAGCGTTAGAGTTAATTAAAAATGGTATGAGTGAGCGAGAAGCCTCAAGAATTTTTAATATTCCCAGAGCCACCATAAGTTACCGGAAAAATGAAAAATTTGGATGAAGAGGAACAACTGATACGCTGGATTTTTCATTGTCAAAATAGAGGATTTGCTGTTCGTGTTGACGACATTAAGGACTCCGTTAAATCATTTTTAGAGAGTTACCCTGTAACGGGTAGTTCTTTTAAGGACGACAGACTCAGTAAAACACAATTTAAAAATAAAGCAAATATATTAAAGGTAATTATATACAGTTTAAAACAAATAAAATAAAATATAATTCCATCTTCTGCAAAGGAAAAACAATATTAAACTTTATTATAGTTATCCGATCATAATAGCAACATCGAAATAATACGATAATCAATATATACAATAATAATCTCGCTACGTTAAAACAACGTAGCCTGGAGACGGCATTTCACTTCAATGCAGTCACTCGTTCCTCGCTACTACCGCCTACTGCGATAACGATTGTGGCAAGACTCCACGTCACTACGGTGGCGTCTACCTAGGCATAGTTCCGCCTCACAAACGGCGCATCTTTGCCAGGCCAGCTGAAGCTCGTTCAATACGCGAGGCATCAGCTGTTGAGCCATAGTAAGTTCAATACACGAACCATGACTGATTTTCTCATTCTCCTAGCTCGCCTTAAATATGCTCTCGATGCCCTCTCCTTCGGTTTCCCCCAGCGGTGCCGTGAAGAAGGAATGCGCAAACACGGACACTCCATCAGTCCCCTCCGGTAACAGCAGCTCATCGCCCGCCGAGGCATCACATCGTTACACCCCCTTCTCTTTGGAAAACAAAAAAAAATGTAGCATACATTTTTTTTTTGTGCCGTGTGTGCAACACGGCTTGGGCTCATCATCGGTGTGGTCTTGGTCGGTTCTTCCTTACTTCGTAAACTGGTCCTGGATGGCTGTCAAGAAGATGCTTCCCTCTGTAGATCTTGGTCGTGGTCCCCTCATATCCATTGGGACAGTGTACCAAGGCTTTTCTACAGAAATGGTCACATTCTTCCTGCTGGCTGCATCTGCGACGGTTTACCCTTAAGGCATGAAGAAGATGCTTCCCTCTGTAGATCTTGATCGTGGTCCCCTCATATCCATTGGGACAGTGTACCAAGGCTTTTCTACAGCAAATGGTCACATTCTTCCTGCTGGCTGCATCTGCGACGGTTTACCCTTAAGGCATGTACTTTCTGTCGATTTTCTTTCACAAACTGGTCTGGGATGATTGTCAAGAGGATGTTTCCTTCTGTAGATCTTGCTCGTGGTCCCCTCAAATCCATTGGGACAGTTTATCAAGGTTTTTCTACAGCAGATGGTCACATTTTTCTTGCTGGTTTCATCTTTGACGGTTCCATCAACAATGTCGTATTTTTCGGTGATTCGTAAATTGGTCTCGGATGACTGGCTAGAAGGTGCTTCCTTCTGTAGATCTTGGGCGTGATCCCCTCAACTCCATTGGGACAGTATGCCAAGGTTTTTCTACAGCGAACGGTCGCAACTCTTCCTGCTCGTTGCATCGGCGACGTTTATTTTCGGTTCCTTCTCGGTTTCGGTTCCTTAAGAATCTGAAAACAAAGAAGCTTAATCATCTTTGAACGGGTTCTATTTATTTATCCACGACGTGGACCTGGTACTGAGTCTGTGTCTTTGTATGGTTCTAATTATTGCTCGGGTGCCAATTTGTAACGGGTAGTTACAAACTGCGTAGCTTTTATTTTGCTCGGGCGCCATTTTGTAACGGGTAGTTCTTTTAAGGACGACAGACTCAGTAAAACACAATTTAAAAATAAAGCAAATATATTAAAGGTAATTATATACAGTTTAAAACAAATAAAATAAAATATAATTCCATCTTCTGCAAAGGAAAAACAATATTAAACTTTATTATAGTTATCCGATCATAATAGCAACATCGAAATAATACGATAATCAATATATACAATAATAATCTCGCTACGTTAAAACAACGTAGCCTGGAGACGGCATTTCACTTCAATGCAGTCACTCGTTCCTCGCTACTACCGCCTACTGCGATAACGATTGTGGCAAGACTCCACGTCACTACGGTGGCGTCTACCTAGGCATAGTTCCGCCTCACAAACGGCGCATCTTTGCCAGGCCAGCTGAAGCTCGTTCAATACGCGAGGCATCAGCTGTTGAGCCATAGTAAGTTCAATACACGAACCATGACTGATTTTCTCATTCTCCTAGCTCGCCTTAAATATGCTCTCGATGCCCTCTCCTTCGGTTTCCCCCAGCGGTGCCGTGAAGAAGGAATGCGCAAACACGGACACTCCATCAGTCCCCTCCGGTAACAGCAGCTCATCGCCCGCCGAGGCATCACATCGTTACAACCCTAGAGTTAATCCATTTGTTGAAAATACACCAGGTAGAACATGGCTATCAGCATTTCTAAAGCGCAATCCCAACATTTCGCTAAGGACTTCAGGGGGAGTGACATCAGCAAGTTCAAACATTAACCAAAGAGATATTACCAAATGGTTTGACAACATAAAATCGTATCTAGATAAAAAAGGAATTTTAGACGTTCTTCAAGACCCAACAAGAATCTTTAATGGTGACGAGACATGTTTTTATTTATGTCCCAAAAATAAAAAGGTTTTGGCTACGGAGAGTTCCAGAAACGTCTATGAAATTGAACATAACCCAAAGGTTAACTTGACAGTTATGTTCACATTTTCTGCAATAGGCAATAGTTTACCTCCTATGATAATTTATCCCTATAAAAGATTGCCAAATGATATATTAAGTGCTGTGCCGAATTCGTGGGGTATTGGTTTAACAGAAAATGGTTGGATGGACAACAAAAACTTTTATGAATATAAAACCCATTCATTATTTTATGAATATATTGGAAATATATTTAACCCTTATTTAGATCGAAATAATATTACACGTCCGGTGATACTTTTTGTTGATGGGCATAAAACCCATTTAACTGTACAGGCAAGTCAACTTTGTACAGATTTGAAAATTATTTTAGTAGCTTTATATCCTAATGCCACGAGATTAATGCAACCAGCGGATATCCAGCACCAAAGCTGTGCTTCAGTTTAGGAGAGACAACCCCCAAAAAGTGTTAACGAAAGCACAGTTTGCCTCTGTTTTAAAATCTGCTATAGATAGGTTAAATCCAGATGTTATCAGAAGTGAATTTAGGGCATGCGGTATATTTCCTAGGAATTCTTCTGCTCTTGACTATTCAAAATGTCTTGGGAAAGAATTTGAAACTGAAGATAATCTGGATGAGCACAATGATTTACCAACACTTATTGATCCAAATACAACAATTTCTTATAAACAATTTTGTGAAATAGTTGGCAATGACAAAATTAAACAGCTATGTCGAAATAATTGTAAAACTCAATCTGATGATTACCAAATATTAAAACAAATCTTTTCAGCATTTACAGAAAAATCCTCGGTAGAAATATCTACAAAGGACGAACAAGAAAAAATTTTAGACGAAGAAGTAAAATTTTTAGACATACATAATAATAGGATGATACTGAAATTGTAAACATTCCTGAAATGGAGAACGAAACCTTGATAGTACCCGAGAATGAAATTTTCAACATGCAAGGAATAGAAGAATATACAAATCAAGCCGAATCAAGTGTGACGAAAACGGTTAAAGAAGAACAAAAACCAAAAAACCCGAGAAATCCCCAAACATTTCTGAAAATATATCTGTAAATGCTACAAATAAATCTATTGCGACTTACTTAATATGGCCAGATACTCTAGCACGAAAAGGAAAAAAGTAAACTCAAAAGCTTCCATTTGTTCTAACTTCATCAGATAGAAGAAAAACATAAAAAGAAAAATGGAAAAAAAATTAGAAGAGGAGCGTAAAAAGGAACAGACGAAATTTGAGAGAAAGGAAAAACAAAGTATTAAAGAAAATCAAAAGAAAATAAAAAGCTCTAATAATAAAAAACCCAAAAAAATAGCTAAAACTTTTAATAAGTCTGAAGAGAAAAGTAGACAACCCATAGAAATGACCTCAACAAAATTAAAAAAGGGTGTAAACGTTCACTTTCCTATTGAAAAATATCCAGAAAAGACAAAACAAGCATTGAAAGTGTTTTCTCCTCTAAACCAGGAAAGTAGAAGTAACAATATTGCGGTTTTTGAGCCACCACTACCTGCATTTGTCAAAGTTCCTACACCAGAATTTCATTCTCACACAAAATTATCAAGCTCTGTAAATAACCAAGATAATACTGACATTTTCAAGCATTACCCACATGGAAATTATTTGATGATAATACAAATCAGTCCTCAACAAAAATTACAATTTTGTCTGATAATTTATTATCAAATATTCCTTCACACTTCGAAAATCGAAACTTGGTATCAAACGTTCTTCCGAGTTTTAAAAATACAAACATGATATCAAACATTCCATCACATTTTAAAAATCAAAAAGTCTCTAAAGGTGTGTGTTATCTATGTGTACTAAATATTACAGAGTGTAAGGAAGGCATTAGATGCCAAATGTGTCTTAGAACCTATCATGTAACTTGCATAACAATATTCTATGGCGACACAGACCAAGTATATGTTTGCGAATCTTGTCAGAATAAAAAATAAAAGTTTGCTTTGACATATCGTTTTTTTTTTGTGTCCACACTCATCACAAAATCCTTGCTTACCCAAACACCTACCTATCTACTTATTTTAACTTAAGAATTATTTGGTAACATATCACTTTAAAAAATGATGGCCAATCACTAACACATATGGTGTCAATAACTAGATCAGGGTGGCCAATAACTGGTTCATTTGCACGTTTACAAAAGAACACATATAAAATATTTTCAGACATGAAAGATTAACATAATAAAATTTTGCAATATGTAGAAATAATAATAAAATTCCATGATGTTAAAAATAGTTATAATAGGCCACAGTGACAAAACATTTCATAGATACATCGACGTGCTCTCCTTAAGAGGCCAATAACTGGTGCTTTTACCCTACTCACATTTGTAACTCGTTCTCTCTACAGGGTGTCTCAAACTTAACATGAGAAAAACATTTATTTTCTTTCACCCGGTATAACTACAAAAAATAAGTTTGAGTAAACCTTTTCACAATTGTGTAAATACTAAAGAAAAATATAAAATAAAAAAAAATCCGTCTGTTCGCGAAAAAATCAAATATGAAAATCAGCATAATTTTCTATATCCCTAACTTTTGACGAGCAGTAATTCTTTTTCACATTTTCCCTCCTACCGTATTTCCACATTTTGCATTTTGAATTATGACAGGAACGTATCTACATCTGGAAGGGCTAGTTGAATCCACTAAATAAGAGAATCTAGCGTTCTCTTGCTCCTCAATGTCTTTCTATAAATAATTATCGTCTGTACAGTGTCTAGAAAATTGTTTCGACTTGCTCCAGAAATGCGTTTAGAACATTTTAAGTCTCCATTTGTAATTACATAGGGATTTATTAAACCACAAAAAGGATATGAAGAATTGGTATCAACTCAAGTAAGAGTGGAAGTAACATGTAGGTTTGGATATAATGTGGCCTCTACTACTAAGGCCACACGGGCGATAATTTACGGCGCCGTAAGAGCAGTAAACCTGTCGAGGCAATGGTTGACTAACTCCTATTTCATCTATTGGTGGAGGAGTTAGTCAACCAATGGGTTTACTGCTCTTACGGCGCTGTAAATTATCGCCCGTGTGGCCTTAGCATAATTTTAAATAATCTACACAAAGAATTTTCCTTAGATCAGTGGTTTCCAACCTGTGGGGCGCGCCCCCTAGGGGGGCGCGAGAGTGTTGCAAGGCGGCATGCAGCTGTTTCCAAAATATCATTTTCGAATACAAACCAAAGAAGTCGAATAGGTGTCAAAAAAATGAATCTACCTGCTATCTAAGGCTATCTGTATCTATTAGCATAATAGCTATGATGCTCAGTGAATCATGTGCTGATCAACTTAAAATCATTCCACTTGCAGATACATATTACGATGGGAAGACGAATATCTGAAGATCTCTACGATCAATTAATAGAAAAAGTAAAACTACATATCTTCTTTCGCGTTGCAAGTAGATGAGGCTACCGATGTTCTTAAGGATGCACACTTGAAAACATTTGTAAGATATGTTGTGGAAACTGATGTTAGAGAAGACACGTTATTCTGTAAACTTATTGAAGGCAATACTACAGCAAGTGAAGCTTTTAATATCATTGATAATTTTTTTAATGAAAATGACATTCTGTGGGAGAACTATGTGGGACTATGCACAGATGGAGCTTCATCTATGGCAGGAAAAAACGCCAGTCTACAGGCACGAGTTCGAAAGGTGGCTTCTCGTGCAGTTTGGACGCATTTAAGAGATATGGATGAAGATCTACTAACAGCATTTGAAGTTATTATAAGAGCTGTCAATTTTATTAGAAACAGCCCATTATGAGGAATGCTTTTCGCAAAATTGTGTGATGCCATGGGTTCAGAATATAGATCACTTCTATATTATTGTGACGCACGTTGGCTTTCTCGTGTGAAAGTACTTCAAATGGTATCTGAGCTAAAAGAAGCGATCGCCATATTTCTTCTGATAATAATAGAGAATAGGCAATCTTGTTTTATGGCACGAAATTCCTTGTAAAACTTGCGTATTTAGTTAATATTTTTCAAAAACGCAGTATTTAAATAAATCAATGTAAGGGCCTCAAATGCATGCATTTACGCAGAAAGATAAGATTACTGCATTTATGAAAAAATTAGAACTGTGGATAATAAGTTTGAAAAATTTTGACATATTTCCCACTTTTAAAATTACCTGTCTTGCTGATGAAATAGAAGAAAGTAAAGTTCTTATTAATAATCATTTGACCAGTCTATAGAAGCAATAATTCTCGTTTTACTTTAAAGATCTTGACATGTCCAAATATGAATGGATTAGAAATCAGTTTGTGATTGAAAAATATGATGATTTTGGCCTTACGACAGCAGATCAGGAAATGATAATATACTTATCTAGTGATAGCAAATTTTCAAGACTGAGTTGAGAATTTGTAAAATTAGATTGTTAAAAAATTAAGGGGGCGCAAGAATTTTATTTTTTTTAAAGGGGGCGCAGGTACAAAAAGGTTGAAAGCCACTGCCTTAGATATTTTGCTCTGCAGTTGTTTACTGCGAACGGTAGATTTGACCCGATAAATGAATTATTATTGCAGTTAAAGAGTTAAAGTCTTATATTTAGTATAAGATTTTTTACCTGCTACTGAGCTGTTTTATCTGTAACTTTGAATGATAAAGACATAGAAATTTCAGAAAAGCTCTCCCAGACGTAGGTAGTAGGGGCAGACCTCACACCAGATGAACGATGAGCTAATCACATCAAGCGAATGGCTGGTCACAAATGGATGTAAAAAATAACAAAAATGAATGGACACACCTGAGGGAAGTTGGAAGGATGGAATAGTTGTTGATGATGATAATGAAGATCACAAGAAACGAACAATCAATTATTGATTATACTGTAGTGCAAAAAACAGAGAAGAACTGGATACAGGACGTAAGATGAGAAACATTGAATATACTGGAAACTACATTTAAGAGGCAACATTAGCGCGTCATCAACTCCGCCTGTGGTGACAAATGGGTGAATCGAGTAGCTCAGGAGTCACCACTGCCGGTCCTAAGCCCGGATAAAGGAGGAAGGTTGGGCAGTGGGCTGACAACCCACTCCCGGAAAAAACACACTGTTACGAAACCTCAACATTTGCCTCGGAATACAGGACGGAACTTTCGGAAACGACTCAAGCTACGAAACATGGACTATGCATTTGGAAACTGGAATGTGAGGACGCTAAATAGACCAGGAGCTCAAACCGCACTTCTGCAAGAACTAAAAAGATATAAGATCATGATTACTGCTCTTCAGGAGACAAGATGGCTGGGGAAAGGTGTCAGGGACACTAAAATGCACACAATTCTATATAGTGGTAAGGAACAAGGAAGCAAAGAATGTGGAGTCGCATTTGTGGTGGATAATGATTTTAAGTCAAAAATCATCGACTTCCAGGCAGTCAGTGAAAGGATATGTAAGTTGAGAATTCGCACCCACTTCTTCAACCTAACAATGATAAACATTCACTGTCCAACAGAAGATCAAGAGCAACATACAAAGGAAAGCTTTTACCAACAGCTGGAGATAGTATATGATAATGCGCCAAAAAATGACATCAAGATTATAATGGGTGATATGAATGCTAAAATAGGCAAGGAACCGCAGTTCTATGGCACAATAGGAAAATACTCTCTGCACAATGAAACAAGCGAGAATGGGGAGTTTTTGATAAATTTTGCCACCAGTAAAAACATGGTTATAAGTTCCACATGCTTCCCACATAAAGGCATACACAAAATGACATGGATTTCACCAGATGGAACCACAACCAATCAAATTGACCATGTGCTGATAGACAAAAGGGCAGCCAGTAGTATCTCCGATGTGAGAACACGACGAGGAGCATGCTGTGGATCAGACCATCTTTTAGTACAAACCAAATTTAGATGCAGAGTTAACAGCAAAAGAAACGAAAGACAACAAAGAACAAACAAACTGGACCTGGAAAAACTGAAGATTCAGGAATGTAAAGAGAAGTTCGAACAAGAAGTCGCAAATGAGTTAAGGACGCTAGAACTGCACTCCATAGAGGGCAAATGGACTAATATCAAAACAGCACTACTGACAGCAGCAGCGTCCACCCTGGGAAATAAGAAAAAGGAGAGAAGAGCAGCATGGTTTGATGACGAGTGCAGACAAGCAATCGAGGAAAGAAATAAAGCAAACAAAATGTACATAACAAGAAGAACACGGGAAAGACGAACATTATTTGAAGTCGCAAGACGGAAAGCAGACAAGACATGTAGAAATAAAAAGAGAGCCTATGAAAATGGACAAATAGAAAAAATGGAAGAACATTTCAAAAACAACGAAATTAGAGGGGCTTACGAATACCTAAAAAAGATAAAAAGTGGGTATAAACCTCAAACAAGTCTATGTAAAGATGAAAGTGGGCAAATAATCAGTGACCAACAGAAAGTCACAGAAACCTGGAAGCATTATTTTCAGACACTACTTGGAACTCAAGTAGACATGGAAGATGAAATGGGTATGATCTACGTAGAAGAGAATGGAGTAGAAGCTCCAACCATAGAGGAAGTTTTCGAAGCCATTAAGGCCCAGAAAAACAATAAAGCTCCGGGAGTTGATGAAATACCAGCAGAACTATATAAGGTAGGTGGCGACCACCTAGCAAGTCACATCCACGCGCTCATCAGAGACGTATGGCAAGAAGAGAAAATACCCGACGACTGGAAGAAAAGTATAGTATGCCCGATCTATAAAAAAGAAGACAAACTCCAGTGCAAAAACTACCGTGGAATCTCTCTACTATGTACAGCATATAAAGTCCTCACGTATATTATAAACCAGCGGCTCCAACCACTAGCAGAAAATATTATTGGAGAGTATCAGACGGGCTTCCGACGGGGAAGATCGACATTGGATCAAATATTCACAGTAAAACAGATCTTGAGCAAAGCATGGGAACACGATATTGATGTTCACAACGTGTTTGTAGACTTCAAACAGGCATACGACTCAGTCAAAAGGAACAAACTATACTATATATTGGCTGAATTGGCAATACCACACAAGTTAATAAGACTCATTAAAGCCACAATGGATGAAACTCAGGCATCTGTACGAATACAAAACCACCGGACAGACTTTTTTAACATTTCGCAGGGACTAAAACGGAGATGGGCTGGCCCCAACATTGTTTAACCTGGCACTGGAGTATGCGGTTAGGCAAATGCAAACTGGACGAGGAAATCTACTGACCAACCGAACGGTTCAACTGGCCGCTTATGCTGATGATATTAATATTATGAGTAGAACATCAACAGGAGCACAAGAAACATATGCAGAGTTAAAAACACAAACAAAAATGCTAGGTCTGGAAATTAACACAGAAAAAACAAAAATAATGACTCAGACGAGAAGAAATATAGTCCCAGAAAACATTATACATGAAGATGACATTGAAACGGTTGAAAAGTTTACATACCTGGGAGTAGAAATATATGCCGACGGATCAGAAGATGGAGAAATAAGGAAGAGAATAACGCAGGCAAACAGAGCTTATTTTGCCCTCTCCCATATATTTCGGTCAAAAAGTGTCCACCGAAATACAAAGATGAGAATCTATAAAACCTTAATTCGACCAATAACATGCTATGGCAGTGAAGTCTGGGTGCTGAAATAAACATCCAAAAACAAACTCGACACATTCGAAAGGAAAGTACTTAGGAGAATACTAGGACCTGTGAGGGAAAACGGAATCTTCAGAAGTCGATACAACAACGAGCTTTATCAACTTTATAAGGAAACGCCCCTGTCAGACTTCATTAGATTACAAAGATTGCAATGGGCCGGGCATGTGATAAGAATGGGAGAGGATAGGCTACCAAAACGAGCACTGAATGCTAGAATGCAAGGAAAGAGACCGGTTGGGAAGCCACGAAAGCGCTGGGAAGACACAGTAAACAGCGACGCACAAGCCCTTTTAGGAGTCCGTGTATGGAGAAGAGCAGCCACAGACAGGCAAGGGTGGAGGCAAAAAATAAAGGAGGCCAAGGCTCAATTTGGGCTGTAGTGCCGTAGAAGAAGAAGAAGATTAGCGCGTCATCAATATTTTGGTTTTTCGAAAGTTCTGTGAACTTTCAACAGTGCGTCGGCAGTACGACAGTGACATTATACTCTCAAAAACAATAATTATTAGGCTCATAGGCGCTCTAAATGTTGCCAAGTCAGTCGAGTTCGATTTCTTGTTATAGATAATCGATTTTTAGTAGTTTTATCATGGAATAAAAGAATTTATTTGAAGAACACCACCTTACCCAGGGGCTAGTGTACATTAACACGCTAGTTGCCTGAAGTAGGGTTGTAGATTGCAATTGGAGCCGAAACCTGTTCGAAAGGATCTCACCTGCAAAAATACCATACTATATTGTTATTTTTATTAACCTTGGTATACAGTGAGCACGTAAAGGTTGGAATAAATTCATTTTCTCGAGAATGGACGATTTTGGAAAAAAAAAATCCCGAAACAGGTCAATTTTTATTTTTAAATTACGACTTTTTGGCATATATATCATACTAGTGACGTCACCCATCTGGGCGTGATGACGTCATCGATGATTTTTTTAAATGGGAATAGTGGTCGTGTGATAGCTCATTTGAAAGGTAATGCAATTCTCTATTCAGTAATATAAACATTAACATAATTATTTATACAGGGTGTCCAAAAATTTTTTTTGGATTAAATTTATTGACATAAAAAGAGGAATATATGTAATTTATTTCATTCAAAATACATTTTACTGCTCTCAGAAAACAGAAAAAAATGAATATTTGAAAAATAATCATTGATATTGGCTTAAATTAAATGTTCAAATTGTCACGGGGCTGGTGGTTGGCTGCTTTAATATTGAATTTAAGCAAAAAAACAACATTTATTTGCCAAAAAACATTTTTTTCTGTTTTCTGATAGCAGTAAAATGTATTTTGAATTAAATAAATTACACACATTCTTCTTTTTATGTCAATAAATTTAATTAAAAAAAAATTTTTTAGGCACCCTGTATAAATAATTATGTTAATGTTTATATTACTGAATAAAGAATTGAATTACCTTTCAAATGAGCTATCATACCACCCCTATTCTCATTTAAAAAAAATCATCGATGACGTCATCACACCCAGACGGGTGACGCCACTAGTATGATATATATTATATATGCCAAAAAGTCGTAATTTAAAAATAAAAATTGACCTGTTTCGGGATTTTTTTCCAAAATCGTCCGCTCTTGAGAAAATGAATTTATTCCAACCTTTACGTGCTCACTGTATAAATACCAATTATCTGACATGCGTGATAAATTAAAGATACGGGTTTATTAACAATGCGCTTAACCATGTATTGATTTTCCTAAATTTCTGCACATGATACACACCTGTTAATGATAATTTTCTAATGTTGAAAACTAAACAAGATATGTAGCAACATTTGTAATTCTGGAGAATTGCATTGAGTTTGGCAATAATCAATGCAACTTATAATTAACAGAACGCGTAGAATATAGACTGATAATGTGAAAGTATCAATTCACGTACCTTATGAAAATATTTGTTGGTGTATTTTTTCTATTAAGCAATTACACTAATATGCACTGGAGGCTTAGTTATGTTATATGGAATACAATTTTGAATAACTAGTAGTATAATTTCCTTATTCCTGGTATATCACATAACAGTTGCATACTGGAGGTATTTTGCTAAAGTACACATTATATCAATTACATGTCCCACTATTCATTGCATTATAAAAATTAATAACTATTTAGAGTTTGTGTCTCTTCCGTGTACTTTCTATCTACCTAAATATAAGGATTTTATAACCAGCTTCAATACTGAAAATTAGGAATGTTTATGACAATGTCTATATCCTGTATATGTACATACAGTGAGGGGCAGAATTACAACAAATATTCTTTTACATCTTCGCCTTTTTTCCATTATGAGTTCGCCGTTTACGTCCTCCACAGCACTCTAGTCTCCCAGTCACCTTCTCTGAGGTCTTTATCTATCGTAGTAACATTTCGTATGTAAATTTTCCATCTCATAGCAGGTTTTCCTCTCCAACTTCTTCCCGTCGGGTCTCAGTTCAATATTCTTTTCGTCCATCTGTACTCTAACATTCTTTGTACATACCCAACAGCCATCATAATTTCAAAAGCCATCATGAACTCTGGAAGTATAGACAAAGTGATCAAAACGGCGAGGCTTTGATAAACTGGAGCGAAGGGGCTGGCACGTATTTAGTCTTTGACGCTAACGATAGGGGAACTTTTCGATCTGCAGCCTGGAGGCGAGAATACAACCCAGACCTATGCTTTGTCTCCACAAACGACAACAATCAACCCCTGGCGGCTTCACGTACAGTGCTCCCAGATTTTTCACATAGCCAACATAGACCAGTTGTAATAGAAGTTGGCATCAAAATACCAATAATAACATCTTTCCCTCGACCTAGGTGGAACTTTAAAAAAGCAGATTGGGTGACTTTTACTGCGAGATTGGACAAATGTCTCGGTTGGATAACCCCAACACGTACAAACTATATGAGATTAGTTGGCGCGGTTATATCTACAGCGAAGAAAACTATACCCAGAGGATATCGTAGAGATTATGTCCCAGGATGGGATGAAAAAATGCGAAAAATTGTATCAAGAATACAACGAAAGCCAAGACCGAGAAATTGCGGACGAACTGCTGCACAGTTTGGATGCAGCCAGACGGCAAAAATGGATGGAAACTGTGGAAAAACTAGACTTTAGTAAATCAAACAGAAAAGCGTGGTCCTTACTTAAAAAACTTGGTAGTAGTAGACACTCAACTAGAGACAAAGTACCAATAGTTCCCAACAGAGTGGCCTCCCACATTGTAGCAAACTCAAGGGCACCTAGAGATCGTGACCACACCACCAAAGTAAAACAAGAACTAAAAATACTAAAGTCTGCATGCCCGCCTACATCTGAATACTCTGACGAGTTTACTCTAGAAGAAATTACCTCAGCAATATCAGAAATTAAGTCTGGAAAGGCACACGGCTCCGATAAAATACATCCAGAATTTTTACTCCATTGTGGCAAATATGCTAGGAAATGGCTGGCTGATTTCTACATAGATATATTAAAATCAGGAGAAATCTCCCATTCCCTTAAAAAGGCCTCCATTATAGCCATATTGAAACCAGGAAAAGCAAATGATCAACCCCAAAACTACCGACCGATTGCACTGCTGAGCTGTGTCTATAAACTGTTGGAACGCTTAATCCACAACAGAATTAGTAACAACATATTTGGGGTGATACCTATTGAGCAAGCAGGGTTCAGACCTAACCGCAGCTGCACAGATCAGATCCTATCCCTAACAACACATATTGAAGCAGGTTTTCAAAGAAAGCAAAAAACATCCGTTGCTTTCATTGACCTGCATACGACACCGTCTGGAGACAAGGACTAATCTGCAAACTGATCCGTGCCATCCCATGCCAAAAGGTAACCAAACTCATTGATATCATGCTCACCGACAGACCTTTTCACGTCACAATGGGCAACTTAAGAAGTGTCCAAATGAAGCTCAACAATGGACTGCCACAGGGATCCGTTTTGGCACCCTTACTCTTTAATTTATACATCGCGGATCTACCTAGGACAACTTGGCAGAAATTTGGCTACGCTGACGATTGGGCCATTGCAGCAAGACATAATAACATGAATGCTACCGAATCAATACTGACGGATGACCTTGCTGTTATGGGTCAATATTTTCGCAAATGGAGGCTACGGCCCAATGCAACGAAAACTGAAGTGTGCTGTTTTCATCTGAATAATGCCCAAGCCAACAAAAAACTCTCCGTTCACTTTGAAAACAGATTACTCACTCATAACTCAACACCAAAATATCTTGGAGTGACTCTTGACAGAACTTTAAGTTTTAAGGAACACCTACAAAGAACGGCAGAAAAACTGAAGACGCGAAATAATATAATCCAAAAGCTATGTGGCACCACATGGGGGTCCTCAGCCTCCGTATTCAGATCATCCGCTCTCGGACTCGTATACTCGGCGGCTGATTATGCTTCGCCGGTATGGCTCAATAGCAAACACACGAAGATCATTGACACCCAATTAAACCAGACAATGCGAATGATCTCAGGTACAATTCGACCAACACCAAACTATTGGCTTCCCATTCTGAGTCACATTCCACCGCCGAAACTAAGAAGAAGTCATTCTCTTCTCAGAGAATATCGAAAAATCGAGGCTAACCATCAACTACCCATCCACCATGATAAGCTTGATATCGAAATGAACAGACTGCGCTCCAGATATTCCGCATTGTTAAGGGCGACCTCCCTACATCAGGAACATTTCGACCTCACCAACGCTTGGAGAAGACAATGGGAGAGCGACTCACCACAGGAATCACACCAAATGGCCTGTATCGATCAGAAACCGCCAGGCTTTGAACTGCCCCGCAATATATGTACGGCGCTGAACAGAATAAGAACAGGTACCGGTAGATGTGCTGACAGCTTGCATAGATGGGGAAAGGCCCTTACTCCTTAGTGTGACTGTGGTGTGCAACGGCAGACCGTCCGCCACATTATTGAGGAATGCCCCCGAAGGCGATACCCTGGAGTTTTCAAAGAGTTCCTGAATGCGACCGAAAATGTTTTACATTATATTAATACATTATAAGTTCGTTTGTGATACTTCATGTAATGTTTTATATACTTTTTTTAAATTATGGGTTCTTATTGTATCTATGCCATACGATAAATAAGAATGTACATACCCGTACCACTGCAGGGCTCTGTTTTTCAACTTTTTTGTAATTGACCATTCTTCTTCCATTCTGTTCCATATTTCCTCTGTTCTTATTCTAGCCTCTCTGGTGATTTCTGGACATTTTCTAATAAAGTCCAGGTTATCGGCGAAAAGAGGAGTGAATGTAATTATATATTCTCTTGTACCTAGATGTTAAAAATATATACCTTTTCAGAGCCTATTCTACGTATGTACCCATATGTTAAAAAGTGTAGTAGTGCAGATACCTCAAGAAACAAAGGTGATATGTTGCCAACTTGCGCTTTTTCTCTGGGGGGTGGACACCACCACTTCTCAGGGGTGGACGCCACCACTTCTTAGTGGTGGAAATTATTTTATAAAAATATCCCCAGAAATCGATAGAGGGACCAATTCTAAGTAAAATTGGTTATATAAAGTTATTCTAATAAATCAATAGTTCTTGAGTTATTAAAGATCAAAGATTTTGATTTTTCGTGAAAAAAATGCATGTTTTCAAGCGGTTTTTCATAAATAACTCAAAAATAGTAGGTACCTAAGTTTTTTGAAAAAAGTTGTCATTACCAAAAATGAAGCTAACCATGAAGCTAGGTACATCACAAAGTACATCACAAACAAAGGTTTTCGGACTAATCAGTCCATTATCAGGTTAGACTCCAGATCCAAAGCAGTTGAAACTAGCTACTGAGTTAGGTCGAATGACCTTTCATATGTAACATTTTAGCCATCTAGGCTACATTGAAAACGACAATAAGTCGATATTACTATGTAAAATAAATTATTTTAATCAACATGGTGTCTTCATCTTAGCTTCAAACTTCATGGTTGGTTTGAAGACAGTAGGAAACAGACCCTACTGTCTTATTGTCGTTTTCAATGTAGCCTAGATGGCTAAAATGTTACATTTGAAAGGTCATTCGACCTAACTCAGTAGCTAGTTTCAACTGCTTTGGATCTGGAGTCTAACCTGATGATGGACTAATTAGTCCGAAAACGTTTGTTTGTGGTGTATTTTGTGATGTACCTACTTTGAGTCCAACTTGATCTTTTTTCGAAACGATGCATTTTATTAAATATACTTACATCCTATATACTAAACATTTTTTAAAGTATTCAGAATAGTGCAGTCACTGAAGGTCGATATGAGCTATTACCTCCGATTTCGTTGAACCTCTATCGATTTGCATGAAAATTGGTGAGTGGTTAGAGAATATCTCAAGGAACAAAGGTGACATGGTGCCAACTTGCGCTTTTACCCTGGAGGTGGATGCCACCCCTTCTCGGGGGTGAAAATTATTTTATTGAAAATAACCCCATAACTCGATAGAGGGACAAATTCTAAGCAAAATTTATTATATAAAGTTATTAAAATAAATGAAAACTTTTTGAGTTATTGAAGATCAAAGATTTTAATTTTCCTTGAGAAAAATGCATGTTTTTAACCGATTTTTCATCAATAACTCAAAAACTATAAGTTTTTACAAAAAGTTATTATTACCAAAATTGAAGATAATAAAAAATGAAATAAACCCTTTACTAGAAAAACCTTTTAATGTTAACTAAAAGTGAGTTATAGGTAATTGAATATATAAGCTGAAATAACGGGAAAATTATGCATTTTATAACATAAACTTATTAAACATTTGTCAAAGTACTTAAAAATATCATCAAATGAGCCCCCGAACATGTTGATTACAGTATTTGAGCCCCCGACAGTATTAAAATGTATGCATCAAAATTTTTTCAAAATTTATCTTTTAAAAATTTTTCCAAAAAATGTTATTGTTTTTTTTATACACTCCATTTATTTTTAAGATATCAGGTTTATCTGAAAACAGTTTGAAAGATAATTCCAAGGGCTATTTAACCACGTTGAATTTAATCTTTTAGACAACTTACTTTTTTAAAAATAAAAGGTTAAATGGCCCCGGTTGCATGGTTTTCATAGCAAAATTTAAGATTTAAACGTTTCTATCTCGGTTATTTTTTATCCTATGGAAATAGTAAAACAGGTAAAATATTTCACATAAAAAAATTAAAATTTGGGTAAATTTCATATTTTACGTATATTGAGTATTTTTGGAGTTATTATCAAAAGAATATGAAAATTACAATAATTTTAAAAATTATGATTTTTTTAAATTGTATCTTTTTTTCAAAAATATGTATTCTAAACCGGTCAAAATTATTGAAATCATTACTTATGCTAATATAAAGAAGTTATTGTAAGGATTACTATAAATTTTAATTTTTGTGGAAATGGCGTTTCACTTTTTCCTAAAAAATTCGAAAGGGTTCTTTTATTTTTATCATCACTTGCTTAATTTTGACGCTATTACCTTGTCCTGAAGCTCATTTAATAGGTATTCCGAAATACGTTGATTTGTAGGTATATTTTATACATTGCATCGTTTTCCCGTTATTTAAGCTTGAATACTTAGATTTGAGTACTCGTCGAAAAAAATACACATTCAATTGCTGATAACTCACTTTGAACTAACATTAATTTAGTGCTTTAAGTGAGTAATGTATTCAGTTTTTTATTATCATCAATTTCAATAATAATAACTATTTTGTAAAAGCTTATAGTTTTTGAGTTATACGTGAAAAACCGATTTAAAACATGCATTTTTTCTCGAAAAAATAAAATCTTTGGTCTTTAATAACTCAAAAAGTATTGATTTATATTAATAACTTTATATAACAAATTTTGCTTATAATTTGTCCCTCTATCGATTTATGGTATTATTTTTAATAAAATAATTTTCACCCCTAGGGTGAAAGCTCAAGTTGGCATCATGTCACCTTTGTTCCTTGAGGTATCCTCTAATTACTCACCAATTTTCATGAAAATCGATGGAGGTTCAACGAAATCGGAAGTGGAAACCTTCAGTGACTCCACTAGAAAGCCTATCAAAAAAACTGTAGAATATAATATATTAAATATGTATATCATAAGTTCTGATGAAAATAAGAGGATCCTTTTAATTTTTTTTTAGGAAAAAGTGAAAAATAAAACATACGGCATTTCCACAAAAATTAAAATTTATAGCAATCCCTATAAAAACTTGTTTATTTTAATAGAAATATTATCCTGATCTACTAAATCCACAAGTTCCAGCGAATATATATTTTCAGCAAGTTGAAGCACCACTTAATTACCAATTTAATGTTTGGCAGTGTCTCAAGCGAATATTTCTAAATGGGTGGATAGGGAGGCGAGGATCCATGGAATTGTAGTTCAGAGAAATAAGGAAAAAAAATAGCCTGTTGGTGACACATCCCCCTCCTGGCCGAAACCAAATTTTTTGAGTAGTATGGACATCTATATTAATAACCTATATGTTTCCTGCACCCGATTTTGATGATATACATAGTTATAAAAAAATGAAGATCAAAAAACGCTAAAATTTCGCTTTTTTCGTCTATTGCCAAAAGGCTAAGAATTTTAAACAAATTTGGAAGTAGGAAAGTTATAAACCATATAAAAAACTTCAATATGGCGTCCGCTGAATATGTCTATCCTTATTGTTTGCTTAGAAAATTGCAAAATAATTAATAAATTTTGAGTTTTTATAAATATTCATAACTTATGCAAAAATTAACTTAGAACCTTCTTATTACAAGGAATGCTGGGACTTCTAGTGCTTAAATTATACACTAAATTTCATAACAATTGGTCAAATAGTTTAAAAGTTATTTAATTTGTTTATCCCAAATTAATTTTTTTTGCAACACTGTAAGTCAGAAAATGATGAAGTTACAGTAATACTTTGGATAGTTTATGAAAGAAGAAGATTTATACTAATAACTTAATAAAAAAAAATTTAAAATAATTATAAGTATCGCAAAATTATTTTGCAATAACATGTCGATTTTTTGCTTATAAACAATTACAATAACTTTTTAACCATTACCCGTAGAAAAATTATTTTTTCATATTCAGAAAGACTGAATTTTTATTCACCCCCTTTATTTAATTCACAGCAGCTTTCTTTATAACGATTACGAAATCAAATCAGTCACATTTTAAAGAAAATATTTCAGAGTTTTAATGTACCAAATATAAAAAAATATACTTTCAAACAAATCGTCCACAAAGCTTAAAAATGTGACCCTTAAAATCGACCGGCCTTGAAACTTGGGAGATCGATGAGAAGGGGGAAGGAACTGTTAGCGGTATCTCTTGTTCTCGCCTATGGATTTCGACGTTTCTTTTTTAATTTGTATGTACTTTTTGCGTACAGTACGAGTATGCATTATTTAAATAAATTAATTGTTATATACACCATTAAATTTGCTTAAACATTTTTTTTCAATTTATTTAATAATATTGAAGTAATTTTAATCACAACACATAAATATTTATGAATAATAGTTTTTTAAAACATAGTTTTTTATTAAACTTAGTAATAATTTAAAGTATGAAAAAACAAATTATCCCATTCAATTGTTTCTAAAAATAGTATTGGTCTATGGAAATCAGAAAATCTCAAATAAACTAGATAACCAAAACCTCAATCTTTCTCTATTATCTATTTTGGAGTTTTTTTTAATCTGTATGTACTCTTTGCGTACGTTAGGGATATGTTTTTTGTTAATAAAGTGGTTATTTAATTAACCATGTAAAGTGTGTAAACAATTTTTGGAAATTCTTTTACGATATTTTTAGGATGACTTTGTTGGCAATCATAGGAGTGGATCATATGCACTTGACTTTACAATAACTTATAATAAATTGGTAACTGATAATTGTTATAGGTCTGGATCCCGCGTATGAAAAAAAAGTTGATTAATAGCAAGCTGAAAATTTGTTAATAGCTTAAGGGTGTCTAGTCGGATAAACTTTGATATATGGGAACACTGAAACAGGGGCAGTTTTAATTGTGGAACAGGTTAAAAATTTGGAACGGTCAGACCACGAAAACGGCACCTTTATTTTGTCCGACAGAATAGACTTAAACTCTCCGAACAGAGATTAAACTCTCATGCAAAAATCAGACTGCTATTTATCACCTGTCATAATTCCTGTCATTTGACATATTCTACAAGTTCCACTCATTAAAACGCCCATTTGGTGATAAATAGCAGTCTGATTTTTGCATGAGAGTTTAATCTCTGTTCGGAGAGTTTAAGTCTGTTCTGTCGGACAAAATACATGTGCCGTTTTCGTGGTCTGACCGTTCCAGATTTTTAACCTGTTCCACAATTAAAACTTCCCCTGTTTCAGTGTTCCCATATATCAAAGTTTGTCCGACTAGACACCCTTAAGCTATTAACAAATTTTCAGCTTGCTATTAATCAACTTTTTTTTCATACGCGGGATCCAGACCTATTACGTTTTTCATAAAAATACAAGTATTCCTAGATAAATCTCCTTTAATTTTATTTTAATAGTCTTGTTATCATACCAAAATGTATGAAATATCTTAATTTTTGTTTTTTTGGCAATCTTAAAATTATAACTTTCAATGTTGTAAGATACAATTATTACAATATTGTAGAAAATTTCTGAAAATAATGTTGTTCTTTTTATCCTCTCTCTAATTTTGTTAGATTTCATTTTTCATTAATCTAGTAGCATGTTTATCAAGAAATGAAACCTAGTTTATTTGAGATTTTTTATTTTCAATTCAATATTATAAGCCAATTTTAGATTTAGGAATAATTGAATAGTTTAATAATATAATAATAATTTTGTTACACCCCATAATATAATAATTACGGGGTGTAACAAAAATACAGGTCATAAATTTAATCGCATATTCTGGGACCAAAAATAGTTCGACTGAACCTAACTTACCGTAGTATAAATATATGCACATAAAAAAAGTTACAGCCCTTTGAAGTTACAAAATGAAAATCGATTTTGACCAAATATATAGAAAATTCCTAGAGATTTTTTATTGAAAATAGACATGTGGTATTTTTATGGCAGGAGCATCTTACAAAAAAATTATAGTAAAATTTTGACACCCCATAAAAATTTTATGGGGGTTTTGTTCCCTTAAACCCCACCAAACTTTTGTGTACGTTCCAATTAAATTATTATTGTGGTACCATTAGTTAAACACAATGGAACGTACACAAACATTTGGGGGGTGTAAAGGAACAAAACTCCCATAAAATTTTTATGTAAACATATTAAAAAAGAAGCCGCAACTCGATAAAAACTGCCTTATCGAAAAAATACTGAGAGGTAAAAAGTTTTAAAAACAGTTAGTTTAACTAATGGTATCACAATAATAATTTAATTGGAACGTACAACTTACACAAAAGTTTGGGGGGTTTAAGGGAACAAAACCCCCATAAAATTTTTATGGGATGCACAAATTTCACTATAATTTTTCTTTAAGATGTTCCTGTCATAAGAATGATACATGTCAATTTTCAATAAAAAATCTCTAATAGTTTTCGATATATTGGAAAAAATCGATTTTCATTTTGTAACTTCAAAGGGCTATAACTTTTTTATGTGCACATTTGTATTAAGGTAAGTTAGGTCCAATCGATCTATTTTTGGTCCCAGAATATGTGATTTAATTTATGACCTGTATTTTTGTTACGCCCTGTATAACTAATATGTACGTTTTACAATAAAAGTTACATCAAATATTATTTAAAAAATTGAAAAAAAAAATTGTTTAAACAAATTTGATGGTGTATATAACAATTAGTTTATTTAAATAACGCATATTCGTAATGTACGTAAAAAGTACATACAAATTAAAAAAAGAAACAACGAAATAAATAATCAAGAACCAGAGATACAGTTAACAGCTCCTTCCCCCCTCTCATCGCTATCAAAAGTTTCAACGCCGGTCGATTTTAAGGGGCATATTTTTAAGCTTTGTGGACGATTTCCTTGAAAGTAAATCTTTTGTATTTTTGGTACGTTAAAACTTTGAAGTATGTTCTTTCAAATGCGGCTAATTTTATTTATTAATTGTTATAAACAAAGCTGCTGTGAATTAAAAAAAGAAGGGGGCTAACGTCGTCCCTAATTGTCATAGGACAATTGTTTTTCTTTCTAAATGTGTATAAAAATTTAGTCTTTCTAAATATGGAAAAATAATTTTTCTACGGGTAACGGTTAAAAAGTTATTCTAATTGTTTATAAGCAAAAATCGACATGTTTTTGCAAAATAATTTTACACTATTTATAATTATTTTTTGTCATTTTTTTTAAATTAAATTAATAGCATAAATCTTCTTCTTTCACAAACTGTCCGAAGTATTACTGTAACCTCACCGTTTTCTGACTTATAGTGTTGCAAAAAAAAATTAATTTGGGATAAACAAATTAAATAACTTTTAAACTATTTTACCAATTGCTTTGAAATTTACAATGTAATTTAAGCACCAGAAGTCCCAGCATTCCTTGTAACAAGAAAGTTCTAACTTCATTTTTACATAAGTTATGAACATTTATTTTTTTTTTTTTATTATTAACTCCATTGAGTACAACAATCTGCCCATTGGGCATTAAGCATTTGTTATGGTAAAAAAATAAAATTTACCATGAACATTTATAAAATCTCAAAATTTAATACTTATTTTGCAATTTTCTAAGCAACAAATAAGGATAGACATATATAAATTTTTTAAAATGCTTCACTTTTTAGTAATAGACGAAAAAAGCGAAAATTTAGCGTTTTTTGATCTTCATTTGTTTATAACTATGTATATCATCAAAATCGGCTGCAGGAAACATATAGCTTATTAATATAGATGTCCATACTACTCAAAAAATTTGGTTTCGGCCTGGAGGGGATGTGTCACGAGAAAAATCTTATTTCTCTGGACTATTGGAAGGTCTTCTGACCTGACGCCGTTAGACTGTGGGGATATGTGAAACAAGTTGTAGGTATACAAAACTAAACTCCTCGACTGAGCTGATAAAAAAAAGACAAATTTCTGTACTCAGATAATTTTCTTTTTTTTCTGTTTACTGTTTGTAATGAATCTGAGAATACTTATGTTTCCGAAATAGTAAAAGATAGATATATGACATTGTACATGAGAGATCTTTAGAGGATTCTGAGGAAGCCAAAAATTAAATAATATAGGGAAGTTGAATTTGAAATAAGGAAGCGTATTACATTTAGCTGTTCCACGCTGTATAAATGCGTCAGAATATACGTCAGTACCCATAAAAAATTTAAAAAATGTCGACAAATGTCGATCAATAACAATATTGAACATTACACTAAATAATTCAGTCGTAATGATCGTTATAAGAAGGAAACTGGTTTAAAAATAAAAGTGAAAAGCTTTGACTTCACTTGAAATATAAAAACGACTCTCGACCTTACTAAACAAGATCTTCCGTTTTGGTTATGTAAAAGGTCTGAAATGATTGGCGAACCAATTAAAATTTTTATACTACAAAGAGGTCGTTACATAGAATTACAGGGTAATTTATAGGGAATTAACTTTTTTTTTAATTATCACTAAGAAATGTTTAGACCAGGACATTTAGGAAAAAATAAATCGATTTTTAAATACAGCACAATAATCGAGTTGAAACTTTTTGCATTTTGTTTAGGATGACCCCCGTCATGACGTCAGGAAAAAAGTCTACAATAGAAAAATGGGTCGAAATCCAGAATTACATTTACAGAGCATAATATAATGTATCCAAAAGTGCATAAATATGTAAAAATCAGTATATTAAGAGCTAGATTTTGTTACTTGGAAGTTTTTGGGGTGGCTAAATATGAATACGCCATCAGAGCAGATACGTTGAACAGTTATAGATGGAAAGCTAGAGCCGAAAAATCATCGTCATAAGTAATATGGAGTTTTTTCTGTGAAATATGTCCATTGTATATTACAATTATGACCCCTTTCAGGCTGACACCTCAGTGGATACAGGAAGTAGCAATAAGGGATTAAAGGGGAAAGTTAGTGCAGTCATTAGAGGTTTTCACATCGTATTTTGTTAAACCTCCATCGATTTGCATGAAAATCGGTGACTAGTTAGAGCATACCTCAAGAAACAAAACTGATTTGGTGCCACTTGCACTTTTACCCTGGTGGTGAATACCACCCCTTCCCGCGGGTGAAAACTATTTTATTAAAAATAACCCCACAAATCGATAGAGGGACAAATTTTAAGTAAAATTTGTTATATCATGTTATTAAAATAAATCAATACTTTTTGAGTTATTAAAAATCAAAGATTTGTCTATTTAAGAGCATATGCGTTAAGTTACGGATGATACAAAGAACATGTTAATTAATTGTATGTTAGTAAAATATTATTTTTATATTATTTCGATATTTAATTGAATTTTTTTTTCATTATAAACTGAATATGTCCAGAAACTGGGGCTGTCCAATAATGGGCACATTTGACATATTCGAATACACTTTTGCTAAATTTATAATATCGAAATAATATAAAACTAATATTTCAGTAACATACAATTAATTAATATGTTCTTTTTATCATCCGTAACTTCACGCATGTGCTCTTAAACAGACAAATCTTTGATCTTTAATAACTCAAAAAGTATTGATTTATTTTAATAACATGATATAACAAATTTTACTTATAATTTGTCCCTCTATCGATTTGTGGGGTCATTTTTAATAAAATAATTTTTACCCCCGAGAAGGGGTGGTATCCACCCCAGGATAAAAGTGCAAGTTGGCACCAAATCATTTTTATTTCCTGAGGTATGTTCTAACTAGTCACCAATTTTCATGCAAATCGATGGAGGTTTAACAAAATAGGACGTGAAAACCTTTAAAGACTACACTAACTTTCTCCTTTCATCCCTATTGCTACTTCCTGTATCCACTGAGGTGTCAGCCTGAAAGGGGTCATAATTATCAATATACAGTAGACACATTTCACATGCCAAACTATATATTACTTATGACGATGATTTTTCGGCTCTAGCTCTTAGACTATTAGTTTAGTGCTCATAGTTACTACTAAGCTCGAGAGTTTTCGGTACTAAATTGATTCAAACAAATTATTCGAGGCTTTTTGGGGTCGCTAAACACGAATACGTCATCAGAACTGACCCTCAGAGTACCTGGTGCTCAGGGTCACTGCCGAGAAACGTCATCTTCTCGAGTTTCGAATATTCTCGTCACTAAGGTCGCACCTACATTGGATCCGTTTTTCTCCGATCCGATCAGATCAGATCAGATCTTAATATTTAATTTTGTAATATGTGTCTCTACATGATAGATATTTTATAATGTTGTCTTGAATATAAGGTTTACAACATCTCTTTATTTATAGATATAAAATTTAATACCTCTAGCACAGAATAGGAAACAATTATTGTTTCTTATTCTGTGCCTCTAGGTAAATAGTTTCATTGGAATGGTCAATAATTTCACTTTGGTTATAAAATTCTAACGGGTACTACGTGTCTTTGAAATTGCCAAAATAATCTTGCATAAAACCTTACAAAGAGAACCGAAGTTTATTACTGCTCAATTTGTGACAAAACCGGAAGTATAATTATTATACTACCTATTATGTGTTACTATATCTTTTTATATGAGAATTGTTTTTAATACGTGCCAACACAAGGCTAGTTTGTAATAAATCAATGTATTTTTCCTTTTCTCATGAATTATTTTACATTCTTGTGACGAAAAAATAGGATCTTAAATTTATCAGGATAGTTACGTAGATTTTTGTTTATATTAAATTCTCCTGAAGATCTGTCTTTATTAAATTTAAGCATCCATCTACGTTTTTTTCTACGTCTCTTAAAAACGTTGTTTTCCAACAACAGCCAACACATTAGCACATCTTCATTGGAACTCATTGTCGGTGGTCGCTGGTTGGAAGTCAACGGAACCAATGTAGGCACCCTCGCCGGAAAATCGGTCTATATCGGATCTGATCTGATCGGAGAAAAACGGATCCAATGTAGGTGCGGTCTAAATTGATGCAAAAAGATTACTAAACGGTGTTGGGTTTGTCGAATACGAATATGACACCAGAACCGACCCTTGGAGCACCTAGTGTCCAGGGTGACTACTATGCACGTCTCAGGTACCAGGTACTCTGTGGGAGAGTTCTGATAGTGTAGTCGTATTCAGTAACCCCAAAAACACCAGAGTAATCTGATTCATCAATTTAGTGACAAAAACACTCGAAATTCCAGATGACGTGCCTTAGCAGTGACCCTGGGCACCAGATGCTCCGGAGATGATGATTCAATCATGTTCAGTGACCCCAAAAAACCCCGAGTAATCTGTTTGCATCAATTTACTGCTGAAAATCCTCGAAACTCAAGATGACGGCCGTAGCAGTAACCCTGGGGATCGATTCTGATGGCGTATTGATGTTTAGCGACCTCAAAAACCTCCCGAGTAACAAAATCTATACATTAATTCACGTTTAGAATAGAACATTGGGCTTATGGAGATCAGTGTTGCCAAAACTCTCACGCACGTGTTGCTACTAGACTGTCGACTGTCGATATATGATTCATTCAAATCATAACTGTATTCAGCACTGTGTAGATGTATTTAACTTTATTTCACTAATAAACAGATACGTATAGTTGAATACAAAATAATGCATTATAAATAATTGTTTCTTTAATAGACAGATATAGAAATTTTATGTAATTATTATGGTCTGATAAAATAGGCCAGGAACCGAAGCTTTTTACCTCGCAATTTTTACAGAATGGATCGAATTTCTTGAAAATTCGAGAATAAGTAGTGGATAGTCTGAGGATCAAAATATATATGATGCCGAAAGGCGCTTTTACCAGGAGGGTGGTTGCCACCTCATCTCGGGGGTGAACATTTTTTATTATATTTTGACCGCAAAAGTTGATAAAAACATTCATTCAAAGCAAAAAATGTTCTATACATTTTTTTGATAAAATTAATAGTTTTCGAGTTATTTGCCATTGAAAGTGTTAGTTTTGTATCGAAAAAATCAATGTTTTTCGTTATAAGTACTCATTTACGATTCACTCAATTTTTGCCGTAGAAAAAATTTTTTTCAAACCAAGTTCTTAGGAATTGAATAACCTGCAATTTTATATCGAAACATTTTTTCGTATCTCTGATGCTAATCTTTCTATTCTGAAGAAAATGGCATTTTTACCAAATTACAAAAATTCGTATTCGCTTTTAACTCCAGGTTTTTAAAAACTAATCATTCTAAGCCAGAGTCAAACTTCTAGAATCTATAAATAATACATAAGTATATAAGAATGAATAAGCCAATGACTAAAAACAGCGCTAACTTACATTATTATGCTTCCAATTGGTTTCCCCCTTTTTGTTTTTCAAAAAAATATATTGATTTTTTAACCGTAATTTTTTTATTTTTTACTTTAGAAAGTTTGGTAAAAAATAATTTTGTAGGTTTTTACCAGATATATAAGCCTATTAATATTAAATCTTTTTAAAATAGTCTGACGCAAAAACAGATGACTTTGAAAGGGTTGGTAAAGGTGGTTTTTGCACGTTATTACAAGTTTTAATTGTTAATAGCTCACTCAATTTCTGCCGTAGAAAAAATTTTTGCAATAAAGCTTCTTGGGAACTAAATAAGCTACAATTTCATATATAAACATTTCTTCGTATCTCTGATGCTAATCTTGCTATTCCGAAGAAAAGGCCATTTTTTCCAAACTACAAAAATTCGTTATTCGCTTTTAACTCCATTTTTTTTAAACTAATCATTCTAAGCCGGTCAAACTTATAGAACCTATTAACAATACATAAATAAAAAATCCCAAATAAGGTCAATGACTAATTTTAATTAGGGTGGTGATTTTAGTGGGTTGCTTCCGAACACTTTTTCGCTGAAAAAAATAGGGACTGATATTCTTTTCATTATGTCACTTTATTTTTGAGCAAGAGACTTTTTTTTAATTTCTGGAGATAGATATTTTTAAATACTTTAAATTAGTTAAAACAAGTTGTCCTCGAAAAATGCATAGTTTTCCCGGCTTTTGACTTTGAAACTACAATATTTAGCATTTGACGAAGAAGAGCCAACATATAATAAAGTATAGCTCGATTACTATCGGTCTTAAAGAAAATTTACAAAAACGGTTTTGTTTATTTTTTCAAAAGGTACATTTTTGTTAAGTAAAGTTGTTTTGATAAAACGAAAACTTTTGGAGTTATTAGCAGAAAACTTATTAAAACCATTGATTTTTTCGATATAAAACTAATACTTTCGATAGCGAATAAATCGAAAACTATCAATTTTATCAAAAAAATGTATAGAACGTTTTTTGCATAAAGTAAACGTTTTTACCAACTTTTGTAATTAAAATATAATAAAAAGTGTCCACCCCCGAGATGGGGTGTCAACCACCCCCATGGTAAAAGCGCCTTTCGGCATCATATAGATTTTGATTCTTGGGCTATCCACTACTGATTCTTAAATTTTCAAGCAAATCGATCCATTCTGTAAAAATTGCGAGGTGAAAAGCTTCGGTTCCTGGCCTATTTTATCAGACCATAATAATTACATAAAATATCTATATCTGTCTATTAAAGAAACAATTATTTATAATGCATTATTTTGTATTCAACTATACGTATCTGTTTATTAATGAAATAAAGTTAACTACATCTACACAGTGCTGAATACAGCTCTGATTTGAATGAATTATATATCGACAGTCGACAGTCTAGTAGCAACACGTGCGTGAGAGTTTTGGCAACACTGATCTCCATAAGCCCAATGTTCTATTCTAAACGTGAAATAATGTATAGATTTTGTACTCGGGGGGGTTTTTGAGGTCGCTAAACATCAATACGCCATCAGAATCGATCCCCCGAGCACTTGGTGCCCAGGGTTACTGCTACGGCACGTCATCTTGAGTTTCGAGGATTTTCAGCAGTAAATTGATGCAAACAGATTACTCGGGGTTTTTTGGGGTCACTGAACACGATTGAATCATCATCTCCGGAGTATCTGTTGCCCAGGGTCACTGCTAAGGCACGTAATCTTCTGGAATTTCGAATGTTTTTGTAACTAAATTGATGAATCAGATTACTCAGGTGTTTTTGGGGTTACTGAATACGACTACACTATCAGAACTGTCCCACAGAGTACCTGGTGCCTGAGACGTGCATAGTAGTCACTCTGGACACTAGGTGCTCCAAGGGTCGGTTCTGGTGTCATATTCGTATTCGACAAACGCAACACCGTCTAGGAATCTGTTTGCATCAATTTAGTGACTAAAATATTCGAAACTCGAGAAAATGACGTTTCTCGGCAGTGACCCTGCGCACCAGGTACTCCGAGGGTCAGTTCTGATGACGTATTCGTGTTTAGCGACCCCAAAAAGCCTCAAATAATTTGTTTGAATCAATTTAGTACCGAAAACTCTCGAACCTGAAGGTGACGTGCCTTAGTAGTAACTATGAGCACTAGCTGTTCCACGTATCTGTTCTGATGGCGTATTCATATTTAGCGACCCCAAAAACATCCAAGTAACAAAATCTCTTAATATACTGATTTTTACATATTTATACACTTTTGGATACATTATATGCACTGTAAATGTAATTCTGGATTTCGATCCCATTTGAGGACGCTACAGCGACATTTATTAAAGAAAATAGGAAAGTCTCAGATACAGAATACATTATTAAAAATAATATACACTCATTTAAATCTAGAAACCTTCCTTATTAGAACCATTCTCTGTTAACATCCTGCATCTCTGCTTTCTACCATTTACAAGGCATATAGATGATGAAATAGAAAACGGAAAGATTCTGCAATATACAATCACATTCCATTTTCCTTCATATAGGAAAAGGTTCAAGAAATGGTTCTTAGTACTCACAATCTGAGTAAAGATAGAAGTGAAAGGCAATTTATGTTTTTCTGAAGCTATTTTCTTGTGTCATTTTTGCAATTAACTAGTTTTGATGATAAATAAGCCATAATTATACTAAGAAAATGATTTTATTAACGTTTCGACGTCCAAATCGGGTGTCGTTGTCAAAATACAAAACATATTAATGAATTAAACAAAAATGTTGTTGCTTAGTGAAAAAATTCTTCTAATAATTTATTTAATCTGACTCATTTATATCGGCAATTCAGACATATATTATACATTTTAAAGTAGAAGACTTTAAAATGATATTGCCAATATTTATGAGTTGCGTTCCTGGGACGACTTTACTGAAAGATAGTTCATTAGATTACATGAAATCAACCCCAACTCAAGAATATCCGTCACAAAAAACTCATAACATTTGTGATCTTTCTTTAAAAAGACAACCACATGCAATGTTGACAGTAAAATTTACTATGGAATCTCTAGTGCGAGAATTTTACTGTCATCATTGCATGTGGTTGTCTTTTTAAAGACAGATCACATGCTATGATTTTTTTGTGACGGATATTCTTGAGTTGGGGTTGATTTCATGTAATCGAATGAACTATCTTTCAGTAAAGTCGCCCCAGGAATGCAACTCATAAATATTGGCAATATAATTTTAAAGTCTCCTACTTTAAAATGTATAATATATGTCTGAATTGCCGATATAAATGAGTTAGATTAAATAAATTATTAGAAGAATTTTTTTACTAAGCAACAACATTTTTGTTTAAGTCCATTAATTTGTATTTTGACAACGACACCCGATTTGGGCGTCGAAACGTTAATAAAATCATTTTTTAGTAAAATTGTGGCTTATTTCCCATCAAAACTAGTTGATTGCAATTTATGTTTATTTCGATTCAGAGGCAAGGCATAATCTGCAGACAGCGCTGTTTCTGGTATCACCGTCATCAGTACAGATGCTTGCCCGCCTTTGAATCAACACAAAACCAAATTGCCTATTAAAGGGAAATTTCAAAGATATATTGAAATCCCCTTTGAGGACGCTTTTTCTTTAATTTGAGAAATGTTTGTTCGGAAGCTATTTTCTTGTGGCATTTTTGTAATTACATAACTAGTTTTGATGGGAAATAAGCCACAATTTTACTAACAAAAATGATTTTATTAACGTTTCGAAGTTCAAATCGGATGTTGTTGTTAAAATACAAAAAATATTAATATTAATATCATTAAAATTTTGTGTGGCTTATTTCCCATCAAAAATAGAGAAATGTTTATATCGCAATAAATTTTTTTTACAAGATAATTATTGTTGTTAATGTCAAAAATACCGTGAAAAACACTGTATTTTTAAACCAAAGTTAATTATTATCAATTAGATTATAATTATAATAATAATATTAGATTATGCATAATTAAATAGGAATAATTAATTCATGTTGCTGTATATATTACTGGAAATAACTTCTCTGTAGGTTATACAATGACAATTAAACCACATTCTGCACTACTTTTTCACGCACAGATTGGGTAAACAACATTTACTCTGCAATTTGCATAGGCTCATGGCTTAGGGTTCTTCCACTATTATCCTCTATTTTTCTCTGTCCGTGGCGGCAGTTCTCCAATTTGTTACCCCGATTATTTCAAGGTTTTCCTTACATGCTTCTAGCCCCTTTTTGCGTGGTCGTCCTCTTCTCTTCTTTCTTTTCCCTCTCAGTAGTGAGTCCCTTGCACACCTCCCATTGGCCATTATCGCAAGATGACCTAACCATCATCTAAGTCTCTTTGCTCTGACGATCTGGCTAATTTGTGGTTTCTAGTACAGCAGTACAGCTCTGATCTCTGCATTTGTTCGGCTCCTCCAAATATCTTCATCGTCTTTTATTCCCTCGAATATCTTCCTTAGAACACCCTGCTCCCAAATATTCAGCATATTTTCTTGATTTTTGTTCATAACCCATGTTTTGCTTCCGTAAAGGACTGTGGACTGAATCACTGTTTGGTATAATCTCAATTTTTCCTCTCTGAAGATATCTGCGTACTCATACTAATGGAACCCTAGTACAGAAATAAAAAGCAGAATTGCCAAAATAAAAACAAGTTTTATGAAATTTAAGAAAATCCTGTGCAGTCATGATCTCAATTTGGAACTTCGCATAAGAATCGTTCGATGTTATATATTCCCTGTACCTACTACTTTACGGGCTTGAAGCATGGACCCTGACAGAATCGCTTTTAAAAAACCTAGAAGCATGTGAGATGCGGGTCTACCGCAGATTTCTGAAGATCAGTTGGGCAGAAACAGTCACAAACGAAAGGGTTTTGTAACGTTTGAATAAAAGTTGTGAAGTAGTGAACACGGTTAAAATGCATAAATTGGAATACTTTGGTCATATAATACGTCACCCAGAAAAATATGACATACTTCACCTTGTCATGTAAGGTAAAATAATAAGAAAAAGAAATGTGGGCCGCCGTACAACTTCTTGGCTTAAAAACCTACGCCAATGGTTTGGGAAAACTAGCACTGAACTATTTCATGCGGCTGTAAATAAGACAATGATTGTTAATATGCTGGGCAACATGAGAGTCAACGATCGACAAGCGGTCTCGGCACCTTAAGAAGAAGAAGAAGATATTTTTTGCCCTTAGTAGGTTTTGTAGGGCTCCGATAGTCTTCTTTTCCCTCGAAATTCGCTTCTCAATTTTTCGGCTTCCTTCCTCATTACTTGTTAGGGTTCCTCCTAGATACTCAAACTCAGTCACCTTTTTGAAGCAATATTCTTTACTCTCGTCGTTTGTGGCAGTCTTTAGTTGTGTGTCTTCAAATGTGGTCTGTTCCATTTTCCATATACTTTATTTTTTGCCCGTTAATAAGCAGTCCATACTGTTTCGCCTTTGCTGGCTACTGGCTTTTGTTGTCATAAATCATATCTTTCGTTCGTATGTCACTCTCTCTCAATATTGCCTCCAACAAGAAATTGAAGAATACTTTGGACAGAGCATCCCTATGCTTTAATCCCCTTTTAACTTCAAATTTTCCTGTTAGGCTTCCTTGTACTCTTACTCTATTGTCGGTCTTCATTAGGGTCATTTTTACTAATCTGATCATATTTTCCGAAATTTCAAGTACCTACTCTTAGGGTCCGGTACATATCACAGAATCGTAAGCTTGTTTGAAATCTATAAAGAGGAGGTTAAACTTTTAACTGTTAGCCCGATCAAAGAACAATCTGACCCAAAAAAAATAAAGGAAAGATGAAAATTTGGGAATAGGTAGTTGAAATTGTCTATTATTATATAAGAAAAAGTTTACAATTCTACATCCACTCCATTTTACAAAAATGGAGGGGAGTACCCCCCTCTCGAAGGTGAAAAATATACATTCAAAATAGGTCCGGGATTGGATAAAATGACTAATTCTAAGCAACTTTTGTTCTATAGAGTTTTTTCCCTAAGTCAATACATTTCGAGTAGGTCTGGATCCCGCGTATGAAAAAAAAGTTGATTAATAGCAAGCTGAAAATTTGTTAATAGCTTAAGGGTGTCTAGTCGGATACACTTTAATATATGGGAACACTGGAACAGGGGCAGTTTTAATTGTGGAACAGGTTAAAAATTTGGAACAGTCAGACCACGAAAACGGCACATTTATTTTGTCCGACAGAATAGACTTAAACTCTCCGAACAGAGATTAAACTCTCGTGCAAAAATCAGACTGCTATTTATCACCAAATGGGCGTTTTAATGAGTGGAAAATGTAGAATATTTCAAATGACAGGAATTATGACAGGTGATAAATAGCAGTCTGATTTTTGCATGAGAGTTTAATCTCTGTTCGGAGATTTGAAGTATATTCTGTCGGACAAAATAAATGTGCTGTTTTCGTGGTCTGGCCGTTCCAAATTTTTAACCTGTTCCACAATTAAAACTGCCCCTGTTTCAGTGTTCCCATATATAAAAGTTTATCCGACTAGACACCCTTAACCTATTAACAAATTTTCAGCTTGCTATTAATCAACTTTTTTTTCATACGCGGGATCCAGACCTAGAGTTATTTGCAAGTGAATATGTTCATTTTTAACACAAAAAAAAACATGTTTTTGTACGGTGTTTCTGAGATAACTCAAAAAGTAAGTATTTGAGCGAAAAAAATATTCTTATCAAAAATATAGCTTGTAAAAAAGTGAAAAAAAAAACGGTATATGTTTGAGGTCTGTAGACCCAGTAGAAGCAGAGTTGTAGCTAATGAAATGTAGGTTCTTCTTCATCAAATTCCAAATCGAATATTTCAATGTGAAATAACCCAAAAACGGAGCACTTTTCTGGGAAAATTCATGTCAACTTTTTTAAAGTGTGTAAAAAAGGTTTATTTTTTTTTAATTGTTACATTAAAGGTAAGTGAGTTACGGTCAAAATATTGTTGATACCTTTTATTTTTTGGTAAAAAAATCGCGAAAATAACCCCCTAATTAGCATCGCAAATAAATTTTATCATTACCACTTCACAAGTTATTTTGCTTGTGTATTAATTATATGATCTGTAAGTTTCATTGGTTCAAAGTGCTTTTTTTTTGAAAAAGCAGTAGTTAAAATGGCTTGAATGAGTAACTAATCACGAGTTTAGGCAAATTTTGAACAGCCATAGCATAATCAATTTTTGTCTAACAAGACAACGAAAAAAGCAAAAATATTCAGAAAAGCAAAACATACATTTTATTACTCGTTAAGATTTTTGGTACTACTAATAATTTTTAAGTTAATTCCACGAACAATTCCATTTTTTGCAAAATTAAAAAAAATTATTTATTTTAAACTCAATTTTTTTTCCAAAAGTGAGCACTTTGAACCAATGAAACTTATGTATAATAATAAACAATATATAAGTAAAGTAACTTGTGAAGCGGTAATGATTAATTTTATTTGGGAAGCTAATTAGGGGGTGATTTTCGCGATTTTTCTACGAAAAAATAAAAGGGACCAACAATATTTTGAGCGTAACTTACTTATTTTTAATGTTAGAAGTTTTTATAACAAAACAAAAATAAACGTTTTTTTAAACACTTTAAAAAAGTTGTAATGAAGTTTTCCCGAAAAGTGCTTTATTTTTGATATTTCACATTGAAATATTCGATTTGGAATTTGACGAAGACGAACCTACTTTTCATTAGCTACAACTCTGCTTCTTCTGGGTCTGTAGACCTCATGCGTACACTATTTTTTTTCAATTTTTTATAAGCTATGTTTTTACTAAGAATATTTTTTTCGCTAGAATACTTAGTTTTTGAGTTATCTGCAAAAAACCGTCAAAAAACATGTTTTTTTTTTTTGTTAAAAATGAACATATTCACTCGCAAATAACTCGACTTAGTATTGACTTAGTGAAAAAACTCTATAGAACAAAAGTTGCTTAGAATTAGTCATTTTATCCAATTCCGGACCTAGTTTGAACGTATATTTTTTCACTCCCAAGAAAATATTTTTCACCCCGTATTTCCCAATTTTTGTAAAATGGAGGGGAAGTAGAATTGTAAACTTTTTCTTATACATTAATAGACAATTTCAACTACCTATTCCCAAATTTTCATCCTTCCTTTATTTTTTTGGAGGTTTTCGTAAAATTTTGTGTTCCCTGATCGGGCTATGTTGCTCTTACGTAATGCTCTGAATCATTTTCAACACGAATATAATTTGATCTACGGTGGATCTGCCCTTTATACAGGGTGAGTCATGAGGAACTGTTCATACTCCTACCTCGTATAGAGGCTACTATGGGGAATAACAAATGACCATTAAAAAGTGTCTGCTCCCATTGTTTAATAATATACAGGGCGAGTTTCGCATTTTGACAGAAATTTGTATTCGTCATAATTTTTGAACGGTCAGATCGATGTGTCTCTTATTTTGGTCAATCGTTACACTATTGCCACCTAATCAACTGATTTATTCAAACTAGAAAAAAATCAGGTCCGGCTTCAAAAAAATTAGTTCGTTTGGGTTTTAGAAAAAATTTCACCCTGTATACGCTTTTTGAAAACTATAATATGAATTTTACAAATTAGACAAATAAGCAATTAAAATGACATATTTATTTTTCCCCACACGATTACTTAATTTTTTACAAAAAAATCGAATTTGACTATGAATTAAAAGTTTGGTAAAGTGAACCATAGATTAAAAAAAAAATAACTTTTATTACAAAAATTAATTTTTTTGAACAAACATATAACTTATGTTACCACCCAATCAACTGATTTATTCAAACTAGAAAAAAATCAGGCCCGGATTTAAAAAATTAGTTCGTTTTGGTCTTAGAAAAAAGTTCACCCTGTATACGCTTTCTGAAATGTTTAATATGAGTTTTAGAAATTAGACAAATAAGCAATTAAAATGGCATATTTATTTTTTTCCACACACGATTACTTAAATTTTTATTAAAAAATCAAATTTGTCAAAATCGGAATTTTAACATCGGATTTTTAATAAAAAAGTAAGTAATCGTGTGGGGAAAAAATAAATATGCCATTTTAATTGCCTATTTGTCTAATTTGTAAAATTCATACTAGAGTTTTCAAAAAGCGTATACAGGATGAAATTTTTTCTAAGACCAAAACGAACTAATTTTTTAAATCCGGGCCTGATTTTTTTCTAGTTTGAATAAATCAGGTGATTGGGTGGTAACATAAATTAAATATTTGTTTAAAAAAAAATTAATTTTTGTAATAATTTATTTTTTTAAAATCGGGTTTCTAGTAAATATGGTTCACTTTACCAAACTTTTAATTATTCATAGTCAAATTTGATTTTTTTATAAAAAATTAAGTAATCGTGTGGGGAAAAAAATAAATATGCCATTTTAATTGCCTATTTGTCTAATTTGTATAATTCATATTAGAGTTTTCAAAAAGCGTATACAGGGTGAAATTTTTTCTAAGACTAAAATGAACTAATTTTTTAAATCCGGGCCTGATTTTTTTTCTAGTCTGTATAAATCAGTTGATTGGGTGGTAACATAAATTAAATATTTGTTCAAAAAAAATTAATTTTTGTAATAAAAGTTATTTTTTTTAATCTATGGTTCACTTTACCAAACTTTTAATTTATAGTCAAATTTGATTTTTTTATAAAAAATTAAGTAATCGTGTGGTGAAAAAATTAATATGTCATTTTAATTGCTTATTTGTCTAATTTATAAAATTCATATTATAGTTTTCAAAAAGCATATACAGGGTGAAATTTTTTCTAAGACCCAAACGAACTAATTTTTTTGAAGCCGGACCTGATTTTTTCTAGTTTGAATAAATCAGTTGATAAGCTGGTAATAGTGTAACGATTGACCAAAATAAGAGACACATCGATGTGACCGTTCATAAATTATGGCGAATACAAATTGCTTGAAAAATGCGAAACTCGCCCTGTATATTATTAAACAATGGGAGCAGACACTTTTTAATGGTCATTTGTTATTCCCCATATGAGCCTCTATACGAGGTAGGAGTATGTACAGTTCCTCATGATTCACCCTGTATTGCTTAAAAATTCTATGAAAAACATGTATTTTTAAAACCAAGTTAATAATTATCAATTAGATTGTAATTATAATAATAATATTAAATTATGATTTAATAGGAATAATTAATTCATGATGCAGTATTTATTATTGGAAATATCTTCTCTGTAGGTTATATAATGACAATTAAGCCACATTCTGCACGACTTAGCACTTACCGATGTTTCACGCAGAGATTGGGTAAACAACATTTACTCTGAAATTTGCATATAGTATAAAGATAATATTGAATATGCCAGTGAATACATATTACATATTACTTTAAATAAATCAGGGCTTAAATTCAATTGCTTATATAAAGAAATTAGAAAGCTTGAATCGTTGAATAATAAATAGGAAAAATAATATAGCTATATTATATTGTCACACAATTTTTTTACATACGAGATACACAGGCCCAAATACAGGGTATCCCAGACTAATTTATTCAGGCTATATCTCTTAAAGGAATAGAGATTTTCGAATGGAACAAAGACTGATATATTCCATTTGTCATACACTTTAATATGGCGTAGAGAAAATCATCCCCTAAATATTCATCCCTTAGTTACAACTCCTAACTTTAATTTTTTTAATAGCACCCTGTAATTTTTTTTATAGTTTTGGATGTGGTCCTCTATCGTCTATTCAACAGATTTAAAAAAAAAAATAAAATCGGATCGTAAGTAATCAAGAAAATATCAGTTTATTTTTGTTAATTATGTGTCCCAGACTAATTTATCCAGGCTATATTTCTTTAAACGAATAGAGATTTTCGAATGGGACAAAAACTGATCTATTACATTTGTAATACACTTTAATATATGGCGTAAGTATTTTTTAAAGATTTAAACGCAGAATGAAAGATTGCATTATTACCGAGGGCCGAAAGTCCCTGAAAACTTCTATAATGTTTATTTTAATAATTTACAGGGAAGAAGAAAAAGAGATAATTTAGTGTGATTTTTAATTTCAAATATCTCATTAAAAAGAAACTTTTTGGTTATTCTAAGAGATTTTCTGACTTCGGTAATAATATAACCTTTCGTTCTGCGTTTAGATTATTAAAAAATACTTATTAGTTTTCTCATGATTCGAAAAAAAATGCGTTTAAAACACATTGGCGCGAAATTTTGCGCTTACACCCTTAACTATTAAGAAATCCCGAACTATTTCCCTTGTTTTACAAACAATTTGATCAGTTTACTGTATCTCTATACATTATAATATTAATCCATTTTCTTACAGGGCACAGTCCGCACCCTACATACCTACATAGATTTAACTTAAAAGACAATGAATATTGTGAATGTGGAGAAATAGGCACACCAGAACACATAGTATTTATTTGCGAAAGACAAACAAATACACAAGAACTACAAAGAATGAGAAGAGACCTTGTTGGCATAAATATAGAAAATATAATACAAAATGAAGAATTATTTAATACACTAAATAATTTAGCGGACATAATATCAAAGAAACAATTAGAATTATATAATATTAGACGAAGAAGAAATCAAGTAAATAATATCCAACCTGTATCAATTTGAATAAGAAATTATACAGAAAAAAAATTAAAATTACATATAAAAATATAAAATAAAATATTGGAATAATTAAATAAATATTTATACAGTATGTCCCTGTAAGTTGTATCCATATGGAAAACTTTTTTATTATTAATTTTACGAAAAAAGTTATTCTTCATAAAAAGCTCTGCATGGTCCAAAACCTAAGATTCAACCATCAGATATCAAATTTTATGAATATTATACGGGATATGTCAAAAAGTTTGAATTTCACTCAAGAATAAAGTACCTAGCTTTATTTTTCACAATATTGAAAATTGCTATTATGAAAAGTTGTTTGGAATTAAAAACTATATTCTAATATGCAAATACATCCTTCTAATTGAAAATTTTTTTTTGAAAAATTATGGATAACTAACATTATTTTCAGTAATTTTAATTCTAATAACTCTTTTATTATTAATTTTACGAAAAAAGTGATTCGTAATAAAAAGTTCTGTATGGTCTAAAATACTATAAAACCTAAAATACAACCATCTTATGTCAATTTTATACGAGGTGTGTCAAAAAAGATAAATTTAGATCAAAAGTAAAGTACCTTTATAGTTCAAAATATTTCAATAAGAAGGATGTAATTACATACTGAAACATGGTTTTTAATTCTTAATAACTTTTCATAATAACAATTTTCGATATTGTAAAAAATAAAGGTATTTTACTCTTGAGCCAAATTCATATTTTTTGACATACCCTGTATAAAATTGATAAAATTTGATATAAGATGGTTGTATTTTAGGTTTCAGACCATGCAGAACTTTTTATTAAGAATCACTTTTTTTCGTAAAATTAATAATAAAAGAGTTATCAGAATTGAAATAACTGAAAATAATGTTAGTTATCCATAATTTTTCAAAAAAAAATTTCAATTAGAAGGATGTAATTGCATATTAGAATATAGTTTTTAATTCCAAACAACTTTTCATAATAGCAATTTTCAATATTGTGAAAAATAAAGCTACTTTACTCTTGAGTGAAATTCAAACTTTTTGACATACCTCGTATAATATTCATAAAATTTTATATCTGATGGTTGAATCTTAGGTTTTGGACCATGCAGAGCTTTTTATGAAGAATGACTTTTTTTCGTAAAATTAATAATAAAAAAGTTTTCCATATGGATACAACTTACAGGGACATACAATAATAAAAAATTAAAAATTAATATCAAATATAAAATAAAATAAAATAAATCAAAAATCAAAAAATTATTAATCAAACAAAAAAAAAATAAACTAAAAACCTGAAATTTTAAAACTCAATGGTCTGAGGCTCACCGAAATACCATTGAGAATATCATAAAGTCGATTAGACTTGCACTTAAAATTATTCGTATATAAATAAATAAATAAATAAATAAATATCTGTATACAGTATACTGTACTATTTATATACTATGTACTCTATACTCTGTACTGTATTAGAGTTTAGTTTTGTTGCGTATGCCGAAAAGCTAGGAACACACATTTTAAAAATTTATATACACGTTTCTTTAGAAACCTTCTTTAGAAGTTTCTTTAGAAAAGCCGATGGTTTTCGGCATTTAATTGATGCAAATCAATAATTACTGGAGGGATTTTTGAGGTCGCTAAACACGAATATGCCACCAGAACCGACTCTCGGAGCACCTGGTTTCCAAGGTCGATGAAAGGAACTCCTGGAGTTTCTAGGGTCTTCGGTACTACATTGTTGCAAACGGATTAATCATAGGTTTTTGAAGTTGCTGAATACGAATACCCCATCAGAACAGACATCGGAGTACCTGGTGCCTAAGGCACGTCATACTTTGGAGATTCGAGAGCTTTCGGTACTAAATTAATGTAAACTGATTATTCACAGGTTATTGGGGCTTCTGAACGTGAATACGCCACCAGATCCGACCCACGGAGCACCTGGTGCCTAAGGCAGGTCTTCTTATGGAGTTTCGACAGGTTTCGGCTTTAAATTAATTCAGATGGGTATTACTCATGGCTCATGGGTTTTTGGGGCTACTGAACACAAATACGCCATCAGATCAGACACCGGGGTACCTGGTGACGTGCCTAATGCACGTCCTCTTCTGGGGTTTCGAGAGTTTCGGTACTAAATTGATACAAGCGGATTACTCTTGTGATTTTGGGGTTGCTGAACACGAATATGACTTAGATAAATGACTTTGGAGTATTTAGTGACCACGATGAATAACAATATCAACATAGAATATAGTAAATCGATCTTATAATAAATTAAGGAAAAACATTGTCAGATATAACTTGAGTTTATATTTATAAATAATTAAAACAATTGAATAGCACAACATAGTTACTTTAATAAAAATCTACAAATAGCAAAAACAAACTTTTCACCAATTTGTACGATTTCTTTGAACAGCAACTTAGTAAACCCCCGAGTACTCGGTGTGTACCAATTCGTTTGCATCAATTTATTACCGAAAACTCTCGAAACTCCAGAAGACGACGTGCCGTAGGCACAATGTGATTCGTGGGTCGGATCTGATAGAGTATGCATGTTCAGCAACCCCAAAAACCTAAGAGTAATCCATTTGATTCCTCCGAAACTCCAGAAGATAACCTGTCGGCACCAGGTGCTCCTGTGACTGTGCTGATCACGTATTCGTGTTCAGCAACCTATCACGTATTTTTCAGCCAAAAACCTATAACTAATCCGTTTGCATTAATATAGTACCGAAGACCCTCGAAACTCCAGGAGCCCCTTTCATTGACCTTGGAAACCAGGTGCTCCGGGAGTCGGTTCTGGTGGCATATTCGAAATTCGGCAAAACCATCGAAACTAGAAGATGACATCCCTTGCAGTGGCCCTGGCCACCACGTGCTCCGGAAGTCAATTCTCATGGCATATTCGTGTTTAGCGATCGCAAAAACCCATGAGTATCTATTTATATCAATTTAATGCCGAAAACCCTCGAAACTCTAGAAGATGACGTCCGTTGAAGGTCAAGGTCAAAGTAAAGGTCGCCATTGGATAGCCAGGAAAATATCCTAAACTACTAGTACTTTTCTTTGATCCAAACTTCTACATGTTGCCAGATAACCAGTAACTCGGGAATTGGAATACCCAGCAAATCTTATAATTTTCCGAGTTTGTGCCTCTATATCTTGAAAATCCTCCATACGATCGAGTATGCCCGCATGAGAACTTTTCATTACAATGCTTCAAAAAGTATTTTCCCAAAGTATGAACTAAATCCACTGGGACCTAATTTCCATAAGGTTTGTGCGGGGTACTTTATATTGGAAAACATACTCTAATCTGAAAGTATGCACTTAAAATGTTTAGTATCAACTTACGTGATAAAATGTTTTGAATTTTGTATGTTGTAATTGTTTTTTTATGAATTTTATACAGTGGGTTTACAGTTCAATGCATTTTGATAGTTGTTATCATAAATGCATGGAGTATGGGCGTGCACACACATACAGAGCGCAGCTAAATTATCGAAAAAAATTCAGTATTTTGCAAACAGTTTATTTTAGACAAAACTCCTGAATTAGGTAGATTTTAATTTTTAAATGCCGATTTTTTAATAATGTACGAAAATGATGACGTCACCGGGTCACCGGTTTTGACACAATGACGTAATCGATGATTTTTTAAAATTGAAATGTGTGTCTTGTAATACCTACCTCATTTGGAAGACCTTTTAATAATGTATTCAGCAGCATTACACTGAATTGTCTAACGCTTATACAGGGAAAAGAAAAAGTAACTTAATTTAATCCGAGAATAATTTTACAATAAATGAACTGCAATATTCAATTAATTATTACATAATATTTTTCAGCTAAATTGAATGCTCAAAGTGCCATCCACCAGTGTCTTGATATTAAGCAAATCGACGAACACATTCTTCTTGCACGTTACCAATAACTTCCGGAGTAATTAATCATTGGAAGTAAATATGCTTAAGTTAAACACCATGAACTTTTAAAGTTTATTAGTTCGTTTTGAATTTTTTAAAATAAAAAATAGCTTGCGGTTTCTAAACTTATACCAACTGAACAACGCTATGTAGGTACAGTCGACTCGCTTTAATTCAAACCTGCGAGAATTCAAACCTCTCTATAATTCAAAGTTATCACGAGTTCCCTACAAAATCTCTTTATATTTCGAACTAAATCAATACATTTTTATACACTTGGTAATTCGAACGAAAAAAATCATTACATATTATATACACTCCTGGCCAAAAAAATCGGGACACCTTAAAAATGAGTCACTTTTGATGTCTCGAATCTCCTAAACCTGTTGTCCGCTTTTAGTGATTTTTTAATATGTAATAGCCTTGTTCTCTAAAAATATGGATGTAGTAATAGTGTTGCTGAACAGGTAAATATCATTGTATACCGGGTGTAACAATAATACTGTGTTTTTTCCTGAAAGTTCGTAACATCCTGTGGAATATTCTAGCATTTAAAAAATATTGAAATTAAAACTAAATTGTAGCCTTAGCCTTTCTTAACATTCTGCTTTTTGACTCATTCACTTATGTTGGATAATGAAAAGGTTAGTTACTTTGACAACTAGCCATGTTCTTCATCAATACAGGGTGTTTTTAAATAAGTGCGACAAACTTTAGGGGATAATTCTGCATGGAAAAATAATGACCGTTTGATTTATAAACATATTTCTGCAAATGCTTTGTTTCCGAGATACCGGATGTTGAATTTTTTCACACACTGACGATTTATTTATTGCTCTAAAACAAGTTGAGATATACAAATGCAATTTGGTGGGTTTTAAGAGGCAGTTATTGCGCATTTTTTGACATACAATCATGTATTTTATAATCACCATTGGCGTGCATACGGGTCATATTACCCGGTCATATTACCTGTATGCACGCCAATGGCGAATATAAAATTTTTAGTTGTATGCCAAAAAATGTGAAATAACTACCTCTTAAAATCTACCAAATTTCATTTGCATATCTCAACCGGTTTTAGAGCAATAAATCGTCAGTTTGTAAGAAAAAATCCGTATCTCGGAAAGGAAGCATTTGCGGACATATGTTTATAAAGCAACCTGTCTTGATTATTTTTTCATGCAGAATTAACCCTTAAAGTTTGTCGCACTTATTTAGAAATTGATGAAGAACATGGCTAGTTGTCAAAGTACCAAACATTTTCATTATCCAACATAAGTGAATGAGTCAAAAAGCAGAATGTTAAAAAAGGCTAAGGCTACAATAGAGTTTTAATTTCAATATTTTTTAAATGCTAGAATATTCCACGGGGTGTTACGAACTTTTAGGAAAAACACAGTATTATTGTTACACCCGGTATACAATGACATGTACCTGTTCAGCAACACTATTACTACACATCCATATTCTTAGAGAATAAGGCTATAACATATTAAAAAAATCATTAAAATCGCACAACAGGTTTAGGAGATTCGAGACATCAAAAATGACTCATTTTTAAGGTGTCCCAATTTTTTTGGCCAGGAGTGTAAATTGTAAAACCAAATCATGATTTACAAAGTTTATACATTGTAAATCATGATTCGGGAGTGCTCCACGTAAAATTCAACATGTCTTGGTTTGTTTATTTCTAGTGCATATTTATTGTGGTTTTATTATAATTTGTGATTGTGATTTTATTGTATTAAAATTTTATTGAAGAGTTCAACGCTTAATTACAACAGAGACCCTAAAAACAGAATAGTCTTCGAGGGCATTTTTCTAGATTTATATGAACCAGAGGTATAAAATTACAGTGTCATAATAATGTTTTGCCAAATAAATTTTAATGCTGAATCTAAATTCGTCATTAGTTCTTCTATATCTATATTGCTTCATTGTTAAACGGCACTGGGCCACTCAAGAACGTAAAAACAGTAAATTTACAAAATCCAAAGACGAAAACATGAAAGCCCTACAAATCCTCTGAGGAGGATGATATTTTTCCAGTCCTGCTATGGTAGGAGATTGTCATCCTACTATTTCACCTAGCAAAAATATTGAAATATTGGATATGAGTTTCATTTTGGGTTATATTTCAAAATACATAATGGCGAGATATTCGGGTCTACCTTATTTTCTAAGAAGTCCAAATGTTCCTCTTGGTAGGGGAGCAAAGTATGCTAAATTTGCAGTCACTCAAGCGTTATGGGGACCTATTGGGTTGTGATTATTAGGTCCTCAAACCAAAAAAAGTTAAGTAAGATTTTCCATTTAAGTGGGGACTTTCCACTTTTTCATTAAATTTTCCATTTCCAACAATCGTTTTTTCCTATTATAGCGCCATCTATCCATAATTCGAAAAAAGTCTCGAATAAAAGTTGCGTATTTTTACGTAAGGAATCCAAATCTGCATTAAAAATTTGAGAGTTTAAGATTTTAAAGTAACCCCCCACCCCACCTCCTAGGGTTGTCGTGTTTAGCGCCATTCGATAGATTTTTCAAAAGCATTTTGAAAGTGTATTTTGCAGTTTTTCGGTCTGATGTTCATTTTGCGAAATATCGCGGGGTTTGTATTTAAAATTTTAAATTTACTCCCGACCCCTCTCCGTGGGGAGCCATGTTTAGTACCATCCGATAGATTTTTGAAAAATATTGAAGACGTATTTTTTAGTTTTTCGATCTGACGTTCATTTCGCGAAATATTCGCTTTTTTTGTGAAACTTTTTGACTCACTTATTTCCTTACGCCCCGCTCAAATCGTCAGATATTTGAAATATACACTCTTTTGCATGTACTTAACTTACCTTATCTTTATCTGACCATTTAGAGTATTTTTAAGGATAGATTTTTTTTCGAGACCCCCTTAACGAACTTCCCTGTGTTAAGAGCCAATATATGGTAGAGGTACATCTGCAGGGTACCAGGTTTCTCCCCATATGACCCAGAAGAAGCAATTCATATACATCTTTTAGCCCGGTTTCTTAATGTTGTTCTGAAGCTATTTTCTTGTGGAATTTTTATAATCAAGTATATTCAAATGGGAAATAAGCCACAATTTTACCTAAAAATGATTTTATTAACGTTTCGACGCCCAAGTCGGGTGTCGTTGTCAAAATACAAAATAATACTAAATAAACAAAATGTTGTTGCTTAGTAAAAAATTCTTCTAATAATTTATTTAATCTGACTCATTTATATCGGCAATTCAGACACGTATTATACATTTTAAAGTAGACGACTTTTTACGTTGCATTTAGTTGTCTTTTTAAAGACAGATCACATGCTATGATTTTTTGTGGCGGATATTCTTGAGTTGGGATTGATTTCATGTAATCGAATGAACTATCTTTTAGTAAAGTCGTCCCAGGAAGGCAACTCATCAATATTGGCAATATCATTTTAAAGTCGTCTACTTTAAAATGTATAATACGTGTCTGAATTGCCGATATAAATGAGTCAGATTAAGTAAATTATTAGAAGAATTTTTTACTAAGCAACAACATTTTGTTTATTTAGTATTATTTTGTATTTTGACAACGACACCCGACTTGGGCGTCGAAACGATAATAAAATCATTTTTAGGTAAAATTGTGGCTTATTTCCCATTTGAATATACTTGATCTTTTAGCCCATTATTCCTCACAAAAAGATTTACACGATACCTAACATAATTTGTGTAGAAATAAACAGTTATCAAGTCTGTCGCTTTACAAAGATCAATTTGCCCATATAATATGCAAATTCATCAAAGATACCTTGCGTTTTAGTGTTAGAAATCGTAAAAAAGCCATCTCATTACAGTCACTGGCATTATGTTGGTTGTTGGTTCATAGACATGTAAGGAGTATTTGACATCTCATTACAATTTTTCTGAAGCTATTATATATTTTCTCGTATTGGGAATAAGCCCCAAATAAAATACTCCTGTCACAGTCGTCTAAAGGTGGGAAATTATGTAATGTAATGTTAATTTATACGTTTATAACGATCATTTCCACCTCCACTAGATTCATCCCTTTTTGTTTCGCAATGTATTATGTTTTCCATCTTTTGCGCTATTTTGCCGGTTATTAGCGCGCTCATCACTCTATAATATAACTATTTACAGTAAAGATCAGATAAGAACAGTAAAGGAAAGACACTATTAAAAGTATTATTATTTAATTGACGAATTGTCGATGCTTAATATTAATGAAATAAATTCGAAATATTTTATCCAAAGACGTACCTGTGTGGTGTGTTAAAATACAAACGGCACTACTATTTATACTGACACATAGAGCACTGGCACTGAACAAAGTAAAAAGTAAATGCGGGCGAATTCAACCCAAATGCGAAATAACTACCTGTTTTTAGCGAGACCGGTATTTGAAAGGTTAAAATTGGGAAGGAATAATACCACAATAATACCAGGGACAGGGTCACTTGAAGTGACCCTGTCCCTGAAGTGACTCACTTCAAGCTTCAAGCAGTCAAACTGGCGCTGATTTTATAAAAATGACAATTTTTTTCACTTGCACATTATAGTCAGGTCAAATCAAAGACTTTTACTGCTCCTTAATAGGAATTTGTGATTCATCATTTGAAAACGCAATGTGTCACTCACTATGGTATTAATCTTTAGTTCAATTCTGTGGTCCTGTCTCAAAATGTCTACCGATTTTAATTAAAGAGAATTAGCTATAAACTGACCCCCAGGAAATGAATAAGTTTCTTGAGTCACAAAAGACCTGTCAAATAATTATAAAATACTATTATTATGATTTCGGGATGCCAATAAATCAGCAAATCAGTTCTATCAATATGTGGTAAAATTCGAAATTAATTAATTTAATTGTTTCGGTGTTCACCGGAGTTGCTCAAGCGACCAATGCTTGAGCCACTGTGCATCTGAAAATACTTAAATAAGGGATAACTTTAAAGTACCTAATAAAAGCGTTTTGGTATAAGTGTGGATTGTGGGGTAGGCAACTGTTGCTCTGAGCGCCCTAATTCGACAATAGGGAGGAAACTAAAAGCCATCATTGTATGTAAGAATAAACGCCATACCGATGCTCCTGGACGGTTACTCTTTATTTAATGACTATTTTAAATTTAAAATTTTTTAGATGAATAATGACGCAACTGTAAATAGGGTTGAAAATGGGGGGATTAAATTAAGATAATGAAATTCGAACCAATAAGGATAAAAATAAAAGCCATCATTGTAAGAATAAACGCCATACCGATGCTCCTGGACGAATTAAAAAACCAAAGTTACTAATAATATCAGAAGAATGAGTAATAAGTCTCTATTAACAGGGAAATTTCCAGACTACTGGAAAAACTCTTATGTCACTCCAATATATAAATCAGGTCGAAAATCGGATATAGGTAACTATCGTCCCATTTCTATTCTTAGTGCTATTCCTAAAGTTTTTGAGAGCATTATTTCCGATTATTTAAGTTATGACTGCTCGCCAGTTATAGGGGCCCAACAATTTGGATTTACATCCAAAAAATCAGCAGAATTGGGTCTCATAACATATGTTGATTTTTTGACAGATGCTCGTGAGAGGGGTTTACAAGTTGATTCTGTGTATACTGACTTTTCCAAAGCTTTCGACAAAGTTAATCATGAGCTCTTAATTCATAAACTTTATTTATACGGAGTTGATGGTCCTATATTGAAGTGGCTCAAGAGCTATCTTACACAAAGATCGCAAATGGCCAGGGTTAATCATTACTATTCTCACACCATCTCTGTGACCTCAGGTGTACCACAAGGATCACACTTGGGACCTCTGTTGTTTAATATATTTATCAATGATCTAATACCCTGTTTCCAAGTAAGTGAAACTTTGTCATTCGCTGATGATTTAAAATAATCACATGTGAGGCTGATTCACTTAGTCTACAAGGTGATATTGATCGTCTATCTAATTGGTGTATGCAAAAGGGTATGTGTTTGAATGCATCCAAATGCCATATTCTTCATTTTCAACAAACTTATCATCCAATCATCTTCGAATATAGTATAAATAATCTGACCTTACATTCTGCCTCTGAAACTAAGGATCTAGGTGTGATCCTTGACTTCGCCCTTAGCTATAAATCACACATTTCCAGTACAATACAGAAGTCTATGAAGATGCTTGGCTTTATAAAAAGAACCACCAGAGACTTTACTAACATCTCAGCTATTAAATCCCTTTATTTCTCCCTGGTTAGATCTCATTTCGATTACTGTTCCACAATTTGATTCCCCTATTACTTTACTCATAAACTGAAACTTGAGGCTGTCCAACACAATTTTCTGAGATATACTGCCACTAAGATGCATGTATACTACGACTATTCTGCATTAGAGCGCGTACTGAACTTACCTCCTTTTGAGGTACGCAGAAAAAAAAAAGACTTAATAATTTTATTTAAAATTATCAACGGGCTGTGTAACTGCTCCGAGCTTCTCTCCAAAATATCTCTATTTGTCCCCAGTCGTTCGACTAGGCACTGAGGCAGGTGCAAACCTTTTATGTTTCTTTTCATAAATACAATTATTCTTACAACACATTTATTCCTAGAACTCTTCGATTAGCTAACTCATTAAATAACCTCGAAATTTTTAATATATCAGTTTTCCTCTTTAAAAATCATATTTCTTCCCTAACTTTTTAACTTTTTAATACTTTCGTCCAGAGTTTTGTATTGTGTCTAGTGTTACACGACCTGTACGTATGTATTAGTATTAGATAACTCAAAACCGTTATACCTTGGAACATTTCTGAATTGATTTATGTCTTATCTTTTGTTTGTAATTGTACTGACCTATATGTTATCTTATTCTTTTTTTTTCTTTTTTGTAACTGTACTACTCATAGAATTATTTTCTCTCAAACCACTTTGTTATGTTATATTACAGGGGTGTATAATCCTCTTTGAAGGATTACTTGTGGCTCTCGATTGTACCCGAGTTATTTTTCAATTTTGTATTAGATATGATTTAAAAAAATTATTATCGTTCCATAATATGTGTTTCAAAATTTCTTTTAATTTACTGACAACAAACATGAAAGACTTTGTAACAAATTCCATTTCCATCCAAGATAAGAATGATATGACACATCGAAAACTGCGCTAGCGAACATTACATAAGAGTGGCGCAATGTAAAAGTCAGTAATCAACCGAATCCAGACCGATATTTGTATAACTCTTGCTACAGATGTAATTTGTATTAGGTACACATTTTGCATTTAAATTATTTTACTCGACTTAGAAAAAAATTGTTACCATATTATACTAGAAAAACTTAACGAGTAGGTATATAAAAAAGCCGGAAGGAATATTGACCGAACTCCAAAATAGATTTGAAGACTTAAAATATGTTAAATCGTCTCTTCATTTTTTTCCGAATTCATTTGAAATGAACATAGTTCATAAGGTGAATGTTTTATTATTACCAATATATGACCCAAACAACATCTGGAGAATTAAAATTAATAGAGACGCAAGAAGATCAAGAAGTCGACGCCGAATACCGAATTTTGGAAATTTGTACCAGAATCCAAGAAGGTACCCTAAAAAAGAATGCTTGTCGAAATATTTCCATATTAGGAATAACGTACTTGTGTGGACCATTTTATTCCATTTTATAATAATTCGTGAAATCCTAACACCTATCAATATTACCTAACCAGCATCTAAAAGAATTACTGAGAAGTCACATATTAATCACCAAATTCTAAAGAATTATCAAAAGAAGGAAAACAAAAATGTAATTTAGTTTAAATATTTCGTAATTGTATTTCGGTTTTCAGTAAGTAAAAGTTTTGTTAAAAAAATTGTAAATACCTTCTATACATAGATACTTTCTGAATAAGTATTTTATTGCGGCTCGCGAAAAACTGCAACTTGTGAAAAGTGGCTCGGACTATTAAGAAGCTTGGCCACCCCTGTTATATTATGATAATTTAGAACACTGTAACATTTATATCTGAATAGGGCTTGCCCGTGAATAAATAAATAAAATAAAAGAATGATAAATCTGGCAGCATTGCAAGTATTAAATTTAAAATCTCCATATTGCAGATCATTAGCGTTTGCACACGACATCAATATCATAGCAAGAAGAAATGCGGAGCTGGTTCAATCATTCACGGCATTGGAAGCAGCAGCAAAGAATGGGGCTACACGTTAATACTAATAAAACTAAGTATATTAAGATGCCAAATAATAATCAAGTAGCAAAACCAGAAGATCTAAGGGTAAAAACAGAACAAGTGGGTCTCAGTGGAGGTGGAGGTGCATGTAAGACAAACACATTGTAGTGAATGGAAGAGAACAGAGCAGGTAAGTCGCGGTGGAGGTTTAGCGCGATGCCATCTAGGAGGTTTACATCGATGCTTTTGAAAAAAAAAATGAGTTTGTTTAACATGGATGTTTCCCTGTGATTGGTCCGTTCGAAGCCAAGTTGTCATTACCTGTGCTATCTGAGTTGATACTTTTTTATATAATCCCTTTTGTGTATTTAGTTTATTTTTGAATTTCTAAAGTAATTAAATTCAGTAAATTTTTAAAATATGAAGGAGGATCTGATTATTGAATTTTTTCACTATCATCACTTGACTGACACAACATCCCAAAAGCACAGTCTTTTTGCCATTCAAATTTCATTAAACTACTTTACTTGATAGTGGTTCTAGCTCGACTAACAGCGCAGGTGACCTCCTTGCTATGTGCTGTCGACATCGACTGCGACTTAACTACATAGTAGCATCCACCGCGACCTACACCTCCACCTCGAGCCACTTGTTCTGTTCTTACCCTAACGGTTGTAACATATCCTTTGGAAGGAGTAAGGGAGTCCATATATATAGGTTCACAAATCAACCAAAGTAATACAGTAACTGCAGAAATTAATGGACATAATAATATATCTAGGAAATAGAGCGTAAAATGAATTCAAGAAACTTTTAACATCAAACATACCTTCTTCTTCTTTAAGTACCGTGCCCAAATTTTTAGGCGTGGGTAGCTTCCATAACAATTTGCCGATATCGTTCTCGATCTTGTGCGGCATGTAACAATTGATCTGCTGATAAGCCAGTACATTGACGAAGGTTTCGGAGCCATGAATATTTCTTTCGACCAATTCCTCTTTTTCCGTCGATCTTTCCATTGAGTATTAACTGCAGCATCCTGTATCTGCTACCTCTCATTATATGCCCCAGATATTCAAGTTTTCTCTTTTTTATCATCTTCATTACGTCACCTTCGCCTTGACCTACTCTGTTTAAGACTTCTCTGTTTGAAATGCGTTGAACCCAAGATATTCTGAGCGATACGACCACATCTCAAAGGCTTCTAATTTGTTCATCATGTTAACCTTCATGATCCAGGTTTCACATCCATATAGTAATACAGGATACACATAACATTTTAGGAACTTGATTCTTAGTTGTAAGTTCAGCTGAGAGTTGCTCAGAATAGATCTAAGTTTCATAAATGCTCCTCTTGCAATTTCTATACGAGTTTTAATTTCTTCATCCGGATTTAGTGTCTCGTTTATCCAACATCCTAGGTATTTAAAATGGTTAACTTTTGTTATTGATTCATCATTGACAATTAGTTGCATAGGGCCGACGTCTTGTTTACTAACCACAAGTAACTTTGTCTTTGTTGCATTTATGTTAAGTTCGTTATTGGAGCATTCCCTAGTGACTCGATCTATAAGGAATTGAAGATCTTCGATATTTTCAGCCATGATCGCGGTGTCGTCTGCATATCTGATGTTAATAGTTTCTCCCCGATTCGAACTCCACATTGTCCTTCCAAGGCTTCATTAAAAATTATTTCTGAGTAGACGTTAAACAAAGTTGGGGATAACACACAACCCTGTCTGACACCTCTTTGAATGCAAATTTTGTCTGTTTCTTTGCCGTCTACCAGAATAGAAGCTTCTTGATACCAATATAGATGTTGTAAAAGTCTCAGATCTTTATCGTCTATTCCAATCATTTCTAGATATTCAAACAACCTATTATGTTGAACTCTATCAAACGCCTTCTCAAAATCTATAAAGCAGACGTAAATTGGTTTCTGTACTTCCCATGATCGTTGAAGTAATGTTAACATTGAGAACAAAGCTTCCCTTGTTCCCAATCCTTCTCTGAAACCGAATTGTTTGTTTCCCATTGTCTCTTCACATTTCTGCTTGATTCTATTAAGAATTATCTTAAGAAGTAGCTTGAGAGAGTGGCTCATGAGACTAATTAGTCTAAAGTCTTTACATGATGATGTATTAGGCTTTTTTGGGAGTGGAATAAATGTAGACTCTAACCATATCTGTGGCATCATGCCAGTCTCGTATATATGGTTATAAATGTTTGTTAGTTGTGAGACATTGTCGTCATCCAGAAGTTTGAGCCAGTCTGATGGTATTTGGTCAGGGCCTGGAGATTTCCCATTTTTGCTCTGTTTGATGGCTTTCTCTACTTCCGCTTTTAAAATACTAGGACCAGTATTCGCATACTTTGTGGTGTTAAGTGGTGGCCTCGTATCCAGGAAGAGCTCTTTTATATAGTTAGTCCTACATAGTCAAACATACCTACATAGTCACAAAAAGAATGAAAATATTGATATACCGAACACTAATCACTGAATAGTAATCAGGCCCGTACTCACGCGTCAAAAACGTTTGATGATGACAAACAGTGATGAAGACCGTTTAGGCTGTTTTGAACACAAAATCCTCAGACATATCTCTATAAAAGTGTGCAGGAATACGGATTATGGCGTAGACGCTATAATTTTGAGCTTTACCGCCTTTATAGTAGAGATGTTGAAAAAGTGTCTATTCGTTACAAAGTACTGGATACTTACGAATACCGAAAGTAACGATTACTATACAGAGAGGCAAATCGTTACTTTGATTACTTTTATTACTCTGATTACTTTGTTACCTCGTACCAATCGTATCAGAGCGAGTAACGACTATTGTATATACTTTGATTACTTTGATTACTTCGTTACTTCGTACCAATCGTATCAGAGCAAGCAACGACTATTTTATCTACAACCAGTACACTTGATTACTTTCTACCAATCGTATCCCAGCGAGTAAAAACAGATTGGTGAAGGTCGTTATTATATCGGAATACCTATACAAAATACCTATCTACTGAGAAATACGATTCTCGATATGATTACCGGTACTTAAATACAAAAGTAACAAAAGTAATCATAGTAATCAAAGTAACGAATACTGTAAATGATCACTTTATACAAAAGTAACGATTTGTAACGAATACTCGAAAGTAACTATAATCAACATGTCTACTTTATAGTGGGCCTAGTATCGGTAGTCCATCAAAATAAACAGGCTGCGGTGGCTAGGACACATAAAGAGCATGAACGAGATAGAGCCGTCGAAACACATTTATAACCAAAGGCGGAGTAGTGCAGAGACGAGACAGGCCCATAACACGATTTAATGACCATGTGGAAGGCGACTTACTAGAGTTAAAAGCACGAAATTGGAAAACCAAGGCGAATGATAGGAAGGAATGGAAGCTGATTCTAGAACAGGCAAAGACCCACCATGGGTTGTGGAGCCAATGATGATGATGATATGAGAGGTATAGAATCAAAACTCGGTTTCTCCAAAATTTCGTTTGCCACAAATCGCTAAAAACACGCACGGATTTAAGTTTTATATTATAGAATTTAACCATCTTCTTCTTCTTCTTTTAACCGATTTCTATCCAACTTTGGAATAGTTATATATTTGGAACTGTTATATGTTCAGTTACATTTTTTACTTTTGTTTTCTCTCTTATCCATTTGTTTGATTTTCTGTCTTGTAGTTTTATTCCCAACATGGATCTTTCCATTTTTCTCTGAGTTATTTCAATTTTGTTTATGTTGGCAAGAATTTAACCATAGAAACTGATATTACATAATGAGTGAAATCCAACTTTCGTCAAAATATTTGGCATTTTTGTTTGGAGAGAAACTCGTTAGGAGAAAGCAAGTTTTGAAACAATTCCCTTTTTTGGAGATGGAATTTTACAACTTTTGGTTTTTGCCGATTTTAATAGAATAAAAGTAATTAGCTTGATAGTAGTACAACAGATCTTATCGGTTCCAATGACGGTATAGTTCTTGGAAAATCATGCCTAATACCGTAATTTTCTCAACTTACAGGTTTTTTTTCTTCTTAGTTTTTGTCCATTCATTTTGCATCGGTGTTCTTTTCCTTGCCTTTTTATCAGGTCCTATAGGAGTCACTTGAGCATCCATTACAAATAAAAGAAAAATATTACTGTAATACAACTTATTTTAAAAGAAAAAACTATGCAAATAGATAGTATTTTAAGTTAATAGCTAATAAAACTAGTAAACAAACACTGACGTTGCATTAGACAAATAGAGTGATTAAATCTGTGTGGGTCCCCTCCACTCACTTTACACGCCTCCTATTGGTCGGTTGGAGAAAGACGGGTTTCACGCAGAACTGTCATAGGAGAAAGACGGGTTTGATTCAAAAGTCAACTTTTAACATTGAATTTGTATTGGATAAAGCTAATTTGTAGTCAAAATTGGTCTGGATTCGTGTAGGGTTCAACAAATAAATTCAGGAAATATAAACAACTTAATTTCGGTCATGGATGGAGAAAGCAAGTTTTGATTCTATACCCTTCATATTATAGAATAGGTGAACATTTTTTTTATTGCAATTTTCAAAATATTGCATGGGATTGTTCTGAGAATTTTAGTGGCTAGGTTGTTGTTAAAATACACTCGAATCCAAGGTAGACGAATTCAAATTTATCACTGTGAAGCCAACAGTAAAAGTTTTTTTTAAATTATACGGTTTTCTTCTGTTTTCCATTGTCTATATTTTCCATTTAGCTCACCAAGCAAGGTTAAATGATATACAGACTAGACTATTACAGCACATTTCAATGGCATATTGCTACTATAAACTGTTTATTACTTAATTGTCGGTAAATGCATGAGATTTAAGATAGTGGTGCAATAATTAAGGTCAGTTTTAGATAAACATATTATTGCATTCCCTGCTAAATCAATATCTCCCCATGTCATAGGTTACAACAAAAGATCAATTTGATTGACTTGTTAAACGATTTTCATGGTCAATTATAATTACTTATATGGGTAAATGAGGTTAACGCATTCAAAAATAATGAATATTTTATTATAGATAAGTATTCACAAGAATTTTACCATGACTTTATTGAAGGTCCTCTCATATAAAAGATATTTTTTTTTCAAAATCAGTGTACATATATACATTATTAATTGAATGTTAACATATTCCTAATTATCACCTTGAATGAAGTTCTTAGTTATAAAAAAAAACAAATAAAAACGACAACAACAGCAATCAAAATAAAATTAATTGCTACGATAAAAATAATCCAAAAAACAAAAAACAGTAAAATCATTTTATAATAAACTTTATAAATAAAAATAATCCGTTTATAATAAACAATGATAAAAATGTTGTTCTGAAGCTATTTTCTTGTGGCATTTTTACAATTTTAACTATTTAGAATGGGAAATAAGCCACAATATTATTAAAAAATGATTTTTATTAACGTTTCGACGCCCAATACCCAGGAACGCAACTCATAAATATTGGCAATATCATTTTAAAGTCTTCTACTTTAAAATGTATCATATGTATCTGAATTGCCGATATAAATGAGTCAAATTAAATAAATTATTAGAAGAATTTTTTTACTAAGCAACAACATTTTTGTTTATATTAATAGTATTTTGTATTTTGACAACGGCACCCGATTTGGGCGTCGAAACGTTAATAAAAATCATTTTTTAATAATATTGTGGCTTATTTCCCATTCTAAATAGTTAAAAATGATAAAAATATTTGTTGGAATTTTCCGGGGGAGGACTTTTTTGGGAAGCACACAATTACAGGAAAAGTCAGAGTAAGATCTTGGAAGATTTATAGGTAAGTGCTATGAGTTGGTAGGGTGAGAGTACATTATTATTGCTTATATTCAAGAGACGAGGTGGAAAAGACAAATATCGAAAGAAGATAGAAAGAATTAGATAAAGGATACAAATAATTGTGGTATATAGAGAAAAGTAATAGTATGGGCCATTCCACGAACATACGCCTGTTTTGGATTACTTCGACAACGAATATTTTACTGTGCAAAATAAGAAGAACGAACGTAAATTGCAAATTACATTGTTGTTTATTGGAATAATTATTAGCGCCATTTACGTTCGTACTTCTTATGTTGCACAGTAAAATATTCGTTGTCGAAGTAATCCAAAACAGGCGTATGTTCGTGGAATGGCCCATAGCAGTAGAGTTGGTGTAATTGCTGATAGAGGGAGAAATAAAAGGGAATGTATTAGTCGTTATAAGAAAGAATGATATAATAATGTCAGTGAAGTTTGTACTTGATAAGTGGACAGCACACATATCCAACGAAAGTGTGCTGGAGACTATGTACAGAGAGCAAGAATTGATCAACATCATAAAAACGAGAAAGGTTCAATATTTCGTTCATACAATGAGAGGACCTAAATATCGCTTACTCCGTATGATCATTCAGGTCAAAATCGAAGGAACACGCTGGGTTGCAAGAAAACAACTCTCACTGTTCTGGCTTCGTAAGATTAGACAATGGACAGGTCGAACAGTCGAGGAATTGTTTCATATAGCTGCGGACCGAGAAACATTTCATCAGCTTGTTAATACGACGATAGCCAATGCTTGAAAACAAGCATGGTACACAAAGAAGAAGTGGGTCTGGGTAAAGAGAAAAGAAATGCTTTCTATAATTCTTACATAATATGAGTTTAATGCTCCGTGATCTTTGAGTATTGACTTTAGACCATTCTTTCCTACCCAACCAACACTGCTAATATTAATTTCTGTTCATAAATAATGGTGTCGAGGACCAAAGTCCGTTTGGTTTACTTAAGAGGATTCGTTTTACGTATTGTACAGAAATCGATTTAATTTTGTTTTTTGTTTTATTTTAATACATTTTTATTTCAATTAAACTTGGATTTTACTGAGTCTGATGTCTAATAGCGCTACCTGTTCTAATAGAGCTCAAATTGTAAAAGGCCGCTCAAAAAGTGACAGTAACTAGTGCCACGACTGGTAAGTGTGGTAAGATTAATAAGGCAAAGAGACTTTCTCAAACATCGCGGAGAACTGACAGGAACGATTCCAAAAGTCAAGCCTTCCAAAGAATCTGGACATGACATACCTACTAACCCAGGAAATTTTAGTCCTTACAAGACAATTACAAGACATTACAATACCAAGACAAATGTCTCAGGCAGTGTTAGTGAACCAAATACGGAAGTGGACTACACACTTTTATAAAAAGCGCTTGGGCGCAATAGACTTTATGGAGAGGCAAATGCTAGAGGAATTAAGCCCGGCCTACGAGATCGATGAACAAGATCTACTAAAAGCTTTACCAGAATTGTTAGGAGGCCGTATATTATTATGGTATATACCGAAACAACAACAAAAATTGTAAATCATGGAAAAACTTCAGCGAAGAATTTAAAAAAACTTTTTATCCCAGATGAAATGTTGCTGTAATTGGAGAAGCAAATCATAAACAGAGAGACAGAATAAATATGTTACCAAGACTGAAAGATTTAACGGGATTAAAAGATTTAGCCCAGGATTACGAAGCCATGTAAGAGCAAAATAATTTATATCCTAACCTCCAAAACTATGGTGCCAAAGGAATGTGCTTTAGATACAAGATGCCAGGCCACAGCTGTAAAGATTGCAAGTCTTTACTCTAGCGTCTAAGTATCCCTCTATAGGGATGGCAAAAACAAATTAGACATCGATATATCGTATTATTATGATACATCGAATGAAAATATCGATAATATACGATATTTATCGGAGAAAATATAATATGCAATATATCGATATTTTCTTCTTCTCGTTGTCTTTTCTTTGGTTTACTTGATTAAAAAGCTCCACCATGTTTTTGTTTTAAGTGGACGTATAAATTGGACGTATTTAGTGATGTTTTTAAAACTTTGGAGCAAAAATTGCATCGAGATTGTTCTTTAATAATTTTATTAAAATGCAATTAAACATTGCTTTTGGGTGAAGCCATTATAGGGCTAGTCTAGGGCGCATCTTTTTTTGAGATGGACGTTGAGAGGTGACTCAAATTTTTTTGCAGAAATTGCTTGAAAATGACTCAAATAATAATATTTGAGTTATCCTCCCACTCAAAATAGTCCGGAACATTGTTTAAATAATCAAAATGTCAAAATATGAAGGAAAAATTCGATTTTTTTATTGGCTTTTTGATTATAACTTTAAAACTATTCATTTCTGAGAAAAGTTGAACTGACATAAAAGTTGCGTAATTAAATTTCCTACAATATAGAATTGGTTCAAAAATTAAAAAATAGTCACCCTTGTTGCAAAATAGCAATAATTGCAAAAAAAAACATACAAAAACAAGTACTCGCATTTTACGTTTTTCAACCATTTATGCTACACTTAGGACCTTTATGTTTTACCCAGAAAAACTTTATGATATAGTCAAACAACACTGTAAATTTCATTAAAATTGGTTTAACATATTTTGCAAAATAAATTTTGCAATCCAGCTTTCGCAAAAAAAATTCATTTTTGTAAAATGTTGCAGGACTAAAAATAAAGCAGAGAGCAAGTTGAATTTTTTTTGCGAATAGAAGTGTACTGTACCTTTTATTTGCAATTTGCAAAATTAAAATGGATTAATTACCACGGCGTCAGGAAATTTTTTAAATAAACATTAATTTTTGGTGCTACGCGCAGGACAGCGGTGTTCGATTCACACCCAAGTTGATTTCCACCAAAATTTCTTCCAATCTTTATCTAATATATTATTTTCTTACTCTATATTTTGTTTTATTTTAATATTTTAATTCCACAAAAATCAAACTAATTTTATTATTGTTTGTGAAATATTGTTTAAACAATTGCATATATTTAAAAATAATAAAGTTTTATTTTCTAAGTTAAAATATATGAACAAAGAAAGTTTTTGCTAAAAAAAGTGTTATTTCAAAGGATAGAGTATGTGTTTTTATTTTGCAATAAACAAATTTATTTATTTGTATCGAAATGTAATAAAAATTAAAATGTATCAATCATTATCAAAGGTCATTGGAATGCCCAATCAGAGCAAACTATCTGCTGTCCTGCGCGTAGCACCAATAATTAATGTTTATTTAAAACAATTCCTCACGCCGTGGTAGTTAATCGATTTTAATTTTGCAAATTGCAAATGAAAGGTACAGTACACTTCTATAAGCAAAAAGGATTTCAAGTTTCTATCTGCTTTATTTTCAGTCCTGTATCTTTTGAAAAAATGAATTTTTTTGCGAAAGCTGGATTGCAAAATTTATTTTGCAAAATCTATTGAACCGATCTTAATGAAATTTACACTATTGTTTTATTGTATCATAGAGTTTTTCTGGGTGAAATATGAAGGTCCTAAGTGTAGCATAAATGGTTGAAAAACGTAAAATGCGAATACTTGTTTTTGTATGTTTTTTTCGCAATTATTGCTATTTTGCAACAAGGGTGACTATTTTTTAAATTTTTAACCAATTTTATATTATAGGAAATTTAATTAAGCAACTTTTATGTCAGTACAACTTTTCTCGAAAATGAATACTTTTAAAGTTATAATCAAAAAACGAAGAAAAAAATCGAATTTTTCCATCATTTTTTGACATTTTGATTATTTAAACAATGTTCCGGACCTTTTTGAGAGGGAGGATAACTCAAATATTATTATTTGAGTTATTTTCAAGCAATTTCTGCAAAAAAATTTGCGTCACCTCTCAACGTCCAAATGTACTATAGTATATTGTGCAACAAGTGCAGAAAGGTACTAATTTCTCACGAGTTTGAAAAGTTGCGGTACGAGCGCAAGCGAGTGCCGCAATTCAAACGAGTGAGAAATTACCTTTCTGCACGTGTTTCACACTATACTTTTTCTACAAGCACAGTTTTTCCTAAAAATAAAAATCACAATTTCCAAACGACGATTAATTATAATAGGTACCTATGTGATAAATTTTAAACTGTATTTAATTAATACCTACTAATCAATTTAAATTCCTTATACCTAAATAAATTGCACAGAAATCAGTTTAAAAAATTAATGCACTGCCTTAATTTGTTTAAATTTAAACAATTATTACACATTATTGACATTATATTTATGGAGTCACGGATTTACACAAAACCTACTTCATTCGACGTCTCTTGCACAGGTTGCTAAATCCTTATTGGTTATTTGATAATTATAAAATGTTTAATAAGAATAAAATTGTAAAATAAAACAGTTGTAACATCCATAATTTAGTTTCTATGCTATAGTTAAATATAATAATTGTCTTATAGGTTATATATTTGTCTAAAGTTTAACCACGGATGTAAACAGAATATAACGTTACTCAGAATGCGGTAGTCCACGGATGTAAACAGAATATAACGTTACTCAGAATGAGGTAGTCAACTGTGCAGAAAAGAACTTTGCGGCACAGAAACGTCACTTTGCGGCACAGAAACGTCACTTTTCTGCACACTAATGTCAAATATCTTATACTGTGAGAAAATATCAAGTTTGCTAACATAAAACCGTGCAGAAAAGTGCACTTTGAATAGTGGTTGTAGAAAAATATTTTTACAGATGCGCCCTGGTCTAGGCAGTCAGTGAGGGTATTTGGTTCGGAAATTTCATCCTACTACATAGATTTACTTGATATTTTCACAGTAAGTAGGGAATAGCTTAAGAAACAAAGTCTACCCTATGACGATGTGCGCTTTTATCATGGGGGTGGTTTCCACCCCTTTTCGGGGGAGAAATTTGTTTTGGTTAAAATAGCCACGGAAGAGGCCAGAGAACCTAATTCTAATCAAAAACAACTGTTCCATAATTATTTTTTGAAAACTCAATACTCTTTGAGTTTTCGTGGTTGAAAATTGGCCATTTTCATTGAAAAATGACACCTTTTCGGACAGATTTTTGCGAATACTTAAAAACTATAAATCTAACAAAAAAACTATACAAAATATTTTTGTACCTTATAAAAAAACAAAGAAATTCGTTCCTTCATAAATCTTCTAGTTATAATACAAAAAGAGATATGGTGGGTGAGAAGAGTTTGTTTTTTTGGTGCATGCTCAAATCGGTGTATTCACCTTGAAATAAAAGAGAAACGGTCGATTTCAGGTGTATAATGATACTAATAACTTTTGTAGTGCTTGAAAAGGCATTTAAAATGAGAAATATTAAATGTCAATTACATTCAAACTAAGCGAGATATGCTACAAAAAATTGATGACTAATGTATTTTTTCTACAACCGTGTTAAAAATGCAATTTTTAGCACTCCATGCGTGCGTTAAAAATGCTACTTTAAGGCACTAGTGCTTTAAAATATTTTTAAGGCACTGCAATTCGTATTGACCGTATAGACAATTTTGATGTAATGTCAAAAAAATATAAAAATGGAATGTCAGTCAAGTTCAAGTAAAAGTTTTTGTAGATATTGTCCTGTAATTACGTTTGTAGAAAAAATATTGTATGATACTCATGTTAAAAAGTACATTTTAAGGCACTCATGTGAATTGCAGCATTCGCTATCGCTCATTCTGCAAACTTTCACATGCGTGCCTTAAACGTGTACTTTTAATACTTATATCATAAATAACTATTAAGAAGAAATGAGAAGTCATCCATGAGAAGAGAAGTAATCACTCATTCATCAGAAATAAAATACATCGTTTTGCTTTTACAATACTTTTTATTATAGTGTAATTTCTATATCCAAAAATTTGGACTGGTTTAAAATGAACGGTTTTTGAAAAAAATAAAATCAAATTATACAGCGCATTTTTAAATTTTCTTCAAAATCTTCCTTTTTCTCCATGTAACGCGAAAATGATAGGAGATACGAAAAAAAGATACCACACAAAAATGTGGGGTTCTTTTAGATAAAAAATTCGTTTTTATTTTTCATTACTGTATCTCTTATCATTTTCAAGTTACATGGAGAAAAAGGAAGATTTTTAAGAGAATTTAAAAATCGCTCTATAATTTGATCTTATTTTTTTAAACCATTCAATTTAAACCCGTCCAACTTTTTGAACATAGAAATAATACTATAATAAAAGGTTTACAAAATACATTTACATTCTGGTGGATGGGGGTTAAAATTACTTCTCATTTTTTCTTAAAATACATTAGTTATCAATTTTGTTTGCAGCATTTTGTTTGCAGTTTGCATCTCGCTTAGTTTGAAAGAAATAGATCTTTAAAATATTGCTCATTTTAAAGGTCTTTTCAAGCACTACAAAAGGTATTAATAGCATTATACACCTAAAATCGACCGTTTCTTTGATATTTCAAGTTAAATACACCAATTTGGGCAGGTACCAAAGAAACCAACTCTTTTCACTTGCCATATCTCTTTTTGTGTTATAAGTGGAAGATTTGTGAAGGCAAGAGTCTCTTTGTTTTTTTATAACCTACAAAAATGTTTTATATAGTTTTTTTTACTTAGATGCATAGTTTTCAAGGTATTTGCGAAAAACCGTTCGAAAAGGTGTTATATTTCAATGAAAATGGCTAATTTTCAACCACGAATATCTCAAAAAGTATTGACTTTTCAAAAAAGAAAAATATAGAACAGTTTTTAGAAATTATAGAACAAAAAATATAGAAATGTTCACCCCTGAGAAGGGATGGAAACCACCCCCAAGATAAAACCTCACATCGGCATAGGGTAGACTTTGAATTAAGAGATAAGTAGAGGCTATTTCCAAAATTTCATTAAAATCCATGCAGTAGGATAGAATTCGGAGGTAATATCCTATTCTTGCTCCCATCGACTGGCGTATTATTGTTTCTCGTTTTATTATTATTAACTACCTACACACAAATTCAATAATAGGTACCTACTTGGACCAATAGAAACGAAATGTTGGATTCCAACACCAGTAATCTTTACATCTTGAATTTTAGGGTTTTAGTAAATACAATACAATTATTATAAAACTTTATAGAAAGTTCTACGTGAACGTGACAAATGTTAAATTTGAAATCGTTTTATTACTGGTTTACATAGCGTGCCCTATTGAAAAATATTGTTATAAGTTAAAAAATATTATATGGTACTACCTGAAATTTTAAAGGTAGGTGGTAGGTATACGAGATTCAAATTAAATAATACTGGTCGAAAATCTTGATTATATTTCTTTAGTATGGTAGAATATTTCTTTAGTATAGTATACTAATGCCCGGTTGCACCAACAGATCTTAAGCTTAAGTCGAGAATATCATAAGAATTAATTTAATATAATTATAATATATTACAATAAGAATACCATAATATAATAATAGATATAATTGATAATAAGGTAAGAATCTAAAATTATGGTGCAACGTAAGTGATACTCAAGGAGGCCCTATCTATAAGTAGAGCTTAGCTAATCTGGAGCTTAAGATCTGTTGGTGCAACCAGGCATTAGCGTCTTAAAACAGTAAGGATTTAATTCATATTATAAGATTTTATTATAATTTTATATCTTGCCAATATGGTATATTAATCATGTGTGGGCGATACATTGAATCTCAAATATCGATACATTTTCCGATATATCGAAAGTCGAATATCGATAGAATTTTAAAATATATCGATATATTTAATGTATCGATACATCGTTGCCATCCCTATCCCTCTAGCGTCATTTGAGACTTCACATGCGCATCAATCCACATCTTTGTTCCGTAGGAAAAGCACAGTGAAAACTATACAGCTACTAATGGTAGGGGAGCCCAAGCGGGGATTTTTGCAGTTACTCGAGCGCGTCAGATTATTACATGGGGAGAAACCTTGTACCCTGAAAATGTACCTCTACCATATTATATTGGCTCTTAATGCAGGGGAGTTCGTTAAGGGGGGCCGAAAAAAAATCTATCCTTAGAAAAATAGAAAAACTCGAAATTGTCAGATTAAGATAAGGTAAGTTAAGTACATGTAAAACAGTGTAATATTTCAAAAATATGAAGATTTGAGCGGGGCGTAAGGAAATGGGTGAGTCCCAAAGTTTCACAAGAAAAAAGTGAATATTTCGCGAAATGAATGACAGATCGAAAAACTAAAAAATACTTACTCAATATTTTTCAAAAATCTATCAAATGATATTCAATATCTATCTATATATCAAATCTACCAAACACGACTTCCCACGGAGAGGGGTGGGGGTAAATTTAATATTTTAAATACGAATCCCGCGATATTTCGCGAAATGAACATCAGATCGAAACACTGAAAAATACACTTATTCAATATTTTACTTTAAATAGGAGGTGGGGTGGGGGGTTACTTTAAAATCTTAAATGGGAGCCCCCATTTTTTATTGCAGATTTGGATTCTTTACGTAAAAATAAGTAACTTTTATTCGAGACATTTTTTCGAAGTATGGATAGATGGCGCTATAATCTAAAAAAACGATTGTTGACAATGGAAAATTAAATTTAAAATGGACAAGTCCCCACTAAAATGGAAAACTTTACTTAACATTTTTTGGTTTTAGGACCTACTCTTCACAACCCAATAGGTCCACAAAGCGCTCGGGTGACCGCATATTTAGCATACTCTGCTCCCCTACCATAAAAGCTGATCAAATTCGGTAGCAGAATTTTTATTCTAGAGTTAGACTAGATTAGGGTTCCACAAAAGATATTAGGTCAATCATCACCATGAAAGATTTTCATTCCGGATGGAATGTTTGCTGCTCTTACTTAAAGCTCTCTGATTCGCTTATTGCGGTCAATCACTCTGCATTCTTCTTGTGTATTGTCAAAGTTTGTTATTTGACTTGGCTTTCGTTACAATTTTCTTCCACTCATTTCGTTGTGTGCATAGTCCCCACAAACAAGTATTTAGATACCCAAATATAATGATATAGTCATAGATACTGGTCAGTCATAAAGAAGACCTTCAGAATGTAATAAATCAATGAATGTAATCAGTTTTAATTGGCGAAGTGCAAGAGCAAACAACTTTTATCGCGCTCCGCGCTCGTAAATTTATGAGATGCGACAAAAGTTATACAGGGTGTTTCATTAATAATTGTCCATATAGTAACTGGAGAAACCTTAGCACAAAATACGAAGATTTAACCTAAAACACTTAAATAAAATGTGGTTCCTTACTGAGTTACAGGGTGTTTTCTCTAAAAATTTAAAAACTAATTTTGCTCAGAATTTTAAAAGTATTTAACGTATCCTTTTTATACTTGGCAGAAAGTGCAACTACTATATACCCTACTAGATTATGATAAACAAACGTTTCTAGCTACTACCAGAGGCGTACGACAGGGGATAGTGAATGGTTGACCCTTCTCAAATTCTACGCCACTGGAAGAATCACTATGTTAGTGCCATTTTTAGATTCTTTAATACTTTCTACGTAAATAATATACTCTTCATTGGTAACGATAAAGTAATTAGTTTTCGAGATATTTGAAGTTAAATATGAAACGGCAAAGTTATTTTGATTAATAATTTATAAATATCATTCATATGATTAAAACTTAAAAATTATTTGTACCCAGTACTTTAAAACTATTTGGCGTATCCTTATCATACTTGGCAGACAGTGTAAGTACTGTACGTCCTACTAAATTAAGATAAATAAAGGTTTTTAGCTACTACCAGAGGCGTACGACAGGGGATAGTGACTGGTTGACCCTTCCCAAATTCTACGCCAATGACGAAATTGCCATTTTAGTGTTATTTTTTGATTTTGCAATACTTTTTATGTAAATAATAGACTCTTCATTTGGAATGATAAAATGATTAGTTTTCGAGATATTTGAAATTAAAAATGAAGCGACACAATACATTAATCAAAATAACCGTCTCGTTTCATTTTTAACTTCAAAGATCTCGAAAACTAATGACTTTATCGTTACGAGTTAAGAGTATATTATTTTCATATAAAGTATTGGAGAATCCAAAAATTGAACTAAAATAGGAATTCCGCCAGTGGCGTAGAATTTTGAAAGGGTCATCCATTCACTTTCCCCCGTCGTACGCCTCTGGTAATAGCCAGAAACGTTTGTTTAACATAATTTAGTTGCTTGTACAGTACCTATACTTCCTGCCAAGTGTTAAAAGCATACGTGGAATAGTTTTGAAATGCTGAGCAAAAATAGTTTTTAAATTTTTAGATAAAACACCCTGTAACTTCCTAAGGAACCACATTTTATTTAAGTGTTTTAGGTTAAATCTTCGTATTTTGTGCTAAGGTTTCTCCAGTTACTATATGGACAATTATTAATGAAACACCCTGTATACTGCAAGTGTTTAGATACACAAAATCAGGTTTTTATACAAATTAGCACTTCTGAACAACCAAAGGATTTATTTATAGTCTGAAAAGATATAAATATTGTTATCGGCTTTATTTACGATTATCAAGAAATTCTGATATTTCGACAAATAAAATGCCCCAAGTAAAGTGATCCTTCTTCTTCTTATGGTGACTATCAGTCATCAGTTACGGATATTGGCTATTTTGAGTTGGTTGACTGCCGCCCTTAAAAGTTCGGTAGTTTTCAAATTAAACAATTTTCGTAGGTTATGAGGCCAGAGTATTTTTCTTCTTTTTCCTGAACCACGTTTTAGTCTTTTTCCATGCACTTTACCTTGAAGTATAGTCCAAAAGTAGGTCTTATCATTGTTAATTACGAATTAAATCCAGGATTTCCAGTTTGCGACGTTTTATGGTTATGGCTAGTTAGTGCTCTTTATCCATTCTGTGTAGAACTTCTTTGTTGATAAATCGGTCTATCCAGGAAATTATCTGCCAGAACAACACAATAAAAGTAGATGAAGAACTAACTGACCCAATTGAAGCAATTGACCCGTTGGCAATGGGATAAGACAGGGAAATTTCCTGAGTCCTCTATTGTTCAACCTGATCGTGGATGAAATAATAAAAAAGCTAAGAACTAAAAAAGATTAGCAAATGGGAGAAAAACAACTTAAAATAGTCTGCTATGCAGACGACGCAATACTAATCTCTCAAAGTGAAGATGATTTACAACGTATGCTGCACCAATTTAATGTAACCGCTAGAAAATTTAACATGTTAATTTCCACAAAAAGGACCAAACGCATGGCTATAACAGCAAATCTAATAAGATGTAAATCAGAGCTGGAGGGTCAAATAATAGAACAAGTCATGAAGTTTAAATATCTAGGCATCATACACTATCTAGCTGCGGAAAGCTCGAAACAGTGGAAGATCAAGTGACTGATTCAGGCAACCTGCGGTTCTGTAGCCGCAATTCTCTAAAAGATCATAGATATTTTCTTTTATTTAAACGTGAAGGATCAGTACAAGGCTCAAATATCTTGTCCCTTCTCCAGTGGCGTAGCCTGAGTGTCGGCTGCCCGGGGCGGTAGACAATTTTGCCGCCCTCTAATTTAGGTATTTTCATTAAATGTATACTATACATTCTACTATACATTAAATTATAGAGAACTTTTCGGCGAGAACAGTCATCATTATTTTGCATTATACAGGTTAGATTTTAAATAAAAAAAGTTTATCTAAGTTTTACAATCACGTCTATTAATAGGGCTTTTCATCCACAGTCATTTGTTTCGAGCTTCTGTCATAATAATATGTCGTATAATCCGTGTATATTAATAGTATACACAATCGATGAAAAGCCCTATACAAAAATTCTTTTACTTTAACCAATTAGATACATTGATATAACTTAGATACCTATTACTTAATATTAGGTACACCTTGACGATTTTTAATTAGAACTAGAACGATACTATAATGTTATATTTTTATTGAAAACCAATATGAGTATTTGTTAGAATTAAAAACAAAACTTCCGTCTTCAATTCAAAATTTATAGGTCTACTTTTCTTAAGAGCAAAAGTCTTTTATTGCACCGTCAATGTCTATCGCATCACATACCTCTTGCTCAATAGACAAAATAGTCAAATTAGTTAGTCTTGGAGTACTCATTGTCGATCGTAAATAATTTTTAATCAATTTCAATTTTGAAAAACTTATCTCACAGCTGGCATTGCTTATAACAACTGTGAAAAATATTCGTAACATTATTAAAATATTGGGCAGAGTATCTTCCAGCTTGGATTTAACAATACATTTAAATAATTCAAGTGAGTCTACATTAATCAATTTATTTTCGTTGCCTGTAGCAGCAACGAAAGTCAGCAGTCGAAGTCTTTCCAGCTTGAAATCCTGCTCGTCATTTTCATCAGATGCGTAGTCTAGATTACACTCAGTGTTGTCTGGGTCTGGATCTAATAATATAGCCGGAAAACTTATCCGTTAAATTCTGTAGCTGTTGAAAAAGCTCACGAATTTCTACAATAACTCTATCTCACGAAGAAAACAGCTTTCGTCTCAATTCATTTTCACAAGACAAGTTAGCATCTCTAGTTTCATCATCAAAAGTATGCTTTCTTGTTATGCCCTCCGAGGTTTTATGGAAATTCCAAGTTTTTCACACATACTTTTTGCATAACCTATGGCTCCATTTGCCCATTCCTCTCTTTTCTCTGTCAATATCATATGCAAAGCATTTACTTTCTTAGCGCACAATCTTATAGGTCTGGATCCCGCGTATGAAAAAAAAGTTGATTAATAGCAAGCTGAAAATTTGTTAATAGCTTAAGGGTGTCTAGTCGGATAAACTTTGATATATGGGAACACTGGAACAGGGGCAGTTTTAATTGTGGAACAGGTTAAAAATTTGGAACGGTCACACCACGAAAACGGCACATGTATTTTGTCCGACAGAACAGACTTAAACTCTTCTAACAGAGATTAAACTCTCATACAAAAATCAGACTGCTATTTATCACCAAATGGGCGTTTTAATGAGTGGAACATGTAGAATATGTCAAATGACAGGAATTATGACAGGTGATAAATAGCAGTCTGATTTTTGCATGAGACTTTAATCTCTGTTCGGAGAGTTTAAGTATGTTCTGTCGGACAAAATAAATGTGCCGTTTTAGTGGTGTGACCGTTCCAAATTTTTAACCTGTTCCACAATTAAAACTGCCCCTGTTCCAGTGTTCCCATATATCAAAGTTTATCCGACTAGACACCCTTAAGCTAATAACAAATTTTCAGCTTGCTATTAATCAACTTTTTTTTCATACGCGGGATCCAGACCTATTAGGTCAAGTCTCCTTGTTTGTAAATTGTTCCCTTGTTCCCATAAATCAGTATAGACGTTGTTGCCAGTCGCTACAAAATATCATTCAAAGAAAAGAAATTCCCCGAATTCGTCACAAAATAAGTAATGAAAAATTCCGTGCTCCTTTCAATCGGTCCGAATTTGTAGTTGCGATAAAAATATAAAATGGTTCAAATATTTACAAAATATTTTTATTATTAATTATTGTTACATTTTGCCGCCCGCTAAAAAGTGCCGCCCAGGGCGGCCCGCCCCTGCCGCCCCCACTACGCTACGCCACTGCCCTTCTCAAATTTCCCCGAAAAAACATTATTGGAGTAGTTTTATCCTCACTAAATTTAAATATCACATGTTACCCCTAGGTTTTTTTCCAAAATATATTAAAAAATAATCATGCCTCAAACAATTATTACAGTATAAAATTTGTTCTGTATGCTATTTACATAATTTAATACAGTATAGTTTATACTGTCTAATGAAATTTATTTCATTAAGCAGTCATTGAGATAGTAACATTCAATATTTCAGTAAAAATTTTATATTATACTTTTTATTTTGGTAACGTCAAATAAGATCATTAATGTATTATATTTGTCTACTGTTCCTTAAAAAATCAGAATAGAACTAACCTCAATATTCTCCCAGTCAAATGCCGAAAGCGAATAGCGAATCACAACAAAAACAGCGTCATCGACATTTGAAAACTGCGGCGGTGCGAGAATTTCAAATTAGGCAAAAATGTCGGTCATTACAATCGTCTCTGTGGTCAATGTACATTCACTTCACCTGCACAACTGATCTGATGGCGCATTTACGTTACAAAGGAAACTGAAACCATTTCAGAGGACTAGGATGGATGTGGCCACCTCCGCGTCGTCGGCCGACTCTTCGCCGTCGCGACGGTGTTTTGTTTTGGTGCGTTGCTATGGAAACAGGGGTTGCCGCAACGCGTGCGTGGACCAATGGGGTTAATGGAAGTAAACTTAAAATATATTAGATTAGGTCAGTAAAACTATATACAGTTGAACCTCAATAAGTCGGATTAATCGGGACCGCAGCCGATCCGGGTTATCGAAAATCCGGATTAGCCAGAAAATATGGTAAAAATGAATAAAACACATATAAATAATAAACAAATACACATTATAATTGAAGACCATAGGAAAATAACTTGATAAGTCACTTTTCTGGTTTTGTTCAGGAGAACATTTTTAAGGTTTAACTCTGTGATTTCTCAGAATACTTTCAGGTTAACAAGGGTCTAAGACAGGGATGCTGCCTGTCCCCTACCCTTGTCAAAATTTATATAAACACGGCTCTGAAGAAATGGTTCAGAAAATGTAAGAAAATGGGAGTACAAATCGAAGAGGGTAATCTGACTACTTTGTTATTTGCTGACGATCAGGTGGTTCTAGCGGAGGATACAGAGGACGCTGCTTATATGGTTCGAAAACTGATAGAGGAGTATGAAGATTGGGGTCTGGAAATAAATACAAACAAAACAGAATATATGACAATAGGCTGCACAGGCGAAGACCTAGACTTAGAAAGAAAAATAATAAAAAACAACATACAACAAAAATTAGGTAGAGGAAGAGCCATCACAAGTCAGATAAACTCATTACTATGGAGTAAAGATATACGAGAAAGTACAAAAAAACAACTATATAAAACGATAAAAAAGGGTTCAAGGCAGGTTTTGTTTATATTCGATTCAGAGTTGGACCACCATCTCCATATAGTAACTATTTCAGCATCCTTATGCATCATCAGTGAAGATTATGCAGTCACAACTCTGAAGGGAATACAAACATTCTGCCTCTTTTAAAGCAAACCATCGCGATGCGATGAACCCGCCTTTTGAGACGCAAAACAGCGACATCTCTCGTATTACGAGGAAAACGAAAAGCCCTAGATACAAAGTTTACTACTTTTTAAACAATTAGAATAATTGAAATAAAAATATAATAAACAATATTTTAAATCCAAGACTTTTCGTTAATAAACTGCTTTCTGGCTGCATCCCATATCTCCGGATTTTACAATATATAATCACATAGAGACGACGAAATAGGAGAAAGCAAATAGAGGACACTTAGGCCACGCATTTACCTTCTCTTCGTCTAGGAAAAGGACCGAAAGACAGTTTCTAAATACTCACAAATTGAGTAAAAATGAAAAAGATAAAAAAGGGTTCAAGGCAGGTTTTGTAACTATATAAAACATTTATTGAAAGTACAGTTACATATGGCTCAGAAATCTGGACAATAAATAAGAAAATGCAGAACCGAATAAACGCAATAGAGAACAATTTTTGGCGAATATGCTGTAGATGATGTTTTATGTTTTTTAAATTTATATTGTATATTAATTACCTGGACGTTTTCCCCTGTTTGGAATGGACATGTCAAGTTCTTTTCCTGTACAGGGTTTTTAAAAACACATATCTTTTGACTTATCAAGTTATTACTCTGTATTGTGTTACTCTTAGAAACTATCTAATTAAAGCTACAAAGTGGTATTTAAAATGAAAAATGTCAAAAATTGGACTTATCAAGTTCTTTCCCTGTGGTCTTCAATTGCAAAAACATGAAATACATCATATGCAGAGTACATCTAAATTACGTGCAGTTGTAGGACAGTATTGTTTATTTCTTGGTAAAAAACTCAGTCAAAGTGAAAAATGTTTTTTTGTCTGATGAAAATTGGTCCGGGTTAGCCGGACTTCCGGATTATCGGAGGCCGACTTATCGGGGTTCCACTGTAGTTCATGTTTGAGGCCGCTCCCGTATAAAAAAATTTCTGTTTTGGTGTCTTTGCAGATTCCTGTTTAAAAATGTCAGCTTTAAACAATTCACAAGGGGATCGGGCGAAATTTTTGGACAGAACTTGTCAAAACAATTTTTTTAAAACAATTCAAAACATCGCCTTTTTGCCAGGGAAAATATTTTTCAGGTTTTTGGGGCATTTTAAACAAAAATGTCATCCTTTCATTTTCTCATAGGCTGATAGTTTTCAAGTGATTTAAAATCTGAAAAATGCGAAAATACGTATTTTCGAGGATTGAAAACTCAGAAATTATTATCTTTCTGCTTAAATTTAAACATTCAATTTCAAGATTTTGGTGAGTAATCTGGGCTTAAAAAAATATTTTCTGAAGCGAAAAAGGTAATCTTTTGAATTTGTTTGAAAAATTGTTTAAACAAGTTCTGTCCAAAAATTTCGAATGGACCCCTTCTGATTTGTTTAAGGAGCAGGAATCAGCAAAGATGCCGAATCAGAAATTTTTTCACACGGGACCGACCTCACAACATCGACTAACATCTACGTAGTTTGTCGAAAAATTCAGATAACTATATCTATCGTTTTTGTTTTTGAAAAATTTGAGCTATTGGGTCGATTAAAGAACATAACTCAAAAAATAAATCAAGGAAGAAAATTTGGGAATGGGCAGATGAAAGTATCTGTTATTAAATAAAAAAAAAGTCCTTAAGTACCTCCGTTTTGCAACACCTCCGTAACATTTGCAACAATTTTTCGTATTTTGGACTGTATTTACTATTATTGGCATGACTTTATCTTAAAAGCATGATTAAAAATATGATAAAACAATTTTTTGTACCTTGAGTTTTACCTTTAGTTTATGCGATATAGCCCTTTTTGTAACTGCTTATTTGGGTTACCTATTGGATGCGCGCACACAAAAAAATGCCGCATGTTTTAATTAACTAATTGATAATTGCGCGAGGTGCAGTCTTAAAATTTGGGTGTACGCGCATAATTGACAATTAGAAAACAACTGTTTAAGTTGAAATAAGCTCATATTACTCGTCAGAATCTTAAACCTGAAGGTTTAAACTTCAATTAAGGCACTTATCAACAGGGCCGGTGATAACGGGCCTGCAAGGGATTCACTGAAGGTGGGCGCATCTGATTGGGGGCTACAACATGAGCATGGTGATATACAATATACTGATTTAAAAATAACCGAAGGGCAGCTATGCTAGTTTTACAGACGGGTACTTTAAGGTACGTATCCATACAAGAGTGAACCACGCTCCGGTTAGCAGCTCCACCACATAGTGGATACGTCGATGATCGCCGCTCGGCGCTCACCCTCTTCGATTCAACCGGATACAGCGTATGCCGTATCCATTTGAGCAGCTACACCGAGCGGGGTTCACCCTTGTATGGATACGTACCTTTATACATAGCGCAGGGGCTGCTTACCAACCCCAAAAATGACAATTTACATAAGTACATGCAAGTAAAAAAAATGATTTTATGAATTTGTTTCGCCCGAAAGCCTTCTAATTTGTTTAAACGGAATATTTTGAACATTAAACCGTAAAGAAACCGAATCAAAAATTTTTTCATACGGAAGCGACTTCACAACATTGACTAAAAATAAAAATTAAAAACAAAGCTTATAAAAACAAACTGGTGATATGATATCAACCATGGTGGAGCGGTGGAGGTGTATTGTATTCGTTATTTTAGCCAATGCTATTTGACAACTTCTTATAGACAACCAGTAATATGGTCCAAGAGCTGTGAGACATTTTTGAGTAGGTATTTTAGGCAAGCTGAAAATTTTTCAGGTGACTCTTCCATAATAGCCTAATACAAAAATGCCGGTCTGGCTGGAGGGTAGCGGTTATTTTCCCCAAAAATCCCCCCCCAAAGTTAAAAAAGGGTAAAAATTGTTATTACAAAAAATATCATTGACGTGACTTTAAAGTAAATTTAAATATTCAAATATTAGGAAAATAAACAAGCCAGGCGATTTGAGGGCGATTTTAGCTCTGCAAGATACTTGCATGGGCGTCCCAGGATTATTTTCAGGGGATGCATATTAACTTCAGAAGATTTTATCTGAATCTGTACATACTATTAACAAGTATAAAATATACAACTATACATGCATAGCTATGTATATTCCTTCTGGACAGGGAGGTACAATTCTTATTTTGACAGGGTATTTTTTAATATTAAAAATAAATATTCTAAAAAAGGCAGCTTTTTGGTGAAATTTTTCAACTGCCATGTGATCAAACAAATTACGGGTTCATATAAATGAAAAGCGCTATAGGTAAGCAGCAGTGTGGGAAAGAGCGTATACCGATAGCTGTTTGCGTCCTCTGTTCTAGCGAAGTGAGTCCGTTCGCTCGAGAAAAATCACGTGACCTGGTGATACCCATGTTGTTGTGCCTCGAAACGTTAGAGTAATTGTTATATATTATAGTTTTTTAAGTAACTTTTCCTTAATTAAAGGAAAATAATACGTACTATACAATAGATTTTGCAAATATGATAGGAAATGACAAATTTATTATTATAAATATATAGGTAGAAAATTATAAAACTATAAACTAAATAAATTCTGTGTCCGAATCTTGTACTTCTTCTTCAAACTCCTCATCTGAGCTTAAATATTCATTATTTTCTTCTTCGTCAGACTCCCCTCGAGACTCAGATTCTTCTTCTACATGAACTGTAGATAGTTGTAATATGCATTTAGAATTTATTAAAAATTAATTACTGATTAATTAATTGATTTGCTACGTATTCTCTGTCATTTTGTACGGAGTCGAAGCCTGCACAACCACGGGCGCATCTGAAGAAAGACTTGCCATTGTTGAGATGTGGTGTTATCGAATAATGTAAAAAAATAATGTACACAACACGTAACAAACGCGGAAACATTAAGAAAGATGAAAATTAGACAAGAAATACTCAACACTATGAAGGAAAAAAATTAGCTACTTTGGTCATATACTAAGAAATAAAAAACCTGATGTGATTGGTTATATAAGGAAAAGTATTAAGTATTGGTTTTAAAAGAAAGAATACGTAGCAACTCAATTAATTAATCACTAATAATCTTTTAATTAACTCTAAATACATATTATAACTATTTACAGATTAGGTAGAAGACGAATCTGAGTCTTGAGGGGAGTCTAACAAAGAAGAAGAGAATGAATATTTAAGCTCAGATGAGGAGTTTGAAGAAGAAGTACAAGACACAGAATTAATTTAGTCTATAGTTTAATACTTTTCTACCTATATATTTATAATAATACATTTGTTTTTTTTTCTATCATATTTGCAAAATCTACAGTGATGAGCGCGCTCATAACCGGCAAAACAGCTCAAAAGATGGAAAACATAATACATCTCGAAACAAAAAGAGATGAAACTCTTTTTGTTTCGCAATGTGTTATGTTTTCAACCTTTTGAGCTATTTTGCCGGTTATTAGCTTGCTCATCACTGTATTGTATAGTACGTATTATTTTCCTTTAATTAAGAAAAAGTTACAACAACATGGTTATCGCTAGGTCACGTGATTTTTCTCGAGCGAACGGACTCGCTCAGTTAGAACAGAGGACGCAAACAGCTATCGGTATACGCTCTTTCTCACACTGGTGCTTACCTATAGCGCTTTTCATTTATATGCACCCGTAATTTGTTTGATCACATGGCAGTTGGAAAATTTCACCAAAAAAAACCTGTCTTTTTTAGAATATTTATTTTTAATATTAAAAAATACCCTGTCAAAATAACAATTGCACCTCCCTGCCCGGAAGGAGTGTACATAGCTATGCATGTATAGTTGTATATTTTATACTCGTTAATAGTATGTACAGATTCAGATGAAATCTTGTGAAGTTCAGATGTATCCCCTGAAAATAATCCTGGGACGCCCATGCAAGTATCTTGCAGAGTTAAAATCGCCCTCAAATCGCCTGGTCTGTTTATTTTCTTTATATTTGAATATTTAAATTTACTTTAAAGTCACGTCAATGGTATTTTTTGTAATATCAATTTTTGCCCTTTTTTTAACTTTGGGGGGGATTTTTGGGGAAAATAACCGCTACCCTCCAGCCAGACCGGCATTTTTGTATTAGGCTATCATAGAAAAGTCACCTGAAAAATTTTCAGGTTGCCTAAAATACCTACTCAAAAATGTCTCACAGCTCTTATACTAAAAACAACAGAATCTAATGTGCAGTAGAACGCACATCTGCGGACTTTTTAATATGTAGGACAGTAAATATAGGCGCGTTTACTATTGCCTTCCATATTTGTCGGTCCTGCGGGTCCTGTGCCACTAATTCCCATTCTCCCACTCCCGTTTTCTCCAGATCTTCTTTGACCACATCTGTCCACCTTTTTCTAGGCCGTCCTACAGACCTTCTTTCATCTGCCCTTTCACAGAACACATTGTTTATAAGGCGATTGTCGTTGTCGTTACTGCGTATCACATGCTTTGGCCATCTGAGTCTATTGGTCTTTATTGAGTCTTTCTTGGGTGTCCCAAAAGTAGCGGAACGGTCGAATATTTCGCGAAATAAACATCGGATCAAAAAACCGAAAAATACAGGTTCAATAATTTTCAAAAATCTATCGAATGACACCAAACACGACCTCCCACTCCACCACCTGGAGGTGGGGTGGGAGGTAACTTTAAAATATTTAATAGAAACGCCCAGTTTTTATTGTATTCTTTTTCTCATGATCATCTTTCAGTGCGTCACAGTTTTTCGATTTCTTTCTAATGCATTAAATTGTATATGACAGAAAAAAAGGCACGTCGGTGATTACTTTGGTAATTATTCTAGTTCAGTGATTATTCTAGTTGTTGATAGATGGTGCCATGATAAAAAAAATATTTTTTATTTAATTAGATAATAATATTACAAATATAATCTGTATAATTTATAAGACTATACAAATCAAAGAAAATACCATTTTATAAATGCAAGAAACACATTTGATTTGTTTTTATTCCAAATTGAAAATAAAATGTGACAACTGTCAGATTTAACTAAAATGTCATGTTAGAATAAATGTCATAAATGTGTATTATCACGGACTTACCCTTTTTCCTATCATTTGTTACGCACTGAAAAATGCTCATGAAAAGGACAATAGATTTGTATTCCTTACTTCCCATATAGCACAGCTCATCTTTAAGATATCTTATTTACAACCAAATATGGTCTTAATGTCTTGAGACTTTTAAAAGATATCTTTAAAACGCCAAATTTAAGATATCTTTAAAACGCCAAATTTAAGATATCTTTTAAACATCACATTTAAGACATTTTTTCTTAAAAATAGGTTATAATTATGAATTTAAAAGTTAGGTTAGGTTAGTAAAACATTTAAGACAAGAGCTGGTAGCTAAAAGCTTTTTCACATCAGTGACTTCAGTGGTATTTCCCATATCTTGTGATGAAGATATGGTTTTATTTGAGGGATATTTAGAAGACTCTACAGATTTTAATAATGCAGTAAATTTAGATTTAGATTGTTATATTATTAAAGTAAAAAATTAACTTTGTTATCAAGTGTAAATGCATGTCTCCTAATTCAACAGCTTACCTTAACAATATGCTCTTAAAAATATATTTTTTAGGTAGGTATAGGAGCTTGTTATAGTAGGAGGATCAAAAGCCTATGATTTTGTATCAAGAGTTGGAAAATTAATTATTAGCAATGAGCAAGCTTTAAGTACAGTTGGCTGGAACAAAAAGGCAAACAAAAGTTTTATGATACCAGTTTTGTGCAAATCTGATAATTGGTAAAGCTTATTCTACAATATTCTACATGTACATGTAAAATTTTAATAGCAATAAACGTATTTTAGAACCTAATTATTTTAATTAAAAGTTCATTTAAAATATTTTATAAAAAAATTAAAAAGAAAGCTATCCTAAACACCTTAATAATAGACAAAAAAGACATCTTTAAGATGTAAGGATTTGTAACATCCGTACATCTTTAAGATGTCGTAAAGATATCTTTCCGGAAATACCAGACATCTTTAAGACGTCTAAAACATCTTTAATGAGTTATTAGATTTATTTAAGATGTCTTTGTGTTATCTGGGTTAAGAGTAAGCAACTTTTATTCGAGACATTTTTTCGAATTATGGATAGATGGCGCTGTAATCGGAAAAAAACATTTATCGTGATACAGTAAGTAAGTTATAGAAACGGTCTAATATCTCGAGCAATACACTTCCAAATGAAAAACTAAAAAGTCTGTTTTTCATAAGATTTAAAAATCTGAAATAGGAACCTCTATCTTTTATTACAGATTTGGATTCCTCATGAAAAAATAAGTAACATCATTGATTATAAACTTACCCATGTGTTTATTAATCAATGGTAACATTTATTCAAAACATTTTTTAGAATTGTTGATAGATGGCGCTATAATCGGAAAAATACGATTTATTAGCGCCATCTATCAACAATCCTAAAAAATGTTTCGAATAAATGTTACTTATTCTTTCATGAGAAATCCAAAATTGCAATAAAAAATGGGGGTTCCTATGTAAGATTTTAGAGTTACCCCCACTCCACTTCCAGGGTTTAGAGTGACGGGTCGTGTTTGGGGTCATTCGATAGGTTTTTGGGAAAATATTAGAAACTTATTTTTTGGTTTTTCATTTGGAAGTGTATTTCTCGAGATTGTAACAATGTAAAACACAAGTTAAAAATAAAGTAAATATATTTAAGATAATTATAATATACAATTTAAAATAAAATAAAATATAATTCCGTCTTCTGCAAAGGAGAAACAATATCAAACTTTATTACAGTCATAATAGCAACATTAAAATGATATTGTCCTTTTCATTATCATTTTTCAGTGCGTAACAAATGATAGGAAAAAGGGTAAGTCCGTGATAATACACATTTATGACATTTATTCTAACATGACATTTTAGTTAAATCTGACAGTTGTCAAATTTTATTTTCAATTTGAAATAAAAACAAATCAAATGTGTTTCTTGCATTTACAAAATGGTATTTTCTTTGATTTGTATAGTCTTATAAATTATACAGATTATATTTGTAATATTATTATCTAATTAAAAAAAATTATTTTTTTATTATGGCGCCATCTATCGACAACTAGAATAACTAGAATAAATGTTATAAAAATGTCACCGACGAAATGTAATCACCGACGTGCCTTTTTTTCTGTCACATACAATCTAATGCGTTAGAAACATAGAGTTATATATTAGCATATAGAGAGTGTCATTCAGAGCGAAGTGACGACACTTTTTTTATTTGGATTAGTGCTGTTTCACTTTTACGCATAGTAAGCTGCTACAGTTGTCCTCCTCTTCCGTGCCTATATTCACACTGAATTTCATCATATATTTTCGGTACAATGTGTTAGAAAGAGATGCAGCAAACCAGTCCATGAGATCTTGTCGTCAGGAAGCGCGGAAGGTAGGCTCCCTCTATGTTAATATATACCTCAATGGTTAGAAAGAAATCGAAAAACTGTGACGCACTGAAAGATGATCATGAGAAAAATAATACGATAAACAATACAATATAATACAATAACAACCTCGCTACGTTAAATCAACATAGCCCTATATTCCGATCCGGATATACCGCATTTCCCTTTAATGCGGCGCGTAGTCACTCGTTCCTCGCTACTACCGCCTCCTGAGATAACGGTCATGGCAAGACTCCACTTACCCACCGTGGCGTTCGCCTAGGCATAGTTATACCTCACAAACGGTGCATCTTTGCCAATCGGGCTATTGCTAGTTCAACACGCTAGCAAAAGCTGTCGAGCCATTGCTAGTTCAACACGCTAGCAACGACTGATTTTCTCATTCTCCTGGCTCGCCTTAAATATGCTATCGATGCCACTACTCCTATTGTTTCCCCCAGCGGTGCTATGCGCCAACACGGCTGCTCCTACGGTTGTCTCTGGTAGACCGGCCCATCGCTGGCATCATATCATTACAAGATATTAGACCGATTCTATAATTAACCTATGGTATCACGATCACGATAAATCGTTTTTTTCGATTATAGCGCCATCTATCCACAATTCGAAAAAATCTCTCGAATAAATTTGCTTACTTTCACGTAGGAAATCCAAATTTGCAATAGAAACTGGAGGTTTTCATTTAAGATTTTAAAGTAACCCCCATCCCACCTCCAAGGTGTGGAGTGGGGGGTCGGGTCAGGTATCATTCGATAGATTTCTGAAAATTATTAAACACTTATTTTTCAGTTTTTCGATGAGATGTTAATTTCGCGAAATATTCGACCATTCCGCTACTTTTGGGACACCCTACATATCTGACTAGATTATCCTTTTCGAATAGAGACTCTAACTCATTATTGTATCTGCAGCTCCATTCGTTTTGTCATGCCGTCTCTGCAAGGGCCATAATATATCATTCCAAGGATTTTACGTTCCCTCACCAGCAATTTATTTACTTCTCTTTTTGTTAGCATCCATATTTCGCTTCCATAAGCGACTGCTGGTCATATTATGGTCTTATATATCTGGATTTTTGCACCTCGTGAAAGAAGTTTTGACTTCATTAGATGTTGCATTGCAAAGAAAGATCTGTTTCCTGCCATTATTCCCGTTTCAACTTCCCGATCTATTTTATTGTCATTTGTGGTTGTTACTCCTAGATATTTAAATTCTTTAACCACTTCGAATTGTGGTTTAATCCGATATAAATAATATTTAATTCTTAGAGTCTTTTTCTTTGCTGTTGATACGCTTGTGATCCAATCAAATAAATTCTTACATCAGAAAATGAAAATTCGTTTGTTCACAATCACAATGATGATCTTGCTCTAACCATAATATATTATATTCATACATTTCAAGAGATATTTTACCAAATAGTTTGAATGATTCTATTTTGTGTTCGATCATTTGTAACGGGTTGTTACTTATTTTACGTGTTCAGTTCAAATAATTAAATCTTGTCGGTCCACAAAAGAGCGGCCTGAATGTTGAATGACGATATCAGTTGCGTGCATGAGATCGTGTTCAGTGCAAGGTTTCTCCAACAGAAGACGACTAAGTAGATGTGTTTAATCTTGTACCCCACGCATTCACATATGGTCTAGTCATCAGGCAATATACTCCATTCCCCCGTGTTAGTTTTACACTTGTGACACTCCGACTCGCAGATGATTGAGAGTCCTCCACACATGGTAAGGACGATGGCTACCAGACGAAAATTCCTCTTGAGAAGTCAGATGGAGAGAAACAGCTGCTTTCCATTTATCAAGGCGAATTCTTTCTGGTGTATCTTGTAGATCTGCGCCCCATTTTTGGTATACAAGCTTCAGGAAAAAATTTTGTCTGGCCATTCAAGTTTGCCATTTAGTTCCAGACAATGTTCTTTGACTAAAAACGTACGATCCAAAGTAACTTCCAGGTATTTAGTAGAAGTAGGTATATTAAAAACTGTTTCTTTAAACTATGGTTTGTCTTTGTCTAATAACTCTTTGTATAATAAAATGGCATAAAAATGTGAACAAGTGCTTTAGTTCACATCCCAATTTATTAATTTCAGGCTTATCTGTTAAAAAATATGTTGGAATGAAAGACTTTAGACGCGTACTATTATTATTTTACAAATACATATTTCGGTCTTTCCTTTTAGTCCAGAAAGCCACTGCGCATCCGCTAGGAAAAATATTCTGATTCGGATTTTTTACACAATCTTACTCAAAAAGGACTCCTTTTAACAAATTTGCATGTTGCCAGGACCAAAAGGTGGTCAAAAATTTTTTAAACGTTTTTTTTTTCCTAAAATAATTTTTTTGGCAAGGAAAAAAGTTTTTTTAGGTTTTTTGGATCATTCCAAACAGAAAAGGTCTTTAGTGACTTTTCTCTAAAAATGATAGTTTTTGACATATAAGCGATTAAAAATTGAAAATTTGCGAAATCGGCCATTTTTAACCCTCAAAAACTATGTGAAAATCTGAAAATTTGAATGTTGCCAAGGTAGGTAGATATTCTTTAAACATCGATTGATGAAATTCCGAAGAGTTTTTTGCAATTCAATATTCAAAACTCCTTTGTGTTTTAATTGGTAATCAAGCATGCGCGTCACTATTTTCCACCGACAGTATGGTGCAAATGAAAGGAATAAATTCGTTATTTCGTAAACCGGCGACTTTAAGGAAAACTCCCGAAACGGGTCGATTTTTATTTTTAAGTTATGATATTGTGACATATATGGTATACTAGTGACGTCGTCCGTCTGGGCGTGATGACGTAATCGATGATTTTTTTAAATGAGAATAGGGGTCGTGTGGTAGCTCATTTGAAAGGTTCTTCAATTCTCTATTCAGTAATGTAAACATTTACATTTACATAATTATTTATAAGGGTGTCCTTCTCTTTTTTTGTCAAATAATTTAATTTAATAAATATTTTTTGGACACCCTGTAGGTATAAATAATTATGTAAATGTTTATATTACTGAATAGAGAATTGAAGAACCTTTCAAATGAGCTAGCACACGACCCCTATTCTCATTTAAAAAAAATCATCGATTACGTCATCATGTCCAGATGGATGACGTCACTAGTATACCATATATGCCACAATATCATAACTTAAAAATAAAAATAATAATAATAACGAAATAATAATAATAACACTATATGGCGAAACCGACATATTAACACTGAGATGAAGTCAAGAATTTATAAAGCCAGTGTAAGACCAATAATGACATATGCATCAGAAACAAGACCCGATACAGCCACAACACAAAGACTACTGGAAACGGCAGAGATGAGAGTACTGAGAAGAATTACAGGAAATACACTGAGAGATCGAAAGAGGAACGAAGATATTAGAAGACAATGTAACGTACAGTGTATAAACGAATGGACACTAAATAGAAAAAAAAAAGAATGGAAGAACCACATAACCAGAATGGGGGAGACACGTGTGGTCAAAATAGCACGAGATAAATCACCAATCGGCAGAAGAAGTATCGGCCGTTCGCGCAAAAGATGAAGTGACAACCTTCCATAGAGGTATCAATCCGCCAATGAACAAGCAGAATTGCTTATAAAGAGGAAGAAGAAGAAGAAGAAGAAAAATAAAAATCGACCCGTTTCGGTATTTTTCCTTAAAGTAGCCGGTTTACGAAATAACGAATTTATTCCTTTCATTTGCACCATACTGTCGCTGTCGGTGGAAAATAGTGTCGCGCACGCTTGATTAGCAATTAAAAAACAAAGGAGTTTTGAATATTGTATTGCAAAAAACTCTTCGGGATTTCATCAATCGATGTTTAAAGAATATCTACCTACCTTGGCAACATTCAAATTTTCAGTTTTTCACATAGTTTTTGAGGGTTAAAAATGGCCGATTTCGCAATTTTTCAATTTTTAATCGCTTATATGCCAAGAACTATCATTTTTAGAAAAAAGTCGCTAAAGACCTTTTCTGTTTGGAATGATCCAAAAAATCTAAAAAAACTTTTTTCCATGCAAAAAAATTATTTTAGGAAAAAAACAAAAAAAAAACGTTTAAAAAATTTTTGACCACCTTTTGGTCCTGACAACATGCAAAGCAGTTCTTTTTGAGTAAGACTGTGCAAAAAATCCGAATCAGAATATTTTTCCTGGCGGATGCACAGTGGTTTTCTGGACTATTTAAATAAATGGTAAAACACATTTTATCTATAGGTATTCTTAATACCTCAAGTAGATAAGATAGCATTACCGTTTATTTATATACTTAGTCATATTATGGGTAGCAACAGAAAACATTTCACTATGTAAATATTTCAAAGAAATTTGTTTCATATATTAAAACAGTTTATATGACTTAAATAGTTAAGTGCCACTACAATTCAAACAAGTACTTATCCAATAATTAAAACTGACTCACCTCATTAATAGTAATTATAATTCTATAGAAATAAAAGATATGCTAAATACAATAGGTAAATTATTAAATTTAGTAAAAATTATGTAAAAAGTAAAACGACTGCACACCTACTTAGGGCACATATTACGAACAGAACGATACACTTTCCCTTTCCAGCAACTGGTACTCGAAGGAAAGATAGAGGGTAAGAGAAGTCTAGAGCGTAAAAAGATGTCATGCTGCATAATGTTCGTCAATTGAAAGGAATCCATAGTTATGAAAGACTTCGCAATGCTGCGAAAAACAGAATAATTAATCCCAAGTATCTAACATCTCACTTGACAAGACAATGTACGGTGGACGCCTACGGAGAAATACACGGCACCTTAAGAAGAAGAAGAAATACGAAAGGATTCGCACTGAATATATGAAATGATAATGAAAATAGAACGAAACGTGGAATAAGGGAAGCAATACAAATTGAAAAACATCCAAAGATTTAAATACAAGAGATGATGCCCAACTGAGTAAAAACTAAACTTACGTGCATAGAAATCGGCCCACTTAAAAATTTGGCCATTTTTGATGTCTTGTATGTCCTAAACCTGTTGGCCAATTTAAGTGATTTTTTAATATGTTATAGCCTCATTCTTTAACAATATCGCTGTAATAATGTTGTTGCTAAACAGGTAAAATATCTACCGGGTGTACGAATCAAACTGTGTTTTTTTCTCAAAGTTCGCATCACACTGTGGAATATTCTAGGATTTATAAAATACTGAAATTAAAACCCAACTATAGCCTCAGGTTTTCTTAACATTCTGATTTTTGATTCATTCGCTTATGTTGGATAATAAAAAAGTTAGGTCCTTTAACAACTAGACATGTTCTTCATCAATACACGGTGTTTCGAAATAAGTGGGACAAACTTTAAGGGGTAATTCTGCATGAAAAACTAATGACAGTTTGTTATATAAACGTATGTTTGCAAATGTTTCGTTTACGAGATACGGGATGTTGAATTTTTTCTTACAAACGGACGATTTATTTATTGCTCTAAAACCAGTTGAGATATGCAAATGAAATTTGGTAGATTTTAAGAGATAGTTATTGCCGATTGTTTGACATAAAATTAAGAATTTTATATTCACCATTAGCGTGCATACGGGTAGTATGATCGGTTTTCAGCTGTATCATCCATTATCGTACTTTTTACTTCCATTTACCTTAGCAAACCTTAACATCTTCTCCTGTAGGTACATGGTTTCAGCCTTTTGAACCATACTGAAAACATATCCTGATATATTTTCTTTTCGTTCTTCTTGTTAGGTTTTTACTGCATAAGATTGGATGTAATGCTTTTATCATATGTTTCCTTCTCTTATTTTCTTTAGTGTATTTTTATTATCTTTACCGTCTTCATCTACATGTCTATTTGTATTATGTCTTCTATGCCTGAGCGTTTCTCATGTGTCTTCTATAGTCATGTATTATGTTTTTTGTATATTTATATCCAAGCCTCATCTTGTAAATTCATTTATAAATTTGTTTATAATCTTCTTGTAGTGTCTATTCGTTTCGGATGTTGGCAACCATGTTGGCAATCTGTACTTTGCACACTGCTGCTCTGAAATATTTGTGTGTGAAATGTGTGGTGACGATCTGGAAATGTAGAACGTTAGAGACAAAATATAAGAAGTTTACACATACAGAGGTGGTACAGTAATGGCATGGGGTGTAATAATAATCGGTGACAGAACGAACCTTGTTTTTTCCAGACCGCTTCCTTACAGCTCAGTAGTAGGTACTTCGACACTATTCTTCAACCTATCATCGTTCGTCCGTTTGTTGGTGCTGTTGGTCAAAAATTCAACCTCATGCATGATAATGTTCGCCCACATGTCGCACGCCTAGTGACAGACTAGCTTGCCACCAGTATTATTGGTGTTTTGGCTTGGCCAGTACAATCCCCTGACCTGAATCCCATCGAACATGTATGGGACATGCTTCAACAAAGAATTACTCGACATATGGGTAACGTATACACGCCATTTCGTTTCCGAGAGCGTCTGATAGAAAAATGGGCAAACGTATCTCAACAACATAATAGACATAGACAATCTTATGTTGTGTATGAACGACAGATGTAGAGCGGTAATTAACCAGGGTGGACGTCATACTATGTATTAATATTGTATTTGAAGTTATACTTCTTTAGGCGCGTTGGGAGTAAATTTATATGTGCGCGAATTCATCAAAAGTCTTGGTTCTAGGCGCAGCTCCAACGTTATACGGGCTCTGATTGGGTAATTACAATGACCTGTAAACAATTGTTCAATATGTCGGTTATGGGTAAACAAATGTTGTGTATATGTATTAGCTTTTATTGTTGTGAGGACAGAGAAAAAAGCAAGTTTGTAGTGACTTTTTAAATAGTTTTTAAAAGCAACAGGTACGTAATTATTGTAAATGTTTCAGTATTGTAATGAAAAATTACATAGGTACTTACCTATTTGGAAAATATATTATTATGTATCACTTTATCAATCAAATATAGAGTAAAAATTTAAATTTTTAATTATAACGCGGGCACATAAATTTGATACACCCTGTATATTGATTTGTAACTATTTTGTAGAAGGTAGCTTATACGCAGTGGGTTTCTCCTTAATGAGTTTTTCCCTGAAGACTTAAAGACATTTGTAAATACAGTGAACTGAAATGACAATTTATTTCGGATTATAATTTAAAAAGATTGTTTGTTACGGGAAGGTAAAATCCACAGGTAGTTTGTAATTATTAGTTTTTAGAAAAATAAAGGTAGAGAGATTTGGAATTTTAAGTGCGTTTGTTTTAATGCACAAGAGTATTTGTATAATTTCCGGAAAGTGATTCGGATGAGTAGAAGTATTGTTTGAAAGAATACCTGGTTTTTCGAATGAAAAAGGGAAATGTTTCTGATTGGCTTGGCAATTTGGAATGGGAAAAGGGAAGTTTGAATGTGGAGACAGTTTTGGAAAAGAAAGAGGATTTGTGTGGTCGGGATCCGAGAAAGGCAGTCGAAAGTTTTCGCGTATAGTTCAGAAGCAAGTACTAGTGGTTGTTTGATAGTGGAGAGTAGCTGAAAAGTGGAACGAGAGACAAATCAAATTGAGAAGAGAAACCTCTTTGATTCTGTAAAGTCCAAGAGAGTAAGTTACAAGATTTATCGTTATTAAAATTATTTGTGACACCAAGTAAAAAAAAGATACTTGGGTCTCAGGAGATTATTATTGAGAGAAAGAGAGGAGAGAGTTTTGGAGTTTATTGATTGAGTACTGGTCAAAAGCGGCCTGGCTTGTGTTTTGGAGAAATAGTTGCTGGTATGCTGCTGGATTGATGCTGAGAACGGAGAGGGCTTTGATTGGTAGCCTAACATAATCAACAAGGAAGAGCTGTTTGGGTCAAGAGGAGACATCATTGTGTGTGAATCAAAAAGGTCAGTCAATAACTTATGTGATAGATGTTTCTTTATAATCAGAAGGTAGATATTTGCGTAAAAGCATATGAATTAAGGTTCCAACATTTCAATAATTTAATAGGAAGTATAAGTAGTTTTGCAAATACTTAAATTTGTTGTTTAGCTTATTTTATGAATGGTATCAGAAACAAAGCGATAAGTATTTGTTTAAATTAGATTAATTATATGGTAAAAGTTTCATTTGGACAATTATGCCCACAGGATTTAATTGATAAATTTTCAGAGCATTGCTATTGATAATAAAGGTATTTGTATGTGCTTATTTATGATTTTTCTATTTATTTCCTTTCCCTATTTTATCCCGATAAGGATCAACTAAGAGATACTGAAGCCACGAGAAAGTATAAGTATAACCTAAGATAATTTTAGTTAATTTTTATGACAAAAAGGCATCCTGAGATTTTTTATTAATTGTTTATGTATAATTTGCGTCAATTCAATAATTAATTAAATAAATACCCAATGAAAATAAAAGTAATAGAAAGCAGATCATAACAATATGTACCGATCTAGCAGGTAATGCTTTGATTTACATAAATTGATTACCAACATAATTTCTACCAATCTTCATCTAATTTATTGTTTTCTTACTCTGTTTTGTTGTATTTTAATATTTTAATTCCACAAAAATCAAACTAATTTGATTAAATTCAGAACTGTCAAACAGTAAAACGTTCAGTTGGCATATCTTCGCACATGAGAGGTACGTGTAGGTGGCAAAATGAGTAGAGGCTTCGCCTTTAAATTCTAAGCACCCGAATAAACGCGGGTTCGAATCCCAATGCGAGTTTTTATTTTTTATTTTTTTATTTTATTTTATACATTTTATGATTGTAAGTATATTTGTCATATAATTTTTTTTTCAGAAAATGCGTATTTAGTTAAAATTTTTGCCAACAATTATTGTTCAGAAATCATTTCTTTGTGGCATTTTTCAATGTGTTTGTGTGTGTTTTATTCTTTTTTTTTTAATTTTTGGTATGGTTTAAATAAAATTTTTTGGAAAGTAGTAAGTATTAAAATTAGTTTGATATTGAAATAAAATATACATAAACTGTTTAAAGTACATAATAATTTCGTTGGAATCTATAATAGAAGTATAACTTCTTACGTGGGTACAAAGTACACACACATTCTTTTTTTTATTACGACTATATTTTGTGATGACCCAATTTCTTTTAATTATACTTAAATGCAACTAATGCCATCCCCTCTTTGTGAACACACACACTTAAATGCATTCAAGTTATTTTTAACATTTCAACAAATTTTGTTTTATATTAAATACTACTAATCACTACAAATCGATTATTACTAATCCAAAATAATTATTACGTTCCTTTCTAAAAACATTCCTAGACAAATTCGATGTGTGTAGGTATCCATTATATTCAATAAGATAACGTACCTATATCTATCTGATATCATAATCTGTCGATCTGTGTCTCGAAGAACAGATAATTACTTTAGTTTTGATTTTTAGTTGTAGTTATAATTTGTGTTTTGCAGCTTGACCGAAAATGGGGCGATAATAACATACAAAAAGTATGTGTGGATCAAGATTTGTGCTATTCATATTTAGTTTTTTTATTGATTTATTTTTTGTATTTTTTTTAGTTGAAGTCTAAGGAGGTAGTGCATACATTGTCATCTGGATACGCTTTTATTCTTTGTATTGCTTTTTCGTAATTATGTTTTATTAAGACGTAATCGATCTGACTTCGTAATATGTACCTAGCTATTGTAGCTGTCCCTATCTACTGGTAACTATTATTTTATTTTTTTTTATTTGGCAACCCAGATATGCCTGACGTACAATAAATTGTACACCACAAATATCTTTAACTTGATTATCTATGAGGATCATTTTCTTGATAACAGCCTTACAACCTAAACACTTTCAGTATAATAGTAATCAACCATAGGGTGTATAGTAGTTGTGAATTGCTAACTTTGAAATATTTGGCGATCATTTTTGGATTAAGTTTACAGTTTTTATAATTCGGCTGAATTTTGAATGCGATTTGTTAGAAGTAGAGGTATTGGATATTGACAAGAGCTATGCGTCAAGCTCATTTAGTACACACGTTTACGTGAAATTCCCAGGGACATAGCTCTTGTCAAAATTCATTACCTATAAGCATCTATAAGTAAATATTTTGTTTATATGTATGCAAAAAAATATTGTTTTGTGTTTACTTGTAGAAAACAAATATATTTCAAAAACAAAAATGTATACCATTTTTATTCAGTTGCAATGCGAAGGCACAACAATCTTATTCTTCACTTAGAATACGGAACGCAGTCCAGCACTCTGAATCGACGATTTTCGACTCTTATTGGAGTCTCATCGGAGAGACGTAGGCCTGCTGCTCCATAAGTGACCAACAACGAGAGTTTATTCCCCACACCGCAACTGACGTGAATGGATTAGGTGACTAGCGTCATCTGGCAATTGAAAGGCAAAGTTTTCAATCCTAATACCGACATTAATAATATTGAAAAATATTAAAAATATTACTAAAAGATTTTTAAATTGAAAACTTGTTGGTCCATTTCCCTGGTGACACCTCCAAGGCTTCTACAATATGCAAGCCAGATGGATGCTGCAGTGAAGACAAAAGGGAAGGAATTCTACACTATGCAATTCACAACCCCCGTCTGCAGCTTGGTAAAGTTCCAACGGAAAATGGACCTAGTTACTCTATAGGAGTAATACTAATATAAAAATAAAAATGAGAATACGGAGAATACGGAGCGCAGTCCAGCACTCTGAATCGACGATTTTCGACTCTTATTGGAGTCTCATCGGAGAGACGTAGGCCTGCTGCTCCACACTCTAAGTGACTAACAACGAGGGTTTATCCCCCACACCGCAACTGACGTGAATGGATTAGGTGACTAGCGTCATCTGGCAATTGAAATATATTGCAATAAAATATATTTCAATTTAGATTTATAAATTGAATAAAGTATTATTTTGTAACTAGTATTCGGCCATTTGCTTTTAGTGTACAACATATTGTACGATAGGAAAATACCATACTATTTATTTTTAGGGGATTTTCATTGGAGGATGCGCTTAGTATGTTAGAAGAAGATGAACATTGAGTAGCAAATGAAGACATTATTACTTTGATGTCTCCAATAAATGCATGTGATGTCCTAACAGACAAATACTCTGGTGATGAAGATATAATGTTGATGGATAATTTACCTGGGTCGCAATTACAAGCTTCTGCTGAAATAAATATGCAAAATAATGAAGGTGACGCATTATTATCTGATTTCCAAGATAATATTTCATTACCAGAGCCGGGAGAAAAAAGAACAGTGAAGGGTGTAAACAGGGTCGCCACGTAACGAAGGGGCTCAAGGGTTGGTACTCAAGCAGCTCCTTAGGTCCTTGTTTAAATAAATACGACTTCAATCTGATAACATTATACTTTATTTACTGGTATTCAAACTACGAGTATAAACATCAACAATAATTAGTAACGACCTAGCCCAGGCATGTCGCAATCGTCTTTAAATTACTAAATACGGTAATATCTATATCACCAGGGTTATTGTTTATATACACCTTTAAATAATGACATGCATGACTGGTTTGACATAGTTTTAATGCCTCGACAACTAATGGCCACTGGCATGGTGAAGTTGATTTTTGCAATCAGATGCCTAGTGTAATGTGTCGTGTGTGTGTGTGTGTGTGTGTGTGTGTGTGTGTGTGTGTGTGTGTGTGTGTGTGTGTGTGTGTGTGTGTGTGTGTTGAGTATGGTAATTTTTATGTACAGAACCGACATCCGTTTCCAAATAGGCTTATCTCGATTTATTGAAACCTTTATGTACATACCTATGCAGACAATTTAAGGAATACATAATATGATTCTTGAATAAGTGTAAAGATTGGAGTTTCACAGCAAGGTTTGTATAATTTTAAGACGTGAGAGCCTGTATTAATTTTTGTTAGGAACAAGCATTAGTATAATAGATCATTATTTTCTACTCATTTATCCTTAATGGACTCTTCTTCTTCTTCTTGTAAGGAGTATCTCTGTTTCGGATGTTGGCGAAACTCATAACAATCTTTACTTCGCACACTGCTGCTCTGAAAAGATTTGTCATTAATGTATTGAAATACGTACATAGATTTTTCAGCCAGGAAATTCCTCGTCTTCCTGGGCTGCGTTTTTCTTCTACTTTTCCCTGTAAAATTAGTTGCAACAATCCAAATCTCTCGCTATTTTAAGTAAAATTACGTTACGAACCTATTCGAAGACGATAGGAGTAGTTCACCACCCGATATTACTAACTGCGACGGACCCCTAATAACAGGCTCTGAGGTAATAAAAGCCATACAATCATCACAAGATGGCAAAGCGACTGGTCCTGATGAAATTCCAACTGAAATATACAAGTTTATAAATGATAGCAATGTTTTAGAGGCTATAACTTCGTTTTTCAATACCATTTATACCAGCGGACAACTTCCTAATGGCTGGTCTAATTCACTGTTTTTATAGCTCTACCTAAGAAGACAACAGCAAAAACCTGTGCTGATTATAGAACCATCAGTTTGTTAAACCATTTATTGAAAATTTTTCTGAAGGTAATACATGGTCGTATCTAAAATAAATGCGAGGAATACCTGGATGACACACAGTTTGATTTCCGTAACGGGTTTGGAACGAGAGAGGCATTGTTTGGAATGAACGTACTTGCTCAAAGATGTCGAGATTTATCTGTAGACATATACTGTTGTTTTATTGACTTCCAAAGGGCATTTGATCGTGTTAAGCATTCTATATTGATCGAAGCTCTAAAAAACATAGGCTTGGACGGCAGAGATGTTCGAATAATTGCAGATTTATATTGGAATCAAACAACATCAGTTTTAGTAGATGGTGTGGAATCACAGGCTCTTAATATTAAAAGAGGAGTACGGCAGGGATGCCTCTTGTCACCACTGCTTTTCAACGTTTACTCCGAAAGAATTTTCAGAAAAGCTATTTCTGAAAAACAAGAAGGAATACTTGTGAACGGTGAAGTCATCAATAATTTGCGATATGCGGACGATACAGTAATCCTAGCTTCTAGTCAAGAAGATCTGCAAACACTACATGATAGTGTCGTTGAGAGTTGTAGGGAGGCAGATCTGGATCTGAACATACGGAAAACCAAAATACTCGTAATAAGTAAATAGCAGCATATAAAACCGTCTATATATGTAAATAATACCAAACTTGATCAAGTTGATAAAATCGTTTACCTTGGACAGCAACTAAATTGTAATGCAGAAAGTCACGGCGAAATTAGATCTAGGATAGAGCAGGCTAGAGCCGCTTTTAGAAGGATGTCCAAGGTTTTATGTAACAGAGACCTAAAATTGGCATTGAGGATCCGCCTACTTCGCTGCTACGTGTTCTCGGTCTTACTTTACGGTGTGGAGTCCTGGACTGTGAATAAAATCGATCTAAATCGCGTTGAGGCTTTCGAAATGTGGTGCTATAGAAGAATTTTAAAAGTTTCCTGGGTGGAGAAGATTCGAAACTCCACAATACTAGAACGTTTCAGCAAGACTACTGAGATCATAAAAAGCATCAAGCAGAGAAAGCTGGAGTATTTCGGACATGTAATGAGAGGTCCCAAATATAGGTTGCTACAAAATATCATGCAAGGAAAAATAGCAGGCAAACGCAGTACGGGACGAAGAAGAACCTCATTGTTGAAGAACTTGCGAGATTGATATGGTGTTGATACAAGCATGCTATTTAGGGTGGCAGTGAATAAAATTAAGATAGCTATGATGGTAACCAACGTTCTGAAAGGACATGTTACATTAAGAAGAAGAACGTAGAAATAAATAGCAATGGACCTGCACCTTTTGTGTGATATGGTTTTATGGTCGAATAACGAGGATCCCCAAAATTTATACATGGCGCTTTGTAAATAATGATACGTAAAATAAATAAGTAGGTATAGGTCTGGATCCCGCGTATGAAAAAAAAGTTGATTAATAGCAAGCTGAAAATTTGTTAATAGCTTAAGGGTGTCTAGTCGGATAAATTTTGATATATGGGAACACTGGAACAGGGACAGTTTTAATTGTGGAACAGGTTAAAAATTTGGAACGGCCACACCAAGAAAACGGCACATTTATTTTGTCCGACAGAACAGACTTAAACTCTCCGAACAGAGATTAAACTCTCATGCAAAAATCAGACTGCTATTTATCACCTGTCATAATTCCTGTCATTTGACATATTCCACATGTTCCACTCATTAAAATAAAACGCCCATTTGGTGATAAATAGCAGTCTAATTTTTTCATAAGAGTTTAATCTCTGTTCGGAGAGTTTAGGTAAGTCTGTTCTGTCGGACAAAATAAATGTGCCGTTTTCGTGGTGTGACCGTTCCAAATTTTTAACCTGTTCCACAATTAAAACTTCCCCTGTTAGAGTGTTCTCATATATCAAAGTTTATCCGACTAGACACCCTTAAGCTATTAACAAATTTTCAGCTTGCTATTAATCAACTTTTTTTTTCATACGAGGGATCCAGACCTAGTATGGTTCAAGCCAATAATAAAAGCATACTAACACAAGCAAATCTAGACATATTCAACAAGATAACATATTATCTTGTATCATAATCAGGCGACATGCGTTTCGAAAAACATCTATTTACCGTATTTTTAGTTTTTAGTTGTATTAAAGTTAGTGTTTTGCAGAATGACCTAAAATGTGACGATATTAATACACAAAAATTATGTGTGGATCAAGATTTGTGTGACTCGTGTTTAGAAAGTCATATTTGCTGCAACTATTGTTATGATAAGGTAAGTATTCACTAATCTCGTATCACGTTATACTTTGATTAGATCAATATAACTTTCTACACGTTCCTACAAAGTGATCCGCTATACCTAGTCGTGGTAGTAGACACCGCATTGTCATGGCAACAAACATTTTTACAAACTTTAAAGTACATTGGAAGTTGTCGCATTTTTGTGTTGCGTTCACAAAATGCAAAATATTACCCAACCAAAATAGTTTGAAGTGGCGGATCTAGAAATTTGCCTTGAGAGGGAAGTTTGCCTTAGGGCAGGGGTGAGGGGGAACTTGAACAATGAAACACCAACCAAAAGACATAAAAAGGATAAACCCAAACTACATAAAAGACATAAATAATAACTTATATACATAAAGTTCCCTTAACTTTCCCAACTAGCGTGTTTATTGGGTTGAATTTGTCTGTATGTGGTTTAAGTTTCATGTCAGCTTATATATTTTTATATTTCAACAATTTTTTTCTTCAATTTTGGACCTGGTTAGGGGGAAATTTTCCTTCCCCGTAGATCCGCCACTGAGCTGCCACGGAGAGTTTTTCACATGGGTTTCATTTCTTACATTATTTTGTTTAATAGTCCATATTATGAGATGTCCTCATTAAACAAATTTTTGAAGGGTGCCGGGCGAGATTTTTGGGCAGAGACTCTTTAACAATATCTATTTTTTGACAAATTCAAAACATTACCTTTTTTGCCCGGAAAATATTTTTTAAGTTTTTTTTTGGGTCATTTTAAATAAGAGAGGTTCATTTTTCTCAAAAGTTCATAATTCTAGAGTTATTTGCGATTTAAAATCTGAAAAATGCGAATGTTTGAGGCTTGAAATCTTATATATAAATTATTATTTTTGAGTTTGTCAAGTGCCTAAATTGAAGTTTAAACATTCAATTTCAAGATTCTGACGAGTAATAGGGGCTTATTTCAATTTAGATCTATGTTTTTTAATTGTTAATTATGCCTAGATGGTGCGTCTCTATGGCATACTATACGTACTTACGCGAAAAATTCCCAACAAATAGACATTTTAAACTTTTATAATTTTTTATTACTAACATGTTTTTTTTTTAATAATTTATTTATTTAATTGCCTATTGACAATGTGCTAATTAAATATGCCAATCATATAGTGCGACAGCGCCAATCATATAGTGTGACGCACGTTGTGGTTCTGACAAATACTCATCAGAATCTTGAAGTTGAATGTTTAACCTTCAATTTAGGCACTTGTGAACTTCAAAAATAATCATTTACGTATCAGCTTTGAAGCATTGAAAATGTGTATTTTTGCATTTTTTAGATTTTAAATCGCTAAAACATATCCACTTTTGAGAAAAAAAAATAGACCTTTTTTATTTAAAATGACCCAAAATTCTAAAAAAATATTTTTCGTATCAGAAAAAAGCAATCTTTTGGATTTGTTTAAAAAATTTGTTTAAACAATTTCTGTTCATGATTGTCAAGATTTTTGAGATTTCTGAACACGATTTCGCAAAGAAACAGAAGGGATCATCCATAAACTCCCCCCCTTCCGTCGTAAAACGTCGTTTACAGTTGACCCCCCCCCCCTCATATCGACGTCGCGATATACTTTCTTAACTGCATCATATAAATCTTGATACTTATTTTGTTTTGATTTCAATGCCATTTTTTTTATTAAGTATAAAGTATAAATACAATGTACTTTAGTTACTAACTAAATAAAATAGAATATTTTATTTCTATTTATTCTTGTAGAATTGTTTCACACAGAGTATTCAGTAAATAAGTGAACAGTTTAATATTTATTGCTTCCAGACGTTGTTCTTTATAGAAGCGTTTGTTGAAATACATAGAACAATGTTTTATTGTTTGTTATTCTGTACAAAACTGCTAGCAATATTATTAAGGCTGTGAGTGATAAAAACGAAATGAAAAGTATGCGATAAAAGTAATATACCTACTAATTCTTTTTAATTCTAAAATAGGGTAATTTTTTATATCCGTGAACATCAAACGACGTCGGATCTGCACTCATGCCCCCCTCAACCCTGTCGTATAGCGTCGTAATAAGCAAAGACCCCCCATTCCCCTTTTCAACGACGTAGTTTATGGATGTCCCCGAAACAGAAAATTCTTCACACGGAAGCGGCTACAAAAAATGGATTTATACTGTGAAAAGTCAGACTAAGAACACTAGAAATTAAAAACAGTGTTTGCTTTATGTTGATTTAATTTTGTTTACTGCTTTTGTAATTCCTCGATTGTTGTTACAATCTTTGAGGTCTCCTTTCTTATATCTACTATATCGGCTATATTACTCCTATCTCCAAATGCTTCGGTATTGTTTCTTGTTTACATGCTTCTTTGAATATTTCGGCTAATTGTTGTATACCTACCTTTTATTTCCATGTATTTCAGCATTTCCGGTGGTATAATATGGTCGTATCCAGGCGCCTTTCCGTCTTTAAGTTTGCCTATTGCTTCTATTGTATCTTCGATTGTTATCTCGATGCTTGTTCTCTGTTCTTCACTACCTTTCGCTTTACTCTTTTCTTCATTCATATCCTCTTTTGTGGTAGTTACTAATTCCTATCCTCTTTTGTTAGGTTTTGTGGTAACCTGTGGTTACACTAAAGTGTTGCCGCCATCTTTCAAACCACTTCTTCTTCTTCTGGGATTATTTTTCCTTCTTTGTTTTTAATTATTATATTGTTACTAAGTTTGCCTGTTCTCAGGGTTTCTAATGTTCTGTAAAACAGTTTTTGATTTTCTTTGCTATTGTGTTCCAGCTGTTCTCCAAATTGATGCCAACTCAATGTTCCTTTTCTCTTTTTATCATACCTTTTACTGTCGTTCTTGCCTCTTTGTATTTGTTGTAGTTGTTTTATGTTTTGTTTTCTAAATAATTCATCCAAAGTTTTTTCTTAATTTTCACTTGTTGTTTTATTTCTGGATCTCGCCAGTTTGTTTCGCCTTGATATTCTTTTAACAAATGCCACACACTTTTTTCGCCGCTTCCAATAATATATCATTAAATGCTTGGAATTTTTTTTCTAGGTTGTTATTATAATTTGCATTTTCCAGAAATGCTATTTCTAAATCAACCATTTCCTTGTATCTTAGGGCAATCTCTTTGTTTCTGAGCTTGTAGGTTCTAATTGATTCATATTCAATTTTTCTTTTGTTTTCTATTGTATTTTTCTGGAGTTTTTTGTTTTTATTCTATATTCTAGCTTCCAATAAATAATGGTCACTACTTATTTCTGGTCATCTTCTGACTCTAGCGTCTTGAATTACTTTTCTATTGTCGCGTACTATTAGTAGTTATATTAGTATGTAGTCAATTATCCATTTTTCTGGTTCTCTTGGTCCTTGTCTTGTAAATTTATGTATGCATTTGTATTGATAATATTATGTGTTTATTACTATTAAATATATTTAGTACCTACGCAGAATTCAATTAACCTTTTCTCATTATCATTTCTCACTTCTTCACCATACCTTCCAGTTACATCCGTTATTGGTTCTTTTTTTATTTCTACTCTTCCGGAAGTCTCCAATGACGTATATCCGCCCTTTACTATTTTCTATTGCTGTATTTAGGTCTATCCAGAACTTGTCTTTTATAATTTATAATTACAGCATTATCTTGTAGAGTTACACTGGAAGGCGATGTAACACTAAAAACCAATTATTAAAATCAAGCTGCAATGAAACGATGATTGAATTCAACCAAAAAAGTAGAGTTATTACACAGAAAGACAAACCATTTACAACAAAAGGAGAAATTGTTCAAATCAAACCTCAAAATGTTCTTGTTCAACTTAAAAAAGGTAAGTTCTCTTCTTATTTTTATTACTTTATTAATGGGTTCAACTTACTGCGCATAAAAAAATTATGGGTCGAATAGGTACTCGCCTGAGGTACGGGAGTCATTCGAATATAATAATCGTTTCTAATGTAATGTTAATTTATACGTTTATATGGATAATTCCCACCTCTACTAGTTTCATCTCTTTTTACTTCACATGTATCCATCTGTTGCGTTATTTTGCCGGTTATTAGCGCGCTCAACACTGTATAACATTTTTAATTACCTCTTCCATTTATTTTTGAACTACACCCTCTAATACAGTTCACAAACTCTGAAATTATTTTAATAATTTCGCATAATATGTACATGTAATTGTACAAATTCCATTTTTAAACTCCATTTGTTTATCCGAAATGCATAGCTCTTCCATCGTAGGTTTTGATGATGGTCAATACGAAAATTTAATACTCTTCAAAAGTTAATTTTGAAGGTTTCCCACATAAAGTAAGCAATATCTTAAAAAGCTTACTTCATGCGTAAAAAACATACATACTATAAACAATTAAAAATGACAAAAGTGCCAATTTCACTGATTCTCAAGGACGTAGGCGCAAAATTTCGGCTCTAATGCTTTTTAAATGCATTCACTTTTTTCGGCTCCTGAGAAAACTATGTAATACCTAAATATTTTTGAAAAATTTAAACGCTTGAAGAAAGATTACATTATTATACCGAGTGCCGAAAGACCCTTAGAATAAACAAAAAGTTTCTTTTGAATGAGATATTGGGAATGAAACATCATACTAAATTTTCTTTTTTTTTTCACCCTGTAACTTATTAAAATAAACATTATAGAAGTTTTCAGTTCTTTCACCTTTTTTAGATTTTTGCATTTTCTATTTGAAGACAGACAGAAAATGTAAATAAGTTACCGTTTAAATGTAAGTTTTTTTCTGACATCTACCACGTGCTCATATTAGGTTTATCTTCTTCTTCTTTTGACATCATAACCCTGGATGGGTCTTTGCCTGTCTGGCTATGTCCTTCCATTCGGATGTCTCTTGTGACCTTCTTCTCCGTTGTCTTATGTTCATGGCTTTCAGGTCATCTTCCACGTCATCCAACCATCTCATTATGGGCCTTTCTTTTTTTCGCCTTCTAGTATAATATTTTCTTTGTTAAAATAAGAAAATCTACGGTTTCGTTTTGATTAAAATCTGTCTTCCTCCATCCCCCGATAGTACTATTTCTAGGTCTACCTGTTGTCAAGGAGGCTCTAAGAAAGATATAAATTAAAATAATTTATATCGCAGTATGGATAGAACGCCCTCTAACGGGGAATAAGCGAAATTAATTTCGACTCAATTCAAGCTTTCTGCTTAACCCAGGTATAAACATACCAAAAGGCACCGCCAGTGTTTTCTTTGTTGTTTTTTCACCGTCTTTTGTCTGCACATGTCCCAGCCATGACAGTATTTGATTTTAAACAAATCGTACAATATCGTAACCTTCTTTCAATTCACCAACCTCGTTGTTTCTGCTGATTCTTAATGCGCCGTCTTCCTCTTGCACCGGGCAATATACTTTTCTCCGTATTTTTCTCTCGAATGATAATAAGTTGGGCTTCAATGGGTCTAATCAATGTACTACTCTAGATAGTCATTTTGGTTCTTTTGTCTAATAATTTCGATGTCTTCAATCTTTTATTATACTCTGGGCTAATTAGCAAAATTCATGGAAAAGTTATTTACCAGCAATTTTATGCTGGAATCGAATTGTAAGATCCTATATATTAATAATATAGGTATGCAAAGTCCGCAGATAGTGTGCTACTTTTTTTATACACAAAATGGCGCCGACAAATCGTATTTTTTTCAATTATTGCTCTATAACTCCGAAGATTTTAACTTTACACCAAAAATACTCAAATAAAAATTCACCCCAATTTAATTCTACATAGAGGCATGTTTTTCCCGATTTTGTCCGACGAAAATTTTCCTCGGAAAATGCGGGTTTTCCTAACAAAAACTATAATTTTCAAATAAAGTTTTAGGTAAGTAATTATTAATCAATAATTAAATAACTTAGTGACATCAAAGATTTCTTGGTATTCTTAATTCCAGAAGCTGGTGAAAATTAAACGAATATTTTAGCAACAATTCAATTGTTAATTAACAATTTACGATCGCAATAATAACCAAAATAATCATGATACATTGATCAAACCTATAAAGATTATAAAGATGAGATGCTTGTTTAATATTTTATAGACAAAATATAAATTTTTCTTTTTTTGCATAATCTTTAAATTTTGAAAAAAATAGTTATAATACGTTGGTCTAATTAGTAAAGTACAAAGAAAGGTTATTTACCAGCAATTTTATTGCTTTAATGAAATTATAGGATCCTATATATTATTAATATAGGTATGCAAATTCCACAGATAGTGTGCTACTTTTTTATAAACAAAATGGCGCCAACAAATCGTATTTTTTTCAATTATTGCTCTATAACTCCGAAGATTTTAACTTTACACCAAAAATACTCAAATAAAAATTCACCCCAATTAAATTCTACATAGAGGCATGTTTTTCCCGATTTGCTCCGACGAAAATTTTCCTCGGAAAACGTGGGTTTTCCCAACAAAATCTCGAATTTTCAAATACATTTTTTGGGCCCGTAATTATTGATCAATAATTATATAGCTTGGTGAAATAAAAGCTTTCTTGGTATAGATTATAAATTCAGAAGCCGGTTAAAATGAAACGAATATTTTAGCAACAATTCAATTGTTAATTAACAATTTACAGTCGCAATAGCAACCAAAATATTCATGAGACATTGATCAAACTTAGAATGGTTATAAAGGTGTGATGCCTATTTAATATTTTGTCCACAAAATATAAATTTTTCATTTCTTTGCATAATCTTTAAATGTTTAAAAAAAAATTTTATAAACAAATTAACATTTCTTAGAAATTGTTTATTATATTCTAATTTTAAAAAATACTTAAAATGCGTATTTCATAGGTCTTGAAAATGAATGGTTTAAAAAAATTTTCCAACCATTTGCAAAAAAGTTAGGAAACAGCAAAATAAATATACGATAGCTCCATTGTTTATAATTTGTTTTAATTGTTTCAAAGCTTAAAAGTGTATCTATGGTACAATCTAATTACTCACAAAGAATGTCAAAAATTAGTGCAATGGTTATATTTTAATCAAAGATTAAAAATACGTTTTTTTGTATTTTTTGTAAGCGAAAGTAGGCTTGATACAGAGCCGGAGATCAAATGTTCACTCGAAGCGACTGACACGCTTAAACTCGCGCGAGTTGTGTATGTGGGCGGGTACTTAGCTACGGTACTGTATTATTCTACTTTCGCGCGTGTAAATTACAAAAAAATATATTTATAATCTTTAATTAAAATATAACCATTAAGCTGATAATCGATATTGTTTTATAAATAATTAGCTTGTACTTTATACTCACTTCTACGCTTTGAAAGAATTAAAAAAAAATTATTAACACCGTAGTAATCGTATGCTTACTTTGCTGTTTCATAACTTTTTTGCAAATGGTTGCAAAAAAGTTTTAAAGCATTCATTTTCAAGATATTTGAAATTCGCATTTTAGCTATTTTTTAAAATTATAATATAATAAAAACTTTCTGAGAAACGTTAATTTGTTTATAACTATTTTTTAAACATTTAAAGATTATGCAAAAAAATAAAAAATTTATATTTTGTCGACAAAATGTTAAATAGGCATCTCATCTTTATAAGATTTCAAAGTTTGATCAGTGCATCATAATTATTTTGGTTATTATTGCGACCGCAAATTATTAATTAACAATTGAATTGTTGCTAAAATATTCGTTTAATTTTCACCAGCTTCTGGAACTATAATCTAAACCAAGAAGGCTTTTAAGTCACCAAATTATTTAATTATTGGTAAATAATTACTTATCTAAAACTTTATTTGAAAATTAAAGATTTTGTTGGGAAAACCCGCATTTTCCGAGGAAAATTTTCATCGGAGCAGATCGGGAAAAACACGTCTCTATGCAGAATTTAATCACGGTGAATTTTTATTTGAGTGTTTTTGTTGTAAAGTTAAAATCTTCGGAGTTCTAGAGCAATAATTGAAAAAAACACGATTTTCGGGCGCCATTTTGTTTATAAAAAAAGTAGCACACTATCTGAGGACTTTGCATACCTATATTATTAATATATAGGATCTTATAATTCGATTCCAGTAATAAAATTGCTGGTAAATAACTTTTCCCAAAAATGGCCTATTCTCCGATAATCAGCCCAGACTATTAGCATAGTATGTACGAGTCCCTCTGGAAATACGTGCATTAATTTTGTTACGGAATTCTTCTGATTGATTTCTGTGCCCAGATATGTGAAGGCATCCACACATTCATTAGTATAGTTATTGTGGTATAATTTTCATTGTCAGGTGTTCTTTTGACGGTCATGTAAGTACTTCGTTTTTGCATAGCTACATCGTCTGCATATGCAGTAATTTGTACTGTCTTCGTGTTTATATGGTCGGTTACATTAGTTTTTCTGATGACTGACTCAAGATCTAGGTTGAAGAGCATGGTTAATATAGCGTCTCCCTGTCTCACTCCTATGGTAATTTCAAACAGGGGGTCAGTTTTCCATCTACTCTGACTGCTGCTTTTGAACCCTGCAACGCCATTTTTATGAGACTGATTTATTTATTAGGTACGTATTGATACCTATATTACGAAGGTCTTCCAGCATTTTGTTTCTTTTCACACTATCAAAAGCTTGTATAACGTCTATGTACATAATATTACATAGTTCTAAGTTCTATGTCGTATTCAGAAGCTTTTTATTGTGTCGTTCTTAGTAGGAATATATTATCTGTAAGTGGCTCTATTTGACCTGAATCCATTTTGATATTATTGGCGTATTCCAACAATCGATTGTAGATTTTACCAGAAAGAACTTTGTATATTAAATTTAGCAATGTAACTGGTCTATAATTCTGGCATTCTCTCTTATCTTCTTTTTTATATTATATTGGCTGTATGAGGCCAAGTGTCCATTACCATGCCAAGTGCCGGCATTTGTTCCTTGGCCCATATTAATGTTATTAATTAATGAATTCTTCCCCAGATTTTAGATCCTCCATGTTTTAGTAATTTTGCTGAAATTCCATCCGGTTCTGGCGCTTTATTGTTTTTAGTTTCTTTATTTTTTGAACTACTTCTTCGTAACTGGAATTTTCAATGTATTGCTTCGCCGCATAATATATTGTCGCGGTTTGATCATTTTCGTTGTCTGAATTTAGATTTTCTTCAAAGTATTCTTTCCATCTCCTTATAATTTTTGCTTCTCTGTCAGTAGTTCTCCGTCCTTGTTTTTGCATATCGTCAATTTTGGTTTAAAATGACTCTAATTATACAGAGAGAGACTGTAAAGTGGAATAAATTCAATATCTCAAATACTAATTGTTTTTTTGGAAAATGCTCAGACCCGTCGATTAGTATTTCAAATTGTCCTTTTTGACATTCAATAATAATGTATACAGGGTGTCCCAATTTAGAGATATGACGTCATCGTCGATTTTCTTAAATGGCAACACTGTCATTTTGATAGCTAATTTGATAGGGTTTGTAAAGTTATACATAACTGCAAAATAGCAAATTTTTATTCTCTACCATTTACAAGATAATAGAAAATAACAAAGTTATATCTGTAATTTGGAATATATTCAATAATTAAAATACTAACTGTTTTTTTGAAAAATGCTCAGACCCGTCGATTAGTATATCAAATTGTCCTTTTTGACATATAATAATAATGTATACAGGGTGTCCCAATTTAGAGATATGACGTCATCGTTGATTTTCTTAAATGGTAACACTGTCATTTTGATAGCTATTTTGATAGGGTGTGTAAAGTTATACACAACTGCAAAATTTCAAATTTGTATTCTCTACCATTTAGATGATAATAAAAAATAACAAAGTTATGAAAAAGAAGTAATCAACTAATAATTGAATTTAATTATTTCAATAAATTAAGCAAAAACTCATAATGTTGCCCTCAATTATTGTCAAATTGTCAATGGGCAACGTTATGAGCATTTGCTTAATTGAAATAAATAAATTCAATTATTATTTGATTACTTCTTGTTCTTCATAACTTTGTTATTTTTTATTATCTTGTAAATGTTAGGGAATAAAATTTTGAAATTTTTCAGATGTGTATAACTTTACACACGCTATCAAAATAGCTATCAAAATGATAGTGTTGCCATTTAAGAAAATCAACGATGACGTCATATCTCTAAATTGGGACACCCTGTATACATTATTATTATATGTCAAAAATGACAATTTGATATACTAATCGACGGGTCTGAGCATTTTTCAAAAAAACAGTTAGTATTTTAATTATTGAATATATTCCAAATTACAGATATAACTTGGTTATTTTCTATTATCTTGTAAATGGTAGAGAATAAAAATTTGATATTTTGCAGTTACAAACCCTATCAAATTAGCTATCAAAATGACAGTGTTGCCATTTAAGAAAATCGACGATGATGTCATATCTCTAAATTGGGACACCCTGTATACATTTTTATTGAATGTCAAAAAGGACAATTTGAAATACTAATCGACGGGTCTGAGCATTTTCCAAAAGAACAATTAGTATTTGAGATATTGAATTTATTCCACTTTACAGACTCTCTCTGTATATAAGTATTAGGTATATGGACTTTTCTATTTTACAGGTGTTCCAACAAATGTTTCGTTTACTTACAAATTGGCGGAAAACTATCCATTGGACTTATATTACCTAGGAGATCTCAGTATGTCTATGAAGCCAAGCATGAAAATTTTTGCCTCGCTAGGTCAACATTTACCCGGTAATTTAACGAAACTTACAAAACACTACAAACTGGCTTTTGGATCTTTTGGAGATAAACCAGCTATGCCTTTTTACTACACTGATGAAGAATCTACTCGAAATCCCTGTTCTAAAGTGATGGATACTTGCGCACCTGGGTACTCATTTCGACATCACTTGAACTTTACTGCAAAGACTGAGGACTTTTTAGATGTAGTAAGTTAAATAGAATAATAATTTAGCGGAAATTCATAATTTGTACCTATCTGCAATTATTAATATCACATCTGCAACAGTGGCGATCTTCTGGTCTGAAATTGCGTAGATTCCTACCAATTTTATGAAGTAATCCATTACTACCAACATGTAGTTGCATCCATTTTCACTTTCTGGAAACGGCTCGGCAATGTCCAAAACTATTTTTTCAAACGGACCTCCAGCATTGTATTGTCTCAGAGAAGGCCTTTCTTTTCCGGTAAGGTCCGTTATTCGTAACAGAGATTTCTTACAACAGTCCAGTGGCGACGCGTGACTTTTTCTTAAGTATTACCAAACCCAGATGTAAAAAATCTTTTTAAAAAGAACCTCGCAAATATAGGTTTTTGTTTATTTTATCTAGAAAAATGTTAATAATAGAATCGTAAAAAAAGGTTCTTTCATTAATCCATTTAAAAAGCGTTACTCAATGGAAATTAAAGAAAATGACGACATTCAATCTTGCAATTGGGTATTTCTTTGGCATGTTTTAATCCGTTTCATTGCTGAAAAACTTCTTTCAACGGATTCACTTGTAGCCGGAATTACAAGCCTACTAATATCCACAGCGCTCCCACGCCTTCGCCTTTTAAAATTTTCAGACACGAGCCGTCTCCAACTGTCCGACCGATGGCCGATAGACCATCCTGGTGTATCCACATTTAAAAGTGGTAACAACTAACCTGCAACCGAATCGAATAAATTCGCCAATATTTTCGTGCGCATAGTTGGCTTTTTAGTGAATTACTATTAACACTCATATTATTATTTCTATTGGAAAAAAGATAAAACGGAATTATTTCACAGTAGTCATAAAATATTTATTTGCAAGATTTTTAACTGTTACCAATGGTAACAGTGGTTACATGGACGCTTCGCCAGTGCAACAGTCCTTTACATCGTCAGAACTATTCATCCAATAAAACCGTTTCCGAATTCGCTGAAGAGTTTTTACTTATACCAAAATGCCCTTCTGATGAACTGTCGTGGAACCGACGAAGTATTTTGACTATTTTGCTTTCTGGAATCACCAGCTATTTTCTTTTTTGAACCATCATCATTTACAGGGCTCGTTTAAGCAAGCTGTCTTCCAGGATAAAGAATTCCTACTGGGCCCAATATGTCTTAAGTAGGTAGGCGCAAAATTTGCTTGCAATACTTTTTAAATGCATTCATTTTTTTCGAATCCTGAGAAAACTAAGTATTTTTGAAAAATTTAAACGCAGTATAAAAGATTACGTTATTACCGAGGGCCGAAAGTCACTGAAACAGGGGTGAAAAAAGGAAAATTGAGTGTAATTTTTAATTTCAAATATATTATTCACAATAAACCTCTTCTTTATTGTAAGGGACTTCGGCCCTCGGTAATGTAATCTTGCAATCTGCGTTTGAATTTTTCAAAAATCTTTAATAGTTTTTTCAGGATTCGAAAAAAATTAATGCATTTAAAAAGCATTGCAAGTAAATTTTGCGCCTATGATCTTAAACTAGTGAACATAGGCTTTATATTTCTTGCCAAGGAAAAGGCTTCCTGTAAAACTGGATTTTTCTCTTGTTCTTCTCTGACCTTAGGTCCACTCGACGTTGACCACCGTTATTCTTAGCACTGCTACTTTCTTGGATTCTGTTTTGTTGCAGTGGGAACACTCTACCGGACATATCCATGTGACTAATTCCGACCCGATGTTCAACCTTGAAATCGTTTTCTTGGAGCCGTTCCATCTGGCTATCTGACCCTCTGGATTCTTAAACTGCATTAATCACTAAGGGCGGCATGTTCGGTTCGGATTCAAAATTTCCTTCCATAGAGATATTGATAGAAGTGTTCTACTAATTTTACTACTCCTAAAAGTTCTCTTCTCGTGACGCAATAATTTCGCTCAGGTTTTAAAAGCACTTTACTAAAGTATCCCAGGACTCGTTCCTGTCCTCCTTGAATCTGAGACAGCACCATTCCAATTCCCACATTACTTGTGTCCATATTTAAGATAAACTTTTCTTCTGGTAGTTGATATCCTAATATTGGCTCCGTGATTAAATGCTGCTTTAAGATTTCAGCATCCACCCTAGCAGTAATCTCTTGCTTCCTCTGTAAATCACGTTAATGGCTTAGCGATATCTGCAAACTTCTTAATGAACCTCCGATAGTAAGTATGTAGCCCCAGAAAACTTCTCACTTGATGTTTGTTAGTCGGTTCTGGCCATTCCTTAATGGAATCGATTTTTCCCTTATCCACGGAAACTCCTTCTTTGCTGACTATATGACTAGTCCTGTCGCCAGGGGGGGTACAACGGCCTCCTTAATTCAGATGGACTTACCCAAGTTTTTTTTATGCATTTTGAACCGTAAAACACGAATTTTTTGGGTAACAGTTGATCTGGATGTCGATAAGATTGTTCTAAACAAAGAACTTGAGGAATTACATAACAGCGATTTTTCGCAAAACAAAACATTTTTTGTATTCTTTGGGTGATTCTCAGCAAAAAATGGTCTTACAAGTTTTTTCGTAGGATGCATAGTTTTCGACATAAACGCGGTTGAACTTTCAAAAAATCGAAAAAGTGCAATTTTTGAACCCGACTAACTTTTGATTAAAAATTAAAATAGCAATTCTGCTTACTGCATTTCAAAGTTAAAGTCAAATTCTATCTATAATCGGTTTTAATTATTTGCATTGCTAAAAATTTAGTTTTTATTTGTTAAACAAAGCCATAAACACATAGTGTTTCCCGTGCCCAATGCATGAGTTTTAATGTACGTAATCTACGTAGAAATTGTCTGTATGCGCGCCTACTCGTTCGATTTCAAATGAGAAATACATTGAAAACATCATTCAATTACTACGTGTTTATAGCTTTGTTTAACAATAAAAAAATTAATTTTTAGCAATGAAAGTAATCCAAACTGATAGAATTTGACTTCAACTTTCAAATGCGGTAAGCAGAATTGCTATTTTATTTTTCAATCAAAATTTATTCGGGTTCAAAAATTGAAATTTTTTGATTTTTTAAAAGTTCAACCGTGTTTATGTCGAAAACTATGAATCCTACGAAAAAACTTGTAAAAACATTTTTTGCTTAGAATGACCCAAAAAATTCGAAAACATGTTTTGTTTTGCGAAAAATCGCTGTTATTTGATTCCTCAAGTTCTTTGTTTATAACAATCTTATCGACATCCGGATCGACTGTTGCCCAAAAAATCGTGTTCTACGGGTCAAAATACATAAAAAACTTGGGTAAGTCCATCTGAATTAAGGAGGCCGTTGTACCCCCACTGGAGACAGGACTCTAGATAATTGACTTTATTTTGAAATATGGCAATAGATTTCACTTCTTGGGATTTAACATCTTCTGAATTCTTCAGATGGTATTTATAAGTCTCCTCCAAGACGATTATGTAGTCTAAATACACCAGGCACGATTTGCAAGATAACCCCCGCAAACATTTTCCATGAGCATCTCAAATGTCGCAGGAGCAATAAAGTCCAAATGACATAACGTTGAATTGCCACAATCAAGATCCTGTGGTGAAGGCTGTCTTCTCCTTATACTCTGGGTCCATTTCTACCTGCCAATATCCAGACTTAAAATCCAAAGTAGAAAACATTTTACTTCCAGCCAATGTATCCAACGTCTTGTCACTACGAGGCATAGGATAACTATCTTTCTTGGTGACATTGTTCAACAAATGTTCATATTTCAAATTAAACATGCGAACATACATTTATATAGCAAGCTCTCATTATTTTTTTTTGCAGAATCATCCCCTGAAGTTTGTCGAACTTATTTACTAACACCCTGTATGTTACTAAGGTAATATTGCTTTTTAACTAATTATTCGGAAATGTCTGCATAACATTCTATTTAAATATTGTAACAAAATAATTATTGACCTACCCTCGTATACCAGCTCCCGTCTCCGCACAGACAGAACACTATCGATGTTTCGAGATACGCCGATGCAGCGCCGATGACGTGCAAGCGGTCACATGGACATAGCTGGAGATATATAGATATTTCTGGAATATCTGTATCGCATATATAAATAGGACATATTTGTAAATAGAGTCAGTCTTAAGCTAAAGTTTGTAAAGTAAACTTGTATAAATAAAAAATAAAGTCGTATATAAATTACGAACCGCTAGTTTTATTGTAATTAGAAGTAATTACAGTAAATAACCGCTACAGTGGTGTTAACGGTGTGGAGTGTAAATAAATGAAAAGTGAAAAAAAAAGACTTTTGAACTTTATTCGTCGGGAATAATTGAAGTGCGTTGATTGTTCGGTATTCGGAAAGACTTAGACATTTTGAAAAGTACGTGTGTGCCGACCAAAGATGTTGCTACAAGAACTGACCATAAAACAGCTCCGTGAACAATTAGAAGAGTACGAATTAGACAACAGTGGGTGCAAGATAGTCCTACAAGCACGACTCAAGGATGTCCTCACGAAGAACGGAGATGACCCAGAGACGTTCCACTTCCAGTCAGCAGAACAAGTAATCTTATCGAAATTAAAAACTGTTTCTGAAACGATCAATGAAACTTCTAGAAAAAGCGACGATAAATTCGAAAATGTTGCTAAAAGATTCGACGAGACTTCTCAAAAGATTGATGAAACTTGTAGAAAAAGCGACGATAAATTCGAAAATGTTGCTAAAAGATTCGACGAGACTTCTCAAAAGATTGATGAAACTTGTAGAAAAAGCGACGATAAATTCGAAAATGTTGCTAAAAGATTCGATGAGACTTCTCAAATAATTAAAGACGTATGTAGTCAAAACAATGAGAAATTCGAAAGTGTTTCGCAAAAGATTGACGAAACTTTTAAAGAGGTCTGTAGACAAAACAACGAAAAACTTGAAGAAGTTTGTAGACAGAACGACGAGAAATTTGAAGAAGTTTCTAGAACATTCGATAAGATGCAGAAAAGTGTAGAGACCGTAGAAGAAAAGATCAAACAACTAGAGAGCATGATAACCGATACAAAAGTACAACCATCAGTTAATGCAGCAGCGTTAGATCCTGTGGTGAAAGATGAACTACCGAGAGACGAAACGTCGCATAATATGAGATTCAAATTACCACCATTTGATGGAAAGTCCTCTTGGTCCATATACCTTAAACAATTTGAAGCTATTGCGACCGCCAATCATTGGACCGAACAAGAAAAGGCTGTTTCCTTGACTGCTGCTTTACGAGGTGATGCTGCAGATATATTAAGGTCAATTCCCAAGGGTCAAGAAAATTGTTACCAGACCTTGTTCACTCGTCTAGAAAAACGCTATGGAGATGCCCATCTACAACAAGTATACAAAGCACAACTGCGAAGTAGAAGTCAACGAGCAAGTGAGAATCTGCAAGAATTTGAAGCAGATGTGGCTCGTGTGGTGCGGTTGGCTTATCCAGAGGTGCCAGACAGCGTTTTAGAAGAAATTGCAGTAGATAACTTCGTCAATGGGCTGAAAGATAATGAACTACAGAAAGCTTTACGACTAGCAAGACCGAAAGTTTTAGATGAAGCACTTGCTATTGCATTGGAACACGAAACGGCTAGTCAAACTTCACGAGGCCATAGAGTAAGAACCATTGAAGAAAGTGACGAACACAACGATGAACGTCTGGAGGAAATTATACGGAGAGTATTAAGTAATCAGATGCCAAAGAGACGCGAGCCTAGATGTTGGAATTGTGGAGACGTAGGCCACATTCGTCGTAATTGTAAGAAGATCGTACAGCCGTCGGAAAACTAGAGCGGGTCGACACCAAGGGGCAACTGCCGACCTCGAGAACTAGAGCCCCCATAGTAACTGTCAACCTTACGTCCTCCGGTGGAATCCACAACTTATACATCGAAGGTCGTATCAGTAATAGATGTAGATCATTTTTGGTGGATACAGGTGCAACGAGAACTATCGCACGTCCAGATGTAGTACTAGACCATAATAAATTATCACCTGCAACAGTAAAGCTTAGAACAGCGACTGGTGAGCTAATTAATACATATGGCGAGGCTAATATGTCAGTATCCATTGGCCAGACCACAGTTGAACATCAAGTATTAATTGCCGAGATCTCCGACGAATTCATATTGGGGATGGACGTACTAAGGAAAGTGGGGGCAATATTGGATGTTCAAAATGGAGTTCTCAAGATCAATGGTGAAGAGTTGCCCTTTCACGACGACAAAGAAGATGTCATCCGCTTACTTACTACATGCGACGTAACCATACCCGGTAATAGTGAGAAAATTCTGACGACCATGCTTGATGGACACTGCCGAGAGGGAAGTTTAAGGATGGTCGAAGATGTGGATAATGTCGAGTTCCTAACGGCGAAAACTTTGGTAAAAGTTCGAGATGCGATCCCTGTAAGAGTTATGAATTTAAGGGAAACTGCTATCAAGTTAAGTAGAGGAGCTTTGATCGGGCAGTGTGTTCCCGTGGCTTCAATTTGCTCTGTGAATACCAATGAGAAATCATCGAAGGCGAAGTATCCAAAGGAGCTTGTTGAGATGATCATTGAAAGATGCCAAGATCTTGATCATGAACGAACGGAAAAAGTGACATCTATGCTGATAGAGTATCAAGATGTTTTTGCTATTGACACGAAGGATAAGGGAAAAACAAGCATAGTAACGCATAAAATAAATACCGGAGACGCTCAGCCAATCAGACAACGGCCTAGACGACTTCCATTTGCGAAAAGAGATGAAGCCGGAGAGATTATCAAGGATATGGACAAACAAGGGGTAATTGAACCATCGAACAGTCCATGGACATCACCAGTAGTTCTGGTAAAGAAGAAAGATGGTTCAACGCGTTTTTGTATCGACTACCGCCAGCTCAATGCGGTAACAAAAAAAGATAGTTATCCTTTGCCCAGAATAGACGATACATTGGATACTCTCTCCGGTTCTCGTTGGTTTTCCACACTCGATTTAAAAAGTGGATATTGGCAAGTAGACATGGAGCCAGCCGATCGGGAGAAAACCGCATTTTCGATAGGATCAGGGCTTTGGCAGTTTACGGCTATGCCGTTTGGTTTATGTAATGCCCCTGCCACATTTGAAAGATTAATGGAGGCAGTTTTAAGAGGTCTAACATGGAAAACATGCCTGGTTTACTTGGATGATGTAATTGTGGTTGGAAGGTCCTTTGATGAACATGCCAAGAATCTAATAGACGTCTTTCAACGATTGAGGGCAGCGAACTTGAAGTTAAGTCCGAAGAAATGTCAGATGTTTCGACGAGAAGTTAAGTACTTAGGACATATTGTATCGAGTAATGGTGTAACAGCTGATCCTGAAAAGATTGATGCAATTAAAGATTGGCCAGTACCAAAAGATAAACATGAAATTAGAAGTTTCCTTGGCCTATGTACATATTACCGACGATTTGTCAAAGGATTTGCCAATATCTCCAAGCCCCTAACAAAGTTGACGGAGGAGGGCAAAGAATATACATGGAGTGAGGAGTGTCAAAAAGCTTTCGAACAACTACAAAGGGCTCTGATCAGTGCACCGATATTAAGCTACCCGGGACAGGCAGGAAAATTTGTTTTGGATACCGATGCTAGCAACAGTGCCATAGGAGCTGTTCTCTCACAAATCCAGGATGGACAGGAAAAAGTCATCGCTTATTTCAGCAAAGTCCTGTCGAAACCAGAAAGAAACTATTGCGTTACCAGAAGAGAACTGCTGGGTGTAGTGAAGGCTTGCGAACATTTCCATAAATACTTGTACGGCAGAAAGTTCCTTCTTCGAACAGATCACGCTGCTCTAAAATGGCTCATACAATTCCGTAATCCAGAGGGCCAGATGGCAAGATGGTTAGAACGACTTCAAGAATATGATTATGAGATAGAACACAGGGCCGGAAGAGTTCATTCAAATGCTGATGCCCTTTCGAGACGACCATGCAGTGCAAATTGTAATCACTGTGCCAAATTAGAGGAACGATTTTGCCCCGTGAGGCGAACCACCGTCGTTAATGAGCAATGGCAGCCACAACAGTTACAAGAAGCCCAAGAAGACGATCCATGTATAAAAAGAGTATTGGATTGGATGCGTCGAGGTGAGAGACCTAGTTGGCAAAACATTAGTGCATGTAGTCCGGAAGTCAAGGCCTACTGGAGCCAATGGAATTGCCTGATACTAAAAGATGATCTTCTGTACAGAACCTTTGAGAACGATGATGGTACAGAATCTAAGCTTCAGTTGATTGTACCTAAAAGTAAAGTGTCAGAAGTATTGCGTCAGTTGCATGACGGTACATCAGGTGGACACTTTGGTATTACGAAGACTCTGCAAAAGGTTCGAGAACGGTTCTATTGGGTGAACTGTAAAGATGATGTAAGAAGATGGTGCCGGAAATGTGAACTGTGTGCATCCGGTAATGGTCCAGTTGGTAAAAAGAGAGCACCCATGAGACAGTACAATGTTGGAAGTCCTATGGAAAGAGTAGCAATCGACATTGCAGGTCCATTTCCAGAAACCGATGCTGGAAATAAATACATTCTGGTAGCCATGGACTATTTTACGAAATGGACCGAGGCCTATGCATTACCGAATCAAGAAGCTGCTACCGTTGCAGAGGTACTTGTTAAAGAATTCTTCAGCCGATTTGGTGTTCCCTTGGAGATCCACTCCGACCAAGGGCGAAACTTTGAGTCAGCTCTTTTCCAAAACGTTTGTAAATTGATTGGTGCCAATAAGACCAGAACAACACCCCTGCATCCTCAATCAGATGGAATGGTCGAGAGGATGAACCGAACGATGGGTAAACACTTGTCCAAAGTTGTATCTGAACATCAGCGAGATTGGGACCAACACATTCATTTATTCCTGATGGCCTACCGCTCGGCCGTGAATGAAACTACAGGTCAAACACCAACCTGCCTGATGTTGGGTCGTGAAGTTCGTTTGCCCTGCGACCTAGAGTTTGGCTGCAGACCTTCCGAGGAATATGTTGCAGGCGAAGAATACGTAGACCGCCTGAAGTTACGAATGAACAACATTCATGAACTTGCCCGACAACACATCCAGATAGCCAGTGACAGAATGAAAGATCAATATGATTCTCGCTGCAAGAATGAAAGCTTCGAAGTAGGTGATCTTGTCTGGCTTTATAATCCACAACGTCGTCGAGGCCTGTGTCCTAAACTGCAAAGACAATGGGAAGGTCCGTATGAAGTTAAGAAGAAAATAAATGACGTAATATACAGAATTAAGAAGTTACCAAACGGTAAACCAAAAGTTATTCACATAAATCGTCTTGCACCATATGCTGGCTCAAATGAAACAGAGGAAGCCCGAGTCCTCCAACAGGAGATGAAAGATGCACCACAGCCAAGTTTTAAGGAATTTATGTCAAATTACGCAGAAAGAAAGAGTGCTAGATTCGGCGTGACCACAGAAGTTCAGCAAGATCTGTTTGGTGTTCCAGAAAACGTCTCTCTAGCCCACTGTGTTGCACAAGACCTCGAGATGACTAAAGGAATCTTGTCCGTATTCAATAGAAAGTTCGGCCGCCTGGACGAGTTAAGGAATCAACAACCTAAAATTGGAAGAGTATTGCGATTGGAAGATGGTCCTCGATCTTTGCTGTATATAGTGACCAGGAAGTCTTATACGGACACGCCAAGCTACGAGAACATATGGCGTGCTCTAACTAATTTGAAGAAAATGGTCTGTAATTATGACATCAAAGATTTGGCTTTACCAAAAATTGGCCATGCAGTAGAAAATCTGGATTGGAAGATTGTGAGAAGCATGCTGGAAGTGATCTTCAGAGAAACTGGCGTACGGATTACTGTGTGTTGCATGAACCCGAAGATGTCATACCCTTCAAAGACAGTAGACTGTTACTTCTTTTCTAGGGGTGTATGCAGAGCTGGAGAATCCTGTAGATTCCGCCATCCTGGGCCATCCAGAGTTGCTGATCGGGACGCTCAGATCTTAAGAGGGGAGCAGTGTAACAAAATAATTATTGACCTACCCTCGTATACCAGCTCCCGTCTCCGCACAGACAGAACACTATCGATGTTTCGAGATACGCCGATGCAGCGCCGATGACGTGCAAGCGGTCACATGGACATAGCTGGAGATATATAGATATTTCTGGAATATCTGTATCGCATATATAAATAGGACATATTTGTAAATAGAGTCAGTCTTAAGCTAAAGTTTGTAAAGTAAACTTGTATAAATAAAAAATAAAGTCGTATATAAATTACGAACCGCTAGTTTTATTGTAATTAGAAGTAATTACAGTAAATAACCGCTACAATATTCTATCAGACCAGACTAAAGAGTAGACCATTTCGCTCATTCATAAGAAAAGTGACACAACTCAAAAACGCATAATTCTAGTTAACTTGTTAAATTGACCCCAAATACCCTATACTTTTACCAGAAAAAATGTCACATATATGTTTACTTCCAACATAGAAAGATGGTGGTAGTGTCGTTATTCCTTTGGTGGTAAAATGAATACTTTTATTCCGGAACAGTGACACTATTGAGCTAATGCTCTGACGCTCGACGTGAACCTATCGTTATTTATCACGAAAACCGTTGTATTTCGAGAAGTGTCCTAGGTATTTTTCGTTAATGTTTAACAAAGTGACCAATATTTTAAAAGAAAAGTGACATAACTAAAATTTCATCTTCTTTGGTTAAATGAGGTATCATAGATTTTTTGGTTTTGCTTCTTACACAAAATTAGAAACATTCATTTATTCATAGTCTTCGTTTTTAATTTAAAATAATTTTGCAGTTACCGTTTAAAACTGATAGCTAAATTAAGTTTTGAAAAATCAATTTTTGCCTCTCCTGAAAAATGTTGTTTTTTGAGGTGTGACACTTTTCTTCCGGATGAGGGATTTGTATTGCCACATACTTCTTGAGCAATAAGGTAATATTGCTATTTTAATTAAATATTTGGAAATGTTTGCATAACATTCTATTTAAATATTCTATCAGACCAGACTGAAGAGTAGACCATTTCGCTCATCCGGAAGAAAAGTGACACAACTCAAAAAATGCATAATTCCAGTTATCTTGTTAAATTGACTCTAAATACCCTATACTTTTACCAGAAAAAATGTCACATATATGTCTACTTCCAACATAGAAAGATGGTGGTAGTGTCATTATTCCTTTGGCGGTAAAATAAATACTTTTATTCCGGAACATTGACACTTTTGAGATAATGCTCTGACGTTCGACGTGAACCTATCGTTATTTATAACGAAAACCGTTGTATTTCGAGAACTATACTAGGTATTTTTCGTTATTGTTTAAAAAAGTGACCAATATTTTAAAACAAAAGTGACATAACGCAAAATTTCATCTTCTTTTGTTAAATGAGATATCAGAGATTTTTTGGTTTTGCTTCTTACACAAAATTAGAAACATTCACATATTCATATTCTTCGTTTTTAATTTTAAATAATTTTACAGTTACCGTTTAAAACTGACAGCTAAATTCAGTTTTAAAAAATCTATTTTTGTCTCTCCTGAAAAACGTTGTCTTTTGAGTTGTTACACTTTTCTTCCGGATGAGGGATTGGTATTGCCACGTACTTCTCGAGCATATACGATCATTTTAAGTACCTAGGTCTATGTGAAACTCATAATTCGATAATGATTTTTAGGTTAGTTCGAGCAAAGTTACTGCCAATGTCGATGATTTAGATGGAGCTCTAGACGCACTACTTCAGGTTTTGGCATGTAATGAGACGATTAACTTTTCGCCTTTGTCCAGGAAAATAATTTTGTTACCAACAGATAGTTTGCTTCATTCAGCAGGCGATGGAATCTTAGCAGGAGCTGTTAGAAAACCAGATCTCAAATGTTTATTGGACCAAAATGGAGAATATACTAAATCTTTAATCAATGATTATCCCGCACTAGACCAAATTGAATTTGCCTTACGAAAAAATAAAGTAATCAGTTTTTTTTATTATATTATAGCTTGTAGAAAACAAACCGTTAAAACGAATTAGAATGGATAGGACATATATAAAGACGCCCACACTCTATGTTGATATGTTGGGAAGGATGACTAACGGAACACCATTATGGCCTAAGTCTATAGGAAGACCGAGAAAAAGATGGCTGATGAAGTAGCAGAAAATATAGGAGCAATGATTGTTAAAGACTGGAAAGTTCAATACAAGGATAGGAAGAGTGGAAAAGAGTCACACAGAAAGCTATAAATGACATAGAGGAGTAATCCACCTCACAAAAGAATAGGATTTCGAACACCGTGAACCGTGACGTAAGCTATAATTCCTAGGGATTGTAATTCCTACTGAATGAACTCACTGATACTTTTTCACAAGAATAGAAAAAATATGGAAAAAAACCATGGATCTCTGAACTTTCCAGTTAAATATTTAATGTGCCACACAACACACATAGCACATTTTTTTGTATTATTAATAGTGAAATCACTGAAGGTGGATATGAGCTATTACCTCCGATTTCGTTGAACCTCCATCGATTTCCATGAAAATTGGTGAGTGGTTAGAGGATATCTCAAAGAACAAAGGTGACATGGTGCCAACTTACGCTTTTACCCTGTGGGTGGATGCCACCCCTCCTCGGGGGTGAAAATTATTTTATTAACAATAACCCCACAATTCGATATAGGGACAAATTATAAGCAAAATTTGTTATATAAAGTTGTTAAAATAAATCAAAACTTTTTGAGTTATTAAAGATCAAATATTTTAATTTTTCGTGAAAAAAATGCATGTTTTTAACCGATTTTTCATAAATAACTCAAAAACTATAAGTTTTTACAAAAAAGTTATTATTATCAAAATTGAGGCTAATAAAAAATCAAATAAACTCCTTACTAGAAAAACCTTTCAATGTTAACTAAAAGTGAGTTATAGGTAATTGAATGTATATTTCTTTCGTCGAGTACCCAAATCTAAGTATTCAAGCTTAAATACCGGGAAAATGATGCATTTTATAACATAATCATTTGTCAAAGTTCATAGAAATATCTATCAAATAAGCCCTCGAACAAGTTGATAGCATTAAAATTTATGTAACAAAAATGTTTCAAAATGTATCTTTTAAAAATGTTTCCAAAAAATGTTATTGTTTTTTTGTAAATAACTCCGTTAATTTTTAAGATATCAGGTTCACCTAAAATCTAATTAAAAGTTGATTCCAAGAGCTATTAACGTCTTTTTTAAAATCGAAATTAGTCTTTTTTAAAATCGTCGAAATTACTTTTTTAAAAATAAAAGGTTAAATGGCCCCGGTTACATAGCTCTCGCAGCAAAATTTAAATTTTAAACGTTTCTATCTCGGTTATTTTTTATTCTACGGAAATAGTAAAATAGGTAAAGTAGTTGGAACTGAAAAAACTAAAATTTAGTTATATATAATTTTTTACGTATATTGAGTATTTTTGGAATTATTATCAAAATATAGGAAAAGTACGATAATTTTAAAAATGCTGATTTTTTTGGAAATGAAAAAACTAAAATTTAGTTATATATCATTTTTTACGTACCTATATTGAGTATTTTTGGAGTTACAGTAGACTCCCGTAAGTTCGGCCACCTCGGGACCGGACCCTAGGCCGAACTTAAAAGTGGCCGAACTAACCGATGCTTATCTAAAAAATGCCCATTTATTGTTTGTATGGATCTAGCAAAAACAAAACACTTGTACATTAAGTAGAAGACAACACAGAGGAATACTCTGACATATATTTAACATAATATATGAAAAGATAGACCGTTACAAAAATACTATAAAACAATACTTTCAGAACTCTAGGCCTAATAAAATTTAAAAATATGATTGCACATTGGTAGTTTGGCTTCTTAAACACTTAAAAAAAGTCAGTAATTTTTTTCTGAATTTTCTTTTCTAATGACTTTTGACGTGCAATGTGTGTGACTAATGCTCAGAGAGCCGGCCGGACTAAGCGGAGACCGAACTAACCGAGCCCGAACTTACGGGAGTCTACTCAGTCTACTGTATTATTAAAAGAAAAAGTACGATAGTTTTAAAATTTCTGATTTTTATAAATTATATCTTTTTTTTTTCAAAAATATGCATTCTAAACCGGTCAAAACTTTTAAAATCATTAACTATGTTAACCTAAAGAAATTCTTGTGAGGATTATACAACAAATTTTAATTTTTGTGGAAATGGCGTGTTTTATTTTTCACTTTTTTTCTAAAAAAATCGGAAGGGTTCTCTTATTTTCATCATAACTTGCTTAATTTTGATGCTATTAACTTCTACTGGAGCTCACTTGATAGGTATTCTGAAGTACTTTGACAAGTTCTTCATAAGTATATTCTATAAAATGCATCGTTTTCTCGTTATGTAAGCTTGAATACTTAGATCTGAGTACTCGTCGAAAAAAATATACATTCAATTACCCATAATTCACTTTGAAATAATAATATTTTAGTTCTTTAAGTGGGGAGTGTATTAAATTTTTTATTATCTTTAATTTTGGTAATAATAGCTTTTTTACAAAAGCTTATAGTTTTTAATGAATTAGTGAAAAACAGCTTTAAAACATGATATTTAATAACTCCAAAAGTATTGATTTATGTTAATAACTTTATATAACAAATTTTGCTTAGAAGTTGCCATTCTATTGATATCTGGTATAATTTTTAATAAAAATAAATTCACCTCCGAGGAGGGGTGGCATCCACCCCCAAGGTAAAAGCGCAAGTTGGCATCATGTCACCTTTGTTCCTTGAAGTATCTTCTAATTACTCACCAATGTTCATGAAAATCTATGAAGGTTCAACGAAATCGGAGGTGAAAACCTTTAGTGACTCCACTATAAAGTGTTATTTATTAACCATATTAATAAATTTTTAGGTTAACATAATTTTTGCCGTTAAGACACTTTCCAAAATGCATTACTATTTGAATATGACAAGAGATACTTTAAAAGGATATGCATTTGTTGGAGAATTACAGGAAGACGCAACAAATATCGTGGACCTAATCACAAAAGGTAAACTTTATTATTAAGGTCCCATAGTTTCTTCTTGAAATTGTGTCATTGACTGTCTCTTTGTTTAATAAGTGCTGAAGGCAACTTTGTACATTTCCACTTGGTTCTACGAGTAACTAGATCCAACTTAGGATGAAGAGATCGTAGGGGAAGTAGAATAATAAAAATTGGTGTATATTTAGGTCCCTTGGGCCATAAATATTCGTCATGTCCAGATATTTCGAAATTGCTTGAATAATATAGAGCCATCTTAAAAAAAACGTAATTTACTGAGCACTTGGAAACACTTATTTCTAAAGGTCCGTAGAACCATAGTCGACATGTTGAATGACAGTGTATCTATGGTTTGACATGCCATTGGTAAAGTTTAGTTTGGCCTTTATTTACTGCTCAATAAGTAATTTTGAAAGAATTAAGTAAAAGTGACACAATTGTAGCTGGCAATAGGATAAGACAGGGGATCCTCTGAGTCCTCTATTCTCAACCTGATCATGGATGAAATAATAAAAAAATGAGAAACTAAAAAGGATACCAAATGACAAAAACAACTTATAATAATCTGCTATGCAGACGATGCAATACTAACCTGTCAAAGTGAAGAAGATTTACAATGTATGGCTGCACTAATTTATTATAACCACCAGAAAATTTTATATGTTAATTTCCCCAAAAAAGCCAAATGCATGATTTGGGGGTCAGATAATAGAAAAATTGATGGAGTTTAAATATTTAAGCATCACACTGTCTAGCTATGTAAAGCTTGAAACAGAAATTGAAGATCAAGTGAATAGAGGAAACATAGCCTCAGGTTGCCTAAATGAAACAATATGCAGAAATAAAAGTATGGGAAATGAAATGAAAGGCAGAATTAATTTCAAAACAGTCATCAGACCAATAATGACATACGCGGCAGAACACAACCTGATACAGAGAGAACAAAAATAATGCTAGAAACAGCAGAGATGTAAATCCTTCGAAAAATCGATGGTAAGACACTATGGGACAGAGCTGGAAGTACAGATATACGACGGAGATACAAAGTGAACAACATTAATAACTGAGAAATAGAGTAGTAAGGACGACGAGAGATGGCCCCCTAATAGGAAGACGATCAGTGGGAAGACCAAGAATACGATGGAACCACAAAGTGGTATTATTAACGTATGTTACTTCTACGAAAATGTAAAAAAAACTATTAGCAAAACAAAAAATATCTTTTTTATTGCAGAATAAAATGCAGGAGCGCTTCAATCTCATCTCTGATTGGATCTTTAATAATTATCCTGTATGACTACCCGTACCGGCAACAGTATTAATACCTACAATATAATACATGGTATCTTCAATCTTGCAATTTCTTAAATCTGTTTATTTTTAGGTTACTATAATTTTGCACAGACAGTAAGCTTTATGATGAACACAACAGAGCAAGAGTATATTGACGTTAAATTTTTTGCTGATTGTAGTAATCTTGGAATATATAACGAAACATCAATTTGTTATGGACTCGATAATCGCGAAGTTAATTTTAAAGTACAATTAACGGCTAAACATATACCAGAACATACTCAACGGGTAAGTAACACCACCATACCAATATACACTGATATCTTTGATTAACAAATAAAGAATGTATTTGATCAATCAGCGTTAACACTAACACAGTTACCTACACATAAAGATTTGGCTTTGCATAATTAGCGCAAAATTTGTTTGTCGTTTTCATTTCTTCGGTCTGCCACTTATTCTCTTCAGTTTTCAGTTAGTCACTTTTAATTTGTTTCTCTGGTCCCTAATATTCGTAAAGCTCTTGTTCTTGACATCTGGACCCGACGACGACGTCCCAGTCATCTAACTATCTTTGGAATGTTCTGTATTATTTTGGATCGTTATAATATAACAGGGTGTTTTATTAAGAATGTCCAATTTCTGAGTTGTAAATTCTAGACCTCAAAATATTAAGATTTAACCAAAGTCACTTAAATAAAATATGGCTCCTTACTGAGTTACAGAGTATTTTATTTAAAAATTTAAAAACTATTTTTACTCAATATTTTAAAAATATTCGACGTATCCTTTTCATACTTGGCAGAAAGTGTAGGTACTATACAACCTATGCAATTATGTTAAATAAACGTTTCTGGCTGTTGCAAGAGGCGTACGACAGGGGACAGTGAATGGTTTAGTCTTCCCAAATTCTACGCCATTGGCGGAATTTCCATTTTAGCGCAATTTTTCGATTCTCCCATACTCTCAATGTAAATAATAATAATATACTCTTCACTCGTAACGATCAACTCATTAGCTTTCAAGATATTTGAAGTCAAATATGCATTGGCACAATTATTTTGATTAATGTATTATGTCGCTTAATTTTTAATTTTAAATATCTCGAAAACTAATGATTTCATCATTAAGAATAAATAATATACTCTTCAGTCTTAACGATAAAATCATTAGTTTTCCATATATTTGAAGTTTAAAATTTAGCGGCACAATACATTAATCAAACTGTGCCGTTATAATTATGTTTAACTTCAAATATCTCGAACATTAATGACTTCATCGTTACGAGTGAAGAGTATGTTATTTAAATAGAGAGTATTGGAGAATCGAACAATTGTGCTAAAATGGTAATTCCGCCAGTGACGTAGAGTTTGGGAAGGGTAAACCATTCACTGTCCCCTGTCGCACGCCTCTGGTAATATCCAGAAACGTTTATAATTTGACGAAGGTATAGTACCTACATTGTCTGCCAAGAATGAAAACGATACGTCGAATATTTTTAAAATATTGAGCAAAAATAGTTTTACAATGTTTAAATAACACACCTTGTAACTGAGTAGAGCCACATTTTATTTAAGTGATTTGGGTTAAATCTTAATATTTCGAGGTCTAGAATCTACAACTCAGAGATTGGACATTCTCAACGAAACACCCTGTATATCTCCATTATCTCCCGGGTAATTTACATGCTCGATTCTCCTTCCACTGCTTATACGACGGATGTTCGATAAGTACTTCCTCATAAGCCATACTGACCGATATCCCCAGCTACTATCCCAAGATAATCTTAAAATTTTAGCTAAATCGGGCCCGTAGTTTTATTTGACAGCCTGTGAAATAGGACGTGCCGCGGATTTTAGAAAAATAAAAAAAGGGCAATGTCGGTCGGTAGTTCTACTCTTGATTTCAAAAATTGGTTTAACTTGGTCGCACATCAGTGTTTAATGAGCCATACCCACGTGCCCCGAAAACGGCTACCACGAAAGTTAACGTGACAAAAATAGACAATCTCGAATTGGCAGACTTTTGATTGAAGGAACTCGGCATAGCTGAGACAGTAGGTGTTTCAAATACCACGTAAGGTAAGTCGTATCGTTGATTGAATAACCGAACGGTTATTCAATCAACGGTCGTATCCTGCACGACCATGGATGCCGCGTTTGCTCATTCCGCATAACAAGCGCAACCGTGAAAACCACTTTATAACAGTGTTTAATGTTGTTTAAGCACCTGATAAACGAGTTTCTGCGTCGTTTTGTGACCGTCGGTCGATGAAACATGATCCACTCGTGCCTATCAGAGACCAAGAAACAATCAAAAGTGTGAACTTCACCCGGGGAATGTGCTTCGAAGAAGGCGAAGACTGTCTTATCCGCTGAAAAAATAATAGTAATCATTTTCTGTGATACACAAGGAGTAATCTACATCAACTACCTGGAGAAGGGTAAAACGGCCACGGGGCTCTACTATGCTGAATTATTGGATCAATTCGATGCCGAATTGCAGAAAAAACGGCCCAGTTGGCAAAGAAAAAAATGTTCTACCAGTATGTCAACACATCGGCTCATACATCCGCCGTTGCCATGGCCTAATTGATTGGGCTACGAACTATAGCCCCATCCACCGTATTCACCAGATTTGGTCCTGTGCGACTTCTTTTTGTTTCCAAACTTGAAAAAGTCACTCACCGGATAGCAATTTGACTGAATGACGAGGTCATCCCCGCAATAAAAGTCTACTTTGTGGACCTCGAGAAAACGTATATTTCGTACGGGGTAAATCCAGAGGCGTAGCTACCGCCGTATCAATTATACGGGGCCCCAGCGCGGCATGTCGAAACAAAATTCCATTTAAAAAAATTGAACAATTATTTCACTCTTAAAACGCTTTGAAACAGTGTATCATTATTTTTCGGATATCGACAGATCTTTTTTTTTGTTTTCAAGCTACCTTTCATTGTCCATTCACCGTTGACTGTGTGTGAGACATTATATAATGTATAATGCCAAATTGCAATTTTTGTAATCACTTTACCTTTGAATTTTTGAAACAGTGTATTTTTGGGTATATTTTCGTGTAATCTATTCTTTATCTGTAAATTGTATTTATGTATATCTATTTGCCAGCCGCTCGCCGTTATACCATAGAACAGATCTTCTTTGTTTAAGCTCATTTTCAATGTCGATTCACCCTTGACTTGAAAAAACTGAATCTGTTTTCAAACAATGACTCTCAACAATTCAAATATATTTTTTTACTTTGATTTGTTAGAGTTGATTAGGTTTATTATTATTATCATCTCTATTTGGGTGTTACACGCAGATCTTATTAGTTCCTAATATTGTATTATGTAATTTGCAATTTATTTAAATTTTGCAATATATTGTTTTGTTTTATTTAATTATCTTTTATTTTGTAATAATTTTAGTAAACTGTAATTGTTATTGTTTTTTAGGCTCTTTGTAAGCTTTGTCCATAAAATTGTAAAATTTTCAGTGGCAATAAAGCATACAAGTAGGAAAACTGAAAGAATACCCATGAACGAACATATAAAACACGCTGTATTTTCCTGTCACCGTGTCATACAAAAAATTGGCCAGCGCAAGTACATGTAATAATTATTATTACATGTACTTGCGCTGGGAAATTTTCTTTGTGACACGGTGACAGGAAAATACAGCGTGTTTTATATGTTCTTCATGGGTATTCTTTCATTTTTCCGACTGTATTCTTATTCTATTCAAGCGTTTTTGCTTCTTTTGTTGAACATTTTTTTAGCAATATTTTAGATCAGTCGTGGAAAAGGGCCCCGCGACAAACTTTGATATGGGGCCCCTGTGGGACTAGCTACGCCACTGGGAAAATCGTATCATGAAGCATTGCTGGGTCAAGTGTATCGAGCTAAAAAAAGACTAAGTTGAGAAATAAATTCCTACGTTTTCAAAATCCTGCTTTGACCTCGTATAATTCCCAAGTTTTTCCATAGTAGCTTTTTCTACAAACCTCTATTTGGATTACAAACTTTTAATTGATTAAAAACAATTTTTCGATAAACCTCTTTCCTTATGGATTATGGTCGAATAGCTTCAGCACTATTGGTCCAAATATTGTACGTATGATACCACGACTAATTAGAATAGAATAGAATATTCTTTATTTATCCAATTAGATCACAATGTGATATATGTATAGGGGAATACATATAGATTTTCACTTCGGAAAAAATTAAACAAGATATAACTTTTTGTAATTTCATTAAGAATTGTTTAATAAACAACATATCATAAAATGTTCTACTCGAGAAGTGGGTGCTTCATTTTTTATTAAACAAATGAACTACGAAATTTGATATTTTTTTAAATAACTCCGAAAATATAAATTTTACAAAAAAACTGACTTAACCATTGAAAAATTCAGAAAATTTGACAAAGAAAACCTTATATAAAGAATTTTCTAAAATTAAATCTGTATCTTCTATAATTTTTTATTTATAACGCTAAAGTCACCCCTCTCACAAACATTGGCGCACTGTAAACTAGCGTACGGCGAAGTGCATGGTTGAGTTATTTTAATGTAATTCTTTAACTAATGGATCAAATGAAATTTTACCAATTGAACATGAAAGAAGAATAATTAAACTATATTATGGTTATAATAAAAAGAAATAAAATTTATGGGCATAAGTGCGGTGGAGGCGGAAAGTGAGCCTTACATGAATTTTGTTTAAAAATGATTTAAAAATGTGTAACTAATACAATTTTTCTTATAAAACCCTCAATTTTGCACAACTTACCTTTCAAGAATCTTACTAAATAATATTGCATTCAAAAAAAATTTTAAAAATTTAATTCAAATGATATGACGTCTCAAAAATGTAATTTTTGAAATCTTCGTAGTTTTATAGAATTACTACCACCACTTTAAGACGGTATTACTCAAGTTTGAACAGATCTATTACAGTTTTATAACTGCTTTTTTAAAGCTTAGGATGTAATCTTTAAAATGCACTAAATTCTTTTACTTTGGAAATGAAATAGACTATGTATTTGTTTTTGAGAAAATTAAGAAAGATAACAAAAATGTAATACAAAAACCGAAAATTACCAGCTAAAAAAGTGTTTATACAAAGTGATCAAAACTATTTTCTGTAAAACTTACCTAAAATACATTTATGGGCCATTCCACGAACATACGCCTGTTTTGGATTACTTCGACAACGAATATTTTACTGTGCAACATAAGAAGTACGAAAGTTAATGGCGCTAATAATTATTCCAATAAACAACAATGTAATTTGCAATTTACTTTCGTTCTTCTTATTTTGCACAGTAAAATATTCGTTGTCGAAGTAATCCAAAACAGGCGTATGTTCGTGGAATAGGGTATAATATTAAACTTTAACAATAATAAATGTTCAGCAAAAAAACTTTTTTTAGCTCATATACAGTATGTCTGCGTAACTTAGAACCTATTGATAACTTTTTTATTATCAGTTTTACGAAAAAAGTTATTGTTTATAAAATACTCTGCATCGTATATAATCTAAGATGCAATCATCAAATATTAAATTTAATTAATTTTATACGAGGTATGTCAAAAAATATGAATTGCACTGAAGAGTAAAGTACCGTTACATTTCACAATATCGAAAATTTTCATTAAAAAAAGTTGTTTTGAATTAAAAAATTTGTTTTAGTGTTCAATTACATCCTTCTAATTGAAATATTGTGAATAATAAAGGCACTTAACTCTAAAAAAATTCATATTTTTTACATACCTCGTATAAAATTAAAAAAGTTTCATATTTGATGGTTGTGTCTTAGATTTTAGACCAGGGAGAGCATTTTAGGAAGAATAACTTTTTTTCGTAAAAGTGATAATAAAATAGTTATCATAATTGTAATAAAATGATGATGAGTATCAGTAATTTGAGAAAAAATTGAAATTTTTTTTCGATTAGAATGATGTAATTTTATATTTAAACATAGTTTTTAATTTCAAACAACTTTTCATAATAGCATTTTTTGATATTCTGGAATATAAAGGTACTTTACTCTTTAACGAAATTAATATTTTTGACATAACTCGTATAAAATGGATAAAATTTAATATCTGATGGTTGAGTTTTAGATTTTTGACTATCCAGAGCATTTTATAAAGAATAACTTTTTTCGTAAAATTGATAATAAAAAAGTTTTCCATGTGGTTCCTAGCTACGCAGACATACTGTATAAGAGCTTCTGTATAAGAATTTTCAAATTGCAATACCATGTTCGGATTCAGCATAATCAAAAACAAAATAAAAACATATTTGATCAAAGTAAAATGATGAATTTAACGATATTTTTATAATTATTATACAAAACAATTGTTATTGTTTAAACAATTAATAAACAATTAGCGGCCAAATCTGTGAGTAGAACTTTTTACTTTAACATGTACATAAACTAAAAAAAAAAGTTTTAGAAAAATATAAGCTTGTTTGAATTTTTCCGAAACAATGCATGTTTTCGTTCTAATTGCACTCCCCTAATAGGACAAGTCATATAAGTACATAAAGCATAATCAACAAGTCATATAGGACAATTACATAAAATCAAAATCAACAAAATATAATTTAATAAAAAAAAGATATTATGCAATATACAGCGTCTCTGAACCCCGTCGGTCCTCATTCCCTGTACTGTAGTCTTTTATTAAGTCAAAGTAATCATTTAGGTTGTAAACGCATAATTGGATCAAGCATGATTTTAATTTCTTTTTGAATTTTTGAATATTATTTTTATTTCTCATATTAAGTGGCAAACAATTGTAAAACTTTCAAAATTGCAGAATCTATGGGTTTTACATATTTCATTTTTTATTTATAGGACACCTTATACGTAGAAGAAAAAAATATTAACGAGAAACTAACAGTTAATGTGGAATATGTCAGTAGTTGTCAATGCTCGAACTATAAAGACGACGGAAATAAATTTTGTGGCCATGGTACCTATAGATGTGGACGCTGCTACTGTCAGGAGGGCTGGTAAGACTAGTTAGAGCCACAAGTATTGGCAGAATAATTCGCAACTATTTATATTAGGTGGTTTGTTATAGTTCTCTCCCAGACACACTAGCACTAGGATGTGTGTCAATCAGATATAACCACATAAATACTCGCGGATCAACTGAGAACATGACATAGGAACTGCATTAATGCTATTAACTGTAGATTTGTTAACAAACATAAAATACACACATGTAGGTACCTACGTCTACTCCTACTCCAAACTCAATCGGATAATCACCAAGCAGTTGCACCACAACTGACTCATTATAATAGGGTTTTTCATCGATTGTCATTTGTTTCGAGCTTCTGTCATATGTTGTATAGTCTGTGTATAATATTAATATACACGGATTATACGACATTTGACAGAAGCTCGAAACAAATGACTGTGAATGAAAAGCCCTATGGTTACTCTCCACCTTTTGTGCTATCCCTTAAAATACAAACGCTAGAGATTGCAGTGAATACAGAACAATATCATTAATAAGTCATGTTCTCATATTATTCTTAAAATCGTATAAATAGTCCGTTCTTTAACGGTAAAATATTGCAAAACCTCTAAATTTAAAGAACCGCGTGGATTGACATGAAATTTGGCATACACATAGCTAACAAGTCAAAGAAAAAAAGTGATATTGTGCCGATATGTGCTTTTGCCCTGGGGGTGGTTTTCACCCCCTCTTGGGGGGTGAAAAAATATTCGTCCAATGAAAGTCAGGAAATGGATAAACTGGCTAATTTTAAGTAACTTTTGTTCTATAGAGTTTTTTCACTAAGTCAATACTTTTTGAGTTATTTAGCAGTGAATATGTTCATTTTTTCAACAAAATAACCACGCTTCTAGACGGTTTTTCGTAAATAACTCAAATAGTAAGTATTTTGTCGAAAAAACATCCTTAGCAAAAATATAGCCTGTCAAAAATTAAAAAAAAATGGTGTATACATCACGTCTCTACATCTAGTAGAAGCAAAGTTATAGCTAATGAAAAATAGGTTTATATTCGTCAAATTCCAAATGGAAAACTTTAACGTGAAATAACCAAAAATGAAGCACATTTCGGGGAAAACTCATTACAATTTATTTCAAGTGTTTAAAAAAGCTTCATTTTTGTTTTATAAAAAAAATTCTAGCATCAAAATTACACAAGTTACGCTCAAAATAAAGTTAGCCCCTTTTGGTTTTGGTAAAAAAATCGAGAAAATCACCCCCTAATTAGTCTCTTAAATGAACTTAATCATTACGACTTCACAAGTTTCTTGACTCGTGTATATATTGTTTAATGATCTGTAAGTTTCATCGGTTCAAAGTCCTTACTATTGATAGGGCTGTAGTTAAAAGGGGTTGAACGAGTCAGTGATCACGAATGTATGCAAATTTAGAAACACCAAATCTTAATGAATTTTTATCTAACAGAAAAACAAAAAAATACATGATATTCAGAAAAGCAAATCTGACTTTTTTTGTTTTTCGAGATTTTTGGTATCTCTAACAATTTTAAAGTTATTACAAAAAAAGCATATTTTTCAAAATTTAAATTTTTAAAAATTTTACTTTGAAACCAAATTTTTTCAAAAATAAGCACTTTGAATCGATAAAACTTACAGATCATATAAACACAACGTAAGTAAAATAATTTGTGGAGCGGTAATGATTAATTTTATTTCAGTTGCTAATTAGGGGTTGGTCTTCCCGATTTTTTTTTGCAAAAACAAAAGGGACAAACTTTATTTTGAGCGTAACTTGCTTAAATTTAATGCTAGAACCTTTTTGTAAAAACAGAAATAAAGATTTTTTTAAACACTTTAAAAAAAAAGTTATAATGGGTTTTCCCCAAAAAGTGCTTAATTTTTTGGATATTTCACGTCGAAATATTCTATTTGAAATTTGGTGAATATGAATCTATTTTCATTGGCTATAACTCTAGTTCTACGAGATCCAGAGACCTAACGTGTACACCATTTTTTTTTACTTTTTTATAGGCTATATTTTTGCTAAGAACGTTTTTTTCCACAAAATACTTACTTTTTGAGTTATTTGCGAAAAACCGTCTAAAAATGTAGTTATTTTGTTGAAAAATGAACATATTCACTCGCAAATAACTCGAAAAGTGTTGACTTGGTGAAAAAGCTCTATAGAACAAAAGTTACTTAAAATTAGTTAGTTTACCTATTTCCGGACTTATTTTGGACATATATTTTTTCACCCCCAAGAGGGGGTGAAAGTCACCCCTAGGGCAAAAGCACACATCGGCACACTATCACTTTTTTTCTTTGACATGTAAGCTATACGCATGCCAAATTTCATGTCAATCCAAGCGGTTCTTTAAAATTTAGAGCAAAAACCGTGAACGAATGGACTAAAATAAAAAATTCGAAGAAGGAATAGATGATAGTCAGTTTGGGTTCTGAAACGGACTAGGAACCAGAGAGGCGTTATTTGCTTTAAATCCGAGAGCTCAAAGATGCATAGATATGAATGTGAATATGCATAATTGTTACATTGATTTTGAAAAAGCATTTGACAAAGTAAGACTTAAAAATTAGTCCAAATTCTAATGACAAAAAACATAGACAAAAGGGACTTACAAATAATAAATAACAAACCTTTACTGTTAAAATATTAATAACAAACCTTTACTTTAAAATATTTCAAACATGTCAAAAAATTTATATTTTTCTTTACATCAAGAACTTCCTTCGCTACCTGAATATATATTTAAATATAACCTGCCAAAGCAAGATATTTATACTATCGTTAGATTAACCCTTAAATACTAACACCCCGTCTCTCAGACGGCATTGCTTGTCAAAAGTGGGATATTTCCCTTCCTAGAAAATAAGGGAAAAATTTCAAATAAGGGAATAAAGACCCTGAGGAAACTCTTTTGAAATGGTTTGATGAGGTAGAAGACGACATAAGCGAAGTGGAATCAATTTGTGTTGAAAATGTTGCCACTGACTACCATCATTGTTACACTGTACTAACTATAGCACCTGTCAGTTTTTTTTGTTTTAACATTTTTTAAAAACCTTTTTATTTTCATTTTTCTTACTCTTTGTTTAACTCGATTATAAATTTTTATTAAAATTCTTTAATTTCCTTCGTTCCTTCCGATGAAGTCTCCAATAAGAGCCGAAAATCGCGATTCAAGGGACTGGACTGCACTCCGTATTCTAATTGAAAAGTAGGATTGTTTTGCCTTCGCATTGCAACTGAATAAAAATGGTATACATTTTTATTTTATAGTCGTATTACTCCGTAGAGTAACTAGGTGCATTTTTCCGTTGGAACTTTACCAGCTGCAGACGCGGGATGTGAATTGCATAGTGTAGAATTCCTTCCCTCTCGTCTTCACTGCAGCATCCATTTGACTTGCAAATTGTAGAAGTCTTGGAGGTGTCACCAGGAAAGTGTACCAATAAGTTTTCAATTTAAAAATCTTTTAGTAATATTTTTAATATTTTCAATATTAATAATTTACTACTAGGATTGAAAACTACTTCGTCTTCGTCATTCTTTAATTTGTTCAATTTTTATCACACTTTTTTTTCAGGAGTAAAAAGGTACACAAACAATCCTTCCATTCTTGTTATAATGTTTTTTATTTTAATAAATACAGAAAAACTAGATTAGTTACTGTGTTTTTAGATAATCAATACAGTCAGTAAGTCATCGAGATATTTTTTTGCATTAAAATATTTAACAAAAACAAAAATTACCTTGATTTAACACGTTAGTACTTAAGCGTTAAAAACTCGACACGGAAAATATGAGGCACATCTGCACAAATTAGGAATAGTTAATTCATCAGTTTGTTTTTGTGATAATGTTTCGATTAGAGATGTGAATCATATTTCCTTTGAATACAAAATTAACGAGAGATATATAAATCAATTATATTACAATTTACGACAAACACAAGTTCATTTTCCAATTAGTATAGAATATCTACTAAGTTGTCATAAAATGGAAATATTTAAATTACTCATAAACTACTTGAAAGAAACACATATAGTCATTTAAGTGAAATAGGTATAAATATATCAAAACTAATAAATTAAGGTAAAAATAAAATAAAAATCTGTGGCAAACGGACCTGCATCCAAGCCATTTTTTGACACACACACACACACAAACAAACCTTTACTGGAATCAAAGAACACAAATTGTAATAGATAACGAATCCAGCCCAGAAATTCAAATCAGGAGAGAAGTTAGGCAGAGATGTATGAGGTCTTCATTACTATTTAATGTATATAGTAAAGCCATTTTTGAGGATGAATTACTATCTCAAAGTGAAGGAATAAAATTAAGTAACGTAAGATATTTTAACAACATAAGATATGCAGATAAAACATTTGAAATATTCGTCACAACAGAAAGGGCAATGTTAGGTACACCATTCTCAGACAAAAAGAGGAAGACTAGGTAAAAACAAAAAGAAAATTCGAGGATATCACAACCAACATTTCCAAACTCAAAGGTCTCCAATAAGTACTTGGAGACCTTACGAAGGTAGACGACCAAATTATAATCCACAGATGAGATCGGCAGATGACATTAAAAAAATAGCCCGATCAATTTGGACAAGAGAAGGCTAAGAAGAAGAAGAAGAAGGGACATATCTATATTATATCTTTCTCAAACGCTCGCTATGGTAATCATGTTTCGCTCTATCACTATTGATTGGTAAATACTTAGAGTCTAATAGTATTAAAGAGGGTATACAATTTATTAAAATCCCTTTAAGGGCTACATCATAGAACGTTTTCGATATTTAAAATATCGTCATCAGTGTTTAGAACTTGTTGATCACAAGCTGAGCCACCAAAGAAATACCAGGGTATAAACCCTTTAAATTTTAAATGGTATAAATTTTGTTATATTAGCATAGTTGCTTAAAATCCCAAACCCTGAATAAAATTTATATATCGGAAACAGCTTTCAAATTTTACTCATTTGCCATCTAACAGTCCTCATGTAGAGACAAATCCACCTGTTTAACAACCCACGTAATAGGGGAGTCATGCTGTGCCTAAGGGCCCAATCTTTATAAATTTTTTCCATCGTTTGGAATTTTAAGTAACTATGCTAATATAACAAAGTGTACAAGAATTCATCTGTACTCATTAGATATCTTTTAAAAACACCCTTTAATTATCTACGCTAATTTCTTTCGGTTATTTAAATGTCATCATAAACAATTCCAACCTTCTTTCGTTACATAAACATTATTGACCTAGATTGTGAGGTGTAAGTATACATACAGCCACTATAAACACTTTTCAGGGTCGACGCTGACTTTGCACTTTTCAATATTTATACAACCAAAACATATAAGGGAATCCTCATTATTACACATTCCACATTCGTCATTCTATTATTAGATGTAAGATTATTCACATTAAAAGAGAGTGTCATCTACACTCCGCGGGGATGACGTTACGTAAGTGCTACCAGCTTGTACTCATGCGAGTATAATAAAACAACTTGAACAGTGACACGACTAGTAATCATTCCACCCCTCGGATAAGGGTTAACCACCCTTCCGGGAGAAGATAGCCCTAGTAATCCTGGACCATCATATGGCGACCCAAGACCAGGGAAGAAACTGAAGTAAACTGGAACGAGAAATGGAAAGAAAAACGTCTATGGCTGAGGATCTGGTACCTCGACCACCCTAGAATACAGTGTGGTATGTAGAAAGGATGGAGACAGCAGGCCTGACATGGAGCTAAATGGACAATGGTATGGAGATGGAACATCGTGGGACAATGGACAATGCCAGGGAACGTGGATCGAGAACTTTTGGTGATACGAACACAAACGTTTAAAGTGGTGAGTCTATATTTTGTTCTTATAGTATTTCCACGATATTTCTTAACAAATGAATGAAATAGCAGTAATGTAATTAGTATTTTTATCTAATTATCTTTATGGGTATTATTGGAATTTTTTTTAACACATATTAAAGTTATTCACATGGCATATTACCATTATTATTTGAGGTATATATTATTTATATTATTTATTACGAGGGTACATTTTTGCAATTTTTTTTTATGATTTTAATATTTGCTATCGTAAATATACACTATCAATATAAATATACGATATAAATATATAACAAATATACGCTATATGCATAATACATTTACATTATTATTCTAACTACATATTTACAAGGGTAATATAACGTTATTTATTTTTGAACTATTATTTATTATTATTGCAAATTTTTTACATATTTTTACCATATATTGACGTATTATTTTATCTCGTTATTTTTTTAATATATATCTATATACTACATATCTATATACACCGTAAGACTATCGAATTTATATTTTCGCTAAGAAGTGCAGGAACTGAGGATAGAATATTATGTATAAATGAGTAGCAACAAAGTTACTTGGGAAGATTTTGTCAAAATAGTTGAGGAACTTGCACAAGAAGTAGGAAGACAGAGCAGAAGGGTCTTAAAGAAAAAAGTACCGAAATCTAAGGACATACAGGAAGAAGTAACGACACAGCTAATTAAATCCTATAACAAGTTCACGCACTTAACTAAGAAAAACTGGGAAGCACTTTCGGACAAACAGAGGGAAGCGTGCAACAAATATTTTGGAAAAATCAGACAAAGTTATACGCTCATTTCAAGCAGTAAATGTAAGAACAGTGGTTCCAAATTCAATACATCAACCAATCGACGAGGAAGTTGAAGAGGAACAAAGCGACGAGGAAGCAGAAGAAGGAAAAAGCGACGAGGAAGTAGAAGAAGAAATAATTAACGACAAAATAAAAGAGGAAAAAGGTCACATAAAACAAGATATAACAATATTAAACATGGCTCTGACAATCAATGAATTTTTGAATATCGCAAGCAAGATATTGCCCAACGAGTTCGATGGAAGCGCAGGGAAATTACAACCATTTTTGGACGCATTAGAACTACTTGGAAAATTGGCAGAAGGTCATGAAGACACAGCTGTAACGCTAATAAAAACACGACTTACCAATAAGGCTAGGAACTTAATAACCACGGAAGATACGATTCCACGGATAGCTGAAGCACTAAAGAAAGAACTAAGAGGTGATAATCCGAAGAATTTAATAGCCAAATTAGCCAAGAAAAGGCAAGGGCATAGAGATGCAGCAGTGTACGCATCTGAAGTGGAAGAGTTAGCAGAACAATTAAAAGTAGCATACATAGCGGAAGGAATGCCACTGGAGTTAGCGAAGAAATATACGACGGAAACAGTAGTAACAACAATGAAACGAAACGTTAATGCAGAGAAAGCTAAGCTAATACTGGAAGCAGGTAACTTTACATCACCGCAGGAAGTAGTATCTAAATTTTTATCGATCGATACGACTGAAGAAAATGCACAAGGAAGAGTCTTAAATTATAGGACAAACTACGAGAATAGGAGAGGACAGCAGCAATACAGAAGAGGATACCATAACAAGTATGATAGAGGAAGAAGAAATAACTTCGGACAACGGAACGAAGGAGAAGCAACGGACAATCAACGAAATTATTCGAACAGAAGATACAGACAATTTAACAATCAAACATACAGAGGAAACCAGAGAGGAGGACGTAACAGGAACATAAGGTTACTAGAGATAGAGGACAGTCAAGAAGAACAAGAAAACCAGCAGTTGGGGTTTTGAATGAACAAGAAGTTGGAAGCACACAGGCAGAAATAAAATATAACATTTACAACTTCGACCTGAACCTAACGAACTTTGTACGAATGAAAACAGGAATCCTTGAAAACACAAGCACCTTTATCATAGACACAGGAGCTGATATTTCAATACTAAAATGTTCACAAGATTTTATGAAGGAACAGGTGAAACCAAACACAAAGGCGAAAATAAAAGGAGTCATTAAAGGAGAGTTGCAAACAATGGGAGAAGTTGAGACAACACTAGAAGTAAAAGGAACTCGATTCGAACACAGCTTTCAATTGGTAGAACCTAACTTTCCAATTCCAACAGACGGAATCATTGGGAGAGACTTTATTTCTAACTTTCAATGTATACTGGACTACGCAAACCTTAAAATGCACATTAAAGAGGACAACGATTGTTACATTAGTACGAAAATTCTGGATAATATAGATAATGACACCATAATAATACCACCCCGATGTGAAATTTACAGGATAGTCAAAATTTTTCAAACGCTAAGGAACGACAGGATAGTGGAGCAACAGGAAATACAACCAGGAATATTCATAGCAAGAGCAATTATTTCAAGTAATAATCCATACATCAAAATTTTGAACACAACATACGAAACAGTAAACGTAGAGGCAAGCACAATCAGGACGTTGGACATTAAACTATTCAATATATATAGACTAGTCAACGACAGCAAGGATAGGAAAAAAGAATTACGAGAATCACTGAAATTAGACATACCAGAATATATACGAGATAACTTAGTATCGTTATGCGAAGAATATGCAGACATATTCGCCCTAAGGCATGATATGTTAACCTGTAACAATTTCTACGAACAGAAACTAAGAGTTAAAGACCAAACTCCGGTATATATCAAGAATTATAGGACACCTCATGCGCAAACAGAGGAATTAAATCGACAAGTACAAAAACTAAGAGACCAAGGAATCATAGAACCATCTACATCCGAGTACAACAGCCCAGTAGTACTGGTACCGAAAAAAGCTATGGATGGAAATAAAGCATGGAGATTATGCATAGATTTTAGACAACTGAACAAGAAAATAGTCACAGACAAATTTCCATTACCAAGAATAGATTCGATATTAGATCAACTAGGAAGAGCAAAATGGTTTTCAGTTATATACTTAATGTCAGGTTTTCATCAAATACCATTAGAAAAGTCATCGAGAAAATACACATCGTTTAGCACGGAAAACGGAGCATTTCAATTTACCAGATTACCTTTTGGATTAAATGTAAGCCCGAATAGCTTTTCAAGAATGATGTCAATAGCATTTTCGGGATTAAGAGGAAACAGTAGCGATCAACAGGTAGCGAAAACGCGTTCCAATATTGCGGCTGTAATTTTGAATATTTTTTCGAGATATTTGGCATACGTATTCGTAATATAATAAAGAATGGCGGTACAGAGCCCAATTTGAAAAATATATTAATATGTGGAAATTACTCTGTAATTAAATACAATATTAAAAAAACGAGCCTGTACCGCCATTAAGAAGAACAAAAAAATACACTTTCTTCAAATCAACTTTTTTACCCGATGCCTAGATTTTGTGTCATTTTGGAACTACTAAAATTTTTTATTTCATTAGTAGTTCCAAAATGACACAAAATCTAGGCATCGGATAAAAAAGTTTATTTGAAGAAAGTGTATTTTTTTGTTCTTCTTAATGGCGGTACAGGCTCGTTTTTTTAATATTGTATTTAATTACAGAGTAATTTCCACATATTATTATATTTTTCAAATTGGGCTCTGTACCGCCATTCTTTATTATATTACGAATACGTGTGCCAAATATCTCGAAAAAATATTCAAAATTACAGCCGCAATCTTGGAACGCGTTTTGGCTACCTGTTGATCGCTACTGAATCACCTTAACACCAGATAAAGCATTTCTTTACATGGACGATATAGTAGTGATAGGAATATCCGAAAAACATCACCTAGACAACCTGAAAAAGACATTTGAAACATGTCGAAAATTCAATTTGAAACTTAACCCAGGAAAATGTCAATTTTTTAGAAGGGAAGTAACATATTTAGGACATGATCTTTCTCAAGAGGGAGTATCACCCGACAAAGCGAAGTATGCAGCAATTGAACAATATCCGACACCTAAGACAGCAGAAGAAACAAAGAGATTTGTAGCATTTTGCAACTATTACAGAGGTTTTATTAAAAATTTTGCGGAAATATGCAGACCACTCAACAGATTATCGAGGAAAGGAGTAGAATTTTTTTGGTCTGAGGAGTGTGAAAAAGCATTCAAAAAGCTTAAAGAATCTCTGATGAAACCACCAATTTTAAAATATCCTGATTTCAACAAACAGTTTATCCTAACAACAGACGCATTCAATGAGAGTTGTTCAGCAATCCTAAGTCAAGATTACAACGGAATAGATCTACCTATAGCATATGCATCAAGAAGTTTTAGTAAAGGAGAATGTAATAAACCTATAATCGTTAAGGAATTACTAGCGATTCATTGGGGAATTAATTATTTTAAATGTTATCTATATGGAGCACCAACATTCAAAGTAAAAACAGACCATAAACCTTTGACACACCTATTTGCAATGAAAGAACCAACCTCAAAACTCACGAGGATCAGATTAGACCTAGAAGAATATGACTTCGAAATAGAGTATATAACAGGGAAAAATAACTACGCAGACAGCCTTTCAAGAATAACATTGCATCAACTAAAGAACCTATACATAGACAACACCCATATACTAGCTATAACAAGAGCTCAAGCAAGAGAAAAGGAGAAGGAAGCAAGACAAACAACGGCTGAAAGTGAACTCGCACTACAGCCAGAAGCCACCAAACAGACAGTAAGGAAGGTACTAAATAATTTAGAGGCGCATAGACTACCAATTTTGTCCTTTGGAGCAGAACTAATCTCACCAAGACTGAGCATTAGGGCCAAAAACAAAATAAAATGCAGCAAAAGCATAGCCACAGGATTTGATCGTTTCGATTTAAACCAAGCGTTGGCACAGCTTGATAAGCTGGCGGTAGAGAATGCAGTACGTAAAGTAAAGATATACGTAAATGATATTATTTTTAAATTGTGCACAATTGATGAATTTATTAAAGAAGGAAATAAAAAATTGAAGAATATAGAAATATACATATGTGAAGTACCAGAAACAATAAAAGATGACAAAGAAAAACACAGATTAATAGAAGAATACCATAATCACCCGATGTTCGGAGGACACTTAAAGAAAAATAGACTAATAAAGAAGCTAAAAGCAAGGAAGACAAAAAAGAGCGGCAAGAAGAAAATAAGCCCAAAACAACATCACAAAACTTTAAAATAGGAGACCTAGTCCTAGTAAAAAGGGAAGAGAATGGTAAGTTTGATAGTCTTTATGTAGGTCCTTTCACAATAACAGAAGTAAATAACGTTAATTGTAAAATCAGAATAGAAAACAATAAAATCAAGGAAATACATAAGAATAGATTATATGCTTACAATCCGAAAACACAGTGAGTGACAAGTGTGATGAAACAATATTGTTATACGAACATTTTTATTTTTATTTATGTATTTACGTAGTTTTAGGAAGTTTGTATATAAAATAAAATTTTTTGTATTGATTACAACACAGTATGGGCTGGTAGCACCACTTGCAAAATTTTCTGCCCGTAGTCAGAAAATTCTTAGGAGGGAAAGGTGTACAAGAATTCATCTGTACTCATTAGATATCTTTTAAAAACACCCTTTAATTATCTACGCTAATTTCTTTCGGTTATTTAAATGTCATCATAAACAATTCCAACCTTCTTTCGTTACATAAACATTATTGACCTAGATCGTGAGGTGTAAGTATACTGTAGCAAAACAATGAGTCACCAGCCGCAAGGCGTAAGCCGAGAAAAGTCTAGAGCGAAGCACGCTATACGTGGAACCGATGCGCGGTTGTTGGAAGGTCACACGATAGTCGGAGAGCTGGCTTAGCCCGGAATGATCGAGAATAACGACTAGGATATATAAGGCATAATTTTTGTGAATAGAGTTAGTCTTAAGCTAAAGTTTGTAAAGTAAACTTGTATAAATAAATAATAAAGTCGTATATAAATTACGAACCGCTAGTTTTATTGTAATTATAAGTAATTGCAATAGTCACGCTACAGTTGGTGTCGGTGTTCGGTTAACTTAGTGCGATATAAATAAGTGAATTACAGAGAGACTTTAAAAGACTTTTGAACTTTATTCGTCGGGAATAACCGGAGTGCGTTAATTGTTCGGTATTCGGAAAGACTTTAAAATACTTTTGGACTTTATTCGTCGGGAATAGTTAAAGTGCGTTGATTGTTCGGTATTCGGAAAGACTGTTAAAAGACATTTTGGAAAGTACGTGTGTGCCGACCAAAGATGTTGCTACAAGAACTTACAGTAAAACAGCTCCGTGAACAGCTAGAGGAACGGGATCTGGACAGCAGTGGGCTCAAGATAGTCCTACAAGCACGACTCGAGGATGTCCTCACGAAGAACGGAGAAGACCCAAAGACGTTCCACTTCCAGTCAGCAGAACAAGCAATCTTATCGAAATTAAAAACTGTTTCTGAAACGATCGATGAAACTTCTAGAAAGAACAACGAAAAACTTGAAGAAGTTAGTAGACAGAACAACGAGAAACTTGAGGAAGTTAGTAGACAGAACAACGAGAAACTTGAGGAAGTTAGTAGACAGAACAACGAGAAATTTGAAAGTGTTTCTCAAAAGATCGATGAAACTTCTAGAAAAAGCGACGAGAAATTTGAAAGTGTTTCTCAAGTAATTAAAGACGTTTGTAGACAGAATGACGAGAAATTTGAAGAAGTTTCTAGAACATTCGATAAGATGCAGAAAAGTGTAGAGACCGTAGAAGAAAAGATCAAACAACTAGAGAGCATGATAACCGATACAAAAGTACAACCATCAGTTAATGCAGCAGCGTTAGATCCTGTAGTGAAAGATGAACTACCGAGAGACGAAACGTCGCATAATATGAGATTCAAATTACCACCATTCGATGGAAAGTCCTCTTGGTCCATATATCTTAGACAATTTGAAGCTATTGCGACCGCCAACCATTGGACCGAACAGGAAAAGGCTGTTTCCTTGACTGCTGCTTTGCGAGGTGATGCTGCAGATATATTAAGATCAATTCCTAAGGGTCAAGAAAATTGTTACCAGACCTTGTTCACTCGTCTAGAAAAACGCTATGGAGATGCCCATCTACAACAAGTATACAAAGCCCAACTGCGAAGTAGAAGTCAACGAGCAAGTGAGAATCTGCAAGAATTTGAAGCAGATGTGGCTCGTGTGGTGCGGTTGGCTTATCCAGAGGTGCCAGACAGCGTTTTAGAAGAAATTGCAGTAGATACCTTCGTCAATGGGCTGAAAGATAATGAACTACACAAAGCTTTACGACTAGCAAGGCCGAAAGTTTTAGATGAAGCACTTGCTATTGCATTGGAACACGAAACGGCTAGTCAAACTTCACGAGGCCATAGAGTAAGAACCATTGAAGAAAGTGACGAACACAACGATGAACGTCTGGAGGAAATGATACGGAGAGTATTAAGTAATCAGATGCCAAAGAGACGCGAGCCTAGATGTTGGAATTGTGGAGACGTAGGCCACATTCGTCGTAATTGTAAGAAGATCGTACAGCCGTCGGAAAACTAGAGCGGGTCGACACCAAGGGGCAACTGCCGACCTCGAGAACTAGAGCCCCCATAGTAACTGTCAACCTCACGTCCTCCGGTGGAATCCACAACTTATACATCGAAGGTCGTATCAGTAATAGATGTAGATCATTTTTGGTGGATACAGGTGCAACGAGAACTATCGCACGTCCAGATGTAGTACGAGACCATAATAAATTATCACCTGCAACAGTAAAGCTTAGAACAGCGACTGGTGAGCTAATTAATACATATGGCGAGGCTAATATGTCAGTATCCATTGGCCAGACCACAGTTGAACATCAAATATTAATTGCCGAGATCTCCGACGAATTCATATTGGGGATGGACGTACTAAGGAAAGTGGGGGCAATATTAGATGTTCAAAATGGAGTTCTCAAGATCAATGGTGAAGAGTTGCCCTTTCACGACGACAAAGAAGATGTCATCCGCTTACTTACTACATGCGACGTAACCATACCCGGTAATAGTGAGAAAATTCTGATGACCATGCTTGATGGACACTGCCGAGAGGGAAGTTTAAGGATGGTCGAAGATGTGGATAATGTCGAGTTCCTAACGGCGAAAACTTTGGTAAAAGTTCGAGATGTGATCCCTGTAAGAGTTATGAATTTAAGGGAAACTGCTATCAAGTTAAGTAGAGGAGCTTTGATCGGGCAGTGTGTTCCCGTGGCTTCAATTTGCTCTGTGAATACCAATGAGAAATCATCGAAGGCGAAGTATCCAAAGGAGCTTGTTGAGATGATCATTGAAAGATGCCAAGATCTTGATCATGAAAGAACGGAAAAAGTGACGTCTATGCTGATAGAGTATCAAGATATTTTTGCTATTGACACGAAGGATAAGGGAAAAACAAGCATAGTGACGCATAAAATAAATACCGGAGACGCTCAGCCAATCAGACAACGGCCTAGACGACTTCCATTTGCGAAAAGAGATGAAGCCGAAGAGATTATCAAGGATATGGACAAACAAGGGATAATTGAACCATCGAACAGTCCATGGACATCACCAGTAGTTCTGGTAAAGAAGAAAGATGGTTCAACGCGTTTTTGTATCGACTACCGCCAGCTCAATGCGGTAACAAAAAAAGATAGTTATCCTTTGCCCAGAATAGACGATACACTGGATACTCTCTCCGGTTCTCGTTGGTTTTCCACACTCGATTTAAAAAGTGGATATTGGCAAGTAGACATGGAGCCAGCCGATCGGGAGAAAACCGCATTTTCGATAGGATCAGGGCTTTGGCAGTTTACGGCTATGCCGTTTGGTTTATGTAATGCCCCTGCCACATTTGAAAGATTAATGGAGGCAGTTTTAAGAGGTCTAACATGGAAAACATGCCTGGTTTACTTGGATGATGTAATTGTGGTTGGAAGGTCCTTTGATGAACATGCCAAGAATCTAATAGAAGTCTTTCAACGATTGAGGGCAGCGAACTTGAAGTTAAGTCCGAAGAAATGTCACATGTTTCGACGAGAAGTTAAGTATTTGGGACATATTGTATCGAGTAATGGTGTAACAGCTGATCCTGAAAAGATTGAAGCAATTAAAGATTGGCCAGTACCAAAAGATAAACATGAAATTAGAAGTTTCCTTGGCCTATGTACATATTACCGACGATTTGTCAAAGGTTTTGCCAATATCTCCAAGCCCCTAACAAAGTTGACGGAGGAGGGCAAAGAATATACATGGAGTGAGGAGTGTCAAAAAGCTTTCGAACAACTACAAAGGGCTCTGATCAGTGCACCGATATTAAGCTACCCGGGACAGGCAGGAAAATTTGTTTTGGATACCGATGCTAGCAACAGTGCCATAGGAGCTGTTCTCTCACAAATCCAGAATGGACAGGAAAAAGTCATCGCTTATTTCAGCAAAGTCCTGTCGAAACCAGAAAGAAACTATTGCGTTACCAGAAGAGAACTGCTGGGTGTAGTGAAGGCTTGCGAACATTTCCATAAATACTTGTACGGCAGAAAGTTCCTTCTTCGAACAGATCACGCTGCTCTAAAATGGCTCATACAATTCCGTAATCCAGAGGGCCAGATGGCAAGATGGTTAGAACGACTGCAAGAATATGATTATGAGATAGAACACAGGGCCGGAAGAGTTCATTCAAATGCTGATGCCCTTTCGAGACGACCATGCAGTGCAAATTGTAATCACTGTGCCAAATTAGAGGAACGATTTTGCCCCGTGAGACGAACCACCGTAGTTAATGAGCAATGGCAGCCCCAACAGTTACAAAACGCCCAAGAAGATGATCCATGTATAAAAAGAGTATTGGATTGGATGCGGCAAGGTGAAAGACCTAGTTGGCAGAACATTAGTGCATGTAGTCCAGAAGTCAAGGCCTACTGGAGCCAATGGAATTGCCTGGTACTAAAAGATGATCTTCTGTACAGAACCTTTGAGAACGATGATGGTACAGAATCTAAGCTGCAGTTGATTGTACCTAAAAGTAAAGTGTCAGAAGTATTGCGTCAGTTGCATGACGGTACATCAGGTGGACACTTTGGTATTACGAAGACTCTGCAAAAGGTTCGAGAATGGTTCTATTGGGTGAACTGTAACGATGATGTAAGAAGATGGTGCCGGAAATGTGAACTGTGTGCATCCGGTAATGGTCCAGTTGGTAAAAAGAGAGCACCCATGAGACAGTACAATGTTGGAAGTCCTATGGAAAGAGTAGCAATCGACATTGCAGGTCCATTTCCAGAAACCGATGCTGGAAATAAATACATTCTGGTAGCCATGGACTATTTTACGAAATGGACCGAGGCCTATGCATTACCGAATCAAGAAGCTGCTACCGTTGCAGAGGTACTTGTTAAAGAATTCTTCAGCCGATTTGGTGTTCCCTTGGAGATCCACTCCGACCAAGGGCGAAACTTTGAGTCAGCTCTTTTCCAAAACGTTTGTAAATTGATTGGTGCCAATAAGACCAGAACAACACCCCTGCATCCTCAATCAGATGGAATGGTCGAGAGGATGAACCGAACGATGGGTAAACACTTGTCCAAAGTTGTATCTGAACATCAGCGAGATTGGGACCAACACATTCATTTATTCCTGATGGCCTACCGCTCGGCCGGGAATGAAACTACAGGTCAAACACCAACCTGCCTGATGTTGGGTCGTGAAGTTCGTTTGCCCTGCGACCTAGAGTTTGGCTGCAGACCTTCCGAGGAATATGTTGCAGGCGAAGAATACGTAGACCGCCTGAAGTTACGAATGAACAACATTCATGAACTTGCCCGACAACACATCCAGATAGCCAGTGACAGAATGAAAGATCAATATGATTCTCGCTGTAAGAATGAAAGCTTCGAAGTAGGTGATCTTGTCTGGCTTTATAATCCACAACGTCGTCGAGGCCTGTGTCCTAAACTGCAAAGACAATGGGAAGGTCCGTATGAAGTTAAGAAGAAAATAAATGACGTAATATACAGAATTAAGAAGTTGCCAAACGGTAAACCAAAAGTTATTCACATAAATCGTCTTGCACCATATGCTGGCTCCAATGAAACAGAAGAAGCCCGAGTCCTCCAACAGGAAATGAAAGATGCCGCACAGCCAAGTTTTAAGGAATTTATGTCAAATTACGCAGAAAGAAAGAGTGCTAGATTCGGCGTGACCACAGAAGTTCAGCAAGATCTGTTTGGTGTTCCAGAAAACGTCTCTCTAGCCCACTGTGTTGCCCAAGACCTCGAGATGACTAAAGGAATCTCGTCCGTATTCAATAGAAAGTTCGGCCGCCTGGACGAGTTACGAAATCAGCAGCCTAAAATTGGAAGAGTACTGCGATTGGAAGATGGTCCTCGATCTTTGCTGTATATGGTGACCAGGAAGTCTTATACGGACACGCCAAGCTATGAGAACATATGGCGTGCTCTATGTAATTTGAAGAAAATCGTGTGTAATTATGACATCAAAGATTTGGCTTTACCAAAAATAGGCCATGCAGTAGAAAATCTGGATTGGAAGATTGTGAGAAGCATGCTTGAAGTGGTCTTCAGAGAAACTGGCGTACGAATTACTGTGTGTTGCATGAACCCGAAGATGTCGGATCCTTCAAAGACAGTAGACTGTTATTTCTTCTTGAAGGGTGTATGCAAAGCTGGAGAGTCGTGTAGATTCCGCCATCCTGGGCCTTCATCTAGAGTTGCTGATCGGGACGCTCAGATCTTAAGAGGGGAGCAATGTAGCAAAACAATGAGTCACCAGCCGCAAGGCGTAAGCCGAGAAAAGTCTAGAGCGAAGCACGCTATACGTGGAACCGATGCGCGGTTGTTGGAAGGTCACACGATAGTCGGAGAGCTGGCTTAGCCCGGAATGATCGAGAATAACGACTAGGATATATAAGGCATAATTTTTGTGAATAGAGTTAGTCTTAAGCTAAAGTTTGTAAAGTAAACTTGTATAAATAAATAATAAAGTCGTATATAAATTACGAACCGCTAGTTTTATTGTAATTATAAGTAATTGCAATAGTCACGCTACAATACATACAGCCACTATAAACACTTTTCAGGGTCGACGCTGACTTTGCACTTTTCAATATTTATACAACCAAAACATATAAGGGAATCCTCATTATTACACATTCCACATTCGTCATTCTATTATTAGATGTAAGATTATTCACATTAAAAGAGAGTGTCATCTACACTCCGCGGGGACGACGTTACGTAAGTGCTACCAGCTTGTACTCATGCGAGTATAATAAAACAACTTGAACAGTGACACGACTAGTAATCATTCCACCCCTCGGATAAGGGTTAACCACCCTTACCGGGAGAAGATAGCCCTAGTAATCCTGGACCATCATAAAAGGACCAGGCAACACTTCTTATGGAAAAGTGGTCTCGGTCAAATTTGATGAAAGTTTGGTCAATGATACTTCTTGATGTGTAGATTAAAAAAGTCCATGGCACCTGGGTCTGAATAACTACTATTCTCGAGCTACAGCCCACATAACAATGATGTTCGCATCATGTTCTAAGCATATCCTACCAACATTCGTCGAAGTATATCCTTTTTAGTATATGCGTAGTACAAGCATAGCATGTACCATAAAAAACATTCTAAATTTCATGTTCTTTGCATGTGCCTCAAAGAATATTCTTGCGCCGAATATACTGAGCACATTCGGGTACGTAGTATCTCGGAATGTTCGTAAAAGTTTATTCTTAGAATATACCTTAATCGAATATTCTTAGTATATGCGTAAGTATATGCAAAAGTATATACTTAACACATACCTACTTGTATATACTTTTAAAATATCTAAAAAATAATATACTGTATGTACCTACCTATAGGAAGAAGAATAATGTGAGCCTATAGATTATCAACTTCGAATAATTAATAAAATTTATGTATTTTAGTAGGTACTACTGAACTATCTAATTCATTTTTTTTAAACCGTTTTAATTCTATGGTAAAAAGTTTAAAACTTAATTCTATTGTGAAGAAAAATGAGAAATTCTCGTTTCGTTTTCAGTTGAAATGAATATACCATTTTGATTTTTAGTTTATACCATAAGTAAAATAATTTTCGGGAATCCGGAAACGGCCATTCATTGTCATTCTGACCCTTGCATTGCATTTTATACCTGCACAAGGGAAGGGGGTAGGTAACAAAAGAGCAAAATATGAAAATAGTTTCCAGTACAGTTATGCATTTATGTCTACGCTGTTAGGTAGGACCAAGTATTTCTAGCTACAAGGACTAAAACATTTTTAAGAACATAAAAAGCAGTTTGAAAATAATAAATTCATATTGGTACTTCAATATTTCCTAAATACCTAGTAAGTAAAAGTATGTATAATGTATATATATACCTATAAATTTTAGTAATTTACATACATATTATAATATATTTGGCTATTATATAATTATATAAGCAGCATTTTTATTTTGATGTGCACATAATAACTAAATATATTACTTATATTTTATATATAGGCTACTTACCCATATAATATTTATTATACATAGGTACCTATATAACTAACTAAAGTTTATATATTTTATACTTACTTTTTACGTAATATTGTAGAATGTAATATCTACATTCTCATATGCAATTAGAATATGTAAATATAATATATTAGTAGAACCAAAGAATACTAACACACCCTGTGGGTGTGTTAGCATTCTTTGGTAGAACCTATAGGATGAGATTGGGTGAAAACATACTTCTGAGAAATACAGCACATCCTTGGAATATTCTTCCCATATACTAAAAATATGTGCGATAGTACATTCTAAGTATATACATAGAAAGTATATAGCACTTCCTTGGAATATTCTTCCCATATACTAAAAATATGTGCGATAGTACATTCTAAGTATATAACTAGAAGGTATATAGCACTTCCTTGGAATATTCTTCCCATATACTAAAATATGTGCGATAGTACATTCTAAGTATATAAATAGAAGGTTTATAGCACCTCCTTAGAATCTTCTAAAAAGTATGTTCTTGGTATATACTGAAAAGAAGTGCGGTAGTACATTCTAAGTATATACATAGAACGTTTAAGTACTGTAATGTAGTATATACTCAGTATATGCTCTGCACATTCGCAATGGTAATTACGCATATTCTAAGTATATACTTTTTCTGAAAAGTATGTTCTATGAATCTACTAAGAACATGAAATTGTTATGTGGGAGCCTTCTGAAGTTATTGGATTCGGGTGCTCAGTTTACGTTAAGTGCACTAATTTACGGTCAAGTGAACGAAAATATTTATTATTAGAAGAAGAGAAACTCATGTTCTTCATACATACTTGCGTGTTGTATATGAATTTGTGGTCAAAAATAGTTGGATCGTATTTTAGTCTTCAGAAAACCTCCGAAAAGTCTTCAGAAAACTAAAGAAGTGCGGTATAAAACGTGCTGCTAGATCGATATAAGCATTGTCATGTTTTCATGAATGCTTCTCAGTTATGCAATACCAGCAAAACTGCAGTTCGGCTTTATCTTTAGAAAACTACTGAACACTGGCGGATCTAGGGGGGATAGGGGTTATTCCACCGGTAACATGTTCCAGAATTAATGAAATAACTTTATTTAACGAAAATGAACAAGATGGAGCCATCAAAACACATTTATAACCAAAGAGCAGATAGTGTGACAAAAAGACGTAAGCCCAGAGCACGGGCGCCCATATAAAAATTTTTAGGGGGGTGGCAAATGTGAAGATGTTGCACATTATAATTTGTATACTTTGAATAACCATATATAATTCAAAGCACCCGAAAAGCCAGGGGGGTCACGCCGCCCCCCCCTGCCCATGGCCCAAAAAAACCAAGGCGGAGGATAGAATGGAATGGAAGCTGATTCTCGAACAGACCTAGGTCCACCAGGGGTTCTACAGCCAATGATGATGAGCTTTTTAATACAAAATATTATGGAGAATAATTTTGTAGGGTTATTTTTATAACAACTATAATATTCATTCTTAGGTATATTCATATAGAGAAATGGTCAATGGAGAAGGCTTCATAATCATGATTTTGCTAACTTTCCTGTTTTCGACTTAGACTACCTAAAAGACCTTACGATTAGGATATATCAAATTAAACTGGCACCATCTTACATACAAGATAAAATAATAAGAGAAAATGACGAAGAGTTTCAAATTGATGAGAATATGGATGAATCGGGATTCATAAGAGTTTGAATATTTTCTAGGTTTCGGCAAGCTACAAAACATAAAGTATTCATTTTCTATACGGTTGATGAAGATAATGATGAAGATGAGCTTGTAGAAGAACCGATTAACGGGTACTACTGTACCTGTCAATCTGGTGCGAGAACTGTAATTACTTGTGCTCATATCACCAGTGTTTTATGGTTTTTAGGCTTTGCACGACATCAATCTAATGTTAAGTATCCTGATAGGTCGTTCGTTAACAAGACGTATGATGCATCTAACCGAAATCAGCAAAATGTTAACATACGAATAGTCGAAGAAGATTTAAACCCTATTTTTCCATAGACAATTGTAATTAATATTTAGCATTTACAAACTACCATTTACTTTGTTTTTTTTTTTTTGTATTGAAATCAAGTCCATGTTCTCTACCTCTCTTATATCTGATATGCAACACAAGTTTCATGTCAACTAATGTATTTTTTTATGTTTCAACAATTTTTTCTTTAATTATTCTGGAACATGTTACGAGTGGAATTACCCCCATCCCCCCGAGATCCGCCACTGTTCAGTAGTTTTCTAAAGATAAGCCGGAACTTTAGTTTTGCTGGTATTCCATAACTACTGAGAAGCATTCATGACAACATGATAATGCTTATATCGATCTAGCAGCACCTTTTATACCTCACTTCTTTAATTTTCTGAAGACATTTCGGAGATTTTCTGAAGACAAAAATACGATCCAACTATTTTTGACCACGAATTCATATACAACACGCAAGTATGTATGAAGAACATGAGTTTCTCTTCTTCTAATAATAAATATTTTCGTTCACTTGACCGTAAATTAGTGCACTTAACGTAAACCGAGCACTCGAATCCAATAACTTCAGAAGGCTGTAACTCGAGAATAGTAGTTATTCAGACCCAGGTGCCATGGACTTTTTTAATCTACACATCAAGAAGTATCATTGACCAAACTTGCATCAAATTTGACCGGGATCACTTTTCCATAAGGAGTGTTGCCTGGTCCTTTTTATACTATTTTAAGGGTTTATACCGTTATTTCTTTGGTGGCTCAGCTTGCGATCAACCAGTTCTAAACACCGATGATGATATTTTAAATATCGAAATTATAATCGATTGTAATAAATTGTATACCTTTCCTAAAGGATTTTTTATTAAATTTTTTCTATAAAATAAACTTTTCGAAAATGCAACAACATAATTCAAACGTAGTTGTATCTGGATCAAGACAGCCGAATAATTTCTCTTTCACAATTCTCCAGAGGTAAGCACCAGACGGTGTCAAATCGGAGGAATGTAATGGATAAAGGGAATCATATTATGATTCGTCCTGGAAAAGTTTCTTGCAGCGTAGCCACATAGTGTTAAGCCGTGTTACAGGTCGCCTTTTCGGTGTTTATCAGACATAAGTTCCTGGCATGAAAAAACTTTTTAGATCCTAAATAAATAGCTTCAATAAAATACCACCACGTTCGCATATAAGGTATTGAAGCAGAGCCTATTTTACTTCAAATCAGGACCGAGGCACTACACAATTTTCGGGCCACTAAATATAATGTAATAATAATAATAATAACGATAAGTTTTTTAAATTAATTAATTATTTAATAGAAATATAGTTGCACTAGAAATTTAAATTTTTATTAACAATAAATTGTTTAAATACAGTGTGTCGCATTTAAGATGAATACAGCTCTATATTTCGGCTATCAAAATAAATACAGATTTAGGGCCGGTTGTTCGAACGCTAATCAAAAATGGAATAAACTGATCATTATCAAATATTTAATTACTGTCACCAACTGTCAATGTCAACTTTGTTTGGGTTGCTGAAAACATAATTGATTACAATTATGAGATTTATTAATCAATTATGTTAATAATTGTTATGTTAATTAATAGGTAATTAATTAATCAATCAATTATGTTAATTATCATAATGATAATTAACATAATTGATTATAATCAACTGATTGACGTATGAATGAGGGTTGTTGTTATTTGATGGTTAGGGGACTTAATTATAATCAACTTCTTGATTAGCGTTCGAACAAGCGGCCCTTATAAAGTTTTGCACAGTCATACAGGTTGAAGGTTCACATTTTTTAAGATACTAAACTGAAATTTAAATTTTAAACGCAGCCTACTGCGACTCCACAAACAGGGAAAATTTTCGATATTTTGCTTCGCGTTAGAGATATCTGAAAAAGTTATTTGAAAAAGATGTTCCAAATATTTTTCTAACCCCACATACCAAATTTCATAACAGAACTCGCACTTTTAGTTATTGGGTGCGTTCGGACGACCACAGCGGCTGGACAGCTGAGCCAGCAGTAGCTGTCAGACGTCACCGCTGGAAGCCAGCCGCTGAGAGATTTACTAAGCTTTCCCTATCACGGCTGGATTCAACTACTCAGCCGATTTCTGCTGACAGCCAGCCGCTGGTCGTCCGAACGCACCCATTATTTCATTATTTGTAGTCAGGACCCTAAAACTTAAAATTGGCTGGCCCGAGATGCATCTCGGGACAGACGAATTTTAGGGTCCTGACTACATACATATACTGAAAAAACTAAAAGTGCGAATTGTGTCATGCGTGTTATGGCAAATCTTCAAATCTGTATTTATTTTGATAGCCAAAATATAGGGCTGTCTTCGTCTTACATACGACACACTGTATATACAGGGTGCGAAAAAGTCTGGCAACACGTTATTTTCTCGGAAACCGCTAGAACGATTTTTATAGGTTTTGGTGGGTTAGGGTCTTTTAATGCGGCCGATATTATAGTGGTAACTACATTGTTGTCAAATCTTCCATTTTTTTTTGGAAATCTAATGGACTTTCTTATTTCAAATGGAACACCCTGTATATTTTTTAAGTTTTGGAATCCTTAAGGGATACTGATTATTTTTCATATGATATTTCCTATACATAAATGCCATAATTACGGAGTTAATGCTACATTTATAAAAAAAAGTTAAAACAATTTATAAAAATCAATTTTTTCGGCCCGGGTAGGAAAAAACGAAAAATGACGATTTTCAAGGTTACACAAGTAACAAAAACTAATTTTTGAAATTAGAAAGTACCTAAATTCAAGCTCAAACCTTCTTCTATTAGCTCCCTATAAGAATTTTTGACACGCTTTATTCTAAAATATTGTTTTTTTTAATTATTAATGAAGCGCATATGACAGAACGGGCTATCAGGCTGCATTAACAACTAACAAATAATATTTTAAAATGAAACAAGACCAAATTGCTTATCGGTGGCTGATAAAATAGGGCTTGAACTTGCATTTAGGCACTTCGTAGTTTCGAAAATAATATTTTTTACTTGTGTTTTTAAACATAGAAAATCGTCATTTTTCGATTTTTTTCAGTTTTAAATTGTTTATAACTCGGAAACGATTAACTTTAGAGGGAAATTACAAAATACCTTTTTTGTTCTCAATGATACAAGGAACTTAATATAATGTCTACCCAGGCCAAAAAAATTGATTTTTATAAATTGTTTAATTTTTTTTTAAATAAATGTAGCAATAACTCCGGAATTATGACATTTAGGTATAGGGAATATCATATGAAAAATAATCAGTATCCCGTAAGAATTTCAAGACACAAAAATATAGAGAGTGTTCCATTTAAAATAAGAAAGTTCATTAGATTTCCAGAAAAATGGAAGATTTGGCAACAATGTAATTACCACTTTAATATCGGCCGCATTAAAAGACACTTACCCACCAAAATCCATAAAAATCGTTTTAGCGGTTTCCGAGAAATTACCGTGTTGCCAGACTTTCTCGCAACCCTATATATCATTTCCTTTTGTAAATTATTTGGTTGTTGAACCCTAAAAGGATAGACCGTTCTTGGACAAAAATTTAATGGTTGCTATTATTTGTTGAAGAACTTTTCTCCAATGTTCATTTTCTTCTAAATAACTTTTTTCCATTAATGTTACAGTTTGTCCTACTGTACTACTTCTCTTGACTAAGGTACCAATTGATGAAATATGTTCAGGAGATCGCTCATGTTGAATAACTGTCCTATTGATATTTTTCCAGTCATTATGCCCATCGAAAGTTAGAAAAACAATAATTTTCAGGAAATCAGTTTACAAACGTAACAATAAACACGGCTAATACACTTAGGACTATACACTAACAAATCGCGAAGAATTCTTTCCCCATTAGCCTTCATTTTGTAAAAAATTGCACTTTGCAAAATTTTGGTTTTATTATTATCCAGTTATGTAACACGATCACTAATTTAAATGTTTTGGCAAATCCACTATATCGCTAGGAAAAGAGTTATTGACATTGTCGTTTTCTACAGGAGATGACGGAGATGTATTTGCGACAGGTGGAGTCGCTTGAAAATCAACAGTGGTCATCATTTATCATTTCCTGTTCGTAAAATGAAAGAATTTTGAAAATTAATTTTGTTAATGCAATAAATTTTTTTTGGTGATTTTTCCGGGCTTCATTAAAATGCGGACCCGAGGCAGGTGCCTCACGGGCCTAGTGGTAAAATAGGCCCTACATCGAAGTGTCGGTCTACTGCAAAATAACGCTCGTGCCGTAGACAGTAATCTGCATAAATACATATGTACCGCAAAACACATTTGATTTCTTTTTATTCCAAATTGAAAATAAAATGTGACAACTGTCAGATTTAACTAAAATGTCATGTTAGAATAAATGTCATAAATGTGTATTATCACGGACTTCCTATCATTTGTTACGCACTGAAAAATGCTCATGAAAAGGACAATATTGCGATATTCTTTGGACACATAAACAGAAGAATACAGCTATTATACGTAAAGAACGATGTATGAACACTCTCCTAACATGCTGTTTAACAAGCAATAAGATGAGGCGGAGAGATAATGACGCCAAAAGAACGATAATGGTTTTGAGCATTAATGAGCACCCCGAAAAGGTTCAGGAGTTGACATTACATTCAGAAAAACAACTGGTTGGTGTGGTTTATGGGGCGGTGGAATCGTCGGTCTATATGTCTTTAAACAGAGGTCGGCCAGAATGTTACTGTGAATGGAGACCGTTATCGCGCCATGATAACGGACTATATATTTGGTGCCAGAAATTGAAGCCCGTAGGTTCAATGACATTTTTGGTTCCAAAAATATGGCGCCAATTGCCATACAGCCTGTCCAATATCAAACATTCATTATTCATATCCGATATTGAACAGTATATTTTTATTACCCCGTATATCACATGAGCCAATTTGTTATGGTATAATTACATATACGGGTTTCTAATTTAGTTCACGAATTGTAAATTGTAAAGAATAATTCGGGGGCAATTGCATTATTTAATTTGATGATAAAATATATTTCTTTGTTTTCAATATTTGTAAATATACTCAGCGCGTGGCTTGACACCAATACTAAGTGCCACCACTGAGAAAGAATACACATTTAGAATCATTCTCAAGAATCACTTCAACCAGGCAAGATGTGCCTTTAACTTCAGTCAATATGTAGCATCGTAGTCTTCAACTAAACGTGTACAAGTAACAAGTCAGTACTCAAAGTTCTCCCGGGGTAATTACCCTAGTGTCGGTTTTATAAATAAATTCTTTCATCGCTATTGGAGTTTCCCTTATCTGAAGAACAGCCTCCACTGAGCCCTAGGATTATACACAGCCCGTGAAAGCATGGCTTTATGCTCGAACGCATCATCGAGAATTGGAACTTCAGAATGGACCATCTTAACCGCAGTCACGGCCAACATTTGAAAGAAATAAAGATTTTCAAATAATATTCATTTATTTTCATTGTTTTTTCTTTTTGAAAAAAGTACCTCTAAATGAATCACCCTTTATAATATATCGTATGCCATGAAATGCTTAATTATGTAGAACAACATTTTATTTAAAATTCCAGGTCTGGGTCAAATTGTTCAGAAAATTGTGAAAATTTCGATTTTCGAAGCTGTCGTTCATATGAGACTGATCCCCCATCAAAAATTTGTTTTGAAAAGTAAGTTAAAACAATAAAATAAAATATCTATTTTTTATTTGTACAATTTTACTTGTATCTATTTATAAAATATATAAAAATAGATAAAGATATTTATAAAAATATTGAGAAATCAATTCTCTAAAATTTTTCATTTTCAATTATTTGCTGCAAAATCTTTAATTTTCCTCATGTGCTAATCGTATAATTGTGCTGGTATTCCTAATGCCGAACCATTGACGTAAATTTCGGAGACGAGAGAACTTCTTTCATCCTACGCCTCCTCTTCCTTCGGTCTTTCCTTTAACGATCAACTGCAGAAATAGGCCTTGGGCCCGCATATACAATTATTATTTATGACCACACCGTTGAAACTTTTTGTACTTGTTATTTGGGTGGAGTCGGACAAATTTTGAGCTTGGCGCATTATGGTAGTGGGGCGTTTGTCTGTCAAGCGGTGACGAAGTTGTCAATTTTATGCAAGAAAAAAATTTATTACCACATTGGTCATTCTATTTTAATCAATGGATTTTATCATATAAACAACGAAAACAATTTTGTCGGACAAAAATATTGGGGCATATGACGCGTCGGACACGCTAAATATGTCAAATTTATGAAAATAATAAATTTATTACCACATCGGTACTTTTAACGGTATCTATCATAAAACCTTTTTACAATAATGTGGTAACCTTGTCGGACAATTTTCACGGGGCATATGCGCAGTCGGACGCACCGAAGATGTCAATTTCCTGAAAATTTTTTATTTATTACCACAGATGTCATTTTTATTTTGTACTGTTCTTTTACATGTGTAATGCATATTGGATCACTTGTCGGACAAAAATAATGGGGCGTTTTGGTACAATTAAAAGAAGAAGTAATTTTTATGCATACAGGGTGTTTGGTAAAGAATGGGCCATAGCTTAACCTCAGGTTCCTGAGGTTAAAATAGGCCGATTTAAGCTAACTTACCTTAGTACAAAGTTTATAATAGCCGAGATACAGGGTGTCAAAGTTAAACTTTTTTTTTATTTATTATTTAATATTTCCTGATAGGTATGAGATAACAACATGAAATTTTATATTTGGAGGTTTCTTGGGTCGAGAAATCTAAATTCCTTACCAAAAATTATGCATTGCCCAGAGGGCGCCACATATGCCTTTCAGCACTCATTTATTACGTTCAATTTTTTTTATCCCTCACTCTGTATAATTTTGACATTAAAATTTTTATTTTCCTATTAGTTTTACTTAATAAAGGTATACTTCTTTCATCTTCCTAAACTCAACCGTTTTCGAGATAAACGCATTTTAAATATGCGATACACCATCATTTTTAGCATAATATCATTGAAGTTACACCCGAAAAATAACTTAAAATTTATGAAAATAATAAATTTATTACCACATGGATAATTTTAACGGTATCTACCATAAAACCTTTTTACAATAATGTGGTAACCTTGTCGGACAATTTTCACGGGGCATATGCGCAGTCGGACCCGCCGAAAATGTCAATCTCCTGAAATTTTTTTATTTATTACCACAGATGTTATTTTTATTTTGTACTGTTTTTTTACATGTGTAATGCATATTGGATCACTTGTCGGACAAAAATAATGGGGCGTTTTGGTACAAATTAAAAAAAATTAATTTTTATACATTTTTGACTTCATATTAAATTGCGTATTTTTCGGCTCATATTACCCGTATGCGCGCCAATGGTGAATATTAAATTCTTAACTGTAGTTAAAAATGTGCAATAACTACCTCTTAAAACCCACCAAATTTCATTTGCATATCTCAACTGGTTTTAAAGCAATAAATAAATCGTCAGTTTGTCAGAAAAACTTCAACACCCCCTATCTCGGAAACGATGCATTTGTGGACATACGTTTTTCTCGTAAAGCAAACTGACTTTATTTTGTCATGCACAATTACTCCTTAAAGTTTGCCATTTAAAAACACACTTTGTCTATGAAAAACATGGCTAGTTATTAAAGTCCTTAACTTTTTTATTATCCAACATAAACGAATGAATGAAAAAACTGAATGTTGAGAAGGAATGAGGCTATAGTTAGGTATTAATTTTAGTATTTTATAGATGCTAGAATATTCCACGGGGTGATGCGAACTTTGAGAAAAAACATTTTTCCCTTTTTAAATAGAAATTGAATAAAATTTCTGAGATCGGTAACTTTTGAATGGTATATACAATTTTCAAAATTACAATGGGATAAGACAGGGAGATTCCCTGAGTCCTCTGTTGTTCAACCTGATCATGGACGAAATAATAAAAAAAGTAAGAACAAAAAAAGAATACCAAATGGGAGAAAAACCACTTAAAATAATCTGCTATGCAGACGACGCAATACTAATCTCTCAAAATGAAGATGATTTACAACGTATGCTGCACGAATTTAATATAACCGCTAGAAAATTTAACATGTAAATTTCCCTAAAAAAGACTAAATGCGTGGTTATAACAGCAGATCTAATAAGGTGTAAATTAGAGCTGGAGGGTCAAATAATAGAACAAGTCATGGAGTTTAAATATCTAGGCATCACACTATGCAGCTACGGAAAGCTCGAAACAAAAGTGGAAGATCAGGTGAATAAAGCAAACAGAGCCGCAGGTTGCCTGAATGAAACAATATAGAGAAATAAAAACATCAGAAAAGAAGTGAAAGGCAGAATTTACAAAAGAGTCATCAGACCAATAATGACATACGCGGCAGAAACACAACCTGATACAGAAAGGACAAAAAGAATGCTATAGAAACAGCAGAGATGAAAACATTGCGAAAAATCGATGGTAAGACGCTGTGGGATAGAGCTAGAAGTGCAGATATATGAAGGAGATGCAAGGTGGACAACATTAATAACTGGGTGAAACAGAGGTGTAACCAGGATGATCCTTAGGGGGAGTTACGTCTACTTGAAGGTCTCTGGGGGTATGGAATAATAATTGTGTTAAGCGTATAGAGCTCAAAGTACATCCAAAAGGGGGGTTATAACCCCCAAAACCACCCCCTGGTTACGCCTATGGGGTGAAAAGCAGAAGAGTAGAATGGAACGACCACATAAGCCGAATGACAACAAATAGAGTAGTAAGGACGGTCAGAGAAGGTTCCCCAATAGGAAGACGATCAGTGGGAAGACCACGAAAAAGGTGGAATGACAACTTACTGGAGGCACATTGAAAAACAGACAGAGTAATGTTGTCGGAAAAATGGTTTTAAAGGTAAGGGTTGCACGAACCCAGTAAAGTTCAAAAGACAGTTTATTAATAAAAATTAAATTTTTTGTCTTACTTTGGATTTGACCCAATATTTTTGTCGGACACTTAGATTTTTTGATTTGGAATATAACTACTTATAACCTGATACTTGTGTCGGAAATTCTTTTTTATTTCGAGAAAAAAAACTACAGAACGATGTTTGTCGTTGTTCAAGGAGTATGTACACAAATTATCAGATCACAATTTTTCTAAAATTTTCCCTCTTGTCGGAAAATTTTTTAAGAAAATTTTGGGTTCCGATCTACGTCATAGCCTTTTAAATGCTTTACTAAGTGTGTGTACCAATTTTCAGCTAAATCGATTCAAAAGTAACCGAGAAACACTGTTTTAAAAATTTTTTTTTGATAATACCTCCTCGTCGATAGCCTAAAAGAATTAAGTTTTCTGTTCGTTTGCCCCAACATTTTTGTCAGACAATTATATTTTTTGTTTAAGAATATAATTACTTGTAACCTACTACTTTTGTCGGAAAAATGGTTGTAAAGATAAGGGATGCACGAACCCAGCATAATTTGAAAGTATACTTTACTAATAAAAATAAATTTATTGTCCGACTGTCGAGTTGCCCCAATATTTTTGTCCGACACTTTGATTTTTTGATTAAGAATATAATTACTTATAACCTACTAATGTTGTCGGAAAAATGGTTTTAAAGGTAAGGGTTGCACGAACCCAGTAAAGTTCAAAAGACAGTTTATTAATAAAAATTAAATTTTTTGTCTTACTTTGGATTTGACCCAATATTTTTGTCGGACACTTAGATTTTTTGATTTGGAATATAACTACTTATAACCTGATACTTGTGTCGGAAATTCTTTTTTATTTCGAGAAAAAAAAACTACAGAACGATGTTTGTCGTTGTTCAAGGAGTATGTACACAAATTATCAGATCACAATTTTTCTAAAATTTTCCCTCTTGTCGGAAAATTTTTTAAGAAAATTTTGGGTTCCGATCTACGTCATACCCTTTTAAATGCTTTACTAAGTGTGTGTACCAATTTTCAGCTAAATCGATTCAAAAGTAACCGAGAAACACTGTATTAAAATTTTTTTTTGATAATACCTCCTCGTCGATAGCCTAAAAGAATTAAGTTTTCTGTTCGTTTGCCCCAACATTTTTGTCAGACAATTATATTTTTTGTTTAAGAATATAATTACTTGTAACCTACTACTTTTGTCGGAAAAATGGTTGTAAAGATAAGGGATGCACGAACCCAGCATAATTTGAAAGTATACTTTACTAATAAAAATAAATTTATTGTCCGACTGTCGAGTTGCCCCAATATTTTTGTCCGACACTTTGATTTTTTGATTAAGAATATAATTACTTATAACCTACTAATGTTGTCGGAAAAATGGTTTTAAAGGTAAGGGTTGCACGAACCCAGTAAAGTTCAAAAGACAGTTTATTAATAAAAATTAAATTTTTTGTCTTACTTTGGATTTGACCCAATATTTTTGTCGGACACTTAGATTTTTTGATTTGGAATATAACTACTTATAACCTGATACTTGTGTCGGAAATTCTTTTTTATTTCGAGAAAAAAAAACTACAGAACGATGTTTGTCGTTGTTCAAGGAGTATGTACACAAATTATCAGATCACAATTTTTCTAAAATTTTCCCTCTTGTCGGAAAATTTTTTAAGAAAATTTTGGGTTCCGATCTACGTCATACCCTTTTAAATGCTTTACTAAGTGTGTGTACCAATTTTCAGCTAAATCGATTCAAAAGTAACCGAGAAACACTGTATTAAAATTTTTTTTTGATAATACCTCCTCGTCGATAGCCTAAAAGAATTAAGTTTTCTGTTCGTTTGCCCCAACATTTTTGTCAGACAATTATATTTTTTGTTTAAGAATATAATTACTTGTAACCTACTACTTTTGTCGGAAAAATGGTTGTAAAGATAAGGGATGCACGAACCCAGCATAATTTGAAAGTATACTTTACTAATAAAAATAAATTTATTGTCCGACTGTCGAGTTGCCCCAATATTTTTGTCCGACACTTTGATTTTTTGATTAAGAATATAATTACTTATAACCTACTAATGTTGTCGGAAAAATGGTTTTAAAGGTAAGGGTTGCACGAACCCAGTAAAGTTCAAAAGACAGTTTATTAATAAAAATTAAATTTTTTGTCTTACTTTGGATTTGACCCAATATTTTTGTCGGACACTTAGATTTTTTGATTTGGAATATAACTACTTATAACCTGATACTTGTGTCGGAAATTCTTTTTTATTTCGAGAAAAAAAAACTACAGAACGATGTTTGTCGTTGTTCAAGGAGTATGTACACAAATTATCAGATCACAATTTTTCTAAAATTTTCCCTCTTGTCGGAAAATTTTTTAAGAAAATTTTGGGTTCCGATCTACGTCATACCCTTTTAAATGCTTTACTAAGTGTGTGTACCAATTTTCAGCTAAATCGATTCAAAAGTAACCGAGAAACACTGTTTTAAAAATTTTTTTTTGATAATACCTCCTCGTCGATAGCCTAAAAGAATTAAGTTTTCTGTTCGTTTGCCCCAACATTTTTGTCAGACAATTATATTTTTTGTTTAAGAATATAATTACTTGTAACCTACTACTTTTGTCGGAAAAATGGTTGTAAAGATAAGGGATGCACGAACCCAGCATAATTTGAAAGTATACTTTACTAATAAAAATAAATTTTTTGTCCGACTGTCGAGTTGCCCCAATATTTTTGTCCGACACTTTGATTTTTTGATTAAGAATATAATTACTTATAACCTACTAATGTTGTCGGAAAAATGGTTTTAAAGGTAAGGGTTGCACGAACCCAGTAAGGTTCAAAAGACAGTTTATTAATAAAAATTAAATTTTTTGTCCTACTTTGGATTTGACCCAATATTTTTGTCGGGCACTTAGATTCTTTGATTTGGAATATAACTACTTATAACCTGATACTTGTGTCGGAAATTTTTTTTTATTTCTAGAAAAAAAACTACAGCACGATGTTTGTCGTTGTTCAAGGAGTATGTACACAAATTATCAGATCACAATTTTTCTAAAATTTTCCCTCTTGTCGGAAAATTTTTTAAGAAAATTTTGGGTTCCGATCTACGTCATACCCTTTTAAATGCTTTACTAAGTGTGTGTACCAATTTTCAGCTAAATCGATTCAAAAGTAACCGAGAAACACTGTTTTAAAATTTTTTTTTGATAATACCTCCTCGTCGATAGCCTAAAAGAATTAAGTTTTCTGTTCGTTTGCCCCAACATTTTTGTCAGACAATTATATTTTTTGTTTAAGAATATAATTACTTGTAACCTACTACTTTTGTCGGAAAAATGGTTGTAAAGATAAGGGATGCACGAACCCAGCATAATTTGAAAGTATGCTTTACTAATAAAAATAAATTTATTGTCCGACTGTCGAGTTGCCCCAATATTTTTGTCCGATACTTTGATTTTTTAATTAAGAATATAATTACTTATAACCTACTAATGTTGTCGGAAAAATGTTTTTAAAGGTAAGGGTTGCACGAACCCAGTAAAGTTCAAAAGACAGTTTATTAATAAAAATTAAATTTTTTGTCTTACTTTGGATTTGACCCAATATTTTTGTCGGACACTTAGATTTTTTGATTTGGAATATAACTACTTATAACCTGATACTTGTGTCGGAAATTCTTTTTTATTTCGAGAAAAAAAACTACAGAACGATGTTTGTCGTTGTTCAAGGAGTATGTACACAAATTAACAGATCACAATTTTTCTAAAATTTTCCCTCTTGTCGGAAAATTTTTTAAGAAAATTTTGGGTTCCGATCTACGCCATACCCTTTTAAATGCTTTACTAAGTGTGTGTACCAATTTTCAGCTAAATCTATTCAAAAGTAACCGAGAAAAACTGTTTTAAAATTTTTTTTTTGATAATACCTCCTCGTCGATAGCCTAAAAGAATTAAGTTTTCTGTTCGTTTGCCCCAACATTTTTGTCAGACAATTATATTTCTTGTTTAAGAATATAATTACTTGTAACCTACTACTTTTGTCGGAAAAATGGTTGTAAAGATAAGGGATGCACGAACCCAGCATAATTTGAAAGTATACTTTACTAATAAAAATAAATTTTTTGTCCGGCTGTCGAATTGCCCCAATATTTTTGTCCGACACTTTGATTTTTTGATTAAGAATATAATTACTTATAACCTACTAATGTTGTCGGAAAAATGGTTTTAAAGGTAAGGGTTGCACGAACCGAGAAAGGTTTAAAAGACAGTTTATTAATAAAAATTAAATTTTTTGTCCGACTTTGGATTTGACCCAATATTTTTGTCGGACACTTAGATTTTTTGATTTGGAATATAACTACTTATAACCTGATACTTGTGTCGGAAATTTTTTTTTATTTCGAGAAAAAAAACTACAGAACGATGTTTGTCGTTGTTCAAGGAGTATGTACGCAAATATCAGATCACAATTTTTCTAAAATTTTCCCTCTTGTCCGAAATTTTTTTGGGAAAATTTTGGGTACAGCTCTACGTCATACCCTTTTAAATGTTTTACTTAGTGTGTGTACCAATTTTCAGCTACATCGATTCAAAAATATCCGAAAAAATCTGTGTTAAAATATTTTTGGATAATACCTCCTCGTCCATAGCCTAAAAGAATTAAGTTTCCTGTTCGTTTGTCCCAACATTTTTGTCAGAGAATTACATTTTTTGTTTAAGAGTATAATTACTTTTATCCTACTGCTCTTGTCGGAAAAATGGTTGTAAAGATAAGGGATGCACGAACCCAGAATAGTTTAAAAGTATAGTTTATTAATAAAAATTAAATTTTTTGTCCGACTTTGGATGTGCCCCACTATTTATGTCGGGCACTTAGATTTTTTGATTTGAAATATAACTACTTATAACCTGATACATGTGCTGAAAATTTTTTTTTAATTCGAGAAAAAAAATACAGAACGATGTTTGTCGTTGTTCAAGGAGTATGTACACAAATTATCAGATCACAATTTTTCTAAAATTTTCCCTCTTGTCGGAAAATTTTTTAAGAAAATTTTGGGTTCCGATCTGCGTCATACCCTTTTAAATGCTTTACTTAGTGTGTGTACCAATTTTCAGCTAAATCGATTCAAAAGTAACCGAGAAACACTGTTTTAAATTTTTTTTTTGATAATACCTCCTCGTCGATAGCCTAAAAGAATTAAGTTTTTTGTTCGTTTGCCCCAACATTTTTGTCAGACAATTATATTTTTTAAAGATAAGGGATGCACGAAGCCAGCATAATTTGAAAGTATGCTTTATTAATAAAAATAAATTTTTTGTCCGACTGTCGAGTTGCCCCAATATTTTTGTCCGACACTTTGATTTTTTGATTAAGAATATAATTACTTATGATCTACTAATGTTGTCGGAAAAATGGTTTTAAAGGTAAGGGTTGCACGAACCCAGTAAGGTTTAAAAGACAGTTTATTAATAAAAATTAAATTTTTTGTCCGACTTTGGATTTGACCCAATATTTCTGTCGGACACTTAGATTTTTTGATATAGAATATAACTACTTATAACCTGATACTTGTGTCAGAAATTTTTTTTAATTGGAAAAAAAAAACTACAGAACGATGTTTGTCGTTGTTCAAGGAGTATGTAAGCAAATATCAGATCACAATTTTTCAAAAATTTTCCCTCTTGTCCGAAATTTTTTTGGGAAAATTTTGGGTACAGCGCTACGTCATACCCTTTTAAATGTTTTACTTAGTGTGTGTACCAATTTTCAGCTAAATCGATTCAAAAATAACCGAAAAAATCTGTTTTAAAATATTTTTGGATAATACCTCCTCGTCCCTAGCCTAAAAGAATTAAGTTTCCTGTTCGTTTGCCCCAACATTTTTGTCAGACAATTACATTTTTTGTTTAAGAGTATAATTACTTGTATCCTACTACTTTTGTCGGAAAAATGGTTGTAAAGATAAGGGATGCACGAACCCAGAATAGTTTAAAAGTATAGTTTATTAATAAAAATTAAATTTTTTGTCCGACTTTGGATGTGCCCCACTATTTATGTCGGGCACTTAGATTTTTTGATTTGAAATATAACTACTTATAACCTGATACATGTGCTGAAAATTTTTTTTTAATTCGAGAAAAAAAATACAGAACGATGTTTGTCGTTGTTCAAGGAGTATGTACACAAATTATCAGATCACAATTTTTCTAAAATTTTCCCTCTTGTCGGAAAATTTTTTAAGAAAATTTTGGGTTCCGATCTGCGTCATACCCTTTTAAATGCTTTACTTAGTGTGTGTACCAATTTTCAGCTAAATCGATTCAAAAGTAACCGAGAAACACTGTTTTAAATTTTTATTTTGATAATACCTCCTCGTCGATAGCCTAAAAGAATTAAGTTTTCTGTTCGTTTGCCCCAACATTTTTGTCAGACAATTACATTTTTTGTTTAAGAATATAATTACTTGTAACCTACTACTTTTGTCGGAAAAATGGTTGTAAAGATAAGGGATGCACGAACCCAGCATAATTTGAAAGTATACTTTACTAATAAAAATTAAATTTTTTGTCCGACTGTCGAGTTGCCCCAATATTTTTGTCCGACGCTTTGTTTTTTTGATTAAGAATATAATTACTTATAACCTACTAATGCTGTCGGAAAAATGGTTGTAAATAAAAAAATTTCAGGAAATTGACATCTTCGGCGCGTCCGACTGCGCATATGCCCCGTGAAAATTGTCCGACAAGGTTACCACATTATTGTAAAAAGGTTTTATGATAGATACCGTTAAAATTATCGATGTGGTAATAAATTTATTATTTTCATAAATTTGACATATTTAGCGTGTCCGACGCGTCATATGCCCCAATATTTTTGTCCGACAAAATTGTTTTCGTTGTTTATATGATAAAATCCATTGATTAAAATAGAATGACCAATGTGGTAATAAATTTTTTTCTTGCATAAAATTGACAACTTCGTCACCGCTTGACAGACAAACGCCCCACTACCATAATGCGCCAAGCTCAAAATTTGTCCGACTCCATCCAAATAACAAGTACAAAAAGTTTCAACGGTGTGGTCATAAATAATATTTGTATATGCGGGCCCAAGGCCTAAAAACTACCTATTATTTCTAAAGATATGGCCAAAATAAGTTAATTTTCTTTGCTTAACTGTTGTCAATAGTTCCTTACCTTAATTCGTTTTTTCCAACACTTGATCATTTAATGCTCTCTCGATCCATGGTATTTGTAATAACCGCCGGTACAATCTCATCTCAAAAGAATCCAGACGTGACATGGTTCTTGCCTTTAATGTCCAACCCTAAACTTCGTACAACAGTGTAGACAGTAAGTATCATTTAATGACACGTCATCCAGCAGTCAGACTCAAACCTCTATTGCAGAATAGTACTTCTTTCATTTTAAAGAACGTACTCCTGACTGTTTCGATTCTAATTTTGATCTCATCATCATAATCCCATTTACCATATAGCCAGCATCCCATTACTTAAATCTCTTTACTGAAACTTACTGCAGCAGTTTCATTGACTACTTTTTTGATACGACCATAGTAGGTATATTATGTAGATAAACATTAGCACCAACATTATTAGTAACATAAAATTATAAAAACCTCACATTTTACTCTTTTAGCAACAATCATTAGGTATATAACAGGTGGGATGAAAAATTAGTAGGCTGACATATCGAGGGCCGAGAACAATAGGCTTCCAAGCGACAATTTTTACAAAATTCACTTTTTGGCAGAAATATATTGTAACAAACCTTATCTATCGTTTCTTCTAAGAAACCCTAATACGGTAATAGATGGCCTCAAAATAAACAGGGAAACATAGTTCCAAGTGCACATTACATTTTAAGGTTAGAACCATAAGGTTTCAAGTACAACGTAAATGTGATTAAATGAAAAGGGAATGAAAAAGGAAAAACTATTAACAGCGACGATAATAATGCATTATTGGAGCGTATAAAGCACAAAATAGCGAAAAAACGGGCCCACTTGAAGAAGAAGAAAGTGTTATTTCATCGATACAACACATCGTGTCACAAATCAATGAAAACCATAGCAAAATTTCATGAATTGGGCTTCGAATTGCTTCGACAGCCACCGTATTCACCAGATATGGCTCCCAGCGACTAAAATCTGTTCGCTGACCTCAAGAGAATGCTCGCTGGAAACAAATTTAGCACAAATGAAGAGGTAATCGCCGAAAATGAGGCTTATTTTGAGGCTAAAGACAAAATGTATTATAAAAATCGTATTGAAAAGTTTTATGACCGCATTAATCGTTGTATCGCCCTCGAAGGCAACTATATTGAATACTAAAATCAAATTTTATCAAACAATTTTTTTTCTATGTTAGCTTACGAACTTTTCAGCCCAACGATTAGCCTAGAATGTACCAATTCCATTTTTGAAAAATAATGTGTCATTTTTAGCGGAGACTGCAAATGTGGCCATTGTGAATGTGAACTACCTTATTCAGGTAAATACTGCCAATATGAGTGCCCATTCAAGAGAATAGGACCAGAACTGATAATATGCGGAGGGCCTTCAAAAGGATATTGCCATAATGGAATCTGTATGTGCCAGGATGGTTTTGCAGGAGAAGACTGTACATGCTCTGAATCTGAATCGGAATGTAGTTTCGATGGAGCTGTTCTTTGTAATGAACAGGGAGAATGTAAATGTAATAAATGTAACTGCAATCAGGGATACACCGGCAAGTACTGTGAAAAAAATACACAAAAACAAAAAAATATCATTTGTGAAGCTTATAATAAAGACGTTCAAAATTTCCTAACACGAAATGAGTCATCATCGGATAATGCAAACTTAGACATAATCGATGAATCCAGTAAAAATGAATTAAGTTGTGGTAAGTATTTTCTTTGTTTAAAAATTTTTAGTAGTTAAGAAACAATCGAAAAATCGCATAATTTTTTATTTTAATATCCAGACAATGGTAGTTCTCGCCAGTAGCGCATAACCCCTTACATGTGACACTATATACAGTTGAGTCCGCGAGTCTTTACCCGTGCGTCATCACTTAAAGCATACGAAATAAGTCGGAAATCTATTTCACGCAACAACAACTGACAGAAAGTGGCTACTGTTCCGATTACGGGTTTTATTATAAAATTTGACGTTATCAAATATATAGAATGTCAAATGTAAGTTTTGCTTCAAAATTTTTGCGCAGAATTACAGCTACATTTGAAGTAGCTTAATAAATTCTTTTATTATTATTGATTAATAAATAAATAAACAATTTATAAAAAAATCCAATAACATATTTTATTTTTGTTATTTTATTCACTTTGACGGAAATCTAAACACAGTCATTTCTTTACTGTGTGAATGACGTTAGCTTTGTATGTTTTAAATATTAATTGCCTAAATATAATTATTTACCTTAAAATTTCAAAGCCCAATATAAAATTAGTTGTGAAAACAACTGTTTGTGTAATATAAAGAAACTTCAAAACGCAAAAATTTGACAAAAACCGCAAAAAGTTCAACTGACTGACAGCCACAAAATTAAACAAATCAGAAACGTTAAACAAATTGTGCTTAAAATATGAAAACATACCGAATCGTCTTTTTTTGTTCTAGACTCTTTGTTGAGTCTAGATGGTTCATAAAAATAACATGTGTTGTTACTTAATAACAAACGGCAGCTGGTTTCTCATGAGTTTCATGCATGGAAGAGAATGATGCTAGATAAAAAGTATGTGTTTTATCTCGCCAGGTATTAATGACGCACGGGTAAAGACTCGCGGACTCAACTGTATACGCGAAGCTTTCGATTCTTAAAACCGACTGAATTGAAAAAAATGGAAAACATCTTATCTTAAATTTTATAAAAATACCCGCCAATCCATATTTCAACCATCCATTTATGTCCAATAGTGTGGGTTTTACGGGCCTTCCCATTTGGGGTCTGTTTTTCGTCCTCGTCACCAAAACTGCAAAAAATTACGAAAATTTAAGTCCGAACTCGGCGGCTTCTGATAGTACTGATCATTACCTTTCCAACGCATGTCTAATTTTGATACTCGGTTATACCATTCAAAAGTTACCGAGCTTAGAAATTTTACTCAATTTCTATTAAAACAGGGGAAAATGTTTGTAATAGGTATGTATGTTTGTATGTGTGTGGAAAAGTTACACCGATCTGAATTTCTTTTCTATGTTTCAAGAGGGGGCTAAGATTGATTCATAACCGGTGTAGTTTATGACTCTTGACCACCCATAAGCCAGCTATAAGACTGGGTAGGTACAACAGGGTATATTTTTTGGGTGAATATATCTCAGGTTCAAAGAAAGATATGAAAACCGCAAATATGCCAAATAAGTATCGCTTGAGTTCAGATTTTAAATGGTGCCTAAGTGGTCAGGATCGGACATATACACGGCTCAGTATTGCCGAAAAAATGAAAAATTTAACTTTGAAAACTTTGGTTTTTCGACAATTATTTGCGCCAAAAACTGAACGTTTGTATAAGGATCCAGACGCGTCTAACGGTGTATATCTCACATCTGGGAAAATTTCATCGAATTTATTTTTAAGTTATAGGCCCCATAAGTATCAGCAAATCTATTTTCTACGGAAAAAAAGGTTCTTCAAGCTCACTAAATCCTATAATACCTTCAGATATCGTATTTGGCCTTGGTTGCATCAGACCCTACTTGTAAATACCTGTCAAACTCCTGTTTAGTGATCACAATCGGTTAAACCGTTTAGAAGATTTCGAGCTCCAAAAGGTTGGTCATTATCACCGAAATGGTCTATAAGTTTATAGTGGTTACGACGCTAATCTTGATCCGAGTTCATTTTCCAGCCATCTCAACATTTTTTTTTTCAATCTATTCATGTACATTCGATAAAGACAAAGAATTATATTGAAAAAAAAAAGTATGGGGATGGCTGAAATATGAACTCGGATTGCCATGTCACAAGTTTAGTGTCGTAACCACTAGACCATTTGGGAGATAATGCGACAAAGGCATTTATAACGTTTAACATATAATCGAGAGACATTACATTCAAGTTCATACATTTAATTTATAACCAACTTAAACTTAAAAACTTCTCATACAAGAATAAAAAACCGCTAAGCGCCGTGAAAATGAGTGGCGCACACAATATTACAGCTACAAAAGAGCTGATATGAATATTACGTGGCGTAAAATGTATTTTCATTTCGATGGAAAATAAAATTACAGTTTTATTTTGAAAGATTTTTCCAGAGTATTTGCTAAATTTGAAGTAAAACCAAGTAAAACGCGCAACAAAAGAGCCTCAAACTGCAAACTTTATCAAAGGTACTCTTTTGTGGCGCGTTTACTTCAAATTTAGCAAATACTATGGAAAAATCTTTCAAAATAAAACTATATATTATTGTGTTTTAATTTATCAATCAAAGATAGAATAAACATTTTAATTTTTTTAATATAACGCGGGCATATAAATTTGATACACCCTGTATATTAATTTGTAAATATTTACTAGAAGTTAGCTATCACGCAAGGTGGTTTCTCCTTAATGAATCTTTCCATGAAGAATATTAAAAACATTTGCAAATAAAAGTAAAGTGAAAGTCATTTAGGAATATTATTTGAAACAGATTGTTTACGGGAAATGTAAAACCACAGGTAGATGTAATTATTAGTTCTTAGAAAATTAAGGTAAAGAAAGTTTGGAATTTTAATCTCTTTTTGTTTAACCCCGAGTAAATTTTGTAGAATTTCCCGAAAGTAATTTATTATGATGGTAGGAATATTTTTGGAAAGCATGAGTGGGTTTTCGAATGAAAAAAAAGAATGGGGGAGAGAAATGTTTCTGATTGACTTGGAAATTTGGAATGGGGAAAGTTTTGTTTTGAATGTTGAGATAGTTTTGGAAAGAGGAATTCATTGTGGTATCGGCAGCCGAGAGGAGCAGTCAAAATTTTCGTGAGTAGTTCAGAAGCAAGTACTAGTGGTTGTGTTTGATAAGTGAGAGCTGAAAAGTGGAACGAGAGACAAATCAAATCGAGAAGAAATACCTCTTTGATTCTGTAAAGTCCAAGAGAGTAAGTTACAAGAATTATCGTTATTAAAATTATTTGTGACACCAAGTAAAAAAGATACTTGGGTCTCAGGAGATTATTGTTGAGAGAAAGAGAGGAAAGAGTTTTGGAGTTTATTGAACGAGTACTGGCAAAAAAGAGGCCTGACTTGTGTTTTTGGAGAAATAGTTGCTGGTATCCTGCTGGATTGTTTGCTGAGAACGGAGAGGGCTTTGATTGGTAGCCTAACATAATCAACAAGGAGGAGCTGTTGGGTCAAGAGGAGACATAATTGTGTGTGAATCAAAAAGGTCAGTCAATAACCTATGTGATAGATTTTTTTTAATCAGAAGTTAATTTTTTTACGTAAAAGTATATGAATTTAAGATTCCAACATTTCAAAAATTTAATAGGAAGTATAAGTAATTTTGCGAATACCAAATTTGTTTGTTTAGCTGGGTTTATTAGTGGTATCAACAACAAAGCGATAAATATTTGTTTGAATTAGATTAATTTATATGGTAAAAGTTATGCCCACAGAATGTAATTGATAAATTTACAGAACATTGCTTTTGATAATAAAGGTAATTGTATGTTTTTATTTATGATTTTTCTATTTATTTCCTTTTCCTATTTTATCCCGATAACGATCAACTAAGAGATACTGAAACCACGAGAGAAGATAAGTATAACATAAGATAATTTAGACATTTTTTTTTATATTATAAAAGGGCACCCTGAGATTCTTTCTTAATTTTTATGTATGATTTGCGTGAATTAAATAATTGATCAAGTAAATAATAATTAATATAACAGTAATAGAAAGCAGATCACAACAATATTTTATTTTCGATCAGAATAATACATTTTTGCGCCACGTAATATTCATATCTGCTCTTTTTTAGCTGGAATATTGTGTGCACCACTTACTTTTACGGCGTTTAGCGGTTTTTATTCTTTATGTCTTAAAACAATTTTTTTCACAAGACAGACAATTTATAATCTGAATAGTGTTGAAACAAAGGGATTGTGGTATAGGTACGGCTTATATTGAAACTACATTTATTTCTGTTGAATTCGATATTTCGATGAATATGTATTTTTTCATCTTCATCAGAATTAAACTACAAAATTGACTAACAATTACATACAAAAATATAACATTACAATAATATAACTTACGAAATGCTGTATTGTATATGAAACAATTCAGCTTAGAAATTCAAATGTCACATTTTTCACGATCGTTCCAGACGACAACTTAATCCGGTATCTTTTCTCACATGTGGTAAAAGGCTAACGAGTTCCATTATTGAACCAGATGTTAAATATTTTGCTTTTTTCAGAATTTTAAAATATTGCAATTAATGTCTCAACCTGCTGGTATCTGTTTCATAATTAATGGACTTTTTATTTTTGTTTATGTGGTACCTACATTATTTGGAGAAATAATATTTTTTATGAATTGACTTCTGTATCTAAAATCTTGATATACAGGGTGGGGCATTAGTGTGACAAAGTCCAATTACTCGTTTGTCGTAAGAGATACGAAAAAAAGTTATTTAGGTAAAAGTTGGAGCACACATAGTACCATAATTTAAAAATATTTTTTGAAATATACAGGGGCGTGCGTATTGACAGGTTGACACAAACTTATGTTTTTTTAAATAGAACACCCTCTATATTTTTACATTTTTGGATTCTCCTCAATGTTTCCTTTCTTAAAATATATGGTTTTGTAATATTATACGAGGTAGTTTAAAAGTTAATTACGTTTTTTTGTTAATTTCGTAGCAACATCTACACCCCGTAGAATTGTAGTGATTTGACATCAAATTTTCTATTTATATTCAAATGATTTTTAATATAGTCTACTACTGTTAATCATTAACAGTATACGCTCTGAGCTTCGCTGGTATCGCTCCTAGCGGTTACTAATTCAACTTTTACCGGTAATTTTTAAATTTATTATTTAATTGTTATCGCTTAATATTTACAACGCAAAAAAGTAATTAAATTGTAATCGATTTTTTTAAGATTTTTCTAATCATTTTGACGTTCTATTTATAAAATATCAATTTCTTACTTCGGATACTTTGACAATAATCGTGTAGATGGCGCTAAGATTATAATAGATTATTTATAATTAGATATTACGGACCATTAAAAAAACTTAAATTCAGTATTTAAAACGTAAGTACATTTAAGGTAAAAATATATACCACAGCTTTGACCAACTAATATTGTTTATAATTAATGTTTTTAATTTTAATTTTAAATTAATCACTTTGACATTTATGTCAAATTTCCAGTAAACGTTTACAAACTTGTCACTACTGGCGTTCGCGAATTTGTAAATATCCCCTCTACGTACGAGCTCACAGCGTATAGCGAAATGTTTAATTTTGGTATACGGGGTGGGTCCAAACTCGGAATGAGTATTTTCTGTAAAATCAAAATCTGTAATCAAATGATATTTTATGGTACGTTTTTATTTCTTAAGCATTCCCTATACCTAAGTGCTTTAATTTGTAAGTTATTCGTGATTCTTTAAGTCAAACATTAATTGCAAAAATTATGTGAAATTTTATTAGGGGGCCGTGAAAATATCCAATCAAAAATAATTTTTCGAAAAAAAAAACATAATAATCTAGTCTAATCCTTAATTTATTAATATTGGATGAGATATCCAAATACATTCGTAGTTAAGGTTGTTGGTGATTAAAATATTAATCAAACATACAAAATTCTCCCCAGTTGGCTATGACACAAAATTTTCTTAAACATTTGACATTATACTATTTATATAGTTTCAGTTGGTTTGTTACCATTACTAATGTTAATTTTTCTAATGAGTAACTGACTAAAATGGCTTTGTGCTAGGAAAGTATAACAAAGATGAGCTACTTGCAATAAAAATTTATCATCAGCAATTCCCTGATAGACGACAACCAAAAAGAGAAAATTTTGAAAGTATATTAAAACGGTTTTCACAGACTAGATACTTAGATTGTAAGGACATTTGTACTAATATGTAGATCCTCAGTGACACTAAGGATTATATTTAATTCCTGTTTTCTTCACTTACAATAGTTTTTGTTCGATCAGATTTACCATAACCTAAGTGTCCAGTCCGTTGAAACCGTTCTAGTATATTTTTAAACGTTTCTCTTCTTAGTTGTCGTCTATCAGGGAATTTCTGATGAAAAATTATTATTGCTAGTAGCACATTTTTGTTATACTCCGTTAGCACAAAAATTTTATTAATCAGTTCCTCATTAGAAAAATTCAAATTTTTAAGGAAATTTAGTGTCATAGCCGACTAGGTAGAATATTGTATGTTTTTATTAATATTTTGCGCACCAACAATCTTAACTACGAATTTATTTGGATATCTTATCCAATATTAATAAATTAAGGATCAGGCTAGATTATGTTGTATTTTTTTTCGAAAAATTATTTTTGATTGAATATTTTCACGCCACCTAATCAAATTTCACGTAATTTTCCTTGCAATTAATGTTTGGCTTAAAGAATCACGAATAACTTACAAATTAAAGCACTTAGGTATAGGGAATTCTAAAGAAATAAAAAAGTAACATAAAATATCATTTCATTACAATACTAAAATACAGGGTGTTCCATTTAAGAAAACTAAGAAAATACTCATTTCGAGTTTCGACCAACCCTGTATACTAAAATTTAACATTTCGCTATACGGTTAATGATTAACAAAAGTAGACTATATTAAAAATCGTTTGAACATAAAATAAAAATTTGATGTCAAATCGCTAAAATTCTACAGGGTGTAAATTTTGCTACGAAATTAACAAAAAAACGTAATTATCTTTTAAACAACCTCGTATAATATTACAAAACCATATATTTTAAGAATGGAAACATTGAGGAGAATCCAAAAATGTAAAAACATACAGGGTGTTCCATTTAAAAAAACATAAGTTTGTGTCACCCTGTCAATACGCACGCTCCTGTATATTTAAAAATATTTTTAAATTATGGTCCTATCTGTGCCTTAACTTTTACCTAAAAAACTTTTTTCGTATCTCTTACGACAAGCGAGTAATTGGACTTTGTCATACTAATGCCCCACCCTGTATGATACTTTAAATGTGTGGCCTGTTCTAATAGAATGGTGTGCTACTGCACAATATTTTTTTTTCACAAAATAATTATTCTTGTGCATCATTGTTTTTCGCATTTAACATTTATTTAATTTTTAGCTGAAAATTTGGACATCTGTCATATTGACGCAAGTAAAGACAACGGTTACTGTATTATAGAATATTGTTACTACAAGTCAGAAGATACAGGAAGACCAGTTATACTAGCCAGAAAGATTTGTAGAATGGCGGCAAGTGTTAAAATGATGATGCTTTTCGGGGGAATTGTAGGTTTAATACTTGCGATAGGTCTCGTCGTTATTTTTATAATTAAGATTAATAATTACCGACAAGAACGTGCAGAATATAGAAGATTTGAAGCCGAAGCTAAAAATACGGCTGAATTAAATCCGCTTTACAGAAGCCCTGTGGTACAATACACTAATCCATTAAGAACAAAAAATGAATAATATAACTTATAATTTAAAATCGTCTCGATCATATTGAATTATTTATTTAATTTTGAATACGTGAAGTTTATAACATTGAGTGTTTTTGCATCTAGTAATTCCAGAGTAATGCGAGTATTATTTGTATCAAATTATTTTTGTCTATTTATGTAGAGTCATTGATTATAAACTTACCCAGGTAGAGTCTAACAAACTATCTATAGCCTAATAAAATAAAAAAAAGTCAAAAATGTAAATTCGTACAGGTTAAAACAAATTTTATATCAAAGTTTAGGTGGGTACAAAAGATATTTTCAAGAAAGTATCCAAATCATACAAGGGGATCATTGTTTAAATAATTAAAAAGGGGTCATTTTTGCAAAAAAAATACGTTTTTAACTGCTGAGGTAATTCACTTATTAATGAAGGCCTATGGGATTTTTTTCTACAAAGTTGAAGGGTAAATATTTCACAAAAGACTTACTATATTAAATTTAACCCCCTGTTTATTTAAATAATTGTGTATAAACCTTTAAAAACAAATTTGAAAAAAAATATTTTTAGCGTTTTAAATAAGCACTATAAAATATCGTGTTTTACAGATTAAGTTGCGCTATGGTACCAGTATTAAGCAAAAAAAAAATTGGTCGGAAAATATTTAGTATTTTTTGAGATATTGAATTTGTTTATTAAATGTTACTATATTTTCAGTTGCAAAAACGCGGTTGTTGCCAAAGAACTATTCACCTGCTTAAGATCTTATTATTTTTATTTTTATGTATATTTTCGATAAATGTATTGATAAATATGATAAATTTAAATTTCAATTAAACTCCTCCCTAAAATGGCATTTGAAAATTATTCAAATTTGTTTATAATTTGTTTTTTTTATTGACGTCGCGGGGATTAAGTATTTTGAAATTCCGTTTCGATAATTGGATTCCTGGGAATTTTTTACTAATTAACAATTTTTTTTTCTTTTTTTCTTCTTCTTTTTTTTCTAACTAAGTTATATTACTAAGGGCCCTTTTAGGGCTAAATTTTATTAAGAACATCGAATCTCTAAGTTATAGATTCTAGACCTAAAAATATTATGATTTAACTAAAATATCTTCAATAAAATGTGGCTACTTACTGAGTTACAGGGTGTTCTATTTAAAAATTTAAAAATTATTGTTACCAAGTACTTTAAAACTATTTGACGTATCCTTATCATACTTGGCAGAAAGTGTGGCTATTATACACCTTACTAAATTGTGATTAATACACGTTTCTAGCTAGTTCCAGAGGCGTACGACAGGGCATAGTGAATGGTTGACCCTTCCCAAATTCTACGCCACTGAGTGAATTACTATTTTAGCGAAATTTTTCGATTCTCCAATACTTTGTATGTAAATAGCTTTATTGGTATCGATAAAGTCATCAGTTTGAGAGATATTGGAAGTTTAAAATGAATGAATGAATGAATCAAAATAACCATGCCGTTTCATTTTTAACGTCCAATATCTCGAAAACTAATGACTTAAGCGTTACCAGTAAAGAGTATATTATTTACTTATAAAGTATTGGAGAATCGAAAAATTTCGCTAAAATAGTAATTACCTCAGTGGCGTAGAATTTGGGAAGGGTCAACCATTAACTATCCCATGTCGTACGCCTCTGGTAGTAGCTAGAAACTTTTATTTATCACAGTTTAGTAGACTGCATAGCACCCACACTTTCTGCCAAGTATGATAAGCATTGTCAAATAAAATACCAAACGTCAGACCGCGTATTTTAAATTTAAGAAATATTTTCCAAAAATTTAATATTTCTAAACTAGACATTACGCTTTCGAGGTGTGAACAGTTTCTGTTTTGCAACAGTTAAAGTTTGCCACTAGTTTAGGGTCTTAACCTAGCTAACAACCGCCGGTGTTGTTGCTTAAGTGTTTGCATATAGGTAAGTTGAGCATTTTTGCTTATATTTTTTTTCAAGCGGCTTTCTTTTATGCTATTTTGCTTGCTCTTTTTATTTCTTTTTGCTTTCTAGTTATTAATACTTCATTGACTGGTTTTTTCTTACAATGAGTGAGGAAAAGGGGGGCTCAGTCCCCCCTTATCCTGATACTTCTTCTCCGGCTAAAATTGCAATGACTAATAATTCCGAAAAAAATCAAAATCAGACTTCCGAGAATAATTCTCAGGAAGAAAAAAAGGTTAATACATACTCCGAAAAAGATCATGGACCTTTTGTAGTATATCTTGAATCTACAAATATACCGAATATAAAAATTGGCACATTCAATACAATTAAAATAGCTCGAGATATATTCAACCTCAAACTTAATGACGTTAAAAAAATAGATAGTAAAGGGCTCAATAGAGTTTCAGTTGAATTTGCCAATTTTCACTCGGCTAACATGCTACTTAGGAACACTCAACTTCTAAATCAGGGATACAAGATATATATACCTTTTAACTTCGTAACCTGCAAAGGTATCGTCAGACAGATTGATACAGATATTGATGAAAAAGAACTTCTTCGGTGTTGCGATACAGGAAATGACATTGAAATTTTACATATAAAAAGATTAAATAGAAGAGTAATTAAAGATGGAGTAACTTCTTATGAACCCACAGGTACGACACTATTTACATTTCGAGGCGTTCTTATGCCCAAAACTGTGTTTTTTTATGGCATACCAAGACTAGTGGACACATATATTGCCCCAGTGACACAATGCTATAACTGTCTTAGATTTGGCCACACAAAAACAAACTGTAAAGGGAAAGAAAGATGTTTTAATTGCGGGGAAAACAAACATGAAGACGTATGCATGACAAAATGTTTTTACTGCAAGGACTCTCACAAATCTATTGACAAGAGCTGCCCAGAATATACAAGGCAAAAGAATATTAAAGAACTGATGGCGTATGAAAATTTGACATTTTTTGAGGCAAGTGAAGCCATTCCAAAATCATACATCTCAAATAATAAATTTATTTATAACCCGAGAGATTTTCCAAATTTTAAAAATAACAGCAGGCCATTAGAAAATACTCCAAGTACCAGTACAAATAATTCTAACACCATAGAACCATCGCAACGAAGAACAAACAATTTTAGATCATCTACAGTAAAACGTTCCTTTCAACAGGTGGTTCTGAACTCCGACAACAAACGGAGAGTCGTGCAAAAACGTCAAGATAAGCAACCAAATGAAAAGAGTACATATACACAGCAATTAAGACCAGAAAAGCCAACCTCTTCCCCCACTAGCTCATTTTCTCGTTCAGAACCTTTCAAATCAAGAACCTCAGCTAATTTATCACAAAACTCCAATCAAGCCTGGCAATCCAGTGCATCGCAAAACTTTCAAAATACCGATACCTTTTCTTCAAATGACTTTTTAAACTCATGCCTAAATTTTATTAGTAATACATCATCAGAAAACTTAAATTTACTTAAAAACCATTTATTTTCCCGATTAAACGTAGAGTCCTATATGGACCAAGAGGATAAATCTGATTCTGATTTTAATTAATTAAACATATATCAAATCACATAATCATGAATTCAAAAAAGAAATTAAAAATTATTCAGTGGAATATTAGAAGTATTAAATCAAACAGGGAAAACATAACGAACTTAATTTTCAAAGAAGACCCTGACATAATTGCTATTAATGAAACTTGGCTTAAACAAGATTTTAATTTTTCTTTGAAGTATTATAATGTTGTCAGACAGGACAGAGATGACGGATATGGTGGAGTAGCTACTTGTATCAAGAAATCTATTATTTTTTCTACAATTCAGAAGTACAACTCAGACCAAATCCAATACATAACAACAAAAATTGGTAACTTATAAATAATAAACATTTACTCCAATACAAATAATGCCATAACTCTTCCTTTCTTGAGCTCAACAATAGAAAACATACCTACAGAAAACTTAATTATACTAGGTGATCTGAACTCTCATCATCCCCTATGGGATAAATGTCCTACCAATAAGGGAGGAAAAAATATTTATGATTTTATTTTTGATAAAGAATTAATTATCCTAAATGATGGGTCAGCAACATTGTTTCAACCTCCTAATAATAATCTTAGCGCTGTAGATCTAGCCATAGCAAGTAATAATATGGCTCTATGTTCTACTTGGGGTGTCATACAAGATTGTGGAAATAGCAACCATTTCCCCACCTTTGTCATAATAAACAACTGTGAGTTTAACAAAAATGATAGCATCTATACACAAACATACAAAATGAGAAATATTAAAAGAGCAGACTGGTATACATTCCACACTGGGATGATAACAGGAATGCTTGATTTACCGGTAAACTCTAATTACAATGAGTTTTTGGAGGTAGTTAATCAAGTAGCAGATAACTCAATTCCGTATAAAAATTGTAGAACACAGGGTAAACCTTCAAATCCGTGGTGGGATGAAGAATGTTCACTTTGGATTAAAAGCCGCAAACAGGCAATTCAAAACTTTAAACAATCTGTTTCCTTAGAGAACTATATAAACGCTAAACGTATAATCGCCCAAACTAAACGAAACCTCAGAATTAAAAAAAGAAATAAATTCATAAACTTCTGTGAATCATTAAATAAGGAATCTAACACTACCTATGTCTGGAATAAAGTTAAAAAATTCTCAAATAACAAAAATTACGGCCAGACATTTCATAACCCCGCAGATAACATTAAAACAGAAATTCTACAGAACATGTCTGCAGTTTTTATTGATCCAAATTTTGAGCTTGACGATATAAACGAGCAAGTTTCCCCTTTTACAATCTGGGAACTTAACAATGCTGTAAATAATAAAAAAAATTCGGCACCAGGTATGGACGACATTCCTTACCTTATGATAAAACATCTACCACTAGAAGCTAAACATTTTCTGTTGAATATCTACAATAATTGTCTAAATGGTGACAACCTGCCTGAAGATTGGAAAAACCATAATGTTATAAATATCTTAAAGCCACACAAAAATCCACTCTTGGCCAGTAGTTTCAGACCAATAGTTTTATCCTCATGTGTTCTTAAAACATTAGAAATATTAATCAAGAATCGCCTAGATTGGTCCTTAGAACATAACTGTTCATTCACCAACCATCAGACAGGTTTTAGAAAAGGAAGAGGCACTGCTGACAACTTGACCCTCCTTCATTCCACAATTGTGGAAGCCTTTGAATCCTCCCAATCGGTTTTGGCCATCTTTCTTGATATCAAAGCAGCATATGATAATGTCAATATATACAAACTTTATAGCAAACTAAAACTTCGAAATATTCCATCTGCAATAAATAATATTGTGTTCAAAATTTTACAGAACAGACTTTTATATTCAAGATCTAATGATGGTGACTTTTTGGGACCTTTCATGGCAACTAAGGGACTACCTCAAGGTTCTCCCTTAAGTACCATTTTGTTTAATATTTATATAGCAGAATTGTTTTGTATTAGCAATAATGAAGTTAAAATATGTGGATATGCAGACGACTTGGTTTTGTATATTAAGGGATATGATATCCAAAGCATGGTAAGTAAAATAAACAAAGAATTGGAAAACACATTACACTGGCTTGCAGAACATGACTTGTCCTTATCCAAAGACAAATGTGAAGCTGTATGGTTCACAAAGGGTAAGCGAAGAGATAATCCAATAGAAATCAAAATCAACAACACAGCCATTCCTCTAAAAAATGAAGTGAAATTTCTAGGCATAATTTTTCATAAGCATCTATCATGGGACTTACATGTTGACAATATTATACTCAAGGCAAAGAAAAATATTAACATCCTACGTGCAATATGTAGAGTCTGGTGGGGAGCTGACCCACGAACACTCCTAATGGTTTTTAATGCCTTGATCAGATCTCACCTCGATTATGGTTCCTTTCTATTCAACCCAATATCACAAAAATGCAACAACAAACTCAATGCAGTATTTTTTGAGGGACTTAAGATATGTTTGGGGTGCATGAAGTCTACACCAAATTTGGCAATCTTGGCAGAGTCTGCCCAAATGGACCTAGAACATAGAAGATTATTGTTAGCCTCTAAATTTTTAAGTAAAATCATCATTATTGAGAATCATCCCATAATATTACTTCTAATTGAAATACGTAAAAGACTTATAAACAAACCTAATTTTTATACAAGGCACAATGTACCATACTTGGTTTCGGCATTAGAATATTTTTTTCCATATTTTAAAAAAATATACAAAAGCCCAAATTTTCCATGCTATGAATTAGACTATGATACACTAATGAATCCACTTCCAATTCTAAATTGTAATATCAAAAAATATGACCCGATGATTAAAGAAAAATTCCTTATGACTACTGAACAATATGGGAAAGACCATACCTTTATATATACTGATGCCTCAAAAAACAAAGAAAGGGTAGGTTTTGGGATATGCATCCCGAGTATTGAATATAATTTCTCCTCAAGACTTCCTGGAGCTCTAAGCATAAGCAAAGCAGAGAGTATAGCAATACATCAAGCGGTGGAAGTCGCAACTACAAAACATCTAAAGAAAGCTATAATATTTTCTGATTCGCTCAATGCAATAACCAATATTAAAACATGTAACATATCTGCTTCAGCAGATATAAGGGCCCTAAAAACAAAGAAACTTATATCTTCAGCCAATGAGAATGGTACCAAAATTCTCCTTTCCTGGATACCTGGACACTCTAATATATTTGGTAACACCCAGGCTGACATACTGGCAAAAATAGGAAGAGACCTGAATGTACCCATGGAAGTACAACTGAATTCCCAGGATGCCCTATCAGTCATCAGAGGAAAAATTACAAAAGAGTACCAAGAAAAATGGAAATCTTTAGTCCAGAAGACGACTTCGCAATACAAAACAATTCAAGACTTCTTTCCTACAAAACCTTGGTATTCAAATTTTCCATATAGAAATAGAAGACACACTACCACCATCATTAGAATGCGCACAGGCCATTGTTTAACAAAACAACATCTGTATAAAATGAATATAAAAGATAATCCTTTTTGTGAATGTGGTAGTCTCGAGGATCTAAACCACATCTTTTTTGAATGCCCGATTAATGTGATTCCTAATTTTGATATATACACAAAATTTATTTCCATGAACTTCAAAACACCGCTCTCTATATACAATATTCTAAGTTCCTTAACGGAAGAATCAGTCAATGTAATTATGCGTTTTCTTGCAATTAACCAAATAAGCTTATAAACTGCAATGCGTTTTCTAGCAATTAACAAAATAAGCTTACAAATTGCAAGGCTCAACTGTTTATATGTATCCGTGTTATATTATGTTGCTATTTGTCATTTAATTTATGTTTTAATTTTTAATCATACTTAACCTGACCCAATTAATCTCATTTAATTATAATCATCACACCTCATCAAAAGCTTCCTTACAAGAACATAGTCAGCGATTTTGGTATGGCTTAGAGCCAGACTACGTCAAGATCGCTTATAAATCGTGCTGGTAATCGCCTTGCAGCGAAACCAAAAACAAAAAAAGAAGAAGAAGAAGAAGAAGAAGTATGATAAGGATACGTCAAATAGTTTGAAAGTACTTGGTAAAAATAATTTTTAAATTTTTAAATAAAACACCCTGTAACTCAGTAAGTAGTCACATTTTATTTAAGTGATTTTAGACCAATCTTAATATTTTTAGGTCTAGAATCTACAACTTAGACATTCGACATTTTTAATGAAACTTAACCCTAAAAGGGCCCATAGTAATATAACTCCAAGAAAAAAAAGAAGAGGAAAAAAAGACAAAAAAATTTGTTAATTAGTGAAAAATTCCCAGGAACCCAATTATCGAAACGGCGGCATTTCAAAGCATTTAATACCCGTGACGTTATAAAAAAAACAAATTATAAACAAATTTGAATAATTTTCAAATGCCATTTTAGGGGGAAGTTTAATTGAAATTTGAATTTATCAATGCATTTATCGAAAATATACATAAGAATCAAAATAATAAGATTTAATACAGGTGAATATTTCTTTGGCAACAACCGCGTTTTTGCGATTGAAAATAGAGTAACATTTGAAAAACAAATTCCATATCTTAAAAAATATCAAATATTTTTGGACCAATTTTTTTTTTGGTTAATACTGATAACATAGCGCAGCTTCTCCTGTAAAACAAGGTATTTTATAGTGCTTATTTAAAACGCTAAAAATATTTTTGTGGAAATTTGTTTTTAAAGTTTTATGTATAATTATTTAAATAAATAGGGGGTCAAATTTAATTTAGTAAGTCTTATGTGACAGATTTACCCTTCAACTTTGCAGAAAATATTACTATAGACATTAATTTAGTAATTGAATGACCTCAGCAGTTAAAAAAGTAATTTTTTTGCAAAAATGACCCTTTTTAATTATTTAAACAATAACAGTACAGGAAGTCGAGAATGCAATACGAACTCTAAAAAATCGAAAGTCATGCGGACCACAAGGAATACCGAACGAATTACTAAAACACAGCCAACAAGTATTACGAGAATTACTTGCGTATGTTTTCACCTTATTCTATAAAGGTCATAATTTACCACATGAGTGGACAAAAGCACATATTAACAATATATACAAAAAAGGAGATAGAAAAAATTGTTCAAACTACAGGGGGCTTAGTGTCATAAACTCACTCTCAAGACTCTATGGAAAAATAATAAAAAATAAAATTGAAAAAGAGATGACAGATGTAGAAGAACAAAATGGCTTTCGTGCAGGCAGATCCTGTATGGACAACATATTTTCTCTAAAGCAAGTTATTGAGAAAAGATTAGCCCACAACCTTTCCACCCATATAGTTTTTATTGATCTGACAAAGGCATACGATAGTGTACCACTTTCAATGCTCTGGATAGCAATGGAAAAACAAGGAATAAGCAAAAAAAATATACAAGCAGTACAACAGCTTTACAAAAATATGACGGTAAACATTAAAACTGGAAACAAATTAACGAGAGAAATTCCTATTAGTAAGGGCCTAAAGCAAGGCTGCTGCATAGCACCTACACTCTTTAAAATATATTTAAATGAGGCACTCTCACTGTGGAGAAGAAAGTGCTGCAATATGGGCATCCCAATCGATGACGATAGATTGTACACAATACACTTCGCTGACGACCAAGCCATTCTAGCTGAAGACGAGAGTGATATAGACTATATGCTCAGAAAACTGGAAGAGGAGTACACTAAATGGAGCCTTACAATTAATATACAAAAAACCGAGTACTTAGTTGTAGGAGAAACACCAGAACGCCTACAAATTGAAATGGGAACTATAAATCCAACAGAAGTCTTCAAATACTTAGGAGTCCAAATATCTTCAAAAGCAGGGAGTAACGACAAAATACATTCCAGGATTGGCCAAGCAAGATCAGCCACCAGACAGCTACACGGACTATTGTGGAGTAATAAAATAACAAAAGAAAATAAAAGAAGAATGTATAAAACAATAATAGAAAGTATTGGGTTGTACGGCGCTGAACTCTGGGAAATCAACCAAAGAAACAAGTCAAAAATCAAGGCGATGGAAATGAACTATTGGAGACGATGTTGCCGACTCACTAGACTTGATAGGGTGAGAAACGAAGATATTAGGAGACAAATGGAAATCGATCTAGATATAATAGACACAATCGAAGCCAAAAGACTTAACTGGTATGGACACCTTCAGAGAATGCCTGAAAATAGATGGCCGAAAAAAATAGAAAAATGGACTCCACCCACAAGAAGAAAACGAGATAGACCAAGACGATGCTGGAGAGAAGATGTCGAAGATGCAATGACCGCCAGAGACTTAAAAACTGAAGATTGCTTCGACAGAAATCGCTGGAGATTAGGATGCGAGAAGCGGCGACAGCTGTAGAAGACTCGCTTATTATATTATATAACAATGATCCCCTTGTATGATTTAGATACTTTTTTGAAAATATTTTTTGTACCCACCTAAACTTTGATATAAAATTTGTTTTAACCTGTACGAATTTACATTTTGATTTACATGTAGTGTAATTTTATTTTACTAGACTACTAAAGAGAGTCATTAATATTCAGCTGAGCGGAGTCCTATTGTCCGAGTTGTGAAATTCCACAAACACGGGATCTACCTGTTTTATGAAATGATCCCTTCTTTATATGATTTCAGAACTCAGATTAAGGTACGTAGGGTAGGGTGGGGTACATTGGTACGTGGGGCACCATGGGACAATTCAAATTTACCATCTTAACGCAATCCAATATTTCCGGTATTTCGGTTATGGGCGCGCCGTTAGTCGACATGAAGCCATCATAACTCGTGTATGTGTAGGAGTGCATTTAAAAATTTTGTGGTCAACTGAAAATTTTAGGCGGCAAAAGTAAATTTTTTAACATTTCATCATATGGTATTAAAGTCGGCAAAACAAAGAGTGCTGCTATTCGTGATTTAATGTAGTAATCTAAGACGGCTATGTAGACAGCTAAGAGGCTCAATGCCATATTTAAGTTGAAGTATAGACTGCTTTGTAAACTGACTACTTAATTTTTTAGACGTCAGGGTCGGTTGGGGCAGATTGGATTAAATAGACGGGGGCAGATTGGTACAGTGTATCAAACTGCCCCTCAAGCAAAATTATGGATTTTTCTAGCTGATACAGAATGATATCAGCTCTAGGTATACTTAAACTTGACAATGTAGCTAAACCGCCATACCCCAACGAAATGCCAGAGAGTACCAGAAGGCTGGCATCTTATTTTAAACTTTCATCTTTCGTTTATGAGCTGTGGTATAAACTTTGGATTGTTTTATGAAAATCACAAATAACTTTATCAAAAAGATCAATTTTATTATTAGTTCCATGTTTCTCACCATTCGGGCAGCTTGAGAATATTTGTTCCAAACTGCCCCACCATGGGGCACATTGGGAAAATGATGTATGTAATTTTATTTCAATTTTTTTCATAAACTATTTAAAAATTTATACCTATTTCACAAAAAATAATATCGTTAAACCTCATACTAACTATTTCCATGTTTACTGGACTTGTTAATAGAACCAGTACCAAAATATAAGCTCCCGAAAAAAAGTGTACCAAACTACCCCACCCTCCCCTATACATATGCGCGCCAATGTTCGTCAGATTAGTATGTGTTTTTAACAGTGCGCGCCGCTTGTGCTCCTCTTGAAAACAAGTACTAATCTAACAAACATGCTGCGCGCGAGCGGAGCGCATATGTATACATAATACCTTTATATACCTTGTTGGACTCTACTTACTTTTGTATCTAATTGATGTATATAATTTGTATTGTATTTTTGTAATTTTCCCCACAACCCATCACAAATAAAAAAGTTATAATTAGTTGGCACTTGCATTTAAATAAAAAAAAAGAGTGTTCCATTATGTCAAGTACGACCTTCAACTGTGTTAAAGGGACGCTTCAGTCCCATCTAACAAGGCTACTCAGATTTTGGTTAGGAAATTTGAAAGTAGTGATCCAACATCACAGAAAAGAGGAGGCAGTGTCAGAACCGCTCGCACACCACAGAATATTGAAGCGGTGCGAAACTCATTATACGCGAGTCCTCGAAGATCCCTGCGACGACGGAGCTTAAATCTGGGATTAAGCTATACCACTACGAGTAGAATTTTTCATACAGATCTCCAGTATCATCAGCTCTAGATCACCAGATTGTGCAAGCCCCTAACGTTCGAGCTTATCCGACCCGACTAGGGTTTTGTGAATGTTGGAGCGTGTTATAGGTCTGGATCCCGCGTATGAAAAAAAAGTTGATTAATAGCAAGCTGAAAATTTGTTAATAGCTTAAGGGTGTCTAGTCGGATAAACTTTGATATATGGGAACACTGTAACAGGGGCAGTTTTAATTGTGGAACAGGTTAAAAATTTGGAACGGTCAGAACACGAAAATGGCACATTTATTTTGTCCGACAGAACAGACATAAACTCTCCGAACAGAGATTAAACTCTCATGCAAAAATCAGACTGCTATTTATCACCTGTCATTTGACATATTCTACATGTTCCACTCATTAAAACGCCAATTTGGTGATAAATAGCAGTCTGATTTTTGCATGAGAGTTTAATCTCTGTTCGGAGAGTTTAAGTCTGTTCTGTCGGACAAAATACATGTGCCGTTTTCGTGGTCTGACCGTTCCAAATTTTTAACCTGTTCCACAGTTAAAACTTCCCCTGTTCCAGTGTTCCCATATATTAATGTTTGTCCGACTAGACACCCTTAAGCCAATAACAAATTTTCAGCTTGCTATTAATCAACTTTTTTTTCATACGCGGGATCCAGACCTATTAATAAATCCCACAACTTGCTGCATAATCTTTAGATGAGTGATGAAGTCCACCTTCATCCAAGTGGGTATGTAAACTAACAAAATTTCCGCTATAGCTTCGACAACATTCCAATTACACAAAATACCAATATATTCAGAAAAGGTAACCATGTGGTGTGCAATTTCGGGTGCGGCGCAAAACATCAACAACTTTGAACTGTCAAACATCACGTCTAATAAATATAATCGCATGGCATCATTAATTCAATTTCTAAATATATTTTATATATTTATTTTTCTTAATATTCTGTATGTGAGTTGCTGTGTACATATATGAGGGTCGTATCCAATTTGGTGCCTATGCATTTTGGATGGTATCAAAGTTGCGCGTGAAGTTATATATTGATGACAGTTGAGATTTTGGGGTGACCCGCAATTTCTTCGTTCGTGATATTCGGACCTTATTTTTTTGAGGATGAGGATGGGCAGGCAGGAATGAGTAGGTAATTTAAAATTTGCCAATTATTAATGAAACACCCTGTATATTCGAAATAAGCATTGCATTTTTATATACATACTCTAGAATGAAAAGTATCAGACCAATAATGACATACGCGGCAGAAACACCACCTGACACAGAGAGGACAAAACGATTGTTCGAAACAGCGGAAATGAAAACTCTTAAAAAAATCGATGGTAAGTCACTATGGAACAGAGTTAGATGTACAGATGTACGACGGAGATGCAAGATGGATAATATTAATATCTGGGCAAAAACCAGAAGAGTAGAATGGAATGACCACATAAGCCACATGACAACAAATAGAGTAGTAAGGACGGCAAGAGACGGTTCTCCAAAAGAAAGACGATCAGTGGGAAGACCACGAAAACGATAGAATGACAACTTACTGGAGGTACATCGAAAAAACAGACAGAGTCAGGTCTATACAAGAAGAAGAACAAAAAGAAGATAACAGTTCTTATACTGTCCGGTTAAATTTTAAATTTGATTTTACCGACTTATTCCTTATTTCCTCAACTCTTACTATACAACTCTTTAATGTCAATCAAATACTTCTTTTCGTTGCATATTATCACTAATTTCTTACTTTCATCATTATCACGTAGCGCTACAAGCCTGAGTGGGTCCTGGTTGACTGTACAACTTTTTTCCAATTTGTTCGATCTTCCATCAACTTAGGGTCAAATGGAATGTTTATTTTTCTGAGATCTGCTTGAATGTTATCTCTCCATCGCATTCTGGGGCGTCCGAGTGGTCTTTTGCCTGTAGGAATCTCGTCCCATACCAGTTTTACAAGTCTCTCGTTATGAAGTCTGTGCACGTGGCCTGCCCATCTTTTGCCTCCTCTACACAACGGCAGACGCGTCCGCGGATGTATCATAACAGACTGACCACACATCTGAAGGTTCGTTCAGTCTTGGCACTGAAATCCTTTGATCTGTGCTGGAAAAACCGACAAGTATCGAGTGTGTTGCAGATGCGTCTGACGACGTGATATATATACATCCGCAGACGCGTCTGCCGATGTGTAGAGGAGGCATTTTAGTCGCTGTGATTTATTTTCTTGGACAATATCGGTGTCATCGAAGAGTGCTTTTAATTTGATATTGGTTCTGATTCTATACTGGTTTATGTTCGTGGCGAGGTCCGAAAATTTTTCTAAGTATTTTTCGTTCGAAACGTCTGAACTTTTCCTCGTTTACTTTGGTCGTGGTCCACGTTTCGCATCCATATGTTAGTACAGGTCTGACGATGGATTTATAGATTTTCATCTTGGAACTTCTTGTAAGATTTTTTGATTTTATAAGCTTATCCAGTGCGAATAGACAGCGATTTGCCGATTGGATTCTGTTTTTTTATTTCTTCAGTAACATCGTTGTCAGCTGTGATTACGGCCCCGAGATACTTAAAACGTTGTACTCTTTCGAAATTGAAGGTGTTGACCGTCACATTTTGTCCTATCCTGTCTCTACGTGTCGTTCTATTTATACACATATATTTCGTCTTCTCTTCATTAATCTTCAGCCCTACTTCACTTGTTGCCCCTTCCACCTTGTTGAAAATGTCTTTTTTGGATAGGATGGAGTCTCCAACGAGATCAATGTCATCTGCGTATGCTAGTAATAGCTTGGGACCTTGAACCGATAGCAGTTCTGTTTTTATTTCGGCCGACCTCATGGCTTTTCTCTAATACAAGGTTGAAAAGTAGTGGAGAATTTCTTACTTTGGCAATGTAAAAATTACTACATGTTAACAGAAAACATTTAATTCAAAATGGAATTTCAATATACAGCTAACATTTGGAACAATTTCATTAATATACTTTCATTAATACTTATTGTATGGAACATATTAATGTATTCGCTTTCGTACTATTTAAGGTAGTTGCACGTCTTTTCAAGCCTTCTAGATAAACTTCTCTATTAAATAATCCAGCTGCCAAAGGAATCCTAGAAGAAATACATTTAATTATGTACTGAATTTTTTATTATAAAATAGTTTAGTACAGAATTTTGAAACTCTTTTCTTGCAACATTTCTACATTATGCACTCTATTTAATGGGAATAAACCATGTTTAACTAAAATTACGTTAAAGGGTACATAACCTCAAATTGCTCGAATTTTTTGTGTATTTTATCAAAAACTATATTTCTTTTTTTTACATTTTTATGCAAGGTGCGCCACCTTCAAAAAGCCGAAAAACTTGTTTTTAGGAGTTTTTGGGGATTTCTCCCATTTTATAGACTTCAAGGGGTATTCCCATCTCGGCTCACTATAATCCTTTAGTCCTTTATAATACCCCAGGTACGTTTTAAAAACCCCCCAGATCGGCTCGAAGATTAACAGGTAGGTATTTGTACCTCATTAGTAGGTATAATAATAATTTTATAAAAATAAAAATGTATACCATTTTTATTCATTCAGTTGCGGTGCGAAACCAAAACTGTCTTAATTTTTACTCAGATCAGAGAGTGCAGCCAGCACTCTTATCGACGATTTCACCTCTTGTTAGAGGTTCATCAGAGACTGCATAGGCTGCTTTTCTCTGGCCCAGGTAAAAATTTTCGACATATCCATCTCCCACCGCAACTGACGAGATGGTAGTAGGTGCCTAGCGGCATCTGCTAAATAAAAGACTAAGTTTTTCAACCTAATAAAAATATTTGTAAATTAAATATTTTTAAAAGATTTTTAATTGAAAAACTTTATTGGCCCATTTCCTGGTGACAACATCCAAGGCTTCTACAATATGCAAGCCAAATGGATGCTGCAGTGAAGACTAAAGGGAAGGAATTCTACACTATGCAATTCACAACCCCCGTCTGCAGCGTGGTAAAGTTCCAACGGAAAATGGACCTAGTTACTCTATAGGAGTAATACTAATATAAAAATAAAAATGTATACCATTTTTATTCATTCAGTTGCGGTGCGAAACCAAAACTGTCTTAATTTTTACTCAGATCAGAGAGTGCAGCCAGCACTCTTATCGACGATTTCACCTCTTGTTAGAGGTTCATCAGAGACTGCATAGGCTGCTTTTCTCTGGCCCAGGTAAAAATTTTCGACATATCCATCTCCCACCGCAACTGACGAGATGGTAGTAGGTGCCTAGCGGCATCTGCTAAATAAAAGACTAAGTTTTTCAACCTAATAAAAATATTTGTAAATTAAATATTTTTAAAAGATTTTGAATTGAAAAACTTTATTGGCCCATTTCCTGGTGACAACCTCCAAGGCTTCTACAATATGCAAGCCAAATGGATGCTGCAGTGAAGACTAAAGGGAAGGAATTCTACACTATGCAATTCACAACCCCCGTCTGCAGCTTGGTAAAGTTCCAACGGAAAATGGACCTAGTTACTCCATAGGAGTAATACTAATATAAAAATAAAAATGTATACCATTTTTATTCATTCAGTTGCGGTGCGAAACCAAAACTGTCTTAATTTTTACTCAGATCAGAGAGTGCAGCCAGCACTCTTATCGACGATTTCACCTCTTGTTAGAGGTTCATCAGAGACTGCATAGGCTGCTTTTCTCTGGCCCAGGTAAAAATTTTCGACATATCCATCTCCCACCGCAACTGACGAGATGGTAGTAGGTGCCTAGCGGCATCTGCTAAATAAAAGACTAAGTTTTTCAACCTAATAAAAATATTTGTAAATTAATATTTTTAAAAGATTTTTAATTGAAAAACTTTATTGGCCCATTTCCTGGTGACAACCTCCAAGGCTTCTACAATATGCAAGCCAAATGGATGCTGCAGTGAAGACTAAAGGGAAGGAATTATACACTATGCAATTCACAACCCCCGTCTGCAGCGTGGTAAAGTTCCAACGGAATGCCGCTAGGCACCTACTACCATCTCGTCAGTTGCGGTGGGAGATGGATATGTCGAAAATTTTTACCTGGGCCAGAGAAAAGCAGCCTATGCAGTCTCTGATGAACCTCTAACAAGAGGTGAAATCGTCGATAAGAGTGCTGGCTGCACTCTCTGATCTGAGTAAAAATTAAGACAGTTTTGGTTTCGCACCGCAACTGAATGAATAAAAATGGTATACATTTTTATTTTTATATTAGTATTACTCCTATAGAGTAACTAGGTCCATTTTCCGTTGGAACTTTACCACGCTGCAGACGGGGGTTGTGAATTGCATAGTGTAGAATTCCTTCCCTTTAGTCTTCACTGCAGCATCCATTTGGCTTGCATATTGTAGAAGCCTTGGAGGGAATCCTTGGTTGTCACCAGGAAATGGGCCAATAAAGTTTTTCAATTAAAAATCTTTTAAAAATATTTAATTTACAAATATTTTTATTAGGTTGAAAAACTTAGTCTTTTAATAATTTTATCTTGGAATTATAGATTAGGAAAAATTTCTTATTAACATAAAAAAGATCCTACCCTCAATACCCCTTCCTTCAATATTGTACAGAAATTTCGGGTCCTTTGCCAATTTAAGAAACAGTTTCTCTTGGTTGGAAATGTGGGCCGTGGAGTCGATTTCGCTACTGATACATAGGATAAAACTTTGGGTACCTGCTACGCCACTGCTCATGTAGTCAAAAACAATTATTCCTAGTTGAAGGTACACTAATGTCACTGTTTTTGCACTATGTTTTACAAAGCACGACAAAATACAGAACGACGATACTTGCTCGACACGTCGTAGTGGAATCAATTTATCTTTCAATTAACTACTAGTTCAGTATCCAGACAAAATAGAGTATAATGATATCTTTAAAGCCAGTTTAACCAATTTGACAACAAATGATTTACATTGTGCAAAAAATCTGTATTATCTTCCGACAAAAGCTCGTCGGAAGTTACAATCAGCTTTACCAAAATACATTTAGGTGTAAAATTATTTGATAGTAACAATTAATATCACATGAGCCGAGCTGGTATATTCGACTTCAAAATATACAAAAGAAAGTTTTTTTATAGGTTATATATACCTAATTTGAAGTAATTGAGTCCTTTATGACATTCAAAAATGAGAGAAACATATTCAAACCCCACAAAAACCTGGTCATTTTTTTGGGGGTTGAACGTATTTTGTCCAACTTCTGAATGTCCTAAAGGACTCAGTTACTCAGCAAACAAAAAGTTACCAACGATGAGGTACCTTGGCGCAGGAGTAAACAAAAAGAACTACTAAGCACGATTAAAGAGAGGAAAATACAATTAGTCGAGGAAATGAAGCATTTTGGCTCGCAATTTTTTCGTCCAGCATGGATTTACTTGAAATTTTCACAGAAGGTAGGGAATAGTCCAAGGATCATTTTCTATATCATGCCGCTGTACGCTAAAACCTTGGGGGTGGTTGCCATCCCATCTCAGGGGTGGGAATTTGTTATTACATTTTAACCATGTAAATCGATGTAAAAAGTATTTCTAAGAAAAAAATGTTTTTTACATTTTCTTCGTAAAACTAATATTTTTCGAGTTATTCTCGCTTGAAAGTAACGGTTTTTCGTCGAAAAAATCCACTTCTTAGAGGGTTTTTTGAGAATACCTCGAAAAATATGCATTTAATCAAAAAAACTGCAGATAACAAAATTGTATCTTTTAGTAGCACAAACTAAATTCTTTTTCTATAATATCTTTAAGACCAATACAAACCGAGATACGGCATGTTAAAGGTTAGCTTTTCTCGTCAAATGCATAATTTGAAATATTCAAAGCCAAATAACGGGAAAACTTTGCATTTTCGAGGAAAACTTAAAGTATCTATTTTCAAGTATACAATTAAACCTTACAAAGAATAATAATAAAAAATTTCTAACATGAAAATAGAGCGATTTATGATAAAAAAAGTCGGTACCTGCTTTTCTCTACGAAAAAATCAGTGAAAATAACGCCCTAACTACCCTCCTAATTAAAAATTGGTCTTCACCTTTCTGTAATTCCTTGTATATTTGTATTGTCAATACACCCAATAGTCCAGGAACCGAAGCATTTCACCTCGCAATTTTTACAGAATGGATCGATTTGCTTGAAAATTTGAGGATAAGTAGTGGATAGTTCAAGGATCAAAATCTATATGATGCCGAAAGGCGCTTTTACCATGGGGTCGGTTTCCACCCCATCTTAAGGGTGGAAATTTTTTATTATACTTTGACTGCAAAAGTTAATAAAAACATTCATTCTAAGCAAAAAATGTTCTATACATTTTTTTGATAAAATTAATACTTTTCGATTTATTCGCTATCGAAAGTGTTAGTTTTATATAGAAAAAATCAATGTTTTTCGATATATACTCATTTACCATTCACTCAATTTTTGCCCTAGAAAAAATTTTTTCAAACCAAGTTCTTGGGAATTAAATAACCTACAATTTCATATTAAAACATTTTTTCGTATATCTGATGCTAATCTTTCTATTTTGAAGAAAATGGCATTTTTTACCAAACTACAAAAAGTCGTTATTCGCTTTTAACTCTAGTTTTTTAAAAACTAATCATTCTAAGCCAGTCAAACTTTTAAAATCTATTAATAATACATAAATAAAGAAGAATTAATAAGGCCAATGACTAAAAGCGAAGCTAACATTATTATGCTTCCAATTGGATTTCTTTTTTTTTTTTTGAAAAAAATATATTGATTTTTTAACCGTAACCTCTTTAATTTTTATATTCGAAAGTTTGTTAAAAAATAATTTGGTAGGTTTTTACAAGATCTATAAGACTGTTAATACCAAATCCTTTTAAAATCCTCAGTCGCAAGAAGCGGTGACTTTGAAAGGGTTGGTAAAGGTGATTTTTGCATGTTATTACAAGTTTTAATTGTCAATAGCTCACTCAATTTTTAACGTAGAGAAAATTTTTGCAAACCAAGTTCTTGTGAATTAAATAAGCCACAATTTTATATTGAAATATTTTTTTGTATCTCTGATGATAATCTTTCTATTCTGAAGAAAAAGGAATTTTTTACCAAACTTCAAAAATTCGATATTTGCGTTTGACTCCATTTTTTTAAAAACTAATCATTCTAAACCAGTTAAACTTCTAGAACCTATTAATAATACATAAGTAAAGAAGAAGAAATAAGGTCAATGACTAATTTTAAGCAGGGTGGTGATTAGGGGTTTGCTTTCAATCACTTTTTCGCTGAAAAATATAGGGTCTGACATTCTTTTCATTATAAGCCACGTAATTTTTGAGCTAAAGACTTTTTTTTTATTTCTGAGGATAGATATTTTTAAATGCTTCAAATTAGTTTAAACAAGTAATCCTCGAAAAATGCATAGTTTTCCCGTCTTTTGACTTTGAAACTACAATATTTAACATTTGCCGAAGAAGACCTAACATATAAAGTATAGCTTGATTACTATTGGTCTTAAAGAAAATTTAAAAACACGGTTTTGTTGTTTTTTTCAATAGGTACATTTTTTTAAGCAAAGTTGTTTTGATAAAACAAAAACTTTTTGAGTTATTTGCAGAAAACTGATTAAAAACATTAATTTCTTTAATATAAAACTAACACTTTCGATAGCGAATAAATAGAAAACTATTAATTTTATCAAAAAAATGTATAGAACATTTTTTGCTTAGAATGAATGTTTTTACCAACTTTTGCGGTCAAAATATAATAAAAAATTTTCACCCCCGACATGGGGCGGCAACCACCCCCATGGTAAAAGCGCCTTTTGGCATTATATAGATTTTGATCCTTAGACTACTTATTCTCAAATTTTCTACACTACTTATGCTCAAATTTTCAAGCAAATCGATCCATTCTGTAAAAATTGCGAGGTTTTGTCCTATTTTAAGCTTCATTACTTGGACTACAAGAAGTTTCACCTATTTAAAAGGCCAAATTTTAGAAAAATTGGAGTTTAAAGAAAAATTAATTTTTTGCACTTTTGTATTTTTCACGTTTTACTTCCAAATATCTCCGAAAATACTGGAGATACGAAAAAAATGATAGACTACTAAATTATAGCTTTTTAATAGCTAAAATTATATTGTGCATAGATTTTCATTACAGTGAATAGTTAGCGAGATATAGCTGTTTAAGGGCACCCAAAGTCCGAAAATTTAATTTTTTAACTTTTTCGGGTTATGATTGAAAATTATTCTCTGAAATCTTCTCTCTCCAACGATATATAACACATTATAGTATAAAATATCCATGGTTACAAAACTATTTGTTTTCTGAACGTCTGCACTCAACTTACCGTGTACCGGTAGCTTTATAGCCTATTAGAGTGTTTTATGTTTTTGCGATTTCCCGAATACTAGGTTTTTAACTTTTGATGTCAGATATCTTTGTTTCCTGAGACGATAAAAGGTCCAAATTTTTACAGTAATTGTAGATAGATAATATCTAGTCCCGCGTAAATTTTTATTGAAAAATGTACAAAAACAAGTAAAATAAAAAATAAAATCTAAACTTTTTTGGGTTTTTTTTTGTAAGAGTATTTTAAAATTTTTTAAAATAAATGTTTCTTTCACTCTAACTTTACAAAAATCTACGCGGGACTAAACAATACATGTAGTTTCAAAATAAAACAAAAATTAGGTCTCTAAGTGCTTTGGTTACAGAGCTATATGACATAATGTTAACATTGTCGTTAAATGGGACTTTGGGTGCCCTTAAAACCTCTATTTACGAGCAAACACCCCCTTATTCGAGCCCTTTAAACCCACCCCAATTAAAAAGTAAGGGATCTAACGGAATTTAATTTACACAGTCTTATAGTTCTTCAAAAATCCTACAAAACCATTTAAAAAAAAACGCGTTTTATAAAAGAGCTATATTTATAAAACGCGTTTTTTTTTCTTCGAAATATTCGAATAGTTCACTTGTGGAACATTTTCAATGCATGTATAATACCACAGAACTGGTTCGTATACTGGAAGATGACTTAAAAAACATGTGTATTTGTACTTCTACATATTTGTAAATTCGTATTTTTGTGTAAATAAATGTTTTTGTAATTCTTTAATTCTACTTTTTTTCTGTATAGATCTATTAAATTATCTACTTATAAAAGTTAAAATGTTCTTAAGGGTGGTTTTTAAGGGTTGAAATATTATGATATATCCTAAAGCATAAAACAATCATTCTTTTTAGCCAATCAAAACCAAATTTTACCCATATTAAAGTTTACAATGTTTTTATATAATTTTTGACAATAAGGGGTAGTTTACACCCCTAAAAATAATCGACGCCCTTAAGCATGTCATAGAATATGAAGTACAGGGTGAGATGATCCTAATCCCACATTTTAATGTAAATCGATGCAAGCTGAAATTATTCTTTTAGGATATGTATTTTTTTATATATAGCTCCAACAAGGGTGGTTTTAAGGGTTCAAATATTATTATAGTATATCTTAAAGCATAAAACAATCATTATGTAACTAATAAGAACCAAATGTTAACAATATTAAAGTTTAAAATGTCGTTTTATAATTTTTTACAAGTAGTTTTTTTAGGGGTCGTTTTCACCCTTAAAAAACCAAAAGCGTACAACGGCTCAATATAGAAAATGAACTAGAGGATGAAATGAGGCTAATCCCAAATTTTTGTACAAATCGATGCTGGACGAAAAAATTGCGAGGTTTTGCCATTTTTATACTATTAAGAGGCCAGAACTCATGGCTGAAGGACCTGAGGAGATGGTTTGACGGCTCATACACAGAAATTGTTCGTGCAGCAGTTTCCAAGGCTACAATTGCCATGTGGATCGCCAACCTTCGACAGGAGAGGACGCAATAAGAAGGTTTTGGTAAATAAAATTAACTCCTTGCGTCGCAAATTCCTTAGTGAAATGTGTTAGCATTTGGTTATAAATATTAAAATAAGTCACTAAAAAGAAAATGCCAACATTAGTAAGTCAATAACTTATGAAGCACACATAATTTATTTTTTAAACTACAGTAAAACCTCGTTATAACGGACTAATTGGGGGGACGGTATGTCCGTTAAAGCCGAAAGTCCGTTATATAAAAATAGGTTTAAAATCAATCAATCTCTTTTAATATATGCCGCAGTACTTTAGATACAGTGTACAAATCCCTAAGTTAAGAAAGGAATTAAGTTTTGTTTGGTACTTTTTTACTTCTCGACTTCATCTCAAAACTTTTTACAATATACTCGTTTGGTTGTCAAAATTATTTACTGATCCATGCGTTGAATAAGCTATGTATTTTTTGAAAAAAAAAAAACGATTCAATTAAAGTTATCATCTTGTGAATGACGAATATTTTCAGGCAGGAGTGTTGCTAAAATCAATAAACAATTCACCTCTTTCGGCGGTATTTCCGGTTTCTTCTCTTGAAATTTTCGCACTGCAGTTACAAATTCTAAAAAAAAACAATTTCTGAAAATATCTGTGGTGAACCATGCCTTATTAGAGCGATAATATGAAACGGGCAGATGATGCATTATATCTTTGACAGCTTTACATAGATTTACGAGATTTGCCAATAATTATAACAGTCAATCCATGCGATCGTCTTGAGTACAAACTAGTGCCGCGATCCTTTCCTTGCAATTTTTCTTCCAGAATTCGATTTTTCATATTTTTTTGCATTGAATTTTTCTTTATTCGATCGGATTTTTTGTCCGTTGTATCCGAAGTCCGTTAAATAGAGGTCCGTTCTATCGAGGTTTTACTGTACTTTTAATATCAGTACCTAAACTAAACATAACAGTATTTTTTTCGTTTTTTTTCCTCACGATTTACAATGGGATTCTTAACAAGAAAATTTTACTGATATGATTAGATGTATTTACTAATAAAAAATATTCTCAAGTTGAAGTTAATTTTATGTAATTCAATGAACCAACCTCCAATAAAGTCGTCTCAGGAAAGCACCGCAAAAATATTGACAATATCAAGACATATAATTAAAAAGGATACCTTTGTTTCTATTATTAAGTGACTAAACAAAATAATTTGTTTAATTTGTATTTTAAGAAGGATTTACAAGGTCGAAATAAAATCAATTAAAATGGTAGTTTAGTTCCATTAAATATCGTACTAAATTTACTATATTTAGATAAGTTAGTAATAATAGAAAAATATGATAAATGGTAATCCTAATTTTAAAGTCGACCCAGAAATTTCATCTTTTCTAAAATAATCAGATTTACCAATGATACGTCGATATAGTCGTCGAACCCTAAGATATGAGGTGGCTTAAGTAAGTAAGTAAGTACGTCGATAATAGTTTTATCTGACCCAAAATAATTCTGTTATGAATTCTCCGCCGAGTCGAATCCACTGAGCCATTTTTATCCTGAACCCGTCAACCTTACGTATGAACTTTTTCTGTTATCTAGTTACTTAATGAAAATATACCAAAATTTAAAATTGTGGTCTCCTGCCATTAGATATAGTAGATAACATACAAATACCACAAGAAAATGTATTGAGACCCATATTAAGCAATTTTCTTATCTTCAAGAACTCAATCGGTTAGTTCCTTTTCTTCTCATTATGCAATGGAAGAACATTGTCAAGATACGAAACAATTCATATTATTTGAAAAATCCTTATTTCTCCAAAAACTCATACTTGTGTTCCAGAAAAATTCGTTATATAAATTCGATGATATAAACAAAAGGAAGGCTACTTCTTATCCCCCACCTGAAATCCAACTCTGCACTGTTCACCTTTTTCGTCTCTTCGTGGCCCTTTCCTCATCAGGGGTTGGCGACCATCAATTGGAATTCCTTCTATCTTGTGCTAATCGTATAATTTTGTATTTTACTTATTAGTGCTGGTCCTCTATATATGTTAAATGCATATATTTGTGTAAGTATTTTACGTTCAAAGCCGGCAATCTCCATAACATTTCGTCAATGTTATTTTTCTGCTTATTGTTAAAACTTTGTTTAATCGAAAATAGGCTCTAGATGCAAGATATATTCCTCTGTTAATTTCTAGATTTTTGAATTATTCCAGTTGATTGGTTAACCTAGACATATAAGTTACACCTTTGAACATGTATGTTCCGATATGTAGATCTACATCTTTCGTGTCATTTCACATTCATATAGTTTGTGTTGGTTAACATGTAACTTCATTATTTAAATTACTGCTCCTAATTCTGAGACAACTTGGATGAGGCTTGTTTTTCTTCCTGTCATAATGTCGATGTTATTGGCGCATGCTATTAATTGTATACTTATATCATTTATTAAGCCCCTTGTTAGTAGTCCCGAATTCCTTGCAAGCCATTTAAAGAGCAATATTGAATAGGAGGCATAAGCTAAATCCTTATGATAATGTTTGTCTGCAAATCATGAAGTTTTCATCCGGATCTCATACAAAGTACCTGCCTTGGAATGCTACTCACCTTCATTAAGAGACTTGATAAAATTATGACATACATTTTAAATTGGTAAGTTTTGATATTGTTACCCAATTTTACATCCAATAATTCAAAAATTTATACTTACGTATCTAAACCAGGCCGAAGATGAGCTTTAAAGACTCCCCAGACAGGTTTATGATCGGAAGTTGTTATAGAAGGAACTGAATCGTATACCAAACATTGCAGGGGTGGATTTTCGAGAGCACCACTAAATCTCCGGCAGTTTTTTTGCTTGAATAATATTCGGTCTGTGTACGCAGGTGTTCGATTTTTAGATGATGAGTCGAAATTTTGTGTTCCCGGGTCATACTAAAATAAAAACAATGATACACTTGAATATTTTACCTGTAATAACTCTATCAACATCGATATCATTAATTATTCATTATATTTGCTGCCTAGCAAAAATAAGTGCTTTTGTACTCAGGTTAGACCAGGGATGAGACATGAGGCAGAGTGTCGAAATTGTACTGGGCCTAATTATTTAAAAAAACTTTTAATAAAAAAAATAATTATGACCGAATGGAACCCTCCGAGTGGCAGAATAATAATAGCTTATTTTAAGTGGAAAGTGAATAATAGCAGTGACCCCAGTGCTATGATATGAAGTTTCAAAAACAGAATTTTACACCATTCTTCGTAGAGTGTTAAAAAGAATAAACAAAAGAGATATCACAATAATAAGATTTTGGAAAACCTCAACAGGAAAGATAGCAGTGAGAGCAAACGACTGCAGCATTCAATCATGGTACTATTGACGATTAAAACGGAATCGGGAATCTTTTAGTAGACTTCTGCCATGACCTAGTCATCTCTGCAACATAACTGCCGTAAGATGACTACAGTTGCCCCTGACCATATAACCCAAAATCAAATACCAAGACCATATAGCTGTCAACCTCAAGTTAGGAGTGAATGCATATTGTAGTTTCCCTCTTGTCTACTTCATTTATCGTTCGTTTGCTTTCCAAATTGTAAAAAGCGCGGATTTAGGTTTTCATCAGAAAGTTGGTTCTAACGATGGAAGTTTTATGCCTGGTTGCAGCAACAAATCTTAAGCTCCAGCTTAGTCCAGCTCAGCTTATAGATAGAGCCGCTGCAAGTCTCAGTTAAGCTGCATCATAATTTTCGATTCTTATCTAAAGGCGCATTCTCACGGTTCGATTTTAGTTGATGAACTTTAGCGGTACCACTAAAATCGAATAATAATAATAGCTGTGAGAACAAATGTTTCAATTTTAATCGGTCAACTTTTGTCGATTCCGGTCAGATTGATCGAGTCAAACTTTATCGTTCAACTTGATATTTTTCAGACGAGTTGAATCGTCTTTGAAGCGTATGAACATTTGTTGGTCGACTTGAATCATTCTTGTCTGGGTAAATTGTTTTTTTTTTCATTTTATAATGGCTTTGGCTTAGCCAATTAGCCAGACTATTTGTTTTTTGTATGGTATTACAATAACAATTAATTTAATTATCTAAGCCTACTTATAATCTCAATTTACAGTGTGTTATAATACTCATGGATACATTTTTCAGTTTTGTGTGATATGTTTACAATTTTTAATTTTATTACCTAAGCCTTTTTAAAATTAAAATTTACAGGACGTTACATATTTGTAAAGACATTTTAGCGTCTGCTTATTGTTTGAAAAAATAATTTCATTTAAATTAATAGGTAAAGGACAATTTAGATCAACGAACTTTTCATACATTATTTTAATATTTTGTCTGTACTGTCCACACTCCAATATGAGGGGCTGTAGATCTCCAATTTTACCACAGGCGCAATATGGGTTATCACTGATATGCTGTGTTTGTATGCTGGGGTTAGTGCGTGATTTGATTTATTATATTTAATGTTTTTATAAATAACCTATTGGACTCATGTTTAAACCATCTCTCATTGGGAATTAGTGGTTGGCAATTTCTAAAATTTATTCCCGTTGTACTTTGGTTGTACAAACGTTGCAAATTTTTTTTGCAATTGTTTTTACTGATATTATCTATATCGGTTACTGGTAGAAGTATGTTGTTTATGTTTCGTTTGGTTAAAGCTGCAGATTTAGCTAATTTGTCGACTTCTTCATTTCCTAATATTCCAGAATGTCCTCTAACCCAACAAATAATAATTGAACCGCCCGAGGAAGTAATATCATAATATAGACTCTTAATTTCTATCTCAATGTGGTTTAGGTTTTTTGTCGATTTGATAGAAGTGAGTTTGTCCACAATGCTTCTACAATCGGTGAAAATGATATAACTGTCCATACCAACAGAGGCTATATATTTTAACGCAAGTAATAAAGCTGAAAATTCGGCAGTATATATTGAAGCTTCATTAGGCAATCAGCATGATTCTTTGTATTCAGAATTCCAGTGATATATTGCACATCCGGTTTTATTTTGAATTTTGGAGCCGTCAGTAAAAATATATTGAAACATAGGCCACCTGTCTTTAATTATTTCGTTGATAATACTGCCTGGAAGGTTTGAATCTATGTAATATGTTTGTATTACCTTGGAAAAGAGAGTTTCAGGAGGTTTAGTGTAAATTTGAGGTTAATAAAATAAAATTCAATTGTGGCTTATTTTCCATTGAAAATAGTTGATTATAAAAATGCCACAAGGAAATAGCTTCAGAACAACATTAAATTGGAGGTATTTTATTTTTGTACATTTGGTCTTCATACATTGTCAGTTTTCTGTAGCTTTCAACGTATATGGGGTTTTTTTAGTACACCAATATTTGTGGCTTAAATCTAATATATTCAAGTTACGAATAGCTCTTAAGTAGCTGACGTTTTTTGAGATAGCTCTAGCTACAAACTTATCTGTACAGAATTGTCTGCGTAGAGTAAGTGGTGGTTCCTTAGCTTCAATTTCAATAATAGTAATAGAAGTAGATTTTAAGTAACCAAGACAGAGTCTTAAACATCTATTCCTCTGAATTTCAACTCTATTAAAATATCCTGTTGACGCAGACCCATATAAATGACAACTATAGTATAGTCGAAAATTGGTCGAATCATTGAGCGATAGAATAGCAATGCAACATTCGGGTCAGCTCCCCAACCGGTTCTACAAAAAGCTCTAAGGATATTCATAGAATTTTCGGATGTCTTTATAATAGAATGAATTTGATCCTTCCATAACAATTTACAATCCAAATACGTCCCAAGATATTTAACATAATTTTTGATCGGAAATTCTATTTTACCTAATTTGAAGGTGCCTTGAGGAATTTGGCGTTTTTTTTTGATAAAAACAAATTTCAGTTTTTGTGGTTGATATGGATAAGCCTAGGTAGTCTACCTTGTCTACAAGGTAGAAGGACTCAAAGAAACAAACAAAAATAAAGAGTATAAAGAAAAGATAAGCATTAAACTAGAAAACAGACCAAAACATGAGAACCCAAATAAGGAGTGGGAAGAGTGCAGAGAAATCATAAAAGAGACAGCTAAAGAAGTATTAGGCATAGAAGGTAAAGAAAGAACAAGAACGAATGACTGGTTTGACGAAGAATGCCAGATTATAACAGACAGAAAAAACAGAGCATATTTACTGATGCAACAGGGGCACAGAACCCGACAAGCAGAGGAAGAATATAAACAACTACGCCAAGAAGAAAAGAAAACTCACCGAAGAAAAAAGAGAGAATATATGAACAAAGAACTTCAAGAACTGCAAGAACTAAGTAGATCGACAGAACCAAGAAAATTTTATCAGAAACTGAACAAAAGCAGAAAAGACTTCAAACCGAGAACGACGATGTGTAGATATAAGGAAGGTAATATATTGACAGAACAGCAAGAGATACTAAGAAGATGGACAGAACATTTTACGGAAGAGCTTGAAGGAGATGGGAGTGAGACGAACCCTGATATACCATTAGACCAAGCAGACAACAGAGAAAAGGGTCCACCAACAATAGCCGAGATTAGAACAGCAGTAGACAAACTAAAGAACAATAAATCACCGGGATCGGATCAAGTAGCATCGGAATTACTGAAGGAAGGAGGAGACGCACTACAGAAAACAATACATGAATTGATAACAAAGATATGGTCAAATAAACAGCTACCAGCGGAGTGGAATAGTGGTATTATTGTACCACTACATAAAAAAGGGAATCAGCTAGAATGTGGAAACTACCGTGGAATCACGCTGCTGAATGCAGCATACAAAATAATGTCCAACGTCATTTATGAAAGACTTAGACCACACGCTGAAAAAATAGTTGGCAGGTACCAAAGTGGCTTCTGTAGACAGAAGTCAACAATAGACCAGATATTTGTTCTGCGACAGATCCTCGAAAAAACAAGTGAACATAACATCGGCACACATCATCTCTTCATAGACTTCGAAAGCGCACATGACAATATAAACCGAGAATTCTTAATAAAAGCAATGAAAGAATTTAATATACCAACACAACTAATAGAACTGATAAAAGAATCTCTAAAAGTAGAAAGTAAAATCCGGATACAAAACGAACTAACGGAAACAATAGATGTGAAAAAGGTACTACGCCAGGGAGATGCTCTATCATGCATCTTGTTCAACATCGTGCTCGAGAAAATAATGAGGGACACAACAGTCAATACTCGAGGAACAATAATTAATAAAAGCGTGCAAATACTAGCATTTGCAGATGATGTTGACATAATCGCAAGATCAAGAAGAGAAATGCTAGGGGCATTCAATCAAATAGAACGAGCTGCACAAAATAGTGGCCTTAAAATCAACCAGAACAAAACAAAATATATGCAGGTAAGTAAAAACACAGAAATAAGGCAGCCACAAAATATAACAATAGGAGAATACAACATTGAGGGGGTAAAAAACTTTATATACTTGGGATCCCTAGTCACATCTGATAATAACGTAGCAGAGGAAGTGAAGAGGCGAATATTTATTGCCAATAAAAGTTACCATGGCTTAATTCGGCAACTAAGATCAGATAACGTCGCAAGGAAAACAAAATGCAAAATATACAAAACCTTAATAAGACCGGTACTCACATACGGCTCAGAAACCTGGACACTCACTAAAAGAGAGGAAACATTGCTAGCCACCTTTGAAAGAAAAATCTTGCGACACATATATAAGGGCACAAAAAAAATGGAATTTGGCGAAGAAGGTACAACTTTGAACTATACGAAATATACCAGGATCCGGATATCATAACATTCATTAAAATAGGACGGCTGCGTTGGATGGGACATGTAGAAAGAATAGAAGAAGGCGAAATACCAAACAAAATATTCAAACAGATGCCAGTTGGAAAAAGAACAAGAGGAAGACCGAAGCTGAGATATTTAGAACAAATAGAAAATGATATAAAAACCTTAAAAATAAAAAACTGGAGAAAAAAAGCACGAAACAGATCAGAGTGGAGAAGAATCCTGGAACAGGCCAAGACCCAGAAAGGGCTGTCAAGCCAATGATGATGATGATGGTAATCATTTTTTACACAATCTAATGTAAATTTACACATTTAATGTAATGTCAAATTTTTAATTTAAAAATGTTTAATTTAATGTAAAAATTTCCACAATTTAATGTAGCTAATGTAAATTAATGGGTACATTGTTATCGTTTACATTAACAAAATGAGTTTAAAGTGGCCAGAGAGTGTTATGTTCACATGTTTATATCCTTCTGTATCCCCCACAACAAGTTCTTTCTGAAACACCACATTAATCCCTTCTTTCAATCCAATTTCGTATCAAGAAACGACGTTTTTTATGTTCTTTATTCAACTAAAATCGAACCGTGAGAATGCGCCTTAAGCAATCAACGTGGTAATCTATTGTGGAAAGCTGAAAATTCATCTAGATGCGCATTCTCACTATTCGACTTTAGATGATCAACTTTGGTGCATCAAGTAAAATCGGTCAAGTTTGTTGTTCACACATTTCAAACAAAAGTGATGAAAGTAGATAGTTTAATAAAAATGGCGGTACATAGTTTAATGAAAAGTGTAGTTATACGCGAAAGTATAAATATTATTAGTAGCTTACTGATTCACCAACTCAGCAGAATTATGTTAAGACGAAATAAAGAACATAAGATACCCACAAGGAAAAGTTTTCCTGTAGTTGGCTGTTTACCATATAATACAAAAAAACGAATAAAATCCTTTATAAAGGGTATATATTTAAAAATCCTAAAAAAGGACTACATCACAGAACTAGTTTTCGATTGGATGACCAATCATCATCAGTGCTTACGTGATCTAACATGCTAACCACCAAAATACCATATTATAAAAATATATGGGTAAAAACCCTTTAAAAGTAATTCGTCAAGAAAACATTGATGAAATATGCGAACTTAAACATGGATGTTCAAAATATTCCATGTAATATGCTCTAGGTATCATCTGAGCTCTAACTCGACTTGTTCACATGACGGCAGTATGGTAACAAGTCTTTTTTTTAACATAAAAAACGTTACATATAATATTTAATGCATTTTCTCTAGCTTCTTTATTTTTGTAATACTCCAGTTTATAATTCCAAAGACAGTCATGGCTATGATATAATTCTATAAATCTGAACATAACACTTTCTGACCACTTGAAACTCATTTTGTTGATTTGAAGGATAACAATTTGCGGAGACCGCAGACTGATGAGATACGAGTGATTCCAGTCGACCAACAAATGTTCATATGCTTCAAACGCTATTTAACTCGTTTGAAAAATGTCAATTCACTCATAACTTGAACGATACAGTTTGACTCGATCAATCTTTTATCGAATCAACAAAATTTGACCAATTAAAATTGAATTGAATTGATACGTTCTCACAGCTATTCTCATTCGATTTTAGTTGATTCACTAAAGTTGATCAACTAAAATTGAACCGTGAAAATGCGCCTTAAGACTCAATGTTGCAACGCGTATGTTTCGTAAGCTGAGCTTAATGCACGTCTTAAGCTTAAGATCTGTTGGTGCAACCACACATTAGATTTTCGGATCTAAGACTTCTCATGGTGACAAAAATATGTCTTACTAATCTTACATTTAAACAAGTCGATAAATGGCTGACTTATCATGGTTAATCGGATTGTGGTGGGCTCTAGGTACTCGGACACTTTGAAACTCTCAAGAAAGATTGCCGGCGGACTCGAAAAATATTGTGACACTTACATCTTATTGCAGAATGAGAAATGAGAAAAGATTTGAGGATTTGATTATATTTATATTGGCAAAAAAACCTCGACCAAATAATGGCTTTAGACTGTAATTACAGGAACGCTTGGGTTGTTGACTCTCGGTAGTCGAAACATGCTAGTGCTGTTATTTAGAATATTTCCAAATAAATACCTAACGGGATTTTTTATTACGGTAGAAATTTTGTAAAGCAGATATAACATAATATCGTCAGAAAAATTCGAAAAGAAATGACTGACTATACTGGATGTCTTACCAAATTTAGTAAAATAAAAACATAAATACATTTTAACGTGGCGGTTTTTTGAACCGTTACAGACTAGACGCATTAATGCACCTGTATTAGAATAATTACATCTGATATTAGCTGATCTTTCATGTTGTTGTTTATTTGGGTTTATATGACTGCGGACACTAAATCCATTCGCCAATTTTACTATTTTTTATTTTATTAGTAATTTTTTCGTATATTATTCTAAAACTAATACTAATAATAATCTCTAATAAACAATTCTACTAATAAATAATTATTTTTGTATTTTTTTTATAATTTTTTATAATACATTTTTTTGCATTTTTTTAAATGATATTCTCAGAGTTCCACAGTAAAAACAGCAACATTTTTCTTTAGCCCTCTACTTAATTCGAAAGCTTTTTACTATGGACTGTCCAAGTTCGAAATTCATTTTTTTTTCTACATTTTTTTATATATTTTTGAAGTGAAAACTTCTTTAGGGACGTTGTGCACTTTCTTTGGATAGTTGAAAAAGCATTGAATTCGCGACCGTCATCGCGACCGTCATCGCTCATGCTATATATTATGTGTATGTATATATACATTGTGTAGACGTATTTAAATTTATAATAAATGTAAAACCTATTTACGATGGGGAAAAAAGATTAATTTCGCGACCATCATAGCGACCGTGATCTCTTCGGCGAAATAAATTTTGTATATATATATATATATATATATATATATATATATATATATATATATATATATATATATATATATGTATATATATATATATATATATATATATATATATATATATATATAATAGATGAAATAGAGAATGTGGAAAAATCCCCTTACGAACATTATATATATATATATATATATATATATATATATATATATATATATATATATATATATATATATATATATATATATATATATGTATATATATATATATATATATATATATATATATATATATATATATATATATATATATATATATATATACAGGGTGTCCCAGACTAATTTACCCACGCTATATCTCTTAAACGAATAGAGATTTTCGAATGGGACAAACGGTGATATATTCTACTTGTAATACACTTTAATATGGCGTACAAAAAAATCATCCCCTAAATATTCATCCCTTAGTTACAACCCCTAACTTTAATTTTTTAATAGCACCCTGTATATTTTTTTATAGTTTTGGATGTGGTCTTCTATCGTCTATTCAACACATTTTTTGAAAATAAAATCGGTTCGTAAATAACTAAGAAAATATCAGTTTAGTTTTGTTAATTATATGTCCCAGACTAATTTTTCACGGCTATATTTCATAAATGAACAAAGACTTTCGAATGGGACAAAAACTGATCTATTGCATTTGTAATACACTTGAATATGGCGTGGAAAAAAAAATATCCCCTAAATAAATATCCACTCACCAGTTACAATCTCAAACTTTATTTTTTTTTAAATAGCACCCTGTAAGTTAGGGATGAATATTTAGGGGATGAATTTTTTCTACGCCATATGAAAGTGTATTACAAATGGAATAGATCAGTTTTTGTGCCATTCGAAAATCTCTATTCATTTAAGAAATATAGCCTGGATAAATTAGTCTGGGACACACAATTTAACAAAAATAAACTGATAGTTTCTAGGTTATTTACGAACCGATTTTATTTTCAAAAAATGTGTTGAATAGACGATAAAAGACCACATCCAAAACTATAAAAAAATATACAGGGTGCTATTAAAAAAATTAAAGTTAGGGGTTGTAACTAAGGGATGCTTATTTAGGGGATACTTTTTTGTACGCCATATTAAAGTGTATTACAAGTAGAATATATCACCTTTTGTCACATTCGAAAATCTCTATTCGTTTAAGAGATATAGCGTGGGTAAATTAGTCTGGGACACCCTGTATATATATATATATATATATATATATGTATATATATATATATATATATATATATATATATATATATATATATATTAATTTATTATGTGTATGTATATATAAATTGTATAGAAGTATTAAATTTAAAATAAATATAAAACCTATTTTACGATGGGGAAAAAAGATTAATTTCGCGACCATCATAGCGACCGTCATCTGTCCGGCGAAATAAATTTTGTAGGTACAATATATATTTTATGTGTATGTATATATAAATTGTGTAGAAGTATTAAAATTTAAAATAAATGTGAAACCTATTTTTGGATGGTGAAAAAGGATTTATTTCGCGACCGTCATAGCGACCGTCATCTCTTCGGCGAAATAAATTTTGTACGTGTATTTATTATCTGTATGTATACATAAATCGTGTAGAAGTATTTAAATTTAAAATAAATATAAAATCTATTTTAGAATGGGGAAGAAGGATTAATTTCGCGATTGTCATCGCGACATCGCTTCGACGAAATAAATTTTGTACGTATATTATCATAATATACGTATAATAATAGTAATATTATCTATTTTCTGATTGAACTCACGAAATGTAAATTGCTTGTTGAAGTGAAAACTTCTTTAGGGACATTGTGCGATTTTTGGATAGGGGAAAAAGCATTGAATTCGCGACCGTCATTGCGACCGTCATCACTTATGCTATATATATTATTTGTATGTATATGTAAATTGTATAGAAGTATTTAAATTTAAAATAAATGTAAAACCTATTTTAGGATGGGGAAAAAGATTTATTTCGCGACCGTCATAGCGACCGTCATCTCTTCGCCGAAATAAATTTTGTACTTTTCTATATTACGTGTACCTATACATAAATTGTATAGAAGTATTTAAATTTAAAATAAATGTAAAACCTATTTTTCGATAGAGAAAAAGGATTTATTTCGCGACCGTCATCGCGACCGTCATCTCTTCGGCGAAATAAATATTTTGTACGTATATGTATTGAAGTTAAAACTTCTTTAGAGACGTTGTGCACTTTTTGGATGGGGAAAAAGTATTAAATTAGCGACCGTCATCGTTTCAACGAAATAACTTTTTGAAGTGAAAATTTCTTTAGGGACGTTGTGCACTTTTTAGATAGGGAAACAGTATTGAATTAGCGAACGTCATGGCGACCGTCATCGCTTCGGCAAAATAAATTTTTAAAGTAAAAACTTCTTTTGGGGACGTTGTGCACTTTTTAGATGGGAAAGAAGTATTGAATTAACGACCGTCATCGCTTCGGCGAAATAAATTTTTGAAGTGAAAACTTATTTAGGGACGTTGTGCACTTTTTGGATGGGGAAAAATTATTAAATTTGAATGGGGAGAAAGTAATAAATAAGCGACCGTCATCGCTTCGACGAAATAAACATTTGCAGTGAAAACTTCTTTAGGGACGTTGTGCTCTTTTTGGATGGAAAAAAGTATTAATTATCGACCGTCATCGCTTCGATGAAATAAATTTGTAAAGTGAAAACTTCTTGAGGGACGTTGTGCACTTTTTGGATGGGGAAAAATATTAAATTAGAGACTGTCATCGCTTCGACGAAATAAATATTTGAAGTGAAACTTCTTTAGGGACGTTGTGCACTCTTTCGATGGAAAAAGTATTAAATTAGCGATCGTCGTCGTTTCGATGACATCAATTTTTGAAGTGGAAACTTCTTGAGGGACGTTGTGCACTTTTTGGATGGAGAAAAATATTAAATTAGCGACCTTTATCACTTCGACGAAATAAATGTTTGAAGTCAAAAATTTCTTTAGGGACGTTATGCACTTTTTGGATGGGGATAAATTATTAAATTAGGGACCGTCATCGCTTCGACGAAATAAATATTTGAAGTGAAACTTCTTTAGGGACGTTGTGCACATTTTGGATGGGGGAAAAGTATTGAATTAGGGACTGTCATCCATCGCTTCGACGAAATAAATATTTGAAGTGAAACTTCTTTAGGGACGTTGTGCACTTTTTCGATGGAAAAAGTATTAAATTAGCGACCGTCATCGCTTCGATGAAATCAATTTTAGAAGTGGAAAGTTCTTGAGGGACGTTGTGCACTTTTTGGATGGGGAAAATATTATATTAGCGAACCTTCATAGCTTCGACGAAATAAATTTTTGAAATGAAAACTTCTTGAGGGACGTTGTGCACTTTTTGGTTAAGAAAAAATTATTAAATTAGCGACCGTCATCGCTTCGACGAAATAAATTTTTTAAGTAAAAACTTTTTTAGGGACGTTGTGCACTTTTTTATGGAGGAAAGTATTGAATTAGGGCCGTAATCGCTTCGACGAAATAAATATTTAAAATGAAACTTAGTTAGGGACGTTGTGCACTTTTTCGATGTAAAAAAGTAATAAATTAGCAACTATTATCGCTTCGACGAAATAAATATTTGAAGTGAAAACTTCTTGAGGGACGTTGTGCACTTTTTGGATGGGGAAAATTATTAAATTAGCGACCGTTATCGCTTCGACGAAATAAATTTTTGAATTGAAAATTTCTTTATGGTCATCACTTCGCTGAAATAAATTTTGTACATATATAAATTATGTGTATGTATACATAAATAGCACAGGGCATACGCATCGCGTATATCGTATATGATATAGGTACAGCACTTCTTTTAGGATGGGGTAAAAGCATTGAGCTCGTAATTTATATACTATAAGAAGTTTTCACTTCTGTCGGCACTCCCACGAGTGCCTTCAATTTTTTTTTAATTATTATTTTTTTTCTATTATCTTCTTTATAAATATTTTTTTATATATTTTTTTATATATTTTTTTATTATATTTTTTTAATATTTTTTAAATTTTTATATAAAAGTCTGCGTAACTTGGAACCATATGGGAAACTTTTTTAATATCAATTTTAAGAAAAAAAGTCATTCTTTATAAAGTGCTCTGCATAGTCTAAAACCTAAGAAATCATCAGATATCAAATTTTGTCAACAATATACGAGGTATGTCAAAAAATATGAATTTCGCTCAAGAGCAAACTACCTTTATATTTCAAAATATCAAAAAATTTTATTATGGAGTTATTTGTAATTAAAAACCATATTCAAATATGCAATAACAGCCTTCTACTTGAAAAAAAAATTCTGAAATTTTCCAAAATTACCGATTCCGAACATCATTTTCATTTATTAGACATGTAATAACTCTTTTATTAATAATTTTAGGGAAAAAAGTGATTCTTCATAAAAATCTGTGCATGGTCTAAACATCAAGATGCAACCATCAGTTATCCAAGTTTGTTAATTTTATACGAGGTGTGTCAAATAATACGAATTTAGTGCACAGATTTTTATGAATTATAACTTTTTTTCCTAAAATTATTAATAAAAAAGTTATTACATGTCTAATAAATGAAAATGATGTTCGGAATCGGTAATTTCGGAAAATTTCAGAATTTTTTTTTTCAAGTAAAAGGCTGTTATTGCATATTTAAATATGTTTTTTAATTACAAATAACTTTTCATAATACATTTTTTTGATATTTTGAAATATAAAGGTACATAGTTTGCTCTTGAGCGAAATTCATATTTTTTGACATACCTCGTATACTGTTGACAAAATTTGATATCTGATGATTGCATCCTAGGTTTTAGAGTATGCAGAGCACTTTATAAAGAATGCCTTTTTTTCGTAAAATTGATATTAAAAAAGTTTTCCATATGGTTCCAAGTTACGCAGACACCCCTGTATAACAATTTACGAGAAATATTTATTCTATATTTTACAATTACAATTTAATTACATAATTTTTTCATCGATTGTCATTTGTTTCGAGCTTCTGTCAAATGTTGTATAATCTGTGTATAATATTAATATACACGGATTATACGACATATGACAGAAGCTCGAAACAAATGACTGTGAATGAAAAGCCCTATAGTCGGTATACCAACTCATTGATTTCTAATGTTAATAAATAGTTTAAACTAATGGGTTGGTGGACATCAGTCAAAGAATACAGTGGATTTAAAAACATATTAACGTTATTAGAAATAAGAGAACAGGTCAAAATTTTGTGTTGTAGGTTACCCCACTGACCACAAAAATCATGATCTTTTATGAGATACTATCTTACCAAAAACTTACTTTGTACGTTGGTGGAAAACTAATTTTAGCTTCATTAAAGCCACGAAATGCTGCACCGTCTGCTAAAACCGAACAAAGTTGGTCGTGATGCATGTATCCATGAGGTAGATGTGCCGGTAGGGGAAAACTAGTATTGGATAACCACTCAAGTACTTTTGCTCTCGGTGTTGCTAATCTAAAGTTTAAATCGCCAAACCAGAAGACGTAGTCGAAATTCTGCGTTATATCTAAAATAAAAGACTGCTAATTAATGATTCGGTGTTGATTGATATAAATGTAAATGTAATAAAGTGTAAATGAATCAACAAAGTCAAAGTGGTGCCACTTCGGTATGCGGTCTACCGTCTAATATGTGGTCTACGGCAATTTAGCTGATTCGGCATGCGGTCTACGTACAAAAACAAATTAGAGAAACTATTACAAACATTACTATTTTATTATTACTAACAGCTTCACTGTTCAATTGGTAAATATACAAAGAGTCTACATTCTACCACATCCAATACTATTTTAATATTAAATATCATGCAACCGCAGTAAATATCGGTTTTTGCCTGAAAGGAGGAAGACCTAACCCTTCGGTCCAAACCCAACTTACGGGTATTAGAGTGAGAGAACCGCAGGGCATTTGACCGCTGCGCGCAATCACAACCCACCCTTTTTATTATCACTAAACGGTCTTTTCAGCGTTTTAAATTAACACTCAAGGCCCATTTCGTTGATTCAAGTTTATATAGGCAACCCAAATTACACGCCGCTAATCCTCGGTTCGGGATTTAGACAGAATAACACGTGAAGTGTGAAGTAAAGCACAAGTATGACAAGTCAAGTAAAGTATAAATATAAATAATAAATAAAAAGTTTGTAATAGTTTCTCTAATTTGTTTTTGTACGTAGACCGCATGCCGAATCAGCTAAACTGCCGTAGATCGCATATCAGACGGTAGACCGCATACCAAACTAGAAACTCTGCCGTAGACCGCATACCGAAGTAGCACCGTCAAAGTTTTTAATAATGAATCATGAAGTGAAGAAGTTTAAAATTCTTTAAATGTAATTTTGAGTCTTCAGATGAGTCCATGGTTCTTCACCCGTGCGTCATCATTTAAAGCATCCGAAATAAATTGGAAATTTACTCCACGCAACAGCAAGTGACAGAAAGTGGCTATTGCTCCGATCACGGATAAAATTTTACGTTATCAAATAAATAGAATGTAAAATGTTAGTTTGGCTTTAAAATTTTGGTACAGAATTACAGCTACTTACATTTGAAGTAGCTTAATAAATTCTTTTAAGGCTTGTGAGGTAAAAGTTTTTCCAGGCATAATCTAAAAAAATCAATAAAATATTTTCGTTTTGTAATTTCTTTCACTTTTGCGGAAACTTAAACAAAACCAGTCCTTAACTGTGTGAATGAAGTTAACTTTGTATGTAAATTAATGGCAAAATAACTTACCTACCATAAAATTTCATACTTCAATATAAAATAATGAAAACAACTGTTTGTGTATTATAAATAACTTCTAAATGCAGAAACAGGACAAAAAAAGCAAAAAATCCAACTGAGGGCTACAAGTAAACAAACCAGAAACGTCACAAATTGCACAATTGCACAAAATGTGAAGACGTTCCTAGGCGTCTTTTTGTACCTATATCTTTTCGATGTAGTGAGTCTAGAGCGTTCATAAAAACAACATGTGTCTTTATTTAATAACAGGTGGTAGCTGGTTTGTCTTTTTTCTAGCAATGATGCTAGATAAAAAGTATGTGTTTTATTTCAGCAGGTATTAATGACGGACCGGGTAAAGAACCATGAAATTGTAAAAGATTATTCTTGACGAAAAATAAACATTTCAAAATTCCACCTTGTATTATTGCGAAGACACCACGGCAAAAGTCCGTCAAATGGGGTCGAAAATTGTATGCCGGGTTTAATCCAACAAGGTTCGACACCAGTTCGACACCCACATCTCGAAGAGGTAATAAATGAAGAGGCGCAGAGGCGCTGTTGTCAAATCTACGGATTGAAATTAAATGTTTTCTTTCTTCTATTAATAAATACAATACAGTTGCAGGTGCATATTATGATTTATACAGGCTGTCCAGAAACTCTACCGACAAACGAAGACAGGAGATTCCTCAGATAATTTTAAGACCATTTAACCCAATTCCTCTAGTCCGAAAATGCTTCCTAAAGGAGCTAGAGCTATTTGAAGAATGCGTCTGGTAATTAGTTTTTCTTAAATATCTCCAGAACGCTTCTATTTAGAAGAACGAAAATTGGTACACTTATTTATCTTCCAGGGATAAATCGATTCCATTAATTGCAAATTTCTAGTACCGCTCATAGGCGTCCGTTTTGAGTAGGGCAACAGTTATATTATCGTATAACTTTTTTGTTTTCAATTTTTAAGCATTTTTGAGTCGGGATTATTAACATATAAGGTATTATAGTGCTAAGAAGTATTCTTACTTTAAGTCGATAGGGTACACCGTTTTCTAGAAAAATCGATTTGAAAATTTTTCGTTGTTTGAATATCAAGAAAAAAATTCAATAAAAAAACTATTTAGAAAAATGAAAATTGGTACATTTATTTATATTCCAGAGATGAATCGATTTTATTAATTGTGAATTTCTAGTACGGGTCATATGCGTCCGTTTTGGGTAGATCAACGGTTATTTTATCGCATACCTTTTTTGTCTTTAATTTTTAAGAATTTTTGACACTAGATTATTAAACTATGAGGTATTCTAGTACTAAAAGTTACTCTTGCTTGATGTTGGTAAAATACACCGTTTTTTTTTTGAAGAAATTTTTCAATTATTTTTCAAATTCAGGAAACGAAAAATTTTCAAAACGATTTTTCTAGAAAAGAGTGTGTCCTACCGACTTAAAGCAAGAGTACCTTTTAGTACTAGAATACCTCACAATTTAATAATCCAGTATCAAAAGTGCTTAAAAGTTAAAGGCAAAAAAGTTATGCGATAAAATAACCGTTGCCCCACCCAAAACGGACGCCTATGACTGGTACTAGAAATTCACGATGGATGGAATCGATTTATCTCTGGAAGATAAATAAGTGTACCAATTTTCGTTTTTCTAACTAAAAGCGTTCTGTAGGTACTTAAGAAAAACTAATTACAAGACGCCATCTTCAAAGAGCTCTAGCTCCCTTAGGAAGCATTTTTGGACTAGGTGAATTTAGTTAAATTGTCTTAAAATTATCTGAGGAATCTCCTGCCTTCGTTTGTCGGTAGAGTTTCTGGACACCCTGTATATGAAATAAAACTCACAAGTCACAGTGCAAAATTTTTTATTAATTAAAATGTAGTTTCGACAATTTTCTCATCAGACAAAAAAGATAGAGAGATAGATATCTTTATTTCAAATAGGTAACCTAATATACAAAAAAAGAGTTCTAACTTAAATAAATTTTTTAAATACATACTTATAAAAAAATCAATCAATAACAAATTGAACAACAAATTGAAATTAGTAGAATGTTTAAATAAATATACCTACAAGAATATTGCGTAAGTTCACTGTCAATTCCAATATCACTTTATATTCCAACGGAAAACATTTAATTAATTCTCAAAATCAATAACAAATTGCAATCAATTCAACATACAGTTCAACAACTAAAAAAAGTCAATAAAAATAATGTGCACATTCTCTGCCAATTCAAATATTAGTTTATATTTTTAAGCAAAGCCTTAGTTAAAACTTATAATTTTTTATTTTTTACTTGTAATAAAACAACAGAAATTACAAGAACTTAAGTTTTATTTTTCTTGTAACTGATTTGTTGATGATAGCAAAAAACAAATAAAACATTAATATTGTATATTAGTTAAATTTAGAAATCGATACCTTTACTGTAAATTGAATTAAATGGGGTTTTTTATAGATTTGACTGCAGCAAATTCTTTTATAATATCGTCAAAGTCAATTTTATTGACAAGCTCTTACTATCTAATATTGGCAAACCAGATAATCTTTCCTCTACCATAGTAGACCCCAAAAATTTTTAGTTAATTTTAATTTTGAAAATGATCTCTCACCAGAAACGACAGGCACAAGTAAAGTGAGGAGAGTTCTTAATGAAATAATAATATTTGGTAAAGATGAAGTTAGATATCTTCAAATATGTAGCGAAGATTATTAAGAGGATTTGACGGGTTTTATCTCACTAAATAAATCAGTTGTAGCAATATCCGCCTCCTTTTTTACTGGATCAGTTAGATTTTGTTGAAGAGCAAGACAGTTTTTTAAAAATATCATCGTCACTTAATGTAAAAATATCACTAAAAAACCAAACACTTAATTAAGTATTACTTAAGTAATTGATAAATTATTGAAAGTACTTGATCAATTATTCTAATACTGTCTACGTTTTATGTTAAAGGTATGTCTGCTATATCTATAAGATTCTTACAAATTTTAATTATATGATATTTGAATAGCTTTACAGCTTCTATTTTCTATACTACTCAACCATCTTGTAGCACTTAGGGGTTTCAAATTTAACTCAGGAACATGTAGTTTTATAATAGGTATTCCATCTTTTTGTGGAGGGAGAGAAAAATACGTAAAGTTCTTTTACAATATTAAAAAAGAGATGTTGAATCGGGTTTATGTCTTAGCGTAGTAAAACAAAACAATTAATAAAAAATAATAATAAAAAAACAAATTAAAAATATAATAAAAAATACAAAAAAATAAATATTTGTAAAAAAATATTTACAAGCAAAACAGTGTATTATTTAGGTAATCATTGTAATATGTTAGTTTGTTATGTATTTAGAGTTACAAATAATTCCTCTGATTGAAAAAAAAAATTGTTTTTAAAATAACAAAACGTCTGGCTGATTGGCTCGGCCAAGGCCATCAAATTCACAAAAAAAAAATATTAAAAAAGTTTACCATTTCAATTGACGCTTTAGCAGCATCATTCACCAATAAATCTAAACTATGTGCAGCGCGTGAAACAAAAAAAAATTCTGCAGTACTGCAGTATAGAAACTAGTTTCTCTGTGGTAAAATTGTAACAATTTTGTTGAATGCACGGTCACACACGATCAAAATTTTTGTCAATTAGTCAAATTCGACAAAATTGAACAACGCCGCAGTATCGTGAGTGGCCGGCTTTAAGAAAGATTTTAATTATTTTTTCGGTACTAACACAATATTTGATTTTTGAGATTTTTCGAGGTGTTCATTAAAAAACTAAAATTAAAATCGTATAAAAAATGATTCTCATTTAAGATAAAATTTTTTTACCAAACCTTCGGTCTCCCGCCCTTTTAGGGTTGCGCCCGCGTCCGTCGCACGCGTTGCACGCCCGGTTACGGGGGCACTGAATACAGAGATATTTAGATGTAAACCAGGATATCGATGGCTGCTTTCTAGATTATAACAATGCATTCGATATGGTGAAACATAATCCGTAAATAAAACTACTGAGAACAAAGAACATCGACACACGGGATATAAGAATAATAAATAATCTGTATTATGAACAAGAAGTTGTCATAAGAATAAATAATTCAAAAGGTTATAAAATAAAAATCAAAAGAGGTGTTAGACAGGGCTGTGTCTTGTCGCCATCACTGTTTAATGTATACTCAGAGAAAATATTCAAAAAAACATTAGATGATGAAGATATATTATAGACTTTTTTTAGTTGTTGAACTTTATGTTGAATTGATTATAATTTGTTATTGATTTTGAGAATTAGAGGTTTTTCTTAGGAATATAAAGTGATTATGGAATTGACAGTGAACTTACGCAATATTCTTGTAGGTATATTTATTTAAACATTTTATTGATTTCAATTTGTTGTTCAATTTGTTATTGATTGATTTTCTTTTGTTTATATGCAAAATTTTTTATTTAAGTTAGAGCTCTTTTTTGTACATTAAGTTACCTATTTGAAATAAAGATATCTATCTATCTATCGCTTTTGTCTGATGAGAAAATTGTCGAAACTACATTTTAATTAATAAAGAATTTGGCACTGTTACTTCGAATTTTATTTCATACATAAATAATAATAATGATGCAACCGTATCTTATTTATTAATACAATAAAGAATGAAATTTTAATTTTATTAAGTAGATTTGGCAACAGCGCCTCTTCAGTTATTACCTCTTCGAGCTGTGGGGGTCGAACCTTTTTGGATTAAACCCGGCATAAACTTTTCGACCCCATTTAGCGGACTTTAGCCGACCCCACATATTCTAGTTCCTCGAGATCAGATTGTTAAGGAGCTTTAAAAACCAAAAACATATATAGGGTGTTTCCCTAAAAATAAATATTATGGACTATGCTAGACTTGCGTGAATCATCATGTACATTTAAATGCATGTTTAAAAAGTTGAAATTTATATTTAAAAGTAGATGTGTCTCAGCGTTTTTTATAATTGAAATAAGGACACAAACAATTTTTTTCCATAAGTGGTTTTTACAAGTGATTTTTTAATAATCTCAAATTTTAAAGCACTTATTCAATCCGATTATGTATCTGTAAAAGTTTAAGAAATAATAATATGGAGTAAGTCAATTTTCACCACCATGTGGTCTCATGGTAGGCACCATCGGGCTTAAGGAAGGTAAATAGGTCCAAAAATACGGTAGTCACCTTAATGCATGGTTAGTACTATTTCCCATTTTATCTTACCAATGAAGATGAAACTCTCTTTGCCAGTGGTGAGAACGCAACACACCGTCATACCATAGAAGCTGATTTCTTACCTATCAGTATAAATATATATTAAATTTATTTCACCAGAGTATATTATATAACATTCTACTCACCATATTATCACTTTTTTTGTATTAAGTATTATCCAATTTTAGGGAGAATATGACATCTGAAAACAAAGAGATAGGGTTATTAGGATAATTTTAACGAAGACGAAAACGACATAAACCATTCAAAGCTTTTTAGGTTTTAAAACATAAATACATAGTGTCAAATTGGAGGGTATTAGGCGGTGTTGTGTAAATAAAAGGCTTAATGTACAGCAGTAAACCTCAAACAAAAAGTGTAAATAAAACTTTTAACTGTAATAAGAAAATACTTATAGTTGTTCCATTTTATCTTTTCCCATGCGTCACGATTCATTTTCAAACAAGTTAAATCAAAAGATTAATTGAAACGTACGTCGATATGTAGTATCATTGATACATACGTACTGTCAGTGGTAATAATTATCCAGTGGACGTATTTTATACAGTTATTTTATTTAAGTGTTTAATCTTTTTGCACTATTGAGAAGATTGATCAACTTCACATTAAACAGCCTGAACATCATACCGAGTATTACTAGTACAGAGATAAATATAGACTGGTAATAAATAAATTAAAAAAAAACAACCAAAAGGTAAACAGTAATCTCTATCTAATATATAAAGACTAAAAGTTAAATAACTTGAAAGACCAATAAATAATAAATTCAAAATAATAACCAACACTTGAGCTAATGACACTGTCACTTAAAATCATAAATTCAGAGTAAACAAAATAAAATACATCAACGAAATGCCATGTTGTTTATCCTTGTTTAACTTATTGTGTTTTCTATGGACAATGGACAACCGGCTTAATTTAGTTTCTGTGAATAAAAAAGAGACCTAGCATACAAAGTAATTCGTGAATAATTTCATGCATGGGAAAAGTTAGTGTGGAAGTACTATATAGGGTGTCCCTGAAAATAGTGCGTTCCTTAAAGGTATAGGTAGAAGGCACAATGTAGACCAAAAAATTCCTATAACATTTTTTTCTAAATTCAGCCGTTTGACCAAAAAACGAAAATACATTTTGATATGCAAATTGAAGTCTGGCAACAACGCGCAAGTCAAAAATCTAAAGATTAAAAATGTAGGTTTGTAGGTCAATTGTATCTGGTAGGTAAAGTAATGTAAATATCAACCAAACGATATCCACTTCTGCAGGGGTCTAGTTTACATTTGTTTACATTTTTCCACCCTGTAGGTGGTCGTCCCCTCCAACCAAGAATTTGGTTTGTTTGATGTTATTGACATTGAATATTTTGCGTAAGTGGTTATCTAGTTTTATTCTGTACCAAAAGAACGGGTATTTCTTATTTCTTAACAAGTAGGTATTTTGGGCATAAAACAAATATTATATCAGTTACTTTGTAAAGGATACAGAACGGGTAAAGGGTGAAATACTTTATGCATTACCCAGAACACTAAATGGAGACGCCTATAAATTTCTTGTAAAACATTTTGCCGGTACTTCTTGAAGTGACTTTGCAATCACGACGTGAAATGTGGTTTCTTCACGACGGAGCCCCAGAGCTGTGAAAAATCTTCTGGATATTGTCCTTTTCATGAGCATTTTTCAGTGCGTAACAAATGATAGGAAAAAGGGTAAGTCTGTGATAATACACATTTATGACATTTATTCTAACATGACATTTTAGTTAAATCTGACAGTTGTCACATTTTATTTTCAATTTGGAATAAAAACAAATCAAAAGTGTTTCTTGCATTTATAAAATGGTATTTTCTTTGATTTGTATAGTCTTATAAATTATACAGATTATATTTGTAATATCATTATCTAATAGAAAAAAATTATTTTTTTTTATTATGGCGCCATCTATCGACAACTAGAATAACTAGAATAAATGTTGTAAATGTCTGTAAATGTTGTAAATGTCACGGACGTGCCTTTTTTTCTGTCACATACAATTTAATGCGTTAGAAAGAAATCGAAAAACTGTGACGCACTGAAAGATGATCATGAGAAAAAGAATACCACTTATCCTCATCGTTGAATTGGTAGGGATGGACTCATTCTGTGGCTATCAACGAAGTCCCGAATTCAATGTACTGGATTTTTATTTTTGGGGACATCTGGTTTCTGCTGAAACAAGTCTTCAGTAGGAGAGGGGAAGTCTTCGATCTTGGGGAACTTTACAGTGACTTCGTGAAAACCTATGGGAGAATCGCAACGGACTATACTCAAAAATGGCCAATGAGTCAGATACACACACGACATCCGTGAGAATTAAGGTGGGGCAAATAAACTGTATGAGAAGTACCACCGTACTTCATGAAGTACGGAAATTTGCAGAAGACCAGAAATTGGACATTGTGTGCATGCAAGAAGCATACACAAAACAGGGTAAAATACAGTTTATGCCCCTTAAAGCACAAAAAGCGAGTATAGGCGATAATCCCATGGCAGTCACAGTACTGTTCAACAACGAGATGAAACTTTTCCTGCTGAGGCAGTTCAGTGACGAGCACTGCGTATGCGTTGAAGTACTAACTAAGGTTGGTAAAGTAATAATTGCAAACCTGTATTGTCAATTCAACGATGACATAGAACCTTACATAGAAAAAATGAGAGCGATATTTCTAGCATATAGAAATGAGAAAGTTGTGGTTGTGGCGGACGCCAACGCGAAATCAGTATTGTGGAACTCACCACAAACGGATGAGAGAGGCGCATTAGTTGAGGACATTATTAATGAACTGCAACTAATTGTGCATAATAGACCCGGGAATCCGCCAACCTTCCAGAACAGAGCAGGCGCAGCCAGCAACATAGATATCTCTATATCAAATGTGAAGGCAGCTAACCTGGTCAAAAACTGGAAGGTTGTAGAACATGCGACCACCAGCGACCACAACTTTATCGTTTTTGAACTTGCAAATACGGCAAATAGCACGTACTTGTCATCGAAGAAGAAGTACAATCTAGGTAAGGCAAATTGGGAGCAATTGAAAGCTGAGTTCTTGCCACCGCGTCCTATACTGAGAGGATGCAACGTACATGAGGAAGCCAAGCACTTAACAGCAGCAATAAGAGCAGCTATGGATATAGCAATACCGAAAGTAGCTTCCGCCAAATCGGTAACAAACACAGCTTGGAAGGAAAGCCTGACGAGATTGAGAAGCAGAGTTAGATTAGCGCGTAAGCGTTACCAGCGATGTGGAATCTATCTCGAAAGGCAGAGACTTCTGCAAGAATACAGAGACATAAAAAGTGAATATAAAAGGGAAATAGTGCAAACCAAGGCGAAGAGCTGGGAGATGTTCGTATCGAGAAATCTGGAACTGGACATGTGGGGTGTCCCATACAAAATCGTATCTAACAAAATAAAAAGCCCAATAATGCTTTCAACTTTATTGAAGGAAGACGGCTCGTTGACAGAGAGTTGGGAGGAATCAGCTGACATATTGTTAGATGTGTTGCTGCCACCCGATGACCTAGAAAACGAGACCGAAATACAAACTCAGATCAGAGAGGCAATGATACAGAGGTATGAGACGCCTGGCGTGCCAGTGACAGAGGAATTCACAGAAAACGAAATCAGAGAAAACTTAAGAACGATGAAGAAAAGAAAGGCCCCTGGGCCTGACAATATTCACGTTGAAATATTACAAGCTCTACATGAGCAAGTAGTACCCACTCTCGTGGCCTTATACAATGAATGTGTAAGGCAAAGAAAATTTCCCAACAATTTCAAACAAGCTGATGTTATAATAATAAGCAAAGGTGAAGACAAAGATCCTACACAGCCAAAATCCTACAGACCCATTTGTTTACTTAACACTATGGGAAAACTGTTCGAAAAACTGCTGTGTGCAAGACTAAATCATGTACGGAGCATAAACGGGTTACACCCTGACCAGTATGGATACAGGAGCGGGAAATCCACGGAAGATGCTATTAACAAGGTATACGAAATCGTCGACAGTAGTGAAGGAAAATATGTTGTGACAGTGTTCATAGACATTTCTGGAGCCTTCGACAATCTCTGGTGGCCTGCGTTCTTTGAAAGACTTCGGAGGATGCGGTGCCCGGGGGACTTGTACGGAAGCTTCAGAAATTATTGCCAAGATAGGTATGCGAGTCTGAGCTGTCCAAATGCCAAAAAGACCAGGCACATCACAAAGGGATGCCCTCAAGGTTCAGTATGTGGTCCCATTTTTTGGGATCTCATGCTGGAAGAGTTGCTTGGCGAAATGACTGTGTGTCCTGACGTGCTAGGGTGCATTGCTTATGCGGACGATCTCCTGCTAATAATAGACGCTGATTCGAGAAGGCAATTAGAAGGCAAAGCAAACGATGTACTACAGATAATTAGTAATTGGACATCGAAAGTTAAGCTTTCGATATCCCAAACCAAAACCGTTTACAGTTTGATAAAAGGTAGGCTGGAAAGAGATCCTATAATAAGGATCGATGGAAGGCCTATTAGAAGAACTAGTACAGCGAAATACTTAGGAATCGTTATTGATGAGCCTAGGCTCTTCAGTAAGCACATTACCAGCGTCTGTGAAAAGGCAACGAGGTTGATGCATGGCATAGCGAGCCTGGCGCAGAGGGACTACAGGGTACCGTTCCGTCAAGTAAGGGTTTACCTTAGCTCAATTCTAGCGTCCATAATAGGGTATGGAGCCAGTACGTGGGCACACAGGTTAAAGAACGTGAAAAATCGGGAAAAAGTGGATAGAGCACAGAGAGGCTTCCTTGTTAGAATGACAGGAGCCTTCAGTACAACGCCAACAGAAGCCCTAACAGTGCTCACAGGAGTTTTGCCACTTCATCTAGAAATTACCAGAAGAGGAAGTCAATATTGGCTTCGAAAACATAATCCTGACAAAGTAATCGAAATTCTGGGTGTACATGTACACACCAGAAATGAGATAAACAATGTAATAGAGAGGAAGAGGCAAAATGAATGGGATGCGTCTGTGAAAGGGAGAAGACTCTACCAATACATACCACGTTTGAATGAAATTCCACCATACTTCAATCCAAAACCTGGGTTAGTGCACTTCTTAACAGGTCACGGCCCATACCCTAGTTATTTGCATAGATTCAGCCTCAAGCAGGATGATCTATGTGAATGTGGACAGGTAGGAACACCCGAGCATGCGATTTTCGACTGTGACATTTACGAAGATGTCGGTGATTTAAGACAGCGATTACAAGCAAGACAAATAGCAGAAATTTTAAATGATGAAGAACTTTATAATAATCTAAACGACTTGACAGACAGAGTTTCCAAAAAACAACTGGAGCTCTACAATCAAAGAAGAAACATACAACGAATTCCCTAAAGCTTTTGTTATAGAAATCTTTATAAATTGAGAATTGTTTTTATACTTTCAAATTTATATTTCAAAATTTAAACTTTAACTTTACACTTGACCACGTAGGTGGATAGTAAGATAGCTAAAACTAAATAAATTAGACCTCATTGTTAAGCGAACTTGAGAGTTGGTAATTGGGTGCATTGCGGAACTCTCTGGACAAGGTTTTGGACTAAGGGTCTAATGGCTCACCAGAACCGCCGGAGGGAAAGCAATGCACCAATAAACAATTTAAAAACTTCGAGCGAGTTCGAACTACGAAAGTAGTTAGTAGGCTAGGAAGTCATGATAGCAGGCCGCACTCAAGGTTGAGGGTGAGCAGCTCACGTTTTGGGTGCGGGCTGAAATCATGACTGGGATAATTATTAACTTAGTAATAGATTCTTAGGTGTAGTTTGGCATGTTGTAGGTCAATGCTGCATGAATGAAGGTTTGACATCGCATGATGTACAACCTTCAAATAACTCTACATTAGATGATTAGGACCTACTATTTTATAGAATTAGTATTTAGTTAATTTGTAGTTAGATATTAATTATAAATAAAAAATTGTAACTGTTCAAATAAAATAAATTGTTCAAATTCCGGCTAGGATTAGATTCCAGATGCCTGGCCTTGTTATAAAAATAAAACTTGAAAAAAAAAAAAAAAAAAAAAAAAAAAACTTGTCACATACAATTTAATGCGTTAGAAAGAAATCGAAAAACTGTGACGCACTGAAAGATGATCATGAGAAAAAGAATACCACTTATCCTCATCGTTGAATTGGTAGGGATGGACTCATTCTGTGGCCATCAACGAAGTCCCGAATTCAATGTACTGGATTTTTATTTTTGGGGACATCTGGGGACAACAACTAGATTCGTCGTATCGATGCATGTGTTCGCGCAGGTGGAGCTCACTTTGAACAATTATTATAAAAATTATTGTCAATTAAGTACAAACATCTAATTTAATTTTAGATCACAAGTAAAAAAACTACTTGAACTAAATTAGAATTATTAAACGTTGTCTATTGTATTTGATTTCCACTATAAACTATGTAATTCAGTAAAAACCCCTTCTATTCAACACCTTGTACTCCACACCTTTAAAGCTTAATAAATACATAATACTAGTTAAATAAAAGGACAAAGTGTTTCTTATTGTAAATAATTGACACTTTATCAATTCGTTTAAAATTATTCCATATTTCAATAGAATTCAGAAAAAAATTAGGTACAAATAATTTTTCCTATGTGCATTTACATTGTAGGAATTAAACCATAGTTACTTAAGGGGAACGGAGCAAAATGTAAAATTTATTATTATTTATTTATTGTAAAATGTAAACGTTTTTATTTTTTTCAAATCCTGAGAAAACTAATAAGTATTTTTGAAAAATTTAAATGCAGAATGAAAGACTACTTTATTACCGAGGGACGAAAGTCCCTTAGAATAAAGAAAAAGTTTCTTTTGAATGAAATATTTGCAATTAAAAATGACACTAAAATTTCTTTTTTGTTGTCACCCCTGTAACTTATTAAAATAAACATTATAGAAGTTTTCAGGGACTTTCGGCCCTCGGTAATAATGCAATCTTTCTTTCTCGTTTAAATTTTTCAAAAGTATTTAGTAGATTTCTCAGGATTCGACAAAAATGAATACATTTAAAACACATTGAAAATTTTGCTCCGTTCCCCTTAAGTAAAAGTTATAATGTATGTATAATTGCAGCCTTAATTATAAAACCTTAAGTCATTCAGATGCAAAAATGACACATTATTAAAGCAAGAAATAATTATTTTGCAGGTAGGTACCTACTGATGCCCACAACCCCAAAAATCACACCTCAAATAGCAAATAAACAATGGGTTGGATTAGGTTAAATTTCCACAGTCACAAGTTCTTCTACAACACGTTGCCATGTCATTTAAATTTATGAAAATAAAAATTCACTTATATGGAGAAAAATGTAATTTTTTTCTTGGAAATGGTTAACTTTAGAAAAAAATGTTATAAAGGAACGCACTATTTTCGGGGACACCCTGTATAACAGTTTATTTTCTATATTCATCACAAGCTCGTGGTTTCTTTTTAGAATCTCACACCAGAGTAGACAGGCAATTAATACTTCTAATTCTTTCCCGTTTTTTAAATTATGAGATTGCATTTATTTATTAAGGCTTTATTGCTATAAATCACTTTGTGACTTATAATAATGGTACATAGAAAGTTTAGCAATTCACAGAAAAGCAGTTATAGACCACACCAGAAGACAGATTGGCTCAAAGGAGAATGGGTCATTACTTGGACTGATTCTCAAAGACAAGTTTGAAATGAGTAAATAAGAAGAATGACAGGCGTCACAGATGTCATAGAGCGCATAGTATGGATGAAGTGGAACTGGGTGGGCTCAGAATGACGGGCGGTGGACTAAAAAATTACAGTGTGGAGATCATGAGCAGACATAAGAAGCAGAGGTAGACCACCTACACTATGGACAGTCAAAATAATCACTGGGAATTGGCTGCAGGAAGCTCAAACCCGACAGATCTGAAAGAAATTCGGGGAGACCTATGTTCAATCATCATACGGTGGGAGACCACGTTTATCATTTAGACGATGATGATGATGATGAATACAAGACATGATGCTGATAGAAAAGGTATTTAGACAATGACAAGAGCTTCCCTTTTCATTATTAAGAAGAAATGTGAATGTTTAGATAGATAAATTGAGTGACAAAAAAGGATAAAATGAAGAATTACCACATTGGGGGAATGGATTGCACAAATTGATGCCAAAATGAGGGAGTAATAGGTTAAGATGGTTTGGGAATCTTCAACGTCGAGATGAAGACACACGTACGAAGAATCACTGATCTGCTATTTTTGGAAGGAGCAGCGGAGGAAGAGCAAAGACGATCTGGAGGAGACACCTAGACAGGACATGTTGGTAAAGGGGAATGATAGTGGTATGACTCAAGATAAAAATTGAAACAAAGGCAAATAGTTGCTGATGATGAGATAAGTACCTAAAGAAAAGTAACAGGATATAAAATGTATTCCCATTTAAGGGCATAGCGGAAAATGTCGCCTGTCAAAATGTTCAATGTGTTTTAAATGTATTCATTTTTTTTTTCGAATCCTGAGAAAACTAATTAATATTTTTGAAAAATTTAAACGCAGAATGAAATATTACATTATAGCTGAGGGCCGAAAGTCCCTGAAAACTTCTATAATGTTTATTTTAATAAGTTAAAGTGGTGAAAATAAAAGAGAAAATTTAGTGTGATTTTTAATTGCAAATATTTCATTCAAAATAAACTTTTTATTTATTCTAAGGGACTTTCGGCCATCGGTAATAACGCAATCTTTCATTCTGCGTTTAACTTTTTCAAAAATACGTATTAGTTTTCTCAGGATTCGAAAAAAATTAATACCTTTCAAACACATTGAAAATTTTGACAGGCGACATTTTGCGCCTTTCCTCTTAATAGCGTATTCTAAAAGATAAAAATCATGTGCATTAAATATAATAAATACTATTAAAAGTGCTGTTTTTCAATCTGAATATTTATCGTTGGTTTTCTAATAACCATTGACATGATCCGATACTCCGACAAATCTGAAAAAATTATATCACGGAACTCCAAAAATTATAAATATTTTCAAACACAAATAATAAATATTTTTAGTGCAATAAGCACCTTACATGTCCCTACTTTGTAAGGTTTGCCATCAACAACAGTCATTTAACAACATTAAAATGTGCAGGTTAGTTACAGGGCTGGAAAATAGGTGCATTCAAATAAAAACAAACGGATGAAAAGGGCCGTATATACTTACTAAGTCTAATGAAACCTATTGCACTTATTAGCACTATAATCACTACTTATTCAAAGAAAAAGTTTTTTCCTGAATTTAAAAGTATAACATATCAATTGGTACGAGTATAACATATCAATTGATATAACTTTTGGGATATATAAGTACAAAGCATAAAGATTTCTCATTGAACATAGATTTACAAATAGTTTTCAAAAGTAGGTATTACCAAAACAGATCAAAGTAATTTCTCATGCATTCAAACCAAATTTTAAAGCACTATTTTCACTCCGAACAAGATAATTTCAAGAGATGAGCCGCTTTGAGCCAGAGTGGTAAAGTTATACTTAACTCACTTTCAGAAAATTTTACATTCGTGTTTTAATTTTCGAAAAAATTATTTTTGAAGTTATACTTCTTTACGGGCGTAATGACGGTGAAATTTTATATGGGAAAACCTAGCGACCGGGCGCATGCGCATTATAACTTTGTTCTGATTGGATGTTCAAATGACATGACAAAAATTATATCCAATATGGCAGCTGTGGCACAGCTGTGGGACTGTATGGTTTGGTTATAATGTATGCTTCTTGCGTTTTAAAATTTGCTGGAAGAGAAACAAACAAACAAAAAGATAGTTAATGGTTATACTGCCTTTTTAAATAGTTTTCATATTGTATTTTTGGACTTATTTACATAGAAGAGATGATTGTTGCATGCCAATGTGAAAGCTCATCAAACTGTGACTAGTATGAGTGCCGCAGATCTCGCTTATTCAAAGCTAAAGAATCTTTCACTGGTAAGTGTTTTATAAATAGTTGATCAAATTTTGTTATGATATTTGAACATAGCCACTTTGCACGACGCAAGTGATTGCGAAATTTATTAGTCGTTATACGGGCTCCGATACCTACCTTGAACGTACCAAAATACATAAGTAGTATGTAATACTTTTATTTAAATAATATTCACCTAATACCTATATTGTTTTCTTACTCTATGTTTTGTTGTATTTTTTCAATTCTAAATCATTTCTATTCAAAATCAAAATAATTTGATTTACATAAGTTAAAAATGTCAAAAGGTTAATCTGTTTAGTTAGACGATCTTCGCACATAATGACAAGCTGTCTCTGTGGCGAAGTTTTAATGCGGGTGACTCCCAATACAACGCAAATACCAGCCGCTTGGTAAGTTGGTTCGAATCCCAATAGAAACTTTTATTTTTTTATTTTTTTTTATACATTTTATGATTGTAAGTATATTTATTATATAATTTTATTTTCAGAAAATACGTATTTAGTTAAAAATTTTTCCGACAATTAATGTTCAGAAATCATTTGTGGCATTTTTAATGTACTTGTGTGTGTTTTATTTTTTTATTATTTTAATTTTTGGCACTGTTTTAATAAAAATGTTTGAGAAGTAGTAAGTATAAATTAATTTAATATTTAAATAAAATATAAATAAAAAGTATATTAATTTCGTTTATAATCATATAATCATATAATAGAAGTATAACTTCTTACGTGCGTACAAAGTACACACACATTCTTTTTTTAATTTCGCTTCAAAATTTTGGCAACTTTAAATAGGAAACTAACCGAGCTTTCATAAGTAATCGAATAATTAATTTTTTACGTAAAGGATTTTATAGAATCGAATTTTAAAATGGAATATGTACCATTTTTCCGTTTGACATCTCTAACAAATATACGTTCCAAAAAGAGAATTCCTCATGTTATCAAAGTCGAAGGAAACAAATTTTTGAAAAATAAGAACTATTTCGGAGCCATAAGTACCTACAGTTATGGTATAAAAGTGAGCAAGAATATTGTAGATTTCTATATCAGTCGGTCTGAGGCCCATATCAGCGTATGTAATCTTTGGGGAGCCGTAGAAGATTGTAGTACCGCGTTGGATTTGCTTCAGCCCATTTGCGAGGACAATTTGTACAAGCGAGCCCTATGTAGTGGCCAAAGAGGTGAAGCTTTGTGCAAATATGGCAACCGCAGACAAGGAAATGGAGAACTTACATAAATATAGCTTAAGCCTTATTGATTTGGAATACTATATAGAAGTTTTGGAGATTGAAGAGAAGCTCAAATAAGTAAACAAGCGACAGAGGACAAAGAAGGAAATAAAGAAAGATAAATAAAATAAACTACGGTACATTTAAAAACATCATTGAGAATGGGTGAATAGGTATTTGGGTGAATATTTTGTTGTGTTGATTTTCAGTGATATTCTAAGCAGCTTCTAGAATATATGATTTTTATGGATCGTTTTATATCGGTATCCAAGGATTACAAAGAACATTTTATTATCGTTTTTGAATTTTTTTAACATATAAATTAATGAAAAAGTGGTCATTGACCACCTATTCATTGCATTGGATTTATTTCTCGTTTTTTCTTCGTATTCTTATATTTTGTTCTGGCGTTAATCTACTTTACTTATTGTTTCGTTTATTTCAGTGTTTAATTCTTACCATCTTTCGTTTTTGTTTGCAGGTTGACTCATAAGGTTGGATATACTTACATTCACCTCCTGTTCAATTTTTTTTAGGCTTTTAAGTTTTATATCAGCCTCATGAAAGAGTTGTTGCTGTAAATTCCTGTGAATTTTTGAATCTGCGTTCGTTAGAATATTCGCTTGTTGAATTATCCTTTATACTGGGCGTGCAGATCGTGTTTCAAAAATATTCTTCTCAAGTTTTTTAATACTGCAACGCCACTGATAGCTGTTTCTTTTGTCTATATACCATAAAATATTTCGTGGAATTGCTGGCCACTGCGTTTGAAACCACTGCACAGTTTTTCTGTGAGCTTATTATATTTTTTGTACACGCCGCCGCACTGTGGTTCCAAATGCCGAAAAGGTGGTCATGAGCCTTTAACAGTATACAGTCCGTCTAATTTACTTAACGTTGCACGTCATTATTTACGTTAGAGATCTAAGTTGACATTGTTGCCGAATTACAAAAAATTCTTGAATTCATTTTAAATCAAATACATCACACAATTTTTGCAGAAAGCAGCAAAGATACAGCAAAACAAATTAATATTCAATGTAAATAAATAAAAACTTTAGAAATAGAAAACAAGAATTAAGTTATAATCTTACGTTAAAGTACATAATAAAAACAGTAAATATAATGAAACAAATACTTATAGCAAAGAATATAAACAAATATGAAGTTTCATCACCGCAACTGTCAAATAAATGTTACCAATTTATGCCAAAATATCACCTTCGTTCGATTATAGCTACAGTGTATTCCAAACAAATGTGCTTCATAAAAACGCTTTATAATCCATTTATACAAATTAAATGAAACATATTATTGTGTATTTCTTTAAGTTAACATTAATGGAAATCTTTAAATATTATTTCTACGCTTATATAATAAAATATGCCTAGTGGCTGTAACGCCAGTGTACTCGGCAAAGTGATTCTAAAAAAGAACACAACTACCGCCTAAATATTTCGTGTTGGTATCATGTGACGTCTCGGGCTATGACGCGGACGACGTGCAACGGTAAGTAAATTAGATGGAGTATATATTATTCATATACTTTGGAATTACTTTAGTACTTAAGGGTTTTTGGCATCACTGATTACGAATCTGGCATTTAAAAAAAAATGGCAGATCCAACATGGCGGGAAAAAGGAAAATATCAATCAAAATGCAAATTTTTTTGTTTTTGGTAGCTGGTCACTGATTACAAATCGAACATTATTTTTTGAAAAACAAAATGGCGGACCCAATATGTCCGAAAGAAATTCGAAAATTTTATAAACGCATATTTTTTTCAAAATTTCATATTATAAGGGACTTTTGAAATTGCTGATTACCATTCGCTGTGTGTAAGTACTTGGAGGGGATACGAGAAACGATCGTGCGCTAGTAGCGGATAAATCTTGCAACTGTCTTAACATATTTCTTAAGGGTCGCCCATGTTTTCCCAACTGTTAACGACTAACTTCACGTGTAACTTTGATACGAGAATTATAAAAAAAATATGCATTGAAATCCAGATCCCGTAATTTCTTTAGGGTTATATAGTGAGTAAAAAGACATACATAATCCTTTTTTTTGTAATTACAGCTTCAATTTACCGTACACTTCTCGTATACTCTGCCGATAAGGTAGAGTCGTGTTGAGGAAACCTGGCGTGCCCATTTCTTAAATAATAATTCATTTTGTTAACTGAAATTGTCAAATTGACGTTTATTTCATACCTACTGCCATTGAAGAAAATGGGATTTCGCAAATGATGTGTTATAAATTGTAAAAATTATATGTTATTCCACAATATTGATACATATGATATGCAATTACTAAAGTGAATTTAATTAATGGTATCTATTTTGCTTGTAATACAATGTTTACCTTTTAATAACATAACCACAATCTTACTTTTTCTTCTTATTCTTTTTTGGGCTATGACCTTGACAATTATCCAGTAAACAGGACTAATATAATTGGCCAATATAATTAAAAGTGCTATAAATGTTGCCGAGCTATGAAACTAGGCTTCGCTTTTCCGAACTTGCACGGTCCCAATACCTTTTCTTTTTTAACTACAATATTCAGAACCTATTACTTATGTACAACCGCCGATACATACGCAACAATCGCCAGAATCATGTAATATGGGTCATTTCAGACTATTATATTCAAACAACTGCCAGCAATGCATAGGTAGTTATGGGCGCTAATCCAATGTGATTCTGTATCTTGTGACTGTACATTTTGAGACTACAATGTGATTCTGTATCTTGTGACTGTACATTTTGAGACTAATAAACATTAATCGCAGAATTATGCAGAACTATATACTTTTTGAATGTATTTTTACGAAACTTTGAATATTTCAAGTATAGTTTTACAATTTTACATTAACAAATCTTTGCATTTATTGTTATTAAATCTTTAGTCAACTTGTATCTTACATTAATACATACTTGAAAAAGTAGAATCTGATTTGCAGCAACAAAATTGATAAACTACAAAACGTTTTACAGCATTTTCAATCTAAGGGTTCTTTTTGACTTTCACTACCGGCTAAAATAAGGTCGTACATAGTTTTCTCGTCACGGAGTTATGAATAAGCATAGATCCGGTCTGATCCTTATACTTGCGTATTACAATTCTACGATAGTATGAGAAAACAACTGTAAACATGAAAATAGGGACCTTCTAAATAGGGACTTTTTATTTTACCTCATGACCACGTTTTCAGCATTTGGAACCACTGTGAGCCGCCGGTAACATGGCAATTTATTTTAACGTACTCTGTCTCTGATAATCATATCTATTACTTAATTAACTTTGGCTTTGTTCACTTGTATTCGCTAAGCCTATAGGTAGGAAGAAACTTTATCATCTCTTGTGCGTTCTATCATGCGATGGCGACCGATACATCTGAAATAAGAGTAGCGAGATAGTGAGAATAAAACTAGTGTTCTATTCTTCCTTGTAATCCCTGCTCGACCAGATTCACAACTCAGCCAAACAGGAAAGTATTTAATCAGATTGGACTTTTGGATTGGATAAATCATTTACTTGACATACTTTTTACCGACGTTTAAAAAAATGTGAAAGCTAATAATTTACCATACCAACCAATATTTATCTTTCAACATTATCTTTTTGTATCAAGAATCGTATAAATCTTATCTCAATATATCGTTTCACAACCAAGTACAAAAAAACACTATAAAACCAATTTAAAGTATTGTTCAAATATTAAAGTTTAGATATTTTTAGATTCTGCGAAAGAAAAGTGCTCGTTTTCTTTGTCATAAGCAATAAAAACAAGCACTAATATGCAAATGAACTACAAACGTTTCATTATTATAATGAAAATAACGAATATTGATGTATAAAATTTCAAAATAACAAAAATTCAAACACCAAAAAATCGATAATTAAATCATACTGCATTTAAAAGCATAAATAAAACCTATATAACAAAACTAATATTTTTAACTAGTTTATCAACTTTATTCTTTAACTTATTTGATTTATTATATGTATATCTCACCTTCGCTTTTATTTTTACATGGCAGTACCTTCGGCAAGTCCATACAATGTACAATCTTTTTCACGTCTGACACCCTCTCTTTTACCTTTTCTTCGTGGGCAGTCAAATGTGCAGTTACAAATAAAAACGACGTTCCAAATATCATAAAGGAGGTAGCAACTGCACCTTTTGTTCGAAATGCTGTTCCTGGTCGTACTGACAAGCTAGATTCTTCGGGTACTGAAACGTACCATATCAAATCTCGTCTTATAAACGTTGCAAGATGTATTGTACCTTAAAATAAAAAAGTATTAGTGTATACATATATATTTTGCGTGAAACTATTCTATACAGGGTGTCCCGAAAAGATTGGTCATAAATTATACCAGAGATTCTGGGGTCAAAAATAGGTTGATTGAACTTCACTTACCTATATACAATAGTGCACACAAAAAAAGTTACAGCCCTTTGAAGTTACAAAATGAAAATCGATTTTTTTTCATACATCGAAAACTCTCAGAGATTTTTTATTGAAAATGGACATGTGGCATTTTTATGGTAGCAACATCTTAAAAAAAATTTCAGTAAAATTTGTGCACCGTATACAAATTTTATGGGGGTTTTGTTCCCTTAAACCACCCCAAACTTTTGTGTACGTTCCAATTAAATTATTATTGCGGCACCATTAGTTAAACACATTATTTTTAAAACTTTTTTTCCTCTTAGCACTTTTTCGATAAGCCAGTGTTTATCGAGATATTTTGAATATTTTTCGAATCCACCACATATTTGTATATGGTTAAGTACGGTTATAGAGACCTGTTAATAATCTGAAAATTTATTTATAATTTACATTTTTAGGTATATTTTGAAAAAGAAGCTACATCTCGATAAAAGGTGACTCATGAACCAAAGACTAAGAGGCAAAAGTTTTAAAAACACTGTGTTTAACTAATGGTACCACAATAATAGTTTAATTGGAACGTACACAAACATTTGGGGGCTTTAAAGGAACAAAATCCCCATAAAATTTTTACGTAAATATATTTAAAAAGAAGCCGCATCTCAATAAAAACTGGCTTATCGAAAAAATACTAGGAGGCAAAAAAGTTTTAAAAACGTTGTGTTTAACTAATGGTACCACAATAATGAATTAATTGGAACGTACACAAAAGTTTGGGGGGGTTTGAGGGAACAAAATCCCCATAAATTTTTTATGGGGTGGACAAATTTCACTCTAATTTTGTTTTAAGATATTCCTGCCATAAGAATTATACATGCCCATTTTCAATAAAAAATCTCTAATAGTTTTCGATATATTGAAAAAAATCTATTTTCATTTTGTAATTTCAAAGGGCTGTAACTTTTTTTGTGAGCACATTTGTACTAAGGTAAGTTAGGTTCAGTCGAACTATTTTTGACCCCAGAATGTGTGGTATAATTTATGACCAATCTTTTCGGGACACCCTGTATATATATATCAACTGAGGTCAGAAGTTTGTGTGAGACATGGATGATGACAGAAAACACAAAAAAAAAATAATGAATGAAGTTTTTGAAAATCATTTTTAAGGAAGATCTGTGAGCCAATCTACGAAAGCGGGATACGGAGATGTAGATAAAATCATAATTTGTACCAATGATTAAAAAGAAATATTTATTTTACAATTACTAGACTCCAGAGACATCCAGAGATGGCATGTATTGAGGATAGGTGGTGACACATTATTGACAAGAAGAGCCCTAAATTGTAAAATGAAGGAAAGAAAATCAAAAGGGAGACTACGTAAAACATAGGAGAGAGCATTTATAACTGAAGTGGCAAATTTATTGATCGTAAGAATTTGGAGGCAAGGGGGTGCATGGCCGCGTATATGGAGAAACTGGATCAGACAAACAAAAACAGAACTCGGAACTATGTCGGAGATTTGACAAATTGTTGTTTCCAGAAATTCCACATCCACATTATCTTCAAAATGATCTTTGATAAGATTGATTTTGAAATATAATAATACTTACAAAGGAAAATTCAACCAAATGTTTTAGAGTTACCTACCTAACGATATCGAATGTAAAAGTAGATGTGATGGTCCTATAGTTTCTTGTAAACTGGCTTCCCACTCAAACCTTTCTGAAGTTGATTCCTGAGTCCCGAAAGAAAGAATGTCTGGGACGTGTTCCATGCTAACCGGTAGGACAAAATCATTCAGTTCTCTGTAAAAAATTATAGTTTTAACAAATTAACAAAATGAGCAAAAGATTTATAAAAAAAATAGATAATAATCTATAGTGCATTCCTCTTTATCTCCTGCTCTCTACGACTTATAGCTCTTTTAAACCAAGATATGTGTGTTTATGTACATGTTTCTTAAACAGATAAAGGATTTTTTTCGATAATTGGACTATAAGGAAAAGGGCCATTGTTTTCGTATCATAACCATTTGATAACCTCATTTATAGGCCTTATATTTCCGTAAATTCAACCAATTCCTTTATTTCAATTTTTTGCTGTCTTATGAAGCACCATACTTGTGTATTATGTCCATCACTAGTGCTTTTGTGAATATCTCCCGGTAATCAGGTTTTTCTTTCTTGGCAAATTGATTATTTCTCTTTTTTTCTGAATTATTTTTATTGTAATCCATGATGTTTATGTTGTCCACATTTTTTTTATATTTATTGTTCTCATTCGTACGACAGCTTGGCCTTCATAAGTGTTCTCAAGCTTGTTTCTATGCTACTTTCATTGTTACGGTTTTCAAATTCCATCATCTGCTTGATCTATCTCCCTACTTAAATGGCGTACAAAATCTTATCGAACATCCTATTAAGTAGGCTAACACCTTTTGTAGAAAATTTTATAGGGGAATACCAAGCCGGATTCAGAATAGATCACCAGATTTTTATTCTAAGGCAGCTGCTTGAAAAAGGAGGGCAATTCAATAGAACCAAATATATTAGACTGTAATACATACAACTCTCGACATTTCCCATTAATTTTGCGGAAGCAAACAATATAGCACCATCTAGTGGTCTGCGTTGATAACCACAAACTATGCATTTAAAAGAAAGGTATTTTTATACGATTAAATCAAAATACAAATTCAGTTGTGAGCTATTTTCTTTAATTTAATATTGCTGCATTTTAATTTACATAATGTTTGCTTTTTACTATCGTTAATTTTATTTACATAAGCTTTTATTAATAGATTAAACTATTTATCTATATAAGTTTTGTAACAATTTGTAGATACATTTTGGAGAGTTTCTTGTAAGTAACATCTTAATTTTAATTTATATTTAACGTTTTCAACACTCTCTTGTGTATAATTTTGAAATTGCCTTTTAAATATAATCATTAATTTTATCTGCAGCTCCCTTTATAAGTTATACCTAAATTTCACACTATCAGGTGTATTTAGCCCTAATAATAGAAAATAAATTTTCTATACAGTCTTGGATTAGCCTTCTTGTTAAAAGAAATTGCAGCTCATCGGGGTGAATGGGGGCAAATAGTTCAACTCTAGCCGACAGAGGCGCTAGTGGAAACGTGCTTCCAGATTTCTGTGGGAGTTGGATGTATTACAGTCTAATGTATTTGATAGAACTATATAATCTCTTCAGAGATTTCCAACAAGCATATGACATTAAAAAGAATAAAATATGGAATGCAATGACAGAATTTGCAGTTCCAAAAAAACTTCTCCAGATTGTCAAGATATGCGTAAATGGATGTAGACCCAGAGTACAGATAGGTAACAAACTCTCATAATCGTTCGAAATAAACAGTGGTTTGAAACAAAGAGACGCACCGTCACCTCTCCTTTTTAATATAATCCTGAAGAAAGTAGTAATAACAGCACAAATTAGAACAGAACTACTGACAGTAAATGAACCAAAATTACCACTAGCATACACAGATGACATTAGCATTGTGGGAAACGACAGAAATGAGAATACTGAAATGAATTAGAGTAAACAGACTGAGACATCGAATAAGGAGTGATAAGATAGAACACAATGTATGGATGGAACACAAAGAATGGAACAATTACATCAATAGAATGACAGACACAAGAGTTGTTAAAATAGCAAGGTACAAATCACATAGTGGTAGAAGAAGTATCAGTCAACTGTGCAAGAGAGTGACAATTTTTCATAGATGTAACAACCCATCGATGAACAATCAAAATTGCTTATACAGGGTGTTGCATTAACAATTGTCCATACCGTAACTGGAGAAACCTTAGCACAAAATATGAAGATTTAACCCAAAACACTTAAATAAAATATTCTTCCTTACCGAGATACAGAGTATTTTATTACAAATATTCTAAAATGATTTTAGCTCGTTGTTTTAACACCTTCCAATATTTTTTGTTCAAACTTGACAAACAGTTTACACATGTTAGGATAGGTACTCTAAAAGGCCCGGCGCAAATTGAACCTAAGCGAGACACAACCTGCGCCGGCGGGATGGGTGCCCCGTGCATTTATTTTTCTAGCGCACCGCATATTAAACCCAACCCGACTCAACCGTTGGCTGTCGGCGTGGCGAATAGAGACGGGCAAAATCAGTGCGGACGTGTAACGGTTACTTTTGATACCGCTTCTCAGTGGTACTGACCACAAATAGTGATTACAAAATACTGATGTATCTGATCCTTGTACTGAACTGAGTAGGCAACTTTAAATCGATATTTCCGTAATTGTAACTCGTAACGTTTTAAAAACATCTTACACGTCCCTAGTAGTTGTAGCGGTATGACTTTCGAAAACATCGAATTTGATCATAAGCGGGTGCATAATAAGATATCTTACACTGAGTATTTTATTTCTGCACATAATACCTACATATTTAAAATAATCTCAGAGTTATTTCGTAATCCCTCCGCTACTGATCGGTCATAAAAAATAACACTACAGTAGAACCTCGATTATCCGTCAGGGCACCGGACCAAAGGTATGACGGATAATCGAAAAGACGGTTAACAGAACATTAAAAATAATTAAAAATTTATAGTACAACTCTCAAATTTCATTTGTATGGTTTGTTTGACAATATAAGAGGGATTTGTGTTCGTACAATCGAATCAATTTAAAATATTCTGAAATCTGTGTTTGTTTTACTGTTGCTTCACATTTTGCGACGGCTGAATTTCTTAATCAGCATAAGATCATGCAATCTACTTTATTGGCTTCTTCTTGTTGAGAATACCACTCGATGAATTATTGCAAATGCAATGCAGCTTCTCTAGATTATTTACACAAATCTTTGTCAGTTACAATAGGTTCATCAACATAGCTACAGTCAAATTCCAAGTCTGTGTCAGCTTCTAAATCTGTTTGGTTCACCTTTGTTGCCATTTCAACGATTTCTTTATCTGTCAGCAATAGATAGCCGTTTGCGTCCTCATCACAAATCAAATAAACTTTTTTTTTTAAATTGTTTACATTAAAATTTTTGATTATGTAGTCAATACAACTTCTGTATGTACCCTGACGGTTAACAGAGGTGACGGTTAATGGAGAGACGGATAATCGAGGTTCCACTGTATCTGCATATTTCGTTTTTAATTTTTAAGCATAAACAAAAATGTAATGTGCCGACAAGTTGAGAGTAATACGATATTGTATTTATTGTATACGAACATGAATCATTTTTCACCTTATTTTTCTAATAATGTTTTATTGTAAAGGCATAACTTTGATTATTAATTTCGTCTACCGAAATTATTTAGTATATAAGCTTATTTAGTCTACCAGAAGTTATCAGAATTTAATAACAAAGTTCACTCGGGGTTTTGACTATGCTAATATTTTTATTTATCACAATAAATTGTTCTTAGGTAATACCATCCGTATTCAATCCAGATACATCCATCTCGCAAACAAAAACAAATAAAAATAAACATCTGGCAGTGAGTCACGCGTCCCACGACCCAAGAAAACTGTACGCCGATGACAAACGTTCCCAAGCGAGACCTGCGAACGCATGAACTGATAGCAGGATGCGCAAAACTGTCTACGCAGTTCGCCGGTGCAGGTTGTGTCTCGCTTAGGTTCAATTTGCGCCTGGCTTAACTAGCGTTAAAAGATAGTTTTCCATTGTTACCAGAGGCGTGCTGTAGGGATATATACTTCTTTTTCGCCCCTTTCCACCCTCACAATGTAGCAACTGTCGTAATAATTATTTCAGCATGTTTTTTTGATTCCTTGTTACTTTTTACATAAATATCCTTTTGTCTTAATGTGATAACGTAAGTATTTTTCAAGTTATTTGTGTTTTAATGTAATGGATTCAATATGATTATGTATTTTAAACACATAATCTTATTGAATGTAGTTTAAAATACATATACTTCGTCTAATTTACTAACCGTTGCACGTCATCCGCGTCATAGCCTGTGACGTCACATGGTACCAACATGAAATATTTAGGCGGTAGGTGTGTTCTTTTTTAAAATCATTTTGCCTAGTACACTGGAATTACAGCCACTAGACATATGTTATTATATACGCGTAGAAATAATATTCGACGATTTCTATTAATGTTAACCTAAAGAAATACACAATAATATGTTTCATTTACTTTGTATAAATGGATTATAGAGCGTTTTTATAAGGCAGATTTGTTCGGAACACACTGTAACTGTAATCGAACGAAGGTGACATTTTAGAATAAATTGGTAACATTTATTTGACAGTTCCGGTGATGATACTTCATATTTGTTTATATTCTTTACTATAAGTATCTGTTTTATTATATTTACTGTTTTTATTATTTACTTAACTATAAAAAGATCCTCTACTATAAAAATATAAATTTCACCTAATTTTATCACGACTTGGAATAATCGAGGTATCTGACAACTTTTTTAGTTGTTATTGTAGACATATACAAAGAAACCTACCGGCTTCATGCCAAGAGTTCGGAGCCGTTTTTTAATTATTAACAATGCAGTGTAAAAACGCTTGCACTGCAAATCTTAAAAGATTGTAACTTAATTCTTGTTCTCTATTTCTTAAGTTTTTACTTATTTACATTGAATAATAATTTGTTTTGTTGTATAATCCACGTTTACAATAATTATGTGATATATTTGATTTAAAATGGATTCAGGATTTTTTTATACTTTGGCAACTATGTTAACTTAGATCTCTGGCGTAGATAATGACGTGCAACGGTAAGTAAATTAGATGGACTGTAGTCTTATGGAACCCATTATCTTTAAACGCAAATAAGACCAAATCGCAATGAGACAAAAGGATGATATTTATGTAAAAAGTAACAAAGAATCAAAAAACATGCTGAAATGATTATTAAGACAGTGGCGTAGATTGTGAGGGGGAAAAAGGGGCGAAAATGAAGTATATATCCCTACGGCACGCCTCTGGTAACAGCGGAAAACTATGTTTTAACGCTAGTTAGAGTATCCTAACATGTGTAAATTGTTTGTCAAGTTTGAACGAAAAATATTGGAAGGTGTTAAAACAATGGGCTAAAATTATTTTAGAATATTTGTAATATGGCTAACATGTACATTGCACGTAAGCACTGATGATGACTGGTAAACCAGTCGAAAACTAGTTATGTGAATTGATGTGGCCCTTTTGAGGGTTTTTTTAAATATACCTTTTATACAGCATTTATTGTTTTTGTATCACATGGTATACAGCCAACTACAGGAAAACTTTTTTCCTTGTGGATTTTTGTAATAAAACACTCTGTATCTCGGTAAGGAAGAATATTTTATTTAAGTGTTTTGGGTTAAATCTTCATATTTTGTGCTAAAGTTTCTCCAGTTACGATATGCGCAATTGTTAATGAAACACCATGTATAAAGGAAGAAGAAAAATCAGAATTAAGGGCCGGTTGTTCGAAAGCTAATCAACAATGATCACTATCAAATATTTAATTACTGTCAAAACTGTCAATGCCAACTTTGGTTGGGTTGCTAAAAACATAATTGATTACAATTCTGAGACTATAATCAATTAATATAACAATAATTATTAACATAATTGATAATCAATCTCATAATTTTAATTAATTATGTTTTCAGCAACCCAAACAAAGTTGACATTGACAGTTTGGTGACAGTAATTAAATATTTGATAATGATAATTGTTGATTAGCGTTCGAACAACCGGCCCTTAAACTGAATATTTACCATGAGGTCATTTATGAACTCAAGATTTATAAATGTGGTATTCTTTTTCTCATGATCTTTCAGTGCGTCACAGTTTTTCGATTTCTTTCTAACGCATTAAATTGTATGTGACAGAAAAAAACGCACGTCGGTGATTACATTTCGTCGGTGACATTTATAACATTTAGGGCCGGTTGTTCGAACGCTAATCAACAATAATCACTATCAAATATTTAATTACTGTCAAAACTGTCAATGTCAACTTTGGTTCGGTTGCTAAAAACATAATTGATTACAATTCTGAGACTATAATCAATTAATATAACAATAATTATTAACATAATTGATAATAAATCTCATAATTTTAATTAATTATGTTTTCAGCAACCCAAACAAAGTTGATATTGACAGTTTGGTGACAGTAATTTTGATAATGATAATTGTTGATTAGCGTTCGAACAACCGGCCCCTATTCTAGTTATTCTAGTTGTCGATAGATGGCGCCATAATAAAAAAAATAATTTTTTTTAATTAGATAATAATATTACAAATATAATCTGTATAATTTATAAGACTATACAAATCAAAGAAAATACCATTTTATAAATGCAAGAAACACATTTGATTTGTTTTTATTCCAAATTGAAAATAAAAGTGACAACTGTCAGATTTAACTAAAATGTCATGTTAGAATAAATGTCATAAATATGTATTATCACGGACTTACCCTTTTTCCTATCATTTGTTACTCACTGAAAAATGCTCATGAAAAGGACAATAAATATGATTTGATGTACCGTTTTTGTAACTTTCACGGTAAATTCAATTTTTATACTTACTGTGGTGGAGAATGTCCATTCATATTCCAAGTACCTACAAAAATAGTTATTTCACGATTAGGACATACTCTGTCCAATTCACTAGGACCTAGTAGAGAATTAGCACCGATTTTACCCTGCAAAAAGTTCCTTTGTCTCGCTTTACTTATAGGAATTAGGTGAAATGGATTAAATCCTAAAATATTTTAGCAAATTAAATTAGTTAAGAATAAATTAAAAGTAACTAAGTGATACTTACCTTTATGTTCCAGTAGGTTCTCATGTGATATTGATTTTTCCCTAGATTTGCCAGCTGGTATTGCATCATTGCAATTACCACACACATTACTGTCAGATAAACTGTTGTGCCTATCCAAATTCTAAAAACAAATTTAAAGTAAGTATCTTAAAATATCATCAACAGTAAGATCAGTTATAATTACAAAGTATGTTTTGATTGAAAATTGTATATTTTTTTACAGCTAAAGTAGAATAAATAGATCTGTTTTTAGAATGTTTAAGATTTAACAAATGGTAACATTATGATCAATAAATGGGAATCGGTATCTATGACTTAAATTCTTGGAATAACATCACTAGAATAACCAGTGGCGTAGCGTGAGTGTCGGCTGCCCGGGGCGGAAGACAAATTTGCCGCCCTCTTATTTAGCTATTTTAATTTAATGGATACTATACAAACTATACATTACATACGTTAATCATAGAGAACTTTTTGGCGAGAGCAGTCATCATTGCTTTGCATTATACAGGTTAGATTTTAAATAAAAAAGTTTATCTAAGCTTCACAATCACGTTTATTCATACAAAAATTCTTTTACTTTAACCAACTAGATAAATTGATATAACTTACAGTCGAAAAAATACCCATGAACGAACATATAAAACACGCTGTATTTTCCTGTCACCGTGTCACAAAGAAAATTGTCCAGCGCAAGTACATGTAATAATAATTATTACATGTACTTGCGCTGGCCAATTTTTTGTGTGACACGGTGACAGGAAAATACAGCGTGTTTTATATGTTCGTTCATGGGTATTCTTTCATTATTCCGACTGTAGGTACCTATCACTTAAGATCAGGTACACCTTGACAACCGACAAGATTAAATAAAATCAATTTTTAATTAGCACTAGAACGATACTATAATGTTATATTTTTATTGAAAAATAATATTAGTATTTGTTAGAATTAAAAACAAAACTTCCGTCTTCAATTAAAAATGTATACGTCTACTTTTTTTAAGAGCAAAGTCTTTTATCGCACTGTCAATGTCTATCGCATCACACACCTCTTTCTCAATAGACAAAATAGCCAAAATAGTCGATTTTAAATAATTTTTAATCAACTTCAATTTTGAAAAACTTCTCTCACAGCTGACATTGCTTATAGCAACTGCAAAAAATATTCGGAACATTATTAAAATATTGGGCAGAGTATCTTCCAGCTTGGATTTAACAATAAATTTAAATAATTCAAGTGAGTCTGCTTGAAAGCAATTTATTTTCGTTGCCTGTAGCAGCAACGAAAGTCCGCAGTCGAAGCCTTTCCAGCTTGAAATCCTGCTCGCCAATTTCGTCAGATGCGTAGTCTAGATTACATTCAGTGTTGTCTAGATCTAATAATATAGCCGCCGTTAGATAAGCAAACTTATCCGTTAAATTCTGTATCTGTTGAAAATGCTCACGAACTTCTACAATAACTCTATCTAACGGAGAAAACAGCTTTCGTCTCAACTCATTTTCACAAGACAAGTTAGCATCTCTAGTTCCGTCATCAAAAATATGCTTTCTTGTTATGCGCCTCCGAGGTTTTATGGAATCCAAGTTATTCACACATATTTTTTGCATATCCTACAGCGCCATTTGCCCATGCCTCTCTTTTCTCTGTCAATATCATTTGCAAAGCATTTACTTTCTGAGCGCACAATCTTATGTCAAGTCCCCTTGCTTATACCTATTTTTGTGCATCATTCACTTCATGTAGCACCGGTTGCCATAGGCCCAAAAAACAAGGAAAGGAAAATGACTGCATCGAAACTAGTACAGACCAATTAAATGTTCGAACAAACCACCCTTTTGCAGTGAAAAAAACCTAATCGATCATACAATGCAAGTTTCATTGCATTCAGCTGATCTGGCTGTACCCGACTGCAGAGTTAAACAATTTTTTCTTGCAATTCGTATTCAAACAATTAAGTGTTTTCTTTGTTCCACACACTGAATAACGTATACGCTCTGAGCTTCGCTGGTGTCGCTCCTAGCGGATTACTAATGCGTAATTTATTTAATTGTTATCGCTTAAGAGGGAACAGTAGCGATCAACAGGTAGCAAAAACGCGTTCCAAGATTGCGGCTGTAATTTTGAATATTTTTTCGAGATATTTGGCACACGTATTCGTAATATAATAAAGAATGGCGGTACAGAGCCCAATTTTAAAAATATATTAATATGTGGAAATTACTCTGTAATTAAATACAATATTAAAAAAACGAGCCTGTACCGCAAGTAAGAAGAACAAAAAAATAGGTAGTAAGAAGAACAAAAAAATACACTTTCTTCAAATAAACTTTTTTATCCGATGCCTAGATTTTGTGTCATTTTGGAACTACTAAAATTTTTTATTTCATTAGTAGTTCCAAAATGACACAAAATCTATGCATCGGATAAAAAAGTTTATTTGAAGAAAGTGTATTTTTTTGTTCTTCTTAATGGCGGTACAGGCTCGTTTTTTTAATATTGTATTTAATTACGGAGTAATTTCCACATATTAATATATTTTCCAAATTGGGCTCTGTACCGCCATTCTTTATTATATTACGAATACGTGCGCCAAATATCTCGAAAAAATATTCAAAATTACACCCGCAATCTTGGAACGCGTTTTTGCTACCTGTTGATCGCTACTGTTTCCTCTTAATATTTACAACGCAAAAAAGTAATTAAGTTGTAATCGATTTTTTAAAGATTTTGCTAATCATTTTAACGTTCTATTAATGAAATATTAATTTCTTACTTCGGATACTTTCACAATTACCGTGTAGATGGTGCTTAGATTAATTTATAATTACATATTACGAAATATTAAAAAAAACTTAATTTCAGTATTTAAAACGTAAGTATATTTAAGGTAAAAATATACACCACAGCTTTGACCCACTAATATTATTTCCTATTAATGTTTTTAATTTCAATGTTTTAAATTATTCACTTTGACATTTATGTCAAATTTCCAGTAAAAGCTTACAGACTTGTCATTACTGGCACTGGCGCTCGCGAATTTTTAATTATCCCCTCTACCTACGAGCTCATAGCGTATAGGGTAGTAAAATAATTGCCGATGTATGTAATAGAAGTCATTGTCGCTGATTGTTAGTCATAAGCGGGGAATTTCCACAAGTCAGTATAGACGTTGTTGCCAGTCGCTACAAAATATCATTCAAAGAAAAGGAATTCCCCGAATTCGTCACAAAATAAGTAATAACCAATTCCGTGCTCCTTTCAATCTGTCCGAATTTGTAGTTGCGATAAAAATATAAAATGGTTTAAATATTTACAAAATATTTTTATTATTTATTGTTAAATTTTGCCGCCCCCTAAAAAGTGCCGCACAGTGGGTGCCGCACCCACTACGCTACGCCACTGAGAATAACTATAGTTACCAACTACAGTTTTTCTGTTTTTATATGTGGGTGTTTGTGAGTGGTCTTTGATGAGCGTTTCAGTTTTGTAAAGAATATTGTAGAAGTTTTGTTTGCAACGAATGAACAGGGCCGCCGCTACCATGTGTGCAAAGTGCGCATCGCACACGGGCGGCCGATTATAGGGGCGGCCAAAAGCAAGCCACTGATGATAACACTTTTTTTTAAAACAAAAATAAATTAAAACAAGCTGAAAATGCGAGCATTGTCATAACGAAAACTTTGTATATTTACGTATTTTAATTCATAATATGGAAAATTTCTATTATGAAAAGTAGTTTAGAATTAATAATTATGTTTTAAAGTGCAATTATATCATTCTAATTTAAATGTTATGAACTATAAAGGTAGTTTACTCTTGATCGAAATTCATATTTTTTATATACCTCGTATAAAATTAACAAAATTTTATACAAGGTTTCCCAAAAGTAGTGGAACGGTCGAATATTTCGCGAACTGAACATCGGATCGAAAAACTGAAAAATACGTGTTCAATCATTTTCAAAAATCTATCCAGTGACACCAAACACCAACCTCCACTACACCCCCTGGAGGTGGGGTGGGGGGTAACTTTAAAATCTCAAATGGAAACCCCTAGATTTTCTTGCAGATTTGGATTCGTTACGTAAAAGTAAGCAACTTTTATTCAAGACATTTTTTCGAACTGTGGATAGATGGCGCTATAATTGGGAAAAACGATTTTTCCTGATACCATTGGTAAATAGAAATACACTTCTCGAGAAATACACTTCCAAATGAGAAACCAAACAAATTTTTTTAATACTTTTCGAAAACCTATCGAATAACACTAAACATGACCCTCCAACCCACCCCCCTGGAGGTGGGGTGGGGGGTAACTTTAAAATATTAAATAGCAACCCCCACTTTTTATTACAGATTCGGATTTGTCATGAAAAACTAAGCAACATTTATTCGAAACATTTTTTAGAATTGTTGATAGATGGCGCTTTAATTGGAAAAATACGATTTATTAGCGCCATCTATCAGCATTTTTAAAAAATGTTTCGAATAAATGTTGCTTAATTTTTCATGACGAATTCGAATCTGCAATAAAAAGTGGGGGTTACTATTTAAGATTTTAAAGTTACCCCCCACCCCACCTCCAGGGGGAGGGTTGGAGGGTCATGTTTAGTGTTTATCGATAGGTTTTCGAAAAATATTAAAAACCTGTTTTTTGGTTTCTTATTTGGAAGTGTATTTCTCGAGATATTAGACCGTTTCTATAATTTACCTATGGTATCAGGATAAATCGTTTTTCCCAATTATAGCGCCATCTATCCACAGTTCGAAAAAATGTCTTGCATAAAAGTTGCTTACTTTTACGTAACGAATGCAAATCTGCAAGAAAAACTAGGGGTTTCAATTTAAGATTTTAAAGTTACCCCCCACCCCACCTCCAGGGGGTGTAGTGGGAGTTGGTGTTTGGTGTCATTGGATAGATTTTTGAAAATGATTGAACACGTATTTTTCAGTTTTTCCATCCGATGTTTAGTTCGCGAAATATTCGACCGTTCCCCTACTTTTGGGAAACGGTTGCATCATAAATCTTAGAACAAGAAGAGCTTTTTATGAAGAATAACTTTTATTTGTCAAATTAAAAATAAAAGAGTTATAAATGAAAATGTTCTTGGTATCCATAATTTGAGAAAAATCTTCAAATATTTTATTTTTTTCCATTAGAAGGATGTACACAGACACAATACTGGCTAGTGATTTTAGTCAATAATTTTGCCAATTCGACAAAAAAATAATTTCTAGATAGTTAATAATTATTACTAAATAATTAGTAATTTTGCCAATTTCGGCAAAATTCTCAAAAAACCAAAAAAATTACCTTCTACAATCACTATCCAGTTGTGTCGAGTTTAGGGAAGGACTAGGTATACATAAAATTTTAACTGTATAGCAAATGGAGCAGTCCATTTATCATAAAGGGGAGGCCGTATTTATACTGGTATAAACCTTTTTAAAACTGTTAATAAATTATTGCTTTTAAAATATTTATACTCAAATTGTATTTTTGAACATCTTATTTATTTTATATAATAATTAAATTCACTATCAAATGTCATTGATGTTTTATTAATACTTAATTTAAAATTTCGTTTGATATTCACGAAGTGTCAAACTCAAATGTAAATAACCTATGCTTGGCAAATCGAGATTTAAAAAAAAAGTAGCCAATTTCCTAATCAACCATTTGAGCTGACGTTTAGTGCGTCTGTACGAGATAACCGGATTGTGACGTCACATTTTAGACTTTGAGGTCGATTATATCGAAGACGGTTAGATATATCGAAATGCCGTTTTCAGATTTGGATTCAGAAGGCAAAACTACATAAGAATCCATCGATACACCTGCTCTAAGTATTGCAGGAGCGGCAACGCAATAACACACAGACTTTTGCAAATTTATAAACGAAAAGTTTTCGTTGAAAAATAAATAGTAATGATTCAGATATTTCTATAAACCCTAATATTCCAAACAATCTAAACAAAATGCCAGAAAATGATCAATTTAATTAAAAAACTTGTTTTTATTCAATACCTAATTCTTGATACCACTCAAGATATTTCAAAACACAAAACACGATCAGCTTAATTTTGTTTTCCGTTATGTAAAACTAACTTGCGATGAAAATAATTTATCTTCCAAAGCAAAAGTTGTTGAAAGTTTTTTGGGATTTATTCGCATTTTGGACCAAAGTGCAGGTGGTCTTGTAAATAAAATTTTTCTTGTAAATAAAATAAAAAAACCTTTCCGTACACAACTGAAGAGCAAAGAGGTATGCTGGGACAAGCGTTATGAGTGGTGTATATTCAGGAGTACAAAGGCGCATAACTGACATTGAAGAAACAGCTTCCTATGTTCATTGTGCATCCCATAATCTGTACCTACTATTCAATCTAAAATACTCAACTTTATTAATCTAACATCAAAACTTTTGCAATCTGAAAAGGCAGAGTTAACGGTTGCCCTTCAACTTTTTGAAAAAACTCGTGATAATCTTAGAGAAATGAGAAATTCGTTTTTCGAAACTTTGGCAATAGCAGCAGGAATAGTAGAATAGTAGGGTAATAGGTATACCAGCATTTAAACATAAACGGATAAAACATATAAAAAAAAATTTACGATGAGCTCAGCTGTGACGAAAATATAACTTATAGCAAAAAAAGTTTTGAAGTTAATGATTTCAATGTAAATTTAGATATTGCAATAACTGGCTAATAGGTTTTCATGTATATTCCCAAAAAATCTATTAACACTAATGGATGAAGAATTATTAAAGAAAGGATAAATATTGTCCTCTACACATATTTTAGTAATTATACTGTTATTTGGTGTCGTTATGTTTATAATACGGGGCCCACAAAAATTGTCGCGGGGGGCCCCCAATCTTCAGCTACGCCACTGGAAGGTTGGCTATAACTACAGCAAATTGCTCTCTATCTTGAGCTGTTAAAACGTTACATAAATACTTAAATATAAAAATTCAAAAAATCCTCAATCAATATAATTTGAACCATATTACAAAATAAATCAAATATTTTCTAAAGAGTTGGAAGACTAACTTGAATCATGTTTAATGACAGCAAGTAAAGTACATTATGGTCTGACCTGCAAAGATATGTTGGGACTAGCCTATCAATTGGCTGTAAGTAAATTGTTACGTATAACAATTTAAATTTATCTACTTGGAATTTTTATGTTTCAGGTTCACAATGGCCTAAAAATCCCGAAAAACTGGGATAATAATAACTCGGCGGGAATAGACTCGTTAGTAGGATTTCGTAAGAGGCATCCCATACTATCTATCCACAAACCTGAAGCAACAACCTTATTAAGAGCCGCAAGCTTCGATCTGACTAATGTAAATGCTTTCTTCTAAAATTTAAGTAAATTATATGGAAAATTTGGAGATGCCATATCTATCCTCCGATTTGATATATAATTTGGATGAAACTGTCCACCGAATGTGCTGTCACATTCAAAAAAAGTTAGCCAGGTAACATCGGGTGAGAGAGGAATGCTGATTACTGCTTGTTGCATTAGGAATGCTGTTGGATACAGTGTTCCACCATTTAGTTTTCCCAAGGGCACATTTCAAAAATCAAATGTTATTTGGTGGCCCTGCAGGCTCAAGTGGCAGTGCAACCAAGAGTGGTTGGATGAAAGGGGACATTTTTTAAGGATTTGATTCATTTTTAAAGATATATTACATTTAAAAGAAAATATATGTTTAAAAGAAAACTCTGTGATACTAATTTTTGACAATCACGAATTTGCAAAACAAAACGGGATAATTATGGTAACGTTGCCACCACATACAAGTGCGAAACTTCAATCTCTTGACAAAAGTATTTATAAAAGCTTAAAATCTAATTATAATTCTGCTTGCAACAACTGGATGATCTACAAGCCTGTAAAAGTCATTTCCATCTAAGTATGATGTTGCTGCTCTAAGCATTTCCTAAAGCATTCTCTATCTCAAACATAGTCAATGGATTTTCTTCCACAGGCATATGGCCTTTAAATCGAAATATATTTATAGACAATGACTTTTTGTCATCCAGTGTGACAGACCGCCCTCTGATTACACAACTTCATTGCAGACTTCAAATAGAGATCAACCTCAGCACAAGTTCTTTGTGACGTAGCATATGTGCATACATTACATGTAACAGATTCGAATCATGAGACTATAGTTGCAAAGTTTCTAACTAGTTCTTCCACTTCAACTGTTTCAGCCAAACAACTTTAATTTCACTCATTAAACCTTTTCCAAAAGCCCCACCAAGGAAAACAAATATCACAGGAAGGAAAAAAGGAAAAACGATGACGCTAACAGACATCAAGGACGAATAATTAGTAAATGAATTATTGAAATGAAGTAGAAAGAAAGCGAAGGCTGTAAAGAAAAAAATCATTAAGGAGAAAAAAGATGCCGAGGGTTTTGAGGAATCAAAAAGTGAAGGTCGTTATGCTGAAAGTGATGCTAGTAACAATTTGGAAGACGAAGAAATGGAAATGGATTATTCATCAGTTTCAGTTGGTGATTATGTGTTTGTTGCTGGAGGGGTGTCTAAAAGTAAAATATTTTTTCAGTGGGTTTATTCGAGGAAGAAGAATATGTGCTTACCTATCTACATAAAGAGTAGATTTATTAATGAATCACTCTATGATCTAAATTAATATTTAACACACATCCTAGAAGAATATCTAATAAATGAAGAAAACTAAACTGTAAATAATTAAATTAGGCGAATAATCAAAAAAGGCAAGAATGAAATAACTCAAAAACCAGAACAACATAAGTCAAATTTAATAAAAATAATTGGGGTCCTTTCTTTTCATACAAATATAACAAATACAAGGAATAACAATGTATTGTGCAACAAGTAATCAATCTGGTAGTGTTTAATTGTAAATATATATAAAAAAAAATTAAGTATTAACACTTACATTTGTTGTCAACTTTTTAATATCCTGCATTTTTTTACGTTTAACATCAAAGCTTAAGGGTCTTCTTGAAATGGCTAAATCATTTGTGACTTCTGAAATAATTACATGATCCATACTCTGCTCTCTGGCACTATGACTTCTTGTAACAGATATTCCTACCTTATTGGAGGGCTTGCGTGGAAGAACAAAGCTAGCAAATCCAGCCTTTTTACCCAATTTGATTTTGGGATTCATGGCCAAACAGTTGATTTGCTTTTATTGATTTTCTAATAATAGAATAGTCTTTGATAATATAACACGAAGGCACACATCTTTTAAATGCTTTTGATTGTTGATAATTTGTTATCGTAAATATTAAATATATGAATATGTAACTGTGTAAAATTTCATAAATGTTTGTAGTGTTAAGAGAAAGAATGTTTGTATTTGTAACTCACATTGTATTGTCACTGTCATAAGTGACGGATGACGTAGTAGCACGTGCAGCTGACACGGAACAACTACAGGATAAAGTACAACTTCAGAGTAGGACTCAGTGACTCGGGGATATATTAAAATAATTGAAATTTGTAAATTAACAATCCATATTATTTCTTCAGTTTCATATATTCAGAAACATTAGCCTTCTTTGGACATATAACACGTACCAATAATATTTAGAAACTATGCTTTGTTTTTAAACCACGAGGAGTAGGGGAGACCTGCGAGACTTTGGCCACTTTTTGCATTAGGAGACCTGAAATCCATAAAAATGCTATTTAAACAACGACGAACTGCTGTCCTGTTTTCATAGTCTCATTCCAAAATCTTAAGAGCAATCAAAATGATTGCAGAAAAAAATCTACCGTGCAGGTTGTCCATTGTCTCCTCCACCCGAGGAGATAATGGACTAGAGTCAGGGAGAAAATGGACAGTGGAAGTATATTAAAAATCTTTATGTTTTAAAGCGAATATATATTTTTCTGTTAACTAAACCTGATCTCAAAAAGTATATAATAAATAAAAGTAAAAAATATTATTGATCTTGATCCTAGAATTCAGTGAAACAAGTTATTGCAAATTAATAAACTCCTTCAAATCAATGTTAAAATAGAACATTCCTTGAAATCTTGGCCTGTTGTCCTCAATTGGTTTTGGCAGTACAGTCACAACTTCTTTGAAGCCAACTATATATAGCCGCGGACTCGGAGGTAAAACTGAATCTATTTGACGGAATATTTCTCTTAAGAGATCTTACTTCATATCCCTTCTCAAATATGTCATCAACAAGTGCAACGTGTTTTCGAACGCAAGCTTTTCTATAAACATTCGCAACTACATAGTCGCCTTTACAAATATCTCTATCCTCCCAATCTTCTTTAGAGTCGAAATTATGCTCTGAAGAATGATCTGCGTATTCTAACAGATTGCTTTCATCCTCAGATGACTCATCCTGCAAAACTTTCCTTGTAACAACTTTCCTCTTTTTTGCTTGAATCTTATCTTCTTTTTGTTTTATCTTCTCTTCAAGTAAAATTTTCTCTGGGGTGTCCGTTGCAATCATGCATCTGCCGGGTTTTCATTCTCTATTCGAATTTCCTTTTCTAGCAGGCGCTTTTAGGAAAGGATAAATGATCTTTGGAGATATGAAGGTACGTTCTGCTTGCTTTGAAGAACACGGTGTTACGTTGGGTAATTCATTCTCTGATCGCAGTAGGACTGAAGCAGTTAGGGACCTGTCATTCGAGTCCAACGTCGCCTGGTGGTCCATAGCTGCAGTTGCGGAATGTATATTGACAGGTTCAGATATCGGGCGATCCGTAACAGCAAAAGATAAAAATTCCTCTTCGCCGAATATGTTTCAGTCAAATGGAACAATCCCCATGCACCTAAATCCAGACTTGATGTTCACTGGATTCGCTGTCCCATCCCATGATTGAAGACACATCAGAGGCAAATCGTATATAGTTAAAGTTTGTCCTGGATGAGACAGCATCCAAGAATCTGCTGCTTGGTTGAAGAAAGTCTTAAATGGGCCAAAAACTGTCCTTTTCAACGGTTGGAGTTTGTTGGATATGTGCGGTGGGAGGGTGAAGATGACAATCCTATTATCCCTGCAGAACTCAACGGCATTCAGTGACACATGCGATTCATGGTTGTCCATGATTAGCAGAACACGGTCATGTGAGTTACATTTAACGTGCTTCACAAAATGTTCCAACACCTTCAGAAAATTGTTGCAGGTCATCCAGCCACTGGGATATGCTAACCCCATAGGGTCATCACTGGAAATTCCATTCATCTTCCTAGCAGTGTCAAACCTATGACGCGGAAAAATCCATACAGGTGGTAGAGCTCTCCCTTCTGAACCAATTATCCCAACATGAGTTATTAGTTCACCTCTCTGTCTAGAAATCACTTTTCCGATCTGATGCTCGCCTTTTTTCCCACGATCTTCTGAACCCTCTGCACAGTTGTGACGCCCGTCTGAAAGAGAAAGTAAAATGACAATATTCTTTTCTTTATGATGAAAAGTCGAAATTACCTCATCAAGATTATAAATTTGGGCTGGTGTAAAGGAATACCGACTGACGACATCTTGTAACTTGTTTTGAAAAATTTCCACATTAGTCTTGTTAAAACTGGCCATTCGAGCCAAACTGGTTGCCTCGGACTTTCTCACTGATAGCTTCGGATGTCGGCGCATAAAGTTAGTGAAGCAAGACTCTGACGCCATCTTGTCCACTTCCCATTTGTTAGGTACTTTTCTCGAGTTTATAGAAGCATATTCAAATGCCAGGCACCTCACCAATTTGAGCGTGAGGCCATAAAACATTGCTGCAGGTTTGAGTAAGTATTCTTCTAATGCTGTCTCCATATCAGGAGTGAGGATTTGGCTTTTACAAAAGTCGGGTTTAAATTCCATGTGCTCGGTACCAACATCTTTTGCCCTTTTTACATACATAGCAAGTCTGCTTTTTTAACTTCATTATGCGCTGCGCTTTTCTTTATGCTCATGCTATTAATTAATACATCATTGACAGCTCGTTTCATATCCTCCGGATCGAAATCTCTTTCTGTTTTTTTTTTTATATAAATGTTCGGCATGTTGAAATTATTAAATTTACAAAATAATAAATAGGTAAATGGCAAGTTAGTAGGAGACTTTAAACACTGTCCATTGTCTACTTTGTATGCACAAAATATTACTTCAAAAATAGTAGTCAAGGTGATGGTATTTGAGCAGTTATTATCGCATAACCTCAAACAGTAGACATTTCAGGAGCACCGTACAAAATATGATATGTCTCCCTATATCAATGATCAAAATATAGAAATATGCCTTGTAATATGAGAATCCAAAATCAGACTTACCGAAAATAGATATTATTTTTTCACAAATTTCTCTAATGTCGCACGGTCGATCTGCATACAGTCAACAATGTAACGGCTAATGCGCCATATAAGGAAGGAACTAAAATTCACGTGCATTGTCTTCTCGTGTCCAAAGTCTCCCCCAGGTCTCCCCTAAACTAAAAAGACAGATTCACACCCAAGAAAGTCACTAGAAAAATCACTAAATACCTACATCTTCTTTTTTGGTTGATCATGTCGGTCTTTGACGGTACTCCAAAAATATTATATTGTATTAATACGTCGCTAAAGAGCTAAAACAACTGCTTTTTTATATAAAAGCAGACTAAATAGGTATCTAAAAATTGAAGGAATAACGCAGAAAACAAAAAAAAAATCACCGATATAACTTAATTAACCTATGAAATGCCAATAGTGTAAAAATTTCATAAATGTTATTAGTGTCAAAATTTCATAACAGTGGAGTAAACTTACCTGCTGAGGTTGGACCAATTACAAACAAGCATTACGGCGCGGTACATTTTAATTATTCCTTCTGGTTTAAAAACAGTAGTTCAAGGAAAAGAGGAAGGAAGAAGAAATCGAGAGCGATCACTAAACCGATGATTACCGTGCGATCACTAAACCGTTATTAAACACAAACTTCGTTAATGCGGTAAGTGCCACTTAAAATAGGGATCTATGGAGAGACAGCGTAAAATTGCAATAGGTGGCTAGGATAACTGGAACAAACGCAGCTTTTAAGCTTGTTACTGACGGGGAGCTATACTATAATATAATATATTATATCTCATATATTACATCTCATATCGCTTACTATCGTAATGAGTGAGCCTGCATAATATTTGTTCCGTGTATGCAGGCTCACTCATTACTATAGGGAGCGATATGAGATGTAATATGTGAGTTATAGTATAGCTTCCCGTCAGTAACAAGCTTTATAGTCACTACGTATTACGTATCTGTTAAGATGTAGAGATTGGAAGGAGGTAGGAATATTCAGATTGTCGCTCCACCTTTTTCGAGGTTGGCCTATACTTTTTTAATTCCCAACCATTAATATCGTCTACCCTACATATGTATTCCTTAAGTTTTCACTTGTTTCCCTGCTAAAAATGAAGTTCCTTGATTTCTGTTGTTCCAAGTAGTCTTTTGGTTTTTTTTTTGTTTCTGGTCTAATCTCTGCGGCTTTATATCAGCTTTGTATAGTCTGGATTTAGCTTCAATTCCAATGATTTTATTACGTCATATTGTATTTTTAGACAGTCAGCTATTTTTGTTGCTCTCGTTGTTTGCTCTCTTACTTTTGCTTCAACGTCGCCATTGCCTGCTAGTTCTGTGCCTAGGTATTGAAAGTTACCTATTATATTTAATGTACTATTTTAGTTGCGAATAAGCCACAATTTTAGTTTGAAATTAACTTTATTTGCCGTTTCGATTTCAACTTCGGAAATCGTTATCAAAATACAAAACATTTATTGCTTGGTAAAAAATTCTAATAATTTAATTTTATCTGACTCATTCATATTGAAAATTCAGACATATTATACATTTTAAAGTAGATGACTTTTGATATTGCCAATTTTTATGAGTTGCGTTCCTGAAACGACTTTATTGAAATATAGTCCATTCGATTATACATAAAATCAACTTTAATTTAAGCATATGCGTCAGAAAAATCATACCACGTAATTTGTCTTTATATATGTATATGTACAGCTGGTTCCAAGAAAAACTGATACGACTCTTAAAGCGTATTTTGTAGAAAATTGAGCAGTGTATTTTGAAGGATAAATACTTATTATGTACATGCTGTCACTGTCACTGCCAAATCTTAAAATTTGTCAGATAACTTATTTTCAGTAAGCTGGGCGAATTATCCCGAGGGATATAACCCAATAAAGGAAGAAGAAGAAGAAGAAGAAGAAGAAGAAGAAGAAGAAGAAGAAGAAGAAGAAGAAGAACTTATTTTCAACCTCAAAAAATGGCTGTTTTTTTGTTTATTTTATTATTTGTCTGTCATAATAAATAAAATATAATGTCAGACCAATCATACACTGCTCAAAATGATCAAATCTTACTAAGAGTCGTATCAGTTTTTTTAGGAACCAGCTGTATATATTTTCAAAAAACCTTTTTACCACATAGTGGTGTAAGGCGACAATACAGTACATTATGTTACTTCTCTTCTTTACGTGCCATCTTCGCGACGAAGGTTGGCAATCATCATTGCTATTCTCACTTTCGACACTACAGCCCGAAAGAGTTCAGTTGAGCTGCATCCAAACCATTCTCTGAGATTTCTCAGCCAGGACATTTTTCTCCTACCTATGCTGCTCCTTCCTTGAATCTTTCCCTGCATAATTAATTTTAGGAGTTCATATCTGTCACCACGTGTTATAAGTATGTTACATTATAATACAATACAAAAACAACTTAATCTTAAATTTAACTTATAACTGCTATACATTTATATTATGTACAAATTTGACCCATTCTTTCTTATTTCTAGCCAGCGTCCTCGCTTCTTTCCACGTTGTTCCCCTTTTCTCGAATATTTTGCCTAGTGTTCTATCCCATGTTTGTCGTGGTCTACCTTTCTTCGTTCTTCTTTGAGGTTTTGCCTGCCAAATTTCTTTCACCGGTTTTGTCTGATCCATTCTCTGAAGATGACCCCACCAACTGAGTTGCCGTCTCTCTATAAATTCTAACGTTGACTCGATTTCCAAATCTTCTCTTATTTGAGTGTTCCGTAGTCTATCTCTTTTGATAACTCCTCGAACTCGTCTAAGGTATTTCATTTCTACTGCCTGTATTTTACTCTTTTGTCGTTCTGTTAGTACCCATGACTCGCAACCAAAGGTTAATACAGGTCTCTATATCGACTTAAACACATTAATTTTTGTTTTTCGTGTTATTTTTTTTATTTATGAATTTATTGCTCATTGCATGGTACAGGTTCATTGTTTTTTGAATTCTATTATTAATTTCTGTTTCCTGTCTTCCGTTGTCTTCTAATTCTACTTCTAAGTATTGAAATGTTCGTGCTTGTTCTATATTTACTTCTTCTATTTTTATGTTTATCTTTTCTTCTTCTTCCTTTTCTCCCATGACCATAACTTTTGTTTTATTTTTATTAATTGTCATTCCATATTTTTTTAGTGTTTCATTCCATATTTCTATATTTCTTTGTAGTTGTTTCTCATTTTCGGCTAATATGACGACGTCATCGGCGAATGCTCTTTCTGAAATGTCTACTCTTCTTAAATTTCTATAACCCACATGCTGTGATTTGTCTTTAAAGATATGGAAAACCTAAATATCCGAATTTCTGATTATTAAGACTTCATAGAAAAATCCAATGGCGATTAAATCCAATAGCGACAAAAATGGAAAACCGGCTGGTCCATAAGGTCTTGTCTATAAGGGCTGGTCTATAAGGGCTGGCCTATAAGGGCTGGGCTTATAGATGATTTAATTGTTAAAGTTATAAAACTATTGAACGAGGAGAGTATAAAACTTGCACTTGGTTCTTTAACAGAATACAGAGTACTGGAAAGATATCCAGGCAATGGCTCCAAACTACATTTATCAATTGTCACGCTACGTCGTATAAAAGCTAACTCAAAAAGATGTAACGACTAGATACTTACCGCTTATTAAGTTTTATATGTCATTCACTAAAAGCATTCCTACGAATCCCACCCTCTAGACCAGCGATACTCAACTTTTTTTTTCCTGGGCCACATAGTAGCTATTGCCACAGCTTGTGGGCCGCAATCTAGGTGAAGTAATATACAGTATGGTGCAAATGAAAGGAATAAATTCGTTACTTCGTGAGCCGGAGTCTTTAAGGAAAAATCCTGAAACAGGTCGATTATAGGAGTATAGACTAGTGTTATACTACTATCCATCTGAGTGTGACGACGTAATCGATGATTTTTTTAAATGAGAATAGAGATCATGTGATAGCTCATTTGAAAGGTTATTCAATGCATGTGGATTAGTACAGGGGTATGAAGAAGCAAAAAACGTGAGGAGCAAGTAAAAGCGCCACTTTTGAGAGTTTTATTTATAGTTATTCGGTACTAATTTCCAGAATTCTTTATATTGATTTGCGTCTCTTTTTTCTTTAAAAATTGCCTTCAGATTTGTATCATTTTTAAAATCAATTAGTTCATCTGACAACTTTACGCTACTAAATCCCAATGCCGCAAGTTGTGTAGCAGCGGCTACTTCTAAGTGCCAGGAATTTTCCACTAATAGATGACATTTCCTAATTTTTCGCAAATCATTAAATCTTTCCCAAAATTCATTGCTCAAGGAAACTAAGTGATTAGAAATAGTAGCATAGTTTTCTGGAAATAGATCAAATTCATCTTGTTGACCTTTTACCATTGTCGAAAAGTTATGCAGATTTTTTATATAACTTCTCGATGTACCGTCATCTTTAGCATGTCCTCGAAAGCAAAAACTTTATTCGTCAACTGCGGAATAATTTTATATTTACCTTTTAATTTGTAAACGACGATTAAGTTCGCCAAGTTTTTCTGTTATGTCGCAAATAAAAGTACTAAAAGCCACCACCAACTATCTTACTTAAGTTCAAAATAATTTGATGGTTTACAGAGCCCTTTAGTTAGCCTTCGGGCCACATAAAAACGCAAGAGGGACGCTGGCTGAGTATCACTGCTCTAGACTATAGAGAAAAATAGGTAAAAATATACCAAAGTGAAAGCCAATTTGGTTTTTGTAGAAATAGTATGAGCAACTGAGATGATTTATTCATAATGAAAATATTGATCCAACAAAGTCTCGATTAGCAGAGGAATGTCTTCGCATTTTATAGATTATGAAAAGGCAGTCGATAAAGTGAAGCACCACAAACTTATAAATCTGTTAAAACAAATTGGGTTAGATAGTACAGACATAACGATTATCAAGAACTTATATTGAAACAAGTCAGCTCACATAAAAGTGTGACAATATGACAACACCGGATATTCAAAATCTCAAAGGAGTCAGACTGGGGTCTTTACAATCGCGACTCCTGTTCAATTTATATTCTGAAATATGAATAAAGATGCATGAAAAACCTATTAATAACATCCGATATACTCACGATATGCTGGTCCTCCTTGCCAATGATGAGAAGGAGTTACAGTTCCTAATATAAGTCAATAATATAAATCAAACCTTAATCTTAAAATAAATATAAAGGAAATAAAATTCATGGTCATCAGCAAACGTGATATATAAAATATAATTATTATTGTCAGTCTCTTCTTCTTCTTTTTGTATAGACATGACTCTGTCTGTTTTTTCAATGTACCTCTAGTAAGTTGGCGTTCCTTCGTTTTCGTGGTCTTCCCACTGATCTTATTCTTATTGGGAACCGCCTCTCGCCGTCCTTACTACTCTATTTTTGTTGTCATTCGGCTTATGTGGTCATTCCATTCTATTCTTGTGTTTCTTACCCAGTTATTAATGTTATCCACCTTGCATCTCCGTCGTATATCTGTACTTCTAGCTCTGTCCATGGAGTCTTAGCGGGTTTTCAACTCCGCTGTTTCGAGAAATTTTTTTGTCCTCTCTGTGTCGGATCGTGTTTCTGCCGCGTATGTCATTATTGGTCTGATGGTTTTGTAAATTCTGGCCTTTCATTTCTTTTCCGATATTTTTATTTCTCCATATTGTGTCATTCAGGCAACCTGCGGCTCTGTTTGCTCTATTCACTCGATCTTCCACTTCTGTTTCGAGCCTTCCGTAGCTAGATAGCGCGATGCCTAGGTATTTAAACTCCATCACTTGTTCTATTATCTGACCTTCCAGCTCCAATTTACATCTTATTGGATCTGCTGGTATAACCATGCATTTTGTCTGTTTTGGGGAAATTAACATGTTAAATTTTCTGGCGGTTATGTTAAATTGGTGCAGCATACGTTGTAAATCATCTTCACTTTGAGAGAATAGTAATGCATCGTCTGCATAGCAGATTATTTTAAGGTGTTTTTCTCCCATTTGGTATCCTTTTTTAGTTCTTACTTTTTTTATTATTTCGTCCATGATCAGGTTAAACAATAAAGGACTCAAGGAATCCCCCTGTCTTATCGCATTGCCGGCGTCAATTGGGTCAATAAAGTTCATCTTCTAGTGAATGTCAGAGTATGGATAGCAAATCAGGACAAAGAAAGAGTAATGAGATTTCAATACTTGGGATGCTGGTTAAACGATCAACGGAATACTGATGATGAAGTCAAAATTAGAATTGAAAAAGCCAGGAGCACGTTCCTTAAAATAAAAGCACTATTCTGCAATAGAGGCCTGCGACGGATAGAAAGATTGCATGAAGATAAGGAACTATTGACAACAGGTAAGCGAAGAAAGGTAGCTTATTTTGGCCATATCTTTAGAAACGGTTTTCTGCAGTTGATCTTGGAAGGAAAGATGGAATAAATACGAGACATCGGACGAAAAAAATGGGTTGCCTATCAAAATCGTGTCATAGCTATGCTTAAGGGGGGCCGTAGGGGTTAAAATTAATATTTCAAGCACATTTTTTTTAAAGTATGGTAGAATTATTTTATTTTTAAATTAAATAGGCATATTCAGTACAATTCATAGACTAGGTATTTAAGAAAAAATTACATAAAAAATATTGAAAAATAAGCCAACGGTGGCAAATTTTTAAAGACACCTCAAAAATCAATGAATTTTGCAGTGGACATCAGAACTCATCATTGGATCATGGTAAACAAAAAATTCAAAAATATGTTATTAGCTTATGAGTTTTTTGAGGTAACGCTGTTGAGTTTTTTAGTTTTATTGAATTTTGACTTTTTGATAGGTATTACTCAGAAGTCAAAACAACGAATTTTTTTTTGCAAAAAATGGTGAAAATCAACATATTTATTATTGTTAAACAAAAAATAAGCATAAAACAAAAATATCTCGACAGCGTTACCTCAAGGAATGTCTAAACAAAATTTCAGGTGGGTTGGTCAAGTAGATTTGAGTTGCAATGTCTACAGTCTTTGAAAAAGGCAGTTTTGAGAAGAACGCGTTTAAATTACAGTCGAACCCGCTTATTGGAATAGCCGTCGTGCCAAGAAAAAGTATTCCTTTAACAGGGATATTCTAATATCCGATTAGTCTAAGCCTAGTAAAAACGGTTTGGGACCTCAAATTTCTATTCCTTAAACCGGGATATTCCTTTAATCGGTATTGTAATAAGCGGGTTCGACTGTATTGTCAACTTTTATTTTCATTTTTTGTCTGTCAAAGCGTAAAGTGATGCACACCGGAATATGTTCTTGAATCGCGGAATAATTTACAAACGAAAATGAGAACAGCTGTTGACCGTTTCTCACTACGCTCAAGCGCGCTGCAGGCGCGAACTTGCTGCAAAGCGAGTCGAAGGTAGGGAGGTACGGAGATAGTGTTGAATATCCCTACCTTCAACTCGCTTTGCAGTAGATTTGCGCCAGCACGCTTGAACATAGTGAACAACGGTCAACAGCTGTTCTCATTTTCTTTTGTAAATGTAAATTACTCCGCGATTCAAAAAAATATTCCGGTAAATAAATACAGGGTATTTACAAAGTTATAATAAATTTTATATGAAACTCGTAACAAGTTCAACTCCCTATATAAATAAAAATAAGCACAACGGCAATGGTTTATTGATGCCATATTTTTTACTTATTTTCAAAATTTTCATAAATGATTGATATTCCTGATATTATATTGAATACAGGGTGAGTCAAAACGCAAGTACACTATTTTCTCAGTAATTTTAAATGAAACACCCGCCTGTATTTTATATCACTATCGAAAAGTTCTATTACCTTACTTTAATTTATATATAACATTCTCTATGTCTAAATTTATTAGTTTTTGAGATATTTTCATTTTTCAGAGCAAATTATTAATTACGGGTCTAAATCTTTCCAAATATTAGGTAAGCCATGACTGAATTGACTAAAACTGACAATTTACGATTACTGATTATCAATCTGTAATCAAAGTTGGCTATAATTTTTGTTATTAACTTTTATTGCTATCTATTACTATAACGGATCTACGGAGCTTTTCCCCACTAATCAATCACCCTGAATGGATAAATCGGTTGTTTATCTTTCTTTAATTTTTTTAATAAATATTTAAAAGTTGATATACTTAAAATTCATATTTTATTCTTTCGAAACATGTTGTGTCCTGTATATAACAAAACTGTGCTATTATAAAAAGTACTTTTTTATTATAGTGTAATTTTTGGAATTTAAGGCATTTTATATCGTCAAATTATTTTACATTCTCTCCTATAAATAATAAAAACGTTTTATTATAAAAAATATTTTTTATAAAAGTGTAATTTTTTTAAGTGTTTTATATTTTGCCATTTATTATACAATATTTTAATCAAATAAATTTAATCTTCTGAGGAACAAAAATGCCGGCCCCCGTATCTCTGAAGGCCTTAAATCCTCTATATTCGACAGGTGCTGCCACTAGTAGGAGGTGCACGCAACCTCTGTGTCTGTGCGGTCGCCGTTGCCCTGTTCTATGTTTATATAAAGACAAGACAGAAAAAACAAACATGTCGGTGTCGTAGTATGGCGTCGGGTAGGGAAAGTGCGAAAAAATTAGGTGGCCCTTCCCCTGTGCCAGACGAATCATCGGAAAGTGATGGAGAAACGGAACCGGCCAAATCCTTTCATAGACGATTGTCAACTAATCGCGAAATTAATCATTCGGTATGTGTTTCATCCAAATTTCGATCAACAGTTCTTTTTTTATAACCTTGTGTGAGCAACATATAATGGCATGCGTGTTTTGTTTATTTTCTCAGCAATATACATATCAAAGTAGGTGTGATGCACCATGAAGAGAAATATTCGATAAGCACGTTTTTTATTATCCATATAAAAAAACTCGCTTTTGGCACGATCCCATTTTGCTTATTCTTTTGACCTAATTGTTGCATTTTGGTTTATTTTTATTCGTAGATGTTATTGTTAAGAATTTTTTGAATAAATGAGTTATTTTTTAAATAATACTTATTACTTCATGACACCTGCTTATCCCGAGCCAACCTGGATTCTCCTTCCTGTCATTGTTTGCACGTTTTTATTGTCATAATCGTGTATTGTATAGCGCGAGTAACAGGTGTGCGCCTGGAACATGTGCCAGGCGTAAAGCAGCGTAAACAGAACAGACTGGAGACAGGACAGCGGTAGCCGGGTCGAATCGATATTTTCCGCAGCGTTGCCGCTACAATATTTATGGAAACTCAAATATTTACCAAAGGAAACCCAAACCTACACCTACACTATACAGTCTACACAAGTACACAATACACCACGCATCCTAAAAAATGTATTGAATAAAAGCCTTAATTTAGTTTAACTGACACCTATCTTAAAAAGCACAATTAGTCGAGGTTGTGAGGTCGCTCCCGTAGGAAAAATGTTTCGGCTTCTTTGCGGATTTCTGTTCAATAATGTCGCCTTTAACACTAGAAAGTCGGGATTAGCTTACCTACCTAGAAAGCCGAAAGGGATAATTTTGGCCCCACGTTCTTTAATCAATTAAAACTCAGTTTAAAGAAATTAAATCTAAGTACTCTAGACGATAGAATCTGATTTTATTTTTTACTTTCATTGTTTAACACATTCGCTGGCTATCAAAAATATTCGGAACACCATACAGTTTGCAGTTTTTTTATATTTGCCACACATTGCCTTGTTACAGCCGCGGCAATGATTGGAAGTATGATTTCCTTTACAAAATATTTTCATCTGATATTTTTTTCGTTTTTGGATAGTAACAGTGATAGTTGTTGGTGGACCTGGTGTTACTAGGCGTAGTTCCAAATTTCGGGAGGCAAGTTATGGGGCCCATAATTCTTCACACAGCCGAAGAATAAACTTACAAAGACCGAGTCTACTTCCAGTTATTTCTTTATAAATAATCCATGCATTTATTGCTTCCAAGTAAAGCGTATTATAAAACACGTACATATTAGGCCATCGTCTTGAAGTTACTTTTGTATTATAAATAAAGACGCGTCATTTGGTCCCCTACACCCACAATTGTATCTTTGTGTTCACTTGTGTTCACCAACAATTTTATCTTTATTACGTAGATAATCAGTACCAGTATAAGGGTAACCATTTACAATAAATATACATAAATATAATTTTACCCATCCGACAGGAATTTGAAAGAAAAGCGCGTCTAATTTCCCAGAAAACGATACTAACTTACACAGGGCCAATGTGGCCCCTTTAGGGCGATGCCACATTATGCGTTTTGACCGGATGCGTTTCCGCCGCATCCGGTGAAAACGCATAGTGTGACAGATCGGTCCGGTTGCGTTGGAAACGGATGCGTTTTGAGTCATCGGTACGCGCTTACAAACTGCACCAGACTAAACGCATAGTGTGACAGAAACGGATGCGTTTTCAACGCATCCGGTCAAAACGCATAATGTGGCATCGGCCTTAGACTTCTATGGTAAATTTGTTAGAAAAACCATTTAATAAATTTAGTAAACAATATTTCTTTGTGTTAAATAAGTCTTTGTATCAAAATATTAAAAGTCATAAAATATGAAATTATTATTGTCTCAAATAAAAAACTACAATAACTTCAAATCGCAACAGGGGCCAAATTGGCCCCTCCGACTTTCTAGTGTTAAACAAATCAGCCGGGCGAAATTTTTGGGCAGATATTATTTAAATCATTTTTTTACAACAAATTTCAAAACTTACCTCTATGTGCTCCGTAAAACAGTCTTTTTTTAGGTTGTTTGGATCATTTTAAACAAAAAATATCGCCTGTTATTTTTCTCCAAAGTTGACAGATAGTTTATTTATTTAGCGTATGGCTATATCACAGTTTTTGTACTTATATAAATAAAGATAACAATACATTATAAATAATAATTAATTTTTATAAACGAAAATTTAGTTGAAATTGGTTTTCTGTGTGTGTTTCTTGCATTGCGACCAGATCAAATATCGTCATACTGTAATAGTCTGTATAGAATTTGACATTTTGCTCTACGTATACCTTTCATTATTTAATTGGCAAACTCTTACATTGGGTCCAATTTCTTTTGTAATTTGTTCCTTGGAAAGTCCATTCATTGACTGTGTCATCTTTAATTATTCTAAAAAAACTGCGATATACTTCTGCCAGGAGATCTTTGGAAAGATTGTCTGGCGCCTCTTGTGCTAGTTCTTTAGTTTTTACCCAGGTGAATAATTGTCGAGATATAAGCGAACTAAAAGCTAAAAAATGCAAAAATACGCATTTTCGTGGCTTGAAAACTCTTATTTAAATTATTATTTTTGAGTGAATATCATGATTCTAAAGAGTAATTGGGGCTTATTTCAAATTAGATCGTTATTTTTTAATTGTTAATTATGCACGTCCACTCAAGTTGTAAGCCGCACTATATGGAGCTTCTCTGTCGCACTTGCCAATGTGCTAATTAAATAAGCCAATCATCACAATATTATAAACGTATTGTTTTTCCTCTTTGTTAAATATGATCGATACACCGGAGGGATTGCAGATGTTCGGATATAATTAGCGTCTCTTTGTAAATATAATCACGTCGACTTTACTAAGAAACAAGACATTTACTGAACATACACTTTACTCATTACAACTGATTGCGAAATCAACCAACTATGCTAATGGCCTCACTTCTCGAGGTATTTAAGCCAAATTAAAAAAAAAATAATAATATTTTAGTTATTAAAAAATGTTAATAATAAATTACCAAATTTTAATAAATGTCAAGTATCATACAATTATAGTTTTATTTACAATTGATACAAATAAATATACAGTGAGCACGTTAAGGTTGGAATAAATTCATTTTTTCGTGACCTGATGAAGTTTTCCGACTTTTTGGCTTACTCCGTCTAATTTACTTACCTTTGCACGTCATCCGCGTCATAGCCCGTGACTTCACATGATACCAACACGAAATATTTAGGCGGTAGGTGTGTTCTTTTTTAGAATCATTTTGATGAGTACACTGGCATTACAGCCACTAGACATATTTCATTATGTACGCGTAGAAATAATATTTACTCACAATCGGTTAGTAATTTATGGATTTCTAACCTTTGAAGTAATCAGGAAGCGACTTATTACTTACTTTACTTTCCCAGCTAGCCATGAAAGTATTTTCCCGGCTAGCATCTGTCAAAGTACATTCAAATTCACTATCAGACATTTTTGTAAAATAAACACAATTTGATTATATGTACAATTAATGGCGTCGTGTATCGCCTAAATGTCAGATTCAACAAACTTGTTTTGTTACCTAGCAACGATCTCACAGGTTACTTAAAATAATTCATCTTATCACATAATGAAAATGGATACAGATATTTGAAACGAAATTATTCTTGGTAGATTGTGAGTATTAGAAATCCATAAACTACTAACCGATTGTGAGTAAAATAGTATACAAACCTCGCGGGAACTCATTCTAGCCTCGCGTCTGTAATTTACCTCGGTGCTTCGCACCTCGGTAAACTGCCTTGCCGCTCGGCTGAAATAGAGTACTTTCCCGCTAGGTATGTAATATACCATTAAAGATTTCTATTAATGTTAACTTAAAGAAAAAATACACAATGATATTTTTCATTTAATTTGTATAAATGGGTTATAAAACGATTTTATGAAGCACATTTGTTCGGAAACCACTTTAACTGTAATCGAACGAAGGTGATGTTTTGGCATAAATTGGTAACAATTATTTGACAGTTGCGGTAATGACACTTCATATTTGTTTTTATTCTTTACTATAGGTATTAATTTGTTTCTTTATATTTACTGTTTTTATTATGTACTTTAACGTAAGATTATAATTTAATTCTTGTTTTCTATTTCTAAAGTTTATGGTACATTCCATGTCAAATCACTCAGGCAAAAAATTTTGGATCTCCGATTTGTCTGAAAATTGGTACCTATATAGCTTCTTCTTTTTTTCTCAAAATGTTATTTTATGCGATTTTACAGCAATTTAGTGTTTATCTAAACAAATTTGCATTTTCTGTAGTAAAGTATCAATGAAAAACATAATATTTTAATAGAAAGGACTCAAAAATGTCATTATATGGCATTATAACAAGTTATTTTGAATCAAAACAAGTTTTTGATCAAATTTTATAGTGTAAAAAACGTTAAAATACCGTTTTTTACATTTTCCTCCATTCCCAAAATACATCATCATCGATTTGGCTAAAAATTTGCCCACAGATAGCCAAAAGATAGGACTTTAAGTGGTTAGAAGGATTTGAATTACGTTACAATACCAAAAAAGTTACATGCAGTAATATCAGACTCAAAAGTATATATTAGTCCAGTCGGGATAGCATTTGACCTTGAATGCCGAGCTGCCCAAAATTTTATTTTTCTGATCTTTAGGGGAGTCAATAGTGAATCTACGTCAAAAGAACGCGGAAAAAAGGACGCGCGACAAAAGGACGCGGAAAAAAGGACGCGCGACAAAAAGACGCCTATGAAATAAGGACGCGCGACAAAAGGACGCTTATCAAAAATGTAAATGTAGCATGGATATTTATGTACTTATGTAATAGAAAAACTTAAATTCTACCGAAATCTCCCAGTTGCTTATTATATTACAGCAATAATTAGGATTTACTTTCTTCCAAGAAGGTTATAGTAAATCTTGACTCGGTCGTTTACTCGATATACAACAATAACGAGGGTATAATACATCGGGCAGACTGCAATTGCGCGCAGCGGTCCGGGAAAGGAGGAAGACCTAACCCTTCGGTCCTAACTTAACTTTCGGGTATTAGAGTGAGAGAGGTATTTGACCACAGGTCCATTTTTGGTACGCGTCCTTTTGTCGCGCGTCCTTATTTCCTAGGCGTCTTTTTGTCACGCGTCCTTTTGTCCGCGTCCTTTTGTCGCGCGTCCTTTTTTCCGCGTCCTTTTGCCGGTACACCAGTACAGTCGGGATAGCATTTGACCTTGAATGCCGAGCTGCCCAAAATTTTATTTTTCTGATCTTTAGGGGAGTCAATAGTAGCCTAAATTTAAAATCACGAATGAATTCCTCCGTTACGTTAGTTGCCATCTTGATTTTAAAGGAGAATCTGTTTTGCTCAAAAACTCCGCCATTTTTAACTTTTTGACAAAAATGGTAGGAACTGAAATTGTTCCAAATAAATCGTATTTACAATTATTACAATTTCTTTTTAACAATTTTTGTCGTGGGGTCGATATTTTCGAGTTAATTGTACTTACAGTAGACGCCTATATTTTTGACTATAATATTGCAAGTAACTTTTTTGGTATTGTAATATAATTCAAATCCTTCTCACCACTTAAAGTCCTATGTTTTGTCTATCTGTGGGCAAATTTTCAGCCAAATCGATTATGATGTATTTTGGAAATGGAGAAAAATGTAAAAAACGGTATTTTAACGTTTTCTACACTATAAAATTTGATCAAAAGCTTGTTTTGATTCAAAGTAACTTGTTATAATGCCATATAATGACATTTTTGAGTCCCTTCTATTAAAATATTATGTTTTCCATTGATACTTTACGATAGAAAATGGAAATTTGTATAAATAAACACCAAATCACTGTAAAATCGCATAAAATAACATTTTGAGAAAAAAAGAAGAAGATTTTTTGACCTTAAATATCTTATTTTTACGTCCTGCAGAAGCTATATACCAATTTTCAGACAAATCGGAGGTCCAAAATTTTTTTTGCTCCAAAATTGAGTGATTTGAAATGGAATGACCCTTATATTTATTTAAGTATATTTGTTTTGCTGTATAATCCACTTCCGTAGAAATTATGTGATGTATTTGATTTAAAATGAATTCAAGAATTTTTTGTAATTGGGCAACAATGTCAACTTAGATCTCTAACGTAAATAATGACGTGCAACGGTAAGTAAATTAGACGGACTGTATATCATATCAGTGACGTCATCCATCTGGCGTGATGACGTAATCGATGATTCTTTTAAATGAGAAAAAGACAAAATTGAGACAAAAAGAAGAATATAATATGTAATTTATTTAATTCAAAATACATTTTACTACTGTCAGAAAACAGGAAAAATCATGTTTATTTGACAAATAAATGTGGTTATTCGCTAAAATTCAATATTAAAGCAGCCAACCACCTGCTTCTTGCCAGTGTGAACATTTAAATTAAGCGAAAAGCAATGATAATTTTTCAAATAAATTTTTTTTTCTGATTTCTGAAAGCAGTAAAATGTATTTTGATATAAACAAATTAGATACATTCTTCTTTTTAAGCTAATTAATTTAATTAAAAAAATTGTTTTTGGACACCGTGTATAAATAATTATGATAATTTCTATATTACTAAATAGAGAATTAAATAACCTTTCAAATGAGCTACCACACGACCCCAATTCTCATTTAAACAAATCATCGATTAAGTCATCACGCCCAGATGGATGACGCCACTGGTATGCCAAAAAGTCGTAAATTAAAAACAAAAATTGACCTGTTTCATGATTTTGTTCCAAAGTCGCTCATTCATGAAAAAATGAATTTATTCCAACCTTTACGTGCTCACTGTATATTTAATAGATAATAAGTACTTTGTACCGCTCACATTAAAAAGAAAATAACAATATCCTTTTGACATTTTGACCATGCATATCTCCAGGTACAGTAGGAAAAATGAAAGAATACCCATGAACGAACATATAAAACACGCTGTATTTTCTTGTCACCGTGTCACAAAGAAAATTGGCCAGCGCAAGTACATGTAATAATTAGTGTTACATGTACTTGCACTGGACAATTTTCTTTGTGACACGGTGACAGGAAAATACAGCGTGTTTTATATGTTCGTTCATGGGTATTCTTTCATTTTTCCGACTGTATACGCCCTCCACCAGGTATACTATCAATGTTTTTGAATAGATTAGTTAACCACATAATATCTATTAATATGTTGAAAGTGTTCAAAAATGTTTTCTCGGAGTCGGTGTTCTAACTGAAATTATATTTATATGTCCAGTTTCTTCTGGACTCTTTTAACTGTGCAACCTTTCTCTCTTGTCTGAGAATATATCTACATAAATATTCGCTCTATTTGTCATGATAAGCTGTTGCCCAAAAATTATTTATTGAGTTATTCATTTTCAGATAATTTCAATTTACATTTTCTGTTACATTTACCGTTACCTCTAGGTCCCAATTCCCACATTTTCGTCTCAAATTTGCAGTTTTTCTAGTATATTTTTGGCCAGAGTTCCTCAGTTTCTTTAAGATATTTATTTTGCAAACACTTGTATCCCTTTATAGTTTTCTTCCAATATTTTTATTCTTCGTGTATTGTATTTTTTTAGCAGACGTATCTAATGAAGAACTTGTACCTTTGGTGCATGTAGAAGTTTCTGCTGTCGATCCCAGGGGAGTTTTGGGAGTTAACCCTCCCCTCCAGGGCATATAAAAAATATATAAAAAATAGTAGGAAAATGTAACTTGTCTTTGACAAACAATACAAAAAAATTTCGGTGTCCAAGCCAACCCCCCTTCAGAGGAAAATGCTAGGTGCGCCACTGTGTCAATGTATCTTGAGCGTGCAATCCAATGTGAACACCAGGTATCTTATTTTTTATCAGTAGAAGTTAGTTCGGTTAGAAATGTAAAGTAATTATTTTTAAGATTAATTTTACATTAAATCCGTAAACTTTAATATCATCCAAGGCGAGGAATTCCCCACTCTTCCTTATACCTCGTTATACTCTTTTGTTTACTCCAACAAATTTTTGAAAAATGTGATTTGTCAACTGCTCCTACACAAGAATGTACTCGTTCAAAAATATTAAGGAAAATCATAGTGATTGTTGGTGAATAGCAAACTTTTATGATTTTTTTTTTATTTTTAAGTTCGCTCCAAGGCTCCATAAAAATACTGTTTAAAATGGAAGCATGTTATGATTCTATCAAAGAAAATAAACTACATAATATAAGTCGTACTTGTCAAATTTTTTTAAGCATTCATTTTGAAGTAATCATTTTACTTACTCCTGGCATAATGCACTATATCTTTGTTTTTGGACTCCAATTGGATGGGCCTACACTCTAGCTGCGGGGAATAGAGCATTATACTCACTACCTCATTATTAAAATCTAAGCTGCTAAAAAGACAACCTAAATTAAGACTGTACATGACAATTATTCGCCTAGTTGTTAAATACGGAAGTGAAACATGTACTCTACATCAGAGCACGCTTATAGAAGAAGTACGCGAGTAGAAATAAATAAGCTGCTAGTATTTGAAAGGAAAGTTCTCAGAATGGTATTTTAATGGGATATTTGGGATAATGGGATATGGGACATTTGGCCCTCAAAAAGATGAATTGACATGAGGGCAGAAAAGGCGCCGCAATGCTGAATTGGTGACTCTGTCTAGTACTGAAAACATCGCCAGACATATAAAAGCTAACCGGGTAACAGGGGCCGCTCATGCGGTAAGATCAGAGGAAGACAAAATGTTGAAGACATTGTTTTTTGAGAGACGAGAGGGTAGAGGATCAGAGGAAGACAGTATTAGAGACATCGTTTTACCAGACGGTAGAAGATCAGTAGGCCGTCCTAGAAAAAGATGGAAGGATTAGCGATTGCAATCCAGCAGCATTTTCAGTGCAGCTGTATTTTTGCAAGATTTTCCTGAATCCAGCTGGATTCAGAAAAATGTGGAATCAAAATAAAAACACGATTTTAATGTTTTTTTGTCTGTATTCCAAATTTCTAAACAACAGAAATATGAATTATTTAGCTTTTTGGAAGCGAGACCTTAAAAAACATATTTAACTATCGTCTAATCGCCTAACCTACTTCGCACAGAACTGCACATATAGCGGGTTGCGGAGAACCCTTTCGGGCTCTATGCTGGTCGGTTTTAAGGTCATCAAATAGTCATAGACCATGGACAAATGATCGCCTTCTAGTCCTTTGGTTTCAAAAACGGTCATTTCCTTTTCAAAAATCTTTTCATAATCTTTTTGATAACCAGTTTTTTTTGGTTATAAAAGTTTTCTCTTTCTCCTTTCAATTTAATCTTAAGTTCTTGTTCCAAAGTAAAATTCACGGGCTCCGGATTAGTTGGCCCATCTTCTTCCATGTCCTCTTGCACTGGTTCCACAATCACTAGTTTATTTAGACGACTCAACAAATTTTTCATCTCTTGTTGCATTGCATTCTTTTTCGGTATGGGGAAATAACCAGGATTGTTTTGTTTAGTCCTTCGTCATACTTTTTTGGATTTTGCAAGTACATTAATGTACCTGTAATTTCAGAGAGGTACCCTTCCGCGATTCTGTTGCGTAGTGCTTCCGATATAGAATAGAATAGAATAGAATAATTTATTTGTCCTGCAAGATCATTTACATGATATAGGATACGTCAGTTTAAAATACAAATATATACATACAGGGTGTTTGGTAAAGAATGGGCCATAGCTTAACCTCAGGTTCCTGAGGTTAAAATAGGCCGATTTAAGCTAACTTACCTTAGTACAAAGTTTATAATAACCGAGATACAGGGTGTCAAAGTTAAACATTTTTTTTTATTTATTATTGAATATTTCCTGGCAGGTATGAGATAACAACATAAAATTTGGTATGTGGGAGTTTTTTGGGCGTGAAAACTAAATTACCTAGCAAAAACTATGTATTGTCCAGAGGGCGCCACATACGCCTTTCAGCACTCATTTATTACGTTCATTTTTTTTATCCCTCACTCTGTATAATTTTGACATTAAAATTTTTATTCTCCTATTAGTTTTACTTAAAAAAGGTATACTTCTTTCATCTCCCTAAACTCAACCGTTTTCGAGATAAGCGCATTTTAAATCTGCGATACACCATCATTGTTAGCATAATATCATTGTAGTTACACCCGAAAATAACTTAAAACCATAAAATTATCCAAAAATGTATCGCAAATTTCTTCAAATGGAATTTGCGATGCAATGACATAAATTTGAGAACTGGCACAATTATTATGGTTTTAAGTTATTTTTCGGGTGTAACTACAATGATATTATGCTAAAAATGATGGTGTATCGCAGAATTAAAATGCGTTTATCTCGAAAACGATTGAGTTTAGGGAGATGAAAGAAGTACACCTTTTTTAAGTAAAACTAATAGGAGAATAAAAATTTAATGTCAAAATTATACAGAGTGAGGGATAAAAAAATTGAACGTAATAAATGAGTGCTGAAAGGTGTATGTATGTGGCGCCCTCTTGACAATACATAGTTTTTGGTAGGGAATCTAGTTTTCGCGACCCAAAAAACTCCCACATACCAAATTTCATGTTGTTATCTCATACCTGTCAGGAAATATTCAATAATAAATAAAAAAAAGTTTAACTTCGACACCCTGTATCTCGGTTATTATAAACTTTGTACTAAGGTAAGTTAGCTTAAATCGGCCTATTTTAACCTCAGGAACCTGAGGTTAAGCTATGGCCCATTCTTTACCAAACACCATGTATATAAAATATCACTTAAAAATTATTATAAGATAAAATACAAACAGTACATAGAATCAATTATTTACATCACCCATATGTTCGCTTACACTATAGAAACAATTTTGCAATAGGTACGATATATCACCACTAAGGCTAGAGTCCTGGCTATTTAGTTTGTCTAAGACAGATTTCATGGTTATGTCGGCCGTTATCAAAGTGTACTCTCTTCTGCAAAGAGGTTCTAAGTACAGCCAGTTTCACCGGTTAGGTTAAAGAGTGGCGATCAACTCATTGATTATTGACCACTCGCCAGCAGAGAATGTAAAAGCAGAATCAATGTCTATCAACGCTTTATCGATGCACACTTTTAGGCGGTAGAAACTTTCCAGCATACTGAGCTACTGCTAGTAGTGCAGCCGATATTATGTGAAACAATTGTGCATTTAATGATAGAAGTATATAATTTGGACCACATATAATGCACATATAAAGGTTCAAATTTAGATATGAGGCCATTTCAGATTTTGCCTTTTACAAAAATTGTGGGGATTCAAAATGGCGACTATATATTATTGTGTTTTCAATTTATCAATCAAAGGCAAAATGAAAATTAAATTAAATTTTTTTATTTAAAAACGCGGGCACATAAATTTGATACACCCTGTATATTGAGCTGTAAATATTTATTAGAATTTAGTTTGGATGTAAGTGGATTTCTCTTTTAATGAGCTTTCCGATGAACCATTAAAGACTTTTGTGAATAATTAAAGTGAAAAGGACGATGTATTTAGATTTAAAATGGAAATAGATTGTTTATTACGAGAACTATAGAACCCACAGGTAGATGTAATTATCACTTTCTAGAAAAGGTGGTTTAAAAGAAAGTTTGGAATTTTAATATTTGTTTCAACCCGAGTAAATGTTGTAGAGTTTCCCCGAAAGTAATTAAGGATGGTGGGAATAATTTTGAAAATGACTGTTTGTTTGTCGAATGGAAAAGATTGTTTCTGATTCTTGGCAAGTTGGAAGGGGAAAAGTGGTTTGAATGATTGAGAGAGTTTGAAAAAGAAGTCATTATGTTTTTGGCATCGCTGAGGAGCAGTTCGACGTTTTCGTGGATAAGTAGTTAGCAAGTACCAGTGGCTATTTGACAGTGGAGAATAGTGTTGAAAAGTGGAACGAGAGACAGATCAAATTGAGACGAAATACCTCTTTGATTCTGTATTATTGTGAGAAGGAGAGCAGAGAATTTTTGGAGTTTTGTTTGAATCGAGTACGTGTCAAAAGAGGCCCGGCTTGTTGGAGAATTGGTGCTGGTATGCTGATAGTTTTGAAGCTGGAGAACGGAGAGGGTTTTGATGAGTAGCCTTTAACATAGTCAACGAGGGAGAGCTGTTTTGGGTCACGAGAAGACATCAGAGTGAGTGAAGAAAAAGGTCAGTCAACTTATGTGAAAGATATTTTTATGTTCGGAAACTAAAATTTTGAGTAAAAAGCACAGGAATTAAAATTCCAATATTTCAAAAAGTAAATAGGAAGTATAGCTAATCTTGCGAATACATAATTTGGTTTTGTTTATTTTGTTGTACCAAAGTCATCGGGAACAAACCGAAAAATTGTTTTTTTTTTAAATAGAATAAATTTAAGTGGTAAAAATTTCATTCGGACATCTGTGTCCACAGGTTTTAGATTTGATAGATTTTAGAGTACTGATTTTGACAAATAAAAGACAATTCTGTATGTTTATTTTAATATTTTGCTTTATTTCTTTTCCCTATTTTATCCCGATTAGGATCAACTAAAAGATACTGAACCCACGAGAGAAGATAAGTATAACGTGAGATAATTTAGATTTTTTTTTAATAGTATAAAAAGGCACCCTGAGATTTTTTATTCATTTTTATGTATGATTTGCGACAATTAAATAATTAATCAGATAAATAATAATTAATATAAAATTAATAAAAAGCAGATCATAACAATATATTGTGACTAATAGCACGATAACTTTTGAACGAGACTTCAGATTTCAACCAAATTTGGTATATAGGTTCTTTTTTTGATGTATAAGGTCGAGGTCTTGAACCGCAAAATCGGTATACCAGAAGTTGTGTTTTCCTGGTTTTTATGTAAAAATATGCTGTTTTTTTTTCAATTCTTTCACCCTGTATGTATTAATTTTTCAAAAAGTTAATACCACCATTGAAAAGAGCGTAAAAATATTTTTTAGGAAATATTTTTAACTTTTCAGTTATGGTAATTTTACCATTTAATAAATGCAAAACGTATCTTCACATGTACCTATATGCGGCAGATTCGTGCAAATATTATAAGAATTATTGTGCATTTAATGGTAGAAGCATATAATTTGGACCACATATACTACCCATATAAAGGTTTAAGTTTAGATACGAGGCCATCTCAGTTTTTGTTCCTTTTACAAAAATGGCGGGCATTTAAAATGGCGACTATACATATGTGACTAATAGCACGATAAGTTTTGATGAACGAAACGTCAGATATCAACCAAATTTGGTACATAGGTTCTTTTTTTTTATGAATAATATCGAGGTCTTGAACCGGAAGAATCGGTTTACCAGAATTTGTGTTTTTACTGTTTTTTTTTATGTAATAATATGTTGTTTATTTTTCAATTCTTTCACCCTGTATATATAAATTTTTCAAAAAGGTAATAACGCCATTGAAAAGAGTGTAAATATATTTTTTAGGAAATATTTTGAACTTGTCAGTTGTATTATTTACCATTTAATAAATGCATAACGCATGTTCACATGTACCAATGGGCGGCAGATTCATTTTGAATGCCCGCCATTTTTGTAAAAAACTAAATCTGAGATGGACTCATATTTAATTTGAATCTTTGCACGTGTTGTATGTGTGGTCCAAATTATATGCTTCTACCATTAAATGCACAATAATTCTTATATTATTATTTGCACGAATTAGCCGCACATAGGTACGTACATGTGAAGATACGTTATGCATGTATTAAATGGTAATTAATATAACTAAAGAGTTCAAAATATTTCCTAAAAAATATTTTTACGCTCTTTTCGACGCCGGCATCACCTTTTTGAAGAATTAATATATACAGGGTGAAAGAATTGAAAAAAAAACAACATATTTTTACATAAAAAAAAAACAGTAAATCACAAATTCTGGTAAACCGATTCTTCCGGTTCAAGACCTCGATATTATTCATAAAAAAAAACCTATGTACCAAATTTGGTTGAAATCTGACATCTCGTTCAAAAGTTATCGTCCTATTAGTCACATATGTATAGTCGCCATTTTGAATGCCCGCCATTTTTGTAAAAGGAACAAAAACTGAGATGGCCTCGTATCTAAATTTGAACCTCTATATGTGTAGTATATGTGGTCCAAATTATATGCACAATAATTCTTATAATATTTGCACGAATCTGCCGCATATAGGTACATGTGAAGATACGTTTTGCACTTAATAAACGGTAATTAACATAACTAAAATGTTAAAAATAATTCCTGAAAAATATTTATGCTCTTTTTAATGGCTATATTAACTATTTGAAAAATTAATACATACAGGGTGAAATAATTGAAAAAAAAACAACATATTTATACATAAAAACCAGGAAAAACACAACTTTTGGTAAACCGATTCTTCCAGTTCAAGACCTCGATCTTATGCATTAAAAAAAGAACCTATATACCAAATTTCGTTGAAATCTAAAGTCCCATTTAAAAGTTATCGTGCTATTATTCACATATGTATAGTCGCAATTTTGAATCCCCGCCATTTTTGTAAAAGGCAAAATCTGAGATGGCCTCCTATCTACTTTTGAACCTTTATATGTGTAGTATATGTGGTCCAAATTATATGCTTTTATCATTAAATGCACAATTCTTATAATATTTGCACGAATCTGCCGCACTATAGCGCGATAGAATGGCAAACTGCCGGCTCACGGGTTTAAATAAAGAGGCTAATGAAGACATTAAGTAACTTTATTTCGAATTTGACATGTTTGCGGATCCGCGTTGCTGGATCCAGCACGGTTTGCTGGATGCAGCATGTATTAAAAAGCGCTGGATCCAGCTTAATTGCTGGATACTGTATCCAGCAATTGCAATCTCTAGAAAAGATAATGTAGAAGCGAATTTATCTCTAATCTTTTAGGATTGGCGTACAACAATGGGAAATAAAGCGCAAGATCGTAGAAGATGGACGCCTATAATGGATACGGCGAACTTGTAAAGCCAGTCCAGAAGAAGTAGAAGAAGAAGAACCCACAAAAGCAGAATCACACGCACTCTATTATTATTGTATTTAAGGTTCACTCGCCATACTAATGATTACGAAATTAAGAGAAACTATCCCAAAGGTCAGAGAACAGAGAATAATAAATAAAAAATATGACGTTGCCAAACTAAAAAACAAAGAAACCGCCGAAAACTTCCAGGCAGACGTGACAGCAAAACTACTTCAGAGCGAAGATCAAGGTGACATTGAAATGGAGTGAGGAATAATAGAAGAAGCTATGAAGGAAGCAGCTCAAAAGCGGTTAGGTCAAGTTAAGAAGGGGAGAGACAAATAATTTTTTGAAACCGATTGCAAGAAAAGCCTTAACACACGGAATGAGGCAAGACTAAAATATATGGATAAACCAAGTGAAGGAAACAGGAATGAATATGAAGCGGCGAAAAAAGTGTGTAGGAGTAAGAAAAGGGAGCATATGGATAAAAAGCTTCAAGAGATTGAAGAGCATTATATTAATAAAAATGTAAGAAACTTCTACCAGGAGGCGAAATGGAGCAGTGACCAATGTGCAAAAAACAGAACTACTACAAGAGCAAGGAAGGGCACCTAATAGGAGATAAGCAGGGGAAACTAAGTAGATGGCAGGCTCATTTTAGAGAGCTACTTAATGAAGAACCTGATGGAAGTGATGAGGAGCAAGCGGAAATGGTAGAGGAAGTCAGAGACCCGGCGGAAACAATGGAGACTCCAACCGTGGAAGGAATAAGAGAAATCATACATAGCATGAAAAACAACAAAAGTGCAGGCAGCAATGGTATTACTGCAGAATTAATCAAGCATGGGGGAGAAGCACTTATAACGCGAATATGTAGCCTGTTGACGAAAATCTGGGAGCGAGAGGAAATGCCGGAAGTATGGAGAGAGGCCATAGTATGTCGCATTCATAAGAAGGGAGATAGAGCAGTGTGTGAAAACTATAGAGGTATCACTCTCCTAGACGTAACACATAAGATACTCGCCAGAGTCGTAAGAAGCAGACTGAAAAGACACTTAAATGAGCAGGTTGGTGAATACCAGAGAGGATTCAAAAACGGCAGATCCACCATAGACCAAATATTGGTGTTGAAAATGATTCAGAGCAGTACATACTAGCCACAGTTAAAGTTAAACCTCCTCTTTATAGGCGTTTGTACCAGGCCCTAAGAGTACTTGGAATTCCGGAAAAGATGATCAGACTCGTAAAAACGACGACCTTAGTGAAGACCGACAATAGAGTAAGGATAGAAGGAAGCCTGATAGGAAAATTTGAAGTTAAAAGGGGATTAAAGCAGGGAGATCCGCTGTCCACAGTACTCTTCAATTTCTTGTTGGAGGTAATATTGAGAGAGAGAGGAATACGAACGAAAGGTATGATCTTTGGCAACAGAAACCAGGTTCTGGCCTTTGCGGACGATGTAGTGCTAATGGCAAGAACGGAAAGGGAACTGCTGAGGATTTTCAAACTCTTGTAAAGGCTGTAAAGGCCAAGCAGTATGGACTGAGAATTAATGAGAAAAAAACAAAGTATATGGAAATGGGACAGACCTCAGATAAAGATACACAACTGAAAACAACAACCACAAACAACGAGAGTATTGCTTCAAAAAGGTGACGTAATTTGAGTATTTAGGAGTAACGCTAATAAAAAGGGGAAGAAAGCCAAGAAATTGAAAAACGAATTTCGAGAGGAAGAAAGACAGTCGGAGCCCTACACACACTACTGAGAGCCAAAAACATCTCCAGAGAGGCAAAATTAAGACTACCGAACAGTGATCCAGCCCACAGTTCTTTACCGGAGGGAAACATGGGTCATGAACAAAAATCAAGAAAATATGCTGCTAACATCTCTGGGAGCGGAGTGTCCTAAGGAAGATATTCGGGGAAGTAAAAAACGATGAAGACGTTTGGAGGAGACGAACAAATGCAGAGATCAGAGAGCTGTACCGGAAACCAGAAATAAGTCAGATGGTCAGAACAAAGAGACTAAGTTGGTTAGGTCATATTGCGAGAATGGCTGACGGAAGGTGGGCAAAGGACTCGCTGCTGAGAGGGGAAAGAAAGAGGAGAAGAAGACGACTCAGGAAAAAGTGGCTAGAAGCATGTAAGGAAGACCTGGAAACAATCGGGATATCAAATTGGAGAACTGCGGCCATGGACAGGAGAAAATGGAGGAAAACCGTGGAGAAATTCCAAGCCATGGGCCTTTAAGGCCTGTTGAGCTATATTATATATATACGTTTCACTCGCCGTGAGAATAAGAAATTCGAAGTAAAATTTGTATATTTTTTATTAGAATAACGAATAACGACCTCGTAATAGCTCAAAAAACCTTACAGAAACCAACTTTGTTTATATTGGGATTCTTTTAGCTTTTAGGAAATTTATCGAGATGTAATATCGCCTCTCGCGATCAGCTGTTTTCAAAGCTTCGCACCATTCAGTTAAATCACCGCTTTGCTGCTTTGCTTTTTAGACGGTCTAGGATTGACACAGAAATGGCGGAGTGCTGCGTTGGTAATTGATGGAGCTCTGAAAGCACTCTCGTGTGAACCAGAAAAACAACAATCTAGCAATAGCATGAATAGGGAGATTATTCAATTGATCGACTTTACATACGCATTTTGCTGGTAGCTGGCTTTTATCATTTTTTATAGAACGAAGCAGCAGCAGCCAGTGGTTTTTAAAAGGGCTAAAGCGAAGGATTCAATTTTCTGTTTTTAGGCTAATGGAAAATATTTTAGTTAAACCGTGTACACACGCCCGGACAACCTGACTTCCTGTCTCGACAAAATTCCTCGACCATTTTTGTCGGGGTCGGCTCTACACACGTCCTGACAGAAGTATCTGACGAAACGTAAAATTATTATTTTACTTACATTTTGTCTAAACATAATGTGTATAAACCGTAATTTTTAATTACTAACGTCATAATCTGGAGTACAAAAAGTGCAACGTTTTAAAATATACAGATCTACTTAGTAAATTCTCATAGTTAACACGTCATTTGTTTAGAAATAGATCATTAACGAATTGCGCCAGTCAGTGGGAGCAAGAATAGGATATTACCTCCGAATTCTATCCTACTGCATGGATTTTATTGAAATTTTGGGCCTAGCCTTTACTTATCTACTAATTCAAAGTCTACTCTATGCCGATGTGTGCTTTTATCTTGTGGAAAATCTTTTGGTTAAAATTATCACGGAACTCACTAGAGAACCTAATTTCGAAGCAAAAAATGTTCTATATTTTTTTTTGAAAACTCATTACTTTTTGAGTTATTCGTGGTTGAAAATTGGCCATTTTCATTGAAATATAATACATTTTCGAACGGTTTTTTGCGAAAACCTTAAAAACTATGCATCTACCGAAAAAAACTATATTCAACATTTTTGTAAGTTATAAAAAAACAAAGAGACACTTGCCTCCATAACTCCTCTAGTTATAATACAAAAAGAGATATGGTAGGTGAAAATAGTTTGTTTTTTGTTACATTTTCAAATTGGTGTATTCAACTTCAAATAACAGAGAAACGGTCGATTTTAGGTGTATAATGCTACTAATATCTTTTGTAGTGCTTGAAAAGACCTTTAAAATGAGTTATATTATAGGTCCATTACACTCAAACTAAGCGAGATATGCTGCAAAAAAAATTGAAGACTAATGTATTTTAAGAAAAAATGAGAAGTATATTTAACCCTGATCGACTAGAATTTAAATGCATCGTTTTTCTTCTATAATACCTTTTACTATAGTGATATTTCTAGGTTCAGAAAGTTGCACGGGTTCTGGTTTTCGAAAAAAAAAAGATCAAATTATAGAGAGCATTTTTAAATTTTCTTAAAAATCTTCCCTTTTCTCCATGTAACTTGACAATGATAAGAGATACAGTAATGAAAAATACAAAGAAAATTTTTATCTAAAAAAAACCCTACATTTTTGTGTGGAATCTTTTTTTCGTATCTCTTATCATTTTCGAGTTACAAGGAGAAAAAGCAAGGTTTTTAAGAAAACTTCCAGTCCAACATTTTGAAAATTATAAATAACACTATACTAAAATGTATTGTAGACTGAAAACGATGTATTTAAATTCTGATGGATGAGGGGTTAAATAAACTTCTTTAAAATACATTAGTCATAAACTTTTTTGCAGAAGATCTCGCTTAGTTTGAATGTAATCGACATTAAGCATTGCTCATTTTAAAGGTCTTTTCAAGCACTATAATAGTTGTAAGTATCATTATACATGTAAAATCAACCGTTTCTCTGTTATTTCAAGTTGAATACACCGATTTGAGCATGCAGCAAAAAAAAAACAAACTCTTCTTACCTACCATATCCCTCTTTCTATGTTAACTAATAGAAGATTTTTGAAGGAACGAATCTCTTTGTTTTTTTATAACCTACAGAAATATTTTATATAGTTTTTTTGTTAGATGCATAGTTTTTAAGGTATTCACAAAAATCCGTCCGAAAAGGTTTCATTTTTCAATGAAAATAGCCAATTTTCAACCACGAATAACTTAAAAAATATTGTGTTTTCAAAAAATAATTATAGAACAGTTTTTGCTTAAAATTAGGTTCTCTAGCCTCTTCCGCAGCTATTTTAACCAAAACATTTTTCACTCCCGAGAAGGGGTGGGAACCACCCCCAAGATAAAAGCGCACATCGGCATAGGGTAGACTTTGTTTCATGAGGTATTCCCTACTTACTGTGAAAATATCAAGTAAATCGATGTAGTAGGATGGAATTCGGAGCCAAATACCCTCATTGACTGACCTAAATACGGAAACAAGTAAGTAGGTAAACAACGTATTACGAATTTAGGGTAAATGGTATATTATTCAAAATTATCATTTGGCTTGAATTTTTTCTGAAGTACAGTGGAACCCCGATAAGTCGGCCTCCGATAACCCGGAAGTCCGGCTAACCCGGACCGATTTTGATCAGACAAACATTTCAACAATAAAAATGTATGTAATATAATATTTGAGAGATAATTGGTATTTGTGTAATTTGAACTACATATACGATAATAAAAATGACTCATGGCACACGACGTTCATTGTCGTGTTATCGGAAACAACAGGTACCTGTAGTATCCTTTATTTATTTTAAACTGTCTTAGCATTGTTTAAAAAAACTAAAAGACCATTAAAAAATTCTTTTTTTAAACAATGGTCTTAGTCTTCACTGTTATTAAATAACATAACATCGTTGCGATTGAGACCTTATAGTGTGTAGTACAGTCGTATTGTTCGCTTCCGTTCTGTAATCATTCGTAAATCTATTCAGATTTTGTGTTTGCGTGTTTTTTTGTCTACGTAATGGCAACGAAACGTAAAAATGTTGTAGTGACAATGGGAAAAAAACTAGAAGCATTAGGTAGAATTGATAAAGGCGTAATTGATACGTAATTTAGATGTGTACTGTGTATATATATTTCATGTTATTTCAATTATAACGGAGTTTATCTGTAAGTATACCGTATTTTATTAATTTTTACCATTTTCTCCGGCTAACCCGGATTTTCGATAACCCGGATCGGCCGCAGTCCCGATTAATCCGAGTTAACGAGGTTCCACTGTAGTAAAAAAATGCTATATGTTAAAACATACAGCACCAGGTAGTAAATTATGTACTCTGTATTAATAGACCTTAGCATAGTTAACACGTAGTTTGTGTCCACCGCTTTACAAAATCAATCAGTACAGATGACTAACAATCCGTGTTTCAGTCAGAAATCATAATCTAAGAGCTAGTGAACCCTCCGAGTAACGGTTTTCCTGTAAGGCTAGAAATTTGTATAGTGATAATTCATAGCACACCAAGGCTAAAAACCATGACCTGGCAGCCATCAGCCCTGCACGTGTATCTAGCTACCAGGTGAATCGAAAAGTGCATAGTTTAGGAGAAAAGTAAACTTCCTCCTGTAAAGTTTAAATTTAAGTATGTGTTTGAGTAAGTCATTTAGAAGAAATGTGTACAATCACAGGCGATTAAGCAGTTGAGTGTACTGAACAGAATAAGACCTTGCCAGGCGAGGGGAAAGATTAGGGGTTTTTCCTAAAATTATTTTTTTTAATCGAACAAAGTTTTTTTAGGTTTTTTGAATCAATCCAAACAGAAAAGGTCTTTAACAACAGGGTTTTCGCCCAAACAGATCTACAATAGACGCTATTTTCATAATGCGGCAATTAGTTGAGAAATCAATAGAATTCGACAAGCCCATGTTCACATGCTTTGTAGATCTGAAACAAGCATTCGACAGAGTACGATTAAAGGACGTGCTCAGTATCCTTGAAAAGAAAAACATAGGTCAGAGGTATAGAAACATAATCAAAGAGCTCAATAGATCCAACAAAACACGAATTAAAACCACACACGGGCTCACGGAAGAAATCAAAATCAATGCAGGCATTAGACAAGGGGACAGCCTCAGTCCATGCCTATTTAATTTAATAATGGATGAAGTTATAGGTAGTGTTAACATAATGAATCAGGGATACAAAATGGGTAACCGAACCATGAGAATACTTTGCTACGCAGATGATGCAATCTTAATAGCCGAGAACGAAGATGACTTACAACGCCTACTACAAAAATTCAAAATAACCGCCGAAAAGTATAACCTGACACTATCCAAAGAGAAAACCCAATCGATGGTAATATCCAGGAACCCAATTAGATGTAAGTTAGTAATGGACGACCATATAATCGAACAGGTAATGGATTGCAGATACTTAGGTGTGGAACTATCTAGCGACAGGCATCTGTGGCAAGAATCAAAACAGCAGGCAATGAAAGCAGCGAGAATATCTGGTTTCCTGAGGGATATAATCTGGCGGAATAAATATATGAGCACCGAAAGCAAAGTCCGCATTTATAAGACATGTGTTAGACCCGTACTGACATACGCAGCTGAGACAAGGGCCGAGACAACAAAGACCAAACAGATAATGAGAACAACAGAGATGAAAACCCTAAGATCCATAAGAGGTATCACACTCAGAGATAGAGTACGAAACGAAGACACATTGAGAGAGCTAGGCGTTCAGGACGTAGTGAGATGGACAAGAGCGCGACGACGCATGTGGAGGGACCACGTAGATCGGATGGACCCTGAACGTATGGCGCATTGGGCGAAAACACAGAAGCCCAACACCAAGCGACCCATAGGAAGACCCAAAAAACGATGGTACGAGAGTTGGAGCTCCGGATCGCAGCAAAGACTGTAACAGAAGAAACAGGACATAGTCCTATTACAAGAAGAAGAAGAAGAAGAAGAAGAAGAAGTATCGAAAACCCTTTGTTTTTTAATTGCTAATCAAGTGGGCGCGACACTGTAGTATAAGTGAGGACGTTTGAGTTTGCATAAATTCATTATCTCGAGAATGGGCAAATTTAAAGAGAAATCCTCACAGGTCGATTTTTATTTTTAAATTAGGACTTATTTTTAAATTAGGGTTACAACTAGCCGATTTCGCAATTTTCAAAATTTTTAATTATTTATATAACAAAAACTATTAACCTAAGAGAAAAGTCACTAAAGACCTTTTCTGTTTGGAATGATTCAAAAAAACCTAAAAAAACTATGTTCGATGCAAAAAAAAATTAGGAAAAACCCCTAATTTTCCCCCTCGCCTGGCAAGGTCTTATGCTGTTCAGAATCGCCTGTCATTGTACATAATATGTACAATGACAGGAAATATTATTTCTTCTAAATGACTTACTCAAAACACATACTTAAATTTAAACTTTACAGGAGAAAGTTTATTTTCCCCTAAACTGAGCACTTTTCGATTCACCTGATAGATACACGTGCAGGGCTGATGCCTGCCAGGTCATGGTTTTTAGTCTTGGTGTGCTATGAATTATCACTATACAAATCTATGTACAAATCTTCTAGCCTTACAGGAAGACCGTTACTCGGAGTGTTCACTAGCTCTTAGACTATCAAGCCAACAACGTTACACAAGTCCTGACACGACAAATTTGTCAGGATGTTGGAATAGCAAGATCACTCGAAAATATCGGTCAGCATGACTGTCAGGATGACTCATTCTTGTCGTGTGACAAGCCTACACACGCTCTAATAAATAGTCAGACCCAACGTTGTCCGCCCCGGCAGTCAGGTGGTTTTGTCAGAGCGTGTGTAGACGGTTTTAGATTATGACATTTTTTTGAGTTCGTTATTATTTTTTTTTGAAGGCCTGCAGTACTTCAACACTTAAATATCTGCAGCGACTGCCAACATGTACGATTTATATTATTTCGTTTTCACCCATTAAAAAAAGGGGAAACCTTGAATTATGTCGATCTGTCTGTCCTAGAGACTTGTAAACAAAACTACTCCGTCATTAGACCAGATAGAATGACAAATGAGGTATAGAATAAAAGCTTATAACCCAAGGATGGTATTAAAGGTGAGAAATTTGACCTAGGACATCCGGTTGTGCAGTTGCAACCGGAAGTATGGTTTTAAAGTCGCCGAAATAGTACAAGCGATATATTATTCGACGCTCCTTAGCAAGACGAGATCAAAATATATACTTTCGGTTTCATGCCTGTCTGTCTGACCACTATAGAATACAACTCCTCCGTTATTAAAACAGATAGAATGACAAATGAGGTGTCGAATGAGAGCTAAAAATGGTATTAAAAGTGAGTAATTTAACCTCGTACTGTTTTAAAGTCGCCGAAATGGTACAAGTGATAGATTACTTGACGCGCATTAACAAGACGAGAATAAATTTATACTTCCGGTTTATATGTCACTTCCAGTTAAAAAGGTGTTATAGTCGCAAAAATAGATGTGATATATCAATCATCACGTGCGTCGTCCCTACCACTTCCAACTATCGAATGTGAAAAATCGGGTTTTTCAGATTCGATACCTTGCCCTCGCATTATACGTGATACATCTTGTGGCAAATTCTCGTTATTGTAGCTTGATTAGGAGCGCGGGAAATATGCCGTTTAAACCATCGAATATCAACATTTTTTCATTTGGTTTAATGCAAACTGACGTAAATGGTTATATTCGATACTTTTGTTTTGTATTATTTGTATAATTATTACTAAAGGTATATGTGTCACATTCGTTAGTTTGTGTTGTAATTTATTTAACAGTTATTCAATTATAATCTGTAAGCTGTCGAAAATGCTAAACTGCTGAGAACAATAAAATGCAAGTGTTTACAATTTGTGCGAATTTTGTTTCAGTATCTCTTCCAAGAAATTCTTGTGAGGCAGTTTATGATTTCATTTTAACGAATTTTCATTATTTGATTATACAGTTATTCGCTATTACATATACATTCGCTACTTTGAATCATCGGACCGAAACAAATCTGTGATTAATACAAACAGCAAAGTAACGAATTTGATTTTTTGGAAAGAAAAAAATGATAACCAGTTCAAATTTGTTATCAATCTAACAAGGATTAAACATTACATACAAAAAATAATAAAAATTTTCCCATTTGTCAATGCGCTGATTTAGGAGTCTCTAAAAAGGGTTAGTTTGCTCTCCTGAAAAGTACCACTTTTCACATTCGATAGTTGGAAATGACAGGGACGACGTATCGAAAATTCGAGCTCAAATAATTATAAAAAGTTATGATCGGAAGTTTGGCAAATGACTTAAAATTTGTGGTGAAGTCGTATATCATTCGACGCAAAGTTACACGAAGATTTCAAATTAGGGATGGGAAAAACCTACCGGTTTAAACCTAAAACCGGTTTTTTTGCTTCGCAATAACCGGTTTAATCGGTTGTTCTTTTGTCCCGGTTATAACCGGTTTTTTCTTTTTAAAGTAAAAACCGGTTATTAGGTTTTTACGGTGACTAGGATTAGGTTAGGTATTATATCGGATCCCAATCATAATTATTATTCTCAAGTAATTACTCCAAACAAAACCATAATTCAAATTTTATTTTATTTTATAAAATACAGAAGCAAAATGAAAGTGCAATCTCACATCAGCCAGAAACAATTATTAAGTTTTATTATATTTCCTTGAAAAGGTATTTGTAATCATAATATTTACATAAGAAGTGATCTCTTTGAATTAGACGCAAACATCATTTTTTTTCACACTTAACTCTTGACATTGAAAGTGGGTGAATGACTTTTTCTAATTACCAAAAATAATGCTCTGACTATGAATATCGAATTACTGATTATGAATACGAATCTCCAAGAATTTCGCTACGTTTTCAAAACGATACACTCATACAGGAATTATTAAATGAGTTAAAATGTACCTATTCTACAAATATACAAACGTGTTAAAAGTAATACATGCTCTTTCGATAGTACTAATTTTGATCATATTGATATCGAGTCGAATGGAGTATCGCAAACCAAAGTGTATGTAAATGTAACTTTGTAACCTATTGGATTAAAAAAAACCGAAAACCGGTTTTTCCAAAAACCGTTTTTTTTTGGCCGGTTATAACCGCCAGGTTAAACCGTAAGCAAAAAAAACCGGTATAACCGAAAACCGGTGTTTTGTCAAAAACCGCCATCCCTAGTTCAATTATCGACTTCCAGTTCTACTTGCGGCCACGTTGGGTGAAAACCTAGGAATTATGAAGTCAAATTGCTTGTTTTTTAAGTTTTTTTTTCAATAAATTCACACAACTTTCATTCTCGTGTCAATGCTGTACTTTCGGGAAATCCATATTTTCCTGGCAACACTGCCTCTAGCGCTCGTGTTCCCGGCCGGTAACGACGTCATGCACAGACACAATGACGATGAGAGCAAAGCAGGCGATGCGAGACTAATAAACTACTCTACTATTACTATGCTGGGCTTCTAGCCAGGCGGGAAATGTTTTTGTTTTAATTTAATACACTTGGCCTTTCAGTTTTTAAGTGAGTAATAGCTGTCGTTTTTCTTTATACACGAAATGTAATAAGCGTTAAAGCTTTTGTTTCGACTAAATAAATCTTGATGATTGATATCTTTTAGAGCGTTAATAATTGAAACACTCGCTCGCAGCTCTAGGGCTCTAAATGGTAAGAATATCTATGCAGTGATGAGCGCGCTAATAACCGGCAAAATAGCACAAAAGATGGAAAACGTATTAAGTTGTGAGATAAAAAGAAATGAAACTAGTCGAGCTGGGAAATTTAGCGATATTAACCCTTTCATCGGCAAAATAGAAATAGGGGGTTCAACTTTCTGAAAATTTTGGTTTCGGGGCAATTTTGCTACGTGAAACACGAATGGAAAGTTCATTTTTTGATATTGTTATTGACTCAGCCACAAAGTGAAAAAGAAGAATGCCGGCCGTACGTTCTACAGGGGCCGTAGTATATCGTTCTACAGGCAGGCACGTAGCTAGGAAATGTTCATGAGGGGGGTCCAAACACAACTCTAATTTTTTGTTAGATTAGACGGTAAGGCATTAAAAAAATATTCAGAATAAATTTTAGAGCCGTATGCAAAATAAAATTTAAAAAAATTATTTTAATATTTTAAAATTGCAATAAGAAGTGTTTACTACATACTTTGCTAAGAAATAACATATATATGACGACAATCTCACCCTAATAAAGTTGTTTTTAATAGCTTATTTCACCATTGTATGTTTAATATCATTTTAGCGTCCCTGATGATGTTAGTACACCTGACACCTGGTCTTCTATTCAGCTGTCTACCCAATAATTTTTGGTTATTTGATATATCATCATCATCTAGCCTTCTGCATCCAAAGTTGAACATAGGCCTCCCCTAATTTCTTCCAGTTCTGTCGGTCTTGGGCTTTCTGCAACCAATTCCCAGCAATCCTTTTGACGTCGTCTGTCCATCATGTAGGTGGTCTACCTCTATTTCTTCTGCCTGTTTGTGGTCTTCACACTGTAGATTTTTGGGTCCACCACCGTTCTTCAGTCTGGCTACATGGCCCGCCCAATTCCACTTCAGCTTTGCTATTCGCTGTAAGACATCTGTGATGATGATTTGATATCTATATATCTGGCTCTCGACGTCCAATGAACGTTTCTGGATAAAGCTTTTACTCGCTTCATTGTTGAGAACGAAGGTTCTACACTGGCCGTTGTGACAGGTATAAATAGTTGCCAAAATTGTAAAGAATTTGTAAATGTTTGGAAAAAATCTTATTACAATGTTCCATTACGTGCAGAACTTCGGTATTTGATTCCAAAGGTGATATTGTATTACAGTTACTCCATAACATATATTCAGCTTTTATTGCTGTGAGGAAAGTGTCGTAGAAGTAATAAACAGCCAAATTTTCTAGCAATTTTGCTTTTTCTGTAGAGACAAATGCAGGTAAAAGAATTTGAAATGCTGATAGAAAACTTTCGTTTTTGCTAAATCTGATTTTTAAATTGGATACAAGTTGATCCGTACACTGAATAAAAACAGAAATAATCCTAGTAAGAAATTAATTATAACTTGGGGATAAACTCGCTGCCTTGGTACAAAATCCGAGGCAGTTTTGGGAGGGGTCCGGACCCCATGGACCCCTCCCTTGGCTACGTGCCTGTCTACAGGGGAAAATTAACTAGTTCTTTTTTTATTGATCGTAAAAACATTTAAATTGTTATTGATATAAACTTGATAAAAAAATTAACAGGTAAATACTAATGAAAGAAATATGTTAACGACGGACGTAGTAGTATTTCCAACAATTCTTGGCACCGGAATGACATACATGTAGTTGACATTTCAGGCAGAAAGTGTGTGTTTCTGATTTCTTGCAGTATTTGCAAGCCTTTTTACTACCTGGAATCCATTCAGGAACATGATCTACTCCATCTTAACATACGTCTTCAACAGGATGCGCTGATTTATACCAGCTTTAGTACTATTAGTAGTGAGCGGTGAATTTGAATGTCGACCAATGGGTCTTTTCTGAACAGAAGAGCACAGAGCTTGAGCAATTTTCACACGAAATTGGAATAGTCTCATCTTTTTTTCTTGTGAAGCTCCTTCTTCTTTGAAATCTGCTTTCGCAGCATCTTCATTATATTATGATCTGATACAAAATGAACGCATTTGTGACAGCCATATCCAGAAAATGGTAGAAGATGCGTTTCATTGCATCCATTGTTTTAATGCGCAATTCACTTCGCCCCATATGAGATTCAATAAGGTCAACTCAAAGAAAGAGACAAAATTAGTATTGCATTGTGACTTTTCGTGTTTGATTAGCATGCCCGTGCCAGTGAAGCCCCCCGCTGATGGCTGATGGTACTATTTGTGGTCCCGTAGCTTCTACAGTTGGTAACGGGTATCTGGGTCTTTTCTTTGGTTTGAATTTAGTGGTTGTTGCTAGTTGTGTGGACGTTGATGCAAATGGTTCTTTTGATGCTAACGAAACGGGTGATACTGAAACGTCCATTTGAGTATCCGGATCAGTTGTTGGAACTTTTGGTGATGTATTTTCTGATATTATAAGTTCCGGCAAAGTTAATGTTGCCATTTCAGAAGTAGATATATTTGCATGTGGTTCTGAAACACCCACTAAACCTTCACTAACATCAGTGATATTACTTAGCTCCAACGGAAGGTTCGTGGAGAGCTCCAAATCAATGATATTTTCACGTAAACAGGAAAAAACGATCTCATCGTTCTCGGCTGTGAGCACATCCGCCTTGTAGTCATAATCCGGATCGGCTATGCTATCATCATCATCTTCGTAAACTATCTCGTCATCTGAATCAAGATTAGAGTTCATGATCTCGTCGATTTGTTCATCGGTTATTGTGGAAAGATCGTATTTTGTCCTTTTTTCCGCGTCTGTCAGCTCGTTATACCTTTTCGCACCATACTTTCTTCGTCTTTGATATCTATTATTTTCCATGTTCTACAATAGAAAGAAAGAAATGTATAAATAATAAAAATAAAATAATACAAATATTACTTGTAGAAAAAAATATGCAAAAGATGTATAGAAAAATATGTGACCACCCCCAAGATATGCCGAAAAGAGAATTTTAGCATAGGGTAGACTTTGTTTCTTGCGTTATTCCCTACTTACTGTGAAAATTTAAAGTAAATGCGACATTAGGACAAAATTGGAGCCAGTTACCTTCATTAACTGCACTACGAGTAGATTAGCTACTTGCACTAATCGCTACTTGCTTCTGATGTTCTCTCTCTGAATTATTTCGCATATACAATATTGAAATCTGTCAATATTGTGATTAATGTCTCCATGTTTCTCGAAATTTGCATCTACCCTAAGTAATTGAAATGGCTCCGTGTCCTAGATTACGCAGTTACTTACTAAGTATAAGAATTAGATATTTTTGTTCTTATGGGGTGTACTTTTCAAACGTCATAATCATAATTGTCGCCTTTTTTGTCGATATTTATATCACTTCCGCGTATATCAGTACTTTCGTCAACTATAAAATAAATTGAGTTATTGGCAACAATTTTTCACAATTTTTCTTATCGTCTCATCATAGCAAATCATGATATATTTATTTTTAGTTAAGGTCCGTTTATCGGAATTGTTAAATTTAGATTATTTCTGTAACAATAAGGCTAAAGTGACATTGTTCACTTTTGAAATTTTAATTCCCGAAAAAGTCGTCGTAAGAGTTCTGGTTGTTCAAAAGTTGCTGCTCGGTTTTTTGAATCTCTAAGCACTGTGCCACTGTCAATTGCCCTTTTGAATTGGACCGTTCTAAGAGTTTTTTCACATTTTTGAAGAAGTGAAAACTTCTTTAGGGACGTGCGATTTTTGGATAGGGGAAAAAGCATTGAATTCGCGACCGTCATCGCGACCGTCATCGCGAGCGCCATTGCGACCGTCATCGCTTATGCTATATATTATGTGTATGTATATATAAATTGTGTAGATGTATTTAAATTTAAAATAAATGTAAAACCTATTTTAGGATGGGGAAAAAGGATTGTTTTCGTGACCGTCGTCGCGACCGTCATCTCTTCGGCTAAGTAAATTTTGTACGTAGGTATCTATATTATGTGTATGTAATTTAAAATAAATGTAAAACCTATTTCTGTATGGAAAATAGGATTTATTTCTCGACCGTCATCGCGACGATCATGTCTTCAGCGAAATAAATTTTGTACGTATATTTATTATATGTATGTACCTATATATAAATTGTGTAGAAGTATTTAAATTTAAAATAAATGTAAAATCTATTTTGGATGGGGAAAAAGGATTGATTTCGCGACTGTCATCGCGACCGTCATCGTTTCGACGAAATAAATTTTGTATGTATATTATTATGATGTACGTATAATAATAGTAATATTATTTTAGGGACGTTGTGCACTTTTGCACGGTCGCCATTTCGGTGAAATAAACTGTCGGTTTAGGGACGGTGTGCACTTTTTGGATGGGGAAAAAGCATTGAATTCGCGACCGTCATCGCTTCGGCGAAATAAATAATATACGTATATATTATATGTATGTATATAAATTGTGTAGAAGTATTTAAATTAAAATAAATGTAAATCCTATTTTTGGATGGGAAAAAGGATTGATTTGGCCGCGATCGTTTTCGCTTCGGCGAAATCATATTATGTGTATGTCTATACAGTGCGGTGGAATAAGTGTTGCCCCCCCCCCTATTAACTTGTTTATTTTAAGAATATAAGCAAAACACTCGGACAGGTCGATTGTTAAACTAACCATAGTATATTATAGCATCAACGTTTCGAACTTTACGCGATCCCTCTTCAGGTGACAGCCATAACTTTGATTTTTGTAAATGGGAAAGTACATCATGTGACACCTCATTTAAAAGCTCTTAAATACTAATTTCAAAAATGTATAATACTTTAATCCTGTTTGAGAGCGTAGGCGCAAAATTTCGGTCGAATTCTTTCTAAATGCAACCATTTTTCTCGAATCCTGAAAAAACTAATAAATATTTTTGAAAAATTTAAACGCAGAATGAAATATTACAGTATTCTCAATGGTCCAAAGTCCCTGAGAACTCCTATAATGTTTATAAGTCACACTGGTGAAAAAAAGAGAAAATTTAGTGTGATTTTTAATTTCAAATATATCATTCAAAAGAAACTTTTTGTTTATTCTAAGGGACTGTCAGCCCTCGGTAATAATCTAATCTTTGATTCTGCGTTTAAATTTTTCAAAAATACTTATTAGTTTTCTCAGAATTAGAAAAAATAAATGCGTTTAAAAAGAGTTCGACCGAAATTTTGCGCCTACGCTCTCAAACAGGATTAAAGTATTATACATTTTTGAAATCAGTATTTTAAGAGCTTTTAAATGAGGTGTCACTTTTAAATGATGTACTTTCCCATTAAAAAAAAATCAAAGTTATGGCTGTCACCGAAGAGGTATCGCGTAAAGTTCGAAACGTTGATGCTATAATATACTATGGTTAGTTTAAAAATCGACCTGTCCGAGCGTTTTGCTTATATTCTTAATATAAACAAGTTAATAGGGGGGGCAACACTTATTCCACCGCACTGTATGTATATGTAGAACGCTCGCATGGCGTAGATAATATATGTAGATATAGCCTCTAATTTGGATGGGGAAATAGAATTGATTTCGGCGAAATAAATTTTGTACGTATATATATTATGTAAAAACTTCTTTAGGGACGTTGTGCACTTTTTAGATGGGGAAAAAGTATTATATTTCGACCGTCATCGCGATCGTCATCATTTCGGTGAAATAAATTTTGGAAGTGAAAACTTATTTTGGGACGTTCTGCACTTTTCAGATGGAGAAAAAGTATTAAATTAGCGACCGTCATCGCTTCGGTGAAATAAATTTTTTAATGTTAAAACTTCTTTAGGGACGTTGTGCACTTTTTAGATGGGGAAAAAGTATTAAATTAAACACTGCCATCGCGACCGTCATCTATCGGCGAAATAAAATTTTGAAGTGAAAACTTCTTTAGGGCCGTTGTGAACTTTTTAGATGGGGAAGAAATATTAAATTAGCGACCGCCGTTGTGCACTTTTTGATGGGGAAAAAGTATTAAATTGGCGACCGTCATCGCGACCGTCATTGCTTCGGTGAAATAAATTTTTGAAGTGAAAACTTCTTTAGGGACGTTGTGCACTTTTTAGATGGGGAAAATATTAAATTAGCGACCGTCATCGCTTCGGTGAAATAAAGTTTTGAAATGAAAAATTATTTAGGGACGTTGTGCACTTTTTAGATGGGGAAAAAGTATTAAATTAGCGACCGTCATCGCGACCGTCATCGCTTCATCGAAATAAAATTTTGAAGTGAAAACTTCTTTAGGGACGTTGTGCACTTGTTAGATGGGGAAAAAGTATTAAATTAACGACCATCATTGCGAACGTCATCGCTTCGGTGAAATAACGACGGAAGTTATAAAGGTTAGAGAAAGGATAGAGTGTGTACACGAACGCGCTTGGTTCGCCAGAAGTTTTCACTTCTGTCGGCACTCCCACGAGTGCCTTATTTTTTTTTTAAGGGAGAAGGTATCTTTGTAAGCTGATCGATAAAACATTTTCTAAAAATATTTTGTATCAGCAGAAATCTGAAACAAAAGCCAAAGATAATTCACACGTTTTTAAACGAAACATGCATTGACAAAGGCTTGCACTTATTCTAAAATGAAAATATTTACATACTTACAGTTTTAGAGCACCCTGTGACGATAATATAATTTTATTGTCTAGAGTAGATACGCCTATGTATTAGACAATAGTATATTGTACAACAATTGAGAAAAAAAAACGAGCGCAGAAGTTTGTTGGCACGCGCCGAGGCACAAGGTGAGGGCCTCAAATCAAGCGAGGGAGAAATATGTCATTTTCTCATGTGTTGTACACTGTGCTTTTTCTACGGATGCGGTTTTGTTAAGAGTTCAAACTTCAAAATTAAATAATTCAGGTGCTTTTAGCTATATTATATGCGTAAACTGAAATAAAGTACATATACATGTAGGTATTTAATATTCTTAAAATTTACATACCTTATTTTTTAAAATTCTTATTAACAGTTATTTTTGAACAATTTTGAAAGGTTATTCCTGGTAAGTTTTGCTTTAACACATTTATTTGACAACATTAATTGTCTTTGTATTGTGCATGTTACTATGGAAACATCGATCATAATATGGAAGACCGTAGGAGAACCCGTGACAAAAAATATTTCTCGCTGCAATGGCCAACTTTTCTCACTGCGTGAGGAATTGTTCATTTTGAATGTATATACGAGTAAGTAGTGAGAGAAGTTGCATATTGTAGAGCATCCATAGAAAAAACGTGTTTATCTACTCTATGTCATATTATGTATAAGTTTTTAGTTTGTGAAAACTGTCATTATAGATAGCAGTGCGTGAAGTAACAATGTATTTTAAATGGGATTTACTTTTTCGCACTGTTTTAACCTTCGCGTTGTTATGGTGACAATCCTTAACTTTCGCGTTGTCATGGTGATGACAATATGAGCAATGAATTGCAACAAAAGTTTTGACAGTTTTGTGGTTTGAAAGTAGTTAGAATTTTTAAATGTCAAAGTTCTAAAAATTGTAGAATTGAAATGAATTCCAGTGACGAAGAGTTACAGCTTTTTTTATTTGTTTATCGCAGATAAAATATTGTATGAAACTGTGCGTGAAGTACTTTTTGCGAACTTACGCGATGTATAGCACTCGCTCCGTTGTCGCTCGTGCTCTAAAAATCGCGTGCGTTCGCAAAAAGCATACTTCACGAACTGTTTCATAAATAACTATTTTATACCGTCTCTGACAATATAAAAAACGGAACGAAAATCCACTGCGGCGCTGCGTCCCCAAATGTTGATCCAAGAACCGTTTCCAAATATACTGGTGACATCTTGGTGCCTTCGCTGGATATAGTTGATTCGCCACGATTATACTTACAATCCTCAGCTTCTGTGCTACAATATAACAATCTTCTAAAGCCCCTGCTCCACTAGCAGTTTTGCTTCTCCACCTGCATTACACTTTAATGCCACCCCTATGCTCCCGAAAGGGAGATTCCGTACCTTGAAGAAGCCTAAGCCTGTAACGGGGTTTAAATAACGTGTCTTCAATCATTTCATCAGAGCATTCTCTGTGTGCTGAACGGAGAATAACTAACCAGTTATAACAGGTGAGTTAAACGTGTCGCGACCATATTCAGAAACATTCCGAACCCCGTCAATTTGGCGTGCTGAGCGAAATTGACGAATCTCGATCCATCCTAAGCTACGCGTGGTCAGCGAAGGGATCCTTACATTTTTTTTACCATCTTGCGAGTAGAGCGTTGAGGAATAAATACGATTCCTAATCTTAGCGATCGTCGTTTATGATCATTATTCATTTATCAAATATCGTCACACCAACCTGAGGTTTACGAAAGTCCGATATATAGATTGTAATTATATTTTGATAACGAAATTAACAAGTAATTGATGCTCATTTTCTTTTCTTTTCTATGTTTGGTTTCAACATAAATTAACTAGTTTTGATGGAAAATAAGCCACAATTTTACTAAAAAATGATTTTATTAACGTTTCGACGCCCAAATCGGATGTCGATGTCAATATACAAAAAATAATAATGAATTAAACAAAAATGTTGTTGCATAGTAAAAAAATTCTTGTAATAATTTATTTAATCTAATAATATTTACCAACTCATGAAAAAGAACAATATAGGGTACTATGTAAACTTGAATTGGAAAAGTCTAATAAAATTGAACAGAACATCAACAAAGAGGAAATGAAAACTTTAAAAATTTAAAAAAATGATGACTCCATAACAATCCTACAAGCGGATAAAGGAAATGCAACTGTAATAATGGATAAAATACAATATGAGGACAAAATTACAAATGAACCTTATACCAAATTAACGATGGATCCAACGAAGACACTGGAAAACAAGATATATAGAACTAGATTCAAATTTAAAAATGATTTAACATACTATCAAAGAAAATTAATGACACCTCATTACAGTAAGACACCACATTTCTATGGAGTGCCGAAAATTCATAAAGCAAATATACCACTTAGACCCATTTGTAGTACCATCAATTCTCCTCCTTGTAGTGAACTATCAAAATTCTTACTAAACATTATAAAACCATTTGCTAATAATAATGACACATTTATAAAAAATACACAACATTTTTTAAACAAATTATTAAATATTGAATTTAATCCAAATAATATTTTAATAAATTTTGACATAAACAATTTATTTACAAATGTGCCATTAGATTATTAGATAAAACTTTAAACATAATCAAAACGAAATTAGATGCCAATGTTAATGTTTGGTTCCCAAATTTTGACAGTGAGAATCCAGTTGACTTTCAGCAACATATAGCCAAGCTTGATAATCCATGCAGGATTTTCACGGATGGTTCAAAATCAAGATTGGGAGTTGGATGTGCTGTATATATTCCGGATCACCAAGAATCCTTGATGTTCAAGTTAGATAAACAATGTTCCATATACTCTGCAGAAATGTTCGCGATTTATCAAGCTCTAGAATGGGCTGTCAACAAAAAAATTTCTAACAAGCAAGTTGTAATTATGTCAGATTCAAGATCTTCGTTATTAGCTCTAGAAAACACACGTAAACATTTATATAAAAATAGCCTTGTCGTCAAAATTTTAGAAAACCAACTAAAGCTACTGGAAAAACAGACTTCTGTAACTTTCGTCTGGGTAAAAGGACATTTTGGTATTTCCGGTAACATAAAAGCAGATTTTTTTGCTAAAGAGGCAATCTTAAAAGGATCGGAAATAACTTGGCTAGATAGAAGCGATCTAACAGCTACTCGCAAGAAAAGTTTGAAACAAAATTGGGATATTGAGTGGCACGCTTTCTGCAATCGAAGCAACAATCTCTACACCAAAATTCATCCTAGTTTACCTACTGAGCCTTTTTCTATCAGAAGTTATCCCAATAGAAATATATATGCCATGTTTATTAGATGTCTCTTTAATCATACCACTGTCAAGTCATACCTCTATAGATTTAACCTATCCGAATCAGATCTTTGCGATTGCAATGGATATGTTGACGATATTAATCATTGGTTGTTTGGATGCAAACATAATGATGTTGCAATTAAATTTTTGATGAACAATCTGGTTCAAGAAGAAATACCTTTCCCACAAAATAATGCTTCTCTTTTATATTTGTCTCGTAGAAATTCTAAAATTAAACAAATCATCTGGGAGTTTTTAAAAAGGACTAAGAGGAAAATTTAACTTGCACTGAATGAGTCCGGTTGAATGTGTTTAGCAATACTTATTGTTTTTTTATGTTTATCCTTATTATGTAATATTGTCTCCCTGTGAAAGTTCATTAAGTAGATTTTGCAGGGAGGTAATAAGAATAGAATTGTATAAAAGTTTATATTGAAAAAATTAAAAAAAAAAAAAAAAAAAAAATTATACAAAAAAATATGTATACAAAAAAAATGTATAAAAAAAATTAAATCTTAAAAAAAAAAAATAAAAAAATAAATAAATAAATAAATAAAAAAAAGTATAATAAATTATAAAAAAAATAAAAAAGAAAAAAAAAAAAATTAAAAACACAAAGAGGGTGTAAACCTCCGCGGGGTTGATCCGGGTTGAAGCCTTATCGCTGTGTAAAAAAAAAACATATATTTATTAGCACTTAGTATTAGTATTTAGTATTAGCATGTAGTTTTTTTTTGTCGATTTAATTATTTGTAAATTAATTTAAGTTGGTTAGGGCCATGAATGAGGAGTATACCTACTGGTCAATTAAATGTTTCCACTTCTACATATGTATGTATGTATGTGCGTGCATAAGTATTATATGTGCGCACATGTACCTAATGTATTATGTAATGCAATGTATTATATTTGGAATATTGTAGCAAACAGTAATTTATTATCTATCGTGGCTGAATGGATCAAGTAATCCAAAGCCAATAAGGAAGAAAAAAAAAAAAAAAAAAAGAATGATAATACATTGACAACTAGAACAAGACTAAATGTATCAGCTATAATCGAGTTATTGACATTATGTACTAATAATACTTATTTTCAACTAAATAATGAATTCTATAGACAAAATTTTGGTCTAGCAATCGGCTCTTCTTTATCTCTATTATTGGCTAATATATTTATGGAGGATTTCGAAACTAATATCATTTCTAAACAAAATTTAAAACCCACAGTATGGTGGAGATATGTAGATGATGTGTTTTCAATATGGCCTCATAGATCAGAATTGTTGTATACATCCCTAAATATTATAAACTATCAAGAAGAGACAATAAAATCTACAATGGAAAAGAAATATAATAACACCCTACCTTTCCTCGATGTTTTAGTCTCAAAGAAGGATACTGGATATGAGACTCAAGTGTATATAAAACCAACACATACCAACAGATATCTCAATTACAAATCAAATCACAACATCAACGTTAAGAAGGGAATAATTAAATCCTTATATGATGGAGCCAAAATTACGGACGGGGTCGAGTTCGCTCCCAATGGTAAGAATTTTACCTGAACTAAAAAAGGTAGAGTCCGAATTGGCTCCCATAGACAAAATTTATTTTACCTAAACATATCGAAAATATCACCCAGCGTTGTCACTTCTTTAAAATTTTCTCTTTTTGTTAGAAACAGGTACCTTCCTAGAAATATCTATGGGAAAGGAGGAAGACCTAACCCTTCGGTCCTAACTTAACTTTCGATTATTAGAGTGTAGAGCGCAAACCGGCCGATTCCAGGTAAGAGCGCAAAACGGTCGAGCGCATACCGGCCGACACCGATAATTTGTGTTAAAATTGCCACATATGCCAATGTTGAACTAAAACAAACTCTAAAAGTATTTGTCTAAAAGTATAATTTTCCTATAAAAAGTCTATATCACTATGTAAATTTCCTAAGCAGTATAAATATTACACGATTTGGCAACAATGTCTAATGTTTCCGCGATTGGGAGCCAATTCGTACCCTCCTAAAATATACCTGAACGAAGCGGAGCGAACTCGACTTCACCCAAAATTACTTGTTCTAACGAAAATTTATTCTTAGAAGAAAAACAATAATTGTTAACATCTGTTTTATTAAAAAATGATTATTCTTTATCGTTTATAAATAAGGAATTGTCAAGATTGGATCGAATGGAACGGAACAACTTAGAACGGGATCCTATAGCATTCACAAGAAATAATACGAGGAAAATATCAATACCATATATATAAAAGGACTATCCGAGAAACTTATACCAATAGGAAATAGATTCAACATTTCAACAACATTCAAAACAACAAACACCTTGAGATCTATTCTATCTAAAAATAAACCTAACAGTTAACAAGAAAGAACAAAGAATTGTATTTATAAAATACCTTGTGAATGCGAACAATTTTATTTAGGTGAAACATCAAGACCATTAAACCTTAGAGTAAGTGAACATCAGTCTTATATTAAAAATAGAGAATTTGATAGATCTCAAATATGTCAACACGCATGGGATAATGAACATAGCGTTCAGTGGAGGGATTCAAGTATAGTCCTGAAAGAAACAGATAGTAAAAAGAGAAAAATCAAAGAAGCGGCTTTAATTATGCTAAATGAAACCAATTGTGTCGCAAATTCCTCGGTAGAATGCAGTAGGATGTGGTTACCCATACTAAAAGAGGAAGTCAATAGAAAGAAAATACCAGGATTAGTGAGTCAATAACATATCGAGTTAGTACATATTTTATATTTTAGTATTGTTTATATATCTATGTATTATTAATATTATTTATAATTTAAAATAACATATTGTACATATTAAGGTCAGAATTTGGTATTAGTTTTGAGAGCAAACTATAGTGAGACTTACGTAATACTTACGATGTCGGGATAGTATCCACGAGGTTTTTCCCTGGTTTTCCCTCGTGACTTACTATGGAATCTCTAGCGCGAGAATTTTACTGTCACCATTGCATGTGGTTGTCTTTTTAAAGACAGATTACATGTTATGATTTTTTGTTACGGATATTCTTGAGTTGGGGTTGATTTCATGTAATCGAATGAACTATCTTTCAGTAAAGTCGTCCCAGGAACGCAACTCATAAATATTGGCAATATCATTTTAAAGTCTTCTACTTTAAAATGTATAGTATATGTCTGAATGGCCGATATAAATGAGTCAGATTAAATAAATTATTTGAAGAATTTTTTACTAAGCAACAACATTTTTGTTTAAGTAATTCATTAATATTTTTTGTATTTTGACAACGACACCCGATTTGGGCGTCGAAACGTTAATAAAATCATTTTTTAGTAAAATTGTGGCTTATTTCCCATCAAAACTAGTTAATTGCCAAAATGCCACAAGAAAATAACCTCAGAACAACTTCAACATAAATGTCTTATAAAAACGAATCCTGTTTTCGACTGAATTTTTTACTCGAGATTATCACAAAGCTCGACAATATACTTTTCCTCCAACCAAGTCACGGGTTACGTAATAAAATTACAGTATAAAGGCACTTCTAAAATGTGCCTCAATAATACACACGTTTACACCATTTGACGCGAAATCCCAAATGAAACTGATTTAAATTTTGGAGATTCATACAACCTAACAGCTTCACCGACATTTCCGCCCTTTTTGGATTTCGGAAAAACGCGTCACACTAAAAGTGTTTATGTATATTTCATTTTGTTTGTATATTCAGGGGCGTCATTTGATAGGGGGCAGGGGGGCACTTGCCCCCCCCCCGACCCTGAAAATTACTGAAATTTACAAAAAATAGATCAATTTTGTATTATGTTTGCATATAAATGTATTGTATATATAATGCTTGCCCCCCTATCAAAATTTCAAATGACGCTCCTGTGTACATATATTAGGATTGTTAATTATTTACTAGGTTACCTAAAACATTTTATTACAATAACAGGTCCAAAATTATTCAAAGATACATCTTTTATTATTATACTCGAGGAATTTGAATGAGCAATTTCGAGAAAAGGCCATCAAGAATTCAGACGGACATTCAGAAAACATTGGCATTAGACGTTTTTTTTATATAAAATATGCAGGAATATGCAATTTCTTGTAAAATTATGAAATTTATGCAAAATATGCAAGATATGCAAAAAATGCATTTTGCAATATATTCCGGGCTATATTTATAACTTAAAAAATAAAATCATGTATATCAATTTTAGATAATATTATGTATAATGAAAATAACGCAAACCAGGTTTACCTGTACCCATCAGTAAAATCTATATTCAACTTCTATTTCAATTATGCAGGAAATAATACAAACACACAAACTTCACCAAACATCATAGTCCATTAAAATGTTATATTTTTTAGGCCGTACCTTGCATTTCTTAGAAGAGTCAATTTTATTTCTTTAATGTGTAGGGGGATCAGTAGAAGCTTAAGTTCAAGTTTTTGGGGTCGCCATCCTTGTCCCCCGGTCGCCATCTTGGAAATGGGTGCAAAGGGGTTTTGCGCTATATCTCGTAAACTAACAACCCTACGTAAAATCTAATTAAACATAAAATGTAGCAAATTAAATTTTCCACAATTTTGTTTCTATTACTTTTTATCGTCAAGTAACTAACAAAAAAATATAACCAAAAATATGTAAATTTTTTTTAACAAGTTTCCTTTTGGATGTTATAACTTTTTTTTCAGTTCTATTTAAAATAAAATAACATTATAGCAATTTTGTAGAGGGTTTTTCAGCGAATAATTTCCACTATAAAGTTGTTTAATTCTATTTATTTATATAAGTTTTACAGCGCTCCAAACTTGACCAGATTCTCGAATGCTCATAGGGATACAATTAAACAAAAGTTAGGCTTATTTTCTATCTATATATATTTTTTATTCATACAATTTATTATGATTTTAACATTCCTATGCTATTATTAATCTGTTTTTGACCTTTCTTTTCACTGTAAAACTTATAACTCTAAGCATATATAGAAAAGGCCCAAGAAGTTGTTTGAGGACAAATTCGCCGCTTCAGAAGAAGAATGACGCAACCGCAAAATGCAGAATTCTTAAGCAGAGCAAAAAAAAAAAACGATTTTTGATATCAAAATCATAAAGTATGATAAAAATTAGCCATTCACCACACCGTGGTCAAGATCTCGAGATATAAGCGTTTTTTGGGGTGTGCCGCTTGTATATGAAGTAACATAACTTTTTTCCTATTATATATTTTGACTTAAAATTTTCCAAAAGACTTCTTTATGAACTATATTTTATTGTTGTGTTGGTTAAAATTATAAACTAAAAAGTTTGTCACTTAACTTTTTTAAGTAAACATGAAACTAACGAAATATGATGACAAAATGTTAATAAATTAACAACTCCTCTTTTAATGTGTTTAAACATTTTGGACAAATTTCATTGTTATCTACATACTTCAAAAATGACACAATAAAATTTTTAAAAGGAAATATTTACAGCGACCAAAGATACAGCGAGGTAAATTTGAAAAATCATCAAATTTATTTTTTTTAACATGTTCTACCAACTCTAGATAAAAATAAACTTCATATTTGGATTCAGCGACCTCGAAAACATAAAAATAGACCAAAATTGATCATTCACCTTAAATTCGATTTTCGTGGTTGGCATAACGGTTAATGCCACTCGTCTAATATATAGATAGAAAAGCATTATTTTTCTACGAGAATTCGAGAATGTGGTCAAGTTTGGAGCGCTGTAAAAGCTAGATAATAAATAAAATTAAATAACTTTATAGTGAAAATTATTTATTGAAAAATCCTCTACAAAATCGCTATGATGTTATTTTATTGTGAAATGAACGTAAAAAAGTTATAACCTCCAAAAGAAATTTCTTACAAAATTTTCTCTTATTTTTGTTTATAACTTTTTTGTTGGTCACTTTACGATAAAAAGTAATAGACATAAAATTGTAGAAAATTTAATTTGCTTCATTTTATGTAAAATTAAATTTTCTGTAGGGTAGCTAGTTTATGAGATACAGTGCGAAAGCCCTTTGCACCTCTTTTTCCAAGATGGCGGCCGGGGGACAAGGGCCTCAACCCCAAAAACTTGAACTTAAGCTTCTACTGAACCCTCCTACACATTAAAAAAATAAAATTGACTCCTCTAAGAAATGCACACTAAATGTGACATTTCAATGGACTATCATTCGTTTTCAGACTATTATTTTTAATAAAAATATAATGTACACACAATATCTGCAATAATCAGCCGTGTGATGGATGACCGAAGTTATCTTTAACGTAAAGTTATCCTGTAGTTAAGTTATAATCCTCGGACTGGTGTGATGTATCATATTTAACTTAACTACTTGAGTTATTTCTTGACAGTTCTTGAGTTATCTGATATATCAACTGTCACTTTATAACGCGATGTTAAACCTCAAGTTATGAGATAACTCGGTAGTTATGTAAGGTTAGGTTCATCTTTTGACTTGTTTTTAGACAGAAATCAAATGAATTTAGAAGCTAACAATTTAATAAATAAGAGTAGAAGGGTAATACAATTTTAAAAATTATACAAAAATCAAATCGAGAGATATAAGTTGAAATTTTATTTTAAGTACCTACTGAGCTTTCTATCCAGAGTTGCCAGATGATATTTTATAAATCCCCCCACTTAGAAACTGAAATTCCATCAAATTGAAGCTCAAATACCCCAAATTCAAATTTTTGCCGCATTTTAATAAATTAATAGTCAAATGAAGAGATCAGTAAACCAAAATTATACTACTTATCAACGAGGGCCCTGGAAATAATTCATAGTTCCTATCGTCTTCGATTATATGGGAGTATTATATACAGTTCTATGTACATTCGCATATTTAATTTACCATGACCCCTTAAAATCCTCCATAATTTTCCGCCTCCAAAAAATCCCATCACAATTTCTGCTTAGAAAAATTTTCCTAGACGCTTTCAAATTACCCCAAAATTGTGTTGGTACCAATCTGGCAAATCTGTTTCTATCTACCGTTTGAAACACCACCGAACCCGAACAGCTGTTTGATGTTCGGTCATCGGCGCGGCGGTGGCCGACGATGGGTATTTACTTTTACGGTCATCTACCCATCCTGTAGCATGTTCCTAACAATCTCTCGCGCTCACTCCAACTTGTACTATTTCTACATAAGGTTCTCTTTGTTACTTCAAACTTTGTTCCTCAAATGTTATTTCTAATATAACGTTGAAGAAATAACTATCTCATAACTGTGAAGAAGACATCACACCGAATTTTACCTAAATAGTTATGGGCATCGTTATACCTGAGAGTAATCTTAACTTTAACTCAAACGTTAAAGATCGGTCATCCATCACACGGCTGAATATCTCACATTACTCACATAATATCAATATAAGTTAAAAGCCGAAAATATACATTGTTTATTAAAAATTGTTGTAAATTTATTGTCAATTTTAAATTAATTCTTGACATCCAAATTTCACATTAAAAGTATAGATTTTCCATGAGTAATTACTTAGTGAAAAATTACAGCACCTTCCCTAAAGAAGAAGGTAATGGAGGACTAGGAAAAAGCAATTTTGTTTATAGATTTTCATGAAATGGACGGATAATTGGAGGTGATTTTGGTACGTTACGTAATTTATCACACATAAAAAATAATCAGTAGTAATTGCACAAGAGCTCTGAAATTCTATATTAATTTCAGAGGTCGAGTGCAATTTGTTGCGATTATTTCATGAATAAAACTGTTCAAAACCAAAATTTTATTGTAATTTAAGTACCATTAAACACACAGTTTTTATAAATACTTGACGATTGAAAGTCATCACTTTTATAATTTTTAAAACATTAATTGTCATTAATGTCACTGAATGTATTTTTCGTAGCAACGAAGGGCATCTGACGTAATATACTTAACGACGGGAGATTATCAAAAATTATCGATTTAATTCAGATTTCTGTAGCTTTCTATTGGTCAGAATCTCCTATGAATGAAATAATCTATGTAATAGTATATTATGCAACGAGCATTTAATGATAGTCATTATGAAGCGAGTATGAGGGTTAAGAAACGAGCCGTATGCGGCGAGTTTCGTATAGAGTACGAGCTTCATAATGATAATTAAATGCAAGTTGTATACACTATTTTTTCTATGATCATTCACAACAAAAAATATATTCAAATTTATTAATTTTGTAACACAAATAAATTCAGTAGTTTGTCAGTCTGACGGTTTGTTTACATATTGAGAACTGTCAAAGCGTATGCATTTGTCTCGCCATTGGCCACTGCGCGTGTACCACCTTTATCGCGAATGCCATATCGCGACTCTATTGGTTAAAAATCTGTATTTTAATGAAAATCTGTATCATAATGAAGTTCATTATGATACAGGTAGTGACATCATAATTGATATATTATATTGTTTGTTTTTTTAACCAAGCGGAGTGATTCAAATTTACCGCGCCGTAATGCTTGTTTCTAATTGGTCCAACCGCAAGCAAGTTTACTCCACTGTTTTTTTTATTTTTAGATTTTTAGATTTTTAGTTTACTTTTATAAAAAACATTTGTTTTTAGAACTCTTTAGCGATGTGTTAGTATAATAGAATATGTATGGATTATCATCGAAAGCTGATATGATCAACGAAAAAAGAAGATGAATTTGGTGACTTTTCTAGTAACTTTCTTGGGTGTGAATCTGTCTTTTTAGTTTACTCCTCTTGGTTAAAAAATCAACTATAGTATGAGAATAGAAAAACTATATTATTAAACTAAATATTTCCTTGTTTTCAATTTGTTACTACTAATAGGAATGTCGACTTATTTGCTTTAATTTGATATAACTGTAGGATTCATTAAAGACACTCGTAATAAAAGTCCGTATGATGCTTAACAGTTTTAATTAATAAAATAGGCAACTAAATTATTCGCGGTGTGCAAGTACTTGGAAGGGATACGCGAAACGATCGTGCGCGAATAGCGGAGAAAAATTTCAACTTTTTTAAATAATTCATATTGTCAATTGAAATTGTCAAATTGACGTACATTTCATACCTATTGTCATTTAAGAAGAAAAATTATATATTGCCCAACAATATTGATATGATATGCAATTATTATATAAAGGTAAATATAATTACTTAATTGTATTTTCCTTGCAGTACTGCATTTTAATAACTAATTTTATTTACTACATACAATTATTTACGTTTTAATAACATAACCTAAATCTTATTTTTTCTTCCTAATATTTTTTTTACTATGGCCTTGACAATTAGCCAGTAACCAGGACCATATGATTGGCCAATATAATTAAAAGTGCGAATAAAAGTGCAGAGCGTAGAAACCAGGTGTCGGTTTTCCGAACTTAAAAGGTCCCAATAGGTACCTACTGATAAGTTGACGAAATGTAATAGACTAGAAACCTGTATTGGTGAAATTTGCTAATCATTTTAGGCACTATAAGACCCTATAACTTAAATAGTAGAACCTAAAAGAAAACGTATGAACACTGTGCCGTCACTTTTTAGTGGCAGGTGCGTTGACAGTGGCGCATCAAACTTTCAACTTATAGACGGGATAAATAAATTAAAAAGTACCCCCAGTTACCCCCAGAATTCAATTTTTTTGATTTTTTTAAGTTCTATGTGATAAAGCAATTAGGCTCAGCGTAATTTTATCCCGCCACCTCCTTCCCCCTTCTCCCACCATCAAAAAATTCATTTTTCGTTTTTATTTTTTTAATTCGGATACAATCAATTTTAAAATTTCAAAAAATTCATAGATATAGTTGAGAATTTTCCGAATCATGTCTATTTTTTATAGATCAGTAGGTGAAGTATACATAACCTCAAGAATTTTTTAAAATATTTTTTATTTTTTAAAAAGCGTGTAACTTTTTTTTGGAGGTGGCTGGAGGACTTTTTTTTTCTATTTTGTGTATTTTATCAAACACTATATTTTTATTTTTTTTTAGATTTTTCCATAAAGTTCGCCCCCCCCCGAAAAATCCAAAAAACTGTTTTTTTTGGGGGTTTTTGGGGATTCTACCTAGTTTATAGACTTAAAAATAGATCAAATCAATGTTATTGTATACGTTACATGTAAATTAAATTAACTGAGTCCTTTGTACCGTATATAAACGGGAGAAACACGTCCAGCCCCCCAAAAACCCCATAAAAAACAGTTTTTTGTATTTTTGAAGGTGGCGAAACTTACGGAAAAATCTGAAAAAAATTTAAAACATAGTGTTTCATAAAACACACAGAATATGAAAAAATAGTCCTCCAGCCACCTCCAAAAAAAGTTACACGTTTTAAAAAAAAATATTTTAATTTTTTTTTAAAGTTATGTATACTCAAACTACTGATCTGTAAAAAATAGACATGACTTGGAAAATCCTCAACTATGTCTGTGAATTTTTTGAACTTTTAAAATTGATTGCATACCACCTAAAAAAATAAAAAACAAAAAATGCATTTTTTGATAGTGGGATAAAGGGGAAGGGGGTGGCGGGATAAAATTACGCTGAGTCTAATTGTTTGATCACATAGAACTTGAAAAAATCAAAAAAATAAATTCTGGGAGTGAGGAAGAGTATCTTTTAATTTATTTATCCCTTACATAAGTGAAAAGTTTGATGCGCCACTGTCGACGCATGTGCCACTAAAAAGTGACGGCACAGTGTTCAAACGTTTTCTTTTAGGTTCTACTATTTAAGTTATAGTGTCTTATTGTGCCTAAAATGATTAGCAAATTTCACCTATAGCGGCTCTTAGTCTATAAAATGATTGTGTAATTGCGACTAAAATTTACTGGTTCTCACAAAAGAAAATGTCTTTGAAATAATCGCGTTTATATACTTAATATGACCGGCTTGTCAATATATAAGTACGTCTTAAAGCATCGTCACGTTAATTACAATTATCACAAATACAACCTCTTTCGTTCAGACCTCAAAATCGACTGCCTCCTATTGATTTCCACACTCACCAAAACCGTCTCATTTCTTCACCCTCTTCATGCTTAAATCCGAAACTATTAAAACTCTAACTGAAACAATAATCGCTATCTATTAGTAATAAAATTGGTTCAAACAGTGACGTCTTACGTCTTACTACGATTCAAAATCCACAGTAGTTTTCTAGCCCTACTAATCCCCAATTAGGTACACCCCACAAAACAATTATATGTTCTTAGTAGATTCATAGAACATACTTTTCAGAAAAAGTATATGCTGAGAATATGCGTAATTACCATTACGAATGTGCAGAGCAGATGCTGTGTGTATACTATATTACAGTACTTAAACGTTCTATGTATATACTTAGAATGTAATACCGCACTTCTTTTCAGTATATACCAAGAATATACTTTTTAGAATATTCCAAGGAAGTGCTATAAACCTTATATTTATATACTTAGAATATACTGCCGCACATATTTTTAGTATGTGAGAAGATTATACTTTTAAGAATATTCCAAGCAAGTGCTATATTGCTCAAAAGTATGTTTTCAGCGTCACCTAATCTCATCCTAGGTTGTACCAACTATCATATTTACATATTCAAATTGCATACGAGAATGTAATTAGTACATTTTACAATATTACTTAAAAAGTAAGTAGGTACATATAAATTTTATTTATATAAATATTATATACAAGTATATTATATTATAAGTAGGTAAGTATATTATATTTAGGTATTATGTGCATATCAAAATAAACATGCTGAATACATAAATATAATACCTAGATATAAATATTATATAATATTTAGTGAAACTAAACTATAACTAAAATTTATATATTTTGTACTTACCTACAGTCGGAAAAATGAAAGAATACCCATGAACGATCACATCAATCACTTATTTTGTATTTGCTGGCTTTTTCGATAAATAACAAATGTTTGTTATAGAAAAAGACAGCAAGTATAAAATAAGTGATTAATGTGATCGTTCATGGGTATTCTTTCATTTTTCCGACTGTACTATCTAAGTAATATTGTTTAGTGTTTAGTGTTTGTGTTTGCGTTTTCATTTTAATAAAACCTTTGTTAATTCCTATGCAGGTAGAAGGAGAAGGCTCATTCCGTTATTCCATTTACATTATTCCGATATTTTACGATCTGGTAATGGTATATTCTTTTATAAACAGCAATTGAATGTATGTATCTACTAAATTCCAATGATATAAAAATACTCAAAACGATTTTTTTTTCTTTAATATAAATTAATTTTTAAACTTTTTTACGATACCTACAATTAAAACAATTTTAAGAAATGAATTCGTCCGAGATACCTACATACATACATTTTATTAATTATTCTAAAAATAATAAGTTGATAATCTATAAGGCTAACATTATTCTTCCTATACATACATATTCTTTTTAAGATATTTTAAAAGTATATACGTACAATTATGTGTTAAGCACATACTTTTACAGTATATTCGATGAAGGTGTATTCCAAGAATATACTTTTACGAATATTCTGAGGTACTACGTACACGAATGTGCTCAGTATATTCGGTACCAGAATATTCTTTAAAGCATATGCAAAGAACATGACATTTAGAATGTTTTGTATGGTACATACTATGCTTGTACTACGAATGTACTAAAAAGAATATACTCTGTCAAATGTTGGTAGTATATGCTTTGAACATGATGCGAACATCATTGTTATGTGGGACACACATCTGGGCCTATATACCTACATGTGTCCGTATGCGTGGGACCTTTATTTCGTGGTCGTAATAATAATTAAAAAATTACATACAAGAAACTTAAAATTTAAGAAACAATATTTACAATTCCACATAAGTATAAATAAGAAAACAATAAAAAGCTAATACAAATTAAAAGCTAAAAAGAAAGTTTTATGCCATGTCCACCACAGAATCACTCGAGTAACTCTATCATATGCTTTCTTAATATAAATGAATACCATAAGAGAGATTGTTTTTTTATTTCTGTAATTTTCCAACAAATATCTTATATTGAAAATTGGATCTGTTGTTGATCTGCCATTTGTCTACTATGTGTGTACTGAAGATAAGCCAAGACGCCAGTTTTAGACGCTTGATCGGTGAGAGTGTCTTGTCCGAAACTGGCATCTTAGCTTATCTTGGGAACAAACGCAGTATAGTAAATCATTTTCTGGTTATATTTGAATTTTACCTTAATTATGATTATTTAGAGAATATGTTACGCATACAGTGTACTATACTATGGAGTGGAATCATGGACGTTAAATGTAGAGACAATGAGACGACTTAAAATGTGGACCTATAGAAGAATTATGAGGGTTTCCTGGGTAGATAGAGTTACGAACAAAGAAGTACTGAGAAGAATCGGTAAAGAGAAGGAAGTTGAACTTACAATTCGTCTTCTTAGGGTGCCTGTCCGTTCCGAACGTTGGCGATCATTCTGGCTATGATGACTTTGTTAGTTGCTATACGGAATAGTTGTGTTGAGGTCTTTCTATACCATGCTCTCAGGTTAGCAAGCCAGGATATTCTTCTTCGTCCTGGAGCCCTTTTTCCTTCAATTTTACCTTGTAAAATGCATTGGAGTAGCTCGTATCTGCCTTGATTTCTTATTATATGCCCCAAGTACTGCAGCTTACGGCCCTTCACGATGTTGACTAAATCTGCGGTTGTGTTCATCCTCCGTAGTACTTCTTCATTGGTGACTTTGTCTGTCCATGGTATCTGCAGGATCCTTCTGTATAACCATAGCTCAAAAGCTTTGAGTTTCGATAGAGTTTCCGCCTTCAATATCCACATTTCTACTCCGTATAGAAGCACTGAGTACACGTAACATTTAAGGAGCCTTATTTTTGTTTTTAGAGTGATGTCATTGCTCTTGAACACAGAGCTCATAGCCAAGAATTCACTCTTTGCCTTTACAATCAAAGAAAGAAAACTACAGTATCTCGGACATTGATGCGGGGCGAGAAGTATGGCATCCTGCGACTCATAATGCAAGCAAAGATAGATGGCAGAAGAAGCATCGGAAGAAGACCAATTTCATGGCTGAAGAACCTGAGAGAGTGGTTTGGATGCAGCTCAAAACAACTATTTAGAGCTACTGCCTCAAAAAATAAAATAGCTATGATGATTGCCAACCTCCGTAGCGGAGATGGCACATAAAGAAGAAGAAGAAGAGAAAAGATAAAACCATAGAATTTCGTGAAAAATTAACTGTAATATTCGAATACAGATTAAGCATAATTTTCACACTCTGTCGAATTACAAAAGAAAAAGTTTTAATGAAAATTTTCACTGGAAGAATTGAGCATCTAACTAAACATAACCTTTAAATATCAAATGTCGATCCAATACAGAAATGAATCTTGAAACTTTATTAACTATGAAAATCTAATCTAAAATTAAATGACAAGTTTTAAAATGAAATATTTTGCAGAATCTAGAAATATCTTAAGATTTGAAATAAAAATAATTGCATAAACTATTTTTAATAAATGACGATATACCTACACATGTAGGTATACACTTTAAATCTGAAAAAATTATGGAAAATATTTATTTGGCGATAAAAAATGCCAGAAAAGAGAAATGGAATATATTCTTCTAAAAACTCAAATTAATATATTTTCGGATAACTAAACTAAGATATTTTGGTATTTTACTTATAAATCCATTGAACGTTGAAGGCCAGATAATTTTTGAGATAAAAAAATAGTAACAAAATGGAAGCCATCTTAAAAAAACAAAATATAACAAAAATTAAAGGAACAATAATTTACAGGAGATCTGAAGTTACTAAGTCCAATAGGTGAGTTTTTAAAGCTAAAAAATTATTTATCTACGGCTGATACATAATATATGTATTATACTTGTTGTGTTTGCAATATAATGCCATATAATAATCCCTTAGGGATTAATAATGCGGGATTAATAGCTATTAATCCCCCTGGCACAACAATCACAAAATTCACCACGGAAATAAAATAATCAACCTCAAAAAGTGTCACTGTCAAACGAATAGTATATTTGACAGTTTGTGTTGAGATGGACGAAAATGAAGAATCTTTTAATTGTACACCACCAGAAGTTGTAGAACTAGCTACAGCAACAGCATCTACCTTAATACCTGAAACATCGAAATCCATTTATAATAAAACGTACGCAACCTTCAACGAATGGCGTGTTCGAAACAACGCGAAATCATTTTCCGAAAATGTTCTGCTGGCCTAGTTCGCTGAATTAAGTGCAAAATATAAACCGTCTTCATTATGGTCATTCTATTCAATGATTAAATCTATGTTGAGAATAAACCATGACGTTGATCTGGACTACAGCAGATACTATCGCTAAAGAGATAAACAGTAATGTACCATCTTCTTGTTCTACAGCAATCGAGATCCCAAATATTTGTATTAAAAACTCTACTAAAGTTAATGATGTTTCTCAACCAATTCAGTTTATTAATTGTACTATTACTAATTTTAATGTTGTTAACAAATAAAGTTGTTCATTAAAAATCTTAAATTAATTAATTTGTCGTAGATAAAGTAGAGTATACTACTCGCAATAATGGCTCTCATTCCCTCGGAATGTTACTCCCTCGCCGCTAACGCGGCTCGGTTCGTAAATATTCCTCGGGAATAATAGCCATCATTATTGACTCGTGGTATAATCTACTATTATTACGATTTCAGGTTATGCGACATAGTCTAATGACAAGTCCAATGAAAAAAAAAAAAAGAAAAAATGATAAAGTTGTAGATAATGACACACTTTTACACTTTTTTCAAATAACCTTAAAATTTATGCAAAAAATTCAAAAAACCGAGTTTTGCTTTTTTTATATTCTACAAAAAAATTTTTTTAGGTGAAAACTTTTTCATGTCTTAAACACACTATAATTTGTTTGATTTGAAATATATTTTTTCTTATTTTGATTTACTTAAAATGATTCCTGTTTAAAACCTGTTTAAAAACGGAAAAAATACCTGTTTAAAAAAAGTCTGTATGCGTTTTTGTTGGTTAATTTTCTCAGAAAATGGAAAACACACAAAAAAGTTCAAATTCGAAAATATATTCTTAACCATTATGTAAAATTGTGAGCTATTTATTATAATTTACAGTTTAATTACACGAAAAAGTAAGATTTTATGTTACATTGATATACGAAAAAATTGCAAATTCATGAAATATAGAGATTGCAAAAAATTTGGGAAAATATTTATTTTCTAAATATTAAAGATGATTAAACAAACTTTTATCTAAAAAATGTAACTGGTACATTTTTTTTCAATAAAAATGTACCCAATTGTAATAAATTCTAATTACAATTATGTCATAGAAAATCTCATAATATAAATATAGTAATAAGATAATTAAAAAATTATAGTATTTGCAGTACGATAATACTCAATGGACCAAAAAGCACTTTACCGAAAACTCACTAGACCGAACAGCATTAGACCGAAATGGTACATAAATTAAAAAAGATTGCAGTAAATTATGCTGATTTTGTATATCTATCTTTTTGTTTACTGTATTTTTTTGAATTATTTTATATATAGACTGTCTAAATTGTTACTCTGTACAGTCTGATATGAAATAATTTTCATCCGTTAAACAAATTAGTAAAGGTAAAAATAAATTAAGGATAGAGTGACGTTAATACCATTTTAATTGTCTCTAATAACCATCCAAATAACATTTAGTTATAATTACATTAAATGTTTGCCTTACCTCTTTTACTCAACTAAAAAAAATACAAAAATAATCAAAAACAAAGCAAAAACAACCTCTAACCTCGCCAGTACTTTGTGCTCCCAGTCCTAACCCTGGATAAAGGGTAAAGGGAGGTTGATGTTACCCTTGCTCAGATTACAATCCTGTTTGAGCACCCTGTATTAAGTACCTAATGCTTTACTGTTCGGTCTAGTGAGATTTTGGTAAAGTGCTTTTCGGTCTAATGAGTTCGGTCTACTGCTTTCGGTCTAATGATTTCGGCCTCTTTACAGTAAACCCTTTTGACTTGAACAGGAAGAGAAATAAATATTTTTAACCAAAAAAATTAAAAATGTGATAATAGTATAAATACAAAAGTTGGAGATCTTTTTATTAGCTACAACTTTGCTTTTTAAATTTTTTCCTTTAGACTCATAGTTTTGCCGGAAATCGTAATAAACCCTTTTTACTCTTTAGTCCATTGAAATGTTACATTTAGGGTTGCATTTCTTAGAGGAGTCAATTTTATTTTTTTAATATGTAGCGGGTTCAGTAGAAGCTTAAGATCAAGTTTTTGGGGTCGCCGCCCTTGTCCCCCGGCCGCCATCTTTGAAAAAGTGGTACAAAGGGCTTTCGCGCTGTATCTCTTAAACTAGCAACCATATAGAAAATTTAATTATACATAAAATGTAGCAAATTTAATTTTATACAATTTTATATCTATTAATTTTTATCGTCAAGTGACCAACAAAAAAGTTATAAACAAAAATAAGAGAAAATGTTATAAGAAGCTTCCTTTTGGAGGTTACAACTTTTTTTCCGTTCATTTTATAATAAAATAACATCAAATCAATCGATTTTATAGAGGACTTTCAACGAATAATTTCCACTATAAAGTTGTTTTATTTTATTTATTTATCTAGGTTTTACAGCGCTCCAAACTTGACCAGATTCTCGAATTCTCATAATAATGCAATAAAAACAAAACCTTAGGCTTACTTTTCTCTCTATATACTTATGTATTTATTTATTATGATTTTAACATTCCTATGCTATTATTAAGCTATTTTTGACCCTTTTCCCTGCCACCTATGTGGTAGAGTTTGGAGGCGCGTTTTTTGTGTGGTATTCCCAATAGGCCTAATCCACGGACAATTTCTAGACAAAATAATATTATTTTTTATTTGTATATGTTGAAAAAGATCTATCATAGTTATTATTTTTTCATTTTTTTTGATGGTCCAGGCTGCGAGTCAAGATCTAAATCAGTATCAGAGGTGAATTTTTGTGGTATAATTAGAGTTAGAGTTCGCGTCATTGTCGGTAATTAATCTACCAATTTATTTTCTTCAATAATTAATGTTGATATGTCCACGATGTTGCTGCAACTTTCACCACCACAATAGAGGCACACTGCTGAACATTTGAGGCCTGCTTTTCGGCAACCACATGCACTTGCAGTTTCCATTGCATCTGCTAAAGATGAATTTCATAAGCTCGGGGGTACTGGAGGCTTGGAAGTTTGGATTGGTATCCAAAATTTTCCATGTTTCCAGCCCCAATTTTCTGGATCACAATGTTTACCGAGTCATGACTGAATCTGGTGATACACTCGGAGTCTCTGGAAACGGGCTGCATCTTGTGTCGGAGGAAGTGAGAAGAGATTAAATGCATTTTTTGTCACTGTTTTAGCGAATCGTTTGTATCTCAGGGTTTCCAGAGAATCGTCTTTATCTCCCACATATAAAGAGACGAAAAACGTGTCCTGGAATAAAAGAGATAAAGATTTTAATAAGTATTGCAAGATAAATTAATAGATGTAAAATAATATCCAATATTGAACTGGGTCAAGATTGTGTAATATCGACTAACATTTACCTTCATTGTTTGTTTAAATATTAGGTGTTCTAAATATTGAGCCATGGGTGCTGAATAAGCAACCCGTGGATGATTGCAAGAACATAGTTTGATTGTCAAAAATAATACAATGAGAAATCAGAATAAACTTGGTGTTCATCGAGTGAATATGTTTTATTCTCCCTTAACTACTTAACATTGAAAAGAGCCTCACGTACACATACCAGTATAAATACAAGATATATTAGATGGCGATCCTGCCAGGATCTAATATTATGCCACCATAAACGTTCGCCGATAACAGTGAGTAAAGATGGCTCGACTTTCCCACTGACAAATAATTTTCCCTAGACGTTTCTTACAAATAAAATAACCACCACTCAGGATGCCCTCTTACAAAAAACACAAAATGCTTATCTAATCACAAAAATATAAATTTTACCCACAAGACTCTCAACAGTAGTATCTATAAAACTCAAAATACTTTTCACAATTTTTAATACGACTGCACGTGGCCAAATAGGTAGCACATCTGTAAGAATAAGTTAAGTAGAGGGGGACGGACTGCTGTGCCACTTAGGATAAATTATAATAATAAAAGTATTAGCAGGCAGATATTCAGTCCGGTACGAAAGAAAAATGACGTTACTACAAATTTTGTCAATTCCTGTTTATTGCGCAATTAACTTCTAAAATACTATGTAAAGATGCTACAAAAAGACCGAACTGTAAAAATGTGCTGAGCCACTATAGGGTAGTTGCGTCGTTACTGAAATACGCGCTATATTAGACCTTGTTTCAGATGCATAATGACGCAACTCCAGATAGAGTTTTTTAAAACGGGGCGATTAAATTAAGATAATGAAATTCGAACTAATATCGATGATTACTCTTCATTTAATCTCTATTTTAAATATTTAAAAATCATTTTTATTGCTCTTCTGAAGAATTTTGCAGTTTGCAGTTGCGTCATTCTTCTTCTGGACCGGCGAATTTGTCCTTAAACAACTTCTTGGGCCTTTTCTATATATGCTTAGGTTTCTCAGTTTTATAGTGGGGAGAAAGGTCAAAAATAGATTAAAAATAGCGTAGGAATGTTAAAGTCATAATAAATTGTATGAATAAAAGAATATTAAGATAGAAAAGTAAGGCTAACGTTTTGTTTTGATTTTGTCCCTATGAGCATTCGAGAATCTGGTCAAGTTTAGAGCGCTGCAAAACGTAGATTAATAAATAGGATTAAATACCTTTATAGTGGAAATTGTTCGCTGAAAAACTCTATACAAAATTGCTATAATGTTATTTTATTGTAAATTGAACTGAAAAAAGTTAAAACCTCCAAAAGGAAATTTGTTAAAAAAAATTACTTATTTTTGTTTATATCTTTTTGGTTGGTCACTTGACGATAAAAAGTAATAAAAACAAAATTGCAGAAAATTTATTTTGCTACATTTCATGTTTTATTAGATTTTCCGTAGGGTTGGTAGTTTACGAGATATAGCGCAAAACCCTTTTGCACTCCTTTTCCAAGATGGTGGCCAGGGGACAAGGGTGGCGACCCCAAAAACTTGAAATTAAGCTTCTAATGATCCCCCCTAAACATTAAAAAATAAACTTGACTCCTCTATCAAATGTAAGGTATGGCCTAAAAAATGTAACATATCAATGGACTACTTAAAAACTTCACCCCCTTCCTCTTGCCGATCATATATTGTCCATAATATTTTTTTTACATTTTATCATTTTCAAATGATTCGGTCCTGCTATATCCAGGATTATCCAATTTAACGTTGACGTTGAATTGGACGTTGTCAATTTCACGTAATACCGCTTGCTGAGAATATTAGTGACGTAATCCAAAAGTTTCAGTTTCTAGTAAATTGCGTTTAAAGTTTAAAGTGTTAAAGGCCAGTAAATGAACGTGAAATGCGGCGATGCCGTGTAATTTTCCGTGTCACCACCGAATTACAAAAAAATTTGAATTTAGGTTCCTTTTACCCTCTACATTATTATTATTGGAATTGAGCCCAGAGTTGCTTTTATTTAGGGGGTGAAAGCCACTATTTCTCGGGAGTGAAAAAACATACGTGCAAGATAAGTTTGGAAATGGATAAACTGAATATTTTTTTCCTTTTACAGTACACAACTGGCACTGCAAATGTAGTTTTTGTACATCGTGATCTATGTGTTGTTGGTCTTATTCGCCTGTGCAGTCTTAACCAACTTCGTTTTTTGTCATAATATATATTTTTTACACTGAATTACATTATGATCTCTTACACACAGGGACGCGATAAAACTTAAAACAAGGTTTTAATGAGGATTTCCCAAAATCTGATTATTTTTTTGCTTATTTCACGTTGAAATATTCGATTTGGAATTTGACAAACAAGAAGCCATTTTTCATGAGCTTTACCTTTGTTTCTATTAGATTCTTAGGCTTCATAAATACATAAATTTTTTTTGTTTTTTGGATTTTTTGGATTAAAATAGTTACATTTTGAGTTATTATATTATATTTAAAATATGTTTATTTAAAAATCGTTCAAAATATATTTTTCTATTTATATCTTATTCATATACATAATTTTATACATTTAAAGGGGGTGCAACGCTAGTTCGCGTCCGCAGTATAATACTGCACGTGCACCCTTGGTAAACTAAAGAACTAGCACAAGAGCACAATCTATTTCAAGATTTCCTGACAGAAGAAGTATATCGAAGTTTTTTTAAAGTAATTATAAATGACAAAGTTAATGAATGGACTTTCCAAGGAACAAATAACAAAAGAAATTGGACCCAATGTAAGAGTTTGCCAATTAAATATAGAAGGTATTATAAGTAGAGCAAAATGTCAAATTCTATACAGACTATTAAAAGATAACGATATTGATATGGTTGCCATACAAGAAACACACACAGAAAACGAATTCCAATTGAATTCAAGAGGAATTTTCCCCGGCTATGATCTACTTGGTACCAACTAAATTTTTGTTTATAAAAATTAATTATTTATAACTAGTATGGTATGGTTAGACCCAAACCCAGACCTCCAAAGTGAAAGTTATTCTCCAACACCAAATTGTTCTATATGGTCCACATATTGTTCAGTAAAAAGTTACACCATTTTGAGCGTCCGGTTTGGGGGGGGGGGGGAGATGGGGGAGAAGTCGGTAAGTTAGTAGTTTTTTTAAGCTTTTCGTCAATATTTCTAAAACTATGCTTTAGCGTAAACAATGTTCTATACAAAAATATTCTACATAAAATTTCAAACAAAAAAGGTCCTATACATAATTGTTATCAACTCAACATTTCCAGAGTTAGGGAGGCTGAAAAGTGGAGATTTTCGAGACTTTTTATATTTTTTGGGCAATTTCCTACTGATTTTCTTTAACAGGATTGTGCTTTATAAATCAAATTTGCTATCTCACTGGCCGATGATATGTTAGAGATAAGTCCTTGAAGAAACGTCAACCTCAACACCCAAAATCATCATCAATTGCCCAAAAAATATAAAAAGTATCGAATACCTCCACTTTTCACCCTCCGTAACTCTGGAACGTTGATTTTATAACGATTATGTATAGGACCTTTTTTGTTTTAAATTTTATGTAGAACATTTTTGTATAGAACATTGTTTACGCTAAAGTATAGTTTTAGAAATATTGACGAAAAACGTAAAAAAAAAACTACTAATTTACCGACTTCTCCCCCATCTCCCCTCCCAAACCGGACGCTCAAAATGGTGTAACTTTTTACTGAAACATATGTGGACCATATAGAACAATTTGGTGTAGGAGGAAAACTTTAATTTTGGATGTCTGGGTTAGGCCTATTTTTGGACCAATTATACTACCTCCGTAATTTTAGAACCGTTCATTTTAGAAGGATTATGCATGGGACCAATTTTATTCCAAATTTGATGTAGAACATTTTTGTATAGCGGGTTGTTTAACAGCACAGTTTTAGAAATATTGACGAAAAACGTAAAAAACTACGAATTTACCGATTTCTTCCCACTCTCCCCCCCAAACCCGACGCTCAAAATGGTGTGACTTTTTTCTGAACAATACGTGGACCATATAGAACAATTTGGTGTTGCAGGATAACTTTTACTTTGGATGTCTGGGTTATGCCATGTTTTGGATCAATTCTACCATACTAAACGTATTGTTATATTTATTTATATACAAAAACTGTGATAGCCATACGCTAAATAAATAAATTTTGAGTTATTCACGAAAAACCGTCTGCAAACGTTTTTTTTAAGAAATATTTTCACCCGTAAATAACTCAAAAAGTAAACAAATGAAATAGAGAATGCGGAAAAATCCCCTTACGAACAATTCAAACATCCACTAATTCGGGCTGGGAAAATTTTTTTGAATAGAATCAAAGATCTAAACACCAGTTCTTAGAAATGTGTTTCGCCCTCTTCAACCTCTCTGGGCTCATCAGTGAAGATGAGAGGTTGAATATCTTCAGACACATTCGAATCAAAAAACAACATTCGAGACCTAGAGTACGAGTGGTCGTCCAAACCAGTAACTTTAGATCTTTTGATCACTGAGTGTGTTTCAAAGATCTACATCTTTTGTTTTTAACTCAAAAAGTATTTATATATTATACAGTGATAGTCAAAAGCCCGTACCCACTCGTATCTTTTGAACGGTTATACCTATAATAGTTAAATTTCGAGGGAGGTAATAAACGGATGTAAGCTTCTTAACTAGTCATGACAGGTGACGTAATAGTGACAGATGACGTTGCAGAGCCACTGTGACAGATAATTTTAAATGGGACCTTATGGCAAGTGATGCCTCGTTTGAAAGGTATTGAAAATACCTATTCAGTCATACTAATTTTGTTTGAGTTTAAGCTAATTTTGATGAATAAATGAAATAAATATAAAATTGTAGTTTCGCATTAAATTAATAAAAATTCAAAATTCCGCCTATGATTACTTGTCAAGAAGGTTGACGTTGACGTAAAAACTACTAGAGAATTGAAAAACGTCAACTTTTTTGACAAAAAAACCATAGGGGGACATTTGAATTTTTATTAATTAAATGAGAAACTACAATATTATATTTATTTAATTTATTCACCAAAATCAAAATCAACTAAAACCCAAAAATATTAGTATGACTGAATAGGTATTTTTAATACCTTTCAAACGAGGTATCACTTGCCATAAAGTCTCATTTAAAATTATCGGTCACAGTGACTCTGTAACGTCATCTGTCACTATTACGTCACCTGTCATGACTAGTTAAGATGCTTACGTCAGTTTATTTCCTCCCTCCAAATTTCACTATTATAGGTATAACCGTTCAAAAGATACGAGTGGGGTACGGACTTTTGACTAGCACTGTATAAACTAAATTATATAGGGTGTCCCAAAAGTAGCGGAACGGTCAAATATTTCGCGAAATGAACATCGGATCGAAAAACAGAAAAATACGTATTAAATATTTTTCAAAAATTTATCGAATGACACTAAACACGACCCCCCACTCCACTTCATAGAGGAAGGGCGGGGGTAACTTTGAAATATTAAATAGAAACCCCCATTTTTTATTGCAGATTTAGATTTCTTAATTTCACCTCCAGAGTGTGGAGTGGGGGTCGTGTTTGAAGTCGTTCGATAGGTTTTTGAAAAATATTAAAAACGTGTTTTTTGGTTTTTCATTTTGAAGTGTATTTTTTGAGATATTATACCGTTTCTGTAATTATTTACCTATGGTATGACGATACATCGTTTTTATCGATTATAGCGCCATCTATCCATAATGCGAAAAAATGTCTTCAATAAAAGTTGCTTACTTTTACGTAAGGAATCTAAATCTTCAATAAAAAATGGAGGTTTACATTTAAGATTTTAAAGTTACCTCCACCCCGCCTCCATGGGGTAGAGTGGGGGGTCGTGTTTAGTGTCATTCGATAGATTTTTGAAAAATATTAAATACGTATTTTTCAGTTTTTCGATCTGATGTTCATTTCGCGAAATATTCGACCGTTCCCCTACTTTTGGGACACCTTGTAATATGTAGAATAAAAGTTGCTTAAAATTAGTCAATTTATCCATTTTCTAACTAACCTATTATTAACGTATATTTTTCACCCCCGAAAAGGGGTGCCTTTCACCCCCCAAGTTAGAAACAAGCCTGGGCTCAAGTCAACTAATGAAGTAAAAGATAAGAGGAACCAAAATCCAAAATTATCAAGCAAATCTGTCGTGACTAGGAAAATTACACTCCAAAACGGTCATTAAGGGCCGGTTGTTCGAACGCTAATCAACAATGATCACTATCAAATATTTAATTACTGTCAAAACTGTCAGTGTCAATTTTGGTTGGGTTGCTAAAAACATAATTGATTACAATTCTGAGACTATAATCAATTAATATAACAATAATTATTAACATAATTGATAATAAATCTCATAATTTTAATTAATTATGTTTTCAGCAACCCAAACAAAGTTGACATTGACAGTTTGATGACAGTAATTAAATATTTGATAATGATAATTGTTGATTAGCGTTCGAACAACCGGCCCTTATTCTATTAGCCAGAATTCAACCTTTCATTGATCGGTAGTGGACTAACGTATTTATATTTTCACTTTTATTCATCAAGGAAGAACAAAAAAAGAATACCCAATGGGAAAAAAAAAACAAATTAAAATAATCTGCTATGCAGACGACGCAATACTAATCTCTCAAAGTAAAGATGATTTACAACGTATGCTGCACGAATTTAATATAACCGCTAGAAAATTTAACATGTTAATTTCCCGAAAAAAGACTAAATGCATGGTTATAACAGCAAATCTAATAAGGTATAAATTAGAGCTGGAGGGTCAAATAATAGAACAAGCCATGGAGTTTAAATATCTAGGCACCACACTATGCAGCTATGGAAAGCTCGAAGAGAAGTGGAAGATCAGGTGAATAAAGCAAACAGAGCCGCAAGTTACCTGAATTAAACAATATGAAGAAATAAAATCATCGGAAAAGAAGTGAAAGGTAGAATTTACAAAACAGTCATCAGACCAATTATAACATACGCGGCAGAAACACGACCTGATACAGAAAGGACAAAAAGAATGCTAGAAACAGCAGAGATGAAAACAGTGCGAAAAATCGATGGTAAGACGCTGTGGATAGAGCTAGAAGTGCAGATATACGAAGGAGATGCAAGGTGGACAACATGAATAACTGGGTAAAAAGCAGAAGAGTAGAATGGAACGACCACATAAGCCGAATGACAGCAAATAGAGTAGTAAGGACGGCCAGAGACGGTTCCCCAATAGGAAGACGATCAGTGGGAAGACCACAAAAAAAGGGAATGGCAACTTACTGAAGAGACTAATGGCAACTATTGAAAAACAAAGGGAATGGCAACTATTGAAAAACAGAGAGAGTAATGTCTATATAAAAAGAATAAGAAGAAGAAGAAGAAGCTTTTAGTCATCAAAATAAAATTTCAGTTCACGGAATTTAGTTAGCTGCAGCTTAGCAGTGGTAATTTTTACAATTTTTGCTTTTAAGTTACGTTATTCATTTTTGGGAAAAATTGTTAGCAGTTATTGCTGGAATCGAATCATAGGATTGCATATATTAGTAATAACGGTTTTCAAAGTCCGCAGATAGTGCGCTATTTTGTTCGTAAGCAAATTGGCGCTCTGAAATCTTCTTTTTTTTTTCAATTATTGCTTTAAACCAAAAACACCCGATTTAAAATTCACCCTAATTTAATTCTGCAAAAGATTACCGCTGGAATAAGTATCTGTAAATGATCTTTATCGATTGTTAGCAGAACTGTGACATCAGCATATCTTAATAGGCGAGGTAACGAAGCATTAAACCTAGGGATTTTGTGCAGTAAGATGAATCGTCATGGAACATTTTGCATTCGATTCGAGAGAGTGTCAGGCAATTTGTGAACTAAATTGATCTCCGGCAAAACATTTTTAGCACGAGAAAATGCAGTTTCAAAGTGCATCTGGAAGAGATGGTAAATGAAAAATTTAGAACTCAGGAAATATTGACGGAAATGAGTTCAATTTTTACATTTAAGGGTTTTCGAGGTCACTGAACACGAATTCCATAACGGCGATGGTCTCCGAGGTACTTGGTGCCCAGGATGGAACTCATCTCCTAGGATGATCCAATAATTTGCGAAATGATGATTAGATCGAAAAACTAAAAAATACTTGTTCAATATTTTTCAAAAGTCTATCGAATGACACTAAACACGACCCCCCACTCCACCCCCTGGAGGTGGGGGGACGTAACTTTAAAATCTTAAATGGAAACCCAAATTTGTTATTGCAGATTTGGATTGCTTACGTAAAAATAAGCAACTTTTATTGAGACATTTTTTCGAATTGTGTATAGATGGCACTATAATCGGAAAAAATTATTTATCGTGATACCATAGGTCAATTATAGATATGCTCTAATATATCGAGAAATACACTTCCAAATAAAAAACCAAAAAATACGTGTTTAATATTTTTCGAGAACCTATCGAATGACATCAAACACGACCCTCCACTCCACCCCATGAAAGGGGAGGGTAACTTTAAAATTAAATAGGAATCCCCACGTTTTATTGCAGATTTGGATTTCTCATGGAAAATAAGTGACATTTATTTGAAACATTTTTTAGAATTGTTGACAGATGGCGCTAATAAATGGTGTTTTTCCGATAATAGCACCATCTATCCATAATTCGAAAACATGTCTCAAATAAAAGTTACTTATTTTTATGTAGGGAATCCAAATCTGCACTAAAAAATGGGGCTCCTATTTAAGGTTGTAATGTTACCCCCCACCCCACCTCCAGGGGGTGGAGTGGAAAGTCGAGCTTAATGTTATTCGATAGGTTCTTGAAAAAGATTAAATATTTATTTTTTGGTTATTTATTTGGAAATGTATTTCTCGATTTATTAGACCTTTTCTATAATTTACCTATGGTATCACGATTAATCGTTCTTTTCCGATTATAGTGCCATCTATCCACAATTCGAAAAAATGTCTCGAATAAAAGTTGCTTATTTTTACGTAAACAATCCAAATCTGCAATAACAAAGGGGGTTTCGATTTAAGATTTTAAAGTTACCCCTGCCCCACCTCCAGGGGGAGGAGTGGGGGTCGTGTTTAGTAGCATTCGATAGATTTTTAAAAAACATTGAACACGTATTTTTTAGTTTTTCGATCCAATCTTCATTTCGCAAATTATTCGATCGTCCCGCGAATTATTCGATCGTCCCAGGCGACGAGTTCCACCCTGGGCAACAGGTACCGTGGAGAGTATCGCCGTCATGAAATTTGTGTTCACTGACCTTCAAACCCCTTAAGTATAAAAATTGAACTCATTTCCGTCAATATTTCCTGAGTTCTATATTTTTCATTTTCCATCTCTTCGAGATGCACTTTGAAAATGCATTTTCTTATGAACAAAAATTTTTGCCGGAGATCAATTTAGTTCACAAATTTGCCTGACACTCTCTTGAATCAATTCCAACAAGTTGCATGACGATTTATCTTACTGCACAAAATTCCTAGGTTTTTGGACTTTTTAGTGCTTCGTTGCTTCGCCTATGATTTCTAGATGACTACTCCTTTAGCAATTCCTTCTGTTTTGCCTTTAAAGCTTATCTGAAAATATTTTTTTAATATAAATGGCAGAGAGAGAGCAAACATACTAAAGAGGAATAAATAGCCATGTTATATCCAAACAATTTTTGATGTTTTTAATTCTTACAATTGTTCTTCTGTGCCACTAAGAATTTGTGTTGTTCATTCATAGTCCAGGAATCGAAGGATTTCACCTCGCAATTTTTACAGAATGAATTGATTTGCTTGGAATTTGAGAATAAGTAGTGGCTAGTCCAAGGATTAAAACCTATATGGTGACTAAAGGCGCCGTTAGGATGGGGGTAGTTGTCACCCCGTATTGGAGTGGAAACACTGTAACAAATTAACAGTTTTCGGTTTATTCGTTATCGAAAGTGTTAGTTTTATATCGAAAAAATCAATGTTTTTAATTCACCATTTAAATAAATTATTACAATTTTTGTTTTAATTTCCTTCAAGACTAATAGCAACCGAGCTAAACTTCATCATAGTTTAGATCTTCTTCGACAAATGCTAAATTTTGGAGTTTCAGTCCCTGTTTTTTTTTTTCACCTAGAAAGTGAGCTTTTTAATGAATGTAGAATGAAGTGAGTCAATCTAAATATAAAACTATTAAAAGTTAAAATTTGTTAAGACCTATGTGCTACAAGGCGATTAAAGATATTAAAATTATTGGGTGATTATATGATAAAATCGATTTTATAATTTAACTTGATTAACTGATATGCTTGTCAAACTGTGTAAGGGCAACGTGTCGAAACAATAATTAATCAGGAAATTCAATTTGGTCTATTATCCCTAAATTGATCATTTTCTGAGAAATTATACTAAAAGCAGTTACCAGCTAAAATAATTATATTATCAGCACCCAACAGCTAAAGATAAGTGTTGATTTTGGGCTGATAGGAACAGACCTAGCAAAATTTAAACAGTTAAATGCATAAATTGAATATTGTTCTGAAGCTATTTCCTGGTGGTATTTTTATAATTAACTATTTTCATTGGAAAATAAGCCATAATTAAATTGAAAAACTAATTTTATTAACGTTCCGACGCCCAAATCGGATGTCGTTGTCAAAATACAAAATATTACTAAATTAAACAAAAATGTTGTTACTTAGTAAAATGAATGACTAAAAGCTCCAAAGAAAATATTCGGCGAAGAACATTAACTTTTCATGAATAAACTAGAAATTTTGACTGTTTCATAGTTTGGTAGGTAGGTAGTATCAAATTGTATATTATAATATAGTACAAGACTTTTCACTTAAAAATAGTATTTGTGAATTTGTGAAAGAAAAATATGATAACTAAATTTTTAAAATTATTTCCATTTTGTATTATTCATTCTTATTCTTCATGTGCCATCTCGTTTAAGAAGGTCGGCAATCGTCATGGTAATTCGCACATTCGATACCGCTGCTCTAAAGAGATCAACAGAAGTGCAGTTAAGCCAAGCTCTCAAATTGTTTAACCAGGAGACGCGTCTCCTTCTACGACTCCTTCTACCCTGTATTCTTCCTTGTATTATTAATTGCAACAAGTGATAACGCTCGTTCCTCATGACATGTCCCAGATATTGCAGTTTTCTAACTTTAATTGTATTCAAAACCTCTCTTCCTTCTCCCATTCTCAACACCTCAACATTCGTGACTCTATTCACCCAACTTATTCTTAATATTCTTTTATAGGCTCTTCACTCGAAGGCTTCTAAGCTGTCCGAAACATCTTTATTTAATGTCCAAGCTTCCAACCCATAAAACAATACGGAGAACACGTAGCATCTCAAAAGTCTTATCTTTAAAGAAATTGTAATGTCCATGCTACGGAATATTCTTCTCAGTTTGTTGAAAGCATTTCTTGACTGTCCTATTCTTGCTTTAATCTTTTCTGTGTATTAATTATTTTTATTATTTATTGTACCTAAATATTTATATTTTTTCACTTTTTTAATTTGTCTTTGTTTCGTTATTAGGGTCTTAATATTTTTGTTTTCTTTTATTGGGATAATAATACTGTAATACTAGTGGCTCCAAGGTGAATGATATTTGTCTAATCCAATATACCTATTTTAAAACGTTTTTATATACTTGGCTTGGTTGTTGTCACGGTCTCCGCAAATTTTGTAATCCATTTTAAAAATAGTTCTAGGCTACCTAGGTACCTGAAATTTTCAGAATAGCTTAGAACGAGCTAACAATGCAATATTTAACTGCTATTATCCGTTAAAGTAATGGATAGCGAAAAAAGTTAATAACAAAAATTGTAGCCAACTTTGAACTTCACATTACAATCTTAGTTAGAATGTTACAGGGTGTTCGATAACATAGTGATAGATCAAATTAATGTTTTTTTTTTTTAAATAGAACACCCCGTATTTTATTTTATATTTAAAATATTATTAACTTTTCCATTACAAAAATATAAAGTTTAACTCCCTGTATAAATAAAAATAAGCAAAACAGCAATGGTTTATTAATGCCATATTTTTTTATTTATTGTAAACATTTTCATAAATAATCGATATTGCTAATTTTCTTTTTATTGAATACAGGGTGAGTCAAAACGCCAGTACATTATTTTCTCAGTTTTTTTAAATGAAACACCCTGTATTTTATATCACTATCGAAAAGTACCATTACCGTTCTTTAAGTTTTATATAACATTCCCTATGTCTAAATTTATTAGTTTTCGAGATATTTTCATTTTTCAGAGAAAATTATTAATTACGGGTCTAAATCTATCCAAATTTTAGAGAAGTCATGACTGCATTGTCTAGAACTGACAATTTACGATTATTGATTATTATCAATCTGTTACAATTTTTGTTATTAACTTTTATTGCTATTAATTTTATTATCTACATATTACTATAACCTATCTACGGAGCTTTACCCCACTATTCAATCACCCTGTATGGATAAATTAATTTTTTTTTATTTCAAATTATTTTAAAAATGTGACTAATGCAATGATATTTTAAAGTACGTTAATAAATCGATATCTACAAATTGATGGTGGGTCAGTGGCACTAGACTGCAGATCGAGAGTTTCCTAGTTCGAACACGGCTGTTGCGTATCTTTTTTAAATTTTTTTAATAAATAATTAAAAGTTGATATACTTAAAATTCAAATGGGGTAGTGAAGCGCAATACATGATGCTGTTTCCAGTTAGCATCTCTAGCCTCTCCTACTCAATTCCTATCCTCACCTCCACGAAGTTTGGCTTAGGCTGCACGGGTGAACCCCGGAGAACCTGAGCAACCCTGCTGGAGATTGGGTAACCAACCCCAGTGGAAGGCAGGGTCAGCGCTGACGAGGAAGGGAGAAATGGTCCTCCGAAAAGGGGGTTTTGCTATGGACCAGCAACCCATACAAGGAAAAAGAAAGACTCTACGAATCGAATACTATTGCCTCGGAATAGATATGAAACACGGATTAGACCCAAGCTACGAAATAAGGACATTCTTTTAGGTACATGGAACGTACTAAGCTGGTTCAGGCCCGGAATTGCAACACATGCTATAAAACAGCTTCAAAAATATAAGATGGACGTAACAGCGATCCAGGAAATGAGATGGACAGGATCGGGAAGCCTGCAAATGGAAAATTCCCTGGTTTTCTGGTCAGGAGAAGAGGAAAGGCACGAATTTGGATGTGGGTTTGTAGTTAACGGAAAACTCAAGTCTGCCATAATTGATTTCAAACCAATCAACAAGCGCATGTGTTCTCTAAGGTTTAAAGGAAAATGGTTTAACCTAACCCTCTTCTCAACCCACGCATCAACTGAAGAAGCAAATGAAGACGACAAGGAGGAATTTTATGAAATTCTAGAACAACAGTACAGAATGGCACCCAGACACGACGTCAAAATCATACTGGGTGACTTCAATGCCAAACTAGGTAAAGAGGACCATCTTAGAGCGGTGATCGGTACACATAGCTTACACGATAACACCAATGATAACGGATCAAGATTGGCAGAGTTCGCTGTAGCCAACAATATGGTAGTGAAAACTACACAGTTCCAAAGGAAAAATATACATAAAGTAACCTGGGTGTCAAATGACGGAATCACACGAAACCAGTAGACCACGTGCTCATCTACGGAAGACACTCTAGCAATATCATCGGCGCACACAGTTTAAGGGGAGCAGAAAGTGACTCTGACCACTTCCTGGTCAGAATAAAAATGAAAACAAGGCTAAACACGAGACATCCAAAGCAACGCCAACAAGGAAACAGATGGGACATTTCAAGGCTCGATCTACCTGATAATGAACGCCAATATCAGTCACTGATTCAAAATAAATTGCAGACAATGGAAGAAGAAGAGACATCAACACCAGAATTGACCATAGACCAGAAATTGCAAAATACAACAAACGCCATAGAAAGCGCCGCAGCGGAAACGATAGGGAAACAAAAGAATAACAAGAAGAAAAACCAGTGGTTTGACCAGGAGTGCGAACAAAGCTTACAGCAGAAAGCAATCAAGAGGCTGGAGCTACTAACGCGACCTACAGAAGAGAACAGGGAAGACTACAACAGAGTAAGAACTCAAACGAGAAGACTTTTGAGAAGAAAAAAGAAACTACCTAGAAGCACGAATACAGCAACTCGAGGAGGAACATAGAACCGGTCAGTCTAGACAGTTTTATAGGGACATAAAAACAATGACGGGCAACACGATCAACAGCCCAAGATTTATAAAAGACGATGCAGGACAATTGCTCACTGACGACGAAGAGATAAGCCGCCAATGGATGAAGTATTTTGAGCAACTCTTAAATACAGAAAACCCCACAACGACAGGGCAACAAAGACAGTACCAGTTAGCCGAACCTGAAATACCAGGGCCCACACTAGCTGAAGTAAAGTCCGCAATTTCGTCCCTAAAAAACCATAAAGCCCCAGGCCCAGACGGCATACAGGCAGAACTAATAAAAAAAGGGGGAGACAAACTACATCTTGAGATATATCATCTTATAAGAGAAGTCTGGGAAAGAGAAGAAATACCGAAACACTGGCATGAAAGCCATATAATACCTATTCACAAGAAGGGAGACAAACAAATATGTCGGAACTATAGAGGAATATCGTTAATTAATACAACATACAAGATTATATCCATAATACTGTTTAGAAGATTAACTCCATACGCAGAGGAAATAATAGGCGACTACCAAAGCGGATCCAGACCGGGAAGGTCGACTATAGACCAGATCTTCGTCCTACGCCAGGTGTGGAAAAAAACTGGGAATTCAACCGCGATGTACACAAAATCTTCGTGGACTTCAAACAAGCTTACGATTCTGTTAGCAGAGAAGCATTGTGGGAGACTATGGTAGAAATGGGAGTACCTGGAAAACTGGTACGATTAGCAAAGGTGAGCACGGAGAACGCTTCCGCACGAATCAGAGTTGGCAGCAACACGTCGGAGGAATTCCTCATTGACACCGGACTTAGACAAGGAGATCCTCTCGCCCCCCTGCTGTTTAACTTCGCACTGGAACATGCAGTAAGGAAAGCTCAGCCACAACTGACAAACGGATTTGCCGCCCAAGGATCAAAAATACTATTAGCCTTTGCGGATGACGTGGACACAATTGCACAATCCACCAGAGATGCAAAAGAAGTTTTCACCCTATTCGAGAACGGAGCCAAGGAAGTTGGTCTTAAGGTCAACGAGGACAAGACCAAGTACATGGTGGTTACGAAGAACTTAAGACCAAGGGTTAGACAAAACGTAACAATTAATAAATACAATTTTGAAGTCATCAAAGAATTTAAGTACTTGGGAGCGATCATAACATCTGAAAATAACTATGAAAAGGACGTGGCAGCCAGGATTATTGCAGGAAACAGGGCATATTACTCGTTAAGGACCCTACTTAAATCAAAAATACTCTCAAGACAAGCAAAAATAAGAGTACATAAGACAATAATTCGTCCCACAATAACGTATGGAAGCGAAACCTGGACTCTGAATCAGCGGGAAACAACAAAATTACTGGTACTTGAAAGAAAGATACTGCGGACTATCTATGGGCCTTGCAGAGAAGAGACAACAGGAGAATGGAGAAGAAGACACAATGATGAACTCCAGACAATATACGGAGATGAAAACATAGTACGCTACATTAAATCAAACAGAATACGATGGGCGGGTCACGTACTAAGATCAAGTGACGAAAGACTTCTAAACGCCACATTCTGGGAAAGGCCCGATGGAAAAAGGTCAGTTGGTCGCCCAAGAAAGAGATAGAAGGACGCAGTAGCCAGCGATCTACGCAAAATGGGAGTACAGCAATGGGAAATAGCTGCTCAGGACCGACAACAATGGAGGGAAATAGTAAACGCGGCCAAGACTCACATAGAGTTGTAGAGCCAAATGATGATGATGATGATGATGATATACTTAAAATTCATATTCTATAAGTTAATTATTATATAAATATACCATTTTAAACAACCGTGGTATTATAAAATTTACTTACTTTTTTATACTAGTGTAATTTTTGGAATTATAATTTTAACAGTTAACGCACCTACTAAAAATTCATATTTTATTCTTTCGAAACATGTTGTGTCCTGTATAAGTATAACAAAACCGTGTTATTATAAAAAGTACTTTTTTATTATAGTGTAATTTTTGGAATTTTAAATATTTTATATCGTCAAATTATTTTATATTCTCTCCTATAAATAATAAAAATATTTTATTATAAAAAAGTTATTTTTTATAAAAGTGTAATTATTTATTTTTGCTGAGGTAATTAGAAAAATATACCTATAGTATCTGGGTACCACACGATCAAAAGTTATCTTTCATACAGTATTTGATTTGATTTATGATATACTTATGTTCTGATCTAGTCACTACGTTGCTCAGATTTTCTCCTAGCGTATGATAATTTTATTTTCGCTTCCCCTTTTATAGCGATGTGCGGTGGACCAGTAGAGCCTCCATAGATACTGTTGGTGTGCCCCTTAGACTCCTAGTAATTCCACGACAAACCAGCCTTGGCACCGTCGTTAATTTTAGAATGGCACTTTTTTCTGCAGTTTGAGTCACCATATTCTTAATGTAATTTTTGGCTTTATTACCAAGTTACAAATCATATAACATGTGCCGTTTTAAACCCCACATTTTCCATGAGTGTGATTGGTGACTATTACCAGCCTCTTGGTTATTCGTTTTATTAGTTAATTCCAAGTAAGCCATGAGTCTAATATTTCCCCAAGGTAGTGTACACCTCCTTCTGTAATTTAATGACTTTAGACTTCTTGTAACTTATTTGAACTCTTACGTTTGTAATCCATTATGTAACTCCAATCAGAGCCTGTTGCATTCTAATTATGTTTGTTCAATTTAATTTTCTGTAGACTAAGTTGACCAAGTCATTTAGGACATTATGTTTGTCGTTACTGAGTTTGGCTACCGTTCTATTCATGACCAGATTTGACCAGAGAGGGGGCAAGACTCTTGTTGCTGAAGCCTATTCCTATCTGTGCTGATACTGCATTTCATAGTAACTTTATGTACACTACTCCTCATACAGTCTAGGCATGTGCAGTTTCTTTCGCATATTTGACGTACCATTTTAATAAAAAGGTTATTCCTAACACCATCCTCTAGCTTCCCGTAATGCTTGGATCCTAACTTCTGGCTTCTTCATCTTTTTCTTATAGTGCCGACTCCACTAACGAAGGTTAGCTATAATGCTATACTCATTACAGATTCATCTCTATCTTCTGATTTTTTTAAAATCGTCGGTGTGTTTAACCCGGTCCAGTCGCGAATGTTTTTCAGTCAGGATATTTGTCGTCTACCGACCCCCTTTCCTTAGATTTTACCCTTAATAATCAGCTGTAACAATTCTACTTATCATTTTAAAATATTTTTTTCTTCTACGGCACCACAGCCCAAATTGAACCTTAGCTTCCTTTATTTTTTGCCTCCACCCTTGCTTGTCTGTGGCTGCTCTTCTCCATACACGGACTCCTAAATATGCTTGTGCGTCGCTGTTTACTGTGTCTTCCCAGCGCTTTCTGGGCTTTCCAACCGGTCTCTTTCCCTGCATTCTAGCATTCAGTGCTCTTTTTAATAGCCTATCCTCTCCCATTCTTATCACATGTCCGGCCCATTGCAATCTTTGTATTCTAATGAAGTCTGACAGGGGTGCTTCCTTATAAAGTTGATACAGTTCGTTGTTGTATCGACTTCTGAAGATTCCGTTTTCCCTCACAGGTCCTAGTATTCTCCTCAGTACTTTCCTTTCGAATGTGTCGAGTTTGTTTTTGGATGTTTCTTTTAGGACCCAGGCTTCACTGCCATAGCATGTTATTGGTCGAATTAAAGTTTTATAGATTCTCATCTTTGTATTTTGGTGAACACTTTTAGACCGAAATATATGGTAGGGGGCAAAATAAGCTCTGTTTGCATGCGTTATTCTCTTCCGTATTTCTCTGTCTTCTGATCCGTCAGCATATATTTCTATTCCCAGGTATATAAACTTTCCAACCATTTCAATGTCATCTTCATGTATAATGTTTTGTGGGACTATATTTCTTCTCGTCGGAGTCATTATTTTTGTTTTCTCTGTGTTAATTTCCAGACCTAGCATTTTTGTATGTGTTTTTAACTCTACGTATGTTTCCTGTGCTCCTGTTGATGTTCTACTCATAATATTAATAACATCGGCATAAGCGGCCAGTTGAACCGATCGGTTGGTCAGTAGGTTTCCTCGTCCAGTTTGCATTTGCCTAACCGCATACTCCAGTGCCAGGTTAAATAATGTTGGGGCCAGCCCATCTCCCTGCTTTAGTCCCTGCGAAATTTTGAAAAAGTCTGTCCGGTGGTTTTGTATTCGTACACATGCCTGAGTTCCATCCATTGTAGCTTTAATGAGTCTTATTAGCTTGTGTAGTATTGCCAACTCAGCCAATATATAGTACAGTTTGTTTCTTTTGACTAAGTCGTATGCCTGTTTGAAGTCTATAAACACGTTGTGAACATCAATATCGTGTTCCCATAATTTGCTCAAGATCTGCTTGACTGTAAATATTTGATCCAGTGTCGATCTTCCCCGTCGAAAGCCCGTCTGATACTCTCCAATAATATTTTCTGCTAGTGGTTGGAGCCACTGGTTTATAATATACATGAGGACTTTATATGGTGTACATAGTAGAGAGATTCTACGGTAGCTTTTGCACTGGAGTTTGTCTTCTTTTTTAGAGATCGGGCATACTATACTTTTCTTCCAATCGTCGGGTATTTTCTGTTCTTGCCATATGTCTTTGATTAGCGCGTGGATGTGACTTACTCGGTGGTCGCCACCTACCTTATACAGTTCTGCTGGTATTTCGTCAACTCCCGGAGCTTTATTGTTTTTCTGGGCCTTAATAGCTTCGAGAACTTCCTCTATAGTTGGAGCTTCTACTCCATTACCTACTTCATTATCTTCTACGTAGTTTATACCCATTTCATCTTCCATGTCTACTTGTTTTCCAAGTAGGGTCTGAAAATACTGCTTCCAGGTTTCTGTGACTTTCTGTTGGTCACTGATTATTTGCCCACTTTCATCTTTACATTGACTTGTTTGAGGTTTGTACCCACTGCTTATCTTTTTTAGGTATTCTCAAGCCCCTCTAATTTCGTTGTTTTTGAAAATTTCTTCCATTTTAAATGTGTGCCCTAATTATGCTGTTGTCTCCTTTTAATGGTGGTCAAAAGTTCTCTGTCTCTTCTCATTCTGTGCAACACCATTTCGTTCGTAATATAGGATCGGTCCATGGTATTTTCAAAATTCGCCTAAAGAGCCACATCTCAAACGCTTCCAGCTTTCTCATTAGGTTTACATTAAAGACACTATAAAGAAGAATAGAGTGGATATAACATTTTACCATCCTATATCGGATTTGCAGATTGAGTCTTTGGTTACTCAGAAATTTGCTCATCTTCAAAAAGGCTGCTCTTAATTGCTCTGTTCTTGGTATATTGTTGATAATACTAATAATAAAGGTAATATTCATAATAAATTATGTAATATGAAAGAACTTATTATACATTTAATACTCAAGTATGCAAATAATTTCTTACCTAAAAAAACAAAAATATGGATATTAAAATATTATTTATAAAATTGTATTGTACATCGAACCATCATATACATTGTACAAAGCTATAAAGAAATTAAATGATGGTAACTTGGTATATAATGGTAACCTGCAGGAACGTATATTGACCACAGAGCAATCCATTCTCCGAAGCAAAATTGGGTTAGCTCGGGTGAGGAAATGATGGAAATAGCAGTTAAACCGCTTATTAACATTCACAGGCGTCTAGTTTAAATAACGTGCTATAGTCAGCTCGTAAATCCGCCGTTTCAATCAGTGTAATATGGTGATTAAAAATTGAAAGCAATAATGCAAAACGACCATCCGGAATCCTGTACGATAGCAAGTTAAGTCGCAAAATTTAAAAGTTGATTATGAACAAAATCCACAAGGAAAAGAAAAAGTTTTCCTGTAGTTGGCTGTATACCATCAATCACAAAATTGGAAAGAAATCCTTTGTAAAAGGTATAAAATTTTTTATTAAAAATCCCTTAAAAGGTCTACATCACAACAAAACGTTTTCGATTTTTATAAAAAATCATCATCAGTGTTCGATCTAAAAATAAGTATAACCGATTTAATTAATATAAAGTTAGTATTTAAATTTTGACAAAGGTTAGAGCAAGTTGGTTATACTTACAAACTGGATGCTAGCTGAGCCACAAAAGAAAAATATCTGGGTAAAAACCCTTTACATAAAATATAGATGCCTTAAAAGTGCATACTTCAATAAAAAGGCCTGTGATGGTCACATGGCAAACAGGATAATGCCCTAAGGTAAAATATACAGGTTTCCCAACACGTGGGATCCAAATTGAGTTGATCACATTTCAATGACTTAATGGCAACTGAATGCGAAATGAGTGATGTTTCTGAAAGGTGTCAAAAGACAGATTGACAACGTGACGTGGAATTTACCCTGTATTGCGACAGCCAACTAATTGTTAGTAAAATATTTAATGAAAATTTACATAGTAATAACAAACATCAACAAAGTTGTGGCTATAATTACATTTAAGTAAGTACCTTGAATATGTAAGATGAACGTGGAGTATGAAATGATTTTTATAATGTAAATAGAGAATTAACCAGAATCTATGCAGCCACCTATACATAATTCAAAGGTTGATGAATGCGGTTCCTATTCAAATTGAAGTAAGTCCAACTGTGCTATTGAAAATTTAATTTACTATGAATTAAAAGGAGTGTTTGGTTTAATTGTACTAATGGCAGAGATTATGAACGATTTGACAATGAACCTTTTTTTTAGATTTGCAAGCACGAATGGGCACCAAAAACAAAGATAGAATAATAATAATAATTGTCACTGAAAATGTACAATATTATGGAAAAAGCTTGCAAAGAGTCAGAGAAAAAAAAACAATAGCAAATACAATTTATTGGAATTATACAGGTACCTAAATAATTATTGTGAATATTACAAAATCAATGATAATGTAACAAAATAAAAACAATTTATTATAGTCCAATAAATAAAGCTTAAAATAGGACAGATCCTTGCAATTTTTACAGAATAGAGCGATTGGCATAAAAATTTGGGATTAAGTTCAACTTACCCTCTACTTTAAAATCTATATTGTGCCGACGCGACGGGCTCTTTTGATTTTTTAAGGGTGAGAACTACCCCTTATTGCCAAAATCAATAAAAAAATAAAAAGAGTAATATTTGTTCAAATGAACAAAAAAATCTCCAAGCCACTGCTGGACCTGAAGGTAAGTCCTTTTTGAGTGCTTATCTAAATCAGTTACATCTTCGTATTCGTATGTGTTCTATTGTTCCATGAGTCGAGTATGAATCAAAGTATGTGTGTATATGTACAAGTTTTAAACGTACAGAATACATGAACTAACTAAGTTAGTAAGCTTCTAACTTACATTAGTATGCTTCAAATTGGACTTCTCTATGTTTAAAAATAATATTAGGTGTTTAACCATAACTTTTTTATGTTTTACCTTAGAAAGTTCTGTAAAAAAGAATTTTGTAGGTTTTTACAAACGCTATAAGGCTATTGACATTAAATCCTTTTAAAACTCCCAGTTCCAAAAAGGAAAGCCTTTGAAAGGACTGGTAAAGGTAGTTTTTGCATGCTAGTACAAGTTTTAATACTTCTCACTCAATGTTTGCCTCACAAAAAATTTTCACAAACCAAATTCTTGAAAATTAAAAAAATTCAATTTTATATAAAAACTTTTTTTCGTATCTCTGATGCTAATCTTTCTATTTTGAAGAAAAAGGAATTTTCATCAGACTAGAAAAATTTGTTCTTCGCTTTTAACCCAATTGTTTTTAAACTGATCATTCTAAGCCGGTCACACTTTTACAATATATTATAAATGCTGAAATAAGCAAGAAAGAAGAATTAATAGAGAAAGAAGATGAAGTAATAAAGAAGACTGAATAAGACCAACCATTAATTTTAAATAGGGTGGTAATTAGGGGGTTGTTTCCGCTCACTTTACCGCTGAAAAAGATAGCGACTGACTTTCTTTTCATCAAAAGTCACTCAATTTTTGAGCTAGATACTTTTTTATTTATAAAGTTAAATCTTGTTAAATACATTAAATCAGTTTCTACAAGTCTTCGAAAAATGCATAGTTTTCCCGTCTTTTGACTTTAAAACTCCAAAATTCAGCATTTGACGAATAGGAGCTAACCTATAATAAAGTATAGCTCGGTTATTATTAGTCTGAAAAAAAAAATTAAAACTACCATTTTGTTTATTTTTTCAAATAATGCGTTTTTATTAGAGTCGTTTTGATAAAACGAATAATTTTTGAGTTATATGAAAAAAATTTTTAAGAAACGCTTTTCTTTAGTTACGAGTGACTAAAATTAAACATATAAAAAAAATCAACTAAAAAGCAAAAAATAAAAAATATTGAAAAAATCTAACACATTCGTCAAAGAAAAGCGTGGCGCGTCTTCATCGAATAAACGGTTTTCGCCCCACGCTTTTCTTTAACGAATGTGTTAGATTTTTTCAATTTTTTTTATTTTTTGCTTTTTAGTTGATTTTTTTTTTATATTTTTAATTTTAGTCACTCGTAACTAAAGAAAAGCGTTGCTTAAATTTTTTTTTTATATTTTTTTATTTTTAACTTTTTAGTCTTACACTTTTCAAACATTAAAATATATCGTCATGTTTCTTAAAATATGTATAAAACATATGATGTACTAACAAGAAAAGTAGTCGGAATCGGCAACAAATTTGAAATTTTATTGTTTATTTATGAAGCATAACGTAAACAATTAACGTAAAAAGTGAAATTATGTATAGTTCATATTATTAGCTAAAACACGTAAAAGTTTCAAGTTTTTTCATTGTAAAAAACAAGAGAATTTAAGCATTTTCCATTAAAATCGTTTTTTTTTATTTAAGCAATTAATAAAAATAAAATTTTTTTTATTGATTATTCGTGTATTGTTCCCGCGTGTATTGTTTATTGTTTGTCTGCAAATTTCCATTCATTTGCGTTGGAGAAAAGGCACTCAAATTAACGTCTAAAGATTTGACGCAAACTATTGGACTAAATAAAAGCGTTTAAAAACTGATTCAAAATAGGGATGGGAAAACCTACCGGTTTAAACCTAAAACCGTTTTTTTTTACTTCGCAATAACCGGTTTTACCGGTTGTTTTTTGTCCCGGTAAAAACCGTTTTTTTTCTTTTTAAAGTAAAAACCGGTTATTAGGTTTTTACAGTGATTAGAATTAGGTTAGGTATTATTTCGGATCCCAATCATAATTATTATTCTCAAGTAATTATTCCAAACAATACCATAATTCAAATTTTATTTTATTTTATAAAACACAGAAGCAAACTGAAAGTGCAATCTCACATCAGCCAGAAACAATTATAAAGTTTTATTATAATATTTCCTTGAAAAGGTATTTGTAATCATAATATTTACATAAGAAGTGATCTGTTGAATTAGACGCAAACATCATCTATTTTTCACACTTAACTCTTGGCATTGAAAGTGGTTGAATGACTTTTTCTGATTACCAAAAATAATGCTCTGACTAGGAATATCGAATTACTGATTACGAATACGAATCTCCAAGAATTTCGATAAGTTTTCAAAACGATACACTCATACAGGAAGTATTAAATAAATTAAAATGTACCTATTCTACAAATATACAAACGTGTTAAAAGTAATACAATGTTCCTTCGACAGTATATTACTAATTTTGATATCGAGTCGAATGGAGTATCGCAAACTAAAGTGTATTTATTGTAAATGTAACTTTGTAACTATTGGATTAAAAAAACCGAAAACCGGTTTTTCCAAAAACCGTTTTTTTTTTGACTGGTTATAACCGCCACGTTAAACCGTAAGCAAAAAAAAACCGGTATAACCGAAAACCGGTGTTTTGTCAAAAACCGCCATCCCTAATTCAAAACATTGAATTTTTTCGATATAACTATAACTAACAGATTCGATAGCGAATAAATCGAAGAGTATCAATTTTATCAATAAAATATGTAGAACATTTTTTGCTTAGAATTAATTGCTTTACCAATTTTTGTAGTCAAAATATAATAAAAAAATTTCCAACCCCGAGATGGGGTGGTATATACCCCCCCGCATCATATTATAGATTTTCATCCTTGGACTATTCACTACTTATCCCTCAAATTTTCAAGCAAATCGATGTATTCTGTAAAAATTGCGAGGTGAAAACCTTCGATTCCTGGACTATTGCAAAATTTAAATAAATCGCAAATTGCTTAATACAAAGTTAGAAACTATTAAGTTTCAGTTGCTGCATATGTCACCCAAATATGTATAGATAAAAATATTTGGATTTAGATTTCGTTGCAATCCGTGACTGCACGCCGGGGTTTGTTTTGGTTGGATCAGAGAGAGCATCATATGTGCCTCCTGATGAGAGACTAATAAGTTTCGAAACCGGTAGAGGTGCTTCCTACACTCTCTGATTGGACTAGAATATGATGCGGCTGTATTTTCGTTTTGCAACGAAATTGAAAATTTCTATTCATTTTTGATAGATAAAAATACTTTAGTTTCGTTTAGTTACATAATGTTCATAATAGGTCTGGATCCCGCGTATGAAAAAAAAGTTGACTAAGCAAGCTGAAAATTTGTTAATAGCTTAAGGGTGTTTAGTCGGATAAACTTTGATATATGAGAATACTGGAACAGGGGCAGTTTTAATTGTGGAACAGGTTAAAAATTTGGAACGGTCAGACCACGAAAACGGTACATTTATTTTGTCCTACAGAACAGACTTAAACTCTCCGAACAGAGACTAAACTTCTTCTTCTTCTTCTTCTTCTTCGCGCGACTAGGATTACTCCTGTTTGTCTGCCTCTTATTCCGTTTCAGTTGTTGTTGACTGTACATTGTATTTCCACCTTTTCGGCGGCCTTCCAACGGGTCTTCTACTATACGGCTTGTTGTTTTTACAGATGTCGCTAATCTATCTGGTTCCATTCGATTTACATGTTCGTTCCAGTTTTTCTTTCTTGTTTTTATCCACCTGTTAATATTTTGAATTTTGCAACGTTCTCGTATACTTCTGTTGCTTTGTCTGTCTCTTAATGATATGCCCGCTATTGATCTTAATACTTTCATTTCGATATTGTTGATTTGTTGTTTCGTCTTTCTTGTATCGGTCCTTGTCTCCGCTGCATATATTAGGAGAGGTCTTACTGTTGTCTTGTATACTTTTATTTTGCTTTCCGTGGTCAGATATTTGTTTCTCCATATGGTTTCTCGAAGGCAACCACTTACTCTTGCCGCTTTTGTCGCTTGTGTTGTGGTCTCTGTTCTTATATTCCTGTCACTAGTGATCTCTACTCCTAGGTAATTGAATTTCATTACTTGTTCTACAATTTTGCCGTCTATTTCTAACTTGTATCTACCCGGCTCTTTACTTATCACTATACATTTAGTTTTTTCTACCGATATTCTCATATTAAATTTATTTGCTGTGAGATTGAAAGTGTGGAGCTGCCTTTGTAGGTCATCCTCGTTATCAGCAATTAGTACTGTCGTTTTCTGACTTCGTGAATTATTTGATTCATCATCGTATTGAATAACAATGGGCTGAGCGAGTCTCCTTGGCGGATTCCTCCTTTTAGTTCTATGCGTTCTGTTTCTCCTGTTGACATTATAACTCTGGTCTTGTTGTTCTTGTTAATTTCCTTAATTAGCCTTATTATCTGGTGGTCTATTTGTTCAGCTTGTAATAAATTTAAGATATCATTTCGCCTCACCCTGTCAAAAGCACTTTTTAAATCTACAAAGCATACATGTGCTGGTTTTCCATATTCAATAGACTTTTCTACTATTTGCCTGATAATAAAAATTGCATCTATTGCGCCGCGGTTCTTCCGGAAGCCTTGCTGTTCATCTGCAAAATGCAGATGAACTAAAATGCAGGAGACTAAACTCTCATGCAAAAATCAGACTGCTATTTATCACCAAATAAGCATTTTAATGAGTGGAACATATAGAATATGTCAAATGACAGGAATTATGACAGGTGATAAATAGCAGTCTGATTTTTGCATTAGAGTTTAATCTCTGTTCGGAGAGTTTAAGTCTGTTCTGTCGGACAAAATAAATGTGCCGTTTTCGTGTTCTGACCGTTCCAAATTTTTAACCTGTTCCACAATTAAAACTTCCCCTGTTCCAGTGTTCCCATATATCAAAGTTTGTCCGACTAGGCACCCTTAAGCTATTAACAAATTTTCAGCTTGCTATTAATCAACTTTTTTTTCATACGCGGGATCCAGACCTATAAAGGTACTGTAATTATTTACCTATTCATTAACAAACTCTTCTACTGAATAATATGGTCTTTCAGATAGATAGGCTTTGGTCAATTTACGGAACTTAGGGAAATATGTTGCAGATTTAAGTTGTAAAGGGTAGACAGTAGACGGGATCGGTAAATAGACACGATCTAGTAATAGGCTATTGATTATGTACTATAGAAAGGAACTACAACGTTAACGGGGTTTTATTATTTCATATGGTCAACGAATCTCTATATATGAAAAAACCACGGAGTGCTACCATTTAAAGGGGTGCGTTTTTGAGAAATAGGTGAATTAGTCCCTGGGCACAGGTTACATTAGGGTGAGTTCTATGCACTTTTGGTACAAACACGTCTACATAAAAATTATTCCTGGTTAAATTTCCTATCTAAATATTACTTTTTAAAGTCAAAGATACTTTTTTTTACAAAAATATATTCAAAAGAAAAAGCACAAAGAAACCCAAAAGAAAGAAATTTTGTTTTTTGTCCCATAACTTTTGTCCACGGGGATATAAGTATAGACATTGCTTCACAGAAAAAAAAACTTACATATTTGCTCTTTAAAATGGTGTTTGGTAGAGGTCCTTAGGATTTACAGTTTTCGAAATATGATTTTTCAAATTTCGCCACTCACAGCAATTTTGGGTAATTTTCCTTCTTATTTCGCAAATATTGTACTGTAACTTTTTTCTACGTAACTTTAGGTAGATGCAATGGTACATGTAAGAGGAATAGAAATAAATTACCTTTAAAATGGTCTACTGCATATTGTTGTACGACTTCTTTTAAATAGTCTGTAAGAGGAATAGAAATCAATTACCTTTAAAATGGTCTACTGTATATTGTTGTACGACTTCTTTTAAAGAGTCTATCTTTTTAAAGATCATACTTTTAACGAGTTTTTATATTTTTTACGATTATTTCTTAAATGTCCCATTATAACTTTTTTTCTATATGGTATATATTATATAATAAAAAAGAAAGCTTATTCTGTTTACTTTAAAATGGTGTATTATAAAAAATTCTAGGGTTATTTTTGAATAAGATATGCTTTTTCAAATTGTAATAAGTACTTGCAACGATTTTTGATTTTAGGATTATTTTTTAAATAATTCCTCATTATAACTTTTTTATGTGATTGTGTGTTATGATTGGATCTTATTTTTTATAGGTAATACTTTGGATCCACTTGACTCGGCCGGGTAAACTTCAAAATATGGATTAATTCCAATATTTACTGTCAAAGCTCCTGCACCACAAGTTTTGCTTGAAAAAATAGCATGTAAATGTACCGAAGGATGTACAAAAAACTGCGATTGTCGGAAGATAGGAATTAGTTGTTCAATATTCTGCAAAGGGTGCATGTGCATGGGTACTAATTGTGGGAACTCTGAGATAACTGAGGTGTCAGAGGAAGATATTGAAGCTAATGCTAACGAAGAGATGGACTTGATTTTGAAAATTTTTTAAATGTCAACGTTTAATTAATTTTAGCTAAAATGATATTTTTTAAGACTAATGTTTATGTAATTTTTGTAAAAGAAATAATTTTAAATAATACAGGTAAAAAAGTATCAAAGAATAACTCGGTTTCCATTATGTATTTAAATATAGATGATACACCATTTTAAAGAACAGAAAGTAAGCCCTCTTTGTTGCGCAATATATAGATAGTATATTCATGTACAAGAAAAAAAAAAGTTATAATGAAAAATTTCAAAAATAGTCGTAAAAAATGTAAAAAATAATATTTTTTTTATATTAGATATTATATAATATATAATATATTATATAATATATAATATATTATATAATAATTTTGTTTTATTTTTCTATTATATTATAAAAAAATCGTTAAAAGTATAAAACCTTGAAAAACCATAATCTCTTTAAAAAGGTCGTACAACGTTATACAGTAGACCATTTTAAAGGTAATTGATTTCTATTCCTATTACGTGTACCATAGTATATACCTAAAGTTACGTAGAAAAAAGTTACGGAACAATATTTGCGAAATAACAAGGAAAATTGCCCAAAATTGCTGTGAGTGGCGAACTTTGAAAAATCATATTTCGAAAATTTTAAACCCTAATGACCTATACCAAACATCGTTTTAAAGAGAAAATATGTAAGTTTTTTTCTGTGAAGCAATGTCTATACCTATATCCCCGTGGACAAATGTTATGAGACAAAAAACAAAATTTCTTTCTTTTGGGTTTCTTTGTGCTTTTTCTTTTGAATATATTTTTGTAAAAAAAAGTATCTTTGACTTTAAAAAGTTATATTTAGATAGGAAATTTAACCAGGAACAATTTTTATGTAGACGTATTTGTACCAAAATTGCATAGAACTCACCCTAATGTAACCTGTGCCCAGGGACTAATTCACCCATTTCTCAAAAGCGCACCCCTTCAAATAGTAGCACTCCGCGGTTTTTTCATATATAGATGTCCATTGACCATATCAAATAATAAAACCCCGTTAACGTTGCAGTTCCTTTTAGCTATCTTATTTTGAATATAATCAATAGCCTATAAAGAATTGGAAGATTTATATGGAACCCAATAAACCAAGCCTGACAAAAGCAAAGAAATACAAAAGCACAGAGATGCAACAAAGGCCCGATAACGAAAACAAAACATGAACAAAATACAATCAGCTTGATTAAAACTTGAATTTAGGTTTTGTTTCAGCTTTGTTTCTGTTTTTCAAATATTTCAAATCTCAAATTTTCTTTCTGTTTGTGTTTTGTTTTTGGAGGAAAGCATTTCGCAATAGCAACCCCCACAGCTCTTTAACGGGACCCCTCAGAAGATCGCGACCCATACTTTGGAAAGCACTGGTTTAGACGGTATTATTCTCTTAAGAATATTGAATACGTTTTTACCAAAAAATAGATTTTTATAATTATGGTTAATGTAGAAGATAGTTAAAATTTTTTTTTAAGAAATATACGACTATGCAAAAAATTTCGCATAAAAGTAAAGCATTTAAATAAAATTTAAGCTGCTGCCTCAGCTGGCAGTTTTGAAAAGACGTAATGTCGGCATTACAAAGCTGCCTTAAGCTTTAAAAAACTGAGTTAATTGAATTATTCATTAACATCGACGTCAAAGCGGGTGAATCCAGACATGATTTAAATATTTTACCCTTGAAATATTATACAGTGGTTTATGAGGCAAATGTCTTTAAGTACTATTTTTAAATTGGTCAGGGGGTTTAAATTTTGGATCATATGTAAATGTAAAGAGGAAATAAAATGACAAAGAGGTAATAAGAAAGATTATAAATTTCAAATTAGTATCTTTTGATTCCATTTATTTTTAAATTGAAATTAAGTTTAATTTAACTTTTATATTCACGACCACCAAAAATCTCTAACTTTTAAATTAAATCAGCACTGTTCTGAATATTCCGCAGAAATTCTTGCAATATATGAAGCTTTAGAAAGAGTTAGGTACAGAAATATTGGAATATTGAGTTTTATCCTTCTTACAATCGAAGCAATAATCTGTATAGTAAAACAAGAATAAATAACCGCTAAACGCCGTAAAAATAAGGGGGGCATACAATATTCCAGCTACAAAAGGTCTGATATGAATATTAGGTGGCGCGAAAATGTATTTTCATTTTGATGCAAAACAAAATTCTACTTTTATTTTAAAAGATTTTTTCATAATATTTGCCCAATTTGAAGTAAAACGCGCCACAAAAGAGTAACTTTGATACAGTTTGAATTTTGAAACTCTTTTGTGGCGCGTGTACTTCAAATTTAGCAAATATTTTGAAAAAATCTTTTAAAATAAAACTAGAATTTTGTTTTGCATCAAAATGAAAATGCATTTTCGCGCCACCTAATATTCATATATGATCTTTTGTAGCTGGAATATTGTATGCGCCACTCATTTTTACGGCATTTAGCGGTTTTTATTCTTGTATCAGGAGTTTTTCAAAGTTATTTATAAATTAAATGTATAAAGTTGAATGCAATGTTTCTCGATTACACGTTAAGCTTTATAAATGTTCGCCTTTGTCGCATTATCTGCCAGATGATCTAGTGTCCATCGAATGTACACTAGATTTTTTTCTATTCGAAATAGATTGAAAAAAATATTGGGATGGCCGGTAAATGAACTCGGATTGCCCGTTGCCAGATCAAATTAGCGACGTAACTACTACAACTACATAAACATTTAGGGAATAATCGTTAATTGGATTAAACTTTTGTAGCTTAATAACTTCTAAACGGCTTAACCGATTTTGTTCACTAAACATGAGTTTGAAACGTATTGACAAGTAGTATCTTATGCATCTAAGGTCAAGTATGATAACTGAAGCTATTACAGGAATTATTGAGCTTGAAAAACCGTTTTTCCCATAAGAAATAGATTTGATCATATTTATGAAGCCTATAACTTAAAAATTCGAATTTTCCTGGATATAAGATATACACCGTTAGATTCGTCTAGAGTCCTTCTACAAACGCTCAGTTATTGGCGTAATTCGTAGGTTGAAATTTTGAATAATTGCCGAAAAACCAAAATTTTCAAAGTGTCGTTTTTCAGTTTTTCGGCTATACTGAGCCGTGTGTATGTCTGATCCTGACAGCTTAAACACCATTTAAAAGCTTAACTGAACGCTATTGATTTGGTGTATTTACTGTTCTCGTGTCTCTTCTTGAACCGAAGATATAAACCGCTAAAAAATATGCCGTTTTGTACCTACCAACTCCTATAGCTGGCTTATGGGTAGTCAAAACTCACAAACTACACCGGTTCTGAATCGGCTCTCACCCCCTCTTTAAACACAGAAAAAAAATTCAGATTGGTTTAACTTTTCCACACACATACATACATACATACATACATACAAATGTACGTATCGTATTGTACGTATCCACAAACATTTTCCCTTTTTTAAATAAAAATTGACTCATATTTCTGAGCTCGGTAACTTTTGAAAGGTATAACCGATTTTCAAAATTAGACATGCGTTGGAAAAGTAATGATCGCTTCTATTAGAAGCCGCAAAAGTCGGAGTTAAATTTTCGAAGTTTTTGGGAGTTTTGGCGACGAGAACGAACAAGAGACCCTAAATAGGAAGGGTCGTAAAATCCACACCCTTGGACCAAAATGGATGGTTGATATATGAATGGGTGAGTCTTTTCCTGAACTTTAAGATGGGAATTTGCCCAATTTTCAATTCAGTCAGATTTAGAAAATCGAAAATTTCGTGTATATATAGTGTCGCGTGTAGGGGTGTAGGTGTGCGCCATTGGCGAGAACTACCGTTCTCTGGTAATTCATCCTGTTTTATCTCTTTATGGAAAAAGTTACCCCAATCAGAAAAATCGATTCCGTGTTCGTTAGATGTCTTTTTGACCATGTCAAATGGGGCCATGGCCAAAACTGTTAAAGGGTCACTAGCGATCCAAATCGAAAAAGGAAAAAATTGTTGAAACAAGAAATTTATTAACTGACAAGAAACTTTCTACAGACAGACAAATTCAACCCAGTTAACTTGACCGTTAGGAAAATTAAGGGAGCTTATTGCACATGTTATTACCTATGTCTTTTATTTAGTTTGGGTTTATCTTTTTTATATGTCTTTTAGTTGGTGCATTGGAAGTCCCCTCCACTCAAGGGAAAATGTCTAGATTCGCCACTGATAATGAAGCACCTTTAGAAAACTGAGGAACAACCATAGTAAGTGCTGCTAGAGCCGAACGAGACTTGTCACGTTTTCACGTATGCATCGATGTAGTATTGGTAGGTCCATCAAAATAAGCAGGCTGCGGTAGTTAGCCCACTTAGAGAGAATAAAGGAGATGGAGCCATCCAAACACATTTATAACTAAAGACCGGATGCAGTAAGAAAAATAGGCAGACCCAGAGCATCATTTACGGACCAGGTGGAAGACGAGTTAATGGTGTTAAGAGTACGAAATTGGAAAATCAAGGCGAAGGATAGGAAGGAATGGAAGCTGATTCTAGAGCAGGCCGAGGTCCACCAGGGGTTCTAAGAAAATTATGATGACGAACTATTTAATACAAAGTATTGTGGAGAATATTGCTGTGGGGCTACTTTTAGAACTATAATATTCATATTTTCCCTCGTTATTTACTATGGAATCTATAACGCGAGAATTTTACTGTCATCGTTGCATTTGGTTGTCTTTTTAAAGACAGATCACATGCTATGTTTTTTTGTGATGGATATTCTTGAGTTGAGATTGATTTCATGTAATCGAATGAACTATCTTTTAGTAAAGTCGTCCCAGGAACGCAACTCATAAACATTGGCGATATCATTTTAAAATCTTCTACTTTAAAATGTATAATATACGTCTGAATTGCCAATATAAATGAGTCAGATTAAATAAATTATTAGAAGAATTTTTTTACTTAGCAGCAAAATTTTTGTTTATTTTAGTAGTATTTTATATTCTTACAACGAAACCCGATTTGGGCTTTGAAACGTTAATAAAATAATTTTTTCAATTTAATTCTGGCTTATTTCCCACCTAAATAGTTAATCATAAAAATGCCACAAGGAAATAGCTTCAGAACAACATTCATATCTATAATGATAATAGACTTTACTCTCTGTATTTTTTTAAACAAACAAAAATGAAATATGCTTCGTCATTTCGTCTCTTTATTTAAATAATTAGGTATAATAGTCATACTCATATTATACTCACTTGCAATAGGCAAATACAACGCTACATCTTCAAGAGATACTAGTGTATGCAATGCACCAACCAAAAGACATAAAAAAGATAAACCTAAACTACATAAAAGACATATAGTCCAGTCGGGTTAGACGAATAACAGGCCTAACCTTGCATTAGGAGCTGCCCCAAATTTTATTTTTTTAATCTTTAAGGGGGGTCAATAGTAGTGTAAATATAAAATCTCGACTGAATTCCGCCATTGCGTTAGCCGCCATCTTGATTTTAAACGAGAACCGTTTTTGCTCAATATCTCCGCCATTTTCAACTTTTCGGCAAAAAGTATAACAACCAAAATTGTTATAAATGTAATTTTCTATCATTTATTTTGTTACAATTTTTTCGTGCCATCGATATTTTCCGAGTTATAGCGGAAAATAGTGACAGTTATATATTATATAAATAGAGCATAATTATTGAATTATCTCGTTTATTGTTAGTTTTACGACAAAAATGTTCCCATACAAAAATAGAGATAATCGAATTCTACACAATTTTAGTTTGTTTTACACAAGGTAGTATGTATGCGATAATGGCGCGAGCGTAAGACCTGATTGATTTTGTAGGAATTGTTTTTGTTCAATATCTACGCCATTTTCAACTTAAATTGTTCCAAATATGATTTCTTACAATTTGCGGTTGATATTTTCCGAGTTAAGTGGGAAAATAGTAAAAAGTGGTGGGGGAGCATAATTACTGAATTGAATCTTTTTTTCGAGCTGCCCAAAATTTTATAATTTTATCATTTAGGAGAGATCAATAGTAGTGCAAATTTAAAATCTCGACTGAATTCCGCGGTTGCATTAGCCGCCTTATTGATTTTAAAGGAGAACGGTTGTTGCTTAATATCTCCGCCATTTTCAACTTTTCGACACAAACGGTAGGAACTAAAATTGTTGGAAATGCAATTTCCTACAATTTCTTTTCCACAATTTCTTTATGCGATGAATATTCTCCGAGTTAAGGAGGAAGATAGTGGAAGCGGAGGGGAAGCATAATCATTGAATTGTCTCATTTATTATTAATTTTACGACATAATTGTACATAAACAAAAATAAAGAGAATTATATTTTATACAATTTTGAAACTTCCAATGAAACACCAACCAAACTAACTACATAATAGACATAAATAATAACTTATATGCATAAGTTCACTTAATTTTATTAACTAGCGGGTTTTATTGGTTTAATTTGTCTGTCGATAATTAAGTTTCATGTCAATTAAGTTTCATGTCAGCTAACATATTTTAATATTTCAACAATTTTTTTTAAATTTTGGACCCCGTTGAGGGGAATTTTCCCATTTCCCCCCTCTTAGACCAGCCACTGGTTCTCTCGAGAAATTGTAGTAAATCGTAATTGCAACAATTTCAGTCCTTACACTTTTTGTCGAAAAGTTGAAAATGGGGAAGATATTGAACAAAAACAATTGCTTTAAAATCAATCGGGTCTTACGCTCGCGCCTTTTCCGCATACGTACTACCTTAAATATTGATTTTATCGAAAAAATGAAAGAGATCAAAATTGTACAAAATTTAATTCTCTTCATTTTTGTATGGGTTAAAATTTGTTGTAAAAGTAATAATAAACGAGATAATTCAATAAATCAATAATTATGCTTTAACTGTCACTGTTTTTTTCCCCATAACTCGGAAAATATAGACCGCACGAAAAAAATTATAAAAAACGAAATTATAGAAGATCGTATTTTCAACAATTTCAGTTTGTATATTTTTTGTCGAAAAGTTGAAAATGGCGGAGATATTGAGCAAAAACGGTTCTTTAAAATATATAAAAATATAATAAACGAAATTATAGAAAATCGTATTTTCAACAATTTCAGTTTCTATATTTTTTGTCGAAAAGTTGAAAATGGTGGAGATATTGAGCAAAAACGGTTCTCGTTTAAAATCAAGATGGCGGCTAACGCAACGGTCAAATTCAGTCGAGATTTTAAATTTTTACTACTATTGACCCCCCTAAAGATTAGAAAAATAAAATTTGGGGCAGCTTCTAATGCAAGGTCAAATGGGATCCCGACTGGGCTAATAGGTAAATATGCAATAAGTTTTCTTAATTTTCCTAACTGTCGAATTAATTGGGTTGAATTTGTCTGCCTGTAGTAAGTTTCATGTCAAATGTTGCAACAATTTTTCTTTTATTTTGCACCGTGTTACGGTGGAATTTCCCTAGTCCCCTTCTAGATCCGCTACTGTTCATTAATTTTCTAAAGATAAGGCGGAACTGCAGCTATGCTGGTATTGGATAAGTGTGAAGAATTCATGAAAACATGATAATTCTTATGTCACTCCAGCAGCACATTTTTTATTGCACTTCTTCAGTTTTCTGAAACTTTTCGGAGGTTTTCTGAAGACTAAAATAGGATGCATCTATTTTTGACCACGAATTCATATGCAAGATGCAAATATGCATGAAGAAAATGAGTCTCCCTTCTTTCAATAACAGGCATTTCATTCGCTTGACCGTGAATTAGTGCACTTAACATAAACCGAGTACCTGAATTCAAGAACTTCAGAAGGCTGTAGCTCGAGAATAATTGTTTTTCAGACCTAGGTGCCATATACTTTTTTAATCTACTCACTGAAAACTATCATTGACCGTTTTCTCGTATAAATAATAAAAACGTGGTATTATCAAAAAATAACTATTTTTCAAAATAAAATGTCAATTTTAAAAACAAAAAAAAAATCAACGACAGGAATTAAACCCGGGTCGCCTGAGTGAAAGCTAAGAACCAAGTATTCTAGGCCCTAGGCCATTAACCTTCGGATGACCAAGCGGGGGAAATTGTGACCCCAGCGTATGTTTTTCTTTAATAAATTCAAAAGTATTTTCAATTTTTAACTCATTATTTTTTTATTTGACTTTAATATCATTCTATATATCCTCATATTTTGAAATAAAAAAAATTCCCTATATTTTACGAATAAAAAATATATTCTGAAGTTGATGTTTAGTAAAATAACGTCTATTATGTGTAATTCCAAGTAGTGTTACGCTAATGACGTCGACTTTGCAAAGTAACAAGACACTTACTCAACATACACACTACACTAATGTGACTGGCTGAATGTTGTGACTGGCTGAATGACATAAAGTCTATGCCATAAAAAAAATTAAAAAAATAAAATAAAAAAAAATTTCATTTTTTTGTTAACTGTCATTTTTGACATTTTTGACCTGGGGTCATTTTCCCCCCTTGGTCATCCGTGTAACAAAAAAAGGTTGGTCATCGGAAGGTTAATAGATGTAAGTCAAGGAGATAAAATATTTGACATATAAGTTGTAGCGTTTTTCCATCAAGTTTCATATTTTACCTTTTCTTGCCTAAAATCCCCGGTTTCGGGCCAGCTGACATATTATTTGTTAATAAGCTTTGGAACACCTAACTAAATAAAAAGAAAACAGCCATGCTAAAATTCTCCGGTCAAATTTCACACTACCTCTCGGACTAAAAAGTTTTCTCTCAGTATGTTGATAGTACTTACAGGTTTTCTTTTATTTTATTTCATTAAAAACGAAAAATTTGTTCTCAATTCTGTTGGTAGTCAAATAGATATTTATGTAGTTTATTTTGTACCAAGTAAAGAGTTGTGGGTGTCTGCAGGCGTATCAAATAATTAAGACCCACACAGAAGAATTTTTACTGAAGCAAATAACTCACAAACAAATAATTATTATATTGACTAGTTATCGTATTATGAAATATAATATGTTGCCGTAGGACCTAGAAATGAAAATACTCCTTCGAGATTAATTTAAAATGTAGGTAGGTTATAGGTGCTTTAATTAAATTGACAAATAAACATGTGTTTGCATAAACACGTGTTTATACAAACATTTTGAAATAAACATGTTTTAGACATCTATGATGTCTAAAATAACAAGAAAAATTTTTACAATGTTTTAACTAATCATACTGCCTTAACCGTCGAAAAGTATCACCTGACATTATCAACAGAGAAAACCCAATCGATGGTAATGTCCAAGAACCCAATTAGATGTAAATTAGTAGTGGATGACCATAATATAATCGAACATATTATAATGGATTGTACCGGGTGTCCCAATAAGAATGGCTCTCGGCCATATCTCAGTAACCGTTTATAGTAGAGCTTTGGGGAAAAAAATTATAACAAAAGTTGCCTCGAGAAAAGCCTGAAAATTATTTTCATAATTGTGAATCCACCGCTAGAGGGCGTAACTAAATATAATAAATTAATATTTAAAGGTAAAATATCATAAGGCATTAATTTATTTTAAAGTTTTTACAACTTGTGATATTTAAAGAAACATTGCTCGGGATGAAGTCCTACATTACATTGAATGCACCGATATTAGGTGCACTTGCCACATTTGCCACACCTTCATTATTTTTCAATTTTATCCACCAAATGACCCATATTATCCAAGCGAATTTCCTCACCAACATGTTTTGAGGAGTTTTGACGTACACCAGGTGGCGTTGGAATATATGATCTTAAGCTGTCAGCAGGGCCTCCACAATTCTCTGGGAAAATTCTAATAAATAAATTGCCTTATTTTGCCATATGTTCAGTATTGCCCCATCCAAACAAAATCTGAATGTCGCCCAATATATTTTTTATATTGAATGCAAATACTATACAAAGCTCTTAACTTATCGAATAAATCTACACCACCCATTCCCTTGTTATATATTTGCCAGGGCCGCCGCTACAATGTGTGCAAAGTGTGCATCGCACACGGGTGGCCAACAATAGGGGCGGCCAAAAGCAGGCCACTGATGATAACACTTTTTTTTTAAACGAAAATAAATTCAAATAATTAAATAGTACCTAATGATTCAGATAATTCTAATTCTAAACTCTAATACTGAAAACAATAATTATTATTACCTGTTAATACTAAAATGCGTTTCATTTATCATTTATAGTGCTTTTTTTCGCGAATCTAAATATGTTTCTATTATATTAGATTGTAGCCCAAATATAACGCAAGTAGAACAAATAACAATTATTGTAATAAGATGTGTTTAACTTCAACGCCAGTTCGGATATTTAAATACTTCTTAGACTTTTCGCCTGTAACTGACGTAACTGGACAAGGTCTCTTTGAATTTATAGAGAATAAACTTGAAGGATTAAATATAAATATGGATAAGTTGCGTGAACAGCATTACGATAATGGAGCCAATATGCGTGGTAGACACACTGGATTGCAGAAAAAAATCTAGAGAAATATTCTCGAGCATTCTTTATTCCCTGTTCTGCACATATTATTATGTAGTTTAAATCTGGTGGTGAATGATGCAATAAACATAAGTTTTAAGTTGGTGGAATTTTTTAATACTGTAGGTACAGGAACAATATGTAGTTTTTTCTTCTTCGAATATTAGATGGAACATTTTTTTAAAGCACCTTCCAAAGTTGACATTAAAAGCATTGTCGGACGTCGGGCACGTGATGGGAGAGTCGGATCGATGTAATCGCACCATTAAAAATACAGATAAGTAAAATATATGATGCTTTTGAAGAATTCTTCTTCTTTATGTACCATGTCCTTTCAGAACGTTGGTTACCATCATAGCTATCTTAATTTTATTCACTGCCACCCTAAATAGCATGCTTGTATCAACACCACACCAATCTCGCAAGATCTTCAACCATGAGGTTCTTCTTCGTCCTGGACTGCGTTTGCCTGCTATTATTCCTTGCATGATATTTTGTAGCAACCTATATTTGGGATCTCTCATTACATGTCCGAAATACTCCAGCTTTCTCTGCTTGATTCTTTTTATGATCTCAGTAATCTTGCTGAGACGTTCTAGTATTGTGGAGTTTCGAATCTTCTCCACCCAGGAAACTTTTAAAATTCTTCTATAGCACCACATTTCGAAAGCCTCAAGGCGATTTAGATCGATTTTATTCACAGTCCAGGACTCGACACCATAAAGTAAGACCGAGAACACGTAGCAGCGATGTAGGCGGATCCTATGCCAATGAAAAATGATAACTAAAGGGATATGAATTTTGAAATTCTAATTCATGTGTTCTGTGGTAGTGGGGTAAGATATTTTAAATAAAATAAACGAGATTAGCAAAATTCTTCAATGTCCAAAATTTGACATAAAATCTTCACTTGATGCACTGGATAATTTAAAATAATATTTCAAACCTAAACGTTCTGACGATCATTTCAAAATTTTGTAATCGAATTCCTGAGAGATATCTACAAAAGCTGACAATACAGAAGATTTTCCTATTTCCTCTACCGAAAGAATTAAAAGAGAAGTGCATTTTGAGTATGAATGAACTGATGAACCTATTTTATCTCTAGAATTCTCATTTGAAATAAATTTTTATTTGAAGATTTTGGATGTTGCTATAACAGCATTTGAAGATGGTTCCAATTACTTTAACGGCACACAGACATTTTTAGTGTAATATATGGCATAAGCAAATTTAAAAACAAAGATGAACTTAAAAACCAATTGTCAGAAAGTGTATAAAGCCCTTACAGACATAAACAGCTCAGAGACTGAAACATTAGTGCAATCCTACGAGAATAATCTTATATTAACATTTCCAAACTTAACTATAATCGTACGTATATTCCTAACTCTACCCGTACTGTACTTTTTTAATAGCTACAGGTGAGCGGTCGTTTTCAAAACTTAAAATTATTAAAAACTATTCGCGATCCTCAATAAAGCAAGATAGACGTTCTGCTTTAGCAATCTTATCTACCGAATATGAAGTGTGTGCGACATTAGATATTAAAGACAAAGACATTGTCAAAATGTTTCCCGAAGTGAAAACCCGAAAAGTTCGTTTTTAGTTTTTTTATGTGTTCGTGTTATATTATTCAAGGTTTACTTTAATAAAATGGAAGTTTATATTAGGATGTACATATAATGGGCGTTGGATCATATAATAATTATGGATATTAATCTATAACTGTTCAAGTGTTTATCTATTTACAAATTATTATTGTAATGCATCTTCTGCGCATTTCTTTAAATTCTAGTATGTACATACTTCTAAAGTGTTGTAAGAGGGGCGGCAAATATTAAGTTGCACACGGGTGGCCAACACCTTAGCGGCGGCCCTAATATTTGCACAACGTTTGGTTGAGGAACCACCATCTGTTTCTGGACCATTGCATCGGTTACAGCCTCCTATAGTAAATATATATTTCTGAAATTGAAATATTAGTTGCCATAGTAACTTTATTATTACTTATCATTCCAGCGAATAAAAGTGAGCTATTGTTTTTCGGTATGTAGAGCATGAAAAGTTCCACGAATTTTTTATCTCTTTGAGTGGGGTTCTTCCAATCCTGTCTTATCTAATTTTGCCGGTACAGTGAATCTCTTGATCCCTCAAACTTGTCAGTAAAAGTAAAGATGTAAAAAAATTAAAAAAATATCTATGTAGATAACAGATTCCTGTGGTATAATAAAAAGCCTACACAGCTTTTCTGAGACGAAACTTCCTAACGAGTTACCCTGTAGTTTATCTCCACTTTGAGTATAGGGATGCAATTGTGCAAGGTAACCTTTACTGGTTGCAATACACCGGAGTTTATATCCATAATGGATGGGTTTTCCCCGAGTAGACCGCTGAGTTAGATTAAGTCCATAATACGGCTCCATCGTTTCTTCTACTGAACAACTTCCAGTCACTACTGGAGGTAATAACGGAAACTTTAATTTAGATTTCCGTTGTTTGGACAATGCAAAGTGAGTTGAACTTCATTACACTGGTAAATTTTGTGTTCCAAAGTATCGTCATCTATTAAACTCATTTCTACATTAAATTCTACATTAAACTACAATTTCAACAATTCAACACATCCTTGGGATTGTTAGGATCATACTTTTTCGTCATTTTTTTCTAAAATCGAAACAATGTTGATTAGTTACCATGAGTGCCCAGCGTATTATACAGAGAGAGTCTGTAAAGTGGAATAAATTCAATATCTCAAATAATAATTGTTTTTTTGGAAAATGCTCAGACCCGTCGATTAGTATTTCAAATTGTCCTTTTTGACATTCAATAATAATGTATACAGGGTGTCCCAATTTAGAGATATGACGTCATCGTCGATTTTCTTAAATGGCAACACTGTCATTTTGATAGCTAATTTGATAGAGTTTGTAAAGTTATACATAACTGCAAAATATCAAATTTTTATTCTCTACCATTTACAAGATAATAGAAAATAGCAAAGTTATATCTGTAATTTGGAATATATTCAATAATTAAAATACTATCTGTTTTTTTGAAAAATGCTCAGACCCGTCGATTAGTATATCAAATTGTCCTTTTTGACATATAATAATAATGTATACAGGGTGTCCCAATTTAGAGATATGACGTCATCGTTGATTTTCTTAAATGGCAACACTGTCATTTTGATAGCTATTTTGATAGGGTGTGTAAAGTTATACACAACTGCAAAATTTCAAATTTTTATTCCCTACCATTTACAAGATAATAAAAAATAACAAAGTTATGAAAAACAAGTAGGTAATCAAATAATAATTGAATTTAATTATTTCAATAAATTAAGCAAAAACTCATAATGTTGCCCTCAATTATTGTCAAATTGTCAATGGGCAACGTTATGAGCATTTGCTTAATTGAAATAAATAAATTCAATTATTATTTGATTACTTCTTGTTCTTCATAACTTTGATATTTTTTATTATTTTGTAAATGGTAGGGAATAAAATTTTGAAATTTTTCAGATGTGTATAACTTTACACACGCTATCAAAATAGCTATCAAAATGATAGTGTTGCCATTTAAGAAAATCAACGATGACGTCATATCTCTAAATTGGGACACCCTGTATACATTATTATTATATGTCAAAAATGACAATTTGATATACTAATCGACGGGTCTGAGCATTTTTCAAAAAAAAACAGTTAGTATTTTAATTATTGAATATATTCCAAATTACAGATATAACTTTGTTATTTTCTATTATCTTGTAAATGGTAGAGAATAAAAATTTGATATTTTGCAGTTATGTATAACTTTACAAACCCTATCAAATTAGCTATCAAAATGACAGTGTTGCCATTTAAGAAAATCGACGATGACGTCATATCTCTAAATTGGGACACCCTGTATACATTTTTATTGAATGTCAAAAAGGACAATTTGAAATACTAATCGACGGGTCTGAGCATTTTCCAAAAAAACAATTAGTATTTGAGATATTGAATTTATTCCACTTTACAGACTCTCTCTGTATATCATACGCAAAAATCAATAACCTTCAAAATACTCACCGGTATAAATTTCAACAATATTTATATCACTATTCGATATTTAGAAGCCTTATTAGTTGAGTACTACAAAAGTTTTCTCAAAATAAGTCGAAAAAGTCCTAAAAACTCATTTGGCATGCAACTGGTGCACTATAATGTAACCTATAGTCCATTCTTTCACGGTTTTTGATCTAAATTTTAAAGAACCGCTTGGATTGACATGAAATTTGGCATACACATAGCCAACATGTCAAAGAAAAAAAGTGATATTGTGCCGATGTGTGCTTTTGCTTTGGGGGTGACTTTCACCTCCTCTTGGGGGTGAAAAAATATATGTCCAAAATAAGTCCGGAAATGGATAAACTGACTAATTTTAAGTAACTTTTGTTCTATAGAGCTTTTTCGCCAAGTCAACAATTTTCGAGTTATTTGCGAGTGAATATGTTCATTTTTCAACAAAATAACCACATTTTTAGACAGTTTTTCGCAAATAACTCAAAAAGTAAGTATTTCGTCGAAAAAAACGTTCTTAGTAAAAATATAGCCTATAAAAAAGTAAAAAAAATGGTGTACGCGTTAGGTCTCTGGATCTCGTAGAACCAGAGTTATAGCCAATGAAAAGTAGATTCATATTCACCAAATTTCAAATAGAATATTTCGACGTGAAATATCCAAAAAATTAAGCACTTTTTGGGGAAAACCCATTATAACTTTTTTAAAGTGTTTAAAAAAAGCTTTTTTTCTGTTTTTATAAAAAGTTCTAGCATTAAATTTAAGCAAGTTACGCTCAAAATAAAGTTGGTCCCTTTTTGTTTTGGCAAAAAAAAATCGGGAAAACCACCCCCTAATTAGCAACTTAAATGAAATTAATCGTTACCGCTCCACAAATTATTTTACTTATGTTGTGTTTATAAATATGATCTGTAAGTTTCATCGGTTCAAAGTGCTTATTTTTGAAACAATTTGGCTTCAAAGAAAAATTTTAAAAAATTTAAATTTTGAAAAATATGCTTTTTTTTCAAAATAACTTAAAAATTGTTAGAGATACCAAAAATCTCGAACAACAGAAAAAAGTCAGATTTGCTTTTCTGAATATCATGCATTTTTTTGTTTTTCTGTTAGACAAAAATTGATTAAGAATTGGTGTTTCTAAATTTGCATACATTCGTGATCAGTGACTCGTTCAACCCCTTTTAACTACAGCCGTTTCAATAATAAGGACTTTGAACCGATGAAACTTACAGATCATATAAACAATATATACACGAGTCAAGAAACTTGTGAAGTCGTAACGATTAAGTTCATTTAAGATACTAATTAGGGGGTGATTTTCTCGATTTTTTTACCAAAACCAAAAGGGATTAACTTTATTTTGAGCGTAAATTAATTAATTCTGATGCTAGAAATTTATTTGTAAAACAAAAATAAAGCTTTTTTTAAACACTTTAAATAAGTTTTAATAAGTTTTCCCCGAAATGTGCCTCATTTTTGGTTATTTCACGTTAAAGTATTCCATTTGAAATTTGACGAATATGAACCTATTTTTCATTCGCTATAACTCTGCTTCTACTAGGTATAGAGACGTGATATATACACCATTTTTTTAAATTTTTTACATGCTATATTTTTGATAAGAATATTTTTTCGACAAAATACTTACTATTTGAGTTATTTGCGAAAAACCGTCTAAAAGCGTGGTTATTTTGTTGAAAAAATGAACATATTCACTGCCAAATAACTCGAAAAGTATCGACTTAGTGAAAAAACTCTATAGAACAAAAGTTACTTAAAATTAGCCAGTTTATCCATTTCCTGACTTTCTTTGGACGAATATTTTTTCACCCCCAAGAGGGGGTGAAATCCACCCCCAGGGCAAAAGCACATATCGGCACAATATCACTTTTTTTCTTTGACTTGTTAGCTATGTGTATGCCAAATTTCATGTCAATCCAAGCGGTTCTTTAAAATTTAGACGTTTTGCAATATTTTACCGTTAAAGAACGGACTACTAAAAAAGCTTAAAACAAATCTAATCACGCTTTACTGCCAAACAATAATACATTTTTAATAATACGATAAACAGTTACCTTCTAACATCTACTCTGTGCCATATTAGGACAACAACTATTGTTTACTTTTTTTTCTGATAATTAGATGGCGAAATATGTAGCAGTGTCTTAATTACGTATTACATAAAAGACGGTGGGCATTAATGGGTTAACTGGAATATTGTATTATACATATCTAAATTTATTTTTTTTGGAGTTTTGTCAATTTATTTCTAAATCTTAATTATTTTTAAATTTAATGAAAAATTGGCTGCGGTGGGAGAGTAGACAGCTAATATAAATCGATATTTTAATTAGTGATGTTGTACCATTCTTCTTTTTGGTGTCGGCGCACTTGCGAACGGAGCATTTCCGGACAAGTCAAATTTGGGGACACTTGCGGACAAGCCGAAATATGAGAGATGCTGAAGTAAATAAATTGTTAGGAAATCGAGGCATTTCCGTATAATGTTTTCGGCTGCAATAATCAATCAATATCAATAAAAAAAGTAAAGAAATCGTGAAAATAAACTTCCCTTCACATTTTATCCAAGGCTTAGGACTGGCAATCTATAAAATAAGTTTTTTTATATTATGGTACAAAGAAACTAACTCTATATATTGGCGTGTTTCCGCCATGTAGGTATTATTCCCTTTGGGTCTTTGTCGACGAAAAATCCATTCGATCAAATTTTCGTCGACGAATTGTACATTCGATGAATTGTGCATTCGACCAACTGTTTGTTGACCAAATGTTGTCGACTAATTTTCCGTCAACGAAGTGTTCTCGACCAACTTTCCGAAACCGTTTTTTTCCACCTACCTCTAAAAGTATACTTTTCCTGACCTGATTGTAAGGAGCAAAGTCGTACTTTTCCTCCCTAGGGAGGGAAAGTACTTTTCCTTCCTAGGGAGGAAAAGTAAAAGTGACGTCATGGTATGTCATTGATTAAATAACTTATTGACGTCCTATACCTACAATGTTCTATTATCTATTACGTAAATATCCATAGGTACATTTTAACGTTTATTTATAGAGCACCCTGTATTTTGCCGAATGGTAAAAACAGTAAATTGTTATTTTGATTTAAAAATTTTTACATTAATAATTTGACTTTTGAAAGTTGACAGTTATACTGTACCTACTTATATCTGTACCTGTACCTACTTAGTCCTGTCGCCAGGGGGGGTACAACGGCCTCGTTAATTCAGATGGACTTACCCAAGTTTTTTTTATGTATTTTGACCCGTAGAACACGAATTTTTTGGGTAACAGTTGATCCGGATGTCGATAAGATTGTTATAGACCAAGAACTTGAGGAATCAAATAACAGCGATTTTTGGCAAAACAAAACAATATTTTGTATTTTTTGGGTCATTTTAAGCAAAAAATATTTCTACAAGTTTTTTAGTAGGATGCACAGTTTTCGAGATAAACGCGGTTGAACTTTCAAAAAATCGAAAAACTGCAATTTTTAAACCCGAATAACTTTTGATTAAAAAGTAAAACAGCAATTCTGCTTAGCGCCTTTGAAAGTTCAAGTCAAATTATGTCGGTTTTGATTATTTGCATTGCTAAAAATTTATTGTGTTACTGTTAAACAAAGCTACAAACAACTAGTGCGTGAGTGATGTTTCTATGATTTCTCATTTAAAATCGAACGAGTAGGTAGAATAGGTACTAGTGCAATCAAGACTATTTCTACGTTACATGCGTTAAAACGCATGTAAAAGCACGGGAAACCCTACGTGTTTATAGCTTTGTTAAACAATAAAAAAATAAATTTTTACCAATGCAAATAATCAAAACCGATATAATTTGACTTAAACTTTCAAATGCGGTAAGCAGACTTGCTATTTTATTTTTTAATCAAAAGTTATTCGGGTTCAAAAATTGCAATTTTTCGATTTTTTTAAAGTTCAACCGCGTTTATCTCGAAAACTGTGCATCCTACGAAAAAACTTGTAGAAATATTTTTTACTTAAAATGGCCCAAAAAATACAAAATATTGTTTTGTTTTGCCAAAAATCGCTGTTATTTGATTCCTCAAGTTCTTGGTCTATAACAATCTTATCGACATCCGGATCAACTGTTACCCAAAAAATTCGTGTTCTACGGGTCAAAATACATAAAAAAAACTTGAGTAAGTCCATCTGAATTAACGAGGCCGTTGTACCCCCCCTGGCGACAGGACTAACTGTACCTAGTGTATAAATTTTGTCAGTTAGTTACATAAATAAATTATTTAAAAATGAAAAAATATTTGATATTTGAGGAAGGTGGAAAAATCATATGTATAACATAGGAGTAAAGTGCCATTTCCTCGAATGATTAAACTTCATTCTCGGGACTAAAAGTAGCACTTTCCTCCCTTGTTATACAAAGTTATTATTTTGTTATTTGTAAAAGTAACCGGTCCAAAGTAACCTGACTTGTCATAACGAGGTATTTCCATCTCGGCTCACTATAATCATTTGCTCTTTTATAATACCCCAGGTACATTTTAAACATTCCCCAATTCGGCTCGAAGATACACAAGTAGGTATTAGCTTAGACAAGGAAAAAAGAGAGGACGGGTAACACCCATTTAACACACACGTTCCAAAAGTGAAGCCAGTTTTTGGTTTGTTTGTCACCAGAAACATGGCGGTCACATTTGTTAAAAAAAATGTCACAAGGTTAAAATTTCATAAAAAATAAAGTAAATCATCATCTAAAATTCGTAATAAAAACATATGTATGTATTGAAACATATGTACGTAATATGAGCAACTTAATAAAACATTTACCGTACACAAATTCTTCATTTTAAATACATTTCATGTTTTTATTTTAAATACTCAATGCATAACAATACCCCAAAGATACGTCGATGATCAAAATCTCTGCTGTCGGTTTGGCTTCACTTTTGGTCATAGGATTACTCGTCCTCTCTCTTTCCTTATCTAAGGGTATTAGTACCCAATTAGTATGTGTTAGCGCAACACTTTGCCGCTAAATATTTAAAATTAAAAGCTTCAAAAACACGCAGCTGGCATAAGCGCTAGAGGTACGACCGGGGAGACATTCGAAAACCGGCGAAGAATCAACATCTAAGCACCGTCCGCGTGTAACAAAAATTCTCGTCTAAAATCAATCATCGGCGTGATACACGAATCTTAAGTTGCTGGTTTGATGCATTTAAGAGTGCAGCTCTGGGACCCCACATTAGAAGAAAACAACGACACTAAAGGTTAGTACCCAAAGTTTTTATATCAGTTGTGTGTTTGGCTGAACATCATTTATCTTTTTATCTATCGATATCAAATTTGGATGTTAGTGCATGGAAGTACCAATAGCAGACCTAAATTACAGTCCACAAAATAAACCCACCACGTGCGTTAACAGTATGTATAATAATAATTTTATCTTGGAATTATAGAAAATTTCTTATTTAAGATAAGCACCCTACCCTCAATACCTCTTCTTTCAACATTGTACAGAAATTTTGGGTTCTTTGCGAATTTAAGAAACAGTTTCTCTTGGTTGGAAATGTTGACCGTGGAATCGATTTCGCTACTGAAACATAGGCTACGTATAATTATATACAGCACCTAAACTGTTCGGCTGGACAACTGTTATTCTATAAATGTATTTTTTTTCCATTGAGATGTAAAATTATTTGATAGTAACCATTAACATCCCATGAGCCGAGCTGGTATATTTTATATCGGGCAATTTTAATCTTTGTGCCGACTTGGGACATTTTTAAAAGACCTACCTGTTTTTCGAGCTGAGATAGGCACTGCTTGTCATAACGGTAACTCAAATTTTAACTACATTAAGGCGGCGCCAGACATGCGGTATTTGGCAAATACTGACCAAGTGCTCGCTATTTGCCTATTAGTGTGGAGGGGTTGCTTGCTATTTGGCAATGACCAATTTTAGTGCTTGTCGAATATTTGTCGTGTTCCCGTACGTTGTTGGTCTTTTCAACACTTCAAAGTAATAAACAAATATTCGCCGTTTGAATATTTGTATTGTCATTTACATATTCGTGCAAGCATAAGCAAGTTTTTAAACGTTGGGTTAAAGTTTATATCTAATTTAATTTATTTAATCGTTTATTAAAGTACTTTACTTATTGCTACAGAATGTAGAAAATACTGAAAATAGTAAATATAGAGTAGACCAATGAAAGTATTTTAATATTTTTGGATGTATATGAAAATGAACCTATAATATAGAATGCGAATCTTTTATATCATAAAAATCGAAATGATGTTTACGATGCATGAAAACGAATACACGTTAAGATCGGTGATAAATACACGATAAGCGAGTTAAAAAAGAAAAAGGAATCACTAATCGCATCATTTAGAGCCAGTTCGCAAAAAGCAAAACAAAGCTTAAAAAGTGGTTTGATTAAGTGACACCATCCATCATCTTCTCATTCTTGGCTTTTTTTCTGTTATTTAATAATAAACTTCGACCAGACTTAATGACAAAAGCGGCCAACGCCCGGTTTCATTATCAACTTTAAGCGAACATTAACTAAAGTTCACTTTAAAGTTGACATTTACTTACCCATATGAATTGCATTGATAAAGGTACCAACTTAAAACTGAAAGTCCACTTTAACTGATTATGAAACCAAGCGTAAATTTATAAAAAGCTCTGTATCACTAACCGTTATATATCTACCTTTTTTGTTCGTTTAAAATATAATATTTGTTGTTCCCACAGTGATTCGATACACCAAAAATCTCGAATATGTGGTGCAAGTTGCTTGCCGTTTAACGGACACTTTCATGAGCACTCAAATATTTGATATTTAGCAAGCACTTGTTCAGTATTTGCCAAATACCGCATGTCTGGTGCCGCCTTTAGACCGTTCCTTTGCTAAGAGGCACAACGCACAACCTCGATTTTCGTTTCAAACGAGCCAGTGTAGCCTATATCACCTACACTCCAAAGTATTACAGTTGAAAACAAATAAACATACCTATTGTAATACAACAAGTGAACACCATGAGCAGGTTTAGCAAATATTTAGACGAAGATATCAATAAGGCGATTAAAGAAGTAAGATCATAATAACAGTTTTGTTCATGAAATAGTCTTACCGCATTACACCCGATATCTTAAAATTGCCGATTTGTATTTTTCTCGTGACAATTTGACATCATATCCCTCCTCTTCTGGGGGTCGGGAAATTAAAAAAATCGGTAACTTTAGAGTTCAATAGGGGAGTGCATATAGATTTTCACATCGGAAAAAATCAAACAAGATATAACTTTTTGTATTTTCATTAAGGTGATACAGTAGCGATCAACAGGTAGCAAAAACGCGTTCCAAGATTGCGGCTGTAATTTTGAATATTTTTTCGAGATATTAGGCACACGTATTCGTAATATAATAGAGAATGTAGGTACAGAGTCCAATTTGAAAAATATATTAATATGTGGAAATTACTCTGTAATTAAATACAATATTAAAAAAACGAGCATATACCGCCATTAAGAAAAACGGAAAAATACACTTTCTTTAAATAAACTTTTTTATCCGATGCCTAGATTTTGTGTCATTTTGGAACTACCAAAATTTTTTATTTCATTAGTAGTTCCAAAATGACACAAAATCTAGGCATCGGATAAAAAAGTTTATTTGAAAAAAGTGTATTTTTTCTTCTTCTTAATGGCGGTACAGGCTCGTTTTTTTAATATTGTATTTAATTACAGACTAATTTCCACATATTAATATATTTTCCAAATTGGGCTCTGTACCGCCATTCTTTATTATATTACGAATATGTGTGCCAAATATCTCAAAGAAATATTCAAAATTACAGCCGCAATCTTAGAACGCGTTTTCGCTACCTGTTGATCGCTACTGTTTCCTCTTAAAAATGTTTAATAAACAACACATCAAAAAGTTCTACTCGAGAAGTGGGTGCTTCATTTTTTATTAAACAAATGAACTACAAAATTGGATGTTTTTTTAAATAACTCCGAAAATATAAATTTTAGAAAATACTGACTAGACCATTGAAAAATTCAGAAAAATTTACAAAAAAACCTTATACAAAGACTTTTCTAAAATTAAACCTGTATCTTCTATAATTTTTTATTTATAACGCTAAAGTCACCCTTCTCACAAACATTGGCGCACTGTAAACTAGCGTACGGCTAAGTGCACGGTTGAGTTATTTTAATGTAATTCTTTAACCAATGGATCAAATGAAATTTAACAAATTGAATATAAAAGAAGAATAATTAAGCTATCTTATGGTTATAATAAAAAGACATAAAATGTATGGGCATAAGTACGGTGTAGGCGGAAAGTGAGCCCTACATGAATTTTGTTTAAAAATGATTTAAAAATGTGTAACTAATATCAATTTTCTTACAAAACTCTCAATTTCGCACAACTTATCTTTCAAGCATCTTACTGAATGATGTTTCTTTCAAAAAAAATCTCAAAAATTTAATTTACATGATATGACGTCTCAAAGAATGTAATTTTTGGAATCTTCGTTGTTTTATAGAATTACCACCAATTTAAGACGGTATTACTCAAGTTTGAACAGATCTATTACAGTTTTATAAGTGCTTTTTTAAAGCTTAGGATGTAGTCTTTAAAATGCACTGAATTATTTTACTCTAGAAATGAAATAAAATATTTTTTTTTGGAGAAAATTAAGAAAGATAACAAAAATGTAATACAAAAACCGAAAATTACTAGCTAAAAAAATGTTTATACAAAGTGATCAAAACTTTCTTCTGTAAAACATTTTTCTAAAATACATTTAATGATAAGCTTCAACAATAATAAATGTTTAGCAAAAAAAAATGTTTAGCTCTTATACAGTATGTCTGCCTAATTTGGAACCTATTGATCACTTTTTTATGATCAGTTTTACGAAAAAAAGTTATTCTTTATAAGATACTCTGCATCGTATATAATCTAAGACGCAATCATCAAACATCAAATTTAATTAATTTTATACGAGGTATGTCAAATAAAATGAATTTCACTCATGAGTAAAGTACCTTTATATTTCACAATATCGAAAATTGTTATTAAGAAAAGTTTGGAATTAAAAAATTTGTTTTAGTGTTTAATTACATCCTTCTAATTAATATATTGTGAATAATAAAGGCACTTAACTCTTAACAAAAATTCATATTTTTTACATACCTCTTATAAAATTAAAAAAGTAGATTTTAGACCAGGGAGGGCATTTTATGAAGAATAACTTTTTTTCTATTAGCATTTAATATTAGTATTTAGTATTAGCATGTAGTTTTTTTTTGTCGAGTTAATTATTTGTAAATTAATTTAAGTTGGTTAGGGCCATGAATGAGGAGTATACCTACTGGTCAATTAAATGTTTCCACTTCTACATATGTATGTATGTATGTGCGTGCATAAGTATTATATGTGCGCACATGTACCTAATGTATTATGTAATGCAATGTATTATATTTGGAATATTGTAGCAAACAGTAATTTATTATCTATCGTGGCTGAATGGATCAAGTAATCCAAAGCCAATAAGGAAGAAAAAAAAAAACTTTTTTTCGTAAAAGTGATAATAAAATAGTTATCTTAATTGTAATAAAACGATGATGAGTATCCGTAATTTGAGAAAAAATTTTTTTTAGATTAGATTGGTGTAATTTTATATTTAAACATAGTTTTTAATTTCAAACAACTTTTCATAAGGCCATTTTTTGATATTCTGGAATAAAAAGGTACTATATTCTTTAACGAAATTCATATTTTTGACATAACTCGTATAAAATTGATAAAATTTGATATCTGATGGTTGAGTTTTAGATTTTTGACTATCCAGAGCATTTTATAAAGAATAACTTTTTTTCGTAAAATTGATAATAAAAAGTTTTCCATATGTGGTTTGTAGCTACGCAGACATACTGTATAAGAACTTCTGTATAAGAATTTTCAAATTGCAATGTCATATTCGGATTCAGCATAATCAAAAACAAAATGGAAACATATTTAATCAAAGTAAAATGATGAATTGAGCGATATTTTTAAAATTATTTATACAAAACAATTGTTATTGTTTATACAATTAATAAACAATAAGCGACCAAATCTGCGAGTAGAACTTTTTACTTTAACATGTATATAAACTAAAAAAAAGTCTTAAAAAAATATAAGCTTGTTTAAATTTTTCCGAAACAATGCATAATTTTGTTCTAATTGCACTTCCCTACAAATACATTTTTATTTTAATCTTTGTCATTTTAGAAACGGCAAGACATAATATTAAATTTTTAATCCCAATATTAGCAACAAGAGCCACTTACTTTAATACGTTTTATATTATATCTGCATATATCTATTTTTTTGATAAAAAATTCTTTGTACCAATTTTTCTTCTACATATAAAACATATTGTTTCTTCAATACAAGATGTTTACAAACCCAAACTAATAAATATTCAATGAGAGCTCTCACATAAATAAATTTTATGAATTTTTCAAAATAACAAAAGGTAAACTGAACAAGCAATATATCTTAACTTTACGACAAGAATGCTTCAAGTTGTTACAACTTATAGGCCTGGATCTCGCGTACCAAAAAAAGTTTATTAATAGCAAGCTGAAAATTTGTTAATAGCGTAACGGTGTCTAGTCGGACAAACTTTGATGGACGGGAACACTGGAAGAGGGGAAGTTTTAATTGTGGAAGAGGTTACAAGTTTCGAACGTCAGACTACGAAAACGTCCCATGTATTTTGTCGGAGAGAACTTCAAATTTATTTGTTATCCTTTCATTAAACTTTCATGCGAAAATCGGACTGCTACTTATCAACAACATAATTCCTGTCATTTGATTTATGGACGGATCGGACTTATTAAAATGCCCAACATATCTGTCGGACAAATATTTTTCATATATCGTTTATTTGGAAGAAGAGGGTTACATATCAAATTGTTAAAGTTTTTTTTATTGCATCAATACCTTCCAAATAATGACTTCTACACTAGTCGCCGAGAGATGACAGATCTAACTCTTTTGGTCTTTCCCCTAACGTTCTCTACAGAACGTTATTCGGTTTAGAGAACACAGTTATATCTTGGAATATAATAGACAAAAATAAGTTAATTTAATTAAAAGGATGATTTATTTTTGGGATATAGAGTTATAATTATAAATAAATAAAGATATAACCATTGTTCTTAAAAATTATAACACTTAAAGTGAACCGTTTGTTCTGATAGGATACTTTCTTAGTTGTAACTTTTTTTGGATAATTCATCACAAAAAAGAAGCAATATAATGTGCGTAAAAAGTATTTTTGTGAAATGTAACCTTATTCTTCAAAGTTATTTTGTTTTATGTGAATTATACTTTTTTTGCATTGCAAAGATTTAGAAAAAAGTGGGAATATCTGAATCTAGAAAAAAAGGACTGTTGTCTTTAATAGAGAAAAGCAATGTTTTCCTGAATACTATTTAAGTTTTCACAAAACTTTGTAAAGAAAAATTATTCTTAATTAAAATCTTATTATTATTGCTTTATGTTTCATTATGTGCTGTAGAATGGATACGAACTACTTAATAAGTTTTTTTAAATGTTTCATTAATAATTTTTATTAATAAAATTCTTAAAAAATGTAACCTTATGAGCAAACATAGGGTATTAAAAAGATAATATTTCTTTATTCAAGGATATATCTAAGTTTTTTTCTAAACCTGATTAGGCTATTGATTATGTTCAAAATAAGAGAGCTAAAAGGAACTACAACGTTAACGGTATTTTATTATCTCATATGGTCAACGGACCTCTAAATTTGAAAAAACCGCGGAGTGCTACCATATAAATGGGTGCGTTTTTGAGAAAGGGGTGAATTAGTCCCTAGGCTCAGGGTGAATTAGGGTGAGTTCTATGCACATTTGGTACAAACACGTCTACAAAAAAATTTTTCCAGGTTAAATTTACTATCGAAATATCGCATTTTAAAGTCAAAATTATTTTTTTTACAAAAATATTTCAAAAGAAAAGCAAGAAAAAACACGAAAGAAAACAATTTTGTTTTTTGTCCATAACTTTTTTTCACAGGGCATAGGCATTGCTTCAGTAAAAAATAACTTCCATCCCTTCTCTTTAAAATGAAGTTTGGTAAAAGTCTCTAATATTTATAGTTTCGGAAATAGGATTTTTCAAAGTTCGCGCGCACAGCATTTTTGGGCTATTTTCCCTATTATTTCGCAAACATTGTTCTGTAACTATTTTCTACGCATTTCTACGTATATGCAATGGTACATTTAGTAGAAAGAGAAGTCAATTACCTTTAAAATGGTCCATTGTATAAGATTATATGGCTCTTTTTAAGCAAGTTATGCTTTTTCAAGGTTTTATACTTTTAATGATTTTTGTTATTTTTAATGATTTTTTTTTTAAATTTCTCATTATAACTTTTTTTTCTTGTGCATTTAGGTATACCTATACATTGTGGAATAAAAATATTCTTATTTTCTTTACTTTAAAATGGTATACCTACTGCAAAAAATTCTAGGATTATTTTTAAACAAGATATCCGTTGGATATCCAAGGGTATCAATAATTTGAGAAAAATTATATATATTTTTTTTAATTTTATCAATTAGAAGAATGTAATTGCATAGTATTATAACACAATTTTTAATTCCAAATAACTTTTCTTAATAACATTTTCGATATTGTGAAATATAAAGGTACTTTACTCTTGAGCGAAATTCATATTTTTTAACATACCTCGTACACTATTGAAAAAATTTTATATCTAATGATTGCATCGTGGGTTGTAGACTATGCAGAGCATTTTATAAAGAATATTTATTTTTCATAAAGCTAATAATAAAAAAAGTTTTCCATATGGTTCCAACTTAGTGGGACGTATTGCATGAGTATATGTCACATTTTGAAAAAACATTTATATTGTTTAAAAATAGTCCTAGATTTTTTTCAATACACCATTTTAAAGTAAATAAAATAAGCTTTCTTTTTTATTGTACACTGTATATACCTAAATATGCAATAAAAAAAGTTATAATGAGAAATTTAAAATAATCGTAAAATATATATAAAAATCATTAAAAGCATAAAATTTTGAACAACCATATCTTGCTTAAAATAGTCATACAGCCTTCTACAATAGACCATTTTAAAGATAATTGACTTTTCTTCCTAATAAATGTAACATTGTGTATAGCTACGTAGGAAAAGTTACAGAACAATTTTTGACAAGTAACAAGGAAAATTGGCAATCGCTGTGAGTGGCAAACTTTGAAAAATCATATTTTGAAAAGAGTAAATCGTAGAGATTTCTACCAAATATCATTTAAAAGAAGAAGGATGGACGTTTATTTTCTTTGAAGTAATGCCTCTACCTATATCCCCGTGGAAAAAAGTTACACAAAAAAATTGCTATCTTTCGTGTTTTTTCTTGATTTTCTTTTAAATATCGTTTTGTAAAAAAATATTTTTGACTTAAAGATGTGATCTTTCGATAGTAAATTTATCCTGGAACAATTTTCCTGTTGACGTGTTTGTACCAAAAGTGCATAGAACTCACCCTAATTCGCCCTGTGCCTAGGGGCTAATTCACCCCTTTCTCAAAAACGCACCCCTTTAAATTGTAGCACTCCGCGGTTTTTTCATATTTAGAGGTCCATTGACTATATAAAACAATAAAACCGCGTTAACGTTGTAGTTCCTTTTTAAAATACATAATCAATAGCCTAGATATATTAAAAAAGAAGATTCTTTAGATTAAAAAGAAGAGCGATAAAAAGATCAGAAATCTATCGCACTCAATCATTAAATACTATAATAATATCAATAAACACTGCACAAAATAAATGAAATAAATTAATATGAATCTTAAAACCTTTCTACTGAAAAAGTGACAATTCTTAGTTATAACCCTCTTCTTCAAAATGAACGATGAATTGGGATACACAGCATCTCAGTAAACATCATATTAAAAATAAACCTTTTAATAATTAAATGCCCGTGTTAATGTTTGTTTTTAATAAATACGATTAACCTAGTTTTTGCATCGATGCATGCTAGTATTTGATACAAGGTCGAGTTGCAATAATATTCAGTGGGTGTTTATTAACAGTCAGCACTTTTGAATCACTTTCACCTTGGCTTACCAAAACAGTAAATAAACAACAATCGACCTTTAATTATACTTTTACGGGAACAGATAAATCAATTGGTAGTTGAGATTCCAGCGGGTAACATGGAATTCAAGTAAATACTATACCACCAGTTACTTTCTGTGATATACTTAACGTGTAAATAAATGTATTAACTACGAACGATATTTACTACATCAACCCTCATAGTCGGGGTAACCACCCCTAAGTATCCAGGGTGGCTCAGAAGTCAGGAGCCACCATATGGCGATCCAAGACCAGGGAAGAAAGACTGGAAAGACGTCACAGGACTGGTAGACGAGAAGAGTATGGAGAAAAACGTTAATGTTCTGGCACCTCGACCACCCTAGAACAGTGTGGTATATAGGAAAACGATGGAGACGTCAGACCCGAGACGGAGCTGAGGTATGGAAAATGGAATGATATGGAAAATGGAACTTGGTATGGAGATGGAACATCGTGGGACAATGGACAATGCCATGGAACGTGCAGCGAGGACTTTTTGGTGATACGAACACAGACGTTTAAAGTGGTAAGTCCATATTAGCTATTTTTATGGTATTTCCTTATTCGTATAAAGTATAAAATATAAAGTAATATTAACGTAATTATAATTTAAGATGCACATTACCTTTTAAGTTTTACCTATTTTTACTTAATTATTCTATTTTAATTTCCTGATAATACCAATATTTACCAATATATACAGAATTTTTTTTACCCTGATATTAGTTATTATAGGACGCAATGATACAATTTTTATATGATTTTTTTATATATTTACCAACATATATTTTATCTTTGCTGATTTTTATCCATTTATTATTTGACTTCTGATTTTTATTACATTTTTATTGGTCTACTGCTTTTTAGTGGTGATTTATATTGAGTGATATACTGATTTTTATGGCAATTTACTATATTTTTACTATTTTTGACATAATATTTTATATACATATATATTTACTATACATCGTAAGACTGTCAAATTTATGCGTTCGTTACGGGTACAGGAATAAGGAAAATGAATATTACAGGAATAAATGAATTATGAATAAATGAGTAGCAACAAAGTTACTTGGGAAGACTTCATCAAAATAGTTGAGGAGATTACGCAAGAAGTAACAAGACAAAGTAGAAGGGTCTTGAAGAAGAAAGTACCTAAATCTAAGGATATACAAGAAGAAGTAACGACACAGTTAATTAAATTGTATAACAAATTCACACATCTAACGAAGAAAAATTGGGAAGCGCTATCGGACAAACAAAGAGAAGCGTGCAACAAATATTTCGGAAAAATAAGAGACAAAGTTATACGCTCATTTCAAGCTGTAAACTTAAGGACAGTAGTTTCAAGTTCAATACACCAACCAATCGACAAGGAAATAGAGGAAGAACAAAGCGACGAAGAAGTAGAAGAGGAAAAAAGTGACGAGGAGATAGAGGAAAAAATTGACGAGGAAATAAAAGAGGGAAAAAGCGACATAAAACAAGAGATAAAAATATTAAACATGGCTCTGACAATCAACGAATTTTTGAATATTGCAAGCAAGGTATTGCCCAACGAGTTTGATGGAAGCGCAGGGAAATTACAACCATTTTTAGACGCATTAGAGTTACTTGGAAAAATAGCAGAAGGACATGAAGAAACAGCAATAACACTATTAAAAACAAGATTGACTAATAAGGCTAGAAACCTGATAACTACAGAGGATACGATCCCACTTATAGCAGCGGCACTGAAGAAGGAATTAAGAGGCGACAATCCGAAAACGATAATAGACAAGTTAGCAAAGAAAAGGCAAGGAAACAAATATGCAGCAGTGTACGCATCCGAAGTAGAGGAATTAGCGGAACAGTTGAAGGTAGCATACATAGCGGAAGGAATGCCATTGGAGCTAGCGAAAAAATACACAACGGAAACAGTTGTAGCAACAATGAAGCGAAACGTTAATACGGATAGAGCAAAGTTAATACTGGAGGCAGGTAATTTCACAACACCGCAGGAAGTAGTATCTAAATTTTTATCGATTGATACGACAGAGGAGAACACACAGGGAAGAGTGTTCAATTATAGGACGAATTATGAAAATAGGAGAGGACAACAGCAATACCGAAGAGGATACCATAACAAATACGACAGAGGAAGAAGAAATAACTTCGGAAAACGGAACGAATGAGAAGAAACAGGAAACCAACGGAATTATTCCAACAGAGGATATAGACAATTCAACAACCAAACGTACAGAGGGAATCAGAGAGGAGGACGAAACAGAAACGTAAGGCTACTTGAGTTAGAAGACAGCCAAGAGGAACCAGAAAACCAGCAGTTGGGGTTTTGAATGAACGAAACAAGGAAAGTACACAGTCAGAAGTAGAATATAATATTTACAACTTCGATTTAAACCTAACGAATTTTGTACGAATGAAAACAGGAATCCTAAAAAACACAAATACCTTTATCATAGACACAGGAGCTGATATTTCAATACTGAAATGTTCACAAGATTTTATGAAGGAACATGTGAAACCAAACACAAAAGCGAAAATAAAAGGAGTAATTAAAGGAGAATTACAAAAAATGGGAGAAGTTGAAACAACGCTAGAAGTAAAAGGATACCGATTTGAGCATATCTTTCAATTAGTGGAACCTAGCTTTCCTATTCCAACCGACGGAATCATTGGGAGAGACTTTATTTCAAACTTTCAATGCATACTACACTACGCTAACCTTAAAATGCACATTAAAGAGGACAACGATTGTTACATTAGTACAAACATTTTGGATAATATAGATAATGACACGATAATAATACCGCCTAGATGTGAAATTTACAGAGTCGTAAAAATTTTTCAAACGCTGAAGAACGACAGGATAGTGGAACAACAAGAAATACAACCAGAAATATTCATAGCGAGAGCAATTATTTCAAGTAATAATCCGTACATCAAAATTTTGAACACAACCTACGAAACAGTAAAAGTAGAGACAAACGCAATCAAAACATTAGACATTAAATTATTCAACATATATAGACTGATCAACGACAGCAAGGATAGGAAAAAGGAATTACGGGAATCATTGAAGTTAGACATTCCAGAATACATACGCGATAAGTTAGTATCTTTATGTGAAGATTATTCAGATATATTCGCCCTAAGGCATGACATGCTAACGTGTAACAACTTCTACGAACAGAAACTGAGAGTTAAAGACCAAACTCCGGTATATATTAAAAACTATAGGACACCTCACGGACAAACAGAGGAATTAAACCGTCAAGTACAAAAACTGAGAGACCAAGGAATAATAGAACCGTCCACATCAGAATACAACAGCCCAGTAATGCTAGTACCGAAAAAGGCGATAGATGGAAATAAAGCATGGAGGTTATGCATAGATTTTAGACAACTGAACAAGAAAATAGTCACAGACAAATTTCCTTTACCAAGAATAGACTCGATATTAGATCAACTAGGAAGAGCAAAATGGTTTTCAGTTATAGACTTAATGTCAGGTTTTCACCAGATACCATTAGAAAAATCATCGAGAAAATACACATCGTTTAGCACAGAAAATGGAGCATTTCAATTTACCAGATTACCTTTTGGATTAAATGTAAGCCCAAATAGCTTTTCAAGGATGATGACAATAGCATTTTCGGGATTAACACCAGATAAATAATTTCTTTACATGGACGATATAGTGGTGATAGGAATATCCGAAAAACATCACCTAGACAACCTGAAAAAGACATTCGAGACATGTCGAAAATTCAATTTGAAACAACCCAGGAAAATGTCAATTTTTTAGAAGAGAAGTAACATATTTAGGATATGATCTTTCGCAGGAAGGAGTATCACCGGACAAAGCGAAATATGCAACGATTGAACAATACCCGACACCTAAGACAGCGGAAGAAACAAAAAGATTCGTAGCATTTTGTAACTATTATAGACGTTTTATTCAAAATTTTGCTGAAATATGCAGACCACTCAACAGATTATCAAGAAAAGGAGTAGAATTTTTTTGGTCAGAAGAATGTGAGAAGGCATTCAATAAGCTTAAATCATCTCTGATGAAGCCACCGATCCTAAAATATCCGAATTTCAATAAACAATTCATCCTAACAACAGACGCATCCAACGAGAGTTGTTCAGCAATTTTAAGTCAAGATTATAACGGAATAGACCTACCAATAGCATACGAATCAAGAAGTTTTAATAAAGGAGAATGTAATAAACCTATAATCGTTAAGGAATTACTAGCGATTCATTGGGGAATCAATCATTTCAAATGTTATTTATATGGAGCACCAACATTTTTAGTAAAAACGGATCATAAACCACTAACACATTTATTTGCAATGGAAGAACCAACTTCGAAACTTACAAGAATCAGATTAGATTTAGAGGAATACGATTTCGAAATAGAATACATAACAGGGAAAAATAACTATGCAGATAGTCTTTCAAGAATAACATTACATCAACTAAAGAACCTATACATAGACAATACCCATATATTAGCTATAACACGAGCTCAAGCAAGAGAAAATAAGAAGGAAGCAAGGCAAACGAAGGCAGAAAGTGAACTCGCGCCACAGCCAGAAGCCCACAAACAGACAGTAAGAAAGGTACTAAATAATTTAGAGGCGCATAGACTACCAATTTTGTCTTTTGGAGCAGAACTAATCTCACCAAGGCTGAGCATTAGGGTCAAAAACAAAATAAAGTGCAGCAAGAGCATAGCCACAGAATTCAATCATTTCGATTTAAACCAAATGTTGGCACAGCTTGATAAGATGGCGGTAGAGAATGCAGTACGTAAACTAAAAATATACGTAAACGATATTATTTTTAAAGTGTGCACAATGGAGGAATTTATTAAACAAGGAAACGAAATATTAAACAATGTTGAAATATACATATGTGAAGTACCAGAAACAATAGAAGATGACAAAGAAAAACACAGGCTAATAGAAGAATATCACAATCATCCGAAGTTTGGAGGACACGTAGGAGATAACAGACTAATAAACAAGCTAAAAGCAAGATTTAGATGGAAAGATTTGGAAAAAGACGTAAGAAAATACATTAAACAATGTCATAAATGTCAAATTAACAAACCGAAAAAAAACACATGTCGAAGAATTCGTGATATCGGACACTTCTTCCAAACCATGGGACATAGTATACATAGATACAGTAGGTCCATTCACTAAAAGTAACGAAGGTAATAGATACTGTATAACAATGTTATGTGAACTTACTAAATACGCGGTCAGCATACCCGTGTGCAATAAAGAAGCAGATACAATAGCCCGAGGAATTTTTGATCATTTCATACCAACATACGGACTCATGAAGAAAATAAGAACAGACCAAGGCACGGAATATAAAACTGAAGTAATGCAGGAATTAACAAAGCTATTAAAAATAGAGCACAACTTCTCAACGGCATACCATCCACAGTCCATTGGAAGTTGCGAAAAACTGCACAGAACATTAAACGAATACGTAAGTGCATTCATAGACGAAGACAGAGAAAATTGGGATGTGCGTTGCAGGATGTTCACATAATGCTACAATACAACCCCTAACGCGTATCATGGTTACACACCGTTTGAACTGTTATATGGCAGGAAGGTTAACCTACCAGAAAACCTTACACAGGAGATTCAACCATGTTACAATATAGATGCTTACTACAATGAGTTACGTTACAAACTACAAAGCGCACACGAGACAGCTAGAACCTTCTTACTAAAGCACAAAAAAGAGCGACAAGAAAAGAATAAGCTCAAAGCAACACCACAACACTTTAAAATAGGAGACCTAGTCCTGGTAAAAAGGGAAGAGAATGGTAAGTTTGATAGTCTTTATGTAGGCCCTTTCACAATAACAGAGGTAAATAATGTTAATTGTAAGATCAGATCGGAAAACAATAAAATCAAGGAAATACATAAGAATAAATTATATGCTTACAATCCGAGAACACCGTGAGTGACAAGTGAAACGGGAACAGTGTAAATAACGAACATTTTCACTTTTATTTTTTGTATTTAATTAGTATTTATAGGAAAAATGTATATATTGTACTTCGTAAAACGCAGCAAGCAATTAGTGGTACTATTAGAAAATTTTCTTTATTTTCCGTAGTCAGCAAATTTTCGGGGGAAGGGGAAGATGAATTGGGATACACAGCATCTCAGTAAACATCATATTAAAAATAAACCTTTTAATAATTAAATGCCCGTGGTAATGTTTGTTTTTAATAAATACGATTAACCTAGTTTTTGCATCGATGAGTGCTAGTATTTGATACAAGGTCGAGTTGCAATAATATTCAGTGGGTGTTTATTAACAGTCAGCACTTTTGAATCACTTTCACCTTGGCTTACCAAAACAGTAAATAAACAACAATCGACCTTTAATTATACTTTTACGGGAACCGATAAATCAATTGGTAGTTGAGATTCCAGCGGGTAACATGGAATTCAAGTAAATACTATACCAACAGTTACTTTCTGTGATATACTTAACGTGTAAATAAATGTATTAACTACGAACGGTATTTACTACATCAACCCTCATAGTCGGGGTAACCACCCCTAAGTATCCAGGGTGGCTCAGAAGTCAGGAGCCACCATAACGATATTACTATAAAGTTTGCTATTCATTAAACTTAAAAACAAGCTGCTAGTTTTCACATTCATAAACTGGTCAGGATGACAAAAGTTCCACAATTAAAATCATGTTCCACAATTATAACTTCCCCTGGTCCAGTGTTTCCATACATCAAAGTTTGCCCGACTAGACACAGTTAAGCTAGTAACAAATTTTCAGCTTGCTATTAATCAACTTTTTTAGTACGCGGGATCCAGGCCTGTTATACCCTGTAAATTTCCTGTAATACCCTGTCAGGAAAATTGATCGGGAATTTAAGGGGATGGTCTTTATAAACACATTAGACTTTTAACCGAATTAGTATCGCCCTAAAAGGAATATGAGGGGTAGCTGATGGAAAATCAATGAAGACTTACAGCTGATTTTGCTTTGTTTTTTATAAAAATTCTTAAAAAGTAAAAAAAAATGGTTTTTCTACGGATGCTATACAATATGCAACTTCTCTCACTACTTACATACATTCAAAACTGAACAACGAGGACCTCCTACGGTTCTCCATACTATGATCGCCGTTTCCATGATAACATGCACAATAAATGTTGTTCTGAAGCTATTTTCTTGTGGCATTTTTATAATCAAGTATATTCAAATGGGAAATAAGCCACAATTTTACCTAAAAATGATTTTATTAACGTTTCGACGCCCAAGTCGGGTGTCGTTGTCAAAATACAAACTAATACTAAATAAACAAAAATGTTGTTGCTTAATAAAAAATTCTTCTAATAATTTATTAATAACGCAACTCATCAATATTGGCAATATCATTTTAAAGTCGTTTACTTTAAAATGTATAATACGTGTCTGAATTGCCGATACAAATGAGTCAGATTAAATAAATTATTAGAAGAATTTTTTATTAAGCAACAACATTTTTGTTTATTTAGTATTAGTTTGTATTTTGACAACGACACCCGACTTGGGCGTCGAAACGTTAATAAAATCATTTTTAGGTAAAATTGTGGCTTATTTCCCATTTGAATATACTTGATTAATGCACAATAAAAACACAATTAATATTGTCAAACAGATGTGTCAATGCAAAACTTATAGACGGAGAGGCAGCGCTGAAAAATCTCTTTGAATTTACTAAAGCTAGATTTTTCATAGTTGATTACTGTGAGTGTGTAGAGAAACATACTGCGGTCGGTCAAGCGAAACGTAGAACAGGGGTTACCGAGAGGGTATCAAAGTTGCTTTCATACGAAGGTAATTATTTCCATTTACTAAGGCTGAAAATCAGTACACACATTCTAAATTAAAAATAAATAAAAGTTATTATAGTCGGTCAGCTGTATAACGGGACAGAGCCGGTCGGTCGGCCCCAATAATCGAATGAAATGAAGCATTTTGGCTCGCAATTTTCTCGTCCAGCATGGATTTATTTGAAATTTTCACACGAGGTAGGGAATAGTCCAAGGATCGTTTTCTATATCATGCCGCTATCATACGCTAAAACCTTGGGGATGGTTGCCGCCCCATCTTGGAGGTGGGAATTTTTTATTACATTTTAACCATGTAATTCGATGGAAAAAGTGTTTCTAAGAAAAACATGTTTTTTACGTTCTCTTCGTAAAACTAACATTTTTCAAGTTATTCGCGCTTGAAAATAACAGTTTTTAACGAAAAAATCGACTTTTTTAGAGGATTTTTTGAGAATACCTCGAAAAATATTCTATATATTTTTGGCGATAAAAAGTTTCTTCAAAAATGATTTTGTAGGATTTTTAAAGAGCTATAAGACTGTGTAAATTAAATTTCGTAAGATCCCTTAGTTTTTAATTGGGGCGGGTTTAAAGGGCTCGAATAAGGGGGTGTTTGCTGGTAAATAGAGGTTTTAAACAGCTATATCTGGCTAACTATTTACTCTACTGAAAATCTATGCAAAGGGTAATTTTAGTCATTAAAAATGCTACAATTTAGTAGTTTATACTTTTTTTCGTATCTTCAGTATTTTCGGAGATATTTTGAAGTAAAAGATGAAAAATACCAAATTGCAAAAAATCAATTTTTCTTTAAACTCCAATTTTTCCAAAATTATTCATTTAAATAGGTCAAACTCCTTGAGTGTATTGATAATATAAATATAAAAGGAACTACAGAAAGGTGAAGACCAATTTTGAATTAGGAAGGTAGTTAGATTGTTTTCACTGATTTTTTCGTAGAGAAAAGGAGGTACCGATATTTTTTTTTTGATTATAAGCCGCTTAATTTTCATGCTAGAAACTTTTTATTATTGTTTTTTGAAAGGTTTAATTGTATGCTTGAAAAAATATTATTTAAGTTTTCCTCCAAAAAATGCAAATTTTTCCCATTATTTGAATTTCAAATATGATATTTCAAATTATGCATTTGACGAAAAAAGCTAACCTTTAACATACCGTATCTCGGTTTGTATTGGTCTTATATATATATATATATATATATATATTTATATATATATATATATATATATATATATATATATATATATATATATATATATTTATTTTTAGCATCTTATGACGTCCCCCCATGTTAAACCGTAGTCTCTCGTGGCTTCCAGGTCTTCGTGAACTCCGATATACGGTTGCCACGAGGACTTTCCCTAAAATGTATCGCAAATGAAAGGTACCACTTCCTACAATGCTTACACAAAATATTGGCCGGACGTCCTCAGTCACGTTATCTGTATAATAATATACACATTACTTGGAGCAATTGCCGTCAGGCGCGCCATGTTCGCTTGCTGTATATCTAAAATCACTTTAACGGTTTTGATGGCATCCAAATATATATTTATTCAGTTTGCGGTTGTAGTGGTCTCCGTATATTTGAGTTTATGTCCTCATGGCTTCCACTGCGCTGTTGTCACCTCAAATGTTGGAATTTAGACTTCGGATATTTTTATAATTGATTATTGTAGTATGTTGAAAAAAATATTGTTGTGATATATTAATGATATTTTTTTGTATAATTAACAATGTATTTTTTTTCACTGCAAAAATAAAAAATTAAAAAGTATGTTCATTAAAATTGATGAATTTATCATAACCAGTTGCCGAATCTGCTGGTCTAATTGCTCAATTGTAACATAATATAGAAGTGTTAAAATTGAATTCTTAATTTTTTATTACAAAACTTTTACCTCGACAGCGTAGGGTACAAGAGGACGGCTTAAGTAAAGTAAGTACAAAATTTTTAATAATATAATTTGTTCAACTAATAGGTGCAAAGGTGTCTGGAAAATAATAAAAATGTTTAAAACATTGCTTACTTATTTCATACACTCAATGTATTTTTTTATGTAAGGATATAGAAAATAATATTTTGAAAAATATTTAAAATATAGTAGTAAGTCTTAAATTTCACATTACATAAAGTAGTTAAGTCTGCTAGTCTACAAAATTAAAAACAAATAGAATACATACTTAAAAAAAAATTAAAGCACTCATGCCATACCAAACGAACTACATTCTTACATATTTAAAAAAAAATCTTTAATTTTGCCCAACCCGACTAAACTATCGGCAGGTAAAAAGTCTGCAGTATGCGGGGGCCCTACTGTTGAAATAGATTAGAAAATTAAAATAAACTTATCTACCATTATGAAATTCTAATTTGACACAAAAAACTGTATCCTGGATTAAGAACAAGTGTGTAGAATACTCTCGTGAATTAAGAAGCGTTTCTACTGTAGGGTGACCATATCATAAATTTGAAAAAAACGGGACACATCCAAGCAGCAGTAGCGCACCTATAATTTTTCTCTGGGGGGGAAGGGGGTTGGCTTGGGCGTCGAAATTTTTTTCTATATTTTGTGAAAGACAAGTTACATTTTCCTGCTATTATTTATATATTTTTCATATGCCCTGGGGGAAAGGGAGTTTAACTCCCAAACCCCCCCCCCTGGGTGCGCTACTGCCAAGAAGGGTTTGGAGCGATAATACACAAACAGGGATTGAAACACCGTGTTTTAGCTAATTTGGAACCTATAAATCCTTTTCAATTTTAAATGTGTAATTTACGTACGATCAAGACTGCGAAACGCAGAAAACTAAAAAACTACGCTAGAATGACGTGGATAAACAACCAATCCGTCAAAACAAAACAGGGAAGAATAAAAAATAGCGAGAAACACAGCAAACTCAACAAATAAAAAGAAGAAAAATGACGGGTTTCGCTGGAGGACATTAAAAAAGACAGAAAACCATCAAATATAACAATTTTACAAAAAAGTCAGATAAAAAATACGTCCAGCATTAAAACAAGAGTACTAAAAAACAAAAAAAAAGAGGAACCCTGTTTGAAGACAAACAGATCAGCAGAATATGAGAAGAATATTACGAAAAAATGCTATTCGGTATGAAGGAAACAGATGAAGAAGAACAAGATAACAACGAAGAAGAAATTTTCACAGAAGAAAACGTACAAAAACAAATATTAAAAACATAGAAAACGGAAAAGCAGCAGAAGAAAATGAAATAACAGTGGAAAAAAATACAGAGGAAGAGAATTACATAAGGAAATAAACCAGCTAATACAACAAAAAATATGAACAAAACAGACTACCAGCCGATTGGAACGCAGATATTATAGTAGGTACCTATATACAGTAAAACCCCGCAAATCCTAACTAATAATTGAAAGTTTACTTTGTCGTTGATTTTGAGTCGCTGTGCCTTTCTCTCTCCCTCTTCCACCCATCTCAGATTGATGTCACTGATGCAGGGCCAGTGTCATCATTTGTGCTTAGTCGTTAACTCCATGGCTTGATTTCTAATTTGAATAAGCTCCATTTTTCCCCGTTCCCCTATACAAGATGGATCAGAAAACTAAGAAGAAAGTGTAATTACAGAATGGATTGAAGCTGACGACAAAGGGAGCGAAGAATTTACGGATGAATACATTGTAGACTTGGTTCAACCTCAAGGCAACCCTAATGACTAATGAAGATGAAGAAAGCGAGGAAGAAGTTTCCCTGTCATATTGAGTGTCACACGCAGATGCCACTAAAGCTCTGGGTGTGGCTCTACGTTACGTGGAGCATAACTCTGCTGCATTACCAGTAGATGTAATGTTTATGTGTAAATAGAATTAGAATTAAACAATGGTTTCGAATTCACCTGTATAAGTTGCAAGTTGGGAGAGTCAGGTAGTAAGAAAGTTACGAATTGACCGGTGTACATTTTGATTTGAAAAAGTTTGTCATTAAGAGTTACGAGTTGGCGCGTGTCCATTGGAAGAAGGAGAATGTCACGGTTAAAGAATTTAAGGGACTGGTTTAGATGCAGTTCTATAGAACTCTTTAGAGCAGAGGTGGATAGATTAAAGATAGTGATGATGATATCCAACCTCCGATTAGGAGAAGGCACTTGAAGAAGAAGAAGATATTAGATTTTACTGATTATGCCGCCCCCTTGTGATGCCGCCTGATGCGGCTGCCTCACCGCATCATAGAACGGCACGGCCCTGAAAATTACAGTCTTTTCGTTTAAGTCGCTACAGGTAAAAATAAGTAATTAAATATCTTATATCAGATAGAGTATTCATTTTTAGTAGATGAACAAAGGTTTAAAAGGAAGGTTCGGAAGTTGCAAAAATAAACTTTTGCAAAAATAAACTTAAGACTGATATTACATGAAAAATTGGGTCAAACAGTCCATGTTCAGTCCAGATATAACAAAAAATTTCAAGGTGATTCGTCAATTAGTTTACATTTTATTCAATTTGTTTAATAAAAAATCCTTTTCTTTGCAATGATAAAGCATGCTTTTCTTCATAAAATAATAATGATACAGCAATTTTGTGGAAACTACATGAAAGAAGAATACTTATGTTTTCAAAGTTTTTAAAAAAATAATAAAAACTCATTTTTATCATTCCGAAAATATTTTAGTAAAGTAGAGTCATTTTTGGCTTATAAACAATTTGAATAACTTTGTTAGTATTGACTGCAAACTAAATTAATAATCGACTAAGGGATGGAAAAAACCTACCGGTTATAACCTAAACCCAGTTTTTTTAATTCGAAACAACCGGTTTTACCGGTTGTTTTTTTGTCCCGGTTATAACCGGTTTTTTTCTTTTTAAAGTAATAACCATTGAAAAACCGAATAAGTTGCCTGTGGAAAAAAATTAATTTAGAGAAAAATGAAGAAATTTCTATATATTTTCGATCTTAATCATATAATATTATAAATAATAAATGTGAAGTAATTAACCCAAACAACCATAATTCAACTTTTATTTACTAATAGAGAACTGGACGAAAGTGTCACATCAGCTTTTATGAAACAATTTTGAGAATAGTTATTTAGATTAATAAATGTTTCAAAGACTGGTGAAATGGTGCGTGTGATGATAATATTTACATAAAAGTAGGTGATCTGCTTGAAATCGATATTCCAACCATCATCAGCTAAAAAATTGTTTATACTTGAGTACTTGAGACTTGAGACTCTTGTATAATGTGAATACCGAAATACGATTAGGAATCTCAATTATGTAATTTTTAAACAATAAATAATTCTTACGAAATATATGGTAGGTATTATACAAACGTATTAAAAAAATATTACCTACTGAAATTTTTTGATGGCAATAGAGAAGTAAATACTGAATTGGTTTATCGAATTAATTTTGTAAAATACCTATAAGTCATTTGGACATTTTTTAAAACTTGATAGATCCAAGGGACATTTTGATAGATCGATAGGATCATCACTTTTGGGAATATCCCAATTATTGACAACGCAATATACGCCGACGCCGTCTACAACGAGCGACGAATCAGAGATTGGGGTACTCCGGCCCATTTTTAGGGTAACTTGAAAGCGCCTGGGAAAATTTTTATAGGTTGAATTGGTTGGGGAATTTTTCGGGAGGAAAATTGAGCAAACTAAAGTGCAATATAAATGTAACATTATAACTTATTGAGTTTATTTATTTTATTTTAAAAAAACCGGTATAACCAAAAACCGGTTTTTGGTTCAACAAGCGCCATCCCTAGATTTTAGGATTTAAAAAGCTGGTACTTTTACATTATTATTATATTATCGGTTTATAACGTTCTTCGTCTTCCGATACCCGTTCGCCATTCCTCTCTGTCCGTACATTGATCTACTTGCAGACCTCTTTCATCCATGGCTTTGTTTATTCCTGCCTGCCAACTTTTCCTCGGTTTACCTCATCTTCTTCTATCTTGCAGTTTCCATTTTTGCCCTTGTTTTGGGATTCTGTCTTCATGCATTCTTTATACGTGACCAAACCATCGTAGTTGTATTTCGTTGGTTTCGTCATTTATTGTATGTGTGACCTTCATTATTTCTCGTATCCGTTCATTGGTGACATGTTCTCTTCTTGATCTTCCTGCAGCCCTTCTCCAGAAATCCATTTCGGTGACCTCTAACATTCGTTTTGATTTTTCCTTCATATGCCATACTTCGCAGCTGTATGTTATAATGCTTTTCACTACGGCGTTATAGATCTTTTTGTTGTTTTGGTTGTTTACCTGCTTGTCCCAGAGTACTGAGTTTAGGAGCCTAATTGCTTTCCTGCCCTGAGTGTTTCGTTCTTTAACGGCTCCGTCTAGTGTTCCATCATTCGTGATTTTCATATTCATACCCAGGTATTTATATTCGTTACATTTACTGATTGTTTCTCCTCCTTCTATAGTCGAGGAAATGAAGCATTTTGACTCGCAATTTTTTCGTCCAGCATGGATTTACTTGAAATTTTCACAGAAGGTAGGGCGTAGGGAATAGGCCAAGGATCATTTTCTATATCATGCCGCTGTACGCTAAAAGCTTGGGGTGGATGCCACCCCATCTCGGGGACGGGAAATTTTTATTGCATTTTAACCATGTAAATCGATGTAAAAAGTAATTCTAAGAAAGAAATGTTTTTTACATTTTCTTCGTAAAACTAATATTTTTCGAGTTATTCGCGCTTGAAAGTAACAGTTTTTCGACGAAAAAATCGACTTTTTTAGAGGGTTTTTTGAGAATACCTCGAAAAATATGCATTTTATCAAAAAATACTGTAGATATGAAAAATTTATCTTTTAGTAACACAAATTACCCCTGTAGTTATCATATTGTTTTCGATGTGTACTTTTACATGAATGTTAAAAAAACTTTTACCTTGATTAATTACGGTCAAAGTTAGGCACTTTTTTGTATTTAATTCACAGCTAGTTTCTTTATAACAATTAAGAAACCTAACTAGCGCTATTTTAAAGTTCAAGGTATGTATATAGTTTATGTGTAAAAGTTTGAGTAAACTTGAACAGAGTTGTTAATATATCTTTAAAAATGACGTCCTAACGAAATCGACTCGTGGTCTGTGGAGCGGAATTATTAAAATCCGTGCACTCAAAAAATGAAATTAACTTTTCAAAGATATGTTGCGCTTAATATCTCCGGAGTTTGTTGATGGACTTTGATCATTATTTTTTTAATTTATATATACCTGTAGTTTTGTAGAGTATGTTATGTACACATATACCCACCTAACAATACAAAATGTTATGTATATGTTACAGTTCAAGTTGATTCTCAGTTAGAGTTGACTTGACTCCAACTAGTTGGAGTCAACTCCAACTGAAACGAGCAGTAAAAGTTGATTTTAAAAATTTAAATCAACTTTTACTAGTTGGAGTTGACTCTTCCTGGATCGATTCAGTAAATGTTGATTAAAAGTGCATTTTTGATGAGTGTGCGTTTCTTTGTTTTGACCGTTTCAACTACTTATTAGTATAGCCTGTAACGTCGCCCCCGTTAGGTAAATTATTTTGATTCGATATTTTGCACAAACTTACTCAAAAAAATACATCCGTATAACAATCCTTATAACAAATACACAGGGTGTCACGCGGTACCGCAGTCGAAAAATTGTTTAACCAATTTTTGTTAACCAAATTCACAAAAATAATTTTTATCTACTCTATCTCATATTATGTAAAGCAGCGGTTCTCAATCTGTGGTACATGTACCACTGGTGGGACATATCATTATTTGCCGTCCTGCCAAAGACAAACCATTTTATTTCCAATAATGACACGAGCCGTCTCACCGTGCCTCGGAGAGCACGTTAAGCCGTCGGTCCCCCTGGGCTAGTGTACATCGACACTAGTTACTTGAAACAGGGTTAAAGATGTAATTGGCGCCGGAACTCTCCGAAAGGCAAAAATGCCATACGATATTATATATTATGAAAGTCAGAAACTAAAAAAATCAAAAATTAAAGCTACCTCTATAAGATCCTGAAGAAATTTTTGTCATTATTTCATTAATAAGATATTATTTTTAATTATCAACAATGAGCGCTAAGCGGGTATTGAGGCGGCCGTCAATGTGAGTGCGAGTGAGATTCCCCATTGGACGGGCGGAATGGTGCATCTCTTTATCTCTCACCATTGACGGCCGCCTAATACGCACTTAGCGCTCATTGTTAATAATTAAAGATAAAGCTTAGTAATAAAATACAGTCCTCTCTCTCTCTATAACGATATGCAAGGGACCGGGAATTTTCATCGTTATAAGGAGAGATCGTTATATAGAGAGAAAGAGAAAAAAATCGTTATTGTAATTGTTTAGGCAATACGTAAAGTATCCTTAACAATAGTAACCTATACTTATTGTACGGTTATAGAGTATATTCCCATAGGTAAGCTGGTTAAGAGTAGATAACGATTTTTCATATGTAATTTAAAGTATTATCTGCATAAATGGCACAAAGAATATTTGCTACGAGAGGTATATGGTTCAAAATGCATACAGTATCACGACTAATAAGTTACGTTCACATACATGTAGAGTACTTACAGTTTTATTCCTTGATGACGTGTCACATCAGAGCTCTGATTGAATTCCATAATCCATTTGGTTCATTTGTAAGGCACTCACTAATACGCTAAATAAATCATCGTCGATAATACTGAGCAGATTGAATTATCTGAGCGGTATAAAACGATAGCAAAAAAAGCCGGTAAAATGCGGCCTTTTTACGAATAGCGGGAGCGTCGATAGATTAGAGATGATTCTCGTTAGGAAGCTTTTGACGATCTGCCCCGGCGAGGGGTTCAAATGCGAGTCTCAACAATAACCTGGAGTTTCCAGAAAGGTTACATAAATACTACTTGAATTTTAAGTAATCAGTAGTACAGGGGCGTAACTAATTATTTTAGTGAGCCGTGTATAATATATTTATTGTACATATTGCCGGGGGCGACAGGCGAGAGAGATGGCCTATATCACCTCGAAGAGAGGGGATTGGCAAAGATGTGCACAACGATAAGAAATGTTTGAAGAAATTAGAGTTTATATACACAAGGGGTAACAACGATAAAATGGAGGAAAACGATAAGTTTTCCCCCTAGGGATAGATTTTAATCTTCCAGGGGAATCACAGCGATTTTCGTAATACCACGAAGAAAATCACCGTGAGTAGTGTGAATCTTGACAGTACGAACTAGACCATCCTTACCAGGCAATACATCTATTACCCTGGCAGTTGGCCATAAGAGTGGAGGAGTACCATCCTCCTTCAACAGAACCAAATCCCCGATCTTGACAGGGTCAGTAGGGTCGGTCCATTTATTTCTTTGCTGCAGGAGGCAAAGATAGTCTTTTTTCCACAATTTCCAAAATTGCTGTTGAATTTTACTAATACGCTGAAAAAGATTCAACCTATTTTCAGGTATCTCTGAAACACTTGGTTCAGGGGGCGCGGTTAAACTTCTTTGAACTAAGAAGTGAGCTGGAGATAGGAAAGCGAAGTCATTGGCGTCAGACGACATCCTAGTGATGGGTCTCGAATTTAGAATAGCCTCGATTTGGCATAATACTGTGTTAAACACTTCAAAGGTGAAGTGGGAATTTCCTATAATTCGATAGAGGTGATACTTCACACTCTTTATTCCTACCTCATGGAGGCCGAATTGATGGGGGTTGCGGGGAACACCCATCTTGAAAGTTATGGAGTTTTGAGTACAGAATTCCTTAATCTGTTCCGAATTATTTTGATTTAAGAAAAAATCATAGAATTCGCGCATTTCATTTTTTGCCCCATGGAAATTTGTGGCATTGTCGCTCCAAATAATACTGGGCGTGGATCTTCTGGCAATAAACCTTTTCAGAGTAAGAATATAGGCTTCTGCGCTTAATCCTGTGACGAGTTCGATATGAACACATTTAGTGCTCATGCAAATGAAATAGGCTACGTATGCTTTGTAAAGCGGTGCCTTCCTCAAATGTGAGGACTTAATTAAGAAGAACCCCCCATAGTCCACTGAGACGACTTGGAAGGGTCTAGTGGGGAGTACACGATCGGGATGCATATCTGCCATCTGTTGAACAGAATTGGGTGTCATGAATCGGAAACAGTTTACACACTTACGAATTAAGCGTTTAATCTGTCTTAATCCGTCAATTGGCCAGTACTTCATTTTGACATACGAAAGTACTGTTTGCGCGCCTGAATGTAATAATTTATGATGAGCTTGAGTCAAGATTAGTTCTACAACTCGACATTTAGAAGGAAGTAGAATGGGGTGTTTTTGATTATACGATATGGGGGCGTGTCGGAGACGTCCTCCCACACGAATCAGCCCATCATTATGTTGTAGGAAGGGGTTGAGTTTACGAATGGCTTTATTGGTCACGAGTTTAGCATTTTTCAATTCAAGAATCTCTTTTTTAAAGTAGATACTTTGGATATACCTGATGATCGCGTGATCAGCGATCTCCATTTCGGGTGGCGTCAATATATCCGTATCTCGTGGAGAGTTATTTATTTTCTTTTTAATATTACTGATGAATCTAAAAAGATAAGCGACAATTCTTTGAATTTTACGAAAAGAAGAAGATTTAGCGAATAGATTTTCAAAGGTGTCGTTGAGTTCGTGATTTGTTGCTATGTTTGAGACAACTAACTTCCTTAATTCAGGAAGATCATCCTGAAAATGAGGAATTTGATGAAGAGAAAAATCGATGGGATTGTCTCTAATAAAGCTAGGTCCGCATAACCAGTCTTCGGTGGTCTGGGGATTATCAAAGACATTTATCCCTCTGGAAGCGGGGTCAGCGATGTTTTCGTGACTTCTGACGAAATGGAAATCACAAGGAAAAGTTTCCAACAAGGAATTGACCTTTTGAATTCTGTTTTGTACAAAAATGTTCCAAATGTGTTTTTTAGAAAGTATCCAAGACAAGGCAATTGTAGAGTCAGCAAAGAGATGAGATGAAGATATACTCAAATTTTTCTTGAAGATGTGAAAAAGTCTATGAGCCAGAGTGACTCCCAACACTATTCCACAAAGTTCCAATTTGGGGATGGTGAGTTTATTTTTTAGCGGAGAAATTTTGTTTTTAGAAGCGATAAGCCGCGACGATACAGAAAAGTCTGAGTATGTCGCTTTGAGATACACACAAGTGCTGTATATTTTTTCCGATGCGTCGGTGAAAATAATTAATTGAACATCAACAACTTTCTTTTGTAAAAGTAAGCATCGAGGTACCTTGACCTCTTCTATAGTTTTGAATGTCGATAAGAGGTTTTGCCAATTTTTCATAATGATGGGTGAGTCAATGGGTTGATCCCAGTCCAATTTCTGGGACCATATTTCCTGTATCAAGAGCTTAGCGTTCACAAGGACAGGGGATAACCATCCTAGCGGGTCATACAAAGTAGCAATGTAGGAGAGAATAGTACGTTTAGTAACAACATTAGCCAATTTGAAGATAGGAGTTTTAAACGAAAAGTGGTCGCGTTCTGAATCCCAGAATATGCCTAAGACTTTATCAGATCCCGTGAAGTTAAGACTGACTTCAGAGACGGGATTTAAATTGTGTTGAGACAGAAATTCTGAAGAACTGCAGTTCCACTTGTGGAGGAGGAAACCATGGGTTTCTAGCAAAGAAGTTAATTGTTCGAAAAGACAACTTAATTCATGAAGACTGTCAGCACCGCTGATCAGGTCATCCATATAGATAGATTCTTGCAGAACACTAGTAGCAAGTTCGTGGGTATGTTTGTTGTTGTCAGCGATGTGCTTGATAACTCTTTGAGCGATAAATGGGCTACTTGGGAGCCCGAAGGGTAATCTTTGAAATTGATAGCACCGTAAAGGCTGCTGAATATTGTCCCTAAAGAGAAAATTTAACAGAAATGTTTCAGTGGGACAAATGGCGATTTGTAGGAACATAGCCTTGATGTCGCCTACTAGTGCGAATTTAAACTGACGAAACTTAGCGAGAATGTCAAAAAGTTCATGTTGGACGACATAACCTTTGTCTATGACGTCACTGAGGGAGATTCCCGTAGACGATTTATTGTTTGGATCGAAAACTATACGAGTGGAAGTAGTAGAGTTGGATTTGAAAACGGGAAAGTGAGGGAGAAAGTAATTAGGTTTACCTGAGTCATTTAGCATTTTTAACGGCACTTGAATTATTTGTCCGTTATTGAGATATTCCGATATAATGTCCTGATATTTTTCCAATAAATCAGGGTTGAGTTGAAAACGTTTCTCGAGACTGAGAAAACGTCTTTTTGCCGAGAGAAACGAATTTCCCATGTCTATATCTTCGATAGGGAGTTTGAGATTGAGTGTGGACTCATATCGTCCATTGGGGAGAACATTAACATGTTTTACAAAATTAATTTCAGCGGGGTGATCATTAATGAGATCGGTGTTCTGAGGAGCGGCTTCTTCCAGCTCCCAGAATTTTTGTAAATGATCGGATAGTTCCTCGTTGGACACTACCGGCTCATTTACGGCGGAAGGAGTGTTATGAGAACAACAAGTAACGAGAGAGTTTGAATAAAATTCCAAAGCCTTTTTAGTATTTTTCGACTTAAGAGCAAAGTCTGGAACTGACCCTGATATCGTGTACCCGAGTAGAGTGCGTTGAAGAACGGGAAGACCTTTTCCCAAACGAATTATTTCAGGTTGAATGATATCGTTATACAGGTCTGCACCGAGCAGGATACCAATTGGGGATGTTACATGGAACATCGGATCACCTAATGGTATCTCTGAGGGTATGTTTAGTTTGCTCGCCGAAATAGAAATTTGAGGAAGCGGATTTGTTATCTTTGGGAGTACAGAGCACGAGATGTCAAAAGGAACGTCGTTAGCGACAGCGAAAATTGTTGTATCTACAATAGATTGAGACGAGGATGAGGTGGAGTTAATTCCATTGATCCGTAATTTTCCATCTCTAGTGGTGAGTGACAGTTCCTTTACGAGGTCAGCACTAATAAATGAAACCTGTGAGGCCGAGTCTAAGAGTGCCTTTGCGAAGACCCTCTTGCCGCTAGGAGCGACAAGATAGACCTGGAGTGTGCTTAATAACACCAAATGATTATCAAGCGAGGCTGCAGATAGAGCCATTGAATGTGGAGTCGAATTTTGAAGATTAACTTCCGTTTCAGGAGCTCTAACATGTGAGGGCCCCTGTTGTGAATTACCCTGTGTATGGGAGTTATTTGAGATAGCGGTTTTATTATGATTATTTGAGTTGTGTTGGCCAACAGCCGCGGAAGGGTTACTATGACCCGTTTTGTCGAAATGGAGCAACGTGTGATGACGAGATTTACAAACTATGCAAGAGAATTTGGATTTACACTGATCGAGCATGTGAGACCCAAGACAATTAATACAAAATTTATTTTGTTTGACAAAACTAAAACGTTCTTTAGAATTCAACTGCTTGAACTGAGGACAAGAGTAGATCGAGTGAGAGTCGTTGCAATAGGAACATTTCTTAGGACCTAAGCGAGGCGAAAGGTTACTGGTAGAAGTGTCTGAGGCTAGGTGTAAAGAGTGTCTGGAAGTAGTAGTCGATTTTGGTTTTGATTGAGATTGAATATTCTCAAGATGAACAACGCGTGTCTCGATTTCCCCTAGAAAATGGACAAAATCAGGGGTAGCTTGGCTACCACCGGATTGGAACTCAAGAGCCCTAATGGTAGGTGCGTCGAGTTTCTGAGTAGCGATATGTATGAGAAGTAAATGCAAGAGATCTGAAGGGGGCCTATTCAAGTTCAATAGGGCCTTGAAATTATTTGACATGACCGTATGAAAATTTCTTAATTGTGAGTGATTTGCGTTTCCAGAAATAGGAGGCGCATCAAGAATTTGAGAGATGAGAGTTTTGATAAGCGATTTAGAGTTGGCGTACCTTTGTGTCAGGTTATCCCGGGCTATTTTGTAATTGTCACCTGTGAGTGGGATATGCTCGAGAAGCGTCAAAGGCTCGGAAGTTAGAAAACTTTTGAGGTAAATGAGTTTTTCCAGATCACTTAATGTAGTATCAGATCCTATTATTGTATCAAAGGTCTCAATGAATGAATTGTATTCAGTAACTAAGCCACTAAATGGTTTTAACTGAATACGAGGGAGGTTTACTGTTCGTTGCCTAGCCATAGACTGTGAGGTTAGAGAAGAATTAGGGTCAAATTGGAGGGAGGGGGTAGCAGTCACATTAGAACTTTCAATGACCTCTAACCTTTCTTCCAATAGAGAAATTGTATCCAAATATTTATCAAAAACCACAGAGGAATCAGTAGAGGGGGTAGGTTCCTCGGGGATCGTCTCCAGCACATTTTGAGCATCGCGGAAAAGTCCGTAAGAATGTTTGAGTTGTGAAATTATTTCACGAATTTTATATTTGTTTAGAGAATTAAGAGTTGTGGGAACCGAATCAGCCAACTTGGTTATATCAAGTTTTGCGGTGAGCCTCTGTCGGTTATATTTTGATCGGTCAGCCATGTTGCGAGAATGTGAGATTAGATAGATTATTTGCAAATGTCTAAACCTATAAATCGATGCGAAAATGAGAGAATATGTACAATATATTATATATTACACGTTTAATAGTGTGAGATTGGCTTAATAGTATCACCCTGTATGAGCGCAGATTAGTATATGAAATGCAAAACTATAAAATTTCAAAATATATGCAATTTTCCAAAATGGGTATTTTTCAGCAAGTGTGAGACACCCTTAACAAGTATTTAAATTAATTAAATTGAAGGAAAAAACAATTATTTATTTTCTATAGTTTTCTAGAAGTGTAAAATGAGCTTAAGCGAAGCTAAATGTAGCAAAAACTTACAATTTATGCAAGAAAACAAAATTATTTTTAATAATTTTTGTAACCTGTGAACCAGGCTTAATCGGATTCAAAATTATAAATTTAATTTAAATCAAAAGGTTGAACAAACAATGTTAAAATTATAACACCCGTACTATCAGCCAAGAAATGAGTACACTTTTTGTATACTATAAACAGAAAAATATATTTACGAAAATAAAATAATGTAATATATGCAAATATTTTTTCATACAAACAAAACGACTCCTTTATTTGAACAAAGCAAGTAGTTTCTGAAATTGCACGTGTAGACCGGGCTTAACAACCTACCAGCTATTGTAGAGACGTGCTGGGTTAAATACTGAGAATTTGAGTGCAGAAAGAGAGGAATATTTTATTTTTGTGCCGGGGCGGCGTGGCTTGGAAATTTCCAAATGCAACAGAAAGACACTATAAATGAAAAACCGTTATTCTCAGAATAGAGATTATCAAAATATGCAAATACGAAGGACCTTGAGGATTTAATTAATAAATAATTAATATGATACGGCTCGATGGAACAGAAATGTTTAGGCAATACGTAAAGTATCCTTAACAATAGTAACCTATACTTATTGTACGGTTATAGAGTATATTCCCATAGGTAAGCTGGTTAAGAGTAGATAACGATTTTTCATATGTAATTTAAAGTATTATCTGCATAAATGGCACAAAGAATATTTGCTACGAGAGGTATATGGTTCAAAATGCATACAGTATCACGACTAATAAGTTACGTTCACATACATGTAGAGTACTTACAGTTTTATTCCTTGATGACGTGTCACATCAGAGCTCTGATTGAATTCCATAATCCATTTGGTTCATTTGTAAGGCACTCACTAATACGCTAAATAAATCATCGTCGATAATACTGAGCAGATTGAATTATCTGAGCGGTATAAAACGATAGCAAAAAAAGCCGGTAAAATGCGGCCTTTTTACGAATAGCGGGAGCGTCGATAGATTAGAGATGATTCTCGTTAGGAAGCTTTTGACGATCTGCCCCGGCGAGGGGTTCAAATGCGAGTCTCAACAATAACCTGGAGTTTCCAGAAAGGTTACATAAATACTACTTGAATTTTAAGTAATCAGTAGTACAGGGGCGTAACTAATTATTTTAGTGAGCCGTGTATAATATATTTATTGTACAGTAATAGTAATCGTACTGTACTAAATAACTTGTGTTAATTTTCTCTATTGCCCGAGATATCGATAACTTTTCTTTAACCGAGAGTACTCTACGCTTTTTCGAAAACATCTTGACTGTTCACAGGCCGAGATACAACCGAAATTGAAACTTAGAAGTCGTCAATAGTCAATAGAGGACAACATCTGTGTGAAAACAGTTAAGGCACACCGCCCGAACGATAAAAGCGTGTACTCAACTTTCTGCATATCGGATTGAAATTTGAACCACCAAATTTTTGCTAAATTAGAGCCAAAAAATGAATCACTCACTAATCACTTTTTATCAAGTTACACCTACGCAAGAGCTTTTTCAGTTATTCCCTGTGTTTCAATTAACTGGTATCTTTAATTGGTAAAATTCTCACGGTTTATTTATCTTAGTTATTGCCAAACGCAAATGGTTATCAGTTGTTTCTTGAAAAGTGAGGTCATCGAATATTGAAAAGTTATCGTTATAAAGAGAGAACGATATCGGTATAGAGAAAGAATTAATACATTGTCCTTATGACGAACCAAACAATGTTTAGTATTTTGATCGTTATAGAGGAATTATCGTTATATAGGGAATCACTATAAAGAGAGACTACTGTAGTGACAAAAATTTTCTGCGTTATAAGAGAGACTACTGTAGTGACAAAAATTTCTGCTGGATCTTGTAGAGGAGGCTATAAACTCTGATTTGGTCACTTTCTGACTTTCATAATAATGGATTTTAACCGAGTTAATAAGCCTTGAAAATGGCTATTTTCGCATTTTTCAAATTTTAAATCGCGTATAACTCGACAACAATCAATTTTAGAGAAAAATCACAAAATACCTTTTTTTGCTCAGACTAACCCAAATGATCTAAAAAAAAATTGTTCGAAGTGAAAAAATTATTTTTGTGAATTTATCTAAAAAAATTGTTTAAACAATTTATCGATCAAGGTACTGCCTGGCACCCAGTAGATTTGTTATAAGGACCTCTTTTTGAGTAAGTTTGTGCAAAAAATTCGAATCGCAGTAATTTACCTATCGGGGGCGACGATACAGCCTAGACTAATTTGAACATATTCAGTAACACTTAATTTCTAGAATCGGCTGTTTGTGTGAATCAGAATCAACTTTTACTAAATGGCATTGGGAAGAGTATACTTTTCCTAGTTGGAGTCTACTTTTACTAGTAAATGTTGAATATAAATCTTCATTTTATATTTATAATCAACTTTTACTGAAACCAGCCGTTAGAGTCGACTCCAACTAGTTGGAGTCAACTCCAACTGGATAATCAACTTGAACTGTAACATATACATATACAAGTATATGTATACATATTTATATAATTTCATAAAAATCGTTCAAGCGGTATCGGAGGATTATGGCAACTAACATTACGACAGGAGAATTTTATAGATGTAAATAAATAGATAACTATTAAAAAATAGGGGTTGGTGGTAGAAAGGTGAAAATTAAGGGTTGTATATATTTTTAATGGTACATAATATAAAATGAAGGTAGACAATTTTCTCCAAAACAATAAAAAAGTGGCAGGAGGCAACCCCCCTTATAACGTATGGGTGTAAATAATAGATTACCACCTATTTTCAGTCCTACAGAATATACGTGTAAAATTTCATAAAAATCGGTCAAGCCGTTTCGGAGGAATATGATAACTAACACTGTTACAGGAGAATTTTATGTACCTACATAGAAGTAACTGTGAATTAAATAAGTAATAAAAGTGGCTAACTTTGCTCGTAATTAACCTAGGCAAAAAGTTTTTTTTTGAAAATTCGTGTAAAAATATCAGCTTTTCAAATCCCAACGCAGATTTAGTCAATATGTTAATATGGTTATTAAAATTGTTTAGAAGCCAAAAATGATTCTACTTTCGTAAAATGTTTTCAAAATGCTAAAAATGACTTCTTATTGATTTTTTAAATAAGTTAAAAATATAAGTATTCTTCTTTCCTGTGGTTTCCACAGAATTGCTGTATTATTATAATTTTCTGAACAATAACATTGCAAAAAAAGCTCTTTGTGATAAACAAATCGAATAAAATTTAAACTAATTGACAAATCGTCTTCAAATTTATTGTGCATTATGGACTGTTTGACTCAACATTTCATGCAATATCAAAGTCTTAATTTCATTTTTATAACAATTTTTTTATAAGTTATAACAATTTTTTTATTTTCGAAATTTAGTTTTATTTTGCAATTTCCGAAGTAACAAATAATCGGATCAAAATTTAAAAAAATTTAAACCTTTGCTTATCTACTAAAAGGTGAATAATCTAAATAAGATATTTAATTACCTTATTTTTACCTGTAGCGATTTAAACGAAAAACTGTCATATTTGACCCTTATTTGTTAATTACTAAAATTCTCGTCCGAACTGTGACGGGCATTGTTGTATTTATAATGTAATAGGTATAACTCCAAAAAACCCATTTGCAACCTGGCTGGTCAAGTGTCCCGACAAAAACCTTATTTTTCTGGACTATTGCAACTAAGAGAAGAAAGAAAGAAACTTAAAAAAAAATGTTACAAAAAGAAGCAACCGAAGAAGGAAAAAGCAGTAGAAAGGAAATACAAAGAAAAAATATAGCGGTTAAAAAGCAAGCCAGGAAAGACAAAAGATACTATGTATATGATATGGTAAAAATGTCAGAAAAAGCTGCGCAAGAAAACGACCTGAAGATACAGTACAATATCATCCGAAATTTGACAAGGAAAACACTAAACAGTAATAAACAAATCAAAGATAAACAAGGAAATATAATTAAATCAGAACATAAAATAATACAAAGATGAAAACAACACTGCGAGGAAATATACTCCAAACACCAGATATAGACGAAGATAACGTAATACAGGAAATAAACATTAGAACAATTGAAATTACGAAAGAAGAAATACAAAACACACTGAATCAACTAAAAAAATGGCAAAGCCGCTGAAAGCGACAACCTACCGATAAATTTAATAAAGGCGGGCGCAAACAAATTAGTAGAAATGTTACACAAACTCAAGATATGGGCCGACCAGGAGCTCCCACAGAATTGGAACGAGGGTGTAACCATAAAGACACCAAAAAAGGGCGATTTAAATAAATGCAAGAATTGGCGAGCAATAACACTGCTAAGTGCCACATTCAAAATAATGTCAAATATCATATTGAATAGACTGAAGCCAGAAATAGACAAGAAACTAAGACTAAGAAGCAACCAAGAAGGCTTTCGCGCAAAACGCTCCACTATCGACCACATTTGTACTCTATCAGCACCTCTGTATCTTGTACCTGTACCGCTCTATCTCCTGTACTCTATAATTATCTTGGAACAAGCTAGTGAATGGCAAAAAAATATAAACATAATGTTTACTTTGACTTTGACTTTGAAAAGGCCTTCGATAGTATAAACAGAGAACATTCGATAGTATAAACAGGTATTAGATTGAAATTGCATGACTAGTTGGAGGATTTGTAGTTCCCAGATGACATTTTTCCCCTAACCGAACATAGCAGCCATAAGCAAAAGAAGCTTGCAAAATACTCCAGGGTAATGGGCCTGAAGATAAAGACAAAAAAAAACAAAACTTAAAAAACAGCAACCAAGAAACTAAAATTAAAATACAAGGAAGACAAATACAGGAGGTAGATAACTTTACATATTATCTGGGATCAACCATGGAAAAAAAGGCGCTAGTAGATCAGATGTAGAAAAAAGGATAGTAAAGGCACAATATGCACTCATTATATATTCATAATGCATTAAGGAAAATCTTGAACACACGCGATATATCAGAATTAACCAAAATCAAAATATTTACAGGAAGAGACAGGAAGAAACAACTAGCAAATAATTAAAAACCTTTATAAATAAATCGTTGAGGAAAATCCTAAAAACATACTGGCCAGATAAAATAAAAAACATAGATCTACGGAGAAGAACAAAACAAGAGAAAATAACAGTCACGATTAAAAATAGGAAATGGAAATGAATTACACGGACTCTGAGGAAGGATCGAAATAATATAACCAAACAAGCACTCGAATACCAACCAGACGAAAGAAGAAGAAGAGGAAGACCTGATAATAGCTGGAGAAGAACTGTAATAAGAGATCATGAAAGAATTGGCCTGAGATGGAGAGAAGTCAAACAGAGAGCGAGAAACAGAGAGCAATGGAAAATACTTTTATAGCAAATTTCGAAAGAATAAAACAGATAAGGATGCGCTGGGAAGGGATTGCAGGAAGAGAGAGAGAGAGAGAGAGAGAGAGAGAGAGAGAGAGAGAGAGAGAGAGAAACAGTACCGATTATTATCAAAATAAAATTTAATAATATACCTAACCTAACTTATCGAAAGGCTCATCAAACAATTATTAACTTTAAAAAATAAAAATTTGTCAAGGGTATATAGTGGTATTGTTAAGTATATTACAATATAACTTATTCCATCGAAATCTTCCGAAATCCATAATCTTCTTCCATCGAAATAAAATAGAAAATCTAAAAGTTTAGAAAATACATCATTCATAACTACACCCAAGAAATAAGTTTTTCTAACCTGATTTAAGAGTATAAAAAAACGAAAACAAACAATTTACAGCAAATCCTTATCGTATATCCGAGCAAAACCACCTAATTGGCAAAAGTTATAAATAGAATTTGTCTGGGTTCTACAACTAAATTTGCACTTAAACACGACCAAGGTTAAATATTTTACTTGATATTATAAGTACGTTGTTGCCAGTATAACGGATGCCAAAGCGAGCGCTAACTGTATGAAATTATTCTTGTTAATATACACGCTGTATATTGATCGGAAGTCACGAAGAGTCAAAACTATACAGAAGCCACGAGGGACGCAAATGCAATATATATATATATATATATATATATATATATATATATATATATATATATATATATATATATATATATATATATATATATATATATATTGTAGGAAAAGAATTTGGCTTGTGTTACTAAAAGATACAATTTCGGTATCCACAGTTTTTTTGATTAAATGCATATTTTTCGAGGTATTCTCAAGAAACCCTCTAAAAAAGTCGATTTTTTCGTCGAAAAACTTATTTTTAAGCGCCAATAACTCGAAAAATATTCGTTTTACGAAGAAAATGTAAAAAATATTTTTTTCTTAGAATCACTTTTTCCATCGAATTACATGGTTAAAATGTAATAAAATATTCCCACTCCCGAGACGGGGTGGCAACCACCCCCAAGGTTTTAGCGTATGATAGCGGCATGACACATAAAATGATCCTTGGACTATTCCCTACCTTCTGTGAAAATTTCAACTAAATCCATACCGGACGAAAAAATTGCGAGCCAAAATGCTTCATTTCCTCCATCGGCTATTGGGGCCGACCGACCGGCTCTGTCCCGTCATACAGCTGACCGACTATAATAACTTTTATTTATATTTAATTTAGAATGTGTGTATTGATTTTCAGCCTTAGTAAATGGAAATAATTACAAGAGACTAAGTTTTCACTCTAATGGCATATAGCATATCCCACCAGAATGAAAACAATGGGAACCTTCTCTGGTTACACCTCCGAGGCTTCTACAATTTGCAAGCCATACGGATGCTGAGACTAAGGAAGATGAGGGAATTCTACAATTTACAATTCACGTCACATCTGCTCAGCGCGGTAAAGTTCCAACGAGACTGGTTCCCTTCATACTCCACACAGAGTAAATGTAAATCAAAAATGAATAACCACTTTCAATTTCGTTGCAAAACGAAAATACAGCCGAACCATATTCCAGTCCAATCAGAGAGTGCCGCAAGCACCTCTACCGGTTTCGAAACTTATTAGTCTCTCATCAGGAGGCACATATGCTGCTCTCCCTGATCCAACCAAAACAAACCCCAGCGTGCAGTCCCGAATTGCAACGAACGAAATGGCATAGATGCCCTAGCGGCAACTGCTAGCAAAAGACTAAGTTTTCACTCTAATGGCATATAACATATCCCACCAGAATGAAAACAATGGGAACCTTCTCTGGTTACACCTCCGAGGCTTCTACAATTTGCAAGCCATACGGATGCTGAGACTAAGGAAGATGAGGGAATTCTACAATTTACAATTCACGTCACATCTGCTCAGCGCGGTAAAGTTCCAACGAGACTGGTTCCCTTCATACTCCACACAGAGTTGCCGCTAGGGCATCTATGCCATTTCGTTCGTTGCAATTCGGGACTGCACGCTGGGGTTTGTTTTGGTTGGATCAGGGAGAGCAGCATATGTGCCTCCTGATGAGAGACTAATAAGTTGCGAAACCGGTAGAGGTGCTTGCGGCACTCTCTGATTGGACTGGAATATGGTTCGGCTGTATTTTCGTTTTGCAACGAAATTGAAAGTGGTTATTCATTTTTGATTTACATTTACTCTGTGTGGAGTATGAAGGGAACCAGTATCGTTGGAACTTTACCGCGCTGAGCAGATGTGACGTGAATTGTAAATTGTAGAATTCCCTCATCTTCCTTAGTCTCAGCATCCGTATGGCTTGCAAATTGTAGAAGCCTCGGAGGTGTAACCAGAGAAGGTTCCCATTGTTTTCATTCTGGTGGGATATGTTATATGCCATTAGAGTGAAAACTTAGTCTTTTGCTAGCAGTTGCCGCTAGGGCATCTATGCCATTTCGTTCGTTGCAATTCGGGACTGCACGCTGGGGTTTGTTTTGGTTGGATCAGGGAGAGCAGCATATGTGCCTCCTGATGAGAGACTAATAAGTTTCGAAACCGGTAGAGGTGCTTGCGGCACTCTCTGATTGGACTGGAATATGGTTCGGCTGTATTTTCGTTTTGCAACGAAATTGAAAGTGGTTATTCATTTTTGGAAATAATTACCTTCGTAGGAAAGCAACTTTGATACCCTCTCAGTAACCCCTGTTCTACGTTTCGCTTGACCGACCGCAGCATGTTTCTCTACACACTCACAGTAATCAACTGTGAAAAATTTAGTTTTAGTAAATTCAAAGAGATTTTTCAGCGCTGTCTCTTGGTCTATTATCAGGAATTCAAATTTATTCGAAACTTAATCAAGTAAATTATTAACAAAGCAGGCCAAAACTTTTTTAAAAGTTTTATGTAAAAAGTTAATGTAGCTGCCACTGGACTTGTTTCTCCCAAATTTAACTTGAAAAGGTCTTTATCCGAATTACTAATAATTACACTCTAATCTACCTATTTAATTACACATTAATACAATAATTTTCTAAGTACACAATAAACATTTTAGGCGAGCGGCACTCACCCCCAAAATGATCAGGTAGTGACCACGTTGTGGTGAATGGCTAATTTTTGTCATACTTAATGTTTTTGATGGTGCTGAAAACGAAAATGAGGTTTATTTTGAGTTTTATGTCGAGGAACATTGCCAAAATCGCAGTTTTACCTTTAAATAAAAAAAAAAATAAATTACGTTTTTTGCCTTTAAGCCGCTATAACTTTGTTCCATTTTAATATTTTTTTTTCTGAAATTTTATGGCATACTATATTTTTATATTCCACCTATGTGAAGACTATGAGACTTGTAAGCTTTCAGTCTTATTGTTATAAAAATTATGATTTTTTGAAAATATTCTTCTTTAGCGGCGATTCGATTGAGGGTAAAATTGTACATAAATCTGCGTGCCTGCGCACACAGACAGCATGTAGTTCATTGCTAATCTTTCAAGGTAGGTATGTATGTATCTGTAACCGTGCAAATAAGTCATTAAAAGAATATATTAGTGTTTTTAGTAAATGTATTATTTATTATAATTCTTGTGTTTTTGGATTTGTGTTTCTCTGTAGTAAAATAATAAAATATTATGTAGGCATAACATTTTTACACTATTTGTCGCCGTGTTGTGTAATTATATCCGAAACTTACACGTCAATTACAAGGACCTCGCTGGAGTAGTTGGTAGGGCGTTAGATCCGAGATTGGAAGGACGCGGATTCGAATCCTGGGCGATTCATTTTTTTTTATTTTTGGTTGTTTTAATAAAAATTTTTTGAAAGTGGTAGATAAGAAAGTTAGTTTAATTTTTAAATAAAATACAAATAACCTGTTAAGTATATTTACTTCGTTTAAATTACCTATATAATAGAAGAATACCTTCTTACGTGCGTACAAAGTACACACACACATTCTTTTTTTTTAAGTTGCAGATTCGTTAATTGCAAAGTTAAATCGCAAAAGTTGAGTGACAAAATTTAAAATTTAGCTTTTTAATCTCGTTTATGTTAAAACATCGAGTCCAAAGAAGTTTTCTGGGGAGCTTTGTGCAACTTTTAATTTTAAGAAACACGTTATTGAATTTTTTTTTAATGTAAAATTGCAATTTTGACAATGTTCTCCAACCTAAAATTTAAAATAAAATTCATTTTTTTCAGCGCCGTTAAAAAAAAACAAAGTAAAACCAAAATTAGCTATTCCCCACCCATAATCAGTATCTCGAAAAACAAGCGTTATTTTGGGGATTTCTAACGTCGATATAAAAAGTTACACCAATTAAAGGACTAAATTTAAAATTCGTCACTCAACTTTTGTGATTAAACTCTGCATTTCAGGAACCTTTTACTTCAAAAAATTCAGAACTTTTATTAGAATAAGACTGAAAGCTTAAAGCAGATCCCATTGTCTTCAAAAAGGTGAGAAGTAAATAATATAAAAATTTCAGAAAAAAATATTAAAATGTAACAGAGTTGTAGCGAGTTAAATGCAAAAAAATGTGATTTCATTTTTTTATATTTAGGGTAAAATTGCGATTTTGACAATGTTCCCCCACATAAAAATCAAAAGAAACCTCATTTTTGTTTTCAGCACCATCAAAACATAAAGTATGGTCAAAATTGAGTGGTCAGTATTTCGAGAAATAAGCGTTTTTTTGGGTGTGAAGCTCGTCTATTTGTTTTTTGGTTACCAACACGACATAACATTTAACCCCCGGCAAAGAAAGATTTTCTTTCGAACTTTTGAAGAAACAAACAAGAAAAGATTTTAATTAAATAATACATAATTTATTTTCGCCGAAATTTTTTTTAATGTAAATTATTAACAAAAGCAAGTCAAAACTTTTTTAAAAGTTTTATGTAAAAAGTTAATGTAGCGGCCACTGGACTTGTGTCTCCCCAATTTAACTTGAAAAGCTTTTTATCCGAATTACTAATAATTACACTCTAAACTGCCTATCTAATTACACATTAATACAATAATTATCTAAGTACACAGTAAACATTTTAGGAGAGCGGCATGCACCCCAAAATGGCCAGGTACTCACCACGGTGTGGCGAATGGCTCATTTTGTTCATAATTAATGGTTTTGATGTTGCTGAAAACAAAAATTATGTTTATTTTGAATTTTATGTCGAGGAACATTGCCAAAATCGCAATTTTACCATTAAATAAAAAAAAATTAAATTACGTTTTTTTTGCCCTTAAATCACTACAACTCTGTTCCATTTTAATATTTTTTTCTGAAATTTTATGGCATATATTTCACCTTTGTGAAGACTATGAGACCGGTTGTAAGCTTTCAGTCTTATTCTTATAAAAAATGTGATTTTTTTTAAAGGTGAAGAATTGTTAATGGCAACGTTAAATCGCAAAAGTTAAGTGACAAAATTTGAAATTTAGCTTTTTAATCTCATTTATGTTAAAACATGGAGTCCAAAGAAGATTTATGGGAGATCTAGATGAAAATGTTTTACAGAAAAAAAAATAGTGCCATTTTTAATTTTAAGAAACACGTGATTTAATTTTTTTATCTTGAGTGTAAAATTGCAATTTTGACAATGTTCTCCAACCTAAAATATAAAATAAACTTCATTTTTTTTTCAGCACCGTTAAAAAACAAAGTAAAACCAAAATTGGCCATTCGCCACCCATGATCAGTATCTCTAAAAATCAGCGTTATTTGGGGGATTTCTAACGTCGATATAAAAAGTTGCACCACTTTTTTTTCTATAAAAATTTGATCAAAAACTTTCCAGAAAACTCTTTTTTACTCTATATCGTGGGCGTACTGGAAAAATCCACCAATTCCATTTTTTTTCAATTTTGAAATTTTAATACCATTAAGTCCACAAACATCAATATGTTAACAGGAAAAACCGTATATCTCAAACTTCATCATCCACAGTGCTTAAATCGGTACATTCAATGACAAAGAAAATTAACTAACTCCATCTCTTTTTAAGTTTTCATCAATAAAATAATGTTTTCCAAATATTTTTATCTACTCTATGTCATATTCTGTATAAGTTTTTAGTTTGTAAAAACTGTCATTATAGATAGCAGTGCGTGAAGCGTTTAAAGTGTGCGTGGGACTTACTTTTTCGCACTGTTTTTGACACACTTTCAATCCTTAACTTTCTCGTTGTCATGGTGATGACATAATGAGCAATAAATTACGACAAAATTTTGACAGTTTTGTGCTTTGAAAGAAGTTAGAATTTTTAAATGTCAAAGTTCTACCAATTGTAGAATAGAAATAAATTCCAGTGACGAAGAAATACAGTTTTTTTATTTGTTCATCATAGATAAAATATTGTATGAAACTGTGCGTGAAGTACTTTTTGTGAACTTACGCGATGTATAGCAATAAACATCGCGTGCGTTCGCAAAAAGCATACTTCATGAACTGTTTCATAAATAACTATTATGTACATGTATGTGCGCACCACCTGTGCATCCACCATGGATATTATACAAATAAGTATTTTTAATAGCTTTATTTTATTTTGTAAGATCTACATGACATTTTATAGGCTCTAACAAGAGGCCATCATTCTTGTCTGTCAGCTGTCAGCTTAAACAAATCGGTCATGTCGGCCATCTTACACACTAAAGCTCATGGTCTTAAGCTACATACAGACTAACATAAATAAACATAAAATTTAATTCTTAATTACACAAAAGTTAACATCCTTCAAAATCATATCCAGGTACCAAAATTTGAACAGCCAGTGTACCCGAGTTTTAAGAGGTAAGCCATAAGGTATGATAATGTTTAACAGCGTTTTACTCAAAACTTTACTTATGTGAGTTAGTGGATTTTTCCAGTACGCCCATGATATTTTAAAATAAATGTGATTAACGAGCTAAATTTAAAATTCGTCACTTAACTTTTGCGATAAAACTCTGCAATTCAGGAACCTTTTATTTAAAAAAATTCAGAACTTTTATTAGAATAAGACTGAAAGCTTAAAGCAGATCCCATTGTCGGCAGAACTGTGAGAAGTATATAATATAAAAATTAAAAAAAAAAATATTAAAATTTAACAGAGTTGTAGCGAGTTAAACGCGAAAAAACGTGATTTAATTTTTTTTTATTTTTAGGGTAAAATTTCGATTTTGACAATGGTACCCCATATAAAAATCAAAATAAATCTCATTTTTGTTTTCAGCACCATCACAATATAAAGTATCGTCAAAATTGAGTGGTCAGTATTTCGAGAAATAATCGTTTTTTTTGGGTGTGAAGCTCGTTTATTTGGTTTTTTTTATTACCAACACGACATAACATTTAACCCCCGACAAAAAAAGATTTTCTTTCGAACTTTTGAAGAAAGAAAAAAGAAAATATTTATATAAATATTACATCATTTATTTTCGCCGAAATTTTCTTTAAAGTAAATTATTAACAAAAGCAGGTCAAAACTTTTTTACAAGTTTTATGTAAAAAGTTAATGTAGCGGCCACTGGACTTGTGTCTCCCCAATTTAATTTGAAAAGCTCTTTATCCGAATTACTAATTATTACACTGTAAACTGACTATCTGATTACACATTAATACAATAATTATCTTAGTAAACAATAAACATTTTAAGCGAGCGGCATGCACCACCAAAATGGCCAGATACTGACCACGGTGTGGTGAATGGCTAATTTTGGTCATAATTAATGTTTCTGATGGTGCTGAAAACGAAAATGAGGTTTATTTTGAATTTAATGTCGAGGAACATTGAAAAAATCGCAACTTTACCATTAAATTGAAAAAAATTAAATTACGTTTTTGCCTTTAACTCACTACAACTCTGTTCCATTTTAATATTTTTTTTCTGAAATTTTATGGCCTATATTTCTCCTCTGTGAAGACTATGTGACTTGTTGTAAGCTTTCAGTCTTATTCTTATAAAAATTATGATTTAAAAAAAATGCATATTCGTTAATTGCAAAATTAAACCGCAAAAGTTAGGTGACAAAATTTGAAATTTAGTTTTTTAATCTCATGTATGTCGTCTCATACGAGATTATATCATAATCTCGTATGAGCATATGGAGTCCAAAGAAGATTTCTGGGGAGCTCTAGATAAAAATGTTTTACAGAAAAAATAGTGCAACTATTAATTTTAAGAAACACGTGATTTAATTTTTTTTATTTTGAGTGTTAAATTGCAATTTTGACAATGTTCTCCAACCTAATATTTAAAATAAATTTAATTTTTTTTCCGGGCCGTTAAAAAAACAAAGTAAAACCAAAATTAGCCATTCGTCACTCATGATCAATGTCTCGAAAAATAAGCGTTATTTTGGGGATTTCTAACGTCGATATAAAAAGTTGCACCACTTTTTTTTCTATAAAACAGTTTGATCCAAAACTTTCCAGAAAACTCCTTTTTACTCTATATTTTAAAATAAATGTGATTAAAGAGCTAAATTTAAAATTCTCGTCACTCAACTTTTGCGATTAAACTCTGCATTTCAGGAACCTTTTACTTCAAAAAATTTAGAACTTTTATTAGAATAAGACTGAAAGCTTAAAGCAGATCTCATTGTCTTCAGAACGGCGAGAAGAATATAACATAAAAATTAAAAAAAAATTAAAATGGAACAGAGTTGTAGCGAGTTAAACGCAAAAAAACGTAAGTTCATTTTTATTTATTGTTAGGGTAAAATTGCGATTTTGACAATGTTCCCCCACATAAAATTCAAAATAACTTCATTTTCGTTTTCAACACCATCAAAACATAAAGCATGGCCAAAATTAGCTATTCACCACACCGTGGTCAGTATATCGAGAAATAAGCGTTTTTTTGGTGTGAAGATCTTCTATTTGGTTTTTTTCGTTACCAACACGAAAAATTTAACCCCCAGCAAAGAAAGATTTTCTTTCAAACTTTCGAAGAAAAAACAAGAAAAAATTTTAATGAAATAATACATCATTTATTTTTGAACGAATTTTTTTTAAAGTAAAATATTAACAAAGCAGGTCAAAACTTTTTTAAAAGTTGTATGTAAAAAGTTAATGTAGCGGCAACTGGACTTGTTTCTCCCCAATTTAATTTGAAAAGTTCCTTATCCAAATCAATAACCATTACCCTGTTAACTACCTATCTAATTACACATTAATACAATTATCCCAGAGAACGGTAGTTCTCGCCAGTGGAGCACACCCTCCTACATGCGACACTACATATACGCAAAGTTGGGCAAAATACCGTTTTAAAGTTTAGGAAAAGACGAGCCAATCGATATGTCAATTATCTATTTTGGTCAAAGGGTGTGGGTTTTACGGCCTCCCCACTAAATTTGTTTAAAAAACGGTAATTTTTAAAAAAATTAAAATTTTAACTTGTGTTCTCGCTCGGTTATATTTCATAGAGCAACGAAGATACGATATAGTGCTCTTTTGGCAATGTTGTCATGCTTGTTTTTTTCCTATAATACCCTCGGTGTATAATCCCCTTTCATTCAACGTCTCGTACGTCAAAATCGTATCAATAACAACGAAGATATGATGTAGGACTTTTTTTACAACGCCATTGTATTTGGATTTTTTTCTGTTAGTTTCGATATCCCTCCCCTTTCATGTAACGCCTCAAACGTAGTAATCGGACCAATAACAATGAAGATATAATGTAATGCCGTTTGGACAATACCGGCATGTTTAGTTTTTCTATGTCTTTGTATTCACCATCCCCTTCCCAATACAACGACCCGTATTACGTCACGATCCGACGAGCCTACGCCATACAGAAACCGTCAAAAAGGAGCATAATGAACCTTATATTTTGGTGAAGGCGCCCTCGATATATTTTAGCCTACGCCATACAGAAACCGTCAAAAAGGAGCATAATGAACCTTATATTTTGGTGAAGGCGCCCTCGATATATTTTATGTGGACATCCACCAAATGGTAGTTTTTGGTGTATGCTTATTGTGTTGTAGCGTAATTACGGTTAAAAAATACTCTCGGTTCGTTTATACGAATTTATTTATACAAGTTTTCTTTTACAAACTCTAGCTTCAACTAAACTCTCCTAATACCGCAATTTGCGTAAATACAAAATAACCTTATTCTCGATAATTCCAGACCTCGCCATCTCTAGCTATTGTGCGACCTTCCACATATCGCACGACTTTCTCCACCGATTCTACGTATATCGTGCTTTCGCCAGAATGTTCTCGAGATGGAACCGTTTGGAGCTGCTACTTGCGGTCGGTGATTCATTCTTTTGTTACAATATACTCGTTCGGATTTAGTGCGCGCGCCAGTGGCATCCTGTTTCTATGAGCTATGGTTTTAACGTCTATCAGTAGGGTGCTAACCTGGCTGTAGACCCCCTCCTCCTTTATCCGGGCTTGGGACCGGCAACAGTTCTGTCGAGCTACTCGATCACACCAAACAAAACTGCACACCGTCTTTTATCTTGGATGTAAGAGCACTAACATCAGCAGAAATAGGAAGCGATCATAAATTGGTATTGTGCAAAATCAGAATGAAAACACATATATGTGATAACAAAACAGCAGAATACACCACCAATATTAAAGTCGAAAGCTTACAGGACGACTCCACAAGATACCTATTCCAAAAGAGACTAACGGAAAAAAGCAGCAACATGTATATCACAGAAAGTGACGGATTCGAAGAAAGCTGGGCAAAAATTAAGTCTAATATCTTAGCCTTAGCCAAGGAAGTTCTTGGTGAAAGAAACATTAATAAAAATAAATCGCTTCCAAGACGAAGAACTCCATGGTTTTGTACAGAAGTTAAGGAAAAATGTAAAGAGAAGAAAAAAGCTTACCTAAAATACATGCCAACTAAAATACAGGAGGCACACGATAATTACAAGACTATAAGAAACGAAACACGTTCGTAGTAAGAAGAATAAAAATTGATCACTGGGAACGTTTTTCGAAAGAAATGGAACATGATTTTTATGGTCTCCCAAAGGAAATATGGCGGTTTATAAGAGGTCAAAGAACGAAGGTAAAAGAACTAATATGTAGAACCAAAACACATAGAAAAGAATACATGGATTGACTATCTAAAAAAGCTCTATGCAGAGGAATAACAAATGATGCTAGAACCGGAAACACCAGAAATTATCACAAATGAAGATGTTAATATAAATGCACAGGAAGTACGAAAAACACTAAAAAAGCTGAAGAACAAAAAAGCTGCAGGTAAGGATGGAATACCAAACGAATTACTGAAATATTGTGGAGTAGCAATGATAGAACAATTAACAACATTAATTAGCAAAATTATAAAACACAATAAAATACCGGAAGAATGGAGAACGAGCGAACTAATTGTACTATTCAAAAAAGGAGATAAAAGGCAGCCAGAAAACTACAGAAGTATCAACTTGTTAAATAATACCCTAAAACTTACAAATATAATCTTACAAGACGTAATGAATCAGAGGATAAGTTTAGCAGATGAACAACAGGGTTTTCGTACTGGAAGATCGTGTACAGATGCAATATTCGTCATAAAGCAAATTACTGAGAAATCACTAGAGTATAATAGACCAGCATTTCTATGCAGGGCCCCCGTAAGGGCTACTGGCGCCTGTGTGCAAAAAGGGATTTTAGCGCCCCTTAGGAATTTTGGTTCATGCTTGTTTATTTATTTGTTAGAAGGTAGGTAGATACATAGGTGCTTGAATTAAAGCAGAAAACTAAAGTTTAGAAGTCATGATAAGTTTTCCCCGAAAAGTGCTTTATTTTATGGTTATTTCACGTTGAAATATTTGATTTGGAATTTGATGAATAAGAACGTATTTTTCATAAGCTCCAATGTTGCTTTTACTTGGTCTATAGACTTCATGAATACAACATTATTTTTTTGTCTTTTTATAGACTAGGTACCTACATTTTTGATAAGAATATTTTTTCGATTATTTTTTATCGATTTTAACTTCCAATTTTAATTACAAGTAATGTTTTTGATCACGTGTTTAATTCTGTCCAATCAGATTATTGTTACATTGGTACAGTGAGATTTTTTTAAGTAGATTGTTGCTGTTTAATTGCAAACAGTTTCCTAGTTTTGACAACTGCCACATTTAAGAAAATATCCATAATATACTTTTAGTTCTGCATCTAATGTCAACTGAAGATGAAGAAGAAGCAAATTATACACTGTACCAACTTTAAATTGTAAGCGAATAAGGGATTTTTCCCTTACTCCGCGACGATGAGCTGGCCAAATACCCAAGGAGAACATAAATAGGCAAATTTAAGCGCTCGATTTACTTCGGTAAGATTATTTCATGAATAAAACTGTATTTATAAATAAATTAACTAATATTTTATTTATATCTTCATCTAAATATTTGCTAAACTGTGCTTCATACTTTGACAAGTTGAAAAATGTGTGTCACATTAATTGAGATCAATGTCACTGACTGTTTTTATCGTATATTCATCAATCAACGGTATTTATATAAAGACTGAAATTTTATATGTATGTATTAAAAATAATCTTACGAATATCACACGATAGTAAGAATAAATAAGAAAATAATGCTTCACTTTTCATCAAATTTGTTGTCATTGGGCAACAGCCACTCGAGCCCTGCGGGCTCTCGTGTCTATTGCCAGACAACGAATATTCGAAAAACTGTCGCATTATTGTCAATTTATTCTCACTCTCTTGTGATATTATACCCGACAAAATACTTAGTTTTTTAGTTATTTGCGAAAACCAGTCTAAAAACGTGTTTTTTTGGTGATAAATAAGCATTTTCACTCGCAAATAACTCGAAAAATACCTATTGATTCCATTACAAAACTCTACAAAACAAAAGTTGCTTATAATTAGTCAGTTTATCCATTTCCGGACTTATTTTAAGTTTATATTTTTCGCCACCGAGAAGGAGTAACATCCACCCCCAAACAAAAGCAACCAACGGCACAAATTCAACTTTAGAGTGGAGGGTAAGTTGAACCGAAATCCAAATTTTCATGCAATTTGGTGGTGACATTTAAATTATTGTTTTCAAATATATATTATAAAATACTTAAGGGGTCAGTATCGTCAGGCAATGAAAATAAATTTAACGTTTTAATTTCACTAAACAAATCATTTAGGTCTATACATATCCTTATTACCCTGATCCTGATCTGTCAGTCGTTATTCAAGAACAAAACAATGTTTTAAAATATCGCTGTCACTTAAGGGGGGGGGGGTATGGTTTAAAATATTTAATTTTTTTTATTATTTCAAATAAAAGTGCATACTTTCAAGAATACTCTCTGAAGATTTCAAAATAATCGGAGTAAAATTACCAGAGATACAGGGTGTTGAATATCCCTTCCTTCGACTCGCGTTGCTGCGGCTTCGCGCCTGCACGCTTGAGCGTAGTGAGAAACGTTAAACAACTGTTCGCCTTCTCTTTTGTAGATTACTCCGCAATTCAAAACACATATTTCAATGTTGATCACTTTACGATTTGGCAGACAAATAAGATGAAGATGCAGTTGTCAAAACTTTAAACGCATTTTTCTCAAAACTGCTTTTTCAAATGCGGTGGACATTGTAACTGAAAAACTACTTGACGGAGCTACCTGAAATTTTGCATATATATATTTTCTTTAGACATTTCGTGAGGTAACAACGTCGAGATATTTTTCGTTTTGTGCTTATTTTTTGTTCAACAATATTAAATCTGTTGGTTTTCACAAAATTTTTAACAAAAATTTCGTATTTTTTACTTGAGTGATACCAAAAATTCAAAAATCATTAAAAAAAAAAACTCGACGTTGTTACCTCGCGAAACTCATAAGCTAATTAAATATTTTTGAATTTTTTGTTTCGTATGATCCAGAGACGAGTTCTGATGTCTACCGCAAAATCCATTTTTTTGAGCTGCCTGCCAAAATTTGTCGCCAATGTCTTATTTTTCAATATTTTGGATTTATTTTTTTCTTAAATATTCTCTGAATTGTACTTAATATGTTTATTTTATTTAAAAATAAAATAATTCTACCATAGCTTCGAAAAAAATTCACAAAAATGTGCTTGATATGTTGATTTCAAACCATACCCCCCCTTAATTTAAATATGTTTCGTGTGTTTCCAAATACTATTTAATTTCTCAACTTTTGTTTTAAAATTAATTTTTGTTTTTTTTGCAATTTTTTTTTCTTCAATTTTTGAACCTGGTTTAGCGCCCCTAAAAAGTGGCACCCGTGTGCATTGCACACTTTGCAACTTTGCAACACTTTGCAACTTTGGTAGCGGGGGCCCTGTTTCTATGTCTCATTGACTTAAAGAAAGCATTTGATAGAGTAAGACTCAAAGATGTAATCCATCTTCTGTATAATAGAGAAGTCCCTCTAGATATCATAAAAACTATTGAGAACATCTACCAAAACAACAAAATGGAAGTCAGAATAGATGGACAACTTACAGAACCTATAGATATAGGTAGCGGAATAAGACAGGGAGACTCATTGAGTCCTATGCTTTTCAATTTAATCATGAATGAAATCATCAAGAACGTCAACAAAGGAAGAGGATATAGAATGGGAAACAAAGAAGTTGAAATACTCTGCTACACAGACGACGCAATATTGATAGCCCAAGATGAAGATAGTCTGCAAAGTTTAGTCCACAGATTTAACATAAGAGCAAAATAATTCAATATGACAATTTCATCTCAGAAAACCAAAACAATAGTAATCAGTAAAGAACCAATCAGATGCAAAATACAAATTGATGGCATCAGTATTGAACAAGTAGTGGAAGTAAAATACCTTGGAATTACATTGTCAAGTTATGGAGACCTAGATAAAGAAGTGAGAAATCAAGTACAAAAAGCAAATAGATTGGCAGGATGCCTTAATAACACTATATGGCGAAACCGACATATTAACACTGAGATGAAGTCAAGAATTTATTAAGCCAGTGTAAGACCAATAATGACATATGCATCAGAAACAAGACCCGATACAGCCACAACACAAAGACTACTGGAAACGGCAGAGATGAGAGTACTGAGAAGAATTACATGAAATACACTGAGAGATCGAAAGAGGAGCGAAGATATTAGAAGACAATTTAACGTACAGTGTATAAACGAATGGACACTAAATAGAAAAAAAGAATGGAAAAACCACATAACCAGAATGGGGGAGACACGTGTGGTCAAAATAGCACGAGATAAATCACCAATCGGTAGAAGAAGTATCGGCCGATCGCGCAAAAGATGGAGTGACAACCTTCCATAGAGGTATCAATCCGCCAATGAACAAGCAGAATTGCTTATAAAGAGAAAGAAGAAGAAGAAGAAGCCAGTGGCATGCGCCTGCATGCGTATAATAAAACAAACATAAACAGACACGATCAGACATGCTTTTTCTTTAATTATTAAAACGAGACAACACTTAACCCCAGGCAAAGAAAGATTTTCTTTCAAACTTTCGAAGAATAAAAAAAAACAAAAATTTTTAATTAAATAATACATCATTATTTATTTTTGCCCGAATTTTTTGTAAACTGAATTATTATAAAGCAGGTCAAAAGTTTTTTAAAAGTTTTATGTAAAAAGTTAATGTAGCGGCAACTGGACTTGCTTCTCCCCAATTTAATTTGAAAAGCTCTAGCTTTAACGGGCTAATAAACTTTAACTCGTTTTTCTGCGTCGCAGTTATGAATACAGAATTGCCAAAGGGCATTTTTAATCGAATGCTTTTTATATCCAAATTTGAAAAGAGATAGGATTTCTTTGTGACGGGTTCTTCTTTCTAGATATTTATTCACGTGAAACGTTATGATGAGATACACCAACAGCAAAATATTTTTGATATAGCTCCAACAATATGCTAAAAATAGGGCCAATCATTTTTTGTTTTCACCTACCAAAGGAATGTAAGTATGACTGTTTGTCTTTGTATATATTTACAGAAATAAAAACCGCTAAACGCCGTAAAAATGAGCGGCGCATACAATATTCCAGCTACAAAAGAGCTGATATGAATATTACGTGGCGCGAAAATGTATTTTCATCTTGTTGGAAAATAAAATTATAGTTTTATTTTAAACGATGTTTGCACAACATTTGCTAAATTTGAAGTCAAACGCGCCACAAAAGAGTAACTTTGATAGAGTTTGTATTTTGAAGCTCTTTTGTGGCGCATGTTACTTCAAATTTAGCAAATATTATGGAAAAATCTTTTAAAATAAAACTATAATTTTATTTTCCAACAAAATCAAAATACATTTTCTTCCCACATAATATTCATATCAGCTATCTTGTAGCTGGAGTATTGTATGTGCCACTCATTTTTACGGCGTTAGCGGTTTTTAATTCTTGTATCAGGAGTTTTTAAAAGTTATTTATAAATTAAATGTATGAAGTTGAGTGTAATGTTTTTAGATTCCACGTTAAGCGTTATGAATGGTCGTCTTTCCAGCATCATCTCTCAAATGATCTAGTGCCCATCGAATGTACACTAGATTTTTTTTCTCACAATAAAACACTGAAAACTTTTGTTTTCTATACTTCCACAAAATTTATTATTTACAACTATGTGACTACAGCTGTTTCGGCAGAGTGCCTTTCTCAAGTGATATAATTTACTATGTGTTTGCCTTTTTAAGTCTCTAACTGAAGAGGTTGAGGAGTGGGGAGCTGTTTGTCTCGAGTTGGTCATTCAGAATTATATCTGTATTTTTCAGTTTATTAATTTCCATAGATTCTAAAAAAGATAGCTTAAGGCCTTTATTTTGGATATGCAGAATTTGAAACTCTTCATTGAAAGAATGATTATGATCTAGAAGGTGAAGTGCGTATGTAGAAGTGTCTGTTTTTCTATTGTTGAAAGCCCTTTTGTGTTCTGCTATCCGTTTGTCAAAAGTTCTGCCAGTTTGACCGATGTACGTTTTCGGACAGTCACCACAAGTTAGTTTGTACACACCACTCTGTAGTTGCTTTCTCTTTCGGCTTTTATTATTCTTAATATATTTGCTTAAGTTGTTGTTAGTTCTGAAAGCTGGTATTATTCCTTTCTTTTTTATGTATCGGGCGATTTTGGTTGTTATCTTGCCAGTATATGTGAGAGAGCAGAAGGTACTGGGTTCTTTCTGTGGTGGTGGATACACTAATTTTAGGGCTTTCTTATGGAGTTTTTGATTTAAAATTTTGTTAACTGTGTGTTCGTTATAGCCGTTGTTTACTGCTATTTGTTTAATGATGTTTAGTTCTATCTCGAAGTTATTTTTTGTCATGGGCATTTCTGTCAGTCTATGTATCATGCTATGGTAGGCTGCTAATTTGTGTTGTGTAGGATGGGATGATGAATTGTGTATAGTTGTGTCAGTATGGGTAGGTTTATGATATACGGAGAACTCATGTTTGTTGTGTAGTCTGGTAATCGTTACATCTAGAAAGTTTATTGAATTATTCTGTTCTGTTTCTATTGTAAACTCAATATTACTATTAAGTGAATTAATGTACGATAGAAATTGGTCAAGTTGTCTGTTAGTTCCTGTAAAGCATACTAATATATCATCAACGTATCTCCACCAATATAAGAATTGTTTAAATACGGGATGTTTAGAAATTGTTGTTTCAAGTTGGTTCATAAATAGGTCTGATAGTAATGGGCTTAGAGGATTACCCATAATAAGTCCTGCACTGTTGTTTTTGTATATTTTATTATTGAATTCAAAATAGTCTTGATTTATGCAAATTTCAAGGAGATTGCGCAACAACTCCAGACTAATTTCATTTGACGTAAAAAATCTTTTTCCTAGTGTTGCTCCTACAGAAATTTTGTTTTAGTTAAAAATTTTTAGACCATAATAGTACAAATCCGTTCATTGCATCTGAAATTTTACACCTCCTTGAAATTTGCGTAAATCAAGACTATTTTGAATTCAATAATAAAATATACACAAACAACAGTGCAGGACTTATTATGGGTAATCCTCTAAGCCCATTACTATCAGATATATTTATGAACCAACTTGAAACAACAATTTCGAAACATCCCGTATTTAAACAATTTTTATATTGGTGGAGATACGTTGATGATATATTAGTATGCTTTACAGGAACTAACAGACAACTTGACCAATTTCTATCGTACATTAATTCACTTAATAGTAATATTAAGTTTACAATTGAAACAGAACAGAATAATTCAATAAACTTTCTAGATGTAACGATTACCAGACTACACAACAAACATGAGTTCTCCGTATATAATAAACCTACCCATACTGATACAACTATACACAATTCATCATCCCATCCTACACAACACAAATTAGCAGCCTACCATAGCATGATACATAGACTGACAGAAATTCCCATGACAAAAAATAACTTCGAGATAGAACTAAACATCATTAAACAAATAGCAGTAAACAACGGCTATAACGAACACACAGTTAACAAAATTTTAAATAAAAAACTCCATAAGAAAGCCCTGAAATTAGTGTATCCACCACCACAGAAAGAACCCAGTACCTTCTGCTGTCTCACATATACTGGCAAGATAACAACCAAAATAGCCAGATACATAAAAAAGAAAGGGATAATACCAGCTTTCAGAACTAACAACAACTTAAGCAAATATATTAAGAACAATAAAAGCCGAAAGAGAAAGCAACTACAGAGTGGTGTGTACAAACTAACTTGTGGTGACTGTCCGAAAACGTACATCGGTCAAACTGTCAAAACTTTTGACAAACGGATAGCAGAACACAAATGGGCTTTCAACAATAGAAAAACAGACACTTCTACATACGTACTTCACCTTCTAGATCATAATCATTCTTTCAATGAAGAGTTTCAAATTCTGCATATCCAAAATAAAGGCCTTAAGCTATCTTTTTTAGAATCTATGGAAATTAATAAACTGAAAAATACAGATATAATTCTGAATGACCAACTCGAGACAAACAGCTCCCCACTCCTCAACCTCTTCAATTAGAGACTTAAAAAGGCAAACACATTGTAAATTATATTACTTGAGAAAGGCATTCTGCCGAAACAGCTGTAGTCACATAATTGTAAATAATAAATTTTGTGGAAGTATAGAAAACAAAAGTTTTCAGTGTTTTATTGTGAGATAAAATGAACTTCCATCAAGTAACGGTCGAATCTATCAATTAGTTTTTTTTTCTATTAGAAATATGTAGATTGACAAAAATATTGGGATGGCCGATAAATGAACTCGGATTTTTCTATCAAATTTAGCGTCGTAACCACTACATCATCATCATCAACATCATTTGGCTCTACAACTCTATGGGCCGGTTGTTAGAAAGCTAATAAAAAATGATCATTATCAAATATTTAATTACTGTCACAACTGTCAATGTCAACTTTTATTGGGTTGCTGAAAACATAATTATTGATTACTATTATGAAATTAGTTAATCAATTATGTTAATAATTGTTATGTTAATTGATTAACTAATCTCATAATTATAATTAATTATGTTTTCAGCAACCCAACCAAAGTTGACATTGACAGTTGTGACAGTAATTAAATATTTGATAGTGATCATTGCTGATTAGCGTTCGAACAACCGGCCCTTAGTGAGTCTTGGCCGCGTTTACTATTTCCCTCCATTGTTGTCGGTCCTGAGCAGCTATTTCCCATTGCTGTGCTCCCATTTTGCGTAGATCACTGGCTACTGCGTCCTTCCATCTCTTTCTTGGGCGACCAACTGATCTTCTACCATCGAGCCTTTCCTTTCCGCCGGGTCGTAACCACTACAACTACATAAACTATTTCGGCGATAATGGTCAAATAGATTATACTTTTGAGCTTTGATAACTTCGAAGCGGCTTAACCGATTTAAATCACTAAACATGAGTTTGAAACGTATTGAAAAGTAGTATCTGATGCATTCAAGATTAAGTATGATAACTGAAGGTATTACAGGAATTATTGAGATTGAAAAACCGTTCTTCCCATAGGAAATATATTTGATCACATTTTGAAGCCGATAACTTAAAAATTAGAATTTTGCCAGATATGAGGTATACACATTAGACGCGTCTAGAGTCCTCCTTCAAACGCTCAGTTATTGGCACAATTAGTAGGTTGAAATTTTGAGTAATTGTCGAAAAACCAAAATTTTCAAAGTTTAGTTTTTCAGTTTTTTGGCTATACTGAGCCGTGTGTATGTCTGATCCTAACCGCTTAGGCATCATTTGAAAGATTAACTCAACGATATTGATTTGGTGTATTTGCGGTTTTCCTGCCTTTCCTAGAACCTAAGATATATACCCCCAAAAAATATGCCGTTTTGTACCTACAAAGTCCTATAGCTGGCTTATGGGTGGTCGAAAGTCACAAACTATACCGGTTTTGAATCGGCCCTGACCCCTTTTGGAAAGACAGAAAAAAATTTAGATCGGTGAAACCTTTCCACAAACATACACACATACATACATACATACAAACATTTTCCCCTTTTTAAATAGAAATTGAAAAAAAATTTCTTAGCTCGGTAACTTTTGAATGGTATAACCGATTTTCATATTTAAACATGCGTTGAAAAGGTAATGATCGGTACTATCAGAAGTTACAAAGGTCGAACTTAAATTTTCGAAATTTTTGTGAGTTTTGGGGACGAGAACGAAAAACAATTCAGTCAGATTTAGAAAATCGAAAATTTCGTGTAGGTATATATAGTGTCGCATGTACGGGGGTTGTGCGCTACCGGCGAGAACTACCGTTCTCTGGGATATATATTTATTTATGTCAGTGATTAGTGCGCTAATAACAGGCAAAATAACGCAAAAGATAGAAAACATATTAAGTTGTGAGATGGCATGAGATAATAAATAGTATATTGTACAAGTGAGTAAATAGGCATTATATTTCTCACGAGTGTAAAAAGTTTGTTGCAAATCAGGCGAGGGAGAAATGTATCATTTTCTAACGTATTGTACACTGTACTATGGATGCGTTGTTGTCAAGAGTTCAAACTTTAAAATTAAATAATTTATGACACATTGTGCTTTTAGGTATATTATAATATACCATATTATGGATATACCGGATGTCCACTGATATTTTCCCCAATTTTAACTGCCTATAACTTCTAAACGACTCAAAGAAGCCTATAACTTCTAAACGACTTTAGTAAAAGTTTTGTTTGAATGGATTGGATTTTTTATATCGCTTTTAAATGAAAATTGGCGGATTAAAAAAACGTTGTTGACTTTTTTATTGAAACACCCAGTATATTTTTTTGTAAATTGAAAGAAACGTCATTTATCTATCAAGCGATATAAAGTTTTTTAAAAGCGGTTGTCAAATGACTGAGCAATTAATTTTTAAAATGAGGGATGCAATGTGGAAATCACATAACATAATATCAATTTGCTTATTTATGTTATTTAGTTATAGACTATTAAGGATCTGTCTTTAGGTGGATGTGAGAGGTGGCATTCAGATTTTTGCGAATAAAGTTAGGTGATAACTTCGTTAAAAATAATTGATTTATGCTCCTTCTCAAATATACCCGGAATATTAATAAAAAAAATAAAATATTTAAAAATTTCAAAAAATTTCTTTTTTTTTCTACTTTTTTTGCTTATAACTTCAAAACTATTCATTTTAGAACAACAAGTTATCCCAGTGAAAGCTGAAGTCAAATATTTAGGTATTCACCTTGATCAGAAACTAACATGGAAAGCGCACATTAAAGCTAAAAAACAACAACTCCAAATAAAACCAGACAAATGAATTGGCTTCTTGGTAAAAGATCACAATTATCCATAGAAAACAAACTGGCAATATACAAAATAATACTAAAACCTATATGGACCTACGGGATTAAACTATGGGGATGTACGAAACCATCAAACACCAAAATTCTGCAGACATACCAATCAAAAACGTTAAGAATCATTGCAAATACACCCTGGTATATTTCAAACCAAACATTACATGAGGACTTAAAAATACCATTCATAAAGGATATAATAGGACTGCATACGACCAAACATAGAAAAAGAAGTGTCAATTACAACAACGAGCTGATTTCCACGCTTTCCAATCGTCCATTACCAGTTAGGAGACTCGAGAGACAGTGGCCAGAAGACTTGTGTGAGTGACATTTGTGTTAGTGAATACAGTGGTGAATAAGGTGAACCGGCACTGGCCGGCAACACCTACAAAACATTACATAATTATCAGTTTTACTTAATACTCCTTTGTACAGAGTAGATTGTAAATTTGCAAGTTTTCAAATAAAAAAAAAATTTTAGAACAAAGTCCTATAGGAATAAAACAAAGATAATTAAATTTTCTATCAGATACGATTGGTTAAAAATGTCTTAATTTATCACCCTTGCTTCAAAATAGCAATAAATATAAAATAAGGGGGCAAAACAAGCCTGTTTTTATTCGATGATTTTCCCTCACTTAGGTTACACTTGGAACCTTTTTAATTCGCTTAGAAAATTTTTGTAATGTGCTAAAATCGTACACCAAATTTCATTAAAATTGACTTACTAGATTTTGCATAATAATTTTGCAATCTAAACTTTTTTTAAAAAATTAAAATTTTTTTAAAATCTCGCACAACAAAAACTAGAACATACAAAGATTTGTCGATTTTTTTACATATAAAGAAGTACTCCACCTATCTAATGCACTTTACAAAATTAAAATCGGATTATTTAAGCAGCCTCAGTAATGTTTTAAAGTTATAAACAATTTTTTGGCTTATAAACAAATTAGTGCTGTTGTCAGGAGGGGGTGCTACGGGCTCCTTTATTTAGATAGACTTACCCAAGTTTTTTATCTATTTTAATCCGTAGAACACGAATTTTTTGGGTAACAGTTGATCCGGATGTCGATAAGATTGTTATAAACAAAGAACTTGAGGAATTACATGAAATTGATTTTTCACAAAATAAAACATTTTTCTATTTATTGGGTAATTCTAAGCAAAAAATGTTCTTACAAGTTTTTTCGTAGGATGCATAGTTCTCGAGATAAACGCGGTGGAACTTTCAAAAAATCGAGAAATTGCAATTTTTGAACGCGAATAACGTTTGATTAAAAAATAAAATAGCAATTCTGCTGAGAGCATTTGAAAGTTTAAGTCAAACTATACCGGTTTTAATTATTTGCATTGCTAAAAATTATTTTTTTTATTATTAAACAAAGCTTTTGGTTTATAAGCCAAAAAATTCTTTATAAATTTAAAACATTGCTAAGGCCCCTTAAATAATCCGATTTTAATTCTGTAAAGTATATTAGATAGGTAAAGCACCTCTTTATATGTAAAAAAATTAGCCAACTTCTAAATGGTCTACTTTTTGTTCAGAAAGATTTTAAAAATTTGAAATTTTTTAAAAACATTTAGATTACAAATTTATTATGCAAAATTTATTAGGTCGATTTTAATGAAATTTGGTACACGATTTAAGAATGCTACAAAAAAACTTCCTAAGTGAATTAGTAAGGTTTTAAGTGCCACCAAAGTGGTTAAAAAATATTGAAAAACAACAGACTTATTTTGCCCCCTTCTTTTGTATTTATTGCTACATTGCAGAAAAGGTAATACCTTAAGACATTTTTTACCAGTCGTATATCATACAAAATTCAGTTATCTTTATTTTATTTTTCTACGACTTTGTTCCAAAACAAATCGTTTTAAGGTTATAAGCAAAGAAAGCAGAAAAAAATCGATGTTTTTCGAAATTTTTAAATATTTTAATTTTTTTATTAATGTTCCGGGCATATTTGAGAAGGAGCATAAGTCAATTATTATTACTGAAGGTATCACCTAACTTTATCTGCAAAAATCCGAATGCCACCTCTCACATCCAAAAATAGACGTTTTTTCGCAGATCCTTACTGGTCTATAATATACACGTTGCACCTCTCATTTCAAAACTTAATTACTCAGTCATTTGACAACCGATTTTAAAAAACTTTATATCGCTGGATATGGTAGGGGAGCCCAAGCGGGGATTTTTGCAGTTACTCGAGCGCGTCAGATTATTACATGAGGAGAATCCTTGTACCCTGGGCATATTCATTTTTTTATATTCACCTCTGTCCCGCCCCTTTGTCGGCCACGCAGCTTTCCACCCCTGGAGATTTTACTTAGTTACATCATGACCTACTTATTTCCAAATTTTGGTGCACTATCTCGATCATGAGCGTCACAAAAAAAATAATAAAAACCGCGAATTTGACCCCTTATAACTACCCTCGTCCCCCACTCTGGTTTCCGGCTCTGGGGATTTTACTTAGTTATGTCATGGTCTACTTATTCCCAAATTTTGGTGCACTATCTCTGTCACGAACGTCGCAAAAAACCCCTTATATTTTTTATATTCACCCCTACCCACACCCCTTTGTCGGTCACGCAGCGTTCCGCCACTAGAGATTTTACTTAGTTACGTCATGACCTACTTATTACCAAATTTTGGTGCACTATCTCAATCATGAGCGTCCCAAAAAATAATAATAAAAACCGCGACTTTGACCCCTTATAACTACCCTCGTCACCCACTCTGGTTTCCGGCTGTTGGGTAAAGTCATTTACACAACTAATTTAACGTATCCCCGTATAGTTTTTCCATATTACTTATCACGCACAAAATCCACTCCCAGCTCTTAGACTATTGGAATTCATCAACTGCTAATACGTTTATTGCTTCATTTCCTCGCCTACTACATAATTTAACAATTAGGTATTTACTACGTTTATGTTTGTCCTTAAATATTTTATTTGTGTCTACTATAGATAGAAAATGTACTCTCCACTAATTAAATATTCAGTCAGTTCAACTTTATTAGGTATTTATTGTTTTGCGTCACAGTTTTATAAACCGTACGACTAAAGGGCGTTTTTAATCGAACGGTTTTATATCTAAAATTAAAAAGTGATATAGGATACTTTTAGGATTTTCTCTTTTTAGTTATTTATTTGCATGAATGATTGTGAAAAGAAATGCTGGGGCGAAATATTTATCAAAAATAGCTCCAACGAAATGCTTTTTATAAATTAATCCAATCATTTCATTGAATTGGATATATTTGGAATATTGGAATATTACAAATTTTATCCAAACGTCAAAAAAAAATATAATAATATCAACTAAAAATAAACTAGAACTTCGTACATATTTAACAAATTCTACGAGTTTCAACATAACTATACATACTAGGATATAAAAAGACAACATAAAAAATGATTCAATGATGAGTGCATGAAAGCGATAGAAAAAACATGTCTAAAAGGGATATGCTTCAAAATATGTCGGATAACAACACTGAAAGGTATAAATAGACAAGAAAAAAGACAAGAAAACTTATAGAAAGAAAAAAGAAGGAGTACCAGAAACAAATAACCAGATATATACCAGAAAATCGGAAGAACGACAATTTAAGGCAATTCTTTTAGAAGGTTTAAAAAACTGAGACGAAGAACATCTGTAATGCGGAAGAGGATCTCTACAAACAGGACAAAAAGCTACAAATTTAAAAGAAGTCATACATAGTATCTACTCTAGACAGGACTCTTTAAAACCAATAAGGCACGTTCTTGTATCCTGACGGATGTAATGTAAGAGAGATTATGGGAGAAGGAATATGTATTCCAATATCTAAGACTTAGCGAAAATTTTTTGGATCAGACAGGGCCAGGTAAGAAAAAAATAAAAAGTGGTGTTTAAGAGATCGAGGATAACCCATTAACGGTCGAGGCAATAAACAAAGAGAACTTTGACAATTTATTTGTTAGAATGTATTAAAAACACATAAATTAAGAGTAATTTGCAACCAAAAAAAAATTTTTTTTCTTAAGGAAAGAAAAACAGATGGAATGCGTATACGCACCTTTGTCCGAATACGGATACAATTTTTAATATAGGAACATATATTATTGTATTTTAAATGATAATTAAATTTTAAGATAAAAATTTCTGATACCTTCGAGGTGTAGATACACTCTACACTTTTTACTTAAATAAATAGTATTACTTTTATATACCAATCCTACATTTTTTTCTTGCGCTATTTTAGTCTCTTTTATAATATGGCCATAATTGTCGATTCCAGTTTCATCTGGTAAAGCAAATTTAGATGGACGTCCATTTACTGAGCTTGACACTAATGTACCGGTTTCTTCACTATTCTTGGCATGTCCACTATATTTTAGTAAGTTAAGAACCAATCTCGAAAGATACTCCAGTTGGGAAATTTTAGACTTATTCTCAACTTTAAAAAATGTCCATCTATGTCGGCTAATGCTTCCTCTTATAATGCTCATGCTTCTTTATCCTAATCCTTCGACCAATACAACATATCAACTTAAGGCAGAGTGTGATAACCAGATGACATACATATGCCAATCAATTTTTTTAAATCTATCTCATTTATTTCAGAATCCAAAATCCTGATCGTTATTCTGCGATGCATAAATATTTTTTGTAACATATCGAATGCTCTAAAATACATCTCTCTCAAAAAAGAGTGAAAAAACTTCAATAGGTGACTTGCCTCCATGTTTAGCTTTTATAATTTGAAATATTATTTTCTAAATATCGATCAGACTAATGTTGAATTACTACTGAGTACGAAGTTGTATCTGGTTTTACCCAACTTTGGACAAATTTGGATTTATTATTTTTCCTGGTTCTTTCTTTAGACGTTGATCTATGGTTCAGAGGAATATCAGAATCGTCAGAATTCCCATTCATACCATATGTACCTGAAAAATATTCGTTTTTATTCCTTCTTCACCAACAATATTATCATCAATGTCTTTACATCGTAAATGTCATCTGTTTTTCATGGCACATAAACCACATCAAGTGATTAGGCATTTTTACAATCTGAGTCGTCTTCTAACAAAGCCATTAACACTTCAAAGCCATTAACAGTGCCCTCTTCATTTCATATCTCGTGAATTTACTAAAAGCAACAAAAAAATACACTACTATAATTTAGCTTACCTCATTTTAATTTATATGGAATATAAAACAACTAAACACAAGAAAACTGTCAAACTGATTCAAGATAAAAAGAAAACAAATATAACGTTTACAGAACACAGAAATTCTATGAATAGTGAATGAAACGTTATGACGTCTAACGAAAAAAATATAGTATAGTTTCGGCCAAAAGTGCGTATACGCACCCATCGTACAAACATGCAATTATAAGCCTTATTTTTAAGAATGCTTGAATAAGTTTTAGAATAATAAAAATTTCAACATATATTTATAACTATATCATACAAAATATGCATTATGTTTATAATTAGTTTCAGAAAAAAATTTGTGTATGAAGACGTGCATTCATTCAATCATTAAATTATGTAAAATTATAATAATCTTAAAATATTTAAAAAGTAAATAGTTAAAAGACTGATACGTTTGTACACACTTGAATAATTAAAGGAAATGAAAATGTAGTATGTCAAAATGTGTAAATAATTTATTTTTAGCTGAGCTCTTTCGACATAAACGTCATCATCGGACCTAATGGTCAAATAGTAAAAAAGTACCGCCACACTGAGGTGTAATCATGTGTATCTTATGAATATAAATATGATTTTTGATTGCAAATGCTAACTGCTTTGTCCTCCGTACAAGACCAAACAGTAAAAAGCAGAAAAAAAAACGGCCACATACACGTTGCACAAACACATAAAAACTTTTTCATGGTATGGTTGTAGATATCACCCATCCATTCTTGGTCTAGTAGAGACAGCTGACCATGAAGAAAGTTTTTATGTGTTTGTGCAACGTGTATGTGGCCGTTTTTTCTGTTTTTTACTGTTTGGTGTTGTACGGCGGACAAAGCAGTTAGCATTTGCAATCAAAAATCATATTAATATTCATAAGATGCACATGATTACACCTCAATGTGGCGGTACTTTTTTACTATTTGACCATTAGCTCCGATGATGACGTTTATGTTGAAATAAAGAAATAAATTATTTACACACTTTGACATAATACATTTTCATTTCCTTTATTTAAAAAGTAATATTTTTGTTAAAAGAAAAATGCTACTATATTCCTTAATCTATTGAGATGTTATTTAATCAAAAAGAAAACATTAAAAAAATTATCCTCGCGCCAAAAACAAAAATAACAAAAAAGGTTGCGTTTACGCACCGTTGGCCGTAAATGGATTTAGAAAGCAAGAACAGGAAACCATCTTCAAAAAGACAGCAAGATAGTCCAGTCGGGTTAGACGAATAACAGGCCTAACCTTGCATTAGGAGCTGCCCCAAATTTTATTTTTCTAATCTTTACGGAGGATCAATATTAGTATAAATTTAAAATCTCCACTGAATTTCACTGTTGCGTTAGCCGCCATCTTGATTTTAAACGAGAACCGTTTTTGCCCAATATCTCCGCCATTTTCAATTTTTTGACAAAAAGTGTAGAAACTGAAATTGTTGAAAATACGATTTTCTATAATTTTATTTATTATAATTTTTTTCGTGCGGTCGATATTTTCCGAGTTATGAGGGGAAAATAGTGACAGTTGGAGCATAATTATTGAATTATTGAATTATCTCGTTTATTCTTAGTTTTACAACAAATATGTACCTGAAAAAAAAATGAAGAGAATTAAATTGTACACAATTTTGATGTCTTTCATTTTTTTGCTAAAATTAATATTTAAGGTAGTACGTATGCGGTAATGGAGCGAGCGTAATACCGGATTGATTTTATAGCAATTGTTTTTGTTCAATATCTACGCCATTTTCAACTAAAATTGTTCAAAATATAATTTCCTACAATTTCTTTTGAACAATTTTTTTCATGCGGTTGATATTTTCCGAGTTACATGGGAAAATGGTAAAAAGTGGTGGGGGGAGCATAATTTATGAATTGAATTTTGTATCCGAGCTGCCCCAAATTTTATAATTATATCCTTTAGGAGAGATTAATAGTAGTGTAAATTTAAAATCTCGACTGAATTCCGCGGTTGCATTAGCCGCCATATTGATTTTAAATGAGAACTGTTGTTGCTTAATATCTCCGCCATTTTCAACTTTTCGACATAAATGGTGGGAAAGAAAATTGTTGGAAATGCAATTTCCTACAATTTCTTTGGCACAATTTTTTTATACGATCAATATTCTCCGAGTTAAGGGGGAAAATAATGGAAGCGGGGGGAAGCATAATTATTGAATTTTCTCATTTAAGTAACGTTTACACGTATCCAGTAACTGGCGCTAGTCTCACTGGAATGCGAGTGCTTGATTAAGACAGCGCTGGATAGGTTTGTTTACACGTATCCAGTAACTGGCGCCAATCTCACTGGCACTCTTATTAAAAATCCTAATACTGCCACTGAAACCACAGGCACGACAGCGCCAGCGACTGGAACGCTGTGTTTACACGTGTCTACAACCACTGGCACGGGGTTAAAGGGGACGTGGACGAGGGCCACTGGCATGAAAAATAGACCAGCTTTCTATTCGAGACAGCGCTGGCAGACAGCGCTGGACTGGAGCAAAAAAGCGTTTACATGATGCCACTACCATGCCAGCACTGTCGTTCCAGTGCGACTGGAGCCAGTTACTGGATACATGTAAACCTGCCTTTATTATTAACTTTACGACATAATTGTACATAAACAAAAATAAAGAGAATTATATTTTATACAATTTTTGAAACTTCCAATGAAACATCAACCAAACTAAGTATATAAAAGACATAAAAAGACATTATATACATTAAGTTCACTTAATTTTATTAAGTAGAGGATTTTATTGGTTGAATTTGTCTGTCGATATTTTAAGTTTTATGTCAGCTAATATATCGTGATATTCCAACAATTTTTTTTAAATTTTGGACCCTGTTGGGGGAATTTTCCCATTTCCCCCCCTTGTAGACCCGCCACTGGTTCTCTCGAAAAATTGTAGTAAATCGTAATTGCAACAATTTCAGTTCTTGCACTTTTTGTCGAAAAGTTGAAAATGGCGGAGATATTGAACAAAACCAATTGCTACAAAATCAATCAGGTCTTACGCTCGCACTTCTACCACATACGTACTACCTTAAATATTGATTTAATAAAAAAAAATAAACGGCATCAAAATTGTACAAAATTTAATTCTCTTCATTTTTGTATAGGTAAATATTTGTTGTAAAACTAATACTAAACTAGATAATTCAATAATTCAATAACTATGCTACAACTTTCACTATTTTCCCCTCATAACTCGGAAAATATCGACCGCACGAAAAAAATTATCATAAATGAAATTATAGAAAATCGCATTTTCAACAATTTCAGTTTCGACCCTTTTTGTCAAAAAATTGAAAATGGCGGATATATTGAGCAAAAACGGTTCTCGTTTAATATCAAGATGGCGGCTAACGCAACGGTGGAATTCAGTCGATATTTTAAATTTGTACTAATATTGACCCTCCCTAAAGATTAGAAAAATAAAATTTGGGGCAGCTCCTAATGCAAGGTCAAGTGCTATCCCGACTGGGCTAAGGGTTTATTAGTACTGAAAAGGAAATCTTTAAAATCTGGAAGGATTATTTCTGTCAAATTTTAGACGATAACTCTAACGAAAATAGAGCTGAAACATAGAGCTGAAATAGAAGACTGATACCCGACCTATGAAGAAGTAACCTATGCAACTAAAAACTTAAAGATAATAATCCACCAGGCAGCGATATTAAACCCGCAGAGTGTCTAAAATACAAAGATTAAGCACTGTGTAGATCTATCTACAAGCTAATTTAAGACATTTGGCAAAAAGAAACAATTCCATATAAATGGAAAAAAGGGGTCCCCATCACAAAAAATTAAACAAAAAACAATATATTAAATACTGGGGAATAGCGCTCCTAAATGCCACCCGCAAAGTCTTTGCAAATATCCTGATAGAAACGACCAAAACTATGGACCAGATATTCGCTATAAACGAGATAATTCTGGAAATTTGATCGTGAACTTTATCAGATATTCATAGATTTTAGACGGATATTTGATATAGTATGTAGGTTGACGCTTCCGGTAAGTGCTGGGTGGATTGAGTAGCTCAGTAAATGCCGGTGCCGGTCCTAAGCCCGGATAAAGGAGGAGGGTTGAGGCGATGGGCTAGCAACTCGTCCCTTGTCAAAAGAAATAAATGCTACAAATGTCGACAAAACGCCTCGGAATGCGGACGGATCAAAACAAAGACGACTAATACAACGGAAAAGGAAAATGATATTGGCTACATGGAATGTGCAAGGACTTAAAACCAAACAAGCAGAAGTATTCAAAGAATTAGCGGAAAGAAAAATAGATGTATTTGTTCTTACCGAAACCAAGAAAAAGGGAAAAGGAAATGAAGAGATAGGAGAGTATATACATATCTTCAGTGGAGTGAGCAAAGATAACAGAGCTAAGAGAGGAGTCTCTATTGCTATTCGAAAAAATCTTAAAAATAATATTAAATCGTGGACTGAAGTAAATGAACAACTGCTGGTGCTGGAAATAACAAAGAATGGGCACAATATCGTAATTGTCGGAGTGTATGCCCCAAATGAAGATGCAGATCCACAAAGTAACGACGATTTCTACGACAAGATGAATGAAATAATCTCTCAAGTTAAAGATAACTGTGAAATATATGTACTAGGAAATTTAAACGGCAGAGTAGGTAGAGAAGAAAATAATAGAGTCGTAGGAAGATATGGGGAACAAATAACCAATGACAACGGAATGCGTCTTAGAGATTTTTGTGAAACAATGTCTCTCAAGATTATGAATGGATTTTTTCAACATAGAGACATCCACAAATTTACATGGATACAACCTACTAGGAATCTGCGCTCGATAATCGACTATGTAATTCAACGTCAAACTTCCCAGCTGAAAACCACTGACGTAAGGGTATACCGTGGATCAGAATGTGGATCCGATCATCATTTACTTATGGCCAACGTGATAGTTAACTATCGCAAAAACAATAATACTCAGGTACAGAATATAGAAAAGGGACAAGAAGTAAGATCTCATAAATATAACCTAGAAAGCTTGAAAGAGACTCAACGAAATTTCTATATAAATTACGACTGGCCACAAAATTACAAAATGTGGGACGAGAAAATATAATAGCGGAAGAATTATACCAGCAAATTAAAAAATACATTCATGAGGCTGCAAGTGAAGCTTTGGGGTATAAATACAAACATGAAATAAAAAATACAGAATGGTGGTCGGAGAATATGCAAACGTTAGTAAACAAGAAGAAAACTGCTTATCAGAAATGGATGTCAACAAGAAAGGAGGAAGATCAAAAGAGATATGCAGCATTAAATCGAGATGTAAAAAGAGAAGTAGTGAAAAGCAAAATGAGATGTGGGACCGAAAATGCGCTGAAGTGGATATGTATATGGGTGGAACAAGAGTTGGGCAAGCGTGGAAGGTAATAAAGTCTCTCCAGAGGGAAGGAAAGGAAAAATCTAACATAAAGTTAATAGATCTTAAACAGTGGAAACACCATTATGAGATTTTACTGACAGAAGATAGATGTAAATTCCAAGAGATCGAAATGGAAGAATTAGCCGAACATACACAAATAGTTGAGATAACAACCGGAGAGTTAATCGAAGCCCTCAAAAGATCTAAAAACGGTAAAGCAGCAGGACCTGGAGACATCCCAATTGAGTTGGTAAAGTACGGACCAAACATATTACATGAGATGTTGGTTCAACTATTTAATAAATGCTTAAAAGGACATGATGATTGGAATGTTGGATACATCAGCTCAGTATTCAAGAAAGGGGATAAACGCATATGCTCTAATTATAGAGGAATAACTGTTACCAGCTCAGTAGGGAGGTTGTACGGTCGAATAATAAAGAAAAGAATAGAATCAGAATACGAAGACATGGAAGAACAAAGTGGATTTCGTGCAGGAAGATCGTACACTGATAATATATTCGTTCTGCAGCAGGTAGTAGAAAAACGGAAGGCAAGGAATCTATCTACCCACCTATTGTTTGTAGATTTGGAGAAGGCATACGATACGGTACCTTTGAAAAAACTGTTTCAAACATTGACCACAGTGGTAAATGTCTAACAACTTTGTTTTTTGCAGATGATGAGGTAGTCGTAGCGAATGATGAGGAAGACATGGACTACATGTTTAGAAAACTAAAGAAAGAATATGAAAAATGGGGCCTCAATATGAATATGTCAAAGACAGAGTATCTTAAAATAGGGGATGATGAAGAAGATCCAGAGTTAGAAATTAGAACCACGAAAAGATGTAATGAATATAAATATCTCGGATTTATAATATCTAAAGAAGGCACTATCAAAAGAGACATCGAAAAGAGAACGCAGTAGGGCAAAAAAGCGGTAAACATTCTGAGCTCTCTACTGTGGTCTAAAGATATAAGGCAAGAAACGAAATTGACAATCTATCGTACCTTGGTAGAGCCTATTATGACTTATGGGGCAGAAGTTTGGCAGATGACAAAAAAAGATAGGAAAATAATAGAAGTAGTAGAAATGGATTATCTAAGGAGAGCGTGTGGTATATCTAAAAAAGATCACATCAGGAATGAAGATATTAGAAGGAGGACACATACTGTATATTCCAGTGTAGATAAAATTGAAACTAGACAACTAGTGTGGTATGGTCACGTGAAACGAATGAATGAAGATAGATGGCCAAAGAAAGCTTTAAATTACATACCACACCAAAGAAGAAGAAGGGGAAGACCTTCAGTTGCCTGGGAAGAAAATGTACGGCACATCATGAAAGATAGAGCCATCAAAGAAGACGAATGGATGGACAGAAAACGATGGCGGTCGAAATGCGAGAAGCGGCAGAGGCTGTAGGAACCTCGCTGATAGATAGATAGATGTAGGTTGAGACAATATTATACGGATCTGTATGAAAGGGCTAAGATGTAAGGTGAAATTGACAATAAATCCCGGAGAAAATTCGTTGGTTAGGAAGAACACTGTTACAAGTCGAAAACTTATAACTTTCAGGAGCGACTTTTAAAATTTTAATGTGCTAGTTTTCATTATAATTTTGGTAAGGTAAAAAATAAGAGGTAAAATCTTTTACAATATTAAAGAGCCTATTATTATCATTTAAATATAAATAGAAAGACCGTTCTTGTTCTCATCTTTCTACCTGTAATTAGCATTTGTAACAGTTTTTCCCATTTGTTGAAATGTTACTGTATTGCTCATAATAATTCGATATAAAAAGGAATACTTACCTAAGACGAAATGTAACTGTCTTGCATTAAATAATATTAAACACAGAATCCCAAAAAAATACGTTCCTTTTTTAACTTGTAACACTGTTCTCCAAAAAACACGTGGTAACTTCCACAACAACTGAAACACAACTAAACAACTCCTGGACAAAATTAACGCACCATTTTAATTAATCTAAATATTTACAATATGAACACAAAATAAAACTAAGTTACATTGAAATAATAATAAACACCTACAAATAGGCCAGGGTAATAAGACAAAAATATACCCTGTTCGTGACACTCGAGCAGCCAGGGTACTGAAGCGTTTTTTCGACAAGTAATACCTATAGGAACAAATTGTAACTATTTCCTGCGTAGGATCTGGCGGCCATTTTTATTTATAAACAATTAACTGTCAAAAAATGGCATTTTTCCCTTTTTTTTTCAAATCAATGGAAAACAGTGAAACTTATGATTTTTTTAGTACAAATATCTTTGAGATTATGGAAAAAGCTTTAAAATGACATATTACAAAGTTTGATATACTCATTTATTGTTAATATAATTGCGAAAAAAGGTCGGAATTGCAAAAAAAATTATTTTCGCAATAACTGCTGTAACAATTAGTGTACAGGTTTGAAATTTTTGTCAAATGAGGGTTCTTTGGTGCTTAACAATTGATAAAAATTTCAAAGTGATTCATTCAATTGTTTAAATTTTATTCGAATTGTTTATCTCAGTGAGCATTTTTTTTTGCACTATCATAAGTCAGAAAAAAATGAGGTTAGAACCATTCCACAGGTGTCAAATGGAAGAAACATGAACTATATTTTTAACTTGGTTTAAAAAAAGCGAATAAAAAACGCATTTATTAGTAATAAATAATTGTGCAAAAGTATCGTAAATCTTTCCTTATAAACTTTTTGAATAACTTTTTCCAAAAAAAAATAACTTTTTTACCCTGTTTTAAGTGCACAACTACCAAGTAGTGTTATTTATATCATAATTGATAAAAAATTGTAATAAATATATATAATTTCTTATATAACAAAATAAAAAGTTTATAAGGAAAGATTTACGATACTTTTACATAATTATTTATTACTAATAAATGCATTTTTTATTCGCCATTTTTAAACCAAGTTGAAAATATAGCTCATGCTCTTTCATTTGACACCTCTGGAATGGTTCTAACGTCATTTTTTCTGTCTTATGTTATTGTAAAAAAAAATGCTCTCTGGGATAAACAATTTGAATAAAATTTAAACAATTGAATGAATCGCTTTGAAATTTTTATCACATATTAAGCACCAAAGATCCCTTATATGATAAAAATTTCAAAGCTGTACACTAATTTTTACAATAGATATTGCGAAATTAATTTTTTTTGCAATTCCGACCTTTTTTCGCAATTACATTAACAATAAATGAGTATATCAAACTTTGTAATACGTAATTTTAAAGCTTTTTCCATAATTTCAAAGATATTTGTTCTAAAAAAACCACAAGTTTCACTGTTTTCAATTGATTTGAAAAAAAAGGGGAAAATGCCATTTTTTGACACTTAATGGTTTATAAATAAAAATGGCCGCCAGATCCTACGCAGGAAACAGTTACAATTTGCTCTTATAGGTATTACCTGTCGAAAAAACGCTTCAGTACCCTGGCTGCTCGAGTGTCATGGAAAAAACCTTATTACCCTGGACTAAAATAAGTCCAACATGACTTTATCATGACCTTAATTTGCCTTATTGTTTCTTTAAAAATTTGTTTTAAAAAAAAAAAAAAGAATGTGTGTGTACTTTGTACGCACGTAAGAAGGTATTCTTCTATTATATAATAGGTAATTTAAATGAAGTAAATATACTTAAAAGGTTATTTGTATTTTATTTAAAAATCAAACTAACTTTCTTATCTACCACTTTCAAAAAATTTTTATTAAAACAACCAAAAATAAAAAAAAAATATGAATCGCCCAGGAATTGAACCCGCAACCTTCCAATCTCAGTGCTAACGCATTTCCCACTACTCCAGCGAGGCCCTAGTAATAGACATGTAAGTTTCGGATATAATTACACAACACGGCGACATACAGTGTAAAAATGTTATGCTTACATAATATTTTATTATTTTACTACAGGGAAACACAAATCCAAAAACACAAGAATTATAATAAATAATACATTTCCTAAAACCACTAATATATTCTTTTAATGACTTATTTGCACGGTTACAGATACATACGTACCTATCTTGAAAGATTAGCAATGAACTACATACTGTCAGAACTACATACTGTCAGTGTGCGCAGGCGCGAGGATCATGTACAATTTTACCCTCAATCGATTCGCCGCTAAAGAAGAATATCTTCAAAAAAATCAGTAAAGTAACACAATAAAATGCATCTGGGTCAACACTAGTACCGTGTAGGCCCTCCTCTACTTCTTATGACTGCATTTATGCGTCGAGGCATGCTTGATATCATTCTTCAATAACGGCCTCACTGAGTTGGTTGTGATTGGCAATAGGGGGTCTACGACTTCGAATTTTTTTTTAAGATAGTCCCATAGATGCTCTATAGGATTCATGTCCGGACTGTTAGGTGGCCACTCTAATAATGGAATATCAACATCATTTAGGTAGCCAATAACCTGTCGAGCCACATGAGGACGAGCGTTGTCTTGCATGAATAAAAAATTAGGTCCAAGAAACGGAGCAAAAGGCATTACATGTTCGACAATAATGGTGTCTAAGTAGTAATGGGCATTCATAGACCTCCTACGTATGGGGACCAACTCCGTACGAGCTTCAAAACAAATTCCCCTCCAAAACATTTTAGAGCAACCAACAAAAGGTACTTTAGAAGATATATTGCAGCTGGCAAACCTTTATCCTCGCCTTCGCCAGACACGCTCACGACCATCTGGAGCTTTTAGGCTTACTCTAGTCTCATCGAAGAAAAGAACTCGTTTCCAATCATCGAGAGTCCAATTTGATGCAATCTTGCAAAATGAAATCTCTAAACCCTGTGTTCTCTGGTAAGCAAGGGTTTTTTTGGCCGGTTTCCTGTTGCTCAATTCTGCTTCATGTAAACGTCTTCTAACTATTCGAGACGATATCGCGACATTTCGAACATCTGCTAGTTCATTTTTTAGCAAATTGCTGGTGAGTCTCCTATCTCTGAGAGCACGTTGTCTCAAAAAACGATCGTCAATTTGATTAGTTCAACGTTTTCGCCCTTGCCCTGGTCTTCGATGGTACGACCCTATTTCATTATATCGCCTCACGTTGCGACTAATGCTGGAATGATGTCTTCCTAACAAACCTGCAACGTACCTATCGCATTGAATATCCTTCATCTAGGAGAGTCGATGCTCGCACTGCCTCCTCCATTGACAAATTTCTTTGGTGGTTCATTTTTTTATTCGACTTTTATGCAAATGAGATTCCAAACATGCATATGATGAAAAATATCACAATAAAAAGCTTGTTTTTCACAAGCACTTCGCTTTAATCGGCAGTTTTTATGAAAATTTTAACCCACTTTTAGTCTAAAACGAAGTTTAATACAAATTATTTTAAAACAAGTCTATAATTAAATTAGATAACAACTGTCACTGACAAACAAGGTCCATATAGGCAACTTGCCGTACATTAAATTATCAATAAATAAAGATTATTGAGAAAAATATGAGTGGTGCGTTAATTTTGTCCAGGAGTTTATATTGCGACGCTCTTCCATAAAATGTAATACATGGGTTTGACAAAGTCAAACTGTTATAAGTCGCCATCTAGCGCTAATTACATGAGTGTAACTTCCGACAATTTTTCCTATAATAAAGTTTCACATTTAGAGTTGGTTAGAGGGTAAACCTCAAAAATGACAATTTTTGAGTTGTGACGTTCTTCTTCCAAACCAACGACATGTAACATAACATGGATATGTACACTTATCACAACTTTTCAACATAGTTGTGAAATATATAATCAGAAGTGCAGGAATCGAAATACCGACCTTGGTATTTCATCGAGACGGATCAAACGTATTGTTGGAATTTGTCGACGATATCGATCCAATGGAAAACAGCAGATTAAGAATGAGAGAAACGCAAAGGCTCCAAATCAATGAAATAAAAACTAAAATGAGCCGTAATCACCGGAACAGAGATAGAATCGGAGAGAATAAGATTTAAGCTGGGAATAATGTTTTTATGCCCTTCAAAACCTTAAAACACCAAACCACTAACACGATGCACAAGTATCTATCTACATGACAAGCGACTACGTGTTTGGGAAAGAAAAATCCTAAGAAAGATCTTTGGACTGGCGCTTGATAGGGCAACAGAAAAAGGTAGAAGAAGAACTAACAAAGAGCTGAAAGATTATACGCAGATGCCCACATAGGGGTCGACAAGACAAGAATTCTTGTCTTGACATCAACTTCTTATCTTGTCTTGAGAAAAAATCAAGAAATTTAAAAAATCTTGTCTTGACGTTTTCTTGACAACTTATATCTTGTCTTGACTCAAGAAATTACAACATCTTGAAAATTTCTTGATTATCCGGTCCGGTGATTCCTCTGCAGCAAAGAATAGTTGTGATCAGTAAATTTTTTCAGTATCTGAGTAGCTTTAAAATACTGTCTTCAATTCTCGAAGGTAATAAATATTGCACACTCCCATTGGCGTTAATTGGAGTAAATTTACTTTTAGACAAACCAGAAATGAGGCGCTTGTGCTTATTGAAGGGCGCTACAAATTATGTAATGCCATTTATAGGCTAATATAGAGGCAGGTTGTGTAAACCCTTGTTAATACAAAGATTTAATGTTGCTGCTTTTATTGATATCCATCCATCCATCCAATGGCACTACAGCCCAAATCGAGCCTTGGCCTCCTATAATGGGATTTATCTCATTATTTAGATATTTTAGAAATCCTTAAATTAACTAAAGTATTCGTCAGATATTTATTTATGAAACAGTAAACATTACGCATATTTGTTATAATAATTGCAAAGTAGAACACCTTAGCTGAATTGCACGTTTTGCTTACTCAACAAGGTTGTGACTATTCATTTGACACGCTAACGAGAATATATACAAACATATTTACATAACGAAGTATTTGATAAATATGGGAACACGATCAGATTTGAGTGATTAGTGGGTCAGTCGAATTAGTTAGTTAGGTTTGAGAGGTTGCTGCCGTTAGAGCAGAATAATGTCACCTATCAACTGAATACATTTATACGGTATTAGTTTAACCAAATAAAGAAGTTATGAGTACATAGTGCCTTCCTGTTAAACAAACCCCATTCCAGTATAGAAAATATCCAGTAACCACCATATGGCGATCCTGCCAGGATTCATTAGTAGGAGATTTTCATGATATTTTTAACAGAATATGGTCTATTTTTATTAACACTTTCTTTCGATTTTTTTCATAATTGAATGCTGAATTTCTTTTTAAAACCGACTTTTTTATTTCAATTTTTTAATATCGGTCGAATTTTAGTATAAATATTTTATAATAAAGTACAATTAAAGACAATTTAGACAATTAAAACCAACTCTTGTCAAATAAAAGGTACAAAATGAAAATTAGAAGATATTAGCATACCCATTTCGTGTTTTGAAACTAACTGGATCTCACCTAGACTGAGTATATCAGATCAGACAGGAATTTAGGGATGCAAGATGTAGAAGATATTTTTGTAAGCGCACAACTATCCATTTTGTCTTTTTGGAACAAACCTTCTCACGACTAAGGACGTGCAAAAGGACCGGAAGCAAATGCAAGGGTATAAAGTTGCGAAAAACTACCCACCGAGTAGGTAAGGGCTAGAAAATGAAGAATTTATAAAGTAAGTGATAAAGAAATAATGAAGAACTATGAAGAAGAAGAAGATTTATGTTTAATAGTACACTATGAAGAAAGTACTAAGTATAAAGAAAATGAAGAAATATGTAATTATTGTGAAGTACCAGACAAGAAGAAGAAAAAGAAGAAGAAAAAAGAGATAATTTCTAATAGAAAAATATGTAAAACTTGAGAACATCAAAAGATTTGTCTTAAAGGTCTAGTAAAGAAGTAGAATTAACAAGTAAGTTCAAATGAAGGAGTTGTAATTTTTTTTTAAACCTCTGAAATTAAAGTAAAGTATAAAATACAATTTCTAAGTATAGATTTTCGTGAGTCACAAGAAAAGAATTAACTAAGAATAGACGATGTTTGATAATTATTAGTGAAATAAATTGTATATATTTGTAAATTTTGTTTATATTTTTTTTTGTAAAAATTTGTATAAATCTATACATATAACGTAGTCAGTTGATGATGATAATAAGAATATTTAATGATAAAATTGTGGCTTATTTCCCATAAAAAATACGTAATTATAAAAATGCCACAAGGAAATAGCTTCAGAACAACGATAATAAGAAAATTTTCTTCTCTTCGGGGAGGAAAAAGGAAGCACGGTACATGGCTCAGAAAATTTTCTTTTCTAAGGGGGATGATATAATGGGATTTATCTCATTATTTAGATATTTTAGAAATCCTTAAATTAACTAAAGTATTCGTCAGATATTTATTTATGAAACAGTAAACATTACGCATATTTGTTATAATAATTGCAAAGTAGAACACCTTAGCTGAATTGCACGTTTTGCTTACTCAACAAGGTTGTGACTATTCATTTGACACGCTAACGAGAATATATACAAACATATTTACATAACGAAGTATTTGATAAATATGGGAACACGATCAGATTTGAGTGATTAGTGGGTCAGTCGAATTAGTTAGTTAGGTTTGAGAGGTTGCTGCCGTTAGAGCAGAATAATGTCACCTATCAACTGAATACATTTATACGGTATTAGTTTAACCAAATAAAGAAGTTATGAGTACATAGTGCCTTCCTGTTAAACAAACCCCATTCCAGTATAGAAAATATCCATTAACCACCATACTCCTTCAATAAGCTTCTCCAATCATTTCGATTTACCGCTGTTCTTTTCCATGAACGCGTTCCCAGAAAGTTCCTGGCATCCTCATCGACTTCGTCTTCCCATCTCTTTTTAGGTCCTCCAACAGGTCTTCTTCCCTGCATTCTTGCATTCAGCAATTTTCTGGGGATTCTATTCTCATGCATGCGGACCACGTGCCCTGCTCACCGTAATCTCTGCAGTTTAGTGTGTTGTGCTAGAGTTGGTTCGCTATATTGCTCGTATATTTCTCTATTATACCTAATTCGCCAGTTGTTATTTTCACTTATTGGGCCCAGTATCCTACGTAATACTTTTCTTTCAAACACATCTAATGCATTGGCAGATTTCTGTGTCACCACCCATGTTTCGCAGCCATAACTTACTATGGGTCTGATTATTGTTTTATATACCCGGAGTTTTGTTTTCCGGTGTACGTCTCGCGATTTGAATATGTGGCCCATCGCGAAATAGGCTTTATTTGCTAGCACAAGCCTTCTATTTATTTCCAGTTCTTCTTCATTGCTTGCAACCAGATCCATTCCTAGGTACGTGAATCTATTCACATGTTCTATATCGTACATAAAGTGAAGTGTTGCTGCGCCGGTCTATTTGATCTGGTTTGTATGAGTAGTTTTGTTTTATTTGTGTTTATTGCTAGCCCTACTGCTTCTGCACTCTGTTTCAACTCAACGTAGGTTTCTTCCGCTGCATTCATTGTTCGCTTTTATTGATATATTAATCTAAAAATGCTCAATTTGTGGCTTAGGCCACTGTTTCCCGCATTTGATCAGCAACTAATTTCCCGCATTGAAGCTGCGAGAGATAAAATACTACTGAAAAACTATAATAAACTAATTGGATACACTGCAAAGTTCTTATTTTGAATTCTCGGCATAAAGTAGAGGCATTTTCCCCTTAATCTCGGGGAATGCTTCTACAATCAGAGGTAGTACAAAAATTTGAACAAACATTTAAAGCTAAATACCTTAATAAATCCCAGAATGATCTACAGAATCCAATACCAGAGCCAGTACTTAGTCTGAAAAAAGAAGATAACGAATTTGATTTAGATATTACTTGCCTATTTAAGAAAGCTGATAATGATAACTTGCAATCTTGGAAGTATGAAATTGAAAAATACTTAAATGAGCCTAGGTAAGAAGATTCTGAGAATATACTTGATTGATGGAGAAAACACGAGAAAAAATCTACCCTTCATTGTCGAAAATAACCAAGAATTTTCTCGGAACGCCAGCAACATCTATACCTGCGGAAAAGCTATTTTCAAGAGCAACTTCAATAATAAAGCCAAGAATTCGACTAGGAGTTGACTCCATAAGAAGTGTTATCTGCCTTAATCATGACATTAATTCATGGATTTTCCATTCCGATTTAAAAATGTGTTAAATTTGTTATTTAAAATAAAATCTACTTTTTACTAATAGCAAAGATATTTCAAGATTTCTTGTTCTCTTGACAAGAAATATTGGTATTGACATAAAATTTCTTGTCTTGTCTTGAAATATAAAATTACTTCTTGTCTTGATCTTGTCTTGAAATTAAGACAATATCTTGAAATTTTCAAGAAGTTGGCGACCCCTATGCCCACATAATGAAAGAAATAAAGTCCAGAAGACTTCAGTGGACTACAATCCTCTAACTCAGAAGATATTCGGATGTAAGAATAGTACGACCACTGATATGAAGAGAAGTCTTCACTGGAAGAAGATCGTGTAGATGACCTCGACTTCCGTGACAAGATAATATTGCAGGAGACTTTAAAGCTATGGGTGTATATATTGGATTGAGTTTGCTTATTCTTCTTTACGTGCCATATCGGCGAAGAAGGTTGGGAATCATCATTGATATTCTAACTTTTGACACTACAGCCCTAAAGAGTTCAGTTGAGCTGCATCCAAATCATTCTCTGAGATTTCTCAGCCAGGATATTTTTCTTCTACCTACGCTGCGCCTTCCTAGAATTTTCCCTTCAATATCAATAGTTTCCTTATTTTAATTGAATCCAGTATCTCTCTGCTGTTCTCTATTTTTCTTAGTATTTCTTCCTTGGTTATTCTGTCTGTCCAGGAGATTATCAGCATTCTTCGATATGTCCACATTTCAAATGCTTCTATTTTATTAAGACATTCTTTATTAAGAGTCCATGTCTCACACCTTATGTACAAAAGAACAGAAAATACATAATTTACATGGAGGCTGCAAAGTCGGCTAATGAGAAAGATCTAATTAATCATTTTTATAAAGTTTTTCATAATACACTATTCAGAGGAGTAGGCTTCTATACTCCATCTAATTTACTTACCGTTGCAGTTCATCCGCATCATAGCCCGTACATATCAGCGTTGGTACATATCACGTGACGTCACGTGATATGTACCAACATGAAATATTTAGGCGGTAGGTGTGTTCTTTTTTAGAATCCTTTTGCCGAGTACACTGGAATTACAGCCACTAGACATATTTTATTATATACACGTAGAAATAATATTTGAAGATTTCTATTAATGTTAAGTTAAAGAAATAAACTTACTTTTTTTTACTTTTTCGTGTCTGGATCCGACTACAGTTTTTCTGCCCAATATCGGGCCACGTCTACACGCTTTGTATTTGCGAGCCACAAATCATCGAGGGTGCACTGTGATGGGCAAAGTCTGCATACTCTCAGGTGCTCCACGTTCTGTATTTCCCCACATTCACAAAGTGCGTCGTTATCTGTCTTGATGCCCCATTTAATGAGGTTCTGTTTTACAGGGGCAACACCTGTGCGTATGCGGTTGAGTGTCCGCCAGGTTCTCCAGTCCATGTTCATTCCATTAGGTCGTTCTGGATGTAGGGGAACAGTTCGGGTGGTTCGACGCTGACATTTCTCATAAACCTTTTCCTTGATTTAAGTCGGCTAGTTCCTGGCGGTTCGTCAAACCCGTATAATTGGTGCTTTTCATCGAAAGTTTGCCTGAACTTCTCCACATACTGTGAGGCGCATCTACGCTCCTCTGGTGATGCGAATCCAGCTACCCGGTACAGTAGGGGTAGAGGGGTAGGCTTCATGCAACCGGTCATTATTCTACATGTTTCATTTAACGCCGTGGTGACTTGTTGGGCGTGTCTAGATCTACCCCAAACGGGACAAGCATATTCCCCTGTTGAGAAACATAAGACCTCAGCTGTTGGCTTTAAGACCTGAGGGTTTGCACCCCACTTGCTCCCTACAAGTTTCCGGAGAAGGTTGTTTCTCGTAGAGACCTTTTGTCTTGTGCTCTGACAGTGGAATTTATACGTTAGTGACCGGTCTAGTATCACTCCAAGATATTTGGGCCTATCAGTATGTTCCAAGCGTTGTCCTTCCCAAGAAACATTCAGTTTTACATGCGCCAGATGGTTGTTGAGATGGAATGCACATACTTGGGTTTTTGTAGGGTTTGGTTTTAATGAGTTTTGTTTGTAGTAAGTTGACATCATGTTTAAAGCCTCTTCCATTGTCGACTCCACTTGTGTGAGTGTTTTCCCCTTTACGGCGATACCAAGGTCGTCAGCGTAAACAAAACTCTCAGTCTGAGGGTGAATTGGTTGGTCGTTGGTGTAGATGTTAAATAGGGACGGCGCTAGAATGCTTCCTTGAGGTAGGCCATTTTTTTGGGTTCTCCATCTGCTCTTCTTTCCATTTAGCACAACGTAGAAGGTCTATCACACAATAGTGATCTAATGATATTTACCAGGTCATAGTCAAGAACAGTGTTATAGATCTTAGTTAGCAAGGTTCTGTGGTTTATAGTATCATAGGCCGCTGTGAGGTCTATCAAGGTCACTCCCACTATCTCTTTCTGTTCAAATCCCTCCTCTATGTACTCTGTTAGGTTCAGCATTTGGCCTGTGCATGATTTACCTGGTCTGAAGTCTGCTTGTTGTGGGATTAGTTTTGCATCTAATTTTTCCTGGATGCGGTTTAAAATGAGGCGTTCATACAATTTATACAAATGACATAGCAGAGATATCGGACAGTAGCTACCCGGTAGTTCAGGGTCTTTCCCAGGTTTCAGAAGAGCTACTACTTTTGATTTACGCCACAGTTTTGGAATATGGTAGGTAGAGCGACAGATGTTAAATAGATCGAGCACCCATTGTCTCGCTTTTCCCTGAAGTGTTTTATCTGCTCTGTTAGGATTTCGTCCACCCCAGGTGATCTTCCATTTTCATACAGTCAATACCATTTTTGAGGTCTTCGATGGTAAATGGGTTTCGCAAGAGAGTTGTTTCCTGGTCTTGAGTCCTTATGATCTTTGACGTTTTGCAACGATGGTTTGCTTTGCCATTCAGAAGCAGTTGGTGGGCTATCTGATTTGGCGTTATTGCACATGGCTCTTTCATCTCTGTGGGATCACCATTAAGTTTTTTGATCATATTCCAAGCCTGCTTACTACTGCGCGTCATATCCATTTTACTTAATGTCTCGCTCCACCGTTCTTGTCTGGAGGCGCTTAGTATTTGCTGCAGTCTCTCTCCTATCTCTGCCGTAACTTCGCTGAACGGGTCTTTACTATATTCTTCGGTGTACTTTGTCATAATGTCTTTTGCTTCGTCATTCAGACCAGATATGTAATGTTGTTGACATCCTCTGGGTATATGTTTACATGAGGTTCGTTTTACAAGTTTGATGAACGCATCATAGTTTTTGGGGACCGGGACTATGTTTTTCACTTGTGTTTCCAATTCATCAGTATATTTTTCCCAGTTCGCTTTTTTGAAATTAAACCTTCGTTTGAAAGTGATTTTGGGAGCTTTTATAGCGCTATATACGGTTATTCCCACGGGCCTATGTTGTGTCTTTGGTATAGGCTTATATACCTTTCTAACGCAACGGTCCTCTAAAGACATGCTGATGAAGGTGAGATCAGGGTTGTAACCTTTCTTCCACACTTTGCTTTGGAACGAATAGGGTAGTTTTGGGTCATGCAGCAATGCCAGGTTGTATTGTTCAGCCCACGATTCCACAAGATCTCCATTTTTATCAATTGAAGCGTAGCCCCAATGAACATTATGACTATTAAAATCCCCGAGGATAAATCTGATTTTTTGAGATGCGAAATTTTTGGGAGGGGAGAAAACATAGTCTCTTCAGGGTGGTTTATACACAGATTTCACTGTGCAGGCTCCTGTTTTGACGGTCAGAATTTCAATGTCGTTGTAGCATGTTTTTTCAGCTGATGTTACATCAATATCTCTCCTTACGAAGATGGCGCTTCCGTGTTTTGCACTTGGATGTTCAATGATAAGCTGCATTCCCTCAACGCTAGGTCTATGTGCTGATATCTCACGGTGAGTTTCTTGTATACATAATATATCGCACTTGTGGGTTTTACATAGTTCAGACAAAATTTCTTGTTTATTACAAGTAATACCCTCAATGTTTATGGTCATCATTGTCAATGTAGGCTCTGAGAAGAGCCGTTGATTCTCGTTTTTTTCTTCGGATCCAGTGGTGGAAAGAAATAAACAATAATATGTTTCGTTTAATTTGTATAAATGGATTATAAAGCGTTTTTATGAAGCACATTTGTTGGGAAAACACTGTTACTGTAATTTAACGAAGGTGACATTTTGGCATAAATTGGTAACATTTATTTGACAGTTGCGGTATTGACACTTTAGATTTGTTTTTATTCTTTACTCTAAGTATTTGTTTTATTATATTTATTGTTTTTATTATTTACTTTAAGAGGATCGGTACGTATTTTCGGCTGCAATGCTATTCAAATGGGGATTCATTTTTTTCGAATCCTGTGAAAACTAATAAGTATTTTTGAAAAATTTAAACGCAGAATGAAAGATTACGTTAATAGCGAGGGCCGAAAGTCCCTGAGAACTTCTATAATGTTTATTTTAATAAGTTACAGGGGTGAAAAACTAAGAGAAAATTTAGTGTGATTTTTAATTTCAAATATCTCATTCAAAATAAACTTTTTATTTATTCTAAGGGACTTTCGGCCCTCGGTAATAATTTAGTCTTTCATTCTGCGTTTAAATTTTTCAAAAATATTTATTGGTTTTTTCAGGATTTGAAAAAAATTAACACAATGCCGTGGTAATATTTTCCAAATCTGTCTTTGTCTTACAATGCACTCATCCGAATATAATATTGTCAGCATATATTGTCAGTCAGACACTGACAATCAGTGACAATTTTAAATATCTGACATTGCATCGGGAATATTTTGAGAAATTGATTAAATATTATTGATAGTGTATTTGATAAATAATTAAACTAAAAAGGGGTAGTTCCCTGGATTGGCTGTATACCTTATAGTTAAACAAACTGGAACATGAAGTAAAAACCACTTCTATGTAAAAGGTATATTTACTAAAAATTTTTTGAATCCCAATGGATTCAATAAAATGAGTTCATCAGAACGTTTTCAAACCTATCGGTCCATCATCAGTGAATTTGAATACTTGCAAAATAGCCCCAGAACCAAACAATGGTTGTGATTATAAATAAATCTACATTATGTTGAAATAAATTTAAAATGGCTAAACGCCGATGTTCAGGGATTAAACCTCTGGGAACATGGTGAAACTCTACCCGAGGACCCTTAGTAGTCATCGTTGACCGAAGATGGTTGATTGGGTCCTCGGGTAGAGTTTCACCATGTTCCCAGAGGTTTAATCCCTGAACATCGGCGTTTAGCCATTTTAAATTTATTTCAACATAATGTAGATTTATTTATAATCACAACCATTGTTTGGTTCTGGGGCTATTTTGCAAGTATTCAAATTCACTGATGATGGACCGATAGGTTTGAAAACGTTCTGATGAACTCATTTTATTGAATCCATTGGGATTCTAAAATTTTTTAGTAAATATACCTTTTACATAGAAGTGGTTTTTACTTCATGTTCCAGTTTGATAAATAATTGATTTAAGACGTGAACTTAATTAAAAGTTATTTATTGTGTATTATTTGTGGAAGATCCAAGCAGAGAATACATTAAATATATCCTGTAATCCAAGTATTTTGTTGTTAGAGATGTTCAAAATTGTAAGCGTTCCATAATAATATATTATTAAGAAAACACTTTAACACTTTTCCTCTTTTCTCGATTGATTATTAGTTTTTGTTGTACAAATAAATTATTACAATCGCTGAAAACATAGTTAGTGAAAAAATTATCACATTTATTAACTGAATTAATAATTTGCAATTATAAAAATAACAGTTATCCAAGAACATTCAAAAGCCATCTCTTTAAATTAATTATGACATTTTCAAGTAGAATGACATTCTAGTAATGTTTACATATCCATACCAGTGTGAATTTTACTACACGTAATTTTTCGTGTAAAGACAGAAAAAGTAGGGATACACGTAAAATATTTGCGAATTATGTACCCATAGCCTTAAGGTAAGAATATAACTTAATTCTAGTTTTCTATTTCTAATGTTTTTATTTATTTACATTGAATATTAATTTGTTTTGTTGTATAATCCAAGTTTGCAATAAATATGTGATCTAGTTGATTTAAAATGGATTCAGGAGTTTCTTATACTTTAACAAAAATGTCAACTTAGATCTCTGACATAGATAATGACGTGCAACCTTGCGTGCAACGGTAAGTAGATTAGACAAACTGTCACTCTTATTAATAAACACGGACTAACGCCCGACTAACTTTAGTCCCCGGACTAAGTCAATACCCCTATTAATAAACAGCGACTAACGATGGACTAAGCTAAACTCTCTCTAGTCTCGGACTAAAATTTAAACCGAGGTAGTAGCAGGTTTAAACCATAGATATAACAGAATATATTAGGCCAGTTCGAAAAATAGCGTAACGCGGAACAGTTCGGGTCGGTGGTCTATCTATCTCTCTCTACCGGCGCTTAGCTTTCTCTCTCTAGCATATGATGGCCGCCGCCTGTGTGTCACTGTCGTTCCGTTATTCCCACCTCTTGGTAGATACGCTCACACTCGCACGACAGACAAAGATAGCTAGACCAGCGTACTTGATATCGGCATTACATCCCGATGCATTGAGTGGCATATGACTAGCCTGATCTATTTTCTTTACATATCTCTGGTTTAAACCGAGACTAACTTGATGTTTTGTATTCATAACCTTACAAACTTGCTAAATACATTGGGTGCGTTCGGACGACCACAGCGGCTGGACAGCTGAGCCAGCAGTAGCTGTCAGACGTCACCGCTGGAAGCCAGCCGCTGAGAGATTTCCCTATCATGGCTGGATACAACCACTCAGCCGATTTCTGCTGACAGCCAGCCGCTATGGTCGTCCGAACGCACCCATTATTTGCTTTTGTTTGCTTTTATATAATATTATATTATTATTGATAATTGATAATGGAGAGAGATTATTTTATTAATCATTTAAGACTAATAGACGAATTAAATGAGGATAGAAAACAGCGGAACGATATTCCTCTTTTATCACGCTCCTGTATTGTGAGTCACATTCAAATATATAAAATTAGGAAAATTCTTTAGTTGAGAAGGTAAATTTAAAGTCAAATACCGATTTTCAAAAGGTACAGCAGTAAATATGAAATATTAAACAATAATACAATAATATAAAATATTAAACACCAGGTAGCACCTTCTCAGAACGAAGTCCAACCTAAACTTTATGCAGAAATGGCACCGACCTGGCACCGACCTGGCACCGACCGAACAGCTGTTCGGTTTAGAGGAAAGAGAGGTTAAATTCTCTACATTTTTCTTCTTTTTCGCAAAATTCTCTCCACTTTTATTCTTTTTCGCAAGGGTGGCCAACATAAATTTGTTGTTACTAGGACTAAGGAAGCTTTAGATAGTCCGAGCTTAGTCGGTGTTTATTACTGACAATCTTAAACTGAAGTTGGTACTCGCTTAATCTCGGACTAAGTAGTCCGAGACTAACGTCGGACTAAGCAATTTTTATTAATAAAGCAGTATGTGTTTAGCGACATGCCAGAAAACATAATGAATTTAAACCCAATCAACGAATTTATTCTAATTAAAATATTAAAGAATTTATAAATATACAATGAAATTAGTAGCAAAAAAAGGAAAACAAAAAAGAAAGAAAATAGTGTACAATTCCATCTTCTGAAAATTAAATTTTGCCAAAAAAGTGTTCTGCCTTATTTTGTAAAGCGCTTTAGATTAGTTTCAGCATGAAAAAAAGTAACCTTTATAAAGGTAGCCTGCTTAATTTTTAATTTTTTAATTTATAATTCAAATTTGTCTGTCTCTATTTCATCTGAGTATTTAAACAAGATGTTTAAAAAGAGAGACTAATGGAGTTTACAATCCACTCTTATTTAAATATACAGAGAGGATCCCCAAGTAGCAATTTGTCGACGCGACAACGTTGTCTACCGCGTGGCAACGTTTTGTTACAACGTTGTTATTGCCTAGAAGACGACCCTATTCTGCACTAATTTGGTGGACGATTTTTGAGTTGTCTTGACGTTGCCTAGGCAACCTCCTATGAAGCAACATCGTTTCGTAAGCGTTGCATAAGACAACTGTCAGAGTCAGACTAGTTATGTTTTTTTACCTATATTTTTAACACCTGTATGGTGAATGCGAAAACCAAAATGGTAACTATTTTGACATCGTATTAGGTATTTAAATTTATATAAATACATAAAGGACTTAAACAAAATTACCTGATCTGAAATTTATAAACGCATCTCAGATTACCGTCAAATATGGATATTTCACCCTTAAAAAACACACGCGCTACTTTTTTACGACATTTTTGACAAAAAATATGCGAAGTTAAAAAAATCAAATTTTAATATAAAAGTCAAAATTTATGTTAAAGATTTATTGATGGTGCTTTTAAAGGTATCAGAAAATGCCTGCATTTTTTATATTCTCTATTTTCATTTTCTTTACATCCCAAAAATCTTAAGTAAAACCAAAATGGTGCATTAAACAATATTACCTTATTACTAAAAAAATAACTTATTACCAACCCTAGACCCATAAGACAACTTAGAAGTCCAATCGCCAACCAAGCCCGGCCGCGCTGACTATCCCAACCATTTTAGAACGCACCCTCTTATTGGGTGACAGAGAGGTCATGTGACCAGTGTCAAAAGTGTAGCATTCTCCTTAACAGCGTTGCCACATTTAGGAGATTTCTACTTTTTTGGTAGATTTTTGATATTTTTTAAAATATTCTAGTAGGTAATATTTTTTAGTAGATTTTTGGTATATTTCAACATTTTGTTATGACTAAAATAAAATTTGCTTTTTAATAGTATTTACCCCATTTCTAAATTAATTTTCACACATTTGGTTACAATTTCCCAATCCGAAAATAAGACCGAAAATAAGATTCAGAATAAATAGGTCATTACCGAAAATAAGATTCAGGACGTAGATGATGAATATTACAGAGAAATGAAACTGGAAACTGGATTCTTGTGTAACAAACTTGCAGATTTCAAGTAACAGTGCAAGCAGTATTTCAGGTGTCATTGAAGAGTTCTGGCATTCGGTGAGCCTATTACAAGCTAACGATGGAAAACTAAAATATCTAAACATATGTAACTTTGCAAAACACAAAATGTTGTGTTCACGTGTTTCTAATGTTAAATGCGAAACAATTGTTTGAAGAATTTGATCCAGACATGCAGCTGTTAAAATTAGTGGATGACAAAATATTCTAGTTGTTAAATGTACCTATTCATTTTTTTCGAATCATGAGGAAACTATAATAAGTATTTTTGAAAAATTTAAACGCAGAATGAAAGACTGCATTATTTACAAAAACCAAAACGTTTCTTTTGAATGAGACATTTGGAATTAAAATGACACTACACTTTGTCTTTTTTTCACCCCTGTAACTTATTAAAATAAACATTATAGAAGTTTTCAGGGACTTTCGGTCCTCGGTAATAACGTAATCTTTCTTTCTGCGTTTAAATTTTTCAAAATACTTACTAGTTTTCTCAGGATCCGCAAAAAATGAAAACATTTAAATACATTGAACATTTTAACGGGCGACATTTTGCGCCTATCCCCTTAAGTTAGCTGTTGTTTTTATTATCAAAAATCCCAAATATATCCCAAAAATCCTTAAGTATATTTTAGTTTTTGATTTAGTAGATTTTAGCTAAAAAATGGTAATTACCAGTTGTTTTTTTGGAATAATTAGGTTTCCAATTTTTTGGAATTCCTCTTGGGACAGTTAAGACGGATATGCAGATTACTGTATAAGTATACTGTATTTACATGGCCTAAAAAGAAACTACTGATTTTGTGAAAGCAAAACTACTGAAAGAGTAAAAACTGACCTGGCAACCCCGTCTAGCAAAGCTGATACAAAGATTGAAATGGTTATCAAATCTACTGATAAAACAGTGGACAATGGAATGGAAACCAGCTATTAAAAAAACAAACAAACAGGTTGTTAAATAAATCGAAAATTTCCAGCAAAATAAAACATATAATAATAAGAAAAAAATAAGGTTATAAAGTAAATTCTTTTTCTCCTTCTGAAGTTGCCGCAAAGGTGTCACACACCTAGAACAACACCTAGGGTCGTGACAGACAACTTCAGAGTCGGCCAGGGCGTAAATTAGTTTAGCATTATAACGTTTTTAAGTCGTTGCGATTGTTGAAAAAACTGAACTGTGATATGTAGTTGTCACAATGGTAATAAATTAGTTGCCCGTGTAACTAAAGGTATTACTTAAAGTTGTAACATCGCAATGTCAGTCGGGATAGGGGACGTTGGCCGAAACAACTTAAAATGCTCTCGGGCAACGTTATATACAGTGCATTTGTTTGTACTGACAACCAATGCGTCGAAAAATTGCTACTTGGGTCGAAATTATGGAATAAATTCATTTTCTCTAAAATGGACTATGGACGTCTTTGGAGAAAAATCCTGAAACTGGTCGATTTTTATTTTTAAATTACAATTGTTTGGCATATAATTCATACTAGTGACGTCATCCATCTGAGCGTGATGACGTAATCAATGATTTTGTTTAATGGGAATAGGGGTTGTGTGGCACCTCATTTGAAAGGGTGTTCAATATTCTAATCAGTAATCTAAACGATAATATCAATATTTATACAGGGTGACCAAAAAAATAATTGTTGAATTGAATTAATTGACGCAAAAAGAAGAATGTATGTAATTTATTTAACTCAAAATACATTGTACGGCTGTCAGTAAATAGAAAAACATGTTTATTTCAGCAATAAACACATCTTTTCGCTTAAATTAAATCACAAACAGCCTCCCACCCAGAGACATGTTAAGGATAGACTTGGCTAGGGATATGCCACTCAATGCATCGGGGTGTAACGTCGACATAGGATTGAGTGGTCTAGCCATCTTTGTCACTCACATGCGCGGACTCGTTCGGTTAAAAGAGATCGATAGACCACCGATCGACTGTTTTCATGCTTTTTCCGCGTTACGCTTTTTTGGTGACTATGCCGAGTCTACGCTTAATATGTCAATGCTCCCACCTACCTCTTGGCAGTTTGAACATTTAATTTAAGCGAAAAGCAATTTTTATTTGCCAAATAAACATTTTTTTTCTATTTTCTGACGGCGATAGAATGTATCTTGTGTTAAATAAATTACATACATTCTTGTTTTTTTCGTCAATAAATTTAATTCAAAAATTATTATTTTGGCCACCCATATTCCCATTTAAAAAAATCATCGATTACGTCACTACTCTTAGATGAAATATATGCTAAAAATTGTAATTTGAAAATAAAAATCGACCTATTTCGGGATTTTTATCTAAAGTCGTCCATTTTAGAGAAAATGAATTTATTCCGTAATTTAGATCCTCTCTGTATATTTCGATTCTTAGAATAAGAAAATGGACAAATCTAAACGTACCTTTTAATTTCACTTCGAAATTAAAAAATAAAAACAACTGTTTGGAACAGAAAAAGTCCAATGCTGAATAAAAATATTCCAGTGAATCCAGAATTTATGTATTAATATTTTCGTTTTTCCCTAAATATTATGTACAGTAAAGTAACGCATAAATTCATTATTTCGTAAACCGGCGCCTTTGAGGAAAAATCCCGAAACAGGTAGATTTTTTTAGGATCCATTAGGATTTTTTGGCATATACAGAGTGAGTTTTATGTATGGAAACACTCAGTTATCTCGAAAACGGCTTGCACGATTTTTATAGATTTTGGTAGGTACGGGTTTTCTAATGCGGCCGGTATTATAGTGCTAATTACATTGTTGTCAGATCTTCCGTTTTTCTGGAAATCTAATAAACTTTCTTAATACCCGGTATATTTTTTGCGTTTTGAAGCCCTTAACAGACACTAATTATTTTTCATGTTATATTCGCTATACCTAAATGCCACAATTTTGGAGTTATTGCTACATTTATCTAAAAAACAAATTAAAACAAATTATAAAAATCAATTTTTTTCGGCCGGGTAAACATTATTTTAGGTTCTTTGGATTATTGGGAACAAAAAAATCTTTTGTAATTTTTCTCTAAAATTAATCGTTTCTGAGTTAACTGAAAAAAATCGAATAATGACGATTTTCATGGTTCAAAAACACAAATAAAAAATATTATTTTTGAAACTGCGAAGTACCCAAATTCAAGTTCAAGCCTTATTTTATTAGCTACGGATAAGTAATTTGAGCTAGTTTCATTTTAAAACATTGTTTTTTAGTTGTTAATGCTGACCGATCGTCCGTCCTCTCATATGCACCTCATTAACAATTAAAAAGCAATGTTTTAGAATAAAACGAGCCAAAAAGTCTTATGGCAATCTATTAGACGAGTTGAGCTTGAATTTAGGTACTTCGTAATTTTAACAATTATATTTTTTACTTGTGTTTTTGAACCTTGAAAATCGTGATTATTCGATTTTTTTTAAGTTTTGAATTGTTTATTACTCGAAAACGATTGATTTTAGGGAAAAATTACAAAAGACCTTTTTTGTTTCCAATGATGCAAAGAATGTAAAATAATGTCTACCTGGGCCGACAAAAGAATTATTTTTATAATGTGTTTACATTTTTGAAGTTATTCTTCTTTAGGCGCGATTGAGAGTAAAATTTCTCATAAATCTGCGCGCATGCGCACACAGACAGTATGTAGTTCGTTTCTAATCTTTCAAGATAGTATCTGTATCAGCGCAAATAAGTCATTAAAAGAATATATTAGTGTTTTTAGTAAATGTATTATTTATTATAATTTTTGTGTCTTTGAATTTCTCTTCTCCTGTGTAAGATAATAAAATATGTAGGTATAATATATAACATTTTTATCACGATACCACTAACTCTATAACGAACTATTTTAAATGGGAAATAAGCCACAATTTTACCAAAAAAATGAATTTATTAACGTTTCGACGCCCAAATTATTTTGTATTTTGACAATAACACTCGACTTGGGCGTCGAAACGTTAATAAATTATTTTTTTTGGTAAAATTGTGGCTTATTTTCCATTTAAAATAGTTCATTATAAAAATCCCACAAGGAAATAGCTTCAGAACAACACTAAATCTATTTGTCACCGTGTTGTGTAATTATATCCGAAACTTACATGTTAATTACAGGAGACTCGGTGGTTTAGTTGTTGAGCGTTCGGTCAGATATCGAAAGGTTCCGGGTTCCAATCCTGGACAATTCATTTTTTTTTATTTTTGGTTGTTTTAATAAAAAATTTTTGAAAGTGGTAGGTAAGAAAGTTAGTTTAATATTTAAATAGAATACAAATAACCTGTTAAGTATATTTACTTCGTTAAAATTATATAATAGAAGAATAACTTCTTACGTGCGTACAAAGTACACACACATTCTTTTTTTTTTAATAAATGTAGCAATAACTCCAAAATTATGGCATTTAGGTATGAGGAATATAACATGAAAAATAATCAGAATTTCTTAAGGACTTTAAAACGCAAAAGATATACAGGATATTACATTAGAGATAAGAAAGTTCATTAGATTTCCAGAAAAAACGGATGATCTGACAACAATGTAATTAGTACTATAATATCGGCCATATTAGAGAACCCCTACCTACCAAAATCGATAAAAATCGTACAAGCGATTTTCGAGCTAATTGAGTGTATCCATACATAAAACTCACTCTGTATATCATACTAGTGACGTAATCAATCTGGGCGTGAAGACGTAATTGATGATTTTAAGGGGTTTTCATTCATTTTAAAGGGTATTTAATTCTCTATTCACCAATATAAACATTAACATAATGATTTACACAAGTTGTCAAAAAAATTTAATCAAATTAATTGACACAAAAAGATGAATTTATTTAATTCTAAATATATTTTACTCCTGTCAAAAAAACAAAAAAAAATATTTGAAAAATAAACATTGATTTTCGCTTAAACGAAATGTTCAAACCGCCACTTCAATGAGGTAGGTGGGTGGCAGCTTTAACATTGAATTTAAGCGAAAAACAACATTTATTTGCCAAATAAACATTTTTTTCTGATTTTTGATAACAGTAAAACGTATTTTGAATTAAATAAATTGCATACATTCTTCCTTTTGTCTCAACGAGGCCCCTTAAAAAACCTTTGTCTTTTCCCTCCAAAAGCTCGGATATCCCCTCCATCTCCGAACACTATTCCTTTGATATATTAGTGGACATTTTGTAGATTTAAACTTACATTTTTGTTTCATTTTGTAAAACGTATTGCTTGACGAAATAGTCAAGAAATGGTTTATTTATATAATTTTGCTTAAATTTTGCAATAAAAAATTATTTAAGTTTTTTTTGTAATAGTTCTCAATGGACGAACGATTCATTTTAAACTATAATAATTTTTCTAATAATGAAAAAAAGGTCGTAGAAAAAGTATAGTGTTCTACTCACATGTAATGGCTATTACTCACTCTGATGAATAACGACACTCGCCTTCGGCTCGTGTCGCAACTTCATCATCGTGAGTAATACCCATCGCTTGAGTTCAATCTCTTTTCTCTGTAATGATTTCCTGACGGCGTTGATGAGTTCTAAAATTGTTGTCCAAAACTCATTCATTATGAATGTTTCTGTTTCGACATTTCCTTCCACAAACTCTTAGGGCCGGTTGTTCGAACGCTAATCAACATTGATCACTATCAAATACTTAATTACTGTCACAACTGTCAATGTCAACTTTGGTTGGGTTGCCGAAAACATAATTATTGATGACAATTATGACATTAGTTAATCAATTATGTTAATAATTGTTATGTTAATTGACTAACTAATCTCATAATTATAATTAACTATGTTTTAAGCAACCAAACCAAAGTTGACATTGACAGTTGTGACAGTAATTAAATATTTGATAGTGATCAATGTTGATTAGCGTTCGAACAACCGGCCCTAAGACTCATGAACTGTTTTAGCTTTCTGATTAGAGTCTTTAACAAGAGTATGAAGAGATTTTAGACAAATCTCTTGTTGCATCAGCCCTTGCAGTCCATGTAGTGCTGCTTGTTCTTTTGTGGACAAGATTTAGATCATGGCGACTGGGATCGCTTAGGTGAGTTTCATTTAAGCGTAGTGGAATTTCATTTAAGCATTTGATTGTAGCTTCCCAACGGTGGGTAGAGGCTGAAAAAAAGTTGTACACGAATTTAATTGAACAAATCCAAAATACGATATTGCTCCAACGGGTTCAACGCAGCTTTTAGCACCACTTACTCCAACTAAAGCGAGTGTGCGGCGCAAAAAATGTAAATTACAAGTTTGTTAAACTTAGATAAATGAGCCTGGAGACCAGTGCGTGCGGTGACTTTTTCGAAAGGGGAAGCGATTCAATAAGGATATAAAAATATTTTCCTAAAAGTCGAGGGTCGAGACACTTCCCACCTGATAACACTCTGATGCGCTATAGGGACTCTCTATCAGCAAAGTGCTTATGTGAGACGTCCTGGGTACAAGGATTCACACACTAAATCCTACCCCAATCAATGCGTGAGGCACTCTATTTCCGCTATTTCTAGTGACTAGTGACCTATCATTGATCTGTATTGCTAGTTCGGGCCTTGAGTCCTCGCGCCGTACTTGGTTTCCTAAAGAAGAATTCTATTAAAAAAAAAATTATATTCCGAGGCATTTTCCACAACACACAACTTTCAATAATATGACACTTATTTATACTAGAGGTCTATTCTCCTATCAACTTCTTATAATTGTTGAGTGCAGTCTTTTTCAATGGATAATAGGGCTTAACTTTCAAAGTCTGTCTTCGCTGGTTGAATTTCTTTTAAACTCTTAATTTGAAACCTTTAATGCATCTTAATACTGAAAAACTTCGTTCAACTGATACACGTGTGGCTGGGATAGTTAGTACTAATTCACACAACTTGACCACTTCACACAGTGACTTGTTTAAACCAGTAGTTATAATTATCACTAATGTCAGTTGTTTCATAAACGACACTTAACTGAGAATGCAAAGCTGGGATATCAAAAAAATGTCATTATTTAATCGTATAGTGAAATAAATTCCTCTGTGGGAAATTTTGATGAATTATAATTGGAAATATTAAGATTATATATTATAATTCTACAAATTTTAAATCGTTAAAATTTTGAAAGCTAGAATTCATTTGTTGTGGAATATTATCAAAAGGTCTCTCTGTTTCCTCTGTTCTCTCTGTCTCCGACATTATCAATCTTCATTATTTTTCTTTCATGTTCAATCCTCATATTTTCAGTTTTATCCCAAATATTTTTAAACTGCTCTCGTTTTTTTAATTATCGTATTAATAAAGTCATAAACTTGTCTTATACAAAATGCAATGTCATTTGACTTCTGTAAAATGTCAAATAAAAGATCAGTAAAAGGAAAAATCTCTGCAAAAAATTTAAATAGAAATATTCTTTAAGCGAATGTATGTTGACCTAAGCACCCCTTAGCAGTCGGAGCATCTCACTTTTGGAAGGCGATAGGACGATCGCTTCCAGAGGGTACCAAAATTAGCGCGACTAGTGGGTGCGGTCATTGAACCCTGACCAATTTTTAAACGGGACAACTGCATGACAAGCGGCGATTTTGAGATGCGCTTCTGTCAGGAGTGGACCGAATAGTTGAATTGTGTGCATATTGAGTTCGTTCGTACGCGATTAATTTTTAATATTTTTCAATGCCTATTGCCTAGGTAATATGTAGATTACTTGGATGAGGGAAAAATTTTTGATTATTAAATATTAATTAATAATATATTTTTTTATATCGAAGTATAAATAGGGAAGCGGTGCTTCCCCCGCTTCCATGGATAGCACGCCTCTGCTGGAGACCATTGTATTTGCCTGACATGTAGCGAAAGGCATGGGTAATGAAGGATAGAGTAGCGAGGGGGCGCTGTCTCATTTGTTGCTCTTGCTACTTCTCTAAGAAACCGTGCAGACCGAAAGGCAGTACTGTTTCTTCTATCAAGTGGCATTCATTAGCGACTTATTCTCACAACATAGCCTTTCTATGTTAACAAAAGTATGCATTGTACCATCTTTTTTATGGTATTGCGTGATATTTGAATTTTTCAACATAATATGATTTATTATCTTTATTTAAATCTAATTATTATTCTTTCATTTTGGGCAATGCGAGGCCTCCTTTGCCTATTGGTTAATCCAGCACTGTGTAAATCCATTTTACTTAACTAAGTACATAATTTGCGAGGCGTCTTGCGAACCCGATTTGTATTTAAAATAAACCGTCAATTACGTCATTACGCTGATGACGTAATGTCCAACAAATAATAATATATACGCTCTGAGCTTCGCTGATGACGCTCCTAGCGGATTACTAATTCAACTTTCACCGGTAATTTTTAAATTTATTATTTAATTGTTATCGCTTAACTTTTACAACGCAAAAAAGTAATTAAATTGTAATCGATTTTTTTAAGATTTTGCTAAACATTTTGACGTTCTATTGATAAAATATGAATTTCTTACTTCGGATACTTTCACAATTATCTTGTAGATGGCGCTAAGATTTTTAGATTAAATTATAATTACATATTACGGAACATTAAAAAAACTTAAATTCAGTATTTAAAACGTAAGTATATTTAAGGTAAAAATATATACCACAGCTTTGACCAACTAATATTTTTTATAATTAATGTTTTTAATTTTAATTTTAAATTAATCACTTTTACATTTATGTCAAATTTCCGGTAAACGTTTACAGACTTGCCACTACTGGCGCTCGCGAATTTGTAAATATCCCCTCTACGTACGAGCTCACAGCGTATAGCAATTTATGGCCATTCAAAAATTAAAATTGACGTGAATTAAGATTTTGCTTTAAAGTTTTCTGTTTCTGAAGTAATGCATTTATTCTATACTTTTGCATCATAATTTACTAAGTATCTACATAATTTTACTTAAGGCCATCGGTACATAATTCGCAAATAATTTACGGCTATCCCTACTTTTTTCTGTCTTTACACGGCAAATTGCGTGTACATAGTAAAATTCACACTGGTATGGATATATAAACATTACTAGAATGTCATTCTACTTGACAATGTCATTATTAACTTTAAAGAGATTGTAATAATTTATATGTACAACAAAAACTAATACTCAATCGAGAAAAGAGGAAAAGTGTTAAAGTAATTATTTAATAATATATTGTTACTATGGAACGCTTACAATTTTGAACATCTTTAACAAAAAAAATACTTGGATCACAGAATATATCCTGATGTATTCTCTGCTTGCATCTTCCATAAATAATTAACAATAAATATCTTTTTAGGAACTTCAAGTCTTAAATTAATTAATTATCAAATACACTATCAATTGTTATTATTTAATCAACAACTCAAAATATTCCCGATGCCATGTCAAATATTTAAAACTGTCACTGTCTTGTCATCATATTCTATTTGACTCAGTGCGTTGTATAACAAAGATAGGGAATGTTCGATTTGGAAAATATTACCACGGACATGGTGTCCATTTTTTTAGAATCCGGAAAAAACAAATAAATATTTTTAAAAAATTTAAACGCAGAATGAAGGATTAAATTATTATCGAGGGTCGAAAGGCCCTTAGAATAAATAAAAAGTTTCTTTTGAATGGAATATTTGAAATTAAAAATCACACTACATTTTCTCTTAGTTTATCACCCCTGTAATTTATTAAAATAAACATAGAAGTTTTCAGGGACTTTCCGCCCTCGGTAAGAACGTAATCTTTCATTCTGCGTTTAAATTTTTCAAAAATACTTATTAGTTTTCTCAGGATTTGAAAAAAATGAATCCCCATTTGAATAGCATTGCAGCCGAAAATAAAGTGTGTGATCAAGTGATCATATTATTAGAGCCACCTAGTAAAATTCAATGTTTTAGAGGAAGGGTAGGTATATAATTGAGCTGTGTCATATATTAATGAATTGGTTCCTATTTGGCTGTATTGTAACACTATATGAAAGTGCAATAAATGGTCTGACAATAGTGGCAACACGAATGTGTGGCAATGCGTGACTCAGATGCCATTGTTTGTCAGTGCTGCCCAGCCTAGCTTGCAACTCGTGTGCCTATTATTTTATATTCTTGGTGTTTAGAGTTATAATAAACTTTGCAAGTTTCAATTGCTCCCTAGTGATATTCTGACAGGCCTATACTATTTTTTGCGAATTTAGTAAAAATTGCGCGTTCATTACACTAGTGGTACCAGAAGATCGTGGGAAATCCAAAGACATCTCACCAAGGAAAATAGCAGAAATAAAAACTTTAATATTCAATACTAATCACTACAACAGAAACATAGCATCCATTTCTAGTTTCAAAGGCAACGTGGACCGTATAAAGAAAAAACTTACATACCATTATTAAACAAAAGTAAAATTTTCTGAGGTGGCTCTAATAATACGATCACCCACTGTACGTACCCATACCCTTAAAACGAGAACTCACCCACAGTAATTAACAGTGATGTCGATATGGAAACGGCAGTGTACATATTTAAAGTTCCTAAGTAGGTTGTATATTTTATTTATTTTTTGGTTTTCTTCGCTCTTCTCAGAGTTCTCCAAATTGTGCCGTTTCCGCAGAAACATCCTTCGTTTATTTAAAGAGCATTAAAAAGGAATTTTCGGAATTTTCAAAGGTAGGGGAGGTTGCTTTTGCAAATTCTACTTTATCATTAATTACTAGCAGTAGAATTTTAGTAGTGATTAATATTTAAACATAATTGTTAGACGGATGACGTCGTCAGCAATGTTGTAAGATGCAATTATAACGTAAATCCTAAAAGTTTTGCCACAAAATTCGTTTAAAACCTCCGAATAAAACGAATAAGTTTACAATTTAAAAATCTTTTAGTAATATTTTTAATATTTTTCAATATTATTAATGTTGCTATTAGGATTGAAAACTTTACCTTTCAAATCAATCGTGTTTATTGCATTTATAAAAAAGTACATTATTATCCTTTGCTTTGTATAGTCGTATAAATTGTACAGATTACAGTCGTATACAGTCGGAAAAATGAGAAATTACCCATGAACGATTACATCAATCACTTATTTTGTATTTGCCGTCTTTTTCTATAACAAACGTTTGTTATTTATAGAAAAAGACAGCAAATACAAAATAAGTGATTGATGTGATCGTTCATGGGTAATCTTTCATTTTTTCGACTGTAATCTGTACAATTTATACGACTATACAAAGCAAAGAATAAGAAGAACCCACATTTAGATATAAATGGTTTTGCTTTTTATAAATGCAATAAACACGATTGATTTGAAAGGTAAAGTTTTCAATCCTAATAGCAACATTAATAATATTGAAAAATATTAAAAATATTACTAAACGATTTTTAAATTGTAAACTTATTGGTCCATTTCCCTAGTGACACCTCCAAGGCTTCTACAATATGCAAGCCAGATGAATGCTGCAGTGAAGACAAAAGGGAAGGAATTCTACACTATGAAATTCACAACCCCCGTCTGCAGCTTGGTAAAGTTCCAACGGAAAATGGACCTAGTTACTCTATAGGAGTAATACTAATAAAAATAAAAATGTATACCATATTTATTTTTTATTCAGTTGCAATGCGAAGGCAAAACAATCTTTTTTGCTGAGCCAGTTCAGCACTCTGAACCGACTATTTTCGACTCATATTGGAGTCATCTTCGGAGAGGCGTAGGCCTGCTGCTCCATACTCGAAGTGACCAACCATGAAAGCTTATCCCCACATTGCAACTGACCTGTATAGATTAGGTGACTAGCGTGATCTGGCAATTGAAAGGTGAAGTTTTCAATCCAAATTAATGTTGCTATTAGGATTGAAAACTTTACCTTTCAATTGCCAGATGACGCTAGTCACCTAATCCATACACGTTAGTTGCAATGTGGGGATGAGCTTTCATGGTTGGTCACTTCGAGTATGGAGCAGCAGGCCTACGCCTCTCCGAAGATGACTCCAATAAGAGTCGAAAATCGTCGGTTCAGAGTGCTGGACTACGCTCCGTACTCTAAGTGAAAAATAAGATTGTTTTGCTTTCGCAGTGCAACTGAATAAAAATGGTATACATTTTTATTTTTAAGATTGATTTGATTTTATACCAAATTGCAATCATATTATAATAAATAATTTTTTCCGATCATAGCGCCATCTATCAACAACTGTCACTTGTGACGCACTGAAAAAGGCTCTGAGAAGCACCATACCATTTTATTTTGTTTAATTTGAGTTTAGACTTGTTTATAATAACTGTGTAGGGAAATTACAGAAGACTGTTAAATTTAAAATGATTTAATTCGGTGGCATTTAAAGCAACCACATTTACATATAAATGGTTTTCCAATGCTTATCTTTAAAATTTCAGCGAAATTTAGGCATAAAACTTGTTTAAAGGTACACAATGGTAAAAGTTAGGTAAAGTTGAGGGATTGTAAGTTTTAATGAATTCAAAACACGGTTTTCGTCTAGAGTATTTGCATGGAACTTTTGTAACAGAGAAGCAATTTCATATTAGATCCTAGCAAAGAGAACAACTGTTTATTTTATCTATTTAAAGTTTTCTATCGGGAATTCTATTTGCTTTTAAAAGCAATGGAAAGTTTGAATAATGTTCAATAACTACTTTCAAAATCTGCGCTGTTTTAGTTTAAACAAATAAAGGGATACAGAAAATTATGCTGATTTTCATAGTTGATTTTTTCGCAAACAGACGGGTTCTGCTATTTTTTTATTTTAGATTTTTCTTTGGTATTTACACAGTTGTGCAAAGATTTACTCAAACTTATTTTTTGTACTGATACCGGTTGGAAGAAAAGGAATGTTTTTCTTATGTTAATTTTGAGACATCCTGTACGGACAACGAGGTACAAATGTGAGTATACATCAGAATTGTAGACTAGTCTTATGTTTTGTGAACATGTCTGTTGTTGTTTGAACGTCCCTGATATCTTTACAAACAAAAAAGATAGACGGTTTTGTAATTTAACTTAACATGTGTTTTAACCAGAACAAAAGTTCGAGACACATTGTAGGGAGGAAAAGGCAAAAAGGTGAGTGTACCTCGATATTATGTTGTAGTCTCATATTTTTTGAATAGGTATTTTATTTTTTTAATTTCTCTGACATCTTTAATAACAAAGAGACTAGACGGTATTACGCTTTAATATGTGTTTCTATTTTTAACATGTGTGAGGCATGTCGTCAGTTAAAACCCATATTATTATTCAATTAAAAATTGAATTAAAAAAACAAAATATTCACAAAATATGAGACTACACCATAACATCGAGGTATATTGTATACTCGCTTTTGTGCCTTTTCCTTCCTACAAGGTGTCTGAAACTTTTGTTTCCGTTAAAACGCATGTTATATTACAAAACTGTCTATTTTTTTGTTTCTAATGATATCAGGGGCATTCAAAAAACAAAAGGTTCACAAAACATAAGACTAAAATACGATTTCGATGTATACTAACATTTGTAACTCGTCCTCCCTACAGGGTGTCACAAAAATAACATAAGAAAAACATTTCTTTTCTTCCACCTGGTATAAATACAAAAAAAGTGAGTAAACATTTGCGTAGTTGTGTAAATGCTAAAGAAAAATCTAAAATAATAAAAAAAAGTTAGCGGAACCCGTTAATCTGCACGAAAAAACCAACTATGAAAATTAAGCATAACTTTCTATATTCCTAACTTTTGACGAGCAGTTTATTTATAATGTATTTTACGAGTTTTTGACAATTTTAAATTAGGGATGAAAACTGTTAACTGTAATCTGTCCGCTGTGTTGAGAAAATTAATTAGTAAAATCATCTCGTAGTTTTACCTGGAAAGTAAAAGTGTTCCAGTAGTTTGAAAATTGGTTATTTTATGGATTTCGGTATGCTCTTTTTGAATTTCAACTTTGCTACCTCGTATCTCCGCCGCTCGCTGCGCCATATTGAAAAAATGGTGCCTAATAATAGTTTTTTTGGGAATATCTCCTTTCTGAGGAATTTTACGAAAACAAAATTATGTACAATATTAAACTAGAAAAAGTTTCCCACAGTTTATGTTTTTAAATTTTTTTCTATAAAATAAATACTATTGGCGTACCAGCGTCAAAAATTATAATTTATCTACATCACTTTGATGATCTCCATTTTCTGATGACATTCTCTTTTGATAGAGTACGACAGCAGAATAAGATAGTGGACAGTCGAGATATAACGGGTTATTGTTAATCTGTACTGGAATCAAAAAGCAAAGGTTAGAATCGAAAATGTCGAAACAGAAACTATAGAAATCAAAAGAGGCGTTAGAAAGGGTTGTGTGTTGTCTCAATTGTTATTTAATCTGTACAGCGAAGCTATTTTTAAGAAAGCAATATCAGACGAAGAACAGGGTATATCAATAAACGGAAAAATTTTAAACAACATAAAATTCGCAGACGGCACCGCTATTTTTGCAGACAGTCTAGAAGCACTGCAACGATTAGTAAGATTACATCAAGTCAGCATAAAATATAGACTACAAATGAACGTTACAGTACATTCTTTCACGGTTTTTGCTGTAAATTTTAAAGAACCGCTTGGATTGACATGAAATTTGGCATACGCATAGCTAACATGTCAAAGAAAAAAGTGATATGGTGCCGATGTGTGCTTTTGCCCTGGGGGTGAGTTACCACGTTTTTAGACGGTTTTTCGCAAATAACTCAAAACCTAAGCATTTTCCCGAAAAAAATATTCGTACCAAAACTATAGCCTATAAAAAAGTGAAAAAAAGCTGTATATATTAAGTCTCTATACCTAGCAAAAGCAGAGTTATAGCTGCTCAAAAATATGTTCATATTCGAAAAATTCCAAATAGAATAATTCAATGTGAAATATCCAAATAATGAAGCACTCTTGGGGAAAACACATTACAGTTTTTTTAAACTGTTTAAAAAAGCTTTATTTCTGTTTTTATAAAAAAAATTTCTAGCATCAAATGTAAGCAAGTTACGCTCAAAATAAAGTTGGTCCCTTTTGTTTTGGCAAAAAAAAAAATTAGGAAGATCACCCCCCAATTAGAAATTAAATGAAATTAATCGTTACCGCTTCACAAGTTATTTTACTTATGTTGTGTTTAGATGATCTGTAAGTTTCATCGATTCAAAGTGCTTATTTTTGCAACAAATTGGTTTTAAAGTAAAATTTTTAATAATTTTAATTTTGAAAAAAATGTTATTTTTCAAAATAACTTAAAAATTGTTAGACATACCAAAAATCTTAAACAATATAAAAGTCGGCTCTAAGACAAGAATTGGTTAAGATTCGGTGTTTCTAAATTTGCTTACACTCGTGATAAGTGACTAGTTCAAGCACTTTTAACTACAACTCTTTCAAAAATAAGGACTTTGAACCGATGAAACTTACAGATCATAATATTTATGATCAATACATACGCGAGTAAAAAAATTGTGAAATGGTAACAATTAAGTTCATTTGAAATGCTCATTAGGGGGTGATATTCCCGATTTCTTACCAAAAAAAAAGGAACCAACTTAATTTTTAGCGTAACTTGTTCACTTTTGATGCTCAAAAATTTTTTTTAAAAAACAAAAATAAGCATTTTTTTAAACACTTTAAAAAAGTTAAAATGAATTTTCCCCAAAAAAGTGGTTCGTTTTTTGGTTATGGCACGTTAAAATATTCGATTTAGAATTTGACGAATACGAACCTATTTTTCATTAGCTATAACTCTGCTTCTACTAGGTATAGTGACCTAATATATATACACTATGGTTTTCTCTTTTTTACGTGCTATATATTTGATAAGAATTTTTTTTTTCGACCAAATACTTACTTTTTGAGTTATTTGCGAGAAACCGTCTGAAAACGTGGTTATTTTGTAGAAAAATTAACATATGCACTCGCAAATAACTGGAAAAGTATTAACTTGAAAAAACTTTATTTATAGAACAAAAGTTGCTTGGAATTAGTCATTTTATCCATTTCCGGACTTATTTCTAACATACATTTTTCACCCACAAAAGGGGGTGAAACTCACCCCTAGGGCAAAAGCACACATCGGCACAATATCACTTTTTTTCTTTGACTTGTTGGCTATGTGTATGCCAAATTTCATGTCAATCCAAGTGGTTCTTTAAAATTTAGAGGTTTTGCAATATTTTACCTTTAAAGAATGTAGGTACTATTAAAAAAACCAAGTTCCTGTTTCTAAGCAACATTCAATAGAAAGGCTAGATGTCAAGGGAAAACAAGTAGAAAGAGTGAATAACTACAAATATTTGGGAACCTGGTTAAATGAAAACAATGACCAAGGTAGAGAAATCAGGACCCGCATTGAAATTGCAAGACAAACATTTAAAGTTGTTCTGAAGCTATTTTCTTGTGGCATTTTTACAATTTTAACGATTTATAACGGGAAATAAGCCTTAAAATAATAAGAAATAACCCTAATATAAAATGATAAAATAAGTCAATAGAAAGAAAATACCACAATTAGTAAGTCAATAGTCGAGTTAGTACACATTTTATATTTTAGTATTACTTATATCCATGTATTATTTATATTATTTATAATTTAAACAAAATTATAGTAAAGGCAGAATTTGGTATTAATTTTGAGAGTAAATTAAATGTGAGACCAAATACTTACGATGTCGGGATAGTATCACGAGGTTTTTCCTGGTTTTCCCTCGTGATTTACTATGAGATCTCTAACGCGAGAATTTTAATGTCACCTTTGCATGTGGTTGTCTTTTTAAAGACAGATCACATGCTATGATGATTTTTTTGTGACGGATATTCTTGAGTTGGGGTTGATTTCATGTAATCGAATGAACTATCTTTCAGTAAAGTCGTCCCAGGAACGCAACTCATAAATATTGGCAATATCATTTTAAAGTCTTCTACTTTAAAATGTATCATATGTATCTGAATTGCCGATATAAATGAGTCAAATTAAATAAATTATTAGAAGAATTTTTTTACTAAGCAACAACATTTTTGTTTATGTTAGTAGTATTTTGTATTTTGACAACGGCACCAGATTTGGGCGTCGAAACGTTAATAAAAATCATTTTTTAATAATATTGTGGCTTATTTCCCATTATAAATAGTTAAAACATTTAGAGAAATGAAAAAAATGTTTATTAATTCAGACTTTCTTCTGGAGCTTAGGATAAGAGCCTTAAGATGTTACGTATTCCGTGTTCTCGACTTAGTTGTATGAAATGGAAAGCTGGACACTAAAAGTAGGTAGGTAATATAAAGAAGTTGGAAGCATTCGAGATGTGGCACTATAGAAGCATTTTTTGTTTCAAAACAAAAACAAAACAAAAGTGATAATAAATCAAGAAGATGAGTTAAGAATCGTAGTTAAACAAAGCCAAATAGAAAAAGTGAATGAATACATATACTTGGGACAAATAGTAAAATTTAATAGACACAACCAAACGGCAGAAATAAAGAGACGAACGAAATTAGCATGGGCCTAGTTTGGTAAGCTCAGCTTCATATTCAAGAATAAAAAATACCCTCAATATCTAAAAACAAAACTCTATCACCAATGTATTCTTCCGGTCCTCACATATGTATGTCAAACATGGACATTCACAAAAGGGAATGTGGACAGAATTGCGAAAACACAAAGAGTAATGGAAAGACAAATGATCAACATAAAACTGTCGGATAGAAAAAGGAATTCCGGTTTGCCTAGCTTTGGCAAACTAAAAAAAACTTATTAACAAATGATGCCGTCAGCTGGCCCAAAACCGGAACATAAATTGAAAAAAGACCAGGAAAATTAATAAAAAAAAAATTACGCTTTTATAAAAAAACATTTTTATAATACCACGCTTTTATTTAACTGCTCGTCAAAAGTACGGGATATTGAAAATTAAGCTCATTTTCATAGTCGATTTTTTCGTGAACAGATTAACGGATTCCGCTAATTTTTTTTAGTATTTTAGATTTTTCTTTAGTATGTACACAGTTGTGCAATGATTTATTCAAACTTCTTTTTTGTACTTATACCGGATGGAAGAAAAGAAATGTTGTTCTTATGTTAATTTTGAGACACCTTGTAGGGAGGACGACGTACAAATGCGAGTATCCATCAGAACCGTATTGTAGTCTTAAGTTTTGTGAACATTTTATTAATGTCACTGATATCTTTGGTAATAAAGAAGATAGGTGATGTTACTCTTTAACATGACGTGTTTTAACTGAAACAAAACTAAATTAACAATAAAAAATAGGAGTTAACAAAACTTTAAAAACAGAAAGGTAAAAATTTTTATTTTCTCATATATAAGTGTATAAGAGTGCGTTCAACTATTGTACGTAAGTAATCTTTAAAATTATATAAAGCCAAGTTATTTCACTGGAATTTACTATTTATCAGAAGTCGGTTTGATACAAAAAACCCTAAACACGCTTAATGGTTATCTATAACGACATGATAAAATCACCTGTTGTAAAACAGGTCCGTATTTTAGGTTTTACTTAGTTTTTAATAATAAAGAAATTTTGTTAAATCCCACTGCCGGGACTTCTGACTACAGGAGCTCCCAAATTGAAAACACTACTAAAACTTATTCTACTGCTTTGATTGAACAACAATTCCCTACCAAAGAGCAAGCCATTGTATTCCCAGCCACTGAAAACCTTAAACTTTAAGATTACCTGATTTGAATCAGGAACGTTGATCGAGCCCAAAATATCCTATTTTCCTCAAGGCTTTCTAACAACAGAGTGTGTATGTACCTTGCAAACAAAAACGTTGTTGAAAATTTTATGAATAATTATGGAGCCTCTATAGAAATTAATAACCAAAAAGTCCAAGCACGCAAACTAATCACTCCAGCAGAAAGACTAATTCCGTCAAACGTTTGTCCCACCATTCCGCATGTTTTATTAACTCAAAAATTGAAAAATTGGGCCTTTAATCCATATCTCCCATGTCATTTTTCAAGATAAGCGCCGGTTTGCCGGAATTTAACCACGTTTTTTTAGACGACAAATTTTTATCACACCACCGCTTGCCTCAATACCTGAATCTATATTAATTAATTATGTTATTAGTTTTATACCACCCACTATAGGATTTTTTTGGCACAGGATTCCTTGATCTGTTTTTTATGTAAAAGGCCAGGCCATACTGCAGCAAATTGTAAAACAACCCAAGAATCAATTTCTGAAAATTATAACCAAAACCCCCACTCCCAATCATCTTCGCAACCCACACCTTCCCAAATACTTTTAACTAACCCCTAAAAAACTCCAACCTCACAACCAATTATCGATATAGATACAACCCAGTCTACACAAAATAGCTCAAAACGCAGTTTGGATGAAATTGTTACACCTCCTCTAGCGCAAGATGCTAATTCAGAAAACCCAAGTCTAGAGCCGTTTGTTAAACCTAATGATGCTTCAGCTAAAAAACCAAAGAAAAGTAAGGAAAAGACTCCAACTCACGTACTCATGGAACCGGCCAAGGCAGTCATCTCAGAGCAAAACGCTTCATTTATTCTTGATTTTAATCAAATATCCGATCTATTTGAAAATGTTTATGGTGCACAGGACCCAGTCAGCATCATAAAAAACTACACTAGCGATTTTGAAGATTTAGTGAAAATGCTAACAGCAATATACCCTTATTTCAAACAAAGATTCATTAAAGTTAGATGTAGAAAAATAAGAAAGAATCTACTGAAACATTTACAGATGACTTACTCGCATATTGAGGCTTCAGAGACTGAAAGTGAGTTTTCTCAAGAATCAAGTCATGAACTTCTGTAACAATCCCAAATTTCAGTTTTAATTTATTATACACGGGCTTCTCTTAAAAATTACTGCAAAAATAGAACTAACCAAGAAAAAGCCAGTGGTAGAGTAGCTATCTTTATAAATACATAAGTCAATTGAAACCACAATAGTGCCTCTCCAAACTAATCTAGAAGCAATTTGCATTAAAGTTAACTCAAGTCCAAATATCTACATTTGTAACTTATACTTACCTTCATCAACGCAAGTAGACTCGGAAGTATTAACTGAATTCTTACAACAAATTCCTTAACCCAGATTTATTTTGGGCGATGTTAATGCCCGCAATTTTTCATGGTGCTCTTCTACTATAAATACCAGAGGAAGATTGCTGGAAGAGATATTTGAACAGTCCAACTTTTCAGTCTTAAACGACGGCAGGCCCAGTAGATTTAATATACAGAACGGTGAATCTTCATTTATAGACCTTGCGATATACGAACCAGGCCTGACTCCACAGCTCACCTGGGATAGGCTGGATTTCTTAAATAACAGTGATCACTACCCAATTTTTATTCATAATAACAAAAACCAATGTGGACAGCCATTTACCCCAAAATGGAATTTAAAAAACCCCAACTGGAATCTTTTTTCAAATTTAATGGAAAGTAGTATGACCACATTTAAAAGCACCTAAAATATAGACGAGACACTTAAGAACCTTGCTACCATTATCACAGAGAAGCAGAAGAAAAAGCAATAGGAAAAACTACAAGCATAAAACAACGCAACCCCGTCCCATGGTAGAATCATGAATGCAAAACCGCAGTTGAATCTAGAAAAAAATTTTTTTAACAAATACAAGCGCTACAAGACTGTCGAGAATAAAATTGAATATACAAAACAACGTGCTATAGACAAGAAGACAACTATAAATGCCAAACGACAGTCATGGACTCAATATGTATCAACGTTAAATTCAAACACTCCCATTAGTATGGAACAAAGTCAGAAGAATATATGGATTATATAGCAATCAGAATATCAAAAGCGTCGAAAGAAATGGGAAGGCAGTTAGTAGTAATACTGAGATTGCTAAAATCCTTGCTTACACATACAAAAACCGATCCAGTAATATTAATTATAAAAAATATTTCATTAATTACAAACAACAAGAAGGAAATAAGAAAATTTGCATTATACCTAACACAGATGAACCGTTAAATTTACCCATTTCTCAATTAGAGTATACGGAAGCATTATCAAATCTCAAAGAAACTAGCGCTGGCCCGGACGATATTCCTAGTATTTTTATTAAAGACCTTCCAGCAAGCGCTCACGAAAAACTTCTAGATCTGTGTAATATCACAGCATAGAAAACGCATAATTTTTTTCCGGACTTCCAGAAGAACAATAATTGACTATTTAGAGTGGCAAGGTGTGGACACATATGTACATACGTATACCGAAGCTCTCTGTTAACTATAGATCACAATATTAGCGAAGAAATTAAAAAAGAATAGTGCTTGTCAATAAGTGTTACTATGGCTCGAGAACTTGAGTTGAATAGAAGCAAGTGGTATATGGCGCAAATTTGAGATGTATAAAAATTTTGGGAAACCTGGCACTGTAAAATTTATGAAGTAGCACGCCTCAATGGACGCCTAGAGGAAGCTGCAAGAGTTAAAAAAGTTGTTGACTGAAGAGAGTCGACTGGACAACGAGCCAGATGAAGACCGAGACTTAAGCATCAAGACAACTCAAAGGACAATTTCAAATCTGTTGGAGTTAGAACATGGAGAAGAGTCGCCAGAAATGAAAGTGAATAACGGATTGTTCTAATGAAGGCTTGTTCTCATAACGAGCTATAATGCCACTGATAACTGATGATGATTATAGATAACAACATAAGATGCCACAAACTTAAACTAGATATTTCTGTCAACGAATAGCTCAATAACATCATCATCATCAATGGCGCTATAACTCTTCGCGAGTCTTTGCCGCGTTTACTATTTCCTTCCATGTTTGTCGGTCCTGTGCCACTAATTCCCATTGTCGCACCCCCATTTTCTCTAGATCTTCTTTGACTGCATCTTTCCACCTTTTTCTAGACCGTCCTACAGACCTTCTTCCATCTGGCCTTTCCCAGAACACATTGTTTATAAGGCGATTGTCGTTACTGCGTATCACATGCCCTGCCCATCTGAGTCTATTCGCCTTCATATATCTGTCAAGATTTTCTTTTCCGAATAGAGACTCTAGCTCGTTATTGGATCTGCGTCTCCATTTATTTGTCACGCTGTCTGTGCAAGGGCCATATATCATTCGAAGGATTTTACGTTCCCATACCAGCAATTTATTTACTTCCCTTTCTGTTAGTGTCCATGTTTCGCTTCCATACGCGACTGCTGGTCGTATTATGGTCTTATATATCTGGATTCTTGCACCTCGTGAAAGAAGCTCAATAACAGTATGTATATGTTACAGTTCAAGTTGATTATCCAGTTGGAGTTGACTTTTCCTAGTTAAAGTCGACTCGAACGGCTGGTTTTAGTAAAAGTTGATTATACATATAAAATGAAGATTTTTATTCAACATTTACTAGTAAAAGTAGACTCCAACTAGTTAAAGTATACTCTTCCCAATGCCATTTAGTAAAAGTTGATTCACACAAACAACCCATTCTAGAAATTAAATGTTACTGTATATTATGTTCAAATCGTGATATTTATAGTCCAGGCTGTATCATCGCCCCCGTTAGGTAAATTATTCCAGTTCGATTTTTTTGCACAAAGAGGTCCTTATAACGAATCTACAGGGTGTCAGGTGGTAGCGTAAAAATTTTTAAACAATTTTTTTTAAACAAATTCATAAAAAAATTTACTTCGGATATTTTTTTTACATCATTAATTTGGGTCATTCGGAGCAAAAGAGGTATTTTGTGATTTTTCTGTAAAATTTATTGTTCTCGAGTTATACGAGATTTAAAATTTGAAAAATGCGAAAATGACCATTTTCAAGGCTTAATAACTCAGTTAAAAATCATTATAATTATGAAAGTCAGAAAGTCACCAAATCAAATTTTAACGACCCCCCCCCCTACTGAAGGTACTGAAGAAATATTTGTCATTATTGTATTACTAAGCTGTTATTTTTAATTATTAACAATGGGCGCTAGGAGCGTATTGAGGCGGCTGTCAATGTGAGTGCGACTGAGATGCACCATTGGACGGTCGGAATGGAGGATCTTACTCGCACTCACATTGACGGCCGCTCAATACGCTTTTAGCGCTCATTGTTGATAATTAGAAATAACAGTAATAAAGGCAGTTTTTGTTTTCATTCGATTCAGAGTTGGACCACCATCTCCATATATCTATTTCAGCATCCCATGCATCTTCAGTGAAGCTATGCAGTCACAACTCTGAAGCAAATATTAACAACCCTGTCTATTTAAGGGAAACCATCGCGATACAATGATTTCATCTTTTGAGACGCAATCTAGCGACATCTCTCGCAAAACGAGGAAAACAACGAAAAGCCCTAGATACAAAGTTTACTACTTTTTAAACAATTAGAATAATTGAAATAAAAATATAGTAAACAATATTTTAAATCCAAGACTTTTCGTTAATAAACTGCTTTCTGGCTGCATCCTGTATCTCTGGCTTTTACAATATATAAGCACAAGAGACGACGAAAATAGGAGAAAGCAAATAGAGGACACTTTGGCCACGCATTTACCTTCTCTCTGTCTAGGAAAAGGACCGAAAGACAGTTTCTAAATACTCAAATCTGAGTAAAGATGAAAAATAATAAAGGCAGTTTTTGTTTTCATTCGATTCAGAGTTGGACCACCATCTCCATATAGCTATTTTAGCATCCCATGCATCTTCAGTGAAGCTATGCAGTCACAACTCTGAAACGAATATTAACAACCCTGCCTACAGTCGGAAAAATGAAAGAATACCCATGAACTAACATATAAAACACACTGTATTTTCCTGTCACGGTGTCACAAAGAAAATTGTCCAGTGCAAGTACAAGTAACAAAAATTATTACATGTACTTGCGCTGGCCAATTTTTTGTGTGACACGGTGACAGGAAAATACAGCGTGTTTTATATGTTCGTTCATGGGTATTCTTTCATTTTTCCTACTGTATTTAAGGGAAACCAACAAAAATAACAGCTTAGTAATAAAATAATGACAAAAATTTCTTTAGAATCTTGTAGGGGGGGCTTTAAACTTTGATTAAGTGACTTTCTGACTTTCATAATAATAGTTTTTAATCGAGCTATTAAGCCTTAAAAATGGTCATTTCGCATTTTTAAAATTTTAAATCGCGTATAACTCGAAAACTATCAATTTTAGAGAAAAATCACAAGAGACCTTTTTTTGGTCCGAATGACCAATAATCTAAAAAAATTTGTCCGGAGTGAAATACTTAGTTATTTATAAAACAGTTCGTGAAGTATGCTTTTTGCGCACGCACACGATGTTTAGAACACAAGCGGGCCGAGTGCTATACATCGCCTAAGTGCGCAAAAAGTACTTCACGCACAGTTTCATACAATATTTTATCTACAAAAAAACAAATAAAAAACTGCAACTCTTCGTCACTGGAATACATTCCCATTTTACAATAATTTTAGAACTTTGGCATTTAAAAATTCAAACTTCTGTCAAACCACAAAACTGTCAAAACTTGTTTTGTAATTTATTGCTCACATGTCATCACCATGACAAGGCGAAAGTTAAGGATATTGGATTATATGAAAGTGTGCTAATAGTACATTATATACCGCGGGACTGAAGTAGTACATTTAATCCTGAAGGTAAAGTTTATGGCCCGACCGCAGGGAGGGCCATAATTTACCTGAAGGATTAAATGTACTTCAGTCGCAAGGTATATACGATACTTTTCGTACTTCCGGTATGATTTTATTAATTATTTCAATAATTTCAATCAGTTTTTTCTCTCTTCAACTCATTTAATAAACTGTCTTTAAAATAAGTTACCATAGTAACATTGCGTTGTGACAGTTATAATTTAGAAACATTGTCATTACTAGTGTCATTGTAAAGAAACATTGTTATTGATAATTATTGGTATCATGAGTGAAGAAGGTGTATCTGATATTGATAAAAGAGCAGCCGAAGTAGGTGAAGAATTGTTACCACCGAAATCTAGAAAACTATACGAGCAGCAGTACGATGCTTTTAAAAAGTGGTGCCGCTTAAAAAATGTGAGACAACCTACTGAAAATGCGCTGTTAGTCTACTTCGATGATAAATCAAAAGCGGTTTGTGCCTCAACTCTCTGGGCACATTACTCAATGCTGAAATCGGTTATTAACATTAGAGAAGATATTGATATAAGTAAATTTCCAAAATTATTAGCTTTTTTGAAGAGAAGAAATGAGGGATTTAAGCCAAAGAAGTCAAGAATTCTCACGTCTGAGCAGGTAGATCAGTTCTTACGGGAGGCTCCGGATGATAAATATTTAATGCTTAAGGTAAATTTGGAAATTTGTTTATATTCAGAAATTTTAAGAAATCAATTTTTTTGTAGGTTGCACTTATTTTGGGCGTTGCGGGAGCTTGTCGTGGAAAAGAGTTGGTTGATTTAGAAATCGACGATGTGAGAGATTTGGGCGATTCCTTCCTAATTGCGATTAGAAACACCAAAAATAAAATTGACCGAAATTTTGTGATCAAAAATTCAGAAAACAGTGCCATCAGTTTTGTGGCGATATTTCGGAAATATGTGGCATTGCGAAAGACAGGGACAACTCATTCAAAATTTTTTGTTCAATACATCAACAAAGAATGTACTACGCGAGTAGTAGGAAAAAACATGTTTGGTACAATTCCACGGCAAATAGCAGCTTTCTTGAAATTAGAAAATGCGACGTCTTATACGGGACATTGTTTTAGACGCACATCTGCGTCTTTGTTAGCTGATTCGGGAGCAACAATAGACGTGCTGAAGGGACATGGAGGATGGAAATCCTCCAACGTGGCCGAGGGATATATTGAATCGTCTATTAAAAATAAACAAAAAATTTCAGATAAAATATTTGGTCAAGTCGCCGATTCGTCCACTATAGTTATGCCACAGTCCTCATTCTCGCTTCCTGTTTCCGCAGGATCTTCGAAACAAACACCAGTTCAATATGAAAAGGACCTATCTGTTACTCGTCAGTTACCTGCTGCATTAACCCAGGAAAGACTGGTCAATATGACGAACTGTCACAATATTAATTTGAATATTAACGTTAATTACCATTCTAATTAATTATATTTTTCAATAAAATATCCCTTAAATTCGTTTGTTTGTGATTTAATCGTTCCGGGAGTTTCGTCAATATTTAATCCCGGAGGGATTAAATGTGACACTTTAGTACCTGTCACAAGGGAGTGAAGTTGTCACTTTAGGCCCGGAAGTACGAAAAATACATTATTACTTCAGGCACACTTTAAACCCTTCATGTACTGCTATCTATATTTACAATTTTCACACAATAAAAACTTATACATAATAGAAGGTAGAGTAGATAAGAATTATTTTTGTTAATTTGGTTAACAAAAATTGGTTAAACAATTTTTCGACCGCGGTACCGCCTGACACTGTGTATTTATTATAAGGATGTATTTGTTTGAGTAAGTTTGTGCAAAAAAATCGAATCAGAATAATTTACTTAACGGGGGCGACGTTATAGCCTGGACTAATAAGTAGTTGAAACGGTCAAAACAAAGTATAACTCGTATAAATTGTATAATCTACTTTTACTAACAAGAGTTAGGAAGAAACTTCAACTAGTAAAAGTTGATTTAAATTTTTCAAATCAACTTTTAATGCTCGTTTCAGTTGGAGTTGACTTGAACTAGGAAAAGTCAACTCTAACTGAGAATCAACTTGAACTGTAACATATATAATGTCACGTAAAAGGCGCGGGCTTTTATGAAACGATATAAAACAATATCAAAGGATAAGATTGACTAATTATTTAAAAATACAAGAGCGTTGAACATGGAGATTAAGAGCACGAATATTTTACTGTTCCTGACATCTTTTATAAAATGGTCGACTAGAGTGGTAATAAAATAAGAGTTTTTATGGAAGACCTTTCGACTGAAATGGGGGTCGCAGATAGGAAAACTGATACGGTTTAATTGTCCGATAAGGAATATATTGAGCGACGAGTTTTATAACACAAATAATATTTGCATGCTGTTACCTTGAAAATAAAATGTGTAACATATACAAACATCTAATAAAACCAAATAATAATGTAATAAAATATGTACACAAAGTTGGCCATTCCACCCTGATATTCAGCAATATTCTTAAGGGGATCGGTACGTATTCGGCTGCAATGCTATCCAAATAGGGATTTACTTTTTTCGAACCCTGAGAAAACTAATAAGTATTTTTGAAAAATTTAAACGCAATGAAAGATTACGTTATTAGCGAGGGCCGAAAGTCTCTGAGAACTTCTATAATTAAAAATGAATAACCATTTTCAATTTCGTTGCAACACGAAACTACAGCCGCATCATTATTCCAGTTCAATCAGAGAGTGCAGCAAGCACCTCTACCGGTTTCGAAACTTATTAGTCTCTCATCAGGAGGCACATATGTTGCTCTCTCTAAGCCAACTAGGACAAACCTCGGCGTGCAGTCACGGATTGCAACGAACGAAATGGCAGGGATGCCTTAGCGGCAACTGCTATCAAAAAACCAAGTTTTCAATCTAATAGCACATAAAACAACTTACAAAAATGTCATTCTACATCCTACCAGACTGAAAAATGGGAACTGTCTCTGGTAACACCTCCGAAGCTTCTACAATTTGCAAGCCATAACGGATGCTGAGACTAAGGAAGATGAGGGAATTTTACAATTTATAATTCACGTCCCATCTTCTCAGCGCGGTAAAGATCCAAAGAGAATGGTTCCCTTCGTACTCCAATGGGAGTAAACATAAATTAAAAATGAATAACCATTTTCAATTTCGTTGCAACACAAAACTACAGCCGTATCATTATTCCAGTTCAATCAGAGAGTGCAGCAAGCACCTCTACCGGTTTCTAAACTTATTAGTCTCTCATCAGGAGGCACATATGCTGCTCTCTCTGACCCAACTAGGACAAACCCCGGCGTGAAGTCACGGATTGCAACGAACGAAATAGCAGGGATGCCCTAGTGGCAACTGTTTTCAGTCTGGTAGGATGTAGAATGACATTTTTCGATGTTGTTTTATGTGCTATTATATTGAAAACTTAGTTTTTTTTAACTTCTATAAGGTTTATTTTAATAAGTTACAGGGGTGAAAAACTAAGAGAAAATTTAGTGTAATTTTTAATTTCAAATACCTGATTCAAAATACACTTCTTATTTATCTAAGGGACTTTCGGCCCTCGGTAATAATTTAGTCTTTTATTCTGCGTTTAAATTTTTCAAAAATATTTATACGTTTTTTCAGGATTCGAAAAAAGTCAACACAATGTCCGTGGTAATATTTTCCAAATCTATCTTTGTCTTACAACGCACTCAGTCGAATAGAATATTCTCAGCATATTGTCAGTCAGACAGTGACATTCAGTGACAATTTTAAATATTTGTCATGGCATCGAAAATATTTTGACTTGTTGATTAAATAATATTGATATAATATAGTGTAATTGATAAATAATTGATTTAGGACGTGAACTTAATAAAAAGTTATTTATTGTGTATTATTTGTGGAAGATCCAAGCAGATAATACATCAGGATAATAATCTGCGATCCAAGTATTTTGTTGTTAAAGATGTTCAAAATTGTAAGCGTTTCATAGTAACAATATATTATTAAAAAATCACTTTAACACTTTTCCTCTTTTCTCGATTGAGTATTAGTTTTTGTTGTATATATAAATTATTACAATCACTGAATACATAGTTAGTGAAAAAATTATCACATTTATTAACTGACCTAATAATTTGTAATTATACAAATAACAGTTATCTAAGAACATTCAAAAGCCATCTCTTTAAGTTAATGATGACATTTTCAAGTAGAATGACATTCTAGTAATGTTTACATATCCAGACCAGTGTGAATTTTACTACACGTAATTAACCGTGTAAAGACAGAAAAAGTAGGGATAGCCGTAAAATATTTGTGAATTATGTACCGACGGCCTTAAGACTTTATGACAATCACATTTTCAAAAAGTATGAAAAGTTAGTTGGATTGTTGGCAGTATTTAACTGCATTTATTGCATTTTGAAACTGCTTGACTTAAGCTGTCGTCTCATATTTTTTGTTTTTTTTTTTTTTTAATTCCTACAGCCTGTAAAAAATTACAGAAAACGCTAAAATTTACTTTTTTGGCATTTTTAAATATTTAATTGCATTTTAAGCTTAAAGTATATATGCATTTTACCAAAAAGTTATCAGAAGAACTTTCATATTAAAATAATCGAAATTTTCAAAAAAAATTGTAATTATTTGTAATTAAACTTAACAATGAATAGACTTTTTTTAAACACATGCCGATTTGAGATTTTACGAAGAAAATCTATCCAAAAAGCTCTTTTAAATATTGACAAACCACGGCTGTACAGCCGGCTGCGGCTATGAAGCCATTTCAAAATAACCGTTTTTCTCAAATGGGACAAATACAATTCGTTTAAAGTTCGGACCCTTTTTTGCCCATAGTAACTACATAAAAACTCATTGTGAAGTACGTTTTAAATATTTTTTTTATGTATTTACATAATTATAGACCATTAAATAATATTTGTTTCCTTTTGGATTTAATTTGCAATAATTTTTGTTTATTTTTTTACATAGCAGGTATGTTTAAGAAACTCATCTGCTGAACCTTTCCATCTACAATGCGTAGTTTCTTCACAATATTGAAATTAATGAAAACAGTGGCTTTTTTTTGCTTAAATATTAATTAAACACCATTCCGCTCTAAACATTTCGATACCCACGAGATGTTCCGCCTTTTCTATTGACGCCCCCCAGATATTCTAGTTAAAAAAAAGGTCAGTAATTTTTAAATTTATAAATGCTTCATTTTCTGGGGTATGCGGTTGTGGGGTATTTGGTACTTTGCTATAGCGAATAGAAAAACAATTTTTACATTTTTTTGTAAATCAGAAATTTGAGAACAATATAAATACCATGGACACATTTTTCTCCTACTGCGAATATAACTTTAAGATTCACTTATAAAATATGTATGTTAATACATGTACGTTTAGAAATTATATTAAACGCTTTTCTTTAGTTCAATCGTTTGGGTCAAATCTTTAGATGTTAATTTGACTGCCTTTCCTTCAATGCAAATTAATGAAAATTTGCAGATATATGCATTCGCGTGAACAATACACGAATAGTCAATATTTTTCTATTTTTATTATTTGTTTAAATTAAAAAAAAACGATTATAATGGAAATTGCTTAAATTTTCTGCTTTTTTACAATGTAGAAACTTGAAACTTGTACAGATTTTAGCTAATTATATGAACTATACATATTTTCACTTTTTACGTTAATTGTATACGTTATGCTTCATAAATAAACAATAAAGTTTTAAATTTTTTGCCGATTCCGACTACTTTTCATGTTTATACATCATGTTTATAAACATTCTAAGCGGCGACGATTTTGAACGCTCATATCTTTGTTTACATAAACATCGGCACTTATTCGTGTCAAATTTCAATACGATATGAAACAAAACTTCAACCAAAACTCGAATTAAAAAAATTCGTGTTTTTAACGTAGTCTTAGAAAAACCACCGGTAGAGAAGTTTCGTGCTACAATTAACATTAGAATTTGTAATTCGCGAGAAATTAACAGGGTCTACACCGTGCAATAGTAAAGCATTAGAAGAGATAGAAAGACTGCGAGAACTGTAGTAGGTGTAAATAATAATGATTTTGATTTAAGAAATGTATAAAGAAATTACAGAAAATGTACAATGTATGTATCAAATGTTGAAATAAATGCAAAAAATTTGTCTATCATATATATACATCCTTTCTTTAAACATGACGATATATTTTAATGTTTGAAAAGTATCAGATTAAAGAGTAAAAAATAATATACCGGGTGTCCACTTATATTTTCCCCCATTTTAACTGCCTATAACTTCTAAACGGCTCAAGATAGAAATATGCGGTTTTCGCTGAAATGTTTTATTTTAGTAAAAGTTTTGTCTGAATTGATTGAATTTTTATATCGCTTTCAAATACGAAAAAAAAAATGGTGGATTTTTGAAAAAAACGTTGTTGACTTTTTTTTAATGGAACACACATTATATTTTTTTGTAAATTGAAAGAAAGGTCATTCACCTATCCAGCGATATAAAGTTTTTCAAAATCGGTTGTCAAATCACTGAGTAATTAATTTTTAAAATGAGAGGTGCAATATGGATATCACATGCCTAAATAACATAACTAAGCAAGTTGATATTACCTATGTTATGTGATTTCCACATTGCATCTCTTATTTTAAAAATGAATTGCTCAGTCATTAGACAACCGATTTTAAAATTTTTTTTATCGCTGGATAGGTAAATGAACGTTTTTTCAAGTTTTTAGGTAAATTACCATTTTTTATGTCGTTTTTAAATACAAAATGGCGGAATTTTGAAAAAAAAATGTTGTTGAATTTTTTTATTAAAACACCCAGTATATATTTTTTGTAACTTGAAAAAATGGTAATTTACCTATCCAGTGATATAAAATTTTTTAAAATCGGTTATCAAATGGCTGGGAAATTAATTTTTAAAATGAGAGATGCAATGTGAAAATCACATAACATAATATCAATTTGCTTATAATGTTATTTAGGTATGTGATATCCACGTCGCACCTCTCATTTTAAAAATTAATTACTTAGTGATTTGACAACCAATTTTGAAAAACTTTATATAGTTGGATAGGCGAATGACCTTTCTTTCAATTTACAAAAAAATATACTGGGTGTTCCATTAAAAAAAAGTCAACAGCGTTTCTTTTTCAAAAATCCGCCATTTTTTATTCGTATTTGAAAGCGATATAAAAAATTCAATCAATTCAGACAAAACTTTTACTAAAATAAAACATGTCAGCGAAACCCGCATATTTCTATCTTGAACCGTTTAAAAGTTATAGGCAGTTAAAATGGGGGAAAATATAAGTGGACACCCGGTAATATGAAAAAAACACTTTTCTTTAGTTACGAGTGACTAAAATTAAAAAGATTATAGATACAAAGGTCAACTAAAAAGCAAAAAAATTAAAAAAAAAATAAAACTGGAGGGATTACTCGTAAAAAACTGTTAGACAGAATTAATATACAAGAATCTCACACATTCGTTAAAAAATTGAAAAAATCCAACACATTCGTTAAAGAAAAGCGTGGGGCGCGAAAAGTAAAAAAGTTTATTCGATGAACACGCGCCCCATGCTTTTCTTTAACGCATGTGTTAAATCTTTTCAATTTTTTAACGAATTTGTGAGATTTTTGTATTTTTAATCTGTCTAACAGTTTTTTTTTCGAATAATCCCTCGAGTTTGATTTTATTTTATTTTTTGCTTTTTAGTTGATTTTTTTGTAATATTTTTAATTTTAGTCACTTTTAACTAAAGAAAAGCGTTTCTTAATTTTTTTTTTCATATTTTTTTCACAAATGTTATTAATGTGAAACAATGACAAGCCTCAAAATGGTAAAAGTGCGATATTTGACTTTGAATGTTAAAAATAGTTGTTAAAAATAATGTTAAAAATAATGTTAAAAGTAACAACTTTTAATGTTTTAGTTTAGATATTTCGATGCATCATGCCGTATGGGATTATAGTTGACAATAATATTAATCAAATTACTTGAAACTCGAGAAAAAACAGCCTTTATTAAAAAAATGTGGCTTGTTACATTATTCCATTAATAATAATAAATACCCAAAATTTAGATATATGTAGATTCAGAATTTTCTATTATTGACTGAGTTCGGGGTGGTTTCAACACTATAGGTGATAAACAGTGTTTATTTCTTTGTCTCCATCAACTTGTTGGAATTTTTGACGGGTGTGTTTAGTTTTTATTGACGGACTTTGTTCATTATCCTACAACCAAATGCAATTATATAACAATCCACGTCATAAGCCACTACGTTAATCTTGAATGGTAATAATGTGACAAGCCACATTTAGGAAAAAATTTCATATCGCTTGATTTTCACTACTTGTGTCACTTCTAGATTGTACATAGTCAGGGTCACGGTCACTGTCATCGAATTCAAGTCAACTTTGATATTTTTCTTTCTAGAATCGTCAGAACTCAATAATTATCCGAAACGCTTCCGCCCATGTTCGCCATTTTGATGTGGCTTGTCATTATGTCGAGTAGATACTAGAACAAACTAGGCCTATTCAATAGTGTGACCATAGATTTATCGGACCATCTATTAACGAATGGCTAAGATAATTTGTTAGTGGCTTGTTATACTATTACTTTAACCAAGAATAACACTGACTCTTTTTGAACTCATGTGTAGCTTGTCATTGTTTCACATTAAGCCCTGCAAATATATTTTTACCAAAGTTTGTTAGAACTTCCGCAACCATTTCCTGTATAAACTTGAATACTCCAGCTAATATCTCTTAAAACGTTCTAAATTAATAAACACTCGACACTTAATTTGTAATAGAGTTATCAAACATTTCGGATGAAGACGCTTAAATCGACTTGACTGATATCTTAATTTTGTTTCAGGCTTCCATCAAGGAGGGTTATTTACTTAAGCAAACATGGTCGTTTCAAAGATGGAGAAGGCGATATTTCAAACTAAAGGGACGCAAATTATATTATGCCAAAGATACAAAGGTAACATTTAACAGATTTGACTTTAAGATCACGCCAAAAATTATACGGTTTAAGATGAAAAATTACAAATCTGACTTTCAAATTGGTTTAACAGTTTAAGATTATTTTGGTTAAACGAAGTAAGGACTTTTTTGTTTTTCAAAGTAAAATCTGCAAGAAAGGGAATTTTGTTCTCTGGAATAATTAATTTGGCGAATTTGCGTTTTGCCTTATATATTATTATTTTATTATTTTATTATTTTATTCAGTAGAATGTATAATATCCATTAATTATTATAGCAACGTTATTAGAGTAATTGTTTCGCAAATTTTAAATCTTTTTTTCTACAACCGTGTTAAAAATGCAATTTTTAGCACTCCATACGAGCGTTAAAAATGTTACTTTAAGGCACTAGTGCTTTAAAATATTTTTAAGGCACTGCAGTTCGTATTGACCGTATAAACAATTTTGATGTAATGTCATACGTTTGTGGAAAAAATATTGTATGATATGCGTGTTAAAAAGTACATTTTTAAGGCACTCATATAAATTGCAGAACTCGCTATCGCTCATTCTGCAAACTTTCACATGCGTGCCTTAAACGTGTACTTTTAACACTTATATCATAAATAACTATTATACAGGATGAGTCATGAGGACTGTACATACTCCTACCTCGTATAGAGGTTCCTATGGGGAATAACAAATGACCATTAAAAAGTGTCTGCTCCCATTGTTTAATAATATACAGGGCGAGTTTCGCATTTTGACAGAAATTTGTATTCGTCATAATTTTTGAACGGTCAGATCGATGTGTCTCTTATTTTGGCCAATCGTTACACTATTAACACCTAATCAACTAATTTATTCAAACTAGAAAAAAATCAGGGCCGGCTTTAAAAAAATTAGTTCGTTTGGGTCTTAGAAAAAATTTCACCCTGTATACGCTTTTTGAAAACTCTAATATGAATTTTACAAATTAGACAAATAGGCAATTAAAATGGCATATTTATTTTTTTCCGCACACGATTACTTAATTTTTTATTAAAAAATCAAATTTGTCAAAATCGAAATTTTCTAAAAATGAAGAAAAAAATGAACTCACGGTTTAACTCGCTACAACTCTTGGTAGGGGAGCAAAGTATGCTAAATGTGCAGTCACTCGAGCGCTTTGGGGACCTATTAGGTTGTGAAGAGTAGGTCCTAAAACCAAAAAAAGTTAAGTAAAGTTTTCCATTTTAGTGGGCGCTTGCCACTTTTTAATTTAATTTTCCATTTCCAACAATCGTTTTTTCCGATTATAACGCCATCTATCCATAATTCGAAAAAAATCTTTCGAATAAAAGTTACTTATTTTTACGTAAGGAATCCAAATCTGCAATAAAAAATGAGGGCTCCTATCTAAGATTTTAAAGTAACCCCCCACCCCACCTCCGTGGGGGCGTTTTGGGGGGGGGGGGTGTTTGGTGTCATTCGATAGATTTTTCAAAAATATTGAATACGTGTATTTTACAGTTTTTCGATCTGATGTTCATTTCGCGAAATATCGCGGGATTCGTATTTAAAATATTAAATTTACCCCCCACCCCTCTCCGTGGGAAGTCATGTTTAGTATCATTCGATAGATTTTTAAAAAATATTGAGCACATATTTTTTAGTTTTTCTATCTGTCAATAATTTCGCGAAATATTCGCTTTTTTCTTGTGAAAATTTGGGACTCACCCATTTCCTTACGCCCGGCTCAAATCGTCAGATTTTTTAAATATACACTCTTTTGCATGCACTCAACTTACCTTATCTTAATCTGACAATTTCGAGTTTTTTTAAGAATAGATTTATTTTTTCGGGCCCCCCTTAACGAACTCCCCTGTGTTAAGAGCCAATATATGGTAGAGGTACATCTGCAGGATACCAGGTTTCTCCCCATATGATAATCTGACGCGCTCGAGTAACTACAAAAATCCCCGCTTGGGCTCCCCTACCATCTGTTCCATTTTAATATTTTTTTTCTGAAATTTTTACAGCACATACCTCTTACCATTATGAAGACTATGAAAATTGTTGTAGACTTTCAGTCTTCTTCTTGTAGAAGTTGCAAACTTGTAAATCGCAAAAATTAGGTGGAAAAATTTAAAATTTATCAATTTGATCACGTCTATATTAAACTATAGAGTCCAAAAGAAGTGTTATGGGAAGTTTTAGATCTAGACGTGTTATAGAAAAAAAAAATGGTAGAACTTTTAATTTAAAGAAAAACGTTGTTTTTGTAAATTAATTTTTGTAAAAAAAGTTAATTTTTTTAAATCTATGCAAAAACTTTGCCAAACTTTTTATGCATAGTCAAATTTGATTTTTTAATAAAAAAATAAGTAATCGTGTGGGGAAAAAATAAATACGCCATTTTAATTGCCTATTTGTCTCATTTGTAAAATTCATATTAGAGTTTTCAAAAAACGTATACAAGGTGAAATTTTTTCTAAGAGCCAAACAAAATAATTTTTTAAATCCGGGCCTGATTTTTTCTAGTTTGAATAAATCAGTTGATTGGATGATAACATAAATTAAATATTTGTTAAAAAAAAATTCATTTTTGTAATAAAAGTTATTTTTTTTAAATCTATGGTTCACTTTACCAAACTTTTAATTATTCATAGTCAAATTTGATTTTTTTTATAAAAAATTAAGTAATCGTGTGGGGAAAAAAATAAATATGCCATTTTATTGGGCCTGATAAAAAAAAACCCGGGCCTGATTTTTTTCGTGTTTGAATAAATCAGTTGATTGGTGGTAACATAGATTAAATATTTGTTCAAAAAAAAATTAATTTTGGTAATAAAAGTTAATTTTTTTAAATCTATGGTTCACTTTACCAAACTTTTAATTCATAATCAAATTTAATTTTTTTATAAAAAATTAAGCAATCGTGTGCGGAAAAAAATAAATATGTTATTTTAATTGCCTATTTGTCTAATTTGGAAAATTCATATTAGAGTTTTCAAAAAGCTTATACAGGGTGAAATTTTTTCTAAGACCCAAACGAACTAATTTTTTTTAAAGCCGGACCTGATTTTTCTCTAGTTTGAATAAATCAGTTGATTAGGTGGCAATAGTGTAACGATTGACCAAAATAAGAGACACATCGATCTGACCGTTCAAAAATTATGACGAATACAAATTTCTGTCAAAATGCGAAACTCGCCCTGTATATTATTAAACAATGGGAACAGACACTTTTTAATGGTCATTTGTTATTCCCCATAGGGGCCTCTATACGAGGTAGGAGTATGTACAGTTCCTCATGACTCACCCTGTATATCATTCTTTTCACCTAATAGTGTATAAACCTAAGTGAGTTTTAAATTTTAGCATTACCATATAAATTTGTATAGAAAAAAGTAAATAATGTAGCGATCCAAAGATATAATTTTTCTAATGTTTCATATGTTCTAATTCTGCGTCTTACTTATCTATTATTTGAAGCAAAAGTTATTTATCAACATCTCAAAACTTCGGCGAAAAACACTTAGTGCCTCTTGGAATTGAATAAACATTAAATTTTTTTAATGTTGTTCTAAAGCTATTTTCTTGTGGCATTTTTGCAATTAACTAGTTTTGATGGGAAATAAGTCACAATGTTGCTGAAAAAATGATTTTATTAACGTTTCGACGCCCAAGTCGGGCGTCGTTGTCAAAATACAAAAAATATTATTGAATTAAACAAAAATGTTGTTGCTAAGTAAAAAAATTCTTCTAATAATTTATTTAATCTGACTTATTTATATTGGCAATTCAGACGTATATTATACATTTTAAAGTAGAAGACTTTAAAATGATATTGCCAATATTTATGAGACGACTTTGTTGAAAGATAGTTAATTCGATTACATGAAATCAACCCCAAATCAAGAATATCCGTCGCAAAAAAAATCATAACATGTGATCTGTCTTTAAAAAGACAACCACATGCAATGGTGACAGTAAAATTCTCTCGCTAGAGATTCCATAGTAAATCACGAGGGAAAACCAGGAAAAAACCTCTTACTACTCCGACAACGTAAGTATTAGGTCTTACTTTAGTTTACTCTCAAAACTAATACCAAATTCTGACTTTAATATGTACATATGTTATTTTAAATTATAAATAATATTTATAATACATAGATATATAAACAATATTAAAATATAAAATATGTACTAACTCGATATGTTATTGACTTACTAATCCTTTTATTTTCTTTCTATTGACTTCCTCTTTTAGTATGGGTAATCACATTCTACTGCATTCTACCGAGGAATTTGGACACAATTGGTTTCATTTATAATAATTAAAGCCGCTTCTTTGATTTCTCTCTTTTTACTATCTGTTTCTTTCAGGACTATACTTGAATCTCTCCACTGAACTCAATGTTCATTATTCCATGCGTGTTGATATATTTAAGATCTATCATATTCTCTATTTTTATTATAAGACTGATGTTCACTTATTCTAACGTCTAATGGTCTTGATGTTTCACCTAAATAAAATTGTTCGCATTCACAAGGTATTTGCTAAACACAATTCTTTGTTCTTTCTTGTTCACTGTTAGGTTTAGTTTTAGATAGAATAGATCTCAACGTGTTTGTTGTTTTGAATGTTGTTGAAATGTTGGATTTATTTCCTATTGTTTTAAGTTTCTCGGATAGTTATTTTATATATGCTATTGATATTTTCCTCGTATTATTTCCTGTGAATGCTATAGGATCCGGTTCTAAGTTGTTTTGTTCCATTCGATCCAATCTTGACAATTCCCTATTTATAAACGATAAAGGATAATCATTTTTTTAATTAAACAGATGTTAACAATTGTTTTTCTTCTAAGAATGAATTTTCGTTAGAACAAGTAATTTTGGCTCTATCATGTAAGGATTTAATGATTCCCTTTTTAACGTTGATGTTGTGATTTGATTTATAATTGAGATATCTGTTGGTATGTGTTGGTTTTCTGTACACTTGAGTCTATATCCAGTATCCTTCTTTGAGACTAGAACATCGAGGAAAGGAAGGGTGTTATTATATTCCTTTTCCATTGTAAATTTTATTGTCTCTTCTTGATCGTTTCTAATATTTAGGAATGTATCCAACAATTCTGATCTATGAGGTCATATTGAAAACACATCATCTACATATATTATCTCCACCATACTGTTGGATTTAAATTTTGTTTAGAAATGATATTAGTTTCAAAATCCTCCATAAATATATTAGCCAATAATGGAGTTAAAGAAGAGCCCATTGCTAGACCAAAAGTTTGTTTATAGGATTAATTATTTAGTTGAAAATAGGTATTATTAGAACATAATGTCAACAACTCCATTATAGCTGATACCTACATAATTTAGTTTTGTTCTAGTTGTCAATGTATTATCTTTCTCTAATTTCGTTTTGATTAATAAAATAATAATGGGCGTCGAAACGTTAATAAAATCATTTTTTAGTAAAGTTGTGGCTTATTTCCCATCAAAACTAGTTAATTAAATTTTTTATTTACACGAACTAATATCGGAGTTTTAATTAAGGCCGGCATTAGAATTGCGCGCTAAGTGGAGTATTCCTAAATACTTGGGTGAATTTTTACCAGTAAAAAATCATACATGCGTTAGAATTGAATTTATTTCCGGTTTAGAGTTTTAAAAAGCCGGTGGTGAAAGTATTTTTTTTTTCGTTTTATTATTGATTTTAATCATTATTTCATTATTTTATTATAAAATTTTATACAGAATCACACAGAATCCTACTGTAGTTTTCTATTTAAACTGCCTATTCATGGGAGTGAAAGTGAAGCAGAGCCCATGGTTCATCAATTTGTTCGCTGGGACAGTAATTATTCTTCTATTAACAGAACCCACAAAGTCTACAATAATCGCAAGTATAGGGACACAAAGAAATTTACAGTAAGTTTTTCATTTTTGACCATCCTTGGGCTTATTTTTTCTTCTCAAGCTTCTTTCTGAAGTTTTTCCAATTATCTCAATAGTAGTATTTCTACTAATTATTATTTTAGGCATATTCTTACAAATTCTCCTAAGGCTTCCTTTTATCTTCCATCTCATTTTTTCTGCTTTTGTTTGCCTGAGTAGATCTACCTTTTTATCTTTAATACCCAGTAAGTATTTACATATACATAACATTTTTAAAAGTCCAGATCACACCGAATGATTTTATATCTTTTTTTCTCTGGAAATCTCGCAGCTACGACAGTCTTCGACTTTTCAACAAATCTTACAATATCGTACCCTTCATTCAATTTATTAATTTCGAACAACTAATAAACACGCATGGAAAAATTAACATAGAGTATAGTTCCAATAAAAACAGATGGGAACTTGCACATTTTGTTTATTACATAATAATGTTTAGTTTTGTTTAAAATGAGATTTCCATAATTTCATGCTTCAAAAACTCACACTAACTTAAAAATACAAATTTAACATCTTCTGCGATATTGAAATAGTTCGGACGACCCGTGACGTCACATAGTTTTACTATTACTGGTAATATTTTATACAGTGCTAATCAAAAGTCCGTACTCCCCTCGTATCTTTTGAACAGTTATACTTATAATAGTGAAATTTGGAGGCAGGAAATAAACGGACATAGGCTTCTTAATTAGTCATGACAGGTGACGTAATAGTGACAGATGACTTTACAGCGCCACTGTGACAGATAATTTTAAATTCGACCTTATGGTAAGTGATACCTCGTTTGAAAGGTATTGAAAATACCTATTTAGTCATACCAATTTGGTATGCGCTTAAGCTCATTTTAACGAATAAATGAAATAATATAAAATTGTAGTTTCGCATTTAATTAATAAAAATTCAAACCTCCGCCTATGGTGACTTGTCAAAAAGTTAACGTTGACGTAAAAACTACTAGAGAGCTGAAAAACGTCAACTTTTTTGACAAAAAAACCATAGGCGGATATTTGAATTTTTATTAATTAAATGCGAAACTACAATTTTATATTTGTTTCATTAATTCACCAAAATCAAAATCAACTTAAACCCAAAAAATTAGTATGACTGAATAGGTATTTTCAATACCTTTTAAATGAGGTATCACTTGCCATAAGGTCCCATTTAAAATTATCTGTCACAGTGGCGCTGTAAAGTCAACTATCACAATTACGTCACCAGTCATGACTAGTTAAGAAGCCTATGTCCGTTTATTTCGTTTCTCCAAATTTCACTATTATAAGTATAACCGTTCAAAGATACTGGGGGGGTACGGACTTTTGACTAGCACTGTAGTTACATTTAGGTATATTCTTCTTCAACTTCTTTAGTTTATTGACCTCCACCTACTTGGGTATTTGGCCAGCTCGTCGTCGCGGAATAAGGGAAAAATATTTATATTCTAATGACATTTATCGTATGTCATTGTAATAATATACAGTGAGCACGTAAAGGTTGGAATAAATTCATTTTCTCGGGAATGGACTTCCATTCTCGAGAATGTAAGACCAAATACTTACCCTGTTGGGGTAGTATCATGAGGTTTCTTTCCTGTGTTTTATTCATAATTTACTATGAGATCACTAACAGGAGAATTTTACGGTCATCATTGCATAATGCATGGGATTATATTTTTAATGACAAATCAAATGCTATAAATTTTTTCAGGGATATAAAATGAAATGATTAGAAGAACTTTTTACCAAGCAACAAAGACAAACATTGTTTAATTTATTAATGTATTTTAAGAAGTGGAAATCGAAACGTTAAATAAACTTATAGGGCAGTCGATGAGGGTATTTGGCTCAGAATTCCATCCTATCATATCGATTTACTTGATATTTTCACAGCCAGTAGGAAATAGCTCAAGGAAGAAAGTCTACCCTATATACAAGAGCGGTTTTATCTTAGGAGCGATTCCCACATCTTAAATGGGGTAGAAAATTTTTTGGTCAAAATAACCACGGAAGTGGCTAGAGAACCAATTCTAAGCAAACACTGTTCTATATTTTTTTTAAAACTTAATACTTTTTGAGATATTCGTGGTTGAAAATTGGAAATTTTCATTGAAAAATGACACCCCTTCGGACGGTTTTTTTGCGAATACCTTAAAAACTATGCATCTAACTAAAAAAACTATAAAAAGTATTTTTGTAGCTTTGTAGCCTATAAAAAAAAACAAAGAGATTCGGTCCTTCATAAATCTTCTAATTATAATATAAAAAGAGACATGGTAGGTGAAAAGTGTTTGTTTTTTGGTGCATGCTCAAATCGGTGTATTCAACTTGAAATAACAGAGAAACGTTAGGTGTATAATGCTATCAATACCTTTTGTAGTACTTGAAAAGACCTTTAAAGTGAGCAATATTAAATGTCGATTACATTCACACTTGAAGACTAATGTATTTTAAGAAAAAATGAGAAGTATATTTAACCTCTCATCTACCAGAATTTAAATGCATCACTTTTCTTCTACAATACCTCTTATTATGGTGTTATTTATATGTTAAAAAAGTTAAACGGGTTTAACATGAAAGGTTTTTAAAAAAATAAGATCAAAATTATAGAGCGCATTTTTAAATTTTCTTAAATATCTCCCTTTTCTCCATGTAACTCGAAAATCTCGAAAAAAGAGATACGACAAAAAGACACCCTACAAAATGTAGGTTTCTTAGATAAAAATTTTATTTTTGTTTTTTATTACTGTATCTCTTATAATTTTTAAGTTACATGGAAAAAAAGGAAGATTTTTAAGAAAATTTAGGAATGCGCCCTATAATTATTTGATATTATTTTTTTTAAACCATTCATTCTAAACCTGTCCAACTTTTTGAACTTAAAAATAACATTATATAAGGTAGTATTGTAGAAGGAAACAACGCATTGAAATTGTGGTGGATGAGAGGTTAAAAATACTTCTCATATTTTCTTAAAATACATTAATCACCAGTTTTTTTGCAGCATGTCTCGCTTAATTTGAATGTAATCGACATTTAATACTGCTCATTTTAAAGGTACTTTTCAAGCATTACAAAAGGTATTGGTAGCATTATACACCTAAAATCGACCGTTTCTCTGTTATGTCAAGTTGAGTACACCGATATGAGCATGCTCCAAAAAACAAACTATTTTCACTTACTATATCTCTTTTGTAATTACTTACATGTTATAATACTTAAGTATTATAATTAGAATATGTATGAAGGAACGAATCTCTTTGTTTTTTTAAAAGCTACAAAAATCTTTTATATAGTATTTTTAGGAATGCATATGCATTTTGTAGGTAGTATGTATAGTTTTTAAGGTAATCGCAAAAAACCGTTCGAAAAGGTGTCAGGTATGTTTCATTGAAAATGGCCAATTTTCAACCACGAATAACTCCAAAATTATTTAGTTCTCAAAAAAGAAATAGAGAGCAGTTTTTGCTTAGCATTAATTTCTCTAGCTGCTTTGGTTGTTATTTTAACCAAAAAAATTTTACCGCTGAGAAGGGGTGGGAACCGCCCCCGAGATAAAAGCGCCATAGTATATAGTGTAGCTATTGAATTAGGAGATAAGTAGAGGCTATTTAAAAAATTTCATTAAAATCCATGCAGAGGGATAGAATTCGGAGGTAATACCCTGTTCTTCCTCTCATTGACTGGCGCAGGGCTGCTTTATCCATTAGGCAATATAGGCAGTTGCCTAGGGCGGCAAGTTGTGAGAGGGCGGCAAAAATACTGTACAAAAAATATTTGTATATAAAAATTGAATAACAAGTATGTATGTTCATTCATCAATGAAATAGAAGTGGGTATTCATTTCTAAATAGAATAAAACAAATTGCATTCATAACAAAAATAAAACAAACGTAGCATTCTGTTACCTTAACACTATTCATTCAAAAAGGACGAAAGTCATAAATTTAGTGATTATTAGGCCGCCGGCAGCTGGGCAAAGGCGGTGGGCCATTGAACACTTCAATATATCACATTTTGCAGAAACTAAAGATTTGACTTGTCTACTATGTCTACAGTAGGACATCGAGTTAGAGTTGGGATTTTCAAACTGTATTATTAAAATTAGATAAGGTTCGTGGCGTCGCACAGATATCTTCCAGGGAAATAAGCAAGAAATAGACCATGTTCGGGAAACTGAAACATCGAGGTAGTTGACTACTACTTTTTTTAATTATTGTTGACTGTTAACATATAGGATGAAAACCTACATGTTTCCTGCCTAGAGTTCGCGTCCGTTTTTTAATTATTAACAATTTAGTGCAATCAACAAGGGGGTACAACGGCCTACTTTATTCAGATGGACTTACCCACGTTTTTTTATGTATTTTGTCCGTAGAACACGAATTTTTTGGCTAACAGTTGATCCGGATGTCGATAAGATTGTCATAAACAAAGAGCTTGAGGAATTACATAACAGCGAATCTTAGCAAAACAAACCTTTTTTTTCTATTTTTTTGGGCCATTCTAAGCGAAAAATGTTGTTACAAGTTTTTTCGTAAGATGCATAGTTTTCGAGATAAACGCGGTTGAACTTTCAAAATATCGAAAAAGTGCAATTTTTGAACCCGAATAACTTTTGATTAAAAAATAAAATGGCAATTCTGCTTACCGCATTTGAAAGTGCATGTCAAATTATACCGGTTTTGATTATTTGCATCGCTAAAAATTAATATTTTTATTGTTAAACAAAGCTATAAACACATAGTGCTTGAGTAATGTTTTCAATGCATCTCTCATTTAAAATCGAACGAGTAGGCGCGCCTACAAACAGGCAATTTCTACCTATCATGCATTAAAACGCATGCATTTGGCACAGGTCAATACGCTCAAATATACTTAATATGTTTTTTATGTAATAGTAATACAGTGAAACCTCGATTATCCGTCTTTCCATTAACCGTCCCCTCTGTTAACCGTCAGGGCACATACAGACGTTGTATTGACTACATAAGCAAATAATTTAATGTAAAAAAAATAAAAAAAAGTCAATTTGATTTGTGATGAGGACACGGCTATCCATTGCTGACAGATAAAGAAATCGTTGAAATGACAACAAAGGCGGACCAAACAGATTCAGAAACTGACACAGACTTGGAATTTGACTGTAGATAAATGTTGATGAACCTATTGTAACTGACAAAGATTTGCGTAAATAATCTAGAGAAGCTGCATCGCACATGCAATAATTCATCGAGTGGTATTATTCTCAACAAGAAGAAGCCAATAAAGTACATTGCATGATCTTATGCTGATTAAGAAATTCAGCCGTAGCAAAATGTGAAGCAACAGTAAAACAAACAAAGATTTCAGAATATTTTAAATTGATTCGATTGTACGAACACAAATCCCTCTTATATTGTCAAACAAAACATATAAATGAAATTTGAGAGTTGTACCATGAATTTTTCATTTTTTTTAATGTTCTGTTAACCGTCTTTTCGATTATCCGTCATACCCTTGGTCCGGTGCCCTGACGGATAATCGAGGTTCTACTCTATGTAACATTACTCCTGATGTAAAATAAAGAATATTTTTAACACATTTCCAAACATTATTTAAAGAACCTAACATTCTTATTTAAATAAAAAATTCTGCTTGCATTTTTTTTGCAAAAATGGTACATGTTTGAAGGGCGGCTACTAGAGAATTGCCTAGGACGCCATTTGACCTAAACGCGGCCCTGGACTGACGTATTAATTTTAAAGTATGAATGTGACTTATTCCCAACAAAAATATTAAATTTCATCAGATCCCACAAGAAAATAGCTTCAGAACAATAAAATTGCGACTTCTTTTTAAAAGTTGAGACATAAAATCTCAAATATCCGACAAAATTTAGACACAATGTAGACAAATATTTATAAATTGGATCATTTCGCTTTCATCAAAGACATAAAGTGGTTTCCATTTTAACAACATGTATTTTTCTCCTCACGTTTTTCTATACCCATAAAATTCTATCTATTCCGTCAGGAGAAGACTAAGCGGTTTTCGATATAACTGAGCCCGAGGAACATCAAAAACGTCGCAAAAGCTCTTTTAATCCGGTCAACTTAGACATCAAAATGCTTGGCAAATAACAAAAATTGCCGGAGAGCCAAATTTTGGTGGAGAGCTACAGTTTACCATAACAAATAAAGTTTAAAAAGTCCCCATCGATCCCATGTGTGCGTCAAGTTATTCGGGGTCAAAGGTCAAAATTTGAGATTTTTTGGATTTTTTTCGAAAACGGTAAGTTTTATCAAAAAAACCCTCAACCCAAAGTTGTAGATCTTAACATTCTCTACAAAAATTGTCCTTCCAATTTTTTTCCTAGGAGTTACCATTCCTGAGATATCGCGATTTTAAAAGTTACTGTATACAATATATGCACATATAAGCCACGTATACATATGTGGCCCTTAAGACAAGTATAAATGCCTATTTGTGTCTCTTTTATATAGTATATTATACTATTCTGATAATATTTCTTCAAAAGGTAATCAGTCCCAAACTGAATTTCCTCTATCCACGTGGCCTTGAAAAACATTTGGCTATAGGTACCATTGTTTAAAAAAAAAACAGATTGTCTATTATAGGCAATGGCTACAGTATTGTCCGTAGGTCTGGTTCATAATATTATCTGTTTCTCTGGTATAAGTGTGATAAGTAAATGGGTTTACGGAATGCATGCAATGAATGCTGTGTGTGAGGGGTTGCAAGTTCTTGCTAATGTTCGAATGGACACAACAGATCAGCATGTAGATGCAAGTGACTCGCGGCTCATAAAAGATGCTAAAGATATTAAAAAACTTCTAGACTGGTTTTTATCACATGATCCTTTTCCTAAAATTAATAAAATCATATCTATTGCTTCTGGAGTTGTTGGTGATGATAAGATTAATTGCCATGAAGCTCGTGAAGTTGGGATTGCTTCAATGGCTAAAATGACAGGTGAAATATTTAATAATATAAAATTAAAACGCTCTGAAAAAGTACTCCCTCTTTTAGCTGCGAGTAGCACCGTGAAAGTTCACGAAGAAGAAGTAGCTATAGATCCTGTATTATTATTTCAACGCATGAGTATCACTGAAGCTTTTGAGGATGAGATTGAAAAATTTTTTGAGTATGAATTAGCTCCTTACCCCTTATCACTTTTCGATGCAGCTGGAATGCGTAAAACAACAAAGTCAGAATTATGATTGAGAAAGCAAATTTATGATTGCTTTGAATCAGTCAATACTGAGGTTGATCGTAGAAACGCTACTTACATTATTGATGGAGGGTACCTACTACATCACGTTGTGTGGGATCGAGAAGAAACCTTTAGCGTTATTTTTGATAAATATGTTCAGTATCTACGCAGACATTACGGGCTTACAGTGACTGTGGTATTTGACGGCTACAATGACTTGACAAAGAATATTAAAGCTGCAGAACAACGTCGTCGAACTACAAAAACATCATCGGGTTCCGAGATTATCTTTGATGAAAATATAACAGTTCCAGCGAATCAACAACAATTTTTCGCCAACATTAATAATCAATCTCGTTTCATTTCCATGTTAACTGACAAATTAACAGCTGCGAATATTGAAGTGAAGCAAGTTAAAAATGACGCAGATGTCCTTATAATTGAGACAGCAATTGAAAAATTTAAGGCGACAAACACAACAATTGTAGTTGGTGAAGATGTTGGTTTGTTGGTACTGATTACTGCAAGGACTCCAGTAGATAAAGTTATTTATTTTCTGAAACCTGGAAGGACTCAACAGCGAACAGAAATATATATTCGAATAGTTTATCGGCTTATCCCAAATGCCAAAAGTATATTTTATTTTTACATGCGAGAACCGGCTGCGACACTACGTCCGCAATGTACAGAAGGGGCAAAACGTCAGTACTTAAAGTATTCGAAAAAAAAAAAGATTTGACTGACTGCTGTAAAGTTTTTACAGAACTTGATACTACATCGCAAACAATAATTACGGAAGGAATTTGCTTTCTTCTTGCGGTTTATGGAGCTCCAAAAAAATTATTTGTCTTGATAAATACCGATACTTAACTTTTGTAAACAATACGCAAAACAAGAAACAAGTACAACTATCATGTCTTCCTCCAACATCAGCATCTGCTTTTCAACATTTGTATCGAGTATATTATCAAGTTCAAACATGGCTAGGCAATGAACTGAATCCAGAAGACTGGGGTTGGAAATTAATAGATAATACTCTGGAACCGATTAAAACCTTACTCCCACCTGCTCCAGAAAAACTCCTTAACACTATTTTTTGCAATTGCAAAAAGGTTGTAGTGCCAAATGTGGATGTAAAAAAGTCGGGTTGCTGTGTTCTCTAGTGTGTACCAACTGCCAAGGACAGTCTTGCTCAAATGTCCAGTTTAGTACAACAGAGGAAGACTCCTGTGATTTTAATGAAGAGACCAATGACTCAGTCACATTTGAACAATTTTTGAATATCCAGCAAGAGGAAGAGGAAGAAGATGAAATCGAAGAAGACTTGACTGTTGAAGTAGACTTTCAAGAATATGAATCTGATTAAAATATCTAAAGAAATCAAAACAATAGTTAACCTAATAATCAATAGCAATATCAATAATCAATATCAATAATAAGGTAATATCTAGAACTTGACCGGTATCGTTTCCTTAAATTATCCTAAAATTGTCAAAACAGTTAGTGGAGTAGGCCTACAGGGGGAACCACGGTAAAAAAACGCGCCGAGTACACTACCTCACGGGTGGTGTGGAAACGTGTGCATATCATGTATAATGTGAATCTTTGAATCGCGATATCTCAGGAATGGCGACTCTTAGGAAAAAAATAGGAAGGACTATGTTTGTAGAGAATTTTAAGATCTACAACTTTGGTTTAAGGTTTTTTTTTGATAAAACTTACCGTTTTCGAAAAAAATCCAAAAAATTTCAAATTTTGACCTTTGACCCCGAATAACTTTTGACGCACACATGGGATCGATGGGGACTTTTTAAACTTTATTTGTTATGGTATACCCTAGCTCTCCACCAAAATTTGGCTCTCCGGCAATTTTTGTTATTTGAAATGTCTATATAGACTGGGTTATAAGCGGTTTTCGATATAACTGAGCCCGAGGAACATCAAAAACGTCGCAAAAGCTCTTTGAAAACCCTTACGTTCACGGAGTCATCAATCCAAAGACTGATGTCGGCCAAATAAAGATTAAAGTAAAAAGTGAAGAGAAATTGATTGCTATCTGCTTCAGCGGAACTGAAAGACGAATAGAATAAAGGAACCGCAAATTTTCGACGAAAGCAAAAAGGCATGTGAAATGTATCAATAAACATTTAATTTAGAATATTGATTTATATTGAAAATTAAAATTGTCTATTTGATACATTTTGATTTAATTAAATATATTTTGTGTTATAGAAATTAGATGAATATCGAAATGCGTGTGACAAATTATATCTACTAGCTACTAGATAGTAATATGTATAGGGTGTCCCAAATTGGTATGTTTTGTAGTGTATACCGAAAACTAGAGGAGATAGAAAAAAAGTAGTTAGGATGTCATGACTTCTTTTTTCGTTAAAGTAACGATTGTTCAATCAAATCATCAATAGCTCCTCGCATTATCGAGATACTGGGCGATTATTGAAAAATGTCGAAAACGACAGGGTTACAGATCTTCTTTATTCAGAAAAATTTGAAAAAACTTTATAGGAACTATTGATAGATATATTATGGACGGATTCAGCGGCGTACAAAAAACTTTTTTAGGGGGTCTCGTTAAGGAAATATAAACTATACGTATGTTTTTTTAAATGAGACACCCTGTATATTTTGACATTTTTCGTTTACCTTTTTAATTCTCTTTCATCTGATATGACATATCATATATCTATTTTCAGTTGTTGGAGCTACCGTGCAAATAAATTGTTTATAGTTGACGTCAGGTTAAAGGCACTTAAAAATAAAACACTCGGTAACGTATTTTAACATTTTAATATTAGGGTACCAATCCTTGACATTTTTATTTAGCAAAAATAAAATCAATCAACTTAAAAAATAGGAATAACGAATTTACTAACAACAAAAAACTACTTTTTATAACATTAACATATGTTAATAACACTAACATAAACCAACAAACAACAATAATAAACAACGTAACAACTATAATTAATTTTACAAAAATATGAAAATTATAATAAATGTTCAAAATACTCCCCGTTTTGTTGTAATAATAATTGACTCCTTTTTCTTACAGATCTTACACAATTGAGTATATGCAGTGCATATTATGCACTGGTTTTATTTTTCTAAATGCTTGATAAATGCTTTGCAATACATCTTCCTGTGTGTTAAATTCAGTTTTATAAATGCTGTTTTTTAAAAATCCTCAAATAAAAAAATCAGGAGGTTTTAGTTCTGGTGAACGAGGGGGCCACCTAACAGGACCATGAGTTCCAATCCACCGATTATGAAATTTTTCATTTAAATAATTTCTAACGAATTCTGCATTATGGGCAGGTGCTCAATCTTGTCGGAACCAAAATGTATTAAGATCAGCCAAATATTACTCATCAGAAATGTTATTTAAATTAGTTTCTAAGATGTTAGTTTATCGTCAAATACGTGATAAACTAATTTATTATGCTTGACAAAACAACTAACGTTAAAACCGAATCTGCCTTGCGTCCTGATCCCTTGAACTAAGTGGGAATTTGAGTCATTCCAATATAGTTCATTGTGTCGGTTAAATATTCCTGCACTGGATATGCGAGCTTCATCGCTAAATATTACCTTTGAATAAAAATTTGGATTTTCATTACATTTTTCTATATACCATTCTGCAAATTGTATCCTTCTCAAATAATCGTTAGGATATCAATATCGTGTCAATTATTATTACAACAAAACGGGGAGTATTTTGAACATTTATTATAATTTTCATATTTTTGTAAAATTAATTATAGTTGTTACGTTGTTTATTTTTGTTGTTTGTTGGTTTATGTTAATGTTATTATTTTTGTAAAATTAATTCTTATAGTTAAGTAGTTTTTTGTTGTTAGTAAATTCGTTATTCCTATTTTTTAAGTTGATTGATTTTATTTTTGCTAAATAAAAATGTCAAGGATTGGTACTCTAATATTAAAATGTTAAAATACGTTACCGAGTGTTTTATTTTTAAGTGCCTTTAACCTGAAGTCAACTATAAACAATTTATTTGCACGGTAGCTCCAACAACTGAAAATAGATATATGATATGTCATATCAGATGAAAGAGAATTAAAAAGGCAAACGAAAAATGTCAAAATATACAGGGTGTCCCATTTAAAAAAACATAAGTATGTTTTATATTTCCTTAACGAGACCCCCTAAAAAAGTTTTTTGTACGCCACTGAATCCGTCCATAATATATCTATCAAAAGTTCCTATAAAGTTTTTTAAAATTTTTCTTAATAAAGAAGATCTGTAACCCTTTCGTTTTCGACATTTTTCAATAATCGCCCAGTATCTCGATAATGTGAGGAGCTATTGATGATTTGATTGGGCAATCGTTACTTTAACGAAAAAAGAAGTCATGACATCTTAACTACTTTCTTTCTATCTCCTCTAGTTTTCGGTATACACTGCAAAACATACCAATTTGGGACACCCTGTACAGGGTTGGGATAAAGTATGGAACCACATAAATATATTTGAAAATACGATGTTCATGAAACTTTGCCTGCACGTACAATAACACATAATGCATCTTTCTTTATTACATTACGCATCAACCACGCAGGGTTATTAGCGTGTATGGATTGTGTTACAAAATGGTTAGTCCAAGTAATGAAGTTTAAAATAGGACAAAACCTCACAATTTTTACAGAATCGATAGATTTGCTTGAAAATTTGAGAATAAGTAGTGGATAGTCCAAGGATCAAAATCTATATCATTCAAAAGGCGCTTTTACCATGGGGGTGGTTGCCACCCCGTCTCGGGGGTGGAAATTTTTATTATATTTTGACCGTAAGAGTTAGTAAAAACATTCATTATAAGCAAAAAACGTTCTATACATTTTTTTGATAAAATGAATAGTTTTCGATTTATTCGCTATCGAAAGTGTTAGCTTTATATCGAAAAAATCAATGTTTTTAATCATTTTCTGATAATAACCCAAAAAGTTTTCGTTTTATCAAAACAACTTAATAAAAATGAACCTTTTGAAAAAATTAACAAAACCGTTTTTTATTTTCTTTAAGACCATAGTAATCGAGCTATACTTTATTGTTGGCTCTTCGTCGTCAAATGTTAAATGTTCAAAGTCAAAGGACGGGAAAACTATGCATTTTTCGAGGATAACTTGTTGAAACTAATTGTATCTAATATGTATCTCCAGAAATAAAAAAAATCTCTAGCTAAAAAAATTAAGTGACTTATAATGAAAAGAATGTCAATCCCTATTTTTTTCAACAAAAAAGTGATCGTAAGCAACCCCCTAATCACCACCCGAATTAAAATTTGTCATTGACCTAATTTGGTTTTCTTCATTAATGTATTATTAATAGGTTCTAGAAGTTTCATGAGCTTAGAATGATTAGTCTTTACAAAAATGGAGTTAAAAGCGAATAACGAGTTTTAGATAAGTAATTGTTAATCAATCATTAAATAACTTGGTAATGTAAAAGCCCCTTTTCGTATAGATTATAATTCCAGAAGCCTATGAAAATTGAATGAACAGTTTAGCAACAATTGAATTGTAAATTAAAAATTTACGGTCGCTATAATAACGACAATAATTATGGTGCATAAGAATGACTATGATTTGTTCATAAAAATACACTATACCTATCTAATGTACTTTACAGAATTAAAATTGGAATATTTAAGCGGCCTCAGGAATATTTTAAAATTATAAAGAATTTTTTGGATTATAAACAAATAGAATATCTCGGGAAATATTAAACTACATTAAATTATGAAAACGGCATTCGAAAATCAGCGGCAGGGCGCTTCTTTTAAAAGAAAAAATGTTTAATTATTACGAGTGATTCCAGAGATACAACCGGTAAAAGTTGACCGGAATTTACGGCAAAGATATAAACAATAGGATAATAATTTTTAAACCATCACCTTTTTATTTTTGTCCTCTTTCGTCACACCAATTTTCATATCTTTAAAATACTTATAACATATATTATTATAATAAAAACTATCGATAATACGTGTGAAAATTGCCAAAAATAGCAAAATTTTAATCAAAAATTAGGTTGGAGAAAATGTAACCCTCAAAGTTCAAAATCGGTGTACGTTAAAAAATGCATTTTCTCGGCTTCCCATGGAGAAATTTCCTTCATTCTTTTTTTGTTCCCTAATAACTCGAGTAGAGCCATCGAACTAATGCATTATTAAATGTCAAACTTGCTTGTGTTTTGTTATAATAGATTAATTTATTTAAAAGAACAGAAAACTACATATTTTTTCCAGTTGTAGGCTTTTTTTTAGGTAAACTTACTACAAGTGTACCTTTTAAAGTTAAAAACATAAATATTCTCATTTGAAAGCTGTATAATTATTTAAACAATTTTTATTTAAACAAATTAAAATTTTGTGTTATAATAAATAAATTAATTTATTATAACAAAACAAAAGCAAGTTTGACATTTAATAATGCATTAGTTGGATGGCTCTACTCGAGTTACTTGGGAACAAAAAAAGAATGAAGGAAATTGCTCCATGGGAAGCCGAGAAAATTCATTTTTTTAACGTATACCGATTTTGAACTTTGAGTGTTACATTTTCTCCAACCTAATTTTTGATTGGAATTTTGCTATTTTTGGCAATTTTCACACGTATTATCGATAGTTTTTATTATAATAATATATGTTATGAGTATTTTATGGATATAAAAATTATTGTCGAGAAAGAGCACAAAAATAAAAAGGTGATGGTTTGAAAATTATGTTCCTATTGTTTATATATTTGTCGTAAATTCCGGTCAACTTTGACCGGTTGTATCTCAGGAACCACTGGTAATAATTAAACATTTTTTCTTTTAGAAGAAGCGTCCTGCGTCCGTTTTCCGAATACCGTTTTTACAATTTAATTTAGTTTAATATTTCCCGAGATATTCTATTTGTTTATAAGCCAAACAATTCTTTATAATTTTAAAATATTCCTGAGGCCGCTTAAATAGTCCAATTTCAGTTCTGTAAAGTACATTAGATATGTATAGTACCTTTTTATGAAAAAATCATAGTTATTCTTATGCACCGTAATTATTGTCGTTATTATAGCGACCGTAAATTTTTAATTAACAATTCAATTGTTGCTAAACTGTTCATTCAATTTCCATCGGCTTCTGGAATTATAATTTATACAAAAAGTGCTTTTACATTACCAAGTTATTTAATTATTGATTAACAATTACTTATCTAAAATTTTAGTTGAAAATTAAAGATTTTGTTGGAAAAACCCGCTTTTTCCGGGGAAAGTTTTCGTCGAAATGAATCGGGAAAAACACGTCCCTATGCAGAATTGGGGTTAATTTTTATTTGGGTGTTTTTGGTGTAAAATTAAAATCTTTGGAGTTTAGAGCAAAAATTGAAAAAACACGATTTTCGGGCGCCATTTTGTTTATAAAAAAAGTAGCACACTATCTGCGGACTTTGCATACCTATATTATTAATATATAACATCATAAGATTCGATTCCAGCAATAAAATTGCTGGTAAATAACTTTTCCCAAAAATGGCCTATTCTCCGATAATCAGCCCAGACTATATGCAAAAACCACCTTTACCAAAGCTTTCAATGCCACCTCTTTTTGTAACAGAATTTTAAGAAAATTTAATATTAATAGCCTTATAGATCTTGTAAAAACCTACAAAACTCTTTTTTAGTGATCTTTCCAAGATAAAAAATAAAAAAGTGACGGCTAAAAAATAAATATATTTTTTTGAAAAGAAAAAGAGAAATCCAATTGGAAGCGTAATAATGTAAGTTAGCGGTGTTTTTAGTTATTGCACTTATTTATTCTTCTTTAATAGATTCTAGAAGTTTGACTAGCTTAGATTGGTTAGTTTTTAAAAAACTGAAGTTTAAATCTAATAATGAATGTTTGCAATTTGGTAAAATATGCCATTTTCTTCAGAATAGAAAGATTAGCTTTGACCCACTTCATCATTCTTTTTGCCTTATCCCTATGCGGGGTCGGCTTCCCTAATTGCATTTCTCCACAATATTCTATATTGGGTCATATCAATGTCAATCCCCTTTACCAACATGTCCTGCCTTATCGTCTCCCCTCAGGTCTTTCTCTCCTACTCCTTCCAGGAATCTGCACTTCAGCTATTCTTCGTATTGGGCGATCTCTCGACGTTGAACATGACCAAACCATCTTAACCTATGCTCTCTCATTTTGGCATCACCCACATATTTTTTTACCCAGCTTTGACCCACATTTGTTAAATACTATCTTAGTGGTTAGCATGTACATTGCACGCAAGCACTGATGATGACTGGTAAACCAGTCGAAAACTAGTTATGTGATTTTGATGTGGCCCTTTTGAGGGTTTTTTAATATACCTATTATACAGGATTTTACTGTTTTTTGTATTACATGGTATACAGCCAACCACAGGAACACTTTTTCCTTGTGAATTTTTAAAAAATAAAAGGGACTAACAATATTTTGAGCGTAGCTCGCTTACTTTTAATGTTAGAAGTTTTTTTGAAAAACAAAATTAAACCTATTTTGAAACCCTTTAAAAAGTTAAAATGAGTTTTCCTCGAAAAGTGCTCCGTTTTTTGGTTATTTCACGTTGAAATATTCGATTTGGAATTTGACGAATAAGAACCTATGTACTTTTCATTAGCTATAACTCTGCTTCTACTGAGGCTACATATTTTATGAATACACCATTTTTTTTACTTTCATATAAGCTATAGGTATGTTTGCTAGGAATATTCTTTTCAAGAATATACCTACTTACTTTTTGAGTTATTTACGAAAAACCGTCCAAAACGTTTTTTTTTTGTTAAAAATGAACATACTCACTCGCAAATAACTCGAAAAATATTGACTTAGTGAAAAAACTCTATAGAAAAAAAGTTGCTTAGAATAAGTCATTTAATCAAATTCCGGACTTATTTTGAATGTATAATTTTTCACCCTCGAGAAAATATTTTTCACCCCGTATTTATTTCCCAATTTTTGGAAAGTGGAGGAGATGTAAAAGCGCAAACTTTTTCTTATCTAATAATAGACAATTTCAACTACCTATTCCCAAATTTTCATCCTTTCTTTATTTTTTTTAAGGTTTTCGGAAAATTGTGTGTTCTTTGATCTGGCTGATGCTCAAAATTATTTTAACGTGTTTTGTGAAGTCTTTGTGTCGTCTTTTCTTTTCACTGTTATCTATTTTCTATTCCTCTTCGCTAACGTGAACTGTCAAAGAGCGCCGCTCCAGTAGTAATAAAACGATGTCCGAGCATTTTAAATTATGCATTCAAATAATGACCTTTAATACCTTTATTCCCCCTAATTTTTTTGAGCAGTGTACACGAACATATATTTTTCTTTAGTATACCGTTTATATAAACATCAAACATATCGGTATTTGTATTTAATAGATACCTACTATTCTAAATATAGAAAGATATAACATCTCTAACCGAGGGCATTAGCCAAAACCTTGAACACTTATACCGTAAAGGTTTCTTAATGAGCCGGAGACCTAGTATCTGAAAGCCTACGATTAACACACACATGCGAAGCGTTGTTCATACCATTTAAGCTTTAATTGTATTACGTGTACATTTTGACCCAGTTGTGCTCTTCAAATTTAGGGCAGACCACAAAAAAGTCAAATTTTAAAATGTTACAGTAGCACGAGAGTGCCTGTCAAAGCGAGGGTTGAAATCTGCAAACAAGTTAGGTTACAATGCAAAAATGTAACATTCATTTAGGTTCATTTTGAGCATCGTTTGGAATTTCTGATAAAATATCGGAAATTGTGTAGTATATGAATGTATACGACATTGCTTATAGGTAATATTTTTTATATCTATGCAATAATTTCCCTTAATTAAAATAATGTGCCAAAAGTTTTGCTTCCAAATTCGTGAGACATGTCAATTTTTATTTAATGTATGGCTTATTTTACCCTTAACAGGAGGATGCGAAGTAACTCCTAACTGTTAATTAAATTTGACGTCTTATGTTCCTTTGTTTAAAAGACAGTTGTGGTTAAAAAAAGGAAAATGGGAAACATTAACATTATAAAGACAATAAGTTAGGAGAAATAAGTTTTAATGTAGAGAATAGCAGGTAGTTATTTTAAATTATAAAAACGATAGAGCCGTGGGAGCGTTCAAGTATTACGTAACGCAATTTTTAAAGATTTTTGACCCACCCTCCCCCCATGTAACGCACCGTAACGTTTTTCTGTACCCCCTCCCCCTACCTAAACGGTACGTAACACCCAAGTGGCCATTTGAACCTAAATGGAAAACGAGGTTGCGAAAAGTACTGGAAACTCGGTAAAAGAACTTTGTTATTATTTTAATCGCATTTGAGGTAATAATAAAAACTTACAATCATCATTCAGCCTTAAATGTCCACTGCTGAACATAGGCCTCCTCCCCTCGTTTCCAACCATGTCTATCCTGCGCCGCTCTCATCCAGTTTTTATTTAGCTTTCTTAAGTCGTCAGTCCATCTTGTAGGCGGTCGACCGACGTTCCTCTTGTCTTCTCTTGACCTCTATTCCAATAACCTTTTTGTCCATCGCCCATCTGTCATTCTGGCAATGTGCCCTACCCATCTCCACTTCAACCTGGCCAGCCTTTCGATGACGTCAGTCACCTTTGTTCTTCTCCTGATTTCTTCGTTTTTGATTTTGTCTTGCAGAGTTATTCCTAACATTGACCGCTCCATTCTTCTCTGCGTTACTCTTAGTTTGGTAGCCGAGGCTTTAGTTAAAGTAAGTGTTTCTGATCCGTACGTCAAGATTGGGAGGACGCACTGATCAAATACCTTTCTCATTAGGCATGTGGGCAACTCACTTCTAAAAGTTTCTCTCAGTTTTCCAAATGCTGCCCACCCAAGAACGATTCTTCCATTCAGTTCATGTGTCTGGTTATCCCTGCCAATCGTAATTTCATGTCCCATGACATGAAATATGTTCAAAACTTACAATAATAATCTTTTATTATTAATTTTACTTGGGGGGGGGCCCTACTTGGCCCCATCCTTAAATACATTTTTTACTTCATTCTTTATTGTTCTTTTCATGCATTCTTCTATTTTATCTTTTTTAATAAAAGATTAAAACAAAATAACATATTTATTATTTCAACATTTTATTTTGCTTAATAAAAATTTTTGTATAACGAATAATATACGATGTTATCGGTAGTTTCGGAAAAATAGTGAAAACAATGTGTAAAACTTTTTGTTCTTCGACGCCCTGTATCGTGAAAACGCATGCCGTTACAAAAATTATTTAGTAAGCAAACCCCAATTATTTTTTAATTTTTCACCTATCCTAGAGATCGTGTTACCTTTTCTGAAACACCCTATATCTATAATATATTAGGCACTTATGGAATAACATTATTTCTGTCCTTGTTTTAAATAATTTTAAAAAACGCTGAGACCCGTAGATATCATATAAAAATTGTGCTTTTTAAACATAAATTTAAATGTACAGGGTGATTCATGCAAGCCTAGCGTAGTCCATTATCTTTAATTTTAATTAAACACCCTATATATTTTTGTTTTTAGGAGCTGCTTAACAACCTCATCTCAAAAATGTGTATTATGTAGGGTGTATTATGAATAATGCAAGGTGAAATTTTGAAATTATGTATAATTTTCGTCATGATGTTAATCACATAAAACTTTGAAATTAATAATTCAGGAATCACACTTTAAATAAGGGTATTATTTTTTAAAATATCTATCAATTTTCTAAACTAAGTATCAATATAGTGGGTTTTGTATTAATGCTTTTTATTTAAAGACATTTTTAAATAATTTCAAAATTTGCGTATTTAAAACATTAATGAATACCTACTGCTGAAAACGATATTGCATGTTATGGACTTCAGAAAACATACATGATTTATGAGCATGTAGTTCCATCTGCAACCTTTTAATCCCATATGTACCTTTTCATCTTTTGTTGTGGAGAAAGGACCAGCTAATTATTGCAAACACATGTTACAGTGCTTCACAAATTTTAAGATTTTTTTGTTGGCGGAACATGAGCGGAGCGTGAGGGCAGGGTTGCCAGGTCAGTTTTGATTTCTTCAGTAGTTTTGCTTTCAAAATATCAGCAGCAATCAGTAGATTTTTTAAACCATGTATAATAATACCCTGTGTTAACCTGTGTTAACGGCCACCTGTTAAAATCGGCCACCTTTACTAACGCCCAGTTTCTAACTAACGGCCAGTTTAAAAATTGTCCAAACCAATTATATTTATGTAGATTCCCTTACTTATATACTGGTATCAACGACCACCTTTATATTACGCACGCGGCCAAATAATCTCATATTTTTAAAACCTTCATAATTCTTTAGTTATAAAATACTAAAATACTACAAAAAAAGCTACAACTTTACTGTAAAATAAGTTTATTTTGAAGTTTTATTATTTATTTATTTATTTTACTTCAAAATAAACTCATCTTATGTGCTTCAGTGCTTATTCCCAACAAAAATATAAATTATAGAAGTTAATTACTAATCATTTCTAATTAATAAATTAAAAACAAAGTACTGCTTATCTGATATTTAATTATTAAAATCAGCACCGCAAAGTCTAAATACCACAACTTAACAAAACACGCTCTGCAGTTATTGGAAATTGGAAACAGAATAAGTACTAAACTAAAGAAAAGACAAAAATTACCCATTTCATTTTTACCAAAATATAAAATACCTACCTATCTATTCATTAGATAAACCCTAAACTCATAAATAACTCCGAGGGAACAGTTCCGGATATTGGAAACATAATATGACACATGGTCTATTGAAAACAAAACAATTCTCAACGAAAGAGTCCCTTGTTATCTTAAAGGCACTTGACATCATTTTTACCCTGAAAATCCTATGTCGCTAACTTTACCATCAAATATAATTTAGGTGAACTGAAACGAAAGAAGAATGCGCTGTTGGATGTTGGGCTTTGGGTTGTATAATATGAATGAGAAATGGTTTATATTTGAGCAATGAATTTTTTTTAGATTTTTCGGTACATTGTATACAGTTTTCAGTAGATAAGAAGATTGGAGTTCAAATCAGTAGGTTTTATACAGTTTTCAGTAGATCGGAGTTCAAATTAGTAGGTCTCAGTAGGTCTACTGAAAAATAAGTAGATCTAGGTAACCTGGGTGAGGGTGCAACATAATACAATTCAGGGGTCTATGTAAAACATAAAAGAAATTATGTAGTTTTTTTTATTTAAACTAAAAAAAAATGTTATGTAACGCGCTGTTCAAACCCCCCTCCCCCATGTAACGCGCCGTAACGTTTTACAAGACCCCCTCCCCCCAAACTGCGTTACGTAATACTTGAACGCTCCCAAAATGAAAATCTTAGTGATGGTTGTTTATGAAGACATATGTCAAAATCAAATGAGGGGTACAAGGGAAAATCCAAAATAGCCCAAAGTTGAAAATAAAAACGGTTTACTTTTCCAGACTTTCCGTTTGACGTGTATTTTATGTTGACAAATCGTCAAGGAGCAACAAACGGAGCAACAAACTGAGATATTCAAGGTTTTAAACATCTATTGCAGGAAAAAACCACCATAGTCAACATGAAACATGGGAATCACCAACACAGTCCAAAAATTAATAAAATACTTGCATTCACGTCATTTCAGCTGTGTTTGTTAGTGGTTGTTTCGACTCGTTTATTGAATGTGTGTGTTTTGTGTTTTATTGGCACTGGTTTTCACAACCAACTGTCCAGTCACTTCCATAATGATTTTTTAGACTATAACTTATCACTTACTCAGGGGAGTAATGTATAGTGTGTGTGTTGAGTAAGTGTCTTGTTACTTTGCAAAGTCAACGTCATTGTCTTTGCAAAGAGACGCTAATAGGCCTTGGGCCCGCATATACAATTATTATTTATGACCACACCGTTGAAACTTTTTGTACTTGTTATTTGGATGGAGTCGGACAAATTTTGAGCTTGGCGCATTATGGTAGTGGGGCGTTTGTCTGTCAAGCGGTGACGAAGTTGTCAATTTTATGCAAGAAAAAAATTTATTACCACATTGGTCATTCTATTTTAATCAATGGATTTTATCATATAAACAACGAAAACAATTTTGTCGGACAAAAATATTGGGGCATATGACGCGTCGGACACGCTAAATATGTCAAATTTATGAAAATAATAAATTTATTACCACATCGATAATTTTAACGGTATCTATCATAAAACCTTTTTACAATAATGTGGTAACCTTGTCGGACAATTTTCACGGGGCATATGCGCAGTCGGACGCGCCGAAGATGTCAATTTCCTGAAATTTTTTTATTTACAACCATTTTTCCGACAACATTAGTAGGTTATAAGTAATTATATTCCTAATCAAAAAATCAAAGCGTCGGACAAAAATACTGGGGCAACTCGACAGTCGGACAAAAAATTTAATTTTTATTAGTAAAGTATACTTTCAAATTATGCTGGGTTCGTGCATCCCTTATCTTTACAACCATTTTTCCGACAAAAGTAGTAGGTTACAAGTAATTATATTCTTAAACAAAAAATGTAATTGTCTGACAAAAATGTTGGGGCAAACGAACAGAAAACTTAATTCTTTTAGGCTATCGACGAGGAGGTATTATCAAAAAAAAAATTTAAAACAGTGTTTCTCGGTTACTTTTGAATCGATTTAGCTGAAAATTGGTACACACACTAAGTAAAGCATTTAAAAGTGTATGACGCAGATCGGAACCCAAAATTTTCTTAAAAAATTTTCCGACAAGAGGGAAAATTTTAGAAAAATTGTGATCTGATAATTTGTGTACACACTCCTTGAACAACGACAAACACCGTTCTGTATTTTTTTTTCTCGAATTAAAAAAAATTTTCAGCACATAATGTATCAGGTTATAAGTAGTTATATTTCAAATCAAAAAATCTAAGTGCCCGACATAAATAGTGGGGCACATCCAAAGTCGGATAAAAAATTTAATTTTTATTAATAAACTATACTTTTAAACTATTCTGGGTTCGTGCATCCCTTATCTTTACAACCATTTTTCCGACAAAAGTAGTAGGATACAAGTAATTATACTCTTAAACAAAAAATGTAATTGTCTGACAAAAATTTTGGGGCAAACGAACAGGAAACTTAATTCTTTTAGGCTATGGACGAGGAGGTATTATCCAAAAATATTTTAAAACAGATTTTTTCGGTTATTTTTGAATCGATTTAGCTGAAAATTGGTACACACACTAAGTAAAACATTTAAAAGGGCATGACGTAGAGCTGTACCCAAAATTTTCCCAAAAAGATTTCGGACAAGAGGGAAAATTTTAGAAAAATTGTGATCTGATATTTGCGTACATACTCCTTGAACAACGACAAACATCGTTCTGTAGTTTTTTTTCACGAAATAAAAAAAAATTCCGACACAAGTATAAGGTTATAAGTAGTTATATTCCAAATTAAAAAACCTAAGTGCCCGACAAAAATATTGGGTCAAATCCAAAGTCGGACAAAAAATTTAATTTTTATTATTAAACTGTCTTTTAAACCTTACTGGGTTCGTGCAACCCTTACCTTTAAAACCATTTTTCCGACAACATTAGTAGGTTATAAGTAATTATATTCTTAATAAAAAAATCAAAGTGTCGGACAAAAATATTGGGGCAACTCGACAGTCGGACAAAAAATGTATTTTTATTAGTAAAGTATACTTTCAAATTATGCTGGGTTCGTGCATCCCTTATCTTTACAACCATTTTTCCGACAAAAGTAGTAGGTTACAAGTAATTATATTCTTAAACAAAAAATATAGTTGTCTGACAAAAATGTTGGGGCAAACTAACACAAAACTTAATTCTTTTAGGCTATCGACGAGGAGGTATTATCAAAAAAAAATTTTAAAACAGTGTTTCTCGGTTACTTTTGAATCGATTTAGCTGAAAATTGGTACACACGCTAAGTAAAGCATTTAAAAGGGTATGACGTAGATCGGAACCCAAAATTTTCTTAAAAAATTTTCCGACAAGAGGGAAAATTTTAGAAAAATTGTGATCTGATAATTTGTGTACATACTCCTTGAACAACTACAAACATCGTTCTGTAGTTTTTTTTTCTCGAAATAAAAAAAAAATTCCGACACAAGTATCAGGTTATAAGTAGTGATATTCCAAATCAAAAAATCTAAGTGTCCGACAAAAATATTGGGTCAAATCCAAAGTCGGACAAAAAATTTAATTTTTATTAATAAACTGTCTTTTAACCCCACTGGGTTCGTGCAACCCTTACCTTTAAAACCATTTTTCCGACAACATTAGTAGGATATAAGTAATTATATTCTTAATCAAAAAATCAAAGTGTCGGACAAAAACATTGGGGCAACTCGACAGTCGGACAAAAAATTTATTTTTATTAGTAAAGTATACTTTCAAATTATGCTGGCTTCGTGCATCCCTTATCTTTACAACCATTTTTCCGACAAAAGTAGTAGGTTACAAGTAATTATATTCTTAAACAAAAAATATAATTGTCTGACAAAAATGTTGGGGCAAACGAACAGAAAACTTAATTCTTTTAGGCTATCGACGAGGAGGTATTATCAAAAAAAAAATTTTAAAACAGTGTTTCTCGGTTACTTTTGACTCGATTTAGCTGAAAATTGGTACACACACTAAGTAAAGCATTTAAAAGGGTATGACGTAGATCGGAACCCAAAATTTTCTTAAAAAATTTTCCGACAAGAGGGAAAATTTTAGAAAAATTGTGATCTGATAATTTGTGTACATACTCCTTGAACAACAAACATCGTTCTGTAGTTTTTTTTCTCGAAATAAAAAAAATTTCCGACACAAGTATCAGGTTATAAGTAGTTATATTCCAAATCAAAAAATCTAAGTGTCCGACAAAAATATTAAGTCAAATCCAAAGTCGGACAAAAAATTTAATTTTTATTAATAAACTGTCTTTTAAACTTTACTAGGTTCGTGCAACCCTTACCTTTAAAACCATTTTTCCGACAACATTAGTAGGTTATAAGTAATTATATTCTTAATCAAAAAATCAAAGTCTCGGACAAAAATATTGGGGCAACTCGACAGTCGGACAAAAAATTTATTTTTATTAGTAAAGTATACTTTCAAATTATGCTGGGTTCGTGCATCCCTTATCTTTACAACCATTTTTCCGACAAAAGTAGTAGGTTACAAGTAATTATATTCTTAAACAAAAAATATAATTGTCTGACAAAAATGTTGGGGCAAACGAACAGAAAACTTAATTCTTTTAGGCTATCGACGAGGAGGTATTATCAAAAAAAAATTTTAAAACAGTGTTTCTCGGTTACTTTTGAATCGATTTAGCTGAAAATTATTACACACACTAAGTAAAGCATTTAAAAGGGTATGACGTAGATCGGAACCCAAAATTTTCTTAAAAATTTTCCGACAAGAGGGAAAATTTTAGAAAAATTGTGATCTGATAATTTGTGTACATACTCCTTGAACAACGACAAACATCGTTCTGTAGTTTTTTTTTTCTCGAAATAAAAAAAAATTCCGACACAAGTATCAGGTTATAAGTAGTTATATTCCAAATCAAAAAATCTAAGTGTCCGACAAAAATATTGGGTCAAATCCAAAGTCGGACAAAAAATTTAATTTTTATTAATAAACTGTCTTTTAAACCTTACTGGGCTCGTGCAACCCTTACCTTTAAAACCATTTTTCCGACAACATTAGTAGGTTATAAGTAATTATATTCTTAATCAAAAAATCAAAGTGTCGGACAAAAATATTGGGGCAACTCGACAGTCGGACAAAAAATTTATTTTTATTAGTAAAGTATACTTTCAAATTATGCTGGGTTCGTGCATCCCTTATTTTTACAATCATTTTTCCGACAAAAGTAGTAGGTTACAAGTAATTATATTCTTAAACAAAAAATATAATTGTCTGACAAAAATGTTGGGGCAAACGAACAGAAAACTTAATTCTTTTAGGCTATCGACGAGGAGGTATTATCAAAAAAAAATTTTAAAACAGTGTTTCTCGGTTACTTTTGATCGATTTAGCTGAAAATTGGTACACACACTAAGTAAAGCATTTAAAAGGGTATGACGTCGATCGGAACCCAAAATTTTCTTAAAAAATTTTCCGACAAGAGGGAAAATTTTAGAAAAATTGTGATCTGATAATTTGTGTACATACTCCTTGAACAACGACAAACATCGTTCTGTAGTTTTTTTTTCTCGAAATAAAAAAAAATTCCGACACAAGTATCAGGTTATAAGTAGTTATATTCCAAATCAAAAAATCTAAGTGTCCGACAAAAATATTGGGTCAAATCCAAAGTCGGACAAAAAATTTAATTTTTATTAATAAACTGTCTTTTAAACCTTACTGGGCTCGTGCAACCCTTACCTTTAAAACCATTTTTCCGACAACATTAGTAGGTTATAATTAATTATATTCTTAATCAAAAAATCAAAGTGTCGGACAAAAATATTGGGGCAACTCGACAGTCGGACAAAAAATTTATTTTTATTAGTAAAGTATGCTTTCAAATTATGCTGGGTTCGTGCATCCCTTATCTTTACAATCATTTTTCCGACAAAAGTAGTAGGTTACAAGTAATTATATTCTTAAACAAAAAATGTAATTGTCTGACAAAAATGTTGGGGCAAACGAACAGAAAACTTAATTCTTTTAGGCTATCGACGAGGAGGTATTAAAAAAAAAAAAAAAAATTTAAAACAGTGTTTCTCGGTTACTTTTGATCGATTTAGCTGAAAATTTATACACACACTAAGTAAAGCATTTAAAAGGGTATGACGTAGATCGGAACCCAAAATTTTCTTAAAAAATTTTCCGACAAGAGGGAAAATTTTAGGAAAATTGTGATCTGATAATTTGTGTACATACTCCTTGAACAACGACAAACATCGTTCTGTAGTTTTTTTTCTCGAAATAAAAAAAAATTTCCGACACAAGTATCAGGTTATAAGTAGTTATATTGCAAATCAAAAAATCTAAGTGTCCGACAAAAATATTGGGTCAAATCCAAAGTCGGACAAAAAATTTAATTTTTATTAATAAACTGTCTTTTAAACCTTATTGGGTTCGTGCAACCCTTACCTTTAAAACCATTTTTCCGACAACATTAGTAGGTTATAAGTAATTATATTCTTAATAAAAAAATCGAAGTGTCGGACAAAAATATTGGGGCAACTCGACAGTCGGACAAAAAATTTATTTTTATTAGTAAAATATACTTTCAAATTATGCTGGGTTCGTGCATCCCTTATCTTTACAACCATATTTCAGACAAAAGTAGTAGGTTACAAGTAATTATATTCTTAAACAAAAAATATAATTGTCTGACAAAAATGTTGGGGCAAACGAATTCTTTTAGGCTATCGACGAGGAGGTATTATCAAAAAAAAATTTTAAAACAGTGTTTCTCGGTTACTTTTGAATCGATTTAGCTGAAAATTGGTACACACACTAAGTAAAGCATTTAAAAGGGTATGACGTAGATCGGAACCCAAAATTATCTTAAAAAATTTTCCGACAAGAGGGAAAATTTTAGAAAAATTGTGATCTGATAATTTGTGTACATACTCCTTGAACAACGACAAACATCGTTCTGTAGTTTTTTTTTGTCGAAATAAAAAAAATTTCCGACACAAGTATCAAGTTATAAGTAGTTATATTCCAAATCAAAAAATCGTGTCCGACAAAAATATTGGGTCAAATCCAAAGTCGGACAAAAAATTTAATTTTTATTAATAAACTGTCTTTTAAACCTTACTGGGTTCGTGCAACCCTTACCTTTAAAACCACTTTTCCGACAACATTAGTAGGTTATAAGTAATTATATTCTTAATCAACAAATCAAAGTGTCGGACAAAAATATTGGGGCAACTCGACAGTCGGACAAAAAATTTATTTTTATTAGTAAAGTATACTTTCAAATTATGCTGGGTTCGTGCATCCCTTATCTTTACAACCATTTTTCCGACAAAAGTAGTAGGTTACAAGTAATTATATTCTTAAACAAAAAATATAGTTGTCTGACAAAAATGTTGGGGCAAACTAACAGAAATCTTAATTCTTTTAGGCTATCGACGAAGAGGTATTATCAAAAAAAAAATTTAAAACAGTGTTTCTCGGTTACTTTTGAATCGATTTAGCTAAAAATTGGTACACACGCTAAGTACTACACTTAAAAGGGCATGACAAAGAATTGTACACAAAATTTTCCAAAAAGATTTTCCGACAAGAGGGAAAATTTCGGAAATTTTTTTTAAAATTTTAGAATGTTCTCTACAAGGCAGAACCCGACATCCGACGCCCTGAAGGGCACTAAGGATTATGAGAAAGAAGAAGAAGAAGGAATGTTCTCTACGTTACGTCCTTATAAATATTATAAGGTGTATTTCTACAAATTTTCAGTTTGATCTATGTAGATCTAACCGAGAAAAATTGTTTATAGTTCGCTTTGGTCTCCTTGATGCTTATTATTTTTTTATATCCCAGAGAACGGCTGTTCCCGTACATGCGACACTATATTATACAAGAAATTTTCGATTTTCTAAATGTGACTGAATTGAAAAAATTGGGCCAAATCCAATCTTAAAATATAGGAAAAGAGATATATGTCAACCATCCATTTTGGTCCAAGGGTGTGGATTTTACGTCCCATTTAGTGTCTGTTTTTCGTTCTCGTCCCCAAAAATATTACTGAACATTACCTTTCCAAAGCATGGTTAATTTTGAAAATTCTTCTCTTCTTCTTCTTCTTCTTCTTCTTCTTCTTCTTACTTTTATATAGACATTACTCTGTCTGTTTTTCAATGTGCCTCCAGTAAGTTGTCATTCCACCTTTTTCGTGGTCTTCCCACTGATCGTCTTCCTATTGGGGAACCTTCTCTGACCGTCCTTACTACTCTATTTGTTGTCATTCGGCTTATGTGGTCGTTCCATTCTACTCTTCTGCTTTTCACCCCATAGGCGTAACCAGGGGGTGGTTTTGGGGGTTATAACCCCCCTTTTGGATGTACTTTGAGCTCTATACGCTTAACACAATTATTATTCCATACCCCCAGAGACCTTCAAGTAGACGTAACTCCCCCTTAGGATCATCCTGGTTACACCTCTGTTTCACCCAGTTATTAATGTTGTCCACCTTGCATCTCCTTCATATATCTGCACTTCTAGCTCTATCCCACAGCGTCTTACCATCGATTTTTCGCAATGTTTTCATCTCTGCTGTTTCTATAGCATTCTTTTTGTCCTTTCTGTATCAGGTTGTGTTTCTGCCGCGTATGTCATTATTGGTCTGATGACTCTTTTGTAAATTCTGCCTTTCACTTCTTTTCTGATGTTTTTATTTCTCTATATTGTTTCATTCAGGCAACCTGCGGCTCTGTTTGCTTTATTCACCTGATCTTCCACTTTTGTTTCGAGCTTTCCGTAGCTGCATAGTGTGATGCCTAGATATTTAAACTCCATGACTTGTTCTATTATTTGACCCTCCAGCTCTAATTTACACCTTATTAGATCTGCTGTTATAACCATGCATTTAGTCTTTTTTAGGGAAATTTACATGTTAAATTTTCTAGCGGTTATATTAAATTCGTGCAGCATACGTTGTAAATCATCTTCACTTTGAGAGATTAGTATTGCGTCGTCTGCATAGCAGATTATTTTAAGTGGTTTTTCTCCCATTTGGTATTCTTTTTTTGTTCTTACTTTTTTTATTATTTCGTCCATGATCAGGTTGAACAACAGAGGACTCAGGGAATCTCCCTGTTTTATCCCATTGTAATTTTGAAAATTGTATATACCATTCAAAAGTTACCGATCTCAGAAATTTTATTCAATTTCTATTTAAAAAGGGAAAAATGTTTTTTCTCAAAGTTCGCATCACCCCGTGGAATATTCTAGCATCTATAAAATACTAAAATTAAAACCTAACTATAGCCTCATTCCTTCTCAACATTCAGTTTTTTCATTCATTCGTTTATGTTGGATAATAAAAAAGTTAAGGACTTTAATAACTAGCCATGTTTTTCATAGACAAAGTGTGTTTTTAAATGGCAAACTTTAAGGAGTAATTGTGCATGACAAAATAAAGTCAGTTTGCTTTACGAGAAAAACGTATGTCCACAAATGCATCGTTTCCGAGATAGGGGGTGTTGAAGTTTTTCTGACAAACTGACGATTTATTTATTGCTTTAAAACCAGTTGAGATATGCAAATGAAATTTGGTGGGTTTTAAGAGGTAGTTATTGCACATTTTTTAACTACAGTTAAGAATTTAATATTCACCATTGGCGCGCATACGGGTAATATGAGCCGAAAAATACGTAATTTAATATGAAGTCAAAAATGTATAAAAATTAATTTTTTTTAAATTGTACCAAAACGCCCCATTATTTTTGTCCGACAAGTGATCCAATATGCATTACACATGTAAAAAAACAGTACAAAATAAAAATAACATCTGTGGTAATAAATAAAAAAATTTCAGGAAATTGATATTTTCGGCGCGTCCGACTGCGCATATGCCCCGTGAAAATTGTCCGACAAGGTTACCACATTATTGTAAAAAGGTTTTATGGTAGATACCGTTAAAATTATCCATGTGGTAATAAATTTATTATTTTCATAAATTTTAAGTTATTTTTCGGGTGTAACTTTAATGATATTATGCTAAAAATGATGGTGTATCGCATATTTAAAATGCGTTTATCTCGAAAACGGTTGAGTTTAGGAAGATGAAAGAAGTATACCTTTTTTAAGTAAAACTAATAGGAAAATAAAAATTTTAATGTCAAAATTATACAGAGTGAGGGATAAAAAAAATTGAACGTAATAAATGAGTGCTGAAAGGCATATGTGGCGCCCTCTGGGCAATGCATAATTTTTGGTAAGGAATTTAGATTTCTCGACCCAAGAAACCCCCAAATATAAAATTTCATGTTGTTATCTCATACCTATCAGGAAATATTAAATAATAAATAAAAAAAAAGTTTAACTTTGACACCCTGTATCTCGGCTATTATAAACTTTGTACTAAGGTAAGTTAGCTTAAATCGGCCTATTTTAACCTCAGGAACCTGAGGTTAAGCTATGGCCCATTCTTTACCAAACACCCTGTATGCATAAAAATTACTTCTTCTTTTAATTGTACCAAAACGCCCCATTATTTTTGTCCGACAAGTGATCCAATATGCATTACACATGTAAAAGAACAGTACAAAATAAAAATGACATCTGTGGTAATAAATAAAAAATTTTCAGGAAATTGACATCTTCGGCGCGTCCGACTGCGCATATGCCCCGTGAAAATTGTCCGACAAGGTTACCACATTATTGTAAAAAGGTTTTATGATAGATACCGTTAAAATTACCGATGTGGTAATAAATTTATTATTTTCATAAATTTGACATATTTAGCGTGTCCGACGCGTCATATGCCCCAATATTTTTGTCCGACAAAATTGTTTTCGTTGTTTATATGATAAAATCCATTGATTAAAATAGAATGACCAATGTGGTAATAAATTTTTTTCTTGCATAAAATTGACAACTTCGTCACCGCTTGACAGACAAACGCCCCACTACCATAATGCGCCAAGCTCAAAATTTGTCCGACTCCTCCCAAATAACAAGTACAAAAAGTTTCAACGGTGTGGTCATAAATAATAATTGTATATGCGGGCCCAAGGCCTATAATTGTATCCGAACATTTGCAGTCCCTACGGTGAGTACCGACCACACAATGACAGAAACTATTTTCAATTATTAGTTTATAATAAACTAAAAATTCTCAACCCAGGTGAGATTCGAACTCACGACAATTCGGACCTTTCGATCCAAAGGTAGGCGGTCTTACCACTGAGCCACACAGGGGGTAACTCGTTTATTGAAGCAAGTTTATTAACAAGTGTTCAATATTCTTAAATTTTAAGAGTATTTTTTGAAAGTTTGTGTTTAAAATATCTGACAGTATCGAAAACACATGTTGTATTAATGCAAAATCATCGAAAGAGCGTAAAAAAATGGCCGTCTTAGAGATGTTGCTAAGAAGCCACAAGCCTCGAGCTTTGAAACAAAATATGTCCTGCAGACTGTCAGTGCAAGCAGTATGTCAAGTGAGTTTACAGAATATTTCTGTTCACGAACAAATTGGTGTAGTAAGACATCAGAATAAGATATGAAGCAACAGAGATAAACTATTGCAAAACCATAGACCAAAAAGAACGGATACACCCAAAAATAAAGAAATAAGAAAAAGACTAAAGCTAAACCGTTGATTGTCACATATATAAAAATAGTAGAATGGTTCGCAAAATACTGGAAGAAAATGGCATGAAACTAAATATAAAAACAAAAGTAATGGTAGTAGCTGAAACTAAAGATAACGTGAATATACAGATCAACGGTATACATACAGAACAAGTAGAATGCTTCGAATGCCTAGGTGTAAAAATAGAAGATTCAGGTCAACAAGATTTGGAAATTGATAAATGTATCCTCCTCCTCCTCCTCAGTCGTTTCCTCATTGCTGAGTGTCGTGATTCCCTATAATACGAGCTCTTTCGATCGGCTTCTGTCCTGCGCTTCCCTCATGGATTCAGATAATGTTTTTCCACTGGCTTTCTGTACTTGATCCGTCCATCGAGTAGGTGAGCGACCTCTACTTCTGCGCCCTTCAACGTTTCCCGAAATTATAAGTCTCTCAAGATTATCATCACTTCTTCTTGCAATATGGTCGAAAAATTTTAAGACGGTGGAGAGGCAAATAGAGGAAAGTCGAGTCTGAATATTAAGCTCTTGGAGGATTGAGTGATTTGTTCTGTTTTCCGTCCATGAGATCCGAAGCATTCTTTTCCAGCACCACATTTCAAAGGCGTCAATCCTTTTTCTGTAAACGTATAGAGAGAGCAATAAAATCATAAGTAATATGCAATGAACTTTTATAGGAAAAAAGGAAATAACGCAGAGTACAAAAGTTAAAGTATTTAAGGCAATATATTATAGACCCATACTCACCTTCGGTTGCGAATCGTGGACATTAACAGAGAGGCAGAAGAGCAGGATACAAGCGACGGAAATGAAGTATCTAAGAAGAACGAGAGGAGTCACAAGACTTGACAGGGTAGGAAATGAGCAGATAAGAGAAGATCTGGAGGTGAAATTAATCTTTGAATTCATAGAAAAAAGACAAATCAACTGGTGAGGATATTTACAAAGACTAGACGATAGAAGACAAGTAAAAATGATTTGGTAAACGAGAATAAATACCAAGAGGAAGAGAGACCAAGAGAAATATGGGACCAAGCTATTGGAAGAGTTCTGCAAAATAGAGGCAAATCCTGGAAAGAAGCAAAAGTCTTGGCACAAAATAGAAATCAGTGGCGTAAATTTGTACACAAGATCTTAGTTATTATTGTAATTGCGACACCAATAGGGTGGAAGGGAAATAGAATGGTTTGGTCATTTATAACACCGATGGACAAGCAACTAAAAAAAGTGTGGGAAGCTAAACCAATAGGGAAAAACAGATGGGGAAGGCCAATAAAAGAGTGGAACAGTGACATTGTAGAGATAGTTCAAAATAAGAATAACTCTTATGGACAAAAGTATGCCTCAAGACTTGCCATAATTGGTTAAAATAAATTTTACAAAATTTTGCCCACCCGTTATTTTTAATGATTGCTTTAATGAAATTTAAAACCACGAGGAGGTGCATTAATTACCTTATCCAGAAATTTAATAATTTAAATTTAATGGTATAGAAAATGTATTCGAGAGGGTGATTAGCTAATTAGCGTCTCTTTGTAAGACACTGTTTTCTAAGAGTCTCTGTGAAGTGGACTTTACTAAGTAACAAGAAATTTACTCAACACACATACTACACATTACACTATCTGATTGCGACATTAACTGTACCATGCCAATGGCTATTAGTTGTCGAGGCATTTATACTAAATAAAGCAAATTGATTATACACTCACGGACAAAAATATTGCATATTATGAAATTAACGTGTGAAATAAAATTTTTTTACTGCCCCCAATGTCTTATAAATCTGATTTCTTTCCGAATGCGATGTTTTAGTGTATCAAATATAAATGGTATAATTGGATTTAAATTTAATATGGGCTTTATTTATCATATATGGTGGCCAATATAATTTTGAATAGAATTTCATCAAGGTATGTATTCAATATTCTACCGACATGCAGACCTGCGTCATGGTGCATTAATACGCTTTTGTTATCCAATATGGCTGGAAAATGGCAAAACATGATCTTCTTAGACGTTTTTAATGTACATAATATCAGCTGATACATATATGATACAAGACATATATGATACTGCTTTAACAACATATATGATACTGGAATAATACCACAAGACTGGTTAAGGTCCACATTCATTTTAATACCTAAAAAATCAAATGTAAAAGAGTGCTCGGATTACAGAACGATTGCCTTGATGAGTCATATGCTTAAAGTTTTTCTAAAAATCATTCATAATAGAATTTTCCGCAAACTTGAAGAAGATATAAGTGAAACAAAAATGGGCTTCAGGAACGGCCTTGGTACGAGGGAAGCGCTCTTTGGTGTGGGCGTACTATTTCAACGGTGTTTGGATATCAATCAGGATGTATACGCCTGCTTTATAGACTTTGAGAAGGCCTTCGATAGAGTCCGACACGACCGACTGAGACAACTTCTAGTCGAAAAGAACATTGATGAAAAATATATTAGAATAATAACTAATTTGTATTGGAATCAAACAGCACGAGTCAAGGTAGATGATGAAATGACTGAGGAGATCAAAATATGTAGAGGAGTAAGACAGGGGTGTATTCTGTCTCCTCTTTTGTTTAATTTTTATAGCGAAGTCATATTTAAAGAAGCTCTGTCGGACGTTAGTTGTGGTGTAGTGATCAACGGAAATACAATCAATAATTTTAGATACGCTGACGACACAGTGATATTAGCAGACAATCTTACAGATCTGCAACGACTGATGGAACGCACTAACCACTACTGCAACAGCTACGGACTTACATTAAACCTCAGAAAAACTAAATGGATGGTAATAACAAAAGATCCACACGCCAGGAATGATTTGGTTGTCAATAACACGGTTATAGAAAGGGTATCCTCCTATAAATACCTTGGAGCTTGCCTGGATCATACAGGCGATCAAACAAAAGAAATAAGAGCAAGAATAGAAATAGCTAGATCAGCATTTAACAAGATGAAAATATTTCTCTGTAGTCGTGACATAAATCTTGATCTGAGAGTGCGTATGCTGCGGTGTTATATCTTCTCCACTTTATTATACGGAGTTGAGTCATGGACCATCAAGATGGGCAGCATTAAAAACATTGAAGCTTTTGAGATGTGGTGTTACCGTAGAATGCTACGTGTATCTTGGGTGGACCACGTGACGCATGCCGAAATTTTACGTCGGATCGGAAAAGGATGTGAAGTTGTACTTACTGTTAAAAGAAGAAAGCTTGAATACTTTGGCCATGTTATGAGAGGTGACAAATACTCGCTGCTGAGACTGATCATTCAGGGTAAAATCAGGGGTAAGAGAAGTATCGGTAGGCGCAGAATATCTTGGTTAAGACATCTGAGGGAATGGTTCGGCTGCAGTTCCATCGACCTATTTAGGGCAGCCGCCAGTAAAATAAAAATAGCTGTGATGATTTCCAACCTCCGATAGGAGACGGACTTGAAGAAGAAGAATATCAGCTGTTATTCACCCAATCACCTCCACAAGTTCGGTATCTCCTTTCCAAGAAATACCACTCCATAGCACTATGTCGCCACCACCAAAATTAAAACACTCTGTATGAAATTACATCTGGCATACCGTTCACCATATGGAAGCAAGATTTAGAAAACTTCGTCTACAGAAGAGTTGGCGAACAGTATGTCAGTTATAACCTCATACAGAGCGTTAGATTTGGTGGTGGCGGCATAGTGCTACGGAGCGGTATTGCTTTGAAAGGACATACCGAACACGTGAAGGTGATTAGGCGAATGCCAGCTGATATGTACTGTTGTAGAATTGTTTTTTTTTTAATTCAAAAAAATTATAGTTTATCATTTAAAAAGAAAATTAAATTTATATCAAAGACCATTAAATCATAGATCCTCATCCCAATCTAATTTAGCTATTAAACAGTGTTTCGGGAAAGTGAAAACGATTAGTGATAATGATTCGACGAAGTGAATGGGTACACTAACAAACAATTCGGGATTAGAAAGCGGACAGATCGTTTGGCGAGAACAATAGTGTTTTTAAAATGTTTCCGGGAAGGTTTAATGATGGTAAAACACTTTGTTTCAGTTTTTAGATTTAAAAGTAGTATGTAGGAAAAAAACTAAGTATGATATTTCTTAAAATTTGACAAATTGGAAAGTTATGTAGAAAAATATTTGGTTCAGAAAAAAATGGGTATGAAAGGTTTTGAGAGAGGCGTGTTTTTGATTGGGTGGAAAAGATAGGTAGAAGGGATAAAAAAATTGAAGTCTGAATTTGCGAGAGAAAAGAGGGTCACTGTGTAATGGATATCTGAAGAGAGCGGTCGAGTTTTCAAAAGTGAGAAATCATTGTAAAGTGGTGTGATCGGCCTTTGCGAGCAGAATCAATTTGAAACCAAATCGTCGACCGGTTTAAAAGTTAATATACCTGGTCCGAGGGAGATTCCTTTGTTTTGTCTAGAACGAGTAGCTGATTGATATCTATTTGCACAAGGTATCGAGCAAGGAGAAAATTGAATAAGAGAATTCGAGCAAGTTCCTGTGTGTTGTTTTGGAAGCAGTTTGGACGAGAGGGACATTTTCGCAACATCCATAGAGTACATTGGGAGAATCGAGAACCAGGCAATCCAGAAAAAGAGGAAGTGAAGAAACAAAAAGGTTAGTCAAATCATTTGTCGGAGTAGAGAATATTTTTATATCAAAACCATATTTGCTTATTTGTGTATTGAACATTACTATAACGCAGTTAGCCATTTCAAATTTAAGAATTCAGTTCAAGTGAATAAAAGTAAATTTTATTAAATTTAGTATGAGAAAATAATAATTTATTTAAATAATTTTTTTGTTAAAACAAAGAGATGTCAGAATTAAAGTTTGATTTATTAAGTAAGAAATTGTTGCAACAAAGTTTTTAGTATTTTTTGAATCATATGTACACGGCTTATTTGGTAAATAAATAATATGTTACAATTATATGATATTGAATGTTTTTAATTTCCCTGTTCCATTCTGGAAGAAGTAAGCAACTAGAAATACTAGAAGCCACAAATCACAGAAGTCCAGAAAGCCACTGCGCATCCGCTAGGAAAAATATTCTGATTCGGATTTTTTGCACAATCTTACTCAAAGAGGACTCCTTTAACAAATTTGCATGTTGCCAGGACCAAAAGGTGGTCAAAAATTTTTTAAACGTTTTTTTTTGTTTTTATCCTAAAATTATTTTTTTTTACATGGAAAAAAGTTTTTTTAGATTTTTTGGATCATTCCAAGCAGAAAAGGTCTTTAATGACTTTTCTCTAAAAATGATAGTTTTTGACATATAAGCGATTAAAAATTGAAAAATTGCGGAATCGGCCATTTTTAACCCTCAAAAACTATGTGAAAAATTGAAAATTTGAATGTTTTCAAGATAGGTAGATATTCTCTAAACATCGATTGATGAAATACCGAAGAGTTTTTTGCAATACAATATTCAAAACTCCTTTGTTTTTTAATTGCTAATCAAGCGTGCGCGACACTATTTTCCACCGACAGTATGGTGCAAATGAAAGGAATAAATTCGCTATTTCGTAAACCGGTGACTTTAAGGAAAAATCCTGAAACAGGTCGATTTTTATTTTTAAGTTATGATATTGTGGCATATATGGTATACTAGTGACGTCATCCATCTGGACGTGATGACGTAATTGATGATTTTTTTTAAATGAGAATAGCGGTCGTGTGCTAACTCATTTGAAAGGTTCTTTAATTCTCTATTCAGTAATATAAACATTTACATAATTATTTATACAGGGTGTCCAAAAAATTTTTATTAAATTAAATTATTTGACAAAAAAAGAAGTAGAAGGACACCCTGTATAAATAATTATGTAAATGTTTATATTACTGAATAGAGAATTGAAGAAACTTTCAAATGAGCTACCACACGACCCCTATGCTCATTTAAAAAAATCATCGATTACGTCATCACACCCAGACGGATGATGTCACTAATATACCATATATGCCACAGTATCATAACTTAAAAATAAAAATCGACCTGTTTCGGGTTTTTTCCTTAAAGCCGCCGGTTTACGAAATAACGAATTTATTCCTTTTATTTGCACCATACTGTCGGTGGAAAATAGTGTCGCGTACGCTTGATTAGCAATTAAAAAACAAATGAGTTTTGAATATTGTATTGCAAAAAACTCTTCGGGATTTCATCAATTGATGTTTAAAGAATATCTACCTACCTTGGTTTTTCACATAGTTATTTAGGGTTAAAAATGGCCGATTTCGCAATTTATCAATTTTTAATCGCTTATGTCAATATGTCGCATATTATGTCAAAAACTATCATTTTAAGGGAAAAGTCACTAAAGACCATTTCTGTTTGGAATGATCCAAAAAACCTAAAAAACTTTTTTCCATGCAAGAAAAATAATTTTAGGAAAAAAACAAAGAAAAACGTTTAAAAAATTTTTGACCACCTTTTGGTCCTGCCAACATGCAAATTTGTTAAAAGGATTCCTTTCTGAGTAAGATTGTGCAAAAAATCCGAATTAGAATATTTTTCCTAGCGGATGCGCAGTGGCTTTCTGGACTACAGGTGTTGTATCAAATATTAAAATTAGCCCTGAGAATAAAATTTATTGGAATATTCAAATCGAATTTAGTTTTGTTTTACATAGGCAGTGATTAAAGTAATTGAATAATTAATTAAATTAAGAATGTGCTAATCAATCTAAATAAAGAGATAAAGTAGAGCATAACAGTACATTAAAAACATTTTAGAAGATCATGTTTTGCCATTTGGAAGCCATTTTGAATATGACATATTGGTGCTAATGCACGTCTTCATGTCGCTAGCATAGTGAATACTTACCTTGACGAGATTCAATTTGAAAATTATACTGGCCTGGATATATCCCAGATTAGATTAAAATCCGATTAGTGCATGTGTGTGATACTTTAAAACATCGCATTCGGAAAAGAAATCATATTCCTATGATACAGGGTGTTAAGGATAACAGCACAAAAAATTTAATTTCAGATGCATATGTAATATTTTTGTCCGTTAGTATATTATAAATTTTGATACAGTTTTCAACTGGCAATTAATTTAGATTGTTTTCGAATAGAAACAACTACTATAAGCTCATAGACAAAGTAATTTATTACCTAATACTGAAAAAGTCATTTAGGAAAGGTTATAGTATCTTTGTAAAGGAAATTTGGGGTTTCCTCTATTATTAAACGAACATTGGCTTAATAGACCAGGGCGCATTTGTAAAAATATTAGTACATTTGGACGTTGAGAGGTGACTCAAATCTTTTTGCAGAAATTGCTTTTAAAATAAATCAAATAATAATATTTGAGTTATCCTCCCTCTCAAAAAAGTCCGGAACATTGTTTAAATAATCAAAATGTCAAAAAATTAAGGAAAAATTCGATTTTTTTCTTCGTTTTTTGATTATAAATTTAAAAGTATTCATTTTCGAGAAAAGTTGTACTGACATAAAAGTTACGTAATTAAATTTTCTACAATATAGAATTGGTTAAAAATTTAAAAGATAGTCACCCTTGTTGCAAAATAGCAATAATTGTGAAAAAAACATACAAAAACAAGTATTCGCATTTTACGTTTTTCAACCATTTATACTACACTTAGGACCTTCATATTTCACCCTGAGGAACTTTATGATACAGTAAAACAATTCAGTAAATTTAATTAAGATCGGTTCAATTGATTTTGCAAAATAAATTTTGCAATCCAGCTTTCGTAAAAAAATGTATTTTTTCAAAATGTTACAGGACTGAAAATAAAGCAGATGGCAAGTTGAAAATTTTTTTGCGTATAGAAGTTTACTGTACATTTCATTTGCAATTTTGCAAAAATAAAATCGATTAACACCACGGCGTCAGGAATTTTTTTAAAATAAACATTAATTATTGGTGCTACGCGCAGGACAGCGGATAGTTTGCTCTGATTGGGCATTCCAATGACCTTTGATAATGATTGATACATTTTAAGTTTTATTACATTTCGATATAAATAAATAAATTTGTTTATTGCAAAATAAAAACACATACTCTATCCTTTGAAATAACACTTTTATTAGCAATAACTTTCTTTGTTCATATATTTTAACTTAAAAGTTTATTATTTTTAAACATATGCAATTGTTTAAACAATATTTCACAAACAATAATAAAATTAGTTTGATTTTTGTGGAATTAAAATATTAAAATACAACAAAATATAGAGTAAGAAAATAATATATTAGATACAGATTGGAAGAAATTTTGGTGGAAATCAACTTGTGTGAATCGAACACCGCTGTCCTGCGCGTAGCACCAAAAAATATTGTTTATTTCAAAAATTATCTGACGCCGTGGTAATCAATCGATTTTAATTTTAAAAATTAAAAATGAAAGGAACAATACACTTCTATAAGCAAAAAAAATGTCAACTTGCTATCTACTTTATTTTCAGTCCTGTAACATTTTGAAAAAATGAATTTTTTTTGCGAAAGCTGGATTGCAAAATTTATTTTGCAAAATCTGTTAAACCGATCTTAATAAAATTAACAGTATTATTTTACGGTATTATAAAGTTTTTCTGGGTGAAATATGAAGGTTCTAAATGTAGCACAAATTGGTTGAAAAGCGTAAAATGCGAATACTTGTTTTTGTATGGTTTTTTCGCAATTATTGCTATTTTGCAACTAGGGTGACTATTTTTTAAATTTTTAACCAATTCTATATTGTAGGAGATTTAATTACACAACTTTTATGTCAGTACAACTTTTCTCGGAGATGAATACTTTTAAAGTTATAATCAAAAAAACCAAGAAAAAAATCGAATTTTTCCTTCAATTTTTGACATTTTGATTAATTAAACAATGTTCCGGACCTGTTTGAAAGGGAGGATAACTCAAATATTATTTGAAGTAAAAGTCAGACTTACTCTCAATCTTTATTATAACTTCCGACGACCGGTTTCGCTCTTTAAAATTTGTAGAGCATCTTCAGGTCAAAGGTAACAAGTTACAAAATGCTACAAATAAAAACCAGAATTAGCACATTGTCTGGTTGTAAAAGATGCTAAAGATCCATATGATCAAGCCAATGTTGAATAACATACATAAAAGTAGCGAAATAGCATACCAATGCACATGCAAGCATTCATGGGGGTGGTGGTACAAAACTTCCCTCAAACGCAACAACATGCGCAGAAGTATGCTATATATAATCATGCAATCATAACGTGTCGTACTTACATTCGGATACAAGGTGCTATCAACTCAGTTTTCATTATCATGATGTTTCTTTTAAAGTTATGTTAACGGGATATGGTGGAATAGCTTCTATTCCACCATATCCCGTTAACATAACTTTAAAAGAAACATCATGATAATGAAAACTGAGTTGATAGCACCTTGTATCCGAATGTAAGTACGACACGTTATGATTGCATGATTATATATAGCATACTTCTGCGCATGTTGTTGCGTTTGAGGGAAGTTCGGATACAAGGTGCTATCAACTCAGTTTTCATTATCATGATGTTTCTTTTAAAGTTATGTTAACGGGATATGGTGGAATAGCTTCTATTCCACCATATCCCGTTAACATAACTTTAAAAGAAACATCATGATAATGAAAACTGAGTTGATAGCACCTTGTATCCGAATGTAAGTACGACACGTTATGATTGCATGATTATATATAGCATACTTCTGCGCATGTTGTTGCGTTTGAGGGAAGTTTTGTACCACCACCCCCATGAATGCTTGCATGTGCATTGGTATGCTATTTCGCTACTTTTATGTATGTTATTCAACATTGGCTTGATCATATGGATCTTTAGCATCTTTTACAACCAGACAATGTGCTAATTCTGGTTTTTATTTGTAGCATTTTGTAACTTGTTACCTTTGACCTGAAGATGCTCTACAAATTTTAAAGAGCGAAACCGGTCGTCGGAAGTTATAATAAAGATTGAGAGTAAGTCTGACTTTTACTTCATTTAAAATGAACTCTCACATGCAACCCATTCAAGATTCAAATATTATTATTTGATTTATTTTCAAACAATTTCTGAAAAAAAATTGAGTCACCTCTCAACGTCCATCTCAAAACAGATGCGCCCTGGACTATAAAGCCTCTATCTGAAAGTTACTTTCTTAGTTTCCTAACACCTTACAAACGTCTTAAGCAGGTGAGATAAGGGTGTTTAACACTTCACTGCTTTATCTACTTAAATCTTGAAAATACACTGCCATTATTTTTAAACTATCTACCAGATAAAGCGAGAATATGGCTTAGTCGTTAGTCGATAGTCCCCTTTTCCTTAAATCTCTTCTCCTATGTAAGTAAATTACTTTGGGTCCTTTAATATTTAAAACACATTTCTCTTTCGACAGAGGAGAAATAGACAAGTCGAAAACGGCGGGTTCGTTGGAAAAAATATTCACATGATATTTTTTTTTTCATAATCACATTGGTTAGACACCCCAGAATAAGGTTCAAGAAGTCGCCAACGCAAAAAGTGGTCCAAATTTTTTTCAACATTTTTTTTTCTGAATTGCAAAAATGAATATTTCGGTCCGGACCATTTTTTTTAGGTTTTTTGGACCACTTTGGATAAAAAAGATTTCTTGAAATTTTTCTCTTAAGTTGATTGTTTTAGAGTTCTAAGCAAATTAAAAAGTTGAGAAACGCGAATATGGCCATTTTTAAAACGTAATAACTCGGTTAAAAATTATTATTATGAAAGCCAGGAAGTGACTAAATCAAAGTTTAAAGCCTCCACTACATAATCCTGAAGAAATTGGTATCATTAATTTATTACCAAGCTGTTATTTTTAATCATTAACAATGAGCGGTATGATTGTATTGACGTGGCTCGCGGCTGCAAATATGAGTGCGAGTAAGATGCACTATTGACTGCCGGAATTGCGTCTCTCTCGCACTCACCATCGACGGCCGCCTAATACGTACATGGCGCTCATTATTATTACTTAAAAATAACAGGTTAGTAATAAAATAATGACAAATATTTCTTCAAGATCTTGTAGGGAGGGCTTTAAACTTTGATTTAGTCACTTTTTGACTTTCATAATAATAACTTTCAACCGAGTTATTATAAGCCTTGAAAATCACCATTTTTCGTTTTTTTCAAAATTAAATTGATTATAACTCGAAAACGATCAGCGCTAGAGAAAAATTATAAGAAACCTTTTTTATCCAGAATGGTCAAAAAACCTAAAAAAATTGTCCGTGCCGAAAATACTGATTTTTGCAATTTGAATAAAAAACATTGTTAAACAAAATTTGGACCACTTTTCACGTGGGCGACTTCATGAACCTTATTCTGGGATGTCTCACGAATGTGATTATGCAAAAAAATCTCCTGGGAATATTTTTTCCAACGAACCCGCCGTTTTCGCTTTGTCTAAAAGTAATTGTTTAAACACAATTATTTGTACTGTTTTTATATATTTTCTTGTGGCATATAATACATACAATTTTAGTTTAACATAAGTTTATTTTGAAGTATCAAAATTTAAGATTTTGGTGGACAGCCATTTTTTTTTAAGAGAGAGAAAGATTATCACTCACACAGACACACCGATTGGGAGGGAGGAAGAGAGTATTTTTTGCCATTTGTGTTTTTTCCTTTCCAAGATTTACTCTTATTTTGTAATATCTCCACTATGTCGCTGTTCCAGCCTTTTATTGGTCTGCCCCATCTGTTTTCCCTATTGTTTTAGCTTCCCACACTTTTTTTCACTTGCTTTTTACTGTCCATCCGTGTTATATGGCCGAACCATTCTAATATTATATCCTCTATTATGTCAAGCAACGGTTTAGTTTTAGTCTTTTTCTTATTTCTTCATTTTTGGTCTATGGTCCCTAATAGCAAACGACGTCTTCTAGATGTCCAAAATAGGTCCATTTTTGGTCCTAACGTCCATAGACTATAAAATGAAGTCCTTTGAACGTCCGACGTTGCACGTACTTCGGGTGGAATAAATATGAACGTCTTTTACACGTCCGTACTCGGACGTCTATACTGGGCGAAATACGGACATCTTATGAACGTCCATATTGGATATATTATACTAATTACGGATCAAATAGCAAAATAATTTAATAAAATATTAACTTATTTACGTTAATAAATTAGTTTATCACCAACCGTCACTAAAGTCATTCAATATTGTACTCATTTGCCCTCATTTGCGGCAGTAAAGTAACACTGTATTGTACTGAAAGAATAATTTTACTTTACCTGCCGCGATTAATCAAATTAACTTAGATTGAATGTACGTGGTCGACGGCAGTAATCTAATGGCGAGAATTTGAGTGAACTTAAAATTTATTTACTTTAATTATTAAAAATATTTTACACAATGTGCGTTATTAACAATTAAATTTATGTCAAAAAGTGAAATTCTGTAGTACTTTGTAAATATATTCATATAAAATAAATTAAAGTTAGTGTCAGGGATTTCTTATTTTTTATTTGTTTAGTGTTTGTTTTTAAATTAACTACGGAGTGTGGACAATTATTTAGTTCTTTTAATGAGTTTAAGAACATTTTAAAAGAGTACGAAAAAGATAAGAGACTATAAACTAATATATATTTTTTTGGTTATAAATGAAATAGTATTACCGTAAAAGATTAAAATAAAAGGAAGACCTAAAGCTTTCACAATAATAATTAACTTGTTCTGAAGCTATTATCCTTGTGGCATTTTTGTAATCAACTATTCTAAATGAGAAGTAAGCCACAATTTAACTAAAAAATTGATTTTATTAACTTTTCGACTTCTAAACCGGATGTCGTTGTCAAAATACAAAATATTATTAAATTAAACAAAAATGTTTTTGCTTAGTAAAAAATTTTTTCTAATAATTTATTTAATCTGACTAATTTTTGTATTTTGAGAATGACATCCGATTTGGACGTCTAAACGTTAATAAAATATTTTTTTTAGTTAAATTGTGGCTTATTTTGCATTTAGAATAGTTGATTATAATAATTCACTTACGTATAAAAATTATTTTAACAATATTTTGTACCTACATGTCATGTAAACTGAATACATATAATTATTTTGCTAACCTAAATATATACTTTTATATATACATTGATTTATTACAATTAAGTTTGAAACATCTGAATAGTTCTGCTTCCCTTCCCTTAACAAATATGTTTCTATCAAACAAACACTAAACATATCAAAATAGCATGTTCCAAAATATACAGTCACTGCGCAAGCTAAATAATGACGTCACTGGCTTGATGAAGTTTAATTCGCGTCTACCTTATATTTTTTATTTGCGTACACGTTATCGTGTACCTAGACACAGCGAAATATAACCATAATAAAAACTAATGCAAAACTATGTGACGTCACGGGCCGTTTGAACTACTTTATACCGCAGAAGACTTTAAATATGTATTTCTAAATTATTACGAGTTTTTGAAGCGTGAAATTTTGGAAATCTCATTTTTAAACAAAACTGAATATTATTATCTAATAAAAAAAAATGTGCAAGTTCCCTATTGTAAATTGCAAGTAAGTGTTAAAACCAATATCAAATTATTCTAGAAAGTGAAATTGTAGATAATAAAATATATTTTGGCATTATCCAAGCTGTCAAGCTTTCAGTACTTCATTTACCAGTTTTTCGTTCAGGGATTATTAATAATTAAAGATGATTATTTTTATGAAATAATGAAGATAATCAAATTAAAAAAAAATATGTAGTGGTATAATGAGATTTAAAAGAAGTAATATAAACGACAGGTTTTTATTCAATATATTTTATAAATTTTATATTATTTTTAAATTATTACAGAACACAAACTCTTAAGTAGTCAACTTTAAAGTGCGAATCATCGGAATTCAAATTCCAAGTTGATTTTTAATCAAATTATGTTGGCGATAAAATTTTGTATGCACCACGTCAGTAAAGAATCTTTATCGAACTCGTCTGTTACTCGCCTCGCTCTTCTCATAATATCAAGACTCGTTCGATAAAGAGTCACTTTACTGACTTGGCACATAAATAACAATTAAATCGAAAAGATTAAATCAAATTTTATACGTATCATATTGTAAGCGGCCTTAGTTAATATTTTGATTTCAAGTAGTCGTTTTGCAAAATAAGATTTATTCGTTTGTGCTTTATTCGCTTTTAATACATGTATATTTTTTTAATTTCTGGCATTCCCTCTCCGGTTTATTATTTTAACTCTCTGGTATTTGAAGTAGGTAGTTTCCTTCCTTTAAATTCTGGCATCCTTATTTTTATTCTTTCTTTTATTAATTTTGTCCTAATCGTAAAGTTTTTGACTTTTACCACTCGTATTTCGAAACTTTTGCACTTATCCCCATGAACCTAAAGCATTTTTTTAGATCACTATTTGGTCGGTACATAATAGAAAAAAAATATTCTCATATAGGTAAAAACTAGTTAAGTTATAAATAAATAAAAGTGCAAAAAAGGGTCTAAAGAGTCCGCCATTTTTTTTTGTATTTTTGGTTTTGTTTTTTGTTCTGAAAATCTTTCATTGTAGTAGGTACCAAAATTGTTAAAGTTTGTAGTACTGGAAGGAAAGGAATTGTAAAATTACAAATATTTACATCGTTTAAAGGTGTCCCCTTTGTTTTCACAAAATCAAATGAATATTGCCAAATAGAGAAGAATTGGTACAGAACGACAACTGCTATGCACAATTAAACAGAGAAAAACGGCATACCTGGGGCACCTAATTAGAAACGAAAGATACCAGTTTCTGCAAACCTTAATTGAAGGAACGATCGAAGGAAGAAGCGGAGTGGGCAGGAAGAAAATGTCATGGCTTCGTAGTGTCAAACAATGAACAGGACTAAGTAACATAGGAGACCTAATACATACTGCAAGGGATGGGAAAAAATGGTCAAACGTGATCGCGAACATCCATTAGTGGATTGCATAAGAAGAAGAAGAATTGCCAAATATGAAGGTGGACTATTTTGAGTGGCCATCGCTGTAGGTATGTATATAATTAAGTAAAAGTAAATTTTTTTATAAGATAACTTAAAAGTTTCATACTGGATTGGGATAAAGTATGGAACCAAGCAAATATCTTTGAAACGAAAAGAACAATATTTATGAAACTTTGCATGCAAGTACAGTGACGCAAAAGGCATCTGTTGCCATATTTTTTGTTATTACTCCACTTTCGGTTTCACCGAAAATACCCCTAATTTGTTTAATTTAAATGGGACACCCTGTATATTTTTGCGGATTTTAAAAGAACTTGTTATTTTTAATTCATACATACCAAATTTGGTAGAAAAAATTTGTTAAAGTGTCTACTGATAATTTTTTGTATTAATACCTACAAGGTAATAAGAAATAAACGAGTACCATCTATACTGTAGACTAAAATTGTTGTTTACATGCACTGCATGACTTATTTGAATTTTGTATAGTAGGTAAAACTGTTACTGAACTATATGACAGACTTAAGTTGTATTAAAAATGGTTTATATAAGTGAAAAAGATCGTATTGAAATATTAATGGTAATCGGTTATGGTGAATTTTCATTTTTTGGAAGTGAATTTTCCAAATCGATGGATTGGACGTAGACAATTCATAGAGTGGCCCGCTAGTTCTCCGGACCTCAACCCGTTAGATTTTTTTCTTTGGGGTTTTCTAAAATTACGTGTTTACGTTAGGCGACCAACATGCTTGCAGGATTTGAGACAAAGAATAATTGATGACTGTGAACTAATACGTGGAGAAATCTTGCAAAAAGTGACTCACGAATTTATTTATAGGTTTGCACGTTGTCAGGAGGTGAACAGCAAGCATTTTCAACATTTGAAATTATTTTTTTTATTTTTAATATCATTGGTCTAACGTAAATAAATTAACCTATTTTTTAACTGTAAAGAGATTTATTTCTTTTTTTTTAATAGTTTTTTCTTCCAAACTTGTTATGTATGAATTAAAAATAACAAGTTCCCTTAAATTCTGCAAAAATATACAGGGTGTCCCATTTAATGTAAATAAGTTAAGGGTGTTTCCGGTGAAACCGGAAGTGGAGTAGTAACAAAAAATATGGCATCAGATGCCTTTTGCGTCACTGTACTTGCATGCAAAGTTTCATAAATATCGTTCATTTCGTTTCAAAGATATTTGCTTGGTTCCATACTTTATCCCAACTCTGTATATGTATATTTATAGACAATGGTCATTTTGGACATGGTCAATGGAACAGACATACTGTTCCCTCTTGTTAAGCATATTATACCGTATGTAAGTAAAGGTAACCGTAATATAGGTCCGTAATATAGTTTGCTTTTAAAAAAGTTAATTTTAAGCCTCCTGTCGACTCTATATTAACCGTTAAGTCTATTTAGGGTTTAATTGCTCCCCATTTTTAATTTTGCTTTAGTATTCTTCTAACGTTATACGAAACAACGGTGCGACATTCGCTCACAAATTAAAGTCAACATTGCTCGTTTCTAAAGAGGGTTCTGTAGAGAATAACGGACTAAATTCAGCTTATTAATATTTTTGTATATTATTTAGTACATGTGGCGAGACCGCTCCCGTCTGAAAAACATTTCTAATTGGGTTTCTCTGCGGATTCATATTCAAAAATGTCCCCTTTAAACAAATCTGAAAGGTGCCGGACGGAATTTTTGGGCAGAAATTGTTTAAACAATTTTTTTAAACAAATACATAAGATCACCTTTTATTGCTCCAAAAAAATATATTTTTATATTTTTTGGGTCATTCTAAACAAGAAAGGTATCTTCTGATTTTTCTGAAAAATTGACAATTTTCGAGTTATAGGCGATTTAAAATCTAAAAAATGCGAAAATACGCATTTTCGAGGCTTAAAAACTCATATATAAATTAGCATTTTTAAGGGTGCCAATAACTTTGATTAAAGTTTAAATATTCCTTTTCAAGATTCCGAAGAGTGATAGGGTCTATCTTCAATTTAGACCGTAGTTTTTTAATTGTTAATTATGCGTGTCCATCCGGTTTTTTGCCGGTGCGGCGAGCACTATTTTCAAAAATCTCCAATTTTGTTCTCAAAAATATTTTTTCTAGATTCTTTGGGACATTCTAAATAAAATAAGTTTCTTGACATTTTTCCCAAAAATTAATAGTATTAAAGTTATAAGCGATTTAAAATCCGAAAAATGAAAAAAAAACATTTTCGCATTTTAAATCGCTTATAACTTTAAAACTAGTAACTTTTGAGAAAAATGTCAAAAAAATTAATTTTATTTAGAATGTCCCAAAGAATTTAGAAAAAATATTTTTCGCAGGAAAATAGGAGATTTTTGAAATAGAGCGTACATGCATAATTAACAATTAAAAAGCTACGGTCTAAATTGAAGTTAGACCCAATCACTCTTCGGAATCTTGAAAAGGAATGTTTAACCTTTAAGGCGGGTTGACATTACTAGTGAATAACGAACGTGGCTCACGCTTCCGTGTTTTGCATGTGCTATTGTTAGATATTTTATTATCTATTTTCAAACTCGAGCAGTACATTTGTATCTATGCATTGCATTTATGCAAATGTACTGCTCGAGTTTGAAAATAGATAATTAAATATCTAACAATAGCACGGGCAAAATACGTAAGCGTGAGCCACGTTCGTTATTCACTAGTAATGTCAACCCGCCTTAAATCCAAGTTATTGGCACCCTCAAAAATACTAATTTAAATATGAGTTTTTAAGCCTCGAAAATGCGTATTTTCGCATTTTTTAGATTTTAAATCGCCTGTAACTCGAAAACTGTCAATTTTTCAGAAGAATTACAAGATACCTTTCTTGTTTAGAATGACCCAAAAAAACCTAAAAATATAACTTTTGGAGCAATAAAAGGTGATCTTATGTACTTGTGCCATCTGATCCTTTCGTTACTCGCGCCAACTTTTTGTGATCGGATACTCGCGCACGGTGCAGGAGACCGGGTCCAAAAATATGGGTCAGCAGTGTTTTAAAATTATTTTTTTTTGCAAAATTGTGTACGATTAAATTATTTAATGAATATATGATCATATAATTTTGTAGATATGCGTTTGTGTTCACATTATATTACTTTAATCAAAAATTTAATAATTTTCATTGTTATCCATTTATATGTATATACAAAAACTTTGGAAGTGAAAAAAATTGAATATGGTTAAATTTGTTTACTAAGAACTTTAGATCTTAATTCAATACACAAAAAAATTAAAAATAACGAGTAATTGTAGTAACAAAAAAAGTTATAAAAATTAATTAACGTTTTTAAAACATGAAATACACAATGGTGTCACATTCATTGGAACAATGGTGTTCCAAACACAGATATTTTGAGCATATTTGGCAGTAAAACTTTGTTTTTCTATTTTTCTTCCAATCACAAACAGCACAACGATCTGAAGTTCCTGGTGTTACGACTGGTACTTGTTCTGTTGGTAAACCACATATCTCCCTAAACCTCATTCTGATGGTTCTGGGTAAGTTATATATTTATATATATAAATATAAATAAACTAATCTATAAACATTGAAAATAAGGAAAAGATCTTAAATTACCTTACTAATTAAAAATATCGATGTGTGATCCAAACACAAAAATTGGTGCACAAATACTCACACACGGTGTACGGGACCGTGTTGCGTAATAACAAAAGGAAAGTACTATTTTTTACACTGCGAACTGACTTTACCCACAGTTGATTGACCACTGAAGAGGTATACGAAGTAGCCATTCAAAATCCCCACTACAAGCAGAGTTACAGGAATTTATTTACAGGCCCGGTCTCCCACACCGTGTGCGAGTAACGGAGGGTTTAAAAAGTTGTTTAAACAATTTCTGCCCAAAAATTCGGTCCGGCATCCTTCAGATTTGTTTAAAGGGGACATTTTTTAATATGAGTCCGCAGAGAAACCGAATTAAAAATGTTTCTCAGACGGGAGCGGTCTCACCACATGGACTAATTGTGTTTTATTCAGAGCTTCTTTAGTATTTCTCATTAACTTTTACAGTATTTAATAACTTTTTAAAAAGGTTTTATGTAATTTTTTAATATCTGACGCACATAAAATGAAATTGTATCAGATTCAAATTGAGTATAAGAAAATAGGTTTACGCTTAAATTAAAATCATATTAATTATTGTAAAAGAGATAGTAACAAGTTAAGTGACATTACATCGAAATTGTAATTTTTATAATTCTGAAAAGACAAATTACACAGACCAACGATGAAAAAACTTTTTTGATAAAATTACCTGTATCTTATGTATTTTAGTGTGCTGAGTTCGAAAATCATATTAAAAATGCTGTATCACCCACCATTCTTTCACAATTTAACATTTAAAATTGCATAATTACCTTTGAAACCAAGATTACTACTAAGAAAAAAGAAGCTTGGATTGGATTCAAAAAAGTTTTAACCAAGTTTTTAGGTAATGTGAAACACCCTAACTACGAGCTTATAGTAGCTAATTTATTAAATAAGTTTTTTAAGATTTTAAATAAGATTTAAGATTTGGGATGTCAAATGAGCCTCAAAATCAACCTTTTGCGTAACCATCTTGATCATTTCCCTGAAAATCTGGGTGCAGTCAGTGAATAACAAGGCGAACGCTTCCACCAGGATATCAAGGTGATGGAGCAACCATACCAGGGATGTTGATGTTGGAACACCAACATGATGGGTGATTACTGTTGGTCACTTCATCGAGAACAACAGAGTGCCTCGCATAGGAGAAAAAGCTACTTGAGAAGTTTTACAGAAAAAAAAGAGGCAGAAAATACAAAAGCATTGACTCCTGAAATGCTTGTACAGACCTATACTATGAGAAGATAAAAATTAGATAAAAGGTATTATTCTAATAATAGTAATAATGTATCATTTTAATGTTTTCCGGTATTTTGTGGTTTTCAAATTATTATATTGTAGAATAAGCCAGTGCCATATTGTGGGAAAACTATGGGTGATACGTAAAATCTAATTTCAGATTCTTTTTTAGCGCCAAAAAATACATAGGATTCACATAAATTTATAAGAAAAGTTTTTTAAATCTTTTTTTTCGTTGGCCTGTATTATTTAACATCTGGTTCGATCATAAAACTCGCTGTTTATCAAGGTACAGAGCTTGTAGTCAGCTCTGTATATTGAGTAACTTTACAATTTCATCATCATCATTCTCTTTGCCTTATTCCTATGCAGGGTCGGCTTTCCTAATTGCATTTCTCCACACAATTCTATCTTGGATCATATCAATGTTAATCCCCTCTACCAACATGTCCTGCCTTATCGTCTCCCTTCAATTCTTCTTTGGTTTTCCTCTGCTACTCCTTCCAGGAATCTACACTTCAGCTATTCTTCGTATTGGGTGGTTAACGTCTCGACGTTGAACATGATCAAACCATCTTAACCTATGCTCTCTCATTTTGGCATCAATTGATGCCACACCTAGACTTCCCCTAATATACTCATTTCTAATTTTATCCTTTTATGTCACTCCACATAGTAAAGGATAAAACTCCACTCCACGACTTTTATGGGATGCAAAGGGAAATGTGGAAAATGATAAGAGGTCAAAGAGCAGAGATGAAGGAATTGATAGAAGTAAAACATATTGATACAAATACATGGACAACTTACCTAAAAAACCTTTATCAAACAGCTAATCACAAAGAACTGGAAACACCACGATTAGAATCGGATGAGAAAACAGAAATTAAAGAGGATGATATAAAGAACGCCTTAAAAAAGATGAAAAATCGAAAAGCTCCTGGGAAAGATGGAATAGCTAATGAACTTTTAAAGTACGGAGGAGATAGACTTCACAAAGAACTGAATATCCTTATAAGTAAAATAATAAATACAGGAAGAATTCCAGAAGAATGGAGAACCACTCAAATGATAGCGTTATTTAAGAAAGGTGATAGGGCAGACCCCAGTAACTATAGAGGGATAAATTTACTGAGCACTATACTGAAACTCACAACAAAAATACTTATGGAGAAAATAATGGCGTGCATAAATATATCGGATGAACAACAAGGCTTTAGAAGTGGAAGATCATGTAACGATGCAGTTTTTGTGATAAGGCAAATAGCGGAGAAATCATTAGAATATAACAAACCAGCCTTTTTCTGTTTCATAGACCTAGAGAAAGCGTTTGATAGAATCCAATTAAAAGATGTGATACACCTTCTATATGAGAAAAATTTACCACTGGATATCATAAAACTGATAAAAAACATATATGTAAGAAATAAAATAGAGATGAAAGTCAATGGAATAATAACAGAACCCATAGAAACAAACACAGGAATCCGGCAAGGAGATTCACTAAGCCCCCTACTGTTTAACATAATATTGGATGCAATAATAAAACAAGTGAAGAAAAAAAGAGGGTACAAAATGGGCAATAGAGAGATAAAAATACTCTGTTACGCTGATGACACCGTGTTAGTAGCAGAGTGCGAAGACGACCTACAAAGATTATTGCACGAGTTCAACATTAACGCAAAAGAAATGAATATGAAAATATCAGTCCAAAAAACAAAAAGCTTAGTAATTGCCAAAGAACCAATAAGATGCAAATTGGAGTTAGACAATCAAATTATACAATAAGTAATGACTTTCAAATATCTGGGAATTAATCTATCAGCCGACAACAATATCGAAGAAGAGGTAAAAGACCAAATAATTAAAGCCAGTAGAACGGCCGGATGCCTAAACGACACAATTTGGAAAAACAAACACCTAAGATTGGAAACAAAGGCCCGAATATATAAGTCAGTTATTAGGCCAGTTATGACTTACACGACCGAAACAAGACCAGATACAAGCAAAACACGAAGACATCTGGAAACCAACGAAATGACGATCTTAAGAAAGATTGCTGGAAAAGGACTACAGGATAGGGTAAGAAGTGAGGAAATCAGACGCAAATGTGGGGTAGACAATATAAATACATGGGTAAAGAACAGAAAAGAAGAGTGGAATGAGCACATAAGCAGGATGTCTGAATCAAGGATAGTAAGAATAGCCAGGGACAAGTCACCGTTAGGCAGGAGAAGTATAGGACGCCCAAGGAAAAGATGGAATGACAACTTAGGGGCAGAATGAAAGGCACCGTTGAAGAAAAACAGGCAGTACTGCCTATATAAAAGAAGAAGAAGAAGAAGAAGAAGAAGAAGATGTCACTCCACTCATCCATCTAAGCATTCTCATTTCCGCCACATGCATTCGTTGTTCCTCTTTCTTTTTTACTGCCTAGCATTCAGTTCCGTACAACATAACCGGTCTTGTGGCTGTTTTCTAGAATTTTCCCTTCAGCTTCATTGGAATTTTTCTGGCACACAACACACCACTCGCTTCCTTCCACTTCATCCATCCAGCCCTAATTCTACTACATGCACCTCCATTTATTTCTCCATTACTCTGTAATACCGATCCTAGGTACTTAAAACTATTGAAAATCCACAAGGAAAAAGTTTTCCTGTAGTTGGCTGTATACCATGTAATACAAAAAAACAGTAAAAGGTATATTTAAAAAACCCTCAAAAGGGCCACATCAATATCACATAAATAGTTTTCGACTGGTTTACCAGTCATGATCAGTGCTTACGTGCAATGTACATGCTAACCACCAATATAGTATTATACAAAAATATATTTTTGTGTAATACTATCTTGGTGGTTAGCATGTAGGGGAGAGTAGGGTAAAGTGGAATAGCTAAACTTTGAAATCAAATAAATTTTACAATTTTCGAAATGAAATTTAGTAAAAACATATCTTATTACAGTAAAGTTTAAGATTATTATGTCGAAATATAAATTAAATTAAGTCAGTAAATTTTTTGTTATGCGTGGATTTGTCAGACATTGTCTTTTTTTACTTTGCCCCGCATTATTGGGTAAAGTGAAATAGTCTAGAGTCTAGAGTACGGTTTGAAATGGGCCTAGCTTCTTACTTAATTGGCGCTTCTTCCTTATTTTTTCCGGATTTAGTCCTCCGATTTAACGTAGCATCATAAATTCCGTGTTGCATAGTTGCATAGCAGTTTGATTTTGGCAAACGATGCCCGTTCGCAAAGACCTGATTCCAGATGTCATTGGCTCCACAGACTATTGTTGTTGGGTCGTTTTTCGTTTATAATTTCTCATTTTACCCCTGGAAATACACATATTCTTTTTAATGGTGAAAATCAGGTATAATTACATGTAGGGCAAAGTGAAACGATATTTCACTTTGCCCCATCTATTAACATTTCACATTGCCCCAAATGGATTTAAAAGCAAACTGATCCAGTAAAAATTTTTAACCCTAACCTAGCAATCTATATTTTTATATAAAAGATAGTTAAGTAAGATTGTTTTTGTGTGTTGCTATAAAAAATATGTTTAGTTAAATAAGATAGAAGAATTATCCATTACACTCACCTACACATTTTACAAATAGTCGTCCAAAAATGTATAAACAGTGATATTTTCAATAACATCGACAGGCGACCGTTACAAAATGGTCTATAAGCACGTCCTACTTCTAAACATTGATTGGATTGTAAACAGTGATGGCTCCGTTTGCGAAAGAATTTGAAAACGAGCGATTTCGCTTTACCCCACTATTCCACTTTACCCTTCCCTCCCCTACATTGCACGTAAGCACTGATGATGACTGGTAAACCAGTCGAAAACTAGTTATGTGATATTGATGTGGCCCTTTTGAGGGTTTTTTAAATATACCTTTTATACAGGATTTTACTGTTTTTTTTAAACTATTGCTTTTCACAATCATTTCACCATCCAAAGATACCATTTTATTTGTAGTAACTCTATCTTTAAATGAACATTACAAATACTCTGTTTTTGTCCTATTAAGTTTTAAACCTTTTTCCTCCAGAGCTTGTATCCACTGTTCCAGTTTTTGTTCTACCTCTCTTTCACTATTTCATATTAACCCTACATCATCAGCATACATTAAACACCATGGAATGTTACCCTGTAACATTCCATGTTAACATTTCATGTTAAACTAAAGTAACTTTACAGTTTATTGTAAACAAATATGTCAGTATAGGAATTTTAAACAAATATGTGATTAAGACATAATTATATACCATAAAGGGTTTTCACCCTGGTATTTCTTTGGTGGCTCAGCTTGCAACTAAACTGTACTTTTAGCACTGATGATGATTTACTCTTAGAGGGTTTTTAATAAAATTTGTATACCTTTCACGAAGAATTTTCTTTAAAAAAATTTTGTGATTGATGGTATACAGCCAGATAGATACAGGAAAAATTCTTTCTTTTCCTTGTGGAGTTTACAGTTTATATTATAACACCAAAAATAAACTGTGCTGGGTTGAGATAATGTATGGAACCAAGCAAATATATTTGAAACGACAAGAATAATATTTATGAAACTTTGAACGCCAGTACAGTGACGCAAAAGGCATCTGATGCCATATTTTTCGTCAATACTCCACTTCCGGTTTCACCGGAAATACCCTTAACTTATTTACTTTAAATGGGACACAGTGTATATTCTTGCAGGTTTTAAAAGAACTTGTTATTTTTTATTCATACATACCAAATTTGGAAGAAAAAATTTGTTAAAAATGTTTCTGTAGATAATTTATTAGCAGAGAACGGCAGTTCTCGCCAGTGGCGCACACCTACACCCCCTACACGCGACACTAAACAGGGTGAGGCAAATAAAGGGCCTATTAGAAATATCTCTAGAACTAAAGGCAACAGAATCATGAAAATTTTAATAAAGAGGTTTTGAAGGATGATCTATTAAATGAAAATATTTTCATCTCTTTGCAACTTCCGGTTATATCGGAAGTTGCTTATAACTTCGTTTTTTTAATGGATTTACATTTTTGGATTCTCTTCGATGTCTTCTTTCTTAAAATATGAAGTTTTGTAATATTATGCAGGGCATTTTATAAGATAATTAAGTTTTTTATTAATTTGTCGAAACTCGGAATGAGTATTTTCTGAGTTTTCTTAAATGGAACACCCTGTATTTTAGTACTGTAATAAAATGATACTTTATGGTACTTCTTTATTCCTTAAGCATTCCCTATACCTAACTGCTTTAATTTGTGCTTAATTGTTAATCGCACCAACAATCTTAACTACGTAGGTATTTTGATAGCTAAACCATTATTGGTAATTTTAAGGACCAGTCTGGATTAATATGTATTTATTTCTAAAAAATTATATGGTATTGAGTATTTTCACGGCCAACCTAATAAAATTTTACGTATTTTTTGTTTCAATTAATGTTTAGCTTGAATCACCAATAACTCACAAATTAAAGCAGTTAGGTATAGGGAGTGCTTAGGAGATAAAAAGTACCATAAAATATAAACTCATTACAATACAAAAATACAGGGTGTTCCATTTAAGAAAACTCAAAAAATACTCATTCCGAGTTTCGACCAACCCTGTATACTAAAATTAAAAATTTAGCTATACTAATGATTCTTAACAATAGTAGAGTATATTAAAAATCATTTGAACGTAAGTAGAGTTTTAGATGTCAAACTACTACAATTCTACAGGGTGTGAATCTTGCTACGAAATTAATAAAAAAACGTAATTATCACTTAAAACACCCTGTATAATATTACAAAACCTCATATTTGAAGAAAGAAGACATCGAAGAGAATCCAAAAATGTAAAAATATACAGGGTGTCCCATTTAAAAAAACGAAGTTATAAGCAACTTCCGGTATAACCGGAAGTTGCAAAGAGATGAAAATATTTTCATTTAATAGATCATCCTTCAAAACCCCTTTATTCAAATTTTCATGACTCTGTTACATATACACGAAATTTTCGTTTCTTGTAAATATGACTGAATTGAAAATTGGGCCAACACCCATCTTAAAGTTCAGAAAAAGGCTCATCCATTCATATGTCAACCATCCATTTTGGTCCAAGGGTGTGGATTTTACGGCCCTTCCTATTTAGGGTCTGTTTTTCGTTCTCGTCCCCAAAACTCCTAAAACTTCTAAAATTTAACTCCGACCTTTGCGGCTTCTAATATAAGCGATCATTACCGTTATAACGCATGTCAAATTTTGAAAATCGGTTATACCGTTCAAAAGTTACCGAGCTCAGAAATATTAGTCAATTTTTATTTAAAAAAGGGAAAATGTTTGTGGATATGTACAATATGTATGTATGTAATGTATGTATGTATGTGTGTGGAAAAGTTAAACCGATCTGAATTTTTTTTTCTGTGTTTGACGAGGGGGTGAAGGCCGATTCAGAACCGGTGGAGTTTGTAAGTTTTGACTACCCCAGCTATAGGACTTGGTAGGTACAAAACGGCATATTTTTTGGCGGTATATATCTTCGGTTCAAGAAGAGAAAAGAGAACAGAAAATACACCAAATCAATAGCGTTGAGTTAAGCTTTCAAATGGTGTCTAAGCTGTCAGGATCAGATATACCCACGGCTCAGTATAGCCAAAAAAGTGAAAAACTTTGAAAATTTTTGTTTTTCGACAATTACTCAAAATTTCAACCTACGAATTACGCCAATAACTGAGCGTTTGTAGAAGGACTCTAGACGAATCGTGTATACCTTATATCCGGGAAATTTCAAATTTTTAAGTTATAGGCTTCATAAGTATGATCAAATCTATTTCTTATGGGAAAAACAGTTTTTCAAGCTCAATAATTCCTGTTATAGCTTCAGTTATCATACTTGACCTTAGATGCATAAGATACTACTTGTCAATACGTTTCAAACTCATGTTTAGTGAACAAAATCGGTTAAGCCGTTTAGAAGTTATTAAGCTACAAAAGTATAATCCAATTAACGATTATTCCCTAAATGGTTTATGTAGTTGTAGTGGTTACGACGCTAATTTGATCTGGCAACGGGCAATCCGAGTTCATTTACCGGCGCCATCCCAATATTTTTTTTTCAATCTATTTCGAATAGAAAAAGAATCCAGTGTCCATTTGATGGACACTAGATCATTTGGGAGATAATGCGACAAAGGCGACCATTTATAAAGTTTATTAAAGTTCACCTTACGTATTAACGTGTAATCGAGAAACATTGCATTCAACTTTATACATTTTATTTATAAATAACTTTGAAAAACTCCTGATACAAGAATAAAAAACCGCTAAACGCCGTAAAAATGAGTGGCGCATACAATATTCCAGCTACAAAAGATCTGATATGAATATTACGTGGCGCGAAAATGTATTTTCATTTTGATGCAAAACAAAATTCTCGTTTTATTTTAAAATATTTTTTCATAATATTTGCTAAATTTTAAGTAAACGCGCCACAAAAGAGTTTCAAAATTCAAACTTTATCAAAGTTACTCTTTTGTGGCGCGTTTTACTTCAAATGGGGCAAATTTTATGAAAAAATCTTTTAAAATTAAACTAGAATTTTGTTTTGCATCAAAATGAAAATACATTTTCGTGCCAAGTAATATTCATATCAGATCTTTTGTAGCTGGAATATTGTATGCGCCACTCATTTTTACGGCGTTTAGCGGTTTTTTATTCTTGTTGTATTAATACAACGAAATAGGAAATAAACGAGTACCATCTAAAATTGTTGTTAACATGCACTGCATGACTGAATTGACAGAAATAAGTCGTATTAAAAAGTTTCATTTAAGTGAAAAAGATCGTATTGAAATATTAATGAAAATCGGTTTTGGTGATCGGGTTAGAACTCATGAAGAGGTGTGTAATATTTTTAATAATTTGCATCCTGAAAGAAATCCTGGATCACGTTCAATGGTTATTGCATCGTTTTAATGCAACTGGGTTTTTTATTAGAGGATATTTACTACATGCAATCAATACATAAAAATTATAAGCATGTTTGTTGTTTGTTCATAAGGGGTGTATGCATAAATTTGGATTTGTTATCCAGTGATAACAAAGACTCCACTAGTCTCTTAAATTATTGAACTGTGCCCTGTAAGGGTAAGTACTTCACTGCACTGTACTAAATTTCACGTCACTGCTGCTTAGAATTTATATGGTAGCTCCAATGGTTTGTGCCTCTTCAGTCTCCGAGTCTGCTCAATATTATCTAGCAGGTTCAGTGGAAGATTATTTGGGTGGTTTTCTAATTTTACCAAATAGCGGCTGCTGGATTCACTCGCTATCTCCTTGACTGTGGCTACTTGGAGATCATCTCGGATTTCTCTGTTTGGTATAAACCAAGGTGCATTTGTTATGGTTCGTAGTACCTTCGACTGGAAGCGTTCCAATATCTCTATCTTTGAGTTTGCAGCCGTACCCCATAGTTGTATACCATATTATGTCCATATTCGTTTTAAGCCTACTTAATACACCAATAATTTGTTTCTTATACCAAGTTTTGACTGTCTTGCCAATAGCCAGTAGTATTTGCTGGGTTTCAAGCCAAGTTGTTTTCTTTTGTTAAAAATGTGCTTTCTCTAGGTCAGTCCTTTGTCCAAGTGCATCCCTAAATACTTAACGCTGTCAGATTGAGGCAGATCTTGTCCATTTAGTGTAACAGGTGGCACTGTACCTCTGCATTTGGTAAACGTAACCTGCATAGCCATGTCAAACCATGGTCAAAAATTTGCCAAAAACTGGAAGACCACGGACTGCAACGAACGAAGTTATTAAAAATAATATTGCAATTAATTTAGAGGAATCACCTCAAACTTCCACAACAAATTTGGCACTAAACCATGGAATAAGTCAACGTCACAGTATAAAGAGGGACAGTAAAACCACTTCTCTGTCGGCACTTTGATCTCAAGAAGTAATACCGGCAGTATGCAATAGATAATTCACCAGTAGTGGATGCGGGTGTTCCCTGTTAAAACCCGTACGTTTCTATGCGACTAGCAATGCGAGAGTGGGGCAAAAGCGACTAAGAACATTGCGCGGTCGCCATGCGCGACTACAGATTTTACTTCCAATTTTTCGGAGAGTGGTTCTACTGTCCCTCTTTATACTGTGTCAACGTTCTGCAAGGAAAATATTGAAAAAGGAAAACTATCATCCGTATAAGATACAATTGGTTCAAGAATTGTCAGGTGATGATTTTAACCGACTGCTGGAGTTTTGCGAACGAATGATGGACATTTGTAACAATGACGAATATTTTGCAAGTAAAGTAGTGTTTTCCGATGAGGTAACGTTTTGCTTAAATGGAACAGTTAACCGCCATAACTGTAGGTATTGTTCAAATGAGAATCCTAATTGGTTTATTGAAGCACAAACCCAGCATCCACAAAAGTTGGATGTTTGAATGGGAATTGTTCAAAATAGACTAATAGGCCCATTTTTCGTAGACGGAAATTTGAGTGGTGACAAGTATTTAAATTTACTAAATAACCAAATCCTGCACTTCGAGAGAATGGCCAGTTACCAAAAACTTTTTGGTCTCAACAAGATGGAGCGTCTCCCCACTATGTGAATTTTTCAAATCGACGGATTGGACGTAGAGGATTTATAGAGGGGCCCGCTCGTACTCCTGACCTCAAACCGTTAGATTTTTTTCTTTGGGTTATCTAAAATCACGTGTTTACGTTAGGCGACCAACATGCTTGCAGGATTTGAGACAACTAATACGTGGAGAAATCTTGCAAAGAGTGACTCACGAATTCATTTATACGCTTGCACGTTGTCAGGAGGTGAACGGCGAGCATTTTCAACATTTGAAATGATTTTTTTAATTTTTATTATTATTGGTCTAACGTAAATAAATTAACCTATTTTTTAACTCTAAAGAGATTTATTTTTTGTTTTAATAGTTTTTCTTCCAAACTTGGTATGTATGAATTAATAACAATTATAAAAATAACAAGTTCCCTTAAATTCTGAAAAAATATACAGGGTGTTTCATTTAAAGTGAATAAGTTAAGGGTATTTCCGGTGAAACCGGATGAGGAGTAGTAACAAACAATATCGCAACAGATGCCATTTGCGTCACTGTACTTGCGTGCAAAGTTTCAAAAATATTAATTTTTTCGTTTCAAAGATATTTGCTTGGTTCCATACTTTATCTCAACTCTGTATATTGTTTTGCAAGTATGTATTACACTGTAACAAATGTAGATACTTATAAACTTTGTCAACTTTTCTATTGCAGTGAACTGATGAAGTTTAGAAGTATAAAGCTAGACATCTTCATTAAATCAATGAAGTAGCTGACTTCTATTTTTTTGCCAACCTAAATGACAGACCGAATCTCTGTATTTAAGTCAAATCAAGGTAGGAAGTATATATCGGTATATCTCACTATTAATTCGCATTAACATTTCCGTGTTTGATTGTTTGAAACATTTTAAACGTTTGTCATTCCTTTCCTTATGTAGCTGTAGGTTCTTCCGTGAATGTGTTAGTTGTTGCTCTGGAATCCTCAAGGTCTTTTAACATTATTGCCACAAACCGGTTGCATTGGTTCTGTAGTGATCCTTTCCCAAGTTAACATACAATTCTAATTTAACCATACCGTACTGATGACGTCGCTTTGTTTTTTTTTTAAACAGCAAATACAAAATATGTGATTGATGTGATAGTTCATGGGTATTCTTTAATTTTTCCGACTGTATGTATTATGTAATGTATGTAAAAAATTTTTCATGAATTTTGTCGAGCAGTGTATCCTGTCATCTCCCTGAATTCCCTAGTTGTTCTAAGGAGAGTTATAGTTATAGAGTAATAATTCACGTTTAAATAATTATTCATTCTCGGAAAATACGTATCCAGGGTGAACCTCAGGTGAAGGACTTAAGTATATAGTAAACTTAATCATGTCTTCTTTTATACCATAGGTTACAAGTTTTTAGTGTCTTATTCAAACACAGTCTCTCTTGAATAAGAGTCATTGTGTAAAGGAGTGGGAAGGTTACGTTCTAAAAGCATTAAACACTTGCTTCTATTCACGTGGAAAGTCACAAAGGATAAGGGTCACATCGATGGTGCCTTTGACACATGGATATTTTTGTTAGAAAAGCTCTCATCCCAAGTGTAGGAGTACAAAAGCAAACTGAAAACTTTTTAATGGGTTCCATTTCTAAAGAATAATACTTACTGTTTTTTCTATCTGCAAGGAAAAAGTACGAAGAAAATCTTGCATAAGCCATCTTGTCATATTATATACAGTGATGGGCTAAATTATGGAATAATTTAGAATTAATTTTTTAGAGAACGCCAAATTATGCAGACAAATTCCAAAACGGGTAGATTTTTATTTTTAAATTATATTTTTGAGAAATAGAGCAAGTGTGGGTAACTACAAGAGAGGCGATAACTACAGCAAATGATGAAGTTATTCAACAAAAGAGTCAAATAAATGCAGGGAGAATTTGTTTGATGAAAAATGCCTTAAAATAGCAGAGCAAAAGAAAATATTAAGACAATTGGCACTAACAAATAATAATGATGGTATAGACCAGAGTTACAAAGGTGAAAGAATAATAATAAGAATGGTATGTAGACGAACGAAAAGAGAATAAAACGAAAAAATAGTACAAGAAATAGAGGAAAAATTTCAAAAAAATTAATACGGTCGTCTTACCAAGAAGTTAAAAAAACTTAAAAGGGGATTCGAGAATTACATTTCATACATGAAAAAAGAAGATGGAACGCTCACGAGTAAAAAAGAATAAGTGATGGGTTTATGGCAGAGACATTTTAGTGAACTACTGAATAGGCGAAATACGTATGTTGTTCTGAAGCTATTTTCTTTTGGCATTTTTGCAACTAACTAGTTTTGATGGGAAATAAGCCACAATTTTACTAAAAAAATGACTTTATTAACGTTTCGAAGCCCAAATCGGGTGTCATTGTCAAAATACAAAAAATATTAATGAATTAAACAAAAATATTTTTGCTTAGTAAAAAAAATTTCTAATAATTTATTTAATCTGACTCATTTATATCGGCAATTCAGACATAGTATATTTTAAAGTAGAGGACTTTAAAATGATATTGTCAATTTTTATGAGTTGCGTTCCTGGGATGACTTTATTGAAAGATAGTTCATTCGATTACATAAAATCAACCCCAACTCAAGAATATCCGTCACAAAAAAATCATAACATGTGATCTGTCTTAAAAAAGACAACCACATGCAATGATGACAGTAAAATTCTCACGCTAGAGTTTCCATAGTAAATCGCGAGGAAAACCCAGAAAAAAACCTCGTGATACTATCCTGACATCGTAGGTATTAGGTCTTACTTTAGTTTACTCTCAAAACTAATACCAAATTCTGAGCTTAATATGTACACATGTTATTTTAAATTATAAATAATATTAATAATACATAGATATGTTAACAATACTAAAATATAAAATATGTACTAACTCGATATGTTATTGACTTACTAATCCTGGTATTTTATTTCAATTGACTTCCTCTTTTAGTATGGGTAAACACATCCTACTGCATTCTACCGAGGAATTTGTGACACAATTGGTTTCATTTAGCAACTGGTTTCATTTAGAAAAAATAATACAAGAAATAGAGGAAAAATTTCAAAAAAAATTAATACGGTCGTCTTATTAATAAGTTAAAAAAACTTAAAAGGGGATTCGAGAATCACATTTCATACATGAAAAAAGAAGATGGAACGTTCACGAGTAAAAAAGAATAAGTGATGGGTTTATGGCAGAGACATTTTAGTGAACTACTGAAAAGGCGAAATACATATGATGTTCTGAAGCTATTTTCTTGTGGCATTTTTGCAACTAACTAGTTTTGATGGGAAATAAGCCACAATTTTACTAAAAAAATGACTTTATTAATGTTTCGAAGCCCAAATCGGGTGTCGTCAAAATACAAAAAATATTAATGAATTAAACAAAAATATTTTTGCTTAGTAAAAAAAATTTCTAATAATTTAATTAATCTGACTCATTTATATCGGCAATTCAGACATAGTATATTTTAAACTAGAAGACTTTAAAATGATATTGTCAATATTTATGAGTTGCGTTCCTGGGATGACTTTATTGAAAGATATTTCATTCGATTACACGAAATCAACCCCAACTCAAGAATATCCGTCACAAAAAAACCATAACATGTGATCTGTCTTAAAAAAGACAACCACATGCAATGGTGACAGTAAAATTCTCACGCTAGAGTTTTCATAGTAAATCACGAGGGAAAACCAGAAGAAAACCTCGTGATACTATCCCGACATTGTAGGTATTAGGTCTTACTTTAGTTTACTCTCAAAACTAATACCAAATTCTGACCTTAATATGTACATATGTTATTTTAAATTATAAATAATATTAATAATACATAGATATGCTAACAAAACTAAAATATAAAATATGTACTAACTCGATATGTTATTGACTTACTAATCCTGGTATTTTCTTTCTATTGACTTCCTCTTTTAGTATGGGTAACCACATCCTACTGCATTCTACCGAGGAATTTGCGACACAATTGGTTTCATTTAGCATAATTAAAGTCACTTCTTTGATTTTTCTCTATTTACTATCGGTTTCTTTCAGGACTATACTTGAATCTCTCCACTGAACTCTAGGTTCACTATCCCATGCGTGTTGACATATTTGGGATCTATCAAATTCTCTATTTTTAATATAAGACTGATGTTCACTTATTCTAACAGGTCTTGATGTTTCACCTAAATAAAATTGTTCGCATTCACAAGGTATTTTACAAATACAATTCTTTGTTCTTTCTTGTTCACTATTAGGTTTAGTTTTAGATATAATAGATCTCAACGTGTTTGTTGTTTTGAATGTTGTTGAAATGTTGAATTTATTTCCTATTGTTTTGAGGTTCTCGGATAGTCCTTTTATATAAATGGTATTGATATTTTCCTCGTATTATTTCTTGTGAATGCTATAGGATCCCGTTCTAAGTTGTTCTGTTCCATTCGATCCAATCTTGACAATCCTTTATTTATAAACGATAAAGGATAATTATTTTTTATTAAAACAGATGTTAACAATTGATTTTCTTCTAAGAATGAATTTTCGTTAGAACAAGTAATTTTGGCTCTATCATATAAAGATTTAATGATTCTCTTTTTAACGTTGATGTTGTGATTTGATTTGTAATTGGGATATCCGTTGGTATGTGTTGGTTTTCTATACACTTGAGTCTTATAGTTAGTATCCTTATTTGAGACTAAAACATCGAGGAAAGATAGGGTGTTATTATATTCCTTTTTCACTGTAAATTTTATTGTCTCTTCTTGATCGTCTATAATATTTAGGAATGTATGCAACAATTCTGATCTATGAGGCCATATTGAAAACACATCATCTACATATCTCCACCATACTGTGGGTTTTAAATTTTGTTTAGAAATGATATTAGTTTAGAAATCCTCCATAAATATATTAGCCGATAATGGAGATAAAGAAGAGCTCATTGCTAGACAGATGACAATGAAAATTTCCTTATAGGGAATGATGGCATATTAATAGAACTGCCTAGTAAAGCCATTAAAAGTTTAATCAATGAGCTCAAACATAACAAGACACTAGGAGAAAACGAAATAGCTTCGTAAATGATAAAAAATGGAGGACTATAACTACAAAAAAGGTGTGTAGCCTTATAGAAAGGATATGGGAAGAGGAACATATGCCCCAAGATTGGACCAAAGCTCTAGTATGCTCCACATATAAACGGGAAGATAGATTGGCATGTGAAAATTAAAGAGGTGTTGGTCTGTTGGATACTTGTTATCTACACGGTATTAGCCAATACATATTCTAAAAGAAAGACTCAACAGATTGTTGAAGATACACTAGGTGAATGTCATGCCGATTTTAGAGTGAATAGGTTAGGTTAGGTTAACAGATCAGATTTTTACACTAAAGCAAATCCAGACTACCTGTTATGAACGGGTCTACCCCAAAATCTCGACATGCCAGAATCTCGACAGGCCAAAATCCCGACAGGCCAGAATCCCGACAGGTGTAATAAGTTGCTTGTTACACATATTTATAATTACATTTATTCCTTGTTTTTTGTTTATGGCCATCTGTTTTTTATTATTTGTTTCTAAACAAAATATTTACCATTTAATATGAACTAATTTTCTAAATAAAATTTCTAACATGGGTATATTATGAATTAAATTATTTTTTTTGCCAATATACAGGGTGTCCCCAAAAATAGTGCGTTCCTTTAAGGTATGGATATAATACCCAATTTAGAACAAAAAAGTCCTATAACATTTTTTCTAAAGTTAACCGTTTCCAAGAAAAATATTACATTGTTTTCCATATAAGTGAATTTTTATTTTTATAAATTTGAATGGCATGGCAACGTAGCCTAGAAGAACTTTGCTGTGACTGTGGAAATTTAACCTAATAACCCCTTGTTTATTTACTTTGAGGTGTGATTTTTGGGGTTGTTGACACCGTAGGTACCTACCTGCAAAATATTGGATATGGGTTTGGTTGATATTTACATTATTTTACCTACCAGATGCAACTCACCTACAAACCTACTTTTTTAATCTTTAGATTTTTGAGTTGCGCGTTGTTGCCAGACTTCAATTTGCATATCAAAATGCATTTTCGTTTTTTGGTCAAACGGATCAATTTAGAAAAAAATGTTTTTTTTTTTGCTCTACATTGTGCCTTCTACCTATACCTTTAAGGAACGCACTATTTTCGGGGACACCCTGTATAGTCCAATAATATATGTATAATGAAATCCTGAATTCAAGTTTACTTTCATATAATAGATATTATCATGTAACTTACAACCTTTCATTTCAATAAGTATAGCGTTTATATTATAAAATAAAGTGGTTAAATAATTTTTTCTTTTAAAATACATACATAATAATTAGTACCCGTACTTATTAGTAAGTAATAATTTTTCAATTTCAATACTATACTCTATGATATGATTTGGTATTGCATTTGAAAAGGAAACAATAAATATTCAAAATGTAGTGGTCGTCATTTTTTACTTATGCGAGGATTGTTGCATGTCGGGATTTTGGCCTGTCGTGATTCTGGCGTGTCTGGATTCTGGCGAGTCTGGATTCTGGCGTGTCGGGATTTTGGCTGTCGGGATTTTGGGCGCCACCGGTTATGAGGGTATAATGGTATAAGGTATCCCTGCATGCGTTGTTCCTAGATTTTAATCAAGCGTTCTAAAGGATTAGAAGCAATAAAAGGCATGACTCACTAAGCTCCTTGGGTATAACTGCAAAACTGATTAGATTAGTAAGAATGACTTTGAATAGCACACGAAATTATGTAGTAAAGAGAGGATTCTCATAGGATGAATTTGAAGTGAACAGAGGTCTTAAATAAAAAGATCCGTTATCCACGGTGCTTTCTAACTTGGGATTGGAAATAATAATCAGAAATTGCCAAGTTAAAACTACCGGATCCATCTTCAACAATGAGCATCACGGCCACTCACGCTACTGCGGTGTTGTTTGACAAGATCGTCCATGAGATCAATTTAGTAGTATTGCAGCAGACAGACCAGTCTCTCTGTGGTCAAGTTGTATGATTTTGTCAGATGCACGTTCACATACGGTCAAATTTGTTGGCAATTAGCCGAATTTGACAAAATTGAACGACGTCGCAGTACTGTGAGTGGCCGGCTTTACTGTTCTAACGAAAACAAGGAAATAATTAAGAAATGTTACGAAAGGATTAGAAAAGGAGGCAACATATTAAACAATATATATAATAAGGAAAGAAAATATTTAACAAAAAGGAAGAATACAAAGAAAATCATAAAAAAATGTTACGGAAGGATTAGAAAAAGAGGCAAAATATTTTGACTTAGAAATAAACCAGGAAAAGTCAAAGTAAAATATGATACTCGAAAATAAAAACAAAAAGAAGAGATAGAGTTTACTTTCATGGATATCTAATGAAGCAAGAGAGTATAATTTGGAGAGAGTGGTATATTTTACTTATCTTAGGTTTATTATGGACGAGAAAGGTTGGGAGGGAAGAATGGAAACTGAATACTAAATGCCAGATTGGCAAAGGGAAATAAAAAGATCGGCAGCCAAGACCACTGATGAAATCCATATATGTATCAAGAAAAACAAAGCTAAGATTATACAGTGAGCACGTAAAGGTTGGAATAAATTCATTTTCTCGAGATTGGACGATTTTTGAAAAAAATCCCGAAACAGGTCAATTTTTGTCTTTAAATTACGACTTTTTGACATATATATACTACTAGTGACGTCATCCATCTGGGCGTGGTGACGTCATCGATGATTTTTTTTAAATAATAATGGGGGTCATGTGATAGCTCATTGGAAAGGTAATTTGATTCTCGATTAAGTAATATAAACATTTACATAATTACTTATACAGGGTGCCCAAAAAAATTAAATTTTAATTAAATTTATTGACATAAAAAGAAGAATGCATTTATTTAGTCCAAAATACATTTTACTGCTCTCAGAAAACAGAAAAAAAGAATGTGTGTGTACTTTGTACGCACGTAAGAAGTTACACTTCTACTACATATTATGTGATTTTTAAGACGATACCAAAAATTTAAAAAAATAAAAGAATAAAATGCACACAAACACATTGAAAAATGCCACAAAGAAAAAATGATTTCTGAACAATAATAATTGTTGGCAAAAATTTTAAATACGCATTTTCTAAAAAAAAAAATTATATAACAAATATACTTACAATCATAAAATGCATAAAAAAATAAAAAAAAATAAAAACTTGCATCGGGAATCGAACCCGTGAAGTTCGGGGCGCTTTGATTCGTAATCGAAGCCTAGACTCACTCGTCCAATTCCACATTATTTGTCATGTGGAAAAATAGGGTAACTGAACGTTTTACTGTTTGACAGTTGTTTTGAATATAATTAAATTATGTGGTTTAAATTTTGTGGAAGAAAATATTAAAATATAACAAAACAGTAAGAAAACAATATATTAGATGAAGATTGGTAGAACTTTTGTTGGTAATCAAATTAAGTATGTAAATCAAAGCATTACATACCTACTAGATAAATAAATCTACGCCAAAAAATCATAATTTAAAAATAAAAATCGGACCTAATTTGGGATTCCTCTCTAAAATCCCCATTCTTGAGAAAATAAATGTACAGTAGAGCGTCGATTATCCGAACGTCGATCAACCGAACGACCGCTTATTCGAACTATCGACTCCCGCGTCCCGCACTCGGATACCGAGCAAGCGTTAGTAATTGACTCTTAAAATATCTTCAATTTTCTTCAATATTCTATCCAAAAATAATTATGTTGTTGCAAAGACTGCACTTTTTTGTTTAGTTGTTAGTTGTCATTATCAAGGTATGAATAAATATGTAGGTATATAAATATGGCTTTTATTCACTTGTGGATAAATATGTATGACTATAAATATGTATCAATATATTGTAGTTCGATTATCCGAACAAATTGGTTTTCCGAACACCTATGTCCCCCAATTAGTTCGGATAATCGACGTTCTACTGTATTTCAACCTAATCCAAATGTATAATTACAATATGATTATAATAAAAACTACTTACCAAATTAGAATGAGTTTTCCTTGTCCAAAATAGTCCAAAAGTCCAAAAATATAGGTATGTGAAAACTATTTAAAAAGGCAGTATAACTATTAACTAACTTTTGTTTGTTGTTTCTTTTCACACAAATTTTAAAACGCAACAACCATAAATAATCAAACTACAGCTGTACCACAGCCGCCATATTGAATAATTTTTGACATGTCATTTGAACATCCAATCAGAACAAAGTTATAATGCGCATGCGCCGGGATCATAGGTTTTAACATATAAAAATTCACACTCGTATCGCCGGTAAAGAAGTATAACTTCAAAAAATGTTTATTTGAAAAATAATTATTGTTTTTCGCTTAAATTAAATGTTCAAACTGTCAAGAGGAAGGTGGGTGGCGGCTTTAATATTGAATTTAAGCAAAAAGCAATATTTATTTGTCAAATAAACATTATTTCCTGTTTTCTGATAGCAGTAAAATGTATTTTGGGTTAAATAAATTACATACATTCTTCGTTTTATGTCAATAAATTTAATTAAAAAATTTTTTTCGGACACCCTGTATAAATAATTATGTTAGTGTTTATATTTCTGAATAAAGAATTGAATTACCTTTCAAATGAGATATCACACGACCCCTATTCTCATTTAAAAAAATTATACATGACGTCATCACGCCCAGATGGGTGACGTCACTAGTATGATGCATATGGCAAAAAGTCGCAATTTAAAAATAAAAATTAACCTGTTTCGGGATTTTTTTCCAAAATCGTCCATTCTCGAGAACATGAATTTATTCCAACCTTTAAGTGCTCACTGTATAAAACGGTAATAAGGCCCACAGTATGGTAGCGAAGTATGGACAATGAAAAAAGCAAATACGCAGAAATTGGAAAGATAGGTAAGGAAAATGCTCAGAGCTATATATAGTGGCAAAAACACAGTAAACGAACAAACAAGGAGCTAGGGGCACCGTATAAAGAATCAGTCCCTGCATAAAACACAGAGAGTGAGGTGGATAGGACACGTGATGAGAATGGAAAGGAAAAGGCTGCCAAAGATGATATTAAAACTACAAATCCTTATTGCTCTAATTTCAATACGTTTTTATCTTTATAATGATATTTTTACAAGATAAATGCAGGTGACACTGTATAGATCATAAATAGGATGAACCAATTACGTTTGACCATAAAAATAAAACAATTTCGAGTTCGGAGTTATGCTATAATTTCAGTAGCAGTTATTTCTTGTGTATTATAAAAAGGATAAAAATAAAATTGAAGGCTTAAATCACGTATACGCAATTTTTCAAATTAATTTTTTTTGTCACGTTTCATTGCAATAACATTTTATTATTATTTTCTTATTATTTATTATTATTTTTTTCTGTTTCTTTGTACTTTGTATCAGATAAAACCTGTGTATCAGACTCTGATACACAGTTTAGTAATTTAGATAATAATATATCTCAGGCCTCTTTATCTTGGCTTGTAGTAATATAATTTATATGTTAAAAAATTATTACTATCTGGTATTTTCTTCTCCTTTAAATTTCGTCTGCTCTGCACCGGTTGTACTGTAGCCAATTTGATTATTGTACAATTTTCTTTGAAATGCAAGTCGCCTGAAATTCTAGAGTCTTACTCAACATAAACTTTTCATCTTCTTCTTTAGGTGGTGGTCTCCAATAGATGCTGTAGGCTGCGTACAACATCACGCCGTAGGAAAAATTTTCATTTTCGTTACTTTCAATAAAGTTTAAAGGACAAAAACTATCTTATAACCGAAAATAATTAAAAAAGAGTAATTCTAACACAAATTCAAGTTACGGGGTGAATTGAAGTGTCCACCCACTTAGCCGGTGGTATTCAATAGACGCCGTATGGAGAGAGTTTTAATAAACCTCCCTCATTTAAATGAGACACCCAAGTATATTGGTTTGGGTGTGCAGAGGTCGAGGCTTCTGGCTATTACAATTTGTGGCAAATGTATCCTGCCAAATTTTCCAATCCGTCATATTCAATTTCCGTCAACTCTTTATCTACAGTATCTTGTAGGCCATCGATTTCTTCACAACTATCTTAATCGTAGAAAAAAATCGATAAGCACATCAGGTGTTAGATCCACTTCAGTATTTCCAAAGCTGAACAACGATCCTTCATTTTTACCAAGAATGTAAAGTAAGAACGCAGTCGGTATCTTAATTCGAGAGCATTTGGATGATAGTTGAGACTTCCTTTTGACCTGATAGTGCCAAAAAAATTCTCCAATAAATCTTGGTTTAATCTATAGGTCAGACGATATTTTATTGAGAATCTCGCATTAACGTCATCCAATAGTAATTTCAAGGATGTATTTGACATAATAACACCTAAAAAGTATATACTTAATAATGATTTACCTATATTTTTATGGAATAGGTTCATAATTAAGTTAGATAGACAGTTACTTTTATTTTACCTTTTTGAAATGGAAGTAAACTTGTTTTTTTCTTTACTTTAAGATCCATCATTACATTTGTAATTTTATCAATAATATTGTTTTGGAGATCTAATGAAGAATGAGTTCTTACATTAAAAACATCAAACTAGTCATTTACCTAAAATATGTAAACCATTTAAATAATTTAAAATATACAGAAAATAAATAAAGATTACTCACAAGTTTAAAAAATTCGACACACTCCATCCAGTTTGGTTGTTTTAATAAGTCCATACTTCCATAATGGGAAATAGCCATAGGTATTGTATGGGAAAACAATTTGGTATTTTCACCCTCTGCCGTGCAGTGCTTTTAAAGTTAAGACTTTCTTTAGATATTTTATGGCTTATTTTTAAGCCTGGCCTATTTGTTACATCTATAACTTCCTCAATTATTGACTTATTAATTTCTTTACCATTTATAACAAGTCCTTCATCCGCAAAAGGAATACGGATAAGTTTTATCAAGTGCACCAAACACGGCACACCTCATTTTTAATAAAAGTTTAAGACTTCTCTCCACCTAGTCTTACTCCCTCTTGTCTGTCATTCAAAGCCTCATTAAAGATATCTTTAGAGTACAAATTAAACAGACTAGGTGACAAAATACAACCCTGTCGTACTTCACGTTTGATGGGTAGTTTTTCAGTACGACTATCTCCAACTTGGATAGAGGCTACTTGGTTGTAATATAAAATATAAGTGTTTTAGCAGTCATGCTAAAAGCTTTAGTAGTCAAGTCCTGCCAACCGCAGGTTATTGAAAATTTTATTATGTTGTACTCGGTCGAATGCCTTCTCGAAGTCGATCAAACAAACAAAAACATTTCAAAATACAAATTGCTTATTAACCATTCGACTTTCGCACAAAAGGAATTAGTACTCGGTTAATAAGTACTCGGATTAGTCTAAAATCGCTGCATTTTTTGGGCTCGCTTTTCTTTGTTAATATTTTAAACAGTGACTCCAACCAATCATATGGTATTTGTCCTTCATTGTAAATTTAAAAAAAAAGTGGTTAAGCAGGTAATGTTTTCCTCGTCCAAAAGTTTAAGTAACTTAGCAGGGATTTGATATGATCCAGGTGCTTTATTTCTTTTGGCTTGCTGTATTGCTTTTCTGACGATCGATTTCAGTTTACTGGGACCTCTGTCTAAGTGGTCGTCACACGTAGTATTTGTACCATTTTCTCGAGAAACATCGTCAAAAACGGCACTGATGCATTTCTCCCATTCTTTGCACTGTTGTTGGTGATCACAAATTCTTCCGTCTGCGTTTTGAAGTACGTCGAACCCATTAATTGTAACAGCAAGTTCTGCGGAAGATTCGCCTGTAGGAGTCATTGCAATCTATTTACAGTAGGGACAGGGTCCGAAATTGGGGTTCCTAACTTCTAGTTTCTTCTATTTTTGATTTATGGACTCAAAAGAGGCACCCAGTGTGTAGTAAATCCATTTCTCAGGACTTTCTTTGTAACATAACTTAAAATAGAAGGACCATAACGAATCTACAATATTATGCCAATCCAATTAACCTGTTAACTATGCTGTCAAGTATCTTCTGGGAGAATAATATAACAACCTAATAGCTAATCTAGGGAGTATCCACAAAAGGGCAGCAAGGATCAGTGTGAAGATTACAGAGGAATTACGATAAACAGCAGAATAAGTAGGATGTATGGGAAACTTATTGAGAACAAAATAAAAATTGACTATTACTCTGGGCTAATTAGCAAAATTCATGGAAAAGTTATTTACCAGCAAGTTTATTTCTGGAATCAAATTATAAGATCCTATATATTAATAATATAGGTATGCAAAGCGCAAAAAATTAAAAATGGCGCCCGAAAATAGTGTTTTTTTCAATTTTTGCTCTATAACTCCAAAGATTTTTAACTTTACACCAAAAACACCCAAATAAAAATTCACCGCAATTAAATTCTGCATAGAGATATGTATTTCCCGATTTGCTCCGACGAAAATTTTCCTCGGAAAATGCGGGTTTTCCCAACAAATTCTCTAATTTTCAAATAAAGTTTTAGGTAAGTAATTATTAATCAATAATTAAATAACTTAGTGAGATCAAAGCTTTCTTGGTACAGATTGTAATTCCAGAAGCCGGTGAAAATTAAACGAATATTTTAGCAACAATTCAATTGTTAATTATCAATTTACGATCGCAATAATAACCAAAATAATCATGATACATTGATCAAACTTATAAAGATTATAAAGATGAGATGCTGATTTAATATTTTATCGACAAAATATAAATTTTTCGTTTTTTTGCATAATCTTTAAATTTTGAAAAAAAAAAAAATAGTTATAATACGCTGGACTAATTAGTAAAGTACAAAGAAAGGTTAATTACCAGCAATTTTATTGCTGGAATCGAATATTATGATCCTATATATTAATAATATAGCTATGCAAAGTCCGCAGATAGTGTGCTACTTTTTTTATTAACAAAATGGCGCCCCCAAATCGTGTTGTTTTCAATTATTGGTCTATAACTCTGAAGATTTTAACTTTACACCAAAAACACTCAAGTAAAAATTCAGCTCAATTTAATTCTACATAGAGGCATGTTTTTCCCGATTTGCTCCGACGAAAATTTTCCTCGGAAAATGTGGGTTTTCCCAACAAAATCTCGAATTTTCAAACAAATTTTTTGGGCAATTAATTATGTATCAATAATTAAATAACTTGGTGAAATAAAAGCTTTCTTGTTATAGATTATAACTGCAGAAGCCGGTGAAAATTAAACAAATATGTTAGCAACAATTCAATTGTTAATTAACAATTTACAGTCGCAATAACAACTAAAATAATCATGAAACATTGATTAAACTTAGAAAGATTATAAAGACGTGATGCCTATTTAATATTTTGTCGACAAAATATAAATTTTTAATTTTTTTGCATAATCTTTAAATGTTTAACAAAAATAGTTACAAACAAATTAACATTTCTCAGAAATTGTTTATTATATTATAATTTAAAAAAATTCTTAAAATGCGTATTTCAAAGGTCTTGAAAACGAATGTTTAATATTTTTTTCCAACCATTTGCAAAAAAGTTATGAAACAGCAAAGTAAACATACGATTACTTCGTTTTTTATAATTTGTTTTAATTGTTTCAAAGCTTAAAAATGAGTTTATGGTACAAACTAATTACTCTCAAAAAATATCAAACATTAGTTCAATGGATATATATTATTCAAAGATTAAAAATGTTTTTTTTTGTAATTTTTAGCGCGAAAATAGGCTTGATACAGAGCCGAAGCTTAATTTTATTTATTAAGGTGAAACAGTAGCGATCAACAGGTAGCGAAAACGCGTTCCAAGATTGCGGCTGTAATTATGAATATTTTTTCGAGATATGTGGCACACGTATTCGTAATATAATAAAGAATGGCGGTACAGAGCCCAATTTGAAAAATATATTAATATGTGGAAATTACTCTGTAATTAAATACACTATTAAAAAAACGAGCCTGTACCGCCATTAAGAAGAACAAAAAAATAAACTTTCTTCAAATAAACTTTTTTATCCGATGCCTAGATTTTGTGTCATTTTGGAACTACTAATGAAATAAAACATTTTAGTAGTTCCAAAATGACATAAAATCTAAACATCGGATAAAAAAGTTTATTTGAAGAAAGTGTATTTTTTTGTTCTTCTTAATGGCGGTACAGGCTCGTTTTTTTAATATTGTATTTAATTACCGAGTAATTTCCACATATTAATATATTTTTCAAATTGGGCTCTGTACCGCCATTCTTCATTATATTACAAATGCGTGTGCCAAATATCTCGAAAAAATATTCAAAATTACAGCCGCAATCTTGGAACGCGTTTTTGCTACCTGTTGATCGCTACTGTTTCCTCTGTACGTCGCGGGCGGTTGTCGCTTCGAGTGAAAATGTTATTAGCTACGGTACTGTATTAGTCTGCTTTCGCGCGTGTAAATTACAGAAAAATATATTTATAATCTTTAATTAAAATGTAACCATTAAACTAATAATCGATATTTTTTGTAAGTAATTAGCTTGTACTTTAAACCCACTTTTACGCTTTGAAAGAATTAAAAAAAATTATAAACAACATAGTAATCGTATGTTTACTTTGCTATTTCATAACTTTTCTGAAAATGGTTGCAAAAAAGTTTTAAAGCATTCATTTTCAAGATCTTTGAAATACGCGTTTTACCTATTTTTTAAAATTAGAATGTAATAAAAACTTTCTGAGAAACGTTAATTTGTTTATAACTATTTTTTTTAAACATTTAAAGATTATTCAAAAAAACTAAAAATTTATATTTTGTTGACAAAATATTAAATAAGCATCTTATATTTATAAGATTTCAAAGTTTGATCGGTGTATCATAATTATTTTGGTTATTATTGCGACCGTAAATTATTAATTATCAATTGAATTGTTGCTAAAATATTCGTTTAATTTTCACCGGCTTCTGAAACTATAATCTAAACCAAGAAAACCTTTATGTAACTGAGTTATTTAACTATTGGTAGATAATTAATTATCTAAAACTTTATTTGAATTTTAAAAATTTTGTTGGGAAAACCCGCATTTTCCGAGGAAAATTTTTGTCAGAGCAGATCGTGAAAAACATGTCTATATGCAGAATTTAATTTTGGTGAATTTTTATCAGGGTGTTTTTGGTGTAGAGTTAAAATGTTCGGAGTTATGGAGCAAAAATTGAAAAAAAAACACGATTTGGGGGCGCCATTTTGTTAATAAAAAAAGTAGCACACTATCTGCGGACTTTGCATACCTATATTATTAATATATATATATATATATATATATATATATATATATATATATATATATATATATATATATATATATATATATATATATATATATATATATATATATATATATATAATCATAAGCTTCGATTCCAGCAATAAAATTGCTGGTAAATAACTTTTCCCAAAAATGGCCTATTCTCCGATAATCAGCCCAGACTATACTATATAGATTACGAAGCAGAAGAGCAAGCTGGCTGTAGAACTGAGCGGTCCGCATCTAAACATTCCGTATATATATTTGGCGCCTAGGAGTTTTCTATTGGTTGCTTGCGGCACGCGGTCATATTGCAAGCAATACGCGGCGAGGTGCCAAAAGCATATACGGTGCGAAATTCATATACGGAATGTTAAATATTCGTAGACGTAAAAAGATAACTTTTTATTAGTCACTTAAAAAGAGATTGATTTTAAAATACTTGCTAATGTATTAGTAAATAAAAATAAAATAATTATAGTATTTGGAATGCTATTTGGTGAGAAAATCATATGCGGAATATTAAATATTCGTAGACTAAAATAGACCACTTTTTATTAAGTCAGTTAAAGAAAAATGATTTTAAAATATTTTGTTTATGTATTATTAAATAAAAATAAAACAAGTATAACATATGGAATGTTATTTGGTGCGAAATTCATCCACGGAATGTTAAATGTTCGTAGATAAAAAAGACGACTATTTTCGTCTGGTAACACACATCCCTAAACTTCAACAGAAATAACAGAATTGAATAGCTGAAACATAAATCTAAACATACTATACAACAAGTGCAAGTCATTAAAAATTCTGCGCAAGCGAAATAGTCAAATAAAGAAATAATAAAATCTCTTAAATCTATACCATACAATTCCATTTATAAATTTTGCATCAAACAACATTCCATATAGGTAATAATTGTTTTATTTTATTTAATATACATTAACAAAATATTTTAAAATCGGTCTTCTTTAACTGACTTGATGAATAAAAAGTCGCCTTTTTAGTCAACGAATATTTAACATTCCGCATATTAATTTCTCACCAAATAACATTCCAAATACTACAATTGTTTTATTATTATTTAATAATACGTTAACAAGTATTTTAAAATCAATCTCTTTTTAACGGACTAATAAAAAGTTATCTTTTTCCGTCTATGAATATTTAACATTCCGTATATGCATTTGGCACCTCGCCGCCTATTGGTTGAAATATGACCGCGTGCTGCAAAGAACCAATAGAAAACTCCTAGGTGTCAAATACATATACTTACGGAATGTTTAGATGCGAGCGGTCTACAGTAAGCCACTTGTACTCTATTACGTAAATTATTGAGAAAAATATAGCCGTCAATAAAGAAGTTCACCTGATGTATGTACACTTACAAAAATCATATGACAGTGTGCCCTATAGCAAACTATTGTCAATCCTACAGAAAACCAACATTAAACATGGTCTTATCAAAGCAGTCCAAAGTCTGTATAATGGAACGACTGCAAAAATTAAAACTGGATGAAGGATATCTGGTGGATTTAAGTTCATAAGTCCCGAAACCGGTAGCCAATTTTTAACATCAATAAAAGGATAATATTGTGAGTATTGACCCTTTTCTTTACCTAACCATTGCACTTATGGACTCACACTTGCAACGTATATACAATATTTGAATAAAAATAACATAGATACATGTGACGTTTATAACGTTATACCTTTACAATAAATATGACAATATGATGTTGACTGTATAGCTGCCTTTGATATAAATCAAATTTTCACCTTATTATTTGTCATGGTATCAAAATATTAGGCCTGGATCCCACGTACCAAAAAAAAGTTTATTAATAGCCATCTGAAAATTTGTTAATAGATTAACGGTGTCTAGTCGGACAAACTTTGATGTACGGGAACACTGGAACAGGGGAAGTTTGAATTGAAGACCTTGGGAACAGAAGGGGACATGCCACCAAACAATACTTTGGAGAAAACATCATTTTAAACTTATTTTTAAAACCTGAAATCCAATTTTTAAAATTTTCTCGGAAGTAAGGCCCATAATCGTTTGGAAATATGTTATTAAATACACCATAAAAGTAACACAAATGTTTATTTAACGGTTTTTGAGTTTTTGAACATTTTTTGAAAAAAATATGAGGCTTATCCCCTTTTGATTAAAAAATTATATTCTAAAAATGAACATAAAATTTAGCAATAAAATAATTCAGTTGTCAATATTTTCAATAGCTGAAAAGGGGTCCAAATGTTAAGTGTCTTCCAGTGGTTCATTATTCTCAGTATCTGGTAGAATTTGTTGGCAAGCACCAATTTCAGTCTACAGTGTTTTGTGCAACCGCAAGGTGCACCTAATTATTTTGGTTCTATTTTCTTCCCTTTTGTATTTATATATTCGTAACCTATATTGCTTTTAGTCTTGCGCTTAATTTTTCTATGTCGTTGGCTATCCTTGTGTCTCCATCTAGAAACCGCCTTCTTTTCTGGAGTTGGCAAGACACCTGGAGAAATCTATGGGGTATAACCTATTCATTTTCCTACAATAAAGCAATTATTTTACTAAAAAGGGATAAGCCGCAAAAAACCCTTAGAACAATCCTAATATTTTTAGGTTCGAAAAATATAACATAAAGGGACAAGCCACACATTTAATAAACATACCGTTCCTAAGTTTAGGTTTTAGGAATCGCTGCTACTTCGGCATACTGTGTAGTCTTTGACATCTTTGCTTTCATTTAAAAACGGATCTTGGTCACTGTGTTCAGAATCAAATTCAGAAACGTCTATTTTCAATTTACATGCACGGTAATGTTCCGCCGCCATGTTGATTACTACTGTGGCTTGTCTTCTTCTGTTGCAATATAAAGTTATGGTGACATAACGGGACTTCCCAAGTAGCAATTTTTCGACGCATTGGTTGTGAGTACAAACAAATGTACTGTATACAACGTTGCCTGAGAGCATTTTCAGTTGTTTCGGCCAACGTCCCCTACCCCGATGACATTACGATGTTACAACCTTTAGTTATACGGGCAACTAATTTATTACCATTGTATCACAATGATTGTGACAACTACATAATATCACAGTTCAGTGTGGTTCAGTTTTTTCAACAATCACAACGAGTTAAAAATGGTATAATGCTAAACTAATTTACGCCCTGGCCGACTCTGTAGTTGTAGTTGAGTAGTTATCTGTCACGTCACGACCCTTGTGTTGTTCTAGAGGTGTAACACGTTTGCGGCAACTAGGAGAAAAAGAATTTACTTTATAACCTTATTTTTTTCTTATTATTATATATTTTATTTTGATGGAAATTTTCGATTTATTTAGCAACCTGTTTATTTGTTTTTTTAATAGCTGGTTTCCATTCCATTGTTTTATCAGTAGATTTGAGATTTGATAATCTTGTATCAGCTTTCGTAGATAGGGTTGCCAGGTCAGTTTTTACTCTTTCAGTAGTTTTGTTTTCACAAAATCAGTAGATTATTTTTAGGCCATGTAAATATACAGTAGTAATACAGTGATATGCACATCCGTCCTAAATGTCCCAAGAGGAATTCCACAAAACTGGAAACCTAATTATTCCAAACCACCAACTGGTAATTACCATTTTTTAGCTTAAATCTACTAAATCAAAAACTAAAATATACTTAAGGATTTTTGGGATATATTTGGGATTTTTTATAATAAAAACAACAGCTAACTCAAGGGGATAGGCGCAAAATGTCGTCTGTTAAAATGTTCAATGTATTTTAAATGTTTTCATTTTTTGCGAATCCTTAGAAAACTAATAAGTATTTTTGAAAAATTTAAACGCACAAAGAAAGATTACGTTATTACCAAGGACCGAAAGTCCCTGAAAACTTCTATAATGTTTATTTTAATAAGTTACAGGGGTGAAAAAAAGAAAAAATTTAGTGTGACTTTTAATTCCAAATATCTCGTTCAAAAGAAACGTTTTGGTTTTTCTAAATAATACAGTCTTTCATGCTGCGTTTAAATTTTTCAAAAATACTTATTATAGTTTTCTCATGATTCGAAAAAATGGATCAAATTCTGTTGAAATATACCAAAAATCTACTAAAAAATATTGCCTACTAGTGGTTTGTTTTTAACCAAGAGGAGTGATTCAAATTTACCGCGCTGTAATGCTTGTTTGTAATTGGTCCAACTGCAGGCAAGTTTACTCCACTCTAATAAAATTTTGACACTAATGACTTTTATCAAATTTTGACCCTAGTGGAATTTCATAGGTTAGTTAAGATATACCGGCGATTTTTTGTGTTATCTGTGTTATTCCTTTAATTTTTAGATTGTTAGTCTGCTTTTATATAAAAAGCATTCGTTTTTAGAACTCTTTAGCGAGGTATTAATATAATATAATATTCATGGATTACCGTTGAGGGCCGACATGATCAACCAAAAAAGAAGATGTATTTGGTTATTATTCTAGTGACTTTCTTAGGCGTGAATCTGCCTTTTAAGTTTACTCCTCCTGGTTAAAAAATAAACTATTGAATTTTTTAAAAAAATATCAAAAATCTACCAAAAAAGTAGAAATCTACTAAATGTGGCAACGCTGTTAATGATAATGATACACTTTTGACACTGGTCACATGACCTCTGTCACCCAATAAGAGGGTGCGTTCTAAAATGGTTTTGATAGTCGGCGCAGCCGGGTTTGGTTGGCGATTGGACTTCTAAGTTGTCTTATCCGTCTAAGGTTGGTGATAAGGTATTTTTTTAGTAATATTGGTAATATTGCTTAATGCGCCATTTTGGTTTTACTTGAGATTTTTGGGATGTAAAGAAAATGAAAACACAGAATATAAAAAATGCAGGCATTTTCTGATATCTTTAAAAGCACTATAAATACATTAAATTTATACAGAACATCTTTAACATAAATTTTGACTTTTATATTAAAATTTGATTTTTTAAATTTGCATATTTTTTATCAAAAATGTCATAAAAAAAGGAGCGCGTGTGTTTTTTAAAGGTGAAATATCCATATTTGACGGTAATCTGAGATGCGTTTATAAATTTCACATCAGGTAATAAGTCTTTTATGTATTTATATAAATTTAAATACCGAATACGGTGTCAAAACAGTTTAATTTTTGGTTTTGGCATTCACCATACAGGTGTTAAAAATATAGGTAAAAAAACATAACTAGTCTGACTCCTTGAGCAACCATTGCACGCGCAGGTGCTTTTTATAGTCGCTTCAGTTGTCTTATGCAACGCGTACGAAACGATGTTGCTTAAACAGGAGGTTGCCTAGGCAACGTTAAGACAACTCAAAAATCGTCCACCAAATCAGTGCAGAATAGGGTCGTCTTCTAGGCAATAACCACGTTGTAAGAAAACGTTGCCACGCGGTAGATAACGTTGTCGCGTCGACAAATTGCTACTTGGGTTACTACAGCGGCGCCATTTATGAAAAATCAGCTGAAATTTTCTGTTTGGGACATTAATATAGCCTTAAAGTATGCGATTTCTACTTTAACTCATTTTTGACGAAATTGTGGCTTGTCCCCTTCTGGTCCCAAGGTCTTCAATTGTGGAACAGTTTAAAAATTTGGAACGGCAGATTACAAAAACGTTCCATGTATTTTGTCGGACAGAACTTCCAATTGATTTGCTACTATTTCATTAAACTCTCATGCAAAAATCAGACTGCTATTACTAACCAACATGATTCCTGTCATTTGACATTTTCCTCGTGTTCCACTCATTAAAATACCCAGTTGGTGATAAACACAAGTCTGATTTTTGCATAAGAGTTTAATGAAATAAATAATTAATTAATAAATAATAAATAAATTGGAAGTTCTGCCCGACAAAATGCATGGAACGTTTTCGTAGTCTGACGTTCCAAATTTTTAACCTGTTCCACAATTAAAACTTCCCCTGTTCCAGTGTTCCCATACATCAAAGTTTGTCCGACTAGACACCGTTAAGCTATTAACAAATGTTCAGCTTGCTATTAATCAATTTTTTTTTGGTAGGAGGGATCCAGGTCTAATACAGTGATGGGCATGCTAATGACCGACAAAATAGCGCAAAAGATGGAAAACATAGTTTCCCACCTTTAGACGTCTGTGACAGGAGTATTTTATAAAATTCTACTGTCACATTGACAGTTCTCATACTCCTCTGATACGTCTAAAGGTGGGAAACTATGTAATGTAATGTTAATTTATACCTTTATAGCGATAATTTCCATCTCCACGAGTTTCACCCCTTTTTGTATCGCAATGTATTATGTTTTCCATCTTTTGTGCTATTTTGCCGGTTATTAGCACGCTCATAACTGTATACATATCACAATGAAATTCCCGTTTGTAAAATCAAAGACGAATCTTTGAATTCTGTTGCTATGATGTGACGTCAACCGAACGATAAGACAAAGTAGTCAGGTTACCAAATTTCGCAGCGACGACGTAGTTACGGCAAATTTTTACACCTAAAGGTAGAATGTAAAGGGGAAAGTGAAACGAGAATAACGTGTACCAATTACCAAGTCTTGTAAAATGTGTTCAGCCTCAGAATTTCAACAATGTTAAGTGCTTGGATGAAGGATTTATTTGCGTACAACCCTTATGTATATTTGAAGTTTTAAGTTTGTGGTAAAATTATGATCTGGTTGTGTAACTAGGGTGGTATTTACGGCATTGTATTTAATAACGTATTATCGAGCGTAATTCTGATTAAATAAAAACGTGGGAATAACGGGGGAAGTACTTGGCATTTTATCATTTGTGGATGTAAATCAATCTAATTATATCCATGTATTTGATAATCGAACGGATAATGCTCAATATTAAGCTCAGTGATCGCAAATCCAATGAAGAAATAATAAGACGATTAAAAATAACAAATGTGATCCAGGACTGTGAACTGGACAGGACACATAGGAAGAATTGAAGACAACCGTTGGACGAGCCAATTCTTGAATGGCGACCAAAAGCAAGTAAGTAAGAGAAGTAGAGGCAGACTTCAAACAAGATGGACTGATGACATCAAGCCAATGGCTGACCACGAATAGATGCAAAAAACAGCAAACAGAAATGAATGGTCGCACTTAAGGAAGGCTTCCGACGATGGATGGAATAGCTGTTAATGATGTATGATAATGCTCTCAAATGAGAATCTGATGCTCTCAAAAGGTTTAAATTATAGTGTAACATGCCCATCACTTCCTAAACTATATTTAACCAGGGGCCTGATTCTAATTAATTTCGATGTCGCAATTTAATTTCGACTCCTCCATGACAGATGCAATTTATAGCGATTCTTATTAATTTCGATATTAGTTCCAACTGGGGATATTAACGTTATCATTTTGACACTGCTCAGAATTTGGGTTGGTCCTCCTGTTTATTGAATTTATTGGCTATTCAACCACCTCAACGTTTGTTGATAGTCTGTGCAAATTATCGAAAAAATGTCATTTTGGGAAAAGTTATTTACCAGCTATTTTATTGCTAAAATCGAATCTTAAGATTGCCTCCATATTAGTAATATGGGGTATGACAAGTCCGCAGAAAGTGTGTTATTATATTTATAAATAAATTAGCATTCCCAAATCTTCTTTTTTTTCAATTAATGCTCTGTAACTTCTAAGATTTTTCGTTTAAACCAAAAACATTCAAATAAAATTTCCGCGCAATTTAGATCTGCACATTGTTATTTTTTTTTCGATTTCCTTCAACAAAAATTTTACTTGGAAAATCCAAGTTTTCCAATAAAAATCTTCAATTTTCAATTAAAATTTTAGGAGAGTAAGTATTTATCAAAAATTAAATAAATTTGACATGAATGATTTTTTACCTAGTAACTAGTGGATTATATATCAGCAGGCCAACGACAATCTAACCAATAGTTTAGCAATAATTAAAATGTTAATTAAAAAATTTCGGTCGAAATAAAAACCAGAAAGATTATAATACACCAGAATAACTATGATTTTCGTATGAAAAAGCTTAATACTTATTCAACGTAATTTACAGAATTGAAATTGGACTATTTGAGCGGTCTCAGGAATGTTATAAAGAAACTTTTTTGGCTTATAAACAAATGGAACCCCTCAGAAAATATCAGATTAAATTAAATTAATTTAACGATGTTGAAAAGGAAACGACTTCTTCTTCGGAGAAAAAAAAATCGAATTGAGTGGTTTCAGGTATAACCGGTCAAATTTGACCGGCATTTGCGACACAGCTATAAACAACAGGATTTCAATCTTTGAACCATTACCTTTTTATTCCGGTCCTCTTTGTAAATAAAAATTTTCATATATTCAAGACACTCATAAAAAAAAGGTTCATATCACCAAGTTATTTAGTTATTGATAAATAATTACTTACCTAAAATTTTAGTTGAAAATTAAAGATTTTGTTTGGAAAACCCGAATTTTCCGAGAAAAATTTCTGCCAAAGGAAATCAAAAAAAAGTATCTATGTGCAGAATTAAATTACAGTGAATTTTTATGTGAGTGTTTTTGGTTTAACGTTAAAATATTCTGAGTTACAGAGCAACAATTGAAACAAAGATTTCGGAGCGCTAATTTGTTTATAAACCAAATAGCACACTTTCTGCGGACTTTGCATAGCTATATTACTAATATATGAAATCTTAAGATTTGATTCCAGCATGTCCAGCAATAAAATACCTGGTACATAATTTTCCTTGTTTTATACTAATTTCCCCATATTACCTTACATCTTTCATTTAGTTGATAATTCACGTTGTGAACATTCTCAATTATTATATTTCTAATTTAATACTATTCTATCTAATTCCTCCAAAACAAGCAAATTTCCAGCCGTATTAATACCTTTTGCTTTAGTTTTCCTTGCAAGAAACAAACAAATCACATCTACTAAACTAAACCTAACCTCGCTTTCGGCCATTCATTCATGTCCCTGTCACAATAATTTCGACCCGAAATTATAATATCAACCACTTTTTTGGAGTCGCAATTAATTTCGATAAGTCACTATTTCATGACATAATTTCGTTAGTTCAACTAAAATCCACAAGGCTCGCACAGTCGCATTTCAAGTCGCCATATTGATTGCGACTTGTTTTAAGTCGAAATTTGAATTAGAATCAGGGGCCAGTGCAGTTTAAAACACCACATCTATAAAGAGTCCTGTATTAAATAGTGTGATGTTATGCCTTCTGGTCCCAATTAATTAAAACTCTATTGTTTGGTTCAAATACATTATATTTACAATCACCTCCATCAACGACTAACCATAACAATATGTTTACATTTAACAGTAACGACCTACTACAACAATAATTACTAACTGAGTACAATAATCTTTCTCCACCGAGTTAATGTTTATATACACATTTAAATAATAACAAAACATGACAATTCAATGTTACTTGCGGTTATTGATACAAGAACAGATACTACATGGATTAATGACTTTGAATGAGTTTTAAACATATTTTGTACAGGGTGATATTATAATACCACACCTCCCCGTTTTGTTAAAATTACATATTTTTAAAATAAGATTGATTGTCTATCATCGCCGTTTTTTTTTAAAAAAAAGAAAGTCCTAAGAAGAGAAGAAGAATATCTGAGTGTATATCCCTCTTTCCCTTTCACAGAGTGTTTATGATTACCTAATACTATTTTCAAAAATTAAATTTCCTAACTATCCTAACTAACTGTAACATGGTACATTTCAGATCAATCGATTTTTCCCTAAACATGTATATTCTTTTTCCTATTTTACACAAAAGTTCATATTTTCCCTATACTAAAACTGGTATTTTATAACCTATTACTAGTTCACTTACTTTCACGTCGTGTCTTTTCGTCCTTTTTTTTCGTTCACTAATTCACTTCATCAAAACAGTGTCCACAGTGAATGAAATTGATCCTAACTTTTAAATAGTCTTTTAGTGCCTATCAGCCGTAACTAATCTAATTGTAATAAAATCTCGACTTTAATACTTCCTAAGCTAAGCTAAATATTACCTAAACTTCTATTAAATGGTATATAAAAAAAAAAGAATTTAACGTTACTTTACTATTTCATCTTATTATTTCAGTCTTATTTTGATTTATTTATATACGCCTTACTAACTTTAAAATATTGTACCTATAATAAAAATGTAATCTCTCTAAAAATTTCTAATATTTCTCTAAAAACTTCTAATAACTCTTTTGTAGCTATAATAAAGATTTAATCTCTCTAAAAACTTCTAAAATGTCTCTATAAAACTTTCAATATCTCTCTTGTACCTATAATAAATATTTAATCTATGTTTCTGAATGTCTAAAAATTTCAGTTTCTGTGTCCCTTTGCTTACTATCTACTAAAACTTATTGTAAGATATTGTCTATCCTTAATTCAAACACTTCCATTTTCCGCGAAAAATTTAACCTGAATTCATTATATACATTTAAAAATAAGTTAATTATAATTTACGTTACTTTAGAAAAAAAAATTTTCAGCTTTAATTCTTAGACATAATTCAATGATTAGCTACTTATTTGATATTATTCTTAATTTTGCTTCTTTTCTTGCAATTTTTATGTGTCTTCTTTCATTTTTCCCACATATTTTAATAAAAAAATTATCTTTTTTTCTCTTCTTCTTCTTGTCTGGTACTACAACTATATTTCTTCATTTTCTCCACATAGTAACACTTCTACAGTGTACATAATTCATCTTCATATACATCTTTCATATAACAATCATATATCATTTATCTCATATATCATTTCATATAACATCATAATCATCACTTCATATACTAGCTTCCGATACCTTCGTTTTACCTTAATAAAAGAGGTTTCACTCGGATGTCTTAGTTCTCCGCCAATATTAACCCGAATTTTCGCCCTGATCTGTACGCACCATGGAGGTGGTATAGTTAACTCAAAACACGAAATAGGTATTTTATGCGGTTCAAATTCTTCTAAAAATATCACAACCTCAATCCCTTGCTTTGAGGCCGTTGTTTATTCACGAATAATCATGAATAAAATAGGTACTCTCAAAACACAGAGTGGGTCTCTAATAAGCTTTCAAGCTTCTATAAATCACTTAGTACCTTCCCAATTTGACAAGAGCAGTGGGTTTCTTATTGTCTCAAGTTGTCTCATAATATTTAGCTTATAATATTGTTAGTTCTTCTTCTTATCTATATAGTTCTTCTCCAAATTCCTTATCTCGACGCATCAGGTCGGTTCGTTAAAAATATATATCTTGCTTATAGCAATGTTTATCGTATGTCATCACTAATCATTATTTATTAAAAAAAAATCATTTATATATCATTAGTCACACAAAAATTATTAATTCAGGTTCATATCATAAAAAAAATTTAACACAAAATCGATGAAAATGTATCTATATAATCAATAAATATCAAAATAAAAACAACTGGCTAATAAAAATTCAATAATAGTATGCCTATTCGACAAAAATTCAATAAAAATTCAAAAATAGCATATGCAAAAGTTAGATAAAAATATTCAAAATAAGTTTATATCTCAAACTTCGATAGAAATTTTTGAAAAAAAAAAAATTCGATATTCCATAAAATATTCAAAAATAACCGTACTAAAAATCGAAATCGGATAGAGATTTTTCAAATAAATTCAATAAAAATTCAATAATAGCATATATAATAAACTTTGATAAAAATATTTAATTCAAAAATCACTTCATGTTTCAAAATTCATAGATATTCTTAAAAAAAAATCGATACTTCATAAATTATTCAAAAATCAGCAAAGATAAATATTCAATTTTCAATAAAAATATAAAAACGAGGGAAGCATTTTTAATAAAGATAGACATTCTTACTTACATTTTATTTCCACTTGTGTCTTTGTTCACTGGGTTCTCTGCATTCTTCCTGTCCTGGTCTGTTTTCGCCGTCTATACTTCCAAGCTGGTGCCGCCATCTGTGCTCCTTTCAGAAGACCTCCTCTAGTCTGCAGGATCAGCCATGTATTAAATAGTGTGATGTTATGCCTTCTGGTCCCAATTAATTAAAACTCTATTGTTTGGTTCAAATACATTATATTTACAATCACCTCCATCAACGACTAACCATAACAATATGTTTACATTTAACAGTAACGACCTACTACAACAATAATTACTAACTGAGTACAACCGAGTTAATGTTTATATACACATTTAAATAATAACAAAACATGACAATTCAATGTTACTTGCGGTTATTGATACAAGAACAGATACTACATGGATTAATGACTTTGAATGAGTTTTAAACATATTTTGTACAGGGTGATATTATAATACCACAAGTCCTAAAAATTCACAAAGGAACTGTATCCGTCAGACAAATTTGCAGCATCATGCGTTCTCCTTACAGCAGATTGCCAAAGTTTCTACTATACTACACTCACAATAAAGATGCACTAGAAATAAACAAACTAAGACACGTCGAACGTTACTAGGAGCACTCCCGAATCATGATTTATAATGTATTAACTTTGTAAATCATGATTTGAGATTTACAATGTATATACATTGTAGATCATGATTTGGGAATTTTCCTCTTAACAATCAAGTATCTTTGTTTGTTTATTTCTAGTGCATCTTGATTGTGATTTTAGTATAGATTATAATGCAGCCTTTTGATAACAAAAAAACTTGAATTTGTCAGCTATCATGGAGCTACTAACACTGCAAAGATACTTTTTTTCAATTAGGTACAGTCGGAGAAATGAAAGAATAGGGCTTTTCATCGATTGTCTTTTGTTTCGAGCTTCTGTCATATGTTGTATAATCTGTGTCAAATATTGATATACACGGATTATACGATATATGACAGAAGCTCGAAACAATTGACTGTGAATGAAAAGCCCTATACGCTATGAGCTCGTAGGTAGATGGGATAATAAAAAATTCGCAAGCGCCAGTAGTGACAAGTCTGTAAGCTTTTACTGGAAATTTGACATAAATGTCAAAGTGATTAAAACATTGAAATTAAAAATATTAGTAGGAAATAATATTAGCTGGTCAAAGCTGTGTTGTGTATTTTTACCTTAAATATACTTACGTTTTAAATACTGAATTTAAGTTTTTTTAATATTTCGTAATATGTAATTATAAACTAATCTAAGCGCCATCTACACGATAATTGTGAAAGTATCCGAAGTAAGAAATTAATATTTCATTAATAGATAGTTAAAATGATTAGCAAAATCTTTAAAAAATCGATTAAAATTTAATTACTTTTTTGCGTTGTAAATATTAAGCGATAACAATTAAATAATAAATTTAAAAATTACCGGTGAAAGTTGCATTAGTAATCCGCTAGGAGCGACACCAGCGAAGCTCAGAGCGTATACCCATGAACGATCACATCAATCACTTATTTTGTATTTGCTATCTTTTTCTATAACAAACGTTTGTTATTTATAGAAAAAGACAGCCAATACAAAATAAGTGATTGATGTGATCGTTCATGGGTATAAGGCTTTTCATCGATTGTGATTTGTTTCGAGCTTCTGTCATGTGCTATGTGTCACATAATAATAATAGATCTCCGTCATACGTATTTAGTTTGTATATTGGTATATACCAATAACGTATGACGTAGATATATTATGTGACACATGACAGAAGCTCGAAACAAATGACTGTGAATGAAAAGCCCTATTCTTTCATATTCCGACTGTAATAATTTTTACTTACAAAAGTTCGGATTTTCCATGAGCTCATCCTTAACTCAATTAAGAGCAGATATATTCAGGGAGAATTTTGAAAAAAATATTGTACACAAACAACATAGGGAACCCAGAATATGGTCGAAATAATATTATCTAGATGATGTGTTCTCTATATCGCCTCACGACACCTCACCAATTTTTGAAATAATCTTTTTAAAAGCGATTTCAGGAGTAGAAATTCAAATCGCAGACGACTAGATCCAATCAGCGTCGCTTTGTAAAGACAACGGAAATCGACTTTACTAAGTAACAAGAATTTTACTCAACACACACACACACACACACAAACACACACACACACACACACACACACACACACACACACACACACACACACACACACACACACACACACACACACACACACACACACACACACACACACACACACACACACACACACACACACACACACACACACACACACACACACACACACACACACACACACACACACACACACACACACACACACACACACACACACACACACACACACACACACACACACACACACACACACACACACACACACACACACACACACACACACACACACACACACACACACACACACACACACACACACACACACACAAACACACACACACACACACACACACACACACACACACACACACACACACACACACACACACACACACACACACACACACACACACACACACACACACACACACACACACACACACACACACACACACACACACACACACACACACACACACACACACACACACACACACACACACACACACACACACACACACACACACACACACACACACACACACACACACACACACACACACACACACACACACACACACACACACACACACACACACACACACACACACACACACACACACACACACACACACACACACACACACACACACACACACACACACACACACACACACACACACACACACACACACACACACACACACACACACACACACACACACACACACACACACACACACACACACACACACACACACACACACACACACACACACACACACACACACACACACACACACACACACACACACACACACACACACACACACACACACACACACACACACACACACACACACACACACACACACACACACACACACACACACACACACACACACACACACACACACACACACACACACACACACACACACACTACACATTGCACTGTAACCTGATTGCGAAATCAACTGTACCATGCCAATGGCCTTAGTAGTTCAGGTATTTAAGCTAAATAAAAACAAAATTGTGATTTAACCTCATATAAACATTTATAACCATGTAACCTCAATCATTTTACAGAGCGCAAAGTGTAAAGAAATTAGTTTATTTTTACAGATCACAAGCCTGTTTTTTTTCATTTGATATTTAAAAATACTATTCATTGTGTATTAAAAAACAGGATATTATTGTACTATCAAAACTCGTATATTGGATAAAGAAATATTCTAATCTCATAAAAAAATCAATTAGAATACACATCTCAATATCTTATAAAAAAAAGCCTTTATGATTAAAAGAATAATATTAATTAAAAAAGACGAAAAAATCCAAAGCTTACAAGATTACTGAAATTACAAGCCATTAGGAAAAAAAATAAAAGACACGCCAAGAAAAATTCAGTACATCAAAGTTAGTAAAGGTAATTAAAAATAATGGTATTATAAAAAAGCGTTTAAAATCAAGCCTTAGCCCAGTAGGTCGTTATGGAGTGTAATTTTCTTTGTCACGATGGTTTTGCTTAAATAGGATTATAGGTTCGTCCTACCCTCTACTTTCCTTTTGTACTTAAGTCCAGGGTTGCTTTTACTTTGTCGGTAAAATCCACCTCTTCTGGGGGCGAAAAAACATTATTTCAAAATAATGTCTGGAAATGGTTAAAATGACTAGGTAATGTTAAACAACTTAGGTTCTATAGAGTTTACTTACTACCTCAATACTTTTCGAATTGTTTTTGAGTGAAAAATGTTGATTTTTCAACAAAGAAAAAAAAAACGTTTTGAGACGATTTTTAGCAAATACATAACTCAAAAAATTGAAAAAAATTATCTTAGCAAAAACGAAGCTTATAAAAAAATTAAAAAAAAATGATGGATTCATGAAGTCTATCGACCCAGAAAAAGCAAAGTTGGAGCTCATGAAAAAGTGTTCTTATTCGTCAAATTCCAAATCAAATATTGAAACTTCAAATAACCACAAAATGAAACACTTTTCGGGGAAACTCATTCTCAAAATTTTTTAGAATGTTTAAAAAAAGCTGTATTTTTATTTTTTATAAAAGTTTCCAGCATAAAAACTAAGTGAGTTATGCTCTAAATAAAGTCGATCCATTTTTTTACTAAAAAAATCGAGAAAACCTCCCTCTATTTAGCACCCCAAATGATATTAATCGTTATCGCTTTACCATTTACTTTATGTTTTTTTTTTATAATCTGTAAATTTGACAGGCTCGAAGTTTATTTTTGAAAAAAGAATTAAAAAGGCCTTTTCTTTCCAAATAATTTAAAAAGTATTATTGATACGAAAAATCTCAAAGAGTAAAGAAATCTAGGTTTTGCTTTTATAAATATTTTGGTCTTATTTTGTTTTTCTGTAAGACCAAACATTGTTTGAGATATGGCTGTTCAAAGTTCGCATCTTTTCGTGATAAGTGACTCGGTCATGCCCTTTCAACTAGAACCCTTTCAAAAATAAGCACTTTGGACTGGTCATTTTTTTAAAATTATTTTTAAATTTTTTAGTAAGCTACAGTTTTGCTAAGAATATTTTTTTCAATAAAATATCGACTTTTTGAGTTATTTGCGAAAAACTGTCTAAAAAGTTGTTTTTTTTTTGTTGAAAAATACACATTTTCACTCGCAAATAACTCGAAAACTATTATTGACTTAGATAAAAAAACTATAAAACAAAAGTTGCCTAGAATTAGTCAGTTTTTCTATTTCCGGCTTATTTTAAACATATGTTTTTTCACCCCCAAAAGGGATGACTTTCACCCCAAAAGTAAAAGCAAGTCCAACTTTAAAGTGGAGGGTAAGTAGAACCTAAATCAAAATTTTTATGCAATGGCAGCTATGTACGCCGTTGCTCCCGCTTGGCGGTGCTAGTATAGTTGGGGTCAAAGTTTTGACAATAATTGTCAAAACGTTGACCCCCCAATTCATGAAGTTTGTATCTGGTGTTTTTGTTTACGATTTAATAAATAATAAATTATAGCAGAAAAATACGGATATTGGACTGTTTGTACGTTGAAAACCGAATTGAGGAGAAGGAATGCGAGAGTTAGTGGAAAAAAGGAAGCCCTTTAACAGCCTCCACTGTTTATGTAGCCATCTATTTCCTAACTGCCCTGTCCCAGTTTCTTAGTCTCTTGTTGCCACAAGATCAAATTTATATTTTTGGGCTTCGTTGACTAGATGCTTCAGTTTTCCTTCCTGGAATGATCCTTTTATATTCCACGTCGCTATTTTAACTAGTTCTTATTTATTGCCATTATCGTGTTTATTCTTTTTCGATATTGTTTCCGTTTTCTTTGCAGGGCCATCTTTGTTAGGTCTGCTAATACTGCATTCAATTCCTCTTCAGTCTTCCTCTATTCTTTCAAGCTGCTCGTTTTCTTTATTCCATTTCCATAATTCATTGTTTATTGTCTGTCTTTGGTATCCTGCTATTTCCTTTGATTTTCTCTTCCATAGCAATTCTTCTTATTTTGGCCATTATTTCCCTATCCGTCCTCCGATCATCATTTATGAATATTCTTCCTCTCAGTTGCTTGAGTTTCATCTTATTTTGCATTACTTTGGTCTTTTCTCTCTTGCTATCCATCTCTAAAAATTTAGATATTTTGTCTCCCAGCTTTCTTGCTTCATTAACGTTTACTTTTACTCGAATTTCATTTTCCATGAATTTTTCTACCTCATTCCCTAGCAAGAGTGGTTGATCGGTGTCAATCTGCAGTCCTTGAATCACAATATTTTTCCTTCTTCCCTCTCTTTCTAATTGTTGTACCCTTTCGTTGGAGATCTTTAATTCATTTCGTAATTGATTAATATCTTGAAGCGCCTTTTCATTAATAAGTTTCAGTTCTTCCATTTTTTTTTCGATATTCTTTTTGCTGAAATTCGAGAGTTACTGGAAAAAGGAAGCCTTTGTCGAAGGGTAAGCTATATTAATCATCGTCTTAATATTTTATTTCTATAGCTCAAACCAAAATAAAAATATTTATGTTGATCTGAGTTTTATACTGAAGTATTCGATTTTTTACAGTCGAATGCAGGGGCAATACGTATAGGCTATTGATTATATTCAAAATAAGATAGCTAAAAGGAACTACAACGTTAACGGGGTTTTATTATTTCATATGGTCAACGGACATCTATATATGAAAAAACCGCGGAGTGCTACCATTTAAAGGGGTGCGTTTTTGAGAAATGGGTGAATTAGTCCCTGGGCACAGGTTACATTAGGGTGAGTCCTATGCACTTTTGGTACAAACATATCTACATGAAAATTGTTCCTGGTTAAATTTCGTATCTAAATATCACTATTTAAAGTCAATGATACTTTTTTTTACAAAAATGTATTTAAAAGAAAAAGCACAAAGAAACCCAAAAGAAATAAATTTTGTTTTGTGTCCAATAACTTTTGTCCACGAGGACATAGGTATAGACATTATATACAGGTATACAGAGAAAAAACCTACATATTTCTTCTTTAAAATGTTGTTTAGTAGAGGTAATTAGGATTTACAGTTTTCGAAATATGATTTTTCAAAGTTCGCCACTCACAGCAATTTTGGGCAATTTTTCTTGTTTTTTCGCAAATATTGTTCTATAACTTTTTTCTACGTAACTTTAGGTATATGCAATGGTACACGTAATTGGCATAGAAATCAATTACCTTTAAAATGGTCTACTGCATAACGTTGTACGACTTTTTTTTTAAAGAGATTATGGTTTTTCAAGGTTTTATACTTTTAACGATTTTTTATAATATAATATAAAAATAAAATAATATTATTATATAATATATTAAATATTATGTATTATATATTATATATTATATATTATATATTATATATTATATATTACATATTATATATTATATATTATATATTATATAATACCTAATATAAAAAAATACCTATTATTTTTTACATTTTTTACGATTATTTTTGAAATTTCTCATTATAATATTTCTTTTCTTGTACATGAATATACTATATATTGCTCAATAAAGAGGACTTACTTTCTGTTTAAAATGGTGTATCATGTATATTTAAATAATAGAAACCGAGTGATTCTTTGATATTTTTTCACCTATATTATTTAAAATTATTTCTTTTACAAAAATTACATAAAAATTAGTCTTAGAAAACATTACTTTAGTTAAAATTATTTAAACGTCGACATTTAAAAATTTTTCAAAATCAAAGTCCATCTCTTCGTTAGCATTAGCTTCAATATCTTCCTCTGACGCCTCAGTTATCTTAGAGTTCCCACAATTAGTACCCATGCACATGCACCCTTTGCAGAATATTGAACAACTAATTCCTATCATACAACCGCAGTTTTTTGTACATCCTTTGGTACATTTACATGCTATTATTTCAAGCAAAGCTTGTGGTGCAGGAGCTTTGAAAATAAAGATGGGAATTAATCCATATTTTGAAGTTTGCCCGGCCGAGTCAAGTGGATCCAAAGTATTACCTATAAAAATAGGATTCAATCGTAACACACAATAACACAAAAAAGTTATAATGAGAAATTTAAAAAATAATCCTAAAACCAAAAATCGTTGCAAGTACTTATTACATTTTGAAAAAGCATATCTTATTCAAAAATAATCCTTGAATTTTGTATAGTACACCATTTTAAAGTAAACAGGAAAAGCTTTCTTGTTTATTATATAATGCATACCTAAATGTAAAAAAAGGTTATAATGGGAAATTTAAAAAATAATCGTAAAAAATATAAAAACTCGTTAAAAGTATAAAATCTTAAAAAAGATAACCTCTTTAAAAGAAGTCGTACAACATTATACAGTAGAACATTTTAAAGGTAAATGATTTCTATTCCTCTTACATGTACCATTAAATATGCCTAAAGTTACGTAGAAAAAATTTACACAAAAATATTTGCGAAATAACAAGGAAAATTGCCCAAAATTGCAGTGAGTGGCGAATTTTGAAAAATCATATTTCGAAAATTGTAAATCCTAATGACCTCTACCAAACATCATTTTAAAGAGAAAATATGTAAGTTATTTTCTGTGAAGCAATGTCTATACCTATATTCCCGTGGACAAAAGTTATGGGACAAAAAACAAAATTTCTTTCTTTTGGGTTTCTTTGTGCTTCTTCTTTTGAATATATATTTGTAAAAAAAAGTATCTTTGACTTTAAAAAGTTATATTTAGATAGGAAATTTAACCAGGAACAATTTTTATGTAGACGTGCTTGTACCAAAAGTGCATAGAACTCACCCTAATGTAACCTGTGCCCAGGGACTAATTCGCCCATTTCTCAAAAACGCACCCCTTTAAATGGTAGCGCTCCGCGGTTTTTTCATACATAGAGATTCATTGACCATATGAAATAATAAAACCCCGTTAACGTTGTAGTTCCTTTCTATAGTACATAATCAATAGCCTAGTAATCTGTTTCAACAAAATGTATATTGTAGATACGTGCATTTATTGTCGGCAGATCTTTATCCCTTCTTACTGCTACAATCCTCTTTTTCTCATCAGAATATCTTTGGGAAACCTGTATCCTGATGTTCTCAATAAGCACAAAGGCACAGCACAACATTAAGGCATTTTATTTTCTCAAATAAATTCACACAGCGAAACGAATATGCAATATTTACTAATAGTCCATTCTTTCACGGTTTTTGCTCTAAATTTTAAAGAACCGCTTGGATTGACATGAAATTTGGCATGCGTATAGCTTACATGTCAAAGAAAAAAAGTGATATTGTGCCGATGTGTGCTTTTGCCCTGGGGGTGACTTTCACCCCCTCTTGTGGGTGAAAAAATATATGTCCAAAATAAGTCCGGAAATGGGTAAACTAAATAATTTTAAGTACTTTTGTTCTATAGAGCTTTTTCGCCAAGTCAACACTTTTCGAGTTATTTGCGAGTGAATATGTTCATTTTTCAACAAAATAACCACATTTTTAGACGGTTTTTCGCAAATAACTCAAAAAGTAAGTATTCTGTCGAAAAAAACGTTCTTAGCAAAAATATAGTCTATAAAAAAGTAAAAAAAATGGTGTACGCGATAGGTCTCTGGATGTCGTAGAACTAGAGTTATAGCCAATGAAAAATAGATTCATATTCACCAAATTTCAAATAGAATATTTCGACGTGAAATATCGAAAAAATTAAGCACTTTTTGGGGAAAAGTTATTTTAACTTTTTTAAAGTGTTTAAAAAAAGCTTTATTTCTGTTTTTACAAAAAGTTTCTAACGTTAAATTTAAGCAAGTTACACTCAAAATAAAGTTGGTCCCTTTTGTTTTTGCAAAAAAAATCGTGAAGACCAACCCCTAATTATCAACTTAAATGAAATTAATCGTTACCGCTCCACAAATTATTTTACTTATGTTGTGTTTATATGATCTGTAAGTTTCATCGATTTAAAGTGCTTATTTTTGAAAAAATTTGGTTTCAAAGTAAAATTTTTAAAAATTTAAATTTTGAAAAATATGTTTTTTTTTTCGAAATAACTTAAAAATTGTTAGAGATACCAAAAATCTCGAAAAACAAAAAGTCAGATTTGCTTTTCTGATTATCATGAATTTTTTTGTTTTTCTGTTAGACAAAAATTGATTAAGATTTGGTGTTTCTAAATTTGCATACATTCGTGATCAGTGACTCGTTCAACCCCTTTTAACTACAGCCGTTTCAATAGTAAGGACTTTGAACCGATGAAACTTACAGATCATATAAACAATATATACCCGATTCAAGAAACTTGTGAATTCGTAACGATTAAGTTCATTTACGATACTTACTAATTAGGGGGTGATTTTCTCGATTTTTTTACCAAAACCAAAAGGGACTAACTTTATTTTGAGCGTAACTTGTTTAATTTTGATGCTAGAATTTTTTTTATAAAACAAAAATGAAGCTTTTTTTAAACACTTTAAATAAGTTGTAATGAGTTTTCCCCGAAATGTGCCTCATTTTTGGTTATTTCACGTTAAAGCATTCCATTTGGAATTTGACGAATATGAACCTATTTTTCATTAGCCATAACTCTGCTTCTACTAGGTGTAGAGACGTGATGTATACACCATTTTTTTTAATTTTTTACAGGCTATATTTTTGTTAAGAATGTTTTTTCAGCAAAATACTTACTATTTGAGTTATTTGCGAAAAACCGTCTAAAAGCTTGGTTATTTTGTTGAAAAAATGAACATATTCACTGCCAAATATCTCGAAAAGTATTGACTTAGTGAAAAAAATCTATAGAACAAAAGTTACTTAAAATTAGCCAGTTTATCCATTTCCTGACTTTCTTTGGACGAATATTTTTTCACCCCCAAGAGTGGGTGAAAACCACCCCCAGGCAAAAGCACATATCGGCACAGTATCACTTTTTTTCTTTGACTGGTTAGCTATGTGTATGCCAAATTTCATGTCAATCCAAGCGGTTCTTTAAAATTTAGAGGTTTTGCAATATTTTACCGTTAAAGAACGGACTATAAGAAATATATTGATTCCAATAGTTGACGTAAGTTGACCTGACCTCCAACTACACAAGCGCCATATACGTTGAGCTTTCCAGATTAGCTACCATTCGGCGATGACACTGAAAATTACACGGTAAACACTATTTCACGTTTATTTACTGGGCTGTTTTGGACCAGAGTAGATCAGGTGGTAGGATGTCCGACTTCCATGCAGATAGGCCGGGGTTCAAATCATAGCACCGGCGAGAACAGCTAGACGTTTTTAAAAATAAGTCAAAACGGCAACAGGCGTATGTTTTCAAAAACTGATAGTGTGTAAAATATTTATTAAAAATCAGCATGAAATCAGCATAGCAAAATTCCATCATCAGAGCTTCGTCTTATAGGTATAATCACCTCATAGAAGAGCAATTGTTGACAAACATTTTAAAATTGATTCAGGGCTAAGCCTCTGATCTTGGGTAAAAAACCTTAAAATATAAGTATAATATCACATCGATGTGCTTAAAGACAATATGGCGCCATATTGTAACTACTCTGGGCTAATTAGCAAAATACAAGGAAAAGTTATTTATAGTCGGTTCGCTAAACTCAGCCAAAACTGGCTAGTGATTTTAATAAATAATTTTGCCAATTTGTCAAAATTGACAAAAAAATATTTACTAAATAGTTAATAATTACTAAATAGTTAGTAATTTTGCCAATTTTGGCAAAATGGACCAAAAACAAAAAAAATATCTACTAAAATCACTTGCCAGTTATGTCTGAGTTTAGCGAACCGACTATACCAGCAGTTTTATTGCTGGAATCGAATCTTATGATTGTATATATTAATAATATAGGTATGTAAAGTCCGCAGATAGTGTGCTACTTTTCTTATAAACAAAATGGCGCCAAAAAATCGGGTTTTTTTCAATTTTTGCTCTATAACTCCAAAGATTTTCACTTTATACCAAAAACACCCAAACAAAAATTCACTTCAATTAAATTCTGCATAGAAACCTGTTTCTCCTGATTTAGTTCGACGAAAATTTTCCCCGGAAACAAATAGAATATCTTGGGAAATATTAAATTAAATTAAATCATGAGAACGGTATTGCAAAAAAAGCGGCAGGACGGCAGGACGCTTCTTTTAAAAGAATAAACGTTTAATTGCGATGACTGGTTCCTGAGATAAAACCAGTCAAAGTTGACCGGCATTTACGGCAAAGATTTAAAGAATAGGATCATAATTTTCAAAGCGTCACCTTTTTATTTCGGTCGTCTTTCTCTACACCAATTTTCATATCTTTAAAATACTTATAACATATATTATTATAATAAAAACTATCAATATTACGAGTGAAAATTGCCAAAAATAGCAAAATTCCAATCAAAAATTACGTTGGAGAAAATGTAATCTCAAAGTTCTAAATCGGTATACTTTAACAAAATGCATTTTCTCAGCTTCCCATGGAGCAATTTTCTTCATTATTTTTTTGGTACTCAAGTAGAGCTATCTAACTAACGCAATATTAAATGTCAAACTTGCTTTTGTTTTGTTATAATAGATTAATTTATTTATAAGAAAAGAAAACTACATATTTATTCCAGTTGTAGACATTTTTTAGATAAACTTACTACAAGTGTACCTTTCAACGTTAAAAACACAAATATTCTCATTTGAAAGCTGTATAATCGTTTAAACAATCTTTATTTAAACAAATTTAAAAAAATTGTTATAATAAATAAATAAAATTATTATAATAAAACAAAAGCAAATTAGACATTTAATAATGAGTTAGTTAGATGGCTCTACTCGAGTTACTTGGGAACAAAAAAAGAATGAAGAAAATTGCTCCATGGGAAGCCAAGAAAATGCATTTTTTTAACGTATACCGATTTTGAACTTTGAGATTACATTTTCTACAACCTAATTTTTGATTGGAATTTTGCTATTTTTGGCAATTTTCATTCGTAATATCGATAGTTTTTATTATAATAATATATGTTATGAGTATTTTAAAGATATGAAAATTGGTGTAGAGAAAGAGAACCGAAATAAAAAGGTGATGGTTCGAAAATTATGATCTTATTGTTTATATATTTGCCGTAAATGCCGGTCAAATTTGACCGGTTGTATCTCAGGAACCACTCATGACAATTAAACGTTTTTCTTTTGAAAGAAGCATCCTGTCGCATTTTTTCTAATACTGTTTTTATGATTTAATTTAATTCAATATTTTCCGCGATATTCTATTTGTTTACAAGTCAAAAAATTGTTTATAATTTTAAAATATTTCTGAGGCCGCATAAATAGTCCAGTTTCAATTCTGCAAAGTACATTAGATAGACACAGTGGCTTTTTATATAATAATCATAGTTATTCTTATGTATCATAATTATTGTGGTTATTATAGCGACCGTAAATTTTTAATTAACAATTCAATTGTTGCTAAACTGTTCATTCAATTTCCATTGTCTTTTGGAATTTTAATCTATACAAAAAGATATTTTATACTACCAAGTTATTTAATTATTGATGAACAATTACTTATCTAAAATTTTAGTTGAAAATTAAAGATTTTGTTGGAAAAACCCGCGTTTTCTGGGAAAAATTTTCGTCGAACTAAATCGGGAGATACGTCTCTAAGCAGAATTTAATTACGGTGAATTTTTATTTGGATGTTTTTGGTGTAAAGTTAAAATCTTTGGAGTTATAGAGCAAAAATTGAAAAAGACATGATTTTCGGGCGCCATTTTGTTTATAAAAAAAGTAGCACACTATCTGTGGACTTGACATACCTATATTATTAATATATGCAATCATAAGATTCGATTCCAGCAATAAAATTGCTGGTAAATAACTTTTCCCAAAAATGGCCTATTCTCCGATAATCTGCCCAGACTAAACTAGAACATAAAATTATTGTCTTTAAGCACATAGATGTGATATTTAATTTCTAAGGGTTTTTACCCAAGATCAGAGGCTTAGCCTTGAATTAATTTTAAATTTAATATGTTGTTTGTCAACAATTGTTCTTCTATGAGATGTTTGTATACCTATAAAACGAAGCTCTGATGATGGCATTTTGCTATGCTGAAAGTACTTAGCTGATCTTTAATAAATATTTTACACACTATTGTTTTTAAAAATGTCTATAGGCCCCAGGTCGACTCAGCCTGAATAAAATGAATACCTTGGGTAAAACCAGGAGTAATAATAGGCGGTTGAAGCGTAGCACTTACCCTGTTACCTTCTTTGTATACAGTAGGCCCTACATATAGCACACTATCCTGCTATAATCCCACAGTCGCGTTAGCGATATAAAAGGGGAGACTATTATTATAAGCAGTTTTGATGTCAATTTTTTATATAAAACAACTCATTTTGTGACATTATCATTTTACCATCGACTCACGGTGTAGACAAAAATGTCTGTTATTGTTTTATACCGTTGACTCACAATGTAACATTATAATGTCTGCAATTATTTTAGTTCAAATATTTCGAAAGGTGCACTTTATACAAAATTCTAGGTGGAACCAAAAAATGAAAACAAAGAGTGATACTATACAACATCCACAAGAACAAAATAATTATTGTAATCTAACATATTTATTCATAATAGGTAATTCAAAACTGAAAAGATTAAAAAGATTATCTTGTAAAATAAATGTTTGTGTTCTTAATTTAAAGAATTACTGGATCATTTGTCCCAAATACTTATGTTTGTTTTAATAAAACCATTCATACTAGTACATTATTCAACGAGCATGTAATGATGGCTATTGCTCACGATGATGAAGTTTGCGACACGAGCCGTAGGCGAGTGTCGTAATTCATCAGAGTGAGTAATAGCCATTGCATGCGAGTAGAATACTATAATTTTTGTACGACCTTTTTTATTTTACGTTTTGTTGTGATGTAGCCGTTTTAAGGAATTTTAATAAAAAAAATTTATACCTTTTACAAAGGATTTCTTTCCAATATTAATAATTATCAACTACTCCAGATTAAAATTAAAATTTACAAAAATAAATTTTGTTTACCAATAGTACACGGCTGAATAGGTAATTGGTTACCTACTATTAGTACATGTTGTGTTATATTATAAAAAATACAACAAGAAATGGTCTTTCAAGTTATATTCGTTTCCGAAAAATTATAAGGACAAATTTGTATCTACTGTCATTGTAATAAATGAGCTAAATGAAGAAATGGCTATTATCGGTGGACGTATTTTATAAAGTTAAAAAGTAAATGTATGCCTAATTATATATAATAATATAAAACTATATACCATATGTTATATATTTAACACAATATAACTTTATAAAATAAGCCCAATAAAGTTTTTAATTACAATAAATTCAGCAAATACGCTAATGTCACTGTCATTGAAAATGATAAACGTAAAATCATAGTAAACAAGGTATAAAAGTGAAACATATACTGACCCATTGTTACAGTTAAAAATCCTTTAAAAATTTTTCGAAGTTAATTGTTGATAAAAATTACTATAATTGTTGTATTAAATAAGCAAGTCTAAGTAATTTTATTGCAGTTTTTATACGAATAATAGGGGAGGAAAGTATGCTGCATATGAAGTTACTCGAGCGTTATGGAGACCTATTGGGTTGTGAAGATTAGGTCCTAAAAACAAGAAAAGTTAAGTAAAATTTTCCATTTAAGTGGGGACTTTCCATTTTTTAATTTAATTTTCCATTTCCAACAATCGTTTTTTCCAATAATTATAGCGCCATCTGTCCATAATTCGAAGAAATATCTCGAATAAAAATTACTTATTTTTATGTAAGGAATCCAAATCTGCAATAAAAAATGGGGCATTTATTTAATATTTTAAAGTAACCCCTCAACATATCACCGTGGGGGGTCGTGTTTGGTGTAATTCGATAGATTTCTCAAAAATATTGAATACGTGTATTTTGCAGTTTTTCGATCTGATGTTTATTTCACGAAATATCGCGGGGTTCCTATTTAAATTTTAAGTTTAACCCCACTCCTCTCCGTGGGGGTCGTGTTTGGTATCATTCGATAGATTTTTAAAAAATATTGAACATGTATTTTTTAGTTTTTCGATCTGACGTTTATTTATGGAAATATTCGCTTTTTCCTTGGGAAAATTTGTGATACCCATTTCCTTACGCCCCCCTCAAACCGTCAGATTTTCGAATTATACAGTGTTCTGCATGTACTTCACTTACCTTATGTTAATCTGACGATTTCGAGTTTTTCAAAAGATATATTTTCTTTCGGATCCCCCAGTTTTAACGAACTCCCCAGTATTAATATTAATATCCAATCTATGGTAGGGGTACATTTATAGGGTACAAGGTTTCTCCCCATGTCATAATCTGACTCAGTCGAGTAACTGCAAAAATCCCCATTTGTGCTCCCCTACTATAATATTAAAAGTGGCATTCACCACTTGAATCCAACTTTAGCCCGTGAGTAAGGAACTATTATTCACGGGTATGAGTAATGAACTATTACTCACGGGTAAAGTAGGAATGGGTGTTATTCTCTATTCAAAAATAGTGAATAAAGGGCATGTTATTAAACGGTCGTAGAAAAACTATTTTTTCTACGACCGTTTAATAACATGCACATTATTCGCTATTTTTTCATAGATATAGCACCCATTACTGTACCCGTGAGTAATAGTTCATTACTCACGGGCTGAAGTTAGATTCAAGTGGCGCATGCAATTTTTAATATTAATCGTATATAAACTGTAAATACAATTACTTAAACTTTAATACAATAATTATTGTAATTTATATCAATAATTAACTTCGAAAAATTTTTAAAGGAATTTTAACTGTATCAATGTCAGTTATTTTTGACGTTTATATATTGTTTACTAAAAATTTTGACGTTTATCATTTATTTTAGTGACAGTGACATTAGCGCAATTTGTTTGTGTTAATTCGAATTTATAATAATTATAAATTTAATTATTAATTATTAATATAATATTGTGTTTATTTTTTCAGTTATATTGTGTTAAATATGTTATAACATAATATATTATATAGTTATATTATTATATTAGGTATATATAGTTAAATGTAAATAGGGGAATGGCGGGCAAAATTTTTTGTAACTTTTAAAGTCTTACAATAAGACAAATATCATTGTTATAGTAGTAACTATTTATTAATATAATTTAAGTTTAAAAAAGTCAAAGTTTTTTTTATTATATGAAAAAACAGAAACTAATGTAAACTGCCCCATTATGCCCGTCGTATAGGGTAAAATGGGGTACCCAATTGAAACCAATAAAAGCCTATTGACAAAATTCGCATACAAGTACTACTTCATCATCCTCATCTTCTGCACCTGCACATGAATTTTTAGCCCATTTAAGGCAACTGGATCAGCTTATCCATCCTTCTGTGGAACTTGAATAAAAGTTTCCGCAGAACCAGTCAGTGTCACTATCTTCGCCTTCTGAATCTGACTCTACTTTTTTAGTTTTATTCAATTGCGATTTCTTACTCGTCTGTGATTTGGTTTGATCATCGGCTATCTTACTTGGTATGGTAAAAGGGTAAAGGCTACCAATAGGTATGGTAAAAAGGGTACCCCATTTTACCCTACCTATTGGTACCCCATTTTGCCCAAAGAGCAGATTTTGAGATTATGATCTGTTTAAATTATTAAAAGTTTTTATTTTTTAACCTAATGACAAACGAATACTCTAGAACACATTCACTGTTAGCTGGAAGTAATGATATTAATTAATAAATTGTTTTAGTAATACTAACGATGGATTATTTTTCGGACGATATTATAACTTGGTTAACTAAAAACGCACAAGTACTCTTCACAACAATCGACTAACAGTTAATTATATCTGCTTTATGACAGAAAGCGTAAACAGGCTTCTATAATATAATTTCATTAACGTCGTGTAGACGGAGTGAGTGATATTGAAAAAAAATGGGGTACCCCGTTTTAGGCAGCTACCCCGTTTTGCCCACCTTTCCCCTAAACATCATAACCATATTAAATACGTAATACGTCCACCGACAATAGCCATTTTTCTTATTTATTAGATTCACTGACAGTAGGTACAAATGTATGCTTATAATTTTTCGGAAACGAATAAAACTTGGATTGACTATTTCTTGTTGTATTTTTACAATAAATAAGAATTTGGTAATAGTAGGCAACCAATTATTCAGCCACGTACTAGGGGTAAATAGCATTTAGGTATTTTTGTAAATTATTTTAATTTAAATCTCGAGTAGTTGACGATTATATTTTTTACTTATTAAAATAACAAAAGTCGTAGAAAAAGTATAGTATTCTACTCGCATGTAATGGCTATTACTCACTCTGATGCATTACGACACTCGCCTACGGCTCGTGTCGCAAACTTCATCATCGTAAGTATTAGGATATCATCATTACATGCTCGTTGAATAATATACTATTATTTTGAGAGATCATAATTATATAAGGGCCATAATAACCATTTAAGTTGATAATGAAACACAAAAAAGTTCCTAGCCCCGTATAGAAAGCAATTATTTAAAAAGAATATAAAACTTACAAGTATCGCAAACGTCGTTATATTAGATTAAAATACATTTATTGTACTTGAAGATAATTGAAATTTGCATTAATGGAATGCGATAATAGGAAAAAATATAGTGTCAACTTTCTAAATAACTTGTTGAAAGTTACCTGTTTTGCAGCTTGTGTGCGACGATATAAATTATATTTTTGGATCTCACTTTTAATTCACCTTGTATATAGGCACCTCTAAAAATCCGATATCAAAAAATAGCTGTCACCCTCTAAAAGTCAAATTTAACTTGATGCACGTCAATAGGGCTTTTCATTCACAGTCATTTGTTTCGAGCTTCTGTCATGTGTCACTTAATATTAATATATCTACGTCCTACGTTATTGATATAACCAATGATACAAACCAAAGACGTATGACGTAGATATATTAATATTATGTGAGACATGACAGAAGCTCGAAACAAATGACAATCGATGAAAAGCCCTATTATTCCCCGAACCACGAACAAATCACGCAAAAAAACTAATACGTCTAAACGCAAGTGACTATACTAGTCAGCTACACCGCTAAAGCCAGTTTTAAAATCCTGTTTTTTTTTCTACGAAATTCTTTGTTGTGCGATAATAGTCCTGTCGCCAAGGGGGGTACAACGGCCTCGTTAATTCAGATGGACTTACCCAAATTTTTTTTATGTATTTTGACCCGTAGAACACGAATTTTTTGGGTAACAGTTGATCCGGATGTCGATAAGATTGTTATAGACCAAGAACTTGAGGAATCAAATAACAGCGATTTTTGGCAAAACAAAACAATATTTTGTATTTTTTGGGTCATTTTAAGCAAAAAATATTTCTACAAGTTTTTTAGTAGGATGCACAGTTTTCGAGATAAACGCGGTTGAACTTTCAAAAAATCGAAAAACTGCAATTTTTAAACCCGAATAACTTTTTATTAAAAAATAAAATAGCAATTCTGCTTAGCGCCTTTGAAAGTTCAAGTCAAATTATGTCGGTTTTGATTATTTGCATTGCTAAAAATTTATTGTGTTATTGCTAAACAAAGCTACAAACAACTAGTGCGTGAGTGATGTTTCTATGATTTCTCATTTAAAATCGAACGAGTAGGTAGAATAGGTACTAGTGCAATCAAGACTATTTCTACGTTACATGCGTTAAAACTCATGTAAAAGCACGGGAAACCCTACGTGTTTATAGCTTTGTTAAACAATAAAAAAATAAATTTTTACCAATGCAAATAATCAGAACCGATATAATTTGACTTAAACTTTCAAATGCGGTAAGCAGACTTGCTATTTTATTTTTTAATCAAAAGTTATTCGGGTTCAAAAATTGCAATTTTTCGATATTTTTAAAGTTCAACCGCGTTTATCTCGAAAACTGTGCATCCTACGAAAAAACTTGTAGAAATATTTTTTACTTAAAATGGCCCAAAAAATACAAAATATTGTTTTGTTTTGCCAAAAATCGCTGTTATTTGATTCCTCAAGTTCTTGGTCTATAACAATCTTATCGACATCCGGATCAACTGTTACCCAAAAAATTCGTGTTCTACGGGTCAAAATACATAAAAAAAACTTGAGTAAGTCCATCTGAATTAACGAGGCCGTTGTACCCCCCCTGGCGACAGGACTATAATTATGTACGAATTAAAATTAATCAATTTTTATTGTTTATTTACATAACTGTTTGTAATATTTTGTCACAAATTTATGACAAAACCTGTACCTGAAAATTTGTTTAAAACTGTAAATTGACTAGCGCTGCAACGATCTGTCATTTCGGTTTTGCAACTTGATTTTGCATAATAAAATTAGTATTTAGACGCTGGTATTAAGCTTCTTAGAAGAAAATGAATCTAAATTCTCTAAATCGTTCATAAACTATCAAAATTAGATTGTAATATAAAGTATAATATTCCTGTTGTGCAGTCATAACAAAAATTTCGGTCCGGGTGAGTAGAAAAGCATAAAAAGTGGTTAATTTCTACTCGAATGTGTCATCAGACTTGTTTGGTAGATAATAATCCATTGTGTGAACGGTAGTTTTGCAGTCGAGTTTTCGAACATTATCGTTAAATAGTGGACATGTTTTAGTAAAAATGAACTTTCAATAGAACTCTGTAAAGTATATTCTTCATCTTGTGCAGTCACAACAAAAATTTCGGTCCGGGAGAGTTGAAAAGCGTAAAAAGTGGTTAATTTCTAGTCGAATGTGTCATCAGACTTGTCTTAAAATAAACCATTGCGTGGACGGTAGTTTTGCATTCGAGTTTTCGAACATTCGTTAAAAAGTGGACAATGAACTTTTGATAGAACTGTCTAAGGTGTTTTGATAAATGAAAATCTGAGTATAAGGTAAGCACAAATACAAGTTTTGTTGTACTGGTGTTGGTTTTTTTATTTGAAATTTGTATATTTACAATCTACTCTATACAAAGGAGTATTAAGTGCGAAACTGATGAATTATGTAATATCTTTGTAGGTGTTTCCGGCCAATGTCGGTTCACCTTATTCACACCTTATTCACTGTCTCTTGAGTCTTCGATCTTGTAATGGACGATTGGTAAGCGCAGAAATCAGCTCGTTGTTAAGGTTGATGCTTATTTTTCTATGTTTGTTCGCATGTAGTCCTATTATCTCTTTTATGAATGGTATTAAGCAAGTCCCCATCTAATGTTTGGTTTGAAATATACCAAGGTGCATTTAAAAAGGTTCTTAGAGCTTTTTGATGGGTATGTCTGCAGAACTTTGATGTTTGATGGTTTCGTACATCCCCATAATTCAATCCATACGTCCATATAGGCTTTAATACTATTTAATATATTGGCAGTTTGTTTTCTATGGATAATTGTGATCTTCTATCAAAAAGACAATTTATTTGTCTGGTTTTTAATTATCGAAGTTGTTGTTTTTTAGCTTTAATGTGCGCTTTCCTTGTTAGTTTCTGATCGAGAGGAATACCTAAATATTTAACTTCGGTCTTCCTCGGGATAACTTGGTTGTTTATTGTGACATTGTGGACAATTTACATGTCTGTTCATAGATGTAATGTGAGCCGGTTTTTAGTGGTTTACTTTGATTTTCCATGTTTAGAGCTAGTTTTGTAATCGATCTAAATGTGCTTATAGCTTGTTTGAGGCCACTGATGGATCATGGTCAAGCGCAATTATTACTGTATCCTCGGCAGACGTGGCGATAGTTGTTTCATCTGTAGTTGGTGTACAATCAGCAGTTGTCATATCAGCAGTGTATAATAAGTACAAAAATGGTCCCAAGACACTGCCTTGGGATACTCATGCTTTAATGGGTTGGTAGCTTCTACTATCTTTTTCCATTTTTACATCAAAAATGTTTGTTGGAAATGTATGTTTTCGAAGTAAGCAAATCCGACTAGGCATGTTTCTTTTTAGTTTATATAACAGCCCTTGATGCCAAAACTTACCAAAGACTTGCTGAATATCTACAAATGCTACAGTGCACACGATCTTGTTTTCTAAATCATCTCTGATAATCTGAATCATCTTTATTATCCTATGGCATGGCTGAGTTGTGTTTGTTGTGTATGTTTTTGTATGTATTTTGTGTATGTTGTGTATGTTTTTTCCCAATCCAAATTGATGATTTGGTATTAAATTATTAATTAAGGTTATATACTATTAATTTTGCTTTGCATGAGTCGCTCAAGTGTTTTAAAAAGTATTAGCAGCAGGCTGATAGGTCTGTAAGAGGCAGATTATGTTGGAGGCTTTCCAGTTTTGGCCATGATAATTTCAGTAAATTTCCATTGCGTTGGATAGTAGGAGAGATGAAAGATTTGGTTGTATCAAGTATTGAGAAAAACGATAGCTCTTGTTGGCAAATGTTTGAGAATTTCTCCCACTATTAGATCATAACCTGGAGCTGTATGGGAGTTTTCTATACCTCTTCCGTAATTTGTGAGGGAGTAGTTGATCTGGCTGGCTGGTGTTAGTTGCTAGTAATTATGGAAGGGAATATTGTGTATAATATAATGTAAGGCTACACTTTAAAAATATAATATTTTTGAAGTACTTAGCTGAAAAAATAAGTAGCAGCCTAATGATGGTCTTCACAGACAAATTTTGCACTATATATTAAATATTAAAAACATTTGCAATAGTATCCAAATATATTGTTTATTTCTACTGCATCTTGATTGTAAATTTAGTATAGGTATCTGCATAAGTGTTCAAAATTTCAAACAAATCGGTTTCCTACTTAAAGTCTAAGATACGATATAATATCGACCTGCATCCTGTTTAATGGAAACAATTATTTGATTTGTAATTTAGTATGTTATAAATTATAAAAAACAAGGGGGTCCGAAATAATTTTGTCCTCACTATAATTAATTAATAATTAAAAAATTATCTTTTTTATGAATTGAAAAAAAAAAATCGGCACGGGCAGATATTATTTTAGATTTTTTGGAGCATTCTAAACAAAAAACGTCTTCTGTAAATTTTTTCTCCTAAGTTGATCGTTTTCGATTTATAAACAATTCAAAACTGAAAAAACAACGCAAGATGACGATTTTCAAGGCTCAAAAACATAAGTAAAAGACATTTTTGAACTCACGAAGTACCTAAATACAAGGTCAAACCTTATTCTGAAGGCTCACAGGAGAGATTTGGCATTTATGTCACCCTCGAATTTAAAGTCGCTCTGTCGTTGTGTCATGTCGATGATATTTTCTACATATTTTTAAAACGTTTTTATATACAGTTATATTCTTACCGTTGCACGTTATTATCTATGTCAAATATCTAAGCTGACATTGTTGCACAATAAATTACCAAAAATCCTTAAATTCATTTAAAATCAAGTATGTCACATAATTATTGCGAAATGGATTATACAACAAAACAAATTAATATTCAATGTAAATAAATAAAAACATTAGAAATATAAAACAAGAATTAAGTTATAATCGTACGTTAAAGTAAACATTAAAAACAGTAAATATAATAAAACAAATATTTATAGTAAAGAATAAAAACAAATATGAAGTGTCATTACCGCAACTGTCAAATAAATGTTACCAATTTATGCCAAAATGTCACCTTTAGAGCTTTATATTCCACTTATTCAAATTAAATGAAACAAGGTAGGGTATGTTTCTTTAAATATACATTAACACAAATCTTCCAATATTATTTCTACTCGTATATAATTAAATATGTCTAGTGGCTGTAATTCCAGTGTACTCGACTAAATGATTCTAAAAAGGAACAGACCTACCTTCTAAATATTTCGTGTTTGTATCATGTGACGTTACGGGCTGTGACGCGAATGACGTGCAACGGTAAGTTGTAATGGTAATATTGAACGGACTGTATTTGGTTTGGTCTTTGTCACTATGTCCGGGGAATTTTGTAATACATTGAAACATACTTCTAGATTTGAAATTTTCAAAATAGCTCAGAAATCGATTAAAATGCAATATTGAACAGCTTTTGTATTCGCTCCGTGCATGACTGACGCGGCACCTAGCGTAGTCGCCTGACATTTTTGGCGACTACAATTTGACGTTAAACATAAGTATGATACACATGTGACATATTTGACGTTAATATGTAATATTTATTTACCATTTTTGAACAAATTTGTTATACAAACAATAAAAGTGTTCGCTGAGACAGTGAGGGCACAGCATAGAAAACGCAACAGCAGTGACACACTAGAAGGCGGGAAAAGTTCGCGCACTACTGCTGCGCAGATCGTCGGCCATTTTTCGCGTAGTACAAGACAGTGTAGAAAATCGACAGTGTTGTCGATTTGTACATAATTATCAGATTTACTTAACTTTTATGACATTCTGATAATAAATATTTTTTAACATAATTTTATACGTATGCCTGTGGGAATTATGATTGGAACATTAGTCCAGTCGGGATAGACGAATAACAGGCCTAACCTTGCATTACGAGCTGCCCCAAATTTTATTTTTCTAATCTTTAGGGAGGGTCAATATTAGTATAAATTTAAAATCTCGACTGAATTCCACCGTTGCGTTAGCCGCCATCTTGATTTTAAACGAGAACTGTTTTTGCTCAATATCTCCGCCATTTTAAATTTTTTGACAAAAAGTGTAGAAACTGAAATTGTTGAAAATACGATTTTCTATAATTTTATTTATTACAATTTTTTTCGTGCGGTCGATATTTTCCGAGTTATGAGGGGAAAATAGTGACAGTTGGAGCATAATTATTGAATTATTGAATTATCGCGTTTACTATTAGTTTTACAACAAATATGTACCTGTACAAAAATGAAGAAAATTAAATTTTACACAATTTTGATCTCCTTTATTTTTTTGCTAAAATTAATATTTAAGGTAGTACGTATGCGGTAATGGCGCGAGCGTAAGACCTGATTGATTTTATAGCAATTGTTTTTGTTCAATATCTACGCCATTTTTAACTAAAATTGTTCAAAATATAATTTCTTTTTAACAATTTTTTTCATGCGGTTGATATTTTCCGAATTACATGGGAAAATAGTAAAAAGTGGTGGGGGAAGCATAATTATTGAATTGAATTTAGTATCCGAGCTGCCCCAAATTTTATAATTATATCCTTTAGGAGAGATTAATAGTAGTGTAAATTTAAATCTCGACTGAATTCCGCGGTTGCATTAGCCGCCATATTGATTTTAAATGAGAACTGTTGTTGCTTAATATCTCCGCCATTTTCAACTTTTTGACATAAATGGTGGGAAAGAAAATTGTTGTAAATGCAATTTCCTACAATTTCTTTGGCACAATTTTTTTATACGATCAATATTCTCCGAGTTAAGGGGGAAAATAATGGAAGCGGAGGGGAAGCATAATTATTGAATTGTCTCAGTTATTATTAACTTTACGACATAATTGTACATAAACAAAAATAAAGAGAATTATATTTTATACAATTTTTGAAACTTCCAATGAAACATCAACCAAACTAAGTATATAAAAGACATAAAAAGACATTATATACATTAAGTTCACTTAATTTTATTAACTAGCGGGTTTTATTGGTTGAATTTGTCTGTCGATATTTTAAGTTTTATGTCAGCTAATATATCGTGATGTTCCAACAATTTTTTTTTAATTTGGACCCTGTTGGGGGGAATTTTCCCATTTCCCCCCCTTGTAGACCCGCCACTGGTTCTCTCGAAAAATTGTAGTAAATCGTAATTGCAACAATTTCAGTTTTTACACTTTTTGTCGAAAAGTTGAAAATGGCGGAGATATTGAACATAAACAATTGCTTCAAAATCAATCAGGTCTTACGCTCGCACTTTTACCACATACGTACTACCTTAAATATTGATTTTATCAAAAAAATGAACGGCATCAAAATTGTACAAAATTTAATTCTCTGCATTTTTGTATAGGTAAATATTTGTTTTAAAACTAATAATAAACGAGATAATTCAATAATTCAATAATTATGCTACAACTGTCACTATTTCCCCCTCATAACTCGGAAAATATCGACCGCACGAAAAAATTATAATAAATGAAATTATAGAAAATCGCATTATCAACAATTTCAGTTTCTACACTTTTTGTCAAAAAATTGAAAATGGCGGAGATATTGAGCAAAAACGGTTCTCGTTTAAAATCAAGATGGCGGCTAACGCAACGGTGAAATTCAGTCGAGATTTTAAATTTATACTAATATTGACCCTCCATAAAGATTAGAAAAATAAAATTTGGGGCAGCTCCTAATGCGAGGTCAAATGCTATCCCGACTGGGCTACATAACACAAAATATTGACGATGAATGGCGATTGTATTGTTAATCTTTTGCAAAATTCCAGAAAATATTCCAAAATAATCTCTTACGGGTAATAAAGTTAGTGCAATAATTGATACTGTAGCAAATTAATATTATTAATTAATTATTATTAATATACTGGTATGTTTATCAATAAAGGGTATATTTTTGTCTTATTATTTAATTTTCAAATTATATCCTGTTATACTTCGCTTGTAATAAAGCTTCCAAACTCTAACAGGCAATGGGAGATGTTTGGGGGTCTTCTTTCAACACGGATGTAAATTACTGTAGGTTTTCCATGACAAACTTCGAGGAATAAATTAACAAGGGAAAGGAAGTCGTTTGTCAGGGTAATTTGTAAGGAAATAACTAAACTTACTACCACGTGGCCGTGGCTTTTATACTAATTTTAGGTGCATGGTGTAATGGTAGGGGAGCCCCAGCGGGGATTTTTGTAGTTACGTGAGCGCGCAAAGTATTACATAGGGAGAAACCTTGTACCCTGAAAATGTACCTCTACCATATATTGGCTCTTAATGCAGGGGAGTTCGTTAAGGGGGGGACCGAAAAAAAATCTACCCTTAGAAAAACTCGAAATCGTCACATTAAGATAAGGTAAATTAAGTACATGCAAAACAGTGTATATTTCAAAAATCTGACGAGTTGAGTAAGGAAATGGGTGAGTCCCAAAGTTTCACAAGAAAAGGCGAATATTTCGCGAAATGAATGACAGATAGAAAAACTAAAAAATACGTGCTTAATATTTTTCAAAAACCTATCGAATGATGCCAAACATGACTTCTCACGGAGAAGGGTGGGGGGTAAATTTAAAATTTTAAATACGAATCCCGCGATATTTCGCGAAACGAACATCAGATGGAAAAACTGAAAAATACACGTATTCAATATATTTGAAAAATCTATCGAATGGCACCAAACACGACCCCCACGAAGGTGGGGTGGGGCATTACTTTAAAATCTTAAATGTAAGCCTCTATTTTTTTTATTGCAGATTTGGATTCCTTATGGATAGATGACGCTATAATCTAAAAAAAGAATGTGTGTACTTTGTACGCACGTAAGAAGTTATACTTCTATTATATGATATCAACGAAATCAATACACTTTAAACAGTTTCTCTACTACTTTCCAAAAATTTTTATTAAAGCAATACCAAAAATTAAAAAAATAAAAGAATAAAACACACACAAACACATTGAAAAATGCCACAAATGATGTCTGAACAATAATTGTTGCCAAAAATTTTAATTAAATACGTATTTTCTGAAAAAAATTATATAATAATATACTTACAATCATAAAATCTATAAAAAAAAATAAAAAAATGATATAACTTGCATTGGGCTTGAACCTACTTTTCGTGTATCCCGCCGTACGAGAGTCGAAGCGATTTCAAACTGCACCACCTTCGCGTATACGTCATGTGGGAATATACACAAACTGAACAACTTTTTGACATTTTGTTTATATGAATTTTTATTAGTTTGATTTTTGTCGAATTAAAATATAACAATATATAGAGTAAGAAAACCATACATTAGATGAAAATTTGTAGAAAGTTTGTTCGTAATCAGATTATGTAAACTAAAGCATTGCCTACTAGGGGTATAGCATAGCAAGTACTAGGTAAGTACATTATTTTTTTACATTTTCCAAATAGGTATGAAGATAATTTTTTATTGGAATACAACTGAAACATTTAGAATTACGTACCTGTGGCTTTTCAAAACTATTTAAAAAGTCACTATAATTATAAATTTGATTTTATTTCTGTCCTCACAACAATAAAAACTGATATATACAACATTTTTGTTTACTGATAACCTCCATATTGAACAATTATTGACAGATAATTTCAACACCCAATCAGAGCCCGTATAAAGACTAATACCAAATTGTCGGTGTGCGCATGCGCGCAGATCAATATAAATTCACACTCAATCTCAATCGCGCCTAAAGAAGTATAACTTCAAAAAAAAACGATTGTTGGAAATGGAAAATTAAATTTAAAATGGAAACCAAGATGGTTGGTTAAGGTTCTCGTTTCACCATGTTCCCAGAGGTTATCAATTAACATCGGCGTTTAGCCTTTTCAATATTACAACATAATAATGTAGATTGAATTATAATTACAACCATTGTTTGGTTCTGGGGCTAGTTAGCAAATATACGAGTAAGTAATCAATCACAATTTTTTTAACTTTCAAAATTTCAACCATCTTTCAATTTCGGTAGTGGGATTACTTATTCTATTTAGGTCCGAAAACGTTCTGAATGAACATATTTTATTCAAGCCATTGGGATTTTTTAAGATTTTAGTAAATTATACCTATTACATAGGTATTACAAGTGGTTTTACTTCGTGTAGTGCAGTCACTGAAGGTTTTTAGGTCCGATTTCGTTGAACCTCCATCGATTTTCATGAAAATTGGTGAGTAATTAGAGGATACCTCAAGGAACAAATGTGAAATGATGCCAACTTGCGCTTTTATCCTGGGGGAGGATGCCACCCCTTCTCGAGGGTGAAAATTATTTTATTAAAAATAATACCATAAGTTCAAAGAGGGACAAATTATAAGCAAAATTTGTTATATAAAGTCATTAAAATAAATAAACACTTTTTGAGTTATTAAAGACCAAAGATTTTATTTTTTCGTAAAAAAATGCATGTTTTAAATCGGTTTTTCACGTATAAATCAAAAACTATAAGTTTTTACAAAAAAGTTATTATTACTGAAATTGAAGATAATAAAAAGTTGAATACATTTGTCACATAAAGAACTAAACTAATGTTAGTTCAAAGTGAGTTATTGGCAATTGAATTTGTATTTTTTCTGCGAGTACAGTGGAACCTCGATAAGTCGGCCCCCGATAACCCGGAAGTCCGGCTAACCCGGACAAACATTTCAACAATCAAACCCGGCTGTTTTTCATCGGACAAACATTTCAACAATAAAAATGTATGTACATATTATTTTAAAACATTTTATCTGCAGCCGCTTCTGGAATGTCTTAAAAATACCCATATTAAGCTGCACCCCCCACCATCTCGAATAAAGTTCGGACTAGGCAAAAAATTTAGTGCTATTTATGTGCTAATTAGTTGCTCTATTCCGAATTTTGTTGCTCAAACCGTTTACCAGGAAATCGCGTTGAAAGTGGGGGGGTGCAGGTTAATGTAAAGCTGCACCCACCCACACCGAAAAAAGCTCAAACTTCTTGATTTTTTTGGTGATAAATTTAGTGCTATTTATGTGCTAATTAGTTGCTCTATTCCTAAATTTGTTTCTCAAACCGTTTACCAGGAAATCGCGTTGAAAGTGGGGGGGTGCAGGTTAATGGAAAGCTGCACCCATACACACGGAAAAAAGCTCAAACTTCTTGATTTTTTTTTGGTGATAAATTTAGTGCTATTTATGTGCTAATTAGTTGCTCTATTCCGAATTTTGTTGCTCCGCGTTGAAAGTGGGGGGTGCAGGTTAATGGCAAGCTGCACCCACCCACAACGAAAAAAGCTCAAACTTCTTGATTTTTTTTGGTGATAAATTTAGTGCTATTTATGTGCTAATTAGTTGCTCTATTCCGAATTTTGTTGCTCAAACCGTTTACCAGGAAATCGCGTTGAAAGTGGGGGGGTGCAGGTTAATGGCAAGCTGCACCCACCCACACCGAAAAGAGCTCAAACTTCTTGATTTTTTTTGGTGATAAATTTAGTGCTATTTATGTGCTAATTAGTTGCTCTATTCCGAATTTTATTGCTCAAACAGTTGACCAGGAAATCGCGTTCAAAGTGGGGGGGGTCCAGCTTAATAGCAAGCTGCACCCGCTCACACCGAAAAAAGTTCAAACTTATTGATTATTTTTTGTGATAAATTTAGTGCTATTTATGTGCTAATTAGTTGCTACAATCCGAATTTTGTTGCTCAAACCGTTGACCAAGAAATCGCGTTGAAATTGGGGCGGTGCAAGTTAATGGCAAGTTGCACCCACCCACACCGAAAAAAGCTCAAACTTCTTGATTTTTTTGATGAAAAATTTAGTGCTATTTATGTGCTAATTAGTTGCTCTAATTCGAATTTTGTTGCTCAAACCGTTGACCAAGAAATCGCGTTGAAAGTGGGGGGTGCAAGTTAATGGCAAGCAGCACCCACTCACACCGGAAAAAGTTCAAACTTCTTGATTTTTTTGGTGGTAAATTTAGTGCTATTTATGTGCTAATTAGATGCTCTATTCCGAAATTTGTTGCTCAAACCATTTACCAGGAAATCGCGTTGAAAGTGGGGGTGCAGGTTAATGGCAAGCTTGTACAAGAATTCATCTGTACTCAGTAGATATATCTTAAAAACACCCTGTAATTATCTACGATAATTACTTTCAGTTATTTATGTCATCAAAACAACATTACAACCTTCATTCGATTATATAAATATTGTTAGCCCAGATCACGATTCAACTAATAATTGCAGAGTCAATTCTAAACACTTTTCATGGTCGATGCTGAATAGGCATTTCTGAATATATAAACAGTTAAACTATAACAAGGGAATTCTTTATTATTATATTAGACATTCGTCATTCTATTTTGGTGATCAGACGTAATATTTCCACATTAAAGATAGTGTCTCTTTCTACACGAGATGTTCTTTGGGTGAGGTGCTACCAGCTTATACTAATGCGAGTGTAAATAAACCAACTCAACAAGTATGCGTATCAATTATTCCACCCCTCGGATAAGGGATAACCACCCTCACCGGGAGAAGATAGCCTTAGTGCCCAGGGCTGTCATATGGCGATCCAGAACCAGGCGAGAACTCAGAACTAGCAGTCTAGAACGAGAAATGAGAAAACACGTCAATGTTCAGGCACCTAGACCACCTTAGACAACAGTGTGGTATGTAAAATGGATGGAGACATCAGGCCGACGCGGAGCTGAAAAGGGAATAGTATGGAGATGGAACATCGTGGGACAATGGAAAATGGACAATGCTATGGAACGTGCAGCGAGGACTTGTGATACGAACAAAGACGCGTAAAAGTGGTAAGTCCATATTAGCTATTTTTATGGTATTTCCTGATTAGTATAAAGTATAAACATTATGTGCTACCTTAATTACATTAATATATGTATCAAGTTTACCTATTTTTACTTAATTATTCTATTCTATTACCAATATTTATCAATATACAAAGATTTTTTTTACTCTCATATTAAGTTATTATAGGACGCAATGATACAATTTTATATGATTTTTACATATTTATCAACGTATACTTTATCCTTGCTGACTTTTATTCATTTATTATTTGACTACTGATTTTTAGTACATTTTTGCAAATTTTATGATTTTAATATTTGCTATCGTAAATATACCTATCAAAATAAATATACGATATAACAAATATACGCTATATGCATAATACATTTAAATTATTATTCTAACTACTTATTTACAAGGGTTAATATAACGTTATTTATTTTTGAATTTTTATTACTACTGCAATTTTTACATATTTTTACCATATATTGACGTATTATTTTATCTCTATATTTTTACTATATATCTATATACTACATATCTATATACACCGTAAGACTATCGAATTTATATTTTCGCTAAGAAGTGCAGAAGCTGAAAAAAAAGAAAGAAAAAAATTATGTATAAATGAGTAGCAACAAAGTTACTTGGGAAGATTTTGTCAAAATAGTTGAGGAAATTGCACAAGAAATAGACAGGCAAAGCAGAAGAGTTTTAAAGAAAAAAGTTCCGAAATCTAAGGACATAAAGGAAGAAGTAACGACACAGCTAATTAAAGCTTATAACAAGTTCACACAATTGACTAGGAAAAACTGGGAAGCACTTTCGGACAAACAAAGGGAATCGTGCAACAAATATTTTGGAAAAATCAGAGACAAAGTTATACGATCATTTCAAGCAGTAAATGTGAGAACAGTGGTTCCAAGTTCAATACATCAACCAATCGACAAGGAAGTTGAAGAGGAACAAAGCGATGAGGAAATAGAAGAAGGAAAAAGCGACGAGGAAGGAGAAGAAGAAATAATTAACGACGGAATAAAAGAGAAAAAAGGTGACATAAAACAAGATATAACAATATTAAACATGGCTTTGACAATCACTGAATTTTTGAATATCGCAAGCAAGATATTGCCCAACGAGTTCGATGGAAGCGCAGGGAAATTACAATCATTTTTAGACGCATTAGAACTACTTGGAAAATTGGCAGAAGGTCATGAAGACACAGCTGTAACGCTAATAAAAACGCGACTCACCAATAAGGCTAGGAACCTAATAACCACAGAAGATACAATTCCACGGATAGCTGAAGTACTAAAGAAAGAATTAAAAGGTGATAATCCGAAGAATTTAATAGCCAAATTAGCCAAAAAAAGGCAAGGGCATAGAAATGCAGCAGTGTACGCATCTGAAGTGGAAGATTTAGCAGAACAATTAAAAGTAGCATACATAGCGGAAGGAATGCCACTTGACTTAGCAAAGAAATATACGACGGAAGCTGTAGTAACAACAATGAAACGAAACGCTAATGCAGAGAAAGCTAAGATAATACTGGAAGCAGGTAACTTTACATCACCGCAGGAAGTAGTATCTAAATTTTTGTCGATCGATACGACTGAAGAAAATGCACAAGGAAGAGTCTTAAATTATAGGACAAACTACGAGAATAGGAGAGGACAGCAGCAATACAGAAGAGGATATCATAACAAATATGACAGAGGAAGAAGAAATAATTTCGGGCAACGGAACGAAGGAGAAGCAACGGACAATCAACGAAATTATTCGAACAGAGGATACAGACAATTTAACAATCAAACATACAGAGGAAACCAGAGAGGCGGACGTAACAGGAACGTAAGATTACTAGAAATAGAGGACAGTCAAGAAGAGCAAGAAAACCAGCAGTTGGGGTTTTGAATGAACAACAAGTTGGAAGCACACAGGCAGAAATAAAATATAACATTTACAACTTCGACCTAAACCTAACGAACTTTGTACGAATGAAAACAGGAATTCTTGAAAACACAAGCACTTTTATCATAGACACAGGAGCTGACATTTCAATACTAAAATGTTCACAAGATTTTATGAAGGAACAGGTGAAACCAAACACAAAGGCGAAAATAAAAGGAGTCACTAAAGGAGAGTTGCAAACAATGGGAGAAGTTGAGACAACACTCGAAGTAAAAGGAACTCGATTCGAACACATCTTTCAATTGGTAGAACCTAACTTTCCAATTCCAACAGACGGAATCATTGGGAGAGACTTTATTTCTAACTTTCAATGTATACTAGATTACGCAAACCTTAAAATGCACATTAAAGAGGACAACGATTGTTACATTAGTACGAAAATTCTGGATAATATAGACAATGACACCATAATAATACCGCCTAGATGTGAAATTTACAGAATCGTAAAAATTTTTCAAACGTTAAAGAAAGACAGGATAGTGGAACAGCAAGAAATACAACCAGGAATATTCATAGCAAGAGCAATTATTTCAAGTAATAATCCATACATCAAAATTTTGAACACAACGTACGAAACAGTAAATGTAGACGCAAGCACAATCAGGACGTTGGATATTAAACTATTCAATATATATAGGCTAGTCAACGACAGCAAGGACAGAAAAAAAGAATTACGAGAATCACTGAAATTAGACATACCAGAATACATACGAGACAACTTAGTATCGTTATGCGAGGAATATTCGGACATATTCGCCCTAAGGCATGATATGTTAACCTGTAACAATTTCTACGAACAAAAACTAAGAGTTAAAGACCAAACTCCGGTATATATCAAGAATTATAGGACACCTCATGCGCAAACAGAGGAATTAAATCGACAAGTACAAAACCTAAGAGACCAAGGAATCATAGAACCATCTACATCCGAGTACAACAGCCCAGTAGTACTGGTACCGAAAAAAGCTATAGATGGAGGAAAAGCATGGAGATTATGCATAGATTTTAGACAACTGAACAAGAAGATAGTTACAGACAAATTTCCATTACCAAGAATAGATTCGATATTAGATCAACTAGGAAGAGCAAAATGGTTTTCAGTTATAGACTTAATGTCAGGCTTTCACCAGATACCATTAGAAAAAACATCGAGAAAATACCCCTCGTTCAGCACAGAAAATGGAGCATTTCAATTTACCAGATTACCTTTTGGATTAAATGTAAGCCCAAATAGTTTTTCAAGAATGATGTCAATAGCATTTTCAGGATTAACACCAGACAAAGCATTTCTTTACATGGACGATATCGTAGTAATTGGAATATCCGAAAAACATCACTTAGACAACCTGAAAAAGACATTTGAGACATGTCGAAAATTCAATTTGAAACTTAACCCAGGAAAATGTCAATTCTTTAGAAGGGAAGTAACATATTTAGGACATGATCTTTCTCAAGAGGGAGTATCACCAGACAAAGCGAAGTATGCAGTAATTGAACAATATCCGACACCTCAGACAGCGGAAGAAACAAAGAGATTTGTAGCATTTTGCAACTATTACAGACGTTTTATTAAAAATTTTGCGGAAATATGCAGACCACTCAACAAATTATCGAGGAAAGGAGTAGAATTTTCGTGGACCGAGGAGTGTGAAAAAGCATTCAAAAAGCTTAAAGCATCTCTGACGAAACCACCAATTTTAAAATATCCTGATTTCAACAAACAGTTTATCTTAACAACAGACGCATCCAATGAGAGTTGTTCAGCAATCCTAAGTCAAGATTATAACGGAATTGACCTACCTATAGCATATGCATCAAGAAGTTTTAGTAAAGGAGAATGTAATAAACCTATAATCGTTAAGGAATTACTAGCGATTCATTGGGGAATTAATTATTTTAAATGTTATCTATATGGAGCACCAACATTCAAAGTAAAAACAGACCATAAACCTTTGACACACCTATTTGCAATGAAAGAACCAACCTCAAAACTCACGAGGATCAGATTAGACCTAGAAGAATATGACTTCGAAATAGAGTATATAACAGGGAAAAGTAACTACGCAGATAGTCTTTCAAGAATAACATTGCATCAACTAAAAAACCTATACATAGACAACGCCCATATACTAGCTATAACAAGAGCTCAAGCAAAAGAAAAGGAGAAAGAAGCAAGACAAACAAAGGCTGAAAGTGAACTCGCAGTACAGCCAGAAGCCACCAAACAGACAGTAAGGAAGGTACTAAATAATTTAGAGGCGCATAGACTACCAATTTTGTCCTTTGGAGCAGAACTAATCTCACCAAGACTGAGCATTAGGGCCAAAAACAAAATAAAATGCAGCAAAAGCATAGCCACAGGATTGAATCGTTTCGATTTAAACCAAGCGTTGGTACAGCTTGATAAGCTGGCGGTAGAGAATGCAGTACGTAAAGTAAAAATATACGTAAATGATATTATTTTTAAAATGTGCACAATTGATGAATTTATTAAAGAAGGAAATAAAAAATTGAAGAATATAGAAATATACATATGTGAAGTACCAGAAACAATAAAAGATGACAAAGAAAAACACAGATTAATAGAAGAATACCATAATCACCCGATGTTCGGAGGACACGTAGGGAATAACAGACTAATTAAGAAGCTAAAGGCAAGATTCCGATGGAAAAATTTGGAAAAAGACGTAAGAAAATACGTAAAACAATGCCACAAATGTCAAATTAACAAACCGAAAAGAACACATGTCGAAGAGTTCGTGATATCGGACACATCTTCCAAACCATGGGACATAGTATACATAGATACAATAGGTCCATTCACGAGAAGTAATGAAGGTAATAAATACTGTATCACAATGTTGTGCGAACTGACAAAATACGCGGTCAGCATACCAGTGTGCAATAAAGAAGCAGAGACAATAGCAAGAGGAATCTTTGATCATTTCATACCAACATACGGACTCATGAAGCAAATAAGAACAGACCAAGGCACAGAGTATAAGAACGAAGTAATGCAGGAATTAACAAAGCTATTAAAAATAGAACACAACTTTTCAACGGCATACCACCCACAGTCCATTGGAAGTTGCGAAAAACTACACAGAACGTTGAACGAGTACGTAAGAGCATTCATAGACGAAGACAGAGAAAATTGGGATGTGTGTTGCAGAATGTTCACATACTGCTACAATACAACCCCTAACGCGTATCATGGATACACACCGTTCGAACTGTTATATGGCAGGAAGGTTAACCTACCGGAAGACCTTACACAGGAGATTCAACCATGTTACAATATAGATGCCTACTACAATGAGTTACGATACAAACTACAAAGCGCACACGAGAGAGCCAGAACCTTCTTATTAAAACACAAGAAAGAGCGGCAAGAAAAGAATAAGCTCACAGCAACACCACAACACTTTAAAATAGGAGACCTAGTCCTTGTAAAAAGGGAAGAGAATGGTAAGTTTGATAGTCTTTATGTAGGTCCTTTCACAATAACAGAAGTAAATAACGTTAATTGTAAAATCAGAATAGAAAACAATAAAATCAAGGAAATACATAAGAATAGATTATATGCTTACAATCCGAAAACACAGTGAGTGACAAGTGTTACGAAACAATGTTGTTAAACGAACATTTTATATTATTTATGTATTTGCGTAGGCTTAGGAAGTTGTATATAAAATAAATTTTTTGTATTGATTACAACACAGTATGGGTTGGTAGTACGACTTGCAAATTTCCCTCCCCGTAGTCGGAAAATTCCTAAAAAGGGAAGGTGTACAAGAATTCATCTGTACTCAGTAGATATATCTTAAAAACACCCTGTAATTATCTACGATAATTACTTTCAGTTATTTATGTCATCAAAACAACATTACAACCTTCATTCGATTATATAAATATTGTTAGCCCAGATCACGATTCAACTAATAATTGCAGAGTCAATTCTAAACACTTTTCATGGTCGATGCTGAATAGGCATTTCTGAATATATAAACAGTTAAACTATAACAAGGGAATTCTTTATTATTATATTAGACATTCGTCATTCTATTTTGGTGATCAGACGTAATATTTCCACATTAAAGATAGTGTCTCTTTCTACACGAGATGTTCTTTGGGTGAGGTGCTACCAGCTTATACTAATGCGAGTGTAAATAAACCAACTCAACAAGTAAGCGTATCAATTATTCCACCCCTCGGATAAGGGATAACCACCCTCACCGGGAGAAGATAGCCTTAGTGCCCAGGGCTGTCATAAGCTGCACCCACCCACACCGAAAAAGCTCAAATTTCTTGATTTTTTTTGGTGATAAATTTAGTGCCATTTATGTGCTAATTAGTTGCTCTATTCCGAATTTTGTTGCTCAAAACGTTTACCAGGAAATCGCGTTAAAATTGGGTGGGTCAAGCTTAATGGCAAACTGCAGCCATCCATACCGAAAAAAGTTCAAACTTATTGATTTTTTTTTGGTGATAAATTTAGTGCTATTTATGTGCTAATTAGTAGCTCTAATCCGAATTTTGTTGCTTAAACCGTTGACCAAGAAATCGCGTTGAAAGTGGGGGGGGGTGCAAGTTAATGGCAAGTTGCACCCACCCACACCGAAAAAAGCTCAAACTTCTTGATTTTTTTGGTGAAAAATTTAGTGCTATTTATGTGCTAATTAGTTGCTCTATTCCGAATTTTGTTGCTCAAACCGTTGACCAGCAAATCTCGGTCAAAATGGGGGCGTCCAGCTTAATGGCAAGCTGCACCCACCCACACCGAAAAAAGTTCAATCTTATTGATTTTTTTGTGGTGATAAATTTAGTGCTGTTTATGTGCTAATTATTTGCTCTAATCCGAATTTTGTTGCTCAAACCGTTGACCAAGAAATCGCGTTGAAAGTGGGGGGGGGGGTGCAGGTTAATGGCATGCTGCACCCACCCAAACCGAAAAAAGCTCAAACTGCTTGATTTTTTTGGTGAAGAATTTAGTGCCATTTATTTGCTAATTAGTTGCTCTATTCTGAATTTTGTTGCTCAAACCGTTGACTAGGAAATCGCGTTGAAAGTGGGGGGTGCAGGTTAATGGCAAGCCTGCATTCACCCACCCCGAAACAAGCTCAAACTTCTTGATTTTTTTGGTGAAAAATTTAGAGCTATTTATGTGCTAATTAATTGCTCTATTCCGAATTTTGTTGCTCAAACAGTTGACCAGGAAATCGCGTTCAAATTGGGGGGGTCCAACTTAATGGCAAATTGCACCCACCCACACCGAAAAAAGTCCAAACTTATTGATTTTTTTTTTAGATAAATTTAGTGCTATTTATGTGCTAATTAGTTGCTCTAATCCGAATTTTGTTGCTCAAACCGTTGACCAGGAAATCGCGTTGAAATTGGGGGGTGCAGTTTAATGGCAATCCTGACCCACCCACACCGAAACAAACTCAAACTTCTTGATTTTTTTGGTGAAAAATTTAGTGCTATTTATGTGCTAATTAATTGCTCAATTCCGAATTTTGTTGCTCAAACCGTTGACTAGGAGGAAATCGCGTCGAAAATGGGGGGGGGGTGCAAGTTAATATGGCAAGCCTGCATCCACCCACACCGAAACAAGCTCAAACTTCTTGATTTTTTTGGTGAAAAATTTAGTGCTATTTATGTGCTAATTAGTTGCTCTAATCTAAATTTTGTTGCTCAAACCGTTGACCAGGAAATCGCGTTCAAAGTGGGGCGGTGCCAGCTTCTCATTAGACTCACAACAAAACACTTGTATGTTCACTAAAACAATGAGAAATAAAATCAGATAGAAGTATAATTTGATGGTACGTGTTCCCTAAATTATTTTAGTACCAAATAATATGTACGAGTAACTTATTTATTTAACATAGAACAGAGACACATATGTATAGCGCGGAGCCAGGTCGGGTGAGATTAACTAATGCATTTGCAAGTTCTACGGTTAGCAACAAAATCGGATACCGATATATTTCGATAGTACGTATCATTATCATCATCATACAGCCCTTTTCGTTCACCTCTGAACATAGGCCTCCCTCATTTTTGTCCATTGTGCTCTATTTTGAGCACTTTGCATCCAATTTCTTGACATTTTCTTGAGTTCATCAGTCCAAAGAGTAGATGGTCTTCCTCTACTTCTTTTGTCTAATCTCGGCCTGCACTCTTCGTCCACTCCCCATCACTGATTCGGGCGACGTGTCCGGCCAAGTTCCATTTCAGGGTGGCAATTCGGGAAATTACATCGGTAACTCTTGTTCTTCGCCTTAAGTCTTCATTTCTAACTCGGTCACGAAGCGACATACTCAGCATTGACCTTTCCATTTTCCTCTGGGCTATTTGCAGCATTTTAGAAGCTGTGGCTGTCAATGTCAAAGTTTCGGCACCATAAGTCATCATAGGCAACACAAATTGGTCAAATGTTTTACGTTTTAGAGAAATTGGTATGTCACTTTTAAATAGGTCTTTGAGTTTTCCATAGGCTACCTATGGTAGGTTTATTCTTCTTCGTAGTTTGCATATTTGTTTGTCTCTTGTGATCTTTATTTCGTGTCCAAGGTATATGTATTTTTCCACTAGCTCTACTTCGTTCTCTCCAATATTGATATTTCCGCTAGGTACTAGGTTTGTCATGAATTTTGTTTTGGAGATGTTTATTTTGAGACACCTACACTGGCGTACACTAACTAAAGTTCATGTAGCATGGTACATATCTTCTTGAGGTTGTCAGAGAACAAAACTATGTCGTCTGCGAATTTCAAATTTGTTAATCTTCTACCGTCAATATTCAGGCCTCGCTCTTCCCAGTTAAGTTATTTACAAGCATATTCTAGTACTTAGGTAAAGAGTTTAGGCGATAAGTTATCGTCCTGTCGGACTCCTCTGCCGATTGGGATATGGTCCGTGTTTTTATGTAGTTTCACCGACATAGTTGCGTTCTTTTATGTATTGTAAATTAACCTTGTGTATCGGTAGTCAATGCGGCATGCTTGTAGTACTTCCAGAATTTTGTCACATTCTACCGTGTCACAGGCTTTATGGAAATCTACAAAAGCCAAAACGAGTGGTCGATTGTATTCGATAGTCTTTTCTATTACCGTTTTAATGCTCTGTGGGTGATCATTTGTTCCAAATTGGCTGGTAGAAATCAAGTTTTTTCTCAAGACGATTCGTTACTATTCTTGTAAGGAGTTTGTATAAGTGACTAAGAAGACTTATAGGTCTGTAATTTTCTAATTCATGGGGATCTCCTTTTTTGTACAATAGAATTACTTGAGCATTATGCCATTTGTCGGGTATATTGCTATCTAAAAGGCACATATTAAAAAGGTCTTTTATTTTCTTAAGAAGACAAGTGCCTCCGATGTTTATTGCATCAGTAATTACACAATCTTCGCCTGGAGATTTTTTATTCTTATCTTTTCTTAGGGCTAGTTTACAATCTAGAAATATATGTTCCAGGGCAAAAAAGGTGGTCTTTTGTATTTGTTTAAAAAAATTGTTTAAACAATTTCTGCCCAAAAATTCCGCCATATATCCTTCTTCTTCTTCTTAAAGTGCCTATCCGTTTCGGATGTTGGCGATCATCATGGCTATCTTGACTTTGCTTACCGCAACGCGGAACAGTTCAGCGGTAGTGGTGTTATAAAACTTTCGTAAATTTTGAAGCCAGGAAATGCGTCTTCTTCCCGGCCCTCTTTTACCATTTACCTTCCCTTGGAGAATCAGTTGGAGAAGGCCGTAACGTTCTTGATTTCTCATTACATGTCCTAGATATTCTAATTTTTTTGTTTTGATGGTTATGAGAATTTCACAGTCTTTCCCCATTCTACGCAGCACTTTTACATTATTAATTCGTTCAACCCAGGATATACGTAAGATGCGCCTATAACACCACATTTCGAAAGCTTCGATCCGATTCATAGATGCAACAGTTAGTGTCCATCTTCCATTCCGTAGAGCAGAACTGTGAATATGTAGCTTTTCAACACACGGTATTTTGTTTTTAATGATATGTCTCGACTGTTGAAAATTGGTCTCATTCTAACGTATGCTGCTTTCGCTTTTATTATTTGCTGTTTAATTTCTGTCGAGTGGTCCCATTGGCTATTTAAATTCGTACCCAGATATGTATATTGCTCAACTCTTTCGATATTCTGTTGGTTGACTGTAAGTTGAGCGTTTAATATTGTTTTTTTACTAATTGTCATAAATTTGGTCTTCTTCTGTTGCTGACTTCTGTTATACGATTTGTTAATATCTGTAAATCATTCAGATTATCGTCGAAAACTATGGTGTCATCTGCATATCTAATGTTATTCAACCATTCACCATTTATTAATACTCCCTTCGCACAACCGTCTAAAGCTTCTTTAAATATCCATTCAGAGTAAATATTGAATAGTAGTGGAGATAAAATACAGCCCTGTGGTACTCTTCGTTCTATTGCAATTTTATCAGTTAACTGGTCTTCTATTTTGATTTCTGCCGTTCGATTGTAATATTTGTTTCTGATAATCGGTACACTTCAGATTTGTTTAAAGGGGACATTTTTTAATAGGAATCCATAAAGAAACCGAATCAGAAATGTTTTCAGACTCACCATATGGACTATATGGAGCGGTCTCACCATATGGACTATATACATACTTCCACATTTTGTAATAAACATACAAACTTTCACCAAGTAACCATCATGTTGATGTAAGATACGAATACGAGTGTGAATTATAAATTTCTAAAAAAAAATACAAAATCTTTGTGGCTTGTGAATGTTTTAAAAATAAAACAATTGAATATTAGTCTTAAAGGTGGTGTTGAAGCGGCTGAAGTTTCATTCTTCGGTGAGGTATCTTACAGTCCGACCAGATTCACTTTGTATTTGAGATTTGGATGCGCATTGTTGTTGACTTTCGGATTTTCCAAATTTTGTGATTTTTATTTTGATAACATCTCGTCAAGTAAAATACCTGCACGGTACCAAAATAAAATTCAGAAAATGTGGAAAACCCGAACGCCAAACATTAGTGCACATCCAAAATCTCAAATACACACTGAGTCTGGCCCGACTGTACACTGGTGAGTGTTTTATAGAAATCACTAATATAGTTTTAAAATTTTTTATTACAAAATCTAATACAATATCTTACATTTATTAATTATTATATTAACAGAAATAAAATACATTTTGATATAGCACAAATTATTTGCGGTAAAACTCAAGCAAATCTATTAAATTTTTTCTACAATCACTTGATAAAGAAGACTTTTTCGCTTGTCAATGGCAACGAAAAGTTAACGTTTACTGAGTACCGTCACTTTATAGCGCTAGCGCGTTAAAGTTTGATTACCGCGCGTCGTCCGTAGCAACCGTACAACCATAGAATACTCGTACAATTTGAAAATTCAAATTGAATAGTTATTTATGTATTAAGAACGAAAAGTGATACATTATTCCTTGAGAGTAAGAGTTACCACTCGACCGTAGCGGAGAGCGGTAATTACTCGAAAGAAATAATGTCACTTTGCGCTTGTAATACATACAACATTTTTTCTACAATCACTTAATAAAATGAAACTATTTTTAAATCACTAACTTTATTGTAACTATTTTATATCTGTCGTTATAATGTCATAACATTAACTTTTATATCTTTCAGTTTGAATGTTCAATGTGATTGTATTGTATGGTTGTACGGTTGCTACGGACGACGAGCGTAAAATCAAACTACGCGCTAGAGCAGCGTTTCCCAAATGGTGGATCGCGACCCGGTACCGGGCCACGAAAGCAAAATGCCGGGTCGCCTCGCCTCGCCGTTTCACATGAACATCTTCTTTTAGACTGCGAAGTGCGTTGACTATCAAAAGGGAATGTTTAAAGAAAACTTTTTTTGAATTAATTGAATAATTCAAGGAAGAAATTTCAATATTCTTAGAACAACATCCACCAACGGCTAGGGATGCAATATTTCAATTTAAAGACAGTTTTCATGATGCCAATCGGTTAATCAAGGTAGCGTATATTTGTTATATTTTTGACTTCTTCAAGAATTTAAATATAATTTAAATTTACAAGGTAGCAATGTAGTACAAGAGAAGCTGGAAGCTGCAATAAAGTTTGCAAGTTTGCCATACTTATTTAAAAACACCCTGTATCGATGAAAAATAAGGCGAGTTGTTAAATTATTACCTAACTTTTTTACTATCCAACATAAGCGAATGAATCGAAAAACAGAATGTTAAGAACACAGGAGGCTATAGTTGGGTTTTTATTTCAGTATTTTATAAATGCAAGAATATTCCACAGGGTGTGGTGACTTTGAGAAAAAATTACTTTTTGATTGGTACACCCGGTATACAATAACAATGGACAGCCGGAGTGATGACGTAGAAGTGTCAATTTTTATTGACATATGTCATGTCAGAGTTTTCCAAACAAACGTTGTTTAGTGTGGCAAATTTGTATTTTTTATTGTTTTTTTCAGTTTTTACAGAGAATATTTCCGTTTTTTGCAATATTTAAGTGTTATTATAGTTACTGCAACAATTTTAGAAGGTTGTGTAAATAATAAAGCATGACGTTTTATATAAATAACAATAAAATGTATGTCTCGGTGAAGTAAGGTTACAATTTATTTGTTTTTTATAAATTTTAGATTTTATATTTTATTTTATTTTTTTAGATTGAATACTAATTAAAAAGTCTTGAGATTCGGTAAAACCTTACTTTTCAACGTGTTTACAATCTTTGTTTGCAAGTGATCATCATAACACTGAATATAGCCGCAGTTGGCTGTGACGTCACACTCCGGTCGTCTATTTACCTCTCTAGCAACAATATTATTAAACGAAAATGTTCAAATATATATGGAAAACTGGTTTAGGAAATATGAGACATAAAAAATGACCAATTTTTAAGGTGATACGTTAATTTCTTGGAGAAATGTAGATATACATAAATACAATAAAGATAAAGAACAGATTATACGAACATACATAATATACCCGAACAATACCTACTGTTTCAAATATTCAAAGATAAAGCGATTACAAAAATTGCAATTCGGCATTCTTCAATATACATTATACAATAACTCACACACAGCCAACGGAATTGACAATGAGAGATACCTTGAAAACAATAAAGCTCTGTTGTTATGGGGCAGAGAATAGATAATAGGTAAATATGATTTATATAGGTATATATAAAGAATCCACTACACCAAAATGTTGATATCCAAACAACATACACTGTTTCAAAGCGTTTTAATAGTGAAATACCTGTAGAATATTTAGTTCAATCTTTGCAAATGGAATTTTGTTTCGACATGCCGCGATGGGGCCCTTGAATGTCGGGGGCCCCTTGAATGTCGGGGGCCCCGTATAATTGATACGGCTGATACGACGGTAGCTACGCCCCTGGCGTTAAGTAACAATGTATTTTAAATGGGATTTACTTTTTCGCACTGTTTGTAACTTTCGAGTTGTCATGGTGACAATCCTTAATTTTCGCGTTGTCATGGTGATGACAATATGAGCAATGAATTATAACAAGAGTTTTGACAGTTTTGTGGTTTGAAAGTAGTTGTAATTTTTAAATTTCAAAGTTCTAAAAATTGTAGAATAGAAGAGTTACAGCTTTTTTTATTTGTTTATCGTAGATAAAATATTGTATGAAACTGTGCGTGAAGTACTTTTTGCGAACTCGCTCCGTTGTCGCTCGTACTCTAAAAATCGTGTGCGATCGTAAAAAGCATACTTCACGAACTGTTTCATTAATAACTATTTTAGCACTCCATTGGAGCGTTAAAAATGCTACTTTATAGCACTAGTGCTTTAAAATTTTTAAGGCACTGCAGTTAAAAGTGAATTGTCAAATTCTGAAAAGTCAAAATATTTATATTTCATTTACTAACATTAATATTAATAGTAAAACTTGCACAATTTGAAAACGGTGGTTTAAAAGGTTTTTTAAAATTTAATTTAAACTTTATTATTGCATTTTTAACACGTTTGTAGAAAAAACAAGTTTATATAACGGTATAATATTTTCGCTAAGAATTTTTAGATATTCCCCTCGAGTGTAGACAACCAGTTCTATCTTTTACGGGTGATAGGTTTCATGGTTTCAGCAATTAACAAAAATATTGTATTTTATATATTTATAACGTTTGTAGAAAGAATATTGTATGATATACGTGTTAAAAAGTACATTTTTAAGGCACTCATAGGAATTTCAGAATTCGCTTCGCTCATTCCGACTAAATATATTCTTTATATGCAAAAAATTTGAATGAATTTTGAATTAATTCGTTTTCAAGTAAGTAGATTTATCAGCAATAGTCGTAACGTAATTGTTGTAAACCATATTTTTATTACTAATTAGCTAATTAGCACATAAATGACACTAAATTCTTCACCAAAAAAATCAAGCAGTTTGAGCTTTTTTCGGTTTGGGTGGGTGCAGCTTGCCATTAGCCTGCACCCCCCCACTTTCAACGCGATTTCTTGGTCAACGGTTTGAGCAACAAAGTTCGGATTAGAGCAACTAATTAGCACATAAATAGCACTAAATTTATCACCACAAAAATATCAATAAGCTTGAACTTTTTTCGGTGTGGGTGGGTGCAGCTTGCCATTAAGCTGGACGCCCCCATTTTGACCGAGATTTCCTGGTCAACGGTTTGAGCAACAAAATTCGGAATAGAGCAACTAATTAGCACATAAACAGCACTAAATTTTTCATCAATAAAATCAAGAAATTTGAGCTTTTTTTGGTGTGAGTGGGTGCAGCTTGCCATTAAGCTGGACCCCCCACTTTGAACGCGATTTCCTGGTCAACGGCTTGAGCAACAAAATTCGGAATAGAGCAACTAATTAGCACATAAATAGCACTAAATTTATCTACAAAAAAATCAAGAAATTTGAGCTTTTTTCGGTGTGGGTGGGTGCAGCTTGCCATTAACCTGCACCCCCCCCCCCACTTTCAACGCGATTTCCTGGTAAATGGTTTGAGTAACAAATTTCGGAATAGAGCAACTAATTAGCACATAAATAGCACTAAATTTATCACCAAAAAAATCAAGAAGTTTGAGCTTTCTTCGGTGTGAGTGAGTGCAGCTTGCCATTAACTTGCACCCCCCCCCCCCCACTTTCAACGCGATTTCTTGGTCAACGGTTTGAGCAACAAAATTCGAATTAGAGCAACTAATTAGCACATAAATAGCACTAAATCACTAAATTTTTCACCAAAAAAATCAAGAAGTTTGTGCTTTTTTCGGTGTGAGTGGGTGCAGCTTGCCATTAAGCTGGACCCCCCACTTTGAACGCGATATCCTGGTAAACGGTTTGAGCAACAAAATTCGAAATAGAGCAAGTAATTAGCACATAAATAGCACTAAATTTTTCACCAAAAAAGTCAAGAAGTTTGAGCTTTTTTCGGTGTGGGTGGGTGTAACTTGACATTAACTTGCACCGCCCCAATTTCAACGCGATTTCTTGGTCAACGGTTTGAGCAACAAAATTCGGATTGTAGCAACTAATTAGCACATAAATAGCACTAAATTTATCACCAAAAAAAATCAATAAATTTGAACTTTTTTCGGTGTGAGCGGGTGCAGCTTGCCATTAAGCTGGACCCTCCCACTTTGAACGCGATTTCCTGGTCAACTGTTTGAGCAACAAAATTCGGAATAGAGCAACTAATTAGCACATAAATAGCACTAAATTTATCACCAAAAAAATCAAGAAGTTTGAGCTTTTTTCGGTGTGGGTGGGTGCAACTTGCCATTAACTTGCACCCTCCACTTTCAACGCGATTTCTTGGTCAACGGTTTGAGCAACAAAATTCGGATTAGAGCAACTACTTAGCATATAAACAGCACTAAATTTATCACCAAAAAAATCAATAAGTTTGAAGTTTTTTCGGTGTGGGTGGGTGCAGTTTGCCATTAAGCTTGACCCCCCCAATTTGAACGCGATTTCCTGGTAAACGGTTTGAGCAACAAAATTCGGAATAGAGCAACTAATTAGCACATAAACAGCACTAAATTTTTCATCAAAAAAATAAAAAAATTTGAGCTTTGAGTGGGTGCAGCTTGCCATTAAGCTGGACCCCCCATTTTGAACGCGATTTCCTGGTCAACGGTTTGAGCAACAACATTCGGAATAGAGCAACTAATTAGCACATAAATAGCACTAAATTTATCACCAAAAAAAATCAAGAAGTTTGAGCTTTTTTCGTTGTGGGTGGGTGCAGCTTGCCATTAACCTGCACCCCCCCAATTTCAACGCGATTTCCTGGTAAACGGTTTGAGCAACAAAATTCGAAATAGAGCAACTAATAAGCACATAAATAGCACTAAATTTATCACCAAAAAAAATCAAGAAGTTTGAGCTTTTTTCGGTGTGGGTGGGTGCAGCTTTCCATTAACCTGCACCCCCCCAATTTCAACGCGATTTCCTGGTAAACGGTTTGAGAAACAAATTTCGGAATAGAGCAACTAATTAGCACATAAATAGCACTAAATTTATCACCAAAAAAAATCAAGATGTTTGAGCTTTTTTCGGTGTGGGTGGGTGCAGCTTTACATTAACCTGCACCCCCCCACTTTCAACGCGATTTCCTGGTAAACGGTTTGAGCAACAAAATTCGGAATAGAGCAACTAATTAGCACATAAATAGCACTAAATTTTTTGCCTAGTCCGAACTTTATTCGCCATGGTGGGGGGTGCAGCTTAATATGGGTCTTAAAAATATCGAATTTCATTGATATAACTTCCGTTCAATCATAATATAATATTTGAGAGATAATGGGTATCTGTGTAATTTGAAATATATGATAGTAAAAATGACTCATGCACACGGCGGCGGCAGAGCGACGTTCATTATCGCAAAGAACAGGCACCTGTTATTCCTTTATTTATTTTCAACTGTCCTTTAAAAAATTATTTTTTAAACAATGGTCTTTTAAAAAATGAAAGAGTCACTGTTCTTAAATTACATAACATCATTCTGATGGCAGACCAGACGAAATTGACACAACCAAACTGACTGAGTTTTTTTATCTAGAAATGAATAATACTCTATATTGTCTATACTAAACTCTATACAACTATAGGTAACTGTGCATATATATTTCATATTATTTTGCTTATAAGGGACTTTATCTATAAATATACCGTATTTTATTAATTTTTACCATGCTCTCCGGCTAACCCGGATTTACGATAACCCGGATCGGCCGCGGCCCCGATTAATCCGAGTTATCGAGGTTCCACTGTACTCAAATCTAAGTATTCAAGCTTAAATAACGGGAAAACGATGCAATGTATAAAATATGACTGCAAAACTTTCTCAAAGTACTTCGGAATACCTATAAAATGAGCTTCAGAACAAGGTAATAGCGTCAAAATTAAGCAAGTTATAATGAAAATAAAAGAATTTTTCGAATTTTTTAGGAAAAAGTGAAAAATTAAACATACGCCATTTCCACAAAAATTTAAATTTATAGCAATCCTTACAAGAACTTCTTTATATTAGCATAAGTAATGTTTTCAATTGCTAATAAAACATATAATGGACTCATTAAACATCTAAGATCTAACAACATCACGAGAAAAACCAAATGCAAAATATACAAAACCCTGATAAAACCGGTCCTTATATATGGATCAGAGACATGGACACTGACGAAAAGCGATGAAAACTTATTAGGTACGTTTGAACGAAAAATCCTTAGACACATATACAGGGTGAGTCACCACTAACGGGACGGAATATTACAGCGAAACGGTAAAAGATTTGAAAAAAATTTAAATTGAATAGTTTGTAAGTTGATAAAAGCTACATTCTAAAATTATTTTGAAATATACAGGGTGTCCCAATAAATGGCGGCGTATCAAAGTTTTATTTTTTCTTATGAAACACCCTGTATTTGATTGCATTTTTTAATTGTCCGCAAAAAATAAGGTGAAACTATGCCTTATTTTTGTTGAATGGTTTTTGGTTGAATGTATTCCATGATTAATTATTACACATTTGTCTACAGAGTGTTCAAAATTTATAGTTTCATTAGTGGGGTATTCATTGTGTCATATGATGCGTATTTTAAATGGAACACCATGTATATTAATAAATAATTATACTTAACAAATTTACCTCTTTCGAATGGTATATGGATGTCCTATACCTAGGTCTCATAGTTTTTGCGAAATTTACAATTATTTAACTTCTTACTCTGTAAATCGATTTTAAAACAAAAGATGAAGTTAATTAATGTCATTGTATGACATTGTCATTTTATGACAGTACGGTCTGGTAATTATCTTATAGTTAATGCATTTAATGATTAATTATTACACATTTATTTACAGGGTGTTCAAAATTTACAGTTTCATTATTAGATTATTCAATGTAGCATAATATGATGGGTATTTTATTAGAACACCATGTATATTAATCAAAGATTGTACTAAACACAGGTTTCTGCGTTAGGAAGTGCAGCATTTACAATATTTTTAATATAACCTTATTTAAAAAAATTCATCTTGGTCAATCTTAGTGACCTAGGTGGCCAAATATATGGACCGAATCAATCTATCCATTTATTTCTAAATTTTATGTTGGGGTTGTTCTTAACATCACGTCAAAAATAAGCAGGAGCTCCGTCCACTTGGAGCCACATGTTTGTTCGCACGCTAAATGGAAGGTTTTAAGAAGGATTCAAAAAACTTGTTTTAAGAAATTTAAAAAAGTTGCTCCATTCAGATTTTCGCCAAAAAAATATGGGCCGATAACGTACTGGCTCAGAATACTGCCCCAAACATTAACACTTCATCGGTGTTGGCGATCAATAGTAAAATGTTTGTTTACTGTATCATAATAAAATGAAAGCTATGTCTATTAACTAGACGATTATTATTAAAAGTAGGTAGATTCGTCTGTACACAATACATTCTTAAAAAAAATCAGGATCTTCTCCAAATTCTAAAGTCTTTAAACGAAAAGTTAAACGATCCTGTTCTGTCTAATGCTGGTGTAGTTGAGTTTTATACGGATGATAGTGGTTTTTCTTATGTATTCTACATACACTTGTTAGACTGATCTCCAATTGACTCGACATTTTTCACGTAGGTACTAGTATTTGGGTTTTCCGTAACAGAAAGCAGGACATCAAGTTCGTTGACGTCATCAAAAATAAATGGTTTATTTTTATTTAACTTTTCCTACCTATGCAAAATTATCAGCAGCACAGATTCTATCGAGAAATTTCTCAAAAACGTCCTTTTTTGGGTGTCCTCTATCAGGATACTTTTAAGCGTAAACTTTAGAAGCTAAGAGAAAATTTTAAAAATATTCCCCAATGCACAGTAGCATGTCTACCCTTTCATAGATAGTGTGATTATTCATTTTTAGGAACAATTAAATTTGAATGTAATTGGCTCTTCCAAAGCCATTTTTAAGTAAAAAAAAATTGAATATCATACACGGAAGTTTATAGTTTTGATAATTACCAGACCGTACTGTCATAAACTGACAATGTCATACAATGACATTAATCTTTTGTTTTAAAATCGATTTACAGATTAAGAATTTAAATAATTGTAAATTACGCAAAAACTATGACACCTAGGTATAGGACATTCATATACCATTCGAAAAAGATAAATTTGGTTAGTATAATTGTTTATTAATATACATGGTGTTCCATTTAAAATAAGCATCATATGACACATTGAATACTCCAATAATGAAACTGTAAATTTTGAACACCCTGTAGACAAATGTATAATAATTATTCATGGAATACATTCAACCAATATCCAACTATTTAGATGTAAAAGTAATGTTTTTATAATTTCTTAAATAACTTGAAAATAAACCTTCTTTTAAAACTTTACATTTTAAGAAAAGTCATGATAACTTAGAACACTCTGTACATAGGTCTGCCTTATTAAACTATACCTTATTTTTTGCGGATAATTAAAAAATGCAATAAAATACAGGGTGTTCCATAAGAAAAAATATAGCTTTGATACGCCGCCATTTATTCGAGCGCCCTGTATATTTCAAAATAATTTTAAAATGTAGCTTTTATCAACTTACAAACTATTCAATTTAAATTTTTTTCAAATCTTTTACCGTTTAGCTGTAATCTTCCGTCCCGTTAGTGGTGACTCACCCTGTATAAGGGGGTGAAAGAAAATGACGTATGGCGCAGAAGATATAATTTTGAACTATACGCAGCATACAACGAACCCGACGTCATAGCATCCATAAAGATCGGACGTCTGCGCTGGATGGGCCATGTTGAACGAATGTTGGAGACCGAAACACCAAAACACATAATGAAGCAAACACCAGTAGGAAGAAGGTCAAAGGGAAGACCCAAACTTAGATACATGGAACAAGTGGAACAAGATCTGAAAACACTTGAGATTACCCACTGGAAGAACAAAGCAAGGAACAGAACAGAATGGCGGAAAATCCTAGAACAAGCCAGGATCCAAAAAGGGTTGTCGAGCTACTGATGATGATGAATGTTTTCGATAATTTTGACCGGTTTAGAATTGATATTTTTGAAAAAAGATATAATTTAAAAAAATCATAATTTTTAAAATTAGTGTAATCCTCATATTCTTTTGATAATAACTCCAAAAATACTCAATATACGTAAAAAATTATATACAACTAAATTTTAGTTTTTTCTGCGCCAAATATTTTATCTGTTTTACTATTTCTATAGGGTAAAAAATAACCGAGATAGAAACGTTTAAATCTTAAATTTTGCTGTGGGAACCATGCAACCGGGGTCATTTAACCTTTTATTTTTTAAAAAAGTAAGGGGTTTAGAAGATTAGTTTTAACGTTCTTGAATAGCACTTGGAATTAACTTTCAAACAGTTTTTAGATGAACCTGATATCGTAAACACGAACGGAGGTTTTAAAAAAACCTTAACATTTTTTGGAAAAATTTTTAAAAGATAAATTTTGAAAAAATTTTGGAGCATAAATTTTAACGCTATCAACATGTTCGGGGGCTCATTTGATAGATATTTTTAAGTACTTTGACAAATGTTTAATAAGTTTATGTTATTAAATGCATCAATTTCCCGTTATTTCAGCTTGAATACTTAGCGAGTTTTTTATTCGTCGAAAAAAATATACATTCAATTACCTACAACTCACTTTTAGTTAAAATTAAAAGGTTCTTCCAGTAAGCGGTTTATTTCACTTCTTATTAGCTTCAATTTTGATAATAATAACTTATTTGTAAAAACTTACACTTTTGAGTTATTGATGAAAAATTGGTTAAAAACATGCACTTTTCTCAAGAAAAATTAAAATCTTTGATCTTTAATAACTCAAAAAGTTTTGATTTATTTTAATAACTTTATATAACAAATTTTGCTTGAAATTTGTCCCTCTATCGAATTATGGGGTAATTTTTAATAAAATAATTTTCACCCCCGAGAAAGGGTGGCATACACCCCCAGGGTAAAAGCGCAAGTTGGCACCATGTCACCTTTGTTCCTTGAGATATCCTCTAACCAATTTTCATGCAAATCGATGGAGGTTTAACGAAATCGGAGGTAATAGCTCATATCCACCTTCAGTGACTCCACTAATGTTAGAGTTTGTATAAATATGTTAATTATGGAAGGGTATATTTCGCGATAAAAGTTGGCTCATCGAAAAAGTCCCGAGACAAAAAAGTTTTAAAAAACATTGTGTTTAGTACCAGAATAAAGAATAATAGTTAAATTGAAACGTACACAAAAATTTGGGGGGGGGAGGTGGTTTCAAGGGAACAAACCCCTCTAAATTTTTTATGGGGTGCACAGATTTCACTGTTATTGTTTTAAAGATATTCCTGCCATAAGAAAGCGACACGTCTATTTTTAATAAAAAAAAATCCTCTTATAGTTTTGAATATATTGGAAAAAATCGATTTTTATTTTGTAACTTCAAAGAGCTGTAACTTTTTATGTGTACAGTTGTACTAAGCTAAGTTAGGTTCAATCGAACTATTTTGGCTCCCAGGATATGTGATTGCATTTGTGGCCTGCCTTTTTGGTTATACCTTGTATTTATTCTATTAATTTCAGACCTTAACTTTTGAATATAATACTTCGTTAGTTATCATTACATTTTTTTTTTCATTAGAAATATGAATTGGAACACAAAATCCTTTAATCCATTCATGATTTTTCAACTCCAGAATATGTCATTCGATTTATTTTAAAAATAGAACTTTGTCAGCGGGAGAGTAAATACAGTATTGGCATTAAAAAATTATTGATGAATAAAAATTAAAAAATGTCGACAAGAAAACGAAAAAAAGTCAGCATATAAAAATGGAACACGGTATCGATTTAAAAGTTCGGATAATCCATTAAATTCACCTAAAAGAAGTTTTGACCCAAATATTAAATAACATTTTGTTATCCTTGGCCTATTTCAACTGGTATTATATTTTTACACGAAATCGTAAAATTGGTTTAAATATTAATTTAAATCTTGTTCTGTTGGCATTCCGCACAAAAGATCCTTTTGCGAATGTATAATAAAAACAGATTTTATTCTTTGCTTAAAAAGAGGAATTCGGAGAATTTACTACAAATCAAGGCGTCAAATAGGGATGCGTGTTGAGCCCGCTGCTATTGTCAGTGGTACCTGATGAAGCAATGAAGAAAGCCAAGAGAAGAATGAGAAAACCATATGGAGAAAACTAACATTAGGATACTGGATACAACTAATACAAACATAATTAGCTTCATTATTCGCGATGAAGGTGGCACACGCGCAATGACCAATGACCATTGACCAATGGCGAGTCAAATACATACGCTTTGACAGTTCTCAATAATATGTAAACAAACTGACTAACTAATTTAAAAATTAAATCTTTTTAAGAAAATGTCTGAAAACGATAGGCATATTAAGAGGAAACAGTAGCGATCAACAGGTAGCAAAAACGCGTTCCAAGATTGCGGCTGTAATTTTGAATATTTTTTCGAGATATTTGGCACACTTATTCGTAATATAATAAAGAATGACGGTACAGAGCCCAATTTGAAAAATATATTAATATGTGGAAATTACTCTGTAATTAAATACAATATTAAAAAAACGAGCCTGTACCACCATTAAGAAGAAAAAAATACACTTTCTTCAAATAAACTTTTTTATCCGATGCCTAGATTTTGTGTAATTTTGGAACTACTAAAATTTTTTATTTCATTAGTAGTTCCAAAATGACACAAAATCTAGGCATCGGGTAAAAAGGTTCATTTGAAGAAACTGTATTTTTTTGTTCTTCTTAATGGCGGTACAGGCTCGTTTTTTTAATATTGTATTTAATTGCAGAGTAATTTCCACATATTAATATATTTTTCAAATTGGGCTCTGTACTGCCATTCTTTATTATATTACGAATACGTGTGCCAAATATCTCGAAAAAAAAAATTCAAAATTACAGCTGCAATCTTGGAACGCGTTTTCGCTACCTGTTGATCGCTACTGTTTCACCTTAAGAATTTATCCTCATACCTATTCATTTTAATAATTCTAATATTGGAAATATAAATGTAAATATATAAATATAAAATATAAATATAAATAAACTTAAGGCGATCAGTACAAAGTTTTGGATCCAATGCTATTTAAATGGGATTAGTTTTCTTCGAATCCTGAGAAAACTAATATGTAAGTATTTTAGAAAAATTTAAACGCAGATTGAAAGATTACGTTCTTACCGAGGGCCGAAAGTCCCTGAAAACTTCTATAATGTTTATTTTAATAAGTTACAAGGGTGAAAAACTAAAAGAAAATGTATTGTGATTTTTAATTTCAAATATCTCATTCAAAAGAAACTTTTTATTTATCCGAACTTCCAATTTAGCCTTTCATTTTGCGTTTAAATTTTAAAAAAGTACTTATTACTTTTTTAAGGATTCGAAAAAAATGGACTCCATGTCCGTGGTGATATTTTCCAAATCGAACATTCGCTATACAACGCCCAGAATATGGTGACAATATGGTGACAATTTTAAATATTTGACATGGTATCGGGATTATTTTGAGTTGTTGATTAAATAATATTGATAGTGTATTTAATAAATAATTGATTTAAGACGTGAACTTAATAAAAATTATTTATTGTTTATTATTTATGGAACATCCAAGCAGAGAATACACCAGGATATATTCTGTGATCCAAGTATTTTGTTGTTAAAGATGTTCAAAATTGTAAGCGCTACATAGTAACAATATATTATTAAAAAATCACTTTATCACTTTTCCTCTTTTCTCGATTGAGTTTTTATTGTTTGTTGTACTTACAGTATATAAATTATTACAATCACTGAATACACAGTTAGTGGAAAAATTATCATACTAATTAACTGAATTAATAATTAAGCAATTTATTATACAAGTAACAGTTATCCAAGAACATTCAAAACCACATCTCTTTAAAGTTAATGTTGACATTGTCAAGTAATGTTTACATATCCATACCAGTGAGAATTTTACTACACCTAATTTGCCGTGTAAAAACAGAAAAATTAGGTAGAGCCGTAAAATATTTACGCCTACACTCTTAATTATTATTGCGTTACAAAATTATTAAATTTGAATATAATTTTTGTTAAAATTACGAAGCAAGTTTTCAATCCTAATAGCAAATAATTAATATTTTTAAATTGAAAACTTACTGGTACATCCCCATGTATACGCCTCCAAGACTTCTACAATTTGCAAGTCATATGGATGCTGCAGTAAAGACGATAGGGAAGGAATTCTAAACCTTGCAATTCAAATCCCCCGTCTGCAGCCGGCTAGGAACTGAAAGATGCACCATAGTTACTCTACTGAGTAATACGAAAATAAAATAATAAAAATGTGTACCATTTTTTGCAGCCGAATAAAAATGGTACACATTTTTATTATTTTATTTTCGTATTACTCAGTAGAGTAACTATGGTGCATCTTTCAGTTCCTAGCCGGCTGCAGACGGGGGATTTGAATTGCAAGGTTTAGAATTCCTTCCCTATCGTCTTTACTGCAGCATCCATATGACTTGCAAATTGTAGAAGTCTTGGAGGCGTATACATGGGGATGTACCAGTAAGTTTTCAATTTAAAAATCTTTTAGTGATTTTTGATATTTTTCAATATTAATTATTTGCTATTAGGATTGAAAACTTGCTTCGTATTTTTACGGCCAGATGGCGTTAGCCACCCATTACCATCACTTTGGCTGCAATATTTGGGAAAACCTTTCGATGCAATTTGATTGGATTAAGGAGAACAGTGCCTACGTTCCTTCTGATGACGCTCCAATAAGAGCAGAAAACTGCAGTTAAAGGGACTGGCTGCACTCCTTATTCTAATTAAAAAGTAAGATTGGTTTTCCTTCGTATTGCAGCCGAATAAAAATGGTACACATTTTTATTATTTTATTTTCGTATTACTCAGTAGAGTAACTATGGTGCATCTTTCAGTTCCTAGCCGGCTACAGACGGGGGATTTGAATTGCAAGGTTTAGAATTCCTTCCCTATCGTCTTTACTGCAGCATCCATATGACTTGCAAATTGTAGAAGTCTTGGAGGCGTATACATGGGGATGTACCAGTAAGTTTTCAATTTAAAAATCTTTTAGTGATTTTTGATATTTTTCAATATTAATTATTTGCTATTAGGATTGAAAACTTGCTTCGTATTTTTACGGCCAGATGGCGCTAGCCACCCATTACCATCACTTTGGCTGCAATATTTGGGAAAACCTTTCGATGCAATTTGATTGGATTAAGGAGAACAGTGCCTACGTTCCTTCTGATGACGCTCCAATAAGAGCAGAAAACTGCAGTTAAAGGGACTGGCTGCACTCCTTATTCTAATTAAAAAGTAAGATTGTTTTTCCTTCGTATTGCAGCCGAATAAAAATGGTACACATTTTTATTATTTTATTTTCGTATTACTCAGTAGAGTAACTATGGTGCATCTTTCAGTTCCTAGCCGGCTGCAGACGGGGATTTGAATTGCAAGGTTTAAAATTCCTTCCCTATCGTCTTTACTGCAGCATCCATATGACTTGCAAATTGTAGAAGTCTTGGAGGCGTATACATGGGGATGTACCAGTAAGTTTTCAATTTAAAAATCTTTTAGTGATTTTTGATATTTTTTAGTATTAATTATTTGCTATTAGGATTGAAAACTTGCTTCGTATTTTTACGGCCAGATGGCGCTAGCCACCCATTACCATCACTTTGGCTGCAATATTTGGCAAAACCTTTCGATGCAATTTGATTGGATTAAGGAGAACAGTGCCTACGTTCCTTCTGATGACGCTCCAATAAGAGCAGAAAACTGCAGTTAAAGGGACTGGCTGCACTCCTTATTCTAATTAAAAAGTAAGATTGTTTTTCCTTCGTATTGCAGCCGAATAAAAATGGTACACATTTTTATTATTTTATAATTTTTGTTGTGAATGAACATAGAAAAAATCGGTTATACAACTTGCATTTAATTATCATTATGAAGCTCGTATTCTATACGAAACTCGCCGCTAGGCGGCTCGTTTCTTATCCGTCATAATCGCTTCATAATGACCATCATAAAATGCTTGTTGCATAAAATACTATTAAAAGCTATTTTACTACCTTATCACAACGAACCATTCATGTGAGGTTTATTACGAATATTACAGAGTAAAATTTTGAAATTACAAATTGTGGAAACCACTTATGTAATAAAATTTTTTTGTGACATTATTTTTCAAAATAATAAAAACGCCGGGACCCGTCATCTTTTAAATTTAAATGTCTGCACATTATGACCGAATTCCGTTTGTACTGTGCACCTTAATTTTTAAATTTAAATGTGTGCTTTTTAAACATAAATTTAAATGTTCAAGATGATTCACGCAATTCTTGCATAGTCCATCATCTTTATTTTTAATGAAACGTGTATATTTTCATGTTTGTATCTTCTTCTTCTTCTTCTTCATATTTTATATAGGCAGTACTGCCTGTTTTTTTTTCAACGATGCCTTTCATTCTGACTCTAAATTTTGTCATTCCATATTTTTCTTGGGCGTCCTATACTTCTTCTTCGTAACGATGACTTGTTTTTGGCCATTCTTACTATCGTTGATTCAGACATCCTGCTTATGTGTTGATTCCACTCATTTTCTGTTCTTTACCCAGGTATTTATATTGTCTACCCCACATATGCGTCTGATTTCCTTACTTCTTACCATGTCCTGTGGTCCTTTTCCAGCAATCCTTCTTAAGATCTTTTTCGTTGGTCTGCAGATGTCTTTGTGTTTTGCTTTTATATGGTCTTGCTTCGTCCGTGTAAGTCATAACTGGTCTAATACCTGACTTATATATTGGGGCATTTGTTTCCACTCTTAGGTGTTTGTTTTTCCAAATTTTGTCGTTTAGGCATCCGACCGTTCTACTGGCTTTAATTATTTGGTCTTTTACCTCTTCTTCGTTATTGTTGTGGGCCGATAGATTAATTCCCAGGTATTTGAAAGTCACTACTTGTTGTATAATTTGAATGTCGAACCCCAATTTACATCTTATTGGTTCTTTGGATATTACTAAGCTTTTTGTTTTTGGGCTGATATTTTTATCTTCATTTCTTTTTTGAATTTGTTCAGTAATCTTTGTTGGCCGTCTTGGCACTCTTCTACTAACACACTGTCATCAGCGTAACAGAGTATTTTTATCTCTCTATCGCCCATTTTGTACCCTCTTTTTTTATTCACTTGTTTTATTATTGCATCCAATATTACATTAAATAGTGGAGCTCTTAGTGAATCTCCTTGCCTGATTCCTGTGTGTGCTTATATGTTTCCTATCAGTTTTATGATATCCAGTGGTACATTTTTGTCATATAGTAGATGTATCACATCTTTTAATTGTATTCTATCTAAAGCTTTCTCTAGGTTATGAGACAGAAAAAGGCTGGCTTGTTATATTCTAATGATTTTTCCGCTATTTGCCTTATCACAAAAACTGCATCGTTACAATGATCTTCCACTTCTAAATCCTTGTTGTTCATCCGATATATTTATTCACTCCATTATTTTCTTCATCAGTATTTCTATTGTGAGTTTCAGTATAGTGCTCAGTAAATTTATCCCTCTATAGTTACTGGGGTCTGCCCTATCACCTTTCTTAAATAACGCTATCATTTGAGTGGTTCTCCATTCTTCTGGAATTCTTCCTGTATTTATTATTTTATTTATCAGAATATTCATTTTTTTGTGAAGTCTCTCCCCTCCGTATTTTAAAAGTTCATTAGCTATTGCAGCTTTCTCAGGTGCTTTTCGATTTTTCATCTTTTTTCCTCTTTTATTTCTGTTTGCTCATCCGATTCTAATCCAGGTGTTTCCAGTTCTTCGGGATTAGCTGTTCGATACAGGTTTTTTTTTAGGTAAGTTGTCCATATATTTATATCAATATATTTTATCTCTATCAATTCCTTCATCTTTGCTCTTTGACGTTTTATCATTTTCCACATTTTCTTTTGCATCCCATAGAAGTCGTGCTGCATCTCTTTTGAAAATGCTTCCCAATGTTCTGTTTTCTTCCTTCTTACTATTGAGTTTAATTCATTTCGTACTCTTATAAATATATTCTTCATAATGTTTTCATGTTATTTTTATTTCTTCATAGAACCATGGTGGTCTCCTTTCCTTTCGTATATGTTTACTTGTCTAAAGTTGTCCAAATGCTTCTGTTGCTGCCATTTTGATATTATTATCTCTAATCTTCCTCCAACTTGCTTTTATGTCTTCATTCGGTGTTATGTAGTTTTCATTCAGTAATTTTTGCAGTCTTCTCTGTTATAGATCTCATGTTGACAAATCTTGTATCTGTTCTACCTTTATTCTCGTCTCACATTCTACTAGGTGGTAATGTTTACATCTTACCAAACTTATGTAGGGTTTATTATAAATAATAGAGTGAAATTTTTTTTAAATATGTATAATTATTGTCAAGGAATTCAGAACAAAACCCAATACCTGCATTGATACGTAGTTTAAAAAATTGATGTCAGTATTTTGCTAATTTAAAAAAATATCATTATTTAAAGTGTGATAAATTATTAATTTCAAAATTTTATGTAATTAATGTCTTGACGAAACTTATACATCATTTCAAATATCATCTTTTATCATAATATTATTCATAATAGACCTTACATAAAATGCTTTGTTCAGACGAGGTCAGGTAACTTCCAAAAACAAAAAAATATACAGGGTGTCCCAATAAAAATAAAGATGATGTACTATGCTAGACTTGTGTGAATCACCCTGTCGATTTAAATTTATATTTAACAAGCGCACATTTAAATTTAAAAGCTGAGGTATCCCAGCTTTTTTTATAATTTTCTAAAATAACAACACAAACAATAATTTTATTCTATCAGTGGTTTCCAAACTTTGTAATTTCAAACTTTTACCCTGTAATGTTCATAATATATCTCATATAATATAGTTCGTTGTGATCAGGTTGTTAGAGAGCTTTTAAAAATATATAAATATACAGGGTGTTCCGTTAAAAATAGAGCTTATGGGTGTATTTAAATTTATGTTTGAAAATCGAAAATTTACATATAAAATCGACGGGTCTGTGTTTTTTTATATCTTTTTAAAACTATGCTTTGTTAGGGAAATAGTGTAGGGTAACGTGATTTACACATAATTTGTCTAAAAATTAGTTTTAGAACTAATTTTATTCCATAAATGAGTACCACCCTATTATAGGTATGTACATACAAACCAAATTCTTGAAAAACATTCTACATTATAAACTAGTCGAACCGGCTAAGCACGTTACACCAACTAAATTAAAACGGACGATTTATTTAATTTGACATGAAATGTGCATAATAATATTGCTTGTACCTTTGAATCCAATTTAACCCTTAATTACTAAACACCCGTTTCGGAGATGGCACTATGTCCTAGTTCCTAACTCGATTATTGCCCATGAATTAGTATTCCTATCTTCATGTAAATTATCTATTCAATACCCAAATACCAATTTACAAACAGAATATTTTTATGTTAATGTTACTCGCTTTGCAGCAGGTTCGCACCAGTGCGCTTGAACGTAGTGAAAAACAGTCAAAAGCTGTTCCCATTCTTTTCGTAAATTACTGTGCGATTAAAAAACATATTCCGATATGCATCACTTTACGATTTGACGAACAAAAAATAAATTGAAAATAAAAGTTGATAAAACTTTAAACGTGTTTTTCTCAAAACTGATTTTTTCAAAGGGAGTCGACATTTTAACTCAACTATTTGATCGATCCATCTGAAATTTTGTATATATTTTCTTTAGACATTTCATGAGGTACGCTGTCGAGATATTTTTTGTTTTATGCTTATTTTTTATTTACCAATACTAAATATGGTGGTTTTCACCCTTTTTGCAAATAAAATCGTTGTTTTGACTTCTGAGTGATAACAAAAAGTCAAAAATCGTTAAAAACTAAAAAAACTCGAAAGTGTTATCTCGAGAAACTCAGTAGTTAATAAAATCTTTCTGAATTGTTTGTTGAACATAATCCAATGATGAGTTCTGATGTCCACCGCAAAATCCATTATTTTTGACGTTTTTTTTTTAATTTGACACCGTTGGCTTATTTTTCAATAGATATTTTTCATTGAATTTTTGAAGTGAAAACTTCTTTAGGCACGTTGTGCACTTTTTGGATGAGGAAAAAGCATTGAATTCGCGACCGTCATCGCGACCGTCATTGCGATCGTAATCGCTTCGGCGAAATAAATTTTGTACGTATATATATATATATACATATATTTTGTGCATGTATATAATATAAATTGTATAGAAGTATGTAAATGTAAAATAAACCTAAAACCTATTTTTGAATAGGAAAAAGGATTGATTTCACGACCGTCATTGCGACCGTTATCGCATCGGCGAAATAAATTTTGTACTTATACATTCATAATATATATTATGTGTATGTATATATACATTGTGCAGAATTATTTAATTTTAAAATAATTGTAAAACCTATTTTTGGATGGGGAAAAAGGATTGATTTCACGACCGTCGTTGCGACCGTCATTGCTTCGACGAAATAAATTTTGTACCTATATACAGGGTGTCCCGAAAAGATTGGTCATAAATTATACCGCCCATTCTGAGGTCAAAATTAGTTCGATTGAACCTAACTTACCTTAGTACAAATGTGCTCATAAAAAAAGTTACAGCCCTTTGAAGTTACAAAATGAAAATCGATTTTTTTCAATATATCGAAAACTATTAGGGATTTTTTATTGAAAACGGACATGTATCATTCTTATGTCAGAAACATCTTAAAACAAAATTATAGTGAAATTTGTCCACCCCATAAAAATTGTATGGGGGTTTGGTTCCCTTAAACCCCCCCAAACTTTTGTGTACGTTCCAATTAATTCATCATTGTGGTACCATTAGTTAAACACAACATTTTTAAAACTTTTTTGACCCTTATTATTTTTTCGATAAGCCAGTTTTTATGGAGATGCGGCTTCTTTTTTAATATATTTACATAAAAATTTTCTGTGGGTTTTGCTCCTTTAAACCCCCCAAATGTTTGTGTACGTTCCAATTAAACTATTATTGTGGTACCATTAGTTAAACACAGTGTTTTTAAAACTTTTTTGTCTCTTAGTCTTTTTTTGATAAGTCTCGTTTTATCGAGATATGGCTTCTTTTTCAAAATATACCTAAAAATGTAAATTATAAATAAATTTCCAGATTATTAACAGGTCTCTATAATCATACTTAACCATATACAAACATGTGGTGGATTCGAAAAATATTCAAAATATCTCGATAAACACTGGCTTATCGAAAAAGCACTAAGAGGCAAAAAAGTTTTAAAAACATTGTGCTTAACTAATGGTAACACAATATTAATTTAATTGGAACGTACACAAAAGTTTGGGCGGGTTTAATGCAACAAAACCCCCTTAAAATTTTTATGGGGTGCACAAATTTCACTTTGATTTTTTTTTAAGATGTTGCTGCCATAAGAATGCCACTTGTCCATTTTCAATTAATAATCTCTAAGAGTTTTCGATATATGAAAAAAAATCGATTTTAATTTTGTAAATTCAAAGGGCTGTAACTTTTTTTGTGTGCACTATTGTATATAGGTAAGTAAGGTTCAATCAACCTATTTTTGACCCCAGAATCTGTGGTATAATTTATAACCAATCTTTTCGGGACACGCTGTATAATATATTTTGTGTATGTATAGGTAAATATATAAATAGTGAAGAAGGCACGCAATGCGTAGGTATATAATATAGGCATAGCAATATTTTTGATGGGGAAAAAGCATTGAATTCGCGACCGTCATCGCGAGATATTAGTTATTTATATACTGAAGTTATAATGCTAAGAGGACGGAGAAAGCGTGTACCCGAAGGAGCTTGCGAAGAAAGCGCATGAGGTACCACACTATCCCTACCCCAATCATTATAATATCTGATTACTGTTTAAAGTAATTTTGAAGCAAAAACTTCTTTAGCGACGTTGTGCACCTTTTGGGTGGAGAAAAAGCACTGAATTCGCGACCGTCATCGCTACGGCGAGATACTAATAATTTATATACTATAGGTTGAATTGCGTATAAATTCGAACGAAGTTATAATGGTTGGATGAGGGACAGAGTGTGTACCCGAAGGAACTTGCACGAGGGGCTTAAAGGAGATTTTATTTCGAGTCTGTCTCCGAAGGAGCTTGCGAAACAAGCGCATGAGGGGCTACACTGTCCCTACTCCAATAATTATAAGTGGTTAGTGTTTAAAGTATTTTTGAATTGAAAAGTTCTTTAGCGATATTGTGCACTTTCTGGATAGGAAAAAAACATTGAATGAGCGATCGTCATCGCTTCGCCGAAATATATTCTCTACGTTTGTGTGTTATGTGTATGTATACAGGGTGAGTCACATACTCCTACCTCTTATAGAGGCTCCTATGGGGAATAACAAATGACCAATAAAAAGTGTCTGCTCCGCTTGTTTAATAATATACAGGGCGAGTTTCGCATTTTGACCGAAATTTGTATTCGTCATAATTTTTGAACGGTCAGATCGATGTGTCTCTTATTTTGGTAAATCGTTACACTATTACCACCTAATCCACTGATTTATTCAAACTAGAAAAAAATCAGGCCCGGCTTTAAAAAATTAGTTCGTTTGGGTCTTAGAAAAAATTTCACACTGTATAAGCTTTTTGAAAACTCTAATATGAATTTTTCAAATTAGACGAATAGGCAATTAAAATGGCATATTTGTTTTTTTCCCCACACGATTACTTAATTTTTTATACAAAAATCAAATTTGACTATGAATTAAAAGTTTGGTAAAGTAAACCGTAGATTTAAAAAAATTAACTTTTATTACAAAAATTAATTTTTTTTAACAAATATTTGATTTATGTTACCACACCCAATCAACTGATTTATTCAAACTAGAAAAAAATCAGGTCCGGCTTTAAAAAATTAGTTCGTTTGGGTCTTAGAAAAAATTTCACCCTGTATACGCTTTTTGAAAACTCTAATATGAATTTTACAAATAAGACAAATGGGCAATTAAAATGGCATATTTATTTTTTTCTCCACATGATTACTTAATTTTTTATAAAAAAATCAAATTTGACTATGAATAATAATTAAAAGTTTGGTAAAGTGAACCATAGATTTAAAAAAAATTACTTTTATTACAAAAATTAATTTTCTTTGAACAAATATTTAATTTATGTTACCACCCAATCAACTTATTTATTCAAACTAGAAAAAAATCAGGCCCGGATTTAAAAAATTATTTCGTTTTGGTCTTAGAAAAAATTTCACCCTGTATACGCTTTTTGAAAACTCTAATGTGAATTTTAAAAATTAGACAAATAGGCAATTAAAATGGCATTGTTATTTTTCCCCACACGATTATTTAATTTTTTATTAAAAAATCAAATTTGTCAAAATCGGAATTTTAACCTAAAAATGAAAAAAAAAAAAGATGAAATCACGGTTTAACTCGCTACAACGTTCCATTTAAAATTTTTTTTTCTGAAGTTTTTACAGCACATATCTCTTACCATTGTGAAGACTATGACAATTGTTGTAGACTTTCAGTCTTCTTCTCGTAAAAGTTATGAATTTAAAAAAATAAAAGGTGCAGCTTCGTGAATTGCAAAGTTAAATCGCAAGAATTAAGTGAAAAAATTTAAAATTTATCTATTTGATCACGTCTATGTTAAACTATAGAGTCCAAAGAGAAGTGTTATGGGGAGTTTTATATCTAGACGTGTTATAGAAAAAAAAAATGGTGAAAGTTTTAATTTTAAGAAAAATGTTTAATTTTTATGGTAAAATTGCGATTTTGACAAATTTGATTTTTTAATAAAAAATTAAGAAATCGTGTGGGGAAAAAAATTAATATGCCATTTTAATTGCCTCTTTATCTAATTTGTAAAATTCATATTAAAGGTTTGAAAAAGCTTATACAGGGTGAAATTTTTTCCACGAACTAAGACCCAAACGAACTAATTTTTTAAAGCCGGACCTGATTTTTTTTTAGTTTGAATGAATCAGTTGATTGGATGGTAACATAAATCAAATGTTTGTTTAAAAAAATTAATTTTTGTAATAAAAGTTAATTTTTTTTAAATCTATGGTTCACTTTACCAAATTTTTAATTCATAGTCAAATTTGATTTTTTTATAAAAAATTAAGTAAGCGTGTGGGGAAAAAATAAATAAGTCATTTTAATTGCCTATTTGTCTAATTTGTAAAATTACTATTAGAGTTTTCAAAAAGCGTATACAGGGTGAAATTTTTTCTAAGACCCAAACGAACTAATTTTTTAAAGCCGGACCTGATTTTTTTCTAGTTTGAATAAATCAGTTGATTAGGTGGTAATAGTGTAACGACTGACCAAAATAAGAGACACATCGATCTGACCGTTCAAAAATTATGACTAATATAAATTTCTGTCAAAATGAGAAACTCGCCCTGTATATTATTAAACAATGGGAGCAGACACTTTTTAATGGTCATTTGTTATTCCCCATAGGGGCCTCTATACGAGGTAGGAGTATGTACAGTTCCTCATGACTCACCCTGTATAATATAAGTAAAAGAACGATTTAAAGAACGCACCCAACACGTATATAATATGGGTATAGCACTTCTCTTTGGATGGGGAAAAGTATTGATCCCGCGATCGTCATCGACACGGCGAGATATTAGTAATTTATATACTATAGGTTGAATTGCGTATAAGTTCGACCGAAGTTATAATGGTTTAAGGGGGGATAGAGTGCACCCGAAGGCGCTTGCTTCGCAAGAAGTTTTTACTTCTGTCGGTTCTTTTCACCAAAGTGCCTTAAATTTTTTTTTAATGTTCTATTAATTGTACTGAATATGCCTATTTAATTCTACCATACTTTAAAAAAAATCACAAGAATGTGCCTGAAATGTTGATTTCAAAACTTACGCCTCCCTTAAGGATAGCTATGACAAGACTTTTATAGGCAACCAATGCAAATAATATTTGTGAAGTTTAATAAAAAAATGTTTCATCCGGAAAGCAGATGGGAGAAGATCGACCTTGATTCGGATCCCGTATAGTCCAGGGCGCATCTGTTTTGAGATGGACTTTGAGAGGTGACTCAAATTTTTTTGCAGAAATTGCTTGAAAATATCTCAAATAATAATATTTGAGTTATCCTCCCACTCAAAATGGTCCGGAACATTGTTTAAATAATCAAAATGTCAAAATATGAAGGAAAAATTTGATTTTTTTATTGGTTTTTTGATTATAACTTTAAAAATTTTCATTTTTGAGAAAAGTTGTACTAACATAAAAGTTGCGTAATTAAATTTCCTATAATATAGAATTGGTTAAAAATTTAAAAAATAGTCACCCTTGTTGCAAAATAGCAATAATTGCGAAAAAACCCATACAAAAACAAGTATTCGCATTTTACGTTTTTAAACCATTTATACTACACATAGGACCTTCATATTTTACCAAGAAAAACTTTATGATATTGTTAATCAACACTGTAAATTTCATTAAGACTGGTTTAATAGATTTTGCAAAATAAATTTTGCAATCCAGCTTTCTCAAAAAAAATTCATTTTTTTAAATGTTGCAGGACTGAAAATAAAGCAGATAGGAAGTTGAATTTTTTTTTGCTAATAGAAGTGTACTGTACCTTTCGTTTGCAATGTGCACAATTAAAATCTATTAATTACCACGGCGTCAGGAAATTTTTTAAATAAACATTAATTTTTGGTGCTACGCGCAGGACAGCGGTGTTCGATTCACACAAGTTGATTTCCACCAAAATTTCTTCCAATCTTTATCTAATATATTATTTTCTTACTCTATATTTTGTTGTATTTTAATATTTTAATTCCACAAAAATCAAACTAATTTTAATATTGTTTGTGAAATATTGTTTAAACAATTGCATATATTTAAAAATAGTAAACTTTTATTATTTAAGTTAAAATATATGAACAAAGAAAGTTTTTGCTAAAAAAAGTGTTATTTCAAAGGATAGAGTATGTGTTTTTATTTTGCAATAAACAAATTTACTTATTTATATCGAAATGTAATAAAAATTAAAATGTATCAATCATTATCAAAGGTCACTAGAATGCCCTATCAGAGCAAACTATCCGCTGTCCTGCGCGTAGCACCAAAAATGAATGTTTATTTAAAAAAATTCCTGACGCCGTGGTAGTTAATCTATTTTAATTTTGCAAAATGAAAATCAAAGGTACAGTATACTTCTATATGCAAAAAAAATTTGAACTTGCTATCTGCTTTATTGTCAGTCCTGTAACATTTTGAAAAAATGAATTTTTTTGCGAAAGCTGGATTGCTAAATTTATTTTGCAAAATTTATTAAACCGATCTTAATGAAATTTACAGTTTTGTTTTATTGTATCATAAAGTTTTTCTGGGTGAAATATGAAGTTCCTAAGTGTAGCAGAAATTGTTGAAAAACGTAAAATGCGAATACTTGTTTTTCTATGGTTTTTTCGCAATTATTGCTATTTTGCAACGAGGGTGACTATTTTTTAAGTTTTTAGCCAAATTTATATTGTAGGAAATTTAATTACGCAACTTTTATGTCAGTACAACTTTTTTCGGAAATGAATACTTTTAAAGTTATAATCAAAAAATCAAGAAAAAAATCGAATTTTTCCTTTATTTTTTGACATTTTGACCTTTTTGAGAGGGAGGATAACTTAAATATTATTATTTAAGTTATTGTCAAGCAATTTCTGCAAAAAAATTTGAGTCACCTCTCAACGTCCAAATGTACTAATATTTTTACAGATGAGCCCTGGTCTAGTAGTAAGAGGGGAAATATTAATTTATATAACACTAATTTAAAATATTTTCATAAATTGTTTTAATCTTGGAAAATTCCAACGGCAGTAAAACTGCGTATTTAATCCGAGTTTATATGTATATTCATGCGTGGAATTTCAATTGGGCCGCTAGGTAGGCTTAGGATTTTCTTATATGGGAGTGTTTGCACAAAGCGTTTTCACCTTAGGGATTTGCTCTTCGATTGCGACGCCAAAAATTGCTTTCGGGAAAAAGGGAACGCACCCGATGTGTTGTGTTTGATGGACGAGGCCTAAAATTTCAGAAACTGAAAATGCCACTTTACGCAGTGCCCTCAACCGAAGTATTTTTATATATAAGGTGCTAACATGACTTTGAGCCTGACATAATGTGGCAGAGCAACGATAATAAAATTGATTTGAACATGACATTTCAATACAATAAATCAAAACCAGGAGGCTAGAGAAATCAGAAATAAAAAAGAATTTTTTATAAAAGGACTTTTAAAATGGATTTCATGTTGCGCTACAAATAAAAATAATTCATGGACGTAAATGGTAATGGATAGCTAAATTAATACGAACATAGATTACTCATATTTAGGCCGCGGATTATTAGTCGAGGAAATGAAGCATTTTGGCTCGCAATTTTTTCGCCCAGCATGGATTTACTTGAAATTTTCACAGAAGGTAGGAAATAGTCCAAGGATCATTTTCTATATCATGCTGCTGTACGCTAAAACCTTGGGGGTAGTTGCCACCCCATCTCGGGGGTGGGAATTTTTTATTACATTTTAACCATGTAAATCGATGTAAAAAGTAATTTTAACAATAAAATGTTTTTTACATTTTCTTCGTAAAACTAATATTTTTCGAGTTATTCGTGGTTGAAAGTAACAGTTTTTCGACGGAAAAATCGACCTTTTAGAGGGTTTTTTAAAAATAACTCGAAAAATATGCATTTAATCAAAAAAACTGTAGATATCAAAATTGTATCTTTTAGTAACACAAACGAAACTGTTTTTCTATAGTATTTTTACAACCAATACAAACCGACATACGACATGTTAAAGGTCAGCTTTTTTCTTCAAGTGCATAATTTGAAATAATCAAAGCCAAATAAAGGGAAAACTTTGCATTCTTTTAGGAAAACTTACATGAAGTTTTTTCAAGCATACAATAAGATCTTTCAAAAAAAAATAATAAAAAGTTTATAGCATAAGAATTGAGCAATTTATGATCAAAAAAACGTCGGTACCTGTTTTTCTCTACGAAAAAAACAATGAATACCACCCCCTAACTACCCTTGTAACTAAAAATTAGTCTTCGCCTTTCTGCAATTCCTTTTATATTTATATTATCAATACACCCAAGAAGTTTGACCTATTTAAAAGGCCTAATTTTAGAAAAATTGGAGTTTAAAGAAAAATAGATTTTTTGCAATTTTGCATTTTTTATCATTTTCTTTAAAATATCTACTAAATACTGGAGATACGAAAAAAATGATAGACTACTAAATTGTACCTTTTTTAATAGTTCAAATTTCCTTATGCATGCATTTTGATTACAGTGAACAGTTAGCGAGATATAGCTGTTTAAATCATCTACTTACGAGCAAACATCCCCTTATTCGAGCCCTTTAAACCCACCTCAATTAAAAATTAAGGGATTTTACGGAATTTAATTTACACATTCTTATTACTCTTTCAAAAATCCTACAAAACTGTTATTGAAAAAACGTTTTATCGCCAAAAATGAAGGAGCTATGTTTATAAAACTAATTTTTTTTTTCGAAAAATTCGAATAGTCCCCTTATAGAGCATTTTCAATGTGCCTATATAACACCAAAGAACCGGTTCGTATACTGGATGACTAAACAACTTTTTGTATGTGTATTTTTAAATATTTGTAAATTCGTATTTTTGTGTAAATAAATGTTTTTGTAATTCTTTAATTCTACCTTTTTTCTATATAGATCTATTAAATTGTCTACTTGTAAAAATTGCAATGTTATTAAGGGTTGAAATATTATGATATTATATCCTAAAGCATAAAACAATCATTATTTGACCAGTCAAAACCAAATTTTACTTATATAAAAGTTTACAATGTTCTTATATAATTTTTGACAATAGGGGTAGTTTACACCTCTAAAAATAATCAACGCCCTTGAACATAATATAGAATATGAAGTACAGGGTAAGATGATCCTAACCAAAAATTTTTATGTAAATTGATGCAAGCCGAAATTATTCTTTTAGGATACGTAAACTTTTCATATATAGCTCCAACAAAGGTGGTTTTAAGGGTTGAGATATTGTGATATTATATCTTAAAGCACAAAACAATCATTATGTAACTAATAAGAAGCAAATGTTGACAATATTAAAGTTTAAAATGATATTTTAAAAATTTTTACAATTAGGGGTGGTTTTCACCCTTAAAAAACCAAAAGCGTACAACGGCTCAATATAGAAAATGAACTAGAGGGTAAAATAAGCCTAATCCCAAATTTTTGTACAAATCGATGCTGGACGAAAAAATTGCGAGGTTTTGCCATTTTTCCAGCTTCATTTCCTCGACTATATGTAAGTTACATATTTTTACATATATTACATATTTAGAGATTTTTTGAAAAAGGTGCATATTTAAGTGGTAAATACGGGTCTACCCCAAAATCCCGAGAGCCAGAATCCCAACAGCAAAAATCCCGACGGCCAAAATACCGACACGCCAGAATCCCGACAGGCCAAAATCCCGACACGCCAGAATCCCGACAGGTTTGATAAGTTCCTTTTTAACAAATTACATTTATTTCTGGTTTTTTGTTTATGGCCATCTGTTTTTTATTTTTTGTTACTAAACAAAAGAATTTACCATTTAATATGAACTAATTTTCTAAATAAAATTTCTAACATGGGTATATGAATTAAATTTTTTTTGCCAATATATACTCCAATAATATATGTATAATTAAATCCTGAATTCAAGTTTACTTTCATATAATAATATTCTCATGTCACTTACAACCTTCCCTTTCAGTAAGTATAGCTTTTATATTATAAAATAAAGTGTTTAATGATTTTTTTCTTTTAAAATACATAATAATTAGTATGTACCCGTACTTATTAGTAAATAATTAATTTTTTAATTTCAATACTGTGTAATATGATTTCGTATTGCATTTGAAAAGGAAATAATAAATATTCAAAATGTAGTGGTCGGGATATTTGCTTATGCGAGGATTGTTGCATGTCGAGATTCTGGCGTGTCGGTGTTTTGGCCGTCGGGATTTTGGCTGTCGGGATTTTGGGCGCCACCGGGTAAATACATATATTTTCATATTTTAGTCACTTTACTCTGCAATGGAAATCCCGAAACCCATTAAGATGTAATTATGCAGGGTCTGTCCGTTTATTTCTAGCATTAGCTGGGAAGTTTTTAATCAATGTTTCTAGGTACTATTTACCTGAGATCTTAACAATTCTTAATCTCCGCAAATTTATTTGACCGACTTGGATGTGGGACCTGGCATTAACCAGAAATAGTCATAAAATGAAATATTATTTATTTTTCATTTATAATTTGAATAGACTTACAGCTCCCGGAACGAATCAGTATAGCTTTCTTGGACTTCAGTTCAGCGCTGGTTTTAGTTGGGTGTAAACGTGTTTAATAAATTGTTAAGAAAATGCCGAAAGTGAAATATCCCGGATGAATCCACGTTGAGAGAATCAAGTGTCGACTCTATATATAAATCAACAATGATCCAAATACGGGAAGTCATACGTGATAATTACTTTTATGTTATTGTGGACGAAACTACAGACGCCTGTGGAAAATATATTTTTCATTTGCTAATTGGCGCACTAGAGGAACATGGTCCAGGAAAGTCATATTTAATATCTTCAAAATAATTTGAAAAAGCCAACAATTTGACCGTTACACGATTCATTCAAGACACAAACTTCTTTTTGCCAGATGCCATTCCATTAAATAAATTTGTGATTTTCATATCGGATGCTGCCCCATATAATGGTTAAGGTGGGGCAAAATTTAAAAATATTTTATCAGAATCTTTTTCATATTACTTGTTTAGCTCATGGAGTTAACAGAGTTGCAGAGATTATCAGAACTCAATTTTCTTTTGTGAACGAATTAATTAGCAATGTAAAGAAGGTGTTCCTTAAGGCTCCTTTGCGAGTTCAAATATAAATATAAAGAGAGGATTCGTGACGTAGAGCTACCTCTCCACCTATATTAACTCGATGGGGAACTTGGCTAAGTGCAGCTATTTTTTACGCTGAAAATTATGATAAAATTAAGAACGTAATAAACGACATATCAGACTCTTTACAAGCTGTCATCATCAAAAGCAGTTTTAGATAATAAGGAGGTGCATAAAAGTCTGATATTTATTAAAACGAATTATAGTTTTATCCCGGAAACAATTACGTTACTAGAAAAGAAGTCGCAACTTCTAGTTGATTATGTGAAGCTAATTGAAAATTTTCAAAAGGAATGGCAAAAAGTAAAAGGCGATATTGGTACAAAAGTTTTGGGGACGCTTAAGCAGGTATTAGAAAACAATGAAGGTTTCAAAATTATCCAGAATATGTCATCAATTTTTAGAGGCAACTTTGATATAGAATCGTGTATTGATGGAAACCCTATTAATATGCCCCTATTACAGTTGAGTCCGCGAGTCTTTACCCGTGCGTCATTAATACCTGGCGAGATAAAACACATACTTTTTATCTAGCATCATTCTCTTCCACGCATGAAACTCATGACAAACCAGCTGCCGTTTGTTATTAAGTAACAACACATGTTATTTTTATGAACCATCTAGACTCAGTGCATTGAAAAGAGATAGGTACAAAAAAAGACGATTCGGTATGTTTTCATATTTTAAGCACAATTTGTTTGACGTTTCTGCTTTTTTTAATTTTGTGGCTGTCAGTCAGTTGAACTTTTTGCGGTTTTTGTTCGAATTTTTGCGTTTTGAAGTTTCTTTAAATTACACAAACAGTTGTTTTCACAACTAATTTTATATTGGGCTTTGAAATTTTAAGGTAAATAATTTTATTTTGGCAATTAATATTTAAAACATACAAAGCTAACGTCATTCACACAGAAAGAAATGACTGTGTTTAGATTTCCGTCAAAGTGAATAAAATAACAAAAATAAAATATGTTGTTGAATTTTTTTATAAATTGTTTATTTATTTATTAATCAATAATAATAAAAGAATTTATTAAGTTACTTCAAATGTAGCTGTAATGCTGCACAAAAATTTTGAAGCAAAACTTACATTTGACATTCTATATATTTGATAACGTCAAATTTTATAATGAAACCCGTAATCGGAACAGTAGCCACTTTCTCTCAGTTGTTGTTGCGTGAAAGAGATTTCCGACTTATTTCGTATGCTTTAAATGATGACGCACGGGTAAAGACTCGCGGACTCAACTGTACCTCAGTAGATGTGGAGCGAAGCTTCTCTTTATATAAACATATATGTTTTCTGATAAAAGACAAACCTTTACCTTAAAAAATTTTGAAAAATATTTAGTTCTAAATTCCTTTTACAATATCAATAATTAAGATATAATATGGTATAATATGTAAAAATAAATTGCTGAGTATTAATGTTGTTTGTTTTTAACTCATTATTAGGATAATTATATCAATTATATAATTATTGCTTTAACTTATCTAATACATATTTTCGACGAATCCTTACATATATTTAAAAAAATCTTTACATATACATACAGGGTGTTTGGTAAAGAATGGGCCATAGGTTAACCGTAAATTCCTGAGGTTAAAATAGATGGATTTAAGCCAACTTACCTTAGTACGAAAGTTGATAATAACCGAAATACAGGGAGTCAAATTTAAACTTTTATTTTATTTATTTTTGAATATTTCCTGACAGGCATGTAACAACAACACAAAATTTGGTACGTGGTGCTAGTACTGTACATCCTACTAAATTATGTTAAACAAACGTGTCTGCCTACTACAAGAGGCGTACGAAGGGGGAACGGGAATGGTTGACCCTTCCCAAATTCTAAGCCACTGACCGAATTTCTATTTTAGTGCAATTTTTGGATTCTCCAATACTTTCTACGTAAATAACATATTCTTCATTTGTAACCATAAAGCGATTAGCTTCCGAGATATTTGAAGCTAAAAACGAAGGAGCATAATACATTAATCAAAATAACTGTGCTTTTTAATTGTTAACTTCAAATATCTCGAAAACTAACGACTTTATCGTTAGGAATGAAGAGTCTATTAATTACATAGAAAGTATTAAGGAGAATCTAAAAATTATGCTAAAATAGCAGTTACGTCAGTGGCGTAGAATTTGGAAAGGGTCAACCCTTCACTTTCTACTGTAGTACGCCTCTGGTATTAACCAGAAATAATTATTTAACATAATTTAGTAGGGTGTACAGTACCTACTTTCTACCAAGAATAGGTCAAATTGCTGGAAATTATTTTTTTTTTAAATAATTTATTCTTTATTTAAAATTTTAAGAACTATTTGTGGACGATACTTTAAAAATATTTGACATAATATCCTTATAATACTTAGCAGAAAGTGTAGGTACTGTACACTAGTGTACACCCTACTAAATTATGTTGAATAATCGTTTCTGGTTAATACCAGATGCGTACGACAGGGGAAAGAGAAGGGTTGACCCTTCCCAAATTCTACGCCACTGACGTAACTGTTAATTTAGCATAATTTTTAAATTCTTCAATACTTTCTATGCAATTAACATACTTTTCATTTGTAACTATAAAGTCATTAGTTTTCGAAATATTTGATGTTAAAAATGAAAAGGCAGTTATTTTGATTAATGTATTGTGCTGCTTCGTTTTTAGCTTCAAATATCTCGAAAACTAATCGCTTTATCGTTACGAATGAAGAGTATGTTATTGACATAGAAAGTATTGGAGAATCCCAAAAATTGCACTAGAATAGAAATTCCGCCAGTGACGTAGAATTTGGGAAGGGTAAACCATTTACTGTCCTCTGTGGTACGCCTCTGGTAGTAGCCAGAAACGTTTGTTTAACATAATTTGGTAGGGTGTATAGTGCCAACACCACGTACCAAATTTCGTTTTGTTGTTCCATGCCTATCAGGAAATATTCAAAAATAAATAAAATAAAAGTTTAACTTTGACAACCTGTAATTCGGTTATTATCAACTTTCGTACTAAGGTAAGTTAGCTTAAATCCACCTATTTTAACTTCATTTACGGTTAACCTATGGCCCATTCTTTACCAAACACCCTGTATATGTACATATTTGTATACATTTTCATAAATATAATCCGCCCTTTACTCATAATAGTCTAGAAAGTGTAGGAAGATGATATGTGAAAATTAAATTATACAGGGTGTCCCAGACTAATTATTTAGCCTCGGTATATCTCTTAAACGAATAAAGATTTTCGAATGGCACAAAAAGTGGTAAATTATACTTTTAATACACTTTAATATGGCGTAGAAAAAATCATCCCCTAAATACTCATCCCTTAGTTACAACCCCTAACTTTAATTTTTTTAATAGCACCCTGTATATTTTTTTATAGTTTTGGATGTGGTCTTCTATCTTCTATTCAAGACATTTTTTGAAAATAAAATCGGTTCGTAAATAACCAAGAAAATATAAGTTTAGTTTTGTTAATTATGTGTCCCAGACTAATTTATCCAGGCTATATTTCTTTAACGAATAGAGATGTTCGAATGGGACAAAAACTAATCTATTACACTTTAATAAAAAAATTATCCCCTAAATATTCATCCCTTAGTTACAACCCCTAACTTTTTTTTTTAAATAGCACCCTGTAAGTTAGGGATGAATATTTAGGGGATGAATTTTTTCTATGCCATATGAAAGTGTATTTGCAAATGGAACAGATCAGATTTTGTCCCATTCGAAAATCTCTATTCGGTTAAGAAATATAGCCTGGATAAGTTAGTATGGGACACACAATTAACAAAAATAAACTGATAGTTTCTTGGTTATTTACGAACCGATTTTACTTTCAAAAAATGTGTTGAATAGACGATAAAAGACCACATCCAAAACTATAAAAAAATATACAGAGTGCTATTAAAAAAATTTAACTTAGGGGTAGTAACTAAGGGATGAATATTTAGGGGATGATTTTTTGTACGCCGAATTAAAGTGTATTACAAGTAGAATTATCAATTTTTGTCCCATTCGAAAATATCTGTTCGTTGAAGAGATATAGCGTGGCTAAATTAGTCTGGGAGACCCTGTATACAGAGTGTTTCATTGTTAAAGGGAAATACTTGAATGGTGAATATAGGTCAATGAGACGATTCTAGATATACTAAATTTATCGCCCCATCAATCTTTATAACCGTGTTAAAGAGTGTTTTTTCGATTTTGCCCATTTCTTTCTGAACCCATAACTTTAGAACCACCTTGTATATTTTTTTGATATTTGGCACACATGTGTCTCATTTGGAACCCAAAAGACCCAACTACAACTCACAAAAAAACCCCAGGTCCGGATTAACAAAAAAATATAAAGTCTTTGTGACCTTGAAATAACGCTGTATATTGAAATTTTCAAAATCCGTTTGCATATTTTTGAAAGGGACACAAAAAACTAAATTTAATGGTTCGGTTAAATTTTTTGCCCAGAAAATTTAAGAACTTTAATTTTGAAAATAAATCTATCTTTCAATAAAGCCGTCCCAGAAACGCAACTCATAAATATGGCAATATCATTTTAAATCATCGTCATTAACGATTTATTAAATTTCAGAAAATTGTATTGGTTATAAAATTGTATAATTTTCAGTGACAATAAAGCTTATTTCTCTTCTCTATTCCAGGGGTTCCCAACCTTCTAGCAACTGCGTACCACCTGAAATATTTTGAAGATTTCGGCGTACCACCAAACACCGCAGGGGGAGGGTGGTATGAAATGGAAGGAAGCTACCCCCAATCATAATTTTTTAGAAATATTTCTACTAATTATTTCTAATTCTTCTTGGTCTAGGACACAATGTGTACTTCGGCATTCAGGAGCAATTTTCTTTATTTTTGCTGCTAGCTCTGTCAATTTACCTGACATATCAGTTCCTCTGTAGTGTTTGATTCAAGTAGTTTGCAGAACAAAACCTTTTCTATAACTTTTTCATAAAAATCAAATTTTACAAATTCGAGTAACTGTGCTATGTTTGTTATATCGGTGCGTTCGTCTACTTGAAATGCAAAATATTTGCATTCTTGAAGTTTTAAACAAGGTTGTTCTTCAATATTGGAAGACATATCACTAATTCGTCTTTTCAATATATTGTTTGACAATGGTATTTTTTAATTTCTTTGATTGCCTTTTCTCCTAACACGGTCTGGGCAATTTTCAGAGCGGCCGGTAGTAAAAGGGTCTCACCTATTGTGTGAGGCTTTCCATCCTTTGCAATTCTACATTTAGCAGGGAGGATGCCTTTATTAATTAGTATTATATTTACAAAGCTAGTCATGAATTTATTTTCTTTCTTCAAAAAAGTAGATTCTCTTTAAAAAAAAATCGATCAGCTTACCATCCACATCAGAGTGCTTTGTATGTTGGTAACGCATCAGCATAGAAGGCTTCATGAATTGGTTCGAAAGCGTTTCGAAACAAGCAACGCATTAAGCAATAGGATTGTCACTATTTTCTGTGCCAGACTTCACGTCGTCCAAATTTAGAGTTTGGATCTGATTTTCTATTTGAGACAAAGGTTCGCTCATTGAAATGGCATTGTTTGGTGGGTGGTTTTGATTTGGAACTATGAGAAAATCCTGATAGTCTTCGCTATCAATTAAATCGTTCTATTCATCGAATGAGTGGTAGAAATCAGGAGGTGGAAACTCTTTCCACTCTAGAAACCGAGTCTAACAAGTCTATATATTTTCTAGCCCTTACTTTAACCAGAATGGACAGTAAATTAATTTTTTCAGTCTTTAGAAAACCTACTCAGAGTGACCATACCGTCCCTAGATCTTCTAACCATCATTTTCACCAGAAGATGGCTTCTTTTTATTGCTACATCCATCATTTACTTAGTCTACCATTATCAGATACTAATTTCAAGTCAGAATTAGATATTATCAAACAACTTGCATATAGTAATGGTTATCCCCCTACTTTAGTTGATAACATTCTCAACAAATTAAGGAGTAAAAGGAATAGATCCCTAGCTTACAATTATGTTCTTCATAATTCCACTACAGCAGTTATGTATAGATCTATATCATACATAGGTTATCCTTTAGATAATATAGCCAAAATCTTAAATAACATCCCCAACCTATCATTCAAATGTAAAGAACTATCATTCAAATGTAATCATGAACTATCATTCAAATGTAAAGCAAATATCACATCTATTTTTTCTCACACCAAAGATATAATTGGAAAAACATCAAAAAGTGGTATATACAAATTGTCCTGTGGAGACTGCCCTGTTACCTATGTGGGGAGAACTATGCGACCTTTGGAAACACGCATCAAAGAACATTTGTCTAAGATTGACAAATCTAGTTTTGGCAATCACTTACATGCTTCTAAACATAACTTCATTCCCCAAAGAGATAGTAGGATTCTACATAGTATACCCATTAACAACTATCGAAAATTAAATTTATTAGAAGACTAACAAATTAGCAGGGAACTAAAAAGAAACCCTCAAAATTGTGTTAACACCCAGCCTCAATTAAATTGTAAATTTGATCCAATCTTTAAGAAGTTTCTTTAATACCTTTATATTCAGCATACCCAACAACTGCTCTAGTTTTTTGAACATTACTTTATAATAGTTATATTTGAATTTTCTTTCGTTGATTATAATTAAGTAAATATTTTCGATTTGGCTTTTAATAATAATATTGTTCTTAAAGAAACAGTTTTGGAACTCTGAGCTTGTCCAACTCCAAGCTTGTGCATCTCCTTGGTTTTCATCTATCTCACTTCTATATTTGGTCAGAACTGACTGTTTGTTTTGTTTTTTAATAATTTAATAATACTTTGATAATTTTATTATTTTCACAATTTAACTTTACTTTAAAATTAACAATTTTTATTTAAATTTAACTTTAGATTTTCATATTAACTTCTAACTTCAAACCAATTAGTAACCTACATATATGACAACTTCGTCATTTTAAAATTTTTAAGTAATTTTAATAACAAAGTTGCCGCTAGGAACTCTTGTTTCCGTCAGCATCCTGTCGTCTTATTGTCAGTAACAGCTGTTGATTGTAAAAATGGTAGCCATTTTTTAAAAACACATTAAATGTGATATTTTATATATTCAAGGGTTTTTACCCTAACCAGTGGTTAGATCCCTGGTTTAATTTTTAATAGTAGAATGTGTTTGTACGAAGTTTTCTCTTCATTTGAGGTATTTACAACCATAAGACGTAAGTTTCACTTTATAATTTTTTATGAATAAGATTCTTCAACTTAGTCTTTTTATAGGATAGCTCTGATGATGGCATTAAAAATGCTGAAAGTACTTAGCTGATTTTAATAAATTTATTTACACAATATCAGTCTTTGAAAATATACATCAGTTCCCGTTTCGATTTATATAGAAGTGTGTACAAGTCAAACGGTCTTTTTCTATTTCTAATTACATAAGTGCCAATATGTAGCTTCAGAACAATTTTAATTTTGAAATTATATTGAAATTTTGAAGAAATCTGAGAAAAAAGTATTATCGACTGTTAATGATAAATTATTAAAGGTAATGAATAAATACGCATTTTAAAAATAATCAATACTTATTTACTATAATATTGGAACGACCCACTTAATAATCACAATCAAATTCAGGTCCGGATTAACAAAAAATATAAAATAATTGTTACTTTCAAACAACACTCTGCATATTAAAATTTTCAAATATTCCATGTTGTGAAACCGCTCACGTATGAAAAAATTTCTGATTCGGTTTCTTTGCGGATACTTGTTCAAAAATGTCCCCGACAAATCTGAAGCTTGAAGCTTTCACAAAGCTAGGACATTCTTCTTCTTCCTAGACCCTCTTACCCTTAATCTTTCCATGGAGCATAACCTGGAGTTACCCATATTTTCCTTCAGTTTGTGCTCTTTAACTCTGTTTTCTTTTTGGAACCGGCTTCGAGAAGCTTTTTTTATTTTTTTGTCGAGTTCGTCAATATGGTTCAGACTATGTGGATGTTCTGATTCGAACTTATTCGCTAAAATCACATATAACTTTTCCCAATCAAATTATTCAAAACTGTAGCCCAAAACCAGCTATATATAACAGCACTACAGATCTTAGAGGCCCTAGGCTTCGATAGTCTTCACTAAATTTTTCCACTTTTTCTGGTCCTTGACTTGTTCTCTACAAACTATTGCACCTATTTCTTCTATTTTAGTCCGGACAGCATCAAACCATTTCCTTTGTTGTCTTCCTCTTCGTTTCCTTCCTTGTTTTTCTGCTTGGAAATCTCTTAGGACGTTTATTTCTTGTGGCATTCGTAAAAGATGTTCCAACCATCTGACTCTCTGCGCCCTGATTTTCTGAGACTCTAACCAGTACTAGTATTGGTTAGAGTAATTTTAACTAATGGTATCAATTTCTTTGATATTCCTAAATATCAAATTGCTAAGTATAGTCCGCTTCTTGAGATGGGGGCGTAGGCCTATTTTAAAATCGGTAACGAGCATATGCAAGCCTAGATTTTGTTCATAACTATCGTTTTGTAATAATTTTAGCTTAAAAATTTGATCAGCCTTGTATTCTCCTATATTATTTTTGATTTATAGGTTTTTATTCTGGTTCTTATAATTTTTACCAACGCCATATATACTACATCTAACAGTGCAATTCCTCTGCAATTTTAACAGATTATTTCATTCATAGGAGATTCTGACCAATAGAAAGCTACAGAAATAAAAATTAAAGTGATTATTTTTTAATGATTTTAACTTCCAATCGTATAGTAAGATTTTTGATCACATGTTTAATTCTGTCCAATCAGATTATTAATATACTGGGAATAATCTACTATAGATTATTCCCATTATAATAATAATCTGATTGGACAGAGTTTTGAGAACTGTCACATTTGACTTGCATACTATCCGTTCACTTTGACAAGTTGAAAAATGTGTGTCACATTAATTTGGAACAATGTCACTGACTGTTTTGATATAAAGAGTTAAATATTATATGTAAGTATTAAAAAATAATCTTACCAATATCACACGATAGTAAGAATGAATAAGACAATAATGCTTCATTTTTTCTCAAGTTTGTTGTCATTGGGCAATAGACACGAGAGCCCGTTAGGGCTCAAATTTTTTGTCATTGGGCAATAGCCACTCGAGCCCTGCGGGCTCTTGTGTCTATTGCCAGACAAATTTTCGAAAAACTGTCGCATTATTGTCAATTTATTCTCACTCTCTTGTGATATTATACCTGATTATTTCATTCATAGGAGATTCTGACCAATAGAAAGCTACAGAAATCTGAATTAAATCGATAATTTTTGATAATCTCCCGTCGTTAAGTATATTACGTCAGATGCCCTTCGTTGCTACGAAAAAATACATTCAGTGACATTAATGACAATTAATGTTTTAAAAATTATAAAAGTGATGACTTTCAATCGTCAAATATTTATAAAAACTGTGTGTTTAATGGTACTTACATAAATAAATTACAATAAAATTTTGGTTTTGAACAGTTTTATTCATGAAATAATCGCAACAAATTGCACTCGACCTCTGAAATTAATATAGAATTCTTGCTCTCGTGACACTTTAACATAATTTCACTCGCCTTCGGCTCGTGAAATTAAAACTGTCAAAGTGTCACTCGGGAAAAATTCAATAATTTCAGAGCTCTTGTGCAATTACTACTGATAATTTTTGATAATTAATTAATTGTCAGATGCCCTTCATTGCTACAAAAAAATACATTTAGTGACATTAATGACAATTAATGTTTAAAAAGTTATAAAAGTCGACTTTCAACCGTCAAATATTTATAACTGCGTGTTTAATTGTACTAATTTGTACTTACATAAATAAATTAAAGTAAAATTTTGGTTTTAAACAGTTTTATTCATGAAATAATCTCAGCAAATTGCATTCTATCTCTAAAATTATTATACATATTATTGTACACTTTGACATAATTTCAATTTGACATAATTTGACATAATTAAGACTATCAAATTGTCACTCGGGAAAAATTCTATAATTTTAGAGCTCTTGTGCAATTACTACTGATTATTTCATTGATAGGAGATCCTAACTAAGAGAAAGCTACAGAAATAAAAATTAAAGTGATAATTTTTGATAATATCCAGTCTTCAAGTATATTACGTCAGATGCCATTAATAATAATACATTCAGTGACATTAATGAAAATTAATATTTTAAAAGATATAAAAGTGATGCCTTTCAACCGTCAAATATTTATACCAACTATATGTGTGTAGTAATTTGTACTTACATAAATAAATTACAATAAAATTTTGGTTTTCACCAGTTTTATTCATGAAATAATCGCAGCAAATTGCACTCGATCTCTAAAATTATTATCGAATTGTTGCCCTCGTGGCACTTTGACATAATTTCACTCTCCTTCGGGTCGTAAAATTAAAACTGTCAAAGTGTCACTCGAACTGTCACAAAGGAAAAATTCGATAATTTTAGAGCTCTTGTGCAATTACTACTGATAATTTTATTGCCTTTTTTGTAAAGTGGGCAGATGTATGCTGTGTATCATTGCTCGGCAATTTTTCGTTTTTTCTTATTATGTATTTTGGCTGTTACCTGGTATATTTCTTCCTACCTTTAATATCTCTGCTGACAGTCCACTTTCTCCGGTACCATTATTGTTTTTAGTAACTTTTAGTAGCTTGAAACCAGCTACTTTATTAAATAATTTGAGGAAAATGGTTACACAATAAATTTCAATTTTATGCAAAAATTATATTCATCGACGTCATTTAAAATAAAATAGAAATAGACTAAAAAGGAAGATGAATTATATTTTGCGTCATTCACCAATCGCATTTTAAATGAAAGTGAATTACGTCCGTATCATTCCATTTAAAATACTAATAATGCATGAGCTATATTCGTTTTATATCTATAAAATGGATACATTTTTTATGGGTTTAATTGAGTTTGGAGGATAATTTATACGTTATACAGTCGACATTATTTAGTAAATAAAACTGAAACGGATGGTTTGGTGAAATAAATATTACCTTCGTAAACTTATCTGATTATATATTTAAATATACATAGGTACGCCATTATGGTAATAAAATACTTTTTTGTTAATTAACAATTTTTGTTTAAAATTCAAGTTTTTATCGATAGTTATGTTTTATTTTAGATTTCTATACAGCGAATATATTGATAATTTTCAATAACATAATAATATGTGCCTCCTGATGAGAGACTAATAAGTTTCGAAACCGGTAGAGGTGCTTGCTGCACTCTCTGATTGAACTAGAATACAATGCGGCTGTAGTTTCGTGTTGCAACGAAATTGAAAATGGTTATTCATTTTTGATTTATATACATGTTTACTCTGATTGGAGTACGAAAGGAACCATTCTCGTTGGAACTTACCGCGCTGAGCAGATGGGACCTGAATTATAAATTGTAAAATTCCCTCGTCTTCTTTAGTCTCAGCATCCATTAAGGCTTGCAAATTTTAGAAGCCTCGGAAGTGTAACTGGAGAAGGTTCCCATTGTTTTCAGTCTGGTGGGATGTAGAGTAATATTTTTAGTGTTATTTTATGTGCTATTAGATTGAAAACTTAGTCTTTTGCTAGCAGTTGCCTTATCAAAAATATAGATTTTAAAAAAGTGAAAATAATGGTGTATGCATAAACTCTCTAGACCTTGTAGAAGCAAAGTTGTAGCTAATGAAAAATAGGTTCATATCCGTCAAATTTCAAAGCGAATATTTCAACGTAAAATAACCAAAAAATGATGCACTTTTTGGGGAAAACTCAATATAACTTTTTTAAAGTATTTAAAAAAACATTTATTTTTATATTTTAATAAAGTTTCTAGGATCTAAAGTAAAAAAGTTGCCCTCAAAATAAAGTTGATCCATTTTTTTGGTAAAAAAAAACACGGGAAAATCACTCCCTAATTATCATCTTAGATCAAATTAATCGTTACCACTTTACAAGTTACTTTACTTATATGTATTATTTATATACTGTAAGTTTCATCGCTTCAAAGGGCTTATTTTTTTTTAATTTGGTTTTACATTTTTTTTATATTATCATTTTGCATTTTTAAAATTTATTAGTGATAACAAAAAATTCAAATCGTAAAAAATGTAGGTTTAGTTTTTTGAATATTTTGGATTTTTTGTTTTTCTGTAAGGCAAAAATTAGTTAAGATATGGCTGTTCAAAATTTACATACACTCATGATTATTGACTAGTTCAAGCCCTTTCAACTACAAGCCCTTCAAAAATAAGAACTTTGAACCGAAGAAACTTACAGATCATACAAACAGTACATACACGAATTAAACAATCTGTGAAGTGGTAAACGGTTAAGTTCATTTGGGATGCTAATTACGTTGTGATTTTCAGGATTTTTTTTACCAAAAAAAAGGGCCAACTTTATTTTGAGTTTTGAACTTCCTTACTTTTATGCTAGAAACTTATTTGAAAAACAAAAATTAAGCTTTTCTAAACACTTTAGAAAAGTTGAAATGAGTTTTTCCTCAAAAAATGCTTAATTTTTTTGATATTTCACGCTGAAATATTTGATTTGGAATTTTGCGAGTATGAACCTATTTTTCATTGGTTACAACTCTTCTTTTACTGGGTTTAGGAATCTCATACATACACCTTTTCTTTTCAATTTTTTATAGGCTATATTTTTGCTAACAATGTTTTTTTCGATAAAATACTTTTTTAGCTATTTTCAAAAAACCGTCTAAAAACGTGTTTTTTTTTTGTTGAAAAATTAACATATTTACTTGCAAATAACTAAGACTTGTTACCTATGTGTATGCCAAATTTCATGTCAATCTAAGCGGTTCTTTAAAATTTATGTATGTTTTGAAATATTTTACCATTAGCGAAAGGACTAATAATGTAATAAGTAGGTATATTTAATTTTACAAAGTAATTTATTATAAAAATTAACACCCCCATAAAATTAAAAGCGTACACATCACAGTAATCTGCCTTCGTTGGCTTTTGAAGTTCAACGCAATGGACAAATAGAGTCATTGGAACATTTTGGAATGAAGGATACAACGATAATTTGGTTACGAAGAGTCAGCTGCAGTTAACGTCAGAATAATATGTCTCAAATTTTCAAAGAGACGTTCTGCGTTGATGTAATTTGGTCCATATTAATTTCTTTCAAGAGCCGTCTTAAAAATCTAAAAGTAGCGGCATTGGCGTTGACGCTTTCTAAATTAAAAAACAACTTTAATTAAATCAGCAATGGGCTGAATAGCATCTCTAAAAATGTCTTCGTATAGTTACTTTGAGACTCTTTGCAATGTCTAATTAAATAAAAATTAATTTATATATTTTTTTTAATGATAAAAAATAAAAATTTTATTTACTAATCAGATTGCAGAAACAGTTCAAAATGTAAAGAACATACACTTAAAGGCAGATAAATTAACCAAGAGAAAATCATGGATGATAGATGAGATTCTGAAACTAATGGGCGAAAGAAGAAATGCCAAAAATGACCCTGACAATTATAAAACGATAAATATATCTGTTACGGTTGATGTGATAAATCCGGTCTGTATCAATAATTACCGGTAAATATTAATAATAACCGTAGTAGTCCAAGTAATGAAGCTTAAAATAGGACAAAACCTCGCAATTTTTACAGAATGGATCGATTTGCTTGAAAATTTGAGTATAAGTAGTGGATAGAAGATTCAAAGAAAGATGATTTAAGATAGATGATTTAAAGAAAGTTAATTCACCTGGACTGTTTAGGTGCTGAGAAACGTTCCAGTAGCATACTCGAACGTTTCTCAGCACCTAAACAGTCCAGGTGAATTAACTTTCTTTAAATCGAGTTTTAATATATCTTATGCCAATGTTAATGTTTGGTTCCCAAATTTTGACAGTGAGAATCCAGTTGACTTTCAGCAACATATAGCCAAGCTTGATAATCCATGCAGGATTTTCACGGATGGTTCAAAATCAAGATTGGGAGTTGGATGTGCTGTATATATTCCGGATCACCAAGAATCCTTGATGTTCAAGTTAGATAAACAATGTTCCATATACTCTGCAGAAATGTTCGCGATTTATCAAGCTCTAGAACGGGCTGTCAACAAAAAAATTTCTAACAAGCAAGTTGTAATTATGTCAGATTCAAGATCTTCGTTATTAGCTCTAGAAAACACACGTAAACATTTATATAAAAATAGCCTTGTCGTCAAAATTTTAGAAAACCAACTAAAGCTACTGGAAAAACAGACTTCTGTAACTTTCGTCTGGGTAAAAGGACATATTGGTATTTCCGGTAACATAAAAGCAGATTTTTTTGCTAAAGAGGCAATCTTAAAAGGATCGGAAATAACTTGGCTAGATAGAAGCGATCTAACAGCTACTCGCAAGAAAAGTTTGAAACAAAATTGGGATATTGAGTGGCACGCTTTCTGCAATCGAAGCAACAATCTCTACACCAAAATTAATCCTAGTTTACCTACTGAGCCTTTTGCTATCAGAAGTTATCCCAATAGAAATATATATGCCATGTTTATTAGATGTCTCTTTAATCATGCCACTGTCAAGTCATACCTCTATAGATTTAACCTATCCGAATCAGGTCTTTGCGATTGCAATGGATATGTTGACGATATTAATCATTGGTTGTTTGGATGCAAACATAATGATGTTGCAATTAAGTTTTTGATGAACAATCTGGTTCAAGAAGAAATACCTTTCCCACAAAATAATGCTTCTCTTTTATATTTGTCTCGTAGAAATTCTAAAATTAAACAAATCATCTGGGAGTTTTTAAAAAGGACTAAGAGGAAAATTTAACTTGCACTGAATGAGTCCGGTTGAATGTGTTTAGCAATAATTATTGTTTTTTTATGTTTATCCTTATTATGTAATATTGTCTCCATGTGAAAGTTCATTAAGTAGATTTTGCAGGGAGGTAATAAGAATAGAATTGTATAAAAGTTTATATTGAAAAAATTAAAAAAAAAAAAATTATACAAAAAAATATGTATACAAAAAAAATGTATAAAAAAAATTAAATCTTATTAAAAAAAAAAAATAAAAAAAAAATAAATAAATAAATAAAAAAAAGTATAATAAATTATAAAAAAAATAAAAAAGAGAAAAAAAAATTAAAAACACAAAGAGGGTGTAAACCTCCGCGGGGTTGATCCGGGTTGAAGCCTTATCGCTGTGTAAAAAAAAACATATATTTATTAGCATTTAGTATTAGTATTTAGTATTAGCATGTAGTTTTTTTTTGTCGATTTAATTATTTGTAAATTAATTTAAGTTGGTTAGGGCCATGAATGAGGAGTATACCTACTGGTCAATTAAATGTTTCCACTTCTACATATGTATGTATGTATGTGCGTGCATAAGTATTATATGTGCGCACATGTACCTAATGTATTATGTAATGCAATGTATTATATTTGGAATATTGTAGCAAACAGTAATTTATTATCTATCGTGGCTGAATGGATCAAGTAATCCAAAGCCAATAAGGAAGAAAAAAAAAAAAAAGTAGTGGATAGTCTAAGGATCAAAATCTATATCATGCCGAAAGGCGCTTTTACCATGGGGGTGGTTGCCACCCCATCTCTGGGGTGGAAACTTTTTATTATATTTTAATCGCAAAAGTTGGTAAAAAAGTTCATTCTAAGCAAAAAACGTTCTATACATTTTTTTGGTAAAATTGATAGTTTTCGATTTATTCGCTATCGAAAGTGATAGTTTTATATCGAAAAAATCAATGTTTTTAATAAGTTTTCTGCTAATAACTCCAAAAGTTTTCGTTTTATCAAAACAACTTTACTTAACAAAAATGTACCTTTTGCAAAAATAAACAAAACCGTTTTTTTATTTTCTTTAAGACCAATAGTAATAGAGTTATACTTTATTATATGTTGGCTCTTCTTCGTCAAATGCTAAATATTGTAGTTTCAAAGTCACAAGACGGGAAAACTATGCATTTTTCGAGGACAAATTGTTCAAACTAATTTAAAGTACTTGAAAATATCTATCTCCAGAAATTAAAAAGAAGTCTCTAGCTCAAAAATTAAGTTACTTATAATGAAAAGAATGTCAGTCCCACTTTTTTCAGCGAAAAAGTGATCGCAAGCAACCGCCTAATCACCACCCTAATTAAAATTAGTCATTAATCTTATTTGGCCTTTTTTATTTATGTATTAGTAATAGGGTCTAGAAGTTTGACCGGCTTAGAGTGATTAGTTTTTAAAAAAATGGAGTAAAAGTGAATAACGAATTTTGTAGTTTGTAAAAAAAATGGCGGTTTCTTCAGAATAGCAAGATTAGCATCAGAGATAAGAAAAAATATTTAAACATGAAATTGTAGCTTATTTAATTCCCAAGAACACAGTTTACAAAATTTTTTTCTACGGTAAAAATTGAGTAAGCTATTGACAATTAAATCTTGTAATAACATGCAAAAACCACCTTTACCATCCCTTTCAAAGTCACCTCTTTTTGCGACAGGATTTCAAAAAAATTTAATTTTAATGGTCTTATAGATCTTGTAAAAACCTACAAAACTATTTTTTACAAAACTTTCTAAGACAAAAAATAAAAAAGTTATGGCTAAAAATCAATATATCTTTTTGAAAAAAAAGAGCAATCCAATTGGAAGCATAATAATGTAGGCTAGCGGTATTTTTAGTCATTGGGCTTATTCATTCTTATTTATTTATGTATTAGTGATAGATTCTAAAAGTTTAACTGGCCTAGAATGATTAGTTTTAAAAAAACTGGAGTTAAAAGCGAATAAGGAATTTTTGTAGTTTGGTAAAAAATGATATTTTCTTCAAAATAGAAAGATTAGCATCAGCGATACGAAAAAATGCTTTGATATAAAATTGTAGGGTATTTAATTCCCAAGAACTTGGTTTGGAAAAAATTTTTCTACGGCAAAAATTGGGTGAATCGTAAATGAGTATATCGAAATACATTGATTTTTTCTATACAAAACTAACACTTTCGAAAGCGAATAAATCGGAAACTATTAATTTTATAAAAAAATATATAGAACATTTTTTGCGTAGAATGAACGTTTTTATCAACTTTTGTGGTCAAAATATAATAAAAAATTTCCACCCCCGAGATGGGGTGGCAACCACCCCCATGGTAAAAGCGCCTTTCGGAATTATATAGATTTTGATCCTTGGACTATCCACTACTTATTCTCAAATTTTCAAGTAAATAGTTCCATTCTATAAAAATTGCGAGGTGAAAAGCTTCGGTTCCTGGCCTATAGCAGCTGGTCAATGTGATAAATAATGCCTTTATAATTAGATTTACCAGTTATTATTAATACTTTCCTAACAATTCTGGTTAATGTAATAAAAACGCATTTTGGGCTTCACTATTGTTTATTTATGAAATTTGATAATAAAGTTAAACACTTAAACATAATTTATCAAGTAAAAACAAACTCATACACACGCATTAGGCTTTAAGTTACTAGACTATAATTACCTGTTTTTATAGGAAAGGCTGCTGTGGCATTTAGAATTACAAAAAATGGTTAATTTTTTGCGTTTGCAACATTTTTAATTGCATTGGCCACTACAATTGCAGTGGCGGAATCCTTGACTGCCTAAATTCGAATCTTTACGAACGCATTCACTGAGACTTATCTGAGTATCAGGCGCTTCATTGACTGAAATAAGTGTTTCCTTGCAGGTGGCAAATTCGTTTCTTGCATGAAGTTGGTTTAAAATACCATGCTTATTGCCTAGCTTGTATAGCTTTTCATCTATAACAGAAATAATAATGGCAATAATGTTTCGGCTATCAGCTTTAGCTCTATCAATTTCTGGAATTCGCACTCTAACTTTGACCTCCTTTTTTAACGGGGAATCTATTATTAGAGTGTTTTAACATTGTGTCAGATTCTTTTACAAGTGATTGTTTAGCAAGATGCCGAGTCTTTTGAATTTTCTTTTGAAATTTTGTCAATTGCAGTGCCATATTCTTCGTCTCCCTCATTCTCTTTAACGCCAATACTGGCATTGTCTTTCTCATTGACAGTAATTATCGCACACGCATTATGTTCGATTGGACTGTTAGTGTTACCTGTATCTTCAATACTCGCTAACTGGGAATCCTCGGTTGAATTGTTGAGTTCCATATCACCAGGGTGCTTTGCTCCAACATCAGCATCATCAGAATGATCTGCTATTATCGCTTCTAAATCTTCATCTGATTTCGGATAAAGTACCAGGAGGTAAATATGGTTTTAATCCTACTTTAGCCTTATGTATTTAATACATTAAATAGTGTATTACACAGTGGCCGCTTCTGACTACAGATTGACTAACACTGTGGTATTTTGCGCTATGCGCCGTATTTAGCTCTGGTATGTCAGAGTGACTAATAGACCTCCCTACACTCCGCAAGCTTCTACGCACGGTATTGCAATTTATCACATTTACCGTTCTAATCCGGGATTTATTAACAATTACCGGTCGATGTGATTAATTCTGGCATATTTATTACTTTTACCTAGCTATTCATCATCATCATCATCATCATCATTTGGCTCTACAACTCTATGTGAGTCTTGGCCGCGTTTACTATTTCCCTCCATTGTTGTCGGTCCTGAGCAGCTATTTCCCATTGCTGTACTCCCATTTTGCGTAGATCACTGGCTACTGCGTCCTTCCATCTCTTTCTTGGGCGACCAACTGACATTTTTCCATCGGGCCTTTCCCAGAATGTGGCGTTCAGAAGTCTTTCGTCACTTGATCTTAGCACGTGACCCGCCCATCGTATTCTGTTTGCTTTATTGTAGCATACTATGTTTTCATCTCCATATATTGTCTGGAGTTCATCATTGTGTATTCTTCTCCATTCTTCTGCTGTCTCGTCTCTGCAAGGCCCATAGATAGTCTGCAGTATCTTTCTTTCTTATTGTCTTATATATTCTTATTTTTGCTGGTCTTGAGAGTATTTTTGATTTAAGTAGGGTCATTAATGAGTAATATGCCCTGTTTCCTGCAATGATCCTGGCTGCCCCGTCCTTTTCATATTTATTTTCAGATGTTATAATCGCTCCCAGGTACTTAAATTCTTTGACGACTTCAAAGTTGTATTCATTAATTGTTACGTTTTGTCTAACCCTTGGTCTTGGGTTCTTCGTAACCACCATGTACTTGGTCTTGTCCTCGTTGACCTTAAGACCAACTTCCTTGGCTCCGTTCTCGAATAGGGTGAAAACTTCTTTTACATCCCTGGTGGATTGTGCAATTGTGCCTACGTCATTCGCAAAGGCTAATAGTATTTTTGATCCTTGGGCTGCAAATCCGTTTGTCAGTTGTGGCTGAGGTTTACTTACTGCATGTTCCAGTGCGAAGTTAAACAGCAGGGGGCGAAAGGATCTCCTTGTCTAAGCCCGGTATCAATGAGGAATTCCTCCGACGTGGTGCTGCCAATTCTGATTCGTGCGGAAGCGTTCTCCGTGCTCACCTGTGCTAATCGTACCAGCTTTCCAGGTACTCCCATATCTACCATAGTCTCCCATAATGCCTCTCTGCTAACAGAATCATAAGCTTGTTTATAGTCCACGAAGATTTGGTGTACGTCGCGGTTAAATTCCCAGTTTTTTTCCAACACCTGGCGTAGGACGAAGATCTAGTCTATGGTCGACCTTCCCGGTCTGAATCCGCTTTGGTAGTCGCCTATTATTTCCTCTGCATATGGAGTTAGTCTTCTAAACAGTATTATGGATATAATTTTGTATGTTGTGTTAATCAACGATAGTCCTCTATAGTTCCGACATATTTGTTTGTCTCCTTCTTGTGAATAGGTATTATATGGCTTGCATGCCAGTGTTTCGGTATTTCCTCTCTTTCCCAGACTTCTCTTATAAGATGATATATCTCAAGATGTAGTTTTTCTCCCCCTTTTTTTAGTAGTTCGGCCTGTATGCCGTCTGGGCCTGGAGCTTTATGGTTTTTAGGGGCGAATTTATTGTGGGCCCTGGTATTTCAGTTTCGGCTAACTCGTACTGTCTTTGTTGCCCTGTCGTTGTGGGGTTTTCTGTATTTAAGAGTTGCTCAAAATACTTTCTCCATTGGCGGCTTATCTCTTCGTCGTCTGTGAGCGCAATTGTCCTGCATCACCTTTTATAAATCTTGGGCTGTTGATCGTGTTACCCGTCATTGTTTTTAGGTCCCTATAAAACTGTCTAGACTGACCGGTTCTATATTCCTCCTCGAGTTGCTGTATTCGTGATTCTAGGTACTGTTTCTTTTTTCTTCTCAAAAGTCTTCTCGTTTGAGTCCTTACTCTGTTGTAGTCTTCCCTGTTCTCTTCTGTAGGTCGTGTTAGTAACTCCAGCCTCTTGATTGCTTTATGCTTCAAGCTTTGTTCGCACTCTTGGTCAAACCACTGGTTTTTCTTCTTGTTATTCCTTTCTTTCCCTATAGTTTCCGCTGCGGCGCTTTCTATGGCGTTTGTTATATTTTGCCATTTCTGGTCTATGGTCAATTCTGGTGTTGATGTTTCTTCTTCTTCCAGTGTCTGCAATTTATTTTGGATCAGTGACTGATATTGGCGTTCATTGTCAGGTAGATCGAGCCTTGAAATGTCCCATCTGTTTCCTTGTTGGCGTTGCTTTGGATATCTCGTGTTTAGCCTTGTTCTCATTTTTATTCTGATCAGGAAGTGGTCAGAGTCACTTTCTGCTCCCCTCAAACTGTGTGCGCCGATGACATTGCTAGAGTGTCTTCCGTCGATAAGCACGTGGTCTATCTGATTTCGTGTGATTCCGTCATTTGACACCCAGGTTACTTTATGTATATCTTTCCTTTGGAACTGTGTAGTTTTCACTACCATATTGTTGGCTACAGCGAACTCTGCCAGTCTTGATCCGTTATCATTAGTGTTATTGTGTAAGCTATGTGTGCCGATCACCGCTCTAAGATGGTCCTCTTTGCCTAGTTTGGCATTGAAGTCTCCCAGTATGATTTTGACGTCGTGTCTGGGTGCCGTTGTGTACTGTTGTTCTAGAATTTCATAAAATTCCTCCTTGTCGTCTTCATTTGCTTCTTCAGTTGGGGCATGGGTTGAGAAGAGGGTTAGGTTAAACCATTTTCCTTTCAGCCTTAGAGAACACATGCGCTTATTGATTGGTTTGAAATCAATTCGCACCTTGAAAACCATATGGCAATAACTGCAATTTTTTCATGAAATGACCTTTGAATGCAGTCTAATAGGAAAAAAAATCTATTTTTTAATGCTATATAGCAGAATCTGCAAAAAATTTTTAAGTTCGGCACCAGAAAGATACATCCCTATGGCTTTTATCAAAAGTCAATTCTTCTTTTTATACCATCAGGCATTATCTGCAGTTGATGCTCTACGGTTCTAAAATTGGAACAAAAACTTAGATCTATATGGCAATATGTGCAAAATGTGACCCACGCTCGTAAAATAAAAGCGAGATGTAATAAGGAAAAATCTTTTAAATGCAACAAAACATACGAGTGCTGCAGAGAGATTTCATTGCAACACTGGAAATAAGCGACAAGACTATAACAAATTAATATACAACGTCGTACTGCAGATGGGTTTATCCCAAAAGAAAAGCGAGGAACTCATAAGAATGGAAAAAGGATCAACGAAGTCGTGAAACAAAACAAAATTATTTACATTGAGTCCATTCTTAGAGTGAAATCTAACTACCTAAGGAAACAAACTACCAGATAATTCGTCAGCGATGACAAAACTCTTGCTGATATTCATCGCGATTATATAAAATTTTGCAAAGAAAAAGTTTCGGTGTTCGGAAATTACGCTACGATGATAACCATATTTCACACAGAATTTAATATACACTCCTTTAAGCCTAAAAATACCTTTGCTTGCTGTGAGAAAGTTACAGAAATTAATTAGATAAATCGACATTAGAAACAGTCTATAATACTCACCGTCAGGAAGTTGAACTCGATAGGAAAGAGAAATAAATTACTTAAAATCTGCAAAATCCAACAATTGCATCACTTCTTGTTTTGATTTACAATCATTACTACCGACGCCTTCAGGCGAAGTCTCTTTATTTTATTACAAAAGCAGATTATCAACATTATTTAATTTCACAATTTTTTACCGGACCACAAATGCAGGACACTTCTGTCTTTGGTTCAAGCGAATTGCTAATCGTGATTCAAATGAAATAGCGTCGTTCCTGTTACAATTTCTGAGGAACCATGCCAGGGAAAAAGAAATAATATTATACTCAGATAACTACTGTGGGCTAAATAAGAACAAGTATATTGTCTATTTTTATCAATATGCAGTACAGAAATTGAAAACATACCTAAAATTACCCACAAATTTTTGATTACGGGTCACTTCCAAAATACGGTAGATAACGTGCATTCTTTGATTGAGAAACAAAAAAAGGCTTTAAAAGATGACCAATTTACGTGGCTGCGCAGTGGTTCACAGTAGTTCAAACAGCGAAAAAACAGGTGAACCTTATATAAAATTAATGAAAGGTGTACATCGGATATATTGGACTTTAAACAACGATGTAAGGAAATGGGGAATAATTATAACATTGACGAAGAAGGAAATCAGGTCATCTGTCGTCTGGAATGACATAAGATGAACTAGGTGGAGAAGACATTTAAAAATAAGTTTCAGGTTAAGGCAAGCTTTAACGATACAGAGTTCAGAACCATTAATATAAGGCAAAAACAACGAGGGATGGTGGCTAAGATGGAACTAAGTAAATCATATTCGCATCCACCAGGAATATGCAATCTCAAAAAACAAGATGTAGACTCTCACTATGTAAGACTAATGTTTTTCAAGAGCACTATCATAGGTTTTATGCAGATTTACACGTGACCAATGCAACAATAGAAGACGAACAGACAGATTATAATATGCAACACTAAAAATTTGTAATAAATAAGTACAATATTAAATAAAAAAACTGTTATTTGATATGCATTTTTACTGCGTCATTTGCGAAAATTGATATATTTTTTAAAACCATATGGCCGTATGTGCTAAAATACCTATTAATTTTAGCAAACTTTACGTACTTCTTAATTTATATAAAAATATGCAAAACTAAAGACAATTATACCAAATATCAGGTTTGTAGTTTAATTTTTGGAACTACAGGAAATAAAATTAACTTTACAAAAACTTAAAATGCTCATAACTCGATATTATGATTTTTGTAGTTACTGCCCTATGGTTTTCAAGGTGCGAATTATGGCAGACTTGAGTTTTTCGTTGACTACAAATCCACATAAAAATTCGTGCCTTTCCTCTTCTCCTGACCAGAAAACCAGGGAATTTTCCATTTGCAGGCTTTCCGTTCCTGTCCATCTCATTTCCTAGATCGCTGTTACGTCCATCTTATATACCTAGTAACCGGTTATTATTAATAATTTCCAATTAATCATACTAACCGTAACATATCAATAAGAACGAAAATCAGAGAAACGAAAGGGAAAGGACCAATGGAGAGATGCGCAAAAATTGAGACTCTACAATCGACTCTACAGTCGAAGTACGATAGTCACAATATACATAGGAGAGTTAAATAACTCACAGGTGTACTAAGATGGAGACAGAAAGGAAATCTAACTGAGACAAACGGAAACATCATCTTAGACAAACAGAGTACAATAAGAATGCAGAAAGAAAACCACAGAAACTATTTGAAGACCAAAGAAATAACATCTTTGAGCTAGAAGAGGTAAATGATGGACCAATAATACTTACAGCAGGAAGTTTATTCTGCAATAACACAGCTAAAGGATGGCAAAGCAGCAGGTCCCGATAATATTCAAGCAGAACTACTCAAACTAATGGACAGTGAATCAATAGCAATAATCACAAAGATACTCAACAACATCTACAACTCGGGAGAAATACTAACAATATGGCTGAAGTCTCAGTTTATTGCATTCCCAAAAAAACTAGGAGTCAAAAAATGCGAAGAAAACCGCACGATAAGCCTGATGAGTAATCTACTAAAATTGTTCGTAAAGATGATCCATACGAGAATTTACAAGCTATGTGAAAATCAAATTTGCCCCAATAGTGCAAATAATAAAGCTTAAAAATTGGACAAAACCTCGCAATTTTTACAAAATGGATCGATTTGTTTGAAAATTTGAGAATAAGTAGTAGATCAAGAATCAAAATCTATGTGAGGCCGAAAGGCGCTTTTACCATGGGGGTGGTTGCCACCCCGTCTCGGGAGTGGAAATTTTTTATTTTATTTTGACCGCAAAATTTGGTGAAAACATTCATTCTAAACAAAAATCGCTTTGTACATTTTTTTGACAAAATTAATAGTTTTCGATTTATTCGCTATCGAAAGTGTTAGTTTTGTATCGAAAAAATCAATGTTTTTAATCAGTTTTTTGCGAATAACTTAAAAAGTTTTCGTTTTCTCAAAACAATTTTATTTAACAAAAATGTATAACAAAACCGTTTTTTTAATTTTCTTTAAGACCCATAGTAATCGAACTATACTTTATTATATGTTAGCTCTTCTTCGTCAAATGCTAAATATTGAAGTTTCAAAGTCAAAGGATGAGAAAAATATGCATTTTTTGAGGATTCGGGAACTTGTTCAAACTAATTTAAAGTATTTAAATATATCTATCTTCATAAGTAAAAAAATAGTCTGTATCTCTAAAATAAAGTGACTTATAACAAAAAGAATGTCAGTCCCTATTTTTTTTTTCAACGAAAAAATGATAGGAAACTTCCCCCTACTCACCACCCTACTTAAAATTAGTCATTGACCTTATTTGGCCTTCTTTAGTTATGTACCTAATTATTAATAAGTTCTAGAGGTTTGACAGGTTTGGAATGATTGGTTTTTAAAAAAATGGAGTTAAAAGCGAATAACAAATTTTCATAGTTCGGAAAAAAATGCTTTTTTCCTCAGAATAGAAAGATTATCATAAGAAATTCGAAAAAATATTTAAATATAAAATTATAGCTCATTTAATTCTCAAGGACATGGTTTGCAAAAACTTATTCTAGGGCAAAAATTGCGTGACCTATTGACAATTAAAACTTTTAATAAGATGCAAAAACCACCTTTACCAACCCTTTCACCTTCTTCTGAGACTGACGATTTTAAAGGATTTATAGAATCTTTTTGCGACTGAGGATTTTAAAAGGATTTAATATTAACAGCCTTATAGATCTTGTAAAAACCTACAAAATTATTTTTTACGAAACTTTCTATGATAAAAAATAAAACGTTGCGGTTAAAAAATCAATATATTTAAAAAAATAGGAGAAATCCAATTGGGAGCATAATAATGTAAGTAAGCGGCGTTTTTAGTCACTAGCCTTATTATTTATTCTTCTTTATTTATGTATTATTAATAGATTCCAGAAATTTGACTGGCTTACAATGATTAATTTTTAAAAAACTGGAGTTAAAAACGAATAACGGATTTGCCATAAAATGCCATTTCCTTCAGAATAGAAAGATTAGCATCAGAGATACGAAAAAATGTTTAAATATGAAATAGTAGGATAATAATTAATTCCCAAGAATTTGGTTTAAAAATTTTTTTCTACGGCAAAAATTGAGTGAATCGTAAATGAGTATAATATCGAAAAACATTGATTTTTCGATATAAAACTAACAAATTCGATAGCGAATAAATCGAAAACTCTTAATTTTATCAAAAAATGTATAGAGCATTTTTTGCTTAAAATTAATGTTTTTATCAACTTTTGTGGTCAAAATATAATAAAAAAATTTCAACCCCCAAGATGGGATGGCAACCACCCCCATGGTAAAAGCGCCTTTCGGCATCATATAGATTTTGATCCTTTGACTATCCACTACTTATTCTGAAATTTTCCAGCAAATCGATACATTCTGTAAAAATTACGAGGTGAAAAGCTTTGGTTCCTGGACTACAACCAGTTCGGGTTCATAAATGCTGTTGGTAGGGGAGAGTTGGACAAAACCGGGTACCAGTCCAAAAACCGTATGTATCTTGTGCTATGTTAGAGTAGTAAACGTTTTCTGCAGATTGAAATATTCTCAAATCACTTAAGTTTGATATACCAATGTAAATTTTTATAAATATTCTTAAATTTTTAATTTTTTTATTTTTATGAAACTATTGCAAAATACCCGATTTTGCCCAACCGGTATGATAAAACCGGGTATTACTATATAAAAAGACTAATGGGCAGAAAATAAAATATTTATTGAAAGTATGTAAACATAAATCGAAAATCCATGAATAGAAGTCACAAATAAAAACTTCATCTACATCATCATAGGCACTACAGGCTTCATGAGCCCATTTGGTGTAACACACACATTTTATCCAGCCTTCTAGCTTTCTTACTAGCTTCTTCACCAGAGTTACCATTTCTTACTTTTTTCACACGATGTTCTAGTGACTAGTGTATTCGCGATCAAGTGGATTGCGGAACATTAAAACTTTGAGAAGCTTTTTGTATACCATGCTATGTTCTAGCCCTTCAACTATTGCATTTTGCTTGCTTTCTTGATCCCATGACTGACGAGTAGTTTTTCTTTTATAATGGCACATGTTGCATTTAACTAAAAGCAAAAAAACCACTGCATCAACTGCAAGTAACAACAGGTCTGATAAAATCGGGTACCCGGTTTTATCGATTTTCGGACTACCTGGTTTTGTCAAACTCGTAATCATGGCATTAAATATTATTTAAATTTTTAAGTTATGAAATATTATTCAAAATTCTTGGCCAAATTAAAGGTAATATACTAGGTTACATGTATTAAATTTTTAAATGGCCATTAGTTATTCAGTAGAGGAAAAAACAACTATCAACTTACCTTAAAAATCGAGTTGGCTGCATTCAAAAACAGGTGAAGTCTTACTGCTCCGGCACAGATTACTCAAATGAAGTACACAAATTACTCAACACAAGTACACAGATTACTCAAATGAAGTACTCAAATGAATACACGCGACTGTTGGCGGCTTAGGAACACTAATTTTAACATTGTCTGATAGATAGCAGCAGAAAGTTAAAAAAATTAAGAGGTACCCGGTTTTATCAACCTACCCGGTTTTGTCCAACTCTCCCCTACAGCTTTGTTTTCAATACAAGTCTTATTCCAGAGATGCAGAGGTCCGAACGTCAATTGCGACGTATACGCATGTCTGGTTGAATAGAAGAAAGCATTTGATCTAGTACGGCACGTCACGGTGATGCAAATACTAGAAGAAGCGGGAGTTAACAACCAAGATCTGGACATAATTAGAAACCTTTACAGGAATCAGACTGCAAACCTCAGAGTTGAAGGCGAACAAACCGAATATGTGAAAATCATGAGTGGAGTGAGGCAAGGCTGTATTATGTCTCCTCTAATGTTCAATAGGTACTCTAAAAAAATATATATTATTTATCGAAGCTTTGCATGAAACTGAAAAAGGTATTCTACTAAACGGGTACCGGCTAAATAGCATCAGGTATGCAGATGACACCGGAGGGCAAAAATATTTATTATTACAATTTATTATGCAAGGCAAAATCCAAGAAGAACTCACGGGAATGGTTCGAATGCAGTAGTGCAGAACTATTTAGAGCTGCAGTTAACAGGGTCCACATAGCCATGATGATTTCCAACCTTTGACAGAAGGTGGACCTTAAAAAAGAAGAAAAATCGTAGAACAATCGCATAACAATCGCAGGAATTCAACTCTCCACTCTTTATACGTTCTGTGACCTTCAAAAGCGCCTTCGACACGCTCACACATGGAAAGCACTGCAGCGAAAATGATAAATTATAAGTTATATGTAGAGATGGTAGACATAAAAGAAATATACTAATCAAACATATAGTAAACTAAATTTTAAAGATTAAAAAACTTTTTGATTATAACATTATTTGGAAATTATTTATTATTTCTATTTCTCGTTTTAATATCGAAAATACCAAAGAAATTTCAAAACGAAAAATCGTTTTTAAATTTCAGTGGTGAACTTCGAAGTCTGTTCCCTGACGGTAAGATATTGCAAGACCTATTAATTTTAAAGGACCGTATAGATGGACATGAAATCTGGCATAGACATAGGTAACATGTCATAGAAGAAAAGTGATATTGTGCCGATGTATGCTGTTGCCTTGAAGGTGAGTTTCACCCCTTCTCGGAGGTGAAAAAATTTACGTTTTAAATAAGTCCGGAAGTGGATAAACTGACTAATTCTAAGCAACTTTTGTTCTATACCTACCATTTTTCACTAAGTTAATATTATTCGAGTAATTTGTGAGTTAATATGTTCATTGTTCAACAAAAAAAAAACACATTTTTATACGGTTTGTTTGCAAATTACTCAAAAAGTAATTATTTTATCGAAAGAAAAATTCTTAGTAAAAATATAGCCCATAAAAAAGTTTAAAAAAAAACGAGTTATCTATGAGATACCTAGACTCAGTAAAAGGAGAGTTGTATTCATTATGTTCATACTGGCCAAATTCCAAATCGAATATTTCAACGTGAAATATCCAAAAAATGAAGCACTTTTTGGAGAAAACTCATTGCAACTTTTTTAAGGGGTTAAAAAAGCATTAAAAGTGAGGAAGTTATGCTCAAAATAAAGTTGGTCCCTTTTTTTCGTAAAAGAATCGTGTAAATCACCCCCTAATTAGATTCCCAAATGAAACTAATCGTTACCACTTCACAAGTTGCTTCACAAAAATTGCGTATGTATTGTTTAATTATATGATCTGTAAGTTTCTCCGGTTCAAAGTGCTTATTATTGAAGGGTCTGTAGTTCAAAGGGCTTGCACTAGTCATTAATCACGAGTGTATGCAATATTGAAGTCATATCTCAACGAATATTTTGTCTTACAGAAACACAAAAATCCAAAATATTCAGAAAAGCAAAACCTATATTTTCTTACTCTGTGTGATTTTTGGTGTCACTAATAATTATTTTAAGTTATTTTGAAAATAAAAGCATTTCTTCAAAATTAAAAATTAAAAAATTTTTTTTCTTTAAAACTAATTTTTTTAAGTAAGCGGTCGGGGCCTCGATTTTTGACCCATCGCTTCGTTATCGAACGTATTCGCTTCGTATACTAAACAGATACGAAACGAATACGTTCGATAACGAAGCGAAGGGTCAAAAATCGAGGCCCTGAACCGATAATACAGAACATAAATATAATATATTATGTATAAGTAAAGTAACTTGTGAAGCGGTAACAATTAATTTGATTTAAGATGCTAATTAGGGTGATTTCCCCGAGTTTTTTTGACCAAAAAGAAAAAAGAGAACAACTTTATTTTGAGCGTATCTTACATAATTTTGATGCTATAAACTTTTTTAAAAATCAAAAATAAAGGTTTTTTTAAACACTTTAAAAAAAGTAATGATGAGTTTTCCCCAAAAAGTGCATCATTTTTTGGTTATTTCACGTTGAAATATTCGCTTTGAAATTTGACGAATATGAACCTCTAGAGTAGTCTAGAGAGTTCATACATACACCATTTTTTTCAATTATTTATAGGCTATATTTTTGGTAGTGTTTTTTTTATAATAAATTATATATAAAAATACTTACTTTTTGAGTTATTTGTCAAAAACCGTCTAAAAACGTGTTTTATCTACTCTATGTCATTATGTCATATTATGTATAAGTTTTTAGTTTGTAAAAACTGTCATTATAGATAGCAGTGCGTGAAGGATTTAAAGTGTGCGTGAAGTAACAATGTATTTTAAATGGGATTTACTTTTCGCACTGTTTTTGGCACACTTTCATATAATAAAATGTCCTCAACTTTCGCTTTGTCATGGTGATGACATGTGAGCAATAAATTACAGCAAGTTTTGACAGTTTTGTGGTTTGAAAGAAGTTAGAATTTTTAAATGTCAAAGTTCTAAAAATTGTAGAATAAAAATGAATTCCAGTGACGAAGAGTTACAGGTTTTTATTTGTTTATCGTAGATAAAATATTGTATGAAACTGTGCGTGAAGTACTTTTTGCGAACTTACGCGATGTATAGCGTAAACATCGCGTGCGTTTGCAAAAAAGCATACTTCACGAACTGTTTCATAAATAACTATTTTTTTTGTTGAAAAATGAACAACTGTCAAATAACTCGAAAAGTATTAACTTCGTGAAAAATGCTATAGAATAAGAGTTACTGAAAATTAATCAGTTTATCCATTTCAGGACTTGACGTCTATTTTTTCATCCCCGAGAAGGGGTGAAACACTCAGAACAATATCACTTTTTCTCTTTGACATGTTAGCTATGTGTATGCCTAATTTCTTATCAATCCAAGCGGTTCTTTAAAATTTGGACCAAAAACCGTGATTCAATGGACTATTATTTGCAAGGGCATTTCTGGGTAATTTACAACAAAAAATAAATAAAAGTAAAATGCCACAAGAAAATAGCTTCAGAAACATATTAGAAATACATAAACCGTATCTTTTACGGAAATTAGAATATTCACCAGTGTAATGCATATCTAGGTTGGCCCACAATCCAGAAGCAGCCCCTTTAAAAAGTGTATAAGGTAATCAATGTGATTCTGCGCTGTAACCCCCCAAAATGTACACCTGTTCCCATAATCTCGTAATGTTTCCGCAAAGAAGGTAAAGATACCCATTTTAAAACCATATTTTCCTTAAATAGTCAGCTTGTATCAGGAAACTGTAAATGAGTTTGTTGAGGACTCAATTTTATGGAATTTAAATTACCTATAAGTATATGCTATAGTCGGTTCGCTAAACTCAGACGCAACTGGCTAGATATTTTAGTCGATATTTTTTTTGTTTTTTGCCAATTTTGCAAAAATTGGCAAAATTACTAAATATTTAGTGATTATTAACTATTTAAAAATTACTTTTTGCCAATTTTGCTAAAATTGGCAAAATTATCGACTAAAATATCTAGAAAGTTGCGTCTGAGTTTAGCGAACAGACTATATTAACTACATACAGTCAAGGTTTTTGATCAACAGTATTTTACTTGCAAACTTAAAATTGAAAAAACTTTTCAATAAGGATACGCTCAGTATTTATTTTCGATATTTTACATTTACTGTTTTATATGACAGTTTATTATATAGACATCTATCCGCAAATGCTTCGTCTCCGAGATACGGGGTACTAAAATTGTTCTTACAAACTGACGATTTATTTATTGCACTGAAAGCGGTTGATATGTGCAAATAGTCTAAGAGCTAGAGCCGAAAAATCATCGTCATAAGTAATATGGAGTTTGGCATGTGAAATGTGTCTATTTTATATTGATAATAGGGAACTTGCACTAAAAAATTTTTTTGCATAAAATTGTTAATTTATGTTTAAGAATGTTATATTCAAAATATTACGTCTTAACAATGAATAGTGTACGTACATCTGATCAAAGTTCCGCGCCTACAATTTCCGTTTCAAACAACTTCAAAAGCGCGAGCTTGGGTCTGACGTCACAGGCCACATTTATCGTTTTCGCCCGTTTGCTTTGAATGCAGTTTGCCATTGCCAGTTGTGCGTGTCGAATAACTGTGACGTTTGCTCGGTATTTATGTTATTGTATTTAGTGTAGTTTAGTGTATTTAGTGTGTAATATACTTTATCAAAATGGAAAACAAATCTGCGCAATATAAGTACTGTATAGTGCCTGGATGCACCTGGATGCATCAAAAAGTTCTTCTTTATGAAATTACTTTTGTCGTTTCTTGTGTTGAAAAAAGAAACAAGTAACTTAAAAATAAACAAAACTTAGTAATAAAAGTAAGAGAAACTAAAAAGTATTGGTGCTACTATAGTATGCGGTCTACAGTCATGTTTCTACTATAGCTTGCGGTCTACCGAGGGATGCTGTGTGAGTATACCCTATTCCACGAGCATACGCCTGTTTTGGATTACTTCGACAGCGAATATTTTACTGGGCAAAATAAGAAGAACGAAAGTAAATTGCAAATTACATTGTTGTTTATTGGAATAATTATTAGCGCCATTTACTTTCGTACTTCTTATGTTGTACAGTAAAATATTCGTTGTCGAAGTAATCCAAAACAGGCGTGTTCGTGGAATGGCCCATATAAGCTGAGATGATAAAGATATTAACTTGTAAAATTACACTAATGATTCTTCTTATTTATGCGTATTATTAACTTTGTAAAGAAGGGTTTTGTTGGCTATCGGTACGTCTGCTAATCACCATAATCTTTTCTCAGGAGGCTTTGAACACAATAATGAAAGGCTCCAGTAGGTACTAATAAACATTACAATCAAATATAATAAGCTTCATAAAAATTTAGTTTCTTTATTATTATGCAAATTACACCGTAATCTTTTCCAGGATATGCGAAATCCTTCGATTAGAGTTAGGTAGGTGAAACCCACGGGGAAAACCGTTTACTATAATACATATAATGGTACCAATTTCAGTTTGAAACTAAGCTGATTGGGGAACTACTTACAATATATAAGATGAACATAAATAATACGTAGGAATTTTCAATTAAAGACGATTAAAATGAACTATTGTACTTAATCGCTTTCTTTTGAAAACCCCTCGTGAGTAATAATACTTATACGTTATAAACACATTAGTAATTTCTAAAGATTTATAAATTTGACTTTAAAGTAAATAATCTGATTGTAGAACTGTGCAAGAATACAAATAATAGCTGGTAATATCCATTTAAATACGATTAAAATGTAATACACCCGTAATACCTAATCGTAGACGTAGATGACTGTGGCCTCTGACGTCAGACCAATAGAAGGACGTTCAAGAGCCTCCTAAGATATTTGAATTTTATAGCATTTTCAAAGCGCCGTAATTAGCGTACGGGTTAAAAATATTTGTTTTTTTTTCGCATGTAAGCGTTTTAAGATCATGTTACCTTATGTTTTTTAATATTATTTTAATATTTAAAAATTTATGCAAGCTCCCTACTATGACCCCTTTCAGGCTGACACCTTAGTGGATACAGGAAGTAGCAATAAGGGATGAAAGGGGAAAGTTAGTGTAGTCTTTAAAGGTTTTCACCTCCTATTTTGTTAAACCTCCATCGATTTGCATGAAAATTGGTGACTAGTTTAGAGCATACTTCAAGAAATAAAAATGATTTGGTGCCAACTTGCACTTTTACCTTGGGGATGGATACAACCCGTTCTCGTGGGTGAAAACTATTTTATTAGAAATAACCCCACAAATATATAGAGGGACAAATTATAAGTAAAATTTTTTATAACATCTTATGAAAATAAATCAATATTTTTGAGTTATTAAAGATCAAATATTTTAAGTTATTTATAGTATGTTACTAAAATAATATTTTTATATTATTTCGATATTATAAATTTAGCAAAAGTGTATTCGAATATGTCAAATGTACCCATTATTGGACACCCCCAGTTTCTGGACATATTCAGTTTATATTAATAGAAAAAATTCAATTAAATATCGAAATAATATAAAAATAATATTTTACTAACATACAATGATTAATTTATATGTTCTTTTTATCATCCATGACTTCACGCATATGCTCTTAAATAGACAAATCTTTGATCTTTAATAACTCAAAATGAACTGATTTATTTTAATAATATGATATAACAAATTTTACTTAAAATTTGTCCCTCTATCGATTTGTGGAGTTATTTTTAATAAAATAGTTTTCACCCGCAGGAAGGGGTGGTATTCACCACCAGGGTAAAAGTGCAAGTTGGCACCAAATCAGTTTTGTTTCTTGACGTATGCTCTAACTAGTCACCAATTTTCATACAAATTGATGGAGGTTTAACAAAATAGGAGGTGAAAATCTTTAATGACTTCACTAACTTTCCCCTTTCATCCCTTATTGCTACTTCCTGTATCCACTGAGGTGTCAGCCTGAAAGGGGTCATAGTTTTCAATATACAATGGACACATTTCACAGGAAAAACTCCATATTACTTATGACGATGATTTTTCGGCTCTAGCTCTCCATCTAAAATGTTCATTGTGTGCGAAATTAACTTTATCCCTCTATAGCTCTTACAGTCCTGAATGTTACCTTTATCTTTATACAGAGTGAGTTTTGTGTATGGAACGACTCAAATATCTCGGAAACGGTTTGCACGATTTTTATGGATTTTGGCCAGTAAGGGTCTTCTATTGCGACCGATATTATAGTGTTATTTACATTGTTGTCAGATTTTCCGTTTTTCTGGAAATATAATAAAATTTCTTATATCAAATGGAACACCCAGTATACTTTTTTCGCTTAAACGGTAGTGATTATATTTCATGTAATATTTTTCAATATTCCGTATCCTAAATGCGGTAATTTCGGAGATATTGCTATGTTTATTAAAATAACTTAAGGCCATCGGTACATAATTCGCAAATATTTTACGGCTATCCCTACTTTTTCTGTCTTTACACGGCAAATTACGTGTAGTAAAATTCACACTGGTATGGATATGTAAACATTACTAGAATGTCATTCTACTTCACAATGTCATCATTAACTTTAAAGAGATGGCTTTTGAATGTTCTTGGATAACTCTTATTTGAATAATTGCAAATTATTAATTCAGTTAATAAATGTTCAGTGAACATTTCAGTTAATTTCAGTTAGGAAAAGAGGAAAAGTGTTAAAGTGTTTTTTTAAGGGGATGGGTACATATTTTCGGCTGCAATGCTATTCAAATGGGGATTCATTTTTTTCGAATCCTGAGAAAACTAAGTATTTTTGAAATATTAAACGCAGAATGAAAGATTACGTTATTAGCGGGGGCCGAAAGTCCCTGAGAACTACTATAATATTTATTTTACTAAGTTACAGGGGTGAAAAACTAAGAGAAAATTTAGTGTGGTTTTTAGTTTCAAATATCTCATTCAAAATAAACTTTTTATTTATTATAAGGGACATTCTGCCTCGGTAATAATTTAGTCTTTCATTCTGCGTTTAAATTTTTCAAAAATATTTATTGGTTTTCTCAGGATTCGAAAAAAATGAACACAATGTCCGTGGTAATATTTTCCAAATCTATCTTTGTCTTACAACGCACTCAGTCGAATAGAATATTGTCAGCATATTGTCAGTCAGACAGTGAAAATCAGTGACAATTTTAAATATTTGACATGGCATCGGGAATATTTTGAGTTGTTGATTAAATAATATTGATATATAGTGTATTTGATAAATAATTGATTTAAGACGTGAAAAAATAAAAAGTTATTTATTGTGTATTATTTGTGGAAGATCCCCAAGCAGAGAATACATCAGGATAATATATCCTGTGATCCAAGTATTTTGTTGTTAAAGATGTTCAAAATTGTAAGCGTTCCATAGTAACAATATATTATTAAAAAAACACTTTAACACTTTTCCTCTTTTCTCGATTGAGTGTTAGTTTTTGTTGTACATATAAATTATTACAATCACTGAATACATATAATTAGTGAAAAAATTATCACATTTATTAACTGAATTAATAATTCGCAATTATACAAATAACAGTTAGCCAAGAACCTTCAAAAGCCATCTCTTTAAGTTAATGATGACATTTTCAAGTAGAATGACATTCTAGTAATGTTTACATATCCATACCAGTGTGAATTTTACTACACGTAATTTGCCGTACAAAGACAAAAAAAAGTAGGGATAGCCGTAAAATATTTGCCAATTATGTACCGATGGCCTTAATAATATATTGTTACTATGGAACGCTTACAATTTTGAACATCTATAACAATAAAATAATTGGATCACAGAATATATTATCCTGATGTATTCTCTGCTTGGATCTTCCACAAATAATACACAATAAATAACTTTTTATTAAGTTCACGTCTTAAATAAATTATTTATCAAATACACTATATATCAATATTATTTAATCAATAACTCAAAATATTCCCGATGCCGTGTCAAATATTTAAAATTATCACTGATTGTCACTGTCTGACTGACAATATGCTGACAATATTCTATTCAACTGAGTGCGTTGTAAGACAAAGATAGATTTGGAAAATATTACCACGGACATTGTGTTCATTTGTTTCGAAACCTGAAAAACCAATAAATATTTTTGAAAAATTTAAACGCAGAATGAAAGACTAAATTATTACCGAGGGCCGAAAGTCCCTTATAATGAATAAAAAGTTTATTTTGAGTGAGATATTTGAAACTAAAAATCACACTAAATTTTCTCTTAGTTTTTCACCCCTGTAACTTATTAAAATAAACATTATAGAAGTTCTCAGGGACTTTCGGCCCTCGCTAATAACGTGATCTTTCATTCTGCGTTTAAATTTTTCAAAAATACTTAGCTTTCTCAGGATTCGAAAGAAATTAATCCCCATTTGAATAGCATTGCAGCCGAAAATACGTACCCATCCCCTTAAAACAAATTATAAAAATCAATTTTTTCTGCCCGGCAGAGGTTGTTTTGGGTTCTTTGGGTCATTGGGAACAAGAAGGTTTGTTGTAATCTGTCTGAAAAAATTGATCGTTTTCGAGCTTAAAAAATTTAAAACAAAACAAACATGACGATTTTCAAGACTCAAAAACGTGATTTTTGTTAATCTATTTACCGTTCTAGTGGTTAACATAATGAATAATTAAAAACAACATAAACTTTATCGCTTATAAAAATTTGATTTACTTGCTTGGAATAAGCCACAATTTTACTTTAAAATAAATTTATATTGACATTTCCATTTTCACGTAATAAACCACAATAAACTTTTTGTTAAGTAAACTTTTGGCTTATTCCGAATAAAAATAAATTGTATTAGGTCACCACGAAACAATAGCGTCAGAACAATATATAACAATTTGCTGGATACATTTTTTTGTCGGCTACCTACATATAATTTTACCTAATATATTTTTATTTTATCAGGCCCTATCCTTAAAAAGGTTGCCATGCCTGTTCTAATAAAATAAAAATGAGTCATAAATGAAAAAATTTATAGAACATGGTTAAGCAAAAATGAAGTAAAAAAATTATTAGAAAATATTAGTAGGACAATTTTAATAGAAAAGTAGAGGTAAAAAATATAGAGACAGAAACTGTAGGATAAACTAGCGTAAATATACGAAAAAAATTAATTAAATTCATAAATTGCAAATAAAATAGAATTAGAAGATCATGTCTTTTAATTTTATTCTTATACTTATACAGGGTGTTTGGTAACGAATGGGCCATATCTTAACCTTAGATTCCTGAGGTTAAAATAAATCGATTTAAGCTAACTTATTTTAGCAGGTACAAAAGTTGATAATAACCGAAATTAAGAGTGTCAAGGTTAAACTGTTATTTTATTTATTCTTGAATATTTCCTGGCAGCGGGAGTTTTGTGGGGCGAAAAATTCAAATTCGCTACTAAAAATTATGTATTACTCAGAGGCTGACACATAACTTTTTCAGCTCTCATTTAATACATTCAATATTTTTTATCCCCCCCTCTACATAATTTGGAGATCCAGCCTTTTATTCCCCTATTAATTTTACTTGAAAAAGGTATTCTATAGTTATCTCACTAAATTCAACCGTTTTCGAGATACACGCGTTTTAAATCTACGATGCAAAATTAATTTTTTTGCCTTTCCTTGTAGGTACACCTGAAAAATAAACTTGTAACCATATACTTATACAGTAATGAGCGCGCTAATAACCGGCAAAATTGCACAAAAGATGGAAAACGTATTAAGTTGTGAGATAAAAAGAAAGGAAACTAATCGAGCTGGGAAATTTAGCGTTATTAACCCATAAATTTACATTATGTTGATGGTTTCCCACCTTGAGATGTATTGGAAGAGTTTGGCCACTACCACTGTCACAGTGACAGATTTACTTGGCATACTCCTCTGATACGTGTAAAGATGGGAAACAATTAATATAATGTAAATTTATAGGTTAATATCGCTAAATTTCCCAACTCTACTAGTTTCATTTTTTTTATCTCACAACTTAATACGTTTTCCATCTTTTGCGGTATTTTACCGGTTATTAGTGCGCTCATCACTGTATACAGTGTATCAATTTGAAAAGTTGCCACGCCCTATAATTTGGTCCCTATAGAAAATCTAAAAATATGCAAAAACGCGTCAAATTTATTTGTGAGGGGGACATTTTGTAGACCAGTTTTCAACTAAATTACATCAACCCTATAGCGGGGGCGGACACAACCCATAAATTCTTTAATGGAAAGGGGGGCCGACTGATACCTCATTTTGAAGGTCATTAAATTACCTTTTCAAAAATACCACATGTCATATTTCTCTTCACTACTTTTGGAAAAATCTTGGACTCAATACTCTAAAAAATTTTGGAGTTCTGAACTCTATACTTAATATCGTTACGGGTTTACTTGATTTTTACAAAAATACTTAAAAAAATTACTCTAAATAGTTCAACACCCAAAAAAAAATTCAATTTGAAGTTCAATACTCAAAAATAATTTTTGGAGTTCTGAACTCGATATTTAATCTGAAAAGAAATATAATATATGTGGTATTTTTGAAAAGGTAATCGAACGACATTTAAAAAGAGGTATCACTCAACCCCCCTTCCCATTAAAGATTTTGGGGGTTGTGTTCGCCCCGCTAGAGGGTTAGTGTAATTTAGTTAAAAACTGATCTATAAAATGTCCCCCTCACAAATAAATTTGACGTTTTTTTGTATATTTTTAGATTTTCTATAGGGACCAAATTATAGGGGTGGCAACTTTTTAAATTGACACCCTATATATTATTATCATAGACTGAGGGTCGATTTCTCATACCTGCGTTAATCTATGGTTCAGTTGAACCGGGTTCACGGGTGATCTCCGGTTCTGTTTGGAATGCATTTCTCATTGCGCGTTCATGTCAGTGCTCGTTCTACAGCTTTCGAGAAATGCCAATAGATGGCAAAAGGCAAAAAACTGTCGCCATTTTGAACTACCTTTTTTATGCTGTTTTTGAATAAAGTTAAATTTAAGTATTTATAGTCAAATAGTCATTTTAATAATTATAAATAAATATTATAAAAACACAAATAATGTTATCGTTTATCGTTAGGCTTAATATAATAAAATAGGATATATTTATATTATGATAGCGTTTCGTGTTAATACAACGCATGCGTAGTCCATGAAATCATCTGAACTGAGTTCTGAAATCTTTGAACGGCCGAATTCCACCGTTCAAGCATCGTTCAAGTTTAAACTGCCGTCGGTTGAACGAGAATTGAGAAAGACGATTTTGACTTTAAACTGACGTTTACTAGAAGTTCAGGTTAAACTGGAGTTGAACTCGATATGAGAAATTGGCCCTGAGTGTCATTCAGAGCGAAGTGACGACGCCAACTTATTTATTTGGCTCAGTGTTGTTTCACTCTTACGCATAGTAAAGCTGCGACAGCAGTCCTCCCCTTCCATGCCATGCCTATACTCACACTTAATGTCATCTTAGTTTCTCGATACAATGTGCTAGAAGGAGATACCGCAAACCAGTCCACGAGATCTTGTCGTCAGGAAGCGCGGACGGTAGGCTCACTCTATGTTAATATATACCTCTATGCTTGTAACAATAATCACTGTGCAAGTTGTCATAGTTATGTCATTGCAGCTGTCATTTTCAACAGTTAGATAAGTTTTTAATGCCAGCATTGCATTCCAAGTTGTACTTTTGTGTAGCATGAAATTTTAATTATGAAATGCCACCATAGAAAAAAGTGATTGGGTAGAACGCGATCTTACTCTTCAAAAAATATGCCACGTATTTCAGCACCATTTCAGCACCTGGTTACTTGGAAGGATACTACAAACCTGGCCTCTACATAAAAAGTCTGTAGCTTCGACATGATAGGTGTGAAATTTTAAACGTTCTTGTTGTTGATTGGATAGGAAGGGTAGCGTAATCTAGCCTCCATGCTAGGTACCCAAGTGGCAATTTTTCGACGCATTGGTTGTCAGTACAAACAAATGCACTGTATACAACGTTGCCCGAGAGCATTTACAGTTGTTTCGGCCAACGTCCCCTACCCCGACTGACATTACGATGTTACAACCTTTAGTTATACGGGCAACTAATTTATTACCATTGTGACAACTACATATCACAGTTCAGTTTTTTCAACAATCGCAACGACTTAAAAATGTTATAAGTTGTCTTATCCGTCTAAGGTTGGTTATAAGGTATTTTTTATTAATATTGGTAATATTGTTTAATGCGCCATTTTGGTTTTACTTGAGATTTTTGGGATGTAAAAAAATGAAAACACAGAATATAAAAAATGCAGGCATTTTCTGATACCTTTAAAAGCACCATCAATACATTAAATTTATACAGAACATCTTTAACATAAATTTTGACTTTTATATTAAAATTTGATTTTTTAAATTTGCATATTTTTTGTCAAAAATGTCATAAAAAAGGAGCGCGTGTGTTTTTTAAAGGTGAAATATCCATATTTGACGGTAATCTGAGATGCGTTTATAAATTTCACATCAGGTAATAAGTCCTTTATGTATTTATATAAATTTAAATACCCAATACGATGTCAAAACAGTTTACTTTTTGGTTTTCGCATTCACCATACAGGTGTTAAATATAGGTAAAAAAACATAACTAGTCTGACTCCTTGAGCAACCATTGCACGCGCAGGTGCTTTTTATAGTCGCTTCAGTTGTCTTATGCAACGCTTACGAAACGATGTTGCTTAAACAGGAGGTTGCCTAGGCAACGTCAAGACAACTCAAAAATCGTCCACCAAATCAGTGCAGAATAGGGTCGTCTTCTAGGCATTAACAACGTTGTAAGAAAACGTTGCCACGCGGTAGACAACGTTGTCGCGTCGACAAATTGCTACTTGGGTAAATCATAGCCTCCATACGGTACTTCCAATATTTAATATTTTACTCAAGTGGTCAATAAAGGTAAAACACAAACAACTTTTGTTTTTTAATTATTTATTTATACAATAATGTGACATTTTACATAGAAATATGAGTATTTAATTTGGATTAAATATATGTTTACTTGTTGAATTTTTCCACCGTCTGCACACAACAGCTGATCGGAGCCATTAGACATAACAACAAAACGCGCAATAAAATGTGTATTTTAAAACTGTTGGATAAAGAGTAGGTACCTGCAATCAGAAAATCTCTACCTTACAATCAAAAAAACTTACCTTTAAAAAGGTTCTCGATTACAAAATAGCAAAAATATCAAAAAACACGACTAAATATCTTTTTATGGTGACACAAACAATCTACAAACACAAAATAATAACAAAGATAGCGCAGGATCTCTGGTGGCACGCGTCCTCTCGAAAATCCCGTACAAAATTTAGTCAGTGCAAGATTTGTCAAAAGTCATGTTCCACCAATCACGATGCCGACATCAGCGCCTCTGTAAAATTGGAAGAAAACTAAATACGATTACATTTTTTTACTAGAGTGCGAGGGGCATGAATGCCACGTCATAACTTGATTTCAAATAGTGAAATGACCGATATCGTGACAATTTATGCACAACACAATTTTAATGAACTTGATGCTGCTAGATATGATGCTCACACGTATGCCAACCGACTCGATGGCAACCCGATATACATTTTTTTCAGATTATTTTAAAAGGTTACGAAAATCAGGTAGTTTTCGATCCCAGAATCGAAATGGTCGACCACGAGTAAGGATTGTTCAACAAGAATACGTTTTGAACACTGTGGAAGCAAATTAAGGAATTGTAATCCATTGATTAGCTGGCAATGTTGGGCTGAGTACATTTACTATGTTGAGTATTTTGCACGAACAACAACTTCATTCATTTCATTATACCTACCCCATTTCAGAAACTCTGCTACGTGATTTTTTGCCCAGAATAAATTTTTGCGAAAGTATTTTAAATAACCAAGGACAGGATCAAGATTTGATTTCAAAAATTCTTTCTGCGGATAAAGCAACATTCGCCAGAAGGAATGTAATAAATCGAAAAAAATGCCATATTTTATCCGACGAAAATCCAAATCCAACGCTGTCTAGGCACTTTTAACAGGAGTTTAAAATCAGTGGTTGGTTTGGGATAATTTCGTTGGTCCTTTTGAACTTCCAGAGAGACTTAACGCACACGACTATTTAAATTTTCTTCGAAACGATTTGTATAAACTTTTAGAAAATGTTCCTTTAACCTTCGGATGACAAAGGGGGTAAATTTTGACCCCAATGCATGTTTTTGTTTAATAAATTCAGAAATATTGTCAATTTTAAACTCAATATTTTTTTTATTTGACTTTATTATCATTCCAGATACCCTGATATTTTGTAATAAAAAAAATTCCCTATATTTTACGAAAAAAAAAATATTTTCTGAATTTGGGGTCAAAGACGAACTCCCTTCGCCTTTCATGTTCCAATTTTATGTTAAGTAAATACCGTCTATTATGTGGAATTGTATGTAAGAAACATTGCAATATTGAAAAATAATTGTTTGTTAAACCTGTGGCGACTAATTATTAGTATATTTTAAAATTTCTTTATTTCTAAGTTGGGCAATCCATCCATCGGTGAGGAAAAACAGTATTTAAATATTGTTGCACTTCACGGGGGTTATTAGGTGGAGCACCGTCATGTAAAACTACATATTTAATCCGATGTTTAACCTTCCAACGACCAACCTTTTTTGTAACACACGAATGACCAACGGGGGTCAAAAATGACCCCAGTCAAAAATCACAATTGACAAAAAAATTAAGTGGTTTTATGAAATAAAATTAGGTATTCGTAATTTTAATGTTACTATTGTACCAATAAATGATAAATAAACATTAGTAAATCATATTTTTAATTACAACTGAACAAAAACAGGCATGGTAGAACCTGAGAGAATGGTTATCCACAACAATTAATCTATTTAATTTATAGGAATAAAAGGCAGATTTCGAGCATGTAGTTTAATCAAATCTTGCCCAAGTATACTTTCTCTAACTTAGCATCATCAGCAGTGGCGTAACTAGTCTGACCTGCGCCCCAATGCAAGTATTCCTCGTGCGCCCCTATTCCCAGACTTATTCTCCACCTCCCCCCCCCCCAACCTCCAACGAAACTGACAACGACATTTCTCCAGAGAAAGATTATACAAAGAAATATAACAGTAATTTTAAAGTTAATTGTTAAAAAGTTATTATTCAAAAAATTAATTGAAAGTAAAATTAAGGGGCTATCCTAGTGTAAAAGTACGAAATTCACATACTTTTTTTAATTTCTAAAATAAAAAGAACTGTAGCAATTGTTTTGAAAATTTGCATGAGCATTGTACCGTGAAAATAAAAACAGCTCCATTGCTGCAGTGATTGGGACTAATAGAGACCCTGAAACATGACATTATTATTGAAAATAGTTATATTTGAAAGTTATTATTGAAATATAAGTTATTTTCTATACCATCAACTAGGGGTATTTGATCGGATAAAAAATGTCAATTTGGCGGTTTCTGAAACTGCAAATGTTTTAGCTAATTTAAAAAAAAATCAACACTTCGTCATTTTCCCAAATTTTAATATTTTTCAAAAATCATAGTTGATGGTGTAGATAGGAAATAAGTTATGTTTTTTATTTTCACGGTGCCAGTATCTGGCGCATAAATCGTTTAATTTTTAATATTTTTTAATGAAAATTGTTTTACTTCTTTTTATAATACATGCTTATGCCAATTTTCAAAACAATTGGCACAGTACATTTTATATTAGAAATTCCCAAAAAAACTACTTATATGAATTTCGTACTTTTACACTAGGATAGCCCTTTAAGTTACTGAACATTTCCAAATACCAATAATATAACTGAAGTAAGGATCACATTATATAATTACAATTAATTAATGTACTTTTTAGGACTATAAAATATACACTACTTACTTTACTCAACATTTTTAATTTATTTGGTGCCCTATACAATATAGTATACATGATATCGCAAGCAACAATATAATGTTTATGTTCCGTTTCTCAAACTTTGATTAATTTTACTAGATGATGCATTCTTATAGTCAAACCTACCTACAGCTCATAGGAACAACACTGTACGTTAATTCCTATTCCCTGACAAAGCCTCTGCGGCTCTTTGTTTCTAGGGACAGTCTTGCTAACTTTTCTACATCTAAAGACCGAGCTCTTTCATGTTCAATACTAATTACTAATTACACTAAGATCACACAGTCTAGTATTGGACATAGAGTTCCTCAAGTAGTTCTTTATTATTTTTAGTTTAGAAAAAGATTTTTCACTACTTGCCACAGTTACGGGTAATGTAAGAAACATTATTAATACTGTACTTACGTTTGGGACACTTGATGCAATAAATTTCCTAATCAATAAATTATTCCTAATCAATAGATAATCAGCCAAGTGACTGATTTTGCTTATTTTATTACTTTTGATATCGTCTTTGACAACATTTTTAAAGCAAATTACTTCATTGGTCAAAGCATGAGTCACATCAGATTCATATTTTTTACAAAACTCAGAGGCTGACTTTAGAAGTTGTTCGTCAGAAAAATATAATAAATTATCCGGGTTTAAAAAACTGAACCTGTCAGTTATACATACCATAGATTTAAACCTTTCGTTTAACTGTGAAATAAGAATATTAACAGCTTTCAAAAATACCTTAACTTTAAAGTAATGCAGAGGATCACTAAACTCGTAGTCACTAGAAAGTTCGTCAAAAAAAGTCTTTACTTTTCTTTTGCGTTTGGAGGTCATTGTCAGTTTTTGGCGCCCCCCTAAGGCCTGCGCCCCAATGCACCGCATTGGTTGCATTGGCGTTAGTTACGCCACTGATCATCAGGGACTTTTCGTCAAAACAGGAAGATATCGCAGCAAAATGTAGATAATATTTGTATGGCAAGAAAGTAATTTAAAAGATTAAGCAACTAATTAATAACATTAAACACACATTGGACGAAGGACAAATAGATTAAAAATTAATTAAAATTTGCCGGATACTACATCTTGGCAAGGAAAATGTAAGAACCTGGGTGGTGGTTCTTACATTTTCCTTGCCAAGATGTAGTATCCGGCAAATTTTAATTAATGTTTGATCTGTTTGTTCATTGTCCAGTGTGTATTTAATGTTATTAATTAGTTGCTAAATCTTTTAAATTACTTTCTTCCCATACAAATGTTATCTACATTTTGCTGGGATATCTTCCTGTTTTGACGAAATACCCCTGATGATGTTAAGTTAGCGAAAGCATACTTGGGCAAGATTTGATTAAACTATATGCTCGAAACCTGCCTTTTATTCCAATAAATTCCATATATTCGAGCATTCAACCTACTTCTATTTTAATCTATTATTATTAAAATAATTATAGCCAGAATGATCGCCAATATTCGAAAAGAATAGGCACCAAAAGAAGAAGAAGAAGAAGAAGTTTTTTTATTATTTTTTGATATGACATTCATACACATTTTAATTTTTTTCTCTTATTGCATTGTAGAATTTCGTACAAAAAGAAATAAACGTTTCCGAAAGTACGAATATTCAGATCATTCATAGTGCTCTTTCTTAAGCCCCAGTTTTATTGCTTTTTATTTCCTGATGGTCTTCTTCTTAAAGTTCCTTCTCCTATCGGAGGTTGGATATCATAATGGCTATGGTCGCTTTGTTGGCGGCTACTCTGAACAGTTGTAATGAACTACAGTTAAACTATTCTATAAGGTTCCTCATACAGAAGATGCGTCTTCTTCCTATGCTTCTTCTTCCTTGGATCCTTTCTTGCATAATAATTCTCAGCAACTCATATTTTTCTCCTCTAATAATGTGACCCAAATATTTCAGTTTTCTAGTTTTTATACTCTTCAGAATTTCCTGACGGTGAGTAAGATTAATAGTAATTACAGTAAACTCTCTCTTAACGGACACCTCTCTTCGCCGGACACCTCCTCTATACGGACGATTTTTAAAACAAAAATTATTCGGCGATATATGAACCTGTACCCTTTAATTCCCGTCGACGGACACTCTTAACAACGGACGCGGACAGTAAATGATGTGAAAATGCGGACAGTAAATGAAAAAAATTAAAAATTTTTTCCAATATTTTTTACAAATATTTTACAATATAAAACTTCAGTATAATATAATACATTTAATATTTCAAATCAATAGAGATGTCCACGAAATGATATTTGATACTGTTAACGTTATCAACACTACATAAGTATTTAAAAATTTAATGTTTTTGTTGGTCGGTAAACGAAATGCGACACCAGGAAATTGTTAATTGTGTTTTGACTGCAACAAGGATTTAAGAATTTTAACCGGAATGTCTGATTAAGCATTTGCAATAGATGTCGTTGTAGTTTTATAAGTGTTTCCTTAAAAAAATTATTTTTGAATTAAATTGCATAATAAATTTTGTGTCTATTAGATTTTTTAAATTCGATAGAAAAAGTCGATGTGGTTCATTATGGAGAGAAGCGTAAGTTAAATTAATGTTAGAAGTTAGCTGAAAAATTTGGAATTAAAAATCCTCAAGCCAGTGAAATTTTGAAATATAAAAGTAATTTAATCAATCAGTTTTCTGAGAACGGTCACCTGGAAGCGAAAAGAAAATTTTTGAAAACCGATGGTACTGCATTAGACCTATAAATAATTGTTTTCGATTGGTTTTGTGAAGTGCGTTTTAAAAATATTCCTGTTTTTGGTAAAATTATTCAAGAAAAGGCATTAGAAGTTGCAAGGGAACTAAGCGTCGAGTTTTGTTCTAACACAACGAAGAACCATCATGTAACGATCACGTTACTATAAAATAATACGTTCCATGCATTCTGTGGCTGTATATCGTGCGTTCCATGGGTTATTTTGTTCCCTGCGCAGGACGGTGATCGTTACATGGACGGTTTTCGTTGTGTTGAAACAAACCTATTATTAACGCAGATGAGACGGGATTATTTTTTAGAGTTTAGAGTATTACCCAAGAAAACTTATACCCTGAAACGAGAAAGGGGCATTGGAGGCAAGACTTCTAAAGATAGAATCACAATTCTATTTTGTACCAATATAATATTTTAATAGAAGAATGCAGAGAGAAAATCAAAAAAATCAATATTCAATCTTCATAGACAATGCTGCGTGGTCATCCACAACTTGTGTAATGTAATATTAAACCTAGTATCTCTTTTTATAATATACATACATACATGCACTTATTTTTAAAAGATCTAAGTTAACATATTTTTTTTTCTCTTCAACGGACACCTCCTTTAAACGGATACTTTTTGAGGAACGACTACTGTCCGTTCAAGGGAGAGTTCACTGTAATAAGATTAACCAGCGAGCAGTCGCGCCGTTAGAAAAAATCTAACATTTTTTCCTTTTTCGTGATAACTTGATGAAACATTTTGCAACATAACTTTCCACTCGTAAGGGCCTCGAGGAAGGGTATAGTAATGCGTAGGTTTATTTTTTTTTCTTTTTTTTTTCCTTTTTCTTTTTTCTTCTTTTCTTCTTTTTTGGAATTTATGGCTACTGAGACATCCTGAGACACGTTGCTAAGACCAAAATCGTGCAACGTGTCTATTGGTATGGGCGTTAGACATTTTCTTTGGAGATATATGAAACATCTTGTTTATTCAGCACCAGTGATTTATATACGAGATGAGCTTTGGCAAAGGATAGTGGATGCTGCTAACGAGATTGGAATATTGAATCCGAATCTTTTTCTAGTAAGAAGAAATTTTATAAAGAGATGTCAAAAGTGTATGGAAGTAAATGCAGGACATTTTGAACATTATTTGATTTAGCGCGTTTCGAAACTGTTATGTAATTTTTAAATTTATTTTATTATTTTTATTGGTCATTCGATCTAAGCGTAATAATCTGATTCAAATATCATTTTAGAATATGTTAGTATTTGTATTTCTTTTACAATTATTTCTGATATATGTAAAAAATGTATCGCAATAATATAAACATGACAATTTGCGCAATTATTATGGTTTTAAGTTTATGTTTCGGGTGTAACTACATTTAATTGAAAAAAATTGAATTTTGCATCGCAGATTTAAAATGCGATTATCTCGAAAACAGTTAAGTTTAAGAAAAAATATTATGAAAATACAAGTCTTGATATAAAAAGTATGCAGAGGGGGGACAAAAAAAATCGACGTATTAAATGAGCGCCGAAAGACGTATGTGGCGCCCTTTGACGAATACATAATTTTTGGTGGCGAATATAGATTTCTCCTCCCAAAAATCCCCCGCTTACCGAATTTCGTGTTGTTATCCTATGCCTCTTAGGAAATATTCAAGAATAAACAAAATACAAGTTTAACTTTGACACCCTGTATTTCGGTTATTATCAACTTTCGTTCTAAGGTCAGTTAGCTTAAATCGATCTGTTTTAACCTCAGGAATCTAAGGTTAAGCTATGGCCCATTCTTTACTACAAAAAAGTTATTTTTATACTCGAGTGACTAGGTATTGGAAGCAAAAATAAAAAATTTGTCTAAAAAGAATATCTACTTAATACAAATAGGTAGTAAATTTCGCTATATAGAATACTTTAAAAGAGCCTTAATTTTCTTTTAACATTTTCAATACCTGCTAAAATTGGTGTTCTTTGCACTATTCGTTTCATGATAAGTTTGCATTTTAAATTTTTAGCGTAGGACGTATTAGTTATCCGAGTACGGAAACCTTGTGAAAGAGTGTCTATACTGTCTATTGCATGTTCGAAAACATAATGTTTCAACTTTGATATTAAACATGTAAAATATGTTTTTAAATTCAAATTATGAAGACGGTTTTTCAGGCAAATGTTTTTATAAAGAGATGTTGCGTGAAAAAACGTTATAGCGTTCTATTTTTTATCAGGTCCATCTTTTCCGCAATTCCGGATTAGTCTTTCAGCGGCCTCACACAACATATTCATTAAAGCTGATTTATGTTAGGACGGGACGTGTACGATACGGGCCGTGGAACAACTGGGCTCCACACAGGGTTTGATTAAGGCTCGCTTTCGGCTACTGCACGGTTTTTTAAGTACAGTGGAACCCCGGCCTCGGCCGGGAATAACTCGGCCTCCGATAACCCGGAAGTCCGGCTAACCCGGACCGATTTTCATCAGACAAAACAAACATTTTTTCGGTTTGACTGAGTTTTTTACCAAGAAATGAACAAATACTTTATACAACTGTAGGTAATTTAGACGTATTTTCCATATTTATGTATTTCATGTTTTCGCAATTATAATGGAGTTTACCTGTAAGTATATAGCATCTTATTAATTTTTATTATATTCTCCGGCTAACCCGGATTGGCCGCGGTCCTGATTAATCCGACTTATCGAGGTTCCACTATAGATTTATTTGAAAATGTCTTGAGTAGGTTTAAAAAATGAATTTTAGAAACATGGAATTGCTAGGGATAGCTGTAGATTGGCTGAAGATGAAAGAAGAAAAAAGTTAAGTGCAGTCCGCCCAGCATGGACATCATAAATAGCTGGGTACTTCCTGGCACACTCAATTAAATGTTCATTTATTGTAGAATGTAACTTCTTCTTCTTTAGAAGCCTCTTCTGGTCCAGTCCTGGACATAGGTCCCCCTTGTGTTTTTCGATGTCATTGATCCATTTTTTTGCGGTCTTGCTATGCCTCGTTTATTTGCTCTTGGTCGCCATCGTATTATTTACTTTGCTCATTGTATCTCTGTATCTGTAGAGTAGGGAGGGTGAGTCAAGTCCCACAGTACTTAGGCCACAATTGACCCATTGTCCAGAGGGTTGTCGTCCTTAGTTCATTATCCATCCTGCCATTTCCAGGAAGGCGGACAAATCACCAGGTGACATCTCCCCTATGTCGGCAGGTGTAGGCCAAGGCTCGCCGAACGCATACTCTCGTATTGACGATAACTCCGGACATTCACATAGGACATGTTTGACAGTTTCGTCATATCGTTCACCCCTCCTGCACAGAGGTGTGTTTACTAGCCCCAGTGTGTGGAGGTGTTTTCTTAGTTGACAATGGCCAGTTAAAGAACCAACTGTCTAGCGTAGGTTTTTCCTGGTCATTCTCAAGTACATTTCTGGTGCTGACTTCCCAAGGTTCTTTAGTGTTACCGTGGCAAGTCTACATTCTGGCCCTTCTTCCCATCTTTTCACGGTTTGCGTGTGAGAGTGACATTCGTCAATCTTTGCGATTGTTGCAGTTGACCAGCCAAAAAGATCACCAGGTCCTAAGATAGGTGGTCAGCAATGCGGTTGCCTTTATTTCCGTCGTGCCATTTCACCCACCTCAGGATGATGTTGTTACCATCCGAAGCTTGGGCTATTGGGTTAGTAGCGCTTGTCTGCTGTCTGTGCAGATTATTATGGTTTTACCGGCTATACCTTTCCGGGTTATCTCTTTTGCGGCTATGAAGATAGCAGCGAGTTCAGTTTGAACTACGCTAACATTTTTGCCCATACCCCATTTTATACTAAGGTTCAGTGATCTGGAGAATATCTCGCATCCTGAGCCTTTTTCCGTTTTGGAGCCATCGGTGTAGATGCAATATGCATTTGCCACGTTTGACTCCCTATGTTGTCTTGTTTCTATTTTGTAGAGTTTGTCGAAGACAAACGTAGGTTTAACTGAGTCGCATCCATGTCCGCGTGTAGCTGGGGCAATGCCTCCAGCTCACCCCGCCAGAAACGACATCTCAATTGTACCATTTCCAGCGGCGGCCGGCCAGGTGAAGTAGGTGAAGGTGATCTTCACCAAAAAATATAATCAAATCGAGACAAAAAAAAATAAAAAAATATAAGTAGCATTATTATATCTAAATACTGAAATTAATTATAAACCTATTTTTTTTAATTAATCCAAAAATTAAAAAAGAATTTTAATATGTAATCCAAAAATTAAAAAAGAATTTCAATATGTAATCCAAAAATTAAAACTGTAGGTCCTTGACGGTCAGATACTGACCTGTGTCGTTTGACTTCTATGACTCGAGCAGAGTTAGATGAAGACGTAGATGAAATTTCGGTTCTCGGCTGCACAAGCGTCAACGGTTGTCATGGCAACGTGACGTCATCATATCGGCACTGGTAGTACCCAAATTAGCAAGTGCAGGTGAATTTAAAAATAAGTCCGCCGTATTCACCTATTAAAATTTTAGTTGGATGCGTGCTATGATGGGCAATATTCGTTTTTTTTTTTTTGGAAGATGGAAGACCGCAAATCAGTTCAGCTGGCTAAAGGCTTTTTATGAGATTTAAATGATTTTGAGTTTACATTTTTAGCAGTTTTTATCGACATGTTTAATATTATAACAGATATTTTATATCACGTTCTTAAAAAAAACGTCCTTACGATATTCATTTTTGTTTAAACTAGATAAAAAGGACTCGTCAATTAATACGTGATAAAAGAAGTGAATAATTTTTTAATTCTGTTTTTGACAAAGAAAGCACAATGACCGTTATTAATACTTTGAAAAGATCTATAGGTGTGATGATGGTATGAGCACGAATGCAAATTCTACCCAATTTTTTTATTTAATATATAATATATTTGAATGGGAATGGATGTAGACCAGAGCGCATCTGTAAAAATATTACTACATTTGGACGTTGAGAGGTGACTCAAATCTTTTTGCAGAAATTGCTTGAAAATAAATCAAATAATAATATTTGAGTTATCCTCCCTCTCAAAAAGGTCCGGAACATTGTTTAAATAATCAAAATGTCAAAAAATTAAGGAAAAATTCGATTTTTTCCTTGGTTTTTTGATTATAACTTTAAAAGTATTCATTTTCGAGAAAAGTTGCACTGACATAAAAGTTGCGTAATTAAATTTCCTACAATATAGAATTGGTTAAAAATTTAAGAAATAGTCACCCTTGTTGCAAAATAGCAATAATTGTTAAAAAAACATACAAAAACAAGTATTCGCATTTTACGTTTTTCAACCATTTATGCTAAACTTAGGACCTTCATATTTCACCCTGAAAAATTTTATGATACAGTAAAATAATACTTCAAATTTCATTAAGATCGGTTCAATACATTTTGCAAAATAAATTTTGCAATCCAGCTTTCGTAAAAAAAATTCATTTTTTCAAAATGTTACAGCACTGAAAATAAAGCAGATAGCAAGTTGAAATTTTTTTTTGCATATAGAAGTGTACTGTACCTTTCATTTGCAATTTTGCAAATTTAAAATCGCTTAACAACACGGCATCAGGAATTTGTTTAAATAAACATTAATTATTGGTGCTACGCGCAGGACAGCGGATAGGTTGCTCTGATTGGGCATTCCAATGACCTTTGATAATGATTGATACATTTTAATTTGTATGACATTTCGATATAAATAAATAAATTTGTTTAATGCAAAATAAAAACACATACTCTATCGTTTGAAATAACACTTTTATTAGCAAAAACTTTCTTTGTTCATATATTTTACCTTAAACAATAAAAGTTTATTATTTTTAAACACATGCAATTGTTTAAACAATATTTCACAAACAATAATAAAATTAGTTTGATTTTTGTGGAATTAAAAAATTAAAATACAACAAAATATAGAGTAAGAAAATAATATATTAGATAAAGATTAGAAGAAATTTTCGTGGAAATCAACCTGTGTGAATCGAACACCGCTGTCCTGCTCGTAGCACCAAAAATTATTCTTTATTTCAAAAATTTTCTGACGCCGTGGTAATTAATCGATTTTAATTTTGAAAATTGCAAATGAAAGGTACAGTACACTTCTATAAGCAAAAAAAAATCCAACTTGCTATCTGCTTAATTTTCAGTCCTGTAACATTTTGAAAAAATGAATTTTTTTTGCGAAAGCTGTATTGCAAAATTTATTTTGCAAAATGTATTGAACCGATCTTAATGAAATTTACAGTATTGTTTTACTATATCATAAAGTTTTTTTGGGAGAAATATGAAGGTCCTAAGTGTAGCATAAATGGTTGAAAAACCTAAAATGCGAATACTTGTTTTTGTATGGTTTTTTCGCAATTATTGCTATTTTGCAACTAGGGTGACTATTTTTTAAATTTTATAACCAACTCTATATTGCAGTAAATTGAATTACGCAACTTTTATGTCAGTACAACTTTTCTCGGAAATTAATACTTTTAAAGTTAGGTATAATCAAAAAACGAAGAAAAAAATCGAATTTTTCCTTCAATTCTTGACATTTTGATTATTTAAACAATGTTCCGGACCTTTTCGAGAGGAAGGATAACTCAAATATTATTGTTTGATTTATTTTCAAGCAATTTCTGCAAAAAAATTTGAGTCACCTCTCAACGTCCATCTCAAAACAGATCCGCCCTGGACTAATGTACATTTTCAGGATTGTGATGAATTAAAATTCTTTGTGAATTGTGATTGTGATGAATAAGCTTAGCAGATACAACAAAGTTTGGGTCATACAGTTTGATCATTCCTTCCGACGCTTTTCAAAATTTATTTTGAGTTTTTGGCAAATATTTACTAAAACTCAAAGACTTAAAAGAGAGCTCTGCCTTTTTTATGCTGACGGAAATTTAAAAAATGGTAACTTGCAAGAAATGGTTATAAAATTACAACCAATTAAAGATATTGTTACAGAAGCCTATAATTTGTTTTGTTTAATACTGACAATTCCATCGAATACCGTATCTGTAGAAAGAGAAGTTTTTCCTGCTTAAAAAGGCTAAAAACTTTTAGTTTATCCTTTCTACGAAGATATCATTGATAGATTTGCTTCCATAAACGATCAAAGACTCGACTTGGTTTATAAAAATTAATTAAGTCAGTTTTATTAATCTATCTAATACATAGATACTGCTTTTTTGTTTAAGTATCTCTTCAACCTCGTCTCTAATATAAGTGCCATAAAAAAGTTTTCAAGTTGTTAGGGCCCTAAACTCTAAACATTTTTTAAAGAATTTTTAATGAGATTTGGGCGCGTCATAGGTATAAGTATACCGAAATTTCTTTTGGGTCCGGCAGACTTTCCTCATCTTCACCACTTTTTTAGGCCACGAGCCGCCGCTGACCATTTCTACATCAAGGTTTGCACCTGCTGAGTGCACTCTCATCATCGTCATCAACGCCACCTCTTTGACATGTATGTCTAAAGGGGTGATGCCAATGAGCAACTCTATTGCAGCAGTTAGTGTTGTTTTCATGGCACCTGTTATATTTAGGCAAGCCATCCGTTGAATATGGTTTAGTTTGTTGATCGCTGTAGCCTGTAGCACATTGGCCTAATGACAGTAGTGTAGATCAAGGCGACCACCCTGGGTGAAAGGCCCCAAATGCGCCCGACCGTTCACCGACACTGTTCATAGGCAATATATGCTCTTTTAGCTCTACTATCTGAGTGAGAGTTCCATGTTAACTTTCTGTCAATAGTAATACCAAGGTATTTCACCTCTTCAGAGAAGTTCAGACTGCAGTTTAGAATCCAAGGGGGTATTATGCCAGCGATTCTTCTTTTTCTGGTGAAGAGAACCATCTCTGTGTTTTTTGGATTTATGGACAGTGAGTGTTCCTTACACCATGACTTTCTGTTAGTCTGAGAGCAACTTGTAATATCTCACATAGTGTGTTCTGAAACTTACCTCGTTGCAAGACGGTTATATCGTCTGCATATGCTATTGTGTAGAAACCGTTCTTGTTGAGTTGGTCAACCAGGGTATCCAGAACTATGTATGTTCCAGACGAGTGGTGATAGCATCACCCCCCCCCCTGTGGACATCCTTCCGTAACCATCCCTTTAACCGAAACGTCTTCTACATGTATGCTTATTGCTCTATTTGAGAGCATACTAAATATCCATTCGCTCACGGCCAGTAGGATCTTTTGATTTTTTATACTTTATTAGACTCATTGGATATTTTAGAAGGTAACTTTTGTTTTATCTTAAATCTTCCTAGTTTGTATTTTTACTTTTGCCACGGGTTTATGCTTTTTATTATACTTTAATTTTTAATGTTTTTGGTGCACCACCGTTTTCCTTTATATAATTTTTAGTTGGTAATGCTTCTTTTCATTGTTACCTTTCTCTGTATTACAGCGATTTATCTTTTTTTACTGTATTCATCCAAATTCATCATTTTTCTACCCCACTAAGAGAAGCCTAACGAAAACATTGAAGCTAGGTTGTGATAATAGCTAAATTTATTAACTATCAACTATCAACTATCAACTATATTATTAATTCACATACAGGCAAATAATAATATAATAGAATACTTGACTTGTTAAAGCATCAAATAAAACAGGATAATGCTTCCCAGTAGAAAAGAGCAGTGGACCATTGGTTTGCGCTATTAAACCAAATTTTAAAAAACTTTAACATCGAAGTGAAACATGTTGTTGGTATTATATATTTAAAATTAAAAATTAAATTTAAAATTCGGATGAATTACAATAGTTGATTTTGTTCAGAACTAACATTTTCGTGCTTTTTGGTTCGTCTTGCGTAGCCGCCAATATTTTACGACTATCCTTACTCTTTCTTTCTTTATACGGCAAATTACATGTAATAAAATTCTCACTGGTATGGAGATGTAAACATTAGTTGACAATGATATTGCTATTATTAACTTAGAGATGGCTTTTGAAGGTTCTTGGGCAACCGTTACTTGTGTAATCGCTATAAATATTATTTCAGATAATTAATATGATTATTTTTTCACTAACTGTGTATTCAGTGATTACAATAATTTATATACTATAAAATAAAAACCAATAATCGAGAAAAGAGGAAAAGTGATAAAGTGATTTTTTAAATAATAAGTATATTGTTACTATGGAACGCCTAAATACATTTTGAACATCTTTAAAAACAAAACATGTACTCGGATCACAGAATATATCCTGGTGAATTCTCTGTGAAAAATATACCTTCAAAATAAGACCGGAATCGGATAAAATGACTAATGCTAAACAACTTTTGTTCAATAGAGTTTTTTCGGTAAGTCAATACTTTTCGAGTTATTCGCGAGTTTTACAAAAAAAAAACGTGTTTTTGGACGGTTTTTCGGAGATAACTTAAAAAGTAAGTATTTTATCGAAAAAAATATTTTTAGCAAAAATATAGCTTATAAAAAATTGAAAAAAATGGTGTATGCATGAGGTATGTAGACCCAGTAGAAGCAGAGTTGTAGCTAATGAAAAGTAGGTTCTTCTTCGTCAAATTCCAAATCGAATATTTCAATGTGAAATAACCCAAAAACGGAAGCACTTTTTGGAGAAAATTAATTTTAACTTTTTTAAAGTGTTTAAAAACAGGTATATTATTGTTTTTTAAAAAAACTTCTAACATTAAAATTAAGTGAGTTACGCTCAAAATTTTGTTGGTGCCTTTTATTTTTTGGTAAAAAAAAATCGCGAAAATCACCCCCTAATTAGCATCACAAATAAATTTTATCATTACCACTTAAAGTTAGGTACTTTGCTTATGAATTATTTATATGAACTGTAAGTTTCATCGGTTCAAAGTGTATATTTTTGAAAAAGCTGTACTTAGTTAAAATGGCTTAAAAGAGTAACTAATCACGAGTTTAGGCAAATTTTTAACAGCCAATATTCAGAAAAGCAAAGACGAACATTTTATTTCTCTTTGAGATTTTTGGTATTACTAATAATTTTTAAGTTAATTCCATAAAAAAATTACATTTTGCACTTTGAACCAATGAAACTTATAAATAATATAAACAATACATAAGTAAAGTAACTTGTGAAGCGCTAATGATTAATTTTTTTTAAGAAGCTAATTAGGAGGTGATTTTTGCGATTTTTTTAGCAAAAAATAAAAAAGACCAGCAATTTTTTGAGCGTAACTCACTTACTTTTAATGTTAGAACCTACACCTACAAATCTCCATGACCAAGAAATTACTAATGCTCCTACTCAAAGCAACACTTTCAATCAACCACATTCAGCGGCAATACCGTTTCCACAAACTTCGGAAGCAATATCCTCCAATCTATTAGCACCTCTTCTATTAGATATAACTGCAGAAAACTCTAATAAAACTGATACATCACCACAATTTTCTGAAACAACCATTTCAACCAATCTTACAAACAAAACTTCAAGCTCGACTTCTGTCACTACCAATGAGTCTGCTCCAGTACTTCCAAATGTAATAAAGCCACAACATCTAAGTGAAAACTCTAATAACACTTGCAAAAACGCAAGTTCTTCCATGAAACGCAGTATTGGTGAGGTCGATACGCCTCCTTCAGACTCAGCAATTTCATCACAAAATCTGTTTGCAAAACCCAAATCCTCTAAACCAAAAAAACCGCGCTCATCTAAAGTCCCATCTACACGGTAAACTCTTGAAGATTTTATTGATAATCATACCCCACGATTCGTTTTAAATTACCACCAATTGTCCTTACTGATTGATAATGTCCAAGGCTCCCCCGACACTATTAGCGTCGTTACAGAATTTACAACTGATATGGCTGGTTTACTCCATCTTTTACAAAGCAGCTATCAATATGCAAATGATAGATCTAGAAAAACCAAGTTTACAAAGCTTCAAAAGAAACTACACAACCATTTAGGGAAAGATATTTCTGACTTAGACAGTGATTCTTCTGTAGACAATTGTTCAGTATCATCTAACTCCGAATCTGTTAACAATATTCAACTCAATACCTCAATGGAACATTGATGAATTTTTCCATCGTCTCCCTATGCTACAGCTTCTTTTATCTGAATATTCTCCAGATATTATCTGTCTACAGGAGACAAACTCAAAGACCAATCAGTTGTACAATTCAAAATATTTCACTTGCTTCCGCAAAGACCGTACAGATGCAAGTCGTGCAAGCGGTGGTGTAGCAATAGCAATCGTTTCTTCAGAAAACCATCTTCTTCTACGTTTAACCCCAGAATATAACACATATTCAGCTGAACTCTACGCCATATACCGTGCTGTGAAACTTCTTAACGAGCTTACACTCACAAAAGCCCTGATCATAACAGATCCTCTTAGCTCTCTAAACACATTAAAACACATTTTTCCGAAACATCCTTTTGAAAAGTTGCTAAAATATCAGCTGTCCCAAGCTCATAAACATGGAAGAAGCGTCCAATTTTTATGGGTTCCCTCACACGTCGGAATAACAGGAAATAAAGAAGCTGACAGGACTGCACGAGAGGCAATTTTAAGTGATTTTTCGGAGCCGATAGGCAAGTGTGTTTCCAGTGACTTAAAAGCTTATTTTAAAAATAAAGTGTTGTGTTTGTGGCGAAATGAGTGATCTCAAAATAATTCTAAGCTGAATAAAATCAAAAATAATGTGTCTCAGTGGATTCCACCGTCGCGGAATAGACGAGAACAACAAATTGTGGTTGCGCGTTTACGTCTAGTACACACCAGGTTAACGCGCTCTTACCTTTCAACAAAGAAAAATCTACCTACAGTTGAGTCCGCGAGTCTTTACCCGTGCGTCATCATTTAAAGCATACGAAATAAGTCGGAAATCTATTTCACGCAACAACAACTGACAGAAAGTGGCTACTGTTCCGATTACGGGTTTTATTATAAAATCTGACGTTATCACATAATATATAGAATGTCAAATGTAAGTTTCGCTTCAAAATTTTTGTGCAGAATTACAGCTACATTTGAAGTAGCTTAATAAATTCTTATGTTATTATTGATTTATAAATAAATAAACAATTTATAAAAAAATTCAGTAACATATTTTATTTTTGTTATTTTATTCACTTTGACGGAAATGTAAACACAATCATTTCTTTACTGTGTCAATGACGTTAGCTTTGTATGTTTTAAATATTAATTGCCAAAATATAATTATTTACCTTAAAATTTCAAAGCCCAATATAAAATTAGGTGTGAAAACAACTGTTTGTGTAATATAAAGAAACTTCAAAACGCAAAAATTCGACAAAAACCGCAAAAAATTCAACTGATTGACAGCCACAAAAGTAAACAAAGCAGAAACGTCAAACAAATTGTGCTTAAAATATGAAAACATACCGAATCGTCTTTTTGTGTACCTATCTCTTTTCAATGCACTGAGTCTAGATGGTTCATAAAAATAACATGTGTTGTTACTTACTAACAAACGGCAGCTGCTTTGTCATGAGTTTCATGCGTGGAAGAGAATGATGCTAGATAAAAAGTATGTGTTTTATCTCTTCAGGTATTAATGACGCACGGGTAAAGACTCGCGGACTCAACTGTATATGTGATCAGTGTAACGTTCGATTAACAGTCAAACACTTTTTAACAAGTTGTAGTAAATATGACCAAGAAAGACAGCGCAACAATATTCCAAACGCTCTATCAGAGGCTCTAGGTCAAAACTGTTCCTATGACAATATAGTTAATTATCTAAGATCCATAAACATTTTGTACAATATGTCGTTGTTTACTTTTGTTATTTATATTTTGTTCCGTCGCTAATAACCTTTTAATGAATGCGACTTCTTTTTCAAATAAAAAAAAAAACTTTAAAAAAGTTGTAATGAATTTTCCCCGAAAAGAGCTCCGTTTTTGGGTTATTTTAAAATGAAATATTCGATTTGGAACTTGACGAAGAATAACTTGCTTTTCATTAGCTACAACTCTGCTTCTACTGGGTTTATAGACCTCATGTATACATCATTTTTTTAGTTTTTTATAAGCTAAATTTTTGCTTAGAATATTTTTTTCGCTAAAATACTTACTTTTTGAGCTATCTGCGAAAAAACGTCCAAAAACATGTTTTTTTTTTGTTAAAAATGAACATATTCACTCGCAAATAAATCGAAAAGTATTAACTTAGTGAAAAAACTATATAGAACAAAAGTTATTTAGAATTAGTCATTTTAGACAATTTATGACTTATTTTGAACGTATATTTTTTCACCCCCGAGAAAATATTTTTCACCCCGTATTTCCCAATTTTTGAAAAATGGAGGGGATATAGAATTGTAAACTTTTTCTTATATAATAATAGACAGTTTTAACTGCCTATTCCCAAATTTTCATCCTTCCTTTATTTTTTGGAGGTTTTCGTAAAATTTTATGTTCTCTGATCGGGCTACAGTTAGAGTTTAGCGCCTCGAATTTTGAAAGTATACGATAGTTAATAATTACAACTGAAAAAATTGCACAGAATTAAAGTAAAGTAGTTTATGTCACATAGTTATTGAATTTTGATATTATACATATGACAAAAAAGAATACTCAAACACAAAAAATTTAAGAAAAAATATTACAAAAATCTATCATAAAATAAATAATACCTACATAATAAATAATAAAAAAATATAAAAAATAATTTTTAGGAAACGCTTTTCTTTAGTTACGAGTGACTAAAATTAAAAATATTATAAAAAAATTAACTAAAAAGCAAAAAATGTAAAAAATTCAAACTCGAAGGAATATTCGAAAAAATCTGTTAGACAGATTACATATACAAAAATCTCACACATTCGTTAAAAAATTGAAAAAATCTAACACATTGGTTAAAGAAAAGCGTGGTGCGCGAAAAGTAAAAAAGTATATATATATCCTCAAACCGTTTATTCGGTGAAGACGCGCCCCACGCTTTTCTTAACCAATGTGTTAGATTTTTTCAATTTTTTAACGAATGTGTGAGATTTTTGTATATTTAATCTGTCTAACAGTTTTTTTTTGAATAATCTTTCGAGTTTAATTTTTTTTTATTTTTTGCTTTTTAGTTGATTTTTTTTATTTTTAACTTTAGTCACTTGTAACTAAAGAAAAGCGTTTCTTAAATTTTTTTTTCATACTTTTTTATTTTTTACTTTTTAGTCTTACACTTTTCAAATATTAAAAGGTATCGTCATGTTTAAAAAAGGATGTATATGATAGACACATTTTTACCATTTATTTCAACATTTGATACATACATTGTACATTTTCTATAATTTAATCGTACATTTCGTAAATCAAAATCATTATTTACACCTATTACAGTTTTCGCAGTCTTTCCATCTCTTCTAATGCTTTACTATTGCATGGTGTAGACCCTGTTAATTTCTCGCTAATTACGAATTCTAATGTTAATTGTAGCACGAAACGTCTCTACCGGTGGTTTTTTTAAGACTACGGTAAAAACACGAATTTTTTGAATTCAAGTTTTGGTTGAAGTTTTGTTTAGTATCGTATTGAAATTTGACACGAATAAGCGCCGATGTTGATATAAACAAAGATATGAGCGTTCAAAATCGTCGCCGCTTAGGATGTTTATAAACATAATGTACAAATATAAAAAGTAGTCGGAATCGGCAAAAAAATTGATACTTTATTGTTTATTTATGAAGCATATCGTATAAAATTAACTTAAAAAGTGAAGTTTTGTATAGTTCAAATATTTAGCTACAATCTGTAAAAGTTTCAAGTTTCTGCATTGTAAAAAATAAGAGAATTTAAGCATTTTCCATTAAAATCTTTTTTATTTATTTAAACAATTAATAAAAATAAAAAAAATTATTGAATTTTCCTGCAAATGCATATTAGTCCAGAAAGCCACTGCGCATCCGCTAGGAAAAATATTCTAATTCGGATTTTTTGCAAAATCTTACTCAAAAAGGACTCCTTTTAACAAATTTTGCATGTTGCCAGGACCAAAAGGTGGTCAAAAATTTTTTAAACGTTTTTTTTTTTTGTTTTTTTCCAAAAATTATTTTTTTTGCATGGAAAAAAGTTTTTTTAGATTTTTTGGATCATTCCAAACAGAAAAGGTCTTAGTGACTTTTCTCTAAAAATAATAGTTTTTGACATATAAGCGATTAAATATTGAAAAATTGCGAAATCGGCCATTTTTAACCCTCAAAAACTATGTGAAAAACTGAAAATTTGAATATTGCCAAAGTAGGTAAATATTCTTTAAACATCGATTGATAAAATCCCGAAGAGTTTTTTGCAATACAATATTCAAAACTCCTTTGTTTTTTAATTGCTAATCAAGCGTGCGCGGCACTATTTTCCACCGACAGTATGGTGCAAATGAAAGGAATAAATTCGTTATTTCGTAAACCGGCGATTTTAAGGAAAAATCCCGAAACAGGTCGATTTTTATTTTTAAGTTATGATATTGTGGCATATATGGTATACTATTGAAGTCGTCCGTCTGGGCGTGATGACGTAATCTATGATTTTTTTAAATAAGAATAGGGGTCGTGTGGTAGCTCATTTGAAAGGTTCTTCAATTCTCTATTCAGTAATGTAAACATTTACATAATTATTTATACAGGGTGTCCTTCTACTTCTTTTTTTGTCAAATAATTTAATTTAATAAAAATTTTTTGGACACCCTGTATAAATAATTATGTAAATGTTTATATTACTTAATAGAGAATTGAAGAACCTTTCAAATGAGCTATCACACGACCACTATTCTCATTTAAAAATATCATCGATTACGTCATCACGCCCAGATGGATGACGTCACTAGTATACCATATATGCCACAATATCATAACTTAAAAATAAAAATCGACCTGTTTCGGAATTTTTCTTTAAAGTCGCTGGTTTACGAAATAACGAATTTATTCCTTTCATTTGCACCATACTGTCGGTGGAAAATAGTGTCGCGCACGCTTGATTAGCAATTAAAAAACAAAGGAGTTTCAACATTCAACATTCAAATTTTCAGTTTTTCACATAGTTTTTGAGGGTTAATATGGCCGATTTCGCAATTTTTCAATTTTTAATCGCTTATTATGTCAAAAACTATCGTTTTTAAAAAAAAGTCACTAAAGACCTTTTCTATTTGGAATGATCCAAAAAACTTAAAAAACTTTTTCCATGCAAAAAAAATAATTTTAGGAAAAAAAAACGTTTAAAAAATTTTTGACCACCTTTTGGTCCTGGCAACATACAAATTTGTTAAAAGGAGTCCTTTTTGAGTAAGATTTTGCAAACAATCCGAATTAGACTATTTTTCCTAGCGGATGTGCAGTGGCTTTCTGGACTATACAGTGCTAGTCAAAAGTCCGTACCCCCCCTCGTATATTTTGAACGGTTATACTTATAATAGTGAAATTTGTAGGGAGGAAATAGACGGACGTAGGCTTCTTAACTAGTCATGACAGGTGACGTAATAGTGACAGATGACTTTACAGCGCCACTGTGATAGATAATTTTAAATGGGACCTTATGGCAAATGACACCTCATTTAAAAGGTCTTGAAAATAGCTATTCAGTCATACTAATTTTTTTGGATTTAATTTGATTTTGATTTTGGTGAATAAATTAAATAAATCTAACCTTGTAGTTTCGCATTTAATTAATAAAAATTCAAATGTCCACCTATGGTTTTTTTATCAAAAAAGTTGACGTTTTCCAGTTCTCTAGTAGTTTTTACGTCAACGTCAACCTTTTTGACAAGTAACCATAGGCGGAGGTTTGAATTTTTTTAATTAAATGGGAAGCTACAGTTTTATATTATTTCATTTATTCATCAAAATAATCTTAAACTCGAAACAAAATTAGTATGACTGAATAGGTATTTTCAATACCTTTCAAACGAGGTATCACTTGCCATAAGGTCCCATTTAAAATTATCTGTCACAGTGGCGCTGTAAAGTCATCTGTCACTATTACGTCACCTGTCATGACTAGATAAGACGCCTACGTCCGTTTATTTCCTCCCTCCAAATTTCATTATTATAAGTATAACCGTTCAAAAGATACGAGGGGGGGTACGGACTTTTGACTAGCACTGTATACATATCTACAAATTTTCATTTATTTGCATTGAAAAAAGGCAGTCAAATCAACGTCTAAAAATTTGATCCAAACGATTGAATTAAAGAAAAGCGTTTAAAAAGCGTTTAAAAAAGATATATTTTTCTACTGCGTTCTAAACGTTATGTATATTTAACCCTTATTTATGAAGCATAAACAACAGCTTTAAATCGTTTCTCTAATTGGGTACGCTTTACCACATTTGAGGTTTAACTCACAATCTAGGAACAAACCCTATTTAATGTGTTCGCTTTTGTAACTGTCTAAAGTGTAAACACAGAGTTGCCCTATAACAAGACACTATTAATTATTGTTTGATGTTATCAAGATTAAAAAAAAAATGGAACAAAAACCTTTGCCGACCACCAAGAGAGACAACATCGGATATCCATTATAGTTTCTCACCGTTTCTCCCTTTCAAAATTAATTAGTAGCGCCAAAGATCGATAGTGCTTTTACGCAGAAAAGGCCAACAGAGAAAACGTTTTATATTTTACGAGTTATACGAGTTGATTCAAAGTTTACTCTATAAAAGTTAATTTGTTTTGTAAAATTTTTTATATTCTTCTTTTTTTTTGTATAGACATGACTCTGTATGTTTTTTCAATGTGCCTCGAGTAAATTGGTAAATTGTCGTTTTTGTGGTCTTCCCACTGATCGTCTTCCTACACCGAGAGAAAAAAATTCTTGACATAAAGAAACTTTATTAATATTTAAGAAAGATCGACTTGGCATATTGCCTAAGAAATATATCTTTGTAGGTAAGATAAAATTTTCTAAAATATTTCAAATAAATTTTAATATACCCAAAGAAATATATCTTAAACATGATTGAACTATCACTTTATTGCAAACTGCAAACCCATTTGTCAGAAAGAAATTATATTTGGCATAAGAATATATTTTCTTGGCATTACAAAACTCTTCTTTCTGAGCAATAATATTTCTTATTAAGGAATATTGTTATCTTACCATTATTAATTATTAATGTATTTAATGTTAAGAACTATATTTCGCAGATATAATTTTATATTTAGAATTAAGTTACATTTCTTAAAAATAAAGTGATATTACATACGGCGAAATAAATCATTCTGTTAAGGTAAAATTATTGTTTATTAGATAATAAAATAATAGATATTATACATACAAATAATTTCTCCAGTTTTCAACCACTGGCTTCTATACAATAATAAAAGGATGGAGAGGCAAATCCAACTTCCTTAATTTTTCCTTCTTTTTGTTAATAGAACTTTGTATATCAGCAATTACCTAAAACAAAACCGTTATGGAGAAAGAGTAAACTTATTTTAATAAAAATTTTTTATAAAGTACATACTTATTTTGACAAAAGGAAATAAAAAAAACAAATACACGGGCCCACATAAAAACTATTAATTTTTTGGTATAAGAACGGTAGGTCTCAGTAAAACAGTCTACAATCCAAAAACATTTCTTGGCATTTCAACAAATAATAATTAATCATATTTAGTTCAAACATGGCTTTATTTATCTCACCAGCTATTTTAATTTTTTCTTTTTGTGTATGAAATATTAATTATTTATCTGTATAATATTACACAATAGACATTGTTTAGCTAAAATAAGAAGAAAAATACAAGAAATGTAAAACATTGAAGCAGACATAGGTATATTGTTATTTTATTTATTTATATAATCTAAAAGAGACAGTAAACCTAATCATTAAGAAATTTTATTACAGGAAAGTATTATTAGTTTACATCTAAGTTATTTTATACCTATTAGTTTATTCAGTTTTCGGCAATAAAAGTTCTTAATCGTTAAGATGTTTTTTAGACTAACTAATATTTCTTTATGACAAATAAAGCACAACGCCATGTTTGATATGACGTTGAATTGTAGGATTGTATATATAGAAGACGATACATTCAAGAAACATATTGTAGTTTATACATAAGTTAAGTATACACATTTTTATAAAGGAACTTACCTGTATACAGTTCTACGATTTATGGAAGCCCCTATAGTTGGTTAATAGCTCCTTTCAATATTGTTCTGAAGCTTTATATTAGATATATTATTCTCCCAGAGGTAGAAGTCGAAACGTCAACAAAATCATTTTTTAAGTTAAATTGTGGCTTATTTCCCAGTTAGAATAAGATACTTTCTTTCAGAGTTGTCCATCAATATAGATATCTGAAATGCATATAAAGATACTATTATGTTTCTTTTAGAACTACATATTCGGATATGCAACAATATTATTATTACATCTTAAATTAATCAATTTACTTTTGACAAAAAATCTATCTATGAAAATGAACTAATGCCTCGCCATCTTGTCAAACACTGATATTAAATCACAAATAGTGAATAATGGTTACTGCACAATTCTTTTGTTGAAGAAAATCTCTTTGCAAGTAACACTTCGGCATTAATGATAAAGTTTTTATTTAATAACCACAGTTACTACAGAGGGTATTTCTGAAGAATTATTTCTTGTGGTTTAAAATATTTATTTGATTGCAAGAAAATTTCTTGTTTACAAATATAAATATGGATTAACTTAACATATATACAGGGTGAGGCAGATAAAGGGCCTATTAGAAATATCTCGAGAACTAAAGGTAAGACAATCATGAAAATTGGACTACAGGGGTTTTGAGGTGTGAACTATTTAATGAAAATATTTTGTTCTCTTTGATACTTCCGGTTATACCGGAAGTTGATTGTAACTTCGTTTTTTTTAAATGGAACACCCTGTATATTTTTACATTTTTGGATTCTCCTCCATTTATTCTTCATTAAAATATAAGGTTTTGTAATATTATACAGGGTAGGTTAAAAGATAATTACGTTTTCTTATTAATTTCGTAGCAACATTCGCACCCTGTAGGATTGTAGTAGTTTGACATAATAAACTCTATTTATGTTTAAATGATTGCTAATATAGTCTACTACTGTTAGAAATTACTGGTATAGTTAAATTTTTCATTTTAGTATACAGGGTTGGTCGAAACTCGGAATGAGTATATTCTGAGCTTTCTTAAATGGAACACTCTATATTTTAGTATTGTATTGAAATGATATTTCATGGTACTTTTTTACTTCTTAAGCATTCCCTATACCTAACTGCTTTAATTTATGAGTTATGGTTTATTCAAGCCAAACATTAATTGCAACACAAAATATGTGAAATTGTATTAGGTTGGCCGTGAAAATATTCAATCACCAATATTTTTTTGGAAATAAATACATATTAATCTAGACTTATACTTAAAATTGCCAATATTGGTTGATCTATCAAAATACCATCGAAATTAAGACTGTTGGTGCGATTAACAATTAAGCACAAATTAAAGCAGTTAGGTATAGGGAATGCTTAAGAAGTAAAAAAGTACCATGAAATATCATTTCATTACAATACTAAAATATAGGGTGTTCCATTTAAGAAAACTCAGAAAATACTCATTCCGAGTTTCGGCCCACCCTGTATACTAAAAGTAAAAATTTAGCTATAATAATAATTGTTAACAATAGTAGACTATATTAAAAAACATTTGAACATAAATAGAGTTTATTATGTCAAACTACTACAATCCTACAGGGTGTGAATATTGCTACGAAATTAATAAAAAAAACGTAACTATCTTTTAACCTACCCTGTGTAATGTTACAAAACCTTATAATTTATGAAAGAAAAAATCGAGTAGAATCCAAAAATGTAAAAATATACAGGGTGTCCCATTTAAAAAAACCAAGTTATAAGCAACTTCCGGTATAACCGGAAGTACCAAATAGATGAAAATATCTTCATTAAATAGATCAGTCTTCAAAACCCCTTAATTTAAATTTTCATGATTCTGTTGCCTTTAGTTCTCGAGATATTTCTAATAGGCCCTTTATCTGCCTCACCCTATATATATATATATATATATATATATTTCTTATACTGCAAAATATTTGTATTCTTCAATTTAAGAAACAAAAACTTTAGGATAAAAAATTAAAATGTAACCATTAATGCATTTCTTAGTATTGAAGAAATTATGTATCTGTAAGAAATTATTGAGTTGTGTTTAAAAAACTCGTTTCTTTATATGTGAAGCGGTATGTTTAAGTTAATATGATATGGTAACTTTTAAGAAAGATAGCTCAAAGAAATAAGTGTTTTAGGAGAAAAGAAATTGTTCTCTCGGTGTAGTGGGGGACAGTCTGTCGCTGTCCTTACAACTACATTTATTGTCATTCGGCTTTTGTGGTCATTCCATTCTACTCTTCTGTTTCTTATCCAGTTACTAATGTTCCCCATCTTGCATCTCCTTCGTATATCTGTACTTCTAGCTCTGTACTTTTTCATCTCCACTGTTTGGAGTAATCTTTTTATCCTATGTATCAGGTCGTGTTTCTGCCGCGTATGTCATTATTGTTTTGTAAATTCTGCCTTTCGTTTCTTTTCCGATATTTTTATCTCTCCATGTTGCGATATTCAGGCAACCTGCGGCTCTGTTTACTATATTCACTTGATCTTTCACTTCCGGTTCGAGCTTTACGCAGTTAGATACTGTTATGTCACCACTTGTTCTATTATCTGACCCTCCAGCTCTAATTTACATCTTATTGAATTTGCTGTTACAACCATGCATTTTGTCTTTTTTAGGGAAATTAACATGTTAATTTTCTCTCGGTTATAGTAAATTGGTGCAGCATACGTTATAAATCATCTTCATTTTGAGGTATTAGTATTGCATCGTCTGGATAGCAGATTATGTTGTTTTTCTCCCAATTGGTATCCTTTATTAGTTTTCTAAAAATACCGTGAAATCAACAAACCCATAAAAAGAAAAATTAAACAAGCCAAAGAATCCTGGATCGAGAATTCATGTAAAGAAATAGAAAACCTTCAAAAAAAACATGGCAGTTTCAACCTCCACAAGAAACTTAAATATACCTCCGGAATTAAAAAACAGAAAAATACTCACATACTTAAAAACGCAGACGGAAAAATTTGTGATCACGAACAACAGTGCAAAGAATGGGAGAGATACATCAGTGACTTTTTTGACGATGCTTCTCGAGAAAATGCTCCAAATACTTACTACCTGTGACAATCAACTAGACAGAGGTCCCAGTGTACTGAAGTGGGAAGTCAGGAAAGCAATATAGCAAGCCAAAAACAATAAAGCACCTGGACCAGATCAAATCCCTTGAGCTACTTGAACTTTTGGACGAGGAAAATATTACCTATACTTTACCACATTCTTTAAAAAAATTTACAACGAAGGAAAAATACCAGTTGATTGGTTTAAATCACTGTTTATAAAACGGGCTCCACACTCTCGGCAAAGTTACTTCGCCAAAGTTGACCCAAGTCCGAAGTGCCTTTCTACATTCAAGCGGTGCGATACCGACAAAGATTTCTTTGACTCGGACGCGCCAGACCGACACATTTCGGAAGTAAAACGAAGTTAGGCAAATTTACACAAGGTGGCCGTCTACACTCTCGTACTTGTTGAACCTCGATCCACTTCGGCGGGAGTGTGGACGGCGTTTAACATTACCAAACAAAAGCAGACCCACCAAATGCAGCGATTTTCGACTAATCAGTTTGATGAGTCACACACTTAAGATAATTTTACGTATTTAGACCAGGGCGCATCTGTAAAAATATTAGTACATTTGAACGTTGAAAGGTGACTCAATTTTTTTGCAGAAATTGCTTGAAAATAACTCAAATAATAATATTTGAGTTATCCTCCCTTTCAAAAAGGTCCGGAACATTGTTAAATAATCAAAATGTCAAAAAATGAAGGAAAAATTCTATTTTTTTCCTAGTTTTTTGATTATAACTTTAAAAGTATTCATTTCCGAGAAAAGTTGTACTGACATAAAAGTTGAATAATTAAATTTCCTATGATATAGAATTGGTTAACAATTTAAAAAATAGTCACCCTTGTTGCAAAATAGCAATAATTGCGAAAAAAACCATACAAAAACAAGTATTTGCATTTTACGTTTTTAACCACTTATGCTAGACTTAAGACCTTCATATTTTACCCAGAAAAACTCTATGATACAGTTAAACAATACTGTAAATTTCATTAAGATCGGTTCAATAAATTTTGCAAAATAAAATTTGCAATCCAGCTTTCGCAAAAAAATTCAATTTTTCAAAATGTTACAGGACTGAAAATAAAGCAGATAGCAAGTTGAAATTTTTTTGCTTATAGAAGTGTACTGTACCTTTGCAATTTGCAAAACTAAAATCGATTAACTACGACGGCGTCAGAATTTTTTTTTAATTACATATTAATTATTGGTGCTACGCGCAGGACAGCGGATAGTTTGCTCTGATTGGGCATTCCTTTGATAATGATTGATACATTTTAATTTTTACTACATTTCGATATAAATAAATAAATTTGTTTATTGCAAAATAAAAACACATATTCTATCCTTTGAAATAACACTTTTTTTGGCAAAAACTTTTCTTTGTTCATATATTTTAACTTAGAGAATAAAAGTTTATTATTTTTAAACATATGCAATTGTTTAAACAATATTTCACAAACAATAATAAAATTAGTTTGATTTTTGTGAAATTAAAATATTAAAATACAACAAAATATAGAGTAAGAAAATAATATATTAGATAAAGATTGGATTAAATTTTGGTCTGACTAAAATATTCGTTTCATTTCTGATTCGTTTGTACTGGTTGTATGCCTGTTGTGTTTGTTTTGTTCTGTATTGTAAAAAGGCTTTCTTCTTTTCTTCACATTTTATCTTCACTTCCATTATAAACCATGGCGTTTTCTTTTTTGACACGTTAGAATTCGTTTTTTTTTTCAGGTGTGTTGCTGCGTTGATTATGTTCTCTTTGAGTTTTTGCCAGCTTTCCTCGAAGTTATCATTTTCTAATATTTTATTCGCAGCAATCTTCTCCGATATTATTTTTCTGTATTAGTATTCCGTGGATTCCGTATCAACTCTGATATTAATTGTTTGTGTTGGTGCTGCTCTCTTGTGTGTAAAGTACATATTTCATGATGATTCCTATTTTACATAAATCTAAGCTGTGGTCGCTACTTGCGTCGATTACGAAGAAAATGCAAAAAGTTGTAAGTTGATAGTTGCTGTATTTAATAATCGATTTATTCCGGGATTTTCAGTTCTACATGCCCTGACTAAAATCTTTGGAACAGTGTTTAACTATTTAAAAGAAAATGGAACATTTCCTAAATCAAAATACAACGATTGCATCTAAGAGATGAAATCCCTCGATTACAATTCGCTAAGTGGATTTCGAATAATACTCGCCTATTGTATTTACTGATGAAGCTCAATTTACAAGGGATGAGATAAATAATTCGCACATCTCCATTATATTACTTGGACAAGTAAAAATCCTCATACTATTCGGGAATCTCGTTGGCAGTATAAATTTTCAGTAAATGTTTGAACGCGAATCATAGACAGGGAACTACGTAATCTGCCCAAACTTTTTTAATCATCTCTGACATGTGTCTTGTACTTAAGACAATATCTTGTTATGTGAGATGTCAGGCTAAATTGGTTTATTATTTTTAGTATCGTTGAGGACCACTTTATGCCACCCCTTGTAATATTCTTCTTCTTAAATTGGCGATTGGCTACTACAATTGCAAACTCTTGTCCGTCTTCAGCTGTTTTTATAGACCAGGGCATTTATCACAAAATAAATCGATTTTTAATACAGCACCTAGAAACTTGCAACTATTTGCATTACGTTGAAGATTATCTCAAGAAAAAAGTCTTTTGTAGAAAAATTGGTGGAAAAAAAATGCACAGTTGCATTTAGAAGTGTATAAAATGCATCAAAAAGTCCATAAACATGTCAAAAGAGGTGCAATATGGGCCAGATTTTGTTACTCGGAGATTTTTGAGGTCGCTGAAGACGAATACGGCATCAGAACAGACCAACGGAGCACCTAGTGGCCAGGATTACTACTAAGGAACGTCATCTGGAATTTCAAGGATTGTTTGCGCTAAAATGACGCAAACAAATTACTCGGGGTTTTTGGGACTGCTGAACAAGAATACACCATCAGAACCGAGGCCAGGTGCACCTGGTGCCCAATAACACTTTAAACTCCAGAAGATAACATGTCTTATCAGAGGCCCTGGCAACAGATGGTCCGGGGTCACTTCTGATGGCGTATTGTTACAAAAATTAACGATCGAGAGATGTTACTGAACAAATAAAATGAATATCAATATATTCCACAATATATAATACAAAATTCAGTCAATCTCTCTATCTCATATCAGGGATTGATTATGGGTTAGTAGAAGGTGACCCGGTTATTTCTGAGCATTAAAACAACCTATAACTACAGAAATTTATTGAACATAAATGAAAAACCTAAAATGAAACAAAATAGGGGAATTGCAACAAAATATAAGAAAATGTATGACTACTGAAACTACTAATTATAAAATAAATATAAAGTCCTGCTAAGGCTTAAGAGACCCTAACTTATCACATAAAATACAACCTGATGAATGAAATGTACCCACGTTCAGCAAGAATCAGATATAATATACCGTAACCATACTATATTATTATTACTAGTAATAAAATTTAAAATGAATAATTTATACCATGGAGTGTCAAATACCTACTTCTGTAAATCTACCTGTGAAATTATATACACTGTAATTACTCGGTTAAAATTAATACCTTCGTATAGCGCTATGTTCTGGTTTACAACGAGGGTAACAGGAAGGACTTAGGTCTGAACAAAGTAGTAGGTATAGGCACAGTTATAGATGTTATATGTATATAAAAATAGAGGTTATAGTAGGCTTCCTCTTCTTGCTCACGGGGTCGTAGGTGGGTTTTCCAGCTGTTATGACTCTGGTGGTATTGGGTGTTAGGACAGCCACCAGTCCCAAGTTGTGTCCTCAGGAAATTGGCCTACCAAGGAGAGAAAAGACACTGTCAGTAGGGGCAAGACAGGAGAAACACAAGAAATTATACGCTTAGTAATAGCTTTAAAGATACTTACCTGTGATTGTATGTGGCCAACGAATAGGGGTGGTTACCAGGACCTTCCCTTAGCCTCAGATGTTGGACTAGCCTAGGAAAGACACAAGACGTTAGTCTAAGCGTACAACAACGCCCAAAACTATTGATTATAGTAAAATCTTTTAAGATACTCACGTGTCTCAAGCTGAGGTTATGTCACAGTAACTAAACCGAAATTATTCATCCGCACACAAAATTCATAGGTTCCAATCCGTCCTAGACGATGGTTTTTCGTAAAACCAAACTATTTTATGGCGGATGAATCTAGATCAGCAAAACACAACTTAACTTTTGCAATCCTCGCACTGTCGTCAAGACAAGAATCAAAATGGACAGACCGGATGTCATCCGTCTTTGCTTAATGTCATTCCATCTGAGTTCCAACTCAGACGAACCATTCAAGCACGGAACCACTGATTGATTCAGTTACGTGACAAGAACTGTGCTCAACTAAGCTCAACCTGTGAACGAGAGAAAGACAGCCTATTTCTAGAATCGCAAACTATTCCTATCAAATCAACAGAACAGAGCCTTTTTGCGAACGAAGCACCTTTTTTAAAAGAACTACCATAGGCGTAACCAGGGAGGTTTAAAATATTTAAATATCTTTCAGTTTAACATATCTGAATGAATTGTGAAAGTTTAAAAAAAACCGTGACAGTATTTGTATTCAGCGACCACAAAAACCGCCTATTAATCTATTTGCATGCATTGAGTGCCAAAAACCTTTGAAACTCTAGATGATAATGTCCTTAGAAGTGATCGTGGACACCATGTGCTCCGGAAGTCGGTTCTGATGGCGTATTCGTTTTTAGCAATACCAAAAACCCCTCTGTAATCTGTTTGCAACAATTTAGTACCGAAATCACTCGAAACTCCAGATAATGATGTGGCCCTAGAGACCTGGTACTCCGGGTGTCGTTCTGATGGCACAATTGTTTTCCGAAACCCCAAAAACGACCCGAGAAGTCTGTTTACATCAAGTTAATGATAAAAACCTCGAAACTCCAGTACCCATTTTTCCATAGTAGACTTATTTCTGACATCCTCCTGAACACAATGCAAAAAGTTGCAAGCCTCTAGGTGCTGTATTTAAAGATCGATTTATTTCAGAGTTTTTTGTGATAAATGCACTGGTCTATAGGTTAATTATATATTTTTCTTCATTTGGTGCCTATTTGTTTCGAATATTGGCGATTATTCTGGCTATAATTATTTTATTAACGGATGATTTAAATAGATTAGGTGTTGCTGTGGAGAAATATTTCCTCAGGTTTTTTAACGATGATATTCTTTTTCTTCCAATTCCTGGCTTTCCGAACAATTGCTTAAAGGATTCTTTTCAGTAATCTGTATTTAGTGCCGTTTCTCATTATGTGTCCGAGATATTCTAATGTTCTTCTTTTAATCGTATACATCACTTCTCTTTCTTTCCCCGTTCTTCGTTGTATGGCCACATCTCGAAAGTTTTGTGAGTGTCCAGGATTCAATTCCGTAGTATTAGACCTGGATCCCGCGTAAGAAAGAAAAGTTGATTAATAGCAAGCTGAAAATTTGTTAATAGCTTAACGGTGTCTAGTCGGACAAACTTTGATGCACGGGAACAGTGGAACAGGGGAAGTTTTAACTGTGGAGCATGATAAACGTGTCGTCCTGACAAGTTTATGATTGTGAAAAATAGCAAATTGTTTTTAAGTTCATTCGATAGCCAACGTTATGTAATATATGCGAAAATATTTGTCCGACAAAAATGTTGGGTATTTTAACGAGTCCGACACGTAGAACATGTCACATCACAGGAATTATGTTGGTGATGAATAGCAGTCTGATTTTTGCATGAGAGTTTAATGAAAGGTTAAAAAAGCAATTGGAAGTTCTGTCCGACAAAATTAATGGGAAGTTTTCGTAGTCGGACATTCTAAACAGGTAAGATATAGACAAAAATGCTGGTGATAAATAGCTTTCCGACAAAGACGAAATTTTATTAAGTAAATTATTCCTTACCAAGAATGACTGTTGTCAGAAAAAAATAAGGGGTAGATTTTGTAGTCGGACAATTTAAAAAAGTAATTTTTGAAATTTCAATAAGGGGTGATTATTCTATGTCAAAAGTACCTGCAATCAATTACAATCGATATCTTTCGATTTATGCCAACATCATTTAGATAGCTCACTGTAATACATTTATAGTAGATCAGGCAAATTATATTATGGATTGAGTGGTCTAGCTATCTTTGTCTGCCATATGCGCGGGATCGCTTGGTTAAAAGAGATAGATAGACCACCTATCGACTTTTTGCACTGTATTACCTCTCTACCCTTATGTCTATGAATACATTTCCATTCAAGAAAAACGGTCACTTTTGACAATAATTCATAATAAATTGCAATCGTAACTTCAAATTTAAACTAATCGATTTATTTTGGCAGCAAATTATTTCTTGCCATGTGACATATTAATTACATTATTATTTCATTTGTAGAAAGTTGAGAAAAATTACAATTGAGTTATACAATTTTAGTTATAATTTATTTAGGTACCCTTTTTCAATCAAGCAAAGCATTATAGCACGAATAATGATATTCAATAGAACTTTCACAATTATCTGGCAACTGAACCTCATTGAATTGATGACCAAGTATTTTACTAACTTTGTAAAATGTTCGAAAATTACTCAAAAATGTTCCGTTGAATGGTTTCACTTTTGATTTGGCGACTTAAAATTTAAACTGTTGATACTCAAAAATAGACACAAAAACACTCCATAGTTAAGACGATCGGTACTTATTTTCGGCTACAATACTAGTCAAATGGGGATTCATTTTTTTCGAATCGTGAGAAAACTAATAAGTATTTTTGAAAAATTTAAACGAAGAATGAAAGATCACGTTATTAGCGAGGGCCGAAAGTCCCTGAGAACTTCTATAGTGTTTATTTTAATAAGTTACAGGGGTGAAAAACTAAGAGAAAATTTAGTGTGATTTTTAATTTCAAATATATCATTCAAAATAAACTTTTTATTTATTCTAAGGGACTTTCGGCCCTCGGTAATAATTTAGTCTTTCATTCTGCGTTTAAATTTTTCAAAAATATTTATTGGTTTTTTCAGGATTCGAAAAAAATAAACACAATGCCGTGGTAATATTTTCCAAATCTATCTTTGGCTTACAACCAATGAACTGTCAAATACGGATGGAATGGCCCTGCCCCATTCAAATAGTGAAGCGAGATTGCCACCAACATACAAGAGAGAGGTTCTAGAGAGAGACAGACAAGGTGCTGGAGAATTTGACAGGCCGTGTAATTGAGTTGCCTATATAAATGGACCCGATTGAATCAGTATTGACAGTTCGTTGAATGGAACTCATATTTTAACTTTCGGGGCTTATTGGCAGTACATACTTCAAAATTTAAATACTTTTTTGTATTTACAGAGTAAATAGAGTACAGAGTACCATACTTGGTGTTTAAATCAGTTTAAATACTTTTCAGAATTGTTATTTGTATTTATCAAAACAAATACCTACTTTCCTAAAGTATTTGGGAGTTAAATAATTTTAAAACTATTTAAATACTAAATTAGTGACTAGATTAGTGTTTTATATAAAGTGAAGAAGTCCTTGATTATGTTTTTATGTTACTTTTATATTTAGAATTTTACTTTTATATTTCCCCGATTTAAGTTGATATAGGCAACTCAAATTACACGGTCTGTCAAAGTTTCCAGCACCTTGTCTGTCTCTCTCTAGGACCTCTCTCTTGTATCGTGGCTGCATTAATTGTCTTCGTGCCTATTCCATCCGTATTGACAGTTCATTGCTTACAACGCACTCAGCCGAATATAATATTGTCAGTCAGACACTGACAATCAGTGATAATTTTAAATATTTGACATTGCATCGGGAATATGTTGAGTTATTGATTAAATATTATTGAAATATAGTGTATTTGATAAATAATTGATTTAAGACGTGAACTTAATAAAAAGTTATTTATTGTGTATTATTTGTGGAAGATCCAAGTAGAGAATACATCAGGATAATATTTTCTGTGATCCAAGTATTTTGTTGTTAAAGATGTTCAAAATTGTAAGCGTTCCATAACAATATATTATTAAAAAATCACTTTAACACTTTTCTTCTTTTCTCGATTGAGTATTAGTCTTTGTTGTACAAATAAATTATTACAATCACTGAATACATAGTTAGTGAAAAAATTATCACATTTATTAACTGAATTACTAATTTCCAATTATAAAAATAACAGTTATCCAAGAGCATTCAAAACCCATCTCTTTAAATTAATGATGACATTTTCAAGTAGAATGACATTCTAGTAATGTTTACATATCCATACCAGTGTGAATTTTACTACACGTAATTTGCCGTGTAAAGACAGAAAAGTAGAGATACACGTAAAATATTTGCGAATTATTTACCCATAGCCTTAATATAAATTTTAATTTCCAACACACGTGGCAAACAGTTACTCAGAGACCATGTACTTTCAAATACTACTTTGTATTGGGACCGTGCAAGTTCGGCAAAACGACCCCTATTTCTACGCTCTATACTAAAATTCGCACTTTTAATTATATTGGCCAATTATATTAGTCCTGGTTACTGGATAATTGTCAAGGCCATAGTCCAAAAAAATAATAAGAAGAAAAAATAAGATTCAGGTTATGTTATGAAAACGTCAACAATTGTATGTAATACATAAAATTAGTTAAAAAAAAGCAGTACTGCAAGCAAAATAAAATTAATTAAATTTACCTTTATATAATAATTGCATATCATATCAATATTGTGGAGCAATATATAATTTTTCTGCTTCATTGACAGAAGGTATGAAATATACGTCAATTTGACAATTTCAATTGACAATATGAATTATTTAAGATAGTTGCAATATTTCTCCGCGACTCGCGCAGGGTCGTTTCTCGTTTCCCCTTCCAAGTACTTGCACACCGCGAATAGTCACACTGACAAATGCAGCCTTCTAATACATGCTTCTAAGCATAATGTGTCATATTTACGTCTATTCTTATAAGCACCGAAGTTTTAGACTCTTCACATTTTTCAATGTTGTTTATAGGGTTAAGATTTGAGTATGGAAAAAAATGTGTACAACGTTTTTTGTAGGAAATTTTCCTAAGAAAACCCTAAGAGATTGCTTTCACATGTTCTTTGACATTTTTTATTGTCATTTTGAGAATATCTAGAACAAACTCGCACCCAAAAAAATAATTGTTTTGCAATATATATGTTACAGTTCAAGTTGATTCTCAGTTAGAGTTGACTCCAACTGAAACGAGCAGTAAAAGTTGATTTTAAAAATTTAAATCAACTTTTACTAGTTGGAGTTGACTCTTCCTGGATCGATTCAGTAAATGTTGATTATACGAGAATCTCAGGTGCATTTTTGATGAGTGTGCGTTTCTTTGTTTTGACCGTTTCAACTACTTATTAGTATAGTCTGTAACGTCGCCCCGTTAGGTAAATTATTCGGATTCGATTTTTTGCACAAACTTACTCAAAGAAATACATCAGTATAACAATCCTTATAACAAATACACAGGGTGTCACGCGGTACCGCGGTCGAAAAATTGTTTAACCAATTTCAGTAAAGTCAGTCAGTAAAGTGACTCTTTATCGAACGAGTCTAATATTACGAGCAGAGGAAGAGACGCGTTCGATAAAGAGTATTGAGGTGGTGCGTACAAAATTGTATCGTCAATCATAAAAAACATTAAAACAAATTTAATTTACAACTTTGAGGAATTTTTTTTAATTTTAGACGAAATAAAAATTCGTATGACAGTAATGACAGATGACTTTTGCATGATGGCCGGTTTTGATGTTTAATCGATAGTTATCAATATTGTATATGGGCCATTCCACGAACATACGACTGTTTTGGATTACTTCGACAACGAATATTTTACTGTGCAACATAAGAAGTACGAAAGTAAATGGCGCTAATAATTATTCCAATAAACATCAGTGTAATTTGCAATTTACTTTCGTTCTTCTTATTTTGCACAGTAAAATATTCGTTGTCGAAGTGATCCAAAACAGGCGTATGTTCGTGGAATAGGGTATACCTACCTAATTACTAAATCTGTAAAGTTTTGATTTATTTTGTATGAATATAATTGCGAAACATTACAGAATTTTACTTTTTGACCTAAATTTTATTAATAATAAGATAAATTTTGTACAATATTTTTAATAATTAAAGTAAATAAATTTTAATTTCACTCAAATAAATAATCGATTGCTGCCATTGACCACTTACATTCAATCTCGATTAATTTGATTAATTATCGCAGCAGGTAAAGTAACATTCTTCTTTCAATACAACAAAGTGTTACTTTACTGCCGAAAATGAGGGCAAATGAGTACAATAATGAATGATTTTAGTGAAGTTTGGCGATAAACAATGATTAATTCGCAAAAATACATAATTTTTTCACTTCGTACAAATTTTTTTTTAATCCGTTGGGCCTTTTTTTTTCTCTAAAATTGACTGTTGTCGAGTTATTAGCGACTTAAAATTTGAAAAACGCCAAAATAACCATTTTCAAGGTTTAATAACTCGATCGGTTAAAGATAATTATTGTGAAAGTCGAGCGAGCGGCCGTGGAGTAACGGCATAATCGCTGGCCTCATACGCCAGTGCACGTGGGTTCGAGCCCTGCTAAAGACAAACATTTTCATTTTCAATAATGACACGAGCCGTCTCACCGTGCCTCGGAGAGCACGTTAAGCAGTCGGTCTCCCTGGGCTAGTGTACATCGACACTAGTTACTTGAAACAGGGTTAAAGATGTAATTGGCGCCGGAACTGTCCGAAAGGCAAAAATGCCATACGATATTATATATTATGAAAGTCAGAAACTAAAAAAAATCAAAGATTAAAACTACCTCTATAAGCTCCTAAAGAAATTTTTGTCATTATTTCATTAATAAGATATTATTTTTAATTATCAACAATGAGCACTAACCCTGTATTGAGGCGGCCGTCAATGTGAGTGCGAGTGAGATTCACCATTGGACGGCTGGAATGGTGCATCTCTTTAGCACTCACCATTGACGGCCGCCTAATACGCACTTAGCGCTCATTGTTAATAATTAAAGATAAAGCTTAGTAATAAAATAGTGACAAAAATTTCTGCTGGATCTTGTAGAGGGGGCTATAAACTTTGATTTGGTCACTTTCTGACTTTCATAATAATGGATTTTAACCGAGTTATTAAGCCTTGAAAATGGCTATTTTCGCATTTTTCAAATTTTAAATCGCGTATAACTCGACAACAATCAATTTTAGAGAAAAATCACAAAATACCTTTTTTTGCTCAGAATAACCCAAATGATCTAAAAAAAATTGTTCGAAGTGAAAAAATTATTTATGTGAATTTGTCTAAAAAAATTGTTTAAACAATTTATCGATCAAGGTACTGCCTGGCACCCAGTAAATTTGTTATAAGGACCTCTTTTTGAGTAAGTTTGTGCAAAAAATTCTAATCGGAGTAATTTACCTAACGCGGGCGACGATACAGCCTAGACTAATTTGAACATATTCAGTAACATTTAATTTCTAGAATCGGCTGTTTGTGTGAATCAGACTCAACTTTTACTAAATGGCATTGGGAAGAGTATACTTTTCCTAGTTGGAGTCTACTTTTACTAGTAAATGTTGAATATAAATCTTCATTTTATATGTATAATCAACTTTTACTGAAACCAGCCGTTAGAGTTGACTCCAACTAGTTGGAGTCAACTCCAACTGGATAATCAACTTGAACTGTAACATATACATGCATTGATACTTACCTCACTGTTTTTGGAGTGTGCATGTATATATATGCACATGCAAATATGTGAATATAAATAATAATATACAACTAAAATAGCTTTATCAATACGTGACTAAGTCATTCTGAAAAAATATTTTTTATTTATTTCCTTCGATTTGCCCAAACTTTTTGTCCGACATATAACTTTTTGCGTTACAAAATATAATTTGTACATAAACAAATCAAAATTAGCTTGCTATTTATCACCAACGTTTTTGTCTATATCTTACATGTTTAGAATGTCTGACTAGGAAATTTTCCCATTCATTTTGTCCGATAGAACTTCCAATTGCTTTTTTAACCTTTCATTAAACTCTCATGCAAAAATCAGTCTGCTATTCATCACCAACATAGTTCCTGTGATGTGATATGTTCTACGTGTCGGACTCGTTAAAATGCCCAACCTTTTTGTCGGACAAACATTTTTTCATATATTATATAACGTTGGCTATTATATATATATAATCTTTAGACCTTCTACCCTCTCGGGTGTAGGTATTAACGTGTGCTCTGTTAACAGTGCACAAATCTCTTCCATTGTTTCCTGTCCTGTGCCATCGCCTTTGCTTCGTTCCATGCTATTCCTTTTTTGTCCAGAATCCTTGCCATCCCTTCGTTCCATGTCTCTCTCGGTCTTCCTCTACTTCTTTTTCCCTGCACCTTCGTTTCCCATATCTTTTTAACTGGTACTTCTTTCTGTAGTCGTTGTAGATGACCCCACCAACTTAATTGTCTTTTTTTAACATACTCCATCATTGTCTCGATTTTCAGTTCTTCTCTTATGTAGTTATTTCTTACCCTATCCCTTCTAGTGACTCCTTGAACTCTGCGTAGATACCTCATTTCTGCTGCCTGTATCTTACTTTTCTGTTGTCTATTTAGTACCCAGGATTCACATCCGTATGTAAGTACTGGTCTGTATATAGCCTTAAATACCTTGATTTTCGTATGTTTCGATATTTCTTTCTTGTTAATAATTGTTTTTCCTATTGCGTGGTACAGTCTATTCACTTTATCAATTCTTTTGTTGATCTCAGCTCCCTGTCTACCTGTTTCTTCAATGGTTACTCCCAAGTACTCGAATGATTGTACCTGTCTAATCTCTGTATCATCTACCTGGACATGCACATCCTCTCTTTCTTTAGCTATTACCATTACCTTCGATTTCTCTTTGTTCATAGTCATACCATACTTTTTTAAAACTGTGTTCCATGTTTTTACGCTTCTTTGTAGCTCGTCTTCAGTCGCTGCTAAAATTACTACATCGTCGGCAAATGTACAATCTGCTATCTCCGTGCTTTTCAGATTTCTATACCCTATGTGTAATGGTCTGACTTTTGTTTTTGTTTCTTTTATTATTTCGTCCATAAAAGTAATAAATAGTAACGGGCTCAAGCTTCCCCCTTGTCTTACACCTTCAGTTGTTCTGAACTGGTCAGATATCATATTTTTACTTATCACACGGTTTCTAGTGTCTATGTATATTGATTTAGTTACCCGTATAAGTTTCTCTGGTATGTTTCTGTTCTTCAGACTTTTCCATACTTTTGATCTAGGTACTTTGTCGAATGCTTTCTCCATATCGAGGAAACTGAGGTAAGTTTTTTTCTTCCTAGATAATCTTTTATTTATTATATCGTTTAACGTAAAAATGTGATCTTGTATACATCTACCAGGTCTAAAACCACTTTGCGATTCTTCTAAAGTTGGTTCTATTATTTTTCTCAGTCTACTCTCTACTATTAGCTCATAAACTTTCATCACTGTACTTAGCAGAGTTATTCCTCTATAGTTGTTGCAATTCTTGTTGTCTCCCTTTTTATGTATAGGTACAATCAGACCAATCTCCCAGTCTATAGGTATTTGTTCGTCTCTCCAAATCATTTGAAATAGTTCTAATAACTTTTTAATCCAATATCACCCATGTTTTTGATAATTTCTGCCGTAATTTGGTCATGACCTGGTGCCTTTCCATTTTTTATCTTCCTAATCGCGTCAGTTAATTCATCCATTGTAATGTTTGGTATAGATTCAACTTCTTGTTCGCCAGTTCTTTCTTCATCTTCTTCATTTGTGTTGTGAGGTTCGTGTTGTAGTAGTTTCTGAAAATATTCTTTCCACCTTTCCATAATGCTAACTTCATCAGTCAGTAGATCTCCATTCTGATCTTTTATTGATGTTACTTCTTTATGTTTATTACCTCTTATTCCTTTTATGACCTTATAAAATAATTTCTGATTGCTTCTACTATCGCGTTCTAATTTGTCTCCAAAATCTTTCCAGGACTTTTGTTTTGCTGCTACTACTATATTTTTAACTCTTTTCCGCTGCTCTCTATACTGTTTATAATTTTCTTCTGTTCGGTTACCTAGATATTTTCCCCACATCTCCTTTTTCTTGCGCGTGTGTCTTCTGATTTCCTCTGTCCACCGTGCTGTTAATTTCTGTTTACTGTTGCTTTTGTGTATTCCACAAACTCTCTCTGCTGTTTTAATAATTGTGTCTTTGAATGTTTGCCACATTTGTTCCACTTGTAAGTTTGCCCAATTTTTCCTTCCTAATTCTTCGTTCAAAACATTTACATATTTTTTCGCTAAAGTTTTGTGTCTTAATCTGTATGACTTGATTGTTCTAAATTCTTTTGTTACTGTTCTTTGGTTGTGATCCTCTGTTACTTCGTCTTTTATTGTTGCCACGAGTAAATAATGATCACTACCTATCTCTGGACCGCGTCTTACTCTTACATCAGTGATTTTCCTTCTGTTTTCTTTTTCTATGAGCACATAGTCTATTATGGATTTTTCACCTCTGCTAGGTTCTTCCCTTGTATACTTATGAATATCTTTGTGTTCATAAAAGGTATTTGTGACGATTAAATTGTGTATTTGACAGTAGTCGAGTAGTCTCTTGCCATTATTATTTCTCTTTTTTTCCCCATGTATTCCAATTACTGCTTTGTACTCATGATATCTCTGTCCTACTCTCCCATTAAAATCTCCCGCTACTAATATGGATCCTTCACTTCCTTCGGTCGTTATTGATAGTTCTTCCCAGAAAACATCTTTTCGTTCTGCTCTTTCGTCTTCATTCGGCCCATACGCCACTATTATACTTTTGTCTTGTTCATTGCATTTAAATTCAATTACCATTATTCTGTCGGATATGGCCTCCCACTTTTTTACGAACTTTCTGTTTCTGGAGTGTATTATACATCCTACTCCTGATACAGCTCTTTCAATTGTGTCAACCCCACTGTATAATAACAAATGTCCATTTTCTAGCTCTATTTCTCCTTTACCTTTCTTGTTAGTTTCTGTCAATGCAAGAAAATCTAAATTTGCCTTTTCAAATTCCATTTCTAGTTCCTTCTCTTTGTTATACAAAGTTTTAATGTTCCAGGTTCCTAGTTTAATAGCTTTTGTCACTCTTGTCTTGTTCTTCTCTCTATAATTTTCCTTGTTATTGGTTGACCTCTTTATTTGTTCCTTCGTAGTATTGGATGTACCATGTCCTTGCTTGGTCGTCATCAACGTCTCTCCGTCCGATTTGCCAGTTAGTTTTTTGTATGGATTGTTCTTGGGTATTTGTTGCGTATCTCAGGAGACATTTCCGTTTTTCCCATCTCAGGAGACCTTTCGCTGTATGTCCTTCCTGCTTTTGATCTTGCATTATACTCCTTATCGCCATCTGTTACGACTTGTTGCTCCTCTTGCTCACAACCTAAGCTCTCTGTTGTATAAATTTCATCATTTATGTACAATTTTTTGTATACTATATTTGCTTTATAACCTTTTTCTCTCGCTTCTTTCATCTGCTTTCGTAATATTCCTCTCTGAATTTCTTTGGGGTAGTCTTCATCTATGAATATGTTAGTTCCCTTTAATTTATGAGTTGCCTTGATTATCTCCCTTTTTTTATTCCAATCTGTTAGCTCTATTAGCATCGGTCTTGTTTTATTTGCCGTTTTCTTTCCAATTCTTTTAATTTCACTTATATCCTTTTTTTCATCAAATTCGATATCCAGTTTTTCAATAACTTTCTGGCTTTCAGTTTTCATAATGGATGTATCCTCATTTTCTGTTTCCCCAATCCCGAAGATTACTATTTTCTTTTTTCTTATTTCTCTTTCTAGGTCATTTATCCTGCTTTCTTGCATTTTCAGTTCTTTCTTTAGTTCTCTATTTTCTTCTTTGATTACCCGGTATTCTTTCTTAATATTTTCTACTTCCGACTGTAGGCTATCTATTTTCTTTTCCATCCTGATGTCTCTGTCTTCCATGCTTTCCAGTTTTTTCAATATTTCCTCCATCATTTTCTCCATTTTCCTTGTTATTTCACGAACTAGTTTTCTCTTTTTTCTCTTTTAACAAAAAAAAAAAAAAACTTTAAGGTAAAACCCACACAACCAGTTACAAATTTTGTAGAAAAAGGGCAAGGATTGACACAAGGATTACACTCTTCTCGCCCAGGGGCCGATCAGGGCATTTTATAATAAACGATCAAAGGTAGGCCTCGGATAGATAAGGTATATTATACATTAAGGAAAGACATAAGGTAGCGGCAAAATGGTATTATTAAATTTTTATTTTTGTTATTTTGACGAAATATAACAGACGATAAATAAATTAAAGAATACAATAACAATACAATAACAATAAGTAAATTTCTTTTCTGAACTTATTTTAAACCAGCGAATAGAGTGTTCATCCGAATTCGCGTAATGCGATAATAACTTTCGTCCAGTTCAACCCTTCAGAGGCCCAGTTCTTCTCAGTACCAATTATTATCTACGTAATTTGCGGCAGAATTGCCGAATACAATATAACACCAAGAGTTATTTTGGAACGCTTCGAGGATAGGTTTGTCCACCTCTATATTGTCTACTAAATTTAAATAATATAATGTTACACCGAAAGTTATTTGGAACTTTTTGAGGACAGGTTCCTCCACCTCTATATTAACTAGTTAATGACTTACTGTTTACTATTTTTTTCTTTGGTATCCGAAAAGTTTGTACGGATTATTAAATATTATTATATATTTTGTACTTACAGTTTTCAAAAACTATTTATTCTTCTCACCAGTTTCTATACCTTTAAGCACATTCACCATTAGTTTATTAACGTTTAAAACACTCGTATTACCCAAGGATTGAGTTGAAACTACGGAGCGATTTAAACACACCTTGTCACTTCTACTAGAGATACGTTGGCTATTAAATAAACTTAAAAACAACTTGCTATTTTTCAGCATCATAAACTTGTCAGGACGACACGTTTATCATGCTCCATCGTTAAAACTTCCCCTGTTTCAGTGTTCCCGTGCATCAATTTTTGTCCGACTAGACACCGTTAAGCTATTAACAAATTTTCAGCTTGCTATGAATCAACTTTTTTTTCTTACGCGGGATCCAGGTCTATATAATATTGAGAAGATATAACATCGTAGGAGCCTTACTATTTTCTCCAGATAGGTTGTGGCTTTTAAATAGTTGGGCCATGCTGTTGAATGCACTCCTATCCTTCTCTATTCTACATTTTTTTTCTTGTGAGTGATCCCATTGTTCGTTTAGGTACTATTGTTCCAAGATACGTAAATTGTTTTACTCGTTTCACTGGGTATTCTTGATAACAGTTGGACGTCTCTAATTTTATTTTTACTGATGACTAGTTTTTGATATGTATACTTGTAGTCCAAATCTTTCACTTATTCCATTTACTTTGTTTATTAGTTGCTGTAAACTGTTTAAACTGTCTGCAAAAATAACGGTGGCATCTGCATAGCGAATTTTGTTTAGGCGATTTCCATTTAGGGTATTCCATGTTCGCAATTTTCCAAGGCTTCACTAAATATTTTCTGTGAATATAGGGTAAATAATGTAGATAAAAGTATACATCTTTGTCTAACGCTTGGCAGAATCTGGATCGCTTCCGTCGGATCATCTCCAAGATTTTTCCGATTGTGGCTGATTGGTTCCAGTATAAATTTTGTATTATACCGTCTCTATCATCCATTTGGGCTTTTGTTAAAGCATCCATCATTTTTCGGTGTTAAAATGTATCAAATGCATTTTGATAGTCCACAAAGCAGGTGTAGATATTGCCGCAAGTCATATCTCTGCATCTTTGGAATGATACCTACGCCTTTCATAAATCCAAACTGTGTGCCTCGTATTATCCACAGAGAACGGCAGTTCTCACCAGTGGCGCACAACACCCCTACATGCGACACTATATATACACGAAATTTTCGATTTTCTAAACCTGACTGAATTTAAACTTGGGCCAAACCCCATCTTAAAGTTTAGGAAAAGACTCGTCCACTCATATGTCAACCATCAATTTTGGTCCAAGGGTGTGGATTTTACGGCCCTTCCCATTTAATGCCTGTTTTTCGTTCTCGTCCCCAAAACTCCCAAAAATTTCAAAAATTTAAGCCCGACCTTTGCGGCCTCTGATAGCACAGATAATTACCTTTCCAACGCATGTTAAATTTTGAAAATCGGTTATACCATTCAAAAGTTATCGAGCTCAGAAATATGACTCAATTTTTATTTAAAAAATGGAAAATGTTTGTGGATATGTATGTATGTATGTATGTATGTATGTATGTATGTATGTGTGTGGAAAAGTTACACCGATCTGAATAATTTTTTCTGTGTTTCAAGAATGTGTGAGGGCCGATTCAGAACCGGTCTAATTTTTGACTTCTGACTACCCTTAAGCCAGCTAGAGGGCTAGGTAGATACAAAATAGCATATTTTTTGGGCGTATATATCTTAGGTTTAACAAAAGACAGGAAAACCGCAAATACACCAAATCAATAGGGTTGAGTTAAGCTTTTAAATGGCGCATAAGCGATCAAGCTGAGACATACACACTGTTCACCATAGGCAAAAAAATGAAAAATTAAACTTTGAAAATTTTGGTTTTTCGACAATTACTCAAAATTTCAACCTACGAATTGCGCCAATAACTGAGCGTTTGTAGAAGGACTCAGGACGCGTCTAATGGTGTATACCTCATATCTGGGAAAATTCGAATTTTTAAGTTATAGGCTTCATAAGTATGATCAAATCTATTTCTTATGGGAAAAACGGGTTTTCAAGCTCAATAATTCCTGTAATACGTTCAGTTATCACACTCGATCTTGGATGCATCAGATACTACTTGTCAATACGTTTCAAATTCATGTTTGGTGATCAACATCAGGTAAGCCGTTCAGAAGTTATAGAGCTCCAAATGTATAATTAGTCCAGGAACTGTAATTTTTCACTTAGCAATTTTTACAGAATGGATAGATTTGTTTGAAAATTTGACAATAAGTAGTGGATAGTCCAAGGATCAAAATCTATATGATGCAGAAATACGCTTTTACCATGGGGTGTGACAACCAACCTCATCTCGAGGGTGGAAATTTTTTATTATATTTTGACCGCAAATGCTGGTAAAAATATTAATTATAAGCAAAAAATGTTCATTATAAATTTTTTTCATAAAATTAATAGTTTTCGATTTAGTGGTTATCGAAGCTGTTAGTTTTATATCGAATAAATTACCAGAGACCGGCAGTTCCCGCCAGTGGCTCAGAAATACACCCCCCTACACGCGACACTATTATTTGCACGAAATTTTCAATTTTCTAAATCTGACTGAATTGAAAATTGTGCCAACTCCCATCTTCAAGTTAAGAAAAAGACTCACCCATTCATATGTCAACCATCCATTTTATTCCAAGGGTGTCGATTTTACGGCCCTTCCTATTTAGGGTCTGTTTTTCGTTCTAGTCCCCAAAACTCCCAAAAACTTCGAAAATTTAAGTCCGACCTTTGCGGCTTCTAACAATACTGATCATTACCTTTCCAACTGATGTCTAATTTTGAACATTACCAGAGAACGGCAGTTCTCGCCAGTGGCGCACACCCACACCCCCCTACACGCGACACTATATTATACACGAAATTTTCGATTTTCTAAATCTGACTGAATTGAAAATTGGGCCAACTCCCATCTTAAAGTTCAGAAAAAGACTCACCGATTTATATGTCAATCATCGATTTTGGTCCAAGGGTGTAGATTTTACGGCCCTTCCTATTTAGGGTCTGTTTTTCGTTCTCGTCCCCAAAATTCCCAAAAATTTTAAAAATTAAGTCCAACCTTTGCGGCTTCTAATAGAACTGATCATTACCTTTCCAACGCATGTCTAATTTTGAAAATCGGTTATACCATTCAAAAGTTATAGATCTTAGAAATGTGACTCAATTTTTATTTAAAAAAGAGAAAATGTTTGTGGATATGTATGTATGTGTGTTTAAAAGTTAAACCCATTTGATATTTTTTCTCTGTGTTTGAAGAGGGGGTCAGGACCGATTTAGAACCGGTGTAGTTTGTGACTTTTGACCACCCATAAGCCAGCTATAGGACTTGGTAGGTACAAAACAGCATATTTTTTTGGGGTATATATCTTCGGTTCAAGAAGAGACAGGAAAACCGCAAATACACCAAATCCATAGAGTTGAGTTAAGCTTTTAAATGGTGTCTAAGCTGTCAGGATCAGACATACGCACGGCTCAGTATCGCTGAAAAACTGAAAAACTAAACTTTGAAAATTTTGGTTTTTCGACAATTATTCAACATTTCAACCTACGAATTGCGCCAATAACTTAGCGTTTGTAGAAGGACTCAAGACGAATCTAACGGTGTATACCTTATATCCGGGAAAGTTCGAATTTTTAGGTTATAGGCTTCATAAGTATGATAAAATCTATTTCCTGTGGGAAAAACGGTTTCTTAAGATCAATAATTCCTGTAATAGCTTCAGTTATCATACTTGACCTTAGATCCATCAGATACTACTGGTCAATACGTTTCAAACTCATGTTTACTGATCAAAATCGGTTAAGCCGTTTAGAAGTTATTAAGCTATAAAAGTATAATCCAATTAACGATTATTCCCGAAATGGTTTATGTAGTTGTAGTGGTTACGACGCTAAATTTGATGTGGCAACGGGCAATCCGATTTCATTTACCGGCCATCTCAATATTTTTGTTTCAATCTATTTCGAATAGAAAAAAATCTAGTGTACATTCGATAGATACTAGATTATTTGGGATATAATGCAACAAAGGTGACCATTTATAAAGCTTGACGTGTAATAGGTAGTGTGACCAACTCCAATTCAGTCGAACTCGGGACAAAGCTGAAAAAAATACTTAAAATCCGGGACTTTTCAATGAAAATCGGGCCATGTTTTTCAAATATAGAACTTTAATATCATCAATTTAGTGATAATTTAACATTTTTATGTTGACAATGATATTTTTGTTGGGATTAAGCAACAATTGATTGTAATTATAACTACATTTTTCTTAGTTTTTGACGTTTCGACTCCCAATCCGAAAATCGTTCTTAAAAAAGGAAATTTTTTATGTTGTACTAGTATTACAAAGAGCACTGAACGCTAGAATGCTGGAAAAAAGACCGGTTGGAAAGCCAAGAAAGGGCTGGGAAGACACAGTAAACAGCGACGCACAAGCACTTTTAGGAGTCCGTGTATGGAGAAGAGCAGCCACATACAAACAACAAGGGTGGAGGCAAAAAATAAAGGAGGCCAAGGCTCAATATGGGCTGTAGCGTCGTAGAAGAAAAAAAATTAGTACATATTACATTCCAGACATTGTCGACTTTTTTGCGTCCCACCAATTCAATTTAATGTGAATTCTTAAAAGAATAACGTATTCAAAATTTCAAAATAAAATTTTACCAAAACGTTGAAAATTCGGATGGCCCAGAAGCCTTGTCCGGGACAGCGGGACACGACTTCGTAATTCAACACTAGTAATAGGGGAACATTGCATTCAACTTCATACATTTAATTTATAAATAACTTTGAAAAACTCCTGATACAAGAATAAAAAACCGCTAAACGCCGTAAAAATGAGTGGCGCATAAAATATTCCAGCTACAAAAGATCTGATATGAATATTACGTGGCGCGAAAATGGATTTTCATTTGATGCAAAACAAAATTCTAGTTTTATTTTAAAAGATTTTTCCATAATATTTGCTAAATTTGAAGTAAACGCGCCACAAAAGAGTTTTAAAATGCAAACTGTATCAAAGTTACTCTTTTGTGGCGCGTTTACTTCAAATTTAGCAAATATTATGGAAAAATATTTTAAAATAAAACTAGAATTTTGTTTTGCATCAAATGAAAATCCATTTTCGCGCCACGTAATATTCATATCAGATCTTTTGTAGCTGGAATATTTTATGCGCCACTCATTTTTACGGCGTTTAGCGGTTTTTTATTCTTGTAAATTTTACAGAGGGGTTCAAAATTATGGAATAATTTTTTTTTTCAAGAATAGGACATGTTGGAGAAAAATCCCGAGACAGGTCGATTTTTATTTTTAAATTATGAATTTTTGATATATATGTCATACTAGTGATTCATCTATCTGGGTGTGATGACGTAATCGATGATTTTTTAAATGACAATAGGTGTCGTGTGCTAGCTCATTTGAAAGATTATTCAATTCTCTATTCAGTAATATAAACATATTTATATACTTAGGGTGCCCAAAAAATTTTTAAATTAAAATAATTGACACAAAAAGAAGAATGTATTTAATTTATTTGATTCAAAATACATACATTATACTGTTGTCAGAAAACAGAAAACACTGTTTATTTAACAAATAAACATTGATTTTCGCTTTAATTAAATGTTTAAACTCTCAAGAGGCAAGTGCATTTTTGGTGTTATCTGATAACAGAAAAATGTATTTTATTTACATAAATTATTTACCTCTTTTTGTGGCAATTAATTTAATTCAAACCCAATTATTTTGGACACTCTGTATAAATAATTGGGTTAATGTTTCTATTACTGAATAGAGAATTAAATAGCCTTTCAAATGAGCTAGCACAAGCTAGTCATCACGACCAGATGGATGACGTTACTGGTGTGACATATATGCCAAAAAATCGTAATTTAAAAATAATCAAATAAGAAGAGAATCAGTTTAATTTTGACTGACATTGGACATTGTAGATAGAATGATTTGGGATGAACGAAAAAAACTAGCGATTTTCATCTGCCTTGCCGATGTATCTCGTTTTGTTGCCGCCAATACTCGCCATCTTGTAGCATCATAATATCGACAGCTCTGGCGTCTTGTTGCTCGGCGTATTTTATCTTAAAAAATTTTTACTCATTCTTTAATATTTTCAAAGTTATATAAATTTCAAAAAAAAAATTTGCTTAAATGGTGCGGCGGATAAAACGGAACGGCGGATAACCGAAGGGCGGATAACCGAGACTCTACTGTATTCATTGTAACATTATAAATGTCTTTAAATTTTTATTTTCTTATAGTAGGGGAACCCAAGCGGGGATTTTTGCAGTAACTCAAGCGTGTCAGATTAAAATATGGGGAGACATCTGGTACCCTGTAGATGTACCTCTACCATATATTGGCTCTAAACACAGGGGCATTCGTTAAGGGGGGGGCCGAAAAAAAATCTATCCTTAGAAAAACTCGAAATCGTTAGATTAAGCTAAGTTAAGTTAAGTACATGCAAAACAGTGTATATTTCAAAAATCTGACGATTTGGGCGGGGCGTAAGGAAATGGGTGAGTCCCAAAGTTTCACAAGAAAAAAGCGAATATTTACCGAAATGAACGATAGATCTAAAAACTAAAAAATACGTGCTCTGTCAAAATCGAATTATACCAAAGACGACACCCCACGGAGAGGGGACGAGATATTTCGCGAAATGAACATCAGATCGAAAAGCTGAAAAATACACTTATTCAATATATTTGAAAAATCTCTCGAATGGCACCAAACAAGACCCCCATGGAGGTGGGGTGGGGGGTTACTTTAAAATTTTAAATAGGAGCCCCCATTTTTATTGCAGATTCGGATTCCTTACGTAAAAATAAGTAACTTTTATTTGAAACATTTTTTCCAATTATGGACAACTGGCGCTATAATCGGAAAAAACGATTGTTGGAAATGGAAAATTAAATTAAAAATGAAAAGTCCCCACTAAAATGGAAAACTTTACTTAACTTTTTTTGGTTTTAGAACCTACTCTTCACAACCCAATAGGTCCCCAAAGCGCTCGAGTGACTGCACATTTAGCCTACTTTACTTCGCTACTAAAGCAATATTTTCTATTTAAAGATAAACTTAGCGGTAATAATAGTTATTGATTAGTTGAACCTCCCAGGTAGGAGTAAGAGATAGCGTGTAGTAACGTCTTAATGTATGGACGAGTTGACCCAGTTTCACTTTCATAACCGGAACCGAGTGCCCTATTCATTATCACCCTCCAAGACAAGGCCGTATTACGGGCTATTTCAAAGGGGATCTTGTGACAATACCTGTCGCGGTTATTTATGTTATTTCTGCACCTTTCAAGTAAAATGACCATGGACTTTATATAGGTAATGTGCAATTATTCTAAAAGATAAAAAGGGTTTGTTATTTTCGTGAAGATTATTTGCTACATTGTCACTCTATATACAGTCCCTGCTCATATTATTAGGCTCACTTAGCAAATTCTGGTTTAATTTGTTTCATAATAACAATATATACTGGGTTGGGATAAAGTATGGAACCAAGCAAATATCTTTGAAACGAAAAGAACAATATTTATGAAACTTTGCATGCAAGTACAGTGACGCAAAAGGCATCTGTTACCATACTTTTTGTTACTATTCCACTTTCGGTTTCACCGGAAATACCCCTAACTTATTTAATTTAAATGGGACACCCTATATATTTTTGCGGATTTTAAAAGAACTTGTTATTTTTAATTCATACATAGCAAATTTGGTAGAGAAAATTTGTTAAAAAGTGTCTGTAGATAATTTTTTGTATTAATACGTAACACGAAATAAACGAGTACCATCTATACTGTAGACTAAAATTGTTGTTTACATGCACTGCATGACTTATTTGAATTTAATATAGTAGGTAAAACTGTTACTGAACTAACTGACAGAGATAAGTTGTATTAAAAATGGTTCATTTAAGTGGAAAAGATCGTATTGAAATATTAATGATAATAGGTTATGGTGAATTTTCATTTTTTGGAAGCGAATTTTCCAAATCCATGGATTCGACGTAGAGGATTTATAGAGTGGCCCGCTCGTTCTCCGGACCTCAACTCGTTAGATTTTTTCTTTGGGTTATCTAAAATTACGTGTTTACGTTAGGCGACCAACATGCTTGCAGGATTTGAGACAAAGAATAATAATTGATGAATGTGAACTAATACGTGGAGAAATCTTGCAAAAAGTGACTCACGAATTTATTTATAGGCTTACACGTTGTCAGGAGGTGAACAGCAAACATTTTCAACATTTGAAATTATTTTTTTATTTTTAATATCATTGGTCTAACGCAAATAAATTAACCTATTTTTTAACTGTAAAGAGATTGATTTCTTGTTTTAATAGTTTTTTCTTCCAGACTTGGTATGTATGAATTAAAAATAACAAGTTCTTTTAAATCTGCAAAAATATACAGGGTGTCCCATTTAAAGTAAATAAGTTAAGGGTATTTCCGGTGAAACCGGAAGTAGAGTAGTAACAAAAAATATGGCATCAGATGCCTTTTGCGTCACTGCACTTGCATGCAAAGTTTCATAAATATTGTTCCTTTCGTTTCAAAGATATTTACTTGGTTCCAGACTTTATCCCAACTCTGTATATAATCAATTCCACATATAACTATTTTAGCTATATAATGGTAGGGGAGCCCAAGCGAAGATTTTTGCAGTTACTCGGGCGCGTCAGACTATTACATAGAGAGAAACCTTGTACCCTGAAAATGTACCTCTACCATATATTGGCTCTTAATGCAGGGGAGTTCGTTAAGGGGGAGGGGGGCCGAAAAAAATCTATCCTTAGAAAAACTCGAAACCGTCAGATTAAAATAAGGTAAGTTAAGTACATGCAAAACAGTGTATATTTCAAAAATCTGACGATTTTAGTGGAGCGTAAGGAAATGGGTGGGTCCCAAAGAAAAAAGCGAATATTTCGCGAACTGAACGACAGATCGAAAAACAAAAAAATACGTCCTCAATATTTTTCACAAATCTATCGAATGATACCAAACACAACTTCTCACTGAGAGGGGTGGGGGTAAATTTAATAATTTAAATACGAATCCCGCGATATTTCGCGAAATGAAGATCAGATTAAAAACTGAAAAATACACTTACTTATTCAATATTTTCGAAAAATCCATCGAATGGCACCAAACACGACCCCCCACGGAGGTGGGGTGAGGGGTTACTTTAAAATCTTAAATGGGATCCTCCATTTTTTTATTGCAGATTTGGATTTCTTACGTAAAAATAAGTAACTTTTATTCGAGACATATTTTCGAATTATGGATAGATGGCGCTATAATCTAAAAAACGATTGTTGGAAATGGAAAATTAAATTAAAAATGGAACAAGTCCCCACTAAAATGGAAAACTTTACTTAACTTTTTTTGATTTTAGGACCTACTCTTCACAACTCAATAGGTCGCCAAAGCGCTCGAGTGACTGCACATTTAGCATACTTTGCTCCCCTACCATAATAAGAGGACACATAAATGAAAGTATTAACCTTTTTGTATAATAGATATTTATTGAACAAAAAAATTGAAATTATGACATAATTTTAATATAATACTAATATTTTGTTAAGCCATCCTCAAATTTAAAAACAGCCAGTCTCCTAGGCATGCTAATTATGCATCTTGTTGCTATTTCTTTTAAATGATCACTATGATTCCATATGAAAAATGTTTGCCTATATCAACTAAACGTTTTTGTTATTACTTCTGCAGTCAACTTCCTTTTTAAAAACTCTAAGACATTTTCGAAGAGGTTCATGTCTGGTAAGTTGCCGAGCCCTGATGATACAGGAATTTCTGGCTCTATCAAGAAACTTTAAATGCTTTATTCATATGGAAATATGCTCTATCCTCCATAAAAACCTTGCGACCATTTCCAAACCGTTCGTTTATTTTTGGGACCAATCTTTTATATAAGACCTTTTTATACCGCTCTTCATGCATGGCATGGTTTCTATTATCGTGTGATATGTGATATGTTTATATGTGCATATAAACGACCCATTTCTTTGCCACTCATTACAGACCAGATCAATAATGAGGTGAGATGTTTAATTATTTTTATTACACATCCCTTCTCATATGTTTCCCTGGATGTCTTCGGACAAATTTGATGTTATCGTCTATAATTTCAAATCTTGCTTCATCGCTAAGGCAAACCTGCAAAATAATTGTTTCTGTTAACTTACTTTTTTCCAATCATCAATAGTCCAGTCTTTTTGCAAAATAGCTTAGCTAAGTGTTTTTTGAATTAACTGACCCAATTGAAGCCGGCAATGGGATAAGACCAGAGGGATTCCTTGAGTCTTTTATTGTTCAACCTGATCATGGACGAAATAATAAAAAAAGTAAGAACTAAAAAAGGATACCAAATGGGGGAAAAACATAATAAAATAATCTGGTATGCGGACGATGCAATACTAATCTCTCAAAGTTAAGATGATTTACAACGTACGCTGCACCAATTCAACATAATCGCCAGAAAACTTAACATGTTGATTTCCTCACAAAAGACAAAATGCATGGATATAACAGCAGATCCAATAAGATGTAAATTGGAGCTGGAAGGTCAGATAATAGAACAAGTGATGGAGTTTAAATACCTAGGCATCACACTATCTAGCTACGGAAGGCTCGAAACAGAAGTGGAAGATCAAGTGAATAGTGCAAACAGAGTCGCAGGTTGCCTGAATGACACAATATAGAGAAATAAAAATATCGGAAAAGAAATGAAAGGCAGAATTTACAAAACAGTCATCAGACCAATAATGAGATACGCGGCAGAAACACGTCTCGACACAGAGATGACAAAAATATTGCTCCAAACAGCGCAGATGAAAACCCTTCGAAAAATCGATGGTAAGACTCTATGGGACAGAGCTAGAAGTACAGATATACGACGTAGATGCAACGTGTATAACATTAATAACTGGATAAGAAACAGAAGAATAGAATGGAATGAGCAAATAAGCCGAATGACAACAAATATGATAGTCAGGACAACGAGAGACGGTTCCCCAATAGCAAGACGATCAGTGGGAAGACCAGGAAAACGATGGAACGGCAACTTACTAGAGGCACATTGAAAAAACAGACAGAGTCATGTCTATACAAAAAGAAGAGGAAGAAGAAGAAGAAGAAGAAGAAGAAGAAGCGTTTTTTGAGCTTTGTGATGTTGGTTCCTTAACACGCCTACGAGGTTTGAACCCCATACTGTGCAAATTTCGGCGTACACTAGCCAGCGATATTGAACACCCTCCTTCTTCCAATGTATTCCTTATTTGTATGGGTGACCATTCTGTGTTTTACAGTTAAATTCTTTAAAATTCGTTGCCACCTGGGGATGACTGAAAGCTTTCTGCCACACCGACCCTTCCAAACTGACCAGGACGTTTCTCTTTAACTTTTTGACTTAACCATTTGTATAGCTGACGATTGATATAATACCACATTTTCTTGCTATTTATCTCTGACTATGCATATGGATAAAATATGTGGAATTTTCTAATAGAGCAGTAACAGAAGAGATTTGTTCAACAGAAAGATCTTTACATTTACCCATCTGAAAAAATTCCAATCGGAGATTAATTTAAACCGGTCAAATAACATTTTAACCAAAAAACAAGACCTTAGTCAAGAACGAGTTGAATTCAAAACTAAACCCTTTGTGTTTGAAGCCAATATGAAAAATGAATAAGTCCAAAATATTCAATTTTAGACTTTTGATAGCATCTGTTAGAATTATCCAAAAGCTACAGCTCTAATTTGTTCTAATATAGTTTACTGGATTTTGCTAAAATTGTGAAAATGAAATATGAATAAGTCCATTTTAATGTTGAAAATCATATGAAATCTGCACAAGTCCGCTTGTGTTAGTGGTTAAACCGTTCAAACTTATCGGTGATATTCTGATGTTTATACAATAAAACGTCTTTTCATTGTAAACGGGTCTTACAGTGTATAGGTTAAAATGACATAACATTGTTTGATATTTAAACAAATTGATTACTAAAAACGTTGAATTTTACTGTGCACTTTTCACATTATATTTATTTGTATATAAGTGGAGTTAGCCACAGTTGTTAGTTTTTTGCCTCTCATGTAAAGTCAGGTATTTTGGACTAATGCATTTTTCACGTAAGGCCGACGTATGGCGTTATTGATGATGAAACGCCTAAAATTACTATAAACAAAAATTATTATAGGAAACTCGTAGTCATTCATAAAAATAATGTTAAACTGTATACTTAGTAGTTAAAAAAAAGAAATAGGATATAATACGAGTGGTTAATTGTGTGAAGAAAATCAAAATGGAACTACGTATTATTATTACTAACAATTAATATTAATTAAGTCATTATAATTTTTTTTTCATTTTAAGTTTTTTTTTCGTTTGTAAGATTAATATCTACGTTATCTAAATATTATTGTTGAGAGTGTAGGCGCAATTTTTCGCGACAGTGTGTTTTAAATGCATTATTTTTTTCGAATCCTGAGAAAACTAATCAGTATTTTTGAAAAATTTAAACGCAGAATGAAAGATTACGTTCTTACCGAGGGCCAAAAGTCCCTGAAAACTTCTATAATGTTTATTTTAATAAGTTATAGGGATGAAAAAAATAAGAGAAAATTTGGTGCGATTTTTAATTTTAAATATCTCATGCAAAAATAAATCTTTGGTTATTCTAACTAAGGGACTTTCGGCCCTCGGTAATAATGTAATCTTGTACTCTGCGTTTAAATTTTTCAAAAATACTTATTATTTTCTCAGGATTCGAAACACATTGGCGCGAAATTTTGCGCCTACTCCCTTAATGTTATATGTGCACAAATGAAAATGAAAGGATAGACGGAAAATGAAAGAAACATTTATCAGCTTTTTTTTTCGGAAGATGTGGAATATTCCAAACAAGTCTTTTTAATATATATGCTACTACATTAAATTATCAAAATATAAGTATTCTAATACCATCAAAATAACCACAAGATTGTGTGGATGAAAATAACGTGAGTTAACAGTCGGTAAGCCTTTTGCGCGGACTTGTAGAGTTAGCAGAAATCATGTGTTATATTTCGTACTTAAAAGCAACTTTAAAGATTATGAGTTTATTATTAGGAGTACAGTGGAGCCCCCCCGTGGACTCGGCCCCCGATAACCCGGAAGCTAACCCGGACCGATTCTTATCAGACAAACATTTCAACAATAAAAATGTATGTAATATACTATTTGAGAGATAATGGGTATTTGTGTAATTTGAACTACATATAAGTGTACGATAGTAACAATGACTCATGGCACACGGCGTTCATTTTATGGGGTCATTGGAAACAACAGGCTCCTGTAGTATCCTTTATTTATTTCAAACTGTCTTAGCATTGTTTAAAAAAGACTAAAAGACTATTAAAAAATTATTTTTTAAACAATGGTCTAGTCTTCACTGTTATTAAATAACAAATCATTGTTGCGAATGAGACCATATTGTGTAGTACAGTCGTATTGTTCGCTTTCGTTCCGTAATCGTTCGTAAATCTATTCAGATTTTGTATTTGCGTGTTTTTTTGTCTACGTGGTGGCAACAAAACCTAAAAATGTTGTAGTGGCAACGGAAAAGAAACTAGAAGCATTAGGTAGAATTGATAAAGACGAATCTTTAAAAACAACTTCAGCATCATATGGTGTCGACACATCTACAGTATTGGATTGGAAGAAAAATAGAACTAAAATCGAAGAATTTTGTTTAAAAATGATAACAAAAGACAGTTTGGACAATCGGTGAAAAGCTAATAAAGCTAAAAATGAGACTCTCGACGACGCTTTGCATGTGTGGACCAAATATTCAAGAATCAGCAGCTGAATAAAATGTTACCTGATTGTGAACCAAATTTCACTGAGTCACGCTTATCCGGATAGATGGAAAAATACGTCATGGAATACGCCAACTATCTGTGTAAGAATACCGTATTTTATTAATTTTTACCATTTTCTCCGGCTAACCCGGATTTTCGATAACCCGGATCGGCTGTGGTCCCGATTAATCCGAGTTAACGAAGTTCCACTGTACATACTTTTAAAGATGAATAGACACTGTCGCTTGTTGACACCGCCGAACTGACCCGGGTGACGGAAAACCACAACATGAATTTAGTAATGATAAGATAAACAATCCCTATACTAATTTTTTGAATTTCCTGAAGTATTTTTATAGAAGTTATTACTATTCTTTAAAAAATAAATGAGTGAAAAGGCAATTTTATAAGATATCTACTATGTACTTACAAAATCCAAACACGTTAATCTAGTTTCAGTTTTATTATCTGAAAATGGAGAACGTTCCTTTTTTTTACGAAATGTTACAGTTTACTCTTAATGCTTGTCTTTATGATTATGCCCTTCCGTTTATGAGCTCCGTAAGCCCTGACCTTCCATTCCTTAATAAACTAGCCCTTTTAAAGAATTCAATACGAAGGAACGCTTACTTAAAATCCTTGATATTAAGGAAGTTCCAAATTAAAGAAAAACATTTAGAATAGCAAAATTTGGAAAAAACATTTTGTATTTAAATTTGGGTCATTCTGAGCAAAAAAAAATCTTGTGATTTTTCTCTAAAATTGATTGTTGTCGAGTTATACGCTATTTAAAATTGTAAAAATGCAAAAATGACCATTTTCAAGGCTTAATAACTCGGTTAAAAAATATTATTGTGAAACTCAGAAAGAGACCAAATAAAAGTTTAAAGCCAAACTGTTATTTTTAATTATTAACAATGAGCGCTAAGAGCATATTGAGGCGGCCGTCAATGTGAGTACAAGTGAGATTCAACATTGGACGGCCGAAATGGTGCATCTCTTTCGCACTCACCATTGACGACCACCTCAATATGCTCATAGCGCTCATTGTTAATAATTAAAAATAACAGCTTAGTAATAAAATATTGACAAACATTTTTAAAACATCTTGTAGGAGGCGCTTTATTTGGCCTTTTTCTGACTTTCATAATAATAATTTTTAACCGAGTTTTTAAGCCTTGAAAATGTTCATTTTTGCATTTTTCAAATCTTTAATCTCGTATAACTCCACAACAATCAATTTTAGAGAAAAATCACAAGAGACTTTTTTGCCCAGAATGACTCAAATGATATAAAAAAATTTGTAAGAAGTGAAAAAATTATTTTTGCAAATTTTTCGACCACGGTACCGCTGGCACTTTGTGAATTTGTTATAAGGACCTCTTTTTGAGTAAGTTTGTGCAAAAAAATAGAATCGGAATAATTTACCTAACGGGGGCGACGATACGGCCTGGACTAATTTGGATTTTGAATTTTAATTTTTAATTAAAATAGATCAATTGCAACAGAAGTTTTTAGTGCGATGTTAAAGATTTTTAATTAAATGATTATATTTCACTAAATAATACTAGTCTATTAGGTACACTTTTAATACTAATGCTCATATTTTATTACACACATTAACAGTACGTACTATGTAATATCTAATGATGTCGATTTAATGTGTTATTCAGTAAAACAGTATTAGTCTAAGAGCTGGGAGCGGATTTTGTGCGTGATAAGTAATATGGAAAAACTATACGGGGATATGTTGAATTAGTTGTGGACATGACTTTCACCAACGGCCGGAAACCAGAGTTGGGGCCGAGGGTAGTTATAAGGGGTCAAAGTCGCGGTTTTTATTATTTTTTTTATGACGCTCGTGATCTAGATAGTTCACCAAAATTTGGGAATAAGTAGGTCATGACGTACCTAAGTAAAATCTCTAGGGGCTCAACGCTGCGTGGCCGACAAAGGGGTGGGGGTAGGGGTGAATATAAAAAATATAAGGGGTTTTTGCGACGTTCGTGATTGAGATAGTGCACCAAAATTTGGGTATAAGTAGACCATGACATAAATAATTAAAATCCCCAGAGCCGGAAACCAGAGTGGGGAAGGAAGGTAGTTATAAGGGGTCAAAGTTCCGTTTTTTATTATTTTTTTTTGTGACGCTCATGATCGAGATAGCTCGCCAAAATTTGGGAATAAGTAGGTCATGACGTAACTAAGTAAAATCTCCAGGAGTGGAACGCTGCGTAGCCGAGAAAGGGGTGGGGCAGGGGTGAATATAAAAAAATATAAGGGGGTTTTTGCGACGTTCGTGATTGAGATGGTGCACCAAAATTTGGGAATAAGTAGACCATGACATAACTAAGTAATATCCCCAGAGGCGGAAACCAGAGTGGCGGAAGAGGGTAGTTATAAGGGGTAAAAGTCGCGGTTTTTATTATTTTTTTGTGGCGCTCATGATGGATATAGTGCACCAAAATTTGGGAGTAAGTAGGTTATGACGTAACTAAGTAAAATCTTCAGGGGCGGAACGCTGCTTGGGGTAAAAAGGGGTGGTAGGCAGGGGTGAGTATAAAAATATATGGGGTTTTTTTTGCCGTCCATGATCGAGATAGTGCACCAAAATTTGGGAATGGGAATAAGTAGATCATGACATTACTAAGTAAAATCTCCAGGGGCGGAACGCCGCGTGGGGGACAAATGTTGTGCCGGGTCACCAAATAAATAATACACACTGCGACTTTGACCCCTTAAAACTACCCTCATTCCCAACTCTGGTTTCCGGCTCTGAGGATTTTACTTAGCTAAGTCATGTTCTACTTATTCCCAAATTTTGGTGCACTATCTCAATCTAGCACGTCGTAGAAAACACCTTATATTTTTTATATTCACACCTACCCCTAATCCTTTATCGGCCACGCAGCGTTCCACCCCTGGAGATTGTACTTAGTTACCTCATGACCTACTTATTCCCAAATTTTGGTGCACTATCTCGATCATGAGCGTCACAAAAAAAATAATAAAATCGGCGACCCCTTATAACTACCCTCATGCCCAACTCTGGTTTCCAGCTCTGAGGATTTTACTTAGTTATGTCATGGTCTACTTATTCCCAAATATTGGTGCACTCTCTCAATCACGAACGTCGCAAAAAACCCCTTATATTTTTTGTATTCACCCCTGCCCCACCCCTTTGTCGGCCACGCAGCGTGCCACCCCTGGAGATTTTACTTAGTTACGTCATGACCTACTTATTCCCAAATTTTGGTGCACTCTCTCGATCATGAGCGTCACAAAAAAAAATAATAAAAACGTCGACTTTGACCCGTTATAACTACCCTCATCCCCAACTCTGGTTTCCGGCTCTGGGGATTTTACTTAGTAATGTCATGATCTACTTATTCCCAAATTTTGGTCCACTATCTCAATCACGAACGTCGCAAAAAACCCTTTATATTTTTCATATTCACCCCTACCGCCACCCCTTTGTCGGCCACGCAGCGTTCCGCCCCTAGAGATTTTACTTATTTACGTCATGACCTACTTATTCCCAAATTTTGGTGCACTATCTCGATCATGAGCGTCATAAAAAAAATAATAAAATCCGCCACTTTGACCCCTTATAACTACCCTCGGCCCCAACTCTGGTTTCCGGTCGTTGGTGAAAGTCATGTACACAACTAATTCAACATATCCCCGTATAGTTTTTCCATATTACTTATCACGCACAAAATCCGCTTCTACCTCTCCGACTATATGCTATTATAAATAAACTAAAAATAGAACAGCTTATACCTTATACCAACAACGACTCTTTTTATTTCGTGCCCTGTGGTGTCTGATATAACGGGGGCCATTCTGGGAATTTTCTTTCATAAATGTTTTATCCTCCTAAAGAGCTAAATTTCTTGGAACAATATATTGCGAAAACTCTTATTAAAAATTTATTTTAATTTATTGGACAAGCCATAAATTACTTACTGGGAATTTAAATACCCAATGATTTAAGGGAATGGGTACGTAGTTTCGGCTCCAATGTTGTTTAAATGGGGTTAATTTTTTTTAATCCTAAAAAAACTAGTATTTTTAAAAAATTTAAACGCATAATGAAAGATTACGTTTACCGAGGGCCGAAAGTCCCTGAAAACTTCTGTAATGTTTTTTAATAAGTTACGCGGGTGAAAAACTAAGAGAAAATGTAGTGTGATTTTTAATTTCAAATATCTCATTCAAAAGAAACTTTTTATTTATTCTAAGAGATATTCGACTCTCGATAATAATTTAATCTTTCATTCTGCGTTTAAATTTTTTAAAATATTTATCAGTTTTTACAGGATTCGAAAAAAAAATGGACAATATGTCCGTGGTGATATTTTCCAAATCGAACATTCGCTATCTTTGTCATACAATGCACCGAGTCGAATAGAATATTGTGACAAGACAGTGACAATTTTAAATATTTGACATGGCATCGGGAATATTTTGAGTTGTTGATTAAATAATATTGATAGTGTATTTGATAAAATAATTGATTTAAGACGTGAACTTAAAAAAAGTTATTTATTGTTAATTATTGATGGAAGATCCAAGCAGAGAATACAGCAGGATATATTCTGTGATCCAAGTGTTTTGTTGTTAAAGATGTTCAAAATTGTAAGCGTTCCATAGTAACAATATATTATTAAAAAATCACTTTATCACTTTTCCTCTTTTCTCGACTGAGTATTAGTTTTTGTTGTACAGTATAGAAATTATTACAACCACTGAATACATAGTTAGTGAAAAAATTATCAGTAGTAATTGCACAAGAGCTCTAAAATTCTATATTAATTTTAGAGTTCAAGTGCAATTTGTTGCGATTATTTCATGAATAAAACTGTTCAAAACCAAAATTTTATTGTAATTTATTTATGTAAGTACCGGGTGTCCCAATAAGAATGGCGCTCGAGAAAAAAAAATTTATAACAAAAGTTGCCTCGAGAAAAGCCTGGAAATTATTTTTATAATTGTAAGTCCACCGCTAGAGGGCGTAATTTAATATCAAAAATTAAAAAATCGAAATTTTACAAAATTTGCCTAATGAAAGGGCACTGGAAATCCGATTATCGCATTCTTCATAAAATTCTGCGCATATTGTATTTTACAAGTTTAAGTCTACCTGTGCAAATAAGAGGTGGGGGTGAGTGGGAACCTTGTTATGAAAAAATCGCTGTAAGTCCGGTTCTGCTTAATCGATTTTTGCAAACTTGGTCTTGTTTAAAACAGCTCTTTTTCGTCAATGTAATAGTTATAATTTGGAAACAGCCTATTACGTAATATGCAGGCTAGGAGGCGCTATTTATTTTCTTTTTAGAAATCTAGTTTTTCTTTGGAAAATATTAAATACAAGTATGTATTTTTTCCTGTATTACAAAATTAGAACAAATTAGCAACAGAATACCGAAAACCGCATGTCTATACATTTTTTCTATCTCGAGATATCTTAAGAAACGTATAAATTTTAAACATAACTGTTGCTGTCATATAAGTGAAAATATATAGAAGCAAGTAGTGTGCTATGAAAAAAAAACAAAGAAACATTTTCCAGATGTCACCGTATATATTAAATCAAAAGAAATTATGAAAAACTCTACTACTGGGGTGACGTCTTTGGGGATATTTAATTGCATATATTCTAGCCGCAACAGTTGCATTTCTTATGCATTCAAAGAATGTGGCTATCATATCAAATGCTTCTTAGTTTGTAAGAATCATCTTGAATTTCACTCTGTATAAATTTTATATAAAATTTAATAGAAACCAACCGCAACAAACCATCAATGAACGATTTTTTATGTTTTACTGATTTGACACTTAATTTGACACGTGATGACTTTTTGAAGTTAATACTTCTAATAGTTCAATTTTTTTCCATAGCACACTACTTATTTCCACTTTGACTTCCTTAACTTAGTTTACCGGTGACAATAACAGTTATGTATTTATCTTAGTTGGGAATAGGATAATTGGTATTAAAATATAATGAAATAAAAATTAAAAATTTGTGTAGAAAATCTGACGTTTTTACATTTTATACGATTCATCGAGGGAAAAGCAAATGCGCGGAGGCAACAATTCATAAAAATTTACATACTAACGCTATTTTTTTTTGGTATTATTCTAAGTATTAAAATTAGTGTAATATTTAAATAAAAATATAATTAAACTGTTTAAAATATATTTATTTCGTTAGAATCATAATAATAGAAGTATAACTTCTTACTCGCGTACAAAGTACACACACTCTTTTTTTGTTATATTTTATAGTGTTATTTGTCTATTGTTGTTTTGATTCATTATATACGGTGACATCTGGACAATGTTTGTTTGTTTTTTTCATAACACACTACGTACTTCTATATACAGGGTGTCCAGAAACTCTACCGACAAACGAAGACAGGAGATTCCTCAGATAATTTTAAGACAATTCAACCCAATTCACCTAGTTCGAAAATGCTTCTGAAGGGAGCTAGAGCTCTTTGAAGATGGCGTCATGAAATTAGTTTTTCTTAAATACCTCCAGAAGGCTTCTATTTAGAAAAACGAAAATTGGTTTGCATATTTACTTTTCAGAGGTGAATCGATTCCATCGATTGCAAATTTCTAGTATCGGTCATAGGCGTCCGTTTTGGGTAGAACAACGGGTATTTTATCGTATAACTTTTTTGTCCTTAACTTTTATGCATTCTTGACACCGGATTATTAAATTGTGAGGTATTGTAGTACTAAAAGGTACTCTTGTTTTAAGTCGGTAGAATGCACAGTTTTCTAGAAAAATCGATTTGAAAATTTTTCGTTTTTGGAATTTGAAAAAAAATTGAAAGAACTTTTCAACAAAAAACGAAGTATTTTACCAACATAAAGTAAGAGTAACTTTTAGTACTCGAATACCTCATAATTTAATAATCTAGTGTCAAAAATGCTCGAAAATTCAAGACAAAAACATTATGCTATAAAATAACTGTTGACCTACCCAAAACGGACGCCTATGACCAGTACTAGAAATTCGCAATTAATGAAATCGATTTATCTCTGGAATATAAGTAAATGTACCAGTTTTCGTCTTTCTAAACAGTTTTTTTTTGAAATTTTTTTTTTTGTAATTCAGAAAGTGAAAAATTTTCAAATCGATTTTTCTAGAAAACGGTGTGTCCTACCGATTTAAAACAAGAGTACCTTTTAGTACTAGAATACTTCACAATTTAATAATACAATGTCAGAAATGCATAAAAGTTAAAGATAAAAAAGTTATGCGATAAAATAACCGTTGCCCTACCCAAACCGGACGCCTATGATCGGTACTAGAAATTTGCAATGTATGGATTAGATTTATATCTTGAAGATAAATACACGTACTAATTTTTGTTTTTCTAAATAAAAGAGTTCTGGAGGTATTTAAGAAAAACTAATTACAAGACGCCATCTTCAAAGAGCTCTAGCTCCCTTAAGAAGCATTTTCGGACTAAGTGAATTGGGTTAAATTATCTTAAATTTACCTGAGGAATCTCCTGTCTTCGTTGTCCAGTAGTAATTGCACAAGAGCTCTAAAATTCTATATTAATTTTAGAGATCGAGAGCAATTTGTTGCGATTATTTCATGAATAAAACTGTTCAACACCAAAATTTTATTGTAATTTATTTATGTAAGTACAAATTAGTACTATAAACACACAGTTGTTATAAATATTTTACGGTTGAAAGTCATCACTTTTATAATTTTTAAAACATTAATTGTCATTAATGTCACTGAATGTATTTTTTCGTAGCAACGAAGGGCATCTGACGTAATATACTTGACGGGAAATTAGCAAAAATTATCAGCTTAATTTAGATTTCAGTAACTTTCTATTGATCAGAATCTCCTATGAATGAAGTAATCATATTAATTAACTCAATTAATGATGCAATTATTCAAGTAACAGTTATCCAAGAACATTCAAAAGTCATCTCTTTAAAGTTAATGATGACATTTGTCAAGAAATGTTTACATATTCATACTAGTGAGAAATTTACTACACTTAACTTGCCGTGTAAAGACAGAAAAAGTAGGGATATCCGTAAAATATTTGCGCCCATGCCCTTAGAGATTTTTATTCTGTGCGTGCAAAATTAATGCATCGTAAATCAATCAGATTTAGCTCATTAATAGTAGATTTAAATAATCGACACAAAAAGTGCTTGGATGTCAAAAAGAAAATAAAGCGGATTAAATAAGGCAAATTCATCTCTATAATTATATTATGCAGATGATAAAGTAATTATACTAAAGGTCTCAACCATATTCACAAAGTCGAAGGGAAAATGAGAAAGCCATATTTTTAATCTCTACCTTTTAATCATTTATACAGATTAAATCATTTATGCAGATTTTTTCTCATCATAATATATTATCTTATCGTTGATTTTTAACATTTTTATCAAGTTATACAAAATTTCTTTGCCATTTCGCTAATGGTAGACTAAGAAATATTAGATACTGGATGTTTATTGTTAAACAATTCACATATCTCCAGGTATTCGAGTTTAATTACCACAAACAATGTATTATTGAAAAGTCTATTCCTATACTCCGTCTAATATACTGTTGTAGAATTGTTTTTTTTTTTGAAAAATTCAGAAAATTAATTTATATCAGAGACCACGAGATCATAGATTTTCTTCACCCTGTCAAATTTAGTTAATAAACAGTGCTTTTTCGGGGAAGGTGAAATCGTTAATGTGGTTTTCGTTAATGGGTTTTTTGAAAGGATTTACAGAATCAGGTTGAAACGAAATCGTTGACCGGTTGAGAAGTGAATTTTCCTGTGTCCAAGGAAGATTCCTTTGTTCTGTCTAGAACGAGTAGCTGATTGGTATCTATTTGCACAAGATATCGAGCAAGGAGAAAACTGAGTAGAGGATTCGAGGAGTCCTGGTTTTGTTTGTTTTTGAAGCAGTTTGGACGAGAGGGACCTTTTCGCAACATCCAAAGAGTACGTGTGGGAGAATCAAGGACGAGGCAATTTGGGAAAAGAAGGAGTGAAGACACAAAAAGATTAGTCAAATCAATTGTCGAAACGGAGAGAGCTTGTTTATATCCACACCATATATGCTTAATTTTTTTGTATTGAAGAGTTCTATAACTCAGTGAGTCATTCCAACTTGTAAGTAATCAATTCAAAAGGAGAAAAGTAAATTTTTTTAAATTTAGTATGAATAAATAATAATTTATTAGAATAATTTTTTTTGTTAAAACAAAAAGACATCAGAATTAAAGCTTGATTTATAAAGTAAGAAATTGTTGCAACAAATTTAGATTTTAGTATTTTTTTTGTCTCATTTATACTGCAGATTGGATAAATAAATAATAGATTACATTTATATGATATTTAATGCGTTATTTTCCCTGTTTTATTCTGGAAGGAGTAAGCAACTAGAGATACTAGAAGCCACAAATCAAAGATATTGCATCGAATACAAAATTAGCCCTGAGAAAAAAGTTTATTAGAAAATTTAATTTGAATTTGGTTTTGTTTTAAATAGGCAGTAATTCAATTTATTGAGTAATTAATTAAATTAAGAATTTCCTAATCAATCTAATAAAAGAGATAAAGTAGAGCATAACAATACTTACCGTTGCACGTCATCCGCATCTTAGCCCGTGACGTCACATGACACCAACACGAAAAATTTAGTCGGTAGGTATGTTCTTCTTTAGAATCATTTTGCCAAGAACACTGGAATTACAGCAACTAGACATATTTCTTTTACTATATACGCGTAGAAATAATATTTGAAGATTTCTATTAATGTTAACTGAAACAAATACACAATAATATGTTTCATTTAATTTATATATAAATGGATTATAAATAAAGCGTTTTTATGAAGCTCATTTTTTTGGAACACACTGTAACTGTAATCGAACGAACGTGACATTTTGGCATAAATTGGTAACATTTATTAATTTGACAGTTGCGGTATTAACACTTCAGATTTGTTTTTAGTCTTTACTATAAGTATTTCTTTTATTATATTATTGTTTTATTATTTACTTTAACGTAAGATTATAACTTAATTCTTGTTTTCTATTTCTAACGTTTTTATTTATTTACATTAAATATAAATTTGTTTTGTTGTATAATCCACTTCGTAATAATTAGGTATGTGATCTATTTGATTTAAAATGGATTCAGGATTTTTTTTATACTTTGGCAACTATGTCAACTTAGATCTCTGACGTAGATAATGACGTACAATGGTAAGTATATTAGACGGACTGTATTATTTTTCGCATAGTACTACAACCCGGGGTGGGTTTTGGCTGACTGCACAAGTCGCTTCCATCTCGAAGAAGTCGCCATGATACTTAGGGCCAGTGGGTAGATTCATTTTTCTTAAATTTGACCATATATTCTATTGTCTCTCCATCGCATTCGTGGGCGTCCCAAGAGCCTTCTTTCTGTGGGTGCTTCCTCCAAGATTACCTTGGCAAGTCATTTATTAGGGAGTATATGGACATCTTAGACGTTTCTCCTTCCTTATTGGCTAAAGTAACAATTTTAACACTCACCAACTCGCTTAAATGTGACAAGAAAATGTGTCAGCAAAAGAACTCAGCAAGAAAACTGCAGAATCAAAAAATAAAACTATCCAACTGACATTTTGCAACTGACAATTCAGTATCAAGAAACAAAACAAGAATTATTGTAAGTCGCCACAGCACACTTTGCTCACATGCAACGTTTGTTAGATTTATTAAAAATAAACTATTAAGCCGACAACCAACATTAAATATTTACATTAAAATTATTTTCACACACATGAATACCATGAGAATGAATTAAAATGTCTTTGATATCCTTTTAACATACATGTAACAAGTTTATTAAAGTTTCTTATCGACTGGTAATCTAATAAATATTTTATTGGGGGTTTAATGGTTGTACCTTAACACAATGGTACCAAACAACACCAGCATTTACTTTTATTTTCAATAGTAAACACGTACACACAATTCAATGCTTTCTCTTCAAAAACTGTATTAAACTCCAAAGTAAACAAATCATATACAATTTTATATGGGTTGGGAGAACTGTCATTACAAAATACATATTATGATATGACGTCACAAGGGTTCGCGCACATTTTTGATCGTTTACAATGCTTTAAATACACAGAAGATTTTAAATTTGTACCTCTAAGTTATTATGAGGTTTTGAGGCGTAAAATTTTGAAAATCTTATTTTTAAACGAAACTGAACATGATTATGTAATTAAACAAAAATGTGCAAGTTCCCTATTTGGTCTAGGCACCAAATAGAGGTCACCGTGTCCTTTTTAATTCTGATGGACGAACTCAACGGTTTGTTATGGATTTTTGGCTGCTGATTACGAATTTAGAGGGTGGATTTCTATCCGAGTGGTCAAAAAATTGTTATAAACAATTTAATTATTTATAAATTGTTTATAAGGCTCTGGCTCATTACTGGTTTACTAAACTTAAATCCAACAATTAGAACTCAAGATATTGTAAAATTAGTGCACAATGCAAATTGCAAATTGCAAAATAAGTAATGTTCGAAACTTTATCGATTGTAACTCGGCTTCTAGGCATGCAAATGACCCTTAGAAGGTCACATTTTAAAGCCTCATTAATAGGCTTCCAAACAGAGTTTGCTAAATTACTTGATCTTCATTTGTTTTAAAGTTATACCCATTTGTAATAATTTTCTTAAAAAAATTGTACATTAATTTGTTTATAAGGGTTTCAAGCAAATTTAAGCTATAAACATTTATACTTTAATTAACAATAATGATAGACGAACTTAAAAGAAAAATTTTAAGCTTATGAAAATGTTTGTAAGTTTATTTTTGGCCAAGATATCGATATTTTAATAGTGCGCTCTGAGGCGCAAGATCGGCTCACCGCGTAAGGGTTCTTCCCGATGCAACGGGAATGCGAACTTCTCCATGCAAATTATAATTTCTATGTATATATACAGATATGAACCTGGATATTTACTCCTGTTTCATCGACTTCGAAAAAGCGTTCGACAGGGTCCGACATGAAAAACTAATAGAATTATTGAAAAACAGAGATATAGACAGACGAGATTTACGAATTATCATCAATCTGTATTGGAATCAAAAGGCCAATATAAAGATAGAAGAACAGGAGTCCGAGAATATTGATATAAAGAGAGGAGTAAGACAGGGTTGTGTTCTGTCGCCGCTACTGTTTAACCTGTACAGTGAAGCCATATTTCAGGAAGCGATAGCGGAGCTAAGTGATGGAATCTCTATAAACGGAACAATAGTAAATAACATAAGATTCGCTGATGACACCGTTATAATGGCAGACACCCTGGAATCACTACAAGAATTGCTAAATAGAATTAACGATTATTGCATTCGATACGGACTAAAAATAAACAAGAAAAAAACTAAATTTATGATTGTCTCAAAAACAGAACATGGAAATGAAAGGTTAATGATAGAGCAAATCCAAATAGAAAAAGTTAAGACATACAAATATCTGGGAACCTGGGTTGATGACAAAAATGACCAAAGCAAAGAAATTAAAGTCCGAATTGAAACTGCAAGGCAAGCATTTATAAAATTGAAGACACTGCTTACAAACAAAGACCTTCAGTTGCCTCTCAGATTGAGGGCTCTAAGATGCTACATATTTTCTATATTGCTATACGGAATGGAAGCTTGGACATTGAAGAGACAACATATAAGAAGAATAGAAGCGTTCGAAATGTGGTGTTACAGAAGAATATTGAAAATTCAGTGGGTTCAAAGGATTACCAATGTTGAAGTGCTACGACGTTTAAATAAGGAGTTAGAAATTATGAAAAGTATAAAAACTAGAAAACTGGAATATTTGGGTCACATTACCAGAGGAGAAAAATATGAGTTGCTGAGAATTATTATGCAAGGAAGGATCCAAGGAAGAAGAGGCATAGGAAGAAGACGCATCTCCTGGCTGAGGAACCTTAGAGAATGGTTTAACTGTAGTTCATTACAACTATTCAGAGCAGCAGCCAACAAAGTTACCATAGCCATTATGATATCCAACCTCCGATAGGAGAGGGAACTTTAAGAAGAAGAAAGATGTATATATACGTTATCTTCATTTTTCATTTTTGAAGATTCCAATAAAATTTTATCCTATAATTCTTATAATTAAATCATCATACTGTAACCTCGTATCACCTTTCATTCTATTTACTTTGTCTTCTATTTTTTGTACTAAATGAGAAAAAAACAATAAAAATTAATATTTCAGAAATAGAACAAAAACTAAGTTGATATTTTTTATTAATACTATTTTTACAAACTTTTTGTTTCATGCATCTGGATCGAGATATACAGGGAATCTCAGCTTTTTTACATCTGCATAAGTTCTTAAAGCAATTTTTAGAGCTACATGGTGGTACTAAGTCTGTTCTTGTACGCAGTAAAACCAAAACTTTCTGGGGCTTCAGAGTCTAATTATCTATATGATATAGATATAATCTATATCATATAGATATTCAGTGGATAGTGGATAGTATCCATATAAAGTGGATCTAGTTCTTTTGCAGCATCATCAAAGCACGTCAATTGTGTGTATTCCGCCACAACATAAATGCTCGTTTTATATGCAATGACGATGCTGCAAAATAACTCAATCCATTTTTATACGGATATCACATATTGGCTCATTTGCATGCGTAGAAGCCGAGTTACGATCGATAAAGCGTCGAAAAATACTTGACTGTGAGCCGATGTTGCGCCTCATAGCGTGCCATTAAAATATCGATATTTTGACCAAAAATAAACTTACGAACATTTTCTTAAGCTTAAATTATTCCTTTTGAGTTCTTCTATCATTATTGTTAATTAAAGTATAAATGATTACAGCTCAAATTTACTTAAAACCCTTATAAACAAATTAATGTACAATTTTTTAAGAAAATTATAACTTCAAACCGGTATAATTTTAAAACAAATGAAGATAAAGAAATTTCACAAACTTTGTTTGAAATCCAATCATTATATTAATGAAGCTTTAAAATAATACCTTCTAAGGGTCACTTGCAAGCGTAGAAGCCGAGTTACAATCGATAAAACTGCGAAAAATACATAATTTGCAATTTGCAATTTGCATTGTGCACTAATTTTACAATATCTTGAGTTATAATTGTTGGATTTAAGTTTAGTAAACGTTTTTTGCTTCGTTTTTTATTAGCGAACAAATTTTATCTGAAACAATATTTTTTATCTCTTTTAGTTTATGAGCCAGGGCCTTATAAACAATTTATAAACAAATAAATTATAACAATTCTTTGACCACTCGGATCGAAATCCACCCTCGAAATTCGTAATCGGCAGCCAAAAATCCATATGAAACCGTTGAGTTTGTCCATCAGAATTGAAAAGGACACGGTGACCTCTCTGACGCCTAGACTAATTAGTGTTAAGTAATTTTAGTATCTTTAAATAGAAATTGATTAAAATATTATTAACAGTCGACTAGGCCGAGATTCGTGTATCTTGTTTCCTATTAATCATTCTCACTGGCAACGATGTTCCAAAACCGTCGGGGTTTCTGGTCACAGTTTCCAATGATATATTTAGATCAATTCAAGAGACTCCACTATCTGTTTATCGATTTAGTACATAATGTATAAAGTACAACCCACAACTTCACTTAGGCTTTTCAGCTTTACCTTAAAATCATGCATGGTTCAAATTTGACACTAAAATAATAATTCGAGTTTCTGTCAGCTCGATGGCTCCAGTCATGTCAAAGTTAATAATTTACTAAGTTTGTTGTTAACCCCCTCTGTGGCTCAGTGGTAAGAGCGCCTAACCTTTGGATCGAAAGTTCCGAATGGTAGTGAGTTCGAATCCCACCAGGGTCAGGAATTTTTTCATTTATTATAAATTAATAAGTGAAAATAGTTTCTGTCCTTGTGGGATCGGTACTCACCGGAGGGACCGCAGACGTTCGGATACAATTAGCGTCTCTTTGCAAAGACAATGACGTCGACTTTGCAAAGTAACAAGACACTTAATCAAGACACACACTACACATTACACCTGAGTTAGTGATAACTTATACAATTACGTGGCTAAAGGTTATAGTTCTAAACCAAGGCCAGAATCAGCGAAGAAAAAAAAGTTTGTTGTTCAATCGCATGTACGTGGAAAAATTATAAAAATACATGACAACAGAAATCTGAAATAAAGCGAAGTAAAATAAATAGGAAAACATTAATTTACATTTAAACAGTCGATAATACAAGGGAAGACAAACTCCCTTATAGTCCAGGCGCATCTGTTTTGAGATGGACGTTGAGAGGTGACTCATATTTTTATGCAGAAATTGCTTGAAATTAACTCATATAATAATATAATTGAGTTATCCTCCCACTCTAAAAGGTCTGGAACATTGTTTAAATAATCAAAATGTCAAAAAATTAAGGTGAAATTCGATTTTTTTCTTAGTTTTTTTATTATAACTTCAAAAGTAATCACTTCCGAGAAAAGTTGCGTAATTAAATTTTCTAAAATACAATACAGGATCGGTTAAAATTTTTAAAAATTGTCACCCTTGTTGCAAAATAGCAATAGTTGCGAAAATACCATAAAAACAAGTATTCGCATTTTACGTTTTTCAGCCATTTATGCTACCCTTAGGATCTTCATATTTTATTTTATGACATAATAAAACAATACTGTAAATTTAATTAAGATCAGTTCAATAGATTTTGCAAAATAAATTTTGCAATCCAGCTTTCGCAAAAAAAAAATAATTTTTTCAAAATGTTGCAGGACTGAAAATAAAGCAGAAAGCAAATTGATTTTTTTACATAATTAAGAAGAATACTGTACCTTTTTTTATAATATTTTTAATGTTAGTCACTCGTAACTAAAGAAAAGCTTTTCTTAAAAAATTTTTTTTCATATTTTTTTTATTTTTTACTTTTTAGTCTTACACTTTTCAAACATTAAAATATATCGTCATGTTGATTAAAATATGCATAAAAAATATGATGTACAAACATGTACATCATGTTTATTAATGAAGCATAACGTAAACAATTAACGTAAAAAATCAAATTATGTATAGTTCATATATAATTATGTATAGTTCATATCAGCTACAATCTGTAAAAGTTTCAAGTTTCTTCATTGTAAAAAAAAACAAAAGAATTTAAGCATTTTCCTTCAAAATCGTTTTTTATTTAATAATTAATAAACATAAAAAAAAATTTATTATTATTCTTGTATTGTTCCCGCGAATTGGCGCGAATGCATATGTCTGCAAATGTTTAGTCATTTACATTGAAGAAAAGGCAGTCAAATTACCGTCCAACGATTTGACCCAAACGATTGAACTAAAGAAAAGCGTTTAATTAATTAATACGCCACAACGAATTCTAATGTTAATTGTAGCACAAAACGTCTCTACTGGTGGTTTTTATAAGACTACGATAAAAACCCGAATTTTTTAGTTCGAGTTGTGGTTGAAGTTTTGTTTCGTATCGTATTGAAATTTGACACGAATAAGCGCCGATTTTTATATAAACAAATATATGAGCGTTCAAAATTTGAAACCTTATTGTTTATTTATGAAACATAACGTAAACAATTAAATTAACGTAAACGTAAAAAGTGAAATTATGTATAGTTCATATCATTAGCTAAAATCCGTAGAAGTTTCTTTCAAGTTTCTACATTGTAAAAAGCAAGAGAATTTAAGCATTTTCCATTAAAATCCTTTTTTGCAAATTTTCATTAATTTGCATTGAAGAGGCAGTCAAATTAACGTCTAAAGACGTTTGAATTATTGACTATTGAACTAAATAAAAGGGTTTAAAAAAATCAACTTGCTGTCTGCTTTAATTTCAACATTTTTAAAAAATGAATTTTTTTTGCGATTGCAAAATTTATTAAATTGATTTTAATGAAATTTACAGTATGGTTTTAGTATATCATAAAGTTTTTCTTGATGAAATACAAAGGTCCTAAATGTAGCATGAATGGTTGAAAAACGTAAAATGCGAAGACTTGTTTTTTTATGGTTTTTTTCGCAATTATCCTTTCGTTACTCGCGCCAACTTTTTGTGATCGGATACTCGCGCACGGTGCAGGAGACCGGGTCCAAAAATATGGGTCAGCAGTGTTTTAAAATTATTTTTTTTTTGCAAAATTGTGTACGATTAAATTATTTAATGAATATATGATCATATAATTTTGTAGATATGCGTTTGTGTTCACATTATATTACTTTAATCAAAAATTTAATAATTTTCATCGTTATCCATTTATATGTATATACAAAAACTTTGGAAGTGAAAAAAAAATTGAATATGGTTAAATTTGTTTACTAAGAACTTTAGATCTTAATTCAATAAACAAAAAAATAAAAAATAAAGAGTAATTGTAGTAACAAAAAAAGTTATAAAAATTAATTAACGTTTTTAAAACATGAAATACACAATGGTGTCACATTCATTGGAACAATGGTGTTCCAAACACAGATATTTTGAGCATATTTGGCAGTAAAACTTTGTTTTTCTATTTTTCTTCCAATCACAAACAGCACAGCGATCTGAAGTTCCTGGTGTTACGACTGGTACTTGTTCTGTTGGTAAACCACATATCTCCCTAAACCTCATTCTGATGGTTCTGGGTAAGTTATATATTTATATTTATATATATAAATATAAATAAACTAATCTATAAACATTGAAAATAAGGAAAATATCTTAAATTACCTTACTAATTAAAAATATCGATGTGTGATCCAAACACAAAAATTGGTGCACAAATACTCGCACACGGTGTACGGGACCGTGTTGCGTAATAACAAAAGGACAGTACTATTTTTTACACTGCGAACTGACTTTACCCACAGTTGATTGACCACTGAAGAAGTATACTAAGTAGCCATTCAAAATCCCCACTACAAGCAGAGTTACAGGAATTTATTTACAGGCCCGGTCTCCCACACCGTGTGCGAGTAACGGAGGGTTATTGCTGTTTTGCAACAAGGATGACAATTCTTAAAATTTTTAACTAATCCCATATTGTAGGAAATTTAATTACACAACTTTTAAGTTAGTGCAACTTTTATCGAAAATGAATAGTTTTAAAGTTATAAACAGAAAATTAAGAAAAAAATCGAATTTTTCCTTTATTTTTTGACATTTTGATTATTTCAATAATGTTCCGGACCTTTTTGAGTGAGGATAACTCAAATTTATTATATGAATTATTTGCAAGCAATTTCTGCAAAAAATATGAGTCACCTCTCAACATCCAAATGTACCTATTAATAAAATCGTCTGTTAATAAAACGAACGGGGACATAATATTATGTAGGTAATGTACTTTATAACATATTATACAGTGTGTCCCAAAAGTAGCGGGACGGTCAAATATTTTGCGGAATAAACCTCGGATCGAAAAACTGAAAAATACGTGTTCAATATTTTTCAAAAATCTATCGAATCATAGCAAACACGGCCCCCACTCCACCCCTTGAAAGTGGGGTAGAGGTTAACTTTAAAATCTTAAATAGGAACCCCCGTTTTATGACAGATTTGGATTCATTATGAAAAAATAATAATATTTATTCGAGACATTTTTGAGAATTGATGATAGATGGGGCTGTAATTGGAAAAATTAAATTTATAAGCGCCATCTATCAACAAATCTAAAAAATGTCTCGACTGAATGTTACTTACTTTTTATGAGGTATTCAAATCTGTAATAAAAATTGGGGTTCCTATTTACGATTTTAAAGTTACCCCCACCCCACCTCCATGGATTGGAGGGGAGTCGTGTTTAATGTTATTCGATAGGTTATTTAGTGTGTATTTCACGAGATATTAGACCCTTTCTATAATTTACCTAGGGTATCAGGATAAATAGTTTTTCTATGGATGATATACAATGTGCAACTTCTCTCACTACTTACATACATTCAAAACGAACAATTTCTCACGCAGTGACAAAAGTCGGCCATTGCAGTGAGGAATTTTTTTCTTACAGGTTCTCCGCAGTTTTTCCTACATGTGATCGCTGTTTCCATGGTAACATGCACAATACGAACACAATTAATGTTGTCAAACCAAATGTGTTGAAGCAAAACGTACCAGGAATTACCTTTCAAAACTGTTAAAAATAACTGTTAATTATAATGTTAAATAAATAACGTATATAAAGTTTAAGAGTATTAAATAACTACTATATATGTATTTTATTTCAATTTATCCATATAATATACCAAAATGCTCCTAAATTATTTAATTTTAAAGTTTAAACTCTTGACAAAACCGCATCCATAGAAAAAGTACAGTATACAACACATGAGAAAATGACATATTTCTTCCTCTCTTGATTTGCGGTTTGGAACAAACTTCTGCGGTCGTGATAAATATGTCTTTTTTCTCACTTGTTGTACAATATACTATTTCTGATTATATGAGCAGAACATCTAGCAAAATCACAGCAGAACAACCGTCCTAGAAAAATTCTTAAGTATGTCACAACCTATGGGAAGTCGAAATAGAGGTAGGAAAAAACTCAGATGGAAGGATGGTAGGAAAATAGGCGCAGCAAACTGGCAACAGTTGGCAATGGATAGAACTGACTGGCGTAATAGACTTGGGAAGGTCGAGGCCCTTTTATAGAGCTTTTATTGGGACCATTGATGATGATGATATTATTTAATTCATATTCAGAGGAAATATTTAGTGAATGTTGTTCTGAAGCTATTTTCTTGTGGCATTTTTGCAATTAACTAGTTTGGATAGGAAATAAGCCACAATTTTACTAAATATAAATGAGTCAGATTAAATAAATTATTAGAAGAATTTTTTTACTAAGCAACAACATTTTTGTTTAATTCATTAATATTTTTTGTATTTTGACAACGACACCCGATTTGGGCGTCGAAACGTTAATAAAATCATTTTTTTTAGTAAAAATGTATTTCCCATCAAAACTAGTTAATATTTAGTGAGGTTTTAAAAAATTGCGAACACGGAACGTCTGTAAATGAAGAACTCCTAAATAACGTCCGAAATGCGGATGACAAAGTTGTTTTTAAAAACAATCTAAAAAGCTTACACTAGCTTGTGCCACACCTAGTGATTTAGATCATGAAGAATTAATCTTAGAACACAGGTACGCTAGGGATGGGATAAACGTACCGGTTATAACCTAAAGCCGGCTTTTTTACTCCGCAATAATCGGTTTTTCGGGTTATTTTTTTGTCCCGGTTATAACTGGTTTTTTCTTTTTAAACTAATAACCGGTGAAAAACCGGATAAGTTACCTTTGAAAAAAGTAATGAATTCAGAGAAAAAATTATGAAGGTTTTTTATACATTATGGAGTCCATATATACCTCATATTTATATTTATAGAGAATCGTCTATAAGCTGATATAAAACCATGTAATATACAGAGTATTGCAACGAAAATTTGATTCCACCCCCAGTAACTCAGAAACCAAGGGTTTCTTCAGAATTTAAAAAAATATATCAATTTGTACTGAAAGGGGGATGAATTTTAATGCAAAATTCGTCCCCCTTTCCCTGCCCCGCATTTACTCCCAGTTTTTTTTAAATAGCAAGTGTGGCCGAGTGGCACATCATTTGAAAGGTATTTTTTCTCTACAGAAACCTCTATTTTTTAATTTGCAGCATAAGTTTAAAGGTAATTTTGGATTTAACTAATTTATAAGAGATAAGTCCAAAATTATCTTCAAACTTATTACGTAAATTAAAAAAAATAGAGCACCGTTTAGAGAAAAAAATAACCTTTGAAATGATGTGTCACTCGACCACATTTGCTATTAAAAAAAAGTGGGAGTCGATGCGGGGCAGTAGGGGGTTACATTTGAGGGCATGAATTTTGCATTAAAATTGGTCCCCCTTCCATTAAAAATTGACGTGTTTTTTAAATTTTGGAGAAGCTGTTGGTTTCTGAGTTTCTGGGGGGGTCAAATTTTCGTTGGAACAGACTGTATACGGTTTTATATGTCTAACATAATATATTATATTATGTTAGACAGCTAGTATATATTTATATTATTCTTGCAACCTTGTATTGGCTGGACGATAAAAACGGATTTGACTAGTATAGATCAACTGTATTTTCATCAATGTGCAAAAATTGTGGATTACTGTAAATATCGAGCACAAAGCTCATGAGGAGTAGCAAGAAAATCTAACAGAAGGTCAAATCTACGTCAATCAAACTCCAGTAGAAAAAGTGATGAACTACTGCTACTTCGGTACCATAACGAATATAGAATGGACCTAGGATATAAGAGCGCTCATCGGAAAGGCTAGATCCACCTTTAAACGGATGGGGGTCTCTTCAAGAGCTCTTGGTATAAAAGTAAGAATGCGCCGATGCTACATATTTTCTGTTCTTTTTACTATATTAAATCGTGGATCTTTAACGAAGATATGTGCAGAAGATTGGAAACATTTGAGATGTTGCTATATCGGAAAAGATCTCGTGGACTGACGAGTCGTAGGAAAATGAAGATTAACCGAGACCACCATCAATTCTCGAAAGCTACAATATTTCGGACACATTATGAGAAATGAATCCAGGTCATAATAAAAGTCATCCTGAACCGTTTATACAATTGAGTCCCTGAATCTTTACCCATGCGTCATCATTTAAAGCATACGAAGTAAGTCGATGATAAGTCGGAAATTAAAATTTACTAAACGCAACAGCAAGTCACTTACTGTCACTTGCTGTTGCGTTTAGTAAATTTCAATTTCCGACTTATTATCTACTTATCTCGTATGCTTTAAATGATGACGCACGGGTAAAGATTCAGGGACTCAACTGTATATCGATTGGTTATCTTGACATCGATATATTCTTTCACGAGTATTGATATCGATCATACTGATACTGATTCGAATGAAGTGTCGCCAACCAAAGTGCAATGTAAATATTATAACATTGTAACCTAATGGGTACTGGCTATTGATTAAAAAAACCGAAAACCTGTTTCTGCAATAGCCGGTTTTTTTGACAGATTATAACCGCCAAGTTAAACCGCAAGTAAAAAAATTGGTATAACCGAAAACCGGAGTTCTGTCAACAACCGCCATCCCTACGGTACGTATTAGGCTCGAAGGCTCCGTTGCTCAGTACTGATAAATTATGGACGGAGTCATTCATTTAGGTGAGAAACACAGTAAATAATAGATAGTATAATATAAAACAACACAAAGAAACAAGGAAAAACAGCTATTCAAACGAAAAAGGCGCCCTCATCTTTAAATGTTTGAATCCCAAGAAAAAGAAACAGAAATGGAATATTTACAACACAAAGAGGAAAACAATGATATTACTGAATAAATGACGATAAATTCACTGCATCAAATTTATATTTAAGGATATACCTACACTTGTATATTATCTTATATCATAGATATTATAAAATAATCAAACAAAATATTCAGATATCTATTTCGTCGTCAAAAATCTTATATCAAATATACCAAATAGAGTAGCTGATATTATTATAATAGTAAATAAAATAGTTTATTACCATATCAACTATGTATATCAAGTATCATAACTATACAAAATGACAGATAAAATAGATAAAGTACGAAATTATTAAAAAAACCTAATTATTAACTTCGTCCTACATTATCGTAAAATATTACCTATATTGCAAAACCGATAACCGAGGAGAGATCGAAAATCTGAAAATATACCGGGTGTTCCATTAAAAAAGGGCACATCTTCGAAATTAAGAAAATTCTTTTTGCATTATGTTATTGCAAATAAATCTAAAATTCCAGCACTTAATGAGAAAATTGCCACTTTCTTATCATCAGAATTATTTTACTTCTCACCAGACAAATTGATAGCCTTTTATAACTTTTCTTTTCTTTGAAGAACCTTTTTTATCTGGCAGTGTACGGTATAGTACAATACAGATTGACAAGTTTCATCGAGTCTGTCAGTCGCTTCTCCGATCGCCTTGGCAAAGCCTGAAACAAATTATTTTTCTTTCGACCGTTGAATGAAAAGTTCGAACTTCGAGGTTTGAATAAAAACACTTCAGTCAAAGGCCGAAAAAATGGAATTTATTTCGGGGTTTGACTAAGACTGTAAGTCAGACCTGAGTATTGACCAGGGGCGTAACAGAGGCCCCCGCAGCATGATGCTTGCGGGGGGCCCCAATATGTCAGGGGCCTCATCTTATCGTCTAATATAAAATGTGTTATTGTTATATGTAAAAATATGTTATTGTTATATGTAAAAATATGTTATTGTTATATTATTTTACGGATACATACGCAACGTTTTTTAAGCAATGCAGTATTGAAACTAAAGTTACTTATCGGATAGATACAATTTATCGTATGTATGTATTATTAAAATTGTAGATATTTTCCCTGATAGCCCAGGGCGCATCTGTAAAAATATTAGTACATTTGGACGTTGAGGGGTGACTCAAATTTTTTTGCAGAAATTTCTTGAAAATATCTCAAATAATAATATTTGAGTTATCCTCCCTCTTAAAAAGGTCCGGAACATTGTTTAAATAATAAAAATGTCAAAAAATGATGGAAAAATTCGATTTTTTTCTTCGTTTTTTGATTATAACTTTAAAAGTATTCATTTCCGAGAAAGGTTGTACTTACATAAAAGTTGCGAAATTAAATTTCCTACAATATAGAATTGGTTAAAAATTTAGAAAATAGTCACCCTTATTGCAAAATAGCAATAATTGCGAAAAAACCATACAAAAACAAGTATTCGCATTTTACGTTTTTCAACCATTTATGCTACTACCTTCATATTTCACCCAGAAAAACTTTATAATACAGTTAAACAATAATGTAAATTTCATTAAGATCGGTTTAATAGATTTTGCAAACTAAATTTTGCAATCCAGCTTTCGCAAAAAAAATTCATTTTTTCAAAATGTTACAGGACTGAAAATAAAGCAGATAGATACTTGAAATTTTTTTTGCATATAGAAATGTACTGTACCTTTCATTTAAAATTTGCAAAATTAAAACCGATTAACTACCACGACGTGAGGAATTTTTTTAAATAAACATTAATTATTGGTGCTACGCGCAGGACAGCGGATAGTTTGCTCTGATTGGGCATTCCAATGACCTTTGATAATTATTGATACATTTTAATTTTTATTACATTTCGATATAAATAAATAAATTTGTTTATTGCAAAATAAAAACACGTACTCTATCCTTTGAAATAACACTTTTTTTAGCAATAACTTTCTTTGTTCATATATTTTAACTTAGAAAATAAAAGTTTATTATTTTTAAACATATGCAATTGTTTAAACAATATTTCAAAAACAATAATAAAATTAGTTTGATTTTTGTGGAATTAAAATATTAAAATACAACAAAATATAGAGTAAGAAAATAATATATTAGATAAAGATTGGAAGAAACTTTGGTGGAAATCAACTTGGGTGTGAATCGAACACCGCTGTCCTGCGCGTAGCACCAAAAATTAATGTTTATTTCAAAAATTTCCTGACGCCGTGGTAATTAATCCATTTTTATTTTGCAAATTGCAAATAAAAGGTACAGTACACTTCTATAAGCAAAAAAAAAATCAAATTGCTCTCTGCTTTATTTGCAGTCCTGCAACATTTAAAAAAAAAATGAATTTTTTTTGCGAAAGCTGGATTGCAAAATTTATTTTGCAAAATCTGTTTGACCAATTTTAATAAAATTTACAGTGTTGTTTTACTATATCATAAAGTTTTTCTGGGTAAAATATAAAGGTCCTAAGTGTAGCACAAATGGTTGAAAAACGTAAAATGCGAGTACTTGTTTTTGTATCTTGTGTTTCTTTTTCGCAATTATTGCTATTTTGCAACAAGGATGACTATTTTTTAAATTTTTAACCAATTCTATATTGTTGGAAATTTAATTATGCAACTTTTATGTTAGTACAACTTTTCTCAAAAATGAATAGTTTTAAAGTTATAATCGAAAAACCAATAAAAAAATTAAATGTTTCCTTCATATTTTGACATTTTGATTATTTAAACAATGTTCCGGACCATTTTGAGTGGGAGGATAACTCAAATATTATTATTTGAGTCATTCTCAAGCAATTTCTGCAAAAAAATTTGAGTCACCTCTCAACGTTCATCTCAAAACAGATGCGCCCTAGACTATGATAGTAGTGCACGAAGAGAGTTGCCCATATCATAGAATAATACCATGTTATAATGTAGTCGTTTATTAATTTCCTTTCTATTTTATTCTATATCAATAAAGATGAAAAAAGTTGTCATATACAGTGCCTGAATACACTAATAGCCCAATAAATTACCGTTTTGGAGTGTAAAATTATCAGCGTCACGACGTATTTGCTTGTCAATTTGGATTTAGATTCTACTTATCCTCAACTTCAAAGTGGGACTTGTACCGTTGGTTGCTTTTACTTGGGTGGTGAAAATCAGCCCTTCTCAGGGATGAAAAACATACGTGTAAAATAAGTCCGGAAATTGATAAATTGACTAATTATAAGCAACTTTTGTTTTATAGAGCTTCTTTATCTAAGTAAATACTTTTCAAGTTACTTACGAGTGAAAATTTTTATTTCCACCTACCTCTACCGAAAGTATACTTTTCCGGACCTGATTGTAGGGATCAAAGTTGTACTTTTCCTCCCTAGGGAGGAAGATATTTTTCCTCCCTAGGGAGGAAAAGTAAAAGTGACGTCATGGTATTTCATTCATGAAATATAATTTATTGACGCACTGTACAATATCTATTTTCTATTACGTAAGTTGTTCTGAAGCTATTTCCTTGTGGCATTTTTATGATTAATTATTTATATGGGAAATAAGCCACAATTAAAATGAAAAAAATAATTTTATTAACGTTTCGACGCCCAAATCGGGTGCCGTTGTCAAAATACAAAATACTACTAATGGAAACAAAAATGTTGTTGCTTAGTAAAAAAATTCTTCTAATAATTTATTTAATTTGACTCATTTATATCGGCAATTCAGATACATATGATACATTTTAAAGTAGAAGACTTTAAAATGATATTGCGAATATTTATGAGTTGCGTTCCTGGGACGACTTTACTGAAAGATAGTTCATTCGATTATATGAAATCAACCCCAACTCAAGAATATCCGTCACAAAAAAAATAAATCATAGCATGTGATCTGTCTTTAAAAAGACAACCACATGCAACGGTGACATTAAAATTCTAGTGTTAGAGATCTCATAGTAAATCACGAGGGAAAACCAGGAAAAAACCTCGTGATACTATCCCGACATCGTAAGTATTTGGTCTTACATTTAAATTACTCTCAAAATTAATACCAAATTCTGACTTTGCTATAATTTTGTTTAAATTATAAATAATATCAATAATATATGGATATATAAGTAATACTAAAATATAAAATATGTACTAACTCGACTATTGACTTATTAATTGTGGTATTTTCTTTCTATTGACTTCCTCTTTCAGTATGGGTATCCACATCCTACTGCATTCCACCGAGGAATTTGCGACACAATTGGTTTCGTTTAGCATAATTAGAGCCGCTTCTTTGATTTTTCTCTTTTTACTATCTGTTTCTTTCAGGACTATACTTGAATCTCTCCACTGAACTCTATGTTCATTATCCCATGCGTGTTGACATATTTGAGATCTATCAAACTCTCTATTTTTAATATAAGATTGATGTTCACTTATTCTAACGTTTAATGGTCTTGATGTTTCACCTATATAAAACTGTTCGCATTCACAAGGTATTTTATAAATACAATTCTTTGTCCTTTCTTGTTCATTGTTAGGTTTAGTCTTAGATAGAATAGATCTCAATGTGTTGTTTGTTTTGAATGTTGTTGAAATGTTGAATTTATTTCCTATTGTTTTAAGTTTCTCGGATAGTCCTTTTATGTATGGTATTGATATTTTCCTCGTATTATTTCTTGTGAATGTTGTAGGATCCCGTTCTATGTTGTTCTGTTCCATTCGATCCAATCTTGACAATTCCTTATTTATAAACGATAAAGGATAATCATTTTTTAATAAAACAGATGTTAAGAATTGTTTTTCTTCTAAAAATGAATTTTCGTTAGAACAAGTAATTTTGGCTCTATCATATAAGGATTTTATGATTCCCTTTTTAACGCTGATGTTGTGATTTGATTTGTAATTGAATCAGTTCTCCTTGTAGTGAACTATCCAAATTTTTATTAAACATTATAAAACCATTTGCTAATAATGATGACACATTTATAAAAAATACAAAACATTTTTTAAACAAATTATCAACTATTGAGTTTAATCCAAATAATACTTTAGTAAGTTTTGACATAAACAGTTTATTTACAAATGTGCCATTAGATAAAACTTTAAACATAATCAAAACGAAATTAGAGAATGATGATACATTGACAAATAGGACAAAACTAAATGTATCAGCTATAATGGAGTTATTGACATTATGTACTAATAATACCTATTTTCAACTAAATAATGAATTTTATAAACAAAATTTTGGTCTAGCAATGGGCTCCTCTTTATCTCCATTATTGGCTAATATATTTATGGAGGATTTCGAAACTAATATCATTTCTAAACAAAATTTAAAACCCACTGTATGGTGGAGATATGTAGATGATGTGTTTTCAATATGGCCTCATAGATCAGAATTGTTGGATACATTCCTGAATATTATAAACGATCAAGAAGAGACAATAAAATTTACAATGGAAAAGGAATATAATAACACCCTGCCTTTCCTCGATGTTTTAGTCTCAAAGAAGGATACTGGATATGAGACTCAAGTGTATAGAAAACCAACACATACCAACAGATATCTCAATTACAAATCAAATCACAACATCAGCGTTAAAAAGGGAATCATAAAATCCTTATATGATAGAGCCAAAATTACTTGTTCTAACGAAAATTCATTTTTAGAAGAAAAACAATTCTTAACATCTGTTTTATTAAAAAATGATTATCCTTTATCGTTTATAAATAAGGAATTGTCAAGATTGGATCGAATGGAACAGAACAACATAGAACGGGATCCTACAACATTCACAAGAAATAATACGAGGAAAATATCAATACCATACATAAAAGGACTATCCGAGAAACTTAAAACAATAGGAAATAAATTCAACATTTCAACAACATTCAAAACAAACAACACATTGAGATCTATTCTATCTAAGACTAAACCTAACAATGAACAAGAAAGGACAAAGAATTGTATTTATAAAATACCTTGTGAATGCGAACAGTTTTATATAGGTGAAACATCAAGACCATTAAACGTTAGAATAAGTGAACATCAATCTTATATTAAAAATAGAGAGTTTGATAGATCTCAAATATGTCAACACGCATGGGATAATGAACATAGAGTTCAGTGGAGAGATTCAAGTATAGTCCTGAAAGAAACAGATAGTAAAAAGAGAAAAATCAAAGAAGCGGCTCTAATTATGCTAAACGAAACCAATTGTGTCGCAAATTCCTCGGTGGAATGCAGTAGGATGTGGATACCCATACTGAAAGAGGAAGTCAATAGAAAGAAAATACCACAATTAATAAGTCAATAGTCGAGTTAGTACATATTTTATATTTTAGTATTACTTATATATCCATATATTATTGATATTATTTATAATTTAAACAAAATTATAGCAAAGTCAGAATTTGGTATTAATTTTGAGAGTAATTTAAATGTAAGACCAAATACTTACGATGTCGGGATAGTATCACGAGGTTTTTCCTGGTTTTCCCTCGTGATTTACTATGAGATCTCTAACACTAGAATTTTAATGTCACCGTTGCATGTGGTTGTCTTTTTAAAGACAGATCACATGCTATGATTTATTTTTTTTGTGACGGATATTCTTGAGTTGGGGTTGATTTCATATAATCGAATGAACTATCTTTCAGTAAAGTCGTCCCAGGAACGCAACTCATAAATATTCGCAATATCATTTTAAAGTCTTCTACTTTAAAATGTATCATATGTATCTGAATTGCCGATATAAATGAGTCAAATTAAATAAATTATTAGAAGAATTTTTTTACTAAGCAACAACATTTTTGTTTCCATTAGTAGTATTTTGTATTTTGACAACGGCACCCGATTTGGGCGTCGAAACGTTAATAAAATTATTTTTTTCATTTTAATTGTGGCTTATTTCCCATATAAATATTACGTAAGTATCTATACATTTTAACGTTTATTTATAAAACACCCTGTATTTTGCAGAATGGTAAAAAGCAGTAAATTGTTATTTTGATTTAACAATGTTTACATTAATAACTTGACTTATATTTTTGACAGTTGACAGTTACATTGTACCTACTTTTTAGTTTTAGTTCTAATAAATTTTGTTGGTAAGTTACATACATAAATTAAGTAAAAATGAAAAAATGCCTTGTTATTTGAGAAAGGTGGAAAAGTCATATGTATAACATGGAAGTAAAGTGCCTTTTCCTCCCTTGAATGATTACTGCCCTCCGCCTTGGGAGGAAAAGTAGCACTTTCCTCCCTTGTTATACAAACAGCTATTTTTCAACAAAAAAAAACACGTATTCAGGAGAGTTTTTCGCAAATAAATCAAAAACAACTCAAATCAACAAAAAATAAGTATATTATCGAATTAAATATTATCGAAAAATTATCGAATTTTTTTTTAGCAAAAATGTAGGTTATAAAAAAAACAAACAAAAAATGGTGTACCTATTCATGAAGTCTATCGACACAGTAAAAGCAAAGTTGTAGCTCATGAAAAAGTGTTCTGTGTATGGTAATAGATAGCGATAATACTTAATAACAAAAATTGTAGCGAACTTTGAGCTTCACATTACAAAATTAGCTATAATGTTACAGGGTGTTCGATAAAATAGTGGCAGACCAAACTTATGTTTTTTTTAAATAGAACACCCTGTATTTTATTTTATATTCGAAATCCTCATAACTTTTCGATTACAAAAATATAAAGGTTTGGTATGTTATACGGGGGATTTATAAAGTTATAACCAATTTTATATGAAAATCGTAACAAGTTTAACTACCTGTATAAATAAAAGCAAGCACAAGGTCAATGGTTTATTGACGTCATATTTTTTTATTTATTGTCAAAATTTTCGTAAATGTTTGTTTTGCTAATTTTGTTTATATTAAATACAGGGTGAGACAAAACGCAAGTACATTATTTTCTCAGTAATTTTAAATAGAATACCCTGTATTTTATATCATTATCGAAAAGTACCATTACCATACTATAATTTTTGTATAACATTTCCTATGTGTACACTTATTAGTTTTCGAGATATTTTCATTTTTCAGAGCAAAATTATTAATAATTACGGGTCTAAATCTTTCCAAATTTTAAGTAAGCCATGACTGAATAATTGTCTAAAACTTACAATTTACGATTATTGATTATCAATATGTAATCAAAGTTGGCTACAATTTTTGTTATTAACTTTTATTACTATCTATTACTTATAATGGATCTACAAAGCTTTACTGACCAATCACGCTGTATGGATAAATCATTTTTTTTTAATTTCAAACTATTTTAAAAATGTGACTACTGCAATGATATTTTAAAGTACGTTAATAAATCGATATCTACAAATTGATGGTGCCTAAGTGGCATTAGACTGCAGATCGAGAGGTCCCCAGTTGGAACCCGGCTGTTGCGTATCTTTTTTTACTTGTTTTAATAAATAATTAAAACTTTATATACTTAAAATTATATATACCGTTTTAAACAAAAGTAGTATTTGGTATTTTAAAAAATACTATTTTATACTAGTGTAATTTTTGGAATCATAATTATAAATAACAGTTAATACATCTACTAAAAATTTATATTTTATATGTTAATTATTCTTTTCAAATATGTTGTGCCCTACATAAATATGTACATGTACAATAACAAAACTGTGATATTATAAAAAGTACTTTTTCTACTCTATGTCATATTATGTATAAGTTTTTAGTTTGTGAAAATTGTCATTATAGATAGCAGTGCGTGAAGGATTTAAAGGGTGCGTGAAGTAACAATGTATTTTAAATGGGATTTATTTTTTCGCACTGTTTTTAACTTTCGCGTTGTCATGGTCGCAATCCTTATCTTTCGCGTTGTCATGGTAATGACAGTATGACCAATGAATTACAACAAAAGTTTTGACAGTTTTGTGGTTTGAAAGTAGTTAGAATTTTTAAATGTCAAAGTTCTAAAAATTGTAGAATGAAAATGAATTCCAGTGACGAAGAGTTTCAGTTTTTATATTTGTTAATCGTAGATAAAATATTGTATGAAACTGTACGTGAAGTACTTTTTGCGAACTTACGCGATTTATAGCACTCACTCCGTTGTCGCTCGTACTCTAAATATCGCGTGCGTTCGCAAAAAGCATACTTAACGAACTGTTTCATAAAATAACTATTTTTATTAGAGTATAATTTTTGGAATTTTAATCATTTTATCGTTAAATCGTTTATCGTTAAATAATTTTATATTCTTTCCTGTAAATAATAAAAAGGTTTTATTATAAAAAAGTTCTTCTTATAAAAGTGTAATTATTTATTTTTTATAGCATTTTATAGCAAGCTTCTAGCATCAAAACTAGATGATGATTTAGAAAACAAATTATTGAGTTACGCTCAAAATAAAGTTACCCCATTTTTTTGCTAAAAAAACGTGAAAATCTCCCCATTCGTTGGACCGGTTTATAGTATACAAAGTTTTTTATTTTAGAAAAATGCCGTTTTTCCAAAATAACTTAAAAAGTATTAGCAAGGGCGGATCCAGAGAGCCCCCCTCGAGGATTTAAAATAATATAAATTTAAATATTTGCAGATTGAAAATGGTGTTAGTTTCAAATACATATCCCGCTTGCTACGATAAAAATGTTTTTTGATTTGTACTAAACGGTAGGAAAGGTTGTGCTGAACGAGGAAAGTGTGAGGTAACCTAAGCTATGCATGTATCATAAAAAAAGTTCATGGCTCCCCCGAAAATCGGTCTTGGATCCGCCCTTGAGTATTAGTGATACGAAAAATCTTAAAGAGTAAAGATATCTAGGTTGTGCTTTTCTAAATATTTTGGTTTTATTTTGGTTTTCTGTAAGGCAAAAATTGGTTAAGATACATAAGATACATAACACTCGTAATTAGTGACTCGTTAGAGCCCTTTCAAATAAAATCCATTCAAAAATAAGCACTTTGAACTGATGAAACTTACATGTCATATAAAAAAAGTTAAGTAATTTGTAAAGCGGTAATGATTAGTTTCATTTGGGGATGCTATATAGAGGGAGATTTTCACAATTTTTTTTTACCAAAAAAGGCTTTAACTGTATTTTAAGCTTAACTCGTTGAGTTTTGATGATATAAATTTTTATAAAAAGTAAAAATACCTAAAACTTTTCTAAACACTTTAAAAAGTTTTAATGAGTTTTCCCCGAAATGTGCTAAATTTTTGGTTATTTCACGTTTAAATAGTCGATATGAAATTTGTCTAATATGAACCTATTTTCATTAGCTTTTACTAGGTATAGAGAATGAATATATACACCACTTTTTTACTTACTTTTTTACAGATTATATTTGACGAATAAGAACAATTTTTCATGACCTACACATTTGCATTTACTGGGTCGATAGGCTTCATTTTTGTATAAATTGTGACATTAGAAATTACACGGTATCGCCGTATTTCACGTTCATTTAGTAGGATATAACATATATAAGTTTTTGATACACATGTCGCCTTTAGTAATTTTTTAAAAGAGGCCCCATTTCCAATTCTTTCTGCGGAGGGGGGGGCGACGGATTTTGTTACGCCACTGGTATTGACTAGTCAAACCTAGGTGTGCCTGACCTTCCAGGTTTAACTATAATATATGTTTAACCTTTTTACTAGTTTTTAAATAGCAAAGAACATGTTTAAATCGAGCTTTCATAATATATACTTTTTCAGCAATGCGTAAATATTTCGTATTTTTAACCCTCACCATTATACTAAATAATTACCTATTGCTCATAAAAAGTAAAAAAAAAAACTGTCCTTATAGTCCTCAAATTTTAAAGAACCGCTTGGATTGACATGAAATTTGGCATACATATAGCTTACATGTCAAAGAAAAAAAGGTGATATTGTGCCGATGTGTGCTTTTGCCCTGGGGGTGACTTTCACCCCCTCTTGCGGGTGAAAAAATATATGTCCAAACTAAGTCCGGAAACGGGTAAACTGACTAATTTTAAGTAACTTTTGTTCTATAGAGCTTTTTCGCCAAGTCAACACTTTTCGAGTTAATTGCAAGTGAATATGTTCATTTTTCAACAAAATAACCACATTTTTAGACGGTTTTTCGCAAATAGCTCAAAATGTACTTTTTAGAAAAAACCGTTCTTAGCAAAAATATAGCCTATAAAAAAGTAAAAAAATGGTGTACGCGCTAAGCTCTGGATCTCGTAGAACCAGAGTTATAGCCAATGAAAAATAGATTAATATTCACCAAATTTCAAATAGAATATTTCGACGTGAAATATCCAAAAAATTAAGCACCTTTTGGGGAAAACCTATTATTACTTTTTTAAAGTGTTTAAAAAAAAGCTTTATTTCTGTTTTTACAAAAAGTTTCTAACATTAAATTTAAGCAAGTTACGCTCAAAATAAAGTTGGTCCCTTTGGTTTTTGCAAAAAAAAATCGGGAAGACCACCCCCTAATTAGCAACTTAAATTAAATTAATCGTTACCGCTCCACAAATTATTTTACTTATGTTGTGTTTATATAATCTGTAAGTTTGATCGATTCAGAGTGCTTATTTTTGAAAAAATTTGGTTTCAAAGAAAAATTTTTAAAAATTTAAATTTTGAAAAATATGCTTTTTTTCAAAATAACTTAAAAATCAGATTTACTTTTCTGAATATCATGTATTTTTTTGTTTTTTTGTCAGACAAAAATTGATTAAGATTTGGTGTTTCTAAATTTGCATACATTCGTGATCAGTGACACGTTCAACCAATTTTAACTACAGCCCTTTTAATAATAAGGACTTTGAACCGATGAAACTTACAGGTCATATAAACAATATATACACGAGTCAAGAAACTTGTGAAGTCGTAACGATTAAGTTCATTTAAGATACTAATTAGGGGGTGATTTTCTCGATTTTTTTACCAAAACCAAAAGGGACTAACTTTATTTTGAGCGTAACTTGTTTAATTTTGATGCTTAAAATTTTTTTTATAAAACAAAAATGAAGCTTTTTTAAACACTTTAAATAAGTTGTAATGAGTTTTCCCCGAAATGTGCTTTGTTTTTGGTTATTTCACGTTAAAGGATTCCATTTGGAATTTGACGAATAAGAACCTATTTTTCATTAGCTATAACTCTGCTTCTACTAGGTGTAGAGACGTGATAATATATACACCATTTTTTTTAATTTTTTACAGGCTATGTTTTTGCTACGAATATTTTTTCGACAAAATATATACTATTTGAGTTATTTGCGAGAAACCGTCTAAAGGCGTGGTTATTTTGTTGAAAAAATGAACATATCCACTGCCAAATAACTCGAAAAGTATTGACTTAGTGAAAAAACTCTATAGAACAAAAGTTACTCAAAATTAGCCAGTTTATCCATTTCCTGACTTTCTTTGGACGAATATTTTTTCACCACAAAAGGGGGTGAAAACCACCCCCAGGGCAAAAGCACATATCGGCACAATATCACTTTTTTTCTCTGACTTGTTAGCTATGTGTATGCCAAATTTCATGTCAATCCAAGCGGTTCTTTAAAATTTAGAGGTTTTGCAATATTTTATCGTTAAAGAACGGACTATTATATTTATTATTTGTTCTCGGAAATTTAAAGCAAAAAACAGTCTAGGTAATATTTTAAATTTCAGACGATTTACTCCAGGACAGCGCACCGTTTGCATACAAGTATCGGTTTTTGTATCACAATCTAAATCGAGATCCTGATTTATTGTCAATATTATGATGGGCTCATCCTTCATGCTTACCTTACACAGAAAATTCATTTTAGTCTGGCTTTTCATTTCACAACGTACTATCATTTTTTATAAAAAGCTACTATAAAAATGTACATAAAACGCTTTATGGGTGTTATGATATAAAAAATATATAGACGTACAAAAACGAAACAGTCATTGTCCGAAATGTGAATATTAAAAAAATGTTTTGATATTTTTTATTCGCTTTGTTCAAGCACAACATAATTGGTTAAGATTCGACTTAAATATTTTAGTGGTTTAATGGCTTAACACGTTGGCGGACAGAACGTCTATAGACGTTTATTTTCGATTGATGTCTGATGTAATATTACACAACATCTATAGACATTGCATTTTCCCTATTCTACTTTGCAAAATACATATAGTGTCACAACACTTGCTTATGAATTTGACGCACTGTCCGTCAACGTGTTAATGGTTTAATTGTTTCTTTTTCTCTAGGTGCCGTCTCCGCTTCGAAGGTTGGCAATCATCAGAGCGATTTTTACTTTTGGGACCGCGGCTCTAAATAATTCGTTGTTAAACTATATCCAAACCATTCCCTAAGGTTCTTCAGTCATGAGTTCCATCTCCTTTTCATGGATCTTTTCCCTGGATTTTGTCTTGCATAATGATCTGGAGTATTAGTTATTTATCTCCTCTCATCAATTTCCCATTTATCTCAGTTTTCTTCTCTTAATTGCTAGAAGTACTTCTCTTTCCTTATACCCCAGGCTGTGGGTGAAAAAACGTGATATAATTCAGGAATTTTTGAAACCTATCATGTGTTGTAAAGGACGATGCCAGGAATAACTTCTACTAAAATGTGACCAAAAATATTATGAGCTTTTTTTTAATTGCGGTTTTCATTTGTTAAATTTGCAATTTTTAAAGATTTTTAATTTTGCAGATTAGGACATTGATTTTAGAGAAAAACTTTTTGATAGAAAGTTGTAGTAAATTAAAAAACCTACAATTTAAGCTAAGGTAAGTTTAATTTCGTTTATTGGTTATTGCAAAACAGCATGCGAAAAGTCCAAAATGGCCGTTTTTTACAATTGCGTTATTTATTGTACAAATAATTTTTTTTTATTTTTTAAAGCTTTAAAATGAAGATCTTTCAATTCCAAACATAAAAAAAATTGCAAGGCCGGATTAACGAATTTGTTGCTTAGATATTATAAATTGTTTATCCCAAGAGGTCAAATGTCGAAGGCTATAACTTTTTGAAGAAAAATCGTAGAGAGTTGTTGTAACATCCAATCTCCTTCTAAAGAGTTATATTTTCATATTCTGATGTCAATAAATGCGTAAAATATTTTTAAAACTCTAATTTTTGGGTTTGAAAATAAGGGGGCAAATTTCGTTATAAACATTTAGAGCTGAAGCGGCCCAGTACAGCCTATGAGTTCTTAACTTACAGATTATTGTTGCTGAAGAGGAAACGAAGATTTATAAAAAAATAAAAAATTTCTACGACCAGCTGAAGCCGAGCTAAATGTTGGGTTTGAAAATAAGGGGGCAAATTTCGTTATAAACATTTAGAGCTGAAGCGGCCCTGTATATCCTATAAGTTTCTAACTTACAGATTATTGTTGCTAAAGACGAAACGAAGATTTATAAAAAAATATAAAAAAATTAGAACCAACTGAAGCCGAGATAATTGTTTATTTTTTCTTAAATCGTAGTGCCTTTATTTATAACAATTAAGAAATTATTTTACAGTCATTGACTAAAGAAAGACTTATATTATCTTAAAATAAAAATTATTATAAACTATAATAACATTTAATTATTAAAAATTATTCTCAAAAACGGTGCTTTTGCAAGCGGTCGAATTTTGCAAATCGCCCGGCTCGCTTCAAATCCGCGCGCCCGGAAAATTTTTACGTAACTTGTATTAAATTTTGACCGAAAACAATTTAATAATACTACCATTATAATATACAGTGTATTTACCACTGTATTTATTTTTCTTGATAAACTTTTATATGTGAAATCTCATTTCTGAAGAAATAATATTACAAAAATGATACATATAACTATATTTTTAATTTTTGCATTGTTATATAAATATAATAATAATGTTACTTCTTATTATACAATATAAAACTTTTTCTTCTTGTAGTGACTATCCGTTTTGGATGTTGGCGACCATCATGGCAATTTTGCAAACCCCATTTGGAAACTGAGAACCAGGAAGGCGAAGGATTACCTTGCTAGAAAATTTACGTACGTCGTTCAACACAACAACTACAAATGTTTTTAGAGCAGCAGTACCGATTTAGTGTGCAAGTACAGATTGCCATGATGGTCGCCAACATCCAAAACGGATAGTCACTACAAGAAGAAAAAGTGTTATATTGTATAATAAGAAGTAACATTATTATTATTATATTTGAATAACAATGCAAAAATTAAAAATATAGTTATATATTTCATATATATGTATCATTTTTGTAATATTATTTCTTCAGAAATGAGATTTCACATATAAAAGTTTATCAAGAAAAACAAATGCAGTGGTAAATATACTGTATATTATAATGGTAATATTATTAAATTGTTTTCGGTCAAAATTTAATACAAGTTACGTAAAAATTTTCCGAGCGCGCGGATTTGAAGCGAGCCGGGCGATTTGCAAAATTCGGACTCTCGCAAAAGCACCGATTTTAAAAATAATTTTTAATAATTAAATGTAACTATATTTTATAATTATTTTTAATTTAAGATAATATAAGTCTTTCTTTAGTCAATGATAGTAAAATAATTTCTTAATTGTTGTAAATAAGGGCACTACAATTTAAGAAAAAAGAAACAATTACCTCGGCTTCAATTGGTTGTAGAAAATTTTTATTTTTTTATAAATCTTCATTTCATCTTCAGAAACAATAATCTGTAAGTTAGAAACTCATAGGAAGTACAGGGCCGCTTCAGCTCTAAATGTTTATAACGAAAATTGCCCCCTTATTTTCAAGCCCAACATTTAGCTCGGCTTTAGTTGGTCGTAGAAATTTTTTATTTTTTTATAAATCTTCGTTTCGTTTTTAGCAACAATAATCTGTAAGTTAAAACTCATAGGATGTACAGGGCCGCTTCAGCTCTAAATGTTTATAACGAAATTTGCCCCCTTATTTTCAAACCCAAAAATTAGAAGTTTAAAAATATTTTACGCATTTATTTACATCAGAATATGAAAACATAACTGTTTAGAAGGAGATTGGATGTTTCACCAACTCTACGATTTTTTTTCAAAAAGTTATAGCCTTCGACATTTGACCTCTTGGGATAAATAATTTATAATATCTAAGCAACAAATTCGTTAATCCGGCCTTACAATTTTTTTTTATGTTGAGAATTGAAAGGTCTTTATTTTAAAGCTTTAAAAAATAAAAAAAAATATTTGTACAATAAATAACGCAATTGTAAAAAACGGCCATTTTGGACTTTTCGCAGGCTGTGTTGCAATAACCTACATATTTAATCGAGTTGTTTATACCACAAAAAAAAATTTAAAACATCCACTTATCCCAAATGGTTTACATCAGAGTTAAAACATTTAATATATGAGAAGAAAAAAGCACATAAAAAATTTAAGCTGACTGGCGATGGTGAGAGCTATCTTCTTTTTTCCGGTCTCAGGGAACAGTCTAAAGAGCTTAGCAAGTATTTACAAAGGCGTTATGTAATAGAAATTGAGGCTAACATTTTTCAAAATTCTTGTTCTTTCTGGAAGTACATCAATAATAAACGCAACTCTCTTGTTCTACCATCGAGTATGTGCTATGGTAATGAAACTAGTGAAAATGGTTTAGATATTCTTAATTTATTTGCTGGGTTCTTTTCGACTGTCTATAACAAAGAAAAAATAAATCAGGTTCCTGATTTTAAGTACGAAAATAATGTTGATGTTAATACTTATTTAATTAGTGTTAAGGATATTATTGATAAGATACAGAATAATCCGTGGAAACAGACAGCGGGTCCGGATGGCATACCAATGTATTTTATTAAAAAATGTTTATTCACTCTTACAAAACCTATTAAGTTATTATTCAATATGTCATTAATTTCTTCTACATTTCCTGATTTTTGGAAAAAAGTTTTTTAAGGCTCATTTTTAAATCTGGTAAAAATAATAATGTTGAAAATTACAGGGCGGTTTGTTTGCAGTCTGAACTACCAAAGTTGCTTGATTTTTTTGTTAATCAGATGTTAACCTACGACTGTAAAAATTTGATTGTCGGTCAACATGGTTTCAGTCAGAAAAAGTCTACTTGTACAAATCTTATTTTGTATTCAAACTTCATCGTTGATTCTTTGGAATCGGGTAACCAAGTTGACTCCATATAGGCTGATTTTGCCAAAGCATTTGACAGGGTGAATCATGAAATATTAATTGCTAAACTTCGTGGATATGGAATTGGAGATTATTTATTGGGTTGGATCAGGAGTTATTTAACAGATCGTTCACAAATAGTGAAATATGGTGATTTTGTTTCTGAAGCCATTAGTGTTACCTCGGGTGTTCCTCAAGGTTCTCACTTAGGCCCACTTCTATTTAATCTTTTTGTGAATGATATATCATCAGTAATTAATAATAGTGAATTTCTGTTGTTTGCTGATAACATAAAAATCTTTAAAGCGATTAAAAATACCTCGGATATGGATGCTCTTCAGTCTGACATAAATAATTTTTCTCGTTGGTGTGACATCAATGCCTTGTATTTGAATCTTAAAAAGTGCTACAAAATTACATTTTCTAGAAATACTAAACATCAGTTAGATAGAACATACATACTTAAGGGCGTATCAGTTACGGAAAGTACGGAAGTTAATCAAATTAGAGACCTCGAAATTACATTTGATCAGAGACTAATGTTTGATAGGAATATTAATGACATTACGTCGCGGGCTTATAGGATGCTCGGCTTTGTTCAGAGGAACTCGCAGGAATTTTCAATATTTACTTTTAAAATTTTGTCTTGTTCTCTAGTTCAGTCCATTTTGGAATATTGTAATATTATTTTGTATTCTCATTATAATATGTACATTGATCAGTTAGAACGAGTTCAGAATAAATTCCTAAGAATTTGCAGGTATAAAATGGGTTTTAATAGAACTAACTGCGATTATAATTATATTCTTTGTCAACTTAATATGAAAACCTTGGAAAATAGAGAATCTGAGTGTGAATTGCGTTTTTTGCATAAAATTCTTAATGGTTTTGTTGATTGTCCGGAACTGCTAGAATTAATTGTTTTTAATGTAAATTCTAGAAGAACACGTTCTTCTGACCTATTTAGAATAGAGTTTCATCACACTAATTATGGTAAAAATGAGACAATTACAAGGATGATGAAAACTGCCAATCATTTGCAAGATAGTGTTGATTTGTTTAATCCATCTGTATCCGCATTCAATAATACTTTAAAGAAATTGAGATATTGATGTTAATAATACCTACTTTTGAAATATGTAATGTATGACTACAGTTTATTTGTTAATTATATGTATATACATATTGTAATTTTTTATAAGGAAAAAGGGTTCGTCCCGTTAAATAAATAAATAAATAAATAAACCAATAAACGAAATTAAACTTACCTTAGCTCAAATTGTAGGTTTTTAATTTACTACAACTTTATATTAAAAAGTTTTTCTCTAGAATCAATATCCTAAGCTGCAAAATTAAAAATCTTTAAAAATTGCAAATTTAACAAATGAAAATCGCAATAAATAAAAAAGCTCACAATATTTTTGGTCACATTTTAGTAGAAGTTATTCCTGGCATCGTCCTTTACAACACCTGATAGGTTTCAAAAATTCCTGAATTATATCCTGAAATCGACCTATTTTTCACCCACAGCCTGGAGTATTATGCATACGTCTCATTACTTCTACGTTGTTTATTTTATCGACCCATGGGATCTTTAGCATTGTGCGGTACATCCACATTTCGAATGCCTCCACTCTCCTTAGATCAATTTTCCTCAGTGTCCACGCTTCCATCCCGTACGCTATGGATAGTACATAGTACATAGCACCTCAACAGTTGTATTTTTAACTCAAAGTTTAAGCTTCGACACACAGTGTTCAAAATTGGTCAAAACGTGATCGAAACTAAATTTGTTTAAACTGTAAAAGTTATCTCGCTAAAAACTTAGAATATTTGAGGTATTATGCCGTATAACGAGTATATATATAATAGGGGTCGTTCTTTAGTTTTCATCCCTTCATTAGGGGGTATTTTACTTAAAAAATATCGTTATACAGGGTGTTTCATTAAGAATGTCCAATCTTTGAGTTATATATTCTAGACCTCAAAATATTAGGATTTAACCCAAATTACTTAAATAAAATGTGGCTCCTTATAGAGTTACAGGGTGTTTTATTTAAAAATTATTTTTGCTTAGTGGTTTAAAACTTTTAGACGTACCAACCCTTTTCATAGTTGGTAAAAAGTGTAGGTACTGTACACCCTATAAAATTATGTTAAACAAACGTTTCTGGCTATTACCAGAGGCGTACGACAGGGGACAGAGAATGGTTGACCCTTCCCAAATTCTACGCCACTGGCGGAAATGCTATTTTAGCGAAATTTTCGATTCTCCAATACTCTCTATGTAAATAACATACACTTCATTCGCAACGATAAACTCATTAGTGTTCGAGATTATTTGAAGTTAAACATGTAACGGCACAGATATTTGATTAATGTATTTTGCCGCTTAATTTTAAACTTCAAATATCTCTAAAATCAATTTTATCGTTAAGACTGAAGAGTGTATTTTCCATTCATAAATGAGAAAATCATTCGTGTTCAAGATACCTATTTGAAATTAAAAATTAAGCAGCACAATACATTATTCAAAATATCTGTGCCGTTACTTGTTTAAGTTCAAATATCTCGAAAAATAATAATTTTATCGTTAGGAGTGAGGAGTATATTATCTACATAGAGGGTATATTCTCTATTGAGGAATAACACTACTTCATCAAAACGAAAATCTCTTTTCGTAACCCTAACAAATAACATGTGTTTCACATACTTGTAAACAATACGTACGATTGCAATTATTATTTCAGACAAATGCGCTCGGCATTCGATGCAAACTTATGCGCATGTACTCAGTTGCGCACCTTTGCGCAGTTTGTCTTATATATTTTTTTATTCCTTATATTGTAGTCTTTCATATAGTGAAGGATTTAGTTTGGCACAAGATGGCACAATAAACGTAATACGCTATCAAACATTAATTTTATCAAAAATTGGATAGGTTTTTAGACAGCCGATTATATCAAAATCAAAATCACCTTTCAGTGAAGCTAACTATGCTATTTTAATCTTTAAAGTATATACTTTTATATCAGATAATTTCTTCTATATTAGCTATCTACATAAAAGTAATAATTAAAGTAAAAGGCAGCCTCTGAGAATTTAAATTTGATTTATAAAATTATATTGAATTTTGTACTTTTGGTCATTAATACATCTGGCCCTAACAAACATAAAAAATCAATTTTTGCTGAGAAGTTGCATCATGAGTAGTACAAACAAACCCCTTAATTGTTTTTTGTACTTACGATCACGTTTCCTTCAATTTTGAACACTGTGAGACAGCAGAGGAGCCTCTTCATTTTTTAAATGTGCTTCTGGCCTGTTTGATTCTGATTCGTATTCCTTGAGAGCTATCATTGCATTCATTAATGGATGTACCTAGGTATTTGAATCCTCTTACTATTTCAATAGGCTAATTCTATACATATATGTCAAGAATGTCTTGTGTTGCCTTTGTTATTATATTTTTAGTCTTGCGTATGTTGAGCGATAGTCCATATTCTTCACTTACCGCGGTCTATTTATTAAGCAATATCTGTATCTTCTGGTCTAATTTCGTGGAACTTCTTATTTTCTTGAGAAACTTTATTTAGATGGATCTTGAATTGCATCTAGTGATATTGATGAGGTTTGTAGATTTTTACAGACTCTCATTATCCTAACCGGGATTGTAGAGCACAGTAGAGTATGGTCTGATCTAATATCGGCACCTGGGTAAGTCTTGACCGATTTTATGCAGTTTTTAAATCATTCGTTGACTATTATGTAATAAATTTGGTTTCTTACAATATTGTCTCCTCGATCGCTTGGAGACTTCCAAGTTTATAGTCTGAGTTTTGGTAAACAAAATCAAGTATCTCACAATAAAATACTGAAAACTTTTGTTTTCTATACTTCCACAAAATTTATTTTTTACAACTATGTGACTACAGCTGTTTCGGCAGAGTGCCTTCCTCAAGTGATATAATTTACAATGTGCTTGCCTTTTTAAATCTCTAACTGAAAGAGGTTGAGGAGTGGGGAGCTGTTTGTCTCGAGTTGGTCATTCAGAATTATATCTGTATTTTTCAGTTTATTAATTTCCATAGATTCTAAAAAAGATAGCTTAAGGCCTTTATTTTGGATATGCAGAATTTGAAACTCTTCATTGAAAGAATGATTATGATCTAGAAGGTGAAGTGCGTATGTAGAAGTTGTAACGGGTAGTTGTTTTAAGGACGACAGACTCAGTAAAACACAATTTAAAAATAAAGCAAATATATTAAAGGTAATTATATACAGTTTAAAACAAATAAAATAAAATATAATTCCATCTTCTGCAAAGGAAAAACAATATTAAACTTTATTATAGTTATCCGATCATAATAGCAACATCGAAATAATACGATAATCAATATATACAATAATAATCTCGCTACGTTAAAACAACGTAGCCTGGAGACGGCATTTCACTTCAATGCAGTCACTCGTTCCTCGCTACTACCGCCTACTGCGATAACGATTGTGGCAAGACTCCACGTCACTACGGTGGCGTCTACCTAGGCATAGTTCCGCCTCACAAACGGCGCATCTTTGCCAGGCCAGCTGAAGCTCGTTCAATACGCGAGGCATCAGCTGTTGAGCCATAGTAAGTTCAATACACGAACCATGACTGATTTTCTCATTCTCCTAGCTCGCCTTAAATATGCTCTCGATGCCCTCTCCTTCGGTTTCCCCCAGCGGTGCCGTGAAGAAGGAATGCGCAAACACGGACACTCCATCAGTCCCCTCCGGTAACAGCAGCTCATCGCCCGCCGAGGCATCACATCGTTACACCCCCTTCTCTTTGGAAAACAAAAAAAAAATGTAGCATACATTTTTTTTTTGTGCCGTGTGTGCAACACGGCTTGGGCTCATCATCGGTGTGGTCTTGGTCGGTTCTTCCTTACTTCGTAAACTGGTCCTGGATGGCTGTCAAGAAGATGCTTCCCTCTGTAGATCTTGATCGTGGTCCCCTCATATCCATTGGGACAGTGTACCAAGGCTTTTCTACAGCAAATGGTCACATTCTTCCTGCTGGCTGCATCTGCGACGGTTTACCCTTAAGGCATGTACTTTCTGTCGATTTTCTTTCACAAACTGGTCTGGGATGATTGTCAAGAGGATGTTTCCTTCTGTAGATCTTGCTCGTGGTCCCCTCAAATCCATTGGGACAGCTTATCAAGGTTTTTCTACAGCAGATGGTCACATTTTTCTTGCTGGTTTCATCTTTGACGGTTCCATCAACAATGTCGTATTTTTCGGTGATTCGTAAATTGGTCTCGGATGACTGGCTAGAAGGTGCTTCCTTCTGTAGATCTTGGGCGTGATCCCCTCAACTCCATTGGGACAGTATGCCAAGGTTTTTCTACAGCGAACGGTCGCAACTCTTCCTGCTCGTTGCATCGGCGACGTTTATTTTCGGTTCCTTCTCGGTTTCGGTTCCTTAAGAATCTGAAAACAAAGAAGCTTAATCATCTTTGAACGGGTTCTATTTATTTATCCACGACGTGGACCTGGTACTGAGTCTGTGTCTTTGTATGGTTCTAATTATTGCTCGGGTGCCAATTTGTAACGGGTAGTTACAAACTGCGTAGCTTTTATTTTGCTCGGGCGCCATTTTGTAACGGGTAGTTGTTTTAAGGACGACAGACTCAGTAAAACACAATTTAAAAATAAAGCAAATATATTAAAGGTAATTATATACAGTTTAAAACAAATAAAATAAAATATAATTCCATCTTCTGCAAAGGAAAAACAATATTAAACTTTATTATAGTTATCCGATCATAATAGCAACATCGAAATAATACGATAATCAATATATACAATAATAATCTCGCTACGTTAAAACAACGTAGCCTGGAGACGGCATTTCACTTCAATGCAGTCACTCGTTCCTCGCTACTACCGCCTACTGCGATAACGATTGTGGCAAGACTCCACGTCACTACGGTGGCGTCTACCTAGGCATAGTTCCGCCTCACAAACGGCGCATCTTTGCCAGGCCAGCTGAAGCTCGTTCAATACGCGAGGCATCAGCTGTTGAGCCATAGTAAGTTCAATACACGAACCATGACTGATTTTCTCATTCTCCTAGCTCGCCTTAAATATGCTCTCGATGCCCTCTCCTTCGGTTTCCCCCAGCGGTGCCGTGAAGAAGGAATGCGCAAACACGGACACTCCATCAGTCCCCTCCGGTAACAGCAGCTCATCGCCCGCCGAGGCATCACATCGTTACAAAGTGTCTGTTTTTCTATTGTTGAAAGCCCTTTTGTGTTCTGCTATCCGTTTGTCAAGAGTTCTGCCAGTTTGACCGATGTAAGTTTTCGGACAGCCACCACAAGTTAGTTTGTACACACCGCTCTGTAGTTGCTTTCTCTTTCGGCTTTTATTGTTCTTAATATATTTGCTTAAGTTGTTGTTAGTTCTGAAAGCTGGTATTATTCCTTTCTTTTTTATGTATCTGGCTATTTTTGTTGTTATCTTGCCAGTATATGTGAGAGAGCAGAAGGTACTGGGTTCTTTCTGTGGTGGTGGATACACTAATTTCAGGGCTTTCTTATGGAGCTTTTGATTTAAAATTTTGTTAACTGTTTATTCGTTATAGCCGTTGTTTACTGCTATTTGTTTAATGATGTTTAGTTCTATCTCGAAGTTATTTTTGTCATGGGAATTTCTGTCAGTCTATATATGTAAATTCCCATGACAAAAAATAACTTCGAGATAGAACTAAACATCATTAAACAAATAGCAGTAAACAACGGCTATAACGAACAAAGAGTTAACAAAATTTTAAATCAAAAACTCCATAAGAAAGCCCTGAAATTCGTGTATCCACCACCACAGAAAGAACCCAGTACCTTCTGCTCTCTCACATATACTGGCAAGACAACAACAAAAATAGCCAGATACATAAAAAAGGAAGGAATAATACCAGCTTTCAGAACTAACAACAACTTAAGCAAATATATTAAGAACAATAAAAGCCGAAAGAGAAAGCAACTACAGAGTGGTGTGTAGGTACAAACTAACTTGTGGTGACTGTCCGAAAACGTACATCGGTCAAACTGGCAGAACTTTTAGCAAACGGATAGCAGAACACAAAAGGGCTTTCAACAATAGAAAAACAGAAACTTCTACATACGCACTTCACCTTCTAGATCATAATCATTCTTTCAATGAAGAGTTTCAAATTCTGCATATCCAAAATAAAGGCCTTAAGCTATCTTTTTTAGAATCTATGGAAATTAATAAACTGAAAAATACAGATATAATTCTGAATGACCAACTCGAGACAAACAGCTCCCCACTCCTCAACCTCTTCAGTTAGAGACTTAAAAAGGCAAACACATTGTAAATTATATCACTTGAGAAAGGCACTCTGCCGAAACAGCTGTAGTCACATAGTTGTAAATAATAAATTTTGTGGAAGTATAGAAAACAAAAGTTTTCAGTGTTTTATTGTGAGATAAAATGAACTTCCATCAAGTAGCGGTCGAATCCATCAATTATTTAAAATCAAGTATTTATAATTGCAAATTTGTCCTTCTTGGCAGAACCGCACCAACCGTTCTCCTCACTCATTTCTTTGTCCTGGACAGAACTTTTCAGTAATACTAAGAATACTTTCTGATCCCACTTTTGCATTTAATCCCCCCATGATAAGAGTAAGTTCGTGTTTTTTTGTCATTTCTAAGGCTTCTGATACAAGTTGATAAAATGTTTCGATAACGATATTTTCTTCTGCGGTAGGTGGGTATTTGTTGATTGAGAAGAATAGTATGATATTTCAAAAACATTAAGTTTACAGAAAAGACAATTAAAGATTGAGATGGGTTACGAGATCGGATTACTTAAGCAATACAATATTAAATATCCTTTTTATCAGAATAATTAAAACTTACAGTATCAACTGACAAAATGGGTTTTACATCCAATCCATATACCACCCCCAACTCATATTTTTCATCCCCATTTTGAGTTATAATACTTTTCTTTATAAATATTTTGTACTATTTCACAATTATAAGGTTATTAGGGACAATAAAACGGAACAGTTTAAATGTTTTATTAGAGTTTGAACAACAATGAATGAAAAAAAATCGCAGTTATAGTACAATACCAATATAAAAAACAAAAAATTTGGGCTCCCATTAAAAAAAATGAAAGTTTCTACAAGTTAGCGTAAAAATCCCTATAGTATTGTGGCATAACCGCTACATTTTTTTTATTTTCAAAAAGAAAGAGCAGGCCAGCTTTCTTTTTTTCACTTATTCCCACTTTCTTCTTTTAAGCTTGTTTTAGAGTAACGTCACGTGCTGATGGAAGTCGTCGTTTGCTTTGAAGAACGTTTATGGTTTTAAATTCCTGTTTTTTTGAACATTTTATATAGCAGGTAACTTTTGGTAACTTTTAAAACGCATATTCCTGAGAGAGGGACTGACCCACCTTCTTCCGTCTTAAAAGAATCCTTCATGCCCATATCATTTGATAGTTGTTTTAGATCAAAAAAATTCTCATGACCCATTTCATGTGCGTTGAATGGATTTCTATGCTTCTTTGCTTGTCTAACCAATGTTACATATTTATCTGGTACGTAAACGTTCTATAACTCTATTCTATATGTTTTATAAATTGAACGTTCTAATAACAGAATGAACGTGGTCTCCCTCGTTCTGTGTATGACTACTAATTAAAAATTTATGGGTGATGGACCTAATATTTTCCAGAATAGAAACTGCATAGATGTATATAGCAAATACGAAGCGGTTATTATTTTGTCCGAAACAGTTGTCAGTATAAAATACAACATCTACCATTTCAGTATTTATGGCGTTCACAGACTGCAAATAATTCCAAACGCACTAACCCACTTCATTTGCACCTCTGTGAGCAAGACCTTCGTGCCACATAAAGCACATTGCTTCCGTACTTTTAAGCTCGTACAATGTTAAATTATACACACTTAGTTTTGATACATAATAAAAAGAAGACAAGTCCCCTTGTGGACATGGCAATGCTGCCTGCATATCATAAACAACGTCAATTTTACCCGGAGAATTTTTATCCATGACCTTCTCTTTTCTTGCCAGTTCTTTGTCTTCAATATGGTTATTGTACTGTTCCTGAAGCTCTTGTTTTTCTATCTCGGAGTCATTGGTAAAACCCTGGCAAAAATCACACTTATCTTTTTTGGAATAAAAAAAGATAAATTAAACTCTCCTTTGAATCTATTGGAGTACATCACGATAGTTTACGTTAGGTTTCCCGAGTTCTTTACAACGCTGCTCATAATCTCTGTGCAGGTCAGCAATAGTTTTCCCTCCTTCAATGTATTCTTTCTTTGATTGAGATCGGCAGTAGTGGCTCTCCATTCGAGGAATAGATCGAATATGACTAGGCACTTCTTCTTTCAACTCCTCAGGAACACTACTATGTTTTTCATGTCTACCTCGATTCGGTGCCGCCCAAAATCCCGACAGCCAAAATCCCGACAGCCAAAATCCCGACGGCCAAAACACCGACACGCCAGAATCCCAACAGGCCAAAATCCCGACATGCAACAATCCTCGCATAAGTAAAAATTCAGACTTTTGTTTAATTTTGTCTAGTAACAAAAAATCAAAAACAGATGGCCATAAACAAAAAACAAGAAATAAATGTAATTATATGTTAAAAAGAAACTTATCAAACCTGTCGGGATTCTGGCCTGTCGGTATTTTGGCCTGTCGGGATTCTGGCGTGTCCGGATTTTGGCCGTCGGGATTGTGGCTGTCGGGATTTTGGCTGTCGGGATTTTGGGGTAGACCCACCTCGATTATCTGCCTGTATTATTCCATTTACTTCATTATTTTGTTTGCGTAAAATGGTCTCAATTACTTGAGAGTTAATGCAAAGAGTTGCCATAAAGAAGGATTTGCAAACACGAATTTTTTCTCCTGCGTATGTGAAAAAAATGCGTTATTAAGTATCTAGTAAGAAAAAAATATATTAAGGAATAGAATGATAAAACGAAGTAATTTCTTGGATTTGAGTTAAATTATGTTGAAGACAATGTTAACTAAAAATATCACGTTATACTTAGCGCAAAATTATATTCAAAACTATGTTAACTCAAAATGAAATAAAGATAAAATGCCCAAAGGGTACTTATTTTATTCAAGAGTATCATATTATTTGTAATCATCATACTGACCAAAATTATAATAAAAATAAATGCTTACCTGTTAAAGAAGAGTATGATATTTTGAAATATAATTCTCTAGCTCCAAAAATATTCACTAATAAGATGCAAGCAGTGTTAATATTTTGACTTATAATAGTATTGATTAAACAAAAATGACCTAAGGGGCCGTCCATTAATCACGTGATGTTTTTTTTTTGGCATTTTTTAACCCCCCTCCCCATTGGTGTTATATTGTGAGGTTTAAGACCCCCTATATGACGTGTATTGTGACATTTGGTGATTTTTTATAGACCCTTCCCCCTCTTTCGAGCCTCACATGATTAATGGACGGCTCCTAAGCATAGCACGAACTGTAGACAACTGAGTTACCCGAGTCTTTTCCACACCGGTTGTGTGGAAGTGGGAGATGCCATACTTGGTCACAGAGCTCTCTAGTGCTTGTCGTTTAAACTGCACTTACAATACTTTTCTCCATAATAGATTTATTCATTCTGAGTAGTTTGTTAATATAAACCAAAAATGAACCATTTTTGACTTATCATACTATTCTTCCCAATCAACGATATGTACTTGTATTATTTTTATATCTACGGGGTATGCAGCTAGTTGAATTAGTAATACTCGATCTGATAATGGGACAAATTTTCTTACAGACTTTGCAAGGGATTTATTAAGTATGACTCATACGCCGTTTTGATATTACTCATCCTTTGTACCAGAGTAATATATCTGATAGTCTTGAGAATCGTAGTGTCCGTTGATTGGCTACCTTGTTTCGCAAACTCCTAATATAGATATATCGAATCTGTCCATTTCAAGTAAGAGAGAGATTTCTAAGCTTTCCTGCTTCATATAACGTTTTAACATTCCACGTACACACTTCGATTTTTGTATTTTTATAACTTTAGTGATTTGTTATAGGGATTTCGCTTGACCGGGGACGCCATATGATCTTCCTTTGCCGGATCTTGGAGTCCGAATCGATAATCAGTAGCTGCTATATCGTCGCTACTTCTTGAGATTACGATTGTTCTTGGAATATCCTTAGGGATTTTTAATATAGTGGTTTTCCGTTGCCTACTATAGGAGAGTGCATATAGATTTTCACTTCGGAAAAAATCAAACAAGATAGAACTTTTTGTAATTTCATTAAGAAATGTTTAATAAACAACATATCAAAAAGTTCTACTCGAGAAGTGGGTGCTTCATTTTTTAAAACAAATGAACTACGAAATTAGATGTTCTTTTTAAATAACTGCGAAAATATAAATTTTAGAAAAAGACTGACTTGGCCATTGAAAAATTCAGAAAATTTTACAAAAAAAATCTTATATCAAGAATTTTCTAAAATTAAATCTGCATCTTCTATAATTTTTTATTCATAACGCTAAAGTCACCATTCTCACAAGCATTGGCGCACTGTAAACTAACGTACGGCGAAGTGCACGGTTGAGTTATTTTAATGTAATTCCTTAACTAATGGATCAAATGAAATTTTACAAATTGAACATGAAATAAAAAAAATTAAGCTATCTTATGGTTATAATAGAAAGAAATAAAATGTATTGGCATAAGTACGGTGTGGGCGGAAAATGAGCCATGAATTTTGTTTAAAACTTATTTAAAAATGTGTAAGTAATACAATTTTTCTTATAAAACTCTCAATTTTGCACAACTTCCTTTCAAGCATCTTACTAAATGATGCTTTATTAAAAAAAAATTTAAAAATTTAATTCAAATGATATGACGTCTCGAAAAATGTAAATTTGAAATCTTCGTAGTTTTATAGAATTACCACCACTTTAAGACGGTATTACTCAAGTTTGAACAGATCTATTACAGTTTTATAAATGCTTTTTTAAAGCTTAGGATGTAATCTTTAAAATGCACTGAATTATTTTACTTTAGAAATGAAATAAACTATTTCTTTTTAAGAAAATTAAGAAAAATAACAAAAATGTAATACAAAAACCGAAAATTGCCAGTTAAAAAAATGTTTATACAAAGTGATCAAAACTTTTTTCTGTAAAACTTACCTAAAATACATTTAATAATAAGCTTCAACAATAATAAATGTTCAGCAAAAAAATTTTTTTAGCTCTTATACACTATGTCTGCGTAACTTGGAACCTATTGATAACTATTTTATATCAGTTTTACGAAAAAAAGTTATTCTTTGCATAAAATACTCTGCATCGTATATAATCTAAGATGCAATCATCAAATATCAAATTTAATTAGTGTACGTTTTATGTCAAAAATATGAATTTCACTCAAGAGTAAAGTACATTTACATTTCACAATATCGAAAATTGTTATTAAGAAAAGTTGTTTGGAATTAAAAAATTTATTTTAGTGTTCAATTACATCCTTCTAATTAAAATATCGTGAACAATAAAGGCATTTATCTCTTAAGAAAAATTCATATTTGTTACATACCGCGTATAAAATTAAAAAAGTTTGACATCTGATGGTTGTATCTTAAATTTTAGACCAGGAAGGGAGAGAAATTTATGAAGAATAACTTTTTTTTTCGTAAAAGTGATAATAAAATAGTTATAATTGTAATAAAATGATGATGAGTATCCGTAGTTTGAGAAAAAATTGAAAAATTTTCGATTAGAATGATGTAATTGTATATTTAGACATAGTTTATAATTTCAAACAACTTTTCATAATAGCATTTTTCGATATTCTGGAATATAAAGGTACTTTACTCTTTAACGAAATTCATATTTTTGACATAACTCGTATAAAATTGATAAAATTTGATACCTGATGTTCTAGTTTTAGAGTTTTGACTATCCAAAGCATTTTATCAAGAATAACTTTTTTTCGTAAAATTGATAATAAAAAAGTTTTCCATGTGGTTCCTAGCTACGCAGACACACTGTATAAGAGCTTCTCTATAAGAATTTTCAAATTGCAATGGCATATTCGGATTCAGCATAATCAAAAATAATATAGAAACATATTTGATCAAAGTAAAATGATGAATTTAACGATATTTTTAAAATTATTTATACAAAACAAATGTTATTGTTTAAACAATTAATAAACAATTCGCGGCCAAATCTGCAAGTAGAACTTTTTACTTTAACATGTATATAAACTAACAAAAAAAGTTTTAGAAAAATATAATATTGTTTGAATTTTTCCGAAACAATGCATGTTTTCGTTCTAATTGCACTCCCCTACTATATCTCCATGCCGTTGACCATTCAACTTACTGCGAACTAAATAAATTGCCAAATAGTGTTATTTCTAATTGTACTTTCTAGTGCTGCAATCGCTCACTCGATTAAACTGTATTTTAAGCTTTCAAAGTTCAAAGTTTTGTTTCTATGCTGGATGTATTAACTTCCATGCTGAGGCATACATTTTTTGTGAACTTATAAATTAGGGTATTTGGGCTGTTTTGAGCGCAGTCTATTATACAATTTTTTCTTCAAACGTCAAATAATGATGACATTACTTATCTAACTTGATCCTGTCAAAATTTGATGTCTCCGCCGGCAGCAGTTTTTTTCCCATTTCTTTACGGCGGAGGGAAAAATGTTGTCATGGCAACAATATGAAACATGTCACAAAGCAACAATACAAATGTCATTAACAACAATTAAACATCATTTTTATTTATAGTAATATTAAAAGTACAATTAGTTAATGAGGCATTTTCAAAATTGAAACCGTGCAAAAATGTTCCCGACTCTTGATACGCATTGGTAATTGTTGATGATACTGATGGTCGAGCACAACTTTCAGCAATCATTCCGACGACTTAATTATTTTAATTTCTAACATCTAGACGACTTTGATAGTTGTCACAGTTAATTTCGAGTAAAAATAGCGTATGAATTGCACTATTTATGGTTGAAAATTGCTACGTTTGAAGAAAAAATAGTATACTTTATTCGGCAAAGAAGCGACTTTTCTTGACTTGCCCTCTATTACGCGCCTCACTTCGTTCGGCGCGTAATATCGGGCGCGTCAAGAAAAGTCATGCTTCTCCGCCTCATAAAGTAATATACTATTACCTAACTAACAACTGTAGTGTAATAATTAAGTTGCTGTCAATAAAACCATCGTCGATCGAGAAAAACGGACACATGACATTAGAAACAATTATTCTAGACTTATATTACAACGATTTTTCCAGAGGTAAATGAGCCTTTTATAGAGATTTTTAAGCGAGGGGATATGTAACTCTCTTTTTGTGGCTTTGTATTTTTGTAAATTCAAGAAACAATAAAAAGTTTTATGGTAGGGGAGCCCAAGCGGGGATTTTTACAGTTACTAGAGCGCGTCAGATTATCACATGGGGAGAAACCTTGTATCATGTAAATGTACCTCCACCATATATTGGCTCTTAATACAGGGGAGTTCGTTAAGGAGGAAAAAAATATATCCTTAGAAGAACTCGAAATCGTCAGATTAAGATAAAGTAAGTTAATTACATGCAAAATAGTGTATATATATTTAAAAAATCTGACGATTTGAGCGGGGCGTAAAATGGCTGAGTCACAAAATTTCACAAAAAAAGCGAATATTTCGCGAAATGAACGTCAGATCGAAAAACTAAAAAATGCGTTTTCAATATTTTTCAAAAATCTAGCGAATGATTATAAATACGACCCCCATGGAAAGAGATGGGGGTAAATTTAAAATTTTTAATACGAATCCCGCGATATTTCGCGAAATAAACATCAGATCAAAAAACTGCAAAATACAAGTATTCAATATGTTTGAAATATCTATCGAATGGCATTAAACACGACCCCCCACGAAGCTGGGTGGGGGTTTACTTTAAAATCTTAAATGGAAGCACCCAATTTTTATTGCAGATTTGGATTCTCTACGAAAAAATAAGCAACTTTTATTCGAGACATCTTTTTCCAATTATGGATAGATGGCGCTATAATCTGTAAAAACGATTGTTGGAAATGGAAAATTAAATTAAAAAATGGAAAGTCCCCCACTTTATGGAAAACTTTATTTAACCGTTTTTTGATTTAGGACCTACTCTTCACAACCCAATATAACTTCACTCCCATAACGCTCGAGTAACTGCAAATTTAGCATACTTTCCTCCCCTACTATTCCGACTGTCTAATAAATAAAAACCCTTTAAGCGATAATAAAACAATAAAACAAGTAGGCGTATAGAAGAATTAGTTTCAAATTGTTTTTTATGACGATAAAAGACGCTGACCTAGTTTGGTCAAATGGCGTATCACATCTTAAAAAACCTAAAAATTCTTAATATTCAATAAATATAATATCTACCTGTTGTAAAAATTAACCCACAAGTTTAATACACATGAGAAGTTGGGTATTATGATGCCAAAAATCAGGTTAAAATTTCATCAGTTACTTTAAAAGGTAGGTACCTATTCAATTTGTTTAACCCAAAAATGACATAATTTAGAAAAATATTAACTTACAATGATTCTGGGGGCACAAACATAAGCAGAGAGAGAGAGAGAGAGAGAGAGAGAGAGAGAGAGAGAGAGAGATTAAAAAAATTCAATATTGCAGCACTTTATTGTTGCAAAATAGCTATTTGTATTACAAGGGAGGAGAGAGACAGAGAGAGACAGAGACAGACAGAGAGAGAGAGAGAGAGAGAGAGAGAGAGAGAGAGACAGATACAGAGAGAGACACAGAGACAGAGAGAGAGAGAGAGAGAGAGAGAGAGAGAGAGAGAGAGAGAGAGCGAGAGAGAGAGAGAGAGAGAGAGAGAGAGAGAGAGAGAGAGAGAGAGATTTAAAAAATTCAATATTGCAACACATTATTGTTGCAAAATAGCTATTTGTATTACAAGGGAGGAGAGAGACAGAGAGAGACAGAGAGAGACAGAGAGAGAGAGAGAGAGAGACAGAGACAGATACAGAGAGAGATACAGAGAGAGACACAGAGACAGAGCGAGAGAGAGAGCGAGAGAGAGAGAGAGAGATAGAGCGAGTGAGAGAGAGAGAGAGAGAGAAAGAAAGATTTAAAAAATTCAATATTGCAACACATTATTGTTGCAAAATATCTATTTGTATTACAAGGGAGGAAAGTGCTACTTTTCCTCCCGAGAATGAAATTTACTGCCCGACGCGTAGCGGAGGCGTTCATATCATTTTTCCACCTTCCTAAAATAACAAGCCATTTTTTAGTTTTTAGACAATTTACATATTTATGTAACTAACTAACAAAATTTATTAGAGAACTAAAACTAACTAGTAGGTACAGTCTAATTGTCAACTGTCAAATATAAGTCAAATTATTAATGTAAACATACAATTTTACAACAAGTAAAAGTACTTTTCCTCCTAGGGAGTACTTTTCCTCCCTAGGGAGTACTTTTCCTGGCTACAATCAGGTCAGGAAAAGTATACTTTCGGTAGAGGTAGGTCGAAAACATATTTTTTATACAAACAATTTGAATAAACATTTTGCCATTGCTCGCGATAAGTACCTATTCTCCGAAAAATAATACATTCAATTATCTATAACTATAATCCACTTTGAACTAATAATAAAATGTTTTTCAAATAACAAATTTTCAGCAATTTTCATGAAAATCGATGGAAGTTTAAACGTAATCGGGGATAATAGCCCATATCCTTCAGTGACTGCACTACTTGGCAAGACGTGGTATTTTAATCCTAATTGAAACAAGAATTATTTTAATGACCAATACAAACAAAGTGACTTTTTAAGTCTTTTATCTTAATACACCACACATAAGCAATAAAAATTATTTGCACGTTTTACTTTATTCTAAACTTTCCATGCTCTTTATATGTATGTAGTTGTCTTAGGTAGGCTAGTAAATAATATAGCTTAATAAAATAAAGGCACAAAAAGAGATAAATCGAAACTTTTAATACGGAGTTCGTGTGGGTGAAATCTGTGTAAATCCGTCAACTCCGCACAGATGATTCCCTCGTACAACGAAATGACGTCATTCCGAAGTTGTAAACCGATTGCGCGATATTTCCAGCTTCCACCTCCTTCGTCTGCCGGCGCTCTCCAATCCCTACAAAAGTTTTTAGTTAGGGGATCCGAGATGACGTTTGCAGACGCTACAATTGGAGAAAGCTGACTTTCTAATAAATTATTCAACGGTAACAATCGATAACATGAGTAAATGCATAATAAGTATTTATATAGATATGTATACAAGGAAAGGTGAATGCGAGTTAATAGTAAAATCAAGGTAGGAAGTATAATATATCGGCATGTCTTGCCGATAAAAATGCCGAAAAAAATAAAATATAAGATGGAATGCAACCGTAGACACGTGTTTCTGACTCATTAGTCGTCGTCAGTACGGTATAGCCAAGTTAGAATAGGTGTGTGCATGGTATAATAAACTCCAGGTACGGCACGTAATGTTCCAAAATCGGTCGCTTTCGCGCAAGACGTAAGAACCCTTCTTCACGCAATATCTGAATGTACTTTTAGAGGAAAGACTTTTGATTGTAAATTTTTAATATAATTTGGCATATTTAATTATAGTCATTATAAAGAAATGATAAAGTTGAGTTATTATAATATTTAATCATGAAAAATATTTTGTTACTAACTTAATTTTGTTGATTTTTGGGTACAGTAGTTATTTTAGCGAGGGTTTGAAATTGTTATTTTGTTCTGAAACTGTTATTTTAGAAACTTGTTTATTTTGTTAACATAGATATCCATTATAAATCAGGTTTTAATTATTTGTTTATTATTTATACAGGTTAATCAACTGGTAACCCAGAGTTCGATATTTCAGTTGTTTAAAAAGATACAAAAAAGTGATATCCACATAAAAAGGTGCAGAGTATAGCTACAAATTTTAAAATTATTTTCAAATATACAGGGTGTCCCACTTCTTACTTTGTTAATGATCAGTTTGTAATTTAGGTACTCATAAATTGTAGCTATATAATGCACTAAACAAAAAATAGAAATAAATAATTATAAAATAAACTTTATTTAGATTGGATGAGCTAGCTGGCCATTGAATATGAGTACAGTGAGGTCACGCAATGTTACACAATGTTTTATATGAAATCTTTTATAATTTTCACACATAAAATTATCTTGGTTTTGTTTAAATGTACGTTATTAGGAAAATTAAAAACTAGATAGATTTATTCATGTACATTTCTACATTATTACATTTGTTAAACATATAAAACAACTATATAAAAATAAATAAAAATTAATACATACCTAGCAAAATTTCCACTCATTATTCAACTAACATTCCTCTAACAATCATAGAGAATTAAAACTCAATTCTTGGCATCTACAAGTGGTTATACATAAGAAAGATTTTCATCCATATAATAGAAATAGCGGTGAATAAGAAGCCCTTAACATTATGTTTAAAACATCTACTACTAAAAATACTATACCAAAAAAGAATAAAATCGCTAAAAACAAATGGACTATAAGAGTTTTGCAAAATAATGCACTATAATATAATAGTAACTACTACCAATACAAATAATGGCTCACAGGGATCTTTGCTACGTCACACGCTTGACCTCAGCTGTTAAATGTCATGCGCAAAATTGTACCATGTAAGTTTATTGTACCATGCGATGTGTGTTAACTTGGGAAAGGATCAGGAGCAATGGAACCAACATTTGGCAATAACGTTAAAGGACCCTGAGGATTCCGGAGCAACAACTAACATATCCACGGAGGAAGCTACAGCTACAGGTACCTGAGGAAAGGAATGTAAAACGTTTAAAACAAACAGAAAGAGATACACGAGTGAATAATATTGGTAAAGTGTTATGGCATATCTCGCAACCAGGGAAAATAAAAAAAAAATATACAGATGGAATGCAACCGCAGACACGTGTTTCTGAATGATTAGTCATCATCAGTACGGTAAAGCCAAGTTAGAAAATGAGTATGTTAATTTGGGAAAAGGTCACTACAGGTGCAACGCGACCAGTTTGTGACAATATTAGAAGATCCGAAGGACTCAGGGCAATAACTAACACACTCACATAAGGAATTTACAGCTACTTGAGGAGAAGAAAGCCAAACTGTTAAAACAAATAGAAAGGGATAATTTATTTAAAAATCAACTAATAGTAAACAATTATATTTATATTTTTTTAATTACAAACTTATTTAAATTATTTAATATTTACACTAATTAATTTATCTATTCACATAATATACAAAATCTAACACAAAATAACTAACATATAATAATTTATTTTTTCTACAATCACTTGATAAAGAAGTCTTTTTCGCTTGTCAATGGCAACGAAAAGTTGACGTTTACTGAGTACCGTCACTTTATCGCTCTAGTGCGTAAAGTTTGATTTTATGCTCGTCGTCCGTAGCAACCGTACAACCGTACAATACTAACACATTGAACATTCAAACTGAAAGATTGATATAAAAGTTAATGTTAGTACATTATAATGACAGATATAAACTAGTTACCATAAAGTTAATGATTTAAAAATAGTTTGATTTTATTAAGTGATTGTAGAAAAAATGTTGTATGTATTACAAGCGCAAAGTGACATTATTGCTTTAGAGTAACTCCGCTACGCGTCGAGCGGTAACTCTTACTCGCAAGCAATAATGTATCTATCACTTTTCGCTCTTAATACATAAATAACTATTAATATTACTAATTTCAATAATTTACATGTTTTCGTTACAATCAACAGCCAACAAAGTTAAGATTGCTGTGATGGTAGCCAACCTCCGAGAGGAGACGGTACTGCAAGAAGAAGAAGTTACAATCAAAATCGCGCGAGGACTATAACAAAATTGTATTATATAGGGTGATTAATTAGTGGCGTAAAGCTCACTAGATCCGCTATAGTAGTAGATAGCAATAAAAGTTAATAAAAAAATTGTAGCCACCTTTGAGCTTCACATTTTAAAATTTATTAGAGTGTTACAGGGTGTTAAATAACATAGTGGCAGGCAGTTTTTTAAATGGAACACCCTGTATTTTATTTTATATTCGAAATATTCTTAACTTCTCCATTACAAAAAATTAATGGTTTGATATGTTATACAGCGTATTTACAAAGTTATATCCAATTTTATAAGAAAATCGTAACAAGTTCAGCTCCCTGTATAAATAAAAATAAGCAAAACAGCAATGGTTTGTTGGTGCCATATTTTTTTATTGATTGTCAAAATTTTTAGGAATGGTTGATATTGCTAATTTTCTTTATATCGAATACAGGGTGAGTCAAAAGGCAAGTACATTATTTTCTCACTAATTTTAAATAAAATACCTTATATTTTATATCACTATCGAAAAGAACCATTATCGTACTCTAATTTGTATACAACATTCCCTATGTCTAAATTTATTCGTTTTCGAGATATTTTCATGTTTCAGAGCAAATTATTAATTAGGGGTCTAAATCTTTCCAAATTTTAAGTAAGCCATGACTGAATTGTCTAAAACTGACAATTTACGATTACTTATTACCAATTCGGTAATCAAGGTAATCAATGTATCAATGTAACAAAATAAGCAAATAAAGAAAGAAAAATAATTTATTAGTATGTAATAAGTTTTACAAAAAAAAACACAGCCAAAATATACATTTTTGAAACAATTATTAAAACTATTTTGTATGTAAAAGTAACAAATAAAGAAAGTAATTTAAAAGTAATAAAGAAAAAAAATAATTTATTAGTTATAAATTTTACAAAAAAAAAACACAAACACAAAATACAACATTCTGTGAAAGCAATTAAAAACTACTTTTGTATGTACCTAAATGTAACAATGTAACAAAAATAAAGAACGAACAATAATTTATCAGTAATAATTAAAAAAAAACATGAACCTAAAATACAACATTTTTGAAAAAATTAAAAGCTACTTTTAATAAAATATTTTATATATTTAATTACATAAGGTGTTCAAAATCACCTCCTAACACATTTATGCATGCCTAAAAACCGTCATTGAGTGAGTGACTTACACTACGAAGCATTTATATATTAACACATCGAAGTACAATTTGTATTCTATTTTTCATCTCATCCCTTGTTGTTGGAGGCATTTTATAAACTTCATTATTAACGTAACCCCAAAAAAATCAGTACAGTTTATTAAATTCTGGTGATCTGAGTGGCCACGCTATGGTCCATTGCAAAATGAAAATATCTCTAAAACTAATAAATTTAGACATAGAGAATGTTGTATACAAGTTAAAGTACGTTAATGGTACTTTTCAATAGCGATATAAAATACAGGGCCTTCCTTTTAAAATTACTGAGAAAATAATATACTTGCGTTTTAACTTTAAAAATTTTGACAATAAATAAAAAATACGGCATCAATTAACCATTGCTGTTGTGCTTGTTTTTATTTATACAGGGAGTTGAACTTGTTACGATTTTCATATAAAATTGGTTAAAACTTTGTAAATACCCTGTATAACATACCACACCTTTATATTTTTGTGATGAAGAAGTTAACAGGATTTCGAATATAAAATAAAATAGAGGGTGTTCCATTGAAAAAACAAAAGTTTGGTCTGCCACTATGTTATCGAACACCCTGTAACATTCTAACTAATTTTGTAATGTGAAGCTAAAAGCTGGCTACAATTTTTGTTATTAACTTTTATTGCTAGCTATTACCATAGCGAATCTACGGAGCTTTGCCCTACTAATCAATCACCCTGTATTATCTATTACACTCCATTATAACAAAATTCTCCGCTATTTATACAATCGTGCACCTATGTGGAGATCCCCTGAATTTTCACGAAAATTAAAAACCAGTTTTTATGAATCCGAAAAGTGAAATAGGTAAAATTAGTAGAACTATAATATAAAATAATTTTTTTTTACAAAATTTTTTTAAAAAATTTAATCAAATATTTAATAAAGAACGTGAAAACCAGCATCGTCTAAAGTGATGATAAGAAATAATTTACTGACTTGTAACTTTCATTCTCATCTTTATGTATGTAATTATCTTTATGTATGTAATTATGTCCCGAAAAGATTTGTCATAAATTATACTAGATATTCTGGGTTCAAAAATATGTTGATTGAACCTAACTTACCTTAGTACAAATGTGCACATAAAAAAGTTACAGCTCTTTGAAGTTACAAAATGAAAATCAATTTTTTTCCAATATATCAAAAACTATTAGAGATTTTTTATTGAAAATGTACACGGCATTCTTATGGCAGGAAAATTTTAAAATAATTATATTGAAATGTGGTATTCTTATGGCAGGAACATTAAAAAAATATATATTGAAATTTTTGTGCACTCCATAAAAGATTTATGGGGATTTTGTTGCCTTAAACCCCCCTTAATTTTGTGTATGTTGCTATTAAATTATTATTGTTGTACTATTAGTTAAACACAATGTATTTAAAACTTTTGCCTCTTAGTATTTTCTCGAAAAGCCAGTTTTTATCAAGATATTTTGAATATTTGTCAAGTCCACCACATATTTGTATACAGTGATGAGCGCGCTAATAACCGGCAGAATAGCATAAAAGATGGAAGACGTATTAAGTTTTGTGATAAAAAAAAATAAAACTAGTCGAGCTGGGAAATTTAGCGATATTCACCTATTAATTTACATCATATTGATTGTTTTTCACCTTTTAGTCCTGTCGCCAGGGGGGGTACAACGGCCTCGTTAATTCAGATGGACTTACTCAAGTTTTTTTTATGTATTTTGACCCGTAGAACACGAATTTTTTGGGTAACAGTTGATCCGGATGTCGATAAGATTGTTATAGACCAAGAACTTGAGGAATCAAATAACAGCGATTTTTGGCAAAACAAAACAATATTTTGTATTTTTTGGGCCATTTTAAGTAAAAAATATTTCTACAAGTTTTTTCGTAGGATGCACAGTTTTCGAGATAAACGCGGTTGAACTTTAAAAAAATCGAAAAATTACAATTTTTGAACCCGAATAACTTTTGATTAAAAAATAAAATAGCAAGTCTTCTTACCGCATTTGAAAGTTTAAGTCAAATTATATCGGTTTTGATTATTTGCATTGGTAAAAATTTATTTTTTTATTGTTTAACAAAGCTATAAACACGTAGGGTTTCCCGTGCTTTTACATGCGTTTTAACGCATGTAACGTAGAAATAGTCTTGATTGCACTAGTACCTATTCTACCTACTCGTTCGATTTTAAATGAGAAATCATAGAAACATCACTCACGCACTAGTTGTTTGTAGCTTTGTTTAGCAATAACACAATAAATTTTTAGCAATGCAAATAATCAAAACCGACATAATTTGACTTGAACTTTCAAAGGCGCTAAGCAGAATTGCTATTTTATTTTTTAATCAAAAGTTATTCGGGTTTAAAAATTGCAGTTTTTCGATTTTTTGAAAGTTCAACCGCGTTTATCTCGAAAACTGTGCATCCTACTCAAAAATTTGTAGAAATATTTTTTGCTTAAAATGACCCAAAAAATACAAAATATTGTTTTGTTTTGCCAAAAATCGCTGTTATTTGATTCCTCAAGTTCTTGGTCTATAACAATCTTATCGACATCCGGATCAACTGTTACCCAAAAAATTCGTGTTCTACGGGTCAAAATACATAAAAAAAATTTGGGTAAGTCCATCTGAATTAACGAGGCCGTTGTACCCCCCCTGGCGACAGGACTATTTAGACGTATCGGACGAGATTGGCAAATACCACTGTCACAGTGACAATTTTAGTTGACGTACTCCTCTGATACGTGTAAAGCTGGGAAACAATCAATATAATGTAAATAAAAAGGTTACTATCACTAAATTTCCCAGCTCGACTAGTTTTATTTCATTTTATCTCACACCCATCTTTTTCTCATCACTGTATATTAAATTGTGATAAAAGAAAATAAAACTAGTAGAGGTGTTGAATTTAGCGATAGTAACATATTAATTGACATTATATTGATTGCTTCTCACCTTTAGACGTATCAGATGAGTATGTCAACTAAAACTGTCACTGACAGTGGCATTTCTCAAACTCGTTCGAATCGTCTAAAGGTGGGAAACAATCAATATAATGTCAGCAAATAATTTCACACCTTTTCTAGGTTCATCTCTTTTTATCTCATAACTTAATATGTTTTCCATCTTTTGCGTTATTTTGCCGGTAATTACTGCGCTCATCACTGTATGGTTAAGTACGATTATAGAGACGAGTAATATGAAAATTTATTTATAATTTACATTGTTAGGTATATTTTGAACCATATTAAACAAGAAGTCACAACTCGATAAAAGGTGCCTTATCGAAAAAATACTAAGAAACAAGAAAGTTTTAAAAATACTGTGTTTAACTAAGGGTATGTACTGCAATAATAGTTTAATTGGAACGTACACAAATATTTGGAGGGGTTTAAAGGGACGAAACCTCCATAACATTTTTATGTAAACATATTAAAAAAGAAGCCGCATCTCGATAAAACCTGACTTAACGAAAAAATACTAAGAGGCAAAAAAGGTTTAAAAATATTGTTGTTAACGTACACAGAAGTTTGGGGGGCTTTAAGGGACCAACCCCCCATAAAATTGTTATGGGGTGTACAAATTTCACTGTTGTTTTTTTTATTTGTTCCTGTCATAAGTATGCCACATGTTTATTTTCAATAAAAAATATCTAAGAGTTTTCGATATATGAAAAAAATCGATTTTCATTTATATATAGTAAAGTTCAATCAATCTATTTTTTACCGCATAATCTGTGGTATAATTTATGACCAATCTTTTCGAGACACTCTGTATGCAAGTGATTTTGATTATTTCTCAGAAAACCAATTTTGGTAAATGATAATAATAATATAATATAATGCTATTGCAAGCAATATTGAAAATAATAAATATGAATACAATTTAATACCATTTTTATTATATTTTAATGTAATATTTTCTATTGCAATACTAATATTGCAATCTTTACCCAGAAAACTTTCGATATCACTAACGCTCAAGTTGAAACTTTTAGACGGTGTAGACAGCTGTTTATTACTAACGCCTAAAGGTTTGCAAGTATCCTCAAAACAAATTTTTTTTATTTCCTTATTAAATGTTAATTTACAACTATATCTTGAAGCTTCTTCTTCGGTGCCTACTATCTCGACAGAAAAAAAAATATTATTTTCAGGGCTTTTTAAAACTTTTAACCAAAAGTATTTGCCATCTTTTTGAACAACAGTATTATCTGAAGACCTGGCGAGAAAGAGATTGGAACAGTCGTATTGGTCTATATTTCGCACAATATGTGTGTTACGACAATGCTTTTCCATATCAGTAATTGTGCCGTTAAATGAACAACCAGGACAGTCTAAAAATGAAAAAAAATCATTAAAATAAAAAAAAATATCGCGTCATTTTAGTGGTTTCCTACGCGGATCTGTTTTGAGGTGGATGTGAGAGGTGGCATTCGGATTTTTGCAGATAAAGTTAGGTGAAAACTTCAATAATTATAATTGAGTTATGCTCCTTCTCAAATATGCCCGGAACATTAATAAAAAATTAAAATATTTAAAAATTTCGAAAAACATCGATTTTTTTCTACCTTGTTTGCTTATAACTTTAAAACGATTCATTTAAGAACAAAGTCGTTGGAAAATAAAATAAAGATAATTGAATTTTGTATGAATGAAAGATTGCATTATTACCGAGGACAGAAAGTCCCTCAAGACTTCTATAATATTTATTTTAATAAATTACAGGAGTGAAAAACTAAGAGAAAATGTAGTGTGATTTTTAATTTCAAATATCTCATTCAAAAGAAACTTTTTATATATTCTAAGGTACTTTCGGCCCTCGATAATAATTTAGTCTTTCATTATGCGTTTAAATTTTTTAAAAATATTAGTTTTTTCAGGATTCGAAAAAAATGGACACCATGTCCGTGGTGATATTGTCCAAATCGAACATTCGCTATCTTTGTCATACAACGCACTGAGTCAAATAGAATATGATGACAAGATAGTGACAGTTTTAAATATTTGACATGGCATCGGGAATATTTTGAGTTGTTGATTAAATAATATTGATATAAGTGTATTTATGTGATTTAGTGTATTTGATAAATAATTGATTTAAGACGTGAACTTACTAAAAAGATATTTATTGTTTATTATTTATGGAAGATCCAAGCAGAAAATACATCAAGATTCAGGGGATGTATTCTGTGATCCAAGTAATTTGTTGTTAAAGATGTTCAAAATTGTAAGTGTTCCATAGTAACAATATATTATTAAAAAATCACTTTAACACTTTTCCTCTTTTCTCGATTGAGTATTAGTTTTTGTTGTACATATCGTCGGTATACTGCGAAAACCAGGTAAATGCCGAAATACCCAAATCGAGAAAAAACGTTTTTAAAGTTTAGTGTTTTATTTTGAATTAAGAGGACAACTTGTGTTTGATATTCGGTATTTTAGTGAAAGATGCATATATCAGAAATGATATTCTATCATTAGTTTAAAAAAGTTAAGACACCTAGCTGATTAAACCTAAATTTAAGATGGAGATGCGGTCACTTACCTGGTTTTACCTGTAAATCTAAATTAATCAGTTACCCTTAAAATAACACATTTATAACAAATATAATAAACCAAATATAATATTTTGTAGTTTTGTGATCGGAATATGAGGCTTTAACTAGTTAATAGCAATGATTTTAAGGGATTAGTCAATAATTATAACATTTAACTGGTTTTCCCTGAACATTTTATTTAGAGCTGTTTTTAGTTATATGGATATTATTTACATAAGTGATAGGCAGTTTTATAGAAAAAACAAATTTATTTTGAACGTGTTATAGATACAAGAAAATACTATTACTACTTATGCGTATTACTCGTCAGATTAGTCACTGAAAGCATGATCTGACAAGATGCCGTTGGCATCGTAAAATACGATACCACCTGTTATATTCCTCCGGTATCACCCACTTATCAAATAGCTGTAACAGTAACAAATCTCTGTTTTTTGCTATGCTAGTTGGCGAAGTTCTATCATAAAGTTGCTTAAGTTTTTATCGACTAACATAAGCATGCTTATATTAGTTGATAACTCAGCTTGCTTTTTTCTTATTGACTGCCGTGCAGTATCAATAAAGAAATGAAACTTGGTGAGGCGTCATAATTGAAATGGATTCTGTTTGTCTCTTCTTTCACGGATCTCATCTTTTTATCTTTAACACATTATTTTTTCGGCGTTTTGGTTTTTTGTTCGGTTTTTAATTAGAGTGTGTGACAATTTTTTTAAATCATAAAAGTCGTAGTACCTATTTAAAATCTTTACACTTGTATGGTTCTATACATACTTTTTATCACTGACCTTGACATTTTTAGTTTCCCTTGCATTTTGAAAAAACAGACAAGTAATCTGGCATACCATAGAGAGACCTGGAGTGGGACACCCGAACACCCGATACGAATCGTATCCGCCATGTTTTAAAATATAAAATATGGCAGATACGATTCGTATCGAGTGTTCGTAATCCCAATGCTGATTTCTAGCGGTTTAGATGCTGCTATGTATAGATAGAGTCAACTTCCGTACAAGAATGTCCCGACTCTAAAAATTTATGTTACGATACTGTCCTCCACAGGTATAAGAAAATACACTTATTTCACTTGCTTACATATCCTGGGACACATTTTGATAAGTAGTTGAGTATAATGCTTTCTATTTTAGAACTTAACTTATTTCTTATTTTAGAACCGTTAATTTCTGACCAGGCAAAACGGTAAGCTACATTTGGTAATGCTGCTTAATTTACACACAAATTGTAGACCCATAATTTTCGGGAAGAATATAATGAATTGTCCAGTTAATCTGGAATCTGTAGTATAGCCTGTAAATCGAAAGTGATTGAAACAAAATTCCGTTGTTGATTAGAGCTTTTCTTATCATTTCGTTTTTCGAGATTCCATACTTCTTTTTTTTCTGATGTTGTCTGTAACTGTTTTCTAAATCCGGTTTCTTAGTTGGATTAGCCATATCATAATATGATAGGGCTTATAAATATTATTTATTACAAACTAAACATTGATCTTATTTAGGACAGATATGCTTAAATTATAGTCGTTAGAAAATATTCTTCGGTATGTAATTTCGCTAATACCTTCTGGTTTCTTCAGCTGACAATCATTTATATAAAGTTGATACATTTTCCTTATACTCAAATGTTTGTCCAAATATCTACGCTTTGAACTTTGGCAAATATAATGTGGGACCATGGTTGGAAAAGACTCAATATGAGCCTTCACAATTTTTAGGTTTTCATTGCTTGTTTTGTTTAGCAGTATATGCTTGCCTCTTTTGTCCGTATCTGCATAACAACATAGAATATCAATTTTTCTAACAACATCTTGCATTAACGACGCTGATATACAAAGTGTCTTGCAAAAAAACTTCTCACATACCTGTACCTCTTGACCATTCAAAGAAACATAGTCGATACTATCGATTTTACCAGTCCATATGAATGAGAAAGTTTAATAAAATATACATGTAAAATGTATTAAAGGCACTTACTACCTTTTTACTGAATATGGTATACAGCAGTAGAAATATATTGTTGTCCGGCAAAATAATATATGTGCGCTTACTTGGTTTTACATGCAACAGAACTTTAATTTTGTGGAAGTAAGTAGCGATATATTGTTTTACTTGAAAATGAAAAGTTGGTTATGTGTAACTTATTTGTTTATCACACAAATTATCTGCTGAATGGTAAGTCGTATCATTTACTGGGTTTTACCTGTACGTAGAGCATAAAAAGCTGAGAATTTTGGTATATTTAACTCAATATTTTAAAATTTGTCATTTACCTGGTTTTCGCAGTACACCGAAGATATAAATTATTACAATCCCTGAATACATAGTGAAAAAATTATCACATTTATTAAGTGAATTAATAATTTGCAATTATATAAGTAACAGTTATCCAAGAACATTCAAAAGCCATCTCTTTAAAGTTAATGATGACATTGTCAATTAGAATGACATTCTAGTAATGTTCACATATCCATATACCAGTGTGAATTTTACTACACGTAATTTGCCGTGTAAAGACAGAAAAAGTAGGGATAGCCGTAAACTATTTGCGAATTATGTACCGATGGCCTTAATAATTTTTTTACCGGACGGCGGACTGAACGATTTCAGAGGCTCTGATTTCACTCCAGAACATCATACTCGCTCACAGAATGTAATCTTTGTTTATATTTCACTGATGAATTTTTTTTTATTTAACCTCCCAATTTATTTACAATCTGTAAAACAAGTTACAATAAGTAAATGTTGTGACCACTAGTGTAGGTGACTTGAAGAAAATGATTCAGTAATCATTTTCTTTACAAATATTTTACATAGATATAAAATTATTTGTCTTTGGGATTTACGGCACATATAACTAAAATCGCGATGGTAAATCACTAGGTGTATTTCGTCTAAGTCTTCGTCTGACTGGTTGTCTCATCAGGTTTCTGGCTGGTACATTTGGATGTTGTGTCAGTCTGTCTTCGTATTTCTGCGCGAAGTTGGTAATTTCTTCTTTTACTGTTGCAATTTCCAGATCGCGTCTAATAATATTATTTGCAACATACCATGGGGCATGTGTGATTATTCGAAGAACCTTCGACTGGAACCTCTCCAAGATTTCGATATTGGAGTTTGATGCAGTACCCCAAAGTTGGATCCTGTAAGTCAATATTGGATTCAAAATTGCTTTGTAGACAAGTACTTTATTTTTCATCGAAAGTGATGATTTGTGACGAATCAGCCAGTAAAGATTGTGTAATTTGAGACCAAGTTATTTACGCTTCATAAAAATGTGTGTTCTCCAGTTTAATCTTTAGTCTAGATGCATTCCAAGGTATTTGACTGTTGCTTGCTGTTTTAGTTAATGGTTGTTGATATATATACAGGCGAACAGTGACCTTTACGGTTTGTGAAGGTAATATGAACCGTCTTTGTTTCATTTGTTTGAAAACGCCACCGTTTTAGCCAAGTTTGCATTTTGTTGAGGCTGGTTTGCAGAAGTTGAGAAGCTATCCGTGGGTCCTGATGTACTGACATCACTGCTGTGTCATCTGCATATGTAGCTGTAGTGGTTTGAAAGTTTGTTGGTAAGTCCACTGTGTACAATAGGTATAACACTGGCCCCAGAACACTGCCCTGTGGAACTCCAGATCCAACTGGAAATAGAGACGTGCGCTTATCTCTATGTTGTACAAAATCATTGACGAAATAAAGACTATTTAATTTAACAAAGATAGTTTAAGAGGATCGGTACGTATTTTCGGCTGCAATGCTATTCAAATGGGGATTCATTTTTTTCGAATCCTGAGAAAACTAATAAGTATTTTTGAAAAATTTAAAAGCAGAATGAAAGATTACGTTATTAGCGAGGGCCGAAAGTTCCTGAGAACTTCTATAATGTTTATTTTAATAAGTTACAGGGGTGAAAAACTAAGAGAAAATTTAGTGTGATTTTTAATTTCAAATATATCATTCAAAATAAACTTTTTATTTATTCTAAGGGACTTTCGGCTCTCGGTAATAATTTAGTCTTTCATTCTGCGTTTCAATTTTTCAAAAATATTTTTTGGTTTTTTCAGGATTCGAAAAAAATGAACACAATGCCGTGGTAATATTTTCCAAATCTATCTTTGTCTTACAACGCACTCAGCCGAATATAATATTGTCAGTCAGACACTGACAAACAGTGACAATTTTAAATATTTGACATTGCATCGGGAATATGTTGAGTTATTGATTAACTATTATTGATATATAGTGTATTTGATAAATAATTGATTTAAGACGTGAACTTAAGAAAAAGTTATTTATTGTGTATTATTTGTGGAAGATCCAAGCAGAGAATACATCAGAAAAATATATTCTGTGATACAAGTATTTTGTTGTTAAAGACGTTCAAAATTGTAAGCGTTCCATAACAATATATTATTAAAAAATCACTTTAGCACTTTTCCTCTTTTCTCGATTGAGTATTAGTCTTTGTTGTACAAATAAATTATTACAATCACTGAATACATAGTTAGTGAAAAAATTATCACATTTATTAATTGAATTAATAATTTGCAATTATAAAAATAACAGTTATCCAAGAACATTCACAACCCATGTCTTTAAATTAATGATGACATTTTCAAGTAGAATGACATTCTAGTAATGTTTACATATCCATACCAGTGTGAATTTTACTACACGTAATTTGCCGTGTAAAGACAGAAAAATAGGGATACACGTAAAATATTTGCGAATTATGTACCCATAGCCTTAAATAATTATACTTTCATTTCATCTTTCAAATGAAACATTTTTCATTTAAAGCGTTAAAAGGTCTACAACACAGCAAAAAATATGTAGTTGTATTAAGTTAGATACAGTTGAGTCCATGAGTCTTTACCCGTGCGTCATTAATGCCTGGCGAAATAAAACACATATTTTTGATAATAGTCCTGTCGCCAGGGGGGGTACAACGGCCTCCTTAATTCAGATGGACTTACCCAAGTTTTTTTATGTATTTTGACCCGCAGAACACGAATTTTTTGGGTAACAGTTGATCCGGATGTCGATAAGATTGTTATAAACAAAGAACTTGAGGAATTACATAGCAGCGATTTTTCGGAAAACAAAATATTTTTTTTGTATTTTTTGGATGATTCCCAGCAAAAAATGGTCTTACAAGTTTTTTCGTAGGACGCGTAGTTTTCGAGATAAACGCGGTTAAACTTTCAAAAAATCGAAAAAGTGCAATTTTTGAACCGGAATAACTTTTGATTAAAAAATAAAATAGCAATTCTGATTACTGCATTTGAAAGTTCAAGTAAAATTATATCGGTTTTGATTGTTTCCATTGCTAAAAAATAAGTTTTTATTTGTTAAATAAAGGTATAAACACATAGTGTTTCCCGGGCCCAATGCATGCGTTTTAATGGACGTAATGTACGTAGAAATTCTGTATGCGCGCCTACTCGTTCGATTTCAAATTAGAAATGCATTGAAAACATCATTCAATCACTATGTGTTGATACCTTTGTTTAACAATAAAAAAATTAATTTCTAGCAATGAAAATAATCAAAATCGATAGAATTTTACTTGAGCTTTCAAATGCGGTAAGCAGAATTGCTATTTTATTTTTCAATCAAAAGTTATTCGGGTTCAAAAATTGCAATTTTTCGACTTTTTGAAAGTTCAACCCCGTTTATGCCGAAAACTATGCATCCTACCAAAAAACTTGTTAAATAATTTTTTGATTAGAATGACCCAAAAAATACAAAAACATATTTTGTTTTGCGAAAAATCGCTGTTATGTGATTCCTCAAGTTCTTTGTTTATAACAATCTTATCGACATCCGGATCGACTGTTACCCAAAAAATTCGTGTTCTACGGGTCAAAATACATAAAGAAAACTTGGGTAAGTCCATCTGAATTAAGGAGGCCGTTGTACCCCTACTGGCGACAGGACTATAACCCAAATTTTAAACCGTAACTACTTACTGTCACTTAGTTGCGTTTAGTAAATTTCAATTTCCGACATATCATCGACAAATTTCGTATGCTTTAAATGATGACGCACGGGTAAAGACTCGTGGACTCAACTGCATAAATAAATTAACTTATTTTTACCAACATTAATGCCTGGTTGCACCAACAGATCTTAAGCTCCAGCTTAGCTAAGCTCTACTTATAAATAGGGCCTCCTTGAGTATCACTTACGTTTTACGTTGCACCATAATTTTAGATTCTTATCTTATTATCAATTATATCTATTATTATATTATGGTATTCTTATTGTAATATATTATAATAACATTATATTAATTCTTATGATATTCTCGACTTACGCTTAAGATCTGTTGGTGCAACCGGGCATAAAGCATCTTTGGGATTAATTAATGTGTTATTTATTTGTCCCTGTTCGACTTTAAGCGGATTAAAAAAGAAGAAAAGAAAATTAATGTTGGAGTTATATAAAAATTTGGAGAAGCAATTTCCTTCTTTGTTTTCATTTCATCAAGGAAATATAAACAAAGATGATATCGCTGTCCCGGTGGAACATTGACGTAACGGCAAATTTATAGAAAATGAGTTTATGTCGTCACTGGATCCAAACTCGGTTACCCTATTCGGCAGGTCACTGTCAGACGTGTTGTTCAGCTTTTAGCCACCAGGAAGCAGATGCGTCATATTTGAAAAATCAGCCGACCTCGGAGAAACAATGACATAATTTACAGTTGTGTTGTGCTTCGATAGGTCGAGTGTGTGCTTGTACCTTCGGTGCTACATTTACGCAATTGTATTTTATGTTATTGAAACCTTGACGTAACTGTATTCTGTCATTTTTCATCTAGATTTCTGCTTATTGTGAGGCAACATTGACATAAGTGCATTTTATGTAAGTACTATTTTTATGATATTATTAGATTTAAATGCATGATAAATGTTCCAGTGACGACTATCATCCTTCCACTACTGAGGTATCATACATGGGGATCATACGATCCCCAAACACCAACACTTGGTAATGCTCTCTTAGTCAAGAAGGAATTAATTAGGAATGCTAAAAAACAGGAGCTCCTTTAACGATTAAAGAAATAGATTTCACTGAGTTTGACGATGTAAAAGCGCTGTATAATGAAATGGACTGGATGTTAACTTAATGAAAAATAAAGAGTAATGTTACTTTAAATCTTAAAAGGGAAAGACTACTTTCTGTATAAAGAAAGTTATAAACAACCAACGTGGACGAAAGTTGATGTTTGTCAAAAAATAAGGAGTCAGAGTTCGTCCGAATAGCTTTCACCGAAATGCCAGTTGCGTAGGGCTTACTCTTCAAAAATTCCTTTAGGTGATAAACTAAAATATTTGAAACAATTGCTTTCAAAACATATAATTCCTGGATTTTGTAAAGCCTTTTACAATTCAATTTTTCGTTTTTACTTTATTGTAATTTCAATTTTAATTTTAAGTTCCTTTTTAATAAAAATGTTTGCTTAAACTACAATTTTCAATTTGTTTAATAAACTTTTTCAATGACTTTTTGTCCTAATTTCCACGCCACCTTTCAGAACTAGCTAGATAACCAAAAATGTTACAAAATGAGTAAGTCTGTGGAAATTATTTAGAATATTATATGAAAATTTAGAATTTAGTTTAAAAAATATTATCTTTAAAACTAATTTCTAAATTCTTAATTTTTCATCCCTTTTGATCCCCAGTTGCAATTACGTTATTGTTGCCACAAAATAACTGTAGCAACAATGACGTAATTGCAATTGGGAATAAAATTTAGGGATGAAAAATTAAGAATTCATTTCGAATGTGTAGTAGAGTTACAGTATATCACCTGAAATCACGGTAGCCAAGTATAACTGCAATGCTAATCCAGTATCTCAATTATGCTTCATTGCATGAGATATTAAGTAAAATAATTTTATACTTTTGGCTCTCCTGAAAAGTTACCTTTTATAGTTGCGTCATTGTTCCACCGGGACAGCGATATTCTGTCAGCAAGTGTGATGTTCTGAAATCAGAGCCGCTGAAACCGTCCGGAAAAAAAAAGTAATAACAAATTTTTTTAATTTGTTTAAACAAATATTGTTTAAATAATTATACAGCATTCAAATGAGAATATTTGTATTTATAGCATTAAAAGATACACGTGTGTTACGTTTTTCTAAAAAAATTCTAAAACATAGGAAAAAATATATCGTTTTATTTTTGTTATAAATAAATTAATTTATTATAACAAAACTAAAGCATATTTGAGGCGCAAAAGTGGTGTAACCCACATTTTTTGCAAAATGCTCTTTTGGTGTAAAATACATTCGTTACATTATGATCTTCAATAAAACAGTAGCGTATGCCACCTTTTAATACACATCAATGGATGGCGCTAGAAAAATCTGTTTTTGCACGAGTCATATTAAGCAAAACTGTAGAGCAAGAGTGGTGTAACCTCGTTACACCACTTTTGCATCATGGCAAAATTATATTTGTCTGTGACTTACTTCAAAATTCCGTCAGCTGTCAGTGTCGTGTGTGTTAAAAATTGAGGTTAAAAACGAAAATTGTTTAAAAAACATAAACTACCTCATATAATATTTCAATAAACGCTATAATAATATATTTAATCAAACGAAAAATTTGATGAACCATGGAAGAAAACGAAGATAATACGTCAGGTTAGTTAAAATATTGTGTTTATACAAAATACACAATTATTTTATTTACGATTAGGTAGATAGATAGACATTTATTGTTTTTAAAAACTACAGTATTGTAACAGTTTAGGTAGGTTATATAGATTTCTAAATTAATTAATCAATTTGGTTACAGTTGGAGATTTTGATGAATACGGCTCTGAATATCTACCATCCCCTGTGCCTTCCACATTAAATGATGACTTTGAAGAAGTACATAGCCACAACTTCACAACAGCCACTTCTAACTAAGCACGTCTATTTCAACAGAAGAATCTCAAATAAGCACGTCAGTAGCTGAAACCATAGATCACGGTAGACAGAGACCGGTATGCTAGTTAATAAATCAAAATCTGGACCCCGACGCGCATGATGTCACCTACGAAGCAACAATACAGGTTCCAGACATAGGAACCATCCGTGTCCCGGTTGATCTATTTGTGTATCGTACGGTAGATGAACTGTTTTTACAAAGCCTCTCGTTTTGATCTTTTTCTATTATTTAAGTCTGTTTTGTTCAATTTTTATGTATTAACAAAGACATGCCGGGTTGTGCCGTAGCTAATTGTAAGAATTATAATTGGGTGACGAAAGGATCAGACATAAAATACTTTCGATTTCCTGCCGGGAAATACTGCCCTTTGGTCTCAGCTGAGCGTTGGCATATGACAAAAATTGTTTTATTAATCACTCCTGTGATAAGTTGTTAAATATTTTTGTTTTTGCAAATCCTCCGCATTTGATTAAACTTGCCCTAAATCATGTAATTGATAATGGTTTTGTCATTGACGATAAAATAATCAACAAGGATTACTTTGAAGCGTACTAAATATATCAACTTCAGAATTGACAATTGCGCATAAATTGACACTACATAATATCTGCTTAAAAGGTTCTATGAGGCAAAGAGTGAGGCCTGCAGTTCAATTATTGTCAAATTCTGTAGCAAAAGCTATTAGCTATGCTGGAGAAAATGAAATTATGCCAAAGGATAGCTATTTTCTGTAATTGTTCAGCTATTTAATGATTGGTTTGATCTGTTAAACTCACGATCTAAGTTCGTTGCCAATTCTCCAGCACGAAATGCATATGGTACAGATTTAGATAAGCAGACACGTCTACTGGATGAAATGTCAGAAATGGTCAATTCAATGCGGGTTGGTAAACATAAAGGACTTATTCCATTTCAAAAAGGGATATTGCTTACTAATAGATATCTGAAAGATTTACTTCCTTACCTACAAGCAAAATACAACGTTGACTATATTTTACTTCGAAGCTGAATCACGACGTGCTAGGGAACTTTTTTCTTATATTCGAGGAATGAGTGGTGCAAACGATCATCCTTCGCCAATAGATTTTAAATATAGATTAAGGTGGTACATTTTAGGAAAAAATTCGGCGGCGATCTTTACAGAATGTCGCAATACTATTGAAACTACTAAATCTTGCGTAAGTAACAGCTCAATGGAAAGTCCTCAATTGCCAAGCGATATTTCGGCATCAGAAGATATTTGCTTGACACAAAAAATGCTGTCTAATTTGATAGAAAAAAACTGAAGGTTCGAAAAAATCTCAGTCTGAAGAGGACAAAATACTTCAAAATAAATTTATAGAAGCTCACTACTTGGAGGAGGATCGTATAACTGACGATGACATTTTGAAAGTCGCAGAAAATTATGAGGTGAAAGAAAAAATTCATCGGGTCTCTTTGAAGTATGTTGCTGGTTTTGTGGCATACAAATTCAAGCATAAATAAAGTTTAGGAAATCCTACAAAAATCTATGAGACACATATGGAACCAGATTGGCTACAGACAGTCTCAAGAGGTTCTCTTCTGTACCCAAACGAAGAATTGTGGGAAGTTGCACTAAAAATGGAATCACTGTTTTTTTACAATCCATGGAAGCTCTTTGTCAAAAAAAACTAAAATCTTTCAAGAGCTGGCACAGAACTCTTTCGCTCAACTTGTGAATACCACGATACCATTTGAGGTACTTATATGCCTCAGGAGGACACGTATATAATATAAGATTAAGAGAAATGAACAGAAAGATTAGTTTGAGTAACTATCAAAGAAAACTCGACAAAAGAATATCAAAGTTTGTTAACTCTAAGAAATAAATTTGAATAATGTATAAATAGGTATTCAATAAATGTGCAATAAATCTTCATTATAAATTGTCGGCCGGATTCATTATTGGAACATTTTAAACTAAGCTAATGTTGGAAAATGCAAATGAAAGTTTGAAGATATTTTGTAACCTCTAATTATTGTAAACGTTAGTTAAGTAATTCGTAAAGTGTTTTTAATATTTAACCATTCTACCTACTTTGTTCAAAACACACGATTTTCGAAATATTCCAGTAATGAATCCGACCATCGAAATACGTATAAAATAGAATTCATTAACATGCTTGTTAATTGAAAAACGCTGGACGGAAGGGCCGCCCGAGAACTTTATCGTACCGATCTATTATCGTTATCGTACTAGATACTGGCATTCTATAAAAATAACAAAGTTACTCGTTATTTTGATATTTTAAAAACACCTTGTATACTTGAAAATATTTTATGGTTCTACGCATCATTAATTCCTGCATTTGAGAGAATGTTCGGGGACACACTATAGATTATTGCATACCTAAATCAATAGAATATTAGTCATACTTTCATTTCAAATTAGTTCATTTTTCTGAGAAATTAATAGTTTACAATATTTGCATTTTACTGCATGGATTTTAATGAAATTTTGGGAGTAGCACAAAGCCCAATCTCCTAATTCAAAGTCTATCCTATATACTATATACTATGGCGCTTTTATCATGGGGGCGGTTCCCACCACTTCTCGGGGATAGAACATTTTTATTTTCGAACTGCATGGAGCAAAAGGAAGAATTTTAAGAAAAGTTAAAAATGCGCTCTATAATTTGATCTTATTTTTTTCACCCGTCCGACTGTTTGAAAGTAGAAATAACACTATATTAAGAGGTATTGCAAAAGAAAAACAATGCATTTAAATTCTGGTGGATGATAGGTTAAATGTATGTACTTCTTATTTTTCCTTAAAGTACATTAGTCATATATTCTTTTGCACCATATCTCGCTTAGTTTGAATGTAACCGACATTTTAACGGTGCTCGTTTTAAATGCCTTTTCAAACACTACAAAAGCATGAGTACTTTGGGCATGCACCAAAAAAACAAACTCTTTTTACCTACCATATCTCTTTTTGTATTATAAATAGAAAATTTACGAAGGAACGAATCTCTTTATTAGTTCTCAAAAAAAAAAGGTATAGATCAGTTTTTGCTTAAAAATAGGTTCTCTAGCCGACCAACAAATTTTCCACCCCCTTGAAGGGGTGGGAATTGCCCTAAGATAAAAGCGCCATATTATATAGGGTAGATTTTGTTTCTTGAGCTATTCCCTACTTACTGTGAAAATATCAAGTACATCGATGTAGTAGGATGGAATTCGGAGCCAAATACCCTCATTGACTGCCCTATAATAATGCTCTGCTATGATCGCGTGAGAGGGGACACACACAAGATTCTAGCAAAATTTCTATTTTCTGTAACTTTTCGAGTTTTTCAGCTACAGCAACGAGTTTTATGTCATTGGAAAGATAATTTTACATTCTTTCAAAATATGTAAAAACATACAGGACGTAGGTATCTAAAAAATTAAGATTTTTTTTTCATTTCCGGTTCAACCGGAAACCATATTGTGGGTAAAATTTATTGAGCTAATAGATAATAAAGTACTCTATATGTCTGCCAAATTTCAAATTTTAGTTTCTATTACAGAGGAAGTTACGGGCACTCGAATATTTTTTTATAAAAAATTTATAACTCCCCTCCTATGAGGAGATAAGAAATCTGACTAATGTTATTCAATTTACCGATAAGATATCAAAAATATATAAAAAAATAAACAAATTCCTTTGAGCCATTTTTGAGAAAATCTAGTTCAAAGTTATGTCAAATTTTGACCCCTTAAATATAGGCAACCCATAACTTTTTCTGAAAAACGATAATATTTTTGTTATAGGCCCATCTTTAGGCTATATAAAAATGTTTTTTCAAATTAAATTTATCTTAAACAAGTTTTTAGATTGGTAGGGAAATGTATCGGGAGGGCGGTCGGCCATGCTGGCCGCCATTTTGGATTTGGATATGTCAAATTCCGTATTTCTATTCACCTATCGATAAGCTAACTGTACGTTAAATTTCATTCGTTTCGGTCAAAATTTGCAAAAATGGGCCCCAAATAACCCCCCTATTTCGGCCCCCCTTTGAGAGGTTTTTTTCAAAAGCTTAGTTTCTCGACAAAATTCTCTTAAACTTACTCATACCAAATTTCATCGAAATCGGTCTGGTAGTTTGTGCTGGGCGGTGGCGACATACGTACGTACATACGTACGTACGTACATACGTACGTACAGACATACGTACATACTTCCAACATGTTTTTTATTTGCTTTTTACACTCAGGGAGACTCAAAACGTCAAAAAAAACTGAAATCTGAAAAAAAAAATTTTGCACGATCCTATAACTTTATCTATTATACTCATACTACGTATGTAGTACGATAAAGTAAAAACATTATTATATTCCTACAATAATATGAATATACACACTTTATGTAGCGGCGAAAATGTCGAAAATAGTAGTTTTATTTTTCATTAATCAGAAAATCTATACCCAAAAAAATGTTAAAAATTGTAAACTACACACCTTATAAAATAAAGTAACAAATATTAATTCTTATATTTATTAATATTAACCGACTAACAGGGCAAGCGTCAGTGTTCTAATAGAAACTTTGCTTCGCACGTGACGTCACTCCTTAGCTAGCGTGCGTATAGGCATACCGGTCAAAAGTATACCGTGCTTATCGTCAAAAGTAAAAAGCGTGTGAAAAAGCCAGAGACTTGGCAGCGAAATGTCCTTAAATTGAAAGGAGCAAAAAAGGTGAGCAATATGAAAATCCCAAAAAGAATTGTTCTTGCCAAGACACCTAAAACAGGCGAATGTCCATGTCATAAAAAGTGCCATCTAAGAGTAAACAAGGAACGTCAGCTGGAAATATTCAGAAGCTTTTACGCACTGGCCAATTTTGACACTTAGAATTCATTACTGTTCTCATTAGTTACAGTGGCAAACAAATGCAAAACTTATACAGAAAGAGTCGAATCAAGAAGGCAAAAAACACACATTTACTATTTATTGGGTAATGACGGTGTTGGAATTCAGGTATATAAAAATTTTTTTCTAAGAACGTTTCAAGTTCCCGATGGACGTGTTACTAGAGTGCTGAAACATAAAACTATTCAGCATGTTCCACCTATTGATCAAAGAGGTCGACAAAGTTCTGTAAACAAAATACCATACAATAAGATCGCAGAGGTAAAAGAATTCATTGGCCGGTTTCCAATCTATGAATCTCATTATACGATACACAAAAGTGAGAATAGATTTCTTGCTCCAGATCTGAGCCTTGGACGAATGTATTCTCTTTATAAAGATACATGAACCTGTCTCATATTTCATTTTCAGTAAAACTTTCAGTGAATGTTTTAACCTACGCTTTCATGCACCCAACAGTGACTCTTGCAAAAAATGTGATTTCTTTAATAAAAAAAAATTAAATGTGCTCAAAATGAACAGCTAAAACAAGAATTGTACCGTGAACAAGAGCTACACCAGAGAAAAGCAGACAGAGCTAGACAGAGATTAAAAGATGATACCACTCTGGCAAAATCATCACCTGACATCAAAGTAATAACTTTTGACTTGATGAAAACCCTACCTACCCCTGTGTTGAGTACTGGAATAGTATACTACAAACGACAGCTATGGACTTTTTGCTTTGGTATTTACAACATGGGGACAGATGATGCCTACATGTTTGTTTGGAACGAGTCTGAAGCCTCACGAAGATCGCAAGAAGTAGGATCTTGCTTGATGTATTTTTTTTTAATTTTGTTACTACTAAAAAAGTAATCATGTACTCCGATCAGTGTGGGGGGGCAAAATAGAAACATTAAGTGTCATTGATTTTCCAGTATGTGGTATCTAATCCCGAGTTCGCTATTGAAGAAATAGATCATAAATTTTTGGTCAGTGGACACTCATACCTACCCTGTGACCAAGATTTTGGCCTAATAGAAAAAAAATAAAAAATTATTTAAGGAAATATATGTATCATATAACTGGATTGAAGTAATTAAAACGGCTCAAAAAAAACCATTCAAAGTTATACAACTGACTGCAAGTGATTTTTTCTCTTCCAAATCACTAGAAAACTGCTCACAGGTATGTTGATAACCTGTAGTTAGACTCAGGAAAGGTTCAACAGGAGAAAATTTAATTTTCATGCATGATAGACCTCCACATACCACTAGAGTGACTAGAGACATCATTAAAGCAGAAGGTATCCCTTGTTTGGAGTGGCCTGCTTGCTCACCCGAGCTTAACCCTATAGAGTATTTGTAGGATATGCTTAAAAGAAAAAGTAAAGCTCGCCGGGATAATCCACAAAACACAGCACGGCTAGTACAAGCTGCTCTTGAAGAATGGAGCAACCTACCACAACAAAATGTTGATAATTTTATTAGGAGCGTGCCCACGCAAACTGAAGCTTGCATAAGGACTAGGGGTGACAACACTAACTACCAAAAAAACAAAAAAAGATAAATAAAAACAATTAAAACATTGTCTGGAGCTGCGGAACCGCCTCTGAAATTAAAGGAAACATAAAAAAAGAGTAAAATCCTGTATAAAGGGTATATTTAAAATCCCTCAAAAGGCCACATCAAAATCACATAACTAGTTTTCGACTGGTTTACCAGTCATCATCAGTGCTTACGTCCAATGTACATGCTAACCACCAAGATATTTTAACAAAAATATGTGGGTCAAAGCCCAGTAAAAGTAGTCCGTCAAGGTAACATTGGTTTTAAAATGCTACCTAAAGCGTGGGTGTTTAAAATTTTTGCTAATCTGCCCCAGGTAACATCTGAGCTGTGGATTTGACTTGTTCATATGTTGAAAGTATGACGGCAAGTGAAAAATAAACTGTCTGTCTTGGTGTATGGTAGGTTTGGTTAGGCGTTGATTTTAATAAGTTTTGCTGGCTAGATATGCGCAGTTCTCAAAGGCCATAAAAGAAGAAGAAAACTGTCTGTCACTTTTATCTTTACTCAGATTTTTGAGTACTAGGAAATAACTGTCGGATCTTTTTCCTAGACGGATTAAGCGAAATGTGGCTGCATATTGTAGAGTAATTTTCGTCGTCTCTTGTCTTATAAATTGTAAAATACAGATATTAAGGGCCAAGCCAAGACAGGATATGAAACAATACATGGGGGATTAGGCTTTGGAACTAGAAATGAAGCTGGAGATGACATGCTAGAATTAGCAACAGCATTGGATATGGCGATTGTTAACACATTCTTTAAAAAGAGAGAAACTCAACTTATTACCTACAAAAGTGGACAACATCAATCCCAAATAGACTACTTCATGATAAGGAAAGAAGACAGACGTGAATGCAAGGACTGCAAGGTAATAGTTAGTGAGACAGTAAGCCATCAACATAAGCTGCTTGTTCTGGACATCGAAGTAAAAAAGCGAAACTAAACAAAAATATCAGAGAGGACCACAAAAAATCAAGTGGTGGATGCCAAAAGATGAGAAGGGAGGTCTATTCAGGAAAAGAATAGTAGAAAAACTATGTTGGAACACGAAAGGAAGCCCTAACAAAATTTGGAGAAAAATGGCCAATATTATTAGAGAGACGGCTATTGAAATACTTGGGAAAACGTCAGGAAAGAAGTTTGAGGATAAAGAGACTTGGTGGTGGTCAAATGAAGTACAAGGAAAAATAAAAGAGAAGGGAAAATTATATAAAAAGTGGCAAGAAACCAGGTTGGATATAGATCTTTAAAACTATATGGTCGCCAAAAAGGAAGCGAAAGTAGCAGTAGCAAAAGCTAAAGCAGAAGCGTATCCAAACCTATACGATCAACTTGATACCAGGGAAGGCGAAGCAAAGATATATAAAATAGCCAAACAGAGAGCAAAGAAAGCAAGAGATTTTAATCAGATTAGATGTATCCGAGATGAAAATAATAAAATACTAATTCACGAAAAGGATGTCAAAAAGGGATGGAGAAAGTATTTTGACAGTTTATTAAATGAAGAATTTGACAGACAGCCTGTCGAGTTAACGGTGACAGTAACAGCAATGGTTACCAGAATAACAAACGAGGAAGTGGCTCAAGCGCTTCAAAAAATAAAGAAAGGAAAAGCAGTAGGACCAGATGATATTCCTGGGGAAGTATGGAGAGCATTGGGAGAGACAGGAATAAGTTGGCTAGCAGGTCTATTTAACAGAATTATGGAAGTTGGACAAATGCCAGACGAATGGAGAAGCAGTATATTAGTACCTGTCTACTAAAACAAGGGAGACATACAACAATGCACAAACTACAGGGCTATAAAACTACTTAGCCACACCATGAAAATATGGGAGAGAGTAATTGATAGACGGATACGTGAAGAAACCGAAATATCCGATAATCAATTTGGCTTTATGCAGGGCAGATCAACAACAGATGCAATTTTCATTGTAAGGCAACTGATGCAAAAATACAGGAATAAAGAGACCAACGCTCATATGGTATTCATTGATCTTGAGAAAGCATATGATAGAGTTCCTCGAGAGATTCTGTGGTGGGCTCTCAATAAGAAAGGAGTCCCTGGCGAATATGTAAAGATTGTGAGAGATATGTATGAGGGAGTAACGACTAGTGTTAGGGCAGGTGTGGGAGAGACTGATAAATTTCAGGTGAAAGTAGGATTGCACCAAGGCTCGGTGCTTAGTCCTTATTTATTCTCATTAGTTTTAGACCAGATAACATCGAAACTACAGGGTAGTATTCCATGGTACCTAATGTATGCTGATGATGTAGTGTTAATAGGAAATAGTGAAAGAGACTTAGAACAAAAACTGGAACAGTGGAGACAAGCTCTGGAGGAAAAAGGTTTAAAACTTAGTAGGACAAAAACAGAGTATTTTCAATGTTCATTTAAAGATGGAGTTACTACAAATAAAATGGTATCTTTGGATGGTGAAATGATTGTGAAAAGCAATAGTTTTAAGTACCTAGGATCGGTATTACAGAGTAATGGAGAAATAGATGGAGATGCATGCAGTAGAATTAGGGCTGGATGGATGAAGTGGAAAGAAGCGAGTGGTGTGTTGTGTGACAGAAAAATTCCAATGAAGTTGAAGGGAAAATTCTATAAAACAGCCATAAGACCGGCTATGATGCACGGAACTGAATGTTGGGCAGTGAAAAAGAAAGAGGCACAACGAATGCATGTGGCGGAAATGAGAATGCTTAGATGGATGAGTGGAGTGACAAAGAAGGATAAAATTAGAAATGGGTATATTAGGGGAAAGTCTAGGTGTGGCACCAATTGATGCCAAAATGAGAGAGCATAGGTTAAGATGGTTTGGTCATGTTAAACGTCGAGACGTTAATCACCCAATACGAAGAATAGCTGAAGTGCAGATCCCTGGAAGGAGTAGGAGAGGAAGACCAAAGAAGACCTGGGGGGAGACGATAAGGCAGGACATGTTGGTAAAGGGGATTAACATTGATAGGTCCCAAGATAGAATTGTGTGGAGAAATGCAATTAGGGAAGCCGACCCCGCATAGGGATAAGGCAAAGAAAATGATGATGACAGAGATTAAGGATGTTACCAGAAAGTAGTTCCACGAACGGTTCAGATTTAGATTGATTGTTATTTATTATTTTCATAAATTTTGCATCTGGATCTTTCATCTTTTCAGTTCAATATTTATTTCAGTACTGTCCACTGTACATAACCATATTTCCACTTACCTATTCCTTTGTATGTACAAGCAGTTTCATGGGCTAATCTATCACAGTGTAACAATAGATTCTGACATCCTTTATCACGAAATCTACAAGGAAACTTAAGTAAAGGAATGATGCTTTCGAGGGAGATATTAGATCCATTGGAAAACTTAGATCGGCACGTGGGACAAACATCTATCTTACTTCTGCATGTACTACATATGCTATGGCCTTTTTTACACATCCGTATTGGAGGTTGTAAATAGTTAAAACATATTGGACATTCTAGTTCTCTTTGTAAGTTTTCGTTGGACATTATCTGAAAAGACATTTTACAATTAGAAATATATTTTACATGTTCAACACTACAAAAGAGTTGTGACTGTAAACGCCGTAAGTGTGACCTGATGATTTAAAATAACTTTAACCCTTATCCGGGCAACACATTTTACTTACGTAACCGGGCAACTCGGGTCCGTTGGGCCCACCACTGTTCTTTAATGTACTATTCATATTTACCCATATATTATGTCTAATATTCATTTTTGATTTTTTAATAAAGTTAAATTTAAATTCTCTAGATTACAAAATATCTACTAAGTTGTCATAAAATGGAAATATTTAAATTACTCATAAACTACTTGAAAGAAACAAATATAATCATTTAAGTGAAATACGTATAAATATAACAAAACTAATAAATTGAGGTAAAAATAAAATAAAAATCTGTGGCTAACGGACTCGCATCCAAGCCATTTTTTCACACACACACACACACATAGATTAAAAAAAGGTGCTTCTAGAGTATCTATGCGGTCTACCTCGAGGGTGCGATCTACCTGAAGGATTTGCACAAAATAATGACATGCAAAAAAACTTTTGTTAAAAAAATATTTATTTACAAGTAATAAAGATTTGGAGCCAAAGAAGACTTAATTAATAAATAAATAAAATCTTTTGTAAATCTAATAGGCCATTTTATTTGAAAAGAGGGATTGGTATTTACGCATACCCTGGAAAACGATTACGGTGTTGTTGCCTTCCATTATTCTGTGAAAACCCTTCTGGTAAAAGAATATAAAAGAGAAAATATAGTAGGGCCATAAAACTTACTCCAAAGTATATCTACATTATGATTGTTGACACTCAGGTGCCCTGCAGTGAGTAGGAGTCCAATAAAGGCATATATCTTTGTAGAGTCGCAATAATATATCCAGTTCTCTATCCCCAGGAGTTTTTCGGCTTCTTTATTTGTACACTTCACTATTTCTTTCACAATTTTTTCGTCCACAAACAAACAAAAGGAATCAACAGGATCATCCACACTTTGACCAGGGGCTAACATTACTTTGTGCACTTTGCTTTTTATTATGTCGCAGGATCGCATACGTGCTGTCGGTTGTGGTTGACTCTTACAGTTAGTTCCATCCTTAGTTTCAAAAATTACACACTCTGAAATCTGGGAACTGGTAGCTACACATTCTTCTTCATTATCACTCAATACTACTTGCTGATCATCCTCTTCACTTGCTTCCGAAAGATGATTTTGAATTTCAGAGTCACTTTCAATGCCAACTACTTCAGGAGATTCTTCATCATCGGAATCCCATAAATTATTAGCAATATCTTGCAGTTCTGCAGCTGATAATGGTTTTCGGGGCATTCTATTCGCACTATCTACTTTCACTGTAATTTAATATAATTTTACTGGCTGAGTAGTTGTCGACACTAACATCGGTATCAAACGAATGATAGCAGATGCATTATTTATTTCAAAATATGTATACGCTCTGAGCTTCGCTGGTGTCGCTCCTAGCGGACTGCTAATTTAACTTTCATCGGTAATTTTTAAATTTATTATTTAATTGTTATCGCTTAATATTTACAACGCAAAAAAGTAATTAAATTGTAATCGATTTTTTTAAGATTTTCTTTATCATTTTGACGTTCTATTGATAAAATATGAATTTCTTACTTCGGATACTTTCACAATTATCGTGTAGATGGCGCTAAGATTAATGGATTCATTTATAATTACATATTACGGAACATTAAATAAACTTAAATTCAGTATTTAAAACGTAAGTACAGCGTGTCTACTTAAGTTGGAAACATATGGGAAACTTTTTTATTATTAATTTTACGAAAAAAAGTTATTCTTCATGAAAAGTTCTGCATGCTCTAAAACCTAATATTCGATTATCATATATCAAATTTTGTCAATATTATACGAGGTCTGTCAAAAAATATGAATTTCGTTCAAGGGTAAAGTACCTTTATTTCTCTGAATTTCGAAAATTCTTATTATGAAAAGTTGTTTGGAATTCAAAACCAAGATCAAATATCCAATTACATGCTTCCAATTGAAAAAATAAATTTCCAAATTTTTCTCAAATTTATGGATACGTAACTTCGTTTTTATTTATTACCCATATTAAAACTCTTTTATTATTAATTTTACGAAAAAAAGTTATTCTTCAAAAAATGTTCTGCATGGTCTAAAACCTAAGATGCAACCATCAGATATCACATTTTGCTAATTTTATACGAGGTATGTCAAAAAATATGAATTTCACTCAGGAGTAAAGTACCTTTATTTTTCACAATATTGAAAATTGTTATTAAAAAAGTTGTTTAGAATTAAAAACTATGTTTCAAAATGTAATTACATCCTTCTAATTGAAATATTCTGAAATATAAAGGTCCTATACTCATGAGCGAAATTCATATTTTTTGACACACCTCGTATAAAATTAATAAAAGTTGATATATCGTAGTTGCATCTTAGATTTTAGACCATGCAGAGCTTTTTATGAAGAATAACTTTTTTTCGTAAAATGAATAATAAAGGAGTTATCATATTAATTTTTAATAAATAAAAATGACGGGTATTCATAAAGAGAAAGATTTGTAAAATATTTTTTTTTTCAATTAGAAGCATGTAATTACATATTTGATTTTGGTATTTAATTCCAAACAACTTTTCATAATAAGAATTTTCGATATTCATAGAAATAAAGGTACTTTACCCTTGAACGAAAACGAAATTCATATTTTTTGACATACCTCGTACAATATTGATAAAATTTGATATATGATGATTGAATCTTAAGTTTTAGGACATGCAGAACTTTTTATGAAGAATAACTTTTTTTCGTAAAATTAATAATAAAAAAGTTTCCCATATGTTTCCAACTTAAGTAGACACGCTGTATATTTAAGGTAAAATATATATACCACAGCTTTGATCAACTAATATTTTTTATAATTAATGTTTTTAATTTTAATTTTAAATTAATCACTTTGACATTTATGTCAAATTTCCGGTAAAGGTTTACAGACTTGTCACTACTGGCGCTCGCGAATTTGTAAATATCCCCTCTACGTACAAGATCACAGCGTACAGATACCTACCTAAAAATACTATTACATTCCAACAATCATTATCAATTTTTACAATTCATTTAGAATAGATATAACACCTATTGTAAGCATCTCTTTGATGTTCGCATCAAAAAGATGTTTAAATTGTTTGTTGCACGTTTAGACTTTATTATTGGATTTCCGGAATCATAAAAGTCTTTTACATAATCCACAAAAACATTGCCTGACTGCCAGATTAACTTCTGTAACAAAGATTTAGACTTTAGGTATACCTAAACACAAGTAGGGCCTAACAGGCCCGTATTGCCCCTTTACGTGACAAAATTCTTTCGACGCAATAATTTCAAAAATGATAATGAATATTTTAAATAGCTCATGACTATGTTGAAGAAAACACACTTCTAAACAAATTCAGTGCTGCATAAAATTCAATAAAATTTTTTTTATCAGTTTATGATAAAAGAATTCGCGTCTCGGGCCCACCTTGCCCGGATAAGTGTTAAGTAACATTAGTCAGGGGCGACTAGAAAGGGAGGGCCATGCGGCGCTGCTATCCCTAGAAAAATTATGTACAAATAATTATTTCATATTTCATATTCATACTTTTTTGTTGAAACTTTCTTCAGTTTTTTGTTGACACTTGTTCTTCTTGTGCATACAATCTGTACGCTGCACACTGCTGCTCTGAAAAGATTTATGATAACTGTTTTGAACCACGTACGTAGATTTTTCCGCCATAATTTTTCCTTACAAGATTAGTTGCAGCAGTCCATATCTCTTGCTGTTCCTCATGATGTAACAGAGGTATTCGATTTTGGCTGTTGTTATTGTGGTTAACAGCTCTTTTTCTTTTTGTATCCTTAACAAAGCACCTTGATTAGTACCATGGTCGATATAAGATATCTTCAGGTTTCTACGACAAAACCACATTTCGAAAGCCTCGATTTTCTTGCAGGTGGCGTCTGTGAGTGTCCACGACTTAACAGTATAGGAAAGATGTAACATCGTAGTAGCCTGATTTTTAGGGGTATTGATAAATGATGGAATTTGAATAGCTTAGCCATTTTTCGTCACATTTCGAAAGCCTCGATTTTCTTGCAGGTGGCGTCTGTTGCAAACCCAAACATTTATCTATTGTAACAAACAAGAACAACCAAATGTAATTAGACCCTGAAAAACAGAAAGAAATATGGGAACAATATCTTGAAGATTTGTTTGGTGATCAGAGAACACAATATCCCCCACAAATAGATACAGATGAAAAACTATATATTCTTACCGAAGAAGTTATGCGGGAAATAAAAGACTCAAAGAACAACAAGGCACCCGGCGAAAATCTAACAACAGCCGAACATTTTAAACACCTAAGTGATGATGCTGTCAGGAAATTAACCTACCTATTTAACATTATATATGCACATGGCACTCTACCACATGATTGGCTAACATCCACATAATATGTAGCTCTTCCTAAAAGCAAAAAGCAATAGTAATTTATAATCGCGTTCACAATAAGTGTGAAGAATACCTGAGTCGTTTTCAATATGGTTTTAGAAAAGGTACAGGCACCAGAGAAGCAATTATGTGATTGACACTAATGGCAGAAAGGTATTTCGAGGTTTAAAAACAGCTGTATGTGTGCTTTGTCGATTATAGAAAGGCCTTCGACCGAATTAGACACGAAAAATTGATTGAGGTGCTAAAAGAAGTAGGGCTTTACGGACACGACAAAGCTATAATAAGCAATACATACTGGAACCACACAGGATGTGTTCGAACAGACAACGGAAATACCAATTATGTAAACATAGAACGAGGAGTGCCTCAAGGGTGCATTCTGTCTCCTCTACTATTTAACGTCTATGCCGAAGATATCATCAGAGCTTCCATTGAAGATCGCCCTGACGGTGCCAGAGTCAATGTAATTATCATTAACAATGTAAGATATGCCGACGACACCGTAGTATTAGCGGAAACAGAAGACCAACTAAAAATATTGATGAACATACTATCAGAAGAAAGTCACAGACTGGGCTCGGATATTAATATTTCCAAAACCAAAATCATGGTATTCCACAAGAACCCATATGAAAAAATTACACCCAACATACAAATCAATGGTATCACCCTTCAGAGTTCCCAAAGCTTCATATACCTGGGCACAGAGCTAAACAGTCAGCTAGACCACTCAAAAGAAATTAGAAGACGCATTGAAATAACAAGATCTGGCTTCATGAACACGTGTAAAATGCTCTGTAACCCCAAGCTATCAGTCACAAGAAGATTGAGAACAATAAAGTGTTATGTGTGGTCTCTATTATTATATGGCTGTGAGACCTGGACATTAAAATAGTATGACGTCAACAAACTGAATTCATTTGAAATGTGGATGTACCGCCGAATGCTAAGAATAAGCTGGACCAGCAAAACTGCAAATGAAGAAGTACTGGAAATAATGAACACACGTCCTCATCTGGTCAACACAATCAAAATTAGAAAGACGTCATATCTACGACACATAATGCGCCATAGGGAATTTGAGCAGCTCCAGGTAATATTAGAAGGCAAAATCGAAGGTAAAAGGAGTATAGGAAGAAAGAAAAAATCCTGGCTCCGAAACATCAGAAATTGGACCCACACAACAGGGAATGACTTAATCCATCAAGCCCAGAACAGAGAGAAATTTGCCATATTGATCGCCAATCTCAATAGAGAAGGCACTTAGGAGGAGAAGGGGCATCTGTGAGAGCCCACGACTTAACAGTATAAAAAAGATGTAACATCGTAGTAACCTGATTTTATGGGTATTGGTAAATGATGGCATTTGAATAGCTTTGCCATTTTTTGAAATGCCGATCTTGCTTTCTCTATCCTATATTTGATTTGTAGGAAATGGTCCCAATTTTCATTGATGTTCATACCAAGGTAGGTGTATGTTTTTACTCTTTCTATTTGTTGACCTTTTACACTGATTCGTCCAAATAGCTGTTCCTTCTTAGAGATCATCGTACATTTTGTTTTCTTAGTGTTTAGTGAAAATTCATATCTCTGACTTACTTCTGTGAATGTGACTTTTGTGACAAATTAGAGATAGTAGTCAAACATAATAAATTAGGTGGCAGAATACATATACCTAGGAAAGATAATAAAGCTGAACAGGGACAATTAAACGGAAGAAATAAAAACAACAACTAGATTATCATTAGCATCATTTAGTAAACTATCAGTAGTCTGGGCAGATTATCGGAGAATAGGCCATTTCTGGGAAAAGTTATTAACTAGCAATTTTATTACTGGAATTGAATCTTATGACTGTATATTTTAATAATATAGGTATGCAAACTCCGCAGATAGTGTGCTAGTTTTTTATAAACAAAAAAGCGCCCGAAAATCGTGTTTTTTTTTTCAATTTTTACTCTATAACTCCAAAGATTTTAGCTTTACACCAAAGACACTCAAATAAAAATTCACCGGAATGAAATTCTGCATAGAGACGTGCTTTTCCCGATTTACTTCTACGAAAATTTTCCCCGAAAACTCCGGGTTTTTCCAACAAAATCTTTAATTTTCAACTAAAATTTTAGATAAGTAATTGTTTATCAATAAATCAATAACTTGGTAATATAAAATCTCTTTCCGTATAGATTATAATTCCAGAAGCCGATGGAAATTGAATAAACAGTTTAGCAATAATTGAATTGTTAATTACAAATTTACGGTCGCTATAATAACCACTTAGACTATATAAGCGGCCTCAGGAATATTTTTAAATTATTAACAATTTTTTGGCTGATAAACAAATAAAATATCTCGGGAAATATTAAATTAAATTCAATTATGAAAACGGTATTGGAAAAAAGCGGCAGGACACTTCTTTTAAAAGAAAAAACTTTAAATTGTGATGAGTGGTTCCTGAGATTCAACCGGTCAAAGTAGACCGACATTATGAGTGAAAATTGCCAAAAATAGCAAACTTCCAATCAAAAATTAGGTTGGAGAAAATGTAATTTCAAAGTTCAAAATCTGTATATATGCGTTAAAAAAATGCATTTTCTCGGTTTCTCATGGAGCAATTTTCTTCATTATTTTTTTGTTCCCAAATAACTCGAGTAGAGCCATCTAACTAACTCATTAATAAATGTCAGATTTGCTTTTGTTTTGTTGTAATAAATTAATTTATTTATTTTAAAAACACTTTTAATTTGTTTAAATAAAGATTGTTTAAATAATTTTACAGCTTTCAAATAAGGATATTTGTGTTTTTAACGTTAAACGGTATAGGTCTGGATCCCGCGTATGAAAAAAAAGTTGATTAATAGCAAGCTGAAAATTTGTTAATAGCTTAAGGGTGTCTAGTCGGATAAACTTTGATATATGGGAACACTGGAACAGGGGCAGTTTTAATTGTGGAACAGGTTAAAAATTTGGAACGGTCAGACCACGAAAACGGCACATTTATTTTGTCCGACAGAATAGACTTAAACTCTCCGAACAGAGATTAAACACTCATGCAAAAATCAGACTGCTATTTATCACCAAATGGGCGTTTTAATGAGTGGAACATGTAGAATATGTCAAATGACAGAAATTATGACAGGTGATAAATAGCAGTCTGATTTTTGCATGAGAGTTTAATCTCTGTTCGGAGATCTAAAGTCTATTCTGTCGGACAAAATAAATGTGCCGTTTTCGTGGTCTGACCGTTCCAAATTTTCAACCTGTTCCACATTTAAAACTGCCCCTGTTCCAGTGTTCCCATATATCAAAGTGTATCCGACTAGACACCCTTAACCTATTAACAAATTTTCAGCTTGCTATTAATTAACTTTTTTTTCATACGCGGGATCCAGACCTAGTACACTTGTAGTAAGTTTATCTAAAAAAAGTCTACAACTGGAAAAAATATGTAGTTTTCTTTTCTCATAAATAAATTAATCTATTATAACAAAACAAAAGCAAGTTTGACATTTAATAATGCGTTAGTTAGATGGCTCTACTCGAGTTACTTGGGAACAAAAAATGAATGAAGAAAATTGCTTCATATGAAGCCGAGAAAATGCATTTTTTAACGTATAACGATTTTGAACCTTGAGATTACATTTTCTTCAACCTAATTTTTGTTTGGAATTTTGCTATTTTTGGCAATTTTCACTTGTAAATATCGATACTTTTTACTATTATTATGACTATTTTAAAGATATAAAAATTGGTGTGGAGAAAAAGGACAAAAATAAAAAGGTGATGGTTCAAAAATTATGATCCTATTGTTTATATCTTTGACCGGTTGTATCTCAGGAACCACTTATTACAATCAAATGTTGTTTCTTTTGAAAGCAGCATCCTGCCGTTTTTTTTCAATACCGTTTTCATGATTTAATTTAATTTAGTATTTTCCGAGATATTCTATTTGTTTATAAGCCAAAAAATTGTTTATAATTTTAAAATATTCCTGAGGCCGTTTAAATAGTCCAATTTCAATTCTGTAAAGTACATTACATATAATAGGTACAGTATCTTTTTATACAAAAATCTTAATTATTTTTATGTATCATAATCATTGTGTTATTATAGCGACCGTAAATTTGTAATTAACAATTCAATTGTTGCTAAACTGTTCATTCAATTTCCATCGGCTTCTGGAATTATAGTCTATACGAAAAGAGCTTTTACACTACCAAGTTATTTAATTATTGATAAACAATTACTTGTCTAAAATTTTAGTTGAAAATTAAAGATTTTGTTGTAAAAACCCGCATTTTCCGGGGAAAATTTTCGTCGAAATAAATCGGAAAAAACACATCTCTATTCAGAATGTAATTACGGTGCATTTTTAGTTGGGTATTTTTGGTGTAAATTTAAAATCTCTGGAGTTATCGAGCAATCATTGAAAAAAACACGATTTTCGGGTGCCACTTTGTTTATAAAAAAAGTAGCACACTATCTGCGGACTTTGCATACCTATATTATTAATATAGTAGGGGAGTAAATTATGCTAAATTTGCAGTCACTCGAGCGTTATGGGGACCAATTGGGTTGTGATTATTAGGTCCTAAAATCAAAAAAAGTTAAGTAAAATTTTCCATTTTAGCGGGCGCTTGTCATTTTTTAATTTAATTTTCCATTTCCGACAATCGTTTTTTCCGATTATAGCACCATCTATCCATAATTCGAAAAAATGTCTCGAATAAAAGTTGCTTATTTTTACGAAAAGAATCCAAATCTGCAATAAAAATTTGGGGTCCCATTTAAGATTTTAAAGTAACCCCCCACCTCGCCCCCGTGGGGGGTCGTGTTTGGTACCATTCGATAGATTTTTCAAAAACATTTTGAAAGTGTATTTTGCAGTTTTTCGATCTGACGTTCATTTCGCGAAATATTCGCTTTTATTTTGTGAAAGTTTTTGACTCACCCATTTCCTTACGCCCCGCTCAAATCGTCAGATTTGTTAAATATACACTCTCTTGCATGTACTTAACTTACCTTATCTTAATCTGACCATTTCGAGTATTTTTAACCATAGATATTTTTTTTTCGGGCCCCCCTTAACGAACGTCTTTGTGTTAAGAGCCAATATATGGTAGAGGTACATCTGCAGGGTACCAGGTTTCTCCTATATGATAATCTGACGCGCTCGAGTAACTGCAAAAATCCCCGCTTGGGCTCCCCTACCAATATATACAGTCATAAATTGCTAGTAAATAACTTTTCCTTGTATTTTGCTAATTAGCCCAGAGTACATAATATATTCCAAAAACTAATAAGTATTCTCAACATATGCCAACGAAACTATTCAACCTTTGCATATTACTAGTTATCACATAGGGTTCACAAACATGGACTTTCGCAAAGGATAACATCGACAGGATATTAAAAAAACAAATAGCAATGGAAAGACAGATGCTGGGCATCAGGAACAGAGAAGAAAACGAGAAAGACCACAGATGAGATCAACGGACCAAGGGAATAGAGACCAATGGAGATTAACATAATATATGCCCAGGAATGTGCGTTTAAGGCTGATTAGACAGACATAATATGTGACTACTTCTCATCAGGTGACTTCTTTTCGATAGCGAATTAGGTGAATCCCAAATCCAAGCTTACTGAAAGTTATTGGACGATGGTAGGAATAACCTCTTAACAAAGAGATAAGAAAAATAACAATAAAATTACAGGAGTAGGTACTTACAGAGATGGAATTGGTCACAACAATCAGAAAGACATTAATATTACACCTTTACTATTAGACCAACAATTTATAATAAGTTTAAATACACATAAAACAAAAAAATGTAGATTAAGATTAACGAGATAATTTTATATTAATATAGATTATATTATAAATTATAATACAAAGAATCTCGTTTACCTTAATGTACATTTTTTATGTGCATGTCCCCTTATCTTAAAAATTGTTAGTTTGAATGTAAAGGTGTATTTTAATATTTGTCTCATTTTTGGTAAAATTATTGGGTATGTAAATACCTACTTTTGTAATTTTATTATGTTGTTTATCGTAGGAAAGGCAAGGATGCTAAATTTGCAGTTACTAAAGCGTTATGGGGACCTATTGGGTTGTGAAGATTAGGTCCTATACCCAAAAAGTTAAGTTTTCCATTTTAGTGGGAACTTTTCATTTTTAATTTAATTTTTCATTTCCAACAATGGTTTTTTCCGATTATCCATTATTCGAAAAAATCTCTCAAATAAAATTACTTATTTTTAAGTAAGGAATCCAAATCTATAATAAAAAATGGGGGTTCCTATTTAAGATGCTAAAGTAGTAACCCTCCTCTTAACATTTGAATCTCGGTAAATTTGAATTAGTCCTCCTAGTTAAAAAACGGTATAATAGGTATAATAAGTCTGGGCTAGCTTTTGTAAACTTTGAAATATGTGTCAGTTACAAGTTTTATTTTAATGCCAATTTTATTAAATAAAATTGACATTATAATAAAACATGAACAAATAAATTTTATTTGTGAAATCTTTTAATTTCTTAAATTCCTGAGGAAGCCAGCCAATAAATGGCAAAATATTGAGTTTTTAGAAAAAAACAAAGATTTTTTTCACCTTCCTTTCCTCACCAACATTCCTTTTCACCTTTTCTAAGAAATATATCTACAGAGGAAACTTGTTTGACAACTGCAATCCACTACTATCATCACGTTCCATATTCCACCTATTTATGCCCATTTAAACCAATTACTAAACTTCTAACCATATTTATTTCTTTGTTTCAGGTATGTATTCCTGGGTTATAAAGTAAACCAAAAATTTTTAAGGCTATTGCGAATGGAGATTTATTAAAGGGGGTAAGTATTTTTGGCTATAAAAATTGACTACACTATCTAACTACACTAAAACCTTTCGTTTATAAATTCGCAAAGTATGTGTGTTATTGCGTCGCCGCTCCTGCAATACTTAAAATAGATTTATCGATGGATTCTTATGTAGTTTTGTCTTATGAATCCAAATCTGAAAACGGTATTTCCATATCTCTAACCGTCTTCGAGATAATCGACCTCAAATTCTAAAATGTGACGTCACAATCCTTTTATTTTCCGCCGACACACTAAACGTCAGCTAAATCGTTTATAGTAAGTAGGCTAGTTTTTTTAATCTGAATTTGTTAAGCAAAGCATAGGTTATTTACATTTGAGTTTGACATTTCGTGAATGTCAAACTAAATTTTAAATTAAGTATTAATAAAATATCAATGATATTTGATAGTGAATTTAATTATTATATAAAATAAATAAGATATTCAAAAATACAATTTGAGTATATAGGGCTTTTCATTCACAGTCATTTGTTTCGAGCTTCTGTCATGTGTCACATAATATTAATATATCTACGTCATACGTTATTGGCATATACCAATGATACAAACCATTGACGTATAACGTAGATATATTAATATTATGTGACACATGACAGAAGCTCGAAACAAATGACAATCGATGAAAAGCCCTACATATTTTGAAAGCAATAATTTACTAATAACTTTATAAAGGTTTATACGAGTATACGGCCTCCCCTTTAATGGGACTACCTAATGATAAATGGACTGTTCCATTTGTTATGAAATGAAAATTGTATTGTAGTCGGTTCGCTAAACTCAGACACAACTGGCTAGTGATTTTAGTTGGTAATTTTTTTGTTTTTTGCCAATTTTGCCGAAATTGGCAAAATTACTAATTATTTAGTAATTATTAACTATTTAGTAAATATTTTTTTGGCAAATTGGCAAAAGTACTGACTAAAATCACTAGCCAGTTGTGTCTGAGTTTAGCGAACCGAATATACGAAATGTTCTTTGGAATAAAAAATTATGATCTTATATGTATGTGCAATTACATCCTTCTAATGGAAAAAAATATTTGAAGATTTTTCTCAAATTATGGATACCAACAACATTTTCATTTATAACTCTTTTATTTATAATTTGACGAAGAAAAGTTATTCTTCATAAAAAGCTCTTCATGGTCTAAGTCTAAAATTTATGATGCAACCATCATATATCAAATTTTATTAATTTTATACGAGGTATATAAAAAATATGAATTTCGATCAAGAGTAAAGTACCTTTATAATTCACAACATTTAAATTAGAATGATATAATTGCACATTAAAAAATTTTTAATTCTGAACAACTTTTCATAATAGAAAATTTTCCATATTATGAATTAGAATTCGTAAATAAACAAAGTTTTCGTTATGATAATGCTCGCATTTTCAGCTTGTTAATGATAAATTGAATGGTAGTACCAACTACAACAAATCGTTACATACTTATATATCTATATATGTATACACTGACCGGCACGAAAAACGGACACCCCACAAAATGGGTTATTTTTGAAGTCTCGAATTTCCTAAACCTGTTTTCCGATTTAAGGTGATACAGTAGCGATCAACAGGTAGCAAAAACGCGTTCCAAGATTGCGGCTGTAATTTTGAATATTTTTTCGAGATCTTTGGCACACGTATTCGTAATATAATAAAGAATGGCGGTACAGAGCCCAATTTGAAAAATATATTAATATGTGGAAATTACTCTGTAATTAAATACAATATTAAAAAACGAGCCTGTACCGCCATTAAGGAGAACAAAAAAATACACTTTCTTCAAATAAACTTTTTTATCCGATGCGTAGATTTTGTGTCATTTTGGAACTACTAAAATTTTTTATTTCATTAGTAGTTCCAAAATGACACAAAATCTAGGCATCGGATAAAAAAGTTTATTTGAAGAAAGTGTATTTTTTTGTTCTTCTTAATGGCGGTACAGGCTCGTTTTTTTTAATATTGTATTTAATTACAGAGTAATTTCCACATATTAATATATTTTTCAAATTGGGCTCTGTACCGCCATTCTTTATTATATTACGAATATGTCTGCCAAATATCTCGAAAAAATATTCAAAATTACAGCCGCAATCTTGGAACGCGTTTTCGCTACCTGCTGATCGCTACTGTTTCCTCTTAAGTGATTTTTTTTAAATGTTATGGCCTTATTCTTTAACAATATCGTTGTAATAATATTGTTGCTACACAGGGAAAATGCCATTGTGTACAGGGTGTACCAATCAAACTGTGTTTTTTTTAAGTTCACCACGCCATGTGGAATATTCTAGCATTTATAAGATACTGAAATTAAAACCCAACTATAGCCCAGGCTTTGTTAACATTCTGCTTTGTGATTGATTCGCTTGGAAAATAAAAAATGTTAGGTACTTTAATAACTAGCCATGTTCTTTATCAATATAGGATGTTTCTAAATAAGTTCGACAAACTTTAACGGATAATTCTGCATGAAAAAAGAATGACCGTTTGCTTTATAAACCAGATTACAAGTAAATAATAATTAGGTACTAGTTGCAAATAATTTATGGTTTAGTTTGAAATATTTTTTGATTTTGATTTTTGAAAACAGTTGATTTAGTCTGTAAATTCTAAAAGAAGCATTATTGAAATAAATAGTTAAGTAAACCAGCAATTTTCTCATTAAATTGCAACTTTACTATAATGAGTCTTATTATGCTTCTCACTAGACAAAATTCTGGTTTTCTAACTTTTCCTCTGTTTGAAAAATCTTTTTTATCGAATCTGGCAGTGTACAGGTTAGTACAGATTGACGACGTTTACCTCAGTGTGTCAGTCGCTTCTACGATCGGCTAGACAAAGCTCGCAGCAAATTATTTTTCTTTCAACGTTTAACTGAAAAGTTAGGAACTTCTAGGTTTGAGTAACACTTCAGTCAAAAGCCGGAAGAATGGAATTTATTTCGGGGTTTGACTAAGACCGTAACTCAGACCTGAAGATTGACTAGTCAAACCTAGGAGTGCCTGAACTTCCAGGTTTGACTATAATATATGTTTAACCTTTTTACTAGCTTTTAAATAACAAAGAAGAGGTTTAAATTCGATCTTTTATATATTTTTTCAGCGAAACCTAAATATTTAGGATTTTTAACCCTTACCATTATAAATTATCACAAGGAAAAATTCCTGTACTGGCTGTATACCATAAATCACAAAAAATAAAAAACCTTATTTTGTAAAAGATATATGTATTTAAAATCCCTAAAAAGGGCTGTATCACAGAACGTTTTCGGAATCAATATTCCATCATCAGTGTTATCACCTAAAATAAGTATAACTCTATAAGTAAAACAAACGTGAGGTTAAATTTTGACAAAGGTGAAAAATTGAATAGTTAGTTATACTTACAGGATTACATGCTTTAAGCCACCAAAATGTACGGGTAAAAACCCTTAAATTGATTTTAAACAGTTGGGGTTACATTAAATTATTTGATTATGAAAGATGTTTAAAATATTTCCAGATTAACCCCTTATGCGGGTATGCACCCTCGGGAAACATCTTAGGGTAGTTGGGGGTAGTTACCCCCTACCAATAGGGGTTGCTGAATTAAACAATATTTATAACTACTTGTTTATTACTAACTATAAAGACCACAGTAAATAGTTGATGTGCTCACGGTAAACCATCTGCTAGTGCATCTGGATTAAGAATGATCTTTTTAATAATACAATGAGAAATCAGAATAAACTTGGTGTTCGTCGAGTGAAGATGTTTTATTCTCCCTTAACTACTTAACATTGAAAAGAACCCTTAGTAACCACTTTAGTTAGCAGTTATATTAGATGGCGATCCTGGCAGGATCGCCATATGCGGGTATGCACCCTCGGGAAACATCTTAGGGTAGTCGGGGGTAGTTACCCCCTACCAATAGGGGTTGCTGGATTAAACAATATTTATAACTACTTGTTTATTACCAACTATAAAGACCACAGTAAATAGTTGATGTGCTCACGGTGTGCATCTTCACATGTACCTATGTGTGGCAAATTCGTGCAAACATTATAAGAATTATTGTGCATTTAATGGTAGAAGCATATAATTTGGACCACATATACTACACATATAAAGGTTCAAATTTAGATATGAGGCCATCTCAGATTTTGCCTTTTACAAAAATGGCGGAAATTCAAAATGGCGACTATACATATGTGACTAATAGCACGATAACTTTTGAACGAGACGTCAGATTTCAACCAAATTTGGTATATAGGTTCTTTTTTTATTTACAAGAGGGATGTGGTGAACCGAAAGAATCGGTTTACCAGAATTCTGTGTTTTTACTGGTTGCATATGTAAAAATATGTTTTTTCAATTTTTCCCCACTGTATGTACTAATTTTTGAAAAAGGTAATACGGCAATTGAAAAGAGCGTTAAAATATTTTGTTAAAAATGTTTTGAACTTTTTAGTTATGTTAACTACCATTTAATAAATGTATAAAGTATCTTCACATGTACCTATGTGTGGCAAATTCGTGCAAACATTATAAGAATTATTGTGCATTTAATGGTAGAAGCATATAATTTGGACCACATATACTACACACATCAAGGTTTAAATTTAGATAAAAGGCCATCTCAGATTTTGCCTTTTACAAAAATGGCGGTTATGCAAAATGGCGACTATACATATGTGACTTATAGCACGATAACTTTTACACGAAAAGTACGATTTCAACCAAATTTGGTATATAGATTATTTTTTTGATGTGTAAGACCAAGGTCTTGAACCGGAAGAATCGATTTACCAGAAGTTGTGTTTTTCCTGATTTTTATATAAAAACATTTTGTTTTTGTACCAATTCTTTCATATATATATATATATATATATATATATATATATATATATATATATATATATATATATATATATATATATATATATATATATATATATATATATATATATATAAATGGGGTTGAGGTTTATTGGGTATACAGCTGATGATGTATTTATTTATTTATTTATTTATATATTTATCTGATGATGCTGATTAAAATCAGCGAAATATAACGATTTGTTAAACAGAGTACCACTTGGTTTTATTCAGCTGTATACCCAATAAACCTCAACCCCATTTTTATCTACCAGGTCAGCTGTTATCTTAAAAAAAAAAAAAAAAAAAAAAAAAAAAATATATATATATATATATATATATATATATATATATATATATATATATATATATATATATATATATATATATATATATATATATCGGTTTTAAAACGTTCTCCTACGTCTTCCGATGCCTAGTCGCCATTCACTTCGGTCCATCCAAAGGGCTTCATCCAATTCTCTTTCTCTCATTTCTCGATTTATGCGTTCTCTCCAACTAAGGCGGGGTCTTCCTCTTTTTCGTCTACCATGAGGGGTCCACGTTAGGATTTGTTTCGGGAGTCGTTCTTCGGACATTCTTTGTACGTGTCCATACCATCTAAGCTGTTTGGTACTAATGTCATCTAGTATTGTGTGTTTCACATTCATTATTTCCCTAATTCTGTTGTTTGTTACCCTTTCTAATCTTGATTTTCCTGCTGAGCGCCTCCAGAAATCCATTTCTGTTGCTTCAAGTTTTCTCTTGTATCTTTCTTTTATTTGCCATACTTCACTGCTGTAAGTGATTATACTCTTAACAATTGTATTGTATATTCTATGTTTGTTGTTGTTTGATATTGACTGGTCCCACAGGATGCTATTGAGAAGAGTAATTGCTTTTCTTCCCTGGTTGTTTCTTTCTTCTATCGTCCGGTCTACGTTTCCTTCTTGTGTGATGGTCATACCCAGGTATTTATATGCGTCGCAATGTATAATAATTTCGCCATTCCCCAGTGTAAGTTCCTGCTGTGTCCCACCGATACACATATATTCGGTCTTCTTTATGTTTATTTCCAAACCGCCTTTTTTGTACTCCTCTATTAATTTTCTTGTCATATATTCTATATCATCGTAGTCTTGCGCTAGTACAAGTTGGTCGTCTGCAAATGACAAAGTGTATATTGTATTGTTGTTGATCGGTAATCCCATGTTTTTGCATTTGCGTTTCCAAAGTTTTAGAGTTTGCTCGAGGTAGATCTTAAATAATGTCGGTGAAAGGCAGCACCCTTGTTTTAGGCCTTTACTAATTTGGAATCCTCTCGACAGCCTGCTTCCAACTTTCACCCTTGCTGCAGTTTTGGTATACAATTGTATCGTCGCTGTTATTAAATTTGCGCTTATATTGGTTTTCTCTAATGCTTCCCATAGTTTGTTTTGTGGGATGCTATCATACGCTTTTCTTAAGTCCACATATAACAGATGCACCTCCTGGTTGACGGCCAGTTTCTTCTCAATAATCTGTGTAATACAAAACAGATGGTCAACCGTTGATCTCCCTGCCCTGAATCCTGCCTGTTCTTCAGCTTCTATATCTTTATATTCGTTTTCGATTTTATTTTTAATCAGTTTTCCGTATATTCGGCTGATCGAGTTCGTTACAGCGATGCCTCTGTAGTTGTCACATTGATCCCGTCTGCCTTTTTTATGTATGGTGGATATCCATGATGTCTTCCATTCTTCTGGGAGTTCCGCTCCGTTGATGCATCTTTGAAAGAGTTTAGCCAGGTTTTCATATAATTTTGTTGTGCCATATTTTATTAGTTCAGCTGGTATGTTCCCTGGTCCTGGTGCTTTGTTATTATTTTTTAAAGACTTACATACTTCTTCTACTTCTTTTGTTGTTACTCGTAATGGTGAGGCTAAGATATTTACATTGCTGGTATCACTGTTATTTAAAAATTCCGCTCTGTCCTCATTTAGGAGTTTTTCAAAATATTCGTCCCATTGATCCGGTGTGATTGCTGATATTATATCTCTTTTCTTTTCCTGTCGTAGCGATTTTAATACTTTCCAACTTTCTGTACTTCTCCGTCCTCCTAAATGTGTGTTAATCATGTTACACTTTTGCTCCCAAGCCTCATTCTTCTTTTGGCATATCATTTTTCGCACTTTAGCTTGGACCCTCTTGTATTCTACCTTATCGGCGTCGGTCCTTGTGTTCAGAAATTTTTTATACTTCTCTCTTTTATTTTTAATCTCTTGTTCTATTTCTTCGTCCCACCAATACGGAGTTTTTCTGTGGTTTTTTATTTGGAGTCCGAGGGCCTCTGTTGCTGCTTCCTGAAGACATGTTTTTATATAATGATAATGCTCTTCATTGCTGGTAAATTGCATGGTTTCTAACTTTTTATCTAGTCTGCTCCTGTATAAATCCCTCACGCTTTCTTGTTCTAAGCTGTTTAGGTTGTATTTCTTTTCTGTTAATTTTTCTATTTCCGCTGCAGCTTCTTTTAAATCTCTTGCTCTATCTACTCCTATTGTAAGCTTTGTTTTTAATAGATGGTGGTCACTGCCGCAAGTGGCTCCTCTATATACCCGCACATCCTGTACAATCAATTTAGTCTTTTGTCTTATGATTGTATAATCTATGATTGATTTCAGCCCTCGGGTATTTTGTGTCCATGTATATTTATGGATATCTCGGTGTTGGAAGAATCCATTTGTGATTTTCATATCATTTTGTTCGCATAAGGCTATTAGTCTAGTACCATTGTCATTTACAGCTTCTTCACCATATTGGCCTATGACTTTGTTGTGCTGTTTCTTGCCTGTTCTACTGTTTAGGTCCCCCAAGATTATAATTTCTCGTGATCTGCCGATATTTGCAATTTCTGAATGTAGCTTTTCAAAAAAGTCGTCTTTAATATTCACCAGTGCATCATCGTTTACAGCATATACTCCAATAATCGTAATCTTTTTTCCTTTGATAGTTAGATTCATTTTTATGAGCCTTTCGCTGATGGCTTCCCAAGCAGTTATGAATCTCCTTAGTTTCTTGCGTATAAGTATACCTACGCCTTGTTGGGCTCTTTTATCCTTTGGTACCCCGCTGTAGAAGTAATCATATTCTCCGATATTTTCTGATCCTTGACCCTTTCGTTTTGTTTCGGTAATCACTGCGATGTCTATGTTCAGTCTATTTATTTCGTGTATTACTTCATTTACTTTTTGTTTAAACCCTTGTACGTTCCAAGTTCCAATATTCGTTATCCTTTTCCGTAGCATGTGTCGTCGTGTTATAATCAATCGATTCCGAGGCGTTTCGCTAGGTTTTTTAACAGTTTGAAATTTTTCCGAGTAACGGGGAGTTAACCCGATGCCTCAACCCCCGACCTGGAGGACCAGGGTTTGATTTTGGAGTATTCCTTCTCCTAGAGGATTTGCTTTCTCTACAGCTTTAGAGCATCCTCCGCCCTACCTGTTGGTCCGCGGGTAGTATTTTATTTCCTACCTATCCGCCAGCACTAGGCTGGTGAGGACATGCCCCTATCCGCCACCTTGGGGACGCGCTCTCTAGGGGTTACAGGTTCCCCCGAGAACCAATTCTTTCACCCTGTATATATATATTTTTTAAAAAGTTAATACCGGCGTTGAAAATAGCGTAAAAATATTTTTTAGGAAATGTTTTGAACTCTTTAATTGTGTTAATTACCAATTAATAAATGCATAACGTATCTTAACATGTACCTATGAAACTATGTGCGGCGCATTAGTGCAAATAATATAAGAATTATTGTACATTTAATGGTAAAAACATATAATTTGGAACACACACTACACATACAAAGATTCAAATTTAGATATGAGGCCATCTCAGATTTCGTCTTTTACAAAAATGGCGGGCATTCAACATGAATCTACCGCACATAGGTACGTGTGAAGATACGTTATGTATTTATTAAATGGTAATTAACATAACTAAAAAGTTCAAAATCTTTCCTAAAAAATATTTTTGCACTATTTTCAATGGCGGTATTACCTTTTTGAAAAATTAATATATACAGGGTGAAAGAATTGAAAAAACAACATATTTTTACATAAAAACAGTAAAAACACAACTTCTGGTAAACCGATTCTTCCGGTTCAAGACCTCGATCTTATTCATCAAAAAAAGAAACTTGATACCAAATTTGGCTGAAATCGGACTTTTCATTCAAAAGTTATCGTGCTATTAGTCACATATTAATAGCCGCCAATTTGAATGCTCGCCATTTTTGTAAAAGGCAAAATCTGAGATGGCCTCATATCTAAATTTGAACTTTTGTATGTGTAGTATAATATACTACATATTATGTGGTCTAAATTATATGACTCTACCATTAAATGTACAATAATTCTTATAATATTTGCACGAATCTGCCACACATAGGTACATGTGAAGATACGTTATGCATTTATTAAATGGTAATTATAATTAACATAACTAAAAAGCTCAAAATATTTCCTAAAGCATATTCTTACGCTCTTTTCAATAGTGGTGTTACCATTTTGAAAAACTAATATATACAGGGTAAAAAAATTGAAAATAAATTATTTACATAATATAAAATAGCTTTACATAAAAAACTAAAAAAAACACAACTTCTGGTAAACCTATTTTTATAGTTCACGACATCGATCTTGTAAATCACAAAACAAACGTAAGTATCAAATTTGGTTGAAATCGGATTTTTCATTCAAAAGATATCGTGCTATTAGTCATATATGTATAGTCGCCCATTTTGAATGACCGCCATTTTTGTAAAAGGCAAAATCTGAGATGGCCTCATATCTAAATTTGAACCTTTATATGTGCAGTATATGTGGACCAAATTATACGCTTGTATCATTAAATGTGCAATTCTTATAAAATTTTTCACGAATCTGCCGCACTAATACTAAATTTATCTCGCTAAACTCAACCGTTTTCGAGATAAATGCATTTTAAATCTGCGAGGCAACATTTTTTTGCATAATATCATTGTAGCGACACCTGAAACAGTGCCGGATTAACCAATAGGCAAAGTATGCAGTTGCCTAGGGGCCTCGGCCCCAAAGGGGGCCTCATATGGCCCAAAACGAAATCTATAAAATTGTTAAAATATAAAATGTTTTACATCTACCAAATTTTTACATCTACCCAACTGACAATATTATAGTCTAAACAGTATGTTTCTACCAGTCGTATCTAGTTTTGATAATACGAGTAGTACTAAAATATTTTTATACCCTGCCCTAAAACAGGGGTCACCAATTAGCGGACCGCGGTCCGCATCTAGGCTAGGCCGCTAGGCTAGTTTTGTGCGGACCTCTATTAAATTCAGAATATATTGTTTGGCAATTTTGAAATTCTTTAACAGTGAAATTGTGCACTATGTTTGGCTAAACTTATGTGTGCAAAGTCTCATTTTCAAGAATGAACATTAACAAAAATCGCTACAGATCTCAGCTAACAGATAAATATCTGAACTCCCCAATAAGAATCAAATGCTCTAACCTCAATCCAAAGTTCAGACATGTTGTACGAAATAAAAAAATGTCTTTTTTCTCACTGATAATATAATTTTGTTAAGAGTTTTCCCCTTATTGTTATACTTTATTATAATCAAGAATTTGGATTTTAAGTAAGCTGTTATGTAAAATTGTCATGTACGTTTTTTATGTTCCTTTCTTCTCTACATGTTAAGTGGGAGTCCTTTTCAGCTATGTATTTAGTTTTTGCATTTTATAAAGTTTCCAACAAACATCTTGCATTGAAACTTATTTAAAAAATTGTTAATTTTAACAGTTTGTACTATGATTACTTATTTTAAATTTATCAGTTTCAATAACTGGATTTAAGAAAGTTAATAACTACATATATGTACAAAATTGACTATGTCTAAAAACTTTATGTTTATTATTTATTCACAGTATTTATTCACATGAAATATTTCATTAATATTCCAAATATAAATTCCTAACTTTTAAATATTCTCAGTAATAAAAAATGAATAACCATTTTCAATTTCGTTGCAAAACGAAAATACAGCCGAACCATATTCCAGTCCAATCAGAGAGTGCTGCAAGCACCTCTACCGGTTTCGAAACTTATTAGTCTCTCATCAGGAGGCACATATGCTGCTCTCCCTGATCCAACCAAAACAAACCCCAGCGTGCAGTCCCGAATTGCAACGAACGAAATGGCATAGATGCCCTAGCGGCAACTGCTAGCAAAAGACTAAGTTTTCACTCTAATGATATATAGCATATCCCACCAGAATGAAAACAATGGGAACCTTCTCTGGTTACACTTCCGAGGCTTCTACAATTTGCAAGCCATACGGATGCTGAGACTAAGGAAGATGAGGGAATTCTACAATTTACAATTCACGTCCCATCTGCTCAGCGCGGTAAAGTTCCAACGAGACTGGTTCCCTTCATACTCCACACAGAGTAGATGTAAATAAAAAATGAATAACCATTTTCAATTTCGTTGCAAAACGAAAATACAGCCGAACCATATTCCAGTCCAATCAGGGAGTGCTGCAAGCACCTCTACCGGTTTCGAAACTTATTAGTCTCTCATCAGGAGGCACATATGCTGCTCTCCCTGATCCAACCAAAACAAACCCCAGCGTGCAGTCCCGAATTGCAACGAACGAAATGGCATAGATGCCCTAGCGGCAACTGCTAGCAAAAGACTAAGTTTTCACTCTAATGGTATAGTCGGTTCGCTAAACTCAGACGCGACTGGCTAGATATTTTAGTCGATAATTTTTTTGTTTTTTGTCAATTTTGCAAAAATTGGCAAAATTACTAACTATTTAGTGATTATTAACTATTTAGTAATTATTTTTTGCCAATTTTACTGAAATTGGCAAAATTACTGACTAAAATATCTAGGAAGTTGCGTCTGAGTTTAGCGAACAGACTATATATAGCATATCCCACCAGAATGAAAACAATGGGAACCTTCTCTGGTTACACCTCCGAGGCTTCTACAATTTGCAAGCCATACGGATGCTGAGACTAAGGAAGATGAGGGAATTCTACAATTTACAATTCACGTCCCATCTGCTCAGCGCGGTAAAGTTCCAACGAGACTGGTTCCCTTCATACTCCACACAGAGTAAATGTAAATAAAAAATGAATAACCATTTTCAATTTCGTTGCAAAACGAAAATACAGCCGAACCATATTCCAGTCCAATCAGAGAGTGCTGCAAGCACCTCTACCGGTTTCGAAACTTATTAGTCTCTCATCAGGAGGCACATATGCTGCTCTCCCTGATCCAACCAAAACAAACCCCAGCGTGCAGTCCCGAATTGCAACGAACGAAATGGCATAGATGCCCTAGCGGCAACTGCTAGCAAAAAAAAAGCAGTTGCCGCTAGGGCATCTATGCCATTTCGTTCGTTGCAATTCGGGACTGCACGCTGGGGTTTGTTTTGGTTGGATCAGGGAGAGCAGCATATGTGCCTCCTGATGAGAGACTAATAAGTTTCGAAACCGGTAGAGGTGCTTGCAGCACTCTCTGATTGGACTGGAATATGGTTCGGCTGTATTTTCGTTTTGCAACGAAATTGAAAATGGTTATTCATTTTTTATTTACATTTACTCTGTGTGGAGTATGAAGGGAACCAGTCTCGTTGGAACTTTACCGCGCTGAGCAGATGGGACGTGAATTGTAAATTGTAGAATTCCCTCATCTTCCTTAGTCTCAGCATCCGTATGGCTTGCAAATTGTAGAAGCCTCGGAGGTGTAACCAGAGAAGGTTCCCATTGTTTTCATTCTGGTGGGATATGCTATATACCATTAGAGTGAAAACTTAGTCTTTTTTCTTATTCTCAGTAATAATTTCCTGTGTTTAAAATATACCTACTTAGACAAGGCGAAAACGGCGGGTTCGTTGGAAAAAATATTCCCATGAGATTTTTTTGCATAATCACATTCATGAGACACCCCAGAATAAGGTTCAAGAAGTCGCCCAAGGGAAAAGTGGTCCATTTTTTAACAATTTTTTTATTCAAATTGCAAAAATCAATATTTTCATCACGGTGAAATTTTTTTTAGATTTTTGGGCCATTCCGGACAGAAAAGGTCACTTATAATTTTTCTTTATAGTTAATCGTGTTCGAGTTATAAGCAATTTAAAATTTGAAAAACGCGAAAATGGCCATTTTTAAGACTTAATAACTCAGTTAAAAATGATTATTATCAAAGTCAGAAAGTGACTAAATCAAATTTAAAGCTCCCCCTTAATGATCCTGAAGAAGTTTGTGTCATTAATTGACTACAAAGCTGTTACTTTTAATTATAAATAATGAGTGGTAAGATCGTATTGACGCGGCTGTAAAGGTGAGCGCGAGTGAGATGCGCCATTGGACTGCCTGAATCTCGCACTCATCATGGACGGCCGCGTAATAGTGATAGGAAAAACCTACCGGTTATAACCTAAAACCGGTTTTTCTTTTTAAAGTAATAACCGGTTACCGGATAAGTGGAAACAATACTGAATTTAGAGAAAAAATTGGAAAAATTTTCGTTTCCGTGCATAAATGAGAAACTTTGGGCTGACTGAAACCGATTTTACAACACTGATGACTGATTTCTATACTGATATGGACTGATGTCGATTTGAATGTAGTATCGCAAACTAAAGTGCAATGTAAATGTAACTTATTCGGTATTGGCTATAACTAAAAAAACCTAACACCGGTTTTTGCAATAACGTTTTTTTGACCGGTTATAACCGCCAGGTTAAAATGTAGGTAAAAAAAACGGTATAACCGAAAACCGGTGTTTTTGTCAACAACCGCCATCCCTACTTTGATTTAGTTGCTTTCTGACTTTCATAATAATAACTTTTAACTGAGATAATAAGGCTTCAAAATCGCCATTTTTCGTTTTTTTTTTTAATTTTAAAATGCTTTTACCTCGAAAACGATTAACTATAGAGAAAAATTATACGAAACTTTTTTATCCAGAATTGTCCAAAAAACCTAAAAAAATTTGCTCTAGACAAAAATATTGATTTTCCCAATTTGATTAAAAAATTTTTTTAAAAAATTTGGACCACATTCCGCGTGGGCGACTTCTTGAATCTAATTCTGGAATGTCTCACGAATGTGATTATGCAAAAAAAATCTCATGGAAATATTTTCTCCAAAGAACCCGCCGTTTTCGCCTTGTCTAACTGATAATAATATCAAAATAATGCACAATTTATATTTCCTCTACTCAGACCAGGGCATTTAGAACAGAAAGAACCGGAATAAATCCATTTTTAAATACACTACCTAGAAACTTTCAACTTTTTGCTTTGTGTTCAGGATGATGTCAGGACAAATTCTACAATAGAACAGTGGGTGGAAATGCATCATTGCATTTTGATGTGCATAAAATTTATCCAAAAGTGAATAAACATGTTAAAATTAGTATTTTTGTCACTATCTTTGTTATACAACGCACTCAGTCGAACAGAATGTGGTGACAAGACAGTGACAAACAAGGTTACTAATATTTTAAGTTATTTATTAAATAATCAACGCATTTCAAACAGAGAAGTCTTAGCAGAGTAGATCAAGGCGAAGGTGACTTAATCAAGATGATAAAAAAGAAAAACTTGAATATCTTGGGTCTATAATGAGAGGTAGCAGATACAGGATGTTGCAGTTAATAACTAAAATATTGACAGAAAAAGAAGACTTGGTAGGAAGAAATATTCAGAGCTCCGAAACTTTCGTCAATGGACTGGCTTATCAGCAAATCACCTATTATATGCCGCGCAAGATCAAGAACAATATCGGCAAATTGTCATGGAAGCTAATTCACGCCTAAAATTTGGGCACGATACTTACAGAAGAAGAAGATTAAATAATATGGATAGTGTAGGTATTTAATAAAGATTTAAGACGTGAAATTAATAAAAAGATATTTATTGTTTATTATTTATGAAAGATTCAAGCAGAGAAAACACCAGGATATCTGAGATCCAATTATTTTGTTGTTAAATATGTTCAAAATGTATCTAAGGATTCCATAGTAACAATATATTATTAAAAAATCACTTTATCACTTTTTCACTTGTCTCGAGGAAGTATTAGTTTTATTGTATAGTGTACAAATTATTGTAATCAATGAACACATAGTTAGTGAAAAAATAATCATAATAATTAATTGAGTTAATAATTTAAGCGATTATACAAGTAACGGTTATGTAAGAACATTCAAAATCCATCTCTAAGTTAATGATGGCAATGTTATTGTCAAATAATGTTTACATCTCCAAACCAGTGATAATTATACTACACGTAATTTGCCGTGTAAAGAAAAAGTTGGGATAGCCGTAAACTATGTAGCTTTGCTTCTTAATTGGGAAGCAAAGTGTTTAGCCAGTGCCTCCTTGCTCTCATGGCGTATGGATATCAAACCTGGATCCTAATTAAGGCAGCAGTAAAATGCAACACTTAAATTTTATTTTATTTTAGTTTAACTAAATTCACAAATATAATTTTACTTATTTACTCTACATTTTTTTGTTTTATTATTGTAATTATTAAAACTAACAATTATAATTTTATTTGCTGTTTTATTCCTAATTTATAAATCTTAAAGTAAACACCAAATCTTATAAAATACCTAAGTACGTAATCAATGTTAAAGGGTAACATGTAAGCGTAAAGACGGAATCCAACGGTGTGCGGTGTGGCACGCTTCACCAGTTTACCAATTTAAACGTCGACAAAGAGAAACGGGAAATACATGATAGTGAAAATAAAAGAGAGCACGCTTGGCACCCTACGTTACTCAGAAGTTAAGGAAAATTGACTTGAAAAATGATAAAATCGGTCTGACCATCATGTTAATTCACACAATAATAAAAATTACAACACAACGTCGTTAGACCACAAAATTACCACGGCACTGACCCTACCAGCCGTTGCCGGGTGTTCATTCTATAGTGTTCAATATCTCATTATTGTTAACTTCCTAAGCTTTTATAGTTTCACCGTGTATAACTGAAACATTTGGAAACATATCGAGTACTATTCTAATCATTAGAGTCCAGTGAACTTTCTGCAACCTAAATAAATTGCCAAATCGTGGTATTTCCATTTAAACTTCCTAAGTTTTGCAATAGCTTCCTCGATTCAATTGTAGTTTGCAAGTTCATAGTTCCTTGATACCATGCAAGTTATTGATGATTTGTATATTTTGGTGAGATTATAAATAAGCCTAAGGGACTATTTTGAGTCGAAGTCTATTTAGAATAGTTATCTCGTTAACAAGTGCGTAAGTCATTGTTTGAAGTTACGTCACTAGAGTGTAATTATCAGTAGCTGTCATTAAGGGCATTCGATTATAGAAAGTTACCTGACCAACGACTATAGTGTAATTATCAGTAGCTGTCAATAAAACCATATTTTTTACTCCACACTTCAACCATTTATTTACCATCGTCAATCGAGAAGAATCGGGTAAGAGAAAACAATTCTACGAACATTTTAACTTTACACCAAAAACACCCTAATAAAAATTCACCGAAATTAAATTCTGCATAAAAACATGTTTTTCCCGATCTGTTCTGATGAAATTTTTCCTCGGACAAAGCGGGTTTCCCAACAAAATCTTTAAATTTCAAATAAAGTTTTGGATAAGTAATTATCTGCCAATAATTAAATAACTCGGTGACATAAAAGCTTTCTTGGTTTAGATTATAGTTCCAGAAGCCGGTGAAAATTAAATGAATATTTTAGCAACAATTCAATTGTTAATTAATAATTTACGGTCGCAATAATAACCAAAATAATTACGATACACTGATCAAACTTTGAAATCTTATAAAGATGAGATGCCTATTTAATACTTTGTCAACAAAATATAAATTTTTAATTTTTTGAATAATCTTTAAATGTTTAAAAAAAATAGTTATAAACAAATTAACGTTTCTCAAAAAGTTTTTATTGTATTCTAATTTTAAAAAATAGGTAAAATGCGTAATTCAAGTATCTTAAAACTGAATGCTTTAAAACTTTTTTCCAACCATTTGCAAAAAAGTTATGACACAGCAAATAAACATACGATTACTACGTTGTTTATAATTTTTTTAAATTCTTTCATAGCGTTAAAGTGAGTTTAATGTACAAGCTAATTACTTACAAAAAATATCGATTATTAGTTCATTGGTTGTATTTTAATTAAAGATTATAAATATTTTTTTTTGTAATTTACACGCGCGAAAGTAGACTAATACAGTACCGCAGCTATGTATTATGAATTATACCCGTCCACATAAACAACTCGCGCGAGTTTAAAGCGTGTCAGTCGCTTCGAGTGAACATCTCCGGCTCTGTATCAAGCCTACTTTCGCGCTAAAAATTACAAAAAAAAACATTTTTAATCTTTGATTAAAATATAACGATTAAACTAATGTTTAATATTTTTTGAGAGTAATTAGTTTGTATCATAAGCTCACTTTTAAGCTTTGAAACAATTAAAACAAATTACAAACAACGGAGAAATCGTATGTTTACTTTTATGTTTCATAAATTTTTTGCAAATGGTTGGAAAAAATTTAAAGCATTCATTTTCAAGAACTTTGAAATACGCATTTTAAGTAATTTTTAAAATTATAATACAATAAACAATTTCCGAGAAATGTTAATTTGTTTATAACTATTTCTTTAAACATTTAAAGATCATGCAAAAAAATGAAAAATTTATAATTTGTCGACAAAATATTAATTAGACATCACATCTTTATAATCTTTCTAAGTTTGATCAATGTGTCATAATTATTTTGGTTGTTATTGCGACTGTAAATTGTTAATTAACAATTGAATTGTTGCTAAAATATTCGTTTATTTTTCACCGGCTTCAGCAATTATAATCTATGCCAAGAAAGCTTTTATTTCACCAAGTTATTTAATTATTGATAAATATTTACTTGCCCAAAAAATTTATTTGAAAATTCGAGGTTTTGTTGGGAAAACCCACATTTTTCGAGGAAAATTTTCGTCGGAGCAAATCGGGAAAAACATGCCTATATGTAGAATTAATTTGGGGTGAATTTTTATTTAAGTGTTTTTGGTGTAAAGTTAAAATCTTTGGTGTTATAGACCAATAATTGAAAAAACACGATTTTCGGGTGCCATTTTGTTTATAAAAAAAGTAGCACACTATCTGAGGACTTTGAATACCTATATTATTAATATATAGGATCATAATATTCGATTTCAGCAATAATATTGCTGATAAACAACCTTTCTTTGTACTTTACAAATTAGACCAGCGTATTATAACTATTTTTTTTTCAAAATTTAAAGATTATGCAAAAAAACGAAAAATTTAAATTTTGTCGGTAAAATATTAAATAAACATCTTATCTTTACAATCTTTATAAGTTTGATCAATATATCATGATTATTTTGGATATTATTGCGATCATAAATTGTTAATTAACAATTGAATTGTTGCTAAAATATTCGTTTAATTTTTACCGGCTTCTGGAATTACAATCTACATATACCAAGAAAGCTTATATTACTTACCTAAAACTTTATTTGAAAATTAGAGATTTTGTTGGGAAAACCCGCATTTTACGAGGAAAATTTTCGTCGGAGCAAATCGGGAAAAACATATCTCTATGCAGAATTTAATTGCGGTGAATTTATATTTGGGTATTTTTGTTGTAAAGTTAAAATCTTCGGAGTTATAGAGCAATAATTAAAAAAATACAATTTGTCGGCGCCATTTTGTTTATAAAAAAAGTAGCACACTATCTGCGCACTTTGCATACCTATATTAGTAATATATAGGTCCTTATAATTCGATTCCAGCAATAAAATTGTTGGTAAATAATTTTTCCATGAATTTTGCTAATTAGTCCAGAGTATGTGGACTGTACATCCATAGGTCGGTGGTTCATATCCGGCTCGAAGGACCAAATCGACAATTTGATGTAAATATCATGTTCGAATTGTTTTCTAATGCCCTGTGTCCGATTATTCTTGATCGACGATGGTAAATAAATGGTTGAAGTGTGGAGTAAAAAATAGGGTTTTATTGACAGCTACTGATAATTACACTACAGTTGTTGGTCAGGTAACTTTCTATAATAGACTGTCCTTAATGACAGCTACTGATAATTACACTTTAGTGACGTAACTTCAAACAATGACTTACGCACTTGTTAACGAGGTAACTACTCTAAATAGACTGCGACTCAAAATAGTCCCTTGGGCTTATTTATAATATCACCAAAATATACAAATCATCAATATTAACTTGCATGGTAACAAGGAACTATGAACTTGCAAACTACAGTTTAATCGAGGAAGGTATTGCAAAACTTAGAAAGTTCAAATGGAAATACCACGATTTGGCAATTTATTTAGGTTGCAGAAAGTTCACTGGACTCTAATAATTAAAATATTACTCGATATGTTTCCCAATGTTTCAATTATACACGGTGAAACTATAAAAGTTTAGGAAGTTAAGAATAATGTGAGATTACAAATTAACGGATTGATTTGAGATTGAACACCGACTTGGAAAGGTATGTATCAAGCTTCAGATTGTCTTTGAACTGTGTTTATTTAATGACAAAAGACCGGATACTCCAAGCCACTCTGCTCTAGCCAGAAATGGTCATAAATGGTTTGCTCTTTGCTCGTTGTCCAAGGATCATAAATCACAAATTTTGAGAGATATAACGTTATTTCACGTTGCCTTGATTCCCGTCTTTAGTTTTTATCTTTATCTATTAGTTTTCTATTTCGCAAAGTGTGCCACGTCACGTTCTGTTGGAGCCTAGCTTAAAATGTACAAGCTTGCGTTTGTACGATACACAGGAGTTCGAATTCAATTCTATATACACTCACGGACAAAAATATTAGATATTTTGAAATTAACGTATGAAATAATTTTTTCCACCTACCTCTACCGAAAGTATACTTTTCCGGACCTGATTGCAGGGAGCAAAGTTGTACTTTTCCTCCCTAGGAAGGAAAATATTTTTACTCACAATCGGTTAGTAATTTATGGATTTCTAACCTTTGAAGTAATCAAGAAGCGACTTATTACTTACTTTACTTTCCCAGCTAGCCGGGAAAATACTTTCCCGGCTAGCATCTGTCACTTTTCTACCTGCAAATGTCAATGTCATTTTTGATTAAAAGATGGTTTAGAAAGAATAGAATCCACTCAACATTTATTTAATTAAGAAACAACAACAACAACAACAAAAAGAGATCTATTTGGAATTATAAATATTAATATTTACATTGGAATTATGATTACTATTAACGGTTAAAGTAAGACCGTGTTGCTCAAAATTATGAATTATAATAGTGATTCTTGTCACAAGAACCTACTCTTCCCGTACATTTGTAATTACTAATTTGTAATAATATAAATGTCAGATTCAACAAACTTGTTTTGTTACCTAGCAACGATCTCACAGGTTACTTAAAATAATTCATCTTATCACATAATGAAAATGGATACAGATATTTGGAACGAAATTATTATTGGTAGATTGTGAGTATTAGAAATCCATAAACTACTAACCGATTGTGAGTAAAATAGTATACAAACCTCGCGGGAACTCATTCTAGCCTCGCATCTGTAGTTTACCTCGGTGCTTCGCACCTCGGTAAACTACCTTGCCGCTCGGCTGAACTAGAGTACTTTCCCGCTAGGTATGAAATATACTATTCCTCCCTAGGGAGAAAAAGTAAAAGTGACGTCATTCATAAAATATAACTTATTGACGCCCTGTAAAATATCTATTTTCTATTACGTAAGTATCTATACATTTTAACGTTTATTTATAAAACACCCAGTATTTTGCAAAATGGTAAAAACCAGTAAATTGTTATTTTGATTTAACAATGTTTACATTAATAATTTGACTTATATTTGACAGTTGACAGTTATATTTTATCTACTTGTTAGTTTTAGTTTTAATAAATTTTGTTGGTTAGTTACATAAATAAATTAAGTAAAAATGAAAAATGACTTGTTATTAATTTGAGGAAGGTGGAAAAACCATATGTATAACATGGGAGTAAAGTGCCTTTTCCTCCCTTGAATGATTACTTCATTCTCGGGAGGAAAAGTAGCACTTTTCTCCCTTGTTATACAAATAGCTATTTTTGTGCTGCCCCCAGTGTCATATAAATAGGATTGTTTTCGGGATGCGATGTTTTATTGTATTATAGAAATAGTATAATCTGATTTAAATTTAATATGGGCTATATGGTGGCCAATATAATTTTTAAATTAAATCTCATCAAGGTAAGTATTCACTATTCTACCGAGATGAAGACCTGCGTCATGGTGCATTAACACGAATTTGTTATCCAATATGGCTGGCAAATGGCAAACCATAATCTTCTAAAATGTTTTTAATGTACATGGAGGAGACTACTAACTCAGTGAGATTTATGAGTGGACTGTTTAGCATAGGGTGAATTAAAAATAAAAAAATAACAGTAAAAAAACCGGACCTTAAAGTAAATTGTTCTATTCTCGTTGAACAAGCTGGATGAGGCCTGCTATTCTTCGTACTGCTATTGTTGAGTTGAAGAAATCACTCGCGAGGACTATTTTTATTTTTAATACACTTTTCGGAATTGTAAGTGACTGCTTACCAAGAGAGTTGATTGGCGAATATCTTTGTTTTTAAAAATGATACGAGTAGGTAGGTAATTATATACAAAAACTTTAAGGTTTTTACTTGAAAAAAGATGAAAGTGAATACTCACTGAATTAGGTATTGTTCGTCCGCTATAACTTTTCCCATGCGTCACGATTCATTTTCAAACAAATTAAGTCAAAACATAAAGTGAAACGAACGTCGATGTGTATATAAATTTTCTATACCATATACTACACACATCGGCGTAGGTTTCACTTTATGTTTTGACTTAATTTGTTTGAAAACGAATCGTGACGCATGGGAAAAGTTATAGCGGACGAACGATATAGGGATAACGTGTCTCCTTGTCTGATTTCTCTTTTTGATTTCTATCCATTTTGTATATTCATGTAATCTTACGGTCATGGTTGCATTACTGCATATATTTCCGATTAGTTTGGAGTACCGAAAATCCGTACGACTTTTCTTTAATTCCTAGTTGCCCCAACAAATCTTAAGCTCCAGCTAAGCCCAGCTCAGCTTATAGATAGGGCCGCTTTGAGTCTGACTTACGTTGCACTATAATTTTCGAATCTTATTTAAGCACTCTCTTCCGTATCAATATTACTTAATTATAAAATCGTATCTGACATATCGCTTTTCATTAGTAAAACAAAAAGATGCTCGCTCAGAACTATTTAAAATAAAATCCGGTGTCCCACAAGGTACTGTACTCGATCCCTTACTATACCTGTTATTTACTGCTCACCTACCTACAACTAGATTGACAACAGTCGCAACATTCGCAGATGACACAGGTATTATAGCATCGCACACAGACCCCCAAAGAGCTTTGCATAACTTACATGCCCACTTAAATAAAATAGATAAATGCGAAGAGAAAGCTGTCCACCAATATACATAAACAACAAACAATTTAGTACAAGTAGATACAACCAAATACCTGGGAATACATCTAGATAAAAGACTAACATGAAGAAAACACCTCTTCATCAAAAGAAAGCAACTTGTACTCAAACTTCAACAAATGTACTGGATTCTGGGCAGACATTCAAGACTGTCAATTGAAAATAAATTAGTGGTATACAAAGCCATACTTAAAACCATATGGACCTATGGCATACAGCTATGGGGCTCCGCCAGCAACTCTGACTTGGAAATCCTAAAACGTTTTCAAACTAAGGCATTAAGAACCATAGTAAACGCTCCATGGTACGTCCCCAACGCAATAATAGAGAACGACCTAAATGTTCCCAGCATCAAAGGAAAAATCAGCAAATACAGTGAAAAGTATGAAGAAAGACTTAGTGCGCATCCAAATGATTTCGCGAGTGAATTATTAAACACTGAGGGTGAAGTTCGCAGACTTTAGCGTTATAAACCAACTGACTTACCAAATAGATTTTAGATAAATTAAAACTATTTTAAGTGTTACTTTATTTTACTAGTAGTACTATCTATACATTTATTGATAATTTAGAAAGGAAAGTTTTCATTGGAATTCTTACCTACATGTCATAGCCTAAGAAAGTCATAACTTTAACTGATTGTTCCTAACGGAACAGATTGTTAAATAAATTGGAGTAATAATAAAAAAAACTTAAGCACTCCACAAGGCACTCCAAGAGCTAGTGAACCCTCCGACTAAAGGTCTTGCTGTAAGGCAAGAAATTTGTAAAGTGATAATTCATAGCACACCAAGGCTAAAAATCATGACCTGGCAGGATTCAGCCCTGCACGTGTATTTACCAGGTGAATCGAAAAGTGCATAGTTTAGGGGTACAATAAACTTTCTCCTGTAAGGTTTAAATTTAAGTATGTATTTGAGTTAGTCATTTAGAAGAAATGTGTACAATGACAGGCGATTCTGAACAGCATAAGACCTTGCCAGGCGAGGGGAAAGATTAGGTTTTTTTCGTAAAATTATATTTTTTGCATCGAAAAAAGTTTTTTTAGGTTTTTTGAATCATTCCAAACAGAAAAGGTCTTTAGTGACTTTTCTCTTATATTAATAGTTTTTGACATAAGCGATTAAAAAATTTAAAAATTGCGAAATTGGCAATTTTTAACCTTGAATCGGACATTTAACTGAAAATTTTGATGTTGCCAAGGTAGGTAAATATTCTTTAAACATCGATTGATGAAATACCAAAGAGTTTTTTGCAATACAATATCGAAAACCCCTTTGTTTTTTAATTGTTAATCAAGCGGGCACGACACTGTAGTATAAGTGAGGACGTTTGAGTTGGAATAAATTCATTATCTCGAGAATGGGCGAATTCAAAGAGAAATCCTCAGACAGAACAATTTTTATTTTTAAATTAGGACTTTTTGGCGTATATATAATACTAATGACGTCATTCATTTGGGCGTGATGACGTAATCGATGATTTTTTTAAATGAGAGTGGGGGTTGTCTGATAGCTCATTTGAAAGGTTATTTAATTCTCTATTCAGTAATATAAACATTAACATAATTATTTGTACAGTGTGTACAAAAAGAAAATTTTATTAAATTAATTTACACAAAAAAAAAGAAAAATTTTCTGCACACCCTGTATAAATAATCATATTTACGTTTATATAACTGAATAGAGAATTAAATAACATTTGTAATGAGCTATCACAAGACCCCTACTCCCATTCAAAAAAATCATCGATTACGTCATCACGCCCAGATGGATTACGTCACTAGTATTATAATATATGCCAAAAAGTCCTAATTTAAAAATAGAAATCGACCTATCTGAGGATATCTCTTCGTATACAAAATGTATATACACATCGACGTTCGTTTCACTGTATTTTTTGACTTAATTTGTTTGAAAATGAATCGTGACGAAGCGCATGGGAAAAGTTATAGCGGACGAACAATATTAGCTCGTATATACGGTGTGTCCCAAAAACTAATAAATAATTAGAAACAATGGAAATAATAAATTCTTTCACTAATAATTAATTGTAATATTGAAAAGAAAATAAAATAAAATATTCTTTACAAAAACAATAAAATTAAAAATTGTTATTCCTAGTGGTCTGTACGAACCAGTACATATCAGCTCTCATTCACCCAATCACCTTCACAAGTTCGGTATCTCCTTTCCAGGAAATACCACTCCATATCACTATGCCGCCACCACCAAAATTAACACTCTGTATCAGGTTACATCTGGCATACCTAGTGTGACCAACTAGCCCGAAAAGTCCGGGACATGGCCCGAATTACGAAGTCGTGTCCCAGCGTCCCGAGCAATGCTTCCGGGCCATCCGAATTTTCAACGATTTGGTAAAATTCTTTTGTGAAAATTTGAATACATTATTCTTCTAAGAATTTACATGAAATTGAATTGGTGGGACGAAAAAAAGTCGACAATTTCTAGAGTGTAATAATAATATCACATCCAAAACGCTTGCATTTTATATCGTGGTATTACAGTTCTACAAAAACTCAAACCCTGGACTTTTTCCCGTTTCTGTATTTTATAATTATCGTTAGAAACATGAATATTAAAAAATGATAATGATATTTTCATAATAACTTAAGGTTCTATTTACATTGAAATCCAACATCAGTTCACTGGCGAAGCGTCCATTTAACCACTGTTACCATTGGTAACAGTTAAAAATCTTGCAAATAAATATTTTATGACGATGAATAATTCTATTTACCAATATTTTTACCAATAGAAATATATTATTATATTATGTGGTAATAGTACCTAACTCAGTAAATCGCCAACTACTCGTAGACACGAAAATATTGGTGAGTTTGTGTGAATCAGTTGCACTTTATTAAACTCTGTTACCATACGCATTTCTGGTTACAATGGTTATATACCCACGCTTGCGCTAGGGACCGGCTAGTGACTGAAAATTTTGAAGAAGCGACGGCATAAGCGCGCTGTGTATCAGTAGCGCTGCACGATACGTAGCGCTGTTACCAGATTTAAAATTGGTGACAGTACCTATAAAAAGTGTGCGTGCAGTTAACCATGGATGAGTGTCGCTTCTTAATCGATCAACTACTTGAAAAGTAATTCTCCTTGTATAATTTTGAAGAAAAAAATGAGATTAAAAATGAAAGACCTATTTTAAACAATTTAAAAAAGGAATCAACAAAAGTAGTTCGATATTTTAAATTTGGTTGGTACAGTGAAAATCCTTGGTTATATTATGGTTGCAAGAAAAATATACTGTATTGTTGGCCATGTCTTCTGGTTTCTAAAGAAAAATGGGTGGACCAGGTTCACGATTTAAATAGTGTTAGATTTTTAAAAAGGAGACATGAAATTTCTCCGATACCTACATGTATACCCAATTTTATTCAGTTTGGCAAAACAAAAATCAAAAGTTCTCTTAACCAAGCTTTTAAAGCAAATATTGCTAAACATAATGAGTTTGTTAAAAAAATAGATAGGTATATCCTTAGCACACTTATAATAGATACTGTATGTTTTTGGGCCAAACAAGAACTAGCGTTTCGTGGTCATTTTGAGTGCGACGACTCTGACAATCGAGGCAATTACAGGGAATTGTTAACATTAATTGCCAAAAAAGATCAAAAATGTTATCAACATTTAGAAACATCTGATTTTTCGAGAGTTTCAAGTGATATACAAAATGATATTATTGAAGCTACACTCACCGGCACAAAATTCCGCCACCCAAAATGTTTGATTAAGTTTGACAATTTATAACTTTATTATTTGTGCTCCGATTTTCAAGATTCTTGCACCAGTTTGTAGGTACATGTATTCATATTGTTTGGTATTATTCCGGTAACAAAAAATTTTGCTTGCATGTCATTGTAAAGGTGAAAGGAAGCGTTGTATTTTCTCCTAATTTTAAAAAATTCTGTGGAAAAATGGAATAGCTGATTTTGTTTCATAGTCCTGTCGTATTTTCCCGGAGGCATCACCAACATTTTGTTTTTTGAATTCTCCGAATATCTTTTTTTCTTGTAAGAACTGTACCATTTTTTGTAAATAAAAATACTGATTGACTCATACAATTGAGGTTGGATTGATAAGATTAGAATGGCCCGCATGCAGCCCAAATCTCAATCATACTGAGCATTTATGGGATGAATAAAAAACTATTTGCCGTTATCCTAGGCCTCCAGAAAATTTGGTGCAGCTATGCCCTGGTAGAGGAATATCGGGCTATTCCCCAGGCAAGGAAAACACATCTTTATTAGATGCTAAAGAGATTGCAAGCAGTCGTTGCTGCAAGAGGTGGACATAACCGCTATTGAATTGTTTTGTTTTGTTGGTAAATTTGTTTTGTTTTAATTGATGGATTCGAAATTGGATTGTTTTGTTTTGTTAATTTTAGTGCGTTTGATATTTTTAATTAAATAAACCTTCAAAGCAGTACAATTGGATATGGTAATTGAGTCATATCCAATTGTATAGATAATGGACTCGCATTGGCAACCCTTTCATCATCTTCAAAGCAGTGTTTATAATTGCAGCTCTTACAAGAAAAGAGATACCGTATACACCCCCGTATAATGCCATCTAAGCAAAAATTTCTTGTTACCGGAATAATAGCAATTGACATCAATACATGTACACTTACTTGTACAGTCACAATCACTGAATAGTTTACACCTTTATTTTTATAAGTATTGTAATACTGTAAAACCGCAGTGTCGTACGGATTTACCAAATGTCAAATTTCTTGTCAAAAATTTTAGTACGTATTGAAAAATAAAGTAAGAAGTTAATAAAAGCGTCCAAAATGCGATTTATATCACGCGCAAAACCAAAAGTAATTGCCAAACTCACTAATTTTAACTCAATTTTATTTAAAAAAAAATGCCTTTCTATACTTTCCGTTTTGTTAAATTTTGTAACATAGATTTATTTTATCATGATTTTTTAAATTTTAATCAACCTATTCTGGGTCCGCCACTGGTAACGTCACTTTGACGTAAAAGGTGCGTTTAAACGAGGTAAAAATTAAAAAAATTGGCCACTGGATATTAAAGGGTGTAAACTATTCAGTGATTGTGACTGTACACTTCGCGTCATATAAAACTGGTACACTTTTTTTCCCAATGTAAACCTGTGTTCAGACTGACAATTATTGTTCGTAAATCACTTCGTTGTTGCCATCAAAGGCAACGGAATTGCACGAAATCTAAATACAAAAAAATAACGTTTAAAATGTATATTTCGAAATGTAATACATATATTTAAATTCCACACTTGTTCACTGTAAAAGTTATTCATTTTATATTAATTTCAAATTTAATTTTTAATTTTCCAGTGTGTTTTATTTATTCTACACAACTTAATGCAGTTTTGTCCTACCATTTACGAGAAGCCAATCAAACCTCTCGATTTGACATTAAACATAATAAATTTAAAGTCATGTCAAGATTTATTATCTATCATTATTTTTGAATTGAAATATTTTCATAAATTATAATAAAACACGGTTCAATGTATGAATACTTAATTGAGATGACGGAAAATTACAATTGTTTTAGTTTTTAGTATATTAAAAAATGCGGACTGTTGCACAGCCCCGTTTTTACCTAGTTTGATATAATATTTTCGTTGAACTGGCAACGTTACCCTAGAAATTAGAATGACACTTGTGACAAGATCAACTTACACAACTTGAAAAACACGATTTTCGGTTATAAGAGTTGTACCAGTTTTTTTTGACGCGAAGTGTACCTACAAACTCGTGCAAGAATCTTGAAAATCGAAGTACAAATAATAAAGTTATAGATTGTCAAACTTAATCAAAAATTTTGGGTGGCGGAATTTTGTGCCGGTGAGTGTATATACAGGGTGTTTCATTAATAATTGTCCATATAGTAACTGGAGAAACCTTAGCACAAAATAAGAAGATTTAACCTAAAACACTTAAATAAAATGTGGTTCCTTACTGAGATACAGGGTGTTTTATTTAAAAATTTAAAAACTACTTTTGCTTAGCATTTTAAAACTATAAGACGTATCCTTTTTCATACTTGGCAGAAAGTGCGACTACTATACACCCTACTAAATTGTGATAAACAAACGTTTCTACCTACTACCAGAGGCGTACGGCAGAGGATGGTGAATGGTTAACCCTTCTTAAATTGTACGCCACTGGAGGAATTACTATTTTAGTGCCATTTTTAGATTCTCCAATACTTTCTACGTAAATAATATGCTCTTCATTGGTAAGGATAAAGTCATTAGTTTTCGAGATATTTGAAGTTAAATATGAAACGGCAAAGTTATTTTGATTAATTTATAAATTTATATGACTGGTATGATTAAAATTTAAAAATTATTTGTACCCCGTACTTTAAAACTATTTGGCGTATCCTTATCATACTTGACAGAAATCGTACTGTACACCCTACTAAATTAAGATAAATAAACATTTCTAGCTACTACCAGAGGCGTACGACAGGGGATAGTGACTTGTTGACCCTTCCCAAATCCTACGCCACTGACGAAATTGCAATTTTAGTGTAATTTTATGATTTTCCAATACTTTTTATGTAAATAATATACGCTTCCTTCGTAACGATAAAATGATTGTTTTCGAGATATTTGAAATTAAAAATGAAGCGACACAATACATTAATCAAAATAACCGTGTCGTTTCATTTTTAACTTCAAAGATCTCGAAAACTAATGACTTTATCGTTACGAATGAAGAGTATCTTATTTTCATAGAAAGTATTGGAGAATCCAAAAATTGAACTAAAATAGTAATTCCGCCAGTGGCGTAGAATTTGGAAAGGGCCAACCATTCACTTTCCCCCGTCGTACGCCTCTGGTAATAGCCATAAACGTTTGTTTAGCATAATTTAGTAGTTTGTACAGTACCTATACTTCCTGCCAAGTATGAAAAGGGTATGTCGAATAGTTTTAAAATTCTGAGCAAAAATAGTTTTTAAATTTTTAGATAAAACACCCTGTATCTCAGTAAGGAACCACATTTTATTTAAGTGTTTTAGGTTAAATCTTCGTATTTTGTGATAAGGTTTCTCCAGTTACTATATGGACAATTATTAATGAAACACCCTGTATACATTTAGCCATATCTTCATTTTTTTAAATAAGATTTTTTGCATCTGGTTTTGGTAACACTTCAGAAAAAGTCACGCGTCGCCACTGCATCAGTTAAATTTTCTAATTTTTCTCTTTTTGAGAACGATGTCCAGATTGGAAGTCGAAACATCAAAAACTAACAAAAATGTAATTATCATTCCAACCCATCCCATCAAAAAAATGTTTGTCAACATAAAAATGTTAAATAAATCAATAAAATGATATTAAAGTTGTATATTAAAAAAAAATGGCACGATTTTCTTTGAAAGTCCCGGATTTTAGGTTTTTTCTTCAGCTTTGTCCCGAATTGGACTTACTTGGAGTTGGTCACACTAGGCCAGTGGTCGGCAAAGGGCAGCTCCGGAGCCGCATGTGGCTCTTTGGCTCCTTAGGTGCGGCTCTGGCACAAATATCCACGGAAAGTGCAATAATATTTTCCGTTCATAAAAATTGGTAGGAAAAACGTTACATCTTATTCTGATAAATTAGCTTTTATCAAACTTACAAACTTTAGCATTTTCAAAAATCCTCTTAATGCTACAACAGATTTGAAATTTTCTCCTTTTGAAATTGGCATTAATAGCTTTCAAATACATTTTCTGGATTTAAAAAACAAGGAGGTATGACGCTTTAAATGCGAAAGTTTTTGTGTTGAATTGGAAATATTGAAGAAGAAAATTATTCACAACACAAGAAGTGGTCTCTTTGAATGACCTGGAGAAGGAAGACAAGATCATTTTCAACGCTTCTAATAATATTCCTGATTCTTGTAATCAGCTAAAAAAGCTCACCTTTGCTGTTCTTTCCCTTTTCGGTTCTACATATCAACATTTAAAAAAAAATTAAAGCACTCATGGGAGTGCCGACAGAAGTAAAAACTTCTTAGGTATAGTATCTAAATTACAAGCTCAATGCTTTTCTCCATCGAAAATGAATTGCTATACCTATATTACATAGGTATAGCAGTTTTCACTTCAAATATTAGTTCGTCGAAGCAATGACGGTCGCGATGACGGTCGCTAATTTAATACTTTTTCCCCATCTAAAAAGGGCACAACGTCCCTAAAGAAGATTTTACTTCAAATATTTATTTCGCCGAAGCGATGACGGTCGCTAATTCAACACTTTTTCCCCATTTAAAAATGGCAAAACGTCCCTAAGAAAGTTTTCACTTCAAAACATTATTTCGTCGAAGTAATGACGGTCGCGATGACGGTCACTAATTCAATACTTCGTCTCCATCTAAAAAGGGCACAACGTCCCTAAAGAAGTATTCACTTCAAAAATTTATTACGTCGAAGCAATGACGGTCGCGATGACGGTGGCTAATTCAATACTTTTTCCCCATCTAAAAAGTGCACAATGTCCCTAAAAAGTTTTCACTTTAATAATATTACTATTATTATACGTAGATTATAATAATATACGTACAAAATTTATTTCGTCGAAGCGATGACGGTCGCGATGACATGACGGTCGCGAAATCAATCCTTTTTCCCCATCCCAAAATAGATTGTACATTTAGTTTAAATTTAAATACTTCTACACAAGAGATGACCGTCGCGAAATAAATCCTTTTTCCTCATCCTAAAATAGGTTTTACATTTATTTTAAATTTAAATACTTCTATACAATTCATATAAACCTACACATAATATACCTATGTATTATGTACAAGATTTATTTCACCGAAGCGATGACGGTCGCGATGATAATCGCGAAATTAATCCTTTTTACCCATCCTAAAATAGGTTTTACATTTAAATTTAAATACCTCTACACAATTTATATACATATACATGCACATAATATATAACATAAGCGATGACGGTCGCATTGACGGTCGCGATGACGGTCGCGAATTATATGCTTTTTCCCCTATCCAAAAATCGCACAACGTCACTAAAGAAGTTTTCACTTCAAAAATTGGATTTTGCGCCAAAAATTTTGTAAAAAATACAGTGTTGGAGAAATAAAACCCTACAAAACGAAAAAAAAATAGACGTTTCTACGATGATTAGAAACGAAGATATCGCCAAAAAAACGAAAAAACACATTTTCATTTTTTGGGGGGTTATGGATGGGGCTAGGGGCTTAAACATTTTTTTGGTCGAATACTTTTTGATGTAGTAAAATTCAAGCATGCGAAATGCGATATTTACGTGCGGTATCCGGGGTGACCAGACGTGATCGTATAAGAAATGAAGACATACGTGAAAAGTGCGGTATTGGAAGGACCTTAGACAGACTTGAAACGAAACAGTTATCGTGGTTCGGACATATGGCGAGAATAAGTGAAGGTAGCACTGTAAATAGGGTATGGAAAGCGGCATCCGACAACAAACAAAGAAGAGGCAGGCCAGCAAGAACGTGGAACGCAGATATTTGAAAGGCTTGCGTAAAAAGGAATATTGGGTGGAGAGAAGCAGAAAGACTAGCTACTGACCGAAAGGCATGGAGACGTCTGATTTCTCCACTTACCTCGACACCGTAAGGTACAAGAGGACGGCTTAAGTAAGTAAGTAAGTAACTTTTTGATGTAGAACATGTGGTTCTTTTATTTTTGGAATATCGCTGGGAGCATTTTTCACTATCTTAACCGACTGACTAGACCCTTTAGTTTTATTTAGCGTAATAAAAGTTTGTTGAACAAGCAGATTTGGCTCCCAATTTTTTTTAAATTGTTGTAATGTTCATATTTGGCTCTTTGGCTAAAAAGTTTGCCGACCACTGCACTAGGCATACCGTTCACCATATGAAAGAAAGATTTATAAAACTTCGTCTACGAGGAGTTGGTGAACAGTATGTCAGTGGTAATCTCATACAGAGCGTTAGTTTTGGTGGTGGCGGCATAGTGCTATAAAGCAGTATTGCTTTGAAAGCGTATACAGAACACGTGGAAGTGATTAGGCAAATGTCAACTGATATGTACATTGAAAACATTTTAGAAGATCATGTTTTACCATTTGAAAGCCATATTGGATATAGCATATTGGTGCTAATGCACGTCTTTATGCCGTTAGCATAGTGAATACTTACTTTGATGAGATTCAATTTAAAAATTTTACAGCCAGCATATAGCCCAGATCAGACTTAAATCCAATTTATAGCACTTATATACTTTAAAATATCGCATTCGGAAAAGAAATCCTATTCCTATGATACAGAGGGCTAAGAATAGCAGCACAAAAAATTGCATTCCACATGTAGGTGCAATATTTTTGTCCGTGAGTATGTAACATTTTTTATATATTTTTTTATCGTCTCGATTCAATTTTATTCGATACGATTCGATTTTATTAATTAATTTTATTTTAAATTTTGTTCACCTAATTTTATTTATTTTATTTATTTTTATTTATTTTATTTTACATTAAAAAACAATTTTAAATATAAGTCCTATACATTCCATACAATATAGATAGGTACCGTTTTACAGCTGGTTCCAAAAAAAACTGATAGACTCTTAAAGCGTATTTTGTAAAAAATTGAGCAGTGTATTTTGAATGACAAATACTTATTATTTACATACTGTCACTGTCACTGCCAAATCTTAAAATTTGTCAGATAACTTATTTTGTTCAACCTCAAAAAATGGCTCCACATGCTAGCAAAGAACTAAAAGCAAGAATTGTAACGAAATTAGAAAATGGTTGGTCACTATCTGCCGTAGCGAATCATTTTAACGTAAGCAGAACAACAGTTTTTAAGATGAATAAAAGATGAAGAGAACAAGAAACTCTCGAAAGAAAGCAAGATTCTGGAAGATCAAAAATATCTACTGCTCATGAAGATCGTACGCTTTTTGAGAGATTAGAAGAAAACCCTTTTAATATAAATATGTTGGTGATTTTTAAATTATTTTAATATATGAATTAATATATGGTGTAATCAGCTATTTGTTGTTTGGTTGTTTGTTTATTTTATTATTTGTCTGTCATAATAGATATAATATAATGTCAGTCCAATCCAATACACTGCTCAAAATAATCAAATCTTACTTAGAGTCGTATTAGTTTTTTTAGGAACCAGCTGTACGTCAACCGCGTCATAGCACGTGACGTGTTTAAGTCGTACTTATGTTCCTGTTAATAGATAATGACGTATATAATAATGTGCAACGGTCACGAATTTTGTAAAAAAAATTAATGAAATCTTTAATGTACACTATGGACACTATGACAATAGCAACAAGCATCTCCCAAGATAATGCTGACATTGCAAGCACCATTAGAGGTAATAAATAATGCCAGAACTCAATACTATTTTTTCTAATTTTTTTAAGAGTTATACTAATATTGCAATCATTACCCAGAAAACTCTCGATACCTCTAACGCTTAAATTGAAACTTTTAATCGGAGTAGACAGTTGTTTATCATTAAGGCCCAAAGGATTGCAAATACCCTCAAAACACATTTTTTGTAATTCCTTGCTAAATAATAATTTATAACCATATTTTGCAGCTTCTTCTTCGGTTCCAATCATATCGACAGAAAAAAGTATATTATTATTGTCAGCACTTTTTAAAGCTTTTAACCAAAAGCATTTGTCATCGTTTTGAACAACAGTATTAACTGAAGACAATATGCCAATGCAGGAAAAGATATTGGAACAATCGTATTGGTCTATATTTTGTACGGAATGTACGATACGACAATGCTTTTCCTGATCAGTAATTGAGCCTTTAAATGAACATCCTGGGCAGTCTAAAACTGAAAAAAAAAATCAATAAAATTTAAAAAACATATCTCCTGATTTTAGTGGTACAGACACAATTAGACAAGGCGAAAAGGCGGCTTCGTTGGAAAAAATATTCCCATGAGATTGTCTTGCATAATCACTTTAGTGAGACACCCCAGAATAAGGTTCAAGAAGTCACCCATGCGAAAAGGGGTCCCAATTTGTTTAAACAATGTTTTTTAAACTTTTAAACAAATTGCAAAAATCAAAATTTTGCCCGCACAAATTTTTATTAGGCTTCTTGGATTATTCTAGACAAAAAAGGTTTCGTTTAATTTTTCTCTAAAGTTACTCCTTTTCAAGTTATAAGCAATTTAAAATTGAAAAAAATAAAAATGGCGATTTTAGGCCCAAAAGCACCAGTAAAAAATATTATTTTTGAGGTTACCAAGTGCCTAAATTAAAGTTCAAACCTTCTTGTATCCGTTTCCGATGAGTATTTTTAATTGTTAATGCAGCGCGTATGACAGGGCGGGTGCTCGGGCTATCGCGCGTCTGGTAGGGATGGCGGTTTTTGACACAACACCGGTTTTCGGTTATACCGGTTTTTTGCTTACGGTTTAACCTGGCGGTTATAACCGGCCAAAAAAACCGGTTTTTGGAAAAACCGGTTTTCGTTTTTTTTCTTAATCCAATAGGTTACAAAGTTACATTTAAAATACACTTTAGTTTGCGATACTCCATTCGACTCGATATCAATATGATCAAAATTAGTGCTATCGAAAGAACATGTATTACTTTTAACACGTTTGTATATTTGTAGAATAGATACATTTTAACTAATTTAATACTTCCTGTACGAGTGTATCGTTTTGAAAACGTAGCGAAATTCTTGGAGATTCGTATTCGTAATCAGTAATTCGATATTCATAGTCAGATCATTATTTTTGGTAATCAGAAAAAGTCATTCATCCACTTTCAATGCCAAGAGTTAAGTGTGAAAAATAGATGATGTTTGCATCTAATTCAACCAGACACTTCTTATGTAAATATTATGATTACAAATACCTTTTCAAGGAAATATTATAATAAAACTTAATAATTGTTTCTGGGAGATGTGAGATTGCACTTTCAGTTTGCTTCTGTATTTTATAAAATAAAATAAAATTTGAATTATGGTTTTGTTTGAAATAATTACTTAAGAATAATAATTATGATTGGGATCCGAAATAATACCTAACCTAATCCTAATCACCGTAAAAACCTAATAACCGGTTTTTACTTTAAAAAGAAAAACCGGTTATAACCGGGACAAAAAAACAACCGGTAAAACCGGTTATTGCGAAGTAAAAAAACCGGTTTTAGGTTTAAACCGGTAGGTTTTTCCCATCCCTAGCGTCTGGACTATATTATTTTTTAGTTCGGTCGTTCTCGGCGCTTTTTTATACTTGTTAAATATACATACGTTTTTGGTAGGTAACATAGGCGCCCATATACACGGGCAGGGGGGGCCGTGGCCCCCCCTAGCTTTTCGGGAAAGAACAAAAATTAAATTTATATTACATAAACGTATTTTTGTCAAAAAATTATTGGATAATTTTGAGAGATAAATTGGAAACAACATATTTATTAATAAAAAATTCACATATTGGGTAATTAGTAGTTTAACAGAAAATCTGTGTCTGTGTGTCTGCGACAGGGTCTATATGGAATGTGCATAATACACATTTCACACAGTCACGTGTGCTATTAACGAAAACATTGAAAGAGATTAGAAACTTGGGAACATAATATATACTGTAATCGACACCCAAAATTACAAATTAAATGAATCATTTATAATACTGCAAAGAAACTCATATCAGCAAGAAATCCGATCTTTGACCGATAATCACTAATGCGCCATTTATGTCTTTGAGAACTGGCACTATAAAGATAAAGTGTAAAATCTGTGAAGTGATTATATTTGTTTTCTATATTAAGTTTTGTGTACATCTTCCTAAGCAGAAATAAATTCATATTATTGAAAAATAATTTTTAAAATTTATTGAACATAGTCAAATTTTAGTTTGCAAAAGTATTTTTTTAGAAAGTAGATTATTTTTAAAGTGTACATTATGATGAACAGAAGAATTTTATTAATATGAAAAACAGGTGATCTTTCATGACGAATGAGTGTTATATACAGGGTGTCCCAAAAGTAGCGGAATGGTCGAATAATTCGCGAAATGAACATCGGATCGAAAATCTGAAAAATATGTGTTAAATATTTCTCAAAAATCTATGCGATGACACTAAACAAGTCCTCCACTTCAACCCCTGTGTGTGGAGCGGGGGGTAAATTTAAAATCTTAAATGGAATCCCTAATTTTTGTTGCAGATTTGGATTTTCCTTGTAAAAATAAGCAAATTTTATTCGAACCATTTTGCGAATTGTGGATAGATAGCGCTATAATCGGAAAAAACGATATATCGTGATACCATAGCAAAATTATAGAAACGGTCTAATATCTCGAGAAATATACTTCCAAATGAAAACCTAAAAAAAAGTGTTTAATATTTTTCAAAAATTTATAGAATGACACTAAACGGGATTTTTCATTCCACACTCTGGAGGTGGGGTGAGAGTTAACTTAAATAGGAACCCTCGTTTTTTATTGCAGACCGAGTTTCCTTCTCAAAAAATAAGTAACATTTATTCAAAACGATTTTCGATTATATCGATATTCAAAACGATATGCGATTTATTTGCGCCATCTATCAACGATTCTAAAGATGTTTGGAATATAATATGTAACTTATTTTTCATAAGGATTCTAAATCTGCAAAAATAAAGGGGGCTCCTTTTTAAGATCTTAAAGTAAAAACTTGGTTCGACACATACTAATGGTTACGCCCGGTTTCATAATCAACTTAAAGTGAACATTAACTAAAGTTCACTTTAACGTTGACATTTACCCATATGAATTGCATTGACAAGGGTACCAACTTAAAACTTAAAGTCCACTTTAACTGATTATGAAACCGGGCGTTAGTCTACTTGCCAAAGTTGACGGCAGGGCTTTGGAAGCATTGTATTCTTTTCAAACGGGTTTTAAAGAGAGGCGCAACTTTTATGGTACCCATGACATTTCCATTTAAAAACTTGGTCTAGTATTTAAATGTATGAATAATATCTCACAACAGGGTTCAAACTAGGTTTTTTAGATGGTTTAAACTACAGTAGACTTCCTCTATAACGAGAACTGAAATGGTGGACTAATTATCTCGTTATAAGCGGATCTCGTTATATCAAACAACAATAATATTGAAATGTGTTGATGCCTCTTACGTAGTTTATTAGGTGTCGATGGTCAACCTGAACAGTGAACAATGAGACTTCGGCGTCATAAATTGTAAATTTCCTATAATATTCAATATCGGTCGATAAACAGGCAGAAGTTTATTACAGGTGGCCGAGTTTATTACAGCACTGGCCTCGATAATAAGACAGATGTTGGGCATTTCTATGTACAGGCAGTTGGGGCATTTATTTATTTATGACCATTACAACGCTAAAAACAGGTAAAGACACGTATTCTTCGATTTCAATTTTCCTCGTTGTAACCAAATATGCCTCCTTATAGAGCGTTATAGTTCAATAGGAATTTCATGGGACACCTAATGTACCTCGTTATAAGCGAAACCTCGTCATATCCGTGTTCGTTATAGAGAAAGTCTACTGTATATATTGTCATCCGAAATATACAAAATGTAATGTGTAACATCTTTACGTTTGGCCCCCCCCTAAAAATTTTTATATGGGCGCCCTTGGTAGGTAACCATTTTTTTTTAGTTTTTATAGATCAATATGATTTTTTGATGTTTATTATAATTTTTGAAGGTATAAATAACAATTTAAAAATTAATAAAGCTTTCCAAATTTTGCAAATGTGTAGCAAAATTAACTTTTTTAGTTTTTTAAAGTTTTTTAAGATTAAAATATAATTTAGTAATTTTTAAGATTAAAATTTGAAAGTTTAATTTGAATTAGAAGATGAAACAGGAGTATTATCACCCAAATGTATGTCAAAAAATCCAGTACCTACCTAATGAACTGATTCAACGATGCAAATGTACAAAAACTTGTAAAACCGAAGCATGTAATTATAAGAAAATAATGTTACTTGTGTATCTTTATGTGGTTGCAATGTAGATGAATGCGAAAATATAAATTTCAATTAAATTTTGTTATACATTTGTAAACGTTCGAACGTTTTATTAATTTTTTAATTGTTATTTATACTTTCGAAAATTATAATAAACATCAAAAAATCATATTGATTTATAAAGACTAAAAAACATGGTACCAAAAACGTATTTATATTTAACAAGTATAAAAAGGCGCCGGGAACGCCCGAGCTACATAATATAATATTACCCCAGGCTGTGGGTGAAAAATAGGTCGATTTCAGGATATAATTCAGGAATTTTTGAAACCCATCAGGTGTTGTAAAGGACGATGCCCGGAATAACTTCTACTAAAATGTAACCAAAAATATTGTGCGCTTTTTTTTTAATTGCGATTTTCATTTGTTAAATTTGCAATATTTATTGATTTTTAATTTTGTAGCTTAGGATATTGATTTTAGAAAAAAACTTTTTAAAAGAAAGTTGTAGTAAATTAAAAAGCCTACAATTTGAGCTATAGTATGTTTAATTTTTTTAATTGGTTATTGCAAAACAGCCTGCGAAAAGTCCAAAATGGCTGTTTTTTACAATTGCATTATTTATTGTACAAATAATTTTTTTTATTTTTTAAAGCTTTAAAATGAAGATCTTTCAATTCCAAACATAAAAAAAATTGTAAAGCCAGATTAACGAATTTGTTGCTTAGATATTATAAATTGTTTATCCCAAGAAGTCAAATGTCGAAGGCTATAACTTTTTGAAAAAAAATCGTATAGAGTTGGTGAAACATGTAATCTCCTTCTAAAGAGTTATGTTTTCATATTCTGTTGTAAATAAATGCGTAAAACATTTTTAAACCTCTAACTTTTGGGTTTGAAAATAAGGGGGCAATTTTCGTTATAAACATTTAGAGCTGAAGCGGCCCTGTGCATCCTATGAGTTTTTAACTTACAGATTATTGTTGCTGAAGATGAAACAAAGATTTATAAAAAAATAAATAATTTCTACGACCAACTGAAGCGGAGATAATTTTTGGGTTTGAAAATAAGGGGGCAAATTTCGTTATAAACATAGAGCTGAAGCGGCGCTGTACATCCTATGAGTTTCTAACTTACAGATTATTGTTGCTGAAGACAAAACGAAGATTTACAAAAAAATAAAAAATTTCTACAACCAACTGAAGCCGAGATAATTGTTTTTTTTTTTTCATAAGTCGTAGTGCCTTTATTTATAACAATTAAGAAATTATTTTACAGTCATTGACTAAAGAAAGACATATTATCTTAAAACAGAAATTATTATAAAATATAATTACATTTAATTATTAAAAATTATTTTTAAAATCGGTGCTTTTGCGAGCGGCCGAATTTTGTAAATCGCCCGGCTCGCTTCAAATCCGCGCGCTCGGAAAATTTTTACGTAACTTGTATTAAATTTTGACAGAAAACAATTTAATAATATTACCATTATAATATACAGTCTATTTACCACTGTATTTGTTTTTCTTGATAAACTTTTATATGTGAAATTTCATTTCTGAAGAAATAATATTACAAAAATGATACATATATATGAAATAATAAATAATATATGAAATAATTATATAACTATATTTTTAATTTTTTCATTGTTATATAAATATAATAATAATAATGTTACTTCTTACTATAATATGCAATATAAAACTTTTTCTTCTTGTAGTGACTATTCTTTTTGGATTTCACATATAAAAGTTTATCAAGAAAAACAAATACAGTGGTAAATGGACTGTATATAATGGTAATATTATTAAATTGTTTTCTGTCAAAATTTAATACAAGTTACGTAAAAATTTTCCGAGCGGGCGAATTTGATTAGAGCCGGGCGATTTGCAAAATTCGGCCGCTTGCAAAAGCACCGATTTAAAAAATAATTTTTGATAATTAAATGTAATTATATTTTATAATAATTTTTATTTTAAGATAATATAAGTCTTTCTTTAGTCAATGACTGTAAAATAATTTCTTAATTGTTATAAATAAAGGCACTATCATTTAAGAAAAAAAACAATTATCTCGGCTTCAGTTGGTTGTAGAAAATTTAAATTTTTTTTATAAATCTTCGTTTCGTCTTTAGCAACAATAATCTGTAAGTTAGAAACTCATAGGATATACAGGGCCGCTTCAGCTCTAAATGTTTTTAACGAAATTTGCCCCCTTATTTTCAAACCCAAAAATTATCTCGGCTTCAGTTGGTCGTAGAAATTTTTTATTTTTTTATAAATCTTCGTTTCATCTTCAGCAACAATAATATGTAAGTTAAAAACTTATAGGATGTACAGGGCCGCTTCAGCTCTAAATGTTTATAACGAAATTTGCCCCCCTTATTTTCAAATCCAAAAATTAGAGGTTTAAAAATGTTTTACGCATTTATTTACATCAGAATATGAAAACATAACTCTTTAGAAGGAGATTGGATGTTTCACCAACTTTCTACGATTTTTTTTTCAAAAAGTTATAGCCTTCGACATTTGACCTCTTGGGATAAACAATTTAGAATATCTAAGCAACAAATTCGTTGATCTGGCGTTACAATTTTTTTTATGTTTGGAATTGAAAGATCTTCATTTTAAAGCTTTAAAAAATAAAAAAAAATTATTTGTACAATAAATAATGCAATTGTAAAAAACGTCCATTTTGGACCTTTCGCAGGCTGTTTTGCAACAACCAATTAACAAAATTAAACTTACCATAGCTCAAATTGTAGGTTTTTTAATTTACTACAACTTTCTATTAAAAAGTTTTTCTCTAAAATCAATATCCTAAGCTACAAAATTAAAAATCAATAAAAATTGCAAATTTAACAAATGAAAATCGCAATTAAAAAAAAGCGCACAATATTTTTGGTTACATTTTAGTAGAAGTTATTCCTGGTATTGTCCTTTATAACATTTGATAGGTTTCAAAAATTCCTTAATTATATCACGTTTTTTCACCCACAGCCTGGGGTATATAGTCTAGAGGCGCGACAGCCCGAGCGCCCGCCTTGTCATAAGCGCTGCTTTAACAATTAAGAAACAATATAAAAATGTTTACCATTTTTATTCAGTTGCAATGCAAAGGCAAAACTGTCTTATTTTTCACTTAGAACAGGGAGCGCAAACCAGCACTCCGAATCGACGATTTTCGACTCTTTTTGGAGTCACCATCGGAGAGGCATAGGCTTGCTGCTCTCTGCTCGAAGTAACAAAACCACGAAAGCTTATCCACGCATTGCAACTGACGTTAATGGAGTAGGTCAGTAGGACTAGCGTCATCTGGCCACTGAAAGTCAAAGTTTTCAACCTAATATAAACATTAATAATATTGAAAAATATTAATAAAATATTTTTAATTAAAAACTTATTGGTCCATTTCCCTTGTAACACCTCCATGGCTTCTAAAAAATTGCAAGCCAAATGGATGCTGCAGTGAAGACAAGAGGGAATTCTAAAAAGTTGCAATTCACATCCCCGTCTACAGCTTGGTAAAGTTCCAACGGAAAAATACTACTCCACCTACTCCATTAACGTCAGTTGCAATGCGTGGATAAGCTTTCGTGGTTTTGTCACTTCGAGCAGAGAGCAGCAAGCCTACGCTTTCCGATGATGACTCCAAAAAGAGTCGAAAATCATCCATTCGGAGTGCTGGTTTGCGCTCCCTGTTCTAAGTGAAAAATAAGACAGTTTTTGCTTCGCATTGCAACTAAATAAAAATGGTATACATTTTTATTTTTAGTAGTATTACTCCTGTAAAGTAACTAGGTCCATTTTTCCGTTGGAAGTTTACCAAGCTGTAGGCGGGGTTGTGAATTGCAACTTTTTAGAATTCCCTCTTGTCTTCACTGCAGCATCCATTTGGCTTGCAATTTTTAGAAGCCATGGAGGTGTTACCAGTGAAATGGACCAATAAGTGTTCAATTAAAAATCTTTTATTAATATTATTAATATTTTTCAATATTATTAATGTTTATATTAGTTTGAAAATTTTGTCTTTAAAAAACAATAGTTTAAAATAAAATAAGCCCAAAATACTCATCGGGAACGGATACAAGAAGGTCTTAACTTTAATTTAGGCACTTGGTAACCGCAAAAATAATATTTTTTGTACTGGTGCTTTTGAGCCTTGAAAATCGCCATAATATTTCGTTTTTTCAATTTTAAATTGCTTATAACTGGAAAACGATCAACTTTAGAAAAAAATTACAGGAAACCTATTTTGTTTAGAATGGCCCAAATAACCTAAAAAAATTGTACAGGCCGAAAATATTTTTTTGCATTTGTTTAAAAATATTGTTTAAACAAATTGGGACCACTTTTCGCATGGGCGACATCTTGAACCATAATCTGGGGTGTCTCACGAATGTGATTATGCAAAAAATCTCATGGGAATATTTTTTCCAACGAAACCGCCAATTTAGCCTTGTCTAAATGTCATTTTAATAATTGCTAGTATAAGTTACTTGTCCTTAGTTCTATTTGTAAACAAATCCAAGTTGAAAAAAAAAATATTTTGTAAATTATTTTGCGTATTTTGATTTAATTAGCATGATATACAACAGTCAGGATTATAAGATTTAACACAAATCTAATTTTATAAAAGCCTAATGGGACACGTCGTGCAGCCTGTCCGAGACATTTGTCGATATATACAGTAACATTAAATGACGTTTAATATAGGTACGTCATTTTATTTTTTTATATCTTACATTTATAACAGCTTTAGAATGACGAAACCGATTAAGCTAATTTCGATCTTGAAACATTTGTAGAAGTCCAAGGAAGGTTTAAAAGTTGAGAAAATGTGATGAAATTAATTGTAAAGCGCGCTAATGACCGACATAATAACGAAAAAGATGGACAACATAATGCGTTGTGATATATAAAAAGAGATGAAAATAGTACAGGTGGGAAATTATCGGTATTAACCTATAAAATATTACCACTTACGATATTTTCTTAACTTTAGACGTTAGCTAACAGCTAGTTGAGTTTAGTCATACGTATGACGTTAACGTGATATTGTTCGCCCGCTATAACTTTTTTCTAAGAGCGTGCAAAAATGTCTACTTTCGCGCACGAATTTTAGTTTAGAAAGTTTCACTTTTCCGCACGCGTGTTACATTTCCGCACGCGTGTTACTTTTCCGCACGCGGTTTTTACTTTTCCGCACGCGTGTTAATTTAGATATGTTAATATGGCCTTAAAGTAATTATAATACATGCAATAAACTAATATTTAGATATTATTTACTAATTTATTTCACATATATCTTATTGTGTTCCTGTTTTAATGAAATTAACGCGACAATTCGATGAAATAAAATTATTTTGACATAATATTCGAAAGTCAAATCGGTAGACAATAACAGTCGTTTTGAATCATCGTCATGGAAACCAAGATCGTCGTCATGCTAACTAATTATATTGAAAGTTTGGTTTTGACAACCTTGTCAAAGAATTAATTTGTGGATGTATTTTCATATTAATTAAATTAACTGATTAAGATTTGGTAATTTTTTAAAGACTCTTAGAAAAAATATTGTTCCCCGCTATATAACTCCCGCTTCGCGTCGTTCGGCAAACTGCAGTCGCGTGCGGAAAAGAATGACTTTCTGCACTTGTTAGGAAAATAACTATTCCCATGCGTCACGATTAATTTTTAAACAAATTGAGTCAAAACATAAAAAGTGAAACGAACGTCGTTGTTTATATACATTTTGTATACTGTATACTATATACTACACACATCGGCGTACGTTTCACTTTATGTTTTGACTTAATTTGTTTGAAAGTGAATCGTGACGCATGGGAAAAGTTATAGCGGACGAACAATAGTAACATTTTTTTTTAATTTTAAATAATAATTTTGACGGAGCTGTTAGAATGAATAGAATGAGTGAGTTTGGAAGCAAGGCTGTCCATAAATAAATAAAAAACAAAGATTATGATTAATGTGTTAATAATTTTATATATATATATATATCCGGGGTGTCATATCGGCTGACGCCGCATCCCCACACCTAACCGCCATCTATTTCTATCCTGGGCATCTTCCTCTTCCAAATCTCGGTGTTCCATGGCCTTCCTTATCGTGTCATTCCAGGATAGTCTTGGTCTTCCCCTTTTCTTCCTACCTGGGGGTTTCCATTTCAGGAGTTTCTTTGGCCATCGTTGGTCGTCCATTCTAAGTAAGTGACCGAACCATTTTAGGCTTCTTCTCTCGAGCCTGTCTACCGCTGTATCGTGTGCCTGCATCCTTCTTCTTATTTCTTCGTTACGTATTCTGTCCAATCGGGAGATTCCAGCGCTTCTACGTATGTAGTCCATTTCCACAGCATTGATCCTTCTTCTGGACTCTGCTGTTAATGTCCAGACTTCGCTTCCATACATGAGTACCGATTCCACAAATGTCTTCCCTATTCTTAATTTTGTAGTTCTGGATATATTTTTATCCCACCACACGGAATTCAAGCAACCTACTACCTTCCTACTTTGTTCAACTCGCCTTTGAATTTCTTTGTTGCCTAGGCCTTCTCTGTTTATTACAGCTCCCAGATATTTGAATTCTTCAACCTGTTTAATTGATGTGTTCTCTGTAATTAGGATTTCAAAGTGGGCGTCAGAATTCACGACTAGATATTCTGTTTTTTCTATATTTATATTTAATCCCCATTTTTTGTAGGTTGAATACAGGCGGGTTAACATGAATTCCATGTCATACGAATCTTGTGCCAGTACTGCTTGATCGTCAGCAAAGTGGATGTTAAACAGGCAGTCATCTCTGATCATGATTCCCATTAGTCCACAACTTCTTTTCCATTCTTTTAAAGCGACTTCCAAGTATATGTTAAATAGCAACGGTGATAAGCTACACCCTTGCTTCAGTCCTTTTTCTATTTTTATTCCTTCAGATAGTTGTGTGCCAATCTTGACATATCCCACATTATCGCTGTACAATGATTTGATAATATGTATAATAGCCGGACTAACTTTCATTTCAACAAGGGCATGCCACAACTTGTTTCTAGGGACGGAGTCATATGCCTTTTCCAAGTCTATGAAGGCAATGTGAGTTTCTTCATTTACGCTCGTCCTTTTCTCTATAAGTTGTTGGATGACGAAAAGGTTGTCCACACATGAGCGTCCCGCAGTAAAACCACTTTGATCTTCACTTATTCTCCCTCTTGTCTCTACGTCTAATCTGTTCTTTATTATTCTGCTAAATAGTCTACTAATAGTACTGTTAACACTAAGGCCTCTGTAATTAGACGGATTACTATGTTTCCCCTTTTTGTAGATGCTCGAAATGTAGGATATTTTCCATTCTCGAGGAAAATAATTAGTTGCAACACATCTATTCATTAACTTAGTTAAGCGTTCTATAAGCATTTTCCCTCCATATTTAATCATCTCTATCATGATTCCTCCTGGGCCTGGAGCCCTGCCGTTTTTCATCGAATTAAGTGCTTTAACTAGTTCTGCCTCAGTTATTATAAGGCTATCTTCTTCTCTACGTACAACCTGTGTCGCCTGCTTTATAAATTCTTGTCGATCTTCACTAAATAAGGCCTGATAGTATTCTTTCCAGTCTTGAGTTCGGATTGTGGATGGGCGTCTATCTGTTTTATTAGTTTTCATCGTTCGTAATAGTCTCCAGGCTTCTGTCGATTGGGTGCCACCTAATTTGCTTTCTACTTCAGCACACTTCCTAGACCACATTTCATTCTTGCATTTCTTTATTTCATTTCGAACTTGCCTTTGGATGGTTTTGTATTTTATTCGATTTTCTTGTGTACTATTTGATAGCCAAGTATTATAAAGCTTGTTCTTTTCTTTTATTTTATCTTCTATTTCAGGACACATCCAGAGCGGATTGTATTTCGTTTTACTTTTTTGTCCAAAGGCTTCATTGGCGGCTTGATGTAACGCTGTTAACAAATTATTATATTCTTCTTCCACGTCGTCCACCACTTCACGATTCTCCAGCTGCTGTTGAAGTCTATTTTCATATAGCTTTTTAGTAGTCTCGTCTCTAGTGAGGTGTATATTGTATTGTGGGATATTTATATCATTACTTTTTCCTTGAGCATTGCAGGGGTGTAGTTGCCTAAAGAAGGGAAAAGCTATTTCTGACCGTACTAAGAGATGATCAGACCCGCAATTAGCCCCTCTTCTTACCACTGTGTCTTTGACCACTTCCTTCGATACTTGTCTCGTAATAACAAAGTCAATTATAGACTTCTGATTAAGTGATGGCCGTGTCCACGTATATTGATGTATACGCTTATGTGGGAAGAATGTATTGCTAACCTTTAAATTGTACTGCTTACATACATTTATTATTCGTTCACCATTATCATTGAATGCTGGGTCTCCATATTGTCCCACAACATCGTCGTTATCTCGTATACCTACTCTCCCGTTAAAGTCTCCCGCTAGATATAAAGACTGTTCATTTTTTACAGTATCCAATTGGTCGCATAATTCCTGGAAGAAATCGTTTTTTACTTGTATTGAAGCGTCATCGGTAGGCGCGTATATTGAGAAGATTACAATTTGCCTTCCAAATTTCTGTAACACGATTCGTAAAATTCGTTCATTTACATGTTGTATGTCAATAATGTGCCGAAACAAAGTCTTCCTAATTAGAATAGCTACTCCAGAGCTTGCTCTTTCTGACTTGGGAACACCTGACCAAATATGTACGTAATCTTCAAGATTTTGATTTCCTTGTCCCTTCTTTTTAGTTTCCGTTAGGCAAATGCAGTCCATCTTATATCGTTTCGCTTCAGTCACTACTTCCTTGTATTTTGTGGATATTCCCTGGACATTCCAGGTTCCAATTCTCAATGTCCTTTGTCGTTGCGTGTGTCGATTACCATTAACATCAGATCGATTCCGAGGCTTCTCGTTAGGTTTTTTTAGCAATAAAACTTTTTAAGAGTGTTAGAGAGCTAGTCTAACGCCTCAACCTCCATCCTGTAGGAACGGGATTTTCTGTCAGGGTTTTCTCCCTTAGTCCAGCTGCTCCTGTTTTTAGGCGCCGGAGACTCGCCTTTCACCCTCCCCCGTCAGCTACACGACATACATCCATTGCATGCCGTGCATTGCCCAGCGACCACGCGGCTCATGCCTTCTTGGACGTGGGGGTAGGGTTTATCGGTTAGTGTTTGCTACACTGTGGGCATTTCTCAGAGTTTTTAATAATTTTATTTTAATTTTTAAAATATTTTTATTTAAAAACTAATTTAAAAATTAAACACAGTGTTCCCATTTCCTCAGGTAAAAAATATTCAGCTACTACCTTGTTACATTTTGACATTTATTTGTGTTAGTCGAAACGAAAAAAATCTAACGTCTAAAGGTCGGAAACTATTGTAAGTCTTCTTCTTCTAATGGCGCTACAACCCTTTGTGAGTCTTGGCCTGCTTAACAATGTTCTTCCATTCTGCGCTGTCGGATACTTTCCTTCGCCACTGCCTGATGTTGATGGTTTTAATATCCCCCTCTACGTCGTCTATCCATCTTTTACGGAGCCTTCCTCTTGTTTTATTTCCTTGGGGCTTCTATCTTTGGATTACTTTCACAGCTCGATTATCTGGCATTCTTTCTAAGTAACCGAGCCAGCTTAGTCTTTGAGACTTTACAAATCTAACAATATCTGGGCTCTGCATTAGTTCATCTAGCTCGTGGTTCATTTGAATTATCCACGAACCATCGCTGCAAGGTGTTGGTCCAAATATCTTCCTCAGTATTCTGCGTTCAAATATTCTCAGTTGAATTTAATCAGTGATTGAGAGGGTCCACGCTTCACATCCATATGTGACCACTGGTCTAATTACTGTTTTGTAGATTCTATAAGCTTAGACTCACGATTCAGTAACTTACTTTTCATTAAGTCTTTGTATGCATAAAAACACTTATTACCGCTAAGAATCCGTGCTTGTATTTCTTGACTGGTGTTGTTGTCATTTATTATTGAGCCTAGGTAGGGAAAATTGGAGACATATTCATAGGTATGTTTCTCTACCTTCAGATTCTCATGTCGATTCGACTTTGTGCACTACATATATTTTGTTTTACTTTCATTTATAGGATAGACCAAATGTAGCAGCTTCCCGTTTCAGCTCTATAGCTTTTCCGCTTAGTACCCTTTTGTTGCGGTTTGTTATGGCAACACCTTCCGCATATGCGCATATTTGAATAGATCTTGTATTAATACAGCCGCTCAAATCCAATTTTCTAATAACAGCTTCTAAAGTTAGATTGTAATGTTTTATAGGTTTATACCGATAACTTCCTACCTTTACTAGTTTCATCTCTTTTTGAAGTTATACTTCTTTAGGCACGTGGGTGAATTTTTACATTTCCTGGCGCATGCGCACACCGATAGTATATTAGTTAATTATCGTTATATATGACAGTATATTTAGTCGTTCAAACGTTATACGGGATCGTATTGGTTGTTAAAAAAATCATCTGTCAATAATTGCTGGAGATTAAGGATCAACAAATGTTGTGTATACCTATTAGTTTTTATTGTTGTGATGGCAGAGAAAAAGCAAGTTTATAATTGTAGTGACTTAAGCAACTTGTAACTAAACTGTAACTAAACTGTAACTTTTTTTTTTCGTCTTTAAAGAGGGGGGGTCTGGAATCTTCAAAAGACACCTCAGTCCAGAAAGCCGCCTGACTGACCTTAGTGCAGGATTCATTCTTCGTAGTACCAGCGATAGTTCCCGAGGTGCTTTAAAACGCTCTCTCGTCGCCTAGGCTACGCCGAATGCCTACCTGCTAAACCAGACCCTCCTCTGTCATCGAGCGCTCCGAAAACGGAATGGCCGCTGCAAGGTCGACATCGCTTCCGAAGCACTTTACCTTCATTTTTCCACAGACTGTAAGCAAGGAGGCCCTTCATTTTCCCCGTTCCCCCTTTTTTTGGTCCGATTGGGTTTTTTTTTTTTTTTTTGTTTTTTTTTGAGCTTCTTTCCCACAGTCTGTCTCATACAATATATCTCACTTATTCGCCTCTCGTCAAAACTTATTCCCTCTGCCTTCTACTCGCCATATATTTCACCCCTATCGTTGGTACAGCTGTTTTTCCTCCTCTTCTTTCTTCTTGATCACTACACGGATATAGTTGTGTATGCTAGTCCAACCAGTTTTATTTTCAATCATTCTCTCAATCATTTCTCGCACTGTCAAAAAATTCACACCTGTCTCTAAACTGTAACTAAACTGACTAAATTGTAGTTGACTAACTGAGCAAACATAAGCGGGTTCGAACCCCAATAGAAAAATAGATTGTAAGTATATTTATTATATATTTTTTTTCATAAAATACGTATTTAGTCAAAAATTTTTCCGACAATTATTGTTCAGGAATCATTTGTGGCATTTTTCAATGTGTGTGTGTGTTTTATTCTTTAATTTTGTTAATATTTGGTACTGTTTTAATAAAAATTTTTGAAAAGTAGTAAGTATTAAAATTAGTTTAAATTTAAATAAAATATAAATAAACTGTTTAAAGTATATTAATTGAAATCATATAATAGAATTATAACTTCTTACGTGCGTACAAAGTACACACATTCTTTTTTATTCCACAGCGCATTATGTTGTCCATCTTTTGCGTTATTTTTGCGTTACTTCTTTAGATTGAAATCACTAAAACTGCGGCTATACTTGCGTCTATTATTTTTTTTACGTTTTCCGCGAATGAACAGAATGAACAGAATGAGTTCGAATCCTTGCCAATGAGAATTCTTTTGATCCTGTATTTAGTCCAGAAAGCCACTACGCATCCGCTAGGAAAAATATTCTAATTCGGATTTTTTGCACAATCTTACTCAAAAAGGACTCCTTTTAACAAATTTGCATGTTGCCAGGACCAAAAGGTGGTAAAAAATTTTTTAAACGTTTTTTTTTTTTTGTTTTTTTCCTAAAATTATTTTCTTTGCATGGAAAAAAGTTTTTTAGATTTTTTGGATCATTCCAAACAGAAAAGGTATTTTGTGACTTTTCTCTAAAAATAATAGTTTTTGACATATAAGCGATTAAAAATTGAAAAATTGCGAAATCGGCCATTTTTAACCCTCAGCAACTATGTGAAAAACTGAAAATTTGAATGTTGCCAAGGTAGATAGATATTCCTTAAACATCGATTGATGAAATTCCGAAGAGTTTTTTGCAATAGAATATTCAAAACTCCTTTGTTTGTTAATTGCTAATCAATCGTGCGCACACTATTTTCCACCGTTGCATGTGTATGCACTATGGTGCAAATGAAAGGAATAAATTCGTTACCGACGACTATAAGGAAAAATCCCGAAACAGGTCGATTTTTATTTTTAAGTTATGATATTGTGGCATATATTGTATACTAGTGACGTCATCCATCTGGACGTGATGACGTAATCGATGATTTTTTTAAATGAGAATAGGGGTCGTGTGCTAACTCATTTGAAAGGTACATACTTCAATTCTCTATTCAGTAATATAAACATTTACATAATTATTTATACAGGGTGTCCAAAAAAATTTTATTAAATTAAATTATTTGACAAAAAAAGAAGAATATCTGTAATTTATTTAATTCAAAATACATTTTAGTGCTTTCAAAAATCAGAAAACAAAGTTAATTTCACAAATAAACATTGCTTTTCGCTTAAATTAATGTTCAAACTTCCAAGAGGCAGGTGGCTGGCGAGAGCTGGCTTGAAAACTGAATTTAATCGAAAAGCAATGTTTATTTGTGAAATAAACATTTTTTAGTTTTCGGGTAACAGTAAAATATATTTTGAATTAAATAAATTACATACATTCTTCTTTTTTTTCAAATAATTTAATTAAAAACTTTTTTTGGACACCCTGTATAAATAATTATGTTAATGTTTATATTACTGAATGGAGAATTGAAGAACCTTTTAAGTGAGCTAGCACACGACCCCTATTCTCATTTAAAAAAATCATCGATTATGTCATCACGTCCAGAAGGATGACGTCACTAGTACACCATATTTGCCACAATATCATAACTTAAAAATAAAAATCGACCTGTTTCGAAATTTTTCTTAGAGTCGCCGGTTAACGAAAAAACGAATTTATTCCTTTCATTTGCACCATACTGTATACGCATGCAACGGTGAAAAATAGTGTCGCGCACGCTTGATTAGCAATTAAAAAACAAAGAAGTTTTGAATATTGTATTGCAAAAAACTCTTCGGGATTTCATCAATCGATGTTTAAAGAATATCTACCTACCTTGGCAACATTCAAATTTTCAGTTTTTCACATAGTTTTTGAGGGTTAAAAATGATCGATTTCGCAATTTTTCAATTTTTAATCGCTTATATGTCAAAAACTATCATTTTTAGAGAAAAGTCACTAAAGACCTTTTCTGTTTGGAATGATGCAGAAAACCTAAAAAAACTTTTTTCCATGCAAAAAAAATAATTTTAGAAAAAAAAACAAAAAAAGAACGTTTAAAAAATTTTTGACCACCTTTTGGTCCTGGCAACATGCAAATTTGTTAAAAGGAGTCCTTTTTGAGTAAGATTGTGCAAAAAATCAGTGCAGTGCAGATTGTGCAGTGCAGATTGTGCAGTGGCTTTCTGGACTAATTATTTTAATTCTTATAAATGATTATACGCTATGAGCTCGTAGGTAGAGGGGATAATTAAAAATTCGGGAGCGCCAGTAGTGACAAGTCTGTAAGCTTTTACTGGAAATTTGACATAAATGTCAAAGTGATTAATTTAAAGAACTGAAATTAAAAACATTAATAGGAAATAATATTAGTTGGTCAAAGCTGTGGTGTATATTTTTACCTTAAATATATTTACGTTTTAAATACTGAATTTAAGTTTTTTTAATATTTCGTAATATGTATATAAAAATTAATCTAAGCGCCATCTATATGATAATTGTGAAAGTATCCGAAGTAAGAAATTTCATTAATAGAACGTTAAAATGAATAGCAAAATCTTTAAAAAATCGATTACAATTTAATTACTTTTTTGCGTTGTAAATATGTAAATTAAGCGATAACAATTAAATAATAAATTTAAAAATTACCGGTGAAAGTTGTATTAGTAATCCGCTAGGAGCGACACCAGCGAAGCTCAGAGCGTATAGTATATTATTCAACGAGCATGTAACGATGGCTATTACTCACGATGAAGAAGTTTGCGACACGAGCCGAAGGCGAGTGTCGTAATTCATCATAGTGAGCAAAAGCCATTACGTGCGAGTAGAATGCTATACTTTTTCTACGACCCCTTTTATTTTAATTAGTAAAAAAATAAAATTATCAACTACTCGAGATTAAAACTATAATTGAAAAAATAAATGTTGTTTACCAATAATACGCAGCTGAGTAATTATTTGTCTACTATTAGCAAATGCTGTCTTATATATTGTAAAAATACAACAAGAAATAGACAATTCAAGTTCTATTCGTTTCCGAAACATAATTATAAACACAAATTTGTACCTACTTGTTAATGTAATAAATAGAGACGACCTATATGTCAATTCATTCAGACAGTGCCAGTGGAGTGCTGGCCATATAAATGAATCGGTGCAATCACCGAGAGGCCGCGGCCTCTTGAGGCCGGTCAAATAGGTTTTCACAAACATTTTTAGATTCAACTATTTGCATAATATATGCAAATAGTTGCATATTAAATATTTTTTTAATTTCTAATCGGATGGTAATTTTGCTAATAATATTAATAAAACATTTAAAAAAATCTTTTTTAATTGTGAAATACAATTTAAGTAAATGAGTAAGACTCTATAGTCTATATACATAAATAGATTGCTACAGATAATATTATTTATTTTCATATATACAAGTATATTTATGGTTTTCCAATTTCCTTTAAACATGTATGTACTCTGCAGAATTAAAAAATGGAAAAACGTCTTGCTCATTTCTGACCGAATTATTGAAAGTATCTAAAAACGGGATGCGGGATAAAAACCGACACGGAAGTGTCGGTCTTGACGGTCCAGTTAGCTGGGGCTCAGTCGATCGACAAGTTTAGTGGATTTGCGATTTGCGGTCGCTGGTTCGAGCCTCAGCTAGGTCATGAAATTTATAAAAGGCCAACGCCGTAGTATAAAACTCAATAGAGTCTACGGCTTGGTCTGGAATAAACTGGCGTCTGATCGACCTATGGAGGAGCGGTACGGGAAGGGATAAGGGCTTCCGGCTTGGTGATACTCCTCCATAGATCCCTACCGAAGGGCGTTGACGCCTAAGAACGGTGTATACATACATCTAAAAACGATTTGATCAAGACAAATCAAATCGTTTTATGATGATATAAGCACTCTACATCCTAGAAATTTTAATACAATAAAAAAATGGTATACCTTTGATGGCATTTAAATCATTTACTGAAAAATTAAGAGTTTTATCATACCTACCATATCTGCGACTGCAATTAGAGAAGAACTCATGGATTTTGCTGATAAATGATGTCGTGAAAACCTTACCTCCGTGTGGTACTAAAAAGTGTAAAGATTGTATAGCTTGCTCTTACGCTGTTTTGCATAAGTACAACTTATATCAGTGTGCTGATCTAAATTTAAATAGTATAATATAAAGCATTTATTAACTCTTTCAGTGACACAAGTATCTTGCGAAAAAAGCTTTTTAATATTGAAATACATAAGAAATCGGCTAAAGTACCGAAAAAAGCTGTCACCTGAAGAGGGACTGCGTAAAGTTCGAAACATTGATGCTATCATATACTATGATTATTTTAAAAATCGACCAGCCCGAGCGTTTTGCTTATGTGCTAAAAATAAATAAGTTAGTAAGGGGGGGGGGGTAACACTGTAACACTTATTCCAGCGCACTCTATGACTTTCGCTAAATGAATTAAAATAATATACACTCTCTGATTATAACTTATACGCTTGAAATCGGTTAGGGTGTTTATGGCACTCACTGAATGAATTGAAATATAAGACGTCTCTAGTTTTCGTTTTACAACAAAATTACTATTTATTTCTATTAGTTTACTCCTAACAGAGTATGTACTATGTACGACCAAATTTTCGTCGGAATTTTTGTCGCGCTGAGCAGACAGGAAGTGAGATGTAATTCATAGATTTCCCCTAGCCTTCTTTGCCACAGAATTAGTATTGTTTCCAAATTATGGAAACCGCAAAGGCGTTACCAGAAACTGGGTTTCAATAAAAGTTTTATTTTAATATTATTTTTAATTTTATTGAGGTAAGACTTTTCGACTGTTGTAAGCAAAGGTATGCTTTATTGTCAAAAAATTTTACCAATTTGTGGACAAAGCTGATACAAAATAAAAAAATACAATAAAAAACAAAAAATAATAAAAAACTACAAACAAAACAAAACAGAAACAGACACCAAGTAAATGGCGTGAGTTATACTACTTAATATAATTTAATAGTTATTAAGTACACATTAAAAAATTAAAAATTTTGCAAACAATATGTATAAACGTCAGAGCAAAAAGAAGGCGAACGAGGAAAAGGGAAAGTAAATCAAAAGTTCTATGCCGCTGCAAATATGTATAAAAGTACTCGAAAGTAATAATCCCGCAAGTCAATTTGCTGAATTCAAATCGTTTATAAAAAAGTCATTCACTGTATAAAAAGCTCTCTCCAGCAAATAAGCTTTCAAGGCCTTGCGAAAAGCGAAAAATGCTGTAATAGATTTGATGTTAGATGGCAGGTGATTGTACATTTTTCTCGAATTGTATAGTATAGAGCACTTAACCAGCTCAGACCGTGGGGTTGGCAGATAAAGATTATGCTCCACGTTTCTAAGGGGATAGTTGTGAGTGGGTCTCTCTGGACCTTTCGATGCATGTTTGCGGATTAAACAAACGGATTCAAAAACAAACAAAAAAGGAAGAGTTAATATTTTAAATTTTTTAAAGAATTCTTGGCAATGAACTCTGCTATTGAGTCTCAGGGAGTAACGAAGAGCTCTCTTTTGTAGTTTAAAAATACGCTCAAATTGAGTCGCACAACACGTACCCCAGAATGGAAGGGCGTACCGAAGATGAGACTCAAAAAGGGCATAACAAACGGTCCTAGATGTTGACAAATTCATTTCCGTAGCAACTGATCTTAGCGCAAAACAAGCAGAACTTAATTTTTTGTGTAAGGCATCAATGTGCAAGTTCCATTTTAGAGACTTATCCACAATAAGCCCTAAGAACTTCACCGATTAAACTACCTCTAGACTGTTTTTATTAAGTACTAAAGGTTGCATCATACTGTTGTAAGGTAAGACTTTGGTTTTAGAAACGTTAAATAACAGGAGATTCGAATCGCACCACGATTTAATGGTGACTAGGTCTGTAGCTATGGTATTGCGAAGATCCATAATATCCGTGTTACTCCAAGTAATACTAGTATCATCTGCAAAGAGACATATTTTACCTTTAATGTTCAGACTAGAGATGTCATTTATGTATATCAGAAACAATATAGGGCCTAGAACTGAACCCTGAGGTACCCCATATTCTAATGGCATGCAAGAAGACGTCTTCGTGTCAACCCTTACAAACTGACTTATTTTATTAAGATATGATTTAAGCCATTTAAGAGCCTTTCCCCTAAATCCATAGTGCTGTAATTTGTCAGTCAAGATGTTATGGTTTACACAATCGAATGCTTTAGAGAAATCACAGAAAATTGTTGCTGTAGAGTGATGGTTGTTTAGACTGGAGTAAACATGATCGAAAAGGAAGAACATAGCAGCATTCGTACATTTGTCACTCAGGAATCCAAATTGATGTGGAGTAAGTAATTTGTATTTCAACAGAAAAGATAAGATTCTTTTTTTTACCAGACTTTCAATTACCTTCGACAACGTGGGCAGGAAGTGCAATAGGGCGATAATTCGAAGCAAGATCTTTGTCGCCTCCTTTGTGTATAGGAATAATTATCGCTGTCTTAAGGCAGCTTGGAAAAACCCCAGTTTCGAATGACCTGTTTATTAAGGTAGTAAGATGGTTTAAAGTGCAATCAGGTAGAGCAGAAAACATTTTAAGAGTGAGGCCATCAGTCCCAGATGACGATTTATTTTTAATGTTATTTATTGTAGAGCAGATACCGCCACGGCACCCGTATCGTGTTATTTTGTTGCAATTCAGTAGGATCTACTAGCAGCTGGATTTGTTTTTGTTAGTTCAGAGAAAGTCATATCTATATACACTCTCTGATGATAGCTTAGGAGCTTGAAACCGGTTAGGGTGTTTATATCACTCTCTGAATAAATTGAAATATAAATGTATGTATAGATATGCGCGCCGCGCACTTCGCGCCGTGTGTACGCCATGCGTTCTTGGCGCCGACAGAAGTTGGATCGTGTGCGCACCGTTTTTGTGCCACTTGAAAACACGTACTAATGCGTACTAATCTAACGAACCCGCTACGAACGCGTACCGCATGCGTAGGCAAGGTAGGCGCCGCCTAACCTCTTTAAATGTACAATACAATAATAAATTATTTATTAATATAAATTACTTATTTTAAAATTGTAATTTAAAAATATTGACACAATACGTAAGTATCTAAAATAAAAAAGCTTTTCTTCGAAGTTGTAATTATTGTACGCTCCTCGTAGTGGTGCTACTCACTTCTATTATGGCACTACTCTATAGTAAGACACTTTTCAAATCTGTCTAAAGAACAAAACATAATGATATGCGTCTCTCATTCTTTACGCTAAGCACAGCGCTGTAACTGTGGCTTGTCTAGCCGTAGTGGACGAGAATTTCCGGGAACTTTTTGGGGCTAGGTTAGGCTACATTTTTTTGCGCCTTCGACAATGGTTGTCCCGAGCTGCATCTCGGGATAGCCAATTGTATGTTTTAGGATCCTGACTACAAATACTGAAAAAACTAAAAGTGCGAATTTTGTCATGAAATTTGGTACGTGGAGTTAGAATAATATTTGGAACAACTTTTCCAAATAACTTTTTCCGATATCTCTAACGCGAAGCAAAATATCGAAAATTCGCCCTGTTTGTAGATTCGCAGTAGATAGCGTTTAAAATTTAAATTTAAGTTGACTATGACTATCTTAAAAAATGTGAACCATCACACTTGCTTGACTGCAAAATTTTAAATCTGTATTTATTTTGATAGCCGCAATATAGGGGTGTCTTCATCTTAAATTCGACATACTGTGTATATAGATATACTAGTATAAAATATGTAGAGTATAGCGTAGAGTATAGAGTATATATATATATATATATATATATATATATATATATATATATATATATATATATATATATATATATATATATATATAAAGGTATATGTGTCGCCTACCCGCATACTGAGGTCACGAGCCGCCACTGACACAAGGCACGAAGTGTTCGGCGCGTATATCTATCTATACGTACCTTAAGACGTCTCTAGTTTTCGTTTTCCAACAAAATTATTATTTAAAAAGACTAAGTTTTTAATCCAATACCACATAAAATAACATCAAAAATACTTCACATCCCACCAGATTGAAAACAATGGGAACCTTCTCTGATTACACCTCCGAGGCTTCTAAAATTTGCAAGCCATAACGGATGCTGAGACTTTAGAAGATGAGGGAATTTTACAATTTATAATTCACGTCCCATCCACTCAACGAAAAAGGTACGTAATATCAATAAAAATGTTAATTCAGACAACAAACGCAATACTTAAAATTTGTCCAATTCTTAGTTTTATTGGAACAACAAAGCGATGTTCATCAATTCATTATTGTCGTTAGTTGAACCAATGTATTACGTTTATTGAATGGATGAACATTCATTATGTATACCATAATATCACTTTATTGATATTACGAACTCTGTTTATTGAGTCAACGAACACTATTCATTGAAACAACCGCGTCGTTAATTGACCGACGAAGACTATTCGTTGTGTCAATAACAGTGTTATTTCTCCTAATATATTTCGTTTATTTCTACAATTATTTCCGTTTATTCTTACAATTAATTCCGTTCATTCCCACAATAAATACGGTTATTCTTACAAGCAATTCTATTCATTCTTACAATCAGTTTCGTTCATTCCTACTATGAACGTATTTTATATTAATAATTACTGAATGCATTAGCCCAATGTATGATATTGATTAATAATAATTTTTTAAATCCCCCTTTTTTGTCCTAAACCTAATGGACTTTACACTGTGTGATTTCTCATAATATGAAAAATCATATTATGATTTCACTTATACGGTGCGCTGGAATAAGTGTTACACTCCCCCCCTCCCTTATTAACGAGCCCTCTTCAGGTGACAGGCAAAACTTTGATTTTTTTAAATGGGAAAGTACATCATGTGACAGCTCATTTAAAAGCGTTTGAAATAGTGATTCCAAAAATGTATAACACTTTATTCCTTTTTGAGAGCGCAGGTGCACAATTTCGATCGAATTCTTTTTAAACGCATTCATTTTTTTGGAATCCTGAGAAAAGTAATAAGTATTTTTGAAAAATTTAAACGCAGAATAAAAGATTACATTATTACCGAGGGCTGAAAGTCCCTTAAAATAAACAAAAAGTTTCTTTTGAATGGTATATTTGAAATTAAAAATCATACTAAATTTTCACTTTTTCACCCCTGTGACTTATTAAAATAATCATTATAGAAGTTCTCAGGGACTTCAGACCCTCGATTATACTGTAATATTTTATTCTGCGTTTAAATTTTCAAAAATACTAATTAGTTTTCTCAGGATTCGAAAAAAAAATGAAAAAGAATTCGACCGAAATTTCACGATAATAGACACACGAAAACTTCCTTCTACTACGGACTACACTTGGAAACGAAATTAAATTATTATTCGGCACTTCGGCAGAGGTAACAGCATTGTTTAACAAAGAATTATTTTTTAAACAATGGTAACACAGAGAAGCTAGGGGTATTACGATAAGGAAAAGCCGTTACATTTCAAATGGCCAAGCAAAACCTTTATTGTCTCAACAACTACGTTTATTGTCGCCATGAACGCATTGATTGTGATTAATAAACGCAGTAGTAGATTGACTAATGCATTCGTTGTCACAACAATCAGTTTACATATATACAATAATCATTATATTACTCTATATTAACAACATTTGTACATTGTTTTAATGAAATATGTACGTTGTCACGATAAACCAAGGTAATTGCTTGTCATGGTACAAAGACGACAGGTACGATATTGCGCATGCGACTATCAGCTGACCACGTTCTGTCGACGTCACAATGAGAGTAGCCGCTGTTGGAATACATACGTTTAAATGGGAGTTTTATCGATTTTGGAGATTTTTGTGAGATTTAAGTTGATTAGTAGTCTTGTTAGTGTGAACGAATTATTATTTACCCCTTAATGTATTGTCTACCAAATTAGTTTATTTAAAAGAACAACTAAAGGGTATCTTAAAATAAACTTGTTGTAGTTTATTATTCTGAGATGTTTGATAGTTTAAAATTTATTGTTTATAAAGTACAGCTTTCTTAAAACTTTTGTAAATGGATGCCGTTAATAAATAAATAAATAAATAATGTACAAATTAGTTTCGAAATTTTATTGGGTCGACAAATTATTGAATTTTACAGAAATTATTGAAATTTAAAGATAGATAAAAATATATATTATGCATATATTGGTGATTTGATGATTTGATATACTCTATAAATTATATCCAATGTTCTTAATTACAATTTACGCTTTATATGTCGGTATATACCTACTCAATATTTTTCCTATGCTAAGTAGTTCAAATTTCAAAATTGCTGTTGTAAGTATTGTATAATATGGTTTATATTGAAGACCAAAGTAATAATTATTATTTTCATCAAATTTTGACCTATCCCAAAACAAAATTCTGACATAAATTCATATTAGTTATCAATAGTTCCGACTGGACGTTATTAGATAAAAAATAAATATCGTCTTATAGTGACTCAACACCGGCTGGGCATTGGGCAATAAAAAAAGGTAAAAATAAAATTATTGACGAGATGACAGAAGCGATGAAAACTTTAAAAGTTAAAGGAAAACGATCATTGTTGCCTTTTCAGAAAGGTAAATTGTTTTGCTTTTAACTTATTCTAATTAAAACTATTTTTTGGAGCTAATAATCAATATAAATGTTATCACCCTTTTCACTAAATTTAATTCCGTTGTTACTTTTAGGAGTAATCAAACCAACAACGCATTAAAAAAGGTTTATTTGGGGATATAAAATCCAAAGTCGATATAAAATATATTCTATACGTACAATCTAAACCAAGATGTAGGTACTTGAGAATTTTTTTGGCAACATGAGGAGGGCTGGTGGCTTACATGACCATCCCGATGCGGTGGAATTTCGCTACCGCGTTAAAAACTATATTTTGGAAAGGAATGAAGGGACTTTATCCGAAGCTGGCAACACAGAAGCTGATGAGGTTAGGGATGGTCCGATCGATAATTTAGGTGAAGTTTTTTATGCAAAATATACTTCTCAGATTTATCTGATGAAGCAGAAAAAGAAGAAGTCGATGCAGACGTCGAAGAATTAAACCAATTACAATATGATGTATTGGAATATGTCAGTGGGTATATCTGCAAGAAATTGGATTTGCCTGAAAGTGCGGATACTTCCACTTACACGTGGATTGATCAAGTATCCAAAGGGGGCCTAAAGAAACCTCCAGAAGAATTGGTGGAAAAATGCATCAACTTGATACTATATTTAATAATTTCAATGGGTCTGGACTTCAGTTAAAGTCAGGGAAAAATTATTTACAAAGACTGATTTGTCTGAAAAAATTGAATGTGATTACAAAACCAAACACCTGTTCTTTCGGTCTCGCATGTATTTTAGAATTAAGAAATTAAACTTAACACTTAAAGAAAATATGAGAAATAAGAGAAAATTAAAGAAAATTGTAACTTAAAGTCTTGTGTTTTATTTGTTTTGTGATTTTGTTTCAGACCATTAATAATCAATTATTTTCATCTGTTTACGTGCAACTAAATGAAGGCTCGATTCATAGGCGCCCATACATATGGGTAGGGGGGGCCGTGGCTTTTCGGGTGCTTTAAACTATATATTGTCATCCAAAGTATACAAAATGTAATGTGCAACATCTTCACGTCTAGCCCCCCTACAAATTTTTATATGTACGCCCATGGCTCGATCCCCTCCTTAACACTGGCACCCAATAAGACAAGCCAATCAAAAACAAGCTCGTAAAATTTATTTAAAAAGCGACGAATACAAAGAAATTTTTAAATATAACTCACAAATTTATTTTAGAAATTTATTTTTGTTCATTGTATTGTTAATTAATTTTTTAAATCAAAATAATATGACACCTACATTTCAATAAATCCGAAATAGTTGAACAGAAATTATATTTATCTATTAAAATGACTCTTTATGACCAATTTAAAACTAATTGTGTTCCGAGCGCTAATGTTTTAAATGGGGAATATTTAAAATCACTCTCATTGTGACGTCATGCGCGAACTCATCCGAATTTCGGATATTCCGGCTATCGTACCTGGCGTCTTTGTACCATGATTGCTTGTCATCTACGAAATCAAGAAAGTGAGTTGCTGCCAGAATTAACATTATTTATTAAATATACGAAACTAATGCCCAGTTGCACCAACAGATCTTAAGCTTAAGTCGAGAATATCATAAGAATTAATATAATATAATTATAATTTATCACAATAAGAATGCCATAATATAATAATAGATATAATTGATAATAAGGTAAGAATCTAAAATTATGGTGCAACGTAAGTGATACTCAAGGAGACCCTATCTATAAGTAAAACTTAGCTGAGCTGGAGCTTAAGATCTGTTGGTGCAACCAAGCATAAGTTGTTGGCTGAATAAATTGAGTGTTATTGATTAATATACTCTAGTTATTTTCACAATTATTATTCAATGATTGTGCCAATAACCAAATACATTCGTCAATGTCTAAAAGTTCGTTGAAACAAAAAATTAAATTGTTGTTACAACGAAATACTATTCAATAATCACTGTTAATCAATATTACGAACTAAATTTTTGAGTGTCTGCACAGCTCGGTATAGTTCCAACGAGAATGGTTCCCTTCGTACTTAATCAGAATAAACATGTAAATCAAAAAGGAATAACCATTTTCAATTTCGTTGCAACACGAAACTACAGCCGCATCATATTCTAGTTCAATCAGAGGGCGCAGCCGGGGTTTGTCCTGGTTGGGTTAGAGAGAGCAGTTAGATATGTGCCTCCTGATGAGAGACTAATAAGTTTCGAAACCGGTAGAGGTGCTGGCTGCACTCTCTGATTGGACTGGAATAATGATGCGGCTGTAGTTTCGTGTTGCAACGAAATTGAAAATGGTTATTCATTTTTGAGTATTATTTATTTATATATTTAATATACATAGTTATATCAAAATTGCATTCTTGATAGTAATAACCATATTTGCACTTACTTTTTCCTTTGTATGGACAATCAACTTCGTGTGCTAATCTATCAGAATGCAGCAAAAGTTTCTCACATCCTCTATGACTATATTTACAAGGAAGCTTAAGTAAAGGGATTATACTTTCGAGAGAGATATTAGATGCATTGGAAAACGTAGATCGGCATGTGGGGCAAACAGTTAACTTATTTCTGCATGTACTGCATATGCTATGGCCTTTTATACACATCCGTATAGGAGGTTGTAAATAGCTAAAACAAATTGGACATTCTAGTTCTCTCTGCAAGTCTTTATCAGACATTATCTGAAACAACATTTCGTAATTAGAAATATAGGTATATTACATTTTCAACAAACAAACAAAAACCTAACAATGGAAACAAAGGCCCGAATATATAAGTCAGTTATTACGCCAGTTATGACTTAAACGGCCGAAACAAGACCAGACACAAACAAAACACAAAGACATCTCGAGATTAACGAAATGAAGGATTGCTGGAAAAGGACTACAGAACAGGGGAAAAAGTGAAGAAATCAGACGCATATGTGGGGTAGACAATATAAATACATGGGTAAAGAACATAAAAGTCAGGAGAGTGGAATCAACACATAAAAAGGATGTTTGAACCAAAAATGGTAAGAATAGTCAGGGACAAGTCACCGTTAGGCAAAAAAGTATAGGACACGCAAGGAAAAGATGGAACAACAACTTATGGGCAGAATAAAAGGCACCGTTGAATAAAAACAGGCAGTACCTACCTACTACCCATGTAAAAGAAAAAGAAAAAGAAGATTTTCAACAATACAAAGTTATGTAATTGCAAACACTGTAATTGTGACCTGATGTATCTGTAATAATTAAATAAGATTAGTCAGTGACAGCGAAGAAACCCTTTTCTGGGAAAATAGATCTTTAAAAGGGATATCATAACGAGCCAATTAATTAGCTAACTGTATTAAAGAAAGTAAAAAAAAAAACTAAAAATACGGTCCCTCTTGACTACTTAAGATTTAGAACAAGGTTGTTGTTGATCACCCACTTCAAAATTTATTTTGGCAGGTTTGGAAGAAAATTGTTAAAAAAATGTTCCACAAGAGAAAAATATGATACGGTAGACCTAACAATAGATAGGTACATATTATCGAAAAAATGTATACCTAAGTAGGAAATAGTTATATGTATAATATAAATAAACGATAACATTCCTTTTCAATTCGAGCTCTACCCCTGTTCTGGACATGTTTCAAGTTATTCATTAATAGCACTTTTGGTATCTCAAACTGAAACGAAATGCAATACAGTGATGAGTGCGCTAATAACCGGCAAAATAGCGTAAAGGACGAAAAACATATTAAGTTGTGAGATAAAAAGAGATGGAATTAGTAGAGGTGGGATATTTAGCGATAAAAATTTATAACTTTACATTATGTTGTTTCCCACCTTTAGACGGATCGGACGAGTTTGGCAACTACCACTGTGACAGTGACAGTTTTAGTTGACATACTCCTCTGATACATCTAAATGTGGGAAACAGTCAATATAATAATAATTTATATTCTATCGCTAAATTTTCCACCTCTACTAGTTCCATCTCTTTTTATATCAAAACTTAAATTTTTTTTCCATCTTTTGCGTTATTTTGTCGGTCATTAGCACGCTCATCACTAGGGAGCGGATTTATATGCGATCAATTTTGATGAAATATGCGCATATATATGCAGTAAAAAATTACGAAATATGCGCAAGATATGCACAAAAATTTTAAAAATGCGCATTTCGAGAAACCACAAATTTTCTGTTCTATTCTATTTTAGGGGTTTTTTTATAGGGGGGATGGCACTTATTTATTATCTATCAAATAAAATTATTATTTTTTATACAGCGTGTCTACTTGAGTTGGAAACATATGGGAAACTTTTTTATTATTAATTTTACGAAAAAAAGTTATTCTTTATAAAAAGTTCTGCATGCCCCAAAACCTAAGATTCAATCATCAGATATAAAATTTTCTGAATATTATACGAGGTATGTCAAAAAATATGAATTTCGGTCAAGGGTAAAGTACCTTTATTTCTCTCAATATCGAAAATTCTTATGATAAAAAGTTGTTTGGAATTAAAAACTAAGATAAATATGCAATTACATGCTTCTTATTGAAAAAAAATTTTTTTCTCAATTTAAGGACACCCAACATTGTTTTTAATTATTACAAATATGATAACTCGTTTATTATTCATTTTACGAAAAAAAGTTATTCTTCGTAAAAAGCTTTGCATGGTCTAAAATCTAAGACACAACCATGATATATCAACTTTTATTAATTTTATACGAGGTGTGTCAAAAAATATGAAATTCGCTCAATATTATAGCACCTTTATATTTCACAGTATTTCAATTAGAAGGATGTAATTGCATATTGACACATAGTTTTTAGTTCTAAACAACTTTTTTAATAACTGTTTTCAATATTGTGAAAAATAAAGGTACTTTACTCTTGAGTGAAATTCATATTTTTTGACATAACTCGTATAAAATTAATAAAATGTGATATCTGTTGGTTGCATCTTCGGCCTTATGACCTACAGAGCTTTTTATAAAGAATACCTTTTTTTCGTAAAAGTAATAATAAAAGAGTTATCGTATGTGTAATGAATCAAAACGAAGTTAGTATCAATAAATTTGAGAAAAATTTGGAAAATATTTTTTTCCAATTAGAAGCATGTAATTGCATATTTGAGCTTAGTTTTTATTTCCAAACAACTTTTCAGAATAAGCATTTTCGATATTGAGAGAAATAAAGGTACTTTACTCTTGAACGAAGTTCGTATTTTTTGACATACCTCGTATAATATTCAGAAAATTTGATATCTGATGATTGAATCTTAGGTTTTGGGGCATGCAGAACATTTTATAAATAATAACTTTTTTCGTAAAATTAATAATAAAAAAGTTTCCCATATGTTTCCAACTCAAGTTGACACGCTGTATATGCAATTTATTCACATTTTTTACAAAAAGTGATACCAATAGTTATCTATTTAAAATAAAACGACAATATTACTATATATGTATACAGTCGAACCCGCTTATTGGAATAGCCTTCGTGCCAAGCAAAAAATTCCTATAACCGGGATATTCTAATAACCGATCAGTGATGGCTAGTAGAAGTAAATGTACTGAATATACGTCGTATTAGTACAACCCACTTTGTACATGTACATACATACGTGATGAACATGTACATTGTACATATGGTTTTATTTCTTTTTATGTCAATAATACAGTACCTAGTGTAACTATTGCTTATTTTATTAAAACACCAAACTACATACACAAATAAGTATGCAATGTATGCAATAATATGTAGATACTATAGGTATACATATTTTCTTATTAACATACATACAACAGACTTACTTTTTTTCTGGAAAAATAATCGGTAATCTAAGACTAATTTTTTTTGCTACCTAAAATATTAGTCACTTGTTGCTTTAAAATATAATGATTAAAAAATTGCCATTGGTTTTACCCTCCAGAAAACTTCATATAATATTATAAAGCGGTTATTATACTATACAAGCGGTTATGACTTCTAAATTAACTATTTCTAAAAATCCAAACAGACAACGACGTGGGTGGTGGGTGAGCAATAAGAATATTTACACAAATGAAAAAGTACCTATTTCATGATCGGTAAATGTTTGGCGGAGGTTAGAATTGGTGCCCATAATAAAGTAAGCAATAAAGTGTTTATTATCGACAGGTCCTATAAACCAGAAATCATTTAAATTCGTGGGAAATTGTACATAAAAAGTTTTTAGTTACTTGAAAAATATATTCTAATAATCGGTACCATTTTACAAAAACGTTCCTATAAGCAGTTAAATTTATTAAGGAGTAAATTGAAACGTTTCGGGACCTCAAAATTTTATTCCTTAAACCGGGATATTCCTATAAGCGGTACTCTAATAAGCGGGTTCGACTGTATTATCTTCGATTATAATTCACTACAATGTGTTTTTCCAAATTTTTTACGAGGAAGCATTTTCTTTGATCAGATAAAATATTTTTATAACTTAAAAACTCTTTTCAACATCAACAGAAGTAATTGGGACGTATTTAAAATAACTTGTTAAAGCCGAAAATTCTGCACCAAAATCAATTTCAAAATTTCAAAATTTTAAAGACAGGATCTGATCCAAAGCATGAATATTTCAATTTTCGTTAGCAAATCATAAAACTGGTTAAAGGCAAGCGTCCACAGGTCCGCATCGGACGCATCGTACGCATCGGATTAATTTTTCATACTGCGTCCACTGTATCGGCAGCGATCGGATTGCCGATGCCACTACCGGCTACGGTAGAAAAATTACTAAGGTAGATTTTAAAATTTGTTGTTTATTTGATTTAATAATTAATTTATGCATATTAACTACATTTTTCTACAACCGTGTTAAAAATGCAATTTTTAGGACTCCTTACGAGCGTTAAAAATGCTACTTTAAGGCACTAGTGCTTTAAAAAAAAATTAAGGCACTGCAGTTCGTATTGACCGTATAATATGCAATTTTGATGTAATGTCAAAAAAATATAAAATTGGAATGTCAGTCAAGTTCAAGTAAAAGTTTTTGTAGATATTGTCCTGTAATTACGTTTGTAGAAAAAATATTGTATGATATGCGTATTAAAAAGTACATTTTTAAGGCACTCATGTGAATTGCAGAACAAGCTTTCGCTCATTCTGCAAACTTTCACATGCGTGCCTTAAATGTGTACTTTTAACACTTATATCATAAATAACTATTATTAGTATGATAGTTTAATGTATCTGTTTAGTAATAAAAAATCCACAAAAACGTAAAATGTTGAACGAAATATCTACAAAACGAAACATGCTAGGTACATACAACCTGATATTAAAAGAAAGCCTGTAACATTTACTACAAAATGCAATACTAATATACAATATACAGGGTGTACCATTTAAAACAATGACAAAAAGTGTATTTGTAAATAGTGATCACATTGTATTTTATATTGATATACCTATGTCAAAGATATTAAATTCTCTTTCATGTAAAAACTCTCATATGTCATTTTAAATATTTCAGCTTATACACCAATTCTCTCGGTAGACCGCAAGTTATAGCAGAAACACGACGGTAGACCGCATAGTATCACCCATTTTCTAATTAATTATACATTTTGATATAAAGGAATACACAAAGCTGTTACAATTTGGTTTAAATGGAAAATAGTAACTACATCAGTAAAAATTTCTTTAAAGATAAAGATAATTAAAGTTGCCTTTTTGAAATCGGTAAAATACTTTCTGTGTTTTTAAACAGTTTGGCCAAACTGTACTTGTAACACACTTTGAATGAGTAATAATTTTAAAATGAGTAATATTTATGATATTTTAATCCCCATAATAAACTTATCATGGGCTGTAATATTTTTACCTGAATATACCTATATATAAAATAAAAGTTAAAACTGAGTTTACTTGTTTCATTACGAAGAAGATCATCATCAAATGAAAATTAGCCGTATATTAGCTCCCACTGGGCCAAGCGAAATTCCGAACAGAGTGCGTCCACTGGTCGGCATTTCGAATGATTCATCGGCACGCATCGCAAAAGTTGCCTCTCGAAGGAACCCTTCAGCATATTACCGATGATGCGATCAGTACGATGCGGATCAGTGGACACAGTTACATAAGTTTTTGTACAAGGCAAACTAAAATCCGTTGCGTACGATGCGTCCGATGCGGGTCTATGGACGCTTGCCTTAAAGGTGTAAATTCTCTTAACAATAGGGGATTTAAAAGAATCACCAGAATTATAGCACCTACTAAATTGGGATACAAATTGTACTAAATATAATAAAAGTAAATAAAATTCGGATTTCTTGGTAAACCATTCTTCATAATTTTAACATCCTACTTACAGTCATTTTATAACGGCGTACTATAAGCACTTTAAGTACTTTGTGTAAAGATCGGGTATTTTCTAAGAAAAAATGAAAAGGCAGTGAATGAGCCGTCTCTCTTCAGGTAGTTCTCGAATTAATAGATAGGACAGCCTGTGCGGGGAAATATTTTGTATCGAATTAAAAAAATTTTTTGGACTTAAATGTTTTTAAATCGGCACAAAATATGCATGTTTCTTTAAAAATATGCAAAATTTAGTAAAATTCTCAAATATACGAAATATGCATTTAGCATAAAATCCGCTTTCTACTCATCACTGTGTGTTTGGCCCCTATGCCCTATAGTAACAACACAGGTCTGAGTACGCTAGCAGCGATTTTTATATGGAGCAACAAGAAAGCAGGAGACATCTATAGGGCTTTTCAACCCTTCTCATTTGTTTAGGGCTTCTGTCATATCGTATATTAATATTATACACGGATTATACCACATATGACAGAAACCCAAAACAAATGAGAAGCGTTGAAAAGCCCTTTAGGACGATAGAAATCCAATCCATTGGACAATGTTACGAATAACCTTTTATTCCGACCTTATATAATTATGTATATTTTTTCTACTCTCATACATAGGTGCTTTAATATATCAATTATGATTTCACTACCTGTATCATAATGAGCTTCATTATGATACATATTTTCATTACGATACAGATTTTTAACCAATAGAATAACGTGATGACGTTGTGTCTCGAAGGTTCGAAGGTAGAACATGCGCAATGAGCAATGTGAAGTCGATATTATGCGAGTTTGGATTTTGAATAGTATATAATACCGGGTGTCCACTTATATTTTCCCCCATTTTAACTGCCTATAACTTCTAAACAGCTAAAGATAGAAATATGCGGTTTTCGATGAAATGTTTTATTTTAGTAAAAGTTTTGTCTGAATGAATTGAATTTTTTATATCGCTTTTAAATACGAAAAGAAAAACGGCGGATTTTTGAAAAAAACGTTGTTGACTTTTTTTTAATGGAAGACCCAGTATATTTTTTTGCAAATTGAAAGAAAGGGCATTCACCTATCCAGCAACATAAAGTTTTTCAAAATCGGTTGTCAAATCACTGAGTAATTAATTTTTAAAATGAGCGGTGCAACGTGGATATCACATACCTAAATAACATAACATGTGATTTCCACATTGCATCTTTCATTTTAAATAGCTATTTGTATAACAAGGGAGGAAAGTGCTACTTTTCCTCCCGAGAATGAAGTTTACTGCCCGACGCGTAGCGGAGGGCAGTAATCATTCAAGGGAGGAAAAGGCACTTTACTCCCATGTTATACATATGGTTTTTCCACCTTCCTCAAATAACAAGTCATTTTTTCATTTTTACTTAATTTATTTATGTAACTAACCAACAAAATTTGTTAGAACTAAAACTAATAAGTAGGTACAATATAACTGTCAACTGTCAATAATATAAGTCAAATTATTAATGTAAACATTGTTAAATCAGAATAACAATTTACTGTTTTTTACCATTCTGCAAAATACAGAGTGTTTTTAAATAAACGTTAAAATGTATAGATACTTACGTAATAGAAAATAGATATTGTACAGGGCGTCAATAAGTTATATTTCATGAATGAAATACCATGACGTCACTTTTACTTTTCCTCCCTAGGGAGGAAAAATATTTTCCTCCCTAGGGAGGAAAAGTACAACTTTGCTCCCTACAATCAGGTCCGGAAAAGTATACTTTCGGTAGAGGTAGGTGGAAAAATTATTTTCTCGGTCATTTGACAACCGATTTTAAAAAAATTAATATCGCTAGATAGGTAAATGACCGTTTTTTCAAGCTACAAAAAATATACTGGGTGTTGCAATAAAAAAAGTCAACAACGTTTTTTTTTTCAAAAATCCGCCATTTTTTATTTAAAAGCGACATAAAAAATAGTAATTTACCTAAAAACTTGAAAAAACGGTCATTTCCCTATCCAACGATATAATTTTTTTTAAAATCAGTGATCAAATGACTGAGCAATTAATTTTTAAAATGAGAGATGCAATGTGGAAATCACATAACATAATATCAATTTGCTTAGTTATGTTATTTAGATATGTGATATTCACGTTGCACCTCTCATTTTAAAAATTAATTACTCAGTGATTTGAAAACCGATTTTAAAAAACTTTATACCGCTGGATAGGTGAATGACCTTTCTTTCAATTTACAAAAAAATATACTGGGTGTTCCATTAAAAAAAAGTCAACAACGTTTCTTTCAAAAATCCGCCATTTTTCTTTTCGTATTTGAAAGCGATATAAAAAATTCAGTCCATTCAGACAAAACTTTTACTAAAATAAAACATTTCAGCGAAAGCCGCATATTTCTATCTTGAGCCGTTTAGAAGTTATAGGCAGTTAAAATGGGGGAAAATATAAGTGGACACCCGGTATATCAATTACTTTTAATGGGAAATAAGCCACAACTTTACCAAAAAAATGATTTTATTAACGTTTCGAATCCCAAATCGGGTTTCGTTGTCAAAATACAAAATACTACTAAAATAAACAAAAATGTTGTTGCTAAGTAAAAAAATTCTTCTAATAATTTATTTAATCTGACTCATTTATATTGGCAATAATATATCGAGTTAATAAAAATGTTATATTTTAGTTTTACTCATTGTATATCTATGTATTATTAATATTACTTATAATGTAAACAAACTAAAGTCAGAATTTGGTATTAGTTTTTGAAAGTAAATTAAATGTAAGACCAAATACTGATGTCGGGATAGTATCACGAGGTTTTTTCCTGGTTTTCCCTCGTGGTTTACTATGGAATCTCTAACGCGAGAATTTTACTGTGATCGTTGCATTTGGTTCAGACAGATCACATGCTATGATTTTTTTGTGACGGATATTCTTGAGTTGAGATTGATTTCATGTAATCGAATGAACTATCTTTTAACCTTCGAGTGGTAACGTACGGTCCCTGACACCGACGTAATGGATTTTTCGCGGTAAAACTCAAATGCGCATATTTTTTTGTCTGCGCGGCCAGGTAGCTTTCAAATTCTGATCACACTATCTAGTCTTGAAAAATCTGTGGCCAAGTGTGGATAGTTCATATGTTATTTGACCTGACGGTGTGAGAGACCGAGGTTGCCATTTATGTTATACTTAACGGCAAGTTTTTGTTGTTTTTGGTCCATAGTTAGTTTAAATAATAGATATTAATTTTAGGAGTTGTATGTGAATATTGTTTATGAAAGAGAACAAATCAGGTTGCAACAACTTTTTGACGAAATTGTTGCTAATTCCGAACCAGAACCATACAGTGCGGTGCAGTGGAGTGAATAAAAAAATGAGGAAACAAACGGACAATAATTTCAGTTTGTGTTGGACATTTGTTGAATAATTTTTTTTTTGTGACATTTCAACCCTTGTCGATATGTTTGTTGATATTTTGTATTCAAAAACTTGACATGTTTTTGTAAATTGTTTGTCAATTATGTTAGTATCTAAAAGAAGCCAATTTTTTTAATGTGCATTTTTTTCCCTAATATAAATAAATATTGATCATTTCTTACTATATTGTTATTTAAATATAGTTGTGTTAAACATTTAGTCACATCAAAATATTAACAGAAAATCACCACCTAAGATATTCATTATTAAAAAAGTCGGTGTCGTAGACCGACGTTACCAACTATGCTACAAGAATTCACGTTACTGGAGGAAGGTTAATAAAGTCGTCCCAGGAACGCAACTCATAAATATTGGCGATATCATTTTAAAGTCTTCTACTTTAAAATGTATAATACAGTTGAGTCCGCGAGTCTTTACCCGTGCGTCATCATTTAAAGCATACGAAATAAGTCGGAAATTTACTGAACGCAACGGCAAATGGATATTATTCCGATCACGGGTTATTATAAAATTTGACGTTATCAAATAAATAGAATGTCAAATTTAAGTTTTCCTTTAAAATTTTGGTGCATCATTACAGCTACATTTGAAGTAGCTTAATAAATTATTTTATTATGATTGATTAATAAATAAATAAACAATTTATAAAAAAATTCAATAACATATTTTCTTTTTGATATTTTATTCACTTTGGCGGAACCTTAAACACAAGCATTCAACTGTGTCAACAATGAGGTTAGCTTTGTACGTCATCAAAATTTATCTTAAAATAACATAAACTTATCACTTATCACAAAATTTCTAACTCCAATATAAAATTAGTTGTGAAAACACTGAAAACAACTGTTTGTATACTATATTGTATTCAAAATGCAAAAACTCGACAAAATAACGGCAAAAAATTCAACAAACTGACAGCCACAAAAGTAAACAAACCAAAACGTCAGAAATTGTACTTAAAATATGTGAAGACATCCCAATCGTCTTTCTTTGTACCTATCTCTTTTCAATACACTGAGTCTTAATCGTTCATAAAAATAATATGTGTTTTTACTTAAATAACAGGCGGCAGCTGGTTTGTCATTAATTTCATGCGTGCAAGAGAATGATGCTAAATAAAAAGTATGTGTTTTATCTCACCAGGTACCTATAGGGCTTTTCATTCGCAGTCATTTGTTTCGAGCTTCTGTCATGTGTCACATAATATTAATATATCTACGTCATACGTTATTGACCAATGACACAAACCAAAGACGTATGACGTAGATATATTAATATTATGTGACACATGACAGAAGCTCGAAACAAATGACAATCGATGAAAAGCCCTATTAATGACGCACGGGTAGACTCGCGGACTCAACTCGTCTGAATTGCCAATATAAATGAGTCAGATTAAATAAATTATTAGAAGAATTTTTTTACTTTGCAACAACATTTTTGTTTATTTTAGTAGTATTTTGTATTTTGACAACGAAACCCGATTTGGGCTTCGAAACGTTAATAAAATCATTTTTTTTTGTAAAATTGTGGCTTATTTCCCATTAAAAGTAATTGATATAAAAATGCCACAAGAAAATAGCTTCAGAACAGTATATAATATATTCTTTATCTATGGTTTGGATACTGATATTGAAAATGCCCAAGTAGCAATTTTTCGACGCATTGGTTGTCAGTACAAACAAATGCACTGTATATAACGTTGCCACAGTGGACTTTCAGTTGTTTCGGCCAACGACCCCTAACCCGACTGACATTACGATGTTACAACGTTAAGTAATATCTTTAGTTATATGGGCAACTAAGTTATTACTATTGTGACAACTACATATCACAGTTAAGTTTTTTCAACAATCGCAACTACTTAAAAACGTTATAATGCTAAACTAATTTACGCCCATGGGTTTTCTGGCCGACTAGGTAGTTGTCTCTCACGACTCCAGGGCCTTTACGTATAGTTCTATAGATGTGTTTCACGTTTACGGCAACTTCAGGAGCAAAAAAAGAATTTACTTTATAACCTTACTTTTTTCTTATTATTTTATATTTTATTTTGCTGGAAATTTTCGATTTATTTAACAACCTGTTTATTTGTTTGTTATTAGCTGGTTTCTCCATTGTCCATGTTTTATCAGTAGATTTGATAAGCTTAAATCTTTGTATCAGCTTTGCTAGACAGGGTTGCCAGGCCAGTTCTTACTCTTTCAGTACTATATCCGCTGCAAGATAATTTGGCTGAAACTCCGACAAAATATGTACTTTTTGTACATATTTTGTCTGAATTCCATCCGAATTATCTTGCAGCGGATAGTAGTTTTGCTTTCAAAAAATCAATAGAAATCAGTAGATTCTTTTTAGGCCCTGTAAATACAGTAAAATCTGTGTTAACGGTTACCTGTCAAAATCGCCCGGTTTCATAATCAACTTAAAGTAAACATTTCACTTTAAAGTTGACATTTACCCATATATGAATTGTGATATAGGTAGGTACCAACTTACTTAAAATTTAAAAAACTGATTATGAAACCGAGCGTTACAATCATTTTGAAAATTCTTCAAACCAATTATATGAAGATTTCCTTATTTAGATCTGGTATTTACCAGTTTCATTTCTCTGTCCATCTATTATCATCATCTACGTCCTGAATCTTATTTTCGGTAATGACATTGGGAAATTGTAACAAAATGTCTGAAAATTAATTTAGAAATAGGGTGAATACTATTAAAAAGCAAATTTTATTTTAGTGATAACAAAATATTGAAATATAACAAACATCTAATAAAAAACATTGCCTACTAGAATTTTTTAAATAATATCAAAAATATACCAAAACAGTAGATATCTACTAAATGTGGCAACGCTGTTAAGGAGAATGATGCACTCGATGCACTTCATTGCACTGGTCACATGACCTCTGTCACCCAATAAGAGGGTGCGTTCTAAAGTGGTTGGGATAGTCGGTCCAGGCCGTGTTTGGTCGGCGATTGGACTTCTCGGTTGTCTCATCCGTCTATGGTTGGTAATAAGGTATATTTTAAGTAATATTGGTAATGTTGTTTAATGCACCATTTTGGTTTTTTTTGGGATGTAAAGAAAATAAAAACACAAAATATAAAAAATGCAGACATTTTCTAATACCTTTAAATCCACCATCAATACATTAAATTTATACAAAACATCTTTAACATAAATTCTGGCTTTTATATTAAAATTAGATTTTTTAAATTTACATATTTTTTGTTAAAAAGGTGATAAAAAATGAGCGCGTGTGTTTTTTAAAGGTGGAATATCCATATTTGACGGTAATCTGAGATGCGTTTATAAATTTCACATCAGGTAATTTTGTTTAAGTCCTTATTTATGTATTTATATAAATTTAAATACCTGATATGATGTCAAAATAGTTTACTTTTTATATAGGTAAAAAAACATAACCAGTCCGACTCTTTGAGCAACCATTGCACGCAGGCACTTTTTATGGTCGTTTCAGTTGTCTTATGCAACGCTTAAGGTTGCCTAGGCAACGTCAAGACAACTCAAAAATCGTCCACCAAATTAGTGCAGAATTGGGTCGTCTTCTAGGCAATAACAACGTTGTAACAAAACGTTGCCACGCGGTAGACAACGTTGTCGCGTCGACAAATTGCTACTTGGGTGTAACCTCAAATTCATACAAAATAATTGATTTTATCATATAACTACTTAATTTGTTTGTTTTAAAATAAGTTATTAATACTCGTTGCATAATAGACTATTAAAAAATAGATAGATAAGCAAAATAAGAATTAAATTACAAGAGTACTTACTTTAGCTGTAATTGTAATTGTTCACAAAAATGAGAAAAACATTAATATTACACCTTTAATATCAGACGAAATACTTTTAATAAGTTGAAATACCCATAAAACAATAAAAAAATGTACTTATAGGTAGTACCTATTAAGATAACAGAGACATTTTAGATTATATTATATTATATACACAGAAACTCGTTATCTTCATCTTACAGTGCCTGTCCCTGCCCTACTGGATGTTTTATCATAATCGTTAACCTTTGTATTGCTATGTAAGTATTGCTCTGTATGATAATGAACATTTTTTTGTGTATTTCCCCTGATTTTAATCATTGTTTCTTTGATTGTAGGCTATTTATAATGTTTAAAAATAAGAGAGATAAAAGGAACTACAACGTTAACGGGGTTTTATTGTTTCATATGGTCAATGGACCTGTAAATATGAAAAAACCGCGGAGTGCTACCATTTAACGGGGTGCGTTTTTGAAAAAGGGATAAACGCATTAGTCCCTAGGCACTGGGTACATTAGGGTAAGTTCTATGCACTTTTGATACAAACACGTATACAGAAAAGTTGATCCAGGTTAAATTTACTATATTGAAATATCACCTTTTAAAGTCAAAAATATTTTTTTACAAAAAAACAAAAAAAGCAAAAAAACACGAAAAAACGCAATTTTGTTTTTTGACCCATAACTTTTTCCACGGGGACATAGCTATAGGCATTGCTTCACCGAAAACAACATCTATCCTTCCTCTTTAAAATGACCTTCAATAGAAGTCTTTAGGATTTATAATTTCCGAAATATGATTTTTCAAAGTTCGCCACTTACTGCATTTTCGGGTAATTTTCCCTATTATTTCGTAAAAATTGTTCTGTAACTTTTTTCTGTGCAGTTTTAGGTTTATGACATGTTAGGTACATTTTGTAGAAAGAGAAGTCAATTGCCTTTAAAATGGTCTATTATAGAAAACAGTATGACCATTTTTAAGCAAGATATGGTTCTTCAAAATTTTATACTTTTGACGATTTTTGATATGTTTTACGATTATTTTTAAATTTTTCCTTATAACTTTTTTTCTCCTATATGTCGGTACCTATATACATTGCTAAATACAAAATAAAGCTTTTTTGCTTTAAAAATGGTGTATTGTACACAATTCTAGTACTATCTTTAAACAAGATATGCTTTTTCAAAATGTGACATATACACATGCAATATGTCCCATTAAGTTAGAAAGGAACCATATGGATTACTTAAGTTTTGATTACCATTTTGAGTACCATATGATTAACTTTTTTTTTATTAATTTTATGAAAAAAAATTATTCTTCATAAAATGCTATGCATAGCCTAAAACCTAAGATGCAATCAGCAGATATATTACCAGAGAACGGCGCAGTTCTCGCCAGTGGCGCACAACCCTCCTACACGCGACACTATAATATACACATGAAATTTTCGATTTTCTAAATCTGACTGAATTGAAAATGGGGCCAAAAGACTCATCCATCCATAGGTCAACCATCCATTTTGGTCCAAGGCGATGGATTTTACGGCCGTTCCTATTTAGGGTCTGTTTTTCGTTCTCGGCCCCAAAACTCCAAAAAAATTTGAAAATTTAAGTCCGACCTTTACGGCTTCTGATATTACTGATCATTACCTTTCCAACGCATGTCTAATCTTGAAAATCGGTTATACCTACCATTCAAAAGTTACCGAGCTCAGAAATATGACTCATTTTTTTTTAAAGGGGAAAATGTTTGTGGATATGTATGTATGTATTATGTGTGTGTAAAAGTTACACCGATTTGAATTTTTTTCTGTGTTTGAAGAGGGGATGAGGGGCGATTCAGAACCGGTGTAGTTTGTGACTTTTGACCACCCATAAGCCAGCTATAGGACTTGGTAGGTACAAAACGGCATATTTTTGGGGGGTATATATCTTCCGTTCAAGAACAGATAGAAGAACCGCAAATACACCAAATCAATAGTGTTGAGTTAGGCTTAAATGGTGTCTAAGCCGTCAGGATCAGACATACACACGGCTCAGTATAACCAAAAAACTGAAAAACTAAACTTTCAAAATTTTGGTTTTTCGACAATTACTCAAAATTTCAACATACGAATTGCGCCAATAACTGAGCGTTTGTATAAGGACTCTAGACGAATCTCATATCCGGGAAAATTCGAGTTTTTAAGTTATAGGCTTCATAAGTACGATCAAATCTATTTTGCTATGGGAAAAAATGGTTTTTCAAGCTCAATAATTCCTGTAATAGCTTCAGTTATCATAGTTGACCTTAGATGCATCCGATACTACTTGTCAATACGTTTCCAACTCATGTTTAGTAATCAAAATCGGTTAAGCCGTTTAGAAGTTATTAAGCTACAAAGTATAATCCAATTAACGATTATTCCCGAAATGTTTTATGTAGTTGTAGTGATTACGACGCTAAATTTGATCTGGCAATGGGCAATCCGAGTTCATTTACCGGCTATCCCAATATTTTTTTCAATCTATTTCGAATAGAAAAAAATCTAGTGTACATTCGATGGAACTAGATCATTTGGGAGATAATGCGACAAAGGCGACCATTTATAAAGTTTAACGTGTAATCGAGAAACAGTGCATTCAACTTCATACATTTAATTTATAAATAACTTTGAAAAACTCTTGATACAAGAATAAAAAACCGCTAAACGCCGGAAAAATGAGTGGCGCATACAATATTCTACAAAAGATCTGATATGAATATTACGTGGCGCGAAAATGTATTTTCATTTTTATGCAAAACAAAATTCTAGTTTCATAAAAGATTTTTTTATAATATTTGCTAAATTTGAAGTAAACGCGCCACAAAAGAGTTTCAAAATTCAAACTGTATCAAAGTTACTCTTTTGTGGCGCGTTTTACTTCAAATTTAGCAAATAATATGGAAAAACCTTTTCAAATAAAACTAGAATTTTGTTTTGCATCAAAACGAAAATACATTTTCGCGCCACGTAATATTCATATCAGATCTTTTGTACCTGGAATATTGTATGCGCCACTCATTTTAACGGCGTTTAGCGGTTTTTTATTCTTGTCAATAGTACACAATGTATGTTAAAAATATGAATTTCGCTCAAGGGTAAAGTACCTTTATATTTTCACAATACGGAAAAGTGTTATAGTAGTCAATAAAGAAAAGTTATAATGAAAAATTTTAAAATTAATCGTAAAAAAAATCAAAATCGTTGAAAGTATAAAATTTTGAAAAACCATAAGTTGCTTAAAATTAGTCGTACAAGCTTCTACATGCAGTAGATCCTTTGAATAGTAATTGACTTATCTTCCTACTAAATGTACCATTGCATATACCTAGAAGTGCGTAGAAAAAAAATTACAGAACAATGTTTGCGAAATATTGGGTAAAATGGCCCAAAAATGCAAAAAATCATATTTCGGAAATTATAAATCCTAGAGACTTCTACTAAACGTTCTTTTAAAGAGGAAGGATGGAAGTTTTTTCTGTGAAGCAATGCCTATACCTATATCACCGTGGAAAAAATTTATGGGGCAAAAAACAAAATTGCATTCTTTCGTGTTTTTTTCTTGGTTTTATTGAATAGGTACCTATATTTATTTATGTGAAAAAAATATTTTTGTTTTTAAAAGGTAATATTTTAATAGTAAATATTTTCTGGAATAATTTTTCTGTAGACGTGTTTGTACCAAAAGTGCATATAACTCACCCTAATGCACCCTGTGGCTAGGGACTAATTCACCCCTTTCTCAAAAACGCACCCCTTTAAATGGTAGAACTCCGCGGTTTTTTTATATTTAGACGCCCATTGACCATATTAAACAGAGTATACTCTTTTTAGTACATGCGTAGTACAAGCATAGCAAGTACCCTAAAAAATATTCTAAATTTCATGTTCTTTGCATATACTTTAAAGAATATTCTTGTATCGAATATACTGAGCACATTCGTGTACGTAGTATCTCTGTATATTCGTAAAAGTATATTATTAGAATATACCTTCATCGAATATACTTTAAAAGTATGTACTTAACACATACTTGTACGTATGTACTTTTAAAATATCTTAAAAAGAATATGTATGTATAGGAAAAATAATGTTAGCCTTATAGATTATCAACTTATTATTTTTAGAATAATTAATAAAATTTATGTATGTGGGTATCCCGGACGAATTCATTTCTTAAAATTGTTTTAATTGTAAGTATGGTAAAAAAGTTTAAAAATTAATTTGTATTTAAGAAAATAAATTTCGTTTTCATAATTGAAATGAATTTACCATTTTGATTTTACCATGAGTATTTTTAAATCGTTGGAATTTATTAAATATATGCAATTGCTGTTTATAAAAGAATACACCATTACCAGATCGTAAAAGATCGGAATAATGCAAACGGAATAACGGAAATTACCCTTCTCGTTCTACCTGCATGGGAATTAACAAATAAGGTTTTATGAAAATAAAAACCCAAACACAAACACTAAACAGGCACACGGCACAGTGCACAGGCGTTTGTATTTGTATCCAATCTATGATTGATGCTGTATTATAGGAGGAAGACGACCGACAAAGTATACTAGGAACTAGGACTAGGAACATACGTAATCTGTTTATTTTGTTTGTGGTGCTTGAACATATTAAATTCATTTTGGTAACTCAATATTACTTAAATAGTAGGTAAGTATAAAATATATAAATTTTAGTTACTTTAGTTTCACTAAATATTATATAATATTTATATCTAGGTATTATATTTATATTCAGCATGTGTATCTTGATATACACATAATACCTAAATATAATATATACTTACCTGTATAATATTTATACAAATAACTAAAATTTAAATTATTTGTACCTACTTACTTTTTAAGTAATATTGTAAAATGTCTAATTACATTCTCGTATTAGTAAAGAAAGCATTAGTAAAAATATTCTGATTCGGGTTTTTTGCACAATCTTACTCAAAAAGGACTCCTTTTAACAAATTTGCATGTTGCCAGGACCCAAATGTGGTCAAAAATTTTTTAAACCTTTCTTTTATTGTTTTTTTCCTAAAATTATTTTTTTTGCATGGAAAAATGTTTTTTTAACTTTTTTGTATCATTGCAAACAGAAAAGGTCTGTAGTGACTTTTCTCTAAAAATGATAGTTTTAGAACGAAAAATTGCGAAACCGGAAATTTTTAACCCTCAAAAACTATGTGAAAAACTGAAAATTTGAATGTTGCCAAGGTAGGTAGATATTCTTTAAACATCGATTGATGAAATCCCGAAGAGTTTTTTGCAATACAATATTCAAAACTCCTTTGTTTTTTAATTGCTATTTTAGCGTGCGCGACACTATTTTCCACCGACAGTATGGTGCGAATGAAAGGAATAAATTCGTTATTTCGTAAACCGGTGACTTTAAGGAAAAATCCCGAAACAGGTCGATTTTTATTTTTAAGTTATGATATTGTGGCATATATGGTATACTAGTGACGTCATCCGTCTGGGCGTGATGACGTAATCGATGATGTTTTTAAATGAGAATAGGGGTCGTGTGGTAGCTGATTTGAAAGGCTCTTCAATTCTCTATTCGGTAATGTAAACATTTACATAATTATTTATACAGGGTGTCCTTCTACTTCTTTTTTTGTCAAATAATTTAATTTAATAAAAAAATTTTGGACACCCTGTATAAATAATTATGTAAATGTTTATATTACTGAATAGAAAATTAAAGAACCTTTCAAATGAGCTAGCACACGACCCCTATTCTCATTTAAAAAAATCATCGATTACGTCATCACGTCCAGATGGATGACGCCACTAGTATACCATATATGCCACAATATCATAACTTAAAAATAAAAATCGACATGTTTCGGAATTTTTCCTTAAAGTCGCCGGTTTACGAAATACCGAATTTATTCCTTTCATTTGCACCATACTGTCGGTGGAAAATAGTGTCGCGCACGCTTGATTAGCAATTAAAAAACAAAGGAGTTTTGAATATTGTATTGCTAAAAACTCTTCGGTATTTCATCAATCGATGTTTAAAGAATATCTACCTACCTTGGCAATATTCAAATTTTCAATTTTTCACATAGTTTTTGAGGGTTAAAAATGGCCGATTTCGCAATTTTTAATCGCTTATATGTCAAAAACTATCATTTTTAGAGAAAAGTCACTAAAGACCTTTAGTGTTTGGAATGATCCAAAAAACCTAAAAAACTTTTTTCCATGCAAAAAAAAATAATTTTAGGAAAAAAACAAAAAAAAACGTTTAAAAAAATTTTGACCACCTTTTGGTCCTGGCAACATGCAAATTTGTTAAAAGGAATCCTTTTTGAGTAAGATTGTGCAAAAAATCCGAATCAGAATATTTTTCCTAGCGGATGCGCAGTGGCTTTCTGGACTATATGCAATTTGAATATGTAAATATGATACTTATTAGAACCTAGGCTAGGACGAGATTAGATGATGCTGAAAACACACTTCTGAGCAATATAGCACTTGCTTGGAATATTTTTAAAAGTATATTCTTTCCACATACTAAGAAGATGTGCGGTAGTATATTCTAAGTATATAAATAGAAGGTTTATAGCATTTGCTTGGAACGTTCTAAAAAGTATATTCTTGGTATATACTGAAAGAAGTGCGGTAGTACATTCTAAGTATATACATAGAACGTTTAAGTACTGTAATGTAGTATATACTCAGCATCTGCTCTGCATATTCGTAATGGTAATTACGCATATTCTCAGTATATACTTTTTCTGAAAAGTATGTTCTATGAATCTACTAAGAACATGAAATTGTTATGTGGGTGTAGAGTAGAGATCTCTTGTAATTTTATTCTTATGTTGTTATGACGAGAAAATAAAATTGTTTTAATTTCAGACCGACAAATCCTAATAATAAAATGCCGATAAAATAAAAGAACAACAGTTTATCTGGTTTGACCAAGCAAAATAATGGAAAAAGAGAATTTTCAAAATATGGAATAAAACGCAGAAGATCCTGACGAAGTTTTAAAAGCGGAATAGACGTTTAGACGAGCAGTAGACAGTAGATTTTGGATATGGTTAATTACTCTCTTGAGATAGAAGGTATTCGCCGTTTGGAGTGGCCTGCGATGGCTCCAAACATGAATCCACGGGTGTCCATATAAAAATTTTTAGGGGGGGCAGGCATTAAGATGTTGCACCACTTTATATTTTATATACTTTGGGGGATGCTTTGTACACCCGAAAAGCTAGGGGGGGCACGGCCCTATTGGCGTCCATGCATGAATCCCATTGAACATATCTGGGAGAATATGTCACAGGAATGATTGGTAGACTTGTTAGCAGCATTAGAGCTCTAATCCAGGCTTGTATCAATACTCATGAGTGGAATACGGGGTTATTAAAATGGTTATATAGGTTTTAATAAGAAATACACTTTTCAGTTTTTAATTTTTTATTTATTAAAAAAACAGTATCTATTTTAAAACAAAAACCTGTCGACGTTGTGATATTTTTTTATAACTGATCTTAAGAGTAGTTTCTTAAAATACTTAATAACAGCGAAAATAATTATTGTCGTCGGTGAAATAAACTGAAAAAATGGCAAAACCTCGCAATTTTTTCGTCCAACATCGATTTGTACAAAAATTTGGGATTAGGTTCATTACACTCTCTAGTTCATTTTCTATATTGAGCCGTTGTACGCTTTTTGTTTTTTAAGGGTGAAAACTACCCCTAATTGTAAAAAATTATAAAATAACATTTTAAACTTTAATATTGGCAACATTTGGTTCTTATTAGTTACATAATGATTGTTTTATGCTTTAAGATATACTATCATAATATTTCAACCCTTAAAACCACCCTTGTTGGAGCTATATATAAAAAATTTACTTATCCTAAAATAATAATTTCAGCTTGCATCGATTTACATAAAATTTTTTTAATTAGGATCATCTCACCCTGTACTGCATATTCTATATTCTATATCATGCTTAATGGGGTTGATCATTTTTAGGGGTGTAAACTACCCCTTATTGTCAAAAATTATATAAAAATATTGTGAACTTTAATATGGGTAAAATTTGGTTTTGATTGGTTAAATAATGATTGTTTTATGCTTTAGGATATAATATCATAATATTTCAACCTTTAAAAACCATCCTTAATAACATTACAATTTTTATAAGTACAGTGGAACCCCGATAAGTCGGCCCCCGATAACCCGGAAGTCCGGCTAACCCGGACCGATTTTCATCAGATAAACATTTTGATTTTCAATATTTTGTATTTTGACAAGGACCCAATTTTGGCGTCAAAACGTTAATAAAATCATTTTTCAATTTAATTGTGGCTTCCCATCAAAATAGTTAATTATCAGACAAACCTTTCAACAATAAAAATGTATGTAATATAATATTTGAGAGATAATGTGTATGTGTGTAATTTGAACTATACAATAGTAAAAATGACTCATAGCACACGCCGCAGAAACAACAGGCACCTGTCTGTAGTACCTATTCCTTTTTATTTCAAACTGTCTTAGCATTGTTTAGGAAAGACATTGTTTAGCATTATTTAAAAAATTCTTTTATAAACAATGGTCTTAAGTTTTCACTGTTCTTAAATAACATAACATCCTTGTGACTGTATTGTGTGTCTTGTATTGTTCCCTTCAGTTTGCTTAAGTTTGTGTTTGGTGTTTTTTTAGTAATTTTGATGTGTAGGTACTGTGCATATTTATAAATATATTTCATGTTATTTCAATTCTAAGGGAGTTTATTTGTAAGTATACTGTATTTTATTAATTTTTACCATATTCTCCGGCTATCCCGGATTTTCGATAACCCGGATCGGCCGCGGTCCCGATTAATCCGAGTTATCGAGGTTCCACTGTACCTAGATAATTTAATAGATCTATTCAGAAAAAAAAGTAGAATTAAAGAATTACAAAAACATTTATTTACACAAAAAATACGAATTTACAAATATGTACAAATACAAATAGTTTTTAGTCATCTTCCACTATACGAACCGGTTCTGTGGTATTATAGCTACATTGAAAATTGTCATTTAAGCGGACTATTCGAATTTTTCGAAAAAAAATTCGTTTTATAAACGTAACGTAGCTTCTTCATTTTTGGCGATAAAAAGTTTTTTCAAAAATGATTTTGTAGGATTTTTGAAGAGCTATAAGCATGTGCAAACTAAGTTCCGTAAGATCCCTTAGTTTTTTATTTGGGTGGGTTTAAAGGGCTTGAATAAGGGGATGTTTGCTCGTAAATAGAGGTTTTAAACAGCTATATCTCGGTAACTGTTTACTATAATGAAAATCTATGCACAAAGGAATTTTAGCTATTAAAAAAGATACAATTAAGTAGTCTATCATTTTTTCGCATCTCCAGTATTTTCGGAGATATTTTGAAGTAAAGGTGAAAAATAGGAAACTGCAAAAAATCAATTTTTCTTAATCAATTTTCTCTAAAATAAGGCCTTTAAAATAGGTCAAACTTCTTGGGTTTATTGATAATACAAGTATAAAAGGAATTATAGAAAGGTGAAGACCAATTTTTGATTAGGAGGGTAGTTATAGGGTTGTTTTCACTGATTTTTTCATAGAGAAAAGCAGATACGGACCTTTTTTGACCATAAGTCGCTTAAGTTTCACGCTAGAAACTTTTTATTATCGTTTTTTAAAGGTCTAGCTGTATACTTGAAAGTTTTTCCGTTATTTGGCTTTCAATATTTCAAATTATGCATTTGACGACAAAACTAACTTTAACATGCCGTATCTCGGTTTGTATGGGTCTTAAAGATATTACAGAAAATAGGTATTTTCCTAATTAGTGCGCAAAGTGATACTTTCACGCACGAGACTGCCGTTGACCCCAAAGGTGCGATAGCGGAGTTCGGGCAAGCAGTTGAGTGCGAGGAAGACACTTTCCGCATGAGTTAGAAACAATATTTTTTCTACGGCCGTACGTTTGGAAAAAAGTCGAAACAAACAGAGTTGTACCAATTTTTATTTAGGAGTGAAAATACACAAATTAATTCTTTGACAAGGTTGTCAAAACAAAATTTTCAATATAATTGGTTACCATGACAACGATATTGGTTTCCATGACGACGCTTCAAAACCATTGTTACTGTCTACTGATTTGACTTTTTAATATTATGTTAAAATAAGTCTATTTCAACGAATTATCGCGTTAATTTCATTAACCTTCCGATGACCAACCTTTTTTTGTTACACGGATGACCAAGGGGGGGGGGGGGGGGAATGACCCCAGGTCAAAAATGTCAAAAATGACTATTAACATTTAATAATATTTTTTTTATTTTTTTTTATTTTTTTTTGCATGGACTTTATGTCATTCAGCCAGTCACAACATGAGTATTAGTGTTATGTGTAGTGTGTATGTTGAGTAAGTGTCTTGTTACTTTGAAAAGTCGACGTCATTTACGTAAAACTACTTGGAATTACACATAATGGACGGTATTTTACTAAACATCAACTTCAGAATATATTTTTTATTCGTAAAATATAGGGAATTTTTTTTATTTCAAAATATGAGGATATATAGAAAGATATTAAAGTCAATTAAAAAATAATGAGTTAAAAATTGAAAATACTTTTGAATTTATTAAAGAAAAACATACGCTGGGGTCACAATTTCCCCCGCTTGGTCATCTGAAGGTTAAAACATCAACAAAATAAGATAAATTTGAAATAAATTAGTAAATAATATCTAATTATTAGTTCATTGCACGTATTATAATATATTATAATGCCATATTACAAGGTATCCCGCACGCCGTGCGGGAATATTTACTTTCCCGCACGCCATGCGGAAAAGTACAACTTTCGGAAACGACATGCGTGCGGGAAAGTGGCTGTTTTAGCACGGCCGTAAAAAAATAATTTGGTTTGTGTTACTAAAAGATACAATTTTGATATTTGCAGTTTTTTTGATTAAATGCATATTTTTCGAGGTATTCTCAAAAAACTCTAATAAAGTCAATTTTTTTCGTCGAACAACTGTTACTTTCAAGTAACAGTTGAATAACTCGAAAAATAGAGCGCGAATAACTCGAAAAAATATTAGTTTTACGAAGAAAATATAAAAAACATTTTTTTCTTTTAATTACCTTCTACATCGATTTACATCGTTAAAATGTAATAAAAAATTCCCACTCCCGAGATGGGGTGGCAACCACCCCAAGGTTTTAGCGTACAGCGGCATGACATAGAAAATGATCATCCTTGGACTGTTCCCTACCTTCTGTGAGAATTTCAAGTAAATCCATGCGGGACGAAAAGATTGCGAGCCAAAATGCTTCATTTCCTCGACTATTGGAAGATGCACACCTATCTCTTGCAATTACCTGTATATCCATACATATATCGCACCTCCGCTCAAATAGTGTCATAAGTCAAAAAAGCAAAGTATCGAGAAAACGACGTTTAAAATTTGTGCTAGAACTTTTCCGGGTTTAATTCAAAAACTATCAAAATTAGTATAATATCTATTTTAGTCAGTTACAACATTTTTTAAAGCGCTTCAAAATAACAAGAGATAAACAACGAAAAATTTACGAAATATTATTGATCAAAAGTAGCTCTTGCAGTACATCATATAGGTAATATCATCTTTATTAATTGGTTAACAGACTTATAATTTTTAATGATGTAACTCTAAACACAAGTAACAATATTAAACAAAAAATACTGCAAAAAGAAAGATAAATAAAGATGAAGTAGTTTTCAATCCTAATAGCAAAATTAATAATATTGAAAATATTAAAAATATTGCTAAAAGATTTTTAAATCGAAAACTTATTGGTACATTTCCCTGGCGACACCTCAAAGGCTTCTACAATTTACAAGCCAAATAGATGCTGCAGTGAAGACAAAGAGAAGGAATTCTACACTATGCAATTCACATCCCCCGTCTGCAGCTTGGTAAAGTTCCAACGGAAAATGCACCTGGTTACTCTACGGAGTAATACGAATATAAAATAAAAATGTATACCATTTTTATTCAGTTGCAATGCGAAGGCAAAACAATCTTACTTTTCAATTAGAATACGGAGCGCAGTCCAGTCCTCTGAATCGCGATTTTCGGCGCTTATTGGAGCCTCATCAGAAAGAACGTAGGCACTGTTCTCCATACCCTAATTGACCAGCGCCAAGAGTTTTTCCCACCCATTGCAACCGAAGTGAAGATATTAGGTCACTAGCGTCATACCTTCACTTCGGTTGCAATGGGTAAGAAAAACTCTTGGCGCTGGTTAATTAGGGTATGGAGAACAGTCAGTATGTCATATTAGGTGACGCTAGTCACCTAATACCTTCACTTCGGTTGCAATGGGTGAGAAAAACTCTTGGCGCTGGTCAATTAGTGTACGGAGAACAGTGCCTACGTTCTTTCCGATCAGGCTCCAATAAGAGCCGAAAATCGCGATTCAGAGGACTGGACTGCGCTCCGAATTCTAATTGAAAAGTAAGATTGTTTTGCCTTCGCATTGCAACTGAATAAAAATGGTATACATTTTTATTTTATAGTCGTATTACTCCGTAGAGTAACCAGGTGCATTTTCCGTTGGAACTTTACCAAGCTGCAGACGGGGGATGTGAATTGCATAGTGTAGAATTCCTTCCGTTTGTCTTCACTGCAGCATCCATTTGGCTTGCAAATTGTAGAAGCCTTGAAGGTGTCACCAGGGAAATATACCAATAAGTTTTCAATTTAAAAATCTTTTAGTAATATTTTTAATATTTTCAATATTATTAATGTTGCTATTAGGATTGAAAAACTTCATCTTTCAATTGCCAGATGACGCTAGTCACCTAATACCTTCACTTCGGTTGCAATGGGTCAAAAAACTCTTGGCGCTGGTCAATTAGGGTATAGAGAACAGTGCCTACGTTCTTTCCGATGAGGCTCCAATAAGAGCCGAAAATCGCAATTCAGAGGACTGGACTGCGCTCCGTATTCTAATTGAAAAGTCAGATTGTTTTGCCTTCGCATTGCAACTGAATAAATATGGTATACATTTTTATTTTTTTTTTAAGATAAATAAGTGATAAATGTGTCACTTTTCTTATGCACATTCGCAGATTGTTTTGGGTAATCATATAATGACTCTAGTGTCTAGACAAATACTTGATAATCGTAACACTTTTTGAGATCAGATTTTCTAGTTGTATCAAACTGTTGGTGCAATAAAACCGTTTTTATTTATTTATTGAGTTGTGACACTATTTGAGTCTGATAAAAAACATCACCTCAGATTCGTAATTATGAATCTGAAAAGTGCAATAGATAAAATTACAATATAATATAAAATAATATAGGTATAATAAACCAATTTTTTTAAAACTTTAAACAAATATTCAATAAGGTACAGTATGACAAGTGACACGAGCGTAGTCCAAAATGATGATGAGAACTCATTAAAATAACTGGCAAACTTATAACTTTCTTTCTGATGTTTATGTTTGCCTTTATATTTAGTTGATTTCTCAAACAGCCAATCTGACTGAAACATGATATAATATAGTACTATGACAAACAAAATTGAAAATAATAAATATAAGCCTAAATTAATCTTATTTTTGGTATAACTTGAAAACAGCTTCAGAATGTTATGTTTTAATTTAATATTTTCTACAGTTATACTAATATTCCAATCATTCTCTAGAAAACTCTCAATATCACGAACACTCAAATTGAAACTTTTAACCGGTGCAGATAGCTGTTTATTACTAAGGCCTAAAGGTTTACAAGTATCCTCAAAACACATTTTTTGTATGTCCTTACTAAATATTAATTTATAACTGTAGTTTGAAGCTTCTTCTTTCGTGCCAACCATCTCGACAGAAAAAATTATATTATTTTCAGGATTTTTAAAAGCTCTTAACCAAAGGTATTTACCATCTTTTTGAACAATACCATTAACTGAAGATCCCACCAGAGTTTCGAAAAAGAACATGGAACAGTTATATTGTTCTAAATTTTGAACACGATGTGTGTCACGACAGTGTTTTTCCATATCAGTAATTGAGCTACTAAATGAACATCCAGGACAATCTAAAAATGAAAGACATAGATTCATTAAAATTAAGAAAACATATTATTGGGTACCTCATTTTAGTCCTAACATCACCATGTCATTTTCATTGACGATTTGGTAGTCCTCTTTGCAAATAAACTCTTTCTTTGGGTTTTTTTTAAACAAACTTTTTTGTAATTTATTTTGCTCATTTTACAGTATCTCATATAAGACTTAACAGAAAGTTAGTTAAAAGAGTGAATATCTAAGAAAAAACAAATACCCGTAAACCTAACAGTATTCCAGGTGCAATACTAAAATACAAGTTTGTAAAGAAGTCTCAAGGTAAAATTCCTGTGATTCCTGACGGACCATACGTCGTAGTGATATTCTGAGTACACCAGAAGAACGAGCGGATAATTTTGTGTAAGAAGTGGGCTACAATTTGATTTTGGGACTTAAATTGACACCCAATATATCCGACTAACTATCCACTATAAATAGCCACCTTTTTACCCTGATTTCTTACCCTATTAACCCTGATTACTGCCGAACTGTACGTCGTAGTGAAAATATGAGCTCGCCAGAAGAACGAGCTGATAATTTTGTGTAAGAAGTGTGCTACAATTTGATTCTGGGACACAAATATACACCCAATATATCCGACTAAATATCCATTATAAATAGCCACGTTATTTACCCTGATTTCTCACGCTATTAACCCTGATTCCTCATGAAACGTAAGTCGTAGTGAAATTCTGAGCACACCAGAAGAACGGGCGGATAATTTTATGTAAGAAGTGGGCTGCAATTTGATTCTGAGACTCAAATTGACACCCAATATATCCGACTTAATATCCACTATATATAGCCACGTTATTTACCCTGATTTATTACACTCTTAACCCTGATTCCTGACGAACTATACGTGGTATTTAAATTCTGAGCACGCCAGAAGAACGAGTGGAAAATTTTATGTAAGGAGTGTGCTACGTATCCACGTGCTTTTACGTATCCATTACGTTAGTGCTCCGTGTAGCTGCTCCACACAGGTGCGGGAGCACCAACGCCTTGCAACGTATCCACTATGTGGAGCAGTTACTCGGAGCGATCCATGCGGGAGCGGTTTATACGTAGAAGAGCGCATGCCGTATCCATTGGATCAGTTAAACGGAGCACGGAGCACCAACGTAATGGACACGTACCTTGACGTCACTGTCCCAGAGAACGGTAGTTCTCGCCAGAAGCACACTCTACAACACTTTATATAGCCAAGCGAAGTTTTTGATTCTGTCAATCTGACTAAATTGAAAACTCGGCGAAATCCAATCTTAAAGTTTAGGAAAAGACCAGATAATCGATAATGTCAATCATCCATTTTGGTCCAAGGATGTCAGTTTTACGGCCTTCCCGATTTGGGGCCTGTTTTTCGTTTACGTCCCCAAAACTCCCACAAATTTCGAAAATTTTAGTTCCTCTGTGGCTTCCGATAATATTGATCATTACCTTTCGAACGCATGTCTAATTTTGAAAATCTTTTATACCATTGAAAAGTTACCGAGCTAAGAAATTTGACTCAATTTCTATTTAAAAAGGAGAAAATGTTTGTAATCTTTTTCTCATAGGCATCTTTCAGGGCGTCACAGTTTTTCGATTTCTTTCTAACGCATTAAATTGTATGTGACAGAAAAAAGCACGTCCGTGATTACAGACATTTATAACATTTATTCTAGTTGTCGATAGATGGCGATATAATCGAAAAAAAAAATTACGAATTATATAATATATCTACGAATATATTCTGTACAATTTATAAGACTATACAAATCAAAGAAAATACCATTTTATAAATGCAATAAACACAATTGCTTTGTTTTTATGCCAAATTGCAAATAAAATGTGACAACAATAACACAACAATAACAATGTGACATTTATAACAAATGTTATAAATGTATTATCACGGACTTACCTTTTTTTCTATCATTTGTGACGCACAAAAAAAAGCCTATGAAAAGGACATTATGTATGTTTGTTTGTATATGGAAAAGTTACACCGATTTGATTTTTTTTTTCTATATTTCAAGAGGGGGCAGGGCCGATTCAGAACCGGTGTAGTTTGTGACTTTTGACAACCCCTAAGCCATCTATAGGACTAGGAGATACAACACGGCATATTGTTGGTGGTATGTATCATGTGTCTTCATATGGTAGGGATTCACATGGTAGGGGAACAAAGTATGCTAAATGTGCAGTCACTCGAGCGTTATGGGGACCTATTGGGTTGTGAAGAGTAGGTCCTAAATCCAAAAAAAGTTAAGTAAAGTTTTCCATTTTAGTGGGGACTTTCCATTTTTAATTTAATTTTCCATTTGCAACAATCGTTTTTTTAGATTCTAGCGCCATCTATCCATAATTCAACAAAATGTCTCGAATACCCACATAAAAATGATGTTCGCTTCATGTTCAAAGCATATACTACCAACATTCGACAGAGTATATTCTTTTTAGTACATGAGTAGTACAAGCATAGCATGTACCCTAAAAAACATTCTAAATTTCATGTTCTTTGCATATACTTTAAAGAACATTCTCATACCGAATATACTGAGCACATTCGTGTACGTAGTATCTCAGAATATTCGTAAAAGTATATTATTGGAATATACCTTCATCGAATATACTTTAAAAGTATGTGCTTAAGAGCACACAGTAGCGATCAACAGGTAGCAACAAACGTGGTCCAAGATTGCGAAAGTATTGCGAACTTTCAAAAGTGAGGCAACAGTGCGTCGGTAATTCGACACTGACAGTGGTTTATACTATCAAAAACTAATTTTTAAACACATAGGCGCGAAATGTTGCCTAGTCAGTGACGTTCGATTTCTTGTTATAAAAAAATCGATTTTTAGTAGTTCCAAATTGACACAAAATCTAGACACGGGATAAAATAGTTTATTTGAAGAAAGTGTATTTTTTTGTCTTTCTTAATGGCGGTACAGGCTCCTTTTTTTAATATTTTATTTAGCTGTAGAGTAATTTCCACATACTAACATATTTCTGAAATTGGGCTCTGTACCGCCATTCTTTATTATATTACAAATATGTGTGCCAAATATCTCGACAAAATATTTAAAATTAGAGCCGCAATCTTGGAACGCGTTTGCTTCTACCTGTTGATCGCTACTGTTTACTCTTAATACATAATTGTACGTACGTACTGTTAAAATATCTTAAGAGGAAACAGTAGCGATCAACAGGTAGCAAAAACGCGTTCCAAGATTGCGGCTGTATTTTTGAATATTTTTTCGAGATATTTGGCACACGTATTCGCAATATAATAAATAATGGCGGTACAGAGCCCAATTTGAAAAATATATTAATATGTGGAAATTACTCTGTAATTAAATAAAATATTAAAAAAACGAGCCTGTACCGCCATTAAGAAGAACAAAAAAATACACTTTCTTCAAATAAACTTTTTTATCCGATGCCTAGATTTTGTCATTTTGGAACTACTAAAATTTTTTATTTCATTAGTATCCCGGACGAATTTATTTCTTAAAATTGTTTTACTTGTAGGTATGGTAAAAAAGTTTAAAAATTAATTTCTATTAAAGAAAAAAAATTCGTTTTCATAATTGAAATGAATTTACCATTTTGATTTTGGTATTGATACCCCCAATATGTGGTATATGTATATTTTCAGGGTACGAGGTTTCTCCCCATGTAATAAACTGACGCGCTCGAGTAACTGCAAAAATCCCGGCTTGGGCTCCCTTGCCAATAGTGGATCAGAAAAACCGCAAATACACCAAAAATCATCAGCGCTTGAGTTAAGATTTCAAATGGTGCCTAAGTGGCCAGGATCGGACATACATATGGCTCAGTATAGCCGAAAAACTGAAAAATTGAACTTTAAAAATTTTGTTTTTTCGAGAATTACTCAACATTTCAACCAATTGCGCAAATAACTTAGCGTTTGTAGGAGGACTCTAAACGCGTCAAACGGTGTATACCTCATAACTGAGAAAATTCGAATTTTTAAGTCATAGGCCTCAAGTATGATCAAATATATTTCCTATATCTATTTCCTATGGGAAAAAGCGATAATTCAAGCTAACTAAATCCTATTATACCTTCTGTTATCATATTTGGTCTTGGATGCATCAGACACTACTTGTAAATACGTTTCAAACTCATGTTCACTGATCAAAATCGGTTAAGCTGTTTAGAAGTTATCGATCTCCAAAAGTATAACATATTTTAAACTAAATTTTGCTTAACTCGCAACAAAACAGTAAATTATGTCATAATGAAAACGCCACAGTGATACAGAAAATGGTTCTTTATAGTACATAAAAAAACTTCCACTTACTTATTCCTTGGTGTGGACAATCAATTTCGTGTGCTAATCTATCCACATGAAACAAAAGATCTTGACATCCTTTATCACGAAATTTACAAGGAAACTTAAGTAAAGGAATTATGCTTTCGAGTGACTTATTAGATCCATTTGAGAACCCAGATAGGCATATAGGACAAACGGTTAACTTATTTCTGCACGTATCACATATGCTGTGACCTGTTATACACATCCGTATCGGAATTTGTAAATAGTTAAAACAAATTGGGCATTCTAGTTCTCTTTGTAAATCTTCGTTAGACATTATCTGAAAAAAACATTTCATAATTAGAAATGTATTACATTTTCAACAATACGAAGTGTTGTATAACACTATATAATATGTATGTGAGCTGATGACTTCGCACATGTGTATTAACTCATAATAATTCATTTTTTTGTTTATCTCACCAACAAAATGCATTATGCATAATCTTTTTCTTAAAAAAACTGTAATATCACAAGCTTAAATATACTTCGATTGAACCTAACTTACCTTAGTACAAACTCGCAGATAAAAAAAGTTACAGCCCTTTGAAGTTACAAGATGAAAAGCGATTTTTTCCAATATATCGAAAACTATTAGAGATTTTTTATTGAGAATGAATATTTGGCATTCTAATGGCAGATATCTTTAAAAAAATAAAAGTGCAATTCGTGCACCCCATAAAAATTTTGGCGGGGTTTGGTTCCCTTAAACCCCCCCAAATATTTGTGCAGGTACCTACATTCCAAGAAGAATTGTTTGAAATGGTGAAAGAACTGGACATATTAAGCTGAAAATATAGGCTTTAATACAGCAAGACAAAAATCATAACAAATACAGATGAAGACATCACAATGAGGATCGGATAAGATGAAATAGAACAAGTTTACGATTATCTGGGTCAAATTAAAAAACAACAAGGGAAACCAAACAGCAGAGATCAAAACACGAGTTAGACTGGCATAGTACTGCACTTAAAAACAAAAGATATCCACAACATCTGAAGACCAAGGTATGCAATCAATGCGTACTCTCTGTTCTCACTTATGGTTCCTAAACGTGGACGTTTACCAAAGCAAACAAGGACAAAATCGTAAAAATGCAAACAGCAATGGAAAGACACATATTGCATGGATCTACCCCAAAATCCCGACAGTCAAAATCCCGACAGCCACAATCCCGACAGCCAAAATTCCGACAGCCACAATCCCGACGGCCAAAATCCCGACACGCCAGAATCCCGACAGGCCAAAATCCCGACAGGCCAAAATCCTGACAGGTTTGATAAGTTTCTTTTTAACATATAATTACATTTATTTCTTGTTTTTTGTTTATGGTCATCTGTTTTTTTTTTATTTTTTGGTACTATACAAAAGTAAGTATTTACCATTTAATATGAACTAATTTTCTAAATAAAATTTCTAACATGGGTGTAGGAATTAAATTATTTTTTTTTGCCAATATATAGTCCAATAATATATGTATAATCAAATCCTGAATTCAAGTTTACTTTCATTTAATATACAGGGTGTAACAAAAATACAGGTCATAAATTTATCCACATATTCTGGGATCAAAAATAGTTCGATTGAACCTAACTTACCTTAGTACAAATGTGCACATAAAAAAAGTTACAGCCCTTTGAATTTACAAAATAAAAATCGATTTTTTCCAATATATCGAATATTATTTGAGATATTTTATTGAAAATGGACATGTGGCATTCTTATGGCAGTAGTATCTTGGCAGTAGAAGTACGATTATGGAGACTTAGTAATAATATGAAAATTTATTTATGATTTACATTTTTAGGTATATTTTGAACCATATTAAAAAAGAAGCCACATCTCGATAAAAGCTGCCTTATCGTAAAAATACAAAGAGGCAAAAAAGTTTTAAAAACACTGTGTTTAACTAATGGTATCGCAGTAATAGTTTAATTGGAACGTACACAAACATTTGGGGGGTTTAAAGGAACAAAACCCCCATAAAATTGTTATGTAAACATATTAAAAAAGAAGTCGCAACTCGATAAAAACTGCCTGATCGAAAAAATACTAAGAGCCAAAAAAGTTTTAAAAATATTGATTTTAACTAATGGTACCACAATATTAATTTAATTGGAACGTACACAAAAGTTTGGGGAGGTTTAAGGGAACAAAACCCCCATAAAATTTTTATGGGGTGGACAAATTTCACTATAATTTTTCTTTAAGATGTTCCTGCCATAAGATTGCCAAATGTCCATTTTCGTTAAAAAATCTCTAATAGTTTTCGATATATTTGAAAAAATCGATTTTTATTTTGTAACTTCAAAGGGCTGTAACTTTTTTTATGTGCATATTTGTACTAAGGTAAGTTAGGTTAATTTGAACTATTTTTGCTCCCAGAATATGTGATTTAATTGATGACCTGTATTTTTGTTACACCCTGTATATTATCATGTCGCTTACAACCTTCCATTTCAGTAAGTATAACTTTTATAATATAAAATAACGTGTTTAAATAATTTTTTTCTTTTAAAATAGATATTAATTAGTGCCCGTACTTATTAGTAAGTAATAATTTTTCAATTTCAATACTCTAATATGATTTGGTATTGCACTTGAAAAGGAAACAATAAATATTCAAAATGTAGTGGTCGGAATTTTTACTTATGCGAGGATTTTTGCATGTCGGGATTGGATTGCAATGGATAAAAAGAAAAACGAGTGGATAAGAGAGAAAACAAAAGTTAGGCATGTTAGACAAGAAGTTGCAAAATTCAAATGGAGATTTGCCGGACACAATATAAAACAAAAAAAAAGACCGATGGAACAAAATTCTAATAAATTGGAGAACGTGGGAATATAAACGAAACAGAGGAAGGCACCAAATGAGATGGACAGATGATATCAAGAAGCACGTGAGCTGTAGGTGAATGACTGTAACGACAGACAGAGAAGAATGAAAAAGGATTGGGGAGGCCTATGCCCAAATATAGACCGAAGAAGGCTAATCAGATTATAGATAGACGTTCAAATTAAATTATTATTGTGGTACTATTAGGCCGTCCGCACATGGGGAGACGCTCGAACTAGTCGACTCGATTCCAGTAGCGTAGATCTGTCCCTGCCACTCAAGTTCCTTCGTTGTGGCATTGTGGTCCGTACACAAGGCGTTTAAGATTGCAAATCTCCTCGTCTTGTACGACTCTCGTCTCTTGCGATCCGTAGCGCACGAAAAAGTTCGAGTGAGACGCACGTTTCCAAGTTTATTTTATTTATTTCCTTTGTTTTTTTGTTGATTTTTGCGCTATATTAAATTTTAGTTAAAGATCGGCGAATGCTATGTTCGTTGATAGTAGTACTAGTAGCTTTGTGGAAATATAGTGTTTGTAATATAAAATTCAGAAAACATTGAACTTGATGGATTCGACCGTTACTTGATGGAAGTTCATTTTATCTCACAATAAAACACTGAAAAACGTTTGTTTTCTATACTTCCACAAAATTTATTACAACTATGTTATTACTACAGCTGTTTCGGCAAAGTGCCTTTCTCATGTGATATATTTTACAATGTGTTTGCCTTTTTAAGTCTTTAACTGAAGAGGTTGAGGAGTGGGGAGCTGTTTGTCACGAGTTGGTCATTCAGAATTATATCTGTATTTTTCAATTTATTAATTTCCATTGATTCTAAAAGTGATAGCTTAAGGCCTTTATTTTGAATATGTAGAATTTGAAACTCTTCATTGAAAGAATGATTATGATCTAGAAGGTGAAGTGAGTATGTAGAAGTGTCTGTTTTTCTATTGTTGAAAGCCCTTGTGTGTTCTGCTATCCGTTTGTCAAAAGTTCTGCCAGTTTGACCGATGTAAGTTTTCGGACAGTCACCACAAGTTAGTTTGTACACACCACTCTGTAGTTGCTTTCTCTTTCGGCTTTTATTGTTTTTAATATGTTTGCTGAAGTTGTTGTTAGTTCTGATAGCTGGTGTTATTCCTTTCTTTTTTATGTATCTGGCTATTTTTGTTGTTATTTTGCCAGTATATGTGAGAGAGCAGTAGGTACTGGGTTCTTTCTGTGGTGGTGGATACACTAATTTCAAGGCTTTATTATGGAGTTTTTGGTTTAAAATGTTGTTAACTGTTTGTTCGTTATAGCCATTGTTTACTGCTATTTGTCTAATGATATTTAGTTCTGTCTCGAAGTTATTTTTTGTCATAGGAATTTCTGTCAGTCTATGTATCATGCTATGGTAGGCTGCTAATTTGTGTTGTGTAGGATGGGATGATGAATTGTGTATAGTTGTGTCAGTATGGGTAGGTTTATGATATACGGAGAACTCATGTTTGTTGTGTAGTCTGGTAATCGTTACACCTAGAAAGTTTATGGAATTATTCTGTTCTGTTTCTATTGTGAACTCAATATTACTATGAAGTGAATTAATGTATGATAGAAATTGGTCAAGTTGTCTGTTAGTTCCTGTAAAGCAGACTAGTATGTCATCCACGTATCTCCACCAATGTAAGAACTGTTTAAATACGGGGTGTTTAGAAATTGTTGTTTCAAGTTGGTTCATAAATATATCTGATAGTAGTGGGCTTAGAGGATTACCCATAATAAGTCCTGCACTGTTGTTTGCGTAAATTTTATTATTGAATTCAAAATAGTCTTGATTTATGCAAATTTCAAGAAGGTGTAAAATTTCAGATGAAATGATCGGATTTGTACTATTATGTTCTAAAAGGTTTTTTAACTAAAATAAAAGTTTCTGTAGGAGGTACCGATGTAGGTAGTGAAACTAATAATTCCTGTTACAAAGAAAACCAAATAGCCGTTTCAATTAAAAATAAATCAATAAAACATGACATAATATTTACAAAAGCAGACAAAGGTAACACTACTATTTCTATCGATAAAAGTGACTATAATAACAAAACAATAGAATTTTTAAATAACCAAAATAGTATAACACTAAACAAAGACCCCACAGAAAAATACCGAAAACAAATTAAACTAGCCATTGAAAATTCAAAATCAATACTAAATCCAACAGAACAGAAATACCTTAATATTAAGAACCCACAACCCCCTAAATTATACTCTTTTATTAAACTACACAAACCTAACCACCCAATAAGACCTGTAGTTTCTTTTTATACAGCTCCGTCATATAAACTTTCAAAAAAACTGTCAGATATTATTACAGAATACACTAAATTTTCACCTAAATTAACCGTAAAAAATACACTAGAACTAGTTAATAAAATACAACATTTTCAATTGCCCAACAACTCCAGACTAATTTCATTTGACGTAAAAAATCTTTTTCCTAGTGTTCCTCCTACAGAAACTTTTATTTTAGTTAAAACACTTTTAGAACATAATAGTACAAATCCGATCATTTCATCTGAAATTTTACACCTTCTTGAAATTTGCATAAATCAAGACTATTTTGAATTCAATAATAAAATTTACACAAACAACAGTGCAGGACTTATTATGGGTAATCCTCCAAGCCCACTACTATCAGATATATTTATGAATCAACTTGAAACAACAATTTCTAAACACCCCGTATTTAAACAGTTCTTATATTGGTGGAGATACGTGGATGACATACTAGTCTGCTTTACAGGAACTAACAGACAACTTGACCAATTTCTATCATACATTAATTCACTTCATAGTAATATTGAGTTCACAATAGAAACAGAACAGAATAATTCCATAAACTTTCTAGATGTAACGATTACCAGACTACACAACAAAAATGAGTTATCCGTATATCATAAACCTACCCATACTGACACAACTATACACAATTCATCATCCCATCCTACACAACACAAATTAGCAGCCTACCATAGCATGATACATAGACTGACAGAAATTCCTATGACAAAAAATAACTTCGAGACAGAACTAAATATCATTAGACAAATAGCAGTAAACAATGGCTATAACGAACAAACAGTTAACAACATTTTAAACCAAAAACTCCATAAGAAAGCCTTAAAATTAGTGTATCCACCACCACAGAAAGAACCCAGTACCTACTGCTCTCTCACATATACTGGCAAAATAACAACAAAAATAGCCAGATACATAAAAAAGAAAGGAATAACACCAGCTATCAGAACTAACAACAACTTAAGCAAACATATTAAAAACAATAAAAGCCGAAAGAGAAAGCAACTACAGAGTGGTGTGTACAAACTAACTTGTGGTGACTGTCCGAAAACTTGCATCGGTCAAACTAGCAGAACTTTTGACAAACGGATAGCAGAACACAAAAGGGCTTTCAACAATAGAAAAACAGACACTTCTACATACGCACTTCACCTTCTAGATCATAATCATTCTTTCAATGAAGAGCTTCAAATTCTACATATTCAAAATAAAGGCCTTAAGCTATCACTTTTAGAATCAATGGAAATTAATGAATTGAAAAATACAGATATAATTCTGAATGACCAACTCGAGACAAACAGCCCCACTCCTCAACCTCTTCAGTTAAAGACTTAAAAAGGCAAACACATTGTAAAATATATCACTTGAGAAAGGCACTTTGCCGAAACAGCTGTAGTAATAACATAGTTGTAATAAATTTTGTGGAAGTATAGAAAACAAACGTTTTTCAGTGTTTTATTGTGAAACATTGAACTTGTATTTCTAGGTGTTTATTATAAAATTCGTTGGGGAAGTAGACAATACCCTTAATTGTATAATGCTCATTGTCTACAAATTATAATAAAAATATAACAATACCGTACATTTCACCAACCGAAATAGACGTTTTGGTTGATATATAAAAAATGCGTTCTTCCTGGTTGGAATATGTGAGCTAACTGAATCAACCATAGTGTGCGAAGAGCAATTGCTTGTGCCGCAGGATTCATACAAGACAAGCAAGACGCGCGAACTTCGAGACGTGTGTTCGATCGACCCATGTGCGGACGGCCTTAGTCAAACACAATGTTTTTAAAACTTTTTTGTCTCTTAGTAGTTTTTATAGTCTCGATAAGCAAGTTTTTATCGAGATATTTTTATAATTTGTAAAAGCCAACACATATATTTAAATGGTTATGTAAGATTGTAGAATATTATTTTCATAACATGATTACCAGGTCTCTAGGTATAATCTTACTTAAGGTACTAGTACACTTTAAAAGACCAAAAATAATAATTTTTTTCAAGAATTTTTTTCTCAAAACCTTTATTAAAAATGAACATAAAACTTTTTACATATTGTTCTTCTGAAGCTATTTCCTTGTGGCATTTTTATAATCAACTATTTTTAATGGGAATAAGCCACAATTTTACCAAAAAAAAATTTCAACAACATTCAAAACAACAAACACATTGAGATCTATTCTATCTAAAATTAAACCTAACAATGAACAAGAAAGAACAAAGAATTGCATTTATAAAATACCTTGTGAATGCGAACAATTTTATTTAGGTGAATCATCAAGACCATTAAACGTTAGAATAGGTGAACATCAGTCTTATATTAAAAATAGAGAATTTGATAGATCTCAAATATGTCAACATGCATGGGATAATGAACATAGAGTTCAGTGGAGAGATTCAAGTATAATCCTGAAAGAATCAGATAGTAAAAAGAGAAAAATCAAAGAAGCGGCTCTAATTATGCTAAATGAAACCAATTGTGTCGCAAATTCCTCGGTAGAATGCAGTAGGATGTGGTTACCCATACTGAAAGAGGAAGTCAATAGAAAGAAAATACCACGATTAGTAAGTCAATAACATATCTAGTTAGTACAAATTTTATATTTTAGTATTACTTATTGTATATCTATGTATTATTATTATTTATAATTTAAACATATTAAAGTCAAAATTTGGTATTAGTTTTTTGAAGGTAAATTAAATGTAAGACTAAATACTTACGATGTCGGGATAGTATCACAAGGTTTTTTTCCTGATTTTCCCTCGTGATTTACTATGGAATCTCTAACGCGAGAATTTTACCGTCATCATTGCATTTGGTTGTCTTTTTAAAGACAGATCACATGCTATGATTTTTTTGTGACGGATATTCTTGAGTTGGGATTGATTTCATGTAATCGAATAAACTATCTTTTAGTAAAGTCGTCCCAGGAATGCAACTCATAAATATTGGCGATATCATTTTAAAGTCTTCCACTTTAAAATGTATAATATACGTCTGAATTGCCAATATAAATGAGTCAGATTAAATAAATTATTAGAAGAATATTTTTACTTACCAACAACATTTTTGTTTATTTTAGTAGTATTTTGTATTTTGACAACGAAACCCGATTTTGGCTTCGAAACGTTAATAAAATCATTTTTTTGGTAAAATTGTGGCTTATTCCCATTAAACATAGTTGATTTTTTACATATCAATATATAACTCTTAGAGAGTACAAAAAAATATATCTTTTTAATTTATGCACGTACATTAATATTGTAGAGTGCCCAAAATTCGAGGCCTCGAAAAATGATGGCGGACAGTTAATCTCAGGATTGGGATATCTGAAAGAAAAAAATCGTACTGCATTTGAAAAAGGAAGGTTTCTTACGTGACAATTTACCACAATTTCACCAAAAAATTAAAAATTAATATTTTTAAACCCTGAAAAACTGAAGAAAATCGGGCGATTTTTTCACAAAAATGTTTCATTATTTCCGTAAAATCTTTTTTGTGGAATTTTTCACTAACGGTGGTAAATAATTGTCACGTAAGAAACCTTCCTTTTTCAAATGCCGTACGATTTTTTTATTTCAGAGATCCCAATCCTGAGATTAACTGTCCGCCATCGGAACTACTTTTTTTGAGGCCTCGACTTTGGCGCCCTCTAAAATATTAGTGTACGTGCGTAAATGAAAAAAAATATTTTATTTTGTATTCTCTAAGAGTTGGATATTAATATGTAAGAAGTTATATGTTCATTTTTAATAAACGTTCTGAGAAAAAATCTTGAAAAAATGCTTATTTTTGGTCTTCTAAAGTGTGCTAGTAACTTAACCATGTAATAATATGTGTTGGATTTTAAAAATGAATGTTTACAACATCTCGATAAAAACTGGCTTATCGAAAAAATATGTATCTGCTAAGAAACAAAAAAATTTTAAAAACATTTTGTTTAACTATAGTGGTTCTACAATACATCATTTAATTGGAACGTACATAATAATTTGGGGGTTTAAGGGAACAAACTCCCATGAAATTTTTATGGGGTGCACAAACTTCAATTTTATTTTTTTAAGACGTTCTTGCCAGAAGAATGCCACATGTTTTTTTTTCAATAAAAAGTCTCTATAGTGTTCGATATATTGGAAAAAATTGATTTTCATTTTGTAACATCAAAGGGCTGTAACTTTTTTATGTACACATTTGTACTATGGTACCTACCTTTTTGATACACATATGTAGTATCTGATACAGATATGTAGTATTTAATATGTATTCAATGACATTTTCTAAAATAAACTTATTAAAAAATAAAATAAATTTATCCGAATCAATAAACTTATCAAAAATTACTTTCGAATATTTATTAGATTTCAAATTGTTAAAATACTAGTATTAATTGGAAAAAATGTGAGATCGGCAACAACGCGTTGTCATTTTTCACAATGTGACAGTGCATTGCATAGCGCTAACCTTGTTTTTGTTTGGTAGTGGATGGGTAGCCGGTACCGGTGACTTTTTCTATAGCCTGTAGTTGGCCTTTATTGGTAAGCAATTAAGTGGGCGGAACTGTCGGTCAATAATTTGGTTGCCGGTACCGGTTAACTAATGTGATAGCCAGTAATAAAATGAGCCAGTAGTATTAAAGAAAATTACACAAAACAGCTGTTTTTTACATTATACATTTTCAATGCTTGTGCGAAATTAGTGCAATAATAGTAGAAGTATACAATAATTATTATTATTGTAACAGCTAACAGGTCCGGCAGAAACAAAATTTAGTCTTGGATTTTTTGTTATTGGTACAAGTACAAAGTACATGAAATATTGGAATGTCAGCAAGCCCTCATCACAGGATAATCAAATTTGCTTGATTGATGCAATCCTGAAGGCAAATGTTACAGTAGTCTCCCTTCTGATTTTCAACACGAATAATATCCTGGATTGATTTCCATGTTTCACAAGTTTCCATAATTTCCACGGACGGAGCAAGTATAATTTAATAACTTTAAACTGCGCTTTAAACCTTAATGCAATGGTTTAAAGCAGCTTTACATCAAGGCTATGCAAGTCTCATGCTATGCAAGTCCGTCTTGCATAGCATGAGACTTGCCTATAGCCTGGCCTTTTTACATCAGAGCTATTTCTGTGCAATTTTAGATAGGTACCACTTTCATTGTTGCCAATAGAAGAAATATATCAAAATATTAACTTTAGATATTTCATTTGGAAATTTCAGCCCATAATTAAATATATTCAAATATAAATCACATATTATTACATCCGATAAATACCATCCGATAAATTTACACAATAAGGTTAGGTTTTTTCTAAACTATACATTTTGTCTTGTCATATTGGCAACATGAATTTTGACAGGACTTGCATCAAAATATCATGAAAAATAGAACATGTTTTAATTTTTCGTCTAGCACAGGAATTGCATGGAAATAGCGCGTGGGCATGCGCAGTCGTGATCTGTCTTGCATGGCTCATGGCTCTTGCTTAGCATGAAAATAGCATAATTTAAAACTCCCTTTAAGCAAAACAAACACACGATCATACGAAAAAAACAAACATACTAAACTAAACACGTCCGCCCACTAAAAGACCAATAATAAGTGACTACCGGCTATAGAAGAAGTCACCGGTACCGGCTACCTATCCACTACCTTTTTGTTTTTATTTCAGAATTTTTCACACACATTATGTGTTTATCATAGATGTAGGGTACTTTACATGTTTTTTACTTAATTTCTTTTCCTACCTACTGGTTTTCTAGAACTGTATACACAACTAGCTTTACTAGTCTTCGAAGTTTAATTAACTACATTTTTAAAATTTATTATATCTGTTTACTTCAATTAGGTACCTACAAGTAAATAGTAACTTACTTTTTAAAAGTTCCTTAATTTCACAAATCTAGAACGAATTTACAATATTTTTAACTAATTAGAGATCACATTGATAATAATTATAAAAATGAATACAAACACAAGACACAAACAAAACAACATTATTTTTCTTATGTTGTCATGTTGTCAATACTCACTACTCTCATTACACATTTGGATTTGTATGTTGGTTTTCTCTTTTCCTTCTCAGTTTAGTTTAGTGTAAGTGCAAGAGAGTGGTCAGTGAAAGTGAATGTTGAAAATGCAGCATTGCCAAGTTTATATTCCATCTTCATTTGAAAAATTTCGTTCTATAATAATTATTGATTTATTTAATTTATTATGGGCCGGTTGTTCGAACGCTAATCAACAATGATCACTATCAAATATTTAATTACTGTCACAACTGTCAATGTCAACTTTGGTTGGGTTGCTGAAATCATAATTGATTATAATTATGAGGTTGGTTAATCAATTAACATAACAATTATTAACATAATTGATTAACTAATTTCACAGTTGTAATCAATAATTATGTTTTCAACAACCCAATCAAAGTTGACATTGACAGTTGTGACAGTAATTAAATATTTGATAATGATCATTTTTGATTAGCGTTCGAACAACCGGCCCTATATGTGTATTAAATATGTAGGTATGTATTTGTATTGACACTTTTGTTTAATTGTAATTTATACAGGGTGTTTCACTAGTAGCTTACACTACCTGTATATCGGAAACAGTTTACATAATATTCCGTTACGAGTTATGACTAACTTAAAAAAATGTTTGGACAGCCATGCTATTTCCGGTATTATACCGAAAGTCAACTACAACTTTGTTAATTTAAATGGAATACCATGTATATTATTGTGTTGTCAATTCTAGACAAAATTTGCATAGGGCATAGTCAAAACTTTATATTTTTTGAGTTATTTGACTTTTTTAAAAAATTTAAAAAGATAGAGACAATCTTTTCAGTTATCTCTACCTTTTTTCTCTTCCTTATGTGAGAAAATATCAATGTCCAATGTGCTTAGAATTTATCCTTTTTGAGATAGTTTCATCACACCACTGGGTATGCAACCCGCAATGTCTCGTATTCCCATAAATTCTTCCTACTAATTTCAGATATAACTCTCGTTTCTTCTTTTATGATTTAATAAAAGATTGTTTAAAAATGTGTACCTATTAAAATAATGTATCTATACTATATTACTTACGATAATTATTTTAATAATAAAAACCAAAATATTTAGATGTACCGGGTGTCCCAATAAGAATGGCTCTCGGCCATATCTCAGGAACCGTTTATAGTACAGCTTTTGGGGAAAAAATGTTATAAGAAAAGATGCCTCGGAAAAGCCTGGAAATTATTTTCATAATTGTAAGTCCTCCGCTAGAGGGCGTAACTAAATATAAAAAATTTAAAAATCAAAATTTTACAAAATTTGCCTTATGAAAGGGCACTGGAAATTAGATCATCCTATTCTTCATAAAATTCTGCGCATATTTGATTTCACAAGTTTAAGTCTACCTTTGCAAATAAGAGGTGGGGGTGAGTGGGAACCTTGTTATGAAAAAAAAATGGCTGTAAGTCCGGTTCTGCTAAATATATTTTTGCAAAACTTGGTCTCGTTGAAAACAGCTCTTTTTCGTCAATGTAAGAGTTATAATTTCAAAGCAGCCTAATAAGTAAAATATGCCAGCTAGGAGGCGCTATATTATTTTTTTCAGAAATCTAGTTTTCTTTCGAAAATATTAAATACAAGTATGCATTTTTAATCAATTTTAAGTTTGCAAAAATCGATTTAGCAGAACCGGACTTACAGCCCTTTTTTCATAACAAAGTTCCCACTCACCCTCACCTCTTATTTTCAAAGGCAGACTTAAACTTAAACTAGTGAAATCAAATATGCGACCGGATTTCCAGTGCCCTTTCATTAGGCAAATTTTGTAAAATTTTTATTGTTAAATTTTTGGGATTTAGTTACGCCCTCTAGCAGTGGACTTATAATTATGAAAATAATTTCCAGGCTTTTCCCGAGGCAACTTTTGTTATAATTTCTTTTTCCAAAGCTGTAGTATAAACGGTTCCTGAGATATAGAATAGAATAGAAATATGCTTTATTGTCACTGAAAATTTTTACAATTTTATGGACAAAGCTTACATACAATCTAAAGAAAACATAATATCAATAACAAATAACAACTACAATTTACTAAAATTAGATAAATCAATATATGTACAGTATAATATAAGATATAAAAGTCAAGACAAAAAAAAAACAATTTATTGCAAAATCTATGTAAATTGCAAATTGAACATACTTACAACAAATAAAATAAAATATATAAGGAACTGACAAGTTTATGCTACTGCGTATGAAACCCAATTTTCTTAGTTATTCATTAAGAAATTCTTCTATTGAGTAGTATGGTCTTTTAGATAGATAGGCTTTTGTCATTTTACGGAACTTTGGGAAAGATGTTGCAGATTTAAGTTATAACGGGAGATGGTTGTACAGTTTCTTTGCGGAATATATTACCATAGAAACAACTATCATATGTATGAAAAACCTACGGAAAACCAGTGAGAAAAAATATTTCTCACTGCAATGGATGACTTTTCTCACCGCGTGAGAAATTGTTCATTTTGAATGTACGTAAGTAGTGAGAGAATTTGCATATTGTATAGCATCCATAGAAAAATTTTTACGGCGTTTAGCGGTTTTTTTGTTCCTGTATCAAGAGTTTTTCAAAGTTTTTTATAAATTAAATCTATGAAGTTGAATACAATGTTTTTCGATTATACGTTAAGCGTTATAAATGGTCGCCTTTGTCACTTTATCTCCCAAATGATCTAGTGGTTAGGACACTAAATTTGTGATAGGTCAATCCGAGTTCATATCTCAGCCATCCTAATACTTTTTTTTTCAATATAATTCTTTGTGTCCATCGAATGCACACTAGATTTATTTTCTATTCGAAAGAGATACGTCGTAACCACTAAAACTGCATACACCATTTCGGCGATAATGGTTAAATGGATTATATTTTTGCTGTAGCTCGATAACTTCTAAACGGCTTAACCGATTTTGATCACTAAACATGAGTTTGAAACGTATTGACAAGTAGTATCTGATGCATAAAAGGTCAAGTATAATAACTGAAGGTATTACAGGAATTATTGAGCTTGAAAAACAGTTTTTTCCGACAGGAAATAGATTTGACGATATTTATGAAGCCTATCAACTAAAAATTAGAATTTTCCCAGATGAGGTATACACCGTTAGACGCGTTTAGAGTCCTCCTACAAACTCTCAGTTATTGGCGTAATTCGTAGGTTGAAATTTTGAGTAATTCTCGAAAAACCAAAATTTAGAAAGGTTAGTTTTTCGGCTATACTGAGCCGTGTGTATGTCTGATCCTAACCCCTTAGGCACCATTTGAAAGCTTAACTCAATGCTATTGATTTGGTGTATTTGCAGTTTTCCTGTCTCCTCTTGAACCTAAGATATATGTATGCTCCCAAAAAATGTGACGTTTTGTACCTACCCAGTCCTATAGCTGGCTTATGGGTGGTCAAAACTCACATACTACACCGGTTCTGAATCGGCCCTGACCCCCTCTTGAAACACAGAAAAAAAATTCAGATTGGTGTAACTTTTCCACACACATACATACATACCCACAAACATTTTCCTCTTTTTAAATAAAAATTGAGTCATATTTCTGAGCTCAGTAACTTTTAAATGGTATAAAAGATTTTCAAAATTAGACATTCGTTGGAAAGGTAATGATCGGTTCTATCAGATGCGGCAAAGGTCGAACTTAAATTTTCGAAATTTTTTGAGTTTTGGGGACGAGAACGAAAAACAGACCCTAAAATCCACACCCTTGGACCAAAATGGATGGTTGGCATATGGATGGGGTAGCCTTTTCCTAAACTTTAAGATGGGATTTGGCCCAATTTTCAATTCGGTCAGATTTAGAAAATCGACAATTTCGTGTACCTATACATATATAGTGCCACATGTAGAGGGGTTGTGCGCCACTGGCGAGAACTGCCGTTCAATGGGATTTGTACAATTTTCAACGACAATAATGCATATTTCTATTCTTTTATTCTCTAAAGTAAAAGAACAACAGTTTATCTGGTTTGACCAAGTACAAAGAATGCCCGAGAAAAGAGTTCCGAAACAAATAATAGAAGAAGAGAATTTCAAATAAAACGCGGAAGATCCTGCCGAAGTTTTAGAAGAGGAGTACACGTTTTGACTAGCAGACAGTAGATTTGGGATATGGTTAATTACTATATTGAGACAGAAGATATTCACCGTTTAAAGTGGCTTGCGATGTCTCCAGACATAAACCCCATTGAGCATGCATGGGATGTGCTCTCCAGAACTGTTCATGCCCGAAAAAATCCTCTTAGAACCCTTGATGAGCTTACAATGACATGTAGAGAAGAATGTGACAATCTGCCACAAGAATTGATTGACGACTTGTTAGTATTATTAGAGCTCGAATCCAGGCTTGTACCGATGTCCGTGATGGGAATACAGGATATTAAAATGGTTTAATAAGAAATAAATTTTTTAGTTTATTTTTTATTTATCAAAAAATACAGTGTTCCTTTTTAAGCAAAAAAAATCTGTCAACGTTGTGTTTTTTTTATAAATGATCTATAACAGTAGTTTCTGAAAATAGTTAAACACAGTGAAAAGTTTGGGTGATGAATAACCCTTGAAACTATTCGAATATATCAATATAGGTATGTCTATCTATAAATGACATCAGCTCAGATTTGACGTTATGAATCTGAAAGGTGAAATAGATAAAATTGCAATAAAATATAAAATTATATATATAAAACCTATAACGAACCAGTTTTGTTACTTCAATAAAATATTCAATAAGGTACATTACGACAAATGATACGGGCGCCTTCCAAAAAAGTGATGAAAAATCATTAAAATAATTATAATTTTCATTCTTATGTTTATATTTCATTAATATGTCATCATATCTAATTAATTTTGTTGATTTCTCAAAAAGCCAATTTGGCTGAAACATGATATAATATAGTATCATGTCAAGCAAAAGTAAAAATAAAAAATATAAGTCTGACTTTATCTTATTTTTGGTATAATTTAAAAACAGCTTGGAAACAATATTTTTGTTTTGTTTTAATTTGATATTTTCTACAGTTATACTAATATTCCATTCGTTCTGTACAAACCTCACAATATCACGAAGACGCAAACTGACAGTTTTAACCGGTGCAGATAGCTGTTTATTACTAAGGCCTAAAGGTTTACAAATATACTCAAAACAAATTTTTTGCATTTCCTTACTAAATATTAATTTATAACTATATTTTGAAGCTTCTTCTGTGGTCCCAACGATCTCGACAGAAAAAAGTATACCAGTTTTATTTTCAGGATTTTTAAAAGCTCTTAACCAAAAGTATTTGCCATCTATTTGAACCAAACCAGTCTCAGAAGATTCCACCATAGTTTCTAAAAAGAACATGGAACGCCTGGAACAGTAATATTGTTCTAAATCCCGAACACGATGTGTGTCACGACAGTGCTTTTCCATATCAGTAATTGAGCCAATAAATAAACATTCAGGGCAGTCTGAAAATGAAAGAGGTAGATTATTTAAAATTCAGAAAAAGAATTACCACATTTTAGTCGTAACATCTAACATCACCATGTCATTTTCATTAAGTTACTTGAAATCCTTTTTGCAAATAAAGTCTTTCTTTTAAAGATGTTTCTGGTCCATCTGTCGTTGTCTTGCTGTGCAACGTGTCCTACCCAGTTCCGTTTTATTTGCGCAATTCTTCCAATCACATCTCCCACCTTTCCTGCTTCACACGTCCTCGTTTCGTATGGTATGGGTTCTCTCAGAGATCCTCCCAACATAGCGCGTTACATGGCCCTCTGTGTTGTTCTTAAGCTATTGGCTGACAACTCAATAAGTTAGGGTGGGTCGAAAAAAAAAATAATGTATCATTTTTAATATAGGTCTGGATCCCGCGTATGAAAAAAAAGTTGATTAATAGCAAGCTGAAAATTTGTTAATAGCTTAAGGGTGTCTAGTCGGATAAACAGGTTAAAAATTTGGAACGGTCAGACCACGAAAACGGCACATTTATTTTGTCCGACAGAATAGACTTAAACTCTCCGAACAGAGATTAAAGTCTTATGCAAAAATCAGACTGCTATTTATCACCTGTCATAATTCCTGTCATATGACATATTCTACATGTTCCACTCATTAAAACGCCCATTTGGTGATAAATAGCAGTCTGATTTTTGCATGAGAGTTTAATCTCTGTTCGGAGAGTTTAAGTCTGTTCTGTCGGACAAAATAAATGTACCGTTTTCGTGGTCTGGCCGTTCCAAATTTTTAACCTGTTCCACAATTAAAACTGCCCCTGTTCCAGTGTTCCCATATATTAAAGTTTATCCGACTAGACACCTTTAAGCTATTAACAAATTTTCAGCTTGCTATTAATAAACTTTTTTTTCATACGCGGGATCCAGACCTAATAGCTATACCGTGGAAAACTTACCTTTGGGTTATATAAGAATAATGCAAAGTAAAATAAAGTTATATACAGTAGGAAAAATTAAAGAATACCCATGAACGAACATATAACACACGCTGTATTTTCCTGTCACCGTGTCACAGAAAAAATTGACCAGCGCAAGTACATGTAATAATTATTATTACTACATGTACTTGGACTGGACAACTTTCTTTGTGACACGGCGACAGGAAAATACAGCATGTTTTATATGTTAGTTCAAGGGTATTCTTTCATTTTTCCGACTGTATTGAACCCCCAGCTTAGCGCATCATACTTAAAATTTAGTTTTTTTCAGAAATCAAGTACTCCATTAAAATGTTACATTTTTTAAACCATACCTTGCATTTGTTAGGAGTCAATTTTATTTCTTTAATGTGTAGGGGGGATCAGTAGAAGCTTAAGTTCAGGCTTTTGGGGTCGCCACCCTTGTCCCCCGGCCGCCATCTTGGAAATGGGGTGCAAAGGGGTTTTGTGCTATATCTCGTAAACTACCAACTGTAATAATAATACTCAGGTATTTATTAAATATTATATTTAATAAAAGAAAGATTTACAATCTACGTTACATCTTATATGTTCTAACCTCCTAACTTCTGTCTAACTTCATTGTGCCAAGTCACGCCTCTTCTTCTTTACCATGGCCTATTACTACATCTCCCCTTTTTCTCTCTTTTTTTTTACAAAACTTTAATCAAACAAAAAAAACTATGCTAATACAAAATACAATCAAAGTAAACTATACTAATATAAAATATAATCAGAATACTTGGCAGGCTGTATGATAGTACGTGATGGTCTCATGCTCACATCAGTATCACACTCTGAACTGCCAGAACTCTGAGCTTTACTGCAACTAGGTGTATCAATATTGTCATCACTTAAATTCTGAGTTTGCCTAATATCAGGATCAATTTTTGACTTACGCAAGTGATAGCTGTTTCTTCTTAAGATGTTTTTACCATTATCAATTAAATAAGACCTTGGAGCCTCATGTTTATTTACAATAACAGCTGGACTCCATTGATTATTGTCCTTGTACACCACATTTTCACCTTGCTTATATTCGGGCCTATTTCTTGTCTGCCTATCATAATATTCCTTATAAATATTATTTCTTTCTTCTAATTTTGACCTAACTTCTTTGATATTATCATTTTGCTTTTCAACAAATGGTAATTTAGTTTTAAGTTTTCTGCCAAATAAAAGTTGAGCTGGTGACCTCTTGAGATCAGTAATAGGAGTATTACGATAGTTCATTAGAGCAACCCACATGTCATCTGATTTTTTAATAATATTTTTAGATATCTGTACAAACCTCTCAGCTAAACCATTCGATCGAGGATAATGGGGGCTACTAGTTTGAAATTTAAACTCAAATTTATCTGAAAACTTTTTGCATTCGTATGATCCAAAAGGCATATTATCAGCTATAATTACATCTGGTATACCATGTGTTGCAAATATCTGCTTGAGTGCATTTATGACATCAGACGATTGTTTACCTCTTATAGGGATTATTTCTAGCCACTTCGTTAAATAATCAGCAACAACCAAATAAGCTTTGCCACCATGTTCCATAATATCAGCACCCAATTTTTGAAATGGCAATTCCGGGATGTCATGAGGTATTAATGGCTCTTTACTATTTGCATATCTATACTTTTCACAAATTTTGCAACTCTGTATCTCATTCGCAATATCCACACTCATCCCTGGCCAAAATAAGATATCTTTTGCTCGATCTCTTGAACGATTTATACCAAAATGACCTTCATGTACAATTTGAAGCATCTCTTTTCGCAAAACTTTAGGTACAACAATTCTATCATTGAAAAATAAAAGATTATCATTAACAAACAACTCAGTTCTTAACTTGTGAAAAACTTTCATCTCTCCTTCATACTTTGTATTTTTCCACCCTCTCAGACAACACTCAATGACTTTACTCAGTACATTATCTTTTACTGTTTCTGCTTTAAACTGAATCTTTCTAGTATCACTCATTCTTAAATGCTTTTCTAATGAATGCACCATTTCATTCATATCGGCATCATTCTCCGCACTTTCATCACTTACGTTTCTAGACAAATAATCAGCAATATGTAAATATTTACCAGGTACATACTGAATTTGTATATTATACCTCAGTAGCTTCAGTTTTAGCCGTTGCAACCTAGGAGAACTAATTTGACTTATTTGCTTACTCATGATACTTACATTAGGTTTGTGATCTGTTATGAATTTTACAGAGCGACCATAAATATAATTGTGAAATTTTTGACATGCAAATACTACAGCTAATAACTCTTTCTCTATAACAGCATAATTTTCCTCAGTACCTGTTAAACCTCTAGAAGCATAAGCAACAGGCCTTCCATCTTGCATTAGACAACATCCCAAACCAAACTGGGACGCATCTGTTTGAATTACAATATCTTTACTAGAATCAAAATTCTTTAGAGATATATTTTTAGCAAGTTCCTGTTTTATCATTTCCAGTGCTTTACTGTGAACTCCAAGCCACTGAAAAATAATATTCTTTTTCAGTAACTGATACAGTGGGCTTGCAATCTCACCCAATTTTGGAACAAATTTTCGTACATAATTTACCACACCCAGCAGTTTTTGAAGCTCTTTCTTGCTTGACGGATTTTTTAGCTCATTTATAGCCCTCAATCTTTCATTATCTATTTTCATACCATCTTCGCTAAAAATGTGTCCCATATACTTCACTGTCAGTTGTCTAAACTGAAATTTTGATTTCTTAAACTTTACACCCTTTTCCCTAGCTCTATCAAACACTTTTTTAAGTGTTTTGTCATGCTCCTCCATGGAATCAGATGCAATTAATAGATCATCAAAATATATAATAACATTTTCAATGTCACCAAAATTTTTACAATTTAATTTTTGAAAATATTCTGGGGCCAGATTTAGACCGAATGGTAACCTAAGAAATTTGTAACACCCAAATGGAGTTGCAAATGTTGTTAAGGAACTAGATTTTTCATCTAATTTAACTTGATAAAAGCCATCTTTAAAATCTAATACTGAAAAATATTTTTTTCCTGACAGTTTCGAACTTATTTCCTCTAAACTAGGAATTTCAAAATATTCCCTAAAAATACATTTATTAAGCTCTTGAGGGTCTAGACACAGACGCAGTGAACCATCTGGCTTCTCAATTATAACTATATTATTAACCCATTCACATGCTTCTGTTACTTTGGATATAATATTTCTACTTTCTAATTCACTTAATTTCTCTTTTAGCTTATTTTTTATGGTAAATGGTACTCTTCTAGCTGGTCTAGCTACTGGAATACTATCATTTTTTAATTGTATTTTACAAAAACCTGTGAATGTGCCCATTCCCTCAAATACATCTTTATATTCTAGTAATACTTGTTCCTTATTAGTATGTTCCTCATCAACATTCACACTCTGTGCTTCTTTAATTAAGTCAAAAGAATAACATATTTTTAAACCCAAAATTGGCTGGACTTTTAAATCTACAACTACAAATTCTAAATTATAATTCCTATCTAACCTCTTACAATTTAGAGTAATTTTCCCTAAAGGTTTCAAACGTGTACCTCCATAAGCTTCTAACATAGTATTACACTTTTCAATTTTGTACTTACTGTTTCTGAATAAGACATTTAAGATATCCCTAGGTAATATATTTACTTCTGATCCAGTGTCCATCTTGAACTCAATGTCTTTGTTGTTTATGTTGACCACTTCGACCCATTGATTACGATTTCTACTGTTGATTGCTCCAACTCCTTTCACTGTATGCACAGATATGTCATCATCTGTTGAACAGCCATCAATGTTCTCGTCATGTCTTCTAATTTCTTTAACTTTCTTAACATTTTGCCTTTTATATCTTTGCTGATTGGACATTTCAGCAAAACAGGCATTACTAAAGTGATTTACTCCACCACATTTAAAGCAATTTTTTCCAAACGCTGGGCACTGGGCAGCTACATGTTTGCGTTTGCAATTTTTACACAAAAATTTTAACTCACTTTGTGTATTTCCACTTTCTTGATTATTTATATTAATATTTTTATATATCTTGATTATTAATATTTTTACTGCATTTACTTCCAAACTTTCATTGTTTCTTACAGATTCCAACTGCCTTTTTGCTATTTCAGAGTTTCTGCATATCTCTATTGCTGTTTCAAGCGTTAACTTTTGAGCATTTAATAATTTTTCTTGAACTGATAGATCATTTGTTCCTAAAACTAACCTATCTGTCAATATGCTGTCTTCCTGTGTATCATATTCACAGCTTTGTATCAACTTTTTTAAATCACTAAGATAACTATCAAAAGGTTCATCTGCAGCTTGAATTCTTCTATTAAATACAAAACGTTCATATGTTTTATTTCTTCTGGGAGCACAATACTTCTTAAATTCTGATATGACACTATCAAATTTATTAGGTTCTGGTATTTTGAGAATGTTATATATATATCAACTCCTTCCGGTCCAATCATATTTAAAAACAAAGCAATTTTTATTCTATCGGCTTTGTCATCTTTCTCAGTTGCAATAAGATACATTTCAAAATTTTGGTAAAACCGTCTAAAATTTTCATGAAGGTTTCCCTCGAATTTCATGGCTTCTGGCACTTTTCCTTCCATTCTGGATAACTGTACTTTTTGCTCTTATACTGACTGCGCCATGTAATAATAATACTCAGGTATTTATTAAATATTATATTTAATAAAAGAAAGATTTACAATCTACGTTACATCTTATATGTTCTAACCTCCTAACTTCTGTCTAACTTCATTGTGCCAAGTCACGCCTCTTCTTCTTTACCATGGCCTATTACTACACCAACCCTACGGAAAATATAATTAAACATAAAATGTAGTAAATTAATTTTTCTACAATTTTGTTTTTATTACTTTTTATCGTCAAGTGACCAACAAAAAAGATATAAACAAAAATATGTAAAAAAATTTTAACAAGTTTCCTTTTGGAGGTTATAACTTTTTTCCAGTTCATTTTAAAATAAAATAACACTATAGCAATTTTGTAGAGGGTTTGACCAGATTCTCGAATGCTCATAGGTATACAATATAAACAAAAGTTAGGCTTACTTTTCTATCTATATATATTTTTTATTCATACAATTTATTATGATTTTAACATTCCTATGCTATTATTAATCTGTTTTTGACCTTTCTCCCCACTATAAAACTTATAACCCTAAGCATATATAGAAAAGGCCCAAGAAGTTGTTTGAGGACAAATTCGCCGGCTTACAAGAAGAATGACGCAACCGCAAAATTCTTAAGAAGAGCATAAAAACGATTTTTGATATCAAAATCATAAAGTATGATCAAAATTAGCCATTCACCACACCGTGGTCAGGATCTCGAGATTTAAGCGTTTTTTGGGATGTGCCGCTTGTCTATGAAGTAACATAACTTTTTTCCTATTGTATATTTTGACATAAAATTTTCCAAAAAACTTCTTCACGAAATATATTTTATTGTTGTGTTGGTTAAAAGTATAAACTAACAAGTTTGTCACTCAACTTTTTTAAGTAAACATGATACTAACGAAAAATGATGACAAAATGTTTAAAAATTAACAACTCCTTTTTTAATTTGTTTAAACATTTTGGAAAAATTTCATTGTTGCATACATACTTCACAGATGACACAGTAAAATTTTCAAAAGGAAATATTTACAGCGACCAAAGATACAGCAAGGTAAATTTGAAAAATCATCAAAATTGATTTTTGGATCATCAAAATTGGTCATTCACCTTAAATTTGATTCTCGTGATCGGCATAACGGTTGATGCCGCTCGCCAAAATATAGGATAGAAAAATATTATTTTTATTGTACATATTTCTATGAGAATTCGAGAATCTGGTCAAGTTTGGAGCGCTGTAAAACCTAGATAACAAATATAATTAAACAATTTTATAGTGAAAATTGTTCATTGAAAAATCCTCTACAAAATCGCTATGATGTTATTTTATTGTGAAATGAAGGGTCTAGGACATTTCGGCGTCGCCGTTTCGGCGTGGCCATTTCGGCGTGGCCGTTTGGGCGTAGAGCCGTTTCGGCGTAGGCCGTTTCGGCGTCGGCCATTTCGGCGTCAGAGATTTTATTTTAGTTGACTAAATACCTACATTGGAGTCTATTAGTAAGACATTAGATTATACCTACGTTACTTTTTTAGAAATTTAAGAGGCTCTTGATTTATATCTATACCACACTAAAAAAATATATTAAATGTTATTTTTTCCAACTTTTGTAAATGTAAGCTATTTAATTGCACATAATTAATTAAAAAATTAATATATTATATATATTATATATTATACAGTACAATTTTCAAAGGAGGAAGACCTAACCCTTCGGTCCAAACCTAACTTTCGGGTATTATTTTACATCTTCTAAAATTAAAATGTCGAAAATTGTTCTCCTGACTCTACATTTTTTGTTAAAGAAAATTTCAGACTATCATACATTAACAACTATTTTTTTTCTCTCTCACTTTGCCAAAGTATCTGTCGCCGAATCAGCCGGCGCCGAATCGGCGGGCGCCGAATCGGCGGGCGCCGAACCGGCAGGCGCCGAAATGGCCGACGCCGAAACGGCCTACGCCGAAACGGCCTACGCCGAAACGGCTCTACGCCCAAACGGCCACGCCGAAATGGCCACGCCGAAACGGCGACGCCGAAACGTCCCATTCCGGTGAAATGAACGGGAAAAAAATTATAACCTCCAAAAGGAAACTTCTTACAAAATTTTCTCTTATTTTTGTTTATAACTTTTTTGTTAGTCACTTGACGATAAAAAGTAATATACATGAAATTGTAGAAAATTTAATTTGGTACATTTTATGTGTCAATAAATTTTCTGTAGGATTGCTAATTTAGGAGATACAGAGCGAAAGCCCTTTGCACCCCTTTTTCCAATATGGCGGCCGGGGGCCAAGTGTGGCGACCCCAAAAACTTGAACTTAAGCTTAAACTGAACCCCGCTACACATTAAAAAAATAAAATTGACCCCTCTAAGAAATGCAACCCTAAATGTAACATTTCAATGGACTAAAGATATTTTTCAATTATTTTTACAATCTTTAGCCAATATATTTTAACGTGCTATATTGAAAACTGTTTAGTTAATGGTTAAAAAATAGGAAATAATTTTGAAACCAACAATATCTTTTAATTTGCGGCAGCGCAAAATACTCAAAAATGGCAAAATTCACATATTAGCTTCTTAAAAGAAGGTGTGGTCTAGTATGTTGTGTGTTAATAGCGCAATAAATTTTTTGTTCTTTTACTTTACACTCCATTTAATTGGAATATAATTATTATTGTGTGTTTAAAGTTATAAAGTATATAAATAAAACAACTTATAATTTTAATAAGATGTTTAATTGAAACAAAAAAAACCAAATTGTAGCCAAACAATGTCAACAAATTAAGTGAAATTTTGACTTTAGAAAGAGTCTTTTACTCACTATTTCTGACTGGGAACTTTGAAGCTGCGTTTGCTGTTAAACTTTCGCATCGAAGCACTGGATGCTAGGCAGATCTTATGAAACCATCTCGTTGCTTAGCACCGACGACTTTTTAAGATTCTTCATTCACTAACTTGATGCTCCAATCCTCGGGTGTTTCACCGCAGTGATTTTAGCCCAAACTTCATCATCAGAGACTCTCCGTAAAGCCGCAGTCTCTCTTATGCGATTGTCGCATGCGTTCGACGCAAGCAGCAGTCGCAAGCGATGTTCTGTGCACTCCTCAAATGTAAACTTTATACGAGCGGTCTGTCTTGTGCGTCCGACGCGATTCCTCGTCAAGACAGACCGCTCGTATAAAGTTTACATTTGAGGAGTGCACAGAACATCGCTTGCGACTGCTGCTTGCGTCGAACGCATGCGACAATCGCATAAGAGAGACTGCGGCTTAACAGTGGTGGTGGTGTAATTTCAGCGGTGTTCCAATCAATTAATTCAGTATAGTCAGTCGCATAAAAGTTGATTTTTGGAGGTCGAAAAACCCTAATTGTTTTTGTTTGTGTAGCTAAAATCCTTGCTTTGATTATTCTTCGGAATCGTAATTCTTTTATGTGCTTCCTTTTATCAACTATCATCCTCAGTAGCAAATTTTATGGGTGGGAAAAAATGCATTTCTTTCGATTACAGGATCAACTACTTTAACCTCATAATATATGGTTTACATGTAATATTTTATGAAAATATGGTGACTACAAGTCGATGTTATAAGATTAAATTAAATACATGCTTAAAGGGCAACATGCTTCCCTGCTAGGTTCTTGCCAGTTCAATGGGCACAGACCAACTGATAAAATAGGAAATGCACATTCAATATGACAAAGAGTAACATGACAATACAGGATAAAGTCAATTTTTGGTTAAGAAAATCAAAAAGTGTAATTTAATTTTGAATTTTAGTTAAAATTTAAATAAAATTTTTAGTTTTCTTGGTTGGCTCACCATGTTCTTGTAACACTGATGATGCTCTTGTTACAGAGCGAAAACGTTTTGTTCATATGTTTGTAGCCCTTTAGGGCTTTTTAAACAAATATACATTTTACCAAGAAGAAAATGTTTTATTAAATTTCACTTAAAATGTAATGGTTGTTAAAAAATGTGTGAAAATGCAATTTAAATTGTTTACATATTAGAATCTATTGTAAAGTCTAAGTTAGCAACGCTCTATTCCAGAAAAAACTTATGAATTGCTGGATTTAAGGTGGGTATATTTCATGGTAAAATGTGTGACGTCATCGATTGTAAAATGATAAGATGAAAGTTTAATTTAGTTTACTAAAATAAAATATACTACATACTACTAAACAATTAATGAACTGATTAACTGATGTGGAAGAATTGGAAACTAAATAAAGCAAAAATTCAAATTTTAAATGTTTTTAAGAAATGTACTGTTGGTTGGTTGCCTAACATGATGGTAAAGTCGGGTCCATCGATATTTCGCCCGTCGGCAAATTCAAAGAGATAATATTTGTATGTTATGAAATTCGAGTAAACCGATGTCCCTTTATCTAGGCACATGCCGGTATTTTTACAACCCGGTTACTCATCGTAAATCAATCAGTTTAGCACTTAAAAATTTATACTTGGGGATTAGTACAGTTAAAATTGTTAGACAATTATACTATTAAGCAATATAATTGAAACTTTTTTCTACTCTGAAGGACAAAAAAGCGAGTTCATTAGCGGAACGTAATTCAAAATTATTCTGCAAATTACATTTGATACAATATTTGATTAAAATATCTCATTTTTGATGGTAAAAAATATATTAAATACATATATTAATTTGTCTGGACTAAAGGTGGTAAAAGATGGTCTGGAGTTATATTTTTGTTTGAATTTGCCGACGGGCGATAGATAGATGGTGTCAACTTTAAATGTTTAAATTTAGCAGCATACTATTATACTGATTAATTCTGTCTGTTAAAAATGGGAGAGGAATTGGAAAAATTAAAGTAACTAAAAGAATAAATATCTGGAAGTGAATGTTAATGTTAAAGATATAATTTTAAATAAAATATAATAGATTAAATAAAATATGTACTGAATTTAATAACATAAAAGGGAAATGAAATATTTGACAGCAAAATTTAATTGAACTTTATGTTGTTTTCGATGGACTGAAGTAATTCAAGGGAATATACCATGATAGGCTACCAGAAGAAGTGGTTAGTGTGTGAGTGTGAGTGAACAATAGAATGAGAGCTAGGTCAAAGATAGGTTAAATTGTGGGTTAATGTCAATATGTAACGGAGAATCTAAATTGACTGAGTATCTGAAATAGCGAACTATGAGTTTGGATTGTGTAGATGGTAGTAGAGTAAAAAAAAACTGAACCAAGTGAAATATATTTTTAGTGCAAAAGTTTATAAACGTATTACATGACAGATATGACCAAATGAATTAAGACAGATGTAAAAAAGAACTATGTAATATGAAACTAAATTAATATAACTAAGTAATGGGGGTTGCCTGATGTGAAGGTAGAAAAAGATGAAAAAGAAGGGTATATATACATTATAAACTTAAAATATTATGATCTGAAAGAACTGTGAATGAATGTGTAATAATGAATTTTGGTGTGAAGTACCCTATTGTTAAGTATATATGCATGTTAGTAAGAAAAGGAGAGTGAGATATGTGGTAGACCAAAGTAATTAACTGTATGTTGTTATCATAAGAGTAAAAGTAGATGAAGAACTAACTGACAAAATTGAAGCTGGCAATAGGATAAGATAAGGAGATTCCCTGAGTCCTCTATTGTTCAACATGATCATGGATGAAATAATAAAAAAAGTAAGAACAAAAAAAAGGTTACCAAATGGGAGAAAAACAACATAAAATAATCTGCTATGCAAACGGCGCAATACTAATCTCTCAAAGTGAAGATGATTTACAACGTATATGCTGCACCAATTTAATACAACAGCTAGAAAATTTAACATGTTCATTTCCCCAAAAAGGACTAAATGCATGGTTATAACAACAAATCTAATAAGGTGTAAATTAGAGCTGGACGGTTAGATAATAGAACAAGTCATGGAGTTTAAATATCTAGGCATCACACTATCTAGCTACGAAAAGATCGAAACCGAAGTGGAAGATCAGGTGAATAAAGCAGGCTGCCTGAATGACACAATATGGAGAAATACAAATATCGGAAAAGAAATGAAAGACAAAATTTACAAAACAGTCATCAGACCAATAATGAAATACACGGCAGAAACACCACCTGATACAGAAAGGAAAAAAAGAATGCTAGAAACAGCAGAGATGAAAACACTTCGAAAAATCGATGGTAAGACACTATGGGATAGAGCTAGAAGTACAGATATAAGACAGAGATGCAAGGTGGACAACATTAATAACTGGGTGAAAAACAGAAGAGTAGAATAGAACGACCACATAAGCCGAAGCACAACAAACAGAGTAGTAAGGACGGCAAGAGACGGTTCCCCTATAGGAAGACGATCAGTGGGAAGACCACGAAAACGGTAGAATGACAACTTACTGGAGGCACATTGAAAAACAGACAGCCATGTCTACACAAAAAGATGAAGACATGATCCAGTGACGAGTTCTGATGTCCACCGAAAAATCCATTTTTTTTTTGAGGTGTCTGTATAAATTGGCCACCGTTTGCTTATTTTTCAATATTTTTCCTTGAATTTTTGTTTGAATATTCTTTGAATTGTACAATTGTACTTAATATGCTTATTCAATTTAGAAAAAAAAAAATAGTTGTACCATAGTTTCAAAAGAAAATCAGAAAAATGTGCTTGAAATATTGATTTCAAACCATACCCTCCCCATAAATATTAACTTCGACTTGGTATAGGCGCTTGGAACGAAATGCGTTTCGGTTTCTGCAGTAAAAATCGAAACGTCAAAATACACATACATATTTCTTCTTCTTCGTCTTCTTCTTCTTTTTATGTAGACATGACTCTCTCTGTTTTTCAATGTGCCTCCAGTAAGTTGTCATTCCATTTTTTTCGTGGTCTCCCCACTGATCGTCTTCCTATTGGTGAACCGTCTCTCGCCGTCCTCACTACTCTATTTGTTGTCATTCGGCTTATGTTGTCGTTCCATTCTACTCTTCTGTTTTTTACCCAGTTATTAATGTTGTCCACCTTGCATCTCCGTCATATATCTGCACTTCTAGCTCTATCCCACAGTGTCTTACTACTGTTTCTAGCATTCTTTTTGTCCTTTTTGTATCAGGTCGTGTTTCTGCCGCGTATGTCATTATTGGTCTGATGACTGTTTTGTAAATTCTGCCTTTCACTTCTTTTCCGATGTTTTTATTTCTCCATATTGTTTCATTCAGGCAACCTGCGGCTCTGTTTGCTTTATTCACCTGATCTTCCACTTCTGTTTCGAGCTATCCTTAGCTAGATAGTGTGATGCCTAGATATTTAAACTCCATGACTTTATTTGACCCTCCAGCTCTAATTTACACCTTATTAGATCTGCTGTTATAATCATGCATTTAGTGTTTTTTGGGGAAATTAACATGTTAAATTTTCTAGCGGTTATATTAAATTCGTGCAGCATACGTTGTAAATCATCTTCACTTTGAGAGATTAGTATTGCGTCGTCGGCGTAGCAGATTATTTTCAGTTGTTTTTCTCCCATTTGGTATCCTTTTTTTGTTCTTACTTTTTTTATTATTTCGTCCATGATCAGATTGAACAACAGAGGACTCCGGGAATCTCCCTGTCTTATCCCATTGCCAGCTTCAATTGGGTCAGTTAGTTCTTCATCTACTTTTACTTTAATTTTGTTGTTCTGGTAGATATTTTCGATCGTTTTAATTATTCCTAGAAGTCCCTCTCTTGCGTACAATAAATGGATAACGTCTTTTAATTTATTTGACCCTGTCAAATGCCTTCTTAAGGTCCACGAAACATAAGTATGCCGGTTTGTTGTATTCTAACGATTTTTCTTGAATCTGCCTCATTATAAATATAGCGTCGGTGCATGATCTTCCCGACCTAAAACCTTGTTGTTCTTCTGCTAATGTTATAATTTTATTCAGTTTGTTTGTTATCACTTTGGTCGTTAATTTTAGTGTTGTGTTTAATAAATTAATTCCTCTGTAATTCTCCGGGTCCGATTTTTCTCCCTTTTTAAAGAGAGGTATTAGGATGCTTGATCTCCATTCTTGTGGTATTCTGTTTTGTTCCATTATTTTTTGGATTAGTTTTATTAGTTATTTGGTCAGATCTTGTCCACCGTACTTTAGGAGTTCATTCGATATCTGTCCTCTCCTTGTGATTTTCTATTTTTTGTAATTTCCTTAATGCTTCCATTACCTCTGCTTCTTCAATATTTATTTCTTCGTTTGTTGTCACTTCAGGTGTTGGTGGTTTGTGGTGTGGTGGAAAATAGCCTGCCCAAGTTTTTTTCTGAATGTGTTTCCTTTTTATTAGTTCGTTCATCTATTCTCTTTGGCCTCTGATCATTTTCTATATTTCCTTTTGTGTTCCGTAGAAGTCGTGTTCCATCTGTTTTGAGAAGCTCTCCCAGTGTTCCCTTTTTATTTGTCTGACTAAAGTTTTTGTTTCGTTTACATATACATACATACATAATATTTGAAGCTAAAATTGTGGTTAACTCGCAACAAAACAGTAAATTGCATAATAATAAACATGTCACGGTGATGTGGATGTGTAACATAAAGTAGTAGAAGTTCTCGATACTAGGGACATAAAAATATTTTTCTACTTACTTATTCCTTGGCGTGGGCACTCAATTTCGTGTGCTAATCTCTCAACATGAAACAAAAGATCTTGGCATCCTTTATCACGAAATTTGCAAGGAAACTTAAGCAAAGGAATTATGCTTTCGAGTGACTTATTAGATCCCTCGGAAAACCCTGATTCGCATATAGGACAAACGAATAACTTGCTTCTGCACGTATCACATATGCTGTGACCTGTTTTACACATCCGTATCGGGATTTGTAAATAGTTGAAACAAATTGGGCATTCTAGTTCTCTTTGTAAATCTTCGTTAGACATTATCTGAAACAACATTTCACAATTAGAAATATATTACATTTTGCACAATACGAAGTGTTGTATAACACTATCTATGTGAGCTGATGACTTCGCACATCCCCTTCAAAAGTATATTAACTCAACGTAATTCATATTTTTGTTTATCTCACTAACAAAATGCATTGTGGATCATCTTTTTCCTAAAAAACTGTAAAATCACAACCTTAAATATACTTCGATTGAACCTAACCTACCTTAGTACAATTAAAAACGTGCACATATGTATAAAAAGTTACAGCCCTTTGAAGTTACAAGATGAAAATGGATTTTTTCCAATATATCGAAAACTATTAGATATTTTGAAGTTATACTTCTTTAGGCACGAGGGTGAATTTTTACATTCCCTGGCGCATGCGCACACCGACAGTATAGTATTAGTCGCTATATCTTTATGTAGCGCCATTAAGGTGTGCGTGAAAATAATATATTATTAGTGTTTTTAGTAAATATATTTATTATAATTTTTGTGTCTTTGGATTTGTCTTCCTCGGGAATAAGATATTTTATAATAATAGTAAATATGTATATTTAAAGTATTTTTGTATACTTCACTTGGTCTATTAAATTTGTCAGTATGTATGAGAAATCTTATAACCTGTCAAAGCAAAGGGAATATAGCTCAGTGGTAGAGCCTGTGACCGGAGATCGAGAGGTCCCAGGTTCGAATCCGTGTGTTTTCTATTTTTCTTTTATTTTTGAAAAATTTTTTGGAAAGTAGTAAGTAAAAATTAGTTTAATTTACTTCACTTGGTCTATTAAATTTGTCAGCATGTATGAGAAATCTTATAACTTGTCAAAGCAAAGGGAATATAGCTCAGTGGTAGAGCCTGTGACCGGAGATCGAGAGGTCCCCGGTTCGAATCCATGTTTTCTATTTTTTTTTTATTTTTGGTAGTGTTTTAATAAAATTTTTTTGGAAAGTAGTAAGTAAAAATTAGTTTAATCTTTAAATAAAATACAAATAACCTGTTGAAAGTATATTTATTTCGTTAAAATCATATAATAGAAGTATAACTTCTTACGTGCGTACAAAGTACACACACACACACACACACACACATTATTTTTTTTATTGAGAATGAACATAAAAAATATTTGTGTAGGTAACTACATTCCAAGAATAATTGTTTGAAATGGTGAAAGAACTGGAGATATAAGCTGGAAAGATAGGCTTTAATACAGCAAGACCAAAATCATAACAAATACAGATGAGGACATCACGATGAGGATCGGACAAGATGAAATAGAATAAGTTCACGATTATATACATATATCCGGGTCAAATTAAAAAACGTAACAAGGAAAACCAAACAGCAGAGATCAAAAGAGGAGTTAGACTGGCATGGGCGGCATTTGGCAAACTAAGCTACATCTTTAAAAACAAAAGATATCCACAATATCTTAAGACCAAAGTATACAACCAATGCGTACTCTCTCTTCTCTCTTATGGTTCCTAAACGTGGACGTATGGTTCCTACGAAGCAAACATGGACAAAATCATAAAAACACAAACAGCAATGGAAAGACACATATTGCACATCATAAGCCTAATGGATAATTAAGTATTTTCTATGGGAAATAAGCCACAATTTTACTAAAAAAATGGGTTTATTAACGTTTCGAAGCCCAAATCGGGTTTCGTTGTCAAAATACAAAATACTACTAAAATAAACAAAAATCTTGTTGCTAAGTAAAAAAATTCTTCTAATAATTTATTTAATCTGACTCATTTATATTGGCAATTCAGACGTATATTATACATTTTAAAGTAGAAGACTTTAAAATGATATCGCCAATATTTATGAGTTGCGTTCCTGGGACGACTTTACTAAAAGATAGTTCATTCGATTACATGAAATCAATCCCAACTCAAGAATATCCGATATACACTGAATATGAGACTCAAGTGTATAGAAAACCAACACACACCAACAGATATCTCAATTACAAATCAAATCACAACATCAACGTTAAAAAGGGAATCATTAAATCCTTATATGATAGAGCCAAAATTATTACTTGTTCTAACGAAAATTCATTTTTAGAAGAAAAACAATTGTTAACATATGTTTTATTAAAAAATGATTATCCTTTATCGTTTATAAATAAGGAATTGTCAAGATTGGATCGAATGGAACCGAACAACTTAGAACGGAATCCTACAACATTCACAAGAAATAATACGAGGAAAATAACGATACCATATATAAAAGGACTATCGGAGAAACTTAAAACAATTGGAAATAAATCAACATTTCAACAACATTCAAAACAACAAACACATTGAGATCTAAAACTAAACCTAGCAATGAACAAGAAAGAACAAAGAATTGCATTTATAAAATACCTTGTGAATGCGAACAATTTTATTTAGGTGAAACATCAAGACCATTAAACGTTAGAATAAGTGAACATCAGTCTTATATTAAAAATAGAGAATTTAATAGATCTCAAATATGTCAACACGCATGGGATAATGAACATAGAGTTCAGTGGAGAGATTCAAGTATAGTCCTGAAATAATCAGATAGTAAAAAGAGAAAAATCAAAGAAGCGGCTCTAATTATTATGTATTTACAATTAAAAAAAAACGTACCTATCTATTGATTGTATTATATTATATTGTATTATGTTGATATTTATGTTATTTACGTTAATATGTTATTATTATTATTATTATTATGTTATTATTTTATATCATATTTACCGAAACAGGTGTATTCACACCTCTCGGAGACCTTCGGGTTAATTTATTCACTTTAGCTGTAAATATCTAAAAATATGGCACCTATTATTGTTGAATAAATTCTCCAGATTATTGAATATTGAATATTGTTGAATAAATTATTATTATTATTATTAATTATGCTAAATGAAACCAATTGTGTCGCAAATTCCTCGGTAGAATGCAGTAGTATGTGGTTACTCATACTGAAAGAGGAAGTCAATAGAAAATACAAGGATTAGTAAGTCAATAACATATCGCGTTAGTACAAATTTTATATTTTAGTATTACTTATTGCATATCTATGTATTATTAATATTATTTATAATTTAAACATATTAAAGTCAGAATTTGGTATTAGTTTTTTGAAGGTAAATTAAATGTAAGACCAACTATTTACGATGTCGAGATAGTATCACTAGGTTTGTTCCTGGTTTTCCCTCGTGATTTACTATGGAATCTCTAACGCGAGAATTTTACTGTCATCGTTGCATTTGATTGTCTTTTTAAAGACAGATCACATGCTATGATTTTTTTGCGACGGATATTCTTGAGTTGGGATTGATTTCATGTTATCGAATGAACTATCTTTTAGTAAAGTCGTCTTCTACTTTAAAACGTATAATATACGTCTGAATTGCCAATATAAATGAGTCAGATTAAATAAATTATTAGAAGAATTTTTTTACTTAGCAACAACATTTTTGTTTATTTTAGTAATATTTTGTATTTTGACAACGAAACCCGATTTGGTCTTCGAAACGTTAATAAATTCATTTTTTTAGTAAAATTGTGGCTTATTTCCCATAGAAAATACTTAATTATAAAAATGCCACAAGGAAATAGCTTCAGAACCTAATGGATAAAAAGAGAAACGAGTAAATAAGAGAGATAACAAAAGTTAGGCATGTTAGAAAAGAAGTTGCAAAATTAAAATGGAGATTTGCCGGACACAAAATAAAACAAAAAGAACCATGGGAATATAAACGAAACAGAGGAAGGCACCAAATGAGATGGACCGATGATATCAAGAAGCACGTGGGCTCTAGGTGGATGACCGTAGCGACAGACAGAGAAGAATGTAAAAGGATTGGGGAGGTCTATGTCAAAATATGGACCGAATAAGACTAATCACATTATAGATATACATTCAAACTAAATTATTATTGTGGTACTATTAGTTAAACACAATGTTTGTAAAACTTTTTTTGACTCTTAGTAGTTTTTCGATAAGCCAGTTTTTATCGAGATATTTTGTTCATTTGTAAAATCCAACACATATTTTTAAATGGTTAGGTATGTAAGATTATAGAATATTATTTTCATAACATTATTACCAGGTCTCTATAATCTTACTGAACCATGTAATAATATGTGTAGGAGTTTTAAAAATATTCACCATATTTCGATCAAAACTGGCTTATCGAAAAAGTAGGTATCTACTAAGAAACAAAAAAAAATTAAAAACATTTTGTTTAACTAGTGGTTCTACTGTAATCATTTAATTGGACCGTACATAAATATTTGGGGGGTTTAAGAGAACAAACTTCCATAAAATTTTTATGGGGTGAACAAACTTCAATTTTATTTTGTTTAAGACGTTCTTGCGAGAAGAAAGCCACATGTCTATTTTCAATAAAAAGTCTCTAATAGTGTTCGACATATTGGAAAAAATCGATTTTTATTCTGTAACATCAAAGGGCTGTAACTTTATTTCTGTACACATTTGTACTAAGAAAAGTTAGGTTAAATTGAACTTTTTTTGGTCCCAGAAAATATGACTTAATTTATTACCTGCCTTATTGTTACACCCAGGTACAGTCGAAAAAAATTAAAGAATAGGGCTTTTCATTCACAGTCATTTGTTTCGAGCTTCTGTCATGTGTCGTATAATATTAAGATATCTACGTCATACGTCTTTGGTTTGTATCAGGTATATACCAATAACATATGACGTAGATATATTAATATTATACGACACATGACAGACGCTCGAAACAAATGACAATCGATGAACCATGAACGATCACATCAATCACTTATTTTGTATTTGCTGTCTTTTTCTATAACAAACGTTTGTTATTTAGCTATAGAAAAAGACAGCAAATACAGAATAAGTGATTGATGTGATCGTTCATGGGTATAGGGCTTTTCATTCACAGTCATTTGTTTCGAGCTTCTGTCATATGTCGTATATTCCGTGTATATTAATATTATACACAGATTATACAACATATGACAGAAGCTCGAAACAAATGACAATCGATGAAAAGCCCTATTCTTTCATTTTTTCGACTGTATGTATTTACTACGTATTCAATGACATTCTTTAAAATAAACTTATATTGTACTGACTAATAATTATACTTCCTATAAACAAAGAGTTCAAAAATTTATGCGAATCAATAAAGTTATCAAAAGTATTTATTTTCCAGGGGTGGCCAAACTGTGGCTCGCGAGCCACATGTGGCTCTTTGAAGGATTATTTGTGGCTCTCAATAAATATCTGAATTACTTTTAATTTTTTTTTTCAAAATGTCTTAAATAAGTTAAGTAATTATTACTGACAACAAAAAATATAAAAGACTTAGGGCCGGTTGTTCGAACGCTAATCAACATTGATCACTATCAAATATTTAATTACTGTCACAACTGTCAATGTCAACTTTGGTGGGGTTGCTGAAAACATAGTTAATTATAATTATGAGATTAGTTAGTCAATTAACATAACAATTATTAACATAATTGAATAACTAATTTCATAATTGTCATCAATAATTATGTTTTCGGCAACCCAACCAAAGCTGACATTGACGTTGTGACAGTAATTAAGTATTTGATAGTGATCAATGTTGACTAGCGTTCGAACAACCGGCCCTTAGGGCCGGTTGTTCGAACGCTAATCAACAATGATCACTATCAAATATTTAATTACTGTCACCAAAACTGTCAATGTCAACTTTTATTGGGCTGTTGAAAACATAATTGATTAAAATTATGAGATTAGTTAATCAATTAACATAACAATTATTAACATAATTGATTAAGTAATTTCATATTATGTTTTCAGTAACCCAAACAAAGTTGACATTGACAGTTGGGGCCAGTAATTAAATATTTGATAATAATCATTGTTGATTAGCTTTCGAACAACCGGCCCTAAGTGTAACATCAGGACTTTGACAAGGAGACCCCTTATCACCGTTGCTACTCAATTTTGCCTTAGAATATGTAATAAGTAAAATATCATAGAGGGATTTGCGAATCGATGATCAAAACTATTGTTGACCTTTGATGGTGATCTAGGTGCAGTTGCTTATTCTACAAGAGACGTGAGAGTGTGAGAGGTGTTTTCACAACTCGATGAAGGAACAGGTAGTCTGGGCCTTCGAATAAATGAAGAGAAGACGAAATACATACTAGTAACCAAAAATCCAAATCCAAGAGTTAAATCCAAGAGTTAAATCAAAATCCAGAACATAACTAGTAATGACTACAACTTCGAAGTAGTAAGTAGAGTTTAAATATCTGAGAGCGGTGATCATAACCACATATAAAAAGGTCTCGGCAAGGATAGCTGCGGTGAATAGAGCATCTTACTCCCCGTCATCATTGTTAATATCCAAGTTGCTAAAAAGGCATTCTAAATAAATACTGTACATGCCAATTACTCGCTCAATGGTTACATATGGAAGTGAAACATGGGCTCTACATCAGCGGAAAATAAATATGCTGCTGGTTTTAAAAGGAAAGTTCTCAGAATGATATTTGGCCCTCAAACAGATGAATCGACAGGAGAGTGGAGAAGGCGGCGCAAAGCTGAAATACCTTTTTTACACTTTCTAAATTTAAATACATAATTGTTTAATTGCGGCTCGCGAAAAATTTCAAATTTTGAAAAATGGCTCGGATTATCAAGGAGCTTGCCCACCCCTGTATTATACTTTCGAATTATTAAATTTCAAATTGTTAAAATACTAGTATTAATCGGAAAGATGTGAGATCGGCAACATCGCGTTGAAATTATTCAGAATGTGACAGTGCATCCACATCCACAGTGCATTGCATAGCTAACCTTGTTTTTATTTGGTAGTGGATAGGTAGCCGGTACCAGTGACTTCTTCTATAGCCGGTAGTTGGCCTTTATTGGTAAGCAATCAAGTGGGAGGAACTACCGATCAATGATTTGGTTGCCTGTACATGTAGAATAACTGATGTGATAGCCAGTAATGAAATGAGCCTGTAGTACTTACTGAAAATTGCACAAAACAGCTGTTTTTTATAGTATACATTTTCAATGATTGTGAGAAATAAGTGGATTATTTTAAATCCTTATTTTCATGCAACCTGCTTTTTATGAAAAAGTAATAAAATAGATCACAACTCAAAGATCAACTAAAGCTTTATTAAAAAAAATTAAAAGTAATAATACTTATTATTATTATTGTAACAGCTTCGGCAGAACCAAAATTTAGTCTTGGATTTTTTGCTATTGGTACAAGTACATTAAATGCTCAAATATGGAATGTCAGCAAGCACTCATCACAGATAATCAAATTTGCTTGATTGATGCAGTCCTGAAGGAAAATGTTACAATAGGGCTTTTCATCGATTGTCATTTGTTTCGAGCTTCGAGCAAAGAATTCTTTCTAAATTCATATTATTTGACACACCTCGTATAAAATTAACAAACTTGGATAACTGATGGTTGAATCCTAAGGTTTAGACCATGCACAGATTTTTATGAAGAATAACTTTTTTTCCTAAAAGTATTAATAAAAGAGTTATTACAGGTCTAATAAATAAAAATGATGTTCGGAATCAGTAATTTAGGAAAATCTCAGTTTTTTTTTTTCACGTTACTGTTATTTCATATTTGAATATGGTTTTTAATTACAAATAACTTTTCATAATAAAATTTTTTGATATTTTGAAATATAAAGGTAGTTTGCTCTTGAGCGAAATTAATATTTTTTGACATACCTCGTATACTGTTGACAAAATTTGATATCTGATGATTGCATCTTAGGTTTTAGACTATGCAGAGCACTTTATAAAGAATGACTTTTTTTCGTAAAATTGATATAAAAAAAGTTTCCCAAAATATGGTTCCAAGTTACGCAGACACCCTGTACTACATATTATGACAGAAGTTCGAAACAAATGACTGTGAATGAAAAGCCCTATAGTCTTGCTTCTCATTTTCTTCATGAAAAATATTCTGGAAGGTGTCCATGTTTAACAAGTTTCCATAATTTCCACGGACGACGGAGCAATTATAATTTACTATTGTTCGTCCACTCTAACTTTTCCCATGCGTCACGATTCATTTTCAAACAAATTCAGTCAAAACATAAAGTGAAACGAATGTTGATTTGTACATACATTTTGTATACTATATTATACTAGTATATACTACACACATCGGTGTAGGTTTCACTTTATGTTTTGATTTAATTTGTTTGAAAATGAATCGTGCCGCATGGGCAAAGATAAAATGGAACTACTATTACTTTAAACCTTAATTCAATGCTTTCTAAACAAAACAAACACACGACCATACGAAAAAAAAACAATCTAAAACTAAACACGTCCGCCCACTAAATTTAGACCAATAATAAGCGACTACCGGCTATAGAAGAAGTCACCGGTACCGGCTACCTATCCACTACCTTTGTGTTTTTCTTTCAGATAAGAATTTTTCACAGATGTTATCTTTATCACAGATACAGATGTAAAGTACTCTAAACATGTCTTTACTTAATTCCTATTCCTACCTACTGGTTTTCTAGAACTTTATACACAACTAGTTTTACTTTAGGTACTATGTAGTATTCTAAGTTTAAGTAAAACTACATTTTTAAAATTTATACACCTAATCACTGGAGCTTAAATATTTGCATACCTAAATTTTGTGTACATAATAGGTACTTACCTTTTGAAAGCTACTTAATTTAACACAAATCCAGAACGAATTTAAATATTTTTAACTGATTAGATCACATTAACAATAATGATAAAAATGAATACTACAAACGTTCATTGATACAAACACAAACACAACAAAGGGTTGCCAGATGAAGTGAAGCAAAAATCGTGAAACTCGACTACTCGACTACTGAAAATCGTGTAAAGTCGGAAAATAAACCGTCCTTGAATGGTTACGAGTCTGCGCAGTAACGAAAACTGTGTTACTGCGCATAATTATTCGCTATCGCGCATGCGCGTAACCATTCAAGAACGGTTGGTGACTGGCTAATATTTTTATACCTTCCTAATATTTTCAGGGTATTCCCCTATATTTTACTTTAGTGTAAATGAGTACTTAAGGCCGGCCATTGGTAATGTTATAAGTATAGGCGATCCCATCACCTTTATAAAGTACACCACTCATAACCTAGAGCATATATGTATACCGAAAAATGCTTAACCTACTAACAATATATGTCGCTAATTACAGCCATATTTTTGCTATCCTACCTGTTGTGTATTGTTTATAAAAAAATGTGAAAATTTTGCTTTTTTCTCAATAAATTTAAGAGCGTTTATATCTAAATTACTCAAGTATTTAAATGAATTTCATGATAAAATTCCGTCTAGCACTACAATATACGTAATGGAAGGATATAACGTTAAAAAAATGTGAATTAATAAAGTACTTTTTGCGTGGTGTACTTTTAAACTAAATTTCTGCAATTAATAGAAATTGGCATGTGAAACGTAAATATTGGACATATAATACGAATAAAGTATAGGAATCTGTAAGAATATAAGCTCTGTTAATGTAGCCATTATGTATAAGATGGCACTACGAAAAATATTATATACATATGCAAAATTCAGGAGCGTAATGGCCCGTTTGAAACTTTCCTTTGGAAATTTCGGTACTGTACAGAGTACTAACGTTTTGAGGGATGCGGGTGGTTCATTATTAGCAGGGCGTACTTGGAATAACATATTGTTTTCACCCAATTTTGAAAAAATGTGAAAACTTTGAATTATCCACGTCCGTCTGTCCGTCCGTCTGTATGTAATCATAACTCCTCCGTCAATATACCAGCTATAATGACAAATGAGGTGTCAAATGAAAGCTTATGATCCAAGGATGGTACTAATGGTGAGATATTTGCCCTAGGCTGTCTGTCCGACCGCGAATATAACTCCTCCGTCATTATACCAGGTAGAATGACAAATGAGCTGTCAAATGAAAGCTTATAATCCAAGGATGGTACTAAAGGTGAGATATTTAACCTAGGCTGTCTGTCCGTCGGTCTGTCCGACCGCGAATATAACTCCTCCGTCATTATACCAGGTAGAATGACAAATGAGGTGTCAAATGAAAGCTTATAATCCAAGGATGGTACTAAAGGTGAGAAATTTGACCTAGGCTGTCTGTCCGTCTGTCCATCCGACCGCGAATATAACTCATCTGTCATTGAAAAATGAGGCGTCAAATGAAAGCTTATAATCCAAGGATGGTACTAAAGGTGATAACTTTGATCTAGGCTGTTTGTCCGTCGGTCTGTCCGACCGTGAATATAACTCCTCCGTCATTATACCAGGTGGAATGACAAATGAGGTGTCAAATGAAAGCTTATAATCCAAGGATGGTACTAAAGGTGAGAAATTTGACCTAGGCTGTCTGTCCGTCTGTCCATCCGACCGCGAATGTAACTAATCTGTCATTGACAAATGAGGCGTCAAATGAAAGCTTATAATCCAAGAATGGTACTAAAGGTGATAACTTTGATCTAGGCTGTCTGTCAGTCGGTCTGTCCGACCGCGAATATAACTTCTACGTCATTATACCAGGTAGAATGACAAATGAGGTGTCAAATGAAAGCTTATATGTTAGAATATATTCAACTATAAATTATGGTATTCTTATTAGTGTTAAAATGGACATAGCAGTCAAAGTGGGCGGGCTAATTCCCCGAACCTTTTAGGTCGAAAACTCTTACATAGGATTGATTGCATGAAAGTATCGTGTTACAAGACATATGGATGTGAAAGCGATTTTAGTAGTTTTGTTTTTGATATTTTTACAGTAGTCTGGAAGTATACGTTGTAGAAGACACATCTTAATTTCTTTGTTTGTATATTATTATAATACGGTTCGGTTAAAATAAATAGTTTGTTTAGTATTATTTGTACCTTTTATTATCTACTATTTCTAATAGGTTCTGGGCTCAGTTACGTTGTTAGCTCACCTGTATTAAGATAATAATTAAAAGTGTACAGTCGCGAAATTTTCGTGTTAACCGAATACATAATGGCGGAGAGTGCGAAATATAACGTCGAAAAGTTGAACGGCAAGAACTATCAATCTTGGAGTTATTTAGTGAAAATGTTACTCATCAATGCTGATCTATGGGAAATAGTTTCGAGTGAGTTACCATTAGAAGCAGATCGAAGCAGTTCTTGGAAAAAACAAAATGATAAGGCTTTGTCAACTATAGCCTTACTTGTTGACGTTAATCAATTAGTGCATATCCGGAACAGGGAATTCGCGCGCGATGCGTGGATAGCGCTAAGGGAGTATCATCAGAAATCAAGTTTGTCTAGTATGGTGTTTTTGTTAAAGCAAATCTGTAGGCTATCGCTAGAGGAGAATGGTGATATGGAAGCACACATTAGTTTATTCCTAGAATCGTTGAATAAACTGGCCGCCTTAGGGGAAGAAATTAAGGACAGGTTCTCAGCAGGAATTTTGCTGGGAAGTCTTCCAGACTCATACAGTTTTTTGATTACAGCGCTGGAAAGTAGGCCATCGAGTGAATTTACTCTAGAATTTGTTACGAGTAAATTAATAGATGAGTACAGGAGACGTCAGGGAGCTTTGGGAAGAAATCAGGAGGAGTCGGTGATGAAGTCAGTATACGAGGGTAACAAAAATAATGGTACTGCAAGGGCAGAAGCAAGGCAGTGTTATTTTTGTAACCGGAAGGGCCATTTTAAACGAGATTGCTTTAAGTACAAAGCGTTTAAGAAGGAAAAGGCCAATAAAGTCACTGAAGGTACTGATGATGCATGTTTTATGGTCAATTATAGCTCAAGGGACGGAAAAAGGGATTCTGCTTCGTGGTATGTGGACTCAGGAGCTTCGAGCCACATGGTTAATTACAAAGGATTCTATACCCAATTTGACGGTAGCAGAAAAGGCGTTGTAAGTTTGGCGGAGAAAGGGCAATACTCCGAGGTTCAGGGTATAGGAACAGGACTTATTGAGTGCGTGACTGGATCGGGAGTGGAAAATTTAAAAATCGACGAAGTGTTGTATGTGCCGGGATTAGACTCAAATCTGCTTTCGGTGAAAAAGCTAACAAGTGCGGGACATAATGTGCAATTCGATAAAAACGAGTGTAAAATCGCTTTACACGGAAAAGTCGTCGCGAGTGCGGTGCCTTCACCGGACTTATACAAACTTTCAACTGTGGACCATGGATTGAGTGCTGTGGAGCACTCCAGCAACTGTCAACATGCATGGCATAGACGGTTTGGACACAGGGACATGGATGCAGTCAAACACTTAATGGAAAAGAAAATGGCAGTCGGGATTGATATGACTGACTGTAGGATTAGGGAAACTTGTGAATGCTGTATGAAAGGTAAAATTTTACGTAAGAGTTTTCCAAAATTTTCTCATAGCAATACATTTAATATTCTTGACTTATTACATTCGGATATTTGCGGGCCCATGAAGACTGTTACTCCAGGGGGTAAACGTTATATTTTGACTTTAATTGATGATTTTTCTAGATATACAACTATATATTTATTAAATCATAAAAATGAAGCGGTAAAATGTATAAAAGAGTTTATAGAATTTGCGAGTAATCAGTTAGGTAGGGTTCCAAAAGTAATTAGGTCGGATAGGGGTGGCGAGTACGTAAATAATAATTTAAGGGAATTTTTAAAGGGTAAAGGTATAAAAATTCAATATACAGCGGGGTACTCTCCAGAACAAAACGGGGTTGCAGAAAGAAAGAATCGATCTCTAGTTGAAATGGCTAGGTGTATGTTAATCGATGCGGGTTTAGCAAAGAAATTTTGGGGGGAAGCGATAGTGACAGCCAATTATTTGCAAAATCGATTACCTACTAAGTCGAAAGAAAAAACGCCCTATGAATTGTGGCATAAAGTAACACCGAATGTGTCGAATTTGCAAATATTTGGGTCTACGGTTTATAGCCACATTCCCAAAGAAAAAATGAAGGATAAATTTGATCCAAAAGGTGAGTCACTGATATTTGTAGGTTACTCTGATGAATCAAAAGCGTATAGATTGTTAAATGTAGATACAGAACGTATTACAATTAGCCGTAGTGTGGTGTTTTCCAAGAGAAATATATGCGTCGAGAAAAAGGAGGCAAAAAGTGAGGAAATATCCATTGGGTCCATGATGGAACGGGAAAAAATAGAGCCAAACGACGTAGAAGACAGAGAGGTTGCAAATTTTGAAAACACGGAGGAAATAGAAAATTCTACGGACACATCTAACACGTATGAGAGCTTAAGTTGGGAAGAATCCCATGACGATGACGGTGATTCTAACTATCAATTAGATACAGATCTCGATATAGAGAATTCAGATGATCGTAGATCTAGCAGAATAAATAAAGGTATTCCACCTGAGCGCTACATAGCAAAGTTGACAGAACTCGAAGAAGTAGAACCTAGAAACTTTAAAGAAGCGCTTAAAAGAAGTGATAGTGAAAAATGGAAGCAAGCTACGGAAGAGGAAATCACGTCATTAAGGAAAAATAAAACTTGGGATTTAATACAAGCACCAAAGGGAAAGAATATAGTCTCATGTAAATGGGTATTCAAGTTAAAAACAGGCGAAGATCAAAGCTCGAAGAAGTACAAAGCACGGCTGGTAGCAAGGGGTTTTAGCCAAAAGTTCGGCGTAGACTACGATGAAGTGTTCGCTCCGGTTGCGCGGCAAGCTACTCTTCGAATTTTATTGACAGAGGCATGGAGAAAAAATCTCATAGTAAGGCATATAGATGCAAAAACAGCCTTTCTAAATGGAGAACTGTCAGAAGAAATTTTTATGAAACAGCCTGAGGGATTTGAAGAAAAGGATACAAGTTGTGTTTGCAAATTAAATAAAAGTTTATATGGTTTGAAACAATCTGCCAGAACTTGGAACAAAAAGCTTGATGAAGTTTTATCTAAAGAGAATTTTTGTAAAAGCAATATTGATACATGTTTATATATCAAGGTAATAAATAATGAAAGGGTTTACGTACTTATATACGTGGATGACATTTTAATAGCAGCAAAGGATACACAGGTAATTGATACATTTGAAGAGAATCTAAAATGTAATTTTGAAATAACGAGTTTGGGATTATTACAAAATTATCTAGGTATGAAGATTGAAAGGTGCGATCAAGGGATATATAGTTTAAATCAAGCCAGTTATATTGACAAATTGCTGAACAAGTTTAAGATGAAAGATGCAAAAGAGTCCAATATACCGCTGGATGTTGGATACTATAAGCTTAGCAGAGAGAAGCCGATGAAAAACAGTGAAATATACCAACAACTGATTGGTGGTTTATTATATATTGCGGTAAATACTAGACCGGATATATTGGCAAGCGTCACCATACTAAGTCAACAGAATAAAAATCCAAAAGAAGTAGATTGGAACGAAGCAAAGAGGGTGTTAAGATATTTAAAGAAAACTAAATATAAAAAGCTTATTTTAGGACAAGAAGGAACAGATAATGCATTATACGGCTATGCAGACGCTGACTGGGCAGAAGACAAGGGGAACAGAAAATCCAATAGCGGGTATATATTTTTATTACGGGGTTCGCCTATAAATTGGGGATGTAGAAAACAGAATTGCGTGTCTGTATCATCAACTGAAGCAGAGTACATAGCATTGGCTGAAGGCTGTCAGGAAGCAATTTGGTTAAAACAGGTTATAAAGGAATTTGTGGGTTTAGAGCCGGAAATAGTTATATACGAGGACAATCAAAGCTGTCTAAAACTTTTAGGAAATCACAAATTCATTAATCGGACAAAACATATCGATACAAAGTACCATTTCGTAAAAGAATTGCATGAAAAAGGGGTTGTTAACTTTAAGTATTGTCCTACCGAGGATATGATAGCTGATATGTTGACTAAGCCGCTGAATAGGGTTAAGTTAGAGTACTTAACTAGTGAAGGGGGTCTGTTTGACTAATTCAAAAATAATTTTAGTTGCGAGGGGATGTTAGAATATATTCAACTATAAATTATGGTATTCTTATTAGTGTTAAAATGGACATAGCAGTCAAAGTGGGCGGGCTAATTCCCCGAACCTTTTAGGTCGAAAACTCTTACATAGGATTGATTGCATGAAAGTATCGTGTTACAAGACATATGGATGTGAAAGCGATTTTAGTAGTTTTGTTTTTGATATTTTTACAGTAGTCTGGAAGTATACGTTGTAGAAGACACATCTTAATTTCTTTGTTTGTATATTATTATAATACGGTTCGGTTAAAATAAATAGTTTGTTTAGTATTATTTGTACCTTTTATTATCTACTATTTCTAATATTATAATCCAAGAATGTTACTTATCCAAGGTCAGATATTTGACCTAGGCTGTCTATACGTCGTCGGTCGGTCCGTCCGACCGCGAATATAACTCCTTTGTCATTATACCATGTAGAATGACAAATGAAGTGTCAAATGAAAGCATGTAATCCAAGTATGGTACTAAAGGTGATAACTTTGATCTAGGCTGTCTGTCCGTCCCGTCCGACCGCGAATGTAACTCCTCCGTCATTGTACCAGGTAGAATGACAAATGAGGTGTCAAATGAAAGCTTATAATGCAAGGATGGTACTAAATGTGAGAAATTTGACCTAGGCTGGCTGTCCGTCTGTCCGTCCGACTGCGAATATAACTTCTCCGCCATTATACGAGGTAGAATGATAAATGAGGTGTCGAATGGAAGCTTATAATCCAAGGATGGTACTAAATGTGCCAAATTTGACCTAGGACTTCCGGTTTTAGAAATGCGACCAGAAGTACTGTTTTAAAGTCACCGGAATAGTACACGTGATATATTATTCGACGCTACTTCGCAAGAAGAAATGTTGACATGTTCTTCGTGTTAGACTTATTAAAATGCTCAGTTGGTGATAATACCAGTCTGATTTTTGCTTTCTGATTTTTGCAGTGTTTAATGAAATGGTAACAAATCAATTTTAAGTTCTGTCCGACAAAATACATGGAAGGTTTTCGTAATCTGACGTTCCAAATTTTTAACCTGTTCCACAATTAAAGCTTCGCCTATTTCAGTGTTCCCGTACATCAAAGTTTGTCCGACTAGACACAGTTAAGTTACAAATTTTCAGCTTGCTATTAATCAACTTCTTTTTTGTACGCGAGATCCAGGCCTATAATTCAAATTTAATTTATAAATAAGTGATTTTTACTCAGGTCAGCCATTATGATGAAACATTTTATTTTAGGGAATAGTGGGAATCGGTAATAGGAAATGAAGATAATATTTATTAAAAGTTCATTTCATCTGACATTGAAATAGATATGACAAACGTGATTCTCTGAGTTGGGCTAAATTTAGGGAACCATTAGTGTAGAGTCGGGGAACCATTAGTTTTTAATTATGTAATTTTTTACACTCCTCTTGACACTTGAGTTGAGGAGAGTGTCGTAATCGGGAATTGACTCATCACTTTTAAGTTAATGTTATGGTATGTTATGATCAGGTATTAAATTGCCATCACAAATTTCCGAGGATTTTTTTTTCTTTGCAAAGTACCTAAGTTTTAAACAATACAGGGAAGTATTAAATGAATTTTAATACAAACGTATTAAAAATACCAATGAAAATAATTTTTTGAAGTTATACTTCTTTAGGCGCGATTTCATTGAGGGTGAAATTTTATTAATCTGCACGCATGCGCACAAAGACAGTATGGAGTTCGTTACTAAATGTTTTAATTTATGTATGTATCAGTCCAGAAAAGGCGTGGAAAGAATATATTAGTGTTTTTAAATATATTTTTCTACAAACGTGTTAAAAATGCTACTTTAGCATTGCCAAAAAAAGTGAATTGTCAAATTGTGAAACGTCAAAATATTTATATTTCATTTATTAACATTAATATTAATAATAAAACTTGCGCAATTTGAAAAAGGTGGTTTAAAAGTTTTTTTTTAAATTTAATTTAAACTGTATTATTGCATTTTTAACACGTTTTTAGAAAAAAACTATTAAAATTTGTTAGAATATACAAAAATAAAAGTAGATGGTATTCTGATTTACGTATTGACAATATAGTCAGTTTTGATGTAATGTCAAGAAAAATATAAAAATGGAATGTCAGTCAAGTTCAAGTAAAAGTTTTTGTAGGTATTGTCCTGTAATTGAGAATGAATAAATTATAATTGTTGATTAATTGTTGACAAATTAAAATATTAATTGCCGCCGCCCTACCGCAAACGGCTGCTGTTTAAAAAACACCGCCAAAAATCTTTAAAGGATTATCATTGATTTTACTGCTCGATCCTTGTTCCCAGTTGTTTACAGTAGGAATCGATTGTAGTGCCGCCGGTACCACCTCCTGCCAATTAGGCGTTCGCATGGCACGTGCCGCTTGCTTTCATGTAAGCCGCTTTTGGGGCAATTTAAAGAAATAGTAAAATTAATGATAATTTACAACTTTTATTACACAAGATATTACCCAATTCATAAATAAATCAATTTTTAATATATTACAACATTTTAATAAAACTAGACATTTAGACAAATTTGAGTGATATAATTGTTCTTCCCTGGTATAATTTTATAATATTTGGACATGAAAAGTAGGTAACAAACTATGATGAACCAATATGCGAAATAGTTCATGTGGTGAAACCGCCCCCGCCCGAAAAAAATTATGATTCGGTTTCTTTGTGGATTCCTATTCAAAAATGTCCCCTTTAAACAAATCTGAAGGGTGCCGGGCAAAATTTTGGGGCAGAATTTGTTTAAACAATTTTTTTAAACAAATACAAAAGATTACATTTTTTTTTGTTCTGGAACATATATTTTTAGGTTTTCAAGGTCATTCTAAACAAGAAAGGTATCTTGCAATTTTTCTTAAAAATTGATAGTTTTCGAGTTATAGGCGATTTAAAATCTGAAAAATGCGAAAATACGCATTTTCGAGGCTAAAAACTCATATTTAAATTAGTATTCTTGAGGTTACCAGATATTTAATTTGAAGACTAAACATTAATCTTCAAGATTCTCAAGAGTGATCGCGTCTAACCTTAATTTATACCGTTTTTTTTTTACTTGTTTGCATTTTTTTTTGCCGGTGCGGCGAGCTCTATTTCAAAAATCTTCTAGTTTCTTCCAAATAATTCTAAGTATTCTAAATAAAATAAGTTTCTTGACATTTTTCTCCAAAGTTAATGGTTTTAAAGTTATAAGCGATTTAAAATCCGAAAAATGCCAAAACGACGCATTTTTGGATTTTAAATCGCTTATAACTTTAAAACTGTTAACTTTTGAGAAAAATGTCAAGAAACTTATTTTATTTAAAATGTTTTGTTTAAAATTGGAGATTTTTGAAATAGAGCGCGCCGCATCGACAAAAAAATCGGATGGACATGCATATTTAACAATTAAAACACGACGGTTTAAATTAGGGTTAGACGCAATCACTCTTCAGAATTTTGAATCTGAATGTTTAAACTTCAATTTAAGAATCTGGCAACCTCAAAAGTTCTAATTTAAATATGAGTTTTTAGGCCTCGAAAATGAGCATTTTCGCACTTTTCAGATTTTAAATCGCCTATAACTCGAAAACTATCAATTTTTGAAAAAAATTACAAGATACCTTCCTTTTTTAGAATGACCCAATAAACTTAAAAATACATGTTTCGGGGCAAAAAAACGTGATATTTTCTATTTGTTTATAAAAATTGTTTAAACAATTTCTGCCCAAAAATTCTGCCCGGCACCCTTCAGATTTGTTTAGAGGGGACATTTTTGAATAGTAATCCACAAAGAAACCGAATCAGAAATTTTTCCAGACGGGAGCGGTCTCACCACATGTACTAAAATAGATTTCTCCAATACTTTTGGTTTAGATTTTACCACGAGATACGAGCACAGTATTTATCCAAGTAAAATTTTCAGCGAGACCCCGTCCTTAAACCGCCTAGAAAATTAAAAGTTCGCACCTGATATATAAAACGATTTCGAGTCGTCTTAGCAAGGCCGCACCTGCATACTCTTTGTACTTAACTAAACTATCGACTCGCTAAAAAGTCTGACGTTTGGGGCCTCGCTTAGATATATATTGCGTTATTTCTCCGATAGAGGCAGCATCTCTCGGGAAAGAATCTTTTCTCTCTGTTGTACCGCCAGTTGGAGACCTCTCTTTCATACAACGGCCGGCCTTAACTTGAGACTCTTCCAATGATGTTTATGTTATCATTATGGTATGTGATGATTAGGTATGAACAATGAAAGTATAGATTACAAATATCCGAGGATTTCTCTTTCTTTGCAAAGTAATTTTTAAACAATACAGGGAAGTATTAAGTGAGTTTTAATAAAAATGTATTAAAAATACTACTGAAAATTTTTAATGGTAAAAATCGTAAGATTTCGTACTTGATTCGTGTAATCGTGTAAAATAGGAACAAATCGTGTAATTACACGATAATTCGTGTAATATGGCAACCCAACATTATTTCTTATATTGTTGTAAATACTCATTTCATTACATACTCATCTAGAGCTCGGGAAATATGCAAAATGCATATTAAGTGCATATTTGCATATTTTGGATAAATTTTGTAAGTGCATATGCATTTATTAAAATTGCATATTTTTAGACTTTTTTGCATAGATGCATTTTAAAGAGAAATGAGAAGTCCCAGATCTAAACAATAAATCTGAAAATTCTCGTGGAACCACTTTCTGGTAACATTCTTTCTCTGCCTTTTACAATTTTTAAGGCGACGAATAAAGGAGACGAAGCAGACTCTAGAATATGCAATGCAGTCACATTTTGTTAGTGAACATATTTTGTTATTGTTAGGTGATGCTGCGCCATATGACCAAAAGTCGACAACATTTAAAAATATTTTTTCAAATTTATTACTTGTCTAGAGCACGCTTCTGCTACAAATAGAGTAGCAGGAGGCTACAAACTGTAAGGATGGAATTTCCAATGATTAATACCCTTCTATCAAAAATAAAAACATAATTTTGAAAGCCTTTCTGCGAGTATAGGTGTATAAAGATCGTTTACCTAATGTGCCTTTACCACCTGAACCTGTGATAACTAGATGGAGAACATGGATGAATTCTGTAAATTTCATAACCGATATTTTGAAGGAATTAGAGACGTCAATTTGTAGTTTAGATGTAGACGTAACTCAGGTGCTATGAAAAATGTGTGGATGTTTTAAAAAACCGTTATTAAAAAGTAATTTGACACATATCCAATCCAAACCAATTTTGTAAATATTGCTTAGCCAATTACTAAATTAGAAAAGCGAAACATTTCTTTAGACCAAAGTATTGAAATTATCAATTCATTAAATGAAATAATTAAACACCTTGGTGAAACCAACAAAATGTATCAAAAATTCTGCACGGCGTTAAAGAAAAATGAGGAATATCACAAAATAATTAAAAAAAATATTATTATGATGGGGAAATGTGAAGATAATTTAATTTTATAGGTAGAACCCTAAAACAATATTTTAAGTAAGCTTCTTTAACTTCATGTGAAGTAGAAATAATTTTTTCCGTGTATGCTTAAACAATTACAATCAGATATACCTACGGCTGTTTTTCTGTAGAAAATTTAGAAAACGTTTAATAATGTACAGTTTTAATAATAATTGTAATAATAAATAATAAAGAATGATGATAAATATAAAGAATAAATGAATATAATGATGTAGGTTATAGAAATTTCAATAAATATTTTTTATGACTTTAGCATAAAATAAATATTTTTTTTTATTTAGCTTAAATGCCTCGACAGTCCATTGGCATCAAATAAATAATTAAATACCTTCAAAACAAGGATTACCGTGTTGTTTATTTATATGCATTAAATGCATAAAAGCATATTTAAGTGCATATTTCAACTGTTTTTTGTGCATATATGCATGCATATTTTAGGGTTTTTTAAGTGCATATTTCCCGAGCTCTACTCATTACTCATTTGGATGTTTGTTTTTTGTTTTCCTTCTCAGTTTAGTGTAAGAGCAACAGAGCAAGAGAGTGGTCAGTGAATGTTGAAAATGCAACATTGGCAAGTTTATATTCCATCTTCATTTGAAAAATTTCATTCTATAGGTATTGATTTATTTAATTAGGTATTAAATATATGTAGGTATGTATTTGTATTGGCACTTTTGTTTAATTGTAATTTATACAGGGTGTTTGACTAGTAGCTTACACTATCTATATATATATATATATATATATATATATATATATATATATATATATATATATATATATATATATATATATATATATATATACATATATATATATATATATATATATATATATATATATATATATATACATCCCGCTATCATTATGTCATCTTTTCATGTTGCAGTCATTTGGCATCACCAAGAAATACTATCATTTTCGAATTTTAATTCGTGTATGTTTGTTGAGCGCATTTTTTAACGCCCTGTATCGTTCTCAGTTTTCTAAAATTTTAATTTTAAAAATTTAAATTATATACAAAAATTTTTACACTTCATAACCATTTTGACTTCCACCACATAAAAATGTGTATTTCCCATCATTTTGCCGCTTTTCGACGTTGCCACGAGTTAAAAATACCGATCTTTTGAGGACAGGTAGAAAAGGTCTATTGTAAACTTAGAGGATGGAATATTTTGGTAAAATATTCCATCCTCTCAGATTATAAACTACATAAAAGGTAGGTTCTTTACCTGTTCAGCTGGATTACCAAGCAAGGGTCTAAATATTTTACGAGTTGAATTGTGTTTATTTGATTTCATCTGTTAAATTAAAATTTCTCATACCGACTTAAAATATTTGTTTGAAAAATTCATTTTATATTTTCGTTTAATTTACTTAGGGTTTTTGGTCAGAATTTTGAAGAAACGCTTGGTTTGACATAAAATTTGGGACACGTACCTATAGCTAATATGTTAAAGAAAAAAAGTGATATTGTGCCGATATGTGCTTTTGATCTGGAGGTGAGTTTCGTCGGTTATAGGGTATGAAAACAAATACGTTCAAATAAGTCCGGAATTGGATAAACTGACTAATTCTAAGCAACTTCTATTTTATAGCGTTTTTCACTAAGTCAATACTTTTAGAGATATTTGCGAGTGAATATGTTCATTTTTCAACAAAAAAAAAAAAACGTTTTTATACGGTTTTTCGCAAATAACTCGAAAAGTAGGTACTTTATTGAAAAAAAATTAGCAAATAGTAAATATAGCTTATAAAAAAGTGAAAAAATGGTATATGTGTCAGGTCTGTAGACCCAGTAGAAGCAGAGTTATTGCTAAGCTTTGTTTTAAAACCAAGAGGAGTAGGTAAACTAAATGGCAGATTCACACCCAAGAAAGTCACTAGAAATATCATCAGATAAATCTTCTTTTTTGGTTGATCATATCGGCCTTTGACGGTAATCTTGACTAAAAATCTAAAAATAAAAGGAAGAACGCAGAAAATACAAAAATTGCTGATAAAATAAATAAACTGACCTATGAAATGCCAATAGTGTCAAAATTTGATATGAGTAAAATTGCCTGAGGTTGTACCAATTACAAACAAGGTGTACGGCGCGGGAAATTTGAATGACTCCTCTTGTTTAAAAACAGACTATAGTGAAAAATAAGCTCTTATATCTCAAATTCCAAATCGAATATTTTAACGTGACATAAAAAAAATGAAACACTTTTCTGGGAAAACTTATTACAACTTTCTTAAAGTGTTTAAGAAAACGTTTATTTTTATTTTTTTTTTTAAGTTTCCAGCAGCAAGAGTAAGCAGGTTACGCTCAAAATACAGTTGTTCCTTTTTTTTTTTGGTTAAAAATATTCTAAAAACTCCCTCTAATTAACAGCCCAAATGGAATTAATCGTTACCACTTCACAAGTAACTTTATGTATTGTTTGTGTTTGTAAGTTTCATCAGTTCAAAGTGCTTATTTGTGGAAAAATTTGGTTTTAAAGTAAATTTTTTTAAATCTTTAATTTTGAAAAAAAGACTTTTGTCAAAATAACTTAAAAATTATTAGTGATACCAAATATCTTAAAGAGTAAAAAATGTAGGTGTTGCTTTTTTAAATATTTGGAATTTTTTGATTTTCTGGAAGACAAAAATTGGTTAAGATATGGCTGTTCAAAATTTGCATATACATACTCGTGACTAGTGATTCGTTCGAGGCCTTTCAACAAAACCCCTTTCAAAAATAACCATTTTGAACCAATGCAACTTACAGATCATATACAGGGTTTCCCCGAAAATAGTGCGTTCCTTAAAGGTATAGATAGAAAGCACAATGTAGAGCAAAAAAGTCTTATAACATTTTATTCTAAATTCAGCCGTTTGACCAAAAAACGAAAATACATTTTGATATGCAAATTGATACTCAATTAGTAAATAAACAAGGGGTCCCATTAGATTAAATTTCACAGTCACAGGTTCTTCTACGCCATGTTGCCAGGTCATATAAATTTATGAAAATAAAAATTTACTCTTATGGAGAACAACGTAATTTTTGTTGAAACGGTTAACTTTAGAAAAAAATGTTACAACACCTTTTTGTTCTAAATTGTGTATTATATCCACACCTTAAAGGAACGCACTATTTTCGGAGACACCCTGTATAAACAATACATTTATCTAAAGTAACGTGTGAAGCGGTAACAATTAATTTTCATGACTTTCTTTTGCCAAAAAAAAGGGAACGATTTTATTTTCAGCGTAACTTGCTTACTTTTCACGCTAGAAACTGTTTTAAAAACACCAAACAAAATTTTTTTTAAACACTTTAAAAGAGTTATGATGAGTGTTTCCCGAAAAGTGCTTTATTTTTTTGGTTATTTTACGTTGAAATATTCGATTTGGTATTTGACGAATAAGAACCTATTTTTCATTAGCTGCAACCCTGCTTCTACTGGGTCTACAGACCTTATACTGACACCTCTTTTTCATAAGCTATATTATTGCTAGGAATATTTTCTTCGATAAAATATGTACATACTTACTTTTTGAGTTATTTGCGAAAATCCGTCCAAAACGTGTTTTTCTATGAAAAATAAACATATTCACTCGCACATACCTCGAAAAGTATTGACCTAAAACTTTTATAGAACAAAATTTGCTTAGAATTAGAATTAGTCAGTTTATCCACTTCCGGACTTATTTTGCACGTATGTTTTTTCACCTCCAAGAAGGGGTGAAAGTCACATCCAGGACAAGAGAACATATCGGCATAATCTCACTTTTTTCTTTGGCATTTTAGCTACGTGTGTGCCAAATTTTATGTCAATCCAAGCGGTTCTTTAAAATCTGAAGGTTTTGCGATATTTTATCGTGAGTGAATGGAATAATAATTATTACAACGGCAATTATTGCCGTTGTCACTTTTAGATAAGAAGTCATTATCACAATGATATAGTCAGGTTAACTGAATTGTATAATTATTGTTTTTATCATTAAATGTGAAAACCTAGAATTATCCATGTCTGTCCGTCAATAAACACAACTCGTCTATTAGTAGGACAGAAAGAATGACAAATAAGGTGTCAAATGAAAGCCTATAACCAAAATATGATATTACATGTGAGAAGTTTGACCTCGGACTGCCTGTTCCAGAGTTGCAACCGAAAGTACTGTTTTAAATTCGTCGAAATAGTACAAACTATTGGTCAACACGACTAAGAAAGACCAGAACAAATACATACTTCCGGTTTCATGCCTGTCTGTTCGTCCATATCTGTAGGTGAACAAAATTCATCCGTCATATCAGCTGACAAAAAGTTACACGAAGGGTTCAAATATCGACTGCCGGTTCAACTTCCGGTCACTTTTTGTGAAAAATTAGAACTTACGATGTCCAATTGCTTGTTACAATTTTTTTTATAAGTGTTCTACTCTATCTATTCTGACTTTTCATTAACTTACTTAGATCACATATAATTTAATACAGTTTTGATGTCAGGGTCTTCAAAATTTATGTGGTGAGTTCCGGTATGTGATGAATGAAAAACGACTCCATAAGCAGAAGAAAAAAGTGTTCTCAAGACCTAAGACAATACATCGACTCACAAGAGCGTTGTGACAGTAGCAAAAATTCGAGTTGGGGTTCTAATTACTTTCTCATGCGGCTTACTCTCCTGACTTGGCCCCCTCCGATTATTAAGTGTTCCCAAATCTGAAGAAATGATGGGCGAGTCACAAAGTTTCACAAAAAAGCGAATATTTCGCGAAATGAACGTCAGATCGAAAAACTAAAAAATGCGTGTTCAATATTTTTCAAAAGTCTATCGAATGATACCAAAAACGAACCCCCACGGAAAGGGGTGAGGAGTAAATTAAAAATTTTAAATACGAACCCTGCGATATTTCGCGAAATGAACATCAGAGTGCCAGTGTGTGCTTTTTTTCTGGGGATGAGTACCACCCCCTTCTCGAGTGTGAAAAAATCTAGGTCCAAATAAGTCCGTAAGTGGATAAACTAATTAAATTCCTTGTAACTTTTGTTTTTAGATGGTTTTTCGCAAATAAATCAAAAAGTAAGTATTTGATCGAAAAACTATTCCTAGCAAATATAAAGCTTATAAAACAGTAAAAAAAATGATGTATGTATGAAGTCTGGACACACAATAAAAACAGAGTTGGAGCTAATCAAAGTTGGTTCTTATTCGTCAAATTCCAAATCGACTAGTTCAACGTAAAATGTCCAAAAAGTAACGCACTTTTCGGGGAAAACCCGCCACAAATTTTTTAAAGAGTTTAAAAAAAGTTTTATTTTTGTTATATAAAAAGTATCTATTCTATCACCATCAGCATCAAAAGTAGACCGGGCAGTATCGTCGCCCCCGCTAGCGAAATTATTCCGATTCGATTTTTTTGCACAAACTTACTCAAAAAGAGGTCCTTATAACATATCCAAAGGGTGCCGGGCGGTGCATTGGTCGAAAAATTGTTTAAAAAATTTTTTTGAAACAAATTCACAAAAACAATTTTTTCATTTCGAACAATTTTTTTTAGATAACTTGTGTCATTCTGGGCAAAAAAGGTGTCTTGCCATTTTTGTTTAAAATTGATTGTTGTCGAGTTATATGCGATTAAAAATTTGAAAAATGCGAAAATAGCCATTTTTAAGTCTTAATAACTCGATTAAAAGTTATTATTATGAAATTAAAAAGTGAGCAGATCAAGTTTCAAACCCTTGCTTCAAGGTCCTTAAGAGATTTTTGTCATTATTTTATTACAAAGCTGTTATTTTTAATTATTAATAATTAGCGCTATAGTCCCGGATTTATCGTCGCCCCTGTTAGTGAAATTATTCCGATTCGATTTTTTTGCACAAACTTACTCAAAAAGAGGTCCTTATAACATATTCACAAGGTGCCGTGGTCGAAAAATTGTTTAAACAATTTTTTAAACAAATCCACAAAAATAATTTTTTCACTTTGAACAATTTTTTTTTAGATAATTTTGGACATTCTGAACAAAAAAGGTCTCTTGTCAATTTTCTCTAAAATTGATTGTTGTCGAGTTATACGCGATTTAAAACCTGAAAAATGCGAAAATGGCCATATAACTCGACAAAAATCAATTTTAGAGAAAAATCTCAAGATACCTTTTTTGCTCAGAATAACTCAACTTATCTAAAAAATCGTTCGTAATGAAAAAATTATTTTTGTGAATTTGTTTAAAAAATTGTTGAAGGTGATACAGTAGCGATCAACAGGTAGCCAAAACGCGTTCCAAGATTGCGGCTGTAATTTTGAATATTTTTTCAAGATATTTGGCACACGTATCCGTAATATAATAAAGAATGGCGGTACAGAGCCCAATTTGAAAAATATATTAGGTAATATTTGAAAATTATTCTGTAATTAAATACAATATTAAAAAAACGAGCCTGTACCGCCATTAAGAAGAACAAAAAAATACACTTTCTTCAAATAAACTTTTTTATCCGATGCCTAGATTTTGTGTCATTTTGGAACTACTAAAATGTTTTATTTCATTAGTCCAAAACAAAATTTAAATTTTTTAATTCGACAAAATATTTCCACGCACAGGCTGTGGTCTGTATTAATTCGAGAACCAAGAGAGACAGCTCATTAACCGCCTTTCATATTTTCTTAGAAAATAAACGATCTCTACACAAAGTACTTATAGGATAATACGCCGCCGTTATGAAATGATTGTAGGATGTTAAAATGACGAAGGATGTTTTACCCGGAAATCCGAATTTTATATACTTTTGTTATATTTAATACCCTAATAGCACACGACGTCCTTTGGACGTCCAAAATAGGTCAATTTTTGGTCCTAACGTCCATGGACCATAAACGGACGTCCTTTGGACGTCCGACGCTGGACGTACTTCGGGTGTACTAAATATGTACGTCCTTTGGACGTCCGGCGTTGGACGTCCTTCAGGTGGACTAAATATGTACGTCCTTTGGACGTCCGGCGTTGGACGTCCTTCGGGTGGACTAAATATGTACGTCCTTCGGACGTCCGGTGTTGGACGTCCTTCGGGTGGAATAAATATGAACGTCCTTTGGACGTCCGTACTCGGACGAAATACGGACCTTTTCCAATCGTCCATATTGGACATATTCTACCAATACGGGGATTAAACAGCAAAATTATTTAATAAAATATTAACTTAATTATGTTAATAAAATAGTTTAAATGGAAAAGATTATAAATCATATTTAATTCAAAACTGTATATGTAGTTTAATATCTAATACATGTTTTTGTTTTTATGTAAAGTGTGAAAATCTGATCGGTAAATTATTCGTTATGTCCACTCTACATCAACAATAAATTGAACAAGAAATTGACTAAGTTATTCAAGGCCAAATTTGACGAGTACAAAATGTATGATTTGTAAAAGAAAATGAAGGAATTTGATGAAATAGAACAATTGGATATGTTTTATTTTGTCAAATTTCTTTATTTTCTGTTTATTCACGGCAAAATTGGAAGTAGAATTGTGTTTTGTATAAGCCAAATTTGACCTTGAATAACTTGTCGTCAATTTCTTGTTCAATTATTGTTGATGTAAAGTGGACTTTATAATGTTTTATTATTCCCGTTACCAAGATGATAGAAGTTTGGTGGTTAATTCTAATAAGCAAAAATATAATTTTTATCAATGTATCCTTACTACAGATGAATATTGAGAGCATCTTTTTGAAGTTGAGCGTACGTGTGCCCAAAATAGGTCCAGTTTTAGTCCTAATGCGGATGGACTATAAATGAACGTCCTTCGGACGTCCGACGTTGGACGTACTTACATGTTGAATAAATATGAACGTCCTTTGGACGTCCATTGGACGTCCGTGCTCGGACGTCCGTTGGACATTGACATCGATCCGTGAGCGTCATCTGCAAAGAAGAAAATCACAAGCCAGGACAACCAATCCAAATAGTGAGTGTTTCAAACTTTTGTGTTGTGTTGTCAAAAGTTTATTTAATTATTTATGTTTTTCCTTACATACTTACATATTTTTTCAAGCTTTTTGGTATATTTTTCATATTTTTTACTATATTTCGATAAAAAAATTCTTCGCAGTTTTATCCTAATCAACATCATCATCATTCTATCCAAAAAGGCAAATCGCCAAAATCGCAATTTTATCATAATATGATATGTATATTTGCATTTTACCACATTTTTTCGATGTTTTGAAACATTTTTGTATATCTTTTGTGTATCTATCTATATTTTGTATATCACCCCTCCTCGGGGTGAAACTCACCCCCCAAATTCACATACTAATTTGTAAGTACACATACTTTGTAAGTATGGAATAAAGGTTGCTTAATATTAATCAGTTTATCGAAGTCCGGACTTATTTTGAACGTTTTTCACCCCAGAGAAAGAGTGAAACTCACCCCAGGGCAATAGCACACATTGGTACAATATCACTTTTTTTCTTTGGCATGTTAGCTATGCGTATGCCAAATTTCATGTCAATCCTTTAAAATTTACAGCAAAAACCATCAAAGAATGTAGTAATACTTGTTTTCATGAAGTCGGTGATAGAGTTTGACAAATCTTTATGGTTGTTAAATATCTTTTAATTTGTGTATTCGATTTTTAAAGGTAGGTACTATATACGTCCATTTGGCACAATAAAAAATAACCTTCGACCGGTACATATTGCTTGTATCGATGCTCGGTGCATTGTTCAGTCATAAATTTTACCTGTCCCTATAGCGTCGGCCGTCGGTCGGGTCCTATTGTAAATTATTATAATAATAGTCCGTCTCGGTATTTTATTATTTCTGTCATAAGTATCTCTGTGGAAATGCAAATGCTGCTTGTAACATCCCAAAAACCAGCTCTACTATTAATTGTACTCGTATAAATAAGTGTATAATATGTACCTACCTACTTATTTATTGTATTCATTTATAGACCTGGATCCCGCGTAATAAAAAAAGTTGATTAACAGCAAGCTGAAAATTTGTTAATAGCTTCACGGTGTCTAGTCGGACAAACTTTGATGTACGGGAATACTGGAACCGGGGAAGTTTTAATTGTGGAACAGGTTAAAAACTTGGAACATCAGACTACCGAAAACGTTCCATGTATTTTGTCGGACAGAACTTCCAATTGATTTGTTACCATTTCATTAAACTCTTATGCAAAAATCAGACTGCGTACCAGTCTACTTTTATTCTCTTAATATTTTTACTTAAAAAAAGTGTACTACAATCATCTCGCTAAACTTAATATAACTGTTTTCGAGATAAACCCATTTTAAATCTGCGATATAACATAATTTTTTGCATAATATTGTAGTTAAATCCGAAAAATCAACTTAAAACCATAATAATAATTGTGCCAATTCTCATTTATGTCATTTATATTTTTGGAGATTTTTATGGTTTATAAGTTATTTTTCGAGTTTAGCGAGACGAATGTAGTATATATTTTTTAAGTAATAATATTAAGAGAATAAAAGTTTTGATTCGAAAAGTATATGTAATGTAGAGTTCCCTCAGCGATGTGATATAATATTATTACAGTATAGCTCCCCGTGCATGACAAGCTTATGGAGGTAGCCCATATAGCCTAGGCTATAATATTATTAAAAAAATCACTTAGATGGGACAATGGCTTTAGGAAATTCGAGACATCAAAAATGGCCCATTTTTAAGGTGGTGCGTTAATTTCTTGGAGAAATGTAATTATAATTTAATGTAAATAATCTAATATCCAATAATTGTAAATTAATATAAGATGTAATATAAGTTCCTTAAAAAATATATTTTTTATTTCCCACAATACATTCTCCACAGGTATAAATATCGTCTCTAGACGTCCACCGAACGTCCTCCCAGGACGTTAGATGGATGATCGGCAGCAATACATTGGACCAAACTGGGACGTCCTATGAAGGCCCAATTGACGTCCACCGAACGTCCCTTCGGACGTTAGGTGGACCTCCATTGGGCGCTTGGCAAAGTGGAATTTGGACCAAAATTGGACGTCCTGTTAAGGTCCAATTCACGTCCCCTAAGACGTCCGATTAAGATCCAATTTACTCCGATTAAGGTTCAATTTACGTCCGATTAAGGTCCAATTTACGTCCGATTAAGGTTCAATTTACGTCCGATTAAGGTCCAATTTACGTCCGATTAGGGTCCAATTTACGTCCCCTAGGACGTCCGATTAAGGTCCAATTTACGTCCGATTAAGATCCAATATATGTCCCCTCGGACATTAGATGGACGTCCAATGGACGTTCGGTAGCGCGACATTTGGACCAAAATAGGACGTATAAAGGACGTTCCTCGGACGAAAACGGACGTCCAATGGACGTCCCTAAAGTCCGTGAAGGACGTCCATTGGACGTCCTTGTGCTATTAGGGTAGGTACCTACCTATAATTCTGGTGATTTTTTAAATCCTCTATTGTTAAGAGAATTTACACCTTTAGCCAAAGTTTTACGATTTTCTAACGGAAATTAACAAGTTATTTTAAATACGCACCAATTATCGATGTTGAAAGGAGTTTTTCAAGTTATAAAAATATTTTGTCTGATCAAAGAATATGTTTCCTCGTAAAGAATTTGGAAAAACACATTGTAGTGAATTATAATCGAAGATATATTTATAGTGATATTGTTGTTTTATTTTAAATAGGTAACTATTGGTAGCAGTTTTTGTAAAAACTGTGAATAAATTGCATATATAAAAAATGATTTTATTTGAAAAATAATAAATAAGATTACTAAATAAGACAGAAAATTTGTGGTTTCCCGAAATGCGCATTTTTTGAATTTTTGTGCATATCTTGCGCATATTTCGTAATTTTTTACCGCATATATATGCGAATATTTCATCAAAATTGATCGCATATAAATCCGCTCCCTAGTCATTGTATTCTGTTGGCTGATTCCAATGATTTGAGCCGCCGTACGACACGTTGGGACCAATGGGAGTGAAGATACGTAACTAATACCTATCAAGAGGTTTACTCAAACTTCTTTTCTGTACTTATACCTACCACTCGGTATAAGTACAAAAAAGAAGTTTGTGTAAACCTTTGCACAACTGTGTAAATACTAAAGAAAAATCTAAAATATTAAAAAAAAATAGTGGAATCCGTTAATCTGTTCTCGAAAAAATTAGCTATGAAAATGAGCATAATTTTCTATATCCCTAACTTTTGACGAGCAGTTTAGCTTAAATGGGGAAAAGCGGTAAGCTTAGACCAAACACCAGTAGGAGGCATTCAATTAATTGAGGAAAAAATTGAATGGATAACAATATTCATTTCAGTTATAGAAAAGGCATTGCCCCGCTAGAATGGTTGAAATCACAAGTAACAATTAATAGTCCTATAAAAAAGACAGGCGCTTGAAAGTGATAAGACCATTGAACAATAAGCCTGCGAACTGCCTTTTAAACACATTCTTAAAAATAATCCATAACACAATTAAAAAAAGGTTTGTTAAGAAATTCTTTTATAGACTTCAGAAATTCAACAGCTTCTCCTGATTATGTTTAAAAAACGTACGGAATGCACTAAATGAAAAAAAGAAGAAAAAGATTTATCATACCGTTATACTCTAATATATTCTTACGTTGAATATTTGATGCTTCCCTGTAGAGTATAAAACGGACAGTTGTGTTTTTCCCGTGAGCTGCCTTGTTTAGTCTTCTTTGTCGTTCTATTCGCTAAATCCTATCCTCTCAAGTCACAGCGTCAGAAAGCAGTGGGTATATGCAGTGAACGGGAGGCCTATGTCGAGCAGTGAACGTTGGGGCCCTTTCGCGTTTATCATATGTAGAGAAGTCGCTTGTCAAAAACTGGACGTATGTAATCGTATTCTATTTGTTAAATACTCTCACCTAATATGTCATACCATGTGTGTTAATCCATTTTATTTCTACAATTTTAAAGTGTTATTACATGCCGTCATTTTCATTTGTCTACACCATCTTATTCTGCCAGTTAAATCCCATCATTTCAGACGCTGTACGTCACGATTGAACCAATAGAACCGTAGATACAAGACTAAGGCCCTTTTGACATGATGCTGTAATTGATTTTCATACGTCATTGTATTATATTAGTCAAATCCAGTTATTTTAGGTGCTGTACGCCACGATTGGACCAATAGGAGCGAAGATACGTAAATAAGGCCCTTTTGACATATTGCTGTATTTGATTTTTCTGTGTCATTGTATTCTGTTCATTAAACCCTACCATTTGAGCTGCTGTACGTCACAATTGGACCAATAGGACTAGATATACATAACTAGGGCCCTTTTGACTTGTTGCTGTATTTGATTTTTCTGTGTCATTGTATTTTATTTGTCAAGTCCTATTATTTGAGATGCCGTACGTCACGATTGGTCTTATAGGACCGAAGATACGCGACTAAGGCCCTTTTGACATGAGGTTGTATTTGATTTTTCTCTCATTGTATTCTGTTTGTCAAATCCTATCATTTGAGGTGCTATACATCACGATTGGACCAACAGGACCGAAGATACATAACTAAGGCCCTTTTGACATATTGCTTGTTTGATTTTTCTGTGTCATTGTCTTCTATGATGTCTAAGGCATATCTCTGATATGCCCTATTTTTAAATTGGACTTCGTAAGTCCTAGGTTTTCACCCACAAGCTTTTATTTGACACCTCATTTGTCATTCTACCCGGTATAATGGCGGAGGAGTTATATTGGCGGTCGTACGGACCGACAGAAAGAGTACCCAGCTCAAATATCTCACCTTTAGTACCATCCTTGGATTATAATCTTTCATTTGACACCTCATTTATTATTATAGCTGGTATAATGATAGAGGAGTTACATTCGCGGTCGGACGGACCCACCGACAGACCGCCTAGGTCAAATATCTCACCTTTAGTACCATCCTTGTATTACCAGCTTACATTTGACACCTTATTTGTCGTTCTACCTGGTATAATGACGGAGAAGTTATATTCGCGGTCGTACGGACCGACAGAAAGATTGTCTAGGCCAAATATCTCACTTTTAGTACCATCCTTGGATTATAAGCTTTAATTTGACACCTTATTTATCATTCTACTTGGTATAAAGACGCAGAAGTTATAGTCGCGGTCGTACGGACCGGCGGAAAGAGAGCTTAGGTCAAATCGCTCACCTGTAGTACCATCATTGGATTATCAGCTTTCATTTGACACCTCATTTGTCATTCTACTTGGTATAAAGACGCAGAAGTTATAGTCGCGGTCGTACGGACCGGCGGAAAGACAGCCTAGGTCAAATCGCTCACCTGTAGTACTATCATTGGATTATCAGCTTTCATTTGACACCTCATTTGTCATTCTACCTGGTATAACGACGGAGGGGTTATATGCGCGGTCGTACGGACCGACGGAAAGACAGCCTGGGTCAAATATCTCACCTTTAGTACCATCCTTGGAATATAAGCTTTCATTTGACACCTCATTTGTCATTCTACCTGGTATAATGACGGAGAAGTTATATTCGCGGTCGTACGGACCGACAGAAAGATTGCCTAGGCCAAATATCTCACCTTTAGTACCATCCTTGGATTATAAGCTTTCATTTGACACCTCATTTATCATTCTACCTGGTATAATGATTGAGGAGTTATACTCGCGGTCGGACGGACCGACGGTCAGACCATGTAGGTCAAATATCTCACCTTTAGTACCATCCTTGGAATATCAGCCTTCATTTGACACCTCATTTCTCATTCTACATGGTATAGTGACGGAGGAGTTATATTCCCGGTCGTACGGACCGTCGGAAAGACAGCCTAGGTCAAATATCTCACCTTTATTACCATCCTTGGAATATAAGCTTTCATTTGACACCTCATTTGTCATTCTACCTGGTATAATGATGGAGGAGTTATATTGGCGGTCGGAGGGACCGGCGCACAGATCGCCTAAGTTAAATATCTCACCTTTAGTACCATCCTTGTATTATAAGCTTTCTTTTGACACCTCATTTGTCATTCTACCTGGTATAATGACGGAGGAGTTATATTCGCGGTCGGAGGGACCGACGGAAAGACAGCCTAGGTCAAATATCTCACCTTTAGTACCATCCTAGGATTATCAGCTTTCATTTGACACCTCATTTGTCATTCTACCTGGTATAATGACGGATAAGTTATATTCGCGGTCGGAGGGACCGAGTCACAGACCGCCTAAGTCAAATATCTCACCTTTAGTACCATCCTTGTATTATAAGCTTTCTTTTGACACCTCATTTGTCATTCTACCTGGTATAATGACGGAGGAGTTATATTTGCGGTCGGAGGGACCGACGGAAAGACAGCCTAGGTCAAATATCTCACCGTTAGTACCATCCTTGGATTATATGCTTTCATTTGACACCTCATTTGTCATTCTACCTGGTATAATGATGGAGGAGTTATATTCGCGGTCGTAAAGACCGACGGACAGACCGCCAAGGTCAAATATCTCACCTTTAGTACCATCCTTGGATTATCAGCTTTCATTTGATACCTCATTTGTCATTCTAGCTGGTATATTGACGGAGGAGTTGTGGTTACAGACAGACGGACAGACGGACGTGGATAATACAAAGTTTTCACATTTTTTCAAAATTGGGTGAAAACAATAAAACATGATGCCAGACTGATTTCTTTATGAAAATAATATATACATTCTCAAATTGTCTATTTTTCGTTGTGAATAATATTGTATTCAACAGTGATGCCAAATTTCTGATGCCAAAATGATTGATAATGAAAGTGGGATATACGTTTTCATGTATATAACGGCAGCGACAAAACGGTAAAACACTGAACTAAATGTATATAATATTTTCACTGTACGATCATTTTGGACTCAAACATTTTATGGAATAAACTTATATAACTTAGTAAGAGGTAAACAAGGAAAGCTGATATATTAAAGTAACATCAAGGAATCAAATCTCTAACTACCGAGCTGATTAGACTTCTGGTAGCAAGTACAGGAATAAAGTTATTAAGGTAGTGTAAAGTGGCATCGATATACAGATGCCACTTTGCAAGACGATGCCAAATCGATGGTAAATGCATAATGTATCGATGCCAAATTGATAGTAGGATGTATATATATATATATATATATATATATATATATATATATATTAATAAGGGGTACCCTGTCGCCTCAGAAACGGTGAATCGGTAGACGTTGTCGCCTCATATATCCCGTTGTCGCCTCACTTTGGTGAGGCGACAACGTTTTGGGCTGAAAATTTCAGGACAGCTTTCCAACCACCTTATGAGTCGATGTGCAAAAAATAGTTTTGAGGTGACAACGTACCCCTTTTCACTATTTTTTGGTTCGTTAGTTCGGCAGTATATCACTGGCGCTAGTATCGGCATTGCAGCAGTGACTGGCTGTATGTTATCGCCTCAGCAGATAAATTCTACTTTTTGGTTAACAACCGGTACCTTGTCGCCTCAGATTTTAGCAACGTCACTTTCAGTTTGCATTGGGTATTATGTCGTGAAATATAAAAATATGCGCCGTCGGTACCGTAACAAGGCAGCTAAAAAGTTTATGATATAAGTTGCAGCTTACGATTTAAAATTGTTGCCTTATACAGGGTGTCCAGAAACTCTACCGACAAACGAAAAAAGGAGATTCCTCAGATAATTTTAAGATAATTAAACCCAATTCACTTAGTCCGAAAATGCTTCCTAAGGGAGCTAGAGCTCTTTGAAGGTGGTGTCTTGTAATTAGTTTTTCTTAAATACCGCCAGAACGCATCTATTTAGAAAAACGAAAATTGTTACGCATATTTATCATCCAGATATAAATCGATTCCATTCATTGTGAATTCCCAGTACCGGTCATAGCCGCCCGTTTTGGGTACGGCAACGGTTATTTGTTATTTTATCCCATACCTTTTTTATATTTAATTTTTAAGCATTTTTGACTATGGATTATTAATTTGTGAATTATTCTAGTACTAAAAGGTACCCTTGCTTTAAGTCCATAGAATATACCATTTTCTAGAAAAATCGATTTGAAAATTATTCGTTTCTTGAATTAAAAAAGAATTAAAAAAAACTATATAGAAAACAAAAACTGGTACGTTTGTTTTTATTCCAGAGTTAAATCGGTTTCATTAATTGCAAATTTTTAGTACCGGTCATATGCGTCCGTTTTGGGTAGGTCAACGGTTATTTTATCGCATAACTTTTTGTCTTTAATTCTTAAGCATTTTTGACGCTAGATTATTAAATTATGAGGTATTCTGGTACTAAAAGTTACTCTTGCTTCAAGTTGGTAAAATACACCGTTTTTTTAAATTCTTTTCAAATTCAAAAAACGAAAAGTTTTCAAATAAATTTTTCTAGAAATCGATGTGTATTACCGACTTGAAGCAAGAGTACCTTTTAATTCTAGAATACCTCACAATTTAAAAATCCAGAGTCAAAAATACTTAAACGCTAAAGACAGAAAAGTTATGCTATAAAATAACCGTTGCCCTACCCAAAATAGACGCCTATGACCGGTACTTAAAATTCACAATGGATGGAATCGATTTATCCCTGGAAGATGAATAGGCTTACCAAATTTCGTTTTTCTGAATAGAAGCGTTCTGGAGGTATTTAAGAAAAACTAATTACTAGATGCCACCTTCCAAGAGCTCTAGCTCCCTTAGGAAGCATTTTCGGACTAGGTGAATTGGGTTAAATTGTCTTAGGAAAATATCTGAGAAATCGCCTGTCTTCGTTTGTAGGTAGAGTTTCTGGACACCCTATATAAACAAATTCTATAAGAGAGAGAGCATGCCGGAATAAAAATATTTTAGCTGGTCGCATAGGAATTAATAAAAATTACAAACAGAATATTAGTAATCATGGAGCTTATGTAATGCTTAAGTAGTTATTATAATATGGAACTGAACAAGTCTATGCCCCAAAGGATCATGAAGACGAAAGGATAGGTAAATTCTAACCAGTCATTAATTTAATCCTAAAAATAAAAAATTCATTATATTATGTGACTTTTTTACAAAAGTAAGAACATAAATGATTTTTTCTGTAACCGCAGTAGGAAAAAAAATAACAGTTATGACAGAGGATAAACACTGATATACTATCGAAATTAGAGAAAGTTGAAAAACACAAAAATGAACCTGAAAGGCTTAACTCAAATAAAAATAAACTAAAACCAAAATAAATATCTTTATGTGAGTGACATGCAAAGTGCATGGGAGTGAACAGTTTCAAAAATATCAAAAATGAAACAACAAAACACTATCCAACATCAGAAGTTTACTACTTCTGCTCTGAAAGAAAAACCCGTATTCTGACATTAAAATGTTTGAATAGAAATGACAACAGTAATATTTCAAGCAAAAAAATATAGGACGATAAAATGAGAAACTAACAAAAATAAATTGACAAGACATCCAAAAAAACGTTGTCCCCAAATTAAATGTTAAGCGGCGTCCTCATTGAGTCGACGTTGTAGATCGACTGTGTTTATCGACACTCTCGACTGAGTGTGTACGCGGCAATCGACTTTGTCGATCGACAGAAGATGTCGATCGACGTGTCGACTGATCTTCCATGCTCTGTCGGTAAAATCAAAGGGTAGTCGAGTCGAATCCGAAGTGTGGACGTGCATTCAACCTTCGACCTTCGACATTTAAAAATACAGTAAAAATAATTCAGCGTGCGGCGTAGTCTGCCTCATCTAAAGTCTCGTGTTTTGTACTTGTCGGCAAAATGGAATGGGAAAAGAAAAAGTGATTGCATTTATTGAAGCTTACAAATTAAAACAAATGTGTACACTAGAAGCAAATATTATATGGACCGAAACATGAGACACGATGCTTTGATGGAAATTGCCAGTGAATTTAATATAGAAAAGCAGGTGATAGAATCTTCTTTTACGCGATGATTTACGTTTTTAGTTGTGATAATAACAAATGCGGCACAAACAATAATGGCGTCATCTTCGTCACACATCGAAGCTTTTTCGATTTGTCGGTCGACAGTGTCGATAGACAGAGTCGATTGACAATGTCAACTCAATGAGGACGCCGCTTTAAGGAACAAGAGTCTTCGACAAAACGAAAGATGTATAGCATTTACATTTACGTTAATTTTGGTAATTCTTACTTAAAAAACCATAAGAGAGAGGGTATAAACTATGCATGTAGTGGAAGAATGCGAACCCTCTCTATATTTCTTATTAAGTATAGAACGATGGTAAATAATAATACGATTGCTTTAAAGCATATTTTAAGACCCAAAAATTTTGACGATCTCAAGTGTTCCAAGAGTTTTATATGTCAAAAATGAATAACCATTTTCAATTTTGTTGCAACGCGAAACTACAGGCGCATCATATTCTAGTCCAATCAGAGAGCGCTGCAAGCGCCTCTACAGGTTTCGAAACTTATTAGTCTCTCATCAGGAGGCGGATATACTGCTCTCTCTGACCCAACTAGGACAAACCCCGGCGTGCAGTCACGAATTGCAACGAACGAAATGGCAGGGATGCCCTAGCGGCAACTGCTAGCAAAAGACTAAGTTTTCAACCTAATAGCACATAAAACAACACCAAAAATGTTGCTCCACATCCTACCAGATTGAAAACAATGGGAACCTTCTCTGGTTACACCTTTGAGGTTTCTAAAATTTCCAAGCCGTAACGGATGCTGAGACTAAGGAAGATGAGGGAATTTTATAATTCAGTCTCATCTGCTCAGCGCGGTAAAGTTCCAACGAGAATGGTTTCCTTCGTACTCCAATCAGAGTAAACATGTAAATCAAAAATGAATAACCATTTTCAATTTCGTTGCAACACGAAACTACTTAGTCTTTAGTTTTATATGTATATAATAGTTTTAAAAAGACCTTCAGTTCTCCTACTCGTATTATCGCGTTGCACTTGGGTACGTATCTAAAACTATGTTGCTATGAACACCTCCATTTAATACTAAAAGGATCAGCTGATTTTACGTGTTCAACAGAAAGACAAATAAAAGAATTGCCCAAGGGCTATAAATACATAATTTGAAAACGTTGCTGACAAATCGTTGGAGTTTGGAAATTGCTTCTCTCGCTAACAAAGATATTCAAGAACAAAAATTGCCAAAGCTAGTACCACTTGTACGTGATATTAAAATATTCTGAGAAGAAAGTATTAAAATTGGTGTGAGGTGTCAGAAGACGTTTGAGAGCAATATTGATAATTTTGAAACATAAAAATTTAGTTAACTATGCTCTAGCATTAGCCATTATTTTTAACAGAAGACGAATAGGTAATGTTAAGTATTTAAAAATTCAGCACTAGTAACGAAAGATAAACGGACTTCAGTGATTTTGAAAATGTTTTAACTGAAGGAGAAAAGGCACTTACGAGAGGACAAAAAATTCCAGTGAGTTCTGGTAAAGGTTCTTGAGCTGTTGTTATTTTACTTCCAAAAATGTTGCAAGGTTTCATAGAAACTTTAATAAAACATAGACATAAATACATGTCTGACGTCGTCCGACGTTAATAACTATATGTTTGCAGTTCCAGGCAGTAAGCTAAAATGGGACAAAGGGGATGTTTCGATCCGTAAATTGACAAGCAAAATGAATTTAACAAACCCTGAAGCTATATCAAGCAACAAATTACGCAAAAATATTGCAACAGTAGCACAAATTTTAAGTATGTCCAAAAATTAAACTAAAGAATTTGTCAAGTTTATGGGGCATGACGAAAAAATGCATGATGAATGACATGAATTACATGCTGACATTTATCAAACCGTAAAATTGTCAAAATTTTTAATAGTAATGGAAAGGGATTCTCTTCCTTTAGAATATAAAGGAAAATCGCTTGAAGAACTAGATTTTCACCACGATTTAGAAATGCGGAAGAAAATAAAAAAGCAATCTTCAAAATACGAATATTAATTTTCCAAATATTGATAACGGTTGCAAAAGATAATGTTCTGGCTCAAACAAGTAAATAATTTAAAACGGACAGTGACGATAAGTACTATGCAAATAAAAAACTACTCAAAGCATCAAAAAACTAAGCAAGGGAACATTCCGAATGAGATTCATATGAGATTCATATGTGCCTTATTCATGTGTGTCAACACTTTTCAAATTATATTCAATATGGCGTATATCCATCTAGATAAAAAGGTGAATTCCAATATTATAAAATCAAAAATTCAACATCTTATAAAAATAAAAATAAAATATTTATATCATATGTAAGTTTTTTATATGATGCTTAAGTGAAAATATAGAAATATTTTATTTTACTTTTTGTTGCTATTTTTATAATTTTTTTTTATTCTTAGATATAATAAACATCTAACCAACGCCTCAATTAAAGGGTTTGACATTTAAGCAAAACATAATGAAATCATTTTTGTAGAAGAAAAAAATTAAATAGGTACCTAAAAACCTACCTTTGAGTTTTTCTCAAAATTTTTTGTGATTAGGATAAAAAGACCACTACACAAATTGTAGATTTTTTTATCGCCCACAGCTTTTGCGTTGAATTTTTTAAACGATGCAATGTTTAGCCAGAAATTTCAGAAAACTATTTTCGCCCTTAAAACCACCCCACCTTCACCACCTTATGGATTATTTTCGTACACTTTGCTGTAAGAATACGTTTTGTTGGAACATTTTTACAGCTATGTATACTAGTTCACTGGTTTTTAATTAAAATTTTTAAATAAACCTTGACACTTTTTTCTGTGAGATAGGTAATAATATGTTTACTGCAAATAATAAATTATATCGTAAAGAGCCTTTATAATTTTACTGTATAAGAGCAATAATTCACACAAAATAATTTGGCTTAGCTTAATTTATTGCAAAATACTAGCTTTGGAATATCTACTAATAAAAAATTTTTAAACATATAATCCAAACAAGCCATGTTCATATCTTAAGCTTATTTAACCTTCCGATGACCAACCTTTTTCTGTTACACGGATAACCAAGGGGGGGGGGGAAATGACCCCAGGTCAAAAATGACAATTAACAAAAAAATAAAGTTTTTTTTCTTTAGTTTTTTTTGGCATGGACTTTATGTCTTTCAGCCAGTCACAACATGAGTATTAGTGTCATGTGTAGTGTGTATGTTGAGTAAGTGTCTTGTTACTTTGCAAAGTCGACGTCACTAGCGTAAAACTACTTGTAATTACACATAATAGACGCCATTTTACTAAACATCAACTTCAGAATATATTTTTTATTCGTAAAATATAGGGAATTTTTTTTATTTCAAAATATGAGGATATCTAGAATGATATTAAAGTCAAATAAAAAAATAATGAGTTAAAAATTGAAAATACTTTTGAATTTATTAAAGAAAAACATACGCTGGGGTCACAATTTCCCCCGCTTGGTCATCCGAAGGTTAAAATATTAAAAATAACCATCTTTTATTTTTAATGTAAACAACAATGGAACATGTGAACAAATTCCCACTATTTCTTTACCTATATCCGTAATAAATACCTATACTACCTCTCGCTGTGCACCAAAGTTCGACCCACTCAATCCTTTATTCATTTTCGAATATTTGGCAACGCCGTCTGAGGCAACAACGTACCGGCTTTCATTCTTAGTCATATATAGTTGTGAGGCGACAGCGCATTGGATTTAATCGTAAATTTATATATAAAAAAAACATTTAAAATCGTTTCCCCTCTTTAGAGATTCTTAATTAGAAAGTTCCCCTCATTGTATACATGCATATATTTTTTGAAAAATAGAACTACAAAAGGGTGAGGTGAGGTCGTCATAGTTTTCACCGCGAGGCGACAACGTACCTTTTATCGATATATATATATATATATATATATATATATATATATATTGATGTGATCTTGATTATTGATATGAGATAATATTCTTATATGTCACTTAATTTAATCAATGTATTAATACTAATCTAATTAATTAACCAGATCACATATCAATATGTTTTCAATCTCAGGGCGAATTATAAATTAATTACTTACTTGCGTGGCTTCTAAATATTTCTTAATGGTTCCTAATCGGGATAGAAAAGAAAAGAGTAAAAAAAAATACAAATATGGGTTACAATTATAATTAAAATATTTTTTATTTTATTTAAAAGGCAATCAATGCTTAATATTTGCTATTTCTTATTATTCTTAAAACATAACATTTACAAATGGGAATCTTATTTCCTTTTGGTTTTCAATTGAAAGTTTTTATTAACATTTAACTATTAGGAGTTATTAGGAACAACTCTATTTAAGTTTGATGAAGCTTATCTGATATTATTGATTATGTTATTCAATTTTTTATGTGGAATTTAATACGAAAAACCCATACATTCATGTCCAAACAAATGAGACTGACCTTTTCCTGGTGAACTGAAAATGTCCTCACACAAAACCCGTTCCTGCTATCCTTGGCTGCGATCAAACCTCGTCCTGGCTTCCAGTAATGTACTCCTTTGAAAAACTAGCTCGAATAGCTCTCGTTCCTGCTTCGGTCGTGATGCTGTGTTCTACCTTTTTCGAAACTGCTATCAGCTACCGGGACACTCTTGGCTCAAGGAGGTTCTTTTACTCTCGACCTGGCCTACTTCTCGTTCCACGATAGATACTCCACACTCACGGAACTACCGGCTTTCTCACTCTCCGTACACTACCGTCTACTACTCGACTTCACTTCTCGACAGCTCAAAACATTCTGCTCTCACTTTGTCATCCATTCCCCTACTTTCTAAATATCCCTTCCAGATTCACAAATCAATTTTCCACCACCAACTCTCATTCGTAATATTCCTCAAAACCAATTTTTAATCTTTCTAAATATGCTTAATGGATTTCAAAAGAAAATATTTAATTCCCATTCTAAAATACTTTCTAACTATTTACAAATTTTAATGACCTATTCTCTCTTTCAAATGAGTCTTATTTAGCATAGGCTAATGATCGAAACCTTCCGCGAAAAACGATAATGAACTATCATCTATTTCACTGAGTTTTATTTAGCATAGGCTAATGATCGACCTTCCGAGAAGAACGATAATGGTACGCGTCATTCATTTTGTTTATCTAAGCACATTGTTCCGAGTTTCGTACGCTGATTCTAATCACTTCTTAAAATTACATATAACAATTTTTTGTATACAGGTTGTTTTAAATTTATATGCCCTTGGTTGAGAAAATTGAAATTATTTTATATTAAATTGAATTTTGTTTATAATTATCAAAATTTAATTTTCATATCAAATAGAAATATAACAAATCCCCGCCTTGTATTCGATAAAATTTATCTGCATTTTTAAATAAATTTTCTCGAGGCAAAACCAACTCCCTGTATATTTCCTTACTTTAATCTACGTCTTATACCCCTTCTTCTTGTATTACTCTAATTAGTCCCACCTGTAGAGTAATTGTTTCCTTATTTTCAGTGTCCTCATCCTGTGTTAGAGTGTCGGCTATTATGTTGTCTTTCCCTTTTTCCCATATTAATCTTCTGTCTTTTTCCTCCGATTTTTCACATACTTTTATCGTGTATTCTGCATCCTCGTTTTCATATGCCTCCTCTTCAAATGCCACTGTTTCGATCATATCTTTTTCGCTTTCATTTTTTTGCTTTATTTCTTCTTCTCCTGCGCTCGTCTCTTCTTTTGAGGAATCCCAGGTTTCCTTTGTTTCTGATACTCTCAAATTTTCTTCTTCTGGGCTCAACTCTTCTTTTGAGGAGCCACAGGTTTCATTTTCTTTTGTCTTTTTCTGACTTTTTCTCCCTTTTCTTCTTTGTCCTTGCTTCGTTGCCAAATTCATTTCCACTGTTTGTTCTTTACCTGATTCGTCCGTATTTTGTTTCTCCTGTTCCTTGTCCTGTTCTTCTTCTTTTTCTTCTGTTAGATTCATCGTATTATTTTTAAAATTTATCACTACATGTTTTTCTGCCAATTCGTCAACTCCTACTATCATGTCATGTGACATGTTTGGCATTATTACACATTGTAGTGCATACATCTTCTTACCCAGTCGTACCATTACTCGTATGCCTTCATTTATAGTTGCCAATGTCCGTTTGTTTGCGCCCACTAAATTTACCCTAGGTATTTTGTAAATTAAATTTGTTAAGTTAACTTCTTCTATTAGTTTTCTGTTGACCAATGTTATTTCAGATCCAGTGTCTATCATAATTTTAATTGGTTTCTCGTTGATAAATCCATCCACAAATTTTAAATTTACTCCATTTTTCTTTTCGTTGTTTCTTGCCAATTTAATAAAATCCTTGGGGTTACAAAAGATTCCTGTTTGATTTTTGGTTTTTAGTGAGCGCCGTCGTGAAAAAAAACGCCGGTTGCTCATCGTTGTTTATATTTTCGTCATAATGTCTCTCTCCGTCATATCCATCTGTCTGGGTATTATTTACTTCTCTTCTATTTTCTCTTGGTCTGTCGGATCTGTTTCGGTTTTCTCGATATCCCTGTTCATTTTGTCTACCATTATTTCTGTTTTCTTGATTTGAGCGTGTGGTGTTTCTATTCTGGTATTCTCGATTTCTGTCCTCATTCCATTGCCTATTTCTTTGTTCATAATTTCCTCTTCCGTTGTCTCTATTTTCGTTTTCCCTTCTGGGATTAAAATCTCGTCTTGTATAGTCCCTCCTATTTTCATTTCTATCTCTGTACTCCTGTGTTTCTCGGGGCCTGTAATCTTCTCGCGACCTTCTTGATTTTCTTTCTCTTAAACGCAATTCTCTTATTTGTAGGAATTGGCATAAACTATCTATGTCTTTGTAGTTTTGCAATGTGATATGGTCTTCCAGCGTTTCTTCGAAATGTCTTGCAATCAGTTCGACTAATTGTTCCGATGAGTAATTATATTGTAAATGTTTTGCGTTATAGTAAATTTGTAATGCATATGTCCTTTCTGATATACCCATCCTATCATTGTATTTCCCATTTTGCAATTCCTTGTTAATTTCCAATTGTTGGACTTTTCCCCAGAAATAATTCAAAAATTTTTGTTCAAATTCTTGCCAACTGTCAAATTCTTCTTCTTTGCAATCGAACCATAGGCTTGCTTCATTTTTGAGATGGTTTCTGATAGTTTCTTTTGCTGTTTCGAAACTTCCGATGTGCTGTGTTTTCTTTTTCAAGCTATTTATGAACGGCACTGGGTGTAATCTTCTTACATCCCCGCCAAACCTTATCTTCACTTCATCTGTGCTATTTATAACCATTTCTCTTCTTTCTCCTACATTTTGTTGAATATTGATTTCCGCAATCTTTCTTTCCATTTCTTCTCTGATTGCTTGAATAGCGTTTTCCAACTTGTTTTCCAAACTTTCCATTTCTTTTTTCTGGCAATTCGTTAACTCCTTCATTTTATTTTGAATTTTCATTTCTTGTTCTTTCATGTGGTCCTTCATTCTCATTTCTTGTTTTTGCATGTGATCTTTAATTTTCATTTCATACTTTTCTATGCGTTCCTCTATTTTCTTATTGTTCTCTTCTATCGCTTGTTTTGTTTCCTGTTGATTGTCATCCATTTTTTTCTCCACTTTATCCATTTTCTGATCCAATTTTTGTTGTGTTTCATCCATTTTTCGATCCACTTTTCGTTGATTGTCATCCAGTTT